>NC_138920.1:4225635-6625635 GCF_965231255.1 Vanellus vanellus
CGTTCCGCGCTCCGTGGGCAGCAGCGTGGTTCCGGGCGTCTGACTACAAACTAGGTTAAAAATTATTCTGCGGTCAAAAAAATTAATGTCTTGGAAAAAATAAAACAGGATTTTCTGAAGTGAGTGGGATAATCATAAATTAGGCCCGAATGGTGAGTGTTTCTCTCAGCACTGCGTGAGACAGTGAGCCAGCCCGCAGGGATTTCTCCCTTCCATGCGCAGCGGTACAGCTGCCTGCTGCTCCCTGGCTTTTGTGCCTGCTTGCCAGTGCGCCCACTAACCTGCGAAGGGGATGCCAGACTCGGCAGAGATGATTTCCTTGCATTTTAAAGGTGTAGGGCCAGACTCTGATCCAGGTTGTGGAATCTCCCGCACGTTGCAAAGCCAAAGGGTTCAGCAGATTTTATTGTCCAGGAATCCACATCTTGCCTATTCGATGCCAAAGGAGGAAGTCGAAGGTATGAGATGAGCCCCGAATCAGGCACCCAAGATGCGGTCACACAAGGCACCTTGAAATATTGCCATTTAGCATAAAGTATGATATACGACAAAAATCCTAAAGAGTAGAGTTAGAAGGGACCTCACAAAGTTGATCCCAAACAAGATCACCTTCATGTATATTCGTTCTGATGGGAGCGAATCTAACCTATTTCTTTTGAAATTCAGTGATAGACACTCCTCTCCCTCACCCTCCAGTCCCACTGGGTGATCTGTCCCAGTGCTTCGGTAGCCTCAGACTCAAAAGCCAGCTTTCCTTATACCTTGCCAACTTTACTCACCCTTCCCAACGTGACTTCTCTCCACCACAGACGTGAAGAATAGGTGGTTACTTTCCTCTTTACAGCTCTTCTCCTGTTTGAGGACATTTCCCTTATATTTTCTCCCTCTATATAGGTTGCTCAGCTGCAAGTTTGTGGATAATCAACAGCCCAGAGAACAGGAGAAAATAGTCTAAAAAATAATAGAGAAAAACCACTTGGAGAGTCCCTTTCCTTCTTTGGGATACATTCCCATGTAGATGACAAGTTGTTGTTAGTGCTGACTGGTAGGCGTAATTGGCAAGGCCTAATCAAAATGCTTTTAATTACAACACTGAAATTATGATTTTATAAAACAATAACATTTTGCTTATCTGAAAGCTAAGTATTTATTATTCTCCAACTGCCAAATATTAGTCATGCCCAAGCACACCCCTTGGATTTCTCACAAAAGGATCGGGGGATCCCTTTCTAGCAACAGCCTGAGAGATACAGGTGCAGAGTAAATAATCTCAGTTGTTACATCTTTCCTGGAGCTTTTTTTCTCCTCCACCCATTTTGGATTTTCTCATCTGGTCTCTCTTTTAGGTTCTTTTTTTCCTGGACTTCCCTGGACACTGAAAGGACACCTGAGGATCCACCGATGCTGAGTGAAGCTGAGGAATTGCTCTCGCTGCCTCCCGGGTACGCTTCTATTGTACGTCCCAATATGACATTTGCCTTCTTCGCACCAGCACCAAACCTCACCCGCCTTGCAATCTGCTATTTCTCCGGATCTTTCCAGTTGGGTCTCATTTGGTAGGAAATACGTGGCCCCAGGAAAGCAAAACTGTGCTTTCTGCAATCTGCTGCGGAGATTTTTTTTTTGCCTCTTGTCCACCCCAAAAGGTCAGGATGTCAGCTACTATTATCGCTGGTCTTTTAGAGCTGATTGATTGGAACGAGAAACAGCCCCAAAACATTGACAGATAGATGAATGGAAGTGCTGAGCCTGTGTTACTATGGACTGGGGGGGGGGGGCGGGGGGGGGGGCCAGGGCCAGTGTTGCAGCCTTATGATGTTTAACTCCGGACCTAGAAGGAGTCCTTTCCATACAGGTCAGGAAATTTGGGGGTTGATATCAAGCAACCAACCTGCTTGCACGTGGGAGAGGTTTGCTCTCTGTCCCAGCTCCGTGGGCTGTCCGACCGTGCTGGGAGACTCAGGGCAAGGGCTGGTCCAGCCAAGAGAGCCAAGAAGTGCGATTCCAGTCCCCGGCTGGAGAACCTGACTTATTTTCTTCTCTTGGAGCATAAGTCAGATCCTTGACGACCCCGAAACACAGCAAGAGACAGGAAGATCACTACCTCTTAGAAGAGGAGGTCTTCTCTCCTGCAAATGCACAGCTCCTGCTGGGAAATATTTTGAGAAGGGAAAAATTAACCCACAATGTTATGTGTGAGAGTGTCTGATTTCAGAGGGGGAAGGGATCAGGAGAAAGAAGAGTTTACATTTGTGAGACTGTTGGGGGTGGGGTGGGGTGATAAAAGCACGTGTTTTGCAAATTCTTCTTATGATGTTCAGTTAAATATGCTCTTAGCCTCCCTGGTGTCTGACAAGAAACGTTCCGTCAGGAACCCGTGGATATGTTTTCTGCCTCTGTAACACACACACATGTACACATGGACGTCGGGGAGCTGCTTGTTTGCAGCATTTTCTCTGCATTTTGTTGTATAACTTGTACGTTTTAGAGAAGAGGTGGTATATCATCTTTTTTTCTTCTATCCTTTAGCTACCAGGACAGCTACCAACTCTGGGAGATTAGTACTGCAGCCAGTATATATTGAGAAGACACTAACCTCTTGCAAAAGTGACCTAAATTACTATTAATTGTAGTGGCAGGACTAAATAGCTGTCCTCGGTGTGTTTACAACTGTAGAAACAAACAGTTTGTTCTCAAGATAATGACAAACCGCTTATATTTGGTCTACAAAAGGACTGTTTGTTCCCTGAATACCTGCACCGAGAACTGGTTTGTGAAAGAAAAACAAAATTTCTTTGTAAGCAATCCCCTGCCTATCGCTGCCCTCTCTGAGATGCTGGCTCTGCTCGCCCAGCCCTGGTCAAAGCAAAAAATAAGAAAATACCAGATTCAGTTTTCTGCCAGGGAATGGGGACTCAGGAGCAAGCCTTAGTCAGGTCTGGAGCAAGCACTGGTCAGGTCGGAGATGTAAATCCACTCGGCTCCTTGGTGATATCCAGCATTGCCACAAATTTCTTAAGCACCGAAACCAGCCCGATCCCAGGGTTCGGACATCTCCGAGGTGTTGGCATCCCTGTAACAGAGGCTTGGTAGAAACGATAGCTGTCTTGAGCGATGCCATTCGCACGTCAACACTCTTTTCATCTGTGACGGCTTCTGAAAAATCTTGCAAAGTGAATTATCCAAATAGGTACTCATTGAGTCAAGAACTTCATGAAGCCAGATGAAAGGCAGGCTGAGGCCCCACAATTCAACCTCAAACCGCATCTGATCTGGAAACTCAACCTCTACCCTATAGGTGTGAATAAAATTATATTTATAATGTTTTCATAGACCGTTCCTAAAGATGACTCTTTCAGAAGCTGGTATGATTCCTTGGTTTTGAAGGTAGTTTGTGGCCCAACCGCTGATACATTCTGCCCTTGGTGAAAACTCCCGTCTGTGTCCATGTCTCGCCTTTCCTGGATTGTTATCGAACAGAAGAAAACTTGCTTACAGAAAGAATGATTTTCTGGACTGGAGTCCCTTAGGCCTGTAATTCTTAATGCAGACTCAAAACTGAATTCGCTGTCAGACATCTATGTGTATCTCTCAGACATGTATCAGAGACCGGGCAATTTATTGCAGCAGCAAAAATACATCTGCTCTGATTAGATGGAATAAAATAATGCCACAGAGATGGAAGTGAGTACTGAAAATCTTTAGCGATGTGGTTTTCAATCTCCTGCTCCCCTGTATGAATACACATGCGGGTATGAACTCCACTGCATTGTGCATGCAGATGAATCCGCTTTCATCCCTCCCAAAACCTGTGAGACCCCACACAGGGTCTTGTTTTAAATTCTTGCTTATGTGTGGGGCCGGCTGACATCTGTGAGCATCTACAGCAGAGCTCGGGGCCGCCACCTTCCAAATATCCTGGCAGCCCTTTTTCCCACACTGAATGGCTTTGTCATGCTTAATTGGCCGGTTCCTCGATGGCAGACCCCCGGGTTTACGTTGCATGGAGTCTACAAAGAGCGGGAAGCCGTTCCTCCAGGCTTGGGACTTGGCATTCAGCTGAAATGCCACCTCAGGGATGATGGGGAAGTCACAGGGCATGACACACTTCACGTGCTGAGATGCACGTGGTACAACGGTAGCTGCTTCTTGGGCAGTTGTTGGTCTCCAGCATTCCTGCAGGGCCAGAGAACTGGTACCTGAACAGGCACAGGGCAAAGCACCAGTGAGCAGGACAAGTTGGGACATGGGAGAACAGGATCCTGGCACGCACCAGGACAAGCAGCAGGAAAGTCTGTGGGATAAATGGCTCCTTTTCCCTGGATCTCACCACTTCCAGCAAGGGTCTGCATGTCTCCTGTGACACCCAGAAACAGGACTAGATTCTTCATACGGATCCACACATGGGATGATAGGTGAAGACGAACACCAACAATATGGTCTGTCACCAGGCAAAGCTGCTGAACTCTGAAAATAAACAGCTTCCTCGCAGCTCTCCAGTGTACCACACCAGGCTCCTGGAGGTTATTTCTGCCAGAGGTCTTCAGTGCTTCCTTAACATTAATTCCCTTTTGAGAGTGATTCACCTTGAACGGTGAATGTTTTCTCAAGTATCTCCTTCTGATCGGAGTGTTCCCTCTGACCTTATAATCTGCAGCTCTGTTAATGCCTTAATGGCACCTGGTTATCCCGGCACAGTGGGACGGTGCTGGAACGACCTGCCATCCAGGATTATGAGCTCTTCTGGGCTTTCTGGGAAACCCTCGCTGCTGTTTGTAGAACAGTGTGATTTCTTTCTTCCTTACTGCAAAGTACAGGTTTACAGACCCCTCACTATCACCTGTAAAAATGGTATCACTCTCTTATTCAGATCCAGCTATTTAAACCTTCTCTCTTTCCTTTCCCTTTCCCTTTCCCTTTCCCTTTCCCTTTCCCTTTCCCTTTCCCTTTCCCTTTCCCTTTCCCTTTCCCTTTCCCTTTCCCTTTCTTTCCTTTTCCTTCCTTTTCTTTTCTCAAAATTGCCTCCTTTGCTCAATTCTTCTGGCCTATATTCATCCTTCATGAGGCTCTTCAGGTGCATTCCTTCAAAAGCATCAAAAATTTAGTACAAATAACCACATTTTGCGCCTCTACTGACCCCTCCTCTACTCGCATGTCCCCAGGCAGGAAGGGCTGAACCTATTCTTGGTGCTTGTTCTGCTGGGACTGACTTTCCAGAGCAGACTGCGATAGCCCACATCACCGCAGCCTCCCAGCAGAGCTACGGCAGTATTTAGGTCTCAAGCACGTAACCCTCTAACGAGTAGTTGATATGTATTTAGGACCTGTCCTTTCGTTTCTTGGCTTCTAGAAGAATTTTGGGGGCCTTGAATACGAAAACCTTACAAGCTTGCAGTTCTTACTGTGAAGGAGCACACAGCAATGAGTGGGACTAGTTGAGTTTATCATTTCTCTCTCTGAGTATATCATTTGTTTCCTGAGCACTGTTTCCACTGTGGTCCAAAAAAAGCCCTTGAACTAGTTTTTTCAACAGCAGGGACCTGCTGGCCTTGCAGACCCCCGTTTGCCTTGCAGACCCAACTCTTCCAGAATTTGCCCAGTTTTGCCCTCCGTGATTGTAGCCGTTAACCTTCCTGACACTCAGCAGTGGGAGCCAGAAGCATTTTGTAGGTAACAAAGAAATAAAGCAGGAAAGAGCTGAAGGCATCACTCCTGGGGCTGGGTCGGTCGTGCGCGGTGGTGGGGCGGTGGCGGGTGGCTCTCCAGGGCTTGGTGAGACACGTCGCACAAGTCCCTGGGACCCTGCCGTTGTGTACGCTCAACAAACCATCGTGGTTCTCCTGGGGGTTTTATAACACTTCTTACATTGCAGCATTTACACATACACAGTGTAACCGAATATATGTAAATTCAGATGCAGGCACACTTATGGTAAAGTGCAAATGTGCATTATAAGGAGAATCTGTAATATTAGATTTATTTTTTTTTCTGAATGTTGCAAGAGGAGTGAAGTGATACACAGACAAATGTGATTATTACCACTGAAAATATAAAGGTTTCCCATGCATTTCCCAGGCAAACATGCACGTGTCCACCCGGTTCTCTGTACTCAAGCAATGGTTTCTAATGGTGCTTCACCCTGGGAAAACAGGTGGGATTAAATCTGAAATTTACAGTCAGATAATAAAATGGGTACTTGTGATGTTTGTGGAGGAGAGAGAGCACAGGCCATTCTGCTCTCACTGCCTCCCAAGCATCTTCAGCTCGAAATCTCCAGTCACTGCCGCATTCTCTGGCAGGCCCAGACAGAAGTACAGATAACATAATATGGCACAGTGCATCGTCTACTGGTCAGGAGTAGGAGGAATTGATTTCTGACTAATAAAGAAAATTCATTACCCAGACTGAATGAGTCACAAGGAAATGAAGGCTGCTGTAAAGAGGGAGGAGGGACTCATGCCCCCTGTTATTTTGGGCTTGCTTGGTTGCAGAAAAGGTCTGCCTATACAGCATCGCAATCTGCTCAGCCTTGGCCCGTGTCCTACAGCTTGCTTGCAGCTCGGGAACTGTAGCTGCTGTTCAGGAGGGAGAGGTCTTTGGTGTAGCTAGGACTTCAGCATGATTTTTTTTCTCCCTTCAGCAAGATTTTTTTCTCCCTTCAGCAAACCAGCACCCTTTACACATCGCCATCCCTCCACGGGGGCTGTAGGCAGGGTGTTAGTGATGCCGAGCCCAGCCAGCACGCACGCAGGGGGCAGGCGAAAGGAGGTGAAACTGCAGGGGCAGAGCGGTGCTGGAGAAAAAAACTGCCTGCTGCTCCATGGTCGGGCATTGGAATAGACTGCCCAGGGAGGTGGTTGAGTCACCATCCCTGGATGTGTTTAAGAGACGTTTAGATGTGGTGTTGGGGGATATGTGTAGGGGAGAACTTTGTAGAGTAGGGTAGACGGTTGGACTCGATGATCCCAAGGGTGTCTTCCCACCTAGACAATTCTATGATTCTAAGACCTTTAGCAAGACAGACCTCAGGTCTCCACTCAGGTAAGTGAGACCCGGTCCTGATCCAAAGGGTTGCCATCAGGCCTGGATTTGGCCCCCGGTGAGGTTTTACTTCCCCAACAGCCTTGCTTGGCTCAGGTCCTGGGCTTGAGAAAAACACCAGACTTCCAAGCTAGAGGGAATACAGACCAGTACAGCGCAAGGTTGGGGGTGACCAAGAACAAGAGGAACCCTGGGATTTGGTCTGATCAGCCTTTCATGCTCTCTGCAGCCCTGTGCCTATAGCAAAGGGCTCTGCCCCCTAAGGCAACCTTGCAGGGAGGCAGGAGGAACACAAAGGACACGTGGGAGGGGAGAAGATGCTGCAGTGTACGCCATGGGCTTGGTGGCTCCAGCCTGGGGATTTCTGCATTATCCAGGGTAACCTGTAGTGCTGTCTGTGGGGCTGGAGCAGGTCAGGGGGTTCTCCTATGCCCACAGCTCTGTAGGTGTCCCAGAGCCCAGCCGTGAGGGAGGACAGGCAGCAAGGTGATGGACCACACTGGAGAACATCTGCTCCAGCCTGCTTGGGCCGGTGGAGTTTGGCTGCTCGAGGCAGGGGAACACGGTGTGCTGATGGGGCACGTGTGCTGTCACCTCTCGCCCAGGCAGGAGAAGATAAGCTTTGTCAAGAGGCTGTGGGATTTCTGACCAGAAGCCTCTTCTCCATCACACTGAAGTCTGTCTCCTTGAAGGCATGTTCCCCGTCCCTCACTGCTATCCGTCTCGGGACTGATAGCATCTTCTGTGGCAGGGAATGGTATCTTCTTAGTTAGAAACCTCCTTGTTTAGTCTTACAGCTGTCAATTAATCCCACATTTTTGCTATTCAGACTAGCTGGTGGGTAGCAACATTTCCTGCTGCACTGAAAAGTCGTTGTGAATAAGAGCTGGAAAGGGAACAGCATTAATATTTGACAGCAGTTAGTGCTGAGGGAGTCTTTGCACTTCACAACCTGAGACCCACAGGGGTTTCTCAAACTAGCAGTAGTTTAACAGCATTTAAAGAGGCTTTTGCCACATGCAGCCCAGCTGGGGGCCGCTGCTGGCCCAGACACGCTTGTGCCATCCACAGCTCAGCTGCGCTTCCCGGCTCGGGCTTGTCCTTTAGATCAGAGGTTTTGGGACACAGGAAGAATAAAAGGAGCTGATGAAATATAGCTGCTTCCTTTTTACCCCCTGATCTAAAATTGTGCAATGCTGGCCATGACACATCTCAACATCTGCTGATATTTTTTCGTCTTTGGAGGAAAAATCTGCTTCTTCCCACCTTAGACTTCTGGATTTGTGGAGTTCCAGACTGAAGCAATGGCGGTTCTGCTGCCAGCAAGGAGATATTCAGGGGTTCACTACAAAATGGGTTGTGAATGGGCAGGATCGTCTGTTTTGTCTTTCTTTTCACATCTCAGCTTGAAATTTCTATGTAATTTTCTGCATTTTTCCATGTTATAAATACTAAGTGTCTGAAACCTGGTTGTGGCTGAAATTTTCCCTGTTCAGCCTCGTCATCTCTTGGTAAGAGGTATAATTTTCAAATCCTTGTGTGCCTCTGCGGGATTTTATAACAAGACCTGTCCTAGTGGGTTTTGCAGAAACCTGAAGTGTGAATGTTCATTTTATCAGCTTTCGTGTCGCTTGGGATGGTTATTTGTTAGAAGTGGAAGTTTACGTGGCAGCTGTTGGAGATGTAAACTCTGCGCTGCCTTCATACACTTTATATGCTGCCGTGAAGAAACTCTGCAGAGCACGGGGAAGGGTTTTATGCGCAGCCGTTGACGTGGAACAGGCATTGCCCAGCTTTGGGTGTCGGGGCCCAAGCACAGACACCTGCCGCCGTGGGTACGCAGACTTTGTCCTTCCGCAGCTGCATTTGTACCCACCACGCAGGTCCCTCCCCAACAACGTCCTCAACAGCCAGAGAGTCCACACGCCACCAGACATGCCTACGTGGCAGCTGGGTTCCGTGATCTAAGCCACCCAGCGTTCACTAAGTCCAACCGGTAAATATAGGAAGAAATCTTTGTGGGGAAAACTAAATGCTTTGTTTGGCCCAAAATAGAGTTGTTCGTTCCGCTTTTTTCTTCTTTTTTTTTTTTTTTTTTTACAATGTTTTCAATAAAACTGCATTAACTTCAAATCATAAAAGGGATATGTTTCATATTTTTCAGAATTTGAAAAAGCTTTCATAACCATAATGAGTCTGAATGCATTTCGTGTTTTTAGATGCCTGCAATTTTTTCACCCAAATAAGGCTTTCTCTGAAACCGCTCCCCAGTGGTGCTGCTGACACAGTAGTATTAACGTTGAAAGAAAATGCACAAAATGCCCCTGCCAGCTACACAAACAAGGTAGTTACATCCAGAACACCCAGAGGAATGAAGCAAAACCAGTACTGAATCCTCATCTAGCAGGTCCTCAAGGTCTGTGTAGCACAATGTTGTCCCCAGTCCCTCCACCCCAGCCATCTCCACGACCAAAAAACACTCCCTCTTGCTTCTGTTTTGCCAACATGGAAAACTCCCTCCCAGAGACTCCTGTGGTCGTTACAGAGAAGCGGAGCCTCGTGCTGACTCCTCAGCCCTCGCCAGGCATTTGTATCATCGTCACACCTACGAGATAGGCTGCCCAGGGGGTTCAGACAGTGGGTACAAGGCAACAGCGTGCGTGTGAACCCGCCACCCTCCCACATCTCTGCCCCTCTTGGCAGAGATAAGAGCACGGGAAGAAAGACCTTGGGAGACAAGCCGCAGATTTATTTGGTCTTTAAGCCGCAACAGGCTGTTGGCTGCTGTGTGATCTTTGATAAACCCAGAGAGCCGCAAGTTTGCAAAAGTCACTGCCGGCAGCTGACACAGATGCTTTCTGGCATGACACCAGGGAGCTGTGACACTCATTTGATCATATGTTTAGCCACATGTCCCGCACATACTGATAGTCGCAGCGATAGCCTCTGGGTCTGCCCTCACAAATGATGAGCATCTGAATTTCTGTGCCTGCACACAAGGTTTAGAAATGACGGCGCATTTTTCAAAGGCCTCTCTGTATGGTGTAGGATCCTTCCAAATGTTGCTGGGGCCCAAGGCATGGACAATATGAGTTAGGTTTTGCCTTTGCTATGCTAGAAGTCATGTCAAGTCTGCACTTTGTGCATGTCTAGTCCAGATGTGCTCCACAGCATTTCTCCCTGTGTGGCTAAATAGTGCTCTCCTCAGATGCTATCCTCACGTTGGGCTTTTAGGGTTAGCAGTCTACATTTCCCAAGCCCTCATTGCTGAGCTCTCTCATTGCCAAGCAGCCTCACCATGGTCCTTCTCCACTCTTATGACATGAAAGCAAGTTAGCAGTGACCTTCTGGGTTCAGAAGGACTTCTCCCTTCACCCCAAGAGCGATGGCGTCTGCCGCAGTCAGTCCTCTTCCCTACGACTCCGCTCTGTTAACCCCTGATCCCTTTCATTGCTTTAATTCAGCCCTTCGGCTCTCTCCCTCCTGCCTCTCTCTTTAACCGCCGGCTCCACACACATCCTTCTGTGAACACAGCTCACCCCCCATCCTTCCCACAGCGCCAGAGCTGGGGAAACGTCACCCGGCAGCGATGTGTGTGCGAAGGGGCCGGGCATTAGCCGTGCAGGGTGTGCGCAGCGGGAGATGCTTTTTGCCGGCCGTACCTGCCGGGGCTGGGGGGTTTAGGGCGGCAGTTTGTATCTGTGCTTTCCATACCGCTGGCATCGTGTTCTCCTCGAGTCAGTGCCGGCTCTGTCTCTGTCTCAGTTGTGAGGCCAGCTTCGTTTTGTACCACTTATGAATTATTACTAGCCCCTGTGGCTGTTGTCAGAGCTTCTCCATGTCTCATAGAGACATTGATTCATACACCAGTGCTTCCAGGCTTAATTACGCTCGTGGTCCCTTCATTCCTTTTCTCCCTGCGCACAAAGGTGGCTGCCCAGCTTTGGGTTAGCTGCAAACGTGCTCATCCCATCTCCGCCGCTTCGTGCCTCCTTTGCTAGCTCTACGCTCAGACTCCATTGAATTTCAAAAGTCTCCATCCCTCTTTGAAAGGCATCCATGATCTCTCTTTCTCTGCAGCCCGGCGTCCTCAAGTTCCGTCCTCCTCTGCTCTCTCATCCACCTGACCCCAGGGCCTTTGGATGGCCCCATTGTCCAGGCTCAAACCACGCTGGCCTTTCATCACCGGACAGGATTATTCTCCAGCTTGCTTCCACCAGCCATAAAAAACAGTATATCACCAGCAAACTTGAGATCAAAACTGACAAGCAAGCCTTTTAGATGAGCCTGTTCTGCTGTACGTAATTAACGTGTCTTGTTTTCTTCATTTATATTTTATTTATATGCTTTTATGTATTGTGAGAATCTCCAAGAGGGTTTTCTTTTTATGAATTATGCTTTGTAAAACAGAAGAACTGATGTTGATGAAATAGTTATTATCAGCTAAAGACTGCGCTCCCAGACTGTGCCTCCCTTCCAACTGGCAATCTGTCACTCTTCAAAATGCACCAGCTCGCCGTGACCGACAGACAGACAGTCAGGCAGCTCCCGGGAAGCAGTCTCCGGGCCAGGAGGAGAAGGATAGAGCAGAGAAGATGATGAAGGTGATTAAAAATAGAGAAAGATCCCTTCACCACAAATCACAGAGAGAAGTTTCAGAGAAGAAAATAGCGAACCTAAAAAGATGTTGCCTAAGGGGGCTTTTACTGATTTTAGACTGTGTTGCTCAGCTCAGTTCGCTCCAGTGAGTGGCTGTGCCGGGTTTTTAGGATGGAAGAAATAATTGCCAGTATGGGGGCTGGAGGGAGGATTTTTTTATTTTTAATTTAGTTCCCCTAAAAATTCTTTCTTCATTTAAATCCTAGAAGCAGGAGAGTGTCTGAGGGAGAAGCTGATTGAAAATGAATCATTTAAAACTTAGTCCCCTTCTTTGTGTTGATGAAGTGTTTGCTGAGCTACTGCCCCAAAGGGAATTTTGCCATTCTTTACAATAAACCCCTGAAAAACACGTGTTTCACTGGGACCACTGAGATGGCAACCAAAGCTTGAGTGCTGGGAGCAGGGAGTAGGAGCACAGCAGCTCTTTTACGTAACTCACCCAAAGAAAATGGGAAACAACCCACCCAGTTCAGCAGCATATATAGTTATATAGTTGTATTAACTGGGACAGCCCTTCTCCCAAGGGAAAATCAGCAAGTGACCACCACAGTTCAAGAACGAGGCAGTGACTGTGGTGTGGGAGGTGACCTCTCCCCACCTGGGTGCTTGAGAACATGGACCGAGGCTGGGCTGTACCAGGGATGGTGTTTGGAGGACTTGGGGTGAGAGCGCAGTGGGAAGGGTGGGTTATATCTGCCCTCCGCAAGCACTCTTGAAATACTACACGAGCAGCCCAAAGTGGCCAGAGCTGCAGCCCAGCTGCCCCGACGCGTTGCGGCAGCCCAGGGCAGGGAAACAGCGAGAGATCTCTGGAAACACCCCAGGGAAGAAGATGTATGTGCTGTGAGTCAAGCTGAAACACCCTCGGATTTAGATTTAGGCACAGTTTTGTTTATCGGGTGCCCTTTACCGTGCGTCTTCCGATGAGGCTCCTCACAAGTGATTCGGATCCTCTGACAAGCTCCTGCGAGAACCCGCTATCAAGATCACTGGCTTGAATAATGCTTTAAATGTCACTGCCGGGGCAGGAAACCCAGCCATTTTGATACTCTTGCTTCTGTCCTGATGATTCATGTTGACATTTACATGACAAAACGGAGGTGGGGAAGCTGCTGAACGTGTGGTGTCACAGTGCCTATGGAGAGCTTCACTGTAACACGATTCAAACCCGCAGAGCCCCCAAAACTCCCAGAAAATACCCTCAAAAAGCCAGAAGAGCTCAAGCATGCTGTAGAGAGCTGCATCCCCTCCCAGCTCCCCAGAGGATGAGTTTCATGCTCATCCTGGACTCCCTTCAGTGAAGGATGTGGATTGCAGGTACCCAGTCTCCAGAAGGGTGAACACACCCGTGACCAAGCAGTTAAAGTGTGAAAGATCATACAAGGAAATTTAGCATATGGGATATCGTTTGCCCTTTTAGGATGTTTTTCACTTAAGATTTTAGGAGTGTGCATGAAAGAAGTTCGCGATGCTCCTGGACAGAGGTACCTTCCAGAGAGAGAGGGAGGGAGGTTAACTCATTAATTGGAAACCCGGGGGTTTGATGTTGCTGGGAAATAGCCCATTCTTTACCATTCTCATTACATAAAGTTTCCGTTGTAAAAGAAATGATTTTCCACCTCCACCAGAGCTCACGTGCCTCAGCAGGGCACCGCTCACGGAAAGATCTGCAGGTCATGCTATACCCTTTCTAAGGAAGGTGAAGCAGAGGCACAAACCCTGTGTTTCCAGGTTGTGATAGAGCCTGGGGAGGAACAAGGCACCTCAGATTCCTGCCCTGAACCTCATGATCTCATTTGCAAAGCCAGGCCCTCGCCTGTGGTGCCCACACGGGCTGTCTCTCCGTTTTGAGGACGTCACTAGTTGAACTTTGCCAACAGCATACTGTTCATTTGGCTTCTTGCATGTTGGGAAGGAGTATTTTCTGTGATTTTTTTTTTTTTTTTTGGTAGTTTCTGTGAGAAGGGCTATTCCCACAGCCTTTGCAACAGCAGCAAAGCCTCTAACTGGGCCAACATACCAAATTCTGGAAGAAATTCTACGCTGTGAGGGTCAGGAATTGTAAATATGCAAGGGGGCCTTTCACATTACGTGTGCTGTGTGTAAGCTGGAAGCCAGACACCAAGAATCTCCACCCTTTGAAATTTTTTCAAAATTTGACTGGACTTGGCCCTGAGCAACCTCATCTTACTTTGAGGTGGGCCCTGCCCTGAGCTGGAAGTGGGGCAGGAGACTTCCAGAGGGCCTTTCCAAACCAAATTATTTTCTAAGACCTATTGAGATAACCCACAAATGAGTTACAGGTAGACAAAGGGATTCAGGTTGGTTCCAAATATCTTTTAGAGAACATCACTGAAAATTGGTAGACTTTCTATCCACGACCCTGTGAGACAGAGCTCTTGCGACCATTTGATAATAGCTCCTATTGTGCAATCTCTGTTCATTGTCTTTCCAATGAATTATTGGTAACATACCTAGGGGAAAAATACTTGTTTGGTCATATGGGGCGAGGCATGGCCTGAACAAGACCACCTCAATGTCCACGGGCCAGGAGCACCTTGCATCTTCAAGCTGGACAAATCTTGAGCGCGACGAACATAGCAGCAGAAAGTGAAGGGATGGTGGGGAAACCGGCCTTGCCAGAAAGCAGAGAAGATCCCCCGTGACTGCTACCAGCAACGAGGAAACCACCCATCCACTGGCACCTCCTGATTATTTCTCAGCTGATTTTGTGACACGAATGCAGCTGTTCCCACAGCTGCCTTTGTGACTCCAGGGCTAGGAATCAAAGGGGGGTGTCGTGGTACTGCTTTTCCACGCACGCATCTGTCACACATCCATGTGTGCACGGTGCCTAATTACACATATATTTGAGCATATAATCCTGGGCTTCTGCCATTCAGAAAATGAAACTTAAAAGTCCTCAGGGAGAGAGAAGGGTGAGATCATCCAAGGCTCAGGAGAGCCTACTGTTCAAAGGGTTTATGGAACTAGATTCGCAAGAAGGATGCGAGCAACTGCAGTAGCATTTTGGGGTATAAGCTCAGAACGTAGCTTCTCAAAATCCTAAAATTCCCTGCAGTGTCCTTCCCGTGCTCACTTAGCTTGAGTCTGAGGGTGCAGTGGAAACTTGCTGCCCAGCTGCAAGACTTGGGGCTGCCTCCTCCCTTCGGTGTGGATGGCCTGGACTCGTGTAGACGCATCTTCAGGGGGCAAAGCTAACCCTGCAGATCTCTCCCCAGCACCTTCTGGCACTTCAGCAGCTCCTGGTTTGCTCTTTCATGAACACTGCTACTAAGCAGCTACTTGACCCATGCCCGCTTCGGGGCTAGCAGGCGATGAGGTCCCCTCACCCCCTACATAAGATGTCCGGCTCCTCCGTTACAGGTAGCAGCACTAAAATGTGATCACTGCGTCACTGAGTCCTTCTTCTGAATTTAGGCCCCCGTCTTCACTCCCAGCTCTATATTTAGCACGTTGAGCAATCACAAACATATGAGTTCCTGTGCCATCTGCATCAGTTGTTCAGAAATAAGGCGACTGAATGGCAAACGGTGCTGTGCTCTAGGAAAAGAGATGCTTTTAGCACATTGTTAAGCGCCTTCCTTCTTCTGCTCGTTTATTTATTTATTTCGTTCCAAAAGGGGGATCCAAAGATACAGAAGGCTTTCGTTCAGGCAGCAGCCCCAGCAATTGTATTTGTCAATATGTGGAGAGTGTCTGAAAGTGATGTATTTGCAACATATATGGTCCATTGCCTGATTAACTCAGAATGAAAACCACCCAAGCTTCTTGCTAAAATCAGTTAGCAATACAATATCTCCAAAGATTGTGCAATTACTTTTATTTTTTTTTTTCTGAATGGATGCCAATAACTGCAACTTTCACAGAAGATAAAGATCTTTTCTGCTTCATTACTTCTGAGATGGCACATTAGGATCAAATGTACCGTCCTATTAAATAAAACTCCAGGAACACTATATATAGCACCATACCAAATGCGGTCTGCAAAGCAGCATTGATCAGATCAGCCCAGAATGCTGTTTACATGTTGAACCGTTCAAATATTCCTGCTATTAAAATTTACCCTCTTTTTGATAAACCTGTGTGTACGAGTTGCATATTGCACTCACGCAACTGCTACATCCGTGCGCACAGGTTTCAGCAGCCCGGCCGAACCTCTGTGGGGAGAAGAGGTCATGTTTTACCTCATCTCACCTACTCTTGACATGCACTGCCAATTATCATGGACCTACGTGTTTTACCAACCTAAATTCCTCAGCTGGTAAAGGCAGAGGCGAGTGAAGAGGTTGCATTTTTCCTGCACCTGGAGAGGCTGAGGCACTCTTCTTCTCGGGTGCACGTCAAAGGCACAAAGGAGCATTACCACGTTATTTTTTTTTGGCCAATGACGAACTGACAGTCACCTAAGGACAGTGTGTCAGGGGAAAACTTGAATCCCGAGTAACAGCCCAGTCTCTCTCAGAACAGTGATGGCCTCTGAGACATTTCTCTATGCACAAGCTCCCGGCTTTACCACCCAAACTTTGTTCTTGTAGAAGACCAGAGCCCAAACGCGGCCTATGGGAGATCACACTTTGCTCAGACAGCTTACACCCACATCACTGGGGTGCCTTGAAATGATGCTGAACTCACACGTGGCAGTGATGGCAGCAGCTGGAGATGCTCAGGTGTCCCTCGGCTCTGCGGGGGCAGCCCGTTGGGTTTGGGGAGTGGGGGAGAGATCCCCGAGCACCCTCCACACGCGGGGGCAGGAGGAGCAGGCGTTGGGATAGTCAGTAGGGTCTGGGCTTGCTCATCTCACAGACCTCGCTGCCTGAAGAGCTGGTGGAGGGGAGCATCCCAGCCGGAGGGCAACCCGGCGCTCACGAGCCGAATCCTGCTCCCCCCCGGTGCTGCACCCTACGGCGCCCGGGGACAAACTGCTCGTCCCAGCACCTCGCTGGCCTCTGCCGTGCCAGAGCGCGGCACGCTGGTGGTTGAAATGTGGTTTGCATGGTGCGAACGCCCGTGTGCGATTACGAAGGGGCAGATTTTGAAACTGCAGAAAAACCCTCTGAAATTATATTCCGGTGCCTGCGCAAATCAAGGAAAGGCACATTTGACTGCACGGGCATTTACATATAAATTGCCATCTAATTGCACTAATCGCACACGTTCACAGATGTGCTATTGCACAAACAGGTTTTGCACATGGATGTCAGGTGTCTGCCTTGTTTTGTAGCAAAGATGGCTTTAAATCAACATGAATTGTTGGTTCCTCTCTTGCCAGACCATGGCTTAGATCAACAACTGTCCGAGATGTGGCTAGAAAGACCTTTTGAAGGGATTTTTCCAGCTTCTGTTCTGAGTCACCCTGATTTCTTACCCTCAGGCTTGCAAGGTTTCCCTTCCTTTCCGGGCCGTAAATATTTGTCTTGTCTCAGGGAAACATTTGGTGCTGTTAGGTACTAAGGACACAATGTAAAAATCTAATGTCTTGGCATTTTATTTTTATATTGGAAACCGATCAAATAGTAAAAATGAATCTTGGATCAAGAAAAGTTTAAAAGGTAGTAAGTAGGAGTTAATGTACCTCAATAACATCTTTTTTGTAGACTCGTTACCTCTTTATTTACCCTTCAAGATATTTGCTTCTGGTTTATAGCACAATATGTATTGAGGGGAGACATAAACTGGGCAGGGAAATGCCAATGAAATGAGAAAATAGAAAGTTAATGGTGAAACTAGAGTAGGCTAAATTAATTTACTGATTATATGACCATATCCCATCAGTAAGACATGAATTATTTTGTTTACAGTCTTCAGGTTGTTGCCTGGCTCTGCTACCCTTCACTGTTTTCAATTTAAACTGCAGTGATTGTAAAGAGAAGAGAAAATAAACCAAATGTTCCCATTCCACTTATAAATTTTATGTTTATAATCTTGTAGCCATCCATGGAAACCATGTCTGTTATTCAAGTGCCTCGCCTCCCCAAGCCGAGCGTAATTATTACTGATACATCTGGATGTTTAACTACCTACTACAGACTCTTGAATTCCTTCCAGATTTAAAATATCCATTAATACAGGAGTGGAGAAGAGAGGAGTCACAGGGGGAAGAAGAGAGGGGAGGGTTTATGTCTATTACTTCAATTCTCAAAGGATTTATGCCTTGCTTAGCACCACAGGGAGTAAAATACTGTTACCTAAGCTAGTGTCGTTCAGTTAAAAGGACGTAACGTGCTTCTTTCCACATTGTTTTACAAAGAGTTCTTCATGCACAGCAGGACAGATCCACTCTGGCTCGGTGTTCAGAGAAGATGGAGACAACCTACCATGGTGCAGCTCTCCCCCGGCCCAGGGATATCACTGGAGACACATCCCATGCATGTTCAGCAGACAGGTTTTTAAAGCCCTTTGGGTTGGGCTTTCACTCAAACCCCACATTACTTTTGTAGCCAATAGATCGGTCTGTAAAAACACAGCTTGCACTTTCGTCCCATGCAATGCCCGCGTCTTGCTCGGGTGTTAGCTCCTGAGCAAAGTCACACCGGACCACGAAGGTCACAAATTGACTGTTGAGGATCAAAGGTATCTCACATTAGGGAAGACCCAGCCGTTCAGGAGCATCTGCAGATCCCTCCCGCAGGGGCTGTGTTCCCGGGGGTAAGGCACCCTCCTCAGCCCTTCTTGAAGGGCTCTGGAACACCCGTTTGGGAATTTCAGCTGTTTTGCAAAGATAGTTCTGCTACCCAGTATTTCTCCACCGTATCGGCTCCATTAAGGCTATGGTCCAGACTTATTGATTACTTTCTAATCTGTGCCCTATTAAATTCACACATCCGTCTCACAATTACATACATGGCATCATTCACTCTTCGGCAATGCCCCATCAGTTCCTATTATGACGAACACAATGGTAGTTGTGTTGTCGCTGCCTCATTAACCGCAGTATGTACCTGATCCGTGGTACGTTGTGCTGGCCCAGGTCCAGGTAGCAGATTCATCACAAAAAGCAAAGGCTGACTCCTTGCCTGACACCCAGCACCGGAATCACGATTTTCAAATGTTCTATATGTGAGAAACACTTAGGTACAGAGAGTGTCAGATCCCTTTCTGTGAAACTATTATTTGCCTCCAGATAGAATGGGAAACAACTTGTCTCTGATCATAGCAGTTACTTATAAGCTGCCAGACTGGAGGGATAAGTGAGATAAATTAAACTGTGAGAGCTCGCTTTCCAAGAAACAGTTCACTATATTTGCTCACGCATTTAAGCACGCACGCAGCTTTTAGCCTGTAATCAAAGCCCAGTCGCGGCACCAAAAGGATCGTATTTAGTACACCAGATCAAAGGGCAGCTAACTGAGAGTCGTGTACCAATACAGTCCCTCCAGGTTTTTCAGCACTTGTCCACTACCACTGCTGCCTCCGCTCGCTGCCAGAGGCAGGGCCATGCCAGACAGCTGCTCTTTCGCTGCACGTTAGAACTTATTGCAGGTAGGGCAGGACGCGCTGAGGCTCCATAAAAGAACAAGCAACGAAAACCTTATTCCTTCACCACCTCCATCTCTCACAGCCCGATAAAATCCCCATTTGCCAACCACAAGAAGGGACGCAACTGGTCTCATTTCAAAGGTGAGGCTTTTCTGGACCCGTTTCCCGCAGTCTTTGATGGCGTTGGGAATGGAGCTTCTGAAATGCCTCCTACAGCTATGTAATTTGTCTCCACATAAATGTGTTTCGAATGCACATGGCTACCAGATGGAATTTCACATTCGACATATTAAGGGGGCCAGACGAGCACGGAGAGGCTGTACAGGCCGTGCATTGTGCTTCCGATATTAGTGGATTCCTTCTCGCAGAGGAAGTGGCCGTAATGGGAAGTCCCATCTGTCACTGAGATACTTGTTGAAATTGAATGTTCTGATTGAGGTTTTTTTTCAAGACTGGAAATATTTTGGTCCCATCATCTATCCTTTTAGCTCTAATCCTGCGGTGGAGATACAGAAAAAACATAAGAACTTTTGCTTTACTGCAGTTACCAAAAAGGATGATGTTTCATCACCAGTAGTTAGAATTTTAAGAGTACATACATACATACATACATACAATCACCTTCGCATGACCTGGAAAACTTCCTTAAAGGAGAGATTTATGCACTTTGTAATGGAACTCTTGGGGCTTTAATTTTCAGCTGAGATTCCCAGATCTGTCTGTGAAGCCTGCCCAAAGAAGAGCTAAGTTGGCATGATCTTTAGCAAAAAAAAAAGAGGAGATATGAAACTGAGTGTTTAGACTCAGACTGGAAGACAGGAGTATCAGGAGACTGCTCTCAGTAAACAACAAAAGTAATGGCAACATTAAAAAACTATTAGTCTGGCTTGGATCGAGCATACTGTGTGACCTCAAGTAAAGTTTCTGTAGATGCTCTGGGAGCCAGAACTTCATGTCTGAGGTCATCCTGAATTCATTTTCCCCTTATCTTTATTTTGCGGTTTTGAAGAGGAAAAACTACCATGAGAAGAAGACCAATAGCATCATAACTGTGGCTGGAAATCCTGCTGGTAAGATTTGGTGAGGGAGAAATATCATCTGTGAACCAAATCTGGCCATCCACCGCAAACCTCTCTGCCAGGCATCGCTTCATCCATTCAAGGACATGCTTCAATTTCTGCAGGGTGCCCCTTGCAAGCCAACGTCATGTTTGGCTGACTTATGGCTGAGAACTCATTTTTCAGTGATGGTGATCAGCATCATCTCCTGACTCACCAGGATAAACCCAAGGGGCCAAAAAAAAAAACCCAAACCCTCAACGAAAGAAGAAAAGTTAACTCAGTGAGACAGCAGCATCTGAAAACCAAGGCAAGATTGTCACCACCTACCAGCATAAGCTATTACTGGACCAGTCCCCCAAAGTGGTGACAGGCTGCTGAGCTGCAGCCACTCCTCTCTCATACAAGGAGCTTGTTGTGCACCTCCTCAGCGGGATGGCCTCTCACCCTAACAGACAGGCTGTTGCTGGGGCTCTGCCACCCAGCTTATACAGAGCTCAGGAGTGAGGTTCTCCTTGCAGATGGGACACTACAGCTACTGTGTGAAAGGTTTCAGCCCACCCTGACAGTGCTGTCACCTTTCCCACCCCATCCCAGTCATCCCATGCCTTCGCTCTGCTAGTCACCTCAAATACCCCTGCAGGGTCTAGCACTGCAGAAAGGAGCCAGTGCCGTGTAGGACATCCTTGCCCAGAATGGGAACTGCCACTGGATGGAGAATCCCCTCCATCTCTTTGCTTTCACGCTCCCAGTGCTGCCACCATGGGGACTCCTTTGAAATAGGGCTGGGCACCCAGGACAGAATTCTTTTCTCTTAATCTGGACGCAGCTTCCTACTATGTTTCCTCCTTGAATTTCCTGTCATTTCCTTTTATTTGAGGACTCACAGACCCCAGGTAGCCTCTGTTCCCCCAAGGACACTGGTGTGGCCCTGCCGTCAGACTGTCCACTTTCCTTCTTTCCTTCCTCTTTTCTCCTGATGCTGTGCCATCTTCCTCATGGCTCACCTGATGGGACAAATCCCAGAGCACAGCCAGCACGATCATCTCCGGTTCTGTCAACATCAAGTGATCATGGCTCACACTCCAGGTGATACTGCCAACTTGGGTTTCAAATAACATGGGATTTAAAAATATTAAAAAATGATGGTGTCAGGCTGGCCAAGAATCACATTCTCAGAATCTGCTTGATGGTTGGAATGACAATCAAAAAAAAAAAAAAAAAAAAAAAAAAGATGAGATGAGCTAATAATACCTGAATAACACTCTGGGAATGAGAAGGACCCATCGGGCCCTGAGAACTGAGAGCACTGCCTTCTCCTTGGCCCTTGCATCTCTCCCTGGTGCATCCCTTAGCTTGGAAAGGAGCTTTCCTCTCCCAAATCAAGCATCAGCTCTCATGTCCACACATTCTCTGCAGTCTGGGATTCACAAGACAAGATTGACCTTAGGTTGAGTGATGTTTCATGACGTGTATCATGAGTCCCTTGAAAGCTGGTGAGGCTGCTTCTAGTCCCAAGCGGGGTCTTCATGTTCTACATGGTTTTCAGCTATAGGGCACCTCACCCAGATGAACCTCCAGTGGAGCAGCTGTATGTGTCCTTTCCCAGCCACCTACAGGCCCGTTTCACTTACCCATGCAGAAAGAAGCCCCAGGCTGGGTTCAAGCCTGAGGAACCCCTGGTTTTTCAAGGAGGCCTGAAAAATGCAACGGCTCTGGAAACTGCCACTTACAGACACTTGTGACTTTCTGTTAAGTCAAGATTTCTGTGGCTAAAAGTCTGCTCTGTGAAGGTACCTATTTCTTATCCCTAATGCACCCACCCCTATTTCTGATGACTACTTTCATCTCAGACCAATACTGAGAAACCCTATTAATTAGTGATGTCTGCTTGCACTGTTCTGGGCTGGTGCTAGCCAGGGTGTAACTTATTAACAGTTTCTAGTCAAGTGAAAATCAGTGCGTGGGAAGCGAGCACTATATTACCAAGTGACCTTTTCACTTTGCACTGTGCTGCTTTGGCTCCGCTCAATGCTCAGCGCTGTTGAACGGTGTTTCAGAACCCCTTGGCAGGGAAGGGAATGGTTCTGGTCAGGGCTTTGCCTAGCTCAGGCAGCTGGATCATGAAGATTTGTCTCACCCATGGCAACTCATTTGCCTCTTCTGATGGTGTGGCCAACAACAGCATTGAAGGCCCTATGGAGAAGTCTTTGGGCAAACATTTCCCCACAGCAAGCAGGGGCTGAAAGCTGCTGTTTCTCGCCCAGCAGCAGGAAAACCCCATTTCTTCCCCAAGCCTTGAATCCCAGCTTGCTGAGATCATCAAAAAGTAACCTGGACTGGAGTGAGTTCCCCAGAGTCTTACAGGGTAGAGCTTTTCAAAAGCACAAGGTTCAGGTCATGGTAAATACCAGTAGCAGGGGCCCAACATTGGCTCACACTTTGTTTCCCCTTTGTTACTGGAGTGCTGCGGCATGTTCTCCCTCCCGAGACAGTCGTTTGAAACCAGCAGTCTTTATGCGCGTCTTTGAAACGGGAACTCAAAACAGAACTATCCCCAGGAAGACTGGAAAGCACTTGGGATTGGTAATCTCGTTAGCATAAAGCTTCGCAGGATGGGGCCCTGCGCCTGCAAGTTCTGCTGGCCTCCGTGCTGGAAAAACTGCACGTTAGCAGCTGAGGAAGCTGGGACAACAAAGATGTTTACAGCAGAAAATTTAAAGCAAGGGCTGTTTTACTTGAGCTAATTGCAAATCACCTCATTCAAGACATCCTACGTCCATCCTTCAAAAATATAAGCTATGAAGATAACGTTGATTGACCTATTTGCAGCTGTGCTCTGCCGCATGCTGGGAATCGTGTCCCCGTATTGAGTTACATGCAGCCATAATGCGGTCAGCTCTTGTGTATCCTTCTTTCTTGTCACGGGTCTGGAAACGAAACGAGCCAGGCTTGTTGTAAGAGAGCTCTCGGGGACTTTCAGTACGCTTTGTTTTTCATTAGGGCATTTCTGTTTTTGGTGGTTTTCTCCCCCACCTAAGCCCCCACCCCAACCCAACAAAATTTTTAATCCCCCTTTTTCTGAAAGAATTGATTTAGTTACTCAATAAATACATGTTTCCCTCCTTTGAAAACTACTTTCTTCCCTTTTTAACTTTTTTTTTTAGCAACAGAATGCTTTCTTTCAAAGCTTCTGTGAATAAAACAGTGATGCTGGAGGGATGGTATCAAAATGAAACCCAGTCTGCCTCCTGGATTGAAGTGTTGATGAAATGGTCTAAAGATGCTTTTGTTACTACTTTGGGGCTCAGCTTAGGTGCCGCACAGGGAAGGAGGTTTCCTACCACTTCCCCGGCAGCTCAGCTGCGTGTGTAGGGGAGGGAATTCAAGGTGTGTATCCAGCTCCCTCTGACACCTCCTCTTGGCCGTAGCCTCTGAAACCTCCTCCGTAGCCTTGAGCTCACTCACCCTGCAGTAGCGTGAGACTTCAGCCTCCTTTAACACTGGGTTTCCAAGTTCTCCTAACTCAGACACCATAAATTTGCATACTTTAATGTTCACCCAGAGAAACTTTTCCTCCCCGAGCACTCTGGAAACCTGCACAGGCACTTCAGAAGGTCCCAGGGCACCGATGCCTGCAAACACCTTGGGATGGGCCTTATCAGAGATCAAATCTCAACGTAACTGAGTCGTGTGCAAGTCCCTAGATGGTAACAGCAGGGCTGCCTGGAGCACATCCATTCTCATGGTTCGAGCAGTGTTTTTTCACCTTGGCAACTTGCTAATTTACAGTTTTCAGGGAGAGACGTGCAGAGATAATGAGCTTAAGTGAGAGAGGAAATGGAAAGAGTAGGCCAATTTTACGGACCGTCTTCTATGTGCATTTTCCACCCAGAAACTGAAGCACAAGCAATTCACGTCCACAATTTGTGGCACAGCTTCTGGACAATGGTCCCCCACCTATGTGTGCGATGGGTTTGCTGGGGATGCTCCTGCAGCAGCAGAGGTGGGGTGGCCGTGTGAGTGGTCACGGGGAGCACGGAGATGGGGAAAGTTAGTTTTTCTGAAAGAAGCAATGGCAAAATTTGATGAAAACAGACTTTTTAGCTCCATGGTGGGATCTCTGCGTGGCTTATTAGTGACTTTTTTTGTTTGCAGCAGACACCAGTGATACTTTCTTGAGTCTGTGTGGGCTCCTGGTCTATGTTATTATTTTCCACTGTCTTTGCTCTCACTCACATTTTAAGTCTTTACTCCCTTTTATGGTCTTGAGAACAGAATCCCACGCAAACGTCTCAGAGTCCTGAAAAAAAGAGACTCAAACCCCTATTGTCTTTAAAGGTGCTTTTTGGGGGGACCTTTTCTTGTGCTTTCCCACTAGTTCAGGAAAAAAAACACCTCCAACTTAGGAAGATTTTATAGAGGCAAGTTGTGGTGATCGGATTTAATCAAAGACAACTCTCCATCTTTCCTCAGCATCTTGTTGAGTTGCAGGGAAAACCTGTTTTCTTCCATGTGTTCCATTGTACAATCAGACCAGCACAGCACAATCCAAAGGGAGAGCGTTTTCACCACTTTCACTGATTTGGTTCTGGCATGATGGAGTTTTTAATTCTACTGTGAGCCTTCAAAACACTCTGCTTCTCAACATGCTCATCTGGTTCTTATTCTCCCCTTCTCTGACCTTATTATCTACTTCCTTCCAAAGCTCTGTAGATTTCCTTTTGCACAGGCTTTGGAGGAACGTCAGGGATGGGTGACTCTAGAGCAGGTCCCATCACTCGCCCTTGAGCTTTCAGATTCCTCCACAATGTGAGTGTTCCCTGCCGAGCCAAGACTCCTAGGCAGGCAGATTTCAGAACTGACTGAAAAGTCAAAATCTCAAATAACGTGAATCTGAAAAGTTCAGTTTGGGTTAACTACAACTTTATAAGTATTTGTGACTCTTTCTGTTTTAGAATTCTTAATAAAAGCCTTTATGATTACGATACTTTTAAAATTTGAAACCAAACCTTCTATTTGAAGACTATCAAGAAATGTTTCTTATATTTTCTCCAAAAGAAGTTTTTGGAGCTTATCCTCAGCCTCCACAAAGACAATTTTTTACCTTTAAAGAATTATTTTTTTAAAAAACATCTTTTCCTCCTTCCAGGGGCCCAGTGGAGTCAGGCAGAAAACATTGGTCCTTCCAAATTAAAAAGTCAGAAGAAAGCAAAAGAGAGTAGAGGAACTTACTTCTCTTGCAAGTCACACAGCACATTTGTCGCAGCAAAGGGAGGGAAACCAACACCTTCCAAGGCTGCTCCTGGTGTTATAATAATTGAACACAGTATGATGAGATGTTCAAATTGTCCTGAAATTTAATTTAATCTTACTCTCCCTCCAGTCTACTACTTCCTTTTTGCAGCCCAAATCATATTCTTTCAGAGACTTACATGTTTACAAAAGTGGGTTTTTTAATAATGGAATAACTATGCTTTCTTTCCAACATTTCAGCTGGCCATATCATTGCTTTGTGGAAATAACACAGCCTTCCGTATGCAATTACCTTCTCCGGTCTGCATCAGCCTGTACATAGAGTCGTCTCCCCTGAGACCGTTGTTTGAGGTCTTTCCTCCACAGACTTGTAATGACTTTTCACCGCTTCCTTCACCATTTCCGGTTCAGTGACAAATTGACTTTGGGTACACATGTTGCTTCTTCTTCACCATCTACCTGCCCCCAGTTCAAGAGAGTCCTGTTTGGAGAGCTTCCATCTCATTGCTATGTTCTCAAGGTAGAAGAATGCAAATACAATGAGCAGGGATGCACCAATACCAGTGTTTTGAATCTAGCCCTAATACTGGTTGTGGTAATGACCTCATTAAAGGTGCAACATGGCATGCCAATATTTCATCCATTTCCTCATTGTTTCTTTTCAGTCCTGCCACAACTTCTGTTGAACTTCTGAGATGTTCTCCAGAAACTTTACTTGATAACTGGTGCTTCGGGGGGGCATTGCACTTTGTATCAACACTGGAGGACTCTCTCAGTGTATTCCAGCACTGGAGAACTGGAACTGCTTCTTCTGTTTCTGCCTGTACCCCAGTCATGATTTAGGTGGACAGTGTAAGACTTTCATTCAGCTTGAAAAGTCTTTCAGCTCCAGGCCTTAACTATTCCTATGACTATGTTTTATTCTTATTATCATGCTGTGAATCCCATATTAACCTGCCGTCTTAAAGAATACTTCTAGATATTCATACAGGCCATTTAGATATATAATCTTGCGTGGCATTCTACTCTCTTGACTGTCACTATTAGTACTGGAATCAACAATCATACATGGACTCTAACTTTTTCTGCCCTCTCCAGTAGGTTTGAGTGCTGTCCAGACCCTGTTAAACCAGCATAATCATCTATATCCATTTTTATTTTTTTTTAATGAGTGAAGGTGGACAGCCATTCAGATAGGACTTAAGTACCTGGAAGGAAGCCCAGTAGACAGGTAGAGCTGATGGAGGAGCTCGACAAGCACATGGAACAGACATCCTGTCCACACTGTGCTTCAGAAGTGGTTCTTTGTTTAAAGAAGAGGAACTGGGCAATCAGCATTTTACTCTTTTGGACTAAACCAATGGAGACAAAGCGCAACAACAGAGGTGACACTGTAATGTGTTCCTCCCAAGGCTGATCACGAAGCAGGCTGAGGCTGCTTCATCTCATGCAATGCTCAGATTCTCCCTTGTGCTCTGAAGGTAGCTACAATTTCACGTGCCAGTCCAGGGAAAAGCTAGGTAATCCCAGAATAGACATGAACTCAGGTAGTTTGCCAGCCACTGTCAGTGACTTTATTCCAAGAGAGAGTAGAAGGATGTTTTTTATGAGCATAACAAAATCTATGGAAAGAACTGAAAAAAAACCTCAGATTTTCTGCTCCAGGTCATGACCTACATCAAAACCCGCCTTTCTGTCCTTTACACTCAATAGCTAATTTCACAGTCTTTGTCTCAGGCAGTGCTCTCTGATACGAGCTGATCTGCTGCTGCCTTCAGCTGCTGGGGGCTCCCCATGTACAAGTCTGTGGTTATTGATTGACTCCAGGATGATTTCTAATAATAACTGGAGAATAACCTCCATCCTGTGCCCAAGGTGGGTCTTCTGCTACATGTGGAGGTAGCCGACCTGCCTGCCATGGTGCCAAGCGCTGCAGGACTGAAAATCTCAGGGCTGTAAGTAACTGTGACTTTGGAAATGGAGAGGAGGCAAGGACAGGGCAGAGCAGCTGCCAGGGAAGAGTCACCATAAGGAGAGCGAGAAGGAAGGATATCTGGTGGCTACATGGCACCAGTAGGCAGAGGGCCGTCCAGTTCCAGTCCTTCCATCAAAGACCTGGAAGTAAATGTAAGAGTCCTGCTGATCAGACCTGCAGATCACACCAAGGCTGGTGAAGGGGTACGTAGCAGAGACCCAGTCCCACACGCAGTCATATGGAACCATCTGGGTGACTTGGTAAAACGGGTCTGATGATTGAAAAGGAAAGGGAAGGGAAGCATTTTAATCCCGCTGAATGCAAACTTGCAGAGGAAGAGCCAACCTGAGAAAGAGGAGCTCCAAGCAGGATCTTCCCAAAGCCAAATCTCTTCGGAGGATGGTTGAGCACTTGAATGTGAGTCTCTGCTGCAGCACAAGGGGTGTCTCCGACAGGGAGTGGAGAAGGGAGGGGGAGGCTGTGATTTTACCTTGGTTCCCAGCACTGCTGAAACTAGTGTGGCCAAGCTGTGCAGAGCTCTGGCATCCACACTTTAAATCAGATGTTGAAACGTTCAGAAAACAGCCAAATAAATCATAACAGGGCAAGAGAAAATGCCTTGAAATGAGAGGTTTATAGAGCTCATTGTTTATCTTAGCAGAATGAAGAATAAAAATTAGCTTGGAATAAAAATGTCTGGTACTAAAGAGTTTGCACATCTGTCAGGGAAAGGTAGAACAAAAGGAGGCTGGAAGCTGAAGGTGGACATTTTCAACCTAGGAACAAGGCACACATTTTCAGGAGAGATGGCAATTAAAAGCACTGGGACAGATTTTCAAAGAAACAAGGTGTTCCTTCAACTTCTGGTGTCTTCAGGTGGGGCCTGGGGTCCTTTATAGAAGACACAGAGGAATCCACCTCAGTGGCCCAGAGTTAGCTGAACTTCAAGGGCTCGGCCCTCTGTCATGAAGATAACCTCTGCCACCCGCAGCAATGTCACTTAGAATGACTTCCAACTTGGGAAGATGGCATGGGGGCTGCTCCCCCCGTGCTTTGCACCTTCCAGATTGCCCAGGACAGATGGCAGAGAGATTCAGAATGGGTACAAAGAACGGTGGGATCCTCGATCCAGACCCTCACCCCAAGGACACGGATCATCTCATCAGCAGGGAAAGGGGCATTTTAAGGCCCAACACTTTCTTCCCTTGCCCAGGAGGAAATGGAGCAGAGCAAGAGGGGTAAAAGTACTGAAAACAGGCGTGACAGAAAAGAGCAAGGAGGGAAAGGGAGAGGAGCAAGACAGGGTGCAGGAGAGCGGGCAGCACAGTGCAAGGGCAGCACAGCAGCAGCACATCACTGATGCTGTCTGCTGGCGATGGTGGCATCACTCAGCATGAAGTGCCAGCACAAGCACGCATGGCTTTTGCAGACCTGCCGTGCCTCGGATGGCCACAGGCATGACTTCCCCACCACTCGCCCTGGGAGGTTTCCCCTGCGAGTCCCCAGGGCGAGGCGAGAGGGACGCTGCGGGCGGCGGGAGCCCGGCGGAGGCTGAGTCAGCCTCCCACCTCCCAGGATGAGGAGGAGGTGGGCTGGGTGAGAAAGGAGCCATGTGAGGGGGCTGTCGGGGCTGGAAATCATTCTTTCTAGTTTTCATTTCCTTGTAGACACAGGCTGCCCTGCTCAGAAATGAAACTTAGAGAGAGACGTGCCGGTGCTGCCTGAGATGCGAGGAGCCACAATGCCGGGTCATACCATTCAGAGACAGGGCAGCTGCTGGGCTGGGTATGAGCAAAGTGGAACACGAGGGGCCGCCTGAGCTCCCACTCGGCTCTGAAGGAGAGGGTAAATGTAGGGAAGATGTTTGCAAGTGCAGAGGAGGGGTCTAGGACGGGGGAAGAGGTGATGCTAGAAGAGAAAGAGCTTCCCCTCCACCTGTCTTTGCAGAAAGCGGTGCTGGAGGGGGTTAGTTTGTTTTCACTTTGGAGCTGTTATGGGTGTGAAGCAGCTTTTACAAGCCCTGGAGCACCCCATGTGTGCACATGCCAGTGCCTCAGACTGCCGCCCTGGGCAACTGCTGGCTTTGCCTGGGCTACAGCGAGGCTGCCATGCCATCTCCCATCACCCGTACCAGGAGAGGCAATATTGTTCAGTCTTAGCCCCGATAAAAATTACATTGCAACGCTCCTTCCCCGTAAGCAAATCCTGTACACCAAAAATTGTCTTCCTCTCATGTCCAGAGCTAAATGTGGAGACCACATGCAAGCCAGAGCCAAGGTGGGTTGGAGTTCAGCAAACCCAGACTGCCCTTACATGAGGCTGCCTGATTTCCACAATTGGGTTACTGGGAAAATGCAGAAAAGGAAAGTAGAGACTTCCAACTTCAAACTTCTACCTAAGGATAGAGGGAGGAGAAGGCAGTCAGGTTTGGCTGGATAGCTTATTGCCCATTGTGGAGATTTGGATGGAGCTTTTTCCTGACGGGGTGGTGAAGAGCTAAGTCTTTATCATTAAATCTCCTATGGAAGAACCAGCGGTGTTCCTCGTCATGGAGAATAATTTCTTTTGTAAGGCAAAGACTCCCATGTTTGTGCAGTGCTCCAACAACAGAGCCCTCAAAATACAAAACCAAATGAGCACTGCACCAACACACAGAAACCTTGAGTCTTCAGACAGCCTGGACAGGAGTCCTGCTTCCCACTCACTATCGTGATGTCTTGGTTCTCTTATTCCTAGTGCAGCTACTTACCCATAGATCTGAGATAACATGCTGACAGAAGTAATAGACTTGCTCATGGGAATGAAACTAGAATTTATCAATGAAAAACAAGTGGAAACGACCACCTTATCCCAAACACATGCCAAATACTGAAGGTCTCTCTTTGCTGCCCTTTAAGAGCCAGCCAAAGCTCCACAGCCATTACAGTGCACTGACTTTGAACTGGTTTCGATTTCCCGTGTGCCCATGTTCATTCAGAAAGGAATGAAGGCTAAAATATTTGTCCAGATGACTTCAAGGGTTCTTTAGAAGATTAAACAAATCTAGTGTTCAAAAATGAGCATTTTAATTGTAGAGCCACAAGGCGGGCAGAGGTACGGTGTTCAGTGATGCTTCATAAATCTCGCCAATTTGTACAGTTAGCTTAAAATGAAAGCTGTAATTGAAAGTAAAGGAACAGCTAGTCCCGTTACAGACTAAATGGTTAGATTAAATATTATGCTGTATCTGATTATTAATGTGCAGGATAACCGTTTAGTAGCTCGATATTTGTTCAGCAGGTTTTATTAATAGCACCATGGCAAATATTTCCCGTAACGCAGGATCCTCGCACCAAATATGAAAAGTTGCACACTTTTCCTCCGGGGGTTTCACTCTGCCTGGTAATTTCCACAGTTTTTCTGCATTTTTTGCTCTCAGGTTTAGTCAATATGACGCCAGGCCGCGGCACGGCTGGGTTTTTTGGTGGGGGGGAGAGGAGCCGTCCCATTCCCGTAACTGCAGAGCCGCAAAACAGACTGATTTCATTTTTCCCCTTACGTAAATGGAAGGTCCCGCTCCCTGTGACGCACGATCCTTGATTTCAAGAAAATGTAGCTCCAAGGTCACCTGCGAGTGAACAAGCCCATCCCAGCCCGCCCCGGCCACCCACCACCAGTGGGCAGGGGGACAGGAGCTGTTAACATGAAGGCGTGAAACCCCGACTGAGAAACACCACAAAAGCACCAAGCACCGAGGAAGAGTGACAAGGGGAGCGGGCTGTTTGCTTCCACGCAGTACATCAGTGCCTGGTTGTGTTAGTTTAGTTTCAGTAACCTCAGAGTCAGCATTTCAGATGTCAGTAGTTTCCACTGACAGCGACTGAGCTCAGGTCAAGTCAGTGAGGGACGCAAATAAATAGGGGTAAAAATTTATGCTCGGTCGATGGAAAAGCCACATTAAAGAGAAAAGTGACCTAGATGAAAGATCACTCCACCCAGCCCACTTTTCTCACGTAGACTACCAGAATGGGTCTTGCCCAAGGAAAGGCAGACAACTGACTTGGGTCTGGCTGTTGCGACACCAAGACATAAACGCTGCACCAATGCTCCAGCCATGCGCTGCAGAGCTGGGGCAGAGCCGGCTGTGTCAGACGGCAGAGCACGTAGCAGCGGTGGAGGAGCACCTTCTTCCTGCATCGCTATGATTTCTCTAACCCCACCCCACAATGGGCACAATTGCAAATAAAATAAAAGAGCCAGAGTATGGGCAGCTCCAGTGGTGGGTAGATGTCATGGAAGAGCAGAGTTGCAGCCTGGCGGATTGGGCTCAGAAGCTTAAACTGTGGCAAAATGCCGCGTTGTTTGGGCAAGTCCTGTGTTTGGGTCTGGGCTCTTGGTGCTTTCTGGTCATCCGCCTCCTTCTGGGCACTGCTCTGCTCAGGAAGCTCAAGGCAATTTGCCAGGAAAAATCTGCCTTTCTGATGTAAAGCCCTGGCAGACTGATCCAGTTTGATGGCTGTGTTGGAAGTGTTGGAGGCAGACACACACCTCCCTCCCTCCCTCCCCGATGAGAGCCACGCAGCAAAGCCCTGCACAGTACTAGAGTGGTTGCATTTGACTAGTAAATGTGTTATAAATTAATGAATCCCTAAGCTACAGGACTGCAAACTAATTGATCCTCGGGTTAAGGAGGAAATGCTGTAGGAAGGGCTCTCCACTCACAACCCTATTACATGGAGCAACATGAGCCCTGGTGGGACCATCATCAGGACCCTAGTGGGAGGACTTCTGCTTGGGGCAGGCCAGTCCTCCTCGTTGTCTTATTCATTATTAAAACCTGGATTCATTTTAAATGCCTGCTCATAAGGAACCCAACAGAAGGTCTTACACACTAGGAAAGAGATGCCATCAGCACGGTGGTCAAATAGGCATTGTGCATGTGCAAGTGATATGCTACCATCTCAGCCCCGGGAGAAATCTCATCTTTTATAGTCTCAGGTGTCCCTTCTACCAGGGGACGTCAGGCAGTTAGTAGCCATGTTCAATTCAAGCACACCCAGCCATGGCCATCCCACAAACCTGTGGAGTGGAGTACCATCACCTGAAGGGAAAGAGGAAACACGACCATGAAAAAGTGAATAATCAAAGATGTCTGTAGTGGAGGATCCCGAATAAAAGTTTCTGTGCCTCCCCTGCCTTGCCTAGGGCTTTCTTTCCTAGCTAAAGGCCCCACCACCTCCCCGACAGCCACAGGAGACAGATCTCCCCTCTGCACTGTTTCACATACATAGGCTGTATTTCCTCAGTATCGAGCATTAACAGAAATGTCCCAAATTATTTCAGAGCGAAGATGCAGACAGGGCCTCCTCCTCATTCCCCAGCAGACGTGACAGATGACTCACTTGCTCAGAGGCCATCTCAAGACTGTAGGATGCTCCAGACCTTTCTGCTCCTTGCTCCACGAGAGGGGCCAAAAGTGAGATCTCTGCTCCTGTAAGTCTTTAAGCTGCTGTATTTACATATGAAATAAACCTAAAGGTAAATAAAATTATAACTATCTTCTTTTGTTCCCTGTCGTTCCCTGCTTCACGCTGCTGAAAAACAACATACTGTGAGAACGTGGAAGTCTCCCAGTAATAGATGTCACGTTTCTATTGCTGCCCTTGTTTTCTAAAAGGGTGGGCAGTAGGGAATGAGGAGGACAGGGCATCTGTGGCACTGTGACCCTGATTTGCTGAGCTTCTACATGTTTTGAAGGTTTGTGGGGTTTTTTTAGTGTATGACTTCCAAAAATCCGCTCTTTGAAGCTGGGTCTGTATTATTAGTGGATACTCTAGGTATGTTTTAAAACTCACCTCTCTCTGGACCTCCTTTGCTCAAGCTTTGGAAAGAGAAGATGCAGGTGTGTCTTGCTGGGAGAGTCATTTCTGTTAGTCCAGTGAAAGAGAACGGCTTCTAGCAGGGGCCGCTGGCTTCTCGGAACAGCAGGCATGTCTCCGGAACAACGCGGGTTAGATGGTTTTCTTCCTACCAAGAAAGAAACATCAGTCTTAACAAGAATTTCACGGACTTGCATTGCTGTACCAAGGTGTAAGAACCGAAACCATTCTTGGGATCTCAGCATCCTCTCAATGTACTCATGAGTCACCCAGTGCTTGCCGAGGCTTTATCAACTGGCGATTTTCCTTCTTTGTGTGCTGGTGGGTTGAGTGAGTATTGATGAACTCCCTTGGCAAAGCAGGCTGTGGCACATCAGACGTGACAAATGCTCCAGGACCGTATGTTGAACAGAATGGGCCTTGTGGTCAGTGGCCTGGCGCACGGTGAGAAGTCCCAGGACAGGGGGCATCCCACCCTGGGGATTCCCAATGGCTACACAGGAGTGAGGGCTTGTCGGAGGACTCGACTCCCATGGATCCACGAATTGCTGCTGAGCTATGGCTGTATGCACTCTTAGTCCCCTCAGGTCCTACATCTCGTCAGGTTTTCTCGGTCCTCGCACACTACCACCTGGGCAATAAGTGCCTGAAATACACCTAAAATGCTTTGTCTCTGGGCTCACATGTCCCACCCACCCAGGGCACTCTGCAGAGCTGTCTCGATGCTGAAATCAAGAGGATGGCAGGGACTGTAAGAGAGGGAAGGTGATGCTGGTGCTTGGGGAACCAGCATGAGCACAGACTGACTTGGCTTCACACCACCTCCACAAACAGCACAGGGGGACACTGAGACTTACCAGTAATGGTCAGCATGGCTCCCACTCCTACTGTCCTTTCTCTCTCTTCTTCATATCGTCTAAACTATTTTACTTCTTTTTGTGAGGCCTTTCCCAGTTCCCATTGTAATTGTGGCATCCTTTTGGCTAATTGTGCTTTTTTCTTTTCTACAGCTCTTTTCTCTTGATTTTCTTACTTTCCTTTCTGTTCCACTATGTTCTCAAATTATTTATTTCCTGTTTCTCCTCTTCCTCCATCTTCAGCAGAGAGTTCTTTTACCTTCTTTACTTCTTGTAAGCCCGTGGGGACTGGAGCTGGAATCCTTCTTCCAATGTATCAGTCCTTTTTTTCCTGAGTGCTGATCTAATGAAACCTCCGAAAAACTGATGATGACAACAGTGGCAGTACAGGTACCCAGTGATGAGTTTTATTGACAGTGTCACAGAACTGTGGTAAGAAAATAGCCCAACCTGAGTGTCCCAGGCCAAGCCTGCAAGATGTGCAGTGGTTGGATCCTCCCCGCCCCTTTTTTTTTAGATAAAAAGAAGCTCTTTGCTAGGTTTGCTTTGTTATCAGTTGATGAGATTAATCCAGAACCCACCTCTTGCCCCCAGCCCTGTGGGAATCCAGGTTGCCTGCAATGTCAAGCAAGTGTAATAAATAATTTGGATGGAGTCAGTGCATTTAGTCAAACAAATAACTTCATTTAAAGGGCAGAATGGATTTTGTCAAAAGCCTTTTTTCATTATGTCAAAATGAAGAAAAAATTGTGCAGCCCTTTCATTCTGTCACCACAAAGGCATTTGTTCAAGCTTCTGGCTTTGCTTGACGTAAAAAATGTAGTTGTCGAGCCCCACACAGTGAATTGCTCTTCCCCACCCTGTTAGCATGAGCACACAACCCCTCACTTCTGCCCAGGGTTGAAGGGACATGAGTCTTGTCACTGCACAGAACCACTGCTTGGATGGGGCTCTGGTGTGGAGAGCAAACGGCAGCTGGTCCATGCGGAAGAGGAAGCAGCATGCCCAGGCTGACCATATCCAGGCTCATTCCAGTGGCTCCTGGGCTTATTCCAGTCCTCCGCGTGTCCCTTCCCCGTGTCCCAGGTCACCTCCACCAGCACCCTGAGACATGTTCTGCAGCAGGATGCAACACAGGGTTACTTGGTAGCATGCAATAGTGAGTTCCTTCTTTTTTTTTTCTTTTTTTTTCTTTTTTTTCAATGTTTGGCATAAACTCTCCCAAAGGTGGTTAATGTTCTTTTTCTGCGCTGCTCCCAAGGCCACGTGGACCTGCAGAACATGAAAGGTGGTGTTTCTCGGTGCTGAGTTTGAGTGGTCAGAAGCAGCTGGGAGCACCAGGCTCATAAAAAATCACTTGGATGAATTGTCCTTCTCTGGTGGCTCCGGTGCAGCCTGTACAGTTACAAGAAATTAAACCAGACCATGACTGCGTTGAGCAGAGCCATCCTTCCTGCACACTCAGTATATTGCACTCAACCAGCATCACTGGCTCATGGCCAGTGGGGGGATGTATATGCCACCTCCGCTGGCCAGCACGGCTCCAGAAGCACGCTCCGAGGCAGGGCAGAGCCTGCTGCTGGTGTTCATAGTGAGTGGAAAGCGGTGCACTCCCTGAGGGCCCAAAGGAAATTCAGACATCCCATGCCATTTTGGAAAAATCCATCTCCGCTTCACTGAAATCGCTAAGTTAAGCAAGCGCACATCAAACATACATGTGAGCAGAAACTGGAAAATGGGAAATATGGGTATATTTGGCATGTCTTTCATCATATTGGTTAAAAGTAATTAAAAAGAAGACTGGAACCTATGGGCAAAATGCTGGGCACTAAAAGTCCTTTTCTTTACAGTCAAAGATGAGAGACAAAGAGAGGGTCCAACAAGCAGAGCATACTAGCTGATGGAGTAGAGTCCTGGGCTCTACATCCTGCATATCTTCTCAGACTATGTGAAGCCACCCACTTGCACCCTCTTGGAGTGATGCGAGTTGCAATTTACCGCATAAGTCTTCATATTTGGTGCAGTCCATCGCCAAACTTCCAACCTGCCATTCAAAGCCAGCAGCCCCCTCCAGGGTATCCCAGGGCATGGTGACAGTTTAGCTGTAGCAGGACCTACAGCTGCCCAGCTAAGGACAGCGAGGCACAGGAATGGGAAGGGCACAGTTCCTTTCAACAAAGTGGTGCATCCAGAGGGTCATCACATCCACAAGTTCCTGTAAAACTTGCCTACCTTTACGCAATAAATTCCTCCAACATAAAAGGTGCTCCACGTATGGCAATAGCCTAATCAGGCAGCTGACTCATAACTGTTGGGGAAAAGAGAGAAGACATCAATACCGCATGCTATTTTTGTTTTTTGAGTGATGCTCTGTTGCCATAGGGGACGTAAAGAGCTCAGGGAGACATGTGCCTGTATTGGATCAGCACAAGCTCATGCTACCCCTTTCTTCCACCTCACCTGAAGGAGCTCCACCACCTCCAGCCTCCTCCACCCTCTCACTTCCCGCACCGCAGAGAAGCCTCAGACAACTGGCCCTTCCCCCCGGCACAAGGTCATGACTCTCAATCCCTTCTCGAGCATCGTGGCTCTTGTGCGCCAGCCTGCGCGGGGCTGCCACGAGGTGGGTTGGTGCTGGGCCCTCCACGCTGGAGCAGTGGCAGTGCAGAGGGGGGACCGCAGCGACTCCTGTACACCCACCCCCTCCCCAGACTCCAGAGGGCTCCTGCCTCCATGGGCAGGGCAACAGGGACTGCTCCCCGGGCTGGGAACGGGGCATTTCGCATCCCTACTGGAGACCCTGGGGCGGGAGGCACATGGAGCTCCGCATCCGCGCCGAGATACATCTAAATACAACTACCAGGAGAACGGCAAAGCAGCCTCTCATTCAGACGTAGCAAAAGAATAATGAGTTCATTAGATACCAATTGATTGATAAAGAGGGATTTATTGAAAGGTCTAATGTGTGTAGCCAAAATTAGTTTGCCATGTAATTAACTAAAAATGACTTAAGCAATGCATTCTTAATTATTATCTTAGTACAGCCAAGTTGTAAGAAATTTCAAGCATTTAATTGGCATTTGATAGAATAGCTATAGCAAGCTAATTAGGTACCAAATTATGGAATGCGCTAATTGATATTTAATAAGTATGTCAATTGGTATCTAACTAGCCAATATGTTATAGCTATCTTGGAATATGTCAATTAAGTGCCTAAAGATCTCTTTCAAGTAGATTATAAATGTAATCTATTAAGGATGTAATTTGCAACATTTTTTGATTATGGATTGTAACTTATTTGCTTCCTGAATACGTTATTGCTATTCGCAGACTCATTCATACAATGTAACGTACATAATTTTGCCTACACGAGCAACTTTGACAACTGATATTTTCCTGGGCTACACTCCCCTCTCACCTACACCGGTGCAAAGATCTGCGCTCCCTTCACAGGACCCAGAGGGGGACGTCTGAAATATATACCAGCGCAACAGCCGCCGTCAAACTTGACGGAGCTTAAATTGCTTTAGCCGTGATGGGTGTCTAACCACGGCATTTTGGTTAATGTTGAGGGGCCAGGACGACTGGTATGACCTGGTGGCACTGGCTAAGCCCCGAGCCATTTGATGTGTGGTCTCGTTCTCCGTCAGGAATCATCAAGGAGATGCTACTAAAGTCAGTGACATCGCACAGGTCTGAACCAGGCGAGAGCTTTTCTCTGCAAGTTTGTTTCCTCAAAGATCATAAAAATTGGTGCTCTCCGGATAGGAACGAGAGGGGGGAGCGCATGAGAAGTAGCTTAATTTAAAGGGTAAGATGTCCTCAGTGCCTCTCAGGAGGCAGGCGTCACATCTCGGGATGTCAGGCCAGCTCGCTTAGCTCCTAACAGGATTTACCTGTTACTTGAACACTCCAGCCAGCCCGAATCCCCCGGGAATTTCGCTAAAGAGTTAATTTAAAGCACAGTGACGACCGTGGTTATTTTCTTTTGATTTCTTTGATACAAGTTGCCATTTACGCTATGCCTTCTGAGGTCTTTTCCCTAAAGCAATCCACACATCTCTTTGTATCATGTGTAAGTATAAGGTTCGTATTATGAGAGGTGCAGCACATAACATTAGTGTTGTAGCGATCTGAGCACTTTATCTTCATGAGTAAAGTACCCAGCTGCTCTTGAATTCAACTGAAAAAAAATATGCTGCCACTCGTAACAGCAATACATTTTCAGTTACTAATAACAACTGTTGTCATGGAAACAGCCGGTCCAGCATGAATGTAAGGATTTGCTTTCAGGTCAGTGCTGTATTAGTCAGCAGCCTTTCAAAACCTCATCTCCCCGGCACAGAAGTCTCCCGTCCAATTTACTCGCTACCGCACTTTTTCTCCATTGTGAATTGCTCAAAATTAATTACATTTCATGACAATTGTGCGCAGCTCCTTTTCAACTCTACTCTTTGTATAATTACTCGGAAATGTTTTACGGGGGCCAAAAGAAAATTTCATAACTATATCCAGGTTTGCAAGTTCTTTGTTTTCACAGGAACAGCAACAAAAGCAATAGGCTGAATTATCGTTGTGATCATTAATAATAATAGAGCATTTGGTGCAGAGATGGGCAAGCACGCGGGATGTGTCTGGGTTGCCTACCTCTTTTGGGGTGTGCAGGTAGGCTGGCCAGAGGGGCGGTGCAGGGGCTGCTTCCCCTGATATAAAGCTCATTTTGAGCCCCTGTGGTTGGATGTCAGTAAAAGGAGTTTACTCCAGCCCAGCCCTCTGGGCTCATTTCTGCCATTTCCATCGATCTCATGGACAATCAACTGGAAGAAGCCAATGTCCTTCGGCTCCCAACCGACCACATCACAGCCACAAAAGGCTCCTTCCCCACCGGGAAAGCAATGCCAAAGGAGACCGGCTGTGGAGCCCAAGTCTGGGATTTTCACCAGGGAAACCTTCAGGCTGGAGTTAGGCTCCTCCACCTTGGGACCATTTCTTCTGTCTGTCAGAAGTGTCGAGCACCCCGAGCTCTCGTTGATGCAGAAGGGTTCCAGCCCTTTTTCCAGCCTGATTTAATTCATCATTAAATGCTCTGCATCTCCCACCAGAGAGAAGCAGACCCATTCAAAGTGTGGGCACACCAAGCCTGTGAGCCCCCTGCTCCTTCTCACATACCTCTCAAAGCTCCCTCCTACACTGACATATCCCTGCTGTTTCCTGAGAGGCAGAGCAAAAATTTGCATTTAGTTTCTACCCTTCTGGGACAAAACTTGCTGGAAAATATCCCCAGACATGAGTGCAGAACAAAGAGGCTGATGCTACTTCCGTACATCACCCGTGACTGTGGTCCAGATTTCCCACACCACGAGGAGTAGGGTTTGGTCCTTCTTCCTTCCCAGTCCTTCTCCATCTGGTTTCTTTCCTTGTAGATCTGCTCCTATCCCCATCTCTGTGCATTTCCTTTCTCCTTGGTACTTTTATTTCTCTCCACAGACAGTCCATTTTTTCCTATCTATCGCCTCTCTTTTAAATACCATAACATAAAGTCAAATGAAACCAATGTGTCCTTTATTCCGGTGATGGACAGACAGCCCTGACTGGAGGGTGAAGTCCTTATCTTTCTGTGAGCATAGCTACATGGATATGGTAAAAATTAAGCAAGGGGCTGGTGGTTCAGGAAGGTTTTCTGACAAAAGAGGCAGAACACAGTTTTGGGACAGAGCGACTGATTTCAGGAGAGTTGCAGTTTTCAACATCTCCTGGTGTTTTGGGGCATTTTGGGCGGTTGCCTTGGTGGGGTGACCTATGGTGGGGACATGTCCCTTTCTTGGATCCTTGCTGGAGAGCGGGTCCCAGCTCTGCACAGGAGGAGGGAAGGAGTAAAGATGAAAGATGTCAAGAGCCTCAGCCAGAGTGTTTCTATCTGATTCTCCAAAGACAGTGGAGGTAGAGTGGAGGGCAGGGCTTTGAGTCAAAAGCTGCAAAGAGAGGAAAGGCTCTGACTTTCACGGTCAAGATGCTGCCAACAGAGAGGGGACAAAAAGGACTGAAGGGAGCCAATCTCCCAGCAAAGGGAGTTTGCTGTACACCTGTGTACCTCCACCTCGTGGAGGTCTGTCTCCAGGCCTGCCTCCTTCACACCTAACCCAGCAAGGCTGAACAGTGGCGACAGTTTGCTTAACCTTGAATACTATGTAAAAAAATCAATACCTATAAAGATAACGGAAAGGGAAGGAGCCGGGCAAAGATTGCTGGAGAAGTGTTTGATTTCTCATTTCCCTCCAAGTCCTGCTCGCCCAGGTGGAACGCATGGTCTCACTGTTTGCCTATTAACCCAACCCTCATTGATTTATTCATGGGCGCTTCGAGGGCTTGAGGGTTGCTGGAGGTACTGCTCTCATACCCCAGGCCATAGCTGGTGTATTCTCCACACAAAATCAGGCTGTGCACTAGGTGAATTACAGTAGTTACGTGACATTTGTTTTGATATTTTTCATATTACCTGAACCACAGAAAGGCATTCTGGTTCAAGGGGCCCCCTCTGCTCTCAGCAATCATCCCCCTTGCTCAGGAAACCCCCCTCTGCACAAATCGCCCCCTCACAAGGAAATGTGGGTGGCCGGAGTTGCCCAGAGAAGACTTTAACGGGGACATCGCCAGTTTGCATGCAAAGTTTGTGCCCAAAGCTGAGGCGCACACCGCACCCGGGAGGTCTCTGCCACCCTGCCCAGAGGGGTCACAGCCCTCAGCCCACCCACACCTCTACCTACTGCTCCCCTAAGTTTTCCTCCTTCACTGCATGGGCAGGCCAGCTGCTTCCTCTTGCTTCCAGATAAAAATAAATAAATGCAGAGCGAGCATGAATAGAGGTATAAACTTCCAAACCGTAACATCTCCTTCTCTGGGCCATTGGTGAGAATATTTAGGAGATGATGCAATGAGGGTCTCTCTACTCCCACGTGTTAAGAGGAACTGAGCTGGATCAGCATTTGCTCGGGAGACGCTCAGGCATACTTACCTGATGGTGAAGGGCTTAGACCTGTAGTTCTTTACCCTCAGACAGCAGCCTGGGCAGGGATTAAGATGCCAACCCAAACTTTGGGCTCTTTGTTCTGATGGTGGAGTCTGCCAAGAGGGACCTTGTGTCCTGGCTCAGCTCCAGCTCCAGTAACCCCACTCAGCCTCCGCTGTGCCCTTCCTTGTGAAAGCCGTCAGAAAGCCGGTCTACTTAAACTTCTGCAGGCACTAGACCACCCTTCAGCAATGATTTTGGTGATCTTTGATACACCTGCCAATGAAGGCTTAAAAATGCTTTGGGAACCTTTGGGAAAAACGGAAAGGGAAATAACAGACATTATCCCATGTGGGGGTTACAGAGGCCAGATCCAGAAGGCCACCGAGATCCCTGCTGGGTGCTGCACTACCCTGTAAACTGAAAAGGGCCATGTGTTCTTGTAGCCAGTGGTGCTCATGGGCAGGTCCCTGGCTGGTCTCACCTATGCCACAGGATGACCACCCACAGCCGCTGCCCGTTTGGGACCCCCATCATATCATGGGTGAAGTGAGACACTTTCAGCCTTTTGAAACCTGCTGCAGCTTTGAAACTGCTTTGCCAGGGCATTGAGCCATGCACGGAAGCTGCTCCCAAGAGCTATTTAATAAATTAAATTCGAGGACTTAGAAATCCTTGCTCATTCCTATATTATTTATTGTTTACTCAGTAATACTCAGGCCTTTTTCAACCATACATGAAGCAATCTGATATAAAACATCCGTAACTGAAGCTTCAAAAAGACCTCTTCTAGAATTATGTAAGATACTTCTCATACCATCCAAAATTTCTTTTCACAGACTAGTCAAAAGCAGAAGGAAAAACTAGCCTAGAAAATGCAACCACTGTGCCAGAAGACTTGTATCTTGCAAACGAAGCATGTTAAGAATATACAATAGGAACATGACATGTGTCCCAAGAGAGGTCCCAAAAGGTGTGGGATACCCGAATGCCCAGACTGGCTCAGCCTGGGGCGCCTCTCAGCGTTTGCCCCGCTGTGCCGTGCACTGTACTGCTGCATCTGTGACTTTACTGCTGAGATATCCCTCGTGATGGAGAAGATACAGATTTTATTCATAGCTCACTACTTTCTTCCTTTTGATTATTCTGTTACATGCTCCGAAAAGCTTGAAAAAAAAAAAAAAAAAAAGCGTCCTGGACAGGGTGCAGATGAAGTTTTGTTCTTACCGATGGATGGTGCATTGAAAAACAAGACGACAACAAACCGAGAGCTAAAATAAGCCTGGCTCTTATATAATATACAGCGTGTGCTGAAATAAATGAGTCTTCAAAATGATAATGTCCTTGTCCCCCAGGCCTGCTCTGCCGCGAAGCTGGACTCCTGGAGCAGGAGCTACATTTGCAGCTCGTTACGTGCACCGGAGTTTTTCCCCCTTCTCCTTTTTTTGAATTTGTTTGCAGACTGTAGTTGGACCGTTCTGGTTCTTCCTCATATCCTCCGAATTGTTTTATAGGAGTGAAATGGAGGGGTTTGATATATTGAATATATTTAATATTTAAATGCTGAGAATTTGCAGGACAGAGCAGAGACTGCCTCTTGCGATAAGAGACATTATTATTGTTGTGAAGAATTCCTTTAAGATTCCATCTTAATCATTCTGCTATTGAAATGGAAGAATAAAGTAATAAATGGTTTGAATAGACTTGATTAAAAAGAATAATTATATTCCTTGGGTGGGTTAAATATATAAACTCTTTGTAGTTTTGCATTCTTCTAGCATTTGCCTGTTAGAATGAGCTTTTCTTTCCAATAAGCACGTGCCTCGCATGTGGGAAGGAGAGAGTCCTCTTGGCAATGAGGTTCGGGTCCTCAGTGGCCTCCGCCATGCTCTGCTCCAGGCAGAGGGAGGGCTTGTGGCAACCAGCAGCCCCTCATCTGAAGCCAAGCGCAGCCAATATTTCCTGCCTTGCTTTGGGGCCAGATTTCTACTAGGAGTCTGCTCCGTCCTCTGGGAGATGCACCACCTCCTTTGGGATCTTCCCTCTTTCACCACCTCTTTGGGACAGCCACAGTGGGTCCAGATGCCCACGGTGGGTTGTGCTGCACCACCTCCTTTGGGACCTTCCCCCTTTCACCACCTCTTTGGGACAACCACAGTGGGTCCAGATGTCCGCGGTGGGTTGTGCTGCAAGAAGGAAGGACTCATGGAGCTCCCGTCTCCCTTGAGAGAAGTGCCCCCAGGAATTGGGGCAAAAAGGACAGATTTCACATCAGCAAAGACGCCCTTGCCAATGTTGGCAAGCTGTAGAGGCTGCAAACAGCCAGCTGAGTATCCCTCCAGACGCTGACCTGTGCACCTTCTGCCACGTGCACAGACGTGGCCTCAACCTTGTCACTGGAAGGGACTGGGGAAAGGTATTTCCTTTCTGCTGGGAATCCTGAGACTGTAAGATTTTATTGCACACTGAGTTAGGAAAAAATCAGGCTATTTTGCAAATTCAAGTGTTCCAAGGTGTCCTGGTTTGAGGTGTTTCTTACTAGTGTCCTGGAATTTAGGTAGGATGATGTTTCAAGTAAAACATTCTCACCTAACTGCAGTAATGTGCGCACCTTACTGAAGCGTGCACCATTTTGCCTTGTACAGCTTCCTTCTCTACCTTAATTCCCCGTTGATAGCTTTCCAAAGATGAATACACAATGGGCAAAAATCCAGACTTCATGGAATCACCATTCCCCGAAGGAAGCTGCTCTTCTGGAATTCATCTTCACCCCCAAGGTCTCCTTTTAACCCTGGCAGCGCTGGGTCTCGCAGGTCTGTCCTTCTCTGCTTTGGTACTTGAAAACTTTTGTTAGCGAAGAATTTGCTTCCAACCTACATTTTACTTTCCGCTCACGTCAGAGAGTGACTGCCTATCTCCCCCTTCCCCTGCAGATCTGATCGTAGACGCTATACTACTAAGGCTTCATTATTTTTACAAAAATCTACTCCAGTACAGTATGAAGTGTTATAAATAATTAAAGAAACACTAGAGTTGTCAAAATAAATGAACAAAGTACACTTTGAGATGCATGCTCTCGGCTTATTTGGGGTTTGTTCAGTTGGCAGTTGAATCTCAGAATTCAGTCCCTGGAAACACCCACCATAAATGCAACCAGTGAGGTTCAGCCACCTACCAACAAGGAACCTTTGTCTTTCCCCCAGAGTCATCTAGGAACAGGGCTGGACATCAAATATTGTGTCTAAAACACCAAATGCCAGTCTCGCCTTGGCCTTTCCAGGGAAAGCAAGGACCAGAAACGCATCCAACCATGCATCCAGAAGTTAGCAAGACCTCTTGTATGGTCTGCTTTGTGTAATGCTAATGTTCCAAGTGAATGCCTCATTGCTCTGCACAATAAACCTTCTTCTCTTCATTCAACGCTCTTTTCCAGAAGGTCTTCTTTGTCGCCATGACGACAAATAAATTGCTTCTTGTTCACTGAAATCTGCTAAAAAGCTCGTTATTAAGCTAATGTGCCCAGGGTGGCAACACAGAAGAGGAAGACAGTCCTGCTTCAGTAAAGGATGCTTTCTTCTTGGTTTCCCTTGTGGACACCATCTCTCTGGGGTCTCTCAGTATGACTGCTCTGGGCATTGCTCTCATTTACTTTCAGAGATATTTAAAAAAATTAAAGACATTTCAGAGAGAGGAGGAAAAACTCTTGAGTGTGAGCCAAAGACACTGATAACTGTCTGCTCACCCTTTCCATCTGTCTCTGTCTACTGCTGTACTCTTTCCAAACATGCTGAAACTTCCATACCAGGGCTCGTACTGGCCTCCAGCGCATGGAAACCCAGACGGTGTCCCAAGCGCTGGTGCCAGTGCCACCACTGTCCTACTCACCATCACCTCCAGCTTCCCCACAGCCTCCCCATATGGTGCTGCAAAGGGGAAATGCCAACGTGGGAAGAAGACATAAACCAAAGTGCACGTTGGGGAGCTGTCTGTCATCCTGGCAGGGACCGCACGTTGGGGTGAGGATCTGAGCAAGCTGTAGTGCGGGTTTCTGACGTCTCCAGTGCATTGCCTTGGAGAAGGGACCGGAGAGCCACAGTACAGTTCAATGCGGTATGGGTGAACCTCATGAAAATCCCCAGGAGATGATGATGATGTCTTCTCATGGGTTGCCAACACCATTTAGCATTTCAGGGTTAGCTTGTTCCTTTACCAACCACAGTATTTTTTGCAGGCTTTCTTGCTCTCCCCACAATCCAAAGTGCTAAAAGGTCCCGTGAGAGTAAACGGTGAGAGCTTTCATGTGGTTACTGTCACTAGGGAAACCACTTCCTTGTGATTCACATGTTCTGTGAGTCTCTCTTCATTTCTCTCCGCATTCAGAAAGGTAATATTGTGCTGGTACGTGTCGGGGGGATGGGGCGGGGAACAGGCAGAGGCAGCAGGAAAACGTATTAGCATGCAATTGATTGCAGAGGGTTGGGAAAAACCTGAGCATCGTGCCAGGGTGAGGTAGAGCTAATCACTAGGAAAGGGTAAGTATTCAAAACTAGCAAAAAAAAAAAAAAAACCAAACAAAAAAAAAACAACCAAACTGACCGTGTGGGACTCAATGCAACCGTCCCCCCAAAAAAATAAAACAAACTGCCCTTTCTCACCTTCTGGTATTACTTTGCTTTTTCTTTCAACCTGGTCACAAGTGTTTGAGCCCTAAACGAGCAAAATTAAAACAGGCAGACAAATTGCCACCATTTCTCTTCTCTTCCTAAGATCAGCCTGGTGGGAAACGTTCTCTGCCCACCCGGGTAAGTGGGTCAGGACCGAGCGGTTTGGCAGCAGGTCACCGAGATGCAGAGCCACAGCGCAGTGGCCTGTGGCAGCGCAGCAGTGCAACTGGGGCTGATGCTGTCAACTGGAACGAGAAAGTAACAGCTGGCACGTTGGAGGGGTAGCAGAAACTCAAAGTTTGGAGAACATCCCCAAAACACACACATATTTGAAGATGGGAGCCCAGGAACTGGTTTCCACAGAGGAGACCAGAAAATCCCTGGTTCTTCCATGTATCTCAGCCTCCAGGCTGTGCTCAGGATAAAGAGCCACAGAGAGCAATGCTTTCTTCGAGCACAAGCAAACATATTTATTCTTGCTTACAGAAAAAAAAACTGTTATCCTTTGCTCTAAGAGAAAAATTTTCATGGAGATTATATTTAATCTAAAACCACTTACCCATTTATATCAGTTCTTGCCAAACACATCCTCTTTCAGGGGAAGGTAAAAGAAAAAAAAAAAATCTGCAAACAGAGAGGCTGCAGTCAGCCCTCGGCTCAATCATTCTCACAGTGTGCACCTGACAGAAGGGAAGCCACCAGGGCTTTTAAAGGGTTCCCATGTAGAGCCTCGTGATGGGCATGTCTGTCCTGGAGCTTCATTTCACCTGTGTGTATGCTCCATCCCTCCCTGCAAATTGAGTTAACGTTCAGATACCTTTTATAGCCATAGAAGGTGAGTGTTTAAATCAAATGAAGATGAATATATTTGCTGACATATAATTGTTTTCCCTAGTAATTGCGCTGAGGTCCCTTTACAACTGATCATTAATGTTGGACGATGATTGTTTGTGAAATGTCTGATTGTTTCTGATGCCTCCTATGAAAAGTGACATTCTTGATTATTTTGCCATGCAGTGGATTACACTGGGTTTTACCGCGAAGCAGTATTGATAGACCTTGCACTGTCTTTTACCGTTTCTTCTCCACGTGCTGAATCCTTTATCACTCACAAATATGAGAAAAGAATGAGAAAAGAGAGCTTTGGATATTTCAGCTTCCCAAGAGTGTTTTCCCGCTCGTGGCCTGCCCCAAGGAGTTGGGTGGGAAGCTGGAGATGTTGGTGCTACTCCACCATGGGGCTTGAGGAGGGGTCCTGAACACCTTCCTGGTTGTCGAAGCAAGGTGTGACCATCCATGGTGGCAGGGGGACCTGGGTGGCCACATTCAGCAAGGCTCCTTGTTCACTCATGGGATTTCAAGCATTTCTGCTGGTATTTTACACAGCTGCTGAATGGGAGGCAAATGGCTTGGCAGAGGAGTAGTCTGATACCAAAAGGGAGATCTCAACACCTCTCCACCTGCTGAGGCTGGACTTACGGCTGCCTGACCTGCAACGCTTCACGCAGGAGGCAACAGAAAAGCTTCAGAAGTGGCTGTGATGTTTCTCATATTTGGGAGACGACGTGCTCTGAGATGCCGCTTTCCCGCGATACACCCACAGCCAAAGGGAAGCCAGAGGCGGGGACATTTGAGAGGATGGGAAGGTATAATGCGCTCCGTCCCAGAGGACAGGGGTACCATCCCACGTGTGCCGGCACCAGCGATGCTCGGCACCAAGATGCCGGCAGCAGCGCCCAGGACACAGGAGCCCATGGGCAGCCAGGGGGACCACGGCCCCGGTGGTAAATCCCCCCCTTGCCAAAAAGCTGAGCCCCCAGTCCGGAGCTAAGCTGGGAGCAGGATCCTCGGGCTTGAAGGCGTTCAGTGCTGCGGGCTACCAGAGACACGCTGGGGCTGGGGAAACCCCCGGGTGCCACCGGGGATGGCTGGTGGCTGCGCCTCGCGGGTGGCCATCCCACAGGGGATGGGGACGGGCTGGTGTCTGCTGCTCATAAACCTCAGGGCCTCCAGGAGCAGGTAAATGATCAAAGAGGGAAAGCGAGAAGAAGCACACACGCACGCCTCTCCATTCCTCCCAGCCTAATTGAGCTAATTAATTTAGCAAAGATGCAGTGCACTGTAATTTGCCTAATTCAGTAAGAAGATACACAGCGGCAAAAAGTCCTGCTAGCGAGAATCATCTTCCAGCGGGGCTGGTCCTGCCGGGGGCTGAGCACCCTCCGGCAGCTGCAAAGCCCTTGCAGGTCCCACCAGAGCCATCAGTGCCCGTCGCAGGCTCAGCACCGCGCCGTGTCTGGCCCCTACCGAGCTACAGAGAAAAAAAAAAAATAAGGAAAAAAGGAAAATAAATGTTTCTCGTTGCAGAGGCTGCAATTTCTAACCTGAACGAAGTCACTTGAAACAGAGCCTCTGATTGTCAAGAGCAGTTAAACCCACATCTGCTCTCGCTTGTTTATTCTCCCGGCGTTGGGGTCCCTTTCCTGTGGTGATTAGAGCGCTCCCGGCATAAAGGGGTTCTCGCAGATTCCCCCCTTCCAGAGGCTGCTTTCCTGCCTTCCTTGCTTTTCCTCTCTCTCTTAATGAAAATGTTGTGGGCTCATCAAAGAAGTGTTTCTGGATAGGGATAAAGATGTGGAAACTGCCATAATAGGAGACTGAAGTTAAAAGGCAACTGCACGCTGATTAGAAACCATTAAAAACCCCTTCTGCAACTGGCACCGGTGTAGCAAAACAAGAGGGACTTCTACGCTGAAATGGAATGCAAAATAAAAATTACATCTAGCTGAGGTCATCTCTTGCATGATGTATCTTGGGAAAAGAGGGGTTTCTCTTCTTTCCCCGAGATATTCAGAAATTCAAAATAAAAGCTTTTAATTTAGGTGAACGCCAAGGCAGAGCAGCAGAGGCAGGATCTGAAAGCGGTGTTAATTTTGCCTTGATTTTTTTTTTCTCCCTGTCTGGCAATCTTTAGGAAAAAAAAAAAAAATCTTGACATTTTTGTTTCCTTATTTGCTTATCTTCTCAATATGTCAAGAAAGAGACAAGATTATAACACGATCCCTGCTTTCAGCAAAAGACATATATTTGCCATCCAAACAGGCTGGTTTTTCCCTTTTAATGTAAGCTATCACATTTGCCCAAGTTATTACTATAGATGTAGCAAGCCACGTCTATTTTAATCAGCTTGTTTATGAGTATCCTTACGTTTCCAAATTGCACAGGAGCTCTCCTGCTAAATACCCCTTTCTTTTTCAGGTAAGATAATTTCTAGGACAAAATGTCAGAAAGCTCAACACATCCCTTCAATTACTGTTGTACAGATTTTCTCTGAGCTACTGGACAATAAGTAGCTTTCAGGGAAGCATTAAGTAGATTTGCCCTCCAGGGTTTGCATTTCAGTAGAGTGACAGTTATTTTTGTAAATACAAAAAAAAAAAAAAAAAAAAGGAAAGAAAAGAAGGAAAAAAACCCCATACGTAACGCCTTCCTTCCCCCAGCCCCAATAAAACAGACAGACATGGGCTAGACAACTGCTTATTATCCGAGAACCTTGAATCTGATAGGAAAACCAGAGTTTCTAATGTCTTCAAATGTCACAGCATTATGATTTATACCGGTACACAGTGTACCGTGCTTCATTATAGAGAAAAAAAAAAAAAAAAATTGAATTACAGAGCTAATGTCTCCCCCCTTTTTTCAGACAGCTTCGATACTAGTCTGAGGATATAAAATACATCATTAGTTGTTTTTAAGCTTGTCTCTAATGATGAAAAAAATAATGGGGCATGAAACCCAGACTTAACAAAACAAAAATACAAAACACAGCATTTTACAGACTTTACGTAAACATAATGTGACAATGCACTTCCTTTCATTCTCTGCTATGACAGTTAATTCCAGACCAGGAAAACTGTCAAAAATGTTTAGTTCTGCTTGGGTTGAGTTAATTACAGGCCCTGGGGCTGTGTTGACTTTCTCCTGCTAATGGCACTGTGCTACAGGTAAAAATCCATTTGCAAGAATGTTTTCAGAGCTACAGATCTAATTTACTGAATATCAAATATTTATGCCATTGCAATTAAAGTGACAACGTTCCACCCCTCTTCACCATGCAAGCTCGGGCTTTTTAATAGAATTTATTATACAGTAAACATTTGGTAAAAAGTTTTGCTCGAGCTTATAATGCGAAAGCTTTGAATATTTTATTGATTTTATTTCTTTTGCGCTCTGTCCCTATCAACACTGGAATGTTATGAACTTCTGCAGCACATAAAAGACCATTTTTTACTGTCAGAGCCTTATAAGCCGGCACGTAAAGGCGGGCGCCGAAGGATGGAGGCTTCGGTATCGCTGCAGCTTCCACGGTCGCGCGGGGAGGAAGAGGAGGAACAGCAGCAAGGAGGGACAAAGTGCCAGGACAAATCTCCCAAGGCAGGAGTTGTAGCACAAAGGAAATCATTTTGCCTCCTTAGATAAATAGGCGAGTGGATTACTCCTGACTTGTGTCGGGATCCATAGGACCCACGGGGGTGGGACGGGACGGGACACCTTCCCCGGCGGCGCGGGATGCCCACAGCCACCCGTGTCACGGTGCGCTGGCGGACGGCCCTCTGCCTCCCGCGGGAGCGCTGGAGCTTCTAATGAGCCCCGTGGAAATCTGGGAGGCTAATGAGGCTCTCGGTGACGTAGGTGAAAGCGGAGGCTGTCCAGGGGAAGGGAGGGATTTGCTTTTCCTTTGCTGGTTTGTTTTGGTTTTTGACAGCGGAGATCAGGTTGCAAACTCTGCACTTAGGGCACTTTGGGCAATTCCGTGCATCCTCCCCTCTTCTTTCCGGGAGAGCACTTGCCCATTATTTGCCTCTGTTTACCATAAACCTGGGAGGTAACTGTTATTTTCTCTCACATGAAGGATTTGACAAACCTGCTTAGGCTTAGTCACTTTCACTGAAGATATTTTTAAGTTGCAGAGAGAAAAACAACAACAAATATAATTGGTTCTGAGCACGCATTTTAAAAAGCCGCTCTTGGTTAAAATCCTAAGTAATTTCAGCATGGAAAAGGGCTGTGCAAAAGGCAAAGAAACAGGGTGAGGGACCACCGAGGGTGGCCCGTTCTGTGGTCAGAGCAGGCGGCGGCTGTAGCATCCACGCCGGCCCCGGCGAGCGGCCCGCAGCTGTTGAATTAGGGACGTTAGCGACATCGCCCTGTCTCGTTCATCCCTTCAGCAGCTCGTTGTCCGCGAATTTGTGTCAGCCCTTTTTGACCCTGCTGATACCACCTGCCTCCACCGCCTCCTTGGGGCAGGCGGCTCCGAAAGTCTGGTGGGAAAAAGCAGTGCTTTCTCCGGCTTGTTTTTAAACCGATCTCCCGCGAGCTTTATTGAATTCCCCTTGAGCTGCTCTGCAGCTTCTTGCTCCCCGCACTGCTCCTGCATCCTTTTGCCTCATTTTTATGTAGTTGTCTTCTGGAAGCCAAACATCCATGTGGCGGGGCGATGCGGCTTTGCCACCCGTGCCGCCGTGCCAAGCCTGACCGAGTAGAGGGGATGTCCTGCCCGGTACCTTCTGAATCAAGATGAAATCAGACCGGCATCGCTCCTCACGGGTTGTACGGCTGGTCGCTCTAGGACGCAGCTTCTGTCACGTCCAAAAGTGCAATCTCTTCATCTGGGCCCAATGAGGCACCAACCTGGCCTGTGCGTGGGTAGCTGACATTTCCCACCGTCGCTACCTGGCCTAAATTTGCAGCTTTGCTCATCCCACTTAATGTTTCCTCTCCAGTGTAGTCAGGGTAGCACCGTCCTGTAGCGCATTTTTATTATTAGACCTCGGGTTTTCCACCCACAGGGATTCCCTAGGGCTCCTCTTTCCACCTAGTGTTTTACTGTTCCTCTTCTTTCTATGATCACATGCCCTGCCACCCTCCCACCGCCCTGCTCTCTCGTTCCTGTATTGCTGGTAAGGCAGCAACACTGCTTTTCATGGATTATCCTCCCTCCACCAGGACTCCTCCATGCCCACTGAGCTGGGATGGGTGTTGATGCCAAGCGGCCCAGGTCCCTGTTTTACTCTGATGTTGGCGTAGGTGCTGGTGGAAGTTTTGCTATGGCTCTGCTGCTTCACGCTGAGGCTGTTGGTCGGCTGGATCGCAGGTGGCCTCATTTGCCACCTTCATTTATAGTTACTGTTGTGCTCATGTCCCACTGGTCCTTTCAGAGGTGCGTTGAGCTACATCCACCAAGCTGAATAGGTCACCTGAACTAGATGCTCTTCCTCACCTGCCAGCTGTCCCCAGTCCCCAGCCTAAATATGCCCCTAGGACCCCTTGGACTGTGCTATCACCCCGGCTCTGCCATGATTAAGGTGCAGACCAGCCCTCCCCTCCTGGATCTTCGGCTCCTGCCTCTGCCAAACCTCTCCTCTGCGCACCATCATCTCATTTTCACACCAAGCCTCCTGATTCCTGCCTGTCTCTCAGACCTCAGGTGTGGCATCGCGATGTTGCTGAGGATGCTACTGCGGCAGCCCTGGAAATCAGCCCCTGCCAAGCAGCGTGTGTTTAACCTCCATCACAGCCTTCTTATTCTTGCCTATATCACCGGTATCAGTATGGACCATAACTACCAGCTGTCCCCGGGACCATGCCAGTAATTTATCTGCATCTCTCCTGAGATCCGCTCCCCTTGAACCCAGCAGACAAATACGCAGAATCCCATCTGATACCACAGACCAGCTCTGTGTGTCTAATAATTGCATTCCCCGATACCACCACTTGCGTCTCCTTGTCTTACAGGATCTTCTCTGCCGTGGGAGCATCCTTGATGTAAGAAGACCCTGGAGGACAACTCTCAGCTCCCTGACACCCTGCCTTGCCAGATTTCCTCCCACTCCAGGGCTTACACCTTTCTCTGCACCTCTGGGGCTGCCCCAGTGGAGCCAAGACTGTGGTGTGACATCCTTGCAGACCTCGCGTAGGTCGTGCCACCCCATTAAGCCACTCTTGTGGCAGTAGAAAACAAGTGCAGGAGAGAGGGAGGTCACCAGACGTGCTGCATTCTGCGCAATAAATTGGGTAGTCCCCACTCCTGGGGAACACCTACCTGTCTCTTGGGCTTGTATTAACTTAGTGCCTCTTTAAGGGAGGGTTTAAAATCACTCTTATGCAACTCTGCTCTCATCAAACAAGTCAGCGATAGGTGAGAAATACACAGCAGCGAAAGAGCAGCCTACAGCCCCTTGAGCTCAGGTCCTGCTGTGACCTGGCTGCTCAGCTGCTGCCTTTTGTCCTGTCCTGGGTCCAGGCAGGCTCTGCCCCTCAGCCGAGGCACAGGACCACCTTCAGGCTCAGAAACAGGACAGCAGGAAAGTCAAGGGGGTGGGAAAATGCTCGTGTACTGAGCAGAGAAAGGAGAAGAACAAGATAAAGCAGTGTGGTGCTGCAGGGGCTACGGCGAGGGGCTGGAATGTCCTTTCTGCTGTCTCCTCCTACCTGAAGCTGAGCTCAGACCCATCTGGTGGAGTGGGTTGGTCAATGAAGGAAGCTCACCCCCACCTCGATACCAAGGCTGTGGCAGGGATGTTCCACCTGAAAACTCGGGATTTAGGCCAGGATTTCTAACCATGAGAAAAGAGGAGGACACCAGTTAGGATTTACCCCCAACATGGGATAATTGGTACACTACTTGCCTCCAGCCCGTCTCTGTCCTGCAGCAGCAGATGGGGTAGTGGGGGTACAGCACAGGACCCACGGATACCTGCTGCTGGGGCAGCAAGGGGAGAGCAGTGCCGCAGACGGCTGTACAGCACAACCGAGTCCTCACAGTACAAATGACACAATATAAGCTCCGGTCACATCTACCACTTCAGTTTCCCCAGCCATGGGCAAGGTCTCCTCTAGGTGAAGGATGCTTAGAAAGCACTCGGGTCCGGCCAGGCACCGCGGCCACGCTCCTGACAGCACGGGGCTCTCGAGTGCCCACTGCAATGATTACCGTGCTCCGCGAGCGCTTCGAGTCACTTGACCTTCAGCCTCCTGCCTCTCCACGTGCCTGAGACAGGCACTAATCACTTCAAAACCCAACCGCTGTCATGTCTTATTGCTTAAACACCAGCTCTGCCAGCTGCACGTTTACATCCTCAGCATTGACTCAGCTAATGTATCTGTCATTTAAGCGCTAGTGATCTGCCACAAATAATGCTTGATACAGCAGCTACTGAGGGTCGGAGACTCATGGGTTTCAGTTGCAGGGAGCGGTCCCTGGTTGTCCCGAGTAGGGCTTGTGGCAGCTCCCAACCATGGACCTTTGCAGGACGCAGGCAAGCAGCATGTCCTCACTTGCTGTGGTATGAGGTGGTCCAGAGCCCTTGCAGCCCTCCTGGGGAAGGGAAAGAAGTGAAGCCAAGAAGATGTGGGATGAGTTCTGTTTGGAAGGGTTGTCACTGGGCTGCGGTCAAGAGGAGTGTGGTAGGACCCTTGGGAAGGGGACATGAGCAGGGCTGGCAGGAGCAGAGGCAGAAGCCCTTCTGGACAATGTCTGAAGGTGGAAACTTGCTCTGAACTAACGTGTCTGAAAGTGGTTGTTGACTGTTCAAAGCTGCTGTGGAAGCTGCTTCAAACACAGCCTGCTCAGATGTAATGCTCAACGGGTATTTGGGCTCTACACCCCATCACCTCTCCTCTCCCACCATAGTGTCTCCACTTGGACGGTTAGAGCTGAGGGCAGCACAGCCCCTGAGGTGAAGCAGAGGAGAGAAGGACAAGCTTCAGACAAGGAGCCCATCTTGGAAAATGGCCTCTGCATTGAGTCAAGCTCCATTTGATTGCAACCTGCTCCTGTAGACTTCATGCTGCTCATCAGCCGCACAATCTGCTCGCTGACACCCTACTGAGGAAGATGTGGGAAAACCTGGGGAAAATTGTCCTCCATGTCTAGGTTTGGAGGCAACCCAGGTAAAGCCTGGAGAATCTCACCTAACCATCACTGCACCACACAAAGACTCTTTCAGCCTGGAGACTGGTAGGTAGGTAGGCAACTTGGTTAGGTCAGAACATTTCTGTCTCTAATACTCCCATCAGGTAGTTGCAGGATCGCGGTTACCCCAGGGCATCTGTCCTGGTGCTTAGCAGGCAGCACACAAACCATACCTACCTTGTACTAACATCTTGCTTCCAGCTGTTCCCGTGCCAAAGAAGCACCCTTGGGAGGCTGTTTAACCACCTGGAGCGGGCCACCGCTTCGCAGGCAGAGCAGAGGAAATAGCATTTGTTCCTCGAGCCAACACCGGTGTAGAAATCATGAAAGTCTCACCTCTGATGCTTTTCTGCGTGAGCAGCCACCATGCAGATGTTAAAGATATCCACAGGAAAGTGTGCCCAGAGCATGAGACGGGGAGGCAGAAGATGTCTGTTCCCAGCCTGACCATGGGTTTGGGTGGAGGAGAGGATGCGGCTCCTCTGCTCTCCACACATGATCTGCAGGGATGATCAGGAGAGGAGCTGGGGAGGACTCCCAGTCCTTGAGCCTGCTGGAGCAATGAGCGATGCCAGCAAGTTTCCAAGATTCCTGGGCTTTAGTCCCAGCTTGGTCGTTTCCAGAACAGTCCTGCTTGCGGAGAAAAGCTTGAAATGGGCCGCCTGAAGTCACCAAGGGCCTGGAAGAAGGACTCGCAGATAAACCTTTGCTATGCACTCTCCCAGCCATCAGTGTTCGAGCCATGGATATATGGAAATCCTCTGGAGCACAGATCAGAGCCTCTTTAAGAGGCTGCCCTACCTCGCGTCAGTGTCTGGTCCCTGTGCCGCGAGACTGGTGCCTGGAGAGTCCTCCTGAGCTGCCGCGGTGGGAAGAGCTCATGTTCTGCCTTTGTCGCTGGCTTGTTTTCATGAAAATTTAATGCACCTCCTCTCTTTCCCTGGAAATGAGCTGGCTCCTGTGTCCCCGCGCAGAACAAAAGCAAGGCTGCACGGCTGGCGAGGATGGAGCCGGTCCTGCCTTCTGCAGCCCCGCTCCCCCCTGCCTGAGCCCGAGCAGCACCGCGGAGATAAGGGAAAAGATCTTTGGCTAATTCCTCCCCGCAGGTGAGGCGTGTGTGTAACAAGGAGGCACAGCACTGCCACTTAAATAACTGGGGCCAGGGCTCAGGGGAGCTTGTCCGAGGTCTTACTGTGCTTTAGGAAGCAGGCGGACTTAATGAAATCCTTTATTCGTCAGTAAATGCCACTGTATGAAGTGTAATTAATGGATTTACTAGAGCTGGATGTAGCCCAAACTGAAATATAAGCACTCAGGGAGCCGGCTGGGAGCAGTGTCCTCTACACCGCTTAATTATAAGGTCACTGCCAGAGCGGTGGGAGCTTCGCTGAGTCTCCGACTCAGGAGAAATCTTGCCAGTGCGGAAATTTCCTCTGGCAAAGCGGTGGCTTTTCAATGGCAAGGCAGAGGAGGGTGAGCAGTGCAGGCAGGTCCCGAGCGGCAAGGCGGTGCGGGGATGGGTCAGCAAAGCCCTGGGATGGGGTCGCATGGCCATCAGTGCCAGGCAGGGCTGCTGGAGCAAGTGGTGTGTCCGGGACATGGAGTCACCCCAGCCCAGCAGAGGGGAGCCCAGCACAGTCCGTGATTGGAGCACAAGTGGAGATGTCTGCATTCGGCATCAAATTTTCATCACTTCTGTGAGGTTTCCCCTCTGGTCCCCACATGGATCCACTGGTCTTCATGGGTCCACTGACCTGTGGATGGTGGATGAGGGAAGGGCATCGCTGATAAATAGCTCTGAGCTGGCTTCCCAGGCTTGGGTTAGATGACACCTCACTTCCTTCATGCCTTCAGCAGCCTGTTGCACTCAGCAGAAGCGAGAGCCCTGCTGCCACTGTCCCTGCTCTCCTTCCCACCCACCCGAGCTCTCCAGGCAGAAAGCACTGAATATGAAGACGAAGGTCTATTCCTCCCCAGCAGAAGGAGCCTGGCTTGGCTAACATGAGGCTGCTCTCGTGGACGCTTCTGGCTTCCTCAGATCTCTCTGCGAGCAAATACTTTTCCACTTCTGTCCTGAAGTGATTAAAGAGGAGATCAGACTCTTGTAGCTGAAGGCCAACAGCTTCACACATGAAATGAATCCATCCCCAATGGGGACATCATGCACAGAGAGTAAAGCTTCTCTTCTCAGGTGTATCCACTAAACTAAATGGCCTTGCATTCAGATGTCCAGCAGAAGACCTCACCCTGATTTTTCAGGCCCAGTGAACATTCACATCTCACTCCTCTTCCTTGAGGTATTTGAGGACTTCAGTGGGATGACCATGTGGTGCACAACACCCTGGGCTGCATGGTGTGGAGGGACAGTGCAAACACCTTGTGTTCACCAGCCAGCCCGAGCGGACCTGCTCAGTGCTGCTCATTGCACCTGGGGGCAGATGGCAGCTCCTGATGATGTCTGCCTTTTCCACCAGGCTTTCCAAAGGGAGAGATGGCTTTCCAGCACCTGCAGCTCTCAACCAGCAAGTTTCTGCTGCTGAATTCCTCTTTTCATTGCATGGCTTCCTTCCACGTTACCCTGTTGCCCCTCTTCCAGAGCCTCCAGGCGTTTAAAGGGTAGCCTTGGAGTACAGCTAGCCCTTCTCTTGGGAAGGGCATCCTCCTTAGGTGGCCTCAGGTCTCCAATTGGAGAACTTATTCAGCCGGGCCATCTCCAACCCCCATTTGGTACCTGCCTGGAGCCCACCAGAGATGGATCCCCAGTTATTCTATGAAAATAATAAATAATGGCCAGAAAATGTCAGACAATGGGAAAGAGACAAAGATAAACACAGGCACAAGTCTCCTGTAACCTGCTACATCCCCAAATGAGGACGTGTATTCTCTGCAGTGTATTTCAAAAAACCCAAAGCCCATTATGAGGAACAATCAGCAGCAGATTTTAATAGATGCATTTTGCTCTCAGCTGTCACCATCTGTGTTTCCCCATTAGAAATGCAGAATGAACGAGCTCCACAATTACAGCTGTGAGGGTCTGGGAGGCCCAGCACAGCTCTGCATGCAGCCACCCCTCCTCTCCTCCTTAGGTGATGATCCATCCCTCCAGTATGGCCAATTGCTGATGGGGCAGTCCTTGGGCAGACCCCTTGTGCTCATCCCAGGCACAAGGGTGGTCCCAGGCAGGCACCATCCTCCTGCATCCCCCGTCTGTCCTGGCCAGGGATGTGGAGGGCCAGGACCTCCTGCAGGCTGTGGGGAGCCCAGCGCCAGGCTGGAGGGGGAGCCCAGCCCCAGGCTGGCACCCCACAAAGCTGCTGGCAGAAACGATGCACGTTGACACGAAGCACTTTCAACGAAGACGTGGGGGTGCTCACTGCACGCCCCAGACCTTGGAGGGTTGCTGTGCACGCTCGTATGGACTGGTGAAGCCACAAAGCAGGAATCGAGGCTTCCTGGAGGAAGCTGTGCCTTTCTCTCCAGCACGATGGCTCCAGCCAAGAGCCAGACCACAGCACCGCTGCGGTGTCCTGCATGAGGAGGGCCTGTGGGATGCCCCGAGGCAGCTGTGCCCTGGCCCCATGGGCTCGGTGCTCCCGTGCGTGGTCTCCAGTGGGCACCCAGACCTGTGGTGTGCTCCAGAGCCTCCAGCAGAAAAGGTAAGATGGGTTGTGTGGGGCTGCTTGGCCTCAGTGCAGGGACACCCCGTGGTGCCAGCTGGGAGCAGCCACCCAGGGTGGGAGACCTCAACTGGGGAGAGAGAAGGGCATTCGGGGTGCCCAGGTTGGAGGAGAGGACCAGCAGGCAAGTCATACCCCACAACAGCCCCAAAGCGTGTCCAGAGGACAGAGGGAAGAAGAGGATGTAGATGGGAGGTGCCCGGCCACGAAGGGGCTGCCATCCCCACGGGGAGCCGAGGAGGGGCTCGGCGAGGAGACAGGCTGAGCTGGAGGAACCTGACAAGGATGTAGGAACCCGCGGGCTGGCAGGATAATTACTTTTTTAATCAAGTCTTTTCAAAACATCTAATTTTATTACTTTATTCTTCCATTTCAATAGCAGAACGATTAAGATGGAATCTTAAAGGAATTCTTCACAACAGTAATAATGTTTCTTATCGCAAGAGGCAGTCTCTGTCTGCTCTGTCCTGCAAATTCTCAGCATTTGAATATTAAATATATTCAATATATCAAAAAACTCCATTTCATTCCAGAAAAATAATAAAGAAAAAAAACCCGCATATAACATAAGTTTCCCCTCTTTCTTCTGAAAAAAAAAAAAAAAAAATTAAATAACACCCAATTCTTTTAGCCTCCAGACTGTCTTCTCAGGGAGGGAGCCGGGACAGTGGGGACTGCAGGAGAAACCTCCAGCAGCTGCCAAGCCATGCACTATCTCAGATGGAAAACAAAGCTTTCTCAAAGCTCTGATGCTACAGATGCCACCTAAGATGTGCTGCTTGGTTTGGAGGAGGTATGGACTGGATTAGTGACTCCCAGTGTGGTGGCTTAGAGAAAGCACCTCCATCAGATTCGGAGCCTGATGCAGGGAGGAAGATGTCAGCCCTGGTCCCCAGCACAGCATTGGGATGGAGGGAGGAAGATGCCAGCCCTGGTCCCCAGCACGGCGTTGGGATGAAGGGAGGAGGACACCAGCCCTGGTCCCCAGCACAGCACTGGGATGAAGGGAGGAGGACACCAGCCCTGGTCCCCAACACAGCATTGGGACCCAGCTGGGCTGCCACTGCCCCCAGCCACAGTGCTCCAGCCCATTTCAGCAATGTCCAGATGAATGCTTGTTTTGATGATAAAAGACTGTCATCTAAATTTGGGGGTCATCAGAGTGTTCCCAAATAACACAAGCTGTGTTTGCATCCTTGCTCTTCTCCAGGACCGTAAATGGTGAAAGGAAAAGTGGCCAGGAGAGGAGAGTGACAGTTGCAGGGAAGGAGGAATGCATTTGCTGTGTGATTTCGGGTTGTTTATGACAGCTCAGTGCTAAGCTTACCTTTCAGAGCTCAGGCTGCTGGGCAGGCAGACTAAATGGAAGGGAAAAGGAAAAACCCAAAAGCCTTGTTTTGAAAAAGTGCACACGGAAACAAGATAAAATGTTGGAAATAAACACAGATGACCCTGAGCTACTGTCTCATTCCAAAAGCATGCATGTAATTTCCTAGCTTGTTTTGCTTTGCATTGCTTTGCTTTTTAAAGGAAAGAGGTAAAAACAAATTCTTCTGTGTCAAACATCCTTTGGATGATTTCCTTTCCTGCCCTGATTCTGTCTGCCTCTGCCACAGAAGCTGCTATGTAACGGTCCTGGGTCTGTCCCAGGATAAAGCCCATGTCCCCATCACCCACTGCCTGCGAGCACCATGCACAGCTCTGCAAAAGGAGGTGGGAAGTGCTTTGTGCGAGTCGCCGGGAAGCTGGGCGCTGCTCTCCCGTGTGCCCATCCTGCAGGCCAGGCTTGTTTCGGGTACCTGCCGCTGGAAAGATGCCTCCAGGAGCCACGTCTGGCACCAACATCTTCTCCCGGGAGCAAGGACCAGCCCAGGGGAGCCCTCACCACCTTTGAGAACTGACTGATGGACAGTGTCATCCCACACCTCGGCGAAAGGTGATGGGAAACAGCAGCTTAGTGATCAACAGTGATTTTGACACTTGTCCCCTGTGATGTCACAACTTTGCCGAATTGCCCCAGGCAGCTGCTGGGGCTGCTGGGCTGGGGAATGTCCCTGCATCAGCCATTGCTAGCACCCGCCCAGGGCACTGCTGGTGGCAGGTCTGAAAACTAAATGTCAGGGCCTTTTCCAAAGCACGGGAGTATGCAGCTATTTCTAAATAACAAGGGTAAAGTACCTAAGGTTCCTGAAGGGTGAAGGATAACTCAGGTGCTGGACTGCAGGAGCAATCCTCAGCACAGCTGGGTTTATTCTGGTGGTCTTCTATAGATGGGCCAACCTCGAGGAATTTGCATAGCTTTGTTGTGCCTCAGTTTCCCCATCAGCAGGATGGCATTTTTCAAGCCTCCCTTGGGTACCACTTCCCGGGACTGTCTGCAAAACCAGCTGGGGGGGAACCTGGGGGTGCACATCTGGCCTGCAGATGGCCATTTGCCATCAATCTCCAAAACTCCTCCCCACGCGCAGCACGAACTTGCGAGGCATGATGATCTGCTAAGAAATAACCCCCTTTCAGCAGTTAATGCAACAAGCCGTCTACAGTATCACCTAGATTTTAAGGTGAGCCCTGAATTTGGATCAGTTATCTCACGACATAATTCTCTGTTCTGCGATGGTTTCCCCTCTGCATCGATACTCCCTTAAGATGAGTAATTTTAAATTGATGCCTATCTCTAATAGACTTTCCTCAGGCTCCCCTCACACTAGCTGCTGGTTAGAGATTAAAATCTACTCGAGCCTGCCCAGCAGCAGTTCATCAATGACAGTTGTTTCATTAGTTGATGCAAACCCGCTTAAAATAAATTCTAATTAAACCAGAAACTGAAATCATATATTTTTGGAACTCTCCTATGCTGGTGGCACGCTCTGCTCCGCGCTTTGCTTCCAGACCTGTTATTACTCAGTCCCCCGCCTTGTCACTGGCGATGCGGTATCAGACGGTGCTAAATAAATAGCGCTTTCATTAAAGTCTTTGGCAATCCAGCAGCAGATTGAATTATTTGGTCCTCGAGGTTCCCGGCGCGTGTGAGCAAAGAGGGGAAGAGAGAAAAAGCCCCGACCTGCTCCAGAGCCGCGGGGCAGCGCGCTCCCACCCCGGCAAAGCCCCAGTCAGGATCTGTCCTCTCCTCTCCCGCTTCGCTGCAGACGGGGTGTCCGCCAAAGGGCTTTACAGGAAGGGGGGTCCTCGGGGAGCCACCGGCGTTGGGTGCAGCCCAGCGGGCACACGGCGCTGGCTCTGCTCCTCTGCTGGCTCCTTCTCCCGGCAGGGGCTGGCACGACGCGAGGGCTCGCCGCCTGCAGCCAAGCAAGTTTTTTGCAAAACAGAAATCTTATCATTTCTATTAAAAATAAATAAATAAATAAAATAAATGCAGGCTCGGGGCAGTAAAAAAGTAAGAAACATGAAAAATAAAACCTCTAGGAGGAAAACCTTCCCAAAGCCAGCTACGATACTGTTCGCAGTGAAATGTTTCCATGTTTTTCATTCAAATTTCTTCCTTCGGTTTCTCTGGGGGTGAGGTACGGCTCACGCACAGAGCGGGTTTTGTCCCTCAGACCCCGTCCCACTGCTGCAGAGATCAGACTGGGGACCACTTCCACGCAATGCGTCCGAGTATCCGCTTCTGCCAGAAATTCCCTTTGAAATCCACTCCTGTTGATCGAATCGTTTGTACCGCACAAGTAAAAGGCAGCGCTTGAGCCTGCAGTCCACGCCAAGAGCTGGACACCCCCAAACACCCCCAGGGCTGGTGGTCGGTGCTCTCGGAAGCGAGTCAGGATGTGCCTGCTGCCTGCCCGGTGTCCCCGCAGGGCCGGGACAGCCCTGACCTGCGCTCACCTCCAATTTGGGATGCGCCAGATGCCCCGCCAGCGGTTAGGGCCAGCGGCTCGGTGGATGCAGGTGTCACACGGAGTTTAGCAGGCAAACAGGTCACAGGTTAAGAAATCGGTGCATCCTGATGCGGATGGACCGGTGGCAACGGTGCCGGGTGGCAGGGATGGCCGTAGGGGATCCCGTGGGAGCTGCCAGGTTGGCTTGTGCCTCTTTCACCCCCCACCACCATCATTTCAACCAGCCTTGTCCCCCTTGCCAGCCTCAAACGCCTCACCTCATCCACCCCCCTGACACGCAGAGCTTGCAGCAAGGAGCTGGGACAGTCTTGCCACCATTTGGGATTTTTTTAGGAATAGTCCTCGCAGCACATGATTTTACAAATGCAAATGGGTTTTGCCTGCAGATTTTCAGGCAGGTGCCAGGGAAGGACAGAGAGAGAGAGAGAGAGAAAGAGAGGAATGCTCCGATTTTATCAAAATCAGTTTTCCTGCCCAGGGGAGGATGGAAAGCAGCTACTCAGCCTCAGGAAGACGATTCTAGTTAAACCATGGAATCGTGTTGTAGCTACTTCTTATTTACCAGACTGGAAAGTTACATTAAGAAGTTATCACTTATCTTGCAGGAGAACAGATTAAGAGTGAAGGACCGTTCCCTGGTTTGCATACAGCTGCACTTCCCAGGTTACTAAAAAGACAATTGATGTACCAGTTCAGGAAGAAATATGATTTTCATTATGATACGCAGGCATCGGGGATTGTATTCTAATGGTCCCCTGTCACCAGTGAAGAGCAAAATGGCCTGTGACCACCGTAATGGAAAAAAGGTTTCTGTGATATTTTGCATAGCATGGAGGCCTTTTTGTGGTTTTGGTTTCTTTTTTTTTTTTTTTTTTTTCCTTGTAACATCCCTGTGGCAGTATTAAAGGGAACGGCACTTTTTTTTTCTAGATTAGGAATTTTTGGTCTGTGGTGAGAAACTTTTCCCCCCACTCACAAAAGTATATTGATATTCAAAATTAACTTTTTAGTTAACTATAAGATAAAATGGTGGGTCTCGTTTTCCGCAGTCTAAGGCGGATCCTGGGGACTTGCTCTCCACACACACCTATTTGGGTAGGTGAAATACGATGTTCTCATGGAGTTGCCTGATGGCACACCTCTCTTTTGGGTTCCCTTCAAGCTTTTCTGACAATGTTTTGGTGCTCACGGGCTCGAGGCTGTAACTGTTGTCTCCCTTCCCTGTGAAACATGTCTGCACCACAGGGATTGCATCCAAGGCACCTGAGCACCACGACCACCCTCAGACCACCCCACTTGAACGTGCAGGCACTGACCCCATCCTCTTTTCCTGCAACGCTCAGTCACTTAATGGAGAGAAAATGTGAGAACGGACACTTCACCAAAAGCAGAGATGTGTTTTAGCACACTAAGCGGGATCCTCCGTCATCCCACTCTTCACGCTTCGTTGGCTGGGTACCAGAACCAGGCAGGAACACACAGATGGCTCACGCCACCCATGTGGACCAATAGCGATATTGGAATATCGGCTATTCTACACAAATTATTCAGGAATAACTCCCAAAGGACTGGGGGGGGGGGGGGGGGGGGGGGGGAGAAGAATTCCCAACCACATTTGTGAATTACAGAAATTCTTAATAATTGATAAACTGAAGAATTTCACTATTAGCTTCAGCATAACAACAAGAAAGATGTGGAAAATGTAGCAGTAAGTGACTCGCTGTGATTTTTTTTTCTCCTGTTTAATTACTTGACTGCTGTAAAAACTAAACCAAGTTTCAAAGGTAACTCAAATTCCCCCATCACCAGACAGCACACAGCCCTTCCCATCCTGTGAACTTCCAGACAGCTGGGCTGAGCAGCTTTCCTTTAAACCCACCTAAGTTAAAGACAAACAATTTAGGTCCATTGATCTGTAGCTGCGGAGCCTCCTGTTTAAACTCGGGGAGATGGAAGAAGCATAAAGCCAGCGCATAGGATTTTCTTCGCATTGCTTAGATTAAAGGACCTCAGGATGAGTGTTTTGTGTGATGATCAAAAGATTTAACACACTCTGCACCTGTCACAGGTACGAGCTCAATTCCTTATAGATAAAAACAGAGTGGAGCTGGCATAGCATGAGAGACTTCCAGGAAAGGATGTGCAGGGAGTATATTTAAAGCAGGCTGCGTGAATATAGGATTAAATGTTAGTATTATATGATAAAATGCTAATTTTGCTTAATTAGGCCATTCCTAGCATAGAGTTCCTGTTGATCAGAGCGCTCTCCAGCAGATAAAGAGGGTGATAAGGAATAGTCTTTGCGGAAATATGAGAAAGTTTCTAAATACTGATTTGGAAAAACAAACAGTAAAGGGCTGCATAGATTAATGCCGTTTGCACTAAGGCTCGGTGGCCTGACTAGGATGGAGCAAACGGGAAGCACTCTAATTTTCTCATCTCAATTTGCTGTCTTACTCTTCCCCCAGAGACTCGGACTTGCCCTCCACTTAAACCAGTCCTAAAACGGAACTGGAAATCTGGGACACAAACAGCGCGGACGTGCACTCCCCAGGGCTGACGGCGAAGTGTGTTCCCGAGGTCAGAGACTGCTGTTTCACGAGAGCCCAACTCAGCTCCAGTAGTTGCCATGTTCCTCAAGGATCCTTTTCCGCAGTTTTTCCCCATTAAACAAACTCCTGCCACCCAGTTCCCCCCTCCCACGGCCTGAGCAGCTCCCCAGCGCTCGGCTTTTCCCACTGTCATCTCTGCAACAAGCCTCAAGCTGAGAAATGCTCCGTGCAGGGGGGAGAGAGGACCCTGAGCAAAGCGTGCTGCTGGCGGAAGGGGAACGGGGAGCTCGGGGACGCACAGCCCCCCCGCACCGGAGCCGCTCTGCCATCGCCCCAGTCTTGCCACACTGTTTTAACTGCCATCTGCCAGGGTCCGGCTGGAATTGGCACGGCAGGAGCCCAAAATTTTCACATCCCGGGGAAAAAAATCTTGCAAGCTGCAATACGAGAAGTCAACCTCGCTGAAAAGGAATCATCCATTAAGTGATCTTGTAAGGCTAAATTTACATTTCTACATGCTCACGGCAAGTTAAAAATAAATAAATTAAGTATAACAATTAGGCAATTAAACAATGCCCAGATAAAGATGGAAACCGGCAGGATGCCAAGGAACAGGCAGTTGGGTGATGCTAATTTTGTGATACGTTGCATTTTATACTATTTCTTTCTCATTACACACGTCACATCAGCCTCACTGGCCTGTCATATCCCCAGTCCCCGTATGCATCTAAAGGCACTAATGGAGAGGAGAAGGAAGAGCTGACAAGGAGAGGAGGTACAGGTGCAGTGCCGTATTCTCAGACTATGGCCAGCGCTTTCCTTTTCCACTCAAGGACACTAAAATTTGCTCCAAAGTTTCTGTTTCTCTAAGAATTAACTCCTTAACTTCCAAATCCTTTACTGGACATAAACCCCATCGTGAAAAAATAGGGAGATTTAAGCAGGAAGATGCAGAAAGGGGCCGCATGGGGGACAGGCATGAAGCAGAGGTCTCAAGGCTGAGCTGGCATCCCGTGGATGGATGCACGGACCATCCCGCATCATCGCCATACTGTGCGCAAGCACCCCCGCTGCCACGGGGGAGTCACGGGAACCTGGAGACAATGCCCACACTCGGATTTTCAAATTAGCCAAGTTATCCAAAAGAGTCAATGGCTCAGTGATACCTTTTGGAAAACCCAGCATCAGCCTTGGAGGAGACTGCAGATATTAAGTCGTTTGACTCTCTGACTAGAGATCTGAACTGCCTTGGATAATCAAATAGTTTACTCTGAGTGTAACTTGTCCTTCCATGACATTTGCAAACCTGCACCTATATCCCCTCTGCCAGTCAGTCATCCTTTGAACTCTGCTTTATATTCCTCCTGTGACCGTTGCTGGTTGCACCCATCCAGCCTGGCGCAGAAAGGACGGTGCTGTATAAACTTCAAGAAGGGCATCAAAGCAGCAACACCTCGCTCACCCCGTATGAGGGCTGTTGCTCACCCCGTATGAGGGCTGTTTGCCACCCAGGGGTAAGGGGAATGACCTAAAGGCAACATCTGTCCCTTTCAGCCCACACCGATCCCTTCTCTGCAGCAGCCAGGGATGTTACTTCTGGTCCCAGGCTGTGGACCCCTATTCAAGAGGTGGCTGGGCCACCACCTGTTGCAAAGAGGAGGTTTCCTTGCTCTGATTTCAGCAAGCGCTTCACCGGTGAAATTCAAACAGAAATTCTGCCTCCGGTGGGTCACTGACGCACGACTCCGACTTACAGCATTTCACAATCTGATCCACGTGCCCAGGAGAAGTGTCTCCTTAACCATCTCCAGCGGGCAGATAATTTCCGCAAAAGCATCCCTCCTTCCTGACACCTTGATGTTCAGAGGTGACACAGAAACAGCCGCTGGTCTGCCCCACCACCGCGAGCAGCCGGTGCGGCGTGGAGCTGGCTGGGTGGCAGGGACCACGGGTCGCCCTCATGCATCACCGGGAGATAAAGCCACCCCGACGCTGAGCTTGGTAAGGGTTATCCTTCCTAGAGGAAAAAAGAATATTTAAGACTGCAAAACTTCCTTTGACAGGGTTGTCTTTTAATTACCCCGTGGAATGATAAAATCCCAGCACTGAAAATGTGTCTTTACAAATCTCTAGCTGGAGTAATTAGTCCCGTGCCTGGCTCTCCTGAGAGATTATTGCTGCCTTCTTTTCAGATTACTTACCCAAATAGAAGTGGAATCGTTGCTATGTTTGACAGTGAGATACAAAATATCAGATAAAGCTGTTAAAATACTGTTTCACACGCTGCGTTTCTGCAGAGTAAGGAAGCATCTGCTCTCTCCGTCTCAGCAGCGGAGCTGAGCAGAAAATTCACAGCTGAGGGCTGAGACGATGAATCTCACTTCTTTTTTTTGTTCCTGGTCATTCCTGGAAAGATCCAAGTAATCGAGAATTTAGTCATTATTCAGATGACTCAAATAACGTTGTTTGCAGCTTGTGTCCATTTTAAGGCTTTAACGTGCTCATGGGGTTTTAGGTCTGGTGAGTCCCCTGCTGTGGTCCGAGGATCTCAGCTGGAATACTTACGTGACAAAGGCAAAGTTATTCAGTGGTAACCCTGAAAAACCCAAGTCCTGTAAGACCCTGCGGATATATTAGGTGGACACCTCTGTAAAAGCATCTCCCTTTATGTAGAGTTACTTATAGGGGATGAAAAACGTAGCTGGTGTCCCTCCTCTTACATACTTACTGCTATGAGCTCAGAAGGAAGTTTCTCATTAGACATGGCATCGATTTGTGGTGAAATTTCCCCTAAAGAGGTTACGGTTGCTGTTTATTACTATCTGGAAAAGAAAAATAATCTTTCTTTGTGAATTAAAGCGCTCGCTCAGGCTTTTAAGCTTGCAGCGCTCAAAAAATGCCTTACTGACGATCCTCATCAGCTGCCGCGCTGTTGTACAGATCACACCCTGGTTATTTCATTTTTTTGCTTACCCGCAGGACAAATTTATACCCCTGCGTGAGTATTCCACAGGCCGGGTGTAACTGCTGGGCCAGCTGCAGGGGCAGGGTGTGCGCTGCTGAAGCAGCGTCCCAGCCTTGCCTCCTTGACAGGCTGTTCCTCGCCATCCCAAATCAATGTTTTTGTGTCATTCTCACTCCTTCCGAGGCAGATTTTTTGTCTCTACTGACTTCTAATGTAACCCAGCATTGCAATGGGGCCAACCCCTGGGTCACCAGAGAGGTGAAGAGAGCTCAGGCAACTTAACTAGGATGAGGAACCACCAACTATCCCGTCCCTAGGGGAATTAAAACCATCCTAACACCTTCCAAGAATGAACTTCACAGGTCAGAAGTGTGCTCTGAAGGTCTCTAGTCCAGCCTATGTGCTCCAGCAGATCCAGATACACCAAGTTCTTCAGGGCCTCGTTCAGTTGAGTTCCAAATATCTCCAGGAACAGAGACCCTACAGTTCCCCTGAGCCTCAGTTCCAGTGTTTCACCACCACGTGGTGATAAAGGTATTCTTCATAACTAAGGAGAACTTCCCTTGCTCCAGCTGGTGCCTCTCGTCCTCCCATTGTGTGCCTCTGGGAAGAACCTGGCCCCATCTACCATGTACCATGCAGCAATGAAATCTTCCCCTCACCTTCTCTCTGAGCTACATAGACATAGACCCAGCTCCATCCCTCTGTCCTGTGCTCCAGCCCTGGCCACCTTGGCAGCCTGCACTGGATCAGCTCCAGCTGGCCAGCATCAGCCTTGTCCTGGGGAGCCCCAAAACAGGCACAATATGAAACACAACTGGTTTCCCACACCGGGAGTCGAACCCGGGCTGCCTGGGTGAAAACCAGGAATCCTGACCGCTAGACCATGTGGGACCACGGCTGCCTCTGCCTCCTGCCTGGCTCTGGACCTGCAGGGACACCTAGTCCTGCTCCTGGCCTCGCCCACCGACCGCCATCCCCAGCACGATCCCATCCTTCTCTTTCCTGGTGCACCCCACAGCCTGGAGGGTCTTCTGCAGCTGAGGAGCTTCTGCAATGAACTAGATGATCTTGAAGGTCTCTTCCAACCCAAACTATCCTATGATTCTATGAAACACAGTGATGTAAAAAAGGCAATGGCCCGACTTCAGAGCAGGGGCCCTGCTGGGAATCTCCTGCAGCTCCATGTCAGAGCTCATGGTGGGACAAGCAGAGTTCACTCGAGCCCAGTCCCACGGGAGTATTACTCCATGAAGCACCCCTGGACCGCAGCCCCGGGCATCTGCCCACACGCAGCCCCTTGCAACCATCGCCTCAGGGACTGTGCTGCTGTGGAGCCAAAGGCAAGGTCACCCACGGGGCCACGCAGCATTATTAACGATAACTGGTGGCCGAGCATTGCAGGAGCTAATTCCACCCAGCATCAAGGCAAGTGCACAAGCTGCTTCCCCTTTATTTCATTTGATTACACTTTTTTTGTTTTCGCATGATTCCCTACAGTAAGTAGCTCATAATTAACAGAGGATGAATAACATTTCTGCCACTCTGCGTATTAAGTTTTCTCACAACAAATGAAAACATAATTGCCATTACGCAGCACCCTTATCTGAGGAAACACGCTGCAGTCGGGGTGATGGAGATTTACCGATAGGCACACACTTCTTCAGCTACTTAAAGATGAAAACAAAACGCTTGTGGCTGAGGGGCTGGAGCTGCTGGGCACGCTGAACTGGTTTCCCGCAGCGCCTCCCAGCAGTCATCTCCACCACAGCCCACCACCAGGACCTCAGGAGATAGCCCAGTGGGCTCTGCAGCGAAGGAGCTTCTGAGGAGCAAAGGATGGGATGAGGATGCCTAGCAGGGGATGCGCAGGACGTGGTCCCCCCTTCCCCTGACCAGGGAAACCCCAAAAACCGATGGGGGTAGGCAGGTCTGAATGGTTTACTGGGAACCCTTCCACACCTCTGAATTATCATGGGAGCCAAGATGGGTGGAGTAGCCACAAAGGCTGATAAGTGCAGACACTCCCCAGGGTAATGATGGCTGTCTAACGAGCCAGAGGTCCTGGGTCAAAGCCATGGGGCTGTCAGCGTGCATGGTCACCATTGGGCTCTCCTTCAGGCCGGGGATTTCCAGAGCAATATTAATGCCCCATCTCCTGCACACAACCAGCAGCTCACATGGGACAGTGCGAAGGCATGGCTGGAAAATATTTCTTCTCCCAATAGAGTATGTTTAGTTATCAGGAAAAAGCGATAGCTAAAACCCCTGGGCCTGACCCCACAAGGTTGACTAATGCTGCCAAGGAAAGAGGAAAGAGGCTGTTCTGGCGCCTGGGGGTGACACTGTGGAGACCCCTGCCCAGATTAGGGACCTCTCCTAGGGACATGGTATGGGCATGTCCAGGCAGGTCTTGCTCCAGGGGAGGTGAGTAGCTGTGTATTTGTTTCTCAGTTAGGACATTTCTCACGAGATTTCTCTCTCCTTTTTTTTTTTTTTTTTAATGAAAACTCAGTTTGCACTAACAAGCAAATGAGAACAAGCTCTTCTGCTTCCCCTGGTCAAACTTGCACAGTCTGTCCATGTCTGGACATCCATGAAGACACACATATCTAAAAGGACGATGGCTTGCCCATCCAGAGATCAAAACCTGTGGTCTCCAACTCTGAACAGCCAGCTCCTGATGGGCACAGGGAAACAGCTTGCAGGGCCACACGCTCCAAAAAGCAGCAGAGAAACCCACTGGGGCTTTTCCTGCGCTGCATGGCCACACAACACGGCCATGCAACCACCGCCTCTCATGGACAGATGGGGAAGATGAGCGCTGCACGCCTCCTCCCACTGCATAGAGGAGGAAGATGCTGAGCAGGACCAGGCCTAAAGACCTTGAGCTGCCTCCTTCAGCCTTGAAAACAAAGCCACGTTTGCCAAGCCCACCCCAGCTGGAAGCATGGAGGAGTATCTGATACAGGTGATGACGTTCACAGCAGAATCCCTTTGCTCTTCTAGAGCTCTTGCCCAGCGCTGGAAGAGAAGGATTCTTCCTAATTATTCCCAAACGTCACACAGCATTGCCTCCCTCCGTACAGCTGCTGCTTCTTCCTCTTCTGCTGCTACGAAGCCTCCTTGGGAAGGCTGATCTGGTTTTTATTTTTCCTTCATTAGTAGCTTTGGGTAAACTCCAGACTCTTCACCCATGTCAGCTCTGCTCTGCCCAAACCTTGGGTCTCTCTAAGTACATTTGTAAAGGGATAGTTTGCCCCAGAGAGAACAACCTGGAGCATTTCTCCCTGCCGTGCCGTTCCGTTTTGCTCATGTAAAAGCCCAGGCTCCCCGGTCGTTGTCGTGATGCTGGTGTAGCATTGCAGGCAAAATGTTCAGGGAGGATATAATTGCCGGTTGCTTCATGCGCTGCCTCCCAACATCTTATCTGAACTCTTTTGAAAGTGAATTCTCATCACAGAATGAGAGAAATAATGAGTTTCTGAGAACAGACCCTGTCCCGGCTGTACTTTCCAAGCAAATGGGGGCACAGAATACAGACATGGCAGAAAATGCTGAACTGTGCTGATGTGTTTCAGAAAAGAGCTTGATGACCCATGTGCTGGCTGTAATTAGTACTCATTAGAGCTACTTATCATACAGACACTCCCAGAGGCCCTGCCAGGATTTCTGCTGGGCACGGAGCAAATCCACGGAGAGAGACTACCTGCTCCCCAGCCTCAGTATCTGAAAAGCAAATCTCCTAAGGGCAAGGAATTAAACGAGTTTTGGGGTGGAGCTCCATCACCTTACCAAAGGGATACCCAACAGGGTTCGCTGCATGAGTGGAAGGCAGGATTTGGTGTCAAAGGGGCTCCTTCGCTTCAGTTCTCCTCCATACCCAATAGATTGATCACTTGGCCGGCGATTTTCCTACATCCAGGCCAAAAGATACTCCTTTTCCCAAAAGCTGCTGGCCGATGCATCCAGTCCCCAGCGCTCCACAAGAGTAAAGCTGGGCTCTGATGTCTCGCCCTCAGAGCAGTGTTGCTGGAGGTCCTACACCAACACGGCATGTGCCATTGCATCCGCGTCCCCCCGCTCCCCCCGCGGCAGCATGCAGGGATGAGCCCCCACCACCGTGCTCTGCCTGCAGGGGTTCCCTGCTCCTGCCGTTTCCCTGGACGTACAGGAAAATAACCATGGAAATTAACATTTTGGAAGCTTTATTGGAATCCCGGTGCCACTTCTCAAACAAGCCCAGCTGCATGCTTATCCGCTCACAGTCTTCAGGCTGGATGAGAAATAAACAGAAAGTTTATCAAAATAAACTTCAGTGCTCTCAGCACATTATTCCAGTGTGACTGTATATACTCCAGGCGATGCCTCTACAGAACTACAGCAGCTCAGGCCAAACACGCTGTATCACGAGGGCGCCTGCCAGCCCCCTACCAAAGGCTATTTCATTTTTATTTGTCAACCACAAGTGATGAGCTGGAATCCAAATAAAACACTAACGAAAACCATTCCTCCCAAAGGGATTTACAGCCTTTAAAAGATTTAAAACAGACCTTCCAAGACGTTCCCAGGGCTGGGACCTGAATGATTTCCTCCTCACACAAACTCTCAGGATAAACACGCTATTTTCAGCGTGGTCGCAGACCGCGGAACAGCAGAGGGAGCGGTAGATCTTTGGTGATAGCCTTTCAAATAATGTAGGGGTACAGCCTGTCCCCTGCGATTTGCATGTGGATGTCATCGAAAGGCTGCCGCGGCACGTCAGTGATGTAGCAGTCCCGGTGATGTACATCCCGTGATGTAACATGTCATGATAAAGTACTTTCTCTAATTAAAAAAAGATTCCTCTATGTTTTTTGAATACAACAAGAGTACCTAAAAAGCCAGAAGCGAACAAGAAGACATCCAAGATCTTTTGAAAATGAAGAATTCTCTTGATAAATACATCTCTTAATGAAATACAAGCAATTAAACTAAAAGCCCTATCGAATGCTGCTTGTCACTCCACACATTGACATTTAATTGAATTTTTTTTCCATCCCCTGGTCCCTTTTCCCTGATAAACAAATTCATTCACAACGGATCAGGTTTCACTAACCCAGAAACCAGATGATAGTCAATCAACTAATTGACACAACAAAGACTTTTATATGAAAAAAAAAAAATCGTCTAATTAAAGCTCAAATGGAATTTAATGATACACAGACGTCTTATAGTAATGAACAGTCGTCTTATATTAATTACTCTGGTTTTAACCCTTTCCCTTCTGGTCACCTAAATCATGAGAAGGATGATGGAAGCAGAGGCAGTGCCCAGCAGAGCCGCTGCGTCCATCCAAATATTTGCTCTGTCTCTTCTGGGAGATGGTCCAGACAGAGCTGGGTGTGCATGGGTGACCCGAGGGCTCTTTGGCTGCTCCGGGTTAAATCAATAAATGCTGTCACCACTTCTTCTTCTTCCCTACCTCCTGCCATGTTTAGAGTAACTGCCACTCTGATTGCCCCATGCAACCGCGGTGTTCAAGCCTGGGTAGGGCAGGAGTCAACATAGAATTGCCCAGGATGGATGGAGGGATGGATGGAGGGATGGATGGAGGGGTAAACTTTTTGCTCTCTCACTGGGAGGGATCAGCCATCGCGGTGCCCTTGGGAACTGCATCCTGGCCCAGCACCACAAAACACATGCTCACAGAGAGACACCCACCCCAGTCCTGCCTTCAGTGAGAGCTTCGCTGGGTGTTTTGGCAGGAAAAGGAGCAGCCCAACCCCTCGCTCGAGATTTACCAAATCCTTGAAAACTCTTGGGATTTTAGCTCATGCTTAAGAGCTTTCCCGAGTAAGGTTGAGTTTCAGGACGTGGTTAAAGTTCAGCAGGTGACTGAATGCTTTATTGAATCAGGGCTTTGGTCCACCCCAAACCTGAGCCAACTTGGGAGAGAAACTGAAAACCCTTCTGGATGCCTTTCAGTGCCTAAAGTGAAAAATGCAAAAGCTAAACACATAAAGGGAAGCGCAGCAGATATTTCATCCCTAAAGTACTTCAAATCTTAAATATATTTGTAAAAACACAGAAAGGTCAAGGAGAGATTCTCAGAGATGCTGCAGTGACTGCCGGCAGAGCAGTGGCACACACCCCTCAGCGGGAGGGAAGGCTCCATCCACCTTCACTCGGTGGCTGGTTTCCGGGTTCTCCCATGCTACATATAATCAGTCCTGATCAAAGTAGGGTAGAAAAACATTCTGAAACTAATGAGCAGCCATTTCTGGAAGAGCCAGATAGAAGGAAGAGAGAAAAGCTCACCAAAGGGAATAAGAGTTAAGTTTTAAAAATGTTTAATTGCTCATGCAAGCTGAACCCACAAGAGATGTCAAGTGTCTTTTCCATTCCAGTCCCTCCTGCACGCAGCGCTCCGGCCTTTGCCTGCTGCTCTTGGCTCTCTCAGTAAGAAGTAGCTATTATTTTCACAATCATTTTCTAAGTGCACTTTATACCATTAATAGAGCAAGCTGTTGTGAATGGTCATTTTGTTTCCAAGCAAGTTTGGACACAAACAGCACCGATTTCTTTCACCGGCCGAAAACACCCTGGGCTTCTCTCCCCGTACAAGGGTTTGGATACCCGCGGAGCCTGTCAAGTGCCCAGGGCGATCCCGAAACATGCTGCTCGCTGGGGCATGCCACTGCCGTGAGAACTCAATTATGCTAAACAAAAGCTAATGGGGCACCAGAGGAAAGAGGGAAGGGGAATTAGCAGCCCTGTCAGACTCCTCCAGGTAATTATGGTTTTTCTATCTAAAAATTACAACTGCTCTGGAAATGCTGTTTTATTATGCTGGTGCATTAGGCATAAACATGAATGGAGAAGAGTTGGTTCTGCAGTGAAAACCTTTATCTTCTAACAGGTTTGTCAAAGGTAAAATTACTGCAGAATTGATTGTGACCAGGAAGAAATCAGCCTCTGGTTATCACAGAACCCGGGAGATTTAAAGATACGAGAGCACACAGACCGCTTGAACAGCGGGATGAAATCCTGCCTCATGATCCCAAAGTGGAGGTCCCCCATCTCCACCCCCTGAGGAGCTCAAAGCCATGTAGCCTAGGCAGGAGGTAACAGGAAAAAAACTGAGACTGATGGAGAGAAGAAAGAGAAGATGCAGGGAGAGCATCCCCAGAAAGAGTCTGTTTTCACAGAGCCCTCAATAACGGAGGCAGCTTGCTCTGGTCCCCAGGGGGTCCCAGCACTCTCCCCACCAGTCTCAGCCCACCAAAGTGCCCCCCCCCGGTAGGGGTTTCTGAGCCCAACCATCACCTCCCTAAAGGCAGAGAGACTACGGTGGCACTGGGCCATGTCTGGAGAGGGATGCGATGGGGGCCCATCCCACCGAGCAGGCAGAGACGTGCAGCCACGATGAGTGTCTGATGGGACCAAAAAACACCCCAGAAACATGCCAGGGGTGTCTACAGCACCTGGGGAAGCCCCTTCCCAGACCCTCGGGAGTTGCTCCCAGCTCCCGTGGGAGAGGGAAACACCAGGAAGAGGGGCTGCAGGACTTGTCTGCAGGGCAGCTGACTTTCCCCGGTATATTTAAACATATTGCTTGGCATTCACAGAGGTGGCAGTCTGACAAATGCTAGTACTCTAAGGGTTAAGCTCTTTTAAATGTCTTGGGAGTTACTTGTAAAGCTATTACTTCTGAGTTTGTTAATAAATCAGGATTTAATACACCTGAGTTACATTATCTCCCCGTTCTAATGTATAAATCCTGTCACTAAACCTTCAGGCCCAAGTGCTGTGTGCTTTTAGTCTTAGGTTTAGCTACCTGGTTTCTAAAACGTTAGATTGTTTCACAAGTCAAGAGATGGATTTTTAAATCCTTCAAATCTCGCAGCAAGTATACAAATCTGTGTCTGGAGTTACAAATCCGATCAGAAGGTTTGTAAATCCTACAAAAGATTTATCTGAAAAAGTTTTCGTTTACAAATTCTTGCTTTGCCTTTGGGACACGTAAGTGACTTATTTGCAAAGGAGGATTCAGCAGACCTGGGTTAGATTGAGAAATCCTTCCCTTCGCTCGTCACACGCAATACAGGATAAATCCTCATCCAGCCAGTCTATATCTGTCTCCCAAATGAGGTTTGAGGTTAGTTATGAGCTCCAGAAAAGTCAATGGAGAGGAATGGATGCTCGGGAGGGGTGTCAGCCTCCTGGTTTAGACGCTGTCTTCAGATGCCGGTGCTCTGGAGACACCTCCTCTCCCCACCAATCGCAGAGAGAGACACACAAACAGCTCAGAGGAAAGGCTTCGTAGTGAGAGAGCTTGGGTAAGATGCACCCTGCCCTAGATGCGACCCTGAGGATCACCAGCACCTCCAGAGACTTGGTCTGAGGAGGTCACTGAGGGGTAGGAGTGCAGGAGCTGGGCAATGCTGTCCCCACTTGTCCTAATCTTTGCTGCTCTTCCTCCCGGAGATGGGTCTAGTGCGGTACCACCAGCCATGGATGCACGTGGTGTCACTACACACAAGATGACAACCACCAGCGATGACCCTTTATCCTCCCTGGGTGAGTTATGGCAGGGTACGCAGCAGCAACCGGCCACAGCCAACACCACTCAAGCAAGATCCCATTCCTGACCAGACCCAAGCCCAGCTGAGGCTGGGCAAAGCCAGAACGCGGCTGGCCAAAGTCACCCGGGCCACAACACTCGGGTTTTCACCCAGAAAGTCAGGCTTCAGGCGCGCCTTGTCACTTGTGCAGGTGAAGTAAGGATGGGTACAGCCGCGCAGGGAAAGCAGCTGAGCTGCAGCAGCGTACCTGGCCGCTGCTCGTGCGTTTAGCCCACCTCGACTGCAAAGTAAAATCCTTCCACCTAACGCACCCACAGGTTTCACTTCGCAGCTGCATCAGTTCCTGCGGCTCTGCCATTTCTAGAGGTGCTTTGATAAGCAGTATGTAACAGGGTGGTTAAATAAATCAGGAAGATCAGTTTGGGTTACCACAAATACTAGAGGGCTTTTTTTTAATCTTTGTGTTTTGTTTTTTTTTTTCTTCTTGTGCTGCTTCACTGGTTTCAGGCCCTTCCATTCATCCTAGAAAATGTTACTGAGACATGGACCTCTGAGGACATGGAGGCAAATACAAAATGAGAGGGAAAAAACCAAGAAGGCTTTATCAAAAGTGGATCACATTAGACTAATTTAATATCATTTTAATAGGAAAACAGAGAGAAGCAGAGGAGCTAATCTATCTAGGTTTAAACAAAATATTGCATACAGAGCCTGATGGGAAATTAGTCTTTCAATAGAGATTCTGGGAAGAATCTCTACTGAAGGAGTTACAGGAGTTAGAAAGTAGATGTGGATCCAGTTAAAGACAAGGCTGTACAAAACGAAGTTATCAGCCCAGAGAGCAGTGCTGAACGGAGCTGCTCAGGGACCAGCCCTGGGGTCTTCATGCAAAAGTTAGGTATGTGCTTATGAAATGGGGGATATTATGAAGTTAGAAGGTATTGCCAGTGCTGAGGGACTCCGGATTTCCATACTAGAAATGTTGAAATGCATACAAAAATAAAACAGGGTCTGGCTGCAACACCTTCTGCCTCACTTGCTTGTCCTGGGCTAAACCCATGACTAGATTTGAGCTCAGGAATGACTTTTTTCCTAGGTAGACACAGACCAGAGGGGTTTCCTCTGTGGCACTGGGAACTGGTCCAGTCTCCAGACTATGCGAATGTGATGGCAGAAGACACCAGCAACATCAGGGGCAGTCAATGCTTTGCACTTCTCCGTCTTTCTTCCACAGTGCTTTAGACTGACCTTCTGCTGGGTGGTGGCCAGGGGCTGCATGGACCAGGCTCTGGGGTTCAGCCTCCCAGCAAGCCCGTACAGAGGTGGTTAAGTCCGGATGGTTACACCAACCCCCAGTGACCTGTCTGGCAGCGCTCCCAGCCCCGCAGGCTCTGAGCCACAGGAGACTGGATCCGGCCATGCCGGGGATCCTGGAGATGCAGCCGGCCTGGGATGCCGGCTCCCTGTGCCCCGGGCTGGGTGGGCTGTCTGAACACAGCAGCAGCAAACACCAGCCCAACTGCATCCCATCTTTTGGTCCACAACAATAAGGGTGGACTAATATGATACGGCACTTTTTAATTATTAGATCACCATCATCAAATAAAAGACATATTAAACCTTCCAGGAACAGACGCAGCTTTAATCTTTGGTTTTAAATTTAAAAAAAAAAAAAAAAGAAAAAGAAAATCCCAAAAGCCAGTTCGGTGCTGCTTCTCTGTGCGCTTGAAAATCAGAAATGGCTTTGCCGTCTCATACTGCTTCTGTTTGTCCATTCTTCCTGTCTCTGTTTTCATGTTTTCATTTTTCTATGGCTATGTGGAACACATTTCTCAGTTAAGTACTCGCTTTTGAGAGTTGTTGCCATAACAACCGTTTCATTCCACGATATGCACACTATCTCTGAAATACAGAATTTCTCCTTAAAGGAGCATGTGCCACACACATCAAAGAGGAATATGGACTCATTATTTTTACATTATTTTGTGGGCAAATAGATGTTTTCCAATACAGTTTTTTCTAACTGGATTTTCTTGTTCATGGAACTATGTTTTTTGTAAGCATTCCTATCTTATAGTATAATTTTTGCCTGAAACCCAGAACATTAGGAGACAAGAATCTTTATTGTAGTTTCTTTTCTCAAAAGGTCTGAGAGAACTATGCTGCAGTTAATGCATTTAAAACCCATCTTATAAGACAGAAAAAAAATATGTAAATAAAATCTATTAAAAATGCATAGTTCTTGAAGTAAAACCTCTCTTTTACTGTAAAACTGGTGGTAGAAGGAGGGAGAGAGCCAAGAACAGTCAGGTTGCTTCATTTTTTAGTATCTTGCTTTTGGTGGTCTCTGCAAGGAGTATTATGTGTGCAACTGAACTGCAACTCTTTCCAAAAAACTACCCTCCCAAATTTCTCTGTGGTTGAAAGATCAAAAAAAACCCCAGAGTTCTGCACATGGGCAGGACCTCGCTTCCAGGGCTCCCATCAGCTTCCAGTTCCATCCTGGGTGAGGAGTGTAAAAATGAGACACGAGCTGGCCAGGAGACATGGATGTTCAGGACAACGTTGTTTTCAGCTTTACCTTTACAGCATGTGCTCCGGGGTGGTGGTGGTGGGTCTTTGCAATGAATGGGGACACGGACATTTCTTCTTGAGGGAAGCCCCCTCCCAAGGAAACCAAGGTGGGCTGTGGCCCTGAGGCAAGACCAACCGAGCTTGCAGATGGCTTTTCTATTGGACAATGTTGCTTCTACCTGGATGAAACCATGGAGAAAGAGGCACAGCAAGATGTGCTGCTCAGACATGTGAGTACTTAGTGCATGGTTTGCTCACCGCAGAGGCACGAAGCCATGAGGCTTCAATTTCTAGGATCCTTAGGAAAGTCAAGCTTTCGACTACAAACTCAGGGAGATCACAGCTGTAAGAGTTCTGCAGGGTATGCGCTCTACGCCTTATGCTGGAGAGCTGGGGTTGGTGGATGGCTCAAGTTCCTTCAAGCAAGGTCAGCGTGGATGTAGTCCTATGGCTCCACCTTGGAGTCCCATGATCACACGGGCAGGTCATTGACGAAGGAGATCGGCCCTCACAACCCAATACACCTTTTACATCCATTTCTTCACCCACCACAGATGACGGACACCACTTGGCACTGCAGTGCCATCACGCTCCTCCCGCATCAGCGTCATGTTGCAGAGCTCTCCAGTCACTGCCGCCAGTCCTTGTGAAGAAGCCGTCACAGCCCATCGCCGTCTTGCCGCGATGACCTCGTGTCCTATGGCATCACTGTCACGATGCAGCGACACCCCTGCCACAGCGCACACCCACTGCGCGGTTACACCCCAGGGCCACGTCGGAGTCAGCCGGCGTCACAGCCTCTTGCCGTGACAGGGCCATCAGCCTGCATTATGATCAGGAGGGGGAAAGCTTGAGTGCAGCTCATGCTACATGACCCAACAGCATGCAGAAAGCAGTATTTCCCCAAATCCCAAAGCCATTTAGCTCACTGTTGCACCACAACCTCCCTCGAGCCGCCGGCACGGCCTGCTCCCAGCCTTGTTCCCCCTTGGCGTGGAGCATCCAGGAGACGCAGGCAGGCGGGTGCAGGAACGGGGAGCTGCAGTTCACACCAAGTGCGTATTTTAACTCGCATTTACAGGCTGAAAATCCCAGGAGTGAAAGGATGCAGTAGCTAAAAGTGCTGCCAGGACAGGAGGTCTTCAGCAGCATGGAGAAGTGCTTAAAAGGTGCCTTGTTCTGCAAGCGGTGGGTGCTGTGGAGGGGAGGGCAGCCAGAAAACACCTTTATTTCTGCCCTTCGCTGGTCCTGCTTCAAGATCCATGAATTGGTACCCCATGCCCTGGGGAAGAAGTCAGTCCCATCACTCTCTTGTGGCCGCTCCCCCCAAAACCAGCTTTAAACAGAGATGCGGGATTTTATACAAATCGCTTAATAAGAAAGAGACTGTGGGGGGAAACCAGACCTCCAGGCCAGTGCACCTCCTTGGCCTGGGGGGGAGCAAATGGCAAGCTCCAGGGCCACGAAAGATGCAGAATAGCTGCAGCAGGGGTGCTCCCTACGGCAAAAAAATTCACATGGGGTCTGCCCCAGGGCAGGGGGGCTGCGCCCCACACGTGACTTGGGTAGTCCCAGTTTGCCAGGTCTGTAGCAACACCTCCCAAGGGTTCTGTGAGGTCCCAGTGTGAGAGAGAGGAAGCGGTGCCTGTCCTTCGGGACTCCGGGAGCCCATTTGGTCCCCAGGATGTACAGAAGGCGCTGTAGAAACAGAGTCCCTCAGGTTACCAGCAGCAGAAGTGTTGAGGGGGCGGTGGATGAAGGCACCAAGAGGAGGCAGTGAAAGTTCAATCATTTATCAGAAAACATACTCTTTTTAACGGCCACATCACAGTTCTCCCTGGCATGCAAGCTCTGCATGTATCTTCTAAATTTCTGTCTCGCATGACACACAGCGTCTCTCCAACTGTCTGCCAGCAGCCAGGATTGGAGACCTCTGTAACAGGCCACTGGAGATCTCCTTTGCAATGGATACAGGACAAGAGTGACGGATTTACTCTTTGAAATCAATCTTCCCTCGCGCTGACGGGGTGCCGGGATTTCCCCGTCCGGGGTCCGACAGCACAGCAGGAACTGGCTGCTGGTCCTGAGCGAGCCCTGGCGCTGCAGGCACACCCCTTGCTCGGCAATTAGTGCTCTGCGGCATCTTGTCCCTGACACGGCCCAGGACCACCGTCCTCCGTGACTGCCGGTCACTTGCCAGTGGAGATCTTGGTGTCCTTGAGCACCCCGGCCCTCGTCACCCCTTTGGAGGCACAGCCACCCCCTCCAGCAGCTGGAGATGCAGCCGCTTCCTCCAGCAGCTCACCGAAGCTGCTTTGAACCCTCTGCCAACATGAACGTTTCATTGATTTATTAATGAGGGGTGTTCGAAAACACATGTTCGTGAGCTCTGTGAAATAGCCTTTAGCTTCTGCTGATTACTCATGTTTTACATCAGACTGATGTTTTCTAGATGCATTTCAATCAATACAATAGCTTTTTTAGCACACATTACCGCTCGCCTTTGGCTAACCAACCATCACATTTCTTTTCAAGTGCCCATTTGCATCAAACTAACCCCAAAGATGCATCATATCTCCCTTGACTGTCACCTGAGCTTACACAAACATGCCCGTTTAGGTTTCAAAATGCCTTGCACGCTCAAGCTTCATTTCTGAGTGCTTCAGACAAGATGTTGGATGTGTTGTGTCATTCATGTCAGAGAGTTATTCTCTGCACAACTTTCCTTGCAACCGCAGCATGAATATTCAAGCTTACTCTTCCCCAGACTCAATGCTAGCCTACACTACAATTTTGGGGTCAAGGCAACTCAAAGAAGTAAACGCAAGCAGTAAGCTGAAAGCAGGGGAAATATCTTGACCGAGCGCGTGCCGAGTTGTGCACTGCCGTGGTTTCCCCGCTTCTGGTACTCACGGTGGCTGTTTCCAGGTCAGCTCAAATTTGGCCCCAAGAGCTGCTTTCATCTCCTTCGCTCAGCACAGGCATGATAACCTCTGCTTATTTATTGCATCTAACGTTTTCATTGCGAAGCAACCGTTACAGTATCTGTATGACCTTTAGAAAAATAGTAGCAACATAGATATGTTGGTTTTTTTTTTACTTTGGATCACTTCTTTGAATACCCACCAATCCTTAAGATTTGCCATTATAATAATATGTGGCAAATGGCTCCGCTCCTAAAGCAGCATAATTGTCCTTTTGATCATCATTCCGATTAGTCGAGCCAAACCCAACCATCCTTGCCACCAACTATGTTTTTAATGCTCCAGCTGCACTTTTATTGTTTAGGTCATTCTGTCCAAACCTGCAGTTCCACTTTTCACTGGAAGGGCACACAGCATTTTTCATGTTTTAAAGGACCATTCTTTGTTGGTAGTAAAACGCACACTGTTAAATAACACAGCTGTTGTCTTCATTTGTTCAGTAGTAAAAGGAAAGCAAACGTTCATGCAATGAAGGGAGGGGGAAGGGACCTTCTTCTGCTGACGCTGCTTCCACACACGCACACACACTGTGGACCAGCTTTCCAAGTCTGCTATTTCCTTATTCAGATGCTGACTTTGGTGGATTCCTCTGGGCGTATCCCAGCCACAGCTTTGGAGCCTGTCGGCATGTATTTAAGCATCTCAGCCCACTCTGACAGAGTGACAACAGTCCAAGGACAGTGGCATTCCTCCTTCTCCCTCCCTCGTCCCATACATCCTTTCCCACCAGTCACACAGGCCATCCGAACCCACACTGATTTCCCCACCAAGCTGCTTTGCTGAACCCCCTGGTCGCAGCCAGGTGGGACACATGGACCCTCCACATCTAAGCACCTCTGAGCCTTGTTGAGCAGAGAGAGATAAAAGACTGGGGATGAGATGGAAGGGTGCTTTGCCAGCAGGAGCTGTGACAACTTCAGTGAGATTTGATGCCTTAAAGCAGTGGCTGTGCCACCAGGTCATAAGAAGAGGAGCAGGTTCGAAGTGTGCAGCCTTCAAAACCGGTTAGACACACTGCAACCTCAGGGCTCTCGCACTAGCAAGTACACGTGCGAGCTCAGCTTCCATGGGCACCCATAGGCAGGCGCTTTCATCCCGAAATTGTGGGAAACTCCAGCCCATGCCTGCTGGTGGACAACTGTCGCTGCAGTTGTCTCCCCCTGCACAACGTTTTCCAGGAAAGCAGGGGTTGCGTGAGACGGAGCCAGCCGTGCTCTGATGCCACCCCGCTGCGGAGATGCTTGCCAAGGGCTGTGTTTGCCGCTTTTCCTGTGGGTGCTTTGTTCTTCCTCGTGTTCAGCATTCACTGTGGGCTTGAAAACATGTTTCGCACCAAGCAGTCCAGAAAACTCCTGCTGCCAACCATCAGCTTTTCCAGATATCAGCATTCTCATAGCTTAAATTTTCTGTAAAAACTCAGAGATACTCTACCTTTGAGGTCTATGCAAACACACGGCGCTACAGCTCCTGATGAGTCCCAGGGCTCCGGAAACATAGGGAGAGACTGAGTGTCTAAACACAGATGTGTTGCACCACAGAAATTACATGGGGTAGCTGAGACTTCCTCACGGATACAATGGGACCTATGGGAGACCCACACCCGTCTTGACATCCTGAGGCGCCTTAGATATGTCTCTTAAGGCACTTTATTCACACACCCCTGTTTTCTCTTTGGCTTCCAGTGAGAATGTTTTAACAGCTGGTGCAGGATCTGCTGCACACCTGCATCCCACATGGGGTGGATGTGGTGTAAGAGGACCATGGGGTAGGAGTGTGGTCAAAAAATTGACCTAAGCAGTGAGTGGTTTGAAAGAATATCCTAGAAAAATTTGGCAACAGAAATACTCCTGCAAGTAACCTGGATTCACACGATGAGGTCATATTAGGAGACTATGGGCTGACCCATTAGGGAGCCTGCTCCTCTCCATGAGCCCCAGGAGATCTTTGCTTATGGCATGGCTCTTCCCAAAGTCCAGTTTAACAGTGGGCTAATGAGAAACTTCGTGGCCTCATATATTGTAAAAGTTAGAGAACTGTAACAAGAAGGGGAGAGGGGAAGGTGGTGGTAAAAGGGCCACCATAAACGTCAGCGCATGGGACTGGGCAGGGGACTTGACCGCTACATTTACAAGGAGTTATCAGATCATCTACTGTTTCTGGACCAAAAAAAAACCTCCTGAGAAAGCACCCAAAGGCGGACGTAGCTCATCACCTTGTCTCCAGTCTGTTGCTCTTCCCTAAGACAGAGAGGGAGGAGACCTTCACCTCTGCATGGCACACGGACAATACAGAGGATATGTTAATTACACCTTTACTTCGTGAAGACAGTGAAAAGAAAATCCATCTCCATTACTGCGAGGTGGGCTCTCAGCTTGGAGAAAACTCTACTGCCCGAGATGTGCCGGCCGGTGCAGAGCTGCGGCGTGCCGGTGCTTGCCTTTATCCATCGCTGTGCTCTGGTGAGCTGCTTCCTCCGGTCTCTGCAGTGAAGTAGCTGGTTCCTGCTGGCCTTTTCTCCTGGATTTGCTCTGGTCTCCACGCAGGCTCTGGTTTCATTTCCTCGGTCAGCGCTGCACAATGCTCCTCGCTGTGACAGAAATAGCTGTGCATTAGCAGCTCCTTCCTGCTGGCCAGGGCTGCCTGCTGCCATCATCTCTGCCGGCCTGGTCCTGCAGCCTGGGAGAGGGCTTGGGGGGGGCCGCAAGAGGAGAGATGAGAGGGTCAGAGATGCTGTCTGCGCTGCAGAGCCCTTAATGCAAGACATCTCTTCTTTCTAAAGGCAACATGTCAGGCTAAATTGAAGATACTAAATGTAATTGCAGTTTGCTTTAGCAAAACACACTCTCAGCCGTCTGTGAGAGACGTTTAAGCACTGAGTGCTCCTGATCCAAAGATTAGCACATTTGTGGGATTACAGCTTCATCCCACCCCTGTTGCAAGCTTTTCCACTGGATTCAATGGGCGCTCCAGGCCTGGGAACCGGACCAGTAACCTGGAGTCCCCAGGGTGGGGTTAACCCATTTCTGGAGACAGCAGGTGAAGAGGACGGCAGCACGGTCCCTCCAAGGGGAACAGGATGACCAAGAACCAAGCCCCAAGCATGGGCCCAAAGGAGTTGGAAGCTATGCCTGGACTCTGCCCAGACCTGCCATCCTGGGAAAAGAGGAGGTCCAGGCATGAGGTCCCTTGTTTCACCACCCAGTCCAACCCTCTCCTTGCACTGGTCTGGGGCTCTGTGACCGGGAGGGGCAGAGCCGAGGGACCGGCCATGGCTGACACTGCTTCTTGATGTCTTCCGCTTCTCTTCCAGTTCTTCTTGCGGAGGGAGAGTGAAAAGCCATCGAGATGAATATTGCTGAACTTTCAGACTCTTAGAGGGCTTAACACAAGCTGCTTCACCTGCCGAACGTGCAGCCTGAATTATGTTTCCAGCTATAGTGAAGAATTTACTTTGGCATTGGTTTTTTGTTGAAAATAAAACTGAACTGAGGGCAGGATGTTGTCTTTAACTAGTCTGAGATGACTAATTATTAAACTCATTTTCTAAAGGTTACCATATACAGAAAAGCAATTATACAGAGATTAAAACAAGTTCAGAAACCTGATTCATTCTGAAACTATGGTAAACCCAAATCTTGTACTATTTCTGATTTTTAATGACCTCAGGAACATTTTATTTAACTTAGATGTCAAATGCAATTCTGAAATGAGAGATTAAATATATTTCATGCTTTCTTCTTTTTTTGCTCTATTTTTTTTTTTTTTTTTTTTTTACATAGTACAGTGCACAAATTTCCAGTGCTAATTCTGTTAGTGGATTTCAGCCGCCTGTCAGGAGAGAGGATCCCGGTTAACCCCTGTGTGGCTGCGCTGCTCCGAGACACCCAGCGGGGCCCAGCTCCCGCCTGCAGCGCGGGTGCAGCCCCTGGATGCGGGTGGGTGACCGGAGCAGTGCTGCCCGTGAAACACCTCTGGGGCACATCTGCCTGTGGGGCGCAGCCCCCAGCACCCTCCATCAGACCGTTCTCAGCAACCAGCTGTGCTTTTGGGTTCGGGGGGAAAGGGAGGTGGGTCTAATAATGTTGTTTCTTCTCAGGGCTGCTCCCTGCTTGTTCTGGCCCCGACACAGCGACCCTGAGTCCCCCCCCGGGAGGCTTTTGCTCACGTGGATTTTCTGTTGAAAGCAATATGGAGTTACAGCTCCACTGGGCTCCTCTGCTCCCAGGCTGGAGGGATCACCGTGAGCCTGGTGGCCCGCAAATCCTACATGGTGCCATGGGGTGTCTTTTCCTGGCAGATCTGCGGAGGACAAAGAAGAGGGAATTGCCATGTGGGTTCTGCTGTGATAACGCAGCTCTGTGCTCCATCCATGGGACACAGTGACAATCAGGAACTCCTTGCTCACAGAAGCATCACCACAGCAGGTCCTGCAAGAGGACAGACATTGAGTATGGTGGGAGAAGCATCCTCCTCGGGCTCCTGCTCTACTGCCAGATACAGACAACAGCCCTTTCTGGACCAGGAGGAGAGCAGGGTGGCAAGGCCAGTCCAGCAGACTGTGCCGCTGAGGCTGCCACAGTGATGCCCTCAGACGATGTACGCCACAGCGGCAGATATGCATGTCTCCCTGGGACCCAGTAGATCTCCACCAAAGCTGTGCTGGTTGGTACAAGGTGCTCAGCAAAGGTCCCTTGGGAGATGCAGCCATGCCGGCAGGGCAGCTCTGCACCCAGCTCCGGAGAGCAATGGGAGGATGCTGCACCCCAGCCGTGGGGATGCCGGGATGGCTGTGCCATGCACTACAAGCTGCCCAGAGCAAAGGACAGCGGCTTTCCTCCCTCCTCCACCCTCCTCTGGCTGCGCTGGAGTGGAGCCACAGGGAGCGAAATCCCGCGGGAAATGGCAGTTCATTCAGCCTGACATTTCCCAGCTGAAGTGTCCCGGGTTAAACCAACGGTCCGCTCCCATAAGGATTCCATCCGGCAAAGCCGCAGGCAGTAGCGAGCCCCAGCTGGGCTCGGGGGTTGTCATATTCCAACCAAACTTCAACAAAATTCAAAGTTTCAGCCAGCTCAGAGCCTGCCACATGTCTGGCAAGGGCTGTGAGTGCTCCAGGGACACAGTGAGGGGAGGGCTCCCTCCTGGGGACCCCAAGGAGACAGCCCTCCGGAGTGGCTTTTCTTCTGCTTTTCAGCATTTCCTCTGACCCCGGGTCACTCGGGGCGATCCTGAGCGAGGATCCTGTCCCAAATCCCCGGGCTTCTCTGCCAGCAGCTGCTCCGGAGCACAGGGTGAGTGAAAACGCTCATTTTTAAGCAAGTGGGAGAACTCCCTGATCTGAAAACAGATGGAAGGTCAATATGGGTTATCATGTACACTTGCCTCATTCTTGCTTTTTTGGTGTCTGCCTGTGAGCGTGGGGATGGACCCTCAGTCTCAACCCGAGGGGAACATTCCTGGGACCTTAACCTGTTTCAGGTCACATTGAGGTAAATCTCAGCTCTTCCAGGCTGTGAACAGGAGGGCAAGTACATATCTAAGAGGCAGAAAGAAGAGTTTTTGGAAGGATTCTGGGAAAAATATCATTTTGCTTTTGTTTCTTGTCTTTATTTCTGTTCCACAGGGGAAAAAAAAAAGGACCTAGGATTGAGTATTTGGTTTGGAGCTTCTAAAAGGACATGAAATCGTAGTCCAAACTTCAGTGTTTCCCCTAGGCTGGCCAAAGGAGAGAAGTTGTTACACACAGGAGCAACAGTCTGGTCTCATTCTCCATCTCCCAAAGATACAAGCAGCCAAGCAATAAACAAGGTTTTAGAAAACATCAGCTGTAAACGAAAAGTTCCCAAAACACAGCTGCATTATCGAGGTGCTCGCACAGCAAAGCGCTCCCTCCTCGCTGCCCTTCCAGCCCCGCTTCCCACCCCGGTGCCGCCCTCCCTGGCTCGACCCCCATCTCTCTCCTCATCTCCCCATCGCTACAGAGGTACCCCCGGTGTATCCGGGGCTGGCAAATAATTTGGGCTCAGAGGGACACATTTCAGAACAGATTTTAAAAGGCTGAGTGTTTCCTTTTGATATGCACTAAACAAAGGTTCTGCTGTTATTGTGTTAAAATGATCCCATACGGAGAAAGGCATCTCAATTTGCTGTCGGCATCCGAGGTGAAAACTTCTGCGAAACAACATGAAACACTCCATCTTTAGTTAAACCAAGCGTTGCAATGGTCTTTCATTTTTTACTCAGAAATTGATTTTACTTTTCAGGGCCATCCAAAACTCACTGCAGCTCAGCCAGAGAAACAGGCAGGCGGTCATTTGCCCATCTCCAACCTGGAGCTCTGCTGCTGCACCAGCCTGGTGTCTGGGCGGCAGCGGCATGGCGAGGGGAAGCTGGAGGACCTGCTCTGCCACCACGGCGTCCCAGCGGTCCCAGAAGAGGACAGGTCTGGCTCCTGGTGGACGTGACTGCCTGGCTGCGCAGGGCTGGAGGAGAGGACACTACGGTTGCGTTACGCAGCAGGTCCCAGGCAGGACCATGCTCAAACCATCGAGGTGCATCGCGGTCCCCTGTGCAACAAGGCCTCATCCCGCAAGAAATATTGTCCTCCCAACCAGGTGGTTATTAATTAGTGCATTGGCCTCTTTATTTAAGGTGCACACTGGCCTCTAGTGGTGCACAGGCAAATCCTTTGTGGTATTAACTCTGGAGCTGCGTTACAGGAACGGGTAACAGCACAAATGATATAGGTAATGTCAATATATATATACACACACACAAATATATATGTCTGTTCATGTATTTATATATACCCCCCATATATGACGTGCGATTCTATGTATGTCATACTTAACCCCAGTGCACCCTTGCAGGCGATTTCTCTCTTATTACTTGAACTGCATGAGTTTTCTTGCTGCTCCTTTCTGGCAGAAACAAAACAGCTCTCTGTGACACTGAGTCGAGCAGCATAACTATAAACCAGCTCAGCTCTGGAGCCTGGAGATGTTTTGGGAAAGCCACAGCCCCTACATGTTGACTGATTGCTCCTACTGGGTGCAAACTGGCCAACTTCTGGCTGAAATCTGGAAAGAAGACTTAAAACTGTAAACAATTTCAGCTTGGGATTTCAAGATGAAAAAACATCTTTTCTCTGAAAATTCAGAATGGAGAAAAGTTGGGTTTGGCACAGATGACAGCTGGGAACACTTGCTCCATCAGAGGTGGCCGACAGTGATGTCAGCAGCGCTGTGACCTGGCGGATCCCAGAAGGGAGAGCTCTGCTGAGCCTGAAGAGCAAAGGAGTTGGGGGTCCAAGTGAAAAATCAAAACTTAGGCTTATTTCTCCTGAAATAAGGAGACTTTCCAACAGGAGTAGTTTTGCTTGGCTCAGTGGCAGCTTTGAAGGGAAGCACGGCCAGAGCCCCCCCTGCCCGCGCGGCCTCTTGCTGTACTCAGGCAGGAGGGCGACTGGGAAAGCTGCCGGCCAGGCTCGTGGGGAGGAAACTCTTGAGATACAGTCTTGGGGAGTCTGATCGCCCACCAGCTGACTAAGCCCCATCTCACGGGCTCAGAGGATAACTGGGGTTGGAAGGGACCTCTGAAGGTCCTCTAGTCCAGCCTCCAAAGACTCCTCTCTACCCGTGCATCCAGCACTGCTGTTAGCTGTATTTGTTAATGGAGACGATCCTTTAGGGTATTTCACCCTCAGGGCCAGGACTCAGGACCTCCTGGAGAGCTGGTCCAAGGGCACAGCCTGCAGCAATGCCCTCTGTCCTGCTCGGAGGCAGGGCATGAGCCCTGCTGCGCTCCTTTGCTGGGTCCTTCCCACACACTTAGACCCCGAAGGATCACCTTCCTCTCAAGTGGATCAGATCCTTTGTTCCTCTCCCTTTCCTGCTGCTGGAGAGTAATAAATATGCCAATATGTTGGGGGTTTTTTGCCACCGCCTGCCTTTTCACGTAAGAAGGCAGCTGCCAGCTTCAGGACCCCTCTCACCAGTCCCAGCTGGGAAGTCTCCAGCCAGGACAGGTCTCCTGACAGAGCCCGCCCGGAGCTGCCGGGGCTCCAGGATGGAGGAGGCAGCTCTGCAGAGCAGCGGGGCAGCAACACCGGCCCCATCATCTCAGGAGAGAGTGGGGAAATGGCCACAGGCAGCCCCAAAACCCCCACTGGTCCATACATGTCCTTCCTCTCCTGCTCTGCCAGGATGCTCCGGCACAAGTGTATTGACAACATGTGATCCATAGGCAGCTTTACGTAGGGCAGCTACCCGTGGAGAGAAAATAAGCCACCAAGGAATCACTGCAGCTTTACCAGCCTAATCAAACATGCCATCTTCTGCCAAGCTATAGGCACAAATAGCAGCAGGATAAGGAAGTATTTACTGTCTTCAGGATGACAGAGGGAGAGGAGAGGAGAGGAGAGGAGAGGAGAGGAGAGGAGAGGAGAGGAGAGGAGAGGAGAGGAGAGGAGAGGAGAGGAGAGGAGAGGAGAGGAGAGGAGAGGAGAGGAGAGAAGAGAAGAGAAGAGAAGAGAAGAGAAGAGAAGAGAAGAGAAGAGAAGAGAAGAGAAGAGAAGAGAAGAGAAGAGAAGAGAAGAGAAGAGAAGAGAAGAGAAGAGAAGAGAAGAGAAGAGAAGAGAAGAGAAGAGCTGCAGGATGAGGGCTGCCACAGATGTGCCATTGCTGGGAGCTGAACTCCAGGATGCCGTGGAAGCCTGTGACCATGGTGGTGTCATGCAGCGGGTCTTGCTGAAAGGAGCTGTAAAAGGAGGTAGAAAGACAAGCCCAAGCAAAAGGGCTTCTGGTGCGACCCAAGCACCAATCTGAGTTGTGTTTGGCCAACAGGAGGAGAGGTGGCAACCACTCCTACTCCCCATGATCCCTTGCTGCCTGGCATCCCAGAGCAGAAGCTCCCCCATCTTCCATCCCCACTCTTCTCCCTGACTTTTGCCAAGAGCAGATCCTGTCCATGGTGGATGCCCAGCAGAGCTGCTTCTCCTCAGCAAATAAATGCCCACTCCTGTAGGGGGAGGAATGTTCAGAGTGCCCTCCCAACACAGGAACTTAGGGACATTCTGGTTAGATATGTCAAATTCTGCTTTACAAACACTTGTTTTTACTTCTTATTCTTTTTCTCTCCTATTAAACATTTCCAGACATTGGTATGAATCTCCTAATATTTTTGCCATGGCACTAAATTGGCAAAGACCCTTGAATTCCCACTGCTGTTTTTTACTGTTAAATGCCATAGAGAGACAGGGTCATGCTAAGTCCTCCAAGCCCATCTCCCTTGGTCTCACATTGAGTACCAAAGCCAGAACTGACCTTGTATCCCAAAACCACTTCCACTCATTTTTTTTTCATGTCATTAAGCCAGCTTTGCTCAACTTCTGCAGAGAGGCTGAGGCCCTCTTGGTTATTTGTTAGGCTGTTCTCCCATGGGAAAATCCACCTCACCCTCAACATCACCTCTGCATGACAGCAAAGATGGAGGCTTCGGGCAGAACCCCTTATTTCCCAGGACCATGGACTATGTGAGCTGGAACATGAACTGAAGACACCTCTGGGCCAAATCTCCTCTGTACATGTTCTCCCTTTACCTTTGGCATGAAGGCAGTAGCACTCCTCAAGCAACTTGAAAACCGAGGGAGGCTCTACGCTCATCACTGTATCCGGTCCTCCACCCCGGTGCAAGGGCTGTGTTTGCACTTTTCTTCCTGTTATTGTGCACACACTGACGAGTGTCCTGGCCACCTCCTCCTCCTCACTGCACTGAGATGGTGTTTTCTGAGTACTTTGTCCTGTCCTCTGCTTTGGCCCAATGTGAAAAGTGGCAGAGAGTGAGAAATCCCCAAATCCCTTCGCTCTGCAGGTGCAGGGTTAAGGGTGTGAACGAGCTTCTTGGTGATGGTGAGGCTAACATTGGGGCTGAGCTTGAAGACTTGGCCCAGCTCCTCTTGAAGGAAGCTCACCAGGATTAGGATCAGCTGGCAGGGAGGGTTCAAGGTGCTGGATGTGACCAACAAGAATTAATGTGATTGATGTTGAACAAGCAGACGAGCCCTGGCCCTGTTGCAGTGAGTCCCTCTCTCGCAGACATCGCAGACATCATTCCCTCACTCCAAAAGCCTTCCCTATGACAGGGAAGATCTTGGTGTCATTCAGCGCATCACTGGTATCCCTCCAAACCCTCCAGACCGTCCAGACCCTCCAAACTAAGGACGAGGTGATACACATCAGGCCTAAGAAATGAAAAGATTTCTTTCAAACCACAGCACATCAGTCTGTTTGGATATCATTGTGGGGTATTCTGCCACTCCACTCTCATGAGACCCCACCGGGAGTACTGCATCCAGCTCTGGAGCCCCCAACATAAGAAGGACATGGAGCTGTTGGAGCAGGTCCAGAGGAGAGCCATGAGGATGATCCGAGGGCTGGAGCACCTCTCCTATGAGGAGAGGCTGAAAGAGTTGGGGCTGTTCAGCCTGGAGAAGAAAAGGATTCAGAGAGATCTTACTGCAGCCTTCCAGTCCCTAAAGGGGGCCTACAGGAGAGCTGGGGAGGGACTTTTTACTCAGGCATGTAGTGATAGGATGAGGGGGAATGGCTTTAAACTGGAAGAGGGCAGGTTCAGATTAAACATTAGGAAGAAGTTTTTCCCTTTGAGGGTGGTGTGGCACTGGAACAGGTTGCCCAGAGAGGTTGTTGAGGCCCCATCCCTGCAGGTGTTCAAGGCCAGGCTGGACGTGGCCTTGGGCAACCTGGGCTGATGGGAGGTGTCCCTGCCCAGGGCAGGTGGGTGGGACTGGATGGTCTTTAAGGTCGCTTCCAATCTAAACCATTCTATGATTCTATGAATAGCAAACTTCACATGGTCTACCTCTGATTGCTGCTTAGAGGTATATACATTAACATTTCTCACATTTATGGATCTTTTGGATTTCCTCCAGTCATCTTCTGGTTTCTAAGCCTTTAAACTACATCCACATTGCTTTGAGCTTTTCTCTGCAAACACCAGGACACAGAGGTGATACAGAATAAAAACTGAATCTTTGTGGTGCACGTCAGCTCCAATTCTTCAGTGAACTGTTCTGGTTCACAAAACAGCTGCACTTCTGATGAACTGAAAATTTCACCACTTGAGAGTTTTGAGCAAAAACATTCACCAAGCTCTACTGGAATATTTTCTTTCCAACTGCATATGAATTTTTGGAACAAGTGCATCTTCAGGAGCTGCAGCTATAAGAAAAACACTGGGTATCATGAAGACTTGCTGGACAATCCTGACAATTCAAGAATGTAAAAGACCAAGTATGTAGATAGATAAGAAAGGTGGAGTTGTCTGCCTTGGAGTTCACACTCCAAACTACACTGCCATGACTGCGGTCCAAGGGTAAGCTGTAATACATCAGATGGTGACCTGCAAAACTGCCGCAAACCCCCTAAACGCCACAAGAGACAGCAGATAAAAATCTGTGGGTGTCTATAATCCATTGACTACTAAGTGTTGATCAAAATGTTTGTAATTCTAACAGAGAAAATATGCCCTGGCAAAACTCAGACGTTGCTCACCGTGCGAGGAGGGATGTGGGTTTTGCTGGAAGCGTTGGGTTGTCACTCCAAAAGAAAGCTGAGCCACCGCAGCCATGCACCCGCCCGGCTCCAGGGTTTGGGGGGTTTGGCTGGTTTCCACCCTTCCACTGTGCGGTGAAACAGCAAAACGTTATTATGGACAGAACCACAGCCCTGGCCCTTCTGGTGTGAGGACAGCAAGAAAACACCAGCCTGCCTTGCTTACCTAGAGCTCTTCTCTGCTGTTTCTTTGTTCTGAACCTGGACAGTTTGAGTTTGTTTAACCAAAAATGTTTGTCCTTGAATAGTTTTGTTTCATCTGTACATTTGCTTCTGACAGGTCACAGTGAGCAGGACCAGAAGATCCACCCAGGCCTTGGAGATGCCACCAGGAGGCAAAACGCCATAAGATAGTCCATTCCTGCTTGGTCCCCCCAGCCCCGCTCCCCATTGTCACTGTCCTCGTAGGAACTTCCCACCTCTGAGTCTTCGGGCAAGTTTGCCTGAAATTACTCATCGGCTCTACAAGCTCTGTGGGGGACTGCCAGACAGATGGCAAAAAGACAAATAGTCAGTTGGCATGACTGCAGCACATTGTTGCCTTAGAAAACCAGGAAAAAAATGGGATGTGTGTCATCCAAAGGCTGTTCAGAAGGGTCTTGATGCAGCCAGTGCCAGGTGGGGGGAGATGGGCCGTGACCCTGGGCTCCTCTCCCACTGGTGGTGTTCAAGGAGAGCTGGTGGAGATGAGAGGACAGAAGGATAAGGGCCAGACAGACAGATAAATTAGGAAATAAGAAAGGCTCTGAAAAAAACACGAAGGAATTGCAGCCTCACTTGAGAAAAAGCTACAGGATCTCCAGGGCAGAGCAGGGGCTGGAGCAAACTGAGGCATGGAGAAAAGAGATTTTCTCTGCCCCCTTCATCCTGCAGACTGAGAAGCCAAAGTAGAGTAGCAGAGACAGTGAGGGTCACCACAGAGGAGCTGACCCCAGCATTAATTCCCTCTCTAATGCGAGAAGTAGATTTGAGCTCCCTAGCCAGCCACATGCGTTGTCATAAATATTTCTACTTAGCAGCCAACATAAAAATCAGCAGGAGACCTTGATCCAGGCCCAGCAAGGACAGATGTATTTTTTCCCCCACCAAGTGAAACAGGGCAAAAAAAAATAAAATCAGAAAATGTTTTGACTCCCTTTGAAACATTTTGACTTCCACCGAAGAAATTCCCATGGGTGCCTGGACATTATTTACTGATGAAAACGGCTCTCGTGCCTTTGTAGTTTGAATTCTCACATGCAGGTGCTGTCTCAAAACAAAAGTGGGAAGGTTTTGCTTTGGAGATTTTGAACCATTATTTTTTCTTTTTTCTTTTTTCTTTTTTCTTTTTTTTTTTTTTGTCAACTACCAAGCGAAACATTTTGTTTAAAAAATGCCTAAACAAAATATTTTGACATTGTCAAAATGTTCTCCTGTTCCCTTTAGCCAAAACACGTTGCTACATTCAAAGCAAACTCACAGATCCCTTCAGCCCTTCCAAAACGCCCTGGGTTTGCTGAATTTCACACTAACGCAGAGATGATGCTTGTGCAGCCACGCAGGTTGAGCCAGGGTCAGGGAGGATGGGGGGGAAGAGGGATCGAGATGGGGTTTGAGGAGTCAGAGAAGGAAAATTGATGGGGACAATGGCTTGTGGGGTGTTGGGGGCTGGTGAGGAGCAGGTGGGGAGAAGCTGGGAGAGGGCGAGGGGCTCCCAGCAGGGATGGAGAGGAGCCGGGGAGCCAAGCAGCTTCACAGGTACGGACGGTGGGGCTCAAGAGTTAGCACGGAGGGAACATCACAGATGCTGACAGGCAGAGGAGCATGCCTAAAGGGGGGCCAAACACAGCTTTTGTGCCCACCACCTGCAGGACAGCAGCCAGGTGGAAGTGGAAGCCCCGTTCCTGCTGCCCACCATGCCAAGCAGACACTCGGATGCGTGCCCCGGGCTGCGAGCCCCTTTCTCCTCATGCATCAAAACTACCGGCGGCGAGCTCTGCTCACAGCTTTCCCCTGTGGAGAAGATGGGAGAAAAACAAAATAACCACATCTGAGAGGCTGTAGTTACGCTGCTTACCGGCAGCCGTGCCCTGCTGCCGCGCGCTACGCCGGCACAGAAACTGTGTCAGCAGCAGCGAACCGCACTGGGAAGGGGACCCAGCTGCCGGCACGGCAGGAACCTGCTCTCCACCTCTCCATCCCAGAGCTTGTCCAGGGTGGATGGGTCCCTGCCCACCCCACGGGGCAAGCCGGAGGGATGGGGCTCCGTGCATTGGCCGGGAGGCAGAGCCTGGGCACATGCCTCCAACTCTGCGGCTGACCATCACCACGGGGGGTACAACTGGGGCTGGATGGAAGTTTTCTGCAGATGTCCTCTCCGCCGCTCAGGGCTAGCGGAGGTCCAGCAGGCTGTGAGCTGTGGGGCTTCTGGTGCGGGGCTCCGGCTAATCCTGCAGGGCAGGCGAGGAGGCAAACCTGCAGCCTGAATTCAAGAGAGAGGTAGCTGCAGACCGTTTACCCTTTTGGGTCCCATCCAAACCTGTTTCCATGGCGAAGGAACAAGCACAGTACATACTATCGGCATAATCAGCGATGGGGTGACGTCTCATTATGCCTATATTTCCTGTTATTTTACCGGAGTTACATGTGGATTCATGGGTGATTCACGGGGTTCATGACCTTCTCAGATACTACATTATTGGGGACACTGTGGGTGGCTGCTATAATTAGTGACTAATTTCTTGAATTCGGTAGCACAAGCATCACGTCACCCTGCCAAGCCAGGTCCCAGCTGGCCATGCGCAGACCACAGCAGCAGGTTGGCCAGAGGAAACGCTGCATCTTTAACATCCCCCCATGAGGGGCTCTGGTTTGTACTACAGCTGTAAAGACACGTGATGGGGGAGTGCTATGCGGCTGTAGGACCCCCAAAGGACCCATGTACAAACTCATGACAGTCTGTCCAAACTTTATTCCCATCATAGCTGGAGCTGTCCTGCCCCAACACACAGCACGCAGTAATGATGACCTACACATGGCCAGCACCCTCCCAAAAAAACAGCCCCTGGAGCCCTGTGATGGAGAAATCCCTGTGTCTGCAACAGCAGAAAAAAAAAAAAGAGGATGCTGAGAGGAAGGCAAAAAAAAGAGTTTGGGGGAGACTACTGGGGGCTGAGGTTTGTTTGACGTTTTCATCATCACCAGTAGAAGATGGTTTGGAAGCCCAGAATTTGGGCGTGACCTCATCCCAGGATGGCTAACGAAGGTGACCCAGACTGACAGTGGCAAAGAAAAGGTTTGGAGAAATCTGGTGAAATGTCTCAGGATGAAGACAATTACTACCTCCTGAAGCATGGGGAAAGCTCCCTGTTGGCCAAGCTAGATGAAGGCCTTGCAGAAAACTCTTAGCCTTCCTCTGGTACTGATCATAAGCCAAGACGTGATCAGGTGGTCAGCCCCAGAAGCTTTAAAGGGACCCAGATTTCAAAAAAATGCAGAGCAGGCCTCTACCCCTACACTCCACCACCTCTCTGGGGCTATCTGACACCATCGGTGCCTTCCACATAACCTAACATGGTGTGGGGTCTTCTGGGGAGGACTCAGCAGCTCTCCATCTCGACCATGCCGTTACAAGACCAGTTTCCCCAGCAGAAGTTCTGGCCCAACAGTTTATCCTCACATCAACAGCATAAAGCTGCACAGATGGAGGATTTCAAGGGGAAATTATTTAGATAAGAGATTATCAGGTATACTTCGATGTCAGCTGAGCTTATGGGCTTAATGCAGAATGATGAATCACCCATCCAAATACATATTATTTTCCCTGGAGGCACTGTCCTGTAAAATTTATTTCCCTCTGAAGGGCCTTGTAAATCATTTGTAACAAATAATCCACAGTATTGCCAACCCCACATGTCCTAAAACCTGGAGTCATGTGTCAGGAGATTGGCCTAAAAGTCATGAGATCTTTCCTTTCTAGCAGTTTTAGCAGGTGGACCCTTCTCTGTGCTCTGACCATTTCTTGTTCACTCGCACATTTTTCAAGCTTTCCTCTCCACTCCACACTCCTGGCTGTGTGTTTTTTATATGTATATATAAATTTTAAAAGAAGCTGGTGTACCCCTGAGATCTCTCGACTCCCATACCTGGACTTTCACACACGAGCAGCACGCTGCTTATGCACTTCTCCTGTTCTCACAGAGCTGGAGAACACAGTTGGCCCAAAAGCATTTGCCATTCAAACCCAGGCACCAAGTCACCCCCGCCACCGGTGCCCAGCGTCGAGCTGCTTGTTGGATTTGGTGTCGTCCTTCCCCAAGGGGGAGCCGCGCACGGGCGCCCATGCTCGCTGGCTTCGTTCTGTCGCTGGCCGTTCCCAAGCAGCAGTGGATTTGTTGGGGTTTACCCAGGACAGCCTGCATTGCCTCTTTGGCTTACATCATCTTTTGAGGGTCTGTGGGGTGATTTTGGCAATGACTCCGACTCTCCACTCCAGGGAAAAGATGCAGAGAGACTCACATCCCAAGTGTGGCTGGAGCCAAGACAGCAGAAAGTTTCTTTGCTGGGGGTCTCGTGTATCCCCTGCCTGGGAGCAGTCCCAACTCGCTGCTCCCTCTCACCTCGAGCTTGGTGGTCCCCTCTCTTTCTGCCTCCCCCAGCTTCATTTCTGGGCAGTCCTTCTTGGTACCCTTTCCAGCCACCCTTCGCAGCAGAGGCATCTTCCCTCCCACGTGGGAGACAATCGTGAACGAAGCCTGATGGACAGAAGATTAGAGACTGGACTGACAGCCACCACAAGTGCTTTCCAGTGCAGCAGATCCTTTGGCCACCTCCGTGGCCAGCCCATGCTTTTGGGGCATCAACATCCACCTCTCCTTGAAACGGGGTTGGTGGAGAAGACCCTTGCCAGCAGCTCTCTCCAGAGCAAGATGAGCTGAAGCGACGGTTGCGACAGGAGGTGTCGCGGGATGCGGCTCACAGCAGGACCAGGGCTCCTCACAACCAACCTCGAGGCCCAAGGGCCCAGGAGCCTTTTGAAAACCTGAAAATCACAGGAGCTGCAACAGCAAAGTTTTGCCCTTTCATTGGCCATTAGTGGGGAATAATTTGTGCCAAGCAAAAGCTGCAGCAGTTTCCTGCCCCTATCTGATCATCTCCTGCGATAGGTGCTCAGCCCTATCTGATCCAGCAGTTATTGAAAACTCAGCTGAGTGTGGCTGGGATCATTTTTCAGGGTTTTCACGTTGCTTTTTAACCACGGTGAAAATTAAAGAGCCAACTGTGGAACAGGAGAAAGCTCTGTACTTTCACTATGACACTTTCTGGTAATGAGATATTTATTAATGTTCATTTCTTCTTAAAGGAAACAAACCAAACCCAATCCCTTATCTCTCTCTCGGTGTTTAAGTTATGAGTAACACAGGAAGCTATCAGGCCATGAGACAGCAAATACACCCTGCTCGGGAGCCGGTGGGTGTAGGAGATACAGCGATAAAACCAAGATAGATCAAATCACTCCCATTTACCTAGAGCTTTCTGCAACTCTTGAAATGATGTAGGGATCTAAAGATGCTTTGTCTTTTTTATGAGAAAAGCAGCTGTGATTTAGCAGTTTAATCACTTTTGTCACAAAGAAATGCAAAACAAAGCCCATCACCGGGATATATTTTTTTTTCAAAGCTGTGTTTTGTTTCCCATCAGTAAGGAAAGATTTTAACTTCTAACGGCAGGCTGAGATAGACACGTACTAAATAAAGCCATTGCTTATACAGCAGTCAGGCTTCGATCAGCGCTCTGAAAGACGTTCATGGCCAAAACCTGCTGACTTTGGGTGCTCGGCAGGTGATTTGGGATTAGCCACAAAACAGCGAGCTTCCTTAGCACCCGGCAGGATTCGGCTCACGGGTTTTTGCCCTACGTTGACTTGTGAATGACCTTGTTCACCCTGCAGGACCCGAGCCCTGGCTGCTGTAAGCTCTCTCACACTCGCAGACGACCTGTGCTCTGGCAGCCTGAACTCACTCCCACGCTCTGGACTTGCAAACTTCTCTCTGCTCTGCTCACAGGCACTGGGCTGCGATGAGACGAGTTTCTTAAGAAGCAAATGCAATGAAGTAATTGTTTCCTTTGTCATTATAATCACTCCCATGCGATTTATTAGCAGCGCTGGAAACTTCACAGACCTCTGCCAAGGAAGCTGTGGGTCTCACCAAACCATGCCGGCACTGCTCCCACCCCAACCACAGCTCCCTCAGCCAAGCAATTTCCCAGCTGCCCAGCTCCAGCCCCAGCTCCTCAAAAGTTTGGGGGATCTTTGGTGTAGACCCCTTCCCATGCTTGCTTCCTTGCTGCAGCCCAGCTCTCCTGCTCAGTACTTGGGCAAGGGCCATGGGGCACCCAGGGGAGCCCACCTCTCAGCCACGGCCAGTGTAGATGGGAGATGTAGAGAGCTGGAGCACCTCTCCTATGAGGACAGGCTGAGAGAGTTGGGGGTGTTCAGCCTGAAGAAGAGAAGGCTCCAGGGAGACTTTATTGCCCCTTCCAGTGCCTAAAGGGGCTACAGGAGAGCTGGGGAGGGACGTTTTGCAAGGGCATGGAGTGATAGGATGAAGGGGAATGGCTTCAAACTGGAAGAGGGGAGATTTAGATGAGATATTAGGGAGAAATTTTTCACTCTGAGGGTGGTGAGCCCCTGGCGCAGGGTGCCCAGAGAAGCTGTGGCTGCCCCATCCCTGGAGGTGTTCAAGGCCAGGTTGGACGGGGCTTGGAGCAACCTGGGCTGGTGGGAGGTGTCCCTGCCCAGGTGGGAGGTGTCCCTGCCCAGGGCAGGGGGGTGGAACTAGATGATTTCAAGGTCCCTTCCAACCTAAACCATTCTATGATTCCATGATCCTATGATGCAAAGCTATTACTGATCCCACTACTGAGTGTACACTAAATGAGATTTCTCCCAAGATTTGCGACACAGCTGAATTGGGACACATGCACATAGGAAAAGCAAAACATCTCCATAGCAAAATGCCCACCCCTTCCCAGGCTCAAAAGCCTTGCTAAGCTTCCCAAGGAAAGAGCCGCTACTTCATGATGATTTTGTAACGCATTTTCCTCTATGCCTTAAAAACAGTGGTCAAAGAATCCAAAGCTCACTCGCTGCCGCCAGTCCAGACAAGAGGTGTTATGCAAGATCTGGAAGCTTTGTTTCCTCAGCAGCCTTTTTTAAAATCCATTTGTTATTTCATATTTGCTGGCTTCGATTTATGACCTCATTTCCCAGTGTCAGGCCACAGCAGTGCAGTAAAAGGTCTTGCTGTGCCGGTTGCTGGACACATGTCCTGCAAGACTCAAGACAAAGACTGGAAGGGGAAAAGTCTTCATGGGGCTTTTGTGAAAAAGTCACCCTCTTCCACTTTTTGGCGAGCAATGAGGGTTTCTCACCTGGGCACTGGCCGGGTTGGTCAGTGATCCCCAAATCACTTAGGCAGAGGCACTGCACGGTCCTTCTTATGGAGAAAGATGCTTCCCATAGGGTCTGCACCAGCATTCCAGCCAGCCTTGGCCAGCAGACACACAGATACAGTGTCCCCGTGTCCTACACTGGCTGCCCATCTCTGCCCCTGAGGTGGAGAAGGGGAGGCTGCTCAAAAACACAGGCAGGTGCCAGGGAGCTCACCCAAGGGAAATCCCACCCTTTGGTATTGACGTGGCAGAATGAACATCTCTGCCCCTCGGCAGCCATCCCGTCGCACCCTGTGACTACTGAGCAGCACAGTGAAAGCATAAGGCTTGTTCATGGGCTGGCAGTGTCCATGGCCAAGGGAATACTTGCCCTGCCCTTTGCCTACCACGGGCCACAGAGCCTCCTGGCACAGCCCCTGTGTCTCACAGGAGCAGAGCAGGGTAGATGCTTGGCCATACCCAACCAACCTAACTCACCTTTTGCTCATGAAAACAGTGAGGGGCTCCCGCCAGCCCCTCCAGGTGTGCCTCCAGTGGTCAATGGTCCCAAAACACTTCTGCCCTTGCAGGAGCAAAGCTCTCTTGGGCCATAGCAAGGCTTGGAAACAAGCAGCAAGGGCAGGTCTCAGCAGCCATGAAGACTTTATGGGCTCTTTTCAGCTCAAGTCCATATAAACAAAGACGTGCTGTGCTGCAAACAAAACATCCCTTTTTTCTTCCCTCACTCCTTCTCTCCCCTTTGGACAGTAATGTTTTACAGCACCAGTTGGAGGTACCCCACTAGCTAATTCCACCTGTTCGTAAGTCCTGTTTAGGAAGGAAAACAAGTGTGGTTAATTGTACAGTTAAAAACGAAGCTCAGCTCTGTAGCAGGTCAAGGCACCAGCCCCTGCGACGCCACCATCCAGAGGTGGTCGGTGGCACAGCTGGCCACAGCAGCAACCTGAGGTTGGAGGAGACTGACAGCAGCCATGCTCTTAAGGGGGGGAACACACAAAATCAGGACGCTCTATTTTTGGAAGACCAGGCCAGGTGGAGCCAAATGCGAATTTCCTAATTAATCTATTTTGGAGTATTTGGCAGCATCACTCTACTTCGGAAAGTGCAGATTTGTCAAAACTGGAATTTTTCCCTGCAATGTGCTAGGTTTTCTGAAATTTGGGTTGAAAAAGGTTTCTCTGGTCTGGGAAGCACAGCTGGTTAAAATCAGAGATGAAACAAAATCACCAGTGCTTAGGGGCTCTCAGTGAGGAGGCCGATGACCAAGTTTGAGCTGCCTGCCCCTGAAAAAGAGCATTTACCCCTGGTAGTTACTCAAACGGACAGCGGTGAGTGGAGAGACTGGGAGACCCTCACCACAGCGTGGGCTGCATGTGAGTGAGTCTCCCAGGGGATGTGGGGAAGGACCATAGGAGAAGCATCTGCTCCCACGTGGGTGTGGAAGGAGGCAGGAGACAGCATGGGTGCGAAGGGGAGAGCCACAGCCGCAGCCCCGGTGCTGTTCTGGCCTGGCTACTGGCCGTGCTGAAGGGCTGGAAGGGGCAAGTCTCACTTCTCATGAGAAACGTCAGAAAGCCACGTTTCCATCGCAGCCCGTAACGGGAACGTGTTTGCAATCGCAACCGGCGCTGCAGAGCCGAGTAACCGCTCCTCACCCACCTCTTGCGGTGCGCGGCATGGAGCAGAAGCGCCTCTGATCTCTATCGCTGCGCCGCTTCGTTTCCCAACGCCGCGCTGCGATGACAGCAGTTATGAGATGAGCTGGCCTGTTCACCTCCACGGCACCCGCAGTGGCTCTGGCAACGGCACGGCTAGAGAGCCACAGGGTGCTCCTGGGGCGACTCAGGTGACACCAGGAGACTCCCCCAAATGTCACAAATTCAGCCCCCATGGGGGTGGCCAGCCCCACAGACATGGCAGGACCCCAGGGTGGGCTGCTGCACCTCTCGGCTGATGTTCCCTGCCTGCAATGCTGCTCCACCCCGCCGAGCCCCAACTGGTGTCCCAGCAGTGCAGGCAGCACGGGCACTCATGCCAAGGATGCTCAGGTGTCAGCCCAACCACAACCAAACTTGTCCAAAATGCTCGAGAAGAGCCAAGTGCCGCACATGGCAGTGCCTGGAGATGGATGTGACGTACCCTGAATTCCCCCTGCTTTGGCCAAGCACCAGCGGCTCCCAGATTTGCTTTGCTTCCTAAAATCTCAGCCTGAAGCCACGCAGTTCAGTTAAAAACCTCTGCTGTCAGTAAGAAAAATATTATGTTTCTAACACTGAGGGTAGCAAGAGGAAGTTTGAAAAGGTCTTTGACCCTTTAAGTGTCTGAAACAAGGAGGCAAACAGGAGGAGCTCACAAGTTTTAAAACCTCATAATTTTGCAGCCCGTATCCTGATTGCAGAGTCCTGCTGAGTCTTCAAACCTAATACGGGGATCATTTACCCTCTGCTGTAGGGACTACTGAGCACTCTTGTAGAAGACAGTTTGAGCTTCCCGTGACTGTAGGTTAAAAGACCCCTCCCTAATCTGGAAATAAATCTCTCTTAGTGTTTTTCATTGGATCTTTTTCTATTTTCAGAGAGCAGGGTGAAGTTTCAGAATTTCACAAAGGTCATATTTTCCCCTTCCAACTATGAAAACAGCTCTTTCACCTGTATACATGTATACAAATTCAGAAAGTGTGTGTTGGTATAAGATATTACCCACAAAGACTTGTTAGATTAAAATCTAGATAAGTTTAGTCATCTGAATTTTAACTACATTTTACTTGGTTCACTACATTTTTTGAGTGAACGATACAGGCGGATGTTCTCCAAAATGCCTTTAAAATATCCAAGCATGGATTATTAAAATCCTAACCTATTTCTAATGTTAATGTTTCACAGAGTTTTGTTACACCACAAAAACAAACAAACAAACAAACAAACAAACAAAAAAAAAAACAAACAAGAAAGGGGAAAAGACAGGAAACAAGCCCCAACATCTAGGTCTTGCAATAAGCAAAATTCAACTCAGATCCATTGGCAGAATCCTATCAAACCTGGTCCCAAAACTGCAGTGTACTTCTGTGGCAGGGTGGTACCTTCTGTTGTTATTTGCTTGTCGGTACTCATCCAATTTTTGAGAAATCACAACCAAAAACTTGAGATGCACAAGCCACGGCATTAATATGTTTGACACTGAGAGCAGATGTGACGCAGGCTGAAATGGGGACTCATGAATGCAACAACCGACCAGTTATAAATGCGTCGGACCCTCAAAATGCTGCAGGAAGGGTCCCAGGGAAGGTCCTGTGCACCCACCAACTGTGGCATCCTCTGCCCACGCTGAGCTGCAGATAACCATGCCATGATGGAGAAATGGCCAGGCTGTCCCTTTGTACCACCACTGTTTTCTTCTTTGTACAACAGTTTGTAAACAAAGCAGTTGGGTTCACCAGGGACAAGAACCTCAGAAGCAGGTGGTTGTTTTGTCCTCTGCTCACTCACTCCCAGAGTGGATGTCCACTTCTGGATCTCAGGAGATCTCCTGCTGTGCTGACACCAACGGGAACCTGCTTCTGTTTTGGTGGAGCTGGAAGGTCATTGCAGGGAGTTTTGCGCTGTCACCTCCTGACCTGGAAGCCTGTCCTTTCAAAGTCCATCGTCTTCATGTCACCTCACTGCCTCAAAGGTGCTTCACAGCTGGAGCAATGAAGAATGCCTCAATACATGCATTTTGTCTGACATGAAAGCGGAGCCAGCACTTGTCTTCAAAGCTCTCTGGCAGGGTCTAAAATACAGTAGCAGAGGAGAAATAAATGGTATCTTCAAATAAGAGAGGAAGGAGCCCTCCAGCCCACTGACATTTTAGGATTCAGACGGCAGCAGCAGAACAGCCATGAAAACAGTCCTCTCACGACACAGACGCTATTTGACCACTCATAATAATTGTTAACAAAAAAGGCACATAGATTTTTTTTTAAATAATTTCCATGTTGGCAGCTTTGTCAGCTGCCTGACTCCTCTGTAGCACTGTGGCAATCGTCTGACTACAGCCAGCAGCAGAACAGGCTTTCCCTGGAAGAAGAGGAGATCAGAGCATCACAAGGGTCCAGTAGAAGCAGTTGCCCTCCCAGGGTCTCCCATGGTCCCCAGGCCACAGGAGCTACCTTGGGCGGCTGACAGCAGAGGGGCACAGGGACCAACAGGGTGGTTGTCTACACCCAGTTTGGACAGCAAAGTGTTTTCCCAAGTGTTGCTATGGGGAGTCCAGTGAGAAGCTCCATGCCCTTTCTTGACGGAAAGGAGCTGCAGAACAGGTGAAAGCTGAGGAATGAAAGAAGACGTGAAGCTTTGGGAACCCAGAGGGGTGGGTCACTGGACAGCCCCATCACTGAAGAGGTCCAGAGCAGAAGCAGACAGAAAGGCATGGCAACCCTTCCCGTGCCAGACACGGATGAATGTCTGTGATGCCATCGTGGTGGCAGGGCTGTGTCTCACAGCACTGTCCAGAGGGGCAGGAGCTCTCTGGGGACACAGACTAGGGACCCAGGGGTATAAAACCGCCTTCGAAACAGTTCTGGTTGACTGCGGAGGGAGCAGGTGGTTAGCCACCAAACCCTACTCTGAAAAGTCACTGCCAGTGAAAACATGCTTGATTTTTATCAATAATCCCAAACTAACTGAAAACTGAAAGTTTTGTTTTTAAAGTAAAGTTTTCATTCTTTCCGTTCTCTACAAACCACCAAATGTTTGCCAGAGATGTTTCAACACAAATATCTTCGCCAGCACCGCACTTTCTGGCTGGCACCTCTGTCCTGGCTGCCGCAGAGGTGGTCAGTTCTGGGCTGGTTCTCCGAAAACTGTCCTTGTCCATGGCTTTGCCAGGCAGCAAAAGGGGACATCAAAATGTTCCTACGGTCCCACTGGGAGCTACATAGCCGAGGGCTCAAGGGACCACTTCAGGTGACAGCCCGTGAATGCAGAAGCAGCGCCGAGATGCCGCAGGGTGCTGGGACAGGAGATGTCACCCCTGCCAGCTCACTCCCACCCACAGTTCACCACCCGGGGCTCTCCTTGAGTCACTGGGGGTGTACGGGAGCACCCTCCAGCTGATGGTGCTGCCCCACACCAGGCCTGGGAGAGGGCCTCAGCCCTCCCTCACTGGAGATCTTTAAGCAATTTTTGGGCAGTGGGTTTCTTTCCTCCTTAAAAACCCATTCTCTATTCTCCGAATCTGTGGGACTCCAAGAATCTCAGCCTGCTTACAAACACATTGCAATTCCTGAGCTTTTAGGGTTGCACAGAAAAGTCAGGAGATGCAATGTGAGCAGGACAGAAAGAAAGATGGCCCTTCCTAAGAAAACCCACCCTGCACATGCCCCTCTCCCTTTCCTATCTGGGTCAGGAGCAATGGAGCGGACACGGCTTCATGGGTGACTCTCTAGACGGAGGATGGAGGCTGAAGCTTTCAGGAAGCTGATCTGCTACTACAAGGTCCTTCTGGAGCCATAAGTGCACCAAGGGAGACCCCAGTCTGCTGCATACAGTGGGTGGGAGTCAAGGCCAGCGTCCCGCTGCAAGACCCATAACCATCTGGCCATCGTAGTCACAGCTGGAGCCTGGTGAGTGGGATGTAGAGAGGAGAGGAAGGAGGTCCCCTCTATCTCCATCCACGCTGCAGGAGGGGAAAATGGCTCTGCGGGAACAAGCGCCAGGAGGGACGAGGTCAGGAGCCCATATCTCCTCACCTGCAGAGCGGGGCTGCATGACAGCCATGGCAGCATGACAAGGCCACAAGATCAGCCTACAAAAGATCAGGCCAAACCCCACCGTGGACAACAGTTATACATGCATACAGATGACAGTCCCCATCAAGAGCAGTCCTCCATAGCATAGCCAGAAAACCCCTCTGCGTTTCCTACAGACTGCCACTGGGATAACTAAACTGAGATTAATTCAGGGACCTTTGTGTTTTGTTTTCACATCCCATGTGTTCAGCTTCCAAGGCATGGGCCAGCCCTGCAAACGGGCCAACGCGCCGATGGGTATGGTCCCCATGCCTCACTGCTTCGCAGGCTCTGCTCTGACCCTCAGCCATGCTAGAGGGGGTTCCTGAAATGCACATCTCACCCGCTTTCCAGGAGGGTCCAGCCGAGCCTGTGGGCATGCAAAGATCCAGCTTTGCTAATGAACTCACCTCTTCTTCAGAGGCCTCTACCCGGCGGGGAGGAGAGAGCTTTCAACAAAATCAGCTTGTGGCTTGAATTCTTCTCCTCAACCATGGATGAGACACTGAAAATGCCGTTATGGGATCCCCAGGAAAGGAGGCCAAGACCTCACAAAGAGGAGGTTACTCCACAATGTGAGACTGCAGAAAGGGAGATGTAAGTTTTGAAGGCACCAATGGCATAGACAAAAAAAGCAGGTATTTATTCTGGAAAACCCAGCTGGGATTTCTCTCTCAGCCAATTGATGGGATCCCTGAAAAACAGAGAGATAACAAAGCCTGAACTGCGTTTGGGCTGGTTTTAGTTGCCCAGATCATCACTCTTCTTGCAGGGAGGAGCGAGGTGAGGCTGGCACATGGGTCTCCCGCAAATCCTGCCAGGACCAGGCATTGATGCTCTTTGGGTGGCTCTGGCTCCTGTGCAGAGGTCCTGTGAGCCAGCCCTGCTGAGCAGGCATCCCCATGGGAGACGTCACTGAAACCTGTCACCAAACCCTACGGATGCCAGCAGGGAGGGGGCTTCCCTCTGCTCTGGCTGCCCACTGCAAACCATCCCCTTCCCAACCACCGCAGGGCGGTCGCTTCCGGTGATGACCGCTTACGGAGATTGATTGTGCTGTCTTCACAGTAATTCCTACGTCACAAAATTGGCAGTTATTAAACATCCATTACAGACAACAATGCCTTTCAGTGTTGGCCAGGTTATTACCCCAAGCAGACTGAAACACTCCCAGGGAGGAGCTTACTCAAAAAATAAGTCTAGGCACAGAAGGTAGCCATAAGCGTGGTCACCCAACTGGCCTTAATATGTTATACATATGACATACATGACTGGCCTTAATATATGTTTTATATACACGACATAATTTGCGTAGCGGCAATAAAGTAGTTTTAGGTCGAAAGCAAAAGTAAAAAGGCAAAAATGAGATGAATGCTGGAGAGAAGTGGCTCATCCAGATCTGTTCTGCATGTCCGTGCGGTTCATGCCGCACCGCAGGAAGGTGTCAGCCCGGAGCAGGCTGCGTGCTCTGCCACCCGGCTCCTGTGCAAGCCCCAGCCTGAGCCGGGTCCCTGGGCGGCTGCTGGGGGTGTCCCCCTTCCTCCCCTGTCTCCAGACAAAATGCCCTTTTCCAAAATCCAAGGGAAACCCCCACAGCAGCTCCAAACCCGCCTCCCCCTGGTCCCACACCCCCTTCGGCAGCGGTTACTGGTGCAGTTACACACTCCTGCACACAGCCCTTCTCTCTGCTCTGAGACACAAACTCACCTCTGTTCTGACCTTTACCTACCAGCAGGAGACCCTTGTTATGTGACAAGTTTCAGCGAATTTGTTTCACACGGTCATAAACTAGGGGACAGAATGTCTCTGCCATCTCTGCGTTTCCAGAGAGCCACAGGAGGGTTTTCTCATTGCTTCTCTCCAGCTGGAAACTCAGCCCTCCTCACCACGCTCACCGTGCGAGTGTGAAAGGTGAGGGATTCTCCCAGACATACACATTTTTTGAACTTTGAGGTCAAAATCCTGGCTGCGCTGGAGCTGGTAACCAAACTTCCCACCCCTTTCTCACCATGGCTAATGTTGAAACTTGTCCCTTTTTTTTTTTTCCTACCTTTGCAAGCCCACCAAGAAAATGAAGGGATGCAGAAGGCAGTTCCTCTGCAGACACCCCCGACTCTCGCGGCGTAGGGGGCTGACTGCAGACAGACTCACACCTGCCCCTTGGCCGTTGGGGACATGAGGAATTAATGGAAAAGGGAAACACTGCCTGTCCACTGTTTGCCTGTCTGTATCCTACAGACCCCAATCATCCAAACACCTCTAAATCTTCCTGGTAAAAGAATATCAAAGCCACAATCCCTATGGGAACATCCTAGCTCGCATAAAGAAAATGAAACCTCGTTCACACTAGCGTGGCAGCTTTGGACTCTATCGATGTCACGTAACATGGGTGCCATAAATCCCCAAACTAAAAACCAAGACACATTGATGCTAACTCGGTTTTATTTTTGCTTTCTCACTTGTCAAAATCCCAACAGCAAGCCAGACTTGCATAAAATATTCAAACTCTATATAGAGCCACGATTCTTTGTGAAGACAGTGCAAATGGCTTCTGCATGACCCTGTTCGGAAGAGATCTGTTTGGAACGGGAGCCATCACTGCATTAATTCTCTGGTTGCTGCCTAACCAACAGTTCCTGCAACTACTTTAGTTAGTTGGTGAAAGACAAAGTAGGAATAGGTTTAAAGAGAAGCGGTTGAAGCCAGGGAAGCTGCACGGTGGAGTGATGCCACATCAGCTCTCCCTTTCTCATCTTTTGCCGGTGTTTCTGCTTGCTGAGCGCCGTCTTAGGGGGATGTATCTGTTCGTACCCGCTGCCTGGGAGAGCAGGGCTGTGCAGCTCTGGGACACCTCGCTGCTAACACCCAGGCAGCTGGGAGTCCGGCTCTTTCTTTTTTAAATTGCACCATGGCTTAAAATCACGGCACCAAAAGGAAGGGCAGAAACCACGTAGCCTGCCAGTTTTCTGTGTCTTGTATTTGGCTGTATTTCTTTTCTCTTTCATTATGTTAGTCAGGTGCTAAACAAATAAAATCAATTCTGAACTTATAAAAAGCAATTGGAAATGTCTAGTCTTTTATAGTGAAATCTCGACTGAAGCAGCCCACAGCACTTGGAGAAAAATCAATCATCGTTTCCATCCTGCTATGCGTGCTACTAAAATTAAGAATTGATGTTCGGCTGCAAAGGAAAATTATTTCAAGAGAACCACCTTAGCAACAGTTTTCAGTGTTCATAAAACTCCTGTTTACGGTTCTTCTCATAACAGACAAACTCCTACATTCCACCATGAATTATAAATATTAATGGGTGATCCTGATTTACATACAGTTTCCATCTTAATGGGCATCCAAATTGCAAGCAGGGCAACAGCACCACTTATGGTAATAGCAAGTAGTAAACAAGTCCTCAGCCTAAAGATGTCATAAACCAAAGTGTTAAACGCCCCTATAATTACAGCCTCCCCCACATTCAAATGAAACTTCATATTATTTTGCCAGTGGCCTTTTCATAAAGACAGAAAGCCTGACGAGCTGGAGTGAGGCATCTGAAGAAGCACTTAACTCTGATGCGGCCTAAATATTTTAGTAATGTGCTCTGTCCATTTGAAAGCACCGCTCGCTGCATCTTCTTTGATTTACTGCATCAAAGCCCATGTAACTTGTATGATGTTATGTCCACACCAGTTTAACATTCCTCTAATGTATGCTACAGACACATTGAAAACCCCCCTTCCCCCCAAATAATTTCCATCCCACCAGCTGTATTTGTATTTATTAACACACAGACGACTGCCACACCACCTCGAAGTCGCTGTTTATCCTACACACAGGTGCTGAGCAGCACCAGCAGCCCGGCCTGTCCGACACCCTGAGCCACGGCACGGCGCGCTCCTCTCCGGCAACGGCAGCTGTTCCCACCCGGCTCTCCTCAGCCCCTCTGTGGTGGGGTTTGTGGTGGCAACAACGAAGTCGCCGTGCTTCAGTGCGGCTATCTCAGGAAGCAGAGCAGCCAACACTTGTCGAGACAGCCCTGTCTGGCTCCCAATCCGCCCCAGGGTGCTCAGCTGCCTGGAGCACTCTCAGAAACAGTAAGGAGGGTGATGAGCGCTGCACCAAAAGCGGCTTTTTCACAACCAGCTCGGTTTTGATCCAGCTGGCTCTCCCAGCCATTGCTGTCTCGCCCAGCAGTCCCTGGAGCCGCAATACAGTCCCATGTACACCATCCTCTGCCCATCTCTTGTTTTGGTCTTTGCTGCTCACCAGCCCTTGCAGGTCAAGAGATGGAAAGCTCTTTTGCAAAGCTCCACTCTGTTATAGTTAGCTACATTTTTGTCCATGAAAAAATTTTACAAATGCTTAGGGATAGGCAGCAACTAACTACCACACTTAAATTAGTGCAATTAGTGCCCGTGACGTTGCCTCCACAGTCAGCCTCCTCCATGGCCGTGCTGGCAGTGAGCTCCCACCTTCCCAGCTCTCCCTCAGAAGCCAGTGGAGAGACACTGCACGGCTCTGCCTCTGTCTTGTCCTGTTTTTCTTTCAACTCACATACTCTATCTGTTTCAAAAATACTTCAGTCAACTTTCAGAATTCAATAACTGACTTTGATAGAGAAATTACTGTTCCAGTATATGGTAAATGACAGTGGTCTAGAACACTGTTAAATTTAAGTCTGGAAAATGAACTTTAATAAAATGCGCTCCAGTAATGTACTGTGACAGCTTTTAGTGAAATCAACTCCAATACTTTGATTCTCCCAGGAACGCAGAGATATACTCCAGCAGCCTTGAGCCATGGAATAAGAAAGCAGACAGCTTTATGATAGATGGCCCTAGAAACCTAAATCACAGCTGCAGCAAATGAACAATATGTCGAAATTACTCTGTGGCTTTTTGTTGCCACCACCGAGAAGAGCTGTGGGCACCCGTGCCGGCATACGAGCGTGCACTGACACCTAGTGGGACAATCGTGGGCGAGGAGCCTTGGGGTAAAGTGGGTTTATTTTAGTAAAGAACATCAACAGCCAGCGCTCCCTGATGCTAAACGCGAGCACAAGATGACAAAACGTTGGGTTATTTGTGCCCCTTCCTCTCCTGTCAGTGAGCTGCTTTAGTTTTGATTCCTACACACTGCACCTTCGCCAGGGAAAGGACTGGCTTATCATTGGCTTATCGTTTCTGCTCTCCCTGCCAGGATCCCATCCCACTTAGCCTCCTCATCTATGGGCACGGATCGGGGAGGAAGGAAAGGATTTACTGTGCATCAGTCAAAGCCTAAAGATGCAGGTGTAGAGAGCACTCTGCTAATTGTTCTGTTGGTAAAATGTAACCTGCTGGTTAAAAGGCTGGGTGCTAAAATCAGTGTAATCACACTAGAGTACAGGCTCAGAAATCTTCCTCGACTTGATCCACAGCACTAATACCTGCAGGAGACTCATTCCTCTTGCAGGGAACCAGGCTGCCACAAGCCCAGCTGCCTCGGAGCCAGTCCTGCTCTGACATGGGGGAACATGCCAGGATTTGAAGCCCACTTCCAGCACAGAAGGGTGACACCACAACACGGCTCCACACACGGGCTTGGACACCGGCTTCTCTAAAGCAGCTCCTGATGCATCACACCAAAACCCACCAAATGCTATATTTGAATTAGAGGGAGAAAGAGTATGAGGCTGGTTTACCAGGAGGAAGGGTTATGGGCCAGGGTCCTCCCAGGTGATTCACAAATATTCTGGGCCGTTTCCAGCCTGACTTCCAGGCAGGAATTGCGCAGAAGTGATGCCAGGAACCATCTCTTCCTCCCACACGGGACAAGCGCCTTCCCGGGCAGCTGGCACCATGGCTGGTAACGCGTCATTACTATAAAAACGTCACAGCGTTTGTTACATTTATTTTCAGGTCAGAGAATTACACCCCCAGTGCTGCCAGCTCCCTCAGGGCCTTCCGACCCGCCCAGGAGGCTCAATGCTGCCCTGTGCGTCTCCCCCGTCCCTGCGACGGGGAGTTACGGCCTCCGGTGAAGTAAGGCAAGACCCTCGCCCTTCTGTACGCAGATAACTCCAGTCGCCTCCAGTCTCGGCGACGACGGCAGTGAGCGCCCCACGGCCCCCCCGCAGCGCCGCCACCTCCCCGCAGCGCCCCGGAAGCAGAAATGCAGAGCACTTCCGGCGGTGTGCGCATGCGCCGCCCACTCCGACCGCTCCTATTGGCTGGCGACTGGGGGCGGGCGCCGGTGAGGCGGCTGTGGCGGTTATGCTGCGCTCCCTTGGCTCCTTTCTCTGCCTGTGGGCGCTGCGGCTCCCGGCGCCGCCGCTCGGCTCCGGCGCGGCTGCCCGCAGCCTGGATGTCGCTTCCTACCGGTGAGTGCGGGGCCGAGGCATACCGGGGCCGGGCGGGGTCGAGGCGGACCGGGGCTGAGCCGGGCTGTGCTTGTGCCTCAGGGAGCGGGTGCGCGCTATGTTCTACCATGCCTACGAGCACTACCTGGAGAGCGCCTTCCCCTACGACGAGCTGCGGCCGCTGACATGCGACGGGCAGGACACCTGGGGCAGGTAGGGGCCGTCTCCGGGACGGGGCATCATCTCCGCCCGCCGTAGGGCCGGGGCGCCCCGCTGGTGGGCCCCCCGGCCTCCTCTGCCCGGCCTCACCTCGCTTCTCTCCCCTCACAGCTTCTCCCTCACGCTGATCGACGCCTTGGACACCCTGCTGGTGAGTACGAGCTGTCCCGCACCCCTGGGGCTTGGCCCGGTGTAGCGCGGCCTTCAGCCTGCTCAGGGCCGCTGTCGGCCTCCTCCACATCTGTTTTTCATGCGGTAGTGACGGAAAGTCAGTTATTAATTGACCAAGGAGCTTGTGCATTTCACTTTGCTCCAGCCCTGGGAGCCAGGTGGCCAGAGCTCCCTGCCCCTGACACCTTCTAACTCTGGAATAAACACCTGAAGTCTGTGAAAAAAACTTTTTGAAAGGAAATGAAACTGTCAGTTGCTTTTTTAGTACTATTTGTAATTAATGATTTCACAAAATAGTAAAACAAAACTAGAATTAACCACTGACATTGATTTGTACTTTTGTTTTCACATGAACTCTGAGCCTTGTTCTCTGTTGTCTTGCTCCCCCTGCAGATCTTGGGAAATGTTTCCGAGTTCCAGCGAGTTGTCAATGTGCTGCAGGAAGGGGTGGATTTTAATATTGATGTCAATGCATCAGTGTTTGAAACTAACATTCGAGGTGAGCTGGGTTTTTCCGTGTTGTTTATGCTGGACTTCCTTCCTGTGCGAGTCTCTGAACTGTACACAAAGCTAATGTGAGGTAGCAGTCAGGGTGAATTTGTAATGCAGTGTAACAGGACACGTAAGCTCACAGAAAAATCCCAAACAAATGTCACTTCCTTTTTGTCTTTGCACACCGTTCTGCTTCCTGTCTCAACACAAACAGACATAGACGTGGCAGTTTCAATATTGTGGTGCCAGGTTTTAAGCTTTGGAATAAACACCTTTTCCACTGAAATAGTACAAATTATATACTGTCTTTTTTTACGTACTGTTTTGGAATAGAGGTTATTAATTTCTTACTTTAGCGTGATAAATTGAAACTTTTCCTTTTTTTTTTTCTTGTAAAATCGCAAAGGCCTTTGGAGTTTTGTACCCAGGTGAACGCCTAACTGCTTCAATGTCATCCAGCTAAAAGACACTGACAGGGAACAAGACTGTTAGTTATGTTTTTTTTTTTTCATTTATCTTGTCAAATATTGCTGAGCCAACTTTTGCAGCAGTGTAATTTCTCTGTTTGTGCTTGTTATGTGACAGTAGACAAACCTGTGAAAAGGGCTAATAACTCTCTGCCTCTGTCCCACTGAATTTGTTGACTCTGGCCTAGACATTTTTCTCCATGGAATTTAAGAAGGTACACTGTATTACTTTACACAAACATGGTATTAAGTTGTCTTGAAGAAATGAAACAATTCCTCTCATAGAGGTTCGTGTTCATTATACTGCTAGCTCTCTGATTGTCTGCAAGGCAGTGCAGGTATAGTAGAGCAAGTGGGATCTGATGCTTCTAAAATAATGGAAGATCTATATGTTACCTATTGCAAACAGGCAGCAAGAAACAAACCACTGTTCTTTTGTGGCACACTGAATTAGGCTGTTAAAGATGAGCCATCCAGAAACACTGCCTCTGCCTCATAATAAATACAAATAAATAGAACTGGTTTCAGATTTCATTCCTCCCCCACGTTTTTTAATGAGATTCTTACTGTGTACCTTCCAGTGGTGGGTGGTCTCCTCTCGGCTCACCTGTTATCAAAGAAGGCTGGCGTTGAAGTAGAAGTGGGCTGGCCATGCTCTGGACCTCTCCTCAGGATGGCAGAGGAAGCAGCTCGCAAACTCCTGCCGGGTGAGAACTTGTCTGGTTTGTGTTGCTGTGCTGCAGTTTGGGAGGTGACTGGTGTATACGGTGAAGATAGCGCTGCTTGATATGTGAACTCAACACAGTCCTGCGTTCCTTGAACTCAAAGCAAGCTTAGCTTGTGGGGAAAACATTGTGAAGTGCATGATACCGGTTGTATGTATGCATGCCAAGTGTTGTTTGTTGCTTGATGAGGGGAAATACTTTTAATATAAATAATAAATAAAGGCTGTGAATCAGCAGCTTGTAAAGACAAGAAGATGCAGCCTTATCTACCCCTTTGTGGGCTGCTGCTGGGATGTGTGCCCTGATAGCATGGCACTGTTTCCTTGTGTGGTGTACGCCCTGGGCTACCACTGAATAATCACAAACTCAGTGTTTGCACTTTGCTGACCAGCGTGTGTAGTTCTGTTTTGACTACCCTGCTTGTGCTGTAAACAAAGTTGGGATGCAGTCTGCTGTTCTGGGTAAGGTGGAAGGGATCTGCAATACCCTCCCAGGACTGTGTACCTTGGGATACACTCTCTGCCCCTCCCAGGATTACACTCTACTTCTCATTTCGTTGTTTGCAGTTACTGCAATTGCTCCAGTCATGCTTCTTGCCTGTGTGCAGTGTTATGTGAGGCACATGTTTGCTTGACAGTCTGTCAAATATAAGAGTGAACACTCATGTGAACTGAAAATACTATGTTTCAGCTTTTCAGACCCCAACTGGGATGCCATATGGAACGGTGAACTTGCTGCATGGAGTAAACCCTGGGGAGACCCCAGTTACCTGTACTGCTGGAATTGGTACATTTATAGTGGAATTTGCCACTTTAAGCCACCTTACGGGTGACCCAGTGTTCGAGGATGTTGCTAGGAAGGCTTTGAAGGCACTGTGGAAAAATCGCTCGGATATTGGGCTGGTGAGTCAGGAATGGACTTTGAATTTGATGGCCTGCTTTTTGTATAGTTTCGTGGATGCAATTCTAAGTGTAAAAAGCGTAAACAGAGAGGAGATAGCACTAGATAAATAACTACAGTGCTGTTAACTGGGCTGAAGTTGCATGTTTGACATTGTTCCTGAGCACCTGCAGCATTCACATCTCTGCTTTAGTGGTGCACCCCAACATTATGCCATTGTTCTGTTCCGTAACAGCTGTGGTTGGGAGACAAATGCCTTCTACTGGGTATTGCAGTTTTGTAACAATGGCTTTAACAGATTAAATAAAAGGTCTCTCTAATGCCTTGTGTGCCTATGGAAGAGAATAAGAGAATGGCAGGTACAACAAGATATTACCAGCCTCTAGAGCTCTGGTGTTTTAGGAGTATCCAGAGCTACAAGTGTTATCTCTGTGTTCACTATCTCCTGGGCAATTTTTCTTCAGTTAGGTTCAGAAAGCAGCTATTGAAATTATGTGAAGTCCTGGTGTTGCATATGTGAAATGGAACAGATTTATTCATATGCTGTATAAGGAAGTGTTTCCTTTTGTTTGCTTTGGGATCTGTTTATTTTTGGTTTATACCCCTAATCCTTGTTCAAGAAGGCAACTGAATAGCGTGGGGTTTTTTCATCTTTGCTAACAAGTCATGATTGTGTATTTTGCTCTCCATCAGCTGGGTCTCTTTCTAGGCTGAAGAGTCCCAGGTTTGAAGGATCTATTTAAATATTAGCATGGCAGCTCTCATGCCTTTGACATCCTTGACCTCGATCTCTGTATCTGTAACACTTCATCCTCCTCTACTCTTTGCGGGCTGTGAATTAGGACCAGGTACTTAATGTTGAAATTGTGCATTTTCAAAGTAGCATAATGGTGTTTTGTTTTGGCCAGTGCAGAGTTTATATTGAAAGCATAAATATAACTTTGGAATTTTTCTACAGTTTGTACTTCTGTGATACTGATAAATGTGTCTTGTAATGGAGAAAATGTTGGTTGGTATGGACATTGTGAATCTGTGAAATGGATGGCCTGAAAAAAGGTCAAGGTTTTCTTGCGTGGTTGTGCTGTGGGGATTTTTTTTAAAATTATTATTTAGTAGATTAACTTTATTTCCACTTTAACTTCCTCTTTCCCCCTCCCCTCACTTTTTCCAGGTTGGTAACCACATTGATGTGATAACTGCCAAGTGGGTGGCCCAAGATGCTGGAATTGGGGCCGGGGTGGACTCCTACTTTGAATACCTTGTTAAAGGTGCCATTCTCCTGCAGGACAAGGAGCTGATGTCCATGTTTCTAGGTGAGCAGTGTGTGTGCAGTTTTCTGTGTGAACGATCCCAGGAATGCCTCCCGGACTGCACCTGTGAAAACTCTGCATGTGGGACTGTGGAAGAAGATGAAGAATCTAACAGGATGCATGCAAGACTGTTCCTGAACTGTTTTTTTTTTTAATACTTTTGAACAATCTATGATAACAAAGAGTTACCAAAGTGAGCATCCTGAGAAACTGTTTATTTGACATGGCTCAAGTGAAAAAGGGATTTCTCTCAGTCTTAAAAAAAGATGTTTTTTTTCTGTTGGATTATCTACCCATCTATGTTTCTTTATAGAATATAACAAAGCTATCAAAAATTACACAAAGTTTGATGACTGGTACCTCTGGGTTCAGATGTACAAAGGAACAGTGTCCATGCCTGTTTTTCAGTCCCTGGAGGCCTACTGGCCAGGCCTACAGGTAAGAGCTGTCATACCAGTAGCATATGGTGATTTTGTTCATCTGTCTTGGGTCAGTCTTATATAAAAGTTACAAATATAACCATCATCTGCTCCGGTTTGTTTTAATCTGGTGAAATCTACAGTAGTCTGAGCCTGTAGAAGAGCAGATGTTGACTTTGTCTGTGATCTATAGAAAAGATCTCCCATTATGCATGATGGGAGGGCAGTTTTGTTGTAGGAAATTCCACTGATGGTGGTCTCATAATCCAGATGGGAACATAAGGCAAAAGAAAATCACACCTCTTTTTCCGCCACGTCATAAATGCTTTATTTGTGTGAATACTTTCCCATTGAGAGGTTTGCTTTCTCATCAGTAGTTAACATTTGGTCTGGGACTTTGCTATCCCCACTAAAATAGACTGGATGACTAAAAGAAATGTTGACTGAAGAAACCCAGCCTTCTGTTAACTAAAGATGAAAGAAACTTCATGTTACTTAGGTGCGTGGAATGCGATCCAACAGAAAAGCAGCACCTATCTCCTTAGTCCTATCTATTCTTAAGGCATCATTTCTAAATATTACACCATTCAGACCTGCAGAACAACCCATTTCCGTCATCTTTTGCTTTGACTGTTAGGAGTGTTATTGCATCAATTCCTGTGCTGTTTCTTCTTCACCCAGATGTTGCTTTGCTCATTGTTTCCTCTCTCTCAGAGCCTAATTGGGGATGTAGATAATGCCATGCGAACCTTCCTCAACTATTACACTGTCTGGAAGCAGTTTGGTGGGCTGCCAGAGTTCTACAACATTCCCCAGGGCTATACGGTGGACAAAAGAGAAGGATATCCACTCAGGCCTGGTAAGCAGAAATAAAATAAAAGGGAGCATGGAGTCCTGCTTTTGGTCTGGTGGTAAGATCAAATGTTAGCAACACCTGCCCTCGAAAAGTTCCTCCCCAGTTTTGCTTTGACTTAGTTCCTGCATGTGTTTTACCAGTGATATCCATAGTCAAAGCTACACATTTTGCTTTCTGCCATTCACAAAAGCAGGGCTACCTTTTAAAGGAAGTAAACTGTAGCATTACTATATAAAGGGGGGCTGTTAATTAATTGGATTCACAGTGTAAGATTTGACATGTTTAAGTGTTAAACTGTCTGACATGGGATGTTTTAAAGTCACGCGAAATGTTAATGTGACTGCCTGTGTCCTTTAAATTTAGGAAGTGAAAGTGCGTATGAATAGACCACTCTGGTTCTGTTGAGTTTCTGAAATAAACTAATTCCAGTTGCACTAGTAAAGCTCAACCTGCAAGAGGGATTATGTGTTGTCTGTGATACTGCAATGAAATGGTCTGTCTTTTTTTCGGTGTTTGGTTTTTTTTTTTACAACTCTGACCAAAACTAATATTCACACCCTATTATTAGGTCAGTAAAACTTTGTAAATGAGAATAATTAATTTTCTTTTGGTCTGAGTGTTCGGGTGACATCCGCATTGGATACTTCTAACAAAAATACTCAGCATTAACTTTCAAATGTATTATAGCATCCACAAAGACTTGTTTCTTTAATAAGTAAACACAGACCAGTTGCCTATATAGAATATTTCTGTAGTGCCTGTTTTACTTGGTGTTTTAGATAACCCTGTTTGAGGCTTATGGTACTGTTTAAAAACTGTATTTTGGGGGCTTGAATTTCTTGTTTGTAATACTTTCTAGAATCATCTTTCCTTTCTTTGACAACTGAGTTCTAATCCTTTTCTCTCTTGCTCCCCTCCTACTTTCTGAATGTGGGAGGGAAGCATTGTTCACTCTTACCTGAGCTGATGCAATCTGGTTAGAGTGACTTTCTTTGTAGCACATCCCTAGTAAAAGTGATATCTGTGTTTTAAGCCAGAGGAAATAGAAGCTAAGCTAGCCTGTTCACCTGATCATCTTAAATTAGTATTGTTAAATTATTTTGAGGAATATCTTATCTTCCCTGTGTACATGATTTGGTAATCTTTATACTTGCAACCGTTCGGGTTTTTTTCTGCAGAGCTGATTGAGAGTGCAATGTATCTGTACCGTGCTACAAGAGATCCCACACTCTTAGAACTGGGAAGAGATGCGGTGGAGTCAATAGAGAAAATCAGCAAGGTGGACTGTGGATTTGCAACTGTAAGTGCTAAATCAACTGCTGAGTCAGCTAAATAGCTGCTAAAATCAGCTTTTAGAAAGCGTTCTCATGAATGATGTTTTGCTATTGAGTCAAGTGATCACTTTGGTTGAAACATGACTTCTTTTTCAAACAAAGCCCTTGTATTTCTCTGTGAAGCTGATCTGGTAACTGCTGGTCATGTTTCTGGTAGTAACTTCCCCCACAGCCTGAACAGTGGGACAAATTCAGTCACTGGCTGTTGCACCAGAGCCCAAAACATGGGAAAGCATCAGAATCTTCTCCTGCCTCCTGTATCTTGGTCCGTACTGGATGTTGCAGCTCAGCGGGAAGCCTGCTCATATATATGCAGGCTCTCTGCCTGCCAGTTGTGTGATGCTGCTTTCCCACTATGCCTTGAAAATCTGATCAAACAGAAGAGAACTGCAGTGAGTGATTTCTCTAAAATCATTTAACAGAAGATTTCAAGCATACTAGCAAGCTCTGTTTTACAAAAAAAAAACAACCCTCCTCATAAATATTGGGAATATGATATGGGAATATGATATGGGAAATAGCTAAAAGCCTTATGATTTTTTTAGTGGGGGAATGACGGGAAGCTTACTCGCCCTTCTCCTGAGAAATGAATTGAAATGAATTGCAAACTAGTTTTACTTTTCCCCGTAAGTTTGTAGCTTACTGAATTTGATATAAATGTAATCCACTGTGTTTCTTGTCTTGTAGATCAAAGACTTGAGAGATCACAGACTGGATAATCGCATGGAATCCTTCTTTTTGGCTGAAACAGTAAAATACTTGTACCTGCTGTTTGACCCAGACAACTTCATTCACAATGATGGATCAGTCTTTGATGTGGTGATTACACCATACGGGGAATGCGTCTTGAATGCTGGAGGATACGTCTTCAACACTGAAGCTCATCCTATAGACCCTGCTGCACTGCACTGCTGTAGGAAGCGTAAGGAAGAGCAGTGGGAGGTAGAAGACTTGATGCGGGAATTTTACTCACTGAAGAAAAACAAGAAATTAACTTTAAAAAGAGCTTCTGACCATGTTGAAGGGGAAAGTGTAAAAGACCCTGAAGATGCCTCTTCAGAGAAAGGTGGAGAGAAAAGAAACTCTAAGAAGAACTCACACTCCCTCCTGAGTTGCCCAAGTCAGTCCTTTAACTCTAAACTTGCAGTACTGGGACAGGTCTTCCTAGATAACACCTGATTTACAGAATTTTATTATCAATTTAAATTATTGATTCAGACTGGGAATATATTTTTATAGTTTCCTAATGGAAAAGTCATACCTCACAATGTGAATTGTATTATGAAGTGAAACAGCTTCCCATTAAATTCTGCTGGTTCATAAAATGTGATTCAGGTATCAGCTGTTAATGCTGTAAAGTTCCCAATCTCAAACCGACTGGTTACCTGAATAGCCAACAGCTGTTCAGAGAGAGAAAGAAAAGTCTACAGGTCAGAGGTACCTTGTTTATTTCATTCTGAGTTTGTTTTGAAGTTTTACAGGCTTATGCAGAGTCCACAACTTGCTTTGTTCTATAAAAATGAGCCTGAGCGGTTCCCTGTCATAAGGGGAAAAGCAGGGATTATTAGCTGTAGCTTCACTTCTGAGACTGAAAGTCTCCTCTGCAACGTGCTCCACCTTTTATCTTCAGCCTCCTTATGAATATGGGGTTAGCCTGAGAGATTGATGACCCGTCGAGGAAAACCTTTTGATTTTGAGGTGGAGGCTCAGATTTGTAGATGTAGCGTGTGTGTCAAGCATGAAGGATGGCATGGGGAAAGGAGAACAGTTACAACATAGAAAATTGCTTGGTTCCTCTGTATGTAGAACCAGTGTGGGTCAGTACCACCTGCCTGAAACCAGTTTAGTAAGCATCCAGGTAATGTCATCTGCAAGCTGAGACGGAACATTGACTAGCAAAGGTTTGATTTACCCTGCAGTGGAGCTTGCATTCTTTTTGCAGATTCTAACATGCTTTTCCTATGAAATTTCCTCATTTCCTTCCTCTTTTAAACTTCCCTTTGGCGCCTCACTTGCTTAACTCGGCATCAGCCACCTCAGTCAGTGAAGTTGGCCTCAGAGTGGACCAGCTGAGCTGTATCTGTAGCATGTAGGAGGGTAGGATGGAAGGAGACTTGGTTCAGACTGAAATGGAACTCTCCCTTGGTGCAGTAGACAGCTGAACAGATGTTCGTAAGCTGCTCCCTGCAGCAGGGGGAGAGCGAGCTCCTGACCTTTCCTCGGATGGAACCCAGGCTGCATTTCTGCATTTCTTAATGGGTGAAAGGCATGTAACCTCTTGGTGTTCAGCTGACTTCACAAATCCAAACCTTTGAATGTGTTATTAGTGTCTTTTCAACAAGTGTATGCAGTGATCAGAAAGAAAGAAATCAGTAGGGTTACAAAGAGTTTTTTCATTTGAAAAAAAGGGGGCAGGGGGAGAAAAATTATGGGCTTTCTTCAAGCCTGCTGGAAGTTGAGGAGTCTGGAGCAAGCGCAAACAAGCTATAGTCATTTGAGTGGGTTACAGATACAGGATAAATAAATCCATGTGGCCACTGAAATACTTAAATACAACTGGGTCAATGCCCAGTCTTTGCTAATCAGGGGTTGCTTTGAGAAACTATTGTTTTTTGCCTTGATCTGTACTAGTGCTATAAAGTTACATAAAATCTTCACTCCTGCCCTTCAGGATGGAAATCCTGTTGCAGTTGTGAGTAAACTACAGTAAGAGACACTTGCAACTGTGGACAGACAGACATATTGAAAGGATTGGTAGCCTGTACGGGCCCTTCTTGTTCTGTACTTCTCCTTTCCTTCTAGCAGGTGGGAGAGCTGCGGTTCTAGAAATACTGCATTGACGCAACCTCTTGCGGGGGAGGTGCTTAGAGAGAAGCACCCTAAAATTGAGGCATTGTGAGACAGAGATAGAGCTCTTGTTAGTGGCTCTTTGTTGTAACCATAAGGTTATCTTTTTCTTTTCCAGTTATTTATATCTCACATGCTATTCATTGTCTAGTCTGTACAACAAGAAAATGCAGGCCTTCCCCAGTGATTTAACTTGGTATTTGGTCCTGATTCTCTCAGCATTGCCCCACCCGTGAAGTAGAGGAAAATGAAAGACTTGTGGGATGGGCTGCAGGTTACCAACACAGTAGATCTCTGCTAACCACGGCATTTTGGTGCCCTCACTTAAGAGACTCCAGTACTAGAACCAAGGGGTAGTAACCTTAGGAAGTAAGATCTTTCTTCAGCAGAGTTGGAGTTGAAAGAACTCATCTGTCCACAGCTACTCTTCTACTGCGAGTAACTAGATGGATCTTGATTAGTGCTATGGGATGGATGAGTCAGAATAACACAAGACATCCTTACATTTGGTTTGTTCCAGTATCTGAGAGTGACTGCCATCTTACTAAGACTTTTAACAAAAAGAACTGTGATTTGATTTCTTAGGATCCTTAATAAGCCTTTTCTTTAAATGGAAAACTGTATGCCTTGGCCTAACTGCTGGAGGGCAGAGAGCATGCTTGAGCCTTAGTGACACGTGTACAAGTTGTGCTATGTCACAGGCAAAGTGATGAAGGACAGATGTTTGGGAATCTCTGAGGGATGGCGGGATGAAATCGGTGGTGGCTGGCTGTCCCGCTAGAGATCAGATTCCATTCCATGTATGTATAACGTAAGAGGCTCTGCTGTTAGTGAGAACTTGATGGATTCAAAATTACTATCACAAGTCAGCTGGGGAAGAAAAAAAAAAAATGCTAAAACTTATGGTCTCCTGCTGCCTCTCTTCCCAAGGGCCTCCCAGTGAAGGACATCTGTGGGAAGAGATGGCAGGTCTATTTTGGCATATTCCAGCTGGAGGGAGAGCTCCGATCGAGCAGTATGGTCACATTAGCAGAACGTAGAGGAGTTTTGTCAGGAATCCAAAATGAGATGTGTGTGAAACACAGACGGGTAGTGGCAAGTTTGGATGGCTTCCAAACAAGGCAGGTCAGCACTCAAAAGGTGCCACCTGCAGTGCATACTTGTGGCATCTGTCAAAGGCTGGAAGGAAATGGTGGATTTTGGTTGAGTTGTGAAACATAGCACAGAAATCAAGTTTAGCATTGCTGTTGGTGCCGTCCTTGTAATTGTTTGGGGTTTTTTTTTCTCCTCTAAGCAGCCTGCAAAGCCCAAAACATACAGTCAGATTTTCTGAGGCATTTCAGAAATAATTGTTTGGATTTGGAGAGGCTGTGGATTGATGAAAGGTCAGAAAAATATCTTGTGAAAGACTATTTTAATGGAGCTTATAAAGGAGAAAATAGAGGAAAAAGAGTCAGACCTCGCATGAATTGCTGGCAAATGGCAAAAAAATTACCAAAAAACAAGGGAGGGGGTGTAGGGGAAGCCCTATGAAAGGTGGTTGAGAGCAGCCTTTTGTATCTAAGGCAGTGCGAGTGAAAAGATTGCCATGTTTGCATTTCTTCAATTGCAGTGGCTTTGTCTGAACAGCAATTTATCTAAACAGTAAGTCATCCATTAGCAGATCTTGAGTTTTACAGATAAAACTCTGGTCGTCATGAGGTCCATATATTATTCGTGTTGGTGAGAACTGATGTAAGATGTGATGCTATAAACCTTTCAAATATATCGCCTGGATGCTGTCACAGCACTGGTAAGGCAGTGCTGTTAAGCATTGTGGGGTTGGTGGGATGAGAAGCTCAGCATGAGCTGGCAAGGTGTGCAGGCAGCCCAGAAAGCCAACCCCATCCTGGGCTGCATCCCCAGCAGTGCGGCCAGCAGGGCAAGGGAGGGATTCTGCCCCTCTGTTCTGCTCTGGGGAGACCCCCCTGCAGTGCTGCCTTCAGCTTGGGGGCCTCAGCACAGGAGACATGGACCTGATGGAACGGGTCCCCAGAAGGCCACGAAGATGCTCCAAGGGCTGGAGCACCTCTGCTGTGAGGACAGGCTGAGAGAGTTGGGGGTGTTCAGCCTGGAGAAGAGAAGGGTCCGGGGAGACCTTACAGCCCCTTCCAGTCCCTAAAGGGGCTCCAGGAGAGCTGGGGAGGGACTCTTGATCAGGGAGGGGAGCGATGGGATGAGGGGGAATGGTTTTAAACTGAAAGAGAGGAGATTTAGATTAGGTATTAGGAAGAAATTCATTACTCTGAGGGCAGTGTCCAGAGAAGCTGTGGCTGCCCCATCCCTGGAGGTGTTCAAGGCCAGGTTGGACGGGGCTTGGAGCAACCTGGGCTGGTGGGAGGTGTCCCTGCCCAGGGCAGGGGGGTGGGAACTGGATAGTCTTTAAGGTCCCTTCCAACCCAAATCATTCTATGATTCTATGATCATCTTAATCCCTATTGTCTTTTCTTGCTTTCTGTTCCTTGTACAACAAAGGGAATTAAAATGCAAACCTTGGATCTATGTTCTATTTTAAAAGTGGTCATGATTTTAGGCACCCATATTGTACATTGCATTCTTTTCTGTCTCACCAAGAATCAGAATGGGGGAGGCGACAGCAGCAGCTCTAAGCCTCCAGAGGGGAGGGCGGCCACTGGTGAGTTGCATCTTTGGGGCCATCATCCCCTCTGGGGCCCCTTGGAGCTACTGCCTGTACTGAACTGGCTCCCAAGTGTCCATCTTCCCAACACGCTGTGTCTCCTTTGACTTGCTTGGTTTGTTGTGGGTTTTTTTTTTTTGTTTGTTTGTTTGTTTTTAAACCCTTGGAGCCTTTTACACTGTTTAGCTTTGGTGTGGAGACCAGCCTGTGTTTTGGCAGGTTCCGTTGTGTCCAGCCTTCTCCCCATCTCCCCCAGGCTGAGCAGCTTTGTGGCGGAGGTCAGTTGCTGTCACCCATCTCTGCTTTGTGCTTTCCTTCAGTTCAAACAGCTCCTCACCTCCCGTGCTGTGGATTCGAGTTCTGCCTGCACGTCTGAATTGCCCACCTCAGCTGGTAAATTAATAGGAAAAGTAATTAAAAAAAAAAAATTAATAACAAAGCACATGTGGGTACTTTAATGGAAATTAACCTGGGCCTGGAGGTTAGGCAGCTCCTGTCAGGGCCCTGCCCCCTCAGCAACCCGCAGGAGCGATCCGCAGGAGGAAGCCCGGGGCCTGGGGAAGGGTCGGCGAGTACGTGGAGGTGGCGTTCAGCCCTGCCGTCCCGCAGCAGCCGCCCCACACAACGGCAGGGCCACACACACACACGTGTCCCCGCCAGAGGATGGCGGGCTGTCCTCCTCCCCGCCATGCACCGCGCGCTTGCGGCTGCTCTGCGCATGCGCACCCCATCCGGCGCGGACTACATTTCCCAGCGGCCCCCGCGGGGCGGCGCGGTGCGCGCATGGCCCGGGCGGGGGCGCCCCTCGCGCCGCTCGGTACAAAGCGGCGGGGGGAGGGGGCGCTTCCTGTTTGTCTCCGGCCGAGCGGAGGAGCGGCCATGGCGGCGGCGGCGGCAGGGGGCACCGGGCCCGGCGGGGGGAGCCGGCGCGGAGCCCGCGCGGCGGCCACCACCACCAACATCCTGGCGCAGCTGCGGCGCGGGCAGCTCAGCGGCTGCGGCCTGACGCGGGGGGCGCAGGTACGGGATGAGGCGGGGCGGCGGGGGGCCGGAGCCCGGTGAGGGCTGACTGGGCCTGGGGGTTGGTGGGGCCTGGCAGAGCTCTGAGCCGGGGCTCTGGGCTGGCGCAGGCCTGCGGCCCCCACGCCCCCCCAACAACCAAGCCCACCCGGCCGGCCTCGAACAGGGCCTGCGAGCCCGGTCCGCAAGGCCCCGCTCCGTCGAGGGTTGGGAGCGGGTGTTCGCCGGCTTTAGCGGCCCCTCGGCGGGGCTGAGCACCGTCTCGGGGATGTCGGGCCTCTCCTGGAGTTCCGAGGCCGGGAAGAGCCCGGCCGGCCTAGAGGGGCCTGCCGCCAGGTCTGCTTGGAGGCAGCACCGGGCGAAACCACCTCTCTCCGCTCGGTCTGGAGCGTCCTCCGCGGCTCCCCGTCCTCCTCTGCCCGCTCGGCACCGGCCCTGGCACCGGAGGGATGGCCCTGCAGCCGCACGCGGTGGGGAAGAAGGATGCCTCTGTGTCTTCGTGCTCCCTCTCCTTCCTTCCCATCCTCGGGTCTCCCTGTAGAAGGGCTGTAGAGCAGGACGAGCATTTGCCATGCTGTGAAAGGGCCGTCCTCCTTTCTTGCTTTGGTTGGCGGTAGAGGTTGTGGTTTTCTCTTGCAAAGAATGGAAGCTCTGCTTGGAACCCTAACAACGTAGCATCAAAATTTAAGCGTATTTGATGGACAAAGGCAACCTCATGATATGGGAGTTCAGAAGACCTTTTAGCTCTGAAATAGGGTAGGCTTTACGCTGATGGTTTTCCATGAAACTATTCCAGGTCTATTTCCAATTTGTCATCTTTCCCAGTTGATGATGCTGGGAAATACTGAGAAATGAAATCAGCTTGTTAACATAGACTTACGCTTATCCTGTGCTTGTGCTGGCTTTTTTAAGAAGCTGCTCACAGATAATGGAGTATTCATTTCTTTTTATAAACATTAATTAGCATTTATTTTACAGATTAAATGCAAAATGGTGCAAAGACTTGGAAATTGGAGCATAGGATAAAGAACTTGCATTCATTCGGGTGATGATTTATTGAGCTAAAGTATCTTAAAAGAGTTGAAATGGAATTAAGAAAAGGGTTTTCTATAAGTGGTTTTCACTAGTGCAGACAGTATTTTCCATGATTAACAAGGACTCTGAGCAATTACTAAGAGAAGACTTGTTCATCATAAATGTCCATGCCTCGCTCTGTAGCTGAGATAGGTAAAAGAGCAGGAGGTGATTTTTAACAGCTCTTTTGTCCTTATTGTACTGCTTGCTCAGCTACTAGTTTGTTTAATACTTAAGAAAGCAACTCATTTGCATGGATTTAAACCTCTTTCGAAGGGCATTATTTCTGTGGGATTGTTTTAGGAGTGTATTTGTAGACAAAGCACCACGTAACTGAGACAGTAACTTGCCTGTCCACCTCTACGCTCTTGCTTGCTCGCTCCTACAACCATAGCGATTTAAGTCAGATAAACCTGTAACAATGTTGTGCACCAATGTAATCTGTTAGGATGGTACCTCTGCTCTGGGCTTTGGTTTGCTTGAGAAATGCAGTGGTACTGTGTTTTAATTTGGGGTTTTTATGAATTGTTGGAAATAACTGCTGAAGCAAATGACCAGGCTTTTACAGTAATCAAGGAAACTTCTGCTAGTTACATCCTCCTTCTTGTAATGCCCAAGTTTGAGGTGGTTTTGTTTGTTGCTGGGGTTTTGTTTGTTTGCTTTACTTTATCAATTTCAGTATCACTGTGCTGCCCTGAAAGACTTAAAGCTTGGATTCCTCGGGCTCCCAGCCATTCATAAACACTGTAGGAATAGATTTTTAAATCACTTAGTCTAAGGGGCGGGGTGGTGGTGCAGGGGGAACAACTCCCTGAATGATTTTGAACTTTGTAAATTATGTGTCTCTGTACTTTTACCTTCAAGCAGTTTTTTGTTTGTAGATGATCTAAATATAAAACACTTTGATGTAACTTTTAAAGAAGTGTGAGGCAGTTTTGAGTGCTCTTCTTTAAGTTCTATTTTTTATTGAAACGTTCACAGTTTTCCTGCAGTTGAGTCCTCAGCAGCAGCAGGAGCAACTTAGCCCTTGCTTAAGTTTCTCAAACTCATTTGCTCCTGAAAAGCCTGAGAGCAGATCAAGTTTCCAAGCTGCTGTGTTGGGGTCTAGAACAAGTCAGGAGAATGTCCTTCAAGCTCTTTCTTCCCATTCTTTGCAAGGAAGTTTTGGGTCATACGCTGCAAGGACTGCACCACTGGTATCCCATGAGGAAGAGAAACCATTTTCAAGATCTTAGTTCGGAGAGACTGGGGAACGCTGTTCCTTGCTGTTTTGCCTGCCATCTGAGTAGTGTTCTCCCACAATGTTGTCACTGTATTTCAGCATCTGATCTCTGGGAGACAATTAGTACCCTTTTGTGGGCAGCAGTGGCATTTATTCTTAAACAAAGCTTTGCATACTATTTTTAGGTGATCTCAAGATCCATTTTTGTATGAGGAAAGCAGGGGCTTATCTTTGCATTGGTAAGGATAATTGTTGACAGGCCTACATCTGAAGGTTCATCAGTCTGATTTACAGGGACATAAAAATACTTTTGACGGCAACAGCTGCCCGAATATCTGGCAGTTTTGAGGCCATCTAAGGCTCTGAAATCTGGATCCTTGTGTGTTCTTGCTGTACTGGCCTACTAGGACCCACAGCTTTCTTGCTGGTTGGTCTATTTGCTTTATTATTAATAAGAAGGAGGTTGATGGATAAAGCAGATTTCAGTAGATACTGTCATTATCTGTTCTTATATCCATTTTAGCCATATTGCTATCATCAGCTGCTGCCCTGGGCAAGCCTCAATCATTGGTATCGGATTGCATAGCCTTGTATTGAGGTTTGCCCTAGCACGGAGTACAGAGCAGGTGAAAGGGGCTACTCAGATATTGGTAAACTAGAAGCAGAACAACTTTCCAGAAGCGACACACGTTTTCTAATAAGGAAAATTATTGCTGGTGAACTGGCTGGTCTGTAGTCCCTCTCCTGGCACAGCGGTGCTGGGCGCACACAGGCACTGCAAATAAGACCTGACAGGGTTTATGCTGCGGTTCCTTGAAGGCAAAGGAATATTTTGGCTCAGCTGATCAAGCTCAAATTCCTGTAGCAAGAGGGCACACACTTCATCTGCTGCAAGCCAACTGTGAAAAGCATGTATATAACATGAAACCAGATGATATTTAGGTGCAGGTATGTGAATCCCTGTAGACGGAGCAGCATAATAATGGACTAACCAGTGACTTGTTGGCAAACCAGCATGCTTCTGGTGCAGTCCCAAGAGCAGATCGTCAGCACTGGTCTCACTCTCACACGATTGCCAAAGCTTAGCTGGAACAATCAGAACGGAAAAAAAAGAGCCCGTTTTTCCAGCGGTATTTCAGGATTTGCTATCCCTAGGAATAGATGCTTCCCGTAGCAGGATCGTCCCTATCCACTCTGAAAAAAATCTCTCTGTGAAAGGAAAACATTTTCTGCTTCAGACATCCAGACATTCCAGATTTCCAGTTCCTACCATCCAGGTTATCAGTAGTCTGTAGTAGTTACCTAACTCTGAGAAAATATTTTGTTTTCTAATCAGTTTTGTTTCTTCCTTACACCACCACCACCAAAAAACATTCACGTGAATATAATCCACTTCAGTAGCTCTAATTGTATGGGTCTTAGCAGACTTACACCTCTTCAGCAGAGGACAGCTAGCGAGTATGGGAAAGCCTGGATACGCTTTTTATATAACAGGGACCAGAGCTCTGTCATACACTAGAAATGCTCAAAAGTTGTCATGTTGGACTTCAGTAGTCTTATTTTGTGTGACTAAAGATGAGCGGGAAGAAAACTGTAGTAGATGTGATATTTCTTGCCCCTCTGCTTTTTCCTAGATATCCCCACAGATTTTGCTTGCTTTCAAAATGAATTAAAGAAAAAACTTGGTCAATTCCAAGGAGAAAGTAATCACTGAGAAGTTTATATAATTTTACATGTTAGTGGATTTATTTTTCTCTGACAGATCATCAAAACAAACATTAGTAGCTGTTATCACTAATGGGTAGATTCTGTAGTATTTTTGTAGAGCTGCTGGTGTTAAAGATCTGTGTTGGAGTTGTTCCGCTCTCAGGAGCACTGTGGAGTTTTGAGGTTCACGAGACCTGTTTTGTGTCTTGGTAGAGTAACTCTTCTTCGAGTGACAATGAGTGGTTTGGGCATCATGGAGATGGTTAGACCTGGCTAGAAGGTACAGCAGGTTTTATCCTAGGATGCCGTGTCCTTGGGTTCATGCCTGGCTTTTGGGTTGGCAGGAGAAAGGATGACGGGCTCCATCCAGGATTGTGGAGAAACAGTGGTTATGGGAAACTTGATCCACACTTTGAAGAATCTAGGGGCTGGAAATAGGTGCTCTTGTGTGGACTTCTCCCAGCTTAACATCACCAGCAGGGTTTCTTTTTAGGAATAAAAGTTTGGAGGCTCTGAAATGTTCTTGATCAGAGCTTATGTGCAGAAGACCCAGCTGGTGATTGGCCACCTTGTTTACTGCCCCTCAGCTGCAGGGTAGCAGTTCACCTTGGAACGCTTTACAGAATCGCTGTGTAGGCCACAAGTTGTGTTTCTGTAGTGTGCCATTGTGTTAAAATGAAAACTTGGGGGGGTGGGGGAGGGTGTCATTTACCTTGGTTTTAGGCTTTTTAGTGAAAAGCTGTGTGAGGAAAGAGACAGCTTGGCCAGACTGATGCATGTTTGTTAGCAACTGAAAAGGCAAATGTAATGAAGAGCTGGGATGACAGGGCACTCCCCAAAATACTGAACAATCATTCTCCTGGCAGGCTATCAGAGATGACTTCCTAAGTTATTATTGTTCAGAGGAAAATTAAATATTTAATTGCACAAATATTAGTTTCCTGTTTTTTAAAGGTACGGCCTAAAAGGTTTGAAGGAAAGGATCTGGAAAGGCTTCGATTTTATTAAAAATATGTAGAGACCATGTGCTTGCATCTGTTTCTTGAGATCCATAACCTTGTGCCTTTTTTTTCTCTTAAACTTTCAGAACATTTGAATATATACTTCAGAAGTGGTGATGGAAAATACCGGGAATGGAAATTTTGGTGTTTTTTTTTTTTTTTAAAGGGCTTCCAATCTTAGCTTAATGCATGATTGCAACAAAAGATTGGATTAAGAAAAATTACAACTGATGCGTCATAGCTGTAGAGTCTGTCACGGCATGAATTCTTTAGTGCTGTAAAGGATGCTTGGACACCTGAGTCACTATTTTCGCTTTTTGAAAGATCACAGAAAACACTTCTAAAACACCCTCCTATAGTGAGTGTTGAGCAAGACAGTGGAAGGTTTGAAGGGTAAAATGTGAAACAAAGACAAAATTTTACTAGAAAGCTGGAGAGCAAAGGAGAGGGTTGGCTCATGGTATTTCTCTTACTGTCATGTGCTCTTGGGCCTTCAGTTTGTCGGCAACTATGGGAAGACATGGAGATGTGTCACTGACCACAGCTTAGAAAAGCAGTGGAGACAGGGCTGGGAAAGTAAGAGGTTTACTTTGTAGGGCAATGAAAATTGTTATAACCCAGAAACACAAATGGAAAGGAAAATCCTCACTGGAAGGGGAAGGGATTTTGAAGTAATCATAGCCACGAGAGATCTCAGGCCGGTAACAAATGTTACTGACAGAAGAGACTTAACTGAAAAGTAAAATTACTGAAAAGAAAATTGGTTCTCTTTTACCTCAGACCAGGACACATGGGTAGGAACATCAACAGCAAATATTACAGCAAAGTGGAGGGGGAGAAAGGAGAAGGGAACTAAACTGGTCAAGGGATGGATTTAGGTAAATATTAACACATAACAATAGAACTCAGTAAAGATTTAGGTATTAGTCATAATTGTTTATTGACCATTATGTTAGTGGATGCTGGGTCATTCTAAAAGGATTTATAACACAGGAGGATTAGAAAGAAATTTGAAAGAAATATTTAGACTTCTGTGTAGTGTCTTTGTTCAGCCCTTTGTATACTTTCAAGAAAAAATTATGCACAAAAGTTGCCTAAACTCTGTAGCGGGAAAGTATTCCTATGGTAGTTATCAGTCTTTGGAGTAATCTCCTGGGAAATCCTGGGCTGCAGTCCTTTGAGAGACTTTAAAGAGAAGGCACTCGTTCCGTTCTGCTCTATCTTGCAGTCATGGATGGGATCGATGACACATTTTTAACTCTGTATTACAATTCTCTCAGAAGTCTCGGATTGCCCTTCCAGCAGCACAGCTGGAGGAGGAGGAGATGGCTGGTTAGGTGTCTGATCACCTGGCTGGTGAACAGCATTCATGAAACTGCCAATGTAAAACTGGTGTGGTACAGACCGCTTTGGACGGGGACATCGGCTGGGAGCTCTGTGCCCAGGCTGGAGCCAGTGCGTGCCGCTTGGTTTCAGAGGCTGCCGGAGAGCCACGACGGGCCGTCCTCTGGGTTTCTCCATTTGTGATTCAAAACTTGGATGTGTTACAGGAAACTTCTGAGAAATGACTGTGTGGAGTCTCAGTGTTTGTACCAGTTTGGTTTACTGTGCCTGGGTGGGAGGGAAGTTTAGATGCTGGTTCTTTTGTTTTCCCAGTAATTGGTGCTTACTCTGTCATCTTCTAATGCCAGTAAGGCGTGACGGTTCATAACCCCTGCAACCACTGGTTAGGTAGGCCCTTTCTTTTAACTGATGCTGTTTCCAGCTGGGCTTCTGCAACCTCCCCTTCTTGCTAGATAGTATCGAACTTCTCAAGCTTTGTGTGCAGGATTTCAGAGATTTTATCCAGAGCTGTTTGGTCAATGAAGACATTTTCTGAGAAATCAGTGTTGGATTGGGTTTACCCTGCTTGGATGAGACCAAAAAAAAATGCTGGAGAGGGAAAGGGGCCCCGAAAGACCCAGTTCTAATTTTGATGACTATTCAATAATGTCTGCCCAAAAAGAGCAAGAAGGAAACCGCCTTTGCATATAAATGAAAACTGTTGACTAGCTGCTATTACAGAAATCATGAGATCCAGTTTTTAACCAAAATGGTTGTAAAAAAAAAAAAGACAGCTCCATACAATCTAATTGAATTTTAATCCCTCCACAGAATCCAAAAATCTTTGCGTTGGCAAATACCGCCCCGCCACAATGGAAATATTCAGAGCCAGGGTAGCCTCATAAATACAGAATAGGGACCACAAGCTAGAGCTTGCAATGAAACCAAAGACATGTATTAAATCAAGAGAAAGAAAAACTTTTTTTTTTTTTTTTGTTTTTGGAAAGCAGTTAAAAGAAGATGAGAGCAAGGAAACATTTGCTTCATTCTTTCAGAATTTCAGTTCTGAAAGTTTTCTGCAGATCAGCACAAGTGACTGCCTCTCACAGTCTGGGACAGGGAGAGGAAGACCTACTAGTAGAGAAATGAGAATGGAGATGGATCTCGCCCCAAACCAAGAAGCGTATTTGCAAATAACAAATGTGGTATTAGGGACAAGGTTTTAACATCGATTAAGAGCTTTTGGCCTTTTGTGAGAGCACTTGGATGCTGAATTCTGCGCTGTGCTACTGAAACCCCAGATTGCGGCCGGTGCATGTCATCCTTGCCCATGGTATCTTCTACATCACCTGGAGGCGGAGAGTTGGATTCTTTCCCTGGCATTTTGCGGCTCGTTCTTTGCACTTTACCCAGCAATTAATTGGTTCCTCCCGCCGCTTGTGGGGTTGTGTACTCCTCCCACACCTGCAATGGGGTAGTGGTAGAGCTTCTCTCCCTCTCTCTGGGCTGGGTATTACAGGGAGAAATGGAAATTTGAAGGAGCTGACCCATTACTCGCAGTCCAAACGATGAGAAACCATTTTGACTTTATAGTTTCATCCTGCCATTTCTTGTGTGAGTGGCCTCCTCAGAAGGAACTGTGTGTCATTCTCCAGCAGTGCTGGTTGATTAGTCTTATTCAGAAGTCAGAAAGCAGAGAAAAGTTAAAAACTGGAGAGAGTTTCATGTCACAGGTTTGTTCATGCCTCTTCAGTCGCCCCTTGTAGCAAGAAAACCTGATACTTCAAGAGCCTTGAAATTCTTAGTTATGTACAAGTTTGGATATTTCATCAGGAAAAGAACTCTAAGTATCTGGGAAGCTTAGAAGAAGGGTGAGGATCCGTAGCAGCTAACATTGCTGGTCTGAATTTTCATGTGCTTGCATCACTTTCTGGTCTTCCTGTGTGCTGTCTAACAAGCGGAGAAAAGGGTTAAATTCTCAGTCAGAAATTGGAGTATATTTGCATATAATTGTCTAATCGGGAACTGAATGGCCCTTTAGAATCGTACAGGAGAAGGATGTCTTGGCTGAAACAATAAGAGGCAAGATTTCCTGGCTGTTAACTATTAACATTGAACATTTGAGGATGCTGGAGGGAAACAATGCAAGTTAACCACAGGAAGGTTCGGGGAGTGACTTACACAGAATGAGAGCAGCTTGGAGCTTTAGACCTAGGAGTAAGAGAAAATCCACAAGTGCTGCTGCATTGAGATGCAGTCTTGCTGGCCTGAGGTTTAGGGTTGTTTTATTTTGTTTTATTTGGAGGGCACATACAAATATTGTAAAACCAGCCAGAAATCCTGCTGGCTATAATTACCGTTGTCTGCCTTACCTTTCTGTACAAAGGTAAGCCCCTATTTTGAGGTTGGTCTGAAGCATTGTTAAGGAATGGGGTTAAATTTTGGTCTGCATTAACCGGATGGTGAACTTTAATGAAGAGCTGCTCCTTTACAGCATCTGCTGGCAGTAACCTGGAAGTGTTCAGGCTTCAAAACATCTTTTGTGGACTCTAAGTGGAATATTGTCTTGTGCTGTTACTTCATTTCTTTTCAGGTGTAAAGTGTAGTGGTGAATATTGAGTTTTGTTTTGTTTTGTTTTTTTTTTATATTTTGGGTGGAAGAGGAAAATTGGAGAAAGTTTGCACAAATGTAGTAGCAAATGCTAGGGTGTTCTTTCTTGTGGTTGCAGCTTGCTTCCCAGAGGACAGTGCCAGTGCTGTTCTACTGATTTAGTTGGTGGTCTCAATTTATAACCAGCCCAAGAGAAAATTTTTACTGTATCTTTGATTTGTTCTCCTGGAACCTGCTTGTAAATCTTAGTGGTTTGGGTCGTTGCCATGACCAATAATGGCTTCAGGGACTTGGCTGAGTAAATACTCATTGCTAGCTGAATGTGACAAGTAATGAAGCCTTTCCATCTTCAATGTTCTGTCTACCTTAGATTAGTGTAATTTTTGATAGTGTCAAGGGCACCCATTTCCTCTTTCACTGACCTGCCAATTGGAGTTCTACTAGTGGAATTATTTAGAGACTAATGTGTTCTTATATACATGATCAATATAAAAATATGGAATGAGATTAAGTAGTGGAAATGATAACATCTGCTTTAAGCCATGTTCTGCTTAAGATACTTTGACCATCTGTAAAATTCTGCAGCTACCAGTCCTGGAGAAATTGCTGCATGGAAAGAGGTACCGGATTCTGTAATGGTACTCTCTACAATAAACTATTTTTCTGTGATATTCTGATATTGATATTTTTGGGTGGGTGATAAGGATGTTTTCCTGGTTGTGAAGCATCAGACACAGGGGAATTATATTCTTCCTTTGCAGATCACAGAGGCCTTGTTAAAGGAAAGAGATAAACAAGCAAAATGGAATGGGATTCCCTTACTGTTGCAAAAGCTGTATGAACATAGCCACCCAAACAGTGATTTCTCCCAGTGCCAAAGCATCTTAAAGGTACCGTCTACACTGTTCTTCCTGAAAGCTGGGGGTTATTTTGTTGTGGCTTTCTTTAAACTCTACTTTATACTCTTAACTAATTTTTGAAACTGTTTGTATGATAGTATCTGTGAATTGGCCGGTAGATAAGAGCTGGGAATTCATGTAATTGATTAGTCAGTAGATCACACTGATAGTCAGAGACAATTGTGTTTATACTGATGAACAGTTGGGTGTGTTTTTTTTGAACCACTTTTTTTTTTTTTTTACTGTATGCAGGAAATTTCTCCACTTCTTTCAATGGAAGCCATGGCATTTGTTACAGAAGATAGAAAAGCTGCTCAAGAGTCCACTTTCCCAAACACATACACATTTGACTTATTTGGAGGAGTCGATGTAAGTGTGTTTTTTCAAGAATATCAAAAGATTTTCTGCATGGTAGTCATACCACTGAGAAATCCGTAAGTGAGGTCTTGAGACCTTTAAAGCTTCTAAATGTAGGCTACAGAATGACTTTACCAATTTGATGTTAAGCATTAGTATTGTGCCTGTTTCTGTTAACCAAAATGTGAAAAGGGTGTATTTTCCAAGGTATTAATTACATCATCAAAAGTGAGATGCTTTTGATATAGAAGATCTGTCTGTTTCTTCAGGTAGTCTGTTTTTAACTTTAAAAAGGTGTGACCTCTAGGTTCCCAAGGAAAACAGTTTCAAATGATTTCTAGTTGTGAGATTAAATACTACAGTTCGTACTGGAGCACTGGGAATTTCATGTACCACTGAAGGATATGTGGTGGTTTTTTAAGCACATTAGGGCACTCTCTTAGCCAGGTTGTCTGTGTTTATTGCTGGCATCCAGTGCAGAGTACTTCATCTATGGAAAAAATTTTAAACAGAACTGCAAGGGTTCTGTAGACGCTCTGGCAGTTTATCTTTTTGTTTATTTGTTTTAATTCTACATTACACAAATACCCAAGTTTGATCAGTTTTACGGTGACAGACTCTGGGATTGCAGCTTTCATTAGAAATGTATGATTTGTATTTTCCAGTGAACTAATCGACACTTTCTTCCTTTTTTTTTTTTATAATTTGATCTAACTAAACAGTGTCTTTGCTACTTCTCTCTTATTACACTAAGCGTGCTGCCTTTACTTAAGTAAAACTTATATTTAGGTTATGTTGTTTGGAAATTAGCACTTGTTTAATTGCTGGTATTCTATCAGCTGAGGACAAAAGTCTACAGCTACCTAAGCAATTTAGAACATTGTATGAAAATGTTCTAAATCTCCCTTGCTTTTAAAGGGAAATAGTGATACTTCCTGTAGAAGTGCTTTTAACATAAGAATGCACAGAAAATGGCTTTACATTTCATATTTAAATAAGTGTGTGTTGGGGTGGGGTTTTTGGTTTGTTTGGTTGGGGTTTGTTGGTTGGTTTTGTTGTTTGTTTTTTTTTTTTTTTTCCTTGGGCTGCAGATGGTGAATTTGAGATGCACTGTAATTACCTGGTACTATGGCCAGAAATTTGGCTGATACAAGTGAGTTTAATCTGGTTAAAGGCAGTGGTAGAAGCCAGTGCGATGTGTTTTTGAAAATCCTACTCTAGGACTTGAAAGGGAAGTAGTCTAATCTCCTGGTTCTGTGTATGCCATGTGCTGATTCTGTATTGCAGTATTTTGAACTGTGAAGCATGAGTAACTTTGAAGGATGCTAAATTTGCAGTGTAGTCTGTGCTATAGTGTGTGATAGTATATTCCTTAAAATATTTTGGATTCTGACAGCCTTTGCATCAAGGAAGAACAAAAGCACATTTGTGTCTCCTCCCTTTATATGAATACATGTAAAATATTACCTGAGAGTGCAAACATATGAAATGATACACGAGCCACGTGGACTTTGGACCTGATTGCAACCCCATTCCAAGAAATAAGATCTCATAACTCCCTTTCTGCTCCTTCTGCCTCTGGTGAGGCAGCCTCTTACCTGTTCTCTTTCTGCCATTGGACTCTTTTGCTTCTTGCTGCATACTGTTGCAGTTTCAGTAGGATGGCTGAAGAAAGCCCTCTCCAAGGAGTGTCTCACACCACTGCAGTCCAGTCCCTGGAGGGTATGTGAGGAGCATACCAGTTCTGCAAGAATAAGGTGATAAATACGTGGTGGGTTATAATATTGACCAGGAAAAAATGAATACTAGCTGAAAAGGTCCACTCTGGCAAGGCAGGAGCGATCATGACTGCAGCCACCCTTAAAAGACAGTCTTTTGCAGTAGCTGTTCTTTCCCAGGAGAAGAGCAGGTGGCCAACATCCCGAGTTCATAGGGGTATCTTTGGATGCTTATCTCGGGTACCGAGCCTTGAGGTGTGCATTCTTCTCCTAAGACATAAGCCGTTAATATGAGCACTACGTTACTGCTGCAGACATTTTTCTCTACGCTACTGATGCTACAGCTACTATTACAAGTATTACTGGAAAATGGATATTCCTCTTTAAAGTTGCCCATTTATTTATTCGTCAGCCCTTAAAATGTGGGCAGCACCTCTGGTGCTATCTGATGTTTTCCTCTGTGTTTGGATAGGTAGTTCATTAAAAGAAGGGTAAAGTTAAGTTGGGACAAATAGACAGAGCAAGTTGTAAAACTAAGTATGTTGTCAGTTGGAGTGATTTGACTCCGGGTGATGCCTACGTTGCTCTTAACAATTTTAAGCTGAATTTTAAAACTAGGTGCTTTTTGCAATACTTCTTGCGGAAGTCATCACTTCCTTCTAGTGGATAACTCTTAATTTTTAAATAAACTGCTATTTTTTTTTAACGTTTCAAAATAAACCAGTGGTATAGGCTAGAACGACTAAAAAAGTTCAGTTCTACGTGTGTCAGAACCATAGTCCTAGACTTGGAAAGCTGACTGTTACATTCCTTAAATAGAAAATGAGACAACACTTCACATATGCGTAAATATATATGTAAGTATATGTACAAGGTACAGGTACACAAGCAGTGGCTTGCTCTTTATTGATGAGATTAAAGTCTGGAGCAACTAAGTTCTGTTACGTCTGGACCTGAAATGTATTTTGAAGCCCAGCAAGATTTAGGGAGAGCCTTTGCAAAATATGCATCTCTTTGCAGATTATTGCTAAAGATTCATTATTTTGGGAGATGTGTGATAGCCATCCTTGATGTTATCTGGATGCATATGAAACTGTGTTCTTTGCAGACTCAAATTCTTTAAAACTTGCCAGTGAGAGATTGTTTTATTCAACTGTTATTATTTCTTCAGGGTAAATACAACTACTTTTTGTCAATGTGATTTTGATACCAGTGGGCTTTTGACTGTAGAGCTTCCATTATTCGCCTCTGTGACTTCAGCAGAGACAGGACTAAGTTTGGATTTGTCACTGACAAAATAATTGGTTATTTGCATCCCAATGATAATTCTCTATCTTCTTGTTACAGCTTTTAGTAGAAATTCTCATGAGACCAACTCTTATTACACAGAAAAAGAAACAGAAAAGTAAGTAGAGGTGCTTAATGTTTTGGTTTTTTTTTATTCTTGCCTTGTGTCCTTATTCAGACAGAAATTATTCTATTTTTCTGTTACTGTATTTCCATACCAGCAATTTCCTGTTCCTAAATGAATCATTGGTTTCTTTGTTCTCTGTTGTACTGATTCATGATGGGATTTAGGATGGTCACCTGTTGCAAAGCACAGCTCAGGAGTATTCATGCACTCAGCATAACATATTTCTCTCAATGCAGTAAATCTGCAGTCCCTGGAAACTTTTATTGTTACCGTGGCTATAGTTACGGTTCACAATTATTAATAATGAGCCACAAAACATTGTTTATGTAATAGGAGTTATAGAGATTGTGAGATAATTAAAAGTATGCTGTTTTCCTGCCCTAGTCACAGTGATTACTAATTTCCAAGTCGCTATAAGGAGAATTTGCCAGTGGGGCACAGTGGCTTCAGTGCAACTTTCCTGCTGGAGCAGCTTTAGTTTAGTGTTTTCATTTCTTCTGCCTGTGATTCTGCTGGTTCCCTCAACCCTTCTGAGGAACGGAAATGTCACAGTACACTCTATGCCCACCAGCCAGGGAACTTCAAAGGTGAAGTAACTTGAACTTGAGCTAGAGGCAGCTGTTGTATGTCTGTACTGAAAACATTTTAAATATCGAAATGCTGGAGTAAATCAGATAGAAAGCTTTACTATGAATTCCTGATACTACTGCCTGGAGAAAACTCCCCCCCCCCCCCCCCCGCTTAATAATTGAAACTAATATGTGTCTCAGCAGTTTCTCACATGGACAAATTTTGGGCTGATCTGTGATTTTTTTGCTAAAATACTCTTTACACCCCTATTGTTTCCTTTTGTGTGTGACTAAGAAGTCCACTAGACCACAAGTACACCTCTGTCTGTGGTCCTAGGCAGTGCTGATAGTTTTGGAAGAAATCATGTGAACAGGTTGGGTATAGAGTGTTTCTTCCTCTGGTTTCTGCCCTCCAAGGCAGTTCCACATATGAACTGAGGTAGCAGTTAGCCTGAAATTCTCTCCCATTTTATAGCTATTCACATCACTACTGTGGAATTTAGTGTTCCTTGGCAATGTATAGCTAGTGAATGTCTGTTTTCTCCTTTGCAGTAAGCGATGACCTCATCAAGGACTGTTTAAGCATACTGTACAACACGTGTATATGTGTAAGTACAACTACTGTGGAAGGGTGGTCTGTAGGTCACGTTTTACATGTGCCACTTGATAAAACAACATACAGACTATTCTAAGCATATTTTAAACTTGCCCTGAAACTTTTCATTAAATATTGGACCAACCTGTAATTTTTTATGTGTTACTCAATTTCTGTTTTCTTAGCTACATTGTCAATTTTAAATCCTCTGTTGGGATCTTTCTCTATTTGTGTTTCCATAGGAAAGCTGTGTCAGCCTTTGTTGTCAAAATTTGAAACTGAACGTGGATGCTTACTAACCTGAGATACAGCCAGTCTTGTTCAGTAATGGTGCTGGCAAAGTATTTTAAGTTGATCCTCCAACTAGTTTATGTGCTGAATATTAATTCAGTTTAGTTGAAGGCAGATCAGCGCTAAGGAAGATGCTGGGGTTAAAGGCCTATTGAAATACCTTACCATTAAAATTCTGAAGCTAAAAGTGCATTCCTCAGATTATGCATTCAGGAAACATCCTCAGGATTACTTACTTAGTCACACATTTTATTATGTCATAACCTAGGGAGTGTTGTTTAACAAAAATTTTTAAAAAGGCAGTTACTGGCTTGAAGCTTTTCCAAAGACATCAACCTAATCTTGAGAGTTTGAATCTTAATAGATCATGTTCTCATCACTAAGTGTCTGTGTACACATGGGAGGGGGAAGAGAAGGAACACTTTTTTTCTTGACATACATGATGTTTTTGTTTTAACTGTAGTTAATGCAACTTTAGCAAACTGTGAATAGCGTAATGTGCCAAGAAACAAGTCTGCAATTTGTAGACTAGCTGCTGTTTTAATTTGCTTCGGTATTATTGCTCTATCTTGACTGAGAAGTGTTCAGGATCACAGAAATGTGTGCGCAATATTAACTGCTCTTACGCTTATATGTAAATATTTGGGAAGTATCTGAGCTAGTCTAGTTTGGTGAGCACTGGTTGCATGTCAGTCACATACAATAGACAGCTGTGCAAGCATTAAGGATGTAGTTTTAAGTTGTGTTTAATTCCAGAAAGGACTGGCTGCGCTCTCAGCAGCGATCAGATTGTGAAAGCTGGCCCTAATGAACTCGGTGATGAAGCCGAGTTCATACTTCAGTAGCAAATGCTTGACTCTGGTTCCTCAGACTCTGCCCAGCTGAGAGCAATGCTGACAGTTTAGGAGGAATGTGGGAACTACATTTACATACCATGAAATGGAGCTGGTTACAGTTTGCATGGGAAAGCCGAGACAAGCACCTCTGACGTATTTCCAGGCATGTGGTGTTTACTTTTGATTCAGGCAAGTAAACAACTGCCTTGAGATGAAGCCTCTCATCCTGGAGCCTGTAGTTCTTGCAAGCGTCATGTTAACTTCAGACAGGGACTGGAGTTAGTTTTGGTCACCATAAACACAATGTTTCCTGGTTTCAGAAATAGCTAATTCAGTAACACATCATCTGTGAAACTGTCCTGCATGTGCCTGTAGCATACGACTTGTCACAGTGGGCTCTGACTCGGGGTCTGTGTGTGCTTCTTGCTGCTTTCTAGACGGAAGGAGTCACAAGGCGACTAGCAGAAAGAAATGACTTTGTGTTGTTCCTGTTTACACTGATGACAAACAAAAAGACATTCCTACAAACTGCGACGCTCATTGAAGATATCCTGGGAGTTAAAAAGGTTAGTTACTGGTTTCTTAATTTTGTTTGTATGTTTTTTCAGGCCAGTAGAGGAAAGACAGCTCTTTCTTGAAGAGTTGCTGAAGATAATCCTCTAGCATTCTCACTTCTTGTAGCTTGTTTGAAACCTGACCGTTTACAGTGATCATTAACTTCAATCACATTTCATACAGGAGCCAAATTACACATGAGGTATCGTACGTGTAATGCTTTTGCATAGCTTGCAGAGGATGATGGGGGGTGAGTGCCTAGCTGTCATTAAAGTACAACCAGTATTTCAAATAAAGAAAATGAGCCGCATATAAATTCATTTTTCATCCTTGCCTTCTCATTACACTTCAGATATTTTAGTAGTCTTCCTAACATCTGGAAGGCTTCCCGTGCCTCTTGCCTTGGGGTTTGCCACCCCTCTGAGCAGTTGTAGGTTGGGGGAACAGGGCACTTAGGTCTTCTGCACAAAACAGGGTTTTGAACTTGCATCATTACAGTTCAGTGCCCTGATGTGATGCAAATAAAATATTGCAGGTGTAACCCTGTGAAAACCCTGAATGAAATGTGTCTACATACGTTTTGTGGAGAGGATCAGGATTCTGTAACTCGTTACTGTTGGGGTTCTTTTTGGAGTAAAGTTGAGGATGATGTACTTCCTGAGATGGGAAGCAAGCTTAGTTTATCTGAACATAAATATTTGTGTTTTTTTTTTCTGAAAAATGTTTGCTATATATTTTTAATATCTTTTGATGAAAAAAACCTGACCCCTAGATTTTTTTCCTCAGTTCTTATCTGTGAGCTTCAAAGAGAATACAGAGAGAGAAGTAGAAAACTGAATTGAAGCTTTGTAATACCTAAATGCAATTTGTCTGTTAAATTAATTTAAAATAAAAAAAAAAACAGCCCCCAAAATTTGACTTTAATACTTAGTCTTTAAAGGATGGCTGTCTATGCTTCTGGAGTTGATAAACATAAGTGACACCAGTTGTAAGTCACAGTTTTTCTCAGGCTCTTCACTTTTCGCTGCCTGTTTGCTTCCTTTTTTACTAACATTGAAATAACATACGGATCTCACCAGGGAAGAGCTGTAGCTGAAGCCTTCCAGCTATGTCTATGTTCCCTTATTGAATATCATATGCAATTTACTCAGTTGATGTTGCCTCCTTCAGGAAATGATACAACTGGATGATATTCCCAATCTTGCAAGCCTTGTGTCCAGTTTTGATCAACAGCAGCTTGCGAACTTCTGCAGGATCCTTGCTGTGACAATTTCTGAGCTTGACACGGGAAGCGATGACAAGCACACGCTTCTTGCCAAAAATGCCCAGCAGAAAAAAAACTTGGGTCCTTCTCGAGCAGAAATTAATCAAGGTAATTGTTACGATGTGAACAAACACAGAGGAATCTCAGCAGTGTAAAGTTTCCCTCTTCGCAGTGTCACATCTGTCGCATATGTTTCTAGAGGGTACTGTAAGCATTCTGTCTTTTATAAAGCATTTTTCTTCATTCACTTTCCTCAAGCAGTTTCCTGGAAACAATCTTTCCTGTTAATGAAACTTACTTTGTAGCTTTCAGTTTCATATGGTGTTGGTAATAGAGTGAGTTAATTTCTGTTGGTTCAGAGAGGGCTGAACCAAGTTGCTTAAAGTAATTCAGTTTGTTTTCTATCCGTCAGTCACTTCCACAGCCTTCCCTTTAGCAATTCCCAGTAATTCTGTGTCCTCATTAAAAATAAGAATTCCTGAACTAAAACTACATGCAGTGTGGTTTCTGTTGGAGCAGTTCCTTCTCTGATTTTGTCTGACATTGTCCTGAGCAGGATGTCTTTCTTTATCAACAAGGAAAGTGTGTTGAATATTAATCACATTGACCATCCTTACCACACCAGCCTTGGAAATCTGTGGGTCTGATCTCAACTTTAATGTAGGACACAGTGCAGATTTCCTTGTTTTGCTGAGTACTTCACAGATGCAGAAGTCTTGTCTAGAAGGATGAGTATGAATTTAACAGATTTAAATTCAAGTACTCTTAAATGTAGGATTTGCTGTTTTCAGCTCTTGCTATGCTGAGAAGCTTTTGGGCTTCTGAAGCAGATGTTTGCGTAGGCTCACGCCAAACAATTTTGGGAAGTGCAAAAAAGTGTTTTGGAGCTGGTTCTCCCGTCTTCTAACATTTTATGTTAGCCATGAACAGCAAAGCTTCATTTGTAACCACTGCCACCTCTACAACATCTAGGGAGAGATGGATAGCATAATACAGCAGGCAGAAGCTGAGAAACTTTAAAGGGGGGTGTATTGTCTTCTGCCCTGTGATCACACGAGCTTGCTTGTAAAGAGCAGTGAACAAGTATGCGTAGGTGTGGGTGCAAAGTTTAATTTAATTTAGTTGAACTGAATAAGCTTGGATCCCACAGAGCTGAACTTAGCCAAGCAAATGTTTAACTAATCATTTTTTGTTTGCACAATTAAAGACTATATGTAAGGCTGTAAAACATATTCCATTTTAAAAATGTTATCAGGGAGCTTATTTTTTCAGAGGTGGTACCAGAGGGCAGAATCTCACAACTCTTTCCTGTAGTATTCATGGCCAAATTCTTTCTCCTTTTCTACTTGCATCTGCAAGTGTGTAGTGAAGTGAAGACTTAGCCATGTATCTATAATAAACAGGTCCTGTAATGAAGTTATTCTGTGAAAACTTTAGTACAAAATGCCACTCCTAGCACCTCCGCAAGCCCCTCAAGCATTTTGCAAACCAGTGACTTCTGTCCTTGAACTGCTCTTTCAAAGGGATGCAGTTCCACAACAATTAAAACCTTTTAACTTGAGGCTGCTGTCATGTGTTCCCCATCTGTTTTGCTCTGTGATGAACTAATTCAGGTACTTAAAAAGCTAACAGCTTTCTTCCCAGCTACTGAAGTTAGCTAGTTCAATTTGCTATGAGACAAGCACCACAGGAGGTAAAATTAAGGAGGTGGCATCGCAGAGAGGAAGAAGGAGGTGGAGCTGCCCCTTGCAAGCTTTATTTCTGCCAGCTTAATTTTCAGCCAGATCGGTTCCTTGATATTGACTTGCTGTGGACTGGAAAACAGCTCTACCAGCAAAAGAGAATTGGCTGGAAACAAGCAGTTAGAGTAGGGTAGAACTAACTTTTTTCCAGTGTAAGTCCAACACAAACTGGTTTAACACCAACTGAATTATGCCTAGGGTATGTACACTCTTCCAGTCCTTAGTAAGAGAGCGCACTGACTTCTTCCATCTTTGGATCTTTTTAATGAGATGGAATTTGTTCCTGTGTACTCTTCTATATTATTAATGTAAATGTTTTAGTACCTTGTGGTATAGAGGATTTCATGACTGTTGTGTTGGTGACCTTAAATCATAATAAAATTATTTTTTTCTTTTTCAGCTACGCTTTTGAATATTCCAGGCTTCATTGAGCGATTGTGCAAACTGGCAACACGGAAAGTGTCTGAAACAACAGGTACTTCCAGCTTCCTCCAGGAGTTGGAAGAATGGTACACCTGGCTGGACAACGCTCTAGTACTCGATGCACTGATGCGAGTGGCAAATGAAGAGGCAGAGCAGAGCAGTACAGGTATCTGGCTTATGTTCCTCTAGCCACCATTAGCTGATGCGTATCTTAAACTTCTTCAGTGTTTGACATGTTTTGCTTTTCTTTTCAATCAGTATTGATTCCCCTTTTCTTGCGTGAAAGACGGATCTGTCAGCATTTAGGTCTGACTCCAGTTTTGTTCTCATGTAGCACTGATTTTTTTCGTGAACTAAAGTTAGCAAAAGGAAATGTCCTAAGGCAAACTGTGCCCTTTGCACACCTAGATAACACTGTAATGCTGTACGTCCTCAGAACTAATTTTCCCTGTGGTGACGAAAATACACGCATCTGAGGTAAGTGGCTTTACCAGCATTTTGCTTTAAAATTAGGCTGATGGCTTCAGGTGCAAATACTTCATGCCAAGCAAGCAGTCCCGTCTTTAAAAAGGAAAGGGAGTTCCATCAAAACTAAATAAGTTAATTAGAAAAAAGTAATTGTTCCAGGTGATTGCATGGAAGCGTTAATAAAACCATAGGAAGGTACCTTGCAGCAAACATCTGGTTTGTTTCTTCACCCTTCAGTATTACAAAAATGCAGTGTATGTCTTCTAACTCAAAACATTCAGTAGTGGAACGAGTACTATCCCAAAATATTGGTATCTAAATCTTTGCTTCTGTGCTTCTTGGGAAAACTTTCTTCCTTATCCAGCTTCATTAGTTTTGTAGCAATTAATTATTAAAACTTCTGAAAATACACAAAAAATGAAGTATGTGAGTGCTCCAACAGAATCTTACACATACCTTTATACACACCAAGTTGTTGGAAACTAGCCTTGACCCACAGCATCAGTTACCAAGCAAACCTAGATGTCCTTTCCCAGAATACTGCCTCAGTCTCCAGTGGCTTGTGGCTTAGGGACTTGTGAGTCAGAGGTGGTGTCTATGCTTTTTAGCCTTTGATGGTTTCCTTTCTTTGTATGTTTGCCTAGTTACTGTTTCTTCACGTGGGTTCAAAAAGCATTCACGCTATCCTGTGGCAGGGCAGTTCATCACTTAGCTCTTTATGCAATACAGCACTACTTTTTGAACTGCAACCTACAAGTTTCACAGTGTCCTTATTTACTTTCTCTGTGTCACTCATGATTTCTGTCATGTTTTCCACTTACAATCGTGGTGTGTTATATCCTGTTTCTGCCCTTAGTATAATTCTAGATAGGGCTCTGAAAACTATTTGACTGTGGCCTGAGTGTAGTGATACTGAGGCATGAAATTAAAGTAGAATAATAGTAAATGCTTCTGATAATCTCACCCCTACTTTTATTACCTTTTCTGCCTTGTCTTGGTGCAGTAGTCTATTAATTCATATAGGTGATCCTACTTACTTTAGGTAGATGATACCATTTAGCTTATTATAGAAAAATTATATCATTTTTAAAAAAATCTAATTTCATCTCCTCAAAAATTCCAGCTATATTTTTTCTTCTCTTCTGTAGCATTTCGTTCAAATTGGTTATTGTTGTATGTCAGTATTTTTAGTTGAGAAGAAGATTCAAGCAGACATGCTGGTCTTATGTGTAAAAGCAATAACTGTAGCAAATCCTTTCCCGTTGAAGCTGCCTCAGGCTCACATCTTTGCCATCTTGTTCAGAGTCTTCGGATGAAAGTGGATTGGCCAACACCTCAACACGAACACAGCTTCCACAGTCCATGAAGATCATGCACGAGATTATGTATAAACTGGAGGTGTTGTATGTTCTCTGCGTGCTGCTCATGGGGAGACAAAGGAATCAGGTGAGCACTTGTAAACGGTCACACATGCAGAAGTTGATGTCTCTTTAAACCGAAGTGCTCATTAATTAGGTCATGGACACAGAAACGTGAAGGACAAAGCTCAAGGCACAAAGCTGGGCAAATCCCATCATTGCAGCGATGCACAAACAAACAGGCAGTGTTTGGTTGCTGTGCACCGTATGCCATCGGGCAGGGCTTGTCACAAGCCATGGACCTGTGGGCGGGTGGTGGTGGTCAGTCTCTGCAGAGCTGCTGCTCTGATGCAAGATGGACTCAGGAGCATGACTCCTGGGTGAGGCAACCTGGCTCTGTGTGCGAGGAAGCATTTGGATGCACCTAGATGCTGCAGCCAGGCTTTTTTTCCCCTCCTGGTGCACTGGTTACCCACTTGGACTGAGCCCCTTCAAGCCTTCCCCCTCTTTGGCTGCTTTCACTTTTGGAGATCCTCTGGGGTGATTTGTGAATGGGGGATTTTTGCAGTAGGTTCCCACGTCTTGGCTGAGTGTGATGTTAAACTCTTGGCTGGGAGGATACACTTCAGTGCTGTCTGCATTAGGCACTGCCTAGAAATCCCACTCGTCTGTTCCTTTTGCGTTTCTTGCTTTCAAAATGAAAAATAATTTGTTCCCTGCCTCACATAGGCTTATGGAGAACCAATCGCTGCAGCTTGGCTGTAGTTTGATTTAAACAGGTCAAAAGCATATTGTGAAGGGAAAAGAAAAGCAATCCGTTGGTGCAGTTTTGACAGGTTTCCAACATTGGCAGTCTGCTCAGCTCAGCAGAGCAGCTTGGAATAGCAGGGGCATTTGGATGCCCTCGAGAGTGGGAGGATCAAATTGTTGAGAGTTGTTGGAAGGCTGTTGTATTAGGCAAGAGTAGCTGTGTTCGGGGGGGGGTGTTGCTTGAGCAAATTTATCTTGAGTATTTTGTTCTTTGCTAGTAACCTCCCACTATAGGAGTCACTTGCCACAGGCAGTCTCTTAAATGTCTTAATCTGAATTTAAAATAGAAGTGCAATTGTAGCACAGTCCTGAACATAACTAACCTGTTCACTCTGAACCTACAAATGGATGCTCGGCATTAAAAAGAAATAGATTCTGTACAGCTGTAACCAGAGGAAACTAGCAATTCTTGCAGAAACCACAGTCACTACCATAAGAAATTCATAATCCCGTTGTCATTCCTTTTAGAAGTACTGTTTCGATTGGGCATAAAATAAGTTTTTTAAAAAAAAAAGCCCAAGACATAACTGGAACTACCAGAACATGGATCTGTTAGGAGGATTTTTTTTGTTTCCATTGTATCAAGTCAGATAATTCATCCCTGCCTGATTCACCACAGGAATGCAGTTTTATAGATACTGCAGAAACTGCTTGAGGCTTGTGCTCATGCTGCTGCTGTCTGTTCAGGGAGCTGGAGCTGCTCGCTTCCTTACCTTCCTGGGTCACTTCCAGTGTGTTACTGTCAAATGCGACAAGGTGGAAAGTATGCTGCTGAAATGGCTGGCTTTGAAGCTGACTTTTTTTTTTTAATTTCCTGGAAAAACAAGTCTTTATTCTTCCTCTGCTACTCCTGCCCCCATGCAAACGGAGAAACTGTTTAAGGATAAAGCTGGCACGCAGTTCCTTTCTCTGGGGCTGGTTCAGGACTGGAATTGAATTCTTGAAAGATTGGAGTTACTTCATTCCCAAACACTTTTTTGTCCAGAGCCAGCTCTCTTTGTGAAATCCACTGCCTTTGAAGCACATGATAAATCCTTCATTCCTTAATCTGTGTAAAGTTTTCAAGGAGTCATATGGCAGACACGAATCCATTCCCCTTCCTGAGAGGTAGTCAGATTAAGAACTAGAGCTGGGCTGTTCTACATGGAAAGCTCCAATAAGCAGGGAATGGCAGTGTCTGCAGTAGCACTCTCGCTGACAAGCTTTTCACCCGTGTGATGGTTGTCTCTTTTTCTATGGGGGAGTAAAAGCACAGGATCTGTGATACCTGTCTTTCAGTCTGAGCAGCCAAAGGTCTTACTGGTTTTATATTGGAGTAATTCTGCATAGAATTTCTAAAGGGCATCACAAACCTGCTTCAGTCCACTATGATAATCAGCATAATGGTCTGGCGTTTGCTTGAAGCATGATGCAGCTTCCTAACAAACTCGACCTGTTGCTGAATGCTTACTCTAAATCCTTGGTTTAAACTTGACTGCTGGGTAACTTGCATAAACTGACAACTGTGCTAGCAGCGACTCGGCTCCTACCTGCTGCTGCATTGGGGATGATTGCACCCTTGGGGTTCAGTGGTGTTTCACTGCAGATCTGTGCCTTTGCTTCCTTCTCACTATGGTCACACCCTAAACTGCTCTCCTTGTGTATTTTTCTAGGCTGTCTTTCGTGTCTGTGTTGTGGTGAAAAGCAATCAGCTGATTTACTCGCTTCTGCTATAGGGAACCAAACTACACGCAGGAGAAGCTCCTAATAGTTTTAGTAGTGAGAAAGCAATAGAGCAATTCATGTGAAGCTGGGCAGCAACAGGAAAAAATGAAAGGCGTTTGAAGGGTGAATGTAGAGCAGGGATTGTCTTGGCCGCCCAGGCTGAGTAGTAGTAATGAGTTTGGGGTCTGGGAGAGAGCGTGATCCAAAGGCAGTGACTGTGACTCAGGAGCTTTGTCATGCAGCTTTCCATCAGGTGAGAACTTAGAGTTAAGCAAACTAAACACATTTGAAATTAGGGATGAGTCATTTGGAGTCAGCAGATGATGCTCTGTGTGGAAAGGAGCAGATTTACAGGTTAAAAGGATGAGCATAGAGAGGTCCTCATTTAGTGAGGCACCAAGGCTCTTGCAGGCAGCTCGCACGCTTGGTTTCATCCTGTTGTGCTTGTGCCATGCTGGCCACCAAGTGACAGGGGCACTACAGGGAGCGCTTTGTTCGCACGGATTCCTCAGAGCTGTTTTTGTTAGAGGCTTGTGACTAGATCAAAGTGTCCGAGAGTGTTGTAAAGTAAGGGAGCACCAAAGGACTGCCATCTGTCAGGGTGGTATGGGTGAGATGGGAAGGAGCTGCATGATTTCTCAGGTGTGATACTAGGAGATGGCCCAGCAGTGGGAATGTGATTTCCATATAGATGGGAAAGTTGGTGGCTGTAGCCAAAAGGAATGCAAAACGCCATCAGCTATGCTGCAAACAATAAGAATGAAAACCAGTAAAATAGTGTTGGTTTCAAATATTTTTGATTAATTTGGGTATTTGAGGAAATAGAACAAAATGGAGTGATCTGCATGAAATACTGCTAGTTGTAATTCTGCATCCCAGGGATGACCTGGGTTATTGTTTACGTGACTTGATTTTAAGGAATTTGTCCGTTATTGCTTTGGGCACTTAATTTTTACACCATGTTGGGCTTCCCAATCATGCATGGCTTTCATTTGCACTACATCTCAAAGGATGCTGCTTGTCATAAGCCTACAGCTGATGAGAGCTCGTCCCGCTTTGTACTTCTCCTATTCCTCAACTTCCAAATTGCTCACATCAGAAGTATTAAAACTTGGACTGAAGGTATTAACAGCTGTACACACCAAAATGATTAGCTTTTTTACATGAGTAACTCTATAGGCCATCTCATACTTCATGATGTACCACGTCCTAGCGTGGCAGGCAGACTGGTACATAAACCTGAGTAATTTGACATTTTCTTCTCTTCTGAGCATTCTCTAAGGAAGTTCAATTTCCTCTTAACCTGAAGGAGCATTGCTTGAACTGCAGTGTGGTTTTGTTACTGCTGGACTCTGCTTTGCTCAGAACTCCTTCACTTGAACAAAAGCGGTATCGATCGTTTGTTTGTCTTCAGAGGACTACCTCAGCTTCAGCTGTGTGAACCAGAAAGGCAAAGGACGCTCAGTGGACGACACCTGGCAGTGGAATATTCACAGCTTAGTTTTGTGATACATAGAAGTTAGGTATAGAAGTATTTTCAGTGTGCTCTAAGTGATCTCCAGATGTTCAAAGCTGCTTCCAGAGGCACAGTGGTTAGTTGAGGCACTGGCTTACAGCTTTCTCCCAAAATGTCAGTTTTCTATCCAGATCCACCAAATGGAAACTACTTTAATGATACACCATGGTTAGTGTGCATGTTAACACAAACACGTGCTGTCTGATAAAAGAATTCACTCTTTCTGTTGTCAGAGAATGACCTAATTTGTGCCCGTCTGTTTACCAGACTATGTTGTAGCCATATTTGAGGCTGCAGCAAATGAGTATGTACCTCTCTTTGTTTTCCAGGTTCATAAAATGATAGCAGAGTTCAAACTGATTCCTGGCCTCAATAACTTATTTGACAAACTGATCTGGAGAAAGCATTCGGCATCAGTCCTTGTTCTGCATGGACACAATCAAAATTGTGATTGTAGCCCAGTGAGTAACTTTCTAAATTCTGTATTGGATTTTTATCTTATCATATAATTCTGAGGAGTTGTATTGAGCAACTGGGTGCTTGTACAATAAATGAATTGAATTAATATGAATATTGAATGAATAAATGAATGGTAGCATTCAGGTTTTTGTGAATTATTATTTTCACTTAAGTCTTTGCCTCATGTGGGCAATTTAGCCTCTTCTCTGGGAACTGAGAAGGGAGTAAGTTCTGTGGTCCCTGGAGGCCAAAGGTAGAAGATGACCAAAACTTAAGGAAATGATAACTACTGGGTCTAGCAAGGACAGGCACAGAACAGAAAATGGATTGCTGTCAGATTGGGGGGGGCTTTTTATTGGTTTGTGTGTTTGTTGGGGGGTTTCTCATTTGTTTTTTTTGTTTGTTTGTTACATTTTGTTTTGTTTTTTCCAAACCTAGATATTCTAAATCAGTCAATACAGTGATGAGCTTTTTTGCCTTTGCACTGAGAAGAAAATATTAACCATTACACGCATAGGCTTGGAAGCAGTCTCCGGGTCTGTTCTATTTTGGGTAGCCTGCAAAGTGCAGCCTTCTCCATTTATGCAAGTCACTTGCTCTGCTGTCCAGATGGGTTGGATTTGGATAGGTTTTCAATTCAGCTGTTTCGTGTCAGCTTGGTAAATAATGATATCCAAGAATACTAAAGCAAATTTTCTGACCTTTCTTCTTTCTTTTTAGGACATTACTTTAAAGATACAGTTCTTGAGGCTTCTTCAGAGCTTTAGTGATCACCATGAGTGAGTATGAAAAGCTGTGGTGGATTGTGGCTCGGCGGCATTGTTTGCCTGGTTGCAGTTACAGCGGGTGTCCTAGGCACGGTGCAGGCTCCATGGGAATGGAACATTGTACTGTCCTTAAACTCAATTCAGATGTTCACGTGCCTTTCAGCTCCCACTATGAAAAGGCTACAGATATGCTCTCCAGTAGGCATGTCTTAGTATGTCTGTTGATGATTAAAAATGGACCGTTTTGCTTCATGTTAAAATGAACTGAAACATTTATGTGATGAGTCAACACTTTCTGGCTGAAGAAATAAGGAGGCAGCTTTCATGATGCTGTTTATCTGTCCTCTCCCTGAGAGTTGGTAGTGAGCCAGTGCGCTCGCAAGAGCACATCTACCCTGTGGGGACCTGTTCAGGTTTAATTCAGAGTGGAACAAGCATGAAACAAAGGCTGTTGGAAGATGAGGGTGGTGACAGCGTACCTCTAGAGAGGTTAATCGATACTCTTTTACCTTTGTAAAAAGGCTGGGAAGGTGTGAATGCTGTCTAAATGCCAGCAATGGAGAAGACCCGATTAAACTGGATGCGAAAATGTTAGGGGAACAATTATCTGTCAGCTAGCCATTGGGAACCTAGGTTGGAAATAGGAAGAAAGCTTCTGTTTGCCTTCAAAAGACGTACTTATGAAGCTTGAGTCAGCTGGGGTAGTTGAGGGGTGATGCAGATTTTTTATTTATTTTTATTTTTTAATGCTTTTACTGAAGAAGCACACCTCCTCTGCTGGAACAGAGCTACTCGTTGCTCTATTTTGACTTGCAGAATCATAGCTAGCATTCTATCGATGTCCTGTTGCTCTAATTCAGTTCTGCAAGACAGTTTCCTATTCTACAAACATCTGCATTTGTAGAGTATACTAAATATGTATATGCCTTGACTTCTTGCCTTGCTGGTCTTATCTACAGCCAGGGTGATATTTTTGTGTAGGTTTTATCTAGTATTGTTAGTCAGGCATATTGAACATATCAGCCTTTTTGATTGGGAAGTACTGTAAACATAAGGGAGAGGCTGACCTTCCATGCAAGACATTGTTTGCTCAGGAATCACTCCAGGTTTTCCAATAAAATCTCTTTAGATGATGTTCCTGCTTAAGTCATTACTGCAAAGATCTCGGGCTTCTTTAAACACAAAACAGCTTTCAGCTGTAGCATTTGTGCAAGTGGAATGTGTGGAATCTGGTTCGGGCTTTTAAACAAATAATTACGTGAACATTCTATGAAATCGCAGATAAGCTGAGTTAGCTGAGGACAGGATGAGAGCGAGTACTTATATACTAATATTAACTTCAGTAAAATTGTGCATAAACCAAACTTGCAGAACTGTTTATTGCATGGAGAGAGAGGCTGTATTTTCATTACAGAAACCTGTTGATCCAGATCAAAAGAAGCTTCACATGACAGCCTCAGTGGGCACTAATTGGGAAGATAATGTTTGACGCAAGACAGCATCCCCATCGCCTTTCTGGTCTAATAATTTATCCTGTGTGTAGTTGCTATGTTTTGATAAATAGTCTTTGCACACCCTCACCCTCACCACAGCATCCTATGCTCCCTTCGGTTTCCTGTAAATAAATCTTTGCTGTCTGATTCTGAGTGTTTGAAGTAGGAGGGCTCTGAGGCAGCACACTGACACTGGGCAGGGAGTCTGTCAAAGTGAGCCTCCGGACTACATTTCTATCTTATCAGACTTATTCTGCATTTAATTTATTTTATAGATAAATTTGGTTTCATTATGAAAAGTTCAGTATTTGAATAAAGCATTTAATGCAAATTTTCTGGTTTTATATCCATTCCTGTTTTAATTTTTGCATTTCGTGAAGTTTTTAAATATTTCCAGACTGAACAATTTGCTCAGAGTAATAAAATACCAGGATGATTGAGTACTTTTTGCAGTTTCTGCTTTTTAATTGAGGTTTATTACTGATAAGGAGCATAGTCATTATATAGCAGAGAAAGACTGTAGGAAGCTGTGAAAAAGTTTGCTGAATTTCAGCAGACTTTAAAGCAAAATGTTGCTGAGATTTTCAAAAACGAGTGCCATCTGGAAGTAAATATTCACAAAACAAACCATAAGATCCTGAACAGGTCAACAAAGAGCAAGTATCTCGAAGCTGGTCAGTGTTGAAACTTGGCGAATTTTGGAGGAGGCTTATAAAACAGCAGCTAGTTGGCCTAGCTTGGGAGTGTGCTGTGATGGAGAGGAGTGTGAATGGCTGTAAAGAACTGGAGAGGTGAAAGCCGATTGCCAAGTCCCGTAGCCCTTGTAGGCACATGGCTTTACTCTTCAGGAAACTGCATGTTTGCCTACCTCTTGAATTAATCATGTTTTTCTCCCCTACTCCCCAACTGTCTTGCTTTAGGAACAAGTATCTCCTTTTAAACAGCCAAGAACTTAATGAGCTGAGTGCAATCTCCCACAAAGCCAACATCCCTGAAGTTGATGCAGTTGTCAACACAGACAGGTGAGTAGGGATAGAGGGTTTAGGTCAGCAGCTTCTAGTGTTTTGCAAGCACTTACATCGGAGGTTTGATGTCACCTGTTTCATTGGAGGTCCTTCTGTCCACCTCACTTGCTTTAATTTCAGTGACATGTTTCAGCAGGAAGTGTCTAGGTTAGTATGATGTTTGTGGTCATTAGCAAATCTAAAGTGTGCTTCTGCTCGTAGTAAGGCACTCTAAAAACAAAAGTGACCTAAAATGGGGGGGTTGGGTTCATGGCCCAGACTTCATTATGATGTGCTAGGTCTGTTTGTCTGGCCTTTCTCACTGCAGGCATTGCAGACAGACCTGGAAAGTAAACTGGGATCCCTTTAACGCATGAATTTCTGCTACTAATAAATTTTAGTTTTGAGATTCGGGAGCAGTCTGTGCACACATAATGTCCATTTGCAGTCTGCATAAATAGATCTAAGTGTGTCTGCTCAGAGTCTTTATTTTAAGAGCAGCTAATAACTAGAATAAGCTAAATTAGATTAACATGGTAAACCACTTACAGAATCTCTAGAATTAAATGTGAGTATTTGTTAGATTGACTATTTTGATTTAATAAGCTCTTTAATACATGGTTTGGATGTACAGACCTCACAAGGTGAAATACTGTTTGCAGAATTTAGTTCTCGGGATGCTTCCAGAGCATCAGCAGGGACTTGGTTGGCGCAGAGGAGGTTTACCTCACTTCAAAAGGGAATTCTCTAAGAGGATTTCTACATTATAGTTATTATCATAATACTGTGCCTAACTGGGAAGAAATTGTGTCTGTATTACTCAGATCTTTTCCTTCTAAGCACAGGCACCTTTCTCGCTTTGTTCAAAAAAAAGTGTAAGTATTTAGAGGGAAAAAATTCCCCCTTTGGGAGCACACTGAAAGGAAGTGGATCAAGGGTGTACACAGCTTTTTCCAACCTGCAAAGTTTCTCATCCCTCTCGAGTGTTAGAACAGACTATTACGCTGTAAGAAAACCGCTTCCTACAAGGGCTCTGTCAACCGGCTACTGTAGGCCCAGCAAAGGTGCTGGTACAGCACGTAGCCATTAATCTGGGACCATCTGCTGAACGTGCCTGCTGGGGTGTGTTTTGAGTAGAAGAGTGCCACTTGGAGCATCCTATCCTACCTGTGCAGGATGGTCTGTATAGCCAGACAGGCAGCATTGCTCAGTTTCTGGCCGAAAATTGGTTTCTTTTCCACCCTTAGCATTTCGTTTCCATGTTGCTTTTCCTGATGCCTGAGGAGATCAAGGCATTGCTTCTGCACAAATTTACTGTAGGTAGATAGTCCACTGAAGATGCTATTTAATACAAGTAGTATTGCAGTTCTACAGCCTCTATACTTCTACTAGTTTGTGCAGAAGGCAGCTACCTCGTGTAGCATCTAGGTTTCCATACTGCTCTGCCTCCTAAATGGAACTTAGAGCTTCCGTTGTTGAGGAAAAAGGCGTGTTTTTCTTTCATGCCTAAGCTCAAATGTGGTATATGTTGGGTTTTTTTTCTAATCTCTTAATTCCTACAAGCTCTGAATTGGTATTTCTGAAATCATTAAAATTGAGAGGAAATGAATAATTTTTCTTTAGGATTTATGTGGAAGTCACGTTGCAGGTGTTTACCAAAGGCAGTGAGGAGAACTCTTCCACTGGCAGAACTAGCAATGAAAGTTAAATAATATTTGTACTGTATATTTAACACTGTGATTTTGATCATTGAAAGCTCTAGAGAAGAGACTGGATTCAGTGTTCTACACAGTACAGTGCTTGCCAGCCCTTCCACTCATGCTGTAATTTCTTCACGTGCTCTAGGAGTCTTGTCTGTGATGGGAAAAGAGGCTTGTTGACAAGACTGCTTCAGGTCATGAAGAAGGAACCAGCTGAATCCTCCTTCAGGTGGGTTCACTTTGCACTGCAACATGCTGTTCTGAGTTGACTGAGAAGTCAGTTTGTTTTCGTACAGTTTACAGCGGTTGAAAATGCTTCAAAATCATAAGCTGTGAAAAGATCTGGCTTCATTGCACTTGGCTATAATGACAGTGCCGGTGCAGGAGAATGCCAAAGCTTTTAGTGAACCTCGTACCCAGTAAAAGCAGTGATTTTCCGCAGGATCAACGGGTCTGAATCCAGCTTCAGACTGGAATGAAACTGATCAGGAAATTTTATTTAAATCATAGTTGTGATAAAATACTCCCCTTGCTCCAAAATTAAAACCTCATTTCTTCTATTTCTTAGGTTTTGGCAAGCAAGGGCAGTTGAAAGTTTTCTGCGAGGCACCACCTCCTATGCAGACCAGATGTTCCTGCTGAAGAGAGGACTCCTGGAGGTAATGTCAAGCTTCCTTTGTAACTTATCTCTGTAGCAACCAAGAAGGATTAATCTGTAGTGAATTCAAAAGGGGGTAAAAATGTAGTGTTAAATATTCACTGGGAATAGGGCAATCTTTGAGAAACATTTCTGAATTCTGCTCGTGGCAACCAGATGTGGGGTGGCCATTTCTATAGCCTGCATCACTGGGAAGCTAATTTAACAGAAGGCTCATCTGAATTGTTATCTTCAGTTCTGCCATCTAAGAACTAAACCTGCAGATAAATGTTTTAAATAGTGATTAAATCAAAGTCTGTGCTGTACTGCTAGCTTGGGCTAACCTGTGGCAATAACATGTTTTCCTCCCATGCCAGCATATTCTCTACTGCATTGTTGATAGTGAGTGCAAATCACGAGATGTGCTTCAGAGTTACTTTGACCTTCTGGGAGAACTGATGAAATTCAATATTGATGCATTCAAGAGGTTCAACAAGTACATCAACACAGATGAGAAGGTAAATATTTGTAAAAGCTGTCCCCAATGGGTCAAATGACGTGCTCTTCTAACCAAACGTAGCACTAAAACTCAGGTTCATTTGCTGATTTTTGGTGTGATCGTTGAGCTCGGTGTGCTGTAAACACTATGGAGTGAGCTGCCAAAGTCTCTTCACAAGCCTGTGTGTTGCTGCATACACTCGTGTTTTCAGAAGTGCTCCCAGCTGTTCCGAGTTGGCAAGCGCTGAGCTGTTCAGAAGACATTGTCCTGTTACATGATCAGGTCTAAGGTCAGGGATCAAAGATGGTAGAACATTTCCTGTGAAGTCACTGGGGTTTGCGTTAAGCTGATAGTTGTGGACATTGAGACAGGCTCCAAAAAATCTTTTACTGGAGCTTGGTGGGGGTAGTGTTCTTCATGGAAATGACTTAAAATATTCATTAATATTCGATACTGCAAAAAGACATATCTTATGTTTGATCTTATTTAAGCTTACAGACATTTTAAGAAGTCATGGCTGATGTAATTACCTATAAAACATAGTTGCATATGTAGTTCAAGAATGGGCTGTTCTTTATGCAAAGTGTTTTCATGCTCTTGTGCACTTTGTGTATGTAACGTCAGCTGTTGGGCAGGTTTTGAATGACCTCATACTCCTGCTTATGTTACTGTAATTTTTCTCTGGTTGCTGTTCAGTCTGGCAGACCTTGGAGAACAGAAGCAGAGGTGTATTAAAAGAAAGATGTGTTTAATTTCAGGTTGTTTTCTGGTAAATGAGCTCACCCATTCTGGAGTATCTGTCTTTATACTTTGTGTGTGCTTCCTATTTATTGATCTATAACTTTTAAAATTCTCTTTCTGTATGAATCCCTCATTGTCTGCTGTACAAAGTAAGTGTAGGAAAACACGGAGCTGGAGGAACTAGAAGAGGCCAGCAGCCATGCTGTCTCACCTCCCTCTTTCAAAACAAAATGTATGAAATCTTGGTCTCGTTGAAGTGACACAGCTTTTCAAAAGAGATTTTAGTGGTGCCAGGACTTTGGCATTTCTCTGTTCCATAGTGGTTTTAAGGTACTTGCTATAGGGTTGCTTTGGTCAGCCCTCAGTGTCAGTATTGGCTTGGACTGGGTGAGGCAGACCCGAGAGTGTATATCTCCTTTTATTCTTGTTAGAGATTACAAAAAGGGAATGACCCTGAGTATTTTGGCATTCAGAACCTAACTCTTCTTTCTGAAGGGAAGGGGAAATTGTCCATGCCTTTGAAGCCTTATGTTGCTGAAGTGTATGATTTAGGTGCGTGTGCTCAGAACTCAAGGCGGTTTCTCCAGTAACCTTCAAGAACTGTACCGTTTCAGTGTTGAAAATCTGAAGAACACTTACTGTTGCCCTACTCGCCAAACCCTGTTTGTAGTAATTCCTACTTGGGTTCCCTGACCTGTTCCCCTAGTGGCAGCAGAGTAATAGGCTCAGTTTACCTCTTGGCTACGAGCTTTCTGAAGGGGGTATGAAATGCTGTTCTGTGAGACCTCATCCATGAGTGTTCATGTAGGATGAATTTTCTTGTTTGTTCTTCTAATGCAACACTAAAAAGTTTTTCTCTTTAGTTCCAGATATTTTTAAATCAGATTAACAGTTCATTGGTTGACTCAAACATGCTTGTACGCTGCATTACGCTGTCCCTGGACCGATTTGAGAATCAGTCTGATGCTAAAGGTAAAGAATGAGAAATGAGGGGGCGGGGGTGGGGGTGTTTGGTAGTGATAATGGTTGTTTTATGTCTAGGCTTTGAAAATTCTGGTTTTAGACAGAAAAATGCCACCTTGAAGGTTTATTGCTACAGCCTGAGCACCAGTTCTTACTGGCGTATTGCTTGGACCAATGTGAACTTTAGGCACCTGATGATTGTCTTTTTTCTCTTGCTGCAGTTGCAGAAGTCCTGTCAGAGTGCCGCCTGTTATCATATATGTCCCAGATGTCCATGAGAATGTCCTTTCTTTTCCGTCTCATTAATATTATTCATGTACAGACACTTACACAGGTAAAGAGCTGACAGTAACTTTGCCGATATCTTGCTGATACTGTGTAGTGATGAAGTGGGCTGGGAGCCAGGAGGAACCCAGTTTCTCTTGAGGAAACCCTTGTCCCTTCTTGATACATGTGGGAGCACCTCCTCTGCGTGCTTCCCATGAGCACGTTGTGTAAGGGCGTGTGTACCACCGATGTCTCTGTGGGTTTTTTTGTTTGACCTACTGTGTCATTTTTAATTTTAGGAAAATGTCAGTTGTTTGAACACAAGTTTAGTTATCCTAATGCTGGCTCGAAGGAAAGAAAAGCTACCTTTTTATCTGCGCACTTTGCAACAGATGGAATATACAGAAAAATACCCAGGCTTCATCCTGAACAACTTCCACAGTCTCCTGCGATTCTGGCAACAGCATTACCTCAACAAGGATAAAGACAGCACCTGCTTAGAAAATGTATGTGAACCTCTTATCATAGCAAGAATCAATCATGGCAATATCTGTCTACTAGTCACCTAGCAAAAATGGGAAGTGAGAGGTTGTGAAGGGAAAGAAGGGAACGCGTTCTGCCCCCCAGTGTAACTTTCTGCAGTGCTTTTCACACCCCCTTACCCAGCCAGGTCCTTTCTGTGAGCGATCAGACTACAGCAAGGCAGGTGCTGAGTTTCCCTGCAAACAAGACCTCAGGTCTTAGCTCTGGCACACAGAGGTGACACTTGCCAATGCTGAGTGGGTTTGAGAGGCAGCAATGTGAAGGCAGGACAGAATCCAACTCCCAGACTAGTTAGCACCTTAACCAGGCTGTCCCCTCTCTTCCTGGTGTGGCAAATGGTGCAGGAGAAGTATCTGGTGTAGCTGCTAGAAGACAAGGCAGCTGCCCTGTGGTAAGCAGCCTGCAACTTTCCACTCCAGAGCACTTGGGCACTGAGAAGAGGAAGAATTGACCCGTGATGAGAAGGTGACTCTTTGTATATGCACTAGAAGGCTAAAGTGAGGTTGCACAGGTTTCTTCCTTGACTTCTCAGTGCTTTGGGTTGCAGCTTTAACAGATTTTTAATGTGTTCATGGAAAAGCCCTTCTTTGGTGTGCATGTACTCTGCAGCACACAGCCGCCCACGGCCGTGATGAGTGCAGTGCAGGTGGTCTTCTGCAGACGAGGTACCTGAAGAGGGGTGGTGGCTTGGAAGTAGTTAAAATAAGGAGCTTCAGTTCCCCGGAAAGGAGAAGTGCAATGGAGGGACTCTGCGTGGGAAGAAGCTGCAGTGAATGGTGCAGACTTGCAACACCTTTCTCTCAGCCTTATTTGATGCAGTACGCTTGGGTCAGTGCTGGGCTGAGCCAGTCGGACCTGGGGAGTGGCAGGGTGGGTTGGGGCCTGTGACACCCGGGCACTGTGTCTCAGCGTTCATGCCATGGTTTGACACATCCACGTATCCATGGACACACTGCTGAGACCAAAGCGACACACTGCTGAGACCAAAGCGCTCTGCTGTTGCTGCATTTCAGGGTCGCATTGTGCTGTGCATGCATGCTGCAGTACTTGTTGTGTCTTGGGCCACTGGTGGGGTGAAAATAGTTGTCCAGTGTGTAAAGGCTTTGGGTAATAGATGATGTAGTGTAGGGCTGTCAGAGAGGTCTTTTGGCCCTAAGAGAATGATGCAGGAGGCATGCGAGCAGGGAGGGTGCATTGTCCTTGTGTCTTCCCTAGGAGTGGGAGGTACAGCCAGCATTGGCTTGATCTGTAGCACCGTGATGTCCCAGTTTGTGTTTGAACTGGAGGGCAAAGGAGAAGTTTGGGCGTGTGTGTGTGTGTGTGTACTGCTGATAGGCAGCCCTGCCTGCTGGCCCACACAGGCTTGCTGGGGTGGTGGTCATCCTGTGCTGCTCGTAGCCGGGCTATAGTTGCCACAGGGTGCTGGTAGCCCCTGCCTACAGCTGCGCAGCGGGAGGCTGCTCGTAGAAGGGGTGGTTGGTGCATCATCCACCCCTCCTGCTCCATGCCCCAGGGAGGGTGGGCTGGATGGTGAATCAGAGGTGTGAAAGCGGCTTTCAGTTCTCCCTGCTGAATGCCTTTAGGATGTGTCTTCTGCTGCATGTCAGTGCCTGTGGACCACACTAACCAGCCTCTTCGTCTCTTCCCGCAGAGCTCATGTATTAGTTTTACCTACTGGAAAGAGACTGTATCTATACTGCTCAGTCCAGACCGGACATCCCCCTGTGCCATAGTTAGCTACATCGACGAGGCGTATATGGACATTGACAGAGACTTTTCTGAGGAGTAATTCTTCACTCTGGCTTCTGATGGACAGCGCTTGGAGGGTACCTCACAGCCCGTGGATTTTCAGGGATACGCTGTGTAGTGTGTGTGTGCGTGTGCGGCTTGGAACCGTGGAGCGTTACTGCATTGTCAAAACCCCCACCCCTTCCCGGTCCCCATCTCTGATCTCTAATGGATGAGACTTTGAAAGCTCTCTGGGCAACACATTCAGGGATGTATCTTCCAGTTGTTCTGGGATAAAAATATTCACCTGTAAAAACCAGCCTCTTTATTTTTATTTTTTTCCCCTCTCCCATTCCAACGCGGCTGGTCAGAGATTATTTTTTTTTTGCTGACAGATGAGGATATTCTGTGTGTGCCAGTTTAATTGTGGCTGTCTTTCATGGCTACCAGAATTAGCGAGTCAAAAAGCACAGAAATTGCCCTCCAAATGTGAGGTCCAAGGAGCCCGTCTGACTGGGACCCCGGCACACCAGCCACGTGCAGAGCCATCACAAGGACTCCCTGCAGGTGTAACTCTTCTGTTGGGGTTTGGAATCAGGGGTTTAGGGTTGGTTAGAGTGTGAGCGTGCGTGTGCGTGTGTGTGCTTTCAATTCCTGAGCGCCCTAGCTCCAGTCACCTCTTTACCATCTACTTTTGGATCATTTGGTACTAAATCTGTCTGTTTGTGCGCTAGGAGAGAACCTCTGCTCCTGCTGTCTTTCCTGCAGATCCTTCCCACCTGAAGGCGTTTTACGGTGCTGCGGAGAACAGAGACATTTCAGCAGTGGTGGAATTGCAACAGGGGTTGACTTTTTCACGGAGCACTAGCATTAAAATGTACTAGTTTTTTTTAAACTTGCGGCTTGTCCCTTCTTGGGTAACTAATCTGGTTTTAAAATCCTTTTCAGGACCATTGCCCTTGATGCTAACCTCCTATGCCTGGAAGTCTTATGTCAGTCTCTGCTTTCAGTCTTTAATATCAACACACACATTAATCTTGAAGTGCAATATTTACTGGAGGTGTCAAGTTTTTCCTGGATCTATTTTAATCAGAATGTGTTAAATGCTAGGAATAAACACTCCTGGTTGAAAGTAACTTTGTAGGATATGTTGGGAAAGGGGGAATGGGGTTTCGGCAGTCCTGATTGCCAAACCAGCATGTGCCCTGCCTGCTCACCAACATTAGTTGTGTTGCTCCAAGACAGTCAGATTCCCAGGAATGAAATACAGTCTGAAATCCTGAGCCACTGCATTTAAGTCAAAAAATAGGTGTCTTGCAGCTCCAGCTAAAAGAAACCAGTTTTCTTTGAAACACGTATCTGATTTTTTTTTTTTTACATTTTCTTAACTTATTTGATGAGACGACTTGATTTCAGCTCTGTCCAGCCTCTGGAGAGGGTCTGGGGGTGAGGATGTCCCAGAGCTGTAGCATTTTGTCTCTAATCTTTGCCAGCAGAATGAAACCCACTCTGAGGATCCCTGTGCTGAGGTCTGGATGAGTGGATGAGGCTTCCAGCCCTGGGTGCAGGGCTTGCTCTATAAAAGTCACCCTTCTCCTCTCGCTTATCTCACACTTCGGTGTCCTGCTGTGGACTTGCAGTCAGTATTTTGCTTGCAGGGTGGTCAGACCTGTGAGGTGATGAGCTTGTGCATAGACCTGGAGCTCCTGGGGATCCTTGCGTCCCTCCCCGGGGGGGCTGAATATCCTGGGGCAGACTCTGCCCCGCTCCAGCGAGGTTGCCCCGGCGGCACCACTTGTGTTGGGGAGCTCCTGGCTACAGCAGCTGCAACTCTCTGTTCTTCATCAGGTCACTCACACCCTGCCCCCTCCCTACCCTGAGCTAATTTCTTTCCCATCTGTACTTTTTTGTTCTTGGGTATTTGTGTTTTTGGTGTATCTTTGCTTCTTCTTAACTGTAATAGATGTACACTTAAAATAAATGCTTCAAATTAAAAGGCTTTTAAGTTAAGGGATGCCTTTGCCATAGTCTAGTTAATTGGTGCATCCAAGGATTGCTGCTATAACCCTGCAGAGTCTCATTTACATCTCTGTATTTATGTAACGTACAGTTCGGGGCCAAGCTGCCCCTTCCCTGCGTGGGGCCGAGCTGAAATCACACCAGCCTCTGCCTTCTGCCTCGTGCATCCCTCCTCCCCAGCCTGGGACCAGCGGTAACTTTTGGGTCCTCGCCTGCTTAGAGGCAGCTTGGCTTCGCCTTTGCCTTCGCGCTGAGGCAGGAGGCTGAGCTGGCCGGCTGCCGCCCAGGGCACGGCAAAGAGGAGCACGCTGGTCTCCGGGGGAAGGCAGGGAGGGCCGCAGGCAAATTTTAACTGGGGGCCATGTCTGTCTGTGCCAGATGCCTCAAGAATCTCATTTTGAGAAGGGACCAGGCAGCTCTGTCCTTCATCCTTGTTTTGTTCTTATGTATGGAGAGCACGGGGGGGAAGGGGAGAGCTCGCTGGCATCAGCACAGGGCGCAGCGGGCTGCACACTGGGGCGGGGGGGGGGAGGCGGGACCCCTGTCACTAACATCCTTCTGGAAGTCTGCACTATCCCTATGGATTGCTGAGGTTCGTGCTGCCCGGATTAATGCCAATTTACTAACTGCAAATAAACATATTAAATGGAAACTATTAAAGAAATCTATTTTAAAGAAATGAGTGGAGATGTCTTTCTTTGCAGTCCCTTTGCCGAAGCCATAACGCCCCTCCCTCTGCCCTGTGGGACTGGAGTGAGGATTTTTGATGTTCTCCCCAGGAATGATGGTTTTGATGAGGTCTGCTCTACCGTCCGCCCTCACTCCAGTCCCCTGCAGCTGAGAGGTGGCTGAAGTGTTTTCATGGGAAGGGATGAGGAAAAGGCTCTTTTCCCAACCCCTCCCAAGGCCTGGAGCAAACCAGGGCACTAGTGCAGGGAGAGGGGAGGGCTGTGCCTCTGCTGCCTGGGAAAGATGTCCCCCAAGACCCCAGCTGCCCCCCACATCTCCCGCAGCCAAGGCCAGGGACGTGGTTACCCTGTGACAGACACAACAGAGCAAGTCCTGGCAGATCTACGTTTATTCACGTGGTGTGAAGCTGGCAGTGGCTGTTGCAGCCATTTGCCTTCAAGCCACAGCAGGCAGCTGGGGACAGGACAGGGCAGGCAACCGGGCTCCTGCTACTCGTGCTGGCAAAAAAAAACCAAACCCAAAAGGGCTTTGGTGAGACCCTGGGCCTGGAGGCAGGGAGCACCCTGCCACCCTTCAGGTCCTGGCAGTAGTGGTGGGTGAGGAGAGCAGTGCCACAGCAGCGCTGGGCAGGATGAGGCCATGGGCTGTACAGCTGCTGCGCTGGCTCCAGGGGTGGCAGGAGCCCCTGCCCGGCCTCCCCTGCCCCATGGCTGGGTGGGCTTACCTTGGAGGTGATGACCTCCCTGGTGCGGGCACGCAGCTTGTTGACCTGCGTCTCGGCAATGTCGGCACGTTCCTCAGCATCATCCAGCTCGTGCTGCACCTTGCGGTACTTCACCAGGTTGGAGTTGGCCTGCTGCTCCTGCACGGGGAGATGCGGGTGCATGGGACACAGCCAGGGACAGGTTGTGAGCTTCCTGTGACAGCTCATGGTCCTTTTCCCTTATGGCCATCCCAGGCTGCCCCCGGGAAGGGCAGCACTGTCTTCCACCCCCCGAGGAGAGCTGGATGGGGACAGGCACTTACCGCCTCCTCAAACTGGCGTTTGTAGCTCTTGACCTTGCTCTGCAGTTTGTCGATCAGGTCCTGCATTCGTGTCAGGTTCTTCCTGTCTTCCTCAGCCTGCAAGAGCCCTGGCCCCGTTAGCAGGACCCACCAGGCCCCCCAGCTTAGGCTCCGGCTGCCCCAATACCTTTATCAGGAGTCCCAGCGGTGCCAGAGCCCTTCACACACTGAAAGCATCAACCAACCCCGCTACCAGCCCCGTGTCCCCTGGTCCCCCAGCACCTAGCTTAGGAGGTGCCAGCAAAACGGCAAGACAGAGAGGCAGAGTAGGTGGTGGATGTTGGGACAGCAAGAAGCGCTGTCGGTCCCAGCACAGCGCCCAGAACAAGCCAGGGCAGGGCTGGGCTGGGGTGGGGGGTGTTGGATATCCAAGACAAGGAGCTGAGGACAGGGAGAGGCAGGCCAAGTCCTGCTGGGCTGGAGCTGCGCCCGGTGCTGCCGTACCTGGTAGCTCAGCTCCTTGATCCTCCGCTCGTACTTGCGAATGCCCTTCTGGGCTTCAGCCATCTTCTTCTGCTCCGTATCCAGCTCTCCTTCCAGCTCCCGCACCTGCGGGGGGGGTAGGGGCCAGCTCAGCGCTCCCCTCCCTCGCGCCAGCCCCAGCCCCGGCTGAGGTCAAATCACGGTCCCCACACCAGAGTAGCCACAGCCAAGGCTAAGCCACCCCAAGCAAAGGCACAGAGCTGGCCCCAGGCTTGCAGGTCCTCAGGGACTGCCCCTACTGCCCACGGTCCCCCTGTGGCACAGCATGGCCCCAGAGGGAGAGGGCAGTGCCAATGCCCTGCAGAGCCCAGTGCCACAGGGGCTGGGGCAGTGCCAGGAGCCCGCTCCTGCATGGCACAGCCGGGGATCTGCCCCTGCCACCTCACCCTGGCCTCCAGCTTCTGGATCTGCTTCTTGCCCCCCTTGAGAGCAATCTGCTCCGCTTCATCCAGGCGCATCTGCAGGTCCTTGATGGTCTGCTCCATGTTCTTCTTCATCCGCTCCAGGTGCGCACTCGTGTCCTGCTCTTTCTTCAGCTCCTCTGCCATCATGGCAGCCTGCAAGCCCAAGAGCACAGAGGCATCACCACGAGGCCTGGCAGCCCTGACAGACACAAGGGCACAGTGGAGAAGCTCTGAGAACCTCCCCTCTCCTCCCACCCACCAGCCCCACAGGGTGCTGGGCATCCTTGCCAAACCATACAGCACCATCCCCACCACGATCTTACATCTGTGATAGCCTTCTTCGCCTTCTCCTCAGCGTTGCGGCACTCCTGCACTGCATCCTCCACCTCGCTGCTCAGCTGTGAGATGTCGGTCTCCAGCTTCTTCTTTTGGTTGATCAGGCCCGTGTTCTGCAGACAGAGGAGGGTAGTGCCACAATGACCGGTCATTCAGCGTGGCCACCAGACAGGCTCCTGCTGCTCCAGGACCAGCAGAGACCAGGATCCAATGGTCCCTCACCTGGGAGTGGAGCAGGTTGACCCTCTCGGTGGCCTCCAGCAGCTCCTGCTCCGCCAGCTTCCTGCTCCGCTCTGCCTGCTCCAGCGCTGCCCGCAGCTCCTCCACCTCTGCCAGCAGCAGGTTGTTGCGGCGCTCCAGGGCAGCCGCCTGCTCCTTCAGGTCATCGTTGTGGCGTTGAGTGTCATCCAACTCGATTTGCAAGTCCTGCCGGGCAGTGTGGCGTCAGTGGGGGCAGGAAGGAACTGGGGCTGGCAGCAGGGACAGCACTGAGCCCATCCCACCCGTGGCCACCCAACCTTGATCTGGGCTTGGAGCTGGCGGCCGAGTTTCTGGAACTCGGCAGCCTGGCGGTTGGCGTGGCTCAACTGGATCTCCATCTCGTTCAGGTCTCCCTCCATCTTCTTCCTCAGACGGACAGCCTCATTCTTGGCCCGGGCCTCCGCATCCAGCGTGGCCTGCATGGAGTCCATGGCACGCTGGTGGTTGCGCCTGCAGGAGGACAATGCATCAGCTCCATCAGCCCGGGGACACCCACTCTGGGGCAGTGCTGTCAGGGCCATGGCGCCAGCTCTGCTCCTACAGCAACGGCCCAGCTTGTCCCCTCAGCACACACCTCAGGTTCTCAAACTCCTCGTCCTTCTCCGCCAGCTTCCTGTCCACATCAGCCTTGATCTGGTTCAGCTCCAGCTGGATGCGCAGTGTCTTGCTCTCCTCATGCTCCAGGGCTCCCTAGAAACAGTAGCAGCCATGAAAAGGTGGTTGCTGGGGGGGAACTCCCCAGCCACCCACCCCAGCCTGGCCTCTCCCCCCAGCCCAGAGCTATGGGGAGCAGCACAGGGGGAGTCACCACAGAGCCCTGCTGAGGTTTCACAACCCCCACGACCACGGACCAGGGGTTGCAGCCCAGCTCAGGACTGCCACCCTGTCAGCATGGTGTGGGTTGCTGCTTCAGCATTTTCTGGCCAGTGCTGCAGGGTGGGACGGGGGCTCTCAAGGGCAGCAGGGATGTGCAAGCATCAGTGGGAAACACAGACCCACCTCAGCCTCCTCCAGAGCTGCCTGGATATCACTCTTCTCACTTTCCAGGGCTTTCTTCAGCTTCTCCAGCTCATGGATGGTTTTGCCACTCAGACTGATCTGGTCGGTCAGATCAGCAATTTCCTCTGACAGGGACAGAAGGGCGTTTGGTCAGGACAGGGTTTGGAGAGCCAGCCCCATGCAGGTGACTTCCCCATCCCCTTGCCCAAGCTTGGTCCGTGTCCCCCCGGCCTCTTGGATCACAGCCGAGGTTGTGCTTGGGGAACAGGCACCAGCCCTCATTGCTGGGCTCTGCTGCGCTCCCCCATGGTCTGGGTGAAGGAGAGGCATAAGGACCCACGGAGACCTGCTTGTCCAAGAGCGACACCCCCAACCCAGCACCATGCCACAGCCATGGCACTCCTGGCAGCAAAACACGCACCATTTGCAAACAAGAGCCAAGTGACACTGCCCATCTGCCCGGTGTGCCCCCAGCAAGAGGGCAGGACACATGCTGCCTTCCTGGCTGGGCTGCTGCATCCCTCCAAGGAAGAAATGGGCCAAGCTTGGCTGAGCAGCAAGGTCTGCTCCCTGCCTACTTGTCCCACCACATGGCTGAGGACAGGGGAGCCACAGGCTGCCTGTGAGAGCAGGACAGAGAGCCCACAGGGAGAGCTTGAGCCCAGTCCTACCCTGCAGGTTCTTGTTCTCCCTCTTGAGGGTCTCCAGGTTGTCCAGGGACTCTTCGTAGGCATTCTTGAGCTTGAAGAGCTCCGTGCTCAGGCTGCGTGACTCCTTCTGTGATGCCTCTAGCTCTGCCTGGGTCTCCTCATACTTCTGCTTCCACTCTGCCAGGATCCTGTCAAAGTTGCGCTGCTTCTTGTCCAGGGCAGCGCAGGCCGAGTTGGCGCGCTCCAGGTCCACTGAGAGGTCCTCGATCTCTGTCTGCAGCCGGTGCTTGGTCTTTTCCAGTGAGGAGCACTTGGCGTGGGCAGCCTCCACTGCCTCCTCCGCCTCCTGCAGCCGGATGGCCAGCTTCTTCCTGCCAATGGCAGCAAGGGATTAGCACTTCCAGCCCAAGTGTCATCCCACCCCACTGCTCTGAGGAGAGGAGGCCACAGCCTGCCCAAACAGCCCCAAGTCCAAGCAGGAGGGTACAGCCTCACCCTGGGGTCTGGGAAAGCCCCATCCTTGAACAGAAGCCTGCCACCTGCAAGGAACAGACTCCTGCCATGAGACTCACTTGGCTTCCTCCAGCTCCTCTGTCCTCTGGATGGCATCTGTCTCGTACTTGGTTCTCCACTGGGCTACTTCTGCATTGGCCTTGGACAAGTTCCTCTGAAGCTCACTCTTGGCCTCCACCTCCTCCTCATACTGCTCCCGCAGCAGGTCACAGTCATGCCGGGAGGCTTGCAGGGCATGGGCCAGGGCGTTCTTGCTCTGAGGAAGTGGGAGCTCATGAGAGGAGCAGCTGGCCCCAGTCTCCAGGATATGGGCCATGGCACCAGGATTGGGGGCAGTGGGAAGGAACTTCTGTTTTTTCCAGGCTAGGAGCTGCCTTTGGGACTCCTGTGTGCAGGGTGTGTCCCGCCTCCCCAGTCCAAGAATCTGGGCCACTGCCACAGTGGGACATGTCCCATTCCCTGAGACCTGTGTCACTCAGAGATCAGCCAGAAGAAGCCTCACCTTGGTCTCTTCCTCCAGCTGCCTCTTCAGTTCCTCAATGTTCTGTGTGAATGAGGTCTTGCCGCGGCTCAGCTGGTTGATGAAGGACTCCTTCTCCTCCAGCAGCCGACTCAGCTCCCCTGGGTTCAAACAGAGCCAAACCAGCTACTTTAGGGCCTAAATCCTTCCATCCACATTATCCCACATCCCCCAGAGCCTGTGTCCTTCAGCTGCATGGAGACCTCCAGCAGTCCCAGCTGTATCCCCACCCAGGCAAGCTGGGGCCCATGGGCAGAGGTGGACTCCAGCAGCTAAAGGTGAAGTAGGCCAGCTAGGAACCCCTCCTTCTGATGCCCGAGACCACAGCACATCCCCCAGCACAACTAGCACCACCACAGAGGTCCTCTTCCTTGCCAAGCTATACGACACTTCTGCGAGGCCTGAGTGGAGGCACCACACAGCCATCCCACTCCCCTCCACTCCAGATGGAGCTCCTAATATCTTTTTTTGTCCATGGGAGAAGCAGGACAGCCTGCCTGGCTGAATCACGGCTCCCCCACTCAGATGCCCCAGTGCAAGACCAGCCCCAGGGCAGCTACATGTCCCCTGGCTGCCACCCCCACCTACCATTCTCGGTCTGCAGCCTGCCCCGCTGCGTGTTCACGTCGGTCAGTTGTCGCTGCAGCTCATCCACTTTGGACTTGGCCTCACTCAGCTGATCCTCGTAGGTGCGGCACAGCTTCTCGGCACTGGCCTGCACACACCGAGCAAAGCCTGTGTGAGACCCAGCGCTGCCCGGAGAGCACTGCCATCCCAGGAGGGACTCAGTGACTGCACCACCCTGGGACCTCGCTGCCCTCCTCGGCTGATCCCATGTGCACACAAAGCAGAGAGCAGAACCCTCCCAGAGCTTTTGTGCCTCTGCTAAGCCAACAGTGGCTCTCTGCAATCAGTCTCCCAGGAAATGTCTTCCCAGATCCTCCAGATTCAACTAGGACAAGCAAAGCCTCCTGCAAGCACTGCCATAGTGACACAGGGACAAGCTATACCTAGTGAAAACGAGGGACTGTGCCACGGGAAAGAGCTACCTTAGACAACGTGTCATGGACGTGGCTGTGCTGAACACACTGCAACCAGTTGCACTGATGTTCACAGAAGAGCTGAACCTGCCCCGCACAGAACCAGTGCTCACCTTGTTCTTGGTGAGATATTCAATGTTGGATGTTAGGTCATCCACCTCCATCTTCATCTCACTCTTCTCCTTCTCCAGCTTCTGCTTGACGCGCTGCAGGTTGTCAATCTGCTCGCTCAGCTCCGCCACACTGTCTGCGTGCTTCTTCCGCAGAGCAGCCGCTGTGGACTCGTGCTGCAGGGTTGCCTCCTCCAGGTCCCGCCGCAGCTTCAGGAATTCTGCTTCCCGCTTCTTGTTCATCTCCAGCTGTGTGGCTGTTGCCCCACCGGCCTCCTCCAGCCGCTCACTCAGCTCCTCCAGCTCCCGTGACACTTCTGCCCGCTGCTTCTCCACCTTAGCTCTGGCAGCACGCTCAGCCTCCAGCTCCTCCTCCAGCTCCTCAATGCGGGCCTGGCAGAGACAGAATAAGGCAAAACCTGGTGAAGCTCTGGCATCTTTGCTCTCCACAATGGAGCAAAGTGTCTCAGCCTCCTCTGATGAGGAGACACTTTGCAAAGTGTCTCAGCCTGGAGAAGAGAAGGCTCCAGGGAGACCTTAGAGTGACCTTCCAGTATCTAAAGTCTAAAGGGGGCCTACAGGAGAGCTGGGGAAGGACTTTTTACAAGGGCATGTAGTGATAAGGCGAGGGGGAAGGGCTTCAAACTGGAACAAGGTAGATTTAAATTAGATATTAGGAAGAAACTTTTCCCTGTGAGGGCGGTGAGCCCCTGGCGCAGGTTGCCCAGAGAAGCTGTGGCTGCCCCATCCCTGGAGGTGTTCAAGGCCAGGTTGGACGGGGCTTGGAGCAACCTGGGCTGGGGGGAGGTGTCCCTGCCCAGGGCAGGGGAGTGGGAACTCGATGATCTTCAAGGTCCCTTCCAACCTAAACCATTCTGTGATTCTATGATTCTGTGCTGGGGAGCAACAAGCCACCAGCCTGGAGCAAATACTTGGGCTGTTTTGTGACTTTTGGAGGCAGGTATGCCTGGTGCTCCTTGGTAGTCTGTTTTGCAGAGCCTCTGCTCTCCTCTGGACGCTGCCATCAGTCCACCACACTTTGGCAGAGGGCTTTGCTTATGCTACAAATGACAGCTTTTTTCTTCACTTCTCTGCCAAGGAGACGCTCCTGTGCTCAGGGAGGGACTGGCCCACAGAGATTCTCCAACACGTTACGTCTGATGGAAATTTAGGACTCCTGGACTGTGAGAACAGTTCTTCCCACCATACCTGGAGCTCCTTGATCTTCTTCTGCAGCTGGGCCTCAGTCACTTGCCCATCTTCAATCCTTGAATTCAGTTGACTCATTTCAAAGTCTTTCCTGTACAGAAAGAAGGCAGAGCGTTTGGTCAGACAAATGCTGTCCTGCCAAGTCCCTCTGGCTCCTGAGCCAGAGGAAAACTGTTCCCTGCGCCCACATCCAGAGGACAAACCAACCAACCCACATAGGAAGAGACTGTAGGGGTAAGAAGCGGTGCATGGACTACTCTGAGGGAGGCTTAAAGGGGACTCTGGCTCTGAGGTTTTCCCTGTGAGGTCCCTAGGTGTTGTTCTCCAGTTCCCCAGTGAGAATGGGGCACAAGTGATGAAGTCTGTACTTGTAGCTGATGTCCCAGCTCTGCGTTAGGATCCTGCCAGACAAGTCTCTCCTCTCCAATCCCACATACAGAGGAAGCTCCATAACACCCTGATCTATTAGTCAGTGCAGCTGACCAGCTCCTCAGCATCTCTGCATAGTACCCAGGAATACCAAGCCCTCATTTTGCCTGGACTGATCACACCAGCAGTGCTCGAAGCCACATCCCATTAGCCCCTGCAGAGGCAACATGTCCACCTGATTTAGAGGTGGGCACTGTCCTAGCAGAGTAAGCACACCGCCCAGGCACGTAGCACACACTTACTTTTTGAGTTTCTCTTCCAGCTGCTGTTTGTCATTCTCCAGATCCATTACAGACTCTTGTGTCAGCTTCAGGTCTCCTTCAAGCTTCCTCTTTGCTCTTTCCAGGTCCATGCGGACTTTCTTTTCTTGTTCAAGAGAGCTTTCCAGCTGGAGAATGAAGGGAGACAGGCTAGGCAGTGAAAGGACCCTCTGTAGCCCCAACCTTCCCCATGTCCATTGCTGTGGGAACTTCACCCAGCCCTGAGATCCAGAGCTGTTGCCTAGTTTGTCTCCAGTCCCATTACCTCAGCCCAGGACTGCTCTCCATGGGGTACTCTGGACCACCTCTTGGTTCAGGGGCAGTTTATCAATGGGGTTATTCATTAACTGGACATAATAAAAGGAGATTTGATAATGATCCCACCCTCCAGATACTCTTCAGGGATACCCTTTGGGCTTTTCTGGAGGTTGGCTCAAACCTTTCTCACTTCACTGTCACTGGCTTATGACTCACATCATCCACTTGCTGCTCCAGTTTGACCTTGGCTTTAGTCAGTGTGTTGACCTTATCTTCCTCAGCCTGCAGGTCATCCAGAGCTTGCTGATGGGCCTCTTGCAGTGCTTTCTTCTCTTTCGTCAGCTTGGCAATGATCTCGTCCAGAGCAGCCATCTCTTCGATCAGGTTTTTAACCTAGATCAGTGGGGTTGAAAATTAAGTGCATCTTTTCAGAAACAGGGGAAGCAAAGCTAATACAGCAGCCTGACCCATGAAAGGCAGGAGTCCATGATCAACAGCAGCTTGGGACCACAGCAGCTGCCAGCCCCTCTCCCCTTGGCCAAGCTGGTTCCACCAGATGGCTTGCCAATGCCCCAGATCATTTGCCGTTGCACAGAACCCTTTGCCCATACCACTCCTGTGCAATGAGACAGGACACCAGAAGGGTTTGTCCTCTCCCACACCTTTTTGTGCTCTGCCTTGCCTCAGCTCCCACACACCAGCAGCCTTGTCCCTGCCGTTTCTCTTTGGTGCCCCCACAACCACTGAGGTTCCTGGGCAATGAGGCTGTACTCTGCAGGGAGGGTGAATTACCTTGTTCTCTGTGGCATGCTTCTCCTTCTCCACCTTGGCCAGCGTGATCTCCAGGTCATCAATGTCCTTCTTAAGCTCTGCACACTCATCCTCCAGCTTGCGTCTCTTGGCGGTGAGGTCTGAGTTCATCTCCTCCTCATCCTCCAGACGCTCCGTCAGCTCCTTCACCTTGGCCTCCAGCTGGATCTTGGACTTGATCAGCAGGTCACAGCGTTCTTCTGCATCTGCCAGGTTGTCTTGCTCCTGGGACAGACACAGGAGAGCCAGTGCTCATACACTGCCCCAGGAGCGTACCAACAGGCTCTCAGCCATGCTACCCTGGCCCAGAGCTGAAGCTCTCCTTGTGGAAGGGGCAGAGCAAGCAAAGGTGCTCAGGTGTACAAAAAAGACAGTTCCAGTCACTGCATATCTTCAAGGGCCATGGGAGGACAACTAACACTAACCAGGGCCAAAGAGCTAATTGTAACTAAATTTTCCAGAGGAAGGAAACACTGGACTAACGCTTCCTCGTGCGGAAATGGCACAGATTAGCCACAGCCTGGCGAGCAAACATTCCCATCCCTCCCACCCCAATGTGAGGAGATCACCCTTTCCAGAGCCAGGGGAGCATGAATCCCCATGGCAGCCCTGAGATGGCAAGTGTGTAACATCATTGTTTCAGGTTTGCACCAAGTCCAGCATTGCAATTCAAACAGATTGTGGCAATGAGGGGGGTTTCAGAACTGCAGGAAGCTGAAGGAGGGATCTAGCATGCTCTGCTCCTTCTTCTACCCACAGATTCTGCATTATCTTTACACTTCAATAGAGAGGGTGAAGCACTCACTGCCTGCAGCTGGAGAGCCAGGTCATTCTTCTCCTGGATCATGGAGACCTGCTTCTCTTCCAGCTCCTTCCTCTTAGCCTCAGACTTTTCCAGAGCCTCCTTCAGCTTCTGGAACTCCTCCTTCAGGTTGGACATTTCCTTCTCAGTCTGAGCAGACTTGAGTAAAGGCTTGATCTTGAAGAACAGCTTCATCCAGGACCAGTTCTTAACAGCATTGAAGGCCCGGATGTTCCACTGAATGGTATAGAGGGCTTCCCTGGAGGGATAAAAGCATAGCATCATCATGGGTGTAGATTCCCCACCTCTCATCCTTACTGCAGCAAACGCCTGGCTTTTGCAGGCCTAGACATGGCTCTATTCTCCACCAGGAGGGCAAATGGCAGTATGTTGGATGAATGGCACGTTGTCCACACACTGTAGTGGCCCTAGTGGGATGGGTAGTGTGGCCTGGCTGTCAAGTTTCCTCACCCTACATTCCTCCAAATCTTCTAGTGGAAGCCAAAGGCTCCTCCCACCTAGATACACTGACCCTCCCTACCAGGCCCACACCAGAGTTCTGGCAGGTCTGCCTCCATCCCGTCAGGTCAGGGTCTTACCCAACCACTGCCAGCCATAGGCAAGCCCCACAGGTCAAACCCATTGAAATGTGCAGAAGCAACAAGGAGAGATGCTCACAAATGTCTGCCTCCCCCCCAGCTCTACCTCCTGCTGATGATCTTCTGATACTCAATGCGCATGAGGTGCCCACGGATTCTGGCCTGCAGCATGGTCAGGATCTTGGCCAGACGTTCATCTCGCATCTCTTCCAGCAAGCCCAGCAAACCAGCCTTGAAAAATACCTGCAGGCAAGAGAGTGAGAACAGAGTCAACACCAAAGAGGACACAGGGCTCAGGAGTAACATAACCTGTCAGGCAGACCCGGGCTACCTGTGGCCAAAGGAGGAATACACAGAGCAATGAGGGCTACATGCTGCAGGTTTAGGTGCCCCCCTGAACGGGCACACACCCATGCTCTGCACTGGTTGGAGGTGCACCCACACAAGGCATAGGCACAGCTGGGCACCACATCTCCCTGCCTGCGCACATCCCCTCGCATGCCCCCGCAGGGACTAGCTGCTGTGTTGGGTAGGAGGAGATCGGGTGGCAGCGACCTTCTGCTCAGACCTGTTTCTTCCAAGCCTGTTTCTTCCTCTGCCCTCCTCAATCCCTTCAAGGGCCACACTCAACCTGCAGAGCACAGGGCTTCAGCAGGGCTGTGGCCAGGCAGAGAGCAAGCTGGGCACAGAGAGTAAACTGTGGTTGCAGAGAGATAGGAGGGGCAATGTCTCTCTGCCAAGGACCAGCTGCCTGGTCTCACCTTGGTATGACCAAACTTGTACTGCGAGTGATCCAGTTCCAGGGAGCTCAGCAGCTTCTCTGTGGCCTTTCTGCTGTCCACAAACTTGTCATCTGGAATGGCTGCTGGATTCAGGATACGGTAGCTGCAGTGACAAAGCACAGGGAGGACATGCAAGAGAACCCCAACACAGTTGATGGGTCCATCATCATCCCTGAACCCCACTCATGCCAAATGCCCCTGGGAGCGCATTGCTTCAGCTCAGGCTGGAGCCACATATGAACCAGGAGCTCCAGGGTGCAGTATGGGCTCTTCTGCAGAGCAGACACCAGGGAACCCTGCCAGATCTTAGTCCCTGAACACAAGGAAGGCTGTGCAAGAGGAGGCCATTGGCTTCACCATGCCTGGTCAGGCCCAGGCCAAGCAGGGTGGATGGGACCAGCCTGGAGAACGGTAAGGATCCCAAGGGCAGAGAGAAATCTGAGCCAGGATCAGAGGACCTGAGCCTTGCCACCATCCACCTGCACCAGCCCTGCATTCAGTATCTCAAACATCACCTGCCCTGCTGTCTCATCGTGTCTGGCACCAAACTATCCACGTCTGGCACCACAGAGCCAGCAGCAGAGCTATCCCAGGCTGTGCACGCACTGGGCATATTGTGGTGGTTCAGACCAGCCCTGCACAAGCTGGGGAACAGGTCAAAAACAGTGCAAGTCTGTCGCCCGTCAGAATACGTGTGGGTTGCTGGGCAAGGAAGAAGATGGAATTACCGCTGCTTGAAGTCTGCGTAGAGGATCCTGTTGGGAAATCCCTTACGGCAGATACGGATACCTTCTAGGACACCGTTACATCGCAGCTGGTGCAGCACCAGGAAGGCATCCATGGCTCCTATGGGTGAGAACAAAGATGGAGCAGACACTCAGCCCAAGAGGACAGGGGAAACAGAGCTGCAGCATGGGTCTGAACTCTGGAAACAGCCCATGGTTTTGAACACAGGTGTCAACCTGTCCTGCAGGTCTATACTGAGCACCAGTGTAGCAGCTGGGGCCCCAGATGGTGGAAGTCAGCCTGAAAGACTCATCCGTGCCTGCTGTTATACACAAGTGCAAGGCAGCCCAACCACCAGTGCACAGCCAAACTGGAAGCCTGGCATAACTCATTCTCCCCAGTGCAGGAGACTGTCACGGGTCACAGGGGTTTCCACACCGAGATGGGCCAGGTCTCAGCAGCAGCAAAACTGCTGCAAGAAAAGGGTTGGGGAGAAGGTGGGTGCAAGAGTCCCTGCCAGCTCCCACATGTGGATGCCACCCAAGGGAACTGCCAGGGTGCTCTCTCAGTCCTCACATACCTGGTGTCTTTGTCTCATTCGGGATGATGCAGCGGACAAAGTGGGGCTGAGTGGAGCGCAGGTTGGTCATCAGCTTGTTGAGATTCTCCTGTAGGGCAGACACGGGGGATGAGGCATGAAGCGACAGCTCTGCTTCCCTACAACACTCCTCTCCAGCCCCTTCCCCCCACAGGCAGGGAGAGAGCGGACACTGAGAGCCCCTTACCACTCTTCATGAGAGGGGGAATCCCCTTCTGCTTGGCTGCTCTCTGTGCAGCCCTGTAGCAGGACCACTGCCTTCTGCCAGGGTGGGAGCAATGGCAGAGGGGACTGGGCTGGCACACATGCCAAACGGCATCTGCAGGTTTTGCTATGCCAGAGAGGTGCCAGCTGCTTCCCAAGTATTTGTAGGTAAGGTTTTGCTGCAGGGGTGAGCCAGGAACAGAGGACTGAGCATATTTCTGGTTTACAGCTCTGCTGCTGTCCATCAGTCCTGCCCTCAGCACCCTGCAAATCTGGTGCTGGTATCCACAGTGCCATCTCTTTAGGTTCTCCCTGTACCCCCACAGTGCTGCCCGTGCCCCTTGGCTGAGACAGGGGGTCCTGCTTATCCAGCCTGCGCCTCCTTTTCTCTCCAAGGCAGGGCTCAAGCCAAGACGTGGCCCTGCCTTTTCTTGTGGGAAAGGCATCTGTGCCCTCGATCTTTCCAGGCTGCCTTCACCCGCTCCTACAGGATCAGCCTGTCCAGGACCAGCTCGGGGAAGGGAACGCCTTCCCACAGCTCCATGTCATCATGGGGCAACTTCTCGCCACAGACATCTTTCCCCAAGGCTTGTGACTGCCCAGGAGGAAGAAAGTCACACATCTTCCCGAACAGGGGCTCTGACACAAGCTCTGCCCTCTTTGAGCACCCTGTCACCACAAGGCTCTCAGGGCAGGACACAGCTTTGGGCTCACACACCCCTCTGTGCTGTTTTCCAGTTGCTTAAGCTCTGGGGTGGACAAATAACTCCTGTGGCGAGCATGGGAATAGGGGTGCATGTGAAGTAGCTCAGGTCACTTCCCTGGACAGGACAGCAGAGAGCTGCCTGCTCAGAGACCTGTAAGATCCTCCTCCATTTTCTTCTGCCCAAAGGCTGTCCTTCCCGCCGACAAGAATGAGGAGAGAAGTAGCACAGACTTAAAGTGATGTTCATGTAATACATTATCTAAACATCACTACAAGTCTTAACTGCCGCTCTCTCAAAGGTGAAGGAGCTGCTGGGCAGCACAAGCATCACGCGGGCAGAAGCAGCACAAGCCCCAGCTCAAAGGGAGCCATCGCTCTCCCAGCCTGGAGCCTCGTGTCCCTCCCTAGCAGCATGGGCACAGGGCTGGGACTCTGCCAGGCACAGGTCTCTTGCCCAGGAATGAGAGGGTGTTAGGAGCTTTTGCCTAGTAGTGGTTCCTCAGGAGCCCTGGTGGTCCTTCAGGCCCCAGGAGCTCTTGTGCAAGATACCCCAGAGTCTTGGTAGGGAAGTGGGACAGATAGCGGGACACTGAGCATGCTTCCTGGCTGGCTCTTACCTTATGCAGCTGCGACACTGTTTGGAAAGAAGCTGCCTTTTTACGTTTCTCCTTGGTCCCTGGCTTGTGAGGTTCCTCTGTTGGGTTGAAATATTGATTAATTACATCAGCAAAGCATCTGCTCAGCTTGGAGAACTCAGAAGCACCCACCCGTGAAACTCCCATAGTGCCTTGCTGCAGAGCACAGCCACAGACCACCAAAAACATCTCCCACAGCACCCAACTCTTGGGTGTTGCTCCTCAGCTTTTGGTACCAGGGGACCCCTTCACACATCCCAGGTCACAGGGCCACCAGGACAGCTCTACAGCACCACACAAGCTCAGCCTGGTTGTAATCACCTGCCTAAAGCCCCTAGGTCAACACTGCACGTCCAGAGCACCCACCTACCCAGGTCAGAGAGGTTTTTAGGGGTCAGTGTGGGTCTTTGCCCAGGCTGCTAGGTGCAGGAATGTTGCACCAACAGTCGGATGTGGGGGTAAGGAGACTTTGCTGCAAAGGGAGAGAGAAACTGAGGTAAAAAAAAGGGTGAGGTTGTTCCTCACCTGAAGTAGAGCCCACATAGTTCTCATAGAGGGAGGCCAGGAGCTTGTTTTGGGATTTTTGGAAGACGGACACCACTGTCTCATTCAGGGGGTCCTTGTTCTTGTCCAGCCAACCAATGATGTTGTAAGGCACCTGTCACCAGAGGAGAGAGACAAAGGTAAGAACAGCCCTGCAAGCGGGAAGGTCTGAATGCTGTGGAAGAGCTGACAAGAGACATACCACACCAGCATAGTGCACCAGCTCAAAGTGGGCCTCGTATTTGCGCTTTTTATCCGGCCGGGGCTTCTGGAAGTTGGGTGACTTCCCAATGTGGTTGTCATAGAGCTTGGCTTTGAATGACATGTCGGAGGCTTTTGGGAACATGCACTCCTCTTCGAGGATGGACAGGATTCCCAGTGGCTACAGGGAGAAGGTGGTATAAAGAGGTTTGAGCTCAGTGTTGCTATGTCCCATCCCAGAATGGGGGTTCTCTGTGCCACTGAGTAAGGTGAGGCAAGGCTTCACTTGAGAGACCTCATCCTCATTCAGGCAAATGTTGCAAGACATTGACCATGGGGCAAGCTATCACAGGGGTATTCCAGGCTGAATCTGACCTCCAGCCAGTCAGAGTGGCACTGGCCAGGCCTGCCAGACATGGGAGGGTTGCCCAGTTCCATCAGTTTGTGGGGAAGGGGAGGTCCTCTCCAGTATCCTGACAGGTTTTCTCCTTTCCAAAAAAAGTGAGTTTCTTCCATGCAATGGTGAAAATCATTTATACAAGCTGCTCAGAATCAGCAAGTAAGAGGCACTTACTCAAGTAAGAGGCACTGAGGGGCAGCAACTGGGTAAGAAAAAAGGGGCAGAGATCACTGTTCTCTAGAGGAAAAGGCTGCACCATGTTTTGTGGCTCACCACTGGGCAGGAACAGAATTTCCATGGTTTCAAACAGTCAAAATTTACGTCAAAAAGTGCTCAATGGTCTGGAGGCTCTGAGCTGTATGTGAGGCGAAAACAAAGTTGGGCACTTGCCACTGACTGGGGAGCGAATAATTTAATTTCTGGTAGAAGAGCACCCCTCGCTGTTCCAGTCTTGCAAACAAGCCACCTACCAGAAGTACCGTTCCTGTGCCCTGACTCATGCTTTACCTTCTCAATCAGGTCGATGCAAGCCTGCAGGTCCAGGCCAAAGTCAATGAAGACCCATTCGATGCCTTCCTTCTTGTATTCTTCTTGCTCCAAGACAAACATGTGGTGGTTAAAGAACTGTTGCAGCTTCTCATTGGTGAAGTTGATGCACAGCTGCTCAAAGCTGTTGAACTGTAAGAACAAAACAAACCTGCATCAGAAGGAAGAGCTCCAGACATGAAGGGATTCACTCTTCTGCTTTGTCTGGGTGTGAAGAGTGATCTTTCCTAGGCTCAGCTGGATTGCTACTAGAGGAGGTAGCCAGGAATCATTGGACATGTGCCCACAGCAATGTTAGAACAGTCCTTGTGAGCTGCCCGTTTGCTCCAGATAAATTAATTTAGACAAGAGCTCTTTTTCTTATCAAGGCCAGCAGTTTCTTGGAGGAGATGGAGCTGTCAGACACTAGGGGACTGAGCTGTCTAGCTACAGCATTCCCCCAAACCCATTGCAGGGGGCCTGCAGAACTCACGTCAAAGATCTCGAAGCCTGCAATGTCCAGTACTCCGATGAAGAACTGTCTTGCCAGCTTGGTGTCTAGGGTCTTGTTGATCCGAGTCACCAGCCACTTGAACATGCGGTCATAGGTGGCTTTAGCCAGGGCTCCCACAGCATAGACAACCTGCCAAAGCAAATCATAGAGCAGGTCATGGGCACTTATCCTTCTCCCTGCTTTTGAAGGAGCTAGAGGCCAAAGAAGAGAGCTCCTCTTGGCACATAAAGGACAGACAGACAGATCCACAGAGTTCATGGTTACAGTATATGCTCCAAGATTAGTTTTCATGTTCTCACAAGTGTGTTCTTGTGTCCCTGGCCTGGTCTTAGCCTCTAAGATCTTAGGATACAGATTCAGACTAAAGTGATATTTTCAGAAGCCTTGTGCACAGCAGGAGCCTACAGCTCACTTTGGATAAGACACTGGCTCTTAAGGTCCTCTTGAATTTTACTCAAGGACTGGCTTGCAGTATTCTGGCCAGGTTTGGGTTCCTAACTGTGATGTGGCTGGAATCTGACAAGACACATTTTTGGTACATATGAGTCTCCCACAAGATCAGTTTAGATGAGTTTTAGATAAGTATTAGATGAGTTTTATACTTTCCAGAGCTGAACTCTTCATGGGAGTGTGACTGTTTCTGAAGCAGATCCATAGAAACTGGACCTCTTCTGGCTGTGATCCAACCCACATTTCAAAGATACTGAACTGAACCTCCAGCCTTGATTAATATCCAAAGTTATCTGTCAGCTTTGCCACCAAATTCCCTAGCTGCTGAAAGCCTGTAACTGTGGATACATCTTCTCATGCTGCTCTGAGTCTTCTCTGAAACACAAGAGAGTGAATTGAAGCACCAGTTGCCATGTACACAGAACATTACACAATGGACCTGCCTGCAGAGGAGTCACATACCAGCGTGAGCAGGGAGCTGGCGTCCTGGCACACTCACCTGTTCCACGTTCTGACCTTTGGTCACATACTCATTGCCCACTTTCACACGAGGGTGGAGCAGCCCCTTGATGAGGTCAGCTGAGCTGACTCCCATGAGGTAGGCAGCTTTGTCAGCACCTGTAAAACAGTACAAAGGCATGAGGAGCCAGCAAGGAAGCCCCGGGAAGGAAAAAAAAGAAAAAAAATAATTACCAGCTCTTCTGCTGATCAGTGCTAACTATACTAGTTTTTCCACTTGCTCCAGAGCCTCCTCCACTGTCTAGTGCGATTTCCCATCTTGGATATCGTATGATGCTTTTAAAGTCTGGACCTCCTGCCTGAGAAGTTACTCTTTGGAGGAGACGGCCATATCAGACCTGCTGCACCTTATCAGGTGCCTATCAGGTTTTTGAGTCTTCTTGATCTGGAGTCCTGTATGCATTTTCCAGTGGAAGTTTGGATTCCCATGCAGTGAATTTGAACTGACCACAAGAGAGGTGATATTCTTGATTATCTTTCACAGACTCCTAACAGCAGATTGTAGTTAGAAAATCACCTCTGTAGGGAGATTGCTGCTAAATCAAAGTCATCTTTAATTACCAGGTAGCAGCTGAATCCTGTGTTGATGTTCCTCAGGCAAGGGGAACTCTTCCTTCATGAATGTTAGCCTGACAAGGTCTGATCCAGGTAGTTATTTCTGTTGGATCTATGCCTCAGCTGATGTATATTTACTGTTTAAATCTTCCAGTTAAGCAACAGGACTCCCCCTTCTCATCCTTCCACGTGCTGGGAAGTCACCCTCTCCTTGAAGCTTGCTCCATTATGCCGGGGAGCCAGGCATAGTGCAGCAGTGCAAAAGCATTAGAAAATATTTGAGCTCTGAATTTTCAGGTTTGTTCTGCAGCCTAACTATTCTCTTAGATCTATGATTTGCATTGGACTTGCCTAGAGCAGCAAATGAGGAAAAGTATTACACAGTGACTGTATCCTACTCTAACCGCTCTTCAGGAGGCTGTGACTTGAGCAGGTCCTTGCAGTCCTCATCATGGCCTGGCTCATAATTTGTGGACAACCTGCTCTGGAAGACTGTCTAATGAAGTGCAAGAGAAGAGGTGATGAAGGGCAGGAGAACACTGAACAAGGTGAAGCACAGCCAGGGTGTGACAGCCTGTGATATTGCTGAGGTAAGTCTGATGCAGATGAGACCACCTAATGTTTGCAGAAAAGGCTGTCCGAAATATGCCCACTCAAGGACAAGCCCCTTCGTTCACCTAAAGCAGGTCCTAAGACAGTGTGGTTGCTTGGGATCATGGTCACAGACCTTCACAGACCAGGCAAGGCCCAGAGAGGTGGTAGATGCCCCATCCCTGGAGATATTCAAGGTCAGGTTGGATGAGGCTATGAGCAACCTGATCTAGTTGAAGAAGTCCCTGCTCATTGCAGGGGGTTGGACTAGATGGCCTTTAAAGGTCCCTTCCAACCCAAACTATTCTATGATTCTGTGAAGTTATCACAGTCTGACCTTGAAGGAATTTGCATGCCCAGCCCTGGCTGGACATATCTGGCAGCATGGAGCCAAACTCACTTTCAGTGCCATCAGCCTCTGCCTGCTCTTCTCGCTGCTTTTGCTTGAACTTCATGTTGCCGAAGTGCATGATAGCGCCCACTATTTTATAGGAGCCGTATTTCTCATCATTGCTGAAGCCCAAGATATCCATGGCGTGCTGAGGAGAGACAAAGCAGCATAGATAGAACAAAATCATCACTCTGAGGTGAGGGTTTGTTCTCCCACCATCCCCTAAGGTGCTCTCCCTATCCTGGGGCTCTGGGCAGGGTGCTCTATCCAGTGGGCACCTCACCAACGAACCAGAGGGATCTCACAGGTAACTTAGAGAGGGACACAGAAAAGCCAGGACACATCCCCATGTCTTCCCAGAAGGAGGTTGCGCCCTTCCCCAGGCCCCCGCCTCAGGCTGTGCAGTGTGAAGGAAGTACACGTACATCTGTTGCCATGAGTTCCTCGCCGTCATCCAAGTTGTCCACAGTTGTTACACCCTGAGAGCAGAAGTGGTAGTCGTAGGGGTTGAGGGAGAGCAGCAGCATATCTGTTGGGGGGAGACATGCAGGGAGTGAGGCCAGTCTGGCAGAGACAAAGCTGGGGCAGAGGGGCAACCCTGGACACAGACAAAGAAGTAAGGCTTCACCAGCCTCAAATAGAGAGCACCAGCCAGTGGGAGGAACAGCCTCTTCAAGCTCAGGCAGGTCCACACATAGGTCCACCTCTTCTGTGATGTGCCTCCTGCTTGCTATCTTGGGATATGGCTTGGCTGCAGACTGATTTAGAAGTGGCCATCCATGTCCTTGTGACCAGCAGATAAGATTACTGCACAGCTCTCCAGACCTGCCTAATAAGGTATTGTTCTCGAGCCAGCAACAAGCTCAAGAGCTCACAGCCAAGAGGCTGACCAGCCCAGGGGCCCGTGCCAACCATCTTTCTGCAGCATGGAAAGGTTTCCTGTGCACTTCGTGTGACCTGGCACCTGGAAGGCAGGGCTGCTCACAGCACGGGACTGCCCCACTGCAAATTCAGGTCAGCTGGGGAACACATCTAGGATATGTTTATACCAGGGCCACTGATGTGAGTGAGCTGTGCAGCTGTTTTCAAGCTCACCTGAAACAGGTCATCTCATTAGGGTGGCTGAAGGAGCTCAGAGTAGGCTGCAAAACACTTCCCCCTACCCCAAAATAAATAAATATCCAGCCTGCACATGCTGAGGTTGGTGCTGTACCCACCACACAATGAGGACTCTGTGCAAGGCAGCTTTGAAAAGCACTGTCCCACCCTACATATAGACCCTGAGTGACCTCTTCTCTGCAGAAAGAGCTTTAGTCTGGCTTCTCAGTCTGTGAGGATAAAGGAGACAGGACTAGATGACCTCTTGAAATCCCTTCCACCCTGAATTATCTGCCAATCCTAAGATCCTGCGCAGCTAGCAAAGCGTTCGAGGGCAGCACCTGCACCCTGAGCTGGGTTTGCACATTCCCCGTGGACCCCAAAGCTGACAACAGAGCTCTTTGTGGCCATTTTCAAGCCACCACACTGTAAAGGTTATGCTGCAGCTTTGGCTGCCTTACCTTGCAGCTCTGGTTTCTTCCCAGAGAGAATCTGGTAGTAGATGTGGTAGCTTCGCTCTTTGGGTTGCTGGAAAATCACTCTTGATTTTTCCAGAAGATCTAGAAGCAAATAGGGCAGAGGGGTTAGGGGAGGGCTTGTTCTTTCCTGGAGCTGACCCAGGATCAGCACAAACAGTGAGATGAAATCCCTCCCCACTGCAGCTGGCACACATCTACTCACAGATGTCGATGTCTGCAGAGGCCAGCTTCCCTGAGGGGCCAAAATGGATCCGGATGAACTTGCCCTGAAAACATGCACAGGGAGCTAAGCACTGGGCTTGGCTACACGGGTACAATTCTGAACAGCTCCTAGGAACCTCGTATCATTACAAGATGCTGGTAATTTCCCACTTCTTAGCCTTCTGCTGATGCCAGGCAAGTTACTGGGCTCTGTGAGGGGTAGGTGGGTGAAGTTCTCTGGTTTGCAATATGCAGATGGTAAGACAGCATAAGGCTTTAATCACTACGTAGGCAGAAGTTTCCCTCACAACAGACAAATCCCTGTCCTCCGGCCTGTTCTTAAAGCTAAGCACTTCTGCAGGGCAGTGTGATACAGAGTCTGCCCACAGCCTCCTGCTGTGTGGTGTGCTGAGGAACCTCACCCAGGAGTGTCTCCTTTCCCTCCAAGGCACAAGAACAGGCAACGAAGCCACCCATGGTTGATGAGCTCTGCATCCCATGGCAGACCCAGGCTGGGCTTAGCCAAAAGGATGCTGCTACCTGGAAGGGGCACACTTGCCTCTCCCAGCTCCAGCACTCCAGGCCGTGCTTACTGGTCCTGTCAACTTTGGTCCTGTAAGGGACTTCTCTCCAGCCACAGGCTGTGACACTGGGGCGATTCACTCTGACCAGCGCACCATTTACTGTATTGATGAAACCAGAGGAAACTTGGTCCCAGCAGCCCAATCCCAGTAGGAAGCACAGCTAGCTTCCTGCTACATGCCTTTGGCCCACAACGTACAGAAATACAATACCACAAACGATGTATTCGGCTTACATAAACACAGCACGTTAGCTCTCTGTCTTGCTAAGACACTTACAAAACGTGAGGAGTTGTCATTTCTTATGGTTTTGGCATTGCCAAAAGCTTCCATAGCTGGGTTAGCCTCAATGATTTGATCTTCGAGGGTGCCCTGGAAAACAAAACCAAAGGGTGTGTGAGCTCCCACCCAGCCGGAGGGCATCTGTTACCAACAACAGATGGAAACAGAGAGCGGGGCTCCCTGCGCCATCTGCCTGCTACGCGCGTTAGCCGTCTTTAAGAACTTGCTGCTCCTGGGTACCTCCTTGTCTCATAGGGCAATGAAGCTCAGTTTAGGGGTCAGCAGAGCTGGGTTTTGCAGCAATTCTCTCTGTGGGTTTCTCCTTGCCTAAAGCGGCCCCTCTGAAGATCCAAGCCACTGTCCTCTCTGCACACAGCAGTCCTTAGCCCCTTTCTTAGGCTGCTACACTATGCAATCCAAGAGCAGGCACGCATTGTCACCACAACAGTGCAAAACATTTCAGGCTCTTTGGCTCTGCCCGGTATTTCCTCTTCTGCCAAACCAAAGTCTCGGACAGTGCAAATCACAGCACATGGCAAAAGAAAAGATCCAGATACAGGCCTGACCTACGACTCCCTACACCAACAACATGCACAGGGTCGCTGTGTGATGGCAACACATCACAGGTCCCAGCTGGTGTGATCTGCTCAACTCACTGGAGCTCCCCTGAGCAAGGCCCAAGATTAATCTATCTTCCCTCAATCTCATTTTTCCACTGGTGTTTCGTATGCTCGGTTCAAAGAGAAAGAGACAGCCTCCACCTAATGCACACAAAGCAGGACAAGAATTCAAAGAGAGAAGCAAGAGACTCATGCCAAGCCACACAAAGAACAGCGGGGTTCGACAACAGCAGCGGGGTTTGGTGGCACAGGCACCTGCAGGATTTTTCATAAGAGCTTTTGCCAATGCTCTGACACATTACAGCCCACAGGGCTTTCCTTAGGTGGGAAACACCATCTCTGGGCTCTGCCCACCAAGAGCCGCGCTGTCTTTTCAGCGTTGGGCCCACGACTGCTCCCCACCTCTGCAGCTCCAGGTGTGTGGAGGGCAAAGGAGACAGGGAGCAGCTATGAATCACAGCTTGACTGACAAACTGTATTTTGTCACTTGGATAGCCTTTGATCTGTTACCTTGGAATGCAGCCTGATCTAAAATTGCCTGGCCTGTGAGATTCAACAGGGGCTGCCCCATGGGCTGCCCCAGGACCCACAGATTCAGCCCCACAGCTGCTTCACTCTTCATAACTTTGCCCAAGTGGTCTGAGACTCATGTGTTACTGAGCATCCCCCACCCAGGAGTGTGCATCAGCCTCAGTGCTCAGAGAAACCGAGGGCCAAGGACAGAGGACTGAGCTGCTGGAATGGCTGAGCCTTTGGGGTGCTGGGAGCGCCAAGGACTGAACTTTTGCTGGGTTTCCAAGGGCGCTCAGTTGTTTCCTTGAAGCTAAGCAAGCTCTTCAGAAATGCACCCCAGAGAAGGTCATCAGCTGCCTGCAATGTGGTGGGCTGAGGCAGTTCAGGTCTTTGCAGGGGGTGGCGTCATCAGGGCCCTGGTCCGCAGCCAGAGCAGAGCGCTGCCGGTGGCAAAGAGGGTCTTCCCCTGCACCACCACCCTCGGCTGGGCCTCAAGGCTGGGGGGACACTAACTGCTCAGAGAGCGGGGGCTTCACCTCACCTTTGGAGGAGCCCACGCCACCCTCAGACAAACACTGTGCTGGTTAGAAACAACCATTTGAAGAGTAACGATCCCTTGAAGGAGAGGTGGGAGTTAGAAAAAGTAGAAAGTCACTAAGAGATGAAACACCAAAGCTTCAAACTATGGGAAAGTGGGAGCTACAAAGCCAAGCGGAGAACTAAACGCTTCCCAGGCTCCCAGACCCAAGGCAGGTGCCCCACACAGGCATTCCCCATCACCCCGCCATCTCTCTGCAGTGCAGCACAACCCTGTTCTCAGCATTAAAGATTAGGAGTCTACAACACTTACCCCAGTTTTAGTGGCAAGAGCTGCCTAGAGAAAGGAAAGAAAATTGTCTTTAGAAATCCAGAAAAGCCAGGCAAGAACCACAAGAAGCATGGTCAGAAAAGCAGGGCATGACCATTTAGTGCCAAAAAACGTCCAAGAAAAAATGGGAGGATTAAACTTTATAAGAGATGCCAAAAAGTTGTTAAATAGATTAGCTCAAGAAAATCAAGAAATGCGTCAAAAAGCAAGAACAGTTAAATCCAAACCCAAAGAAGAGTAAAGAAAATAATGCTGAAGTATTGCTTGTCTGATACCTAAAGCAGCCAGTTTGCTTCTGCAAGGGAAAAGCAGGCTGGGGCCTCAACATATCAAGAAGAAATAAGTAATTGCAAGGGCAGCTCAAAAATAACAGCACCAAAGAAATGCAAGAATCAAAACAAGAGCAAGAAAAGCACAAGGTAGAAAAGGGTCAAAATGAACAAGAGGAGAAAAAAAGGAGAAAAGGGCGAAAAGCAAGGCTTAAAAGAGGCAAGGTGGGAAATGGCAGGTTTACTCTATTCTTTTAATGTTCCTTAAGAAGATCTGTGGGGTGTTGAAGGAGGAAGAGAAGATAAAGAGAGCATCTAAAGCACCTCTCCAGGCTGCACAGATTGAGCAGCCACATAAAAAAAAAAATATCCATTTCCCCTTGAGCAGAATAATTTCAAGCCTTGCTTGTTCAAAAGTCAGGGAAAAGCCAAGCCCTGGGTGGGTCAGACCAAAACACGCTTCCAAATGCAAAAAGTTGGGGGAAGAAAAAAACAAGTAAAAAGAAGAAGAAAGAAGGAGGGGGGAAAATAATAAAAAAAAAAAAAAAAAAAAGAAGAAGAAAGAAAGGAAGAAAACAGCAAGAACTTGTTTCAAAAGAGGGTCTTACTAATTTCTTGCCCGGTGTGTCGCCCAAGGCTGCGACAATGGCAAAGTACTGAATGACCCGCTTGGTGTTTACAGTCTTACCAGCACCAGATTCTCCGCTTAGAGTAACAGAAATACACAGATCAAGGACATGAGGCAAAGAACAGGCAAAACGTCAAACAAGAGACCCTGCCGACCTGCCACCCTGCTCATCCTGCCAGGAGGAGAGAAGCGAAGCATCGGAGGGACGGGGAGGCCAGTGCTATCAATCCCCTCCAGGCTGGGAGCGTACATGCTTGTCTTAGGGACTCATCTTTGGAGCGAAACCAAGCTCCATCCTCGCTGCATCCTCCGGTTGCGAGCCAAGGCTCTGCCCGCCCCCTCGAAGGTGCCGTGGGGGGTCAGCTGCAGATATGGCGGGAGGTGCCGGCGCCCACCGAGGCTGTCCGGCCCTGGCCCCAGGGGCTTCAGCTGTCCGGGATCAGCCAGGAACCGGCCTGCCCTTCTCCCGCTTGGGTGGTTTCAGTACATCCCGCTTTCTTGTAGGGGCTTGGAGATGGAGATGGCGATGGCACCGCGCCGGGGGGAATGCTACCCGGGCGAGAGTGGGGTCTTGCATGCCCAGCGCAGGGTGCGGGCGGCCAGCGGGCCCCACTGAGCTCATCCCTATAGTTAGCCGCTCTCCCATTGTAATCCCAGATCACAAAGAGCCGGGGGGGAGCTGGGGAGCGGACACGCGCCAAGCATCTCTCCACAGCCCCTGCCTTTCCTAATTAGGCTATGGCCGAGGCTAAAAATGTCCGTGGCTCCTGGCAGCGGCGTAGCGTCCTTTAGAGTCCTTTATATAGCCCTTATCTATATGTCACTTGAAATCAACCTGGCCTACACCCTCCCACGTCACCCTCCTCCCCCGCCGCCACCACCCCTCGGCCATCTCCCTCTGGCCTTGGCCTCCATCTCTCCTTCCCCCTCGCTCCTCGGAGGACGCCGGCAGGGTCGGGGCGCCCCACGGCAGCTCCCGCAGCTGTCGGGGTGCGGGGGAGACAAAGCTTCGTCACCTGGCGCGGTGGTGGCAGGCTGGGCTGGGCGGGAAGGGACAGGGGGACCGACAGCTGCCAGGGCAGGGCAGGAAGGGGGGAACATGGCCACGGGGTGCCTGTGCGGGGCTGCCCCCAGGAACATGGCGCAGGGGGCCTCGACTGCTCGGTGGGCATGGAGGGGCACTTACGTGATAAGCATGGACTGGTTTTCGCGGTCTGGAAGAGAAGGAGCAGGCGTTAGGCTGGTGCCACCCCAAGAGCCTTGGACACCTACCCTGCCACCCCCCAAGATGGGGGTCCCCAAGGGGAGGGTCTTACTGCGCAGCATGTCGTTGTAGGCGTTGTCAGCGATGGAGTAGATGTGCGGGGGCGCCTCGGAGCGCCGCTTGCCCTTGTAGGCCGCCACCACGGGTGCAGTGTAGACGGGCAGCCACTTGTAGGGGTTGATGGTAACGCAGAAGAGCCCCGAGTAGGTCTGCAAGGGGAAAGGGGGTGGATGAGGGACAGGGGATCCCTGGCACCCCTTCACCTCCCCACCCCAAGGGTCTTGTCCCCTGGGCGCCCTTGGCTTACGTAGATCATCCAGTGGGAGTAGCGGCGCTTCAGGTTGTAGAGCACGGAGGCCTCATTGAGGTGCGTCAGCATGGCCATGTCCTCAATCATGTCGAACTTGGGGGGGTTCATGGGCTGCACCTCATCCTCCTTCACCACCCGCGTCTGCCAGAGGAAGAGGGACACATCAGACAGGCCCCACCAAACACCCTCTCCCCCAAAAACCCGCCGGGTGGACGGACATACTGACAGTCCCGTGCTGGGGACAACCCTGGCCCCTTGCCTGCTGTCCTCCCAAGAGGGTTGTCCTCCATTTTGGGGTGGCGGGGCCAGGGGAGCCCCACCAGCGCTCCAGCCACAAAGCCCAGCTGGGAAAAGCAAGCACCGAGCCCGTCCCCTCCCCAGGAACACAGGTTGCAGCCAAGCCAGGCAGAGGGGGTCCAAGCTGTCACCCCACAATGCGCTTGACACCCCCATCCTACACTCTTCTTCGCAGCCCAAAGCCCCGCAGCAGCACGGTCTTTTGCTTGGAGACATCCCTGGTCGTTTGGGCCAACAGCTGAAGCCTGTACCCCATCACTTATAACTGGATTTATTTAATCCCGCAAAGCCAAGCGCTGGGAAACTATCGCGTTACGTGTCTGGCCTGAATGGAAGAAGCTGGATTTAGCAAATAGTCTTGTGAATAAAGATTAAATGAAACCTTTCATAGAGTTTTTCTTACAGGTGAATATGAAGTGCGTGGTGTTAAAAAGCGTCAGGTGTTAATAGCAGGAAGGTGGATAGAAGAATAAGGGTGGGGTTACATCTCTTGAAACTGTTTCTGCTGGGAAAGCTGATCCAGGGAAAGCAGATACGGTTTTAGATTTTGCAAATCCATGACAAATTGTCAAAAAAGAGAGTTTCAAGAGGGAACAGCAAAAAAGGTTTGGAAACTGCTTTGTTCGCAGAAGCTGAAGATCTTTTAAACATCAAAATAAACTTTTTAAATTGATACTCCCTCCCTGGTAAATTTTCTTTTGGGGAGAGAACAGTTTTTTGCTTTTTTCCCTGATTTCAGACAAAAATATTTTCACAACCTTGACACTTTTCAAAGACGGTTACATATAATTCTTTCAAATTCAGCAGACGCAAGCGCTTCTCAGTGCCATGACAACTAGCTGAGAAATAGAAATAACAAACTCTACCATTCACTGTCTGGCCAGGTCCTTGTTCTTTTTCTCAGTTTTACACCCTTGTAATGATGTTGCGGGGCCATGCGGCTCCCATAGACAAGAAAAGAATATTAATTAAGCTCATTTGCAGCTATTTATCCTGATTGTTTCTTGCTTTGCCTCCCTCCTGCTGCTGGAAAGCTGGAGCCTCACCCCTAGTCACAGCTGGTCCTACCTCTTTGCCCAGCGCCTGTTCTCCCAACAGCACCCCTCACTCTGCTGCGAATCCCGGCTAAAAGGAGCAGGAATTGGCCAAGCGGCCCCTTACCTCCTGTTTCAACCTTCGAGATGAGCCGGGCAGCGGTTCAGCATGGCAAAGGGCTGTGCTGGGGCAGGCGCAGCCTTTGGGCAGTCCTTCCTCCCACGGGCAGGAGCTGTGCTGGGCCAGCCTGACCGTCCCCCGTCCGTCTGTCTCGCCCGGTAAACCGCGTTTGGAAGCAAACACTCGATGGGGGGATGCTGAACCGTTACCGCTCTTGGCAAGTAATTGGCCTACGTGTCCTGACACACCGCAGTGTGTGTCCCCTCGGGGCATGACTGATCACCAAGTGTGGAAGGGTTATCAGCAAGAGCTTGGCTAGTTTCAAATGTAGTCTTGTCACACATATCCCCCCTCCGCACACGCGCGCTAGCCCTTGGGAAAGGAAAGGTATTTTGCTTACTTCATGATTTTTGGTTTCCACAGTGACTTTGCCACCAGAGCTTTCTTTGATTTCCACTTCAATATAAGCTTCTTTCTCATCTGGGATCCAAGCTCGCTTCTTTCCTGGAGGAGAAAGGGAAGGGAAGGGAAGGGAAGGGAAGGGAAGGGAAGGGAAGGGAAGGGAAGGGAAGGGAAGGGAAGGGAAGGGAAGGGAAGGGAAGGGAAGGGAAGGGAAGGGAAGGGAAGGGAAGGGAAGGGAAGGGAAGGGAAGGGAAGGGAAGGGAAGGGAAGGGAAGGGAAGGGAAGGGAAGGGAAGGGAAGGGAAGGGAAGGGAAGGGAAGGGAAGGGAAGGGAAGGGAAGGGAAGGGAGACACAAAATAGGCTGAAATGTAGGAAACCATTTGAAATGGTCAACTGAAAGCCACATGAACAAAGTCCGGTAACATGAAAGGGCAGTGATTATTCCTTCCTTTGCTCTTGGTCATAGGAGCTGGGATTTCTTTGTCTTTTTCATGTTTGGCAGCTGTTTACTTTGCCAGCGTCAACTTTTAGTCTGACGGAAGTCTGCTGCTTCACGTGTGCTTGCACTCAGACCGTTGTGAAAAAAAGGACAGTGAGAGCAAGCAAAATCCCCCTTGTTTGCTGAGCCAAGAGCAGCGAGGCAGAGCACGAACCGGGCCCTGGAGCCTGAGCACAGTGAACTGCGGTACAGCGGCATGGCTGCGACACAGCAGGAGCGCTGCGGGGTGACCTCTGTACAGCTCCAAAACCAAATGGAGCTGGAGAAGGCTTTGCCACCATTCCCTCAGCCCATCTCCCTCCACCCTCCTGCCCCTCAGAGTCAGGGAAGATGAAGGACCACCTCCTCCTGCACCTCAGAACACAAGGGGACAGTGAAAAATCTGCTTTTCCTACTTCTGAGATCTTCCTGTCCTCCAGGGTGTTGAGGGCAATTCTGCAGTGCCCGCGATACCTCAGGTATCAGCACTGGGAAAGGGATGGGGATGCTCTCCAAAGAGAGCCATGGCCAAGGGGCTGGCTTGGGGCACACACACGGGGCTGTGCCGAGAGCTGCCTCGGGGTCTTACCATCGAACGGGATTGTCTGAAGCTTCAGCTGCTCTGTGTAGCTTTTTCGGAGGTATTCAGCAGCCTCCCCAAACTCGCTCATGTCCAGCATAGACATCTTGCCCAGCTGGAGGAAGACTTGGCAGCAGCAAAGGAAGAGTGAAAGACACCTAAATGCTGAAAGAAGGGAAGGGACAAGGAGTCAGTGGATGGGGAAAGCACCCGCCGCTGGGCTGCTGACCGAGAACAACACGGTAACCACATGTGCTTTTGATTTTAGAGAGTGAGAGAAGACGCTGACAACAATACTTGCTAATAATTACTATAATAACAAGGCAATTACTAAACACTTTCCCTTCTGCTGCTATCAGCCCCACGCTGCAAGTCCCAGCTGGGTGAGCCGGCATCGCTTTGGTGTCAAAATCCACATTCACGTTTTAGGTGTCACCAGAAATCACCAACGACACCCCTTTTCTTGATAAACTCCGCTAAAACCTATTCCAGCTCTACAGACCTGTTGGATCCCTGGTGCCCTGCACAAAACCTCTGCAAAGACCCGGGTCCATTTTGCAGAGCAATTTTGCAAGATGATAAAAGCAAGACTGGAGGTATTATCCCTGGGAAGACCTCTTCTAGAAGACCACCGTGACAGCTGCTTGGAAAAGCGCTTTTACGAGAGTGCTTTCTAATATCCATCTAATGCGGTATCACACAGCAGAGCTCCAAAATGCCGCAGCGATCACGAACGTAGCCACTGCTGGTAGCCAGCAACTTGGCAAAGCGCGCGGACCTTAGCAAAAATGCTCTCGATCCAGGTCTGTCCCACCCTCCCATGTACCGCCAGAGTCAGCCCCTGTCCTCCGGCAACATCCACCCTGCAGAGGTGAAGCGGGTTAGTAGCAGAGGACAAGCGTGCACACAGACATGCTCTTTATTACTAACCTTGGTGATAGGACTGAGTGGCTGTGAGCGTGCAGCAAAGCCCCTTTTTATTGTGTCTGTCAAGGTCAGAGTGGGAAAAGATATGTCAGAAATTCCCATGTGTCATGTCCACACAGCTCCATTGGTGCTGCTGTCCCACTGCCCGGAGAGACACAAAAGGCAAACTTCGCTTTTATCTCTCTGCAAATGCAGCCTGGTTATTTTTATTCCTGTATTGTCAGGCGAGTACAAAGGCAGAGTGAGAGACTCCAGCTCGGGGAGGCAGCGCAGCTCTCCAAGCCTGCCCGTGCTGCCTGCAACGGCAGGGAGCAGAGGAATGAGAGCTTCGCCATTTCCTCCTGCACCTGAGCAATCAGTCCTCCTGCTTCTTCCCTGCACCCTGCCAGGGATGCGTGCAGCCACTGGCTTTCCGAGCTGAAGCATCCCAACTTCTTGATCAGCTCTGATTCAGCCTCTCCCCAGCCAGACTGCCCAGGAACGGGGCACCAGGGAAGGACCTCGAGGCTTGGTCTCTGCTACCCAATTGTCTTCTTCTCAAAGAGCTTGGCTTGTTTCTCGAGGCACGCCAGCCGCTGCCCATTCAACACCAACCACCAGAAACACCAGAATTTACCTTTCTAGTTATAGGCATGAAACTTAACAGTCTTGTCAGAGGGGCCTGACGCTCCCCTGAGCTGTAGTGGCCCAAGGGCAGCCCCCCTGGGTGGGCACGCTGCTGGGCAGAGGGGCTCAAGTCCCCCGCTCTGCCTGGCTGCCCTGGGTGGGCTTTGCCTTTGGCAAGCTCTGCCCAGCAGTAACGTGCCAGGTCCTGCTCCCAGAGCTCGCTCACCTTGGGGTGGGAGCTTGGTTCACAGCTACGCCAGATTCAAAATCGCTCAACAGAGGGGTTGCTGGGTTTCCTCCACACCGTTTTACCCGGGCAGCACCCAAAGACACTGTGTACAACGTGGTAACCACAGCCTGGAACACACCCCCATGCTGGCAGCACCACCACGGGCTGCCCGAGATGGGAATGGGAACCGGCAGGGGCCAGCCAGACCCACAGCCACGGGGATTTCTGTGCCAGGCTCAAGGAAAAGCCAGTTTAGTTGCTGACACCCCAAGTGCAGTGATGTTTCTACCCTCTGGGCTGGCTGTGTTGCTGCCTTCCCAAAGGACCCTCATGCCTGCCCACCAAGCGCTCTGCCCCCCTCTTTGCCTTTGCTTTGGTGCATTTAAAAAGCAAAGCAGGGCTGGATGCTTTTCTGCACCCCATCTCCCTCCTGCCCGCACCGGGCCAGGCGATGCCGCTGTCAAGGGCAGGACCAGCAGACACCTTTCCCAGGGCAAAGGGATGTGCACACCCTGCCAGGGTGGGCTACCACTGCTCAGCCCCCCGGGAAACACGGCCGGTCCTCTCTGCAGCGCTGCTGTGCTCCTTCCCGGACACAAAGCCACTCCATGCCCACCGTGGGAGAAGGGGCACTTGTGGGCTGCTTGCATTCAACGCAGACTTGTGTGAAATGAGCTGCAGCTGCCTCCGGAGCTGGAACTCAGCCTAACTGGAGCTGGGTGACTCAGAAACCCCACATGCACGTGCAGAAAAGGGCAGTATCTGCCCCCCCCCCCCAAATGGTCTGGATGGCTGCAACCCCCATCCTTGACCGGGGGCTGCCTCAGTGCCAAACCACCTCTTGGCTCCCCAGTCGTGTGGTCACGTCCTGGAGACATAGACATTAGAAATAACCCCAGCAATGTGATACTGGAGAACCAGGGCTCACGGCTGCAGGGTTTTGCTGTTCCCCAGTCAGTACCCCTCACACCCCGAAGTAACTTGGGATTGTTGTATCCTCCTGAGAGTAGGGGAAACTGAGGCACGGGGTGATTAAGGATTAGCTGCACAGTGCTGTGCCCAGGCTGGATGTGGCATGGCCTCTGCCACAGCCAGAATAGCAGCACCGGGAGCTGCTTAGGGCACGTGGCTTCAGCCTGGGCACACAGCCCAAGTTGCAGAGAGATTTTTGCAGCCCAGGACCTGCCCTGAACCTAAACCAGGCACTGGAGGGTGTTTCTGCTGACGCCCCAGCAATCATAAGTCTTCCCATCCAGCATGCAGGCATGGTTTGCTGCTACACCCCATGAGTCTGGGTTCCCAGTGCCATCTCGTCCGCATCCCCCTGACAGGCCAGTCCTCTGCCCTCCCACCCTGCTTTGGAGTGAAGTCAGAGAGAGTCATGGGATGGAGGAGGACTCCAGACCTGTCCCCTGTGGCTTGAGCCGCTGCAGAGAGGGTGGCTGGGCTCATGGATGTGTTGATGTTGCCTTCATTGGCAGTGTGGCACGGTGCCAGTATTCTCCACGAATTAAAATGCTCCCATGGAGGAGAGCCTGTAGCATGAACAAGGTGACTTTGAGTACATCAGGATAAAACAGGGTGCAAGCCCCCATCTCCATGTCCCATGTGGGCACTCTCTCGCCAGGCTGGTGTTCAGAAGCTCAGGTCCTCATCGGGATTTGGCAGCAGCTGGTGCGGAGCTGGACTCTGCAGTTGTGTCTACTGCAACTCCCCTGGGGAGACCATCAGGGGGACACTAGTCCTGAGATCCCTCTTGACCATGGCATGACAGAGGTGCTCAACCTTGCCGAGATGGCAGAGTTTCATTGTCCCAAAGAGCCATGGGCACTGGTGGACCACAGGTCCCTCTGAGGTTACTCTGGTGGTCTTCTGCCTCTCTGTCCTGGGCTCGGAATCAGGTTTCCACCCACAGCCTGGAGGACCCTTTGGCAGGTCCGGTGCCAAGTACCTTTGCCATGAGTGCCCTGGCAGTGGGACGAGCTCTCGGCCCAGACCTACCAGCTGGTCCAGCCTCACACATTCTTCTCAGGGCATGTACTCGCCCCACGCTCTGCTCACCCCCTCCTCTGCCTTATCTTTAAAGAGGTTTTATTTTCGGAGATTCCTTCTGCAGTTCCTTCTGTTCGCCCTAGTTTCTCTCCCTCTTTGAAGAGGTTCCAGCAGGGTCCATCAAAGGCCGAGCAGATCTGTAGAAGGGGAAATGTGGAATGGTTGCTCCAGCAGCTGCTGAAGTGCGCTTCCGCTGGGTTTGGGTGCTTTCGGCGTTGGCGTTTGTGATGTGGTTTTCAGGGTGATAGGAAGCTCATCCTCATATTGCTGCCAAGGCCTGAGCTGTGCCCTGCTCAGACAGGTGTGACGGGACATCCTCAGTGGGGCAGTGGCCGCAGAGGGCTCTTATGGACCTCCCATGAAACCCCACAGGCACAACGAGGAGCCCATGGCTTTAGCCTGAGCAGAAGGGAGTTGGCTTTAGGTGGCTATTACCCAAAGCAAACAGTCTGCCCAAATGTCCCACCAGCCCTGCACGGCCATCCTCAGCAGTGGGAGCATTTCCCCTGATGTTTCAGGCACCTCTGTTCTTTCCCCCATAGCTCTGTGCTTGATGTTGGCATCCCATGATATGATGGAAGAGGACGGAGCTCCTCAACCATGCCCCCAAGGGCTGGACAAGCCTCTCCCCACAGGATACCACCAGCACCAGACTGCAGAGCTGCCCCTTCAATGAGCATTTTGTGGTCAGACCAGCTCCTATCCAGCCCTGGAGGGCCAGGAGGGTGCCAGGGGCTCAGCTGTCCTCTCCAGAGAAACCCCCTGGCTGCTCCCCGACCCCCAGGAGGAATGTTTCCCATTAGCAGGCTCTGATAAGTGGCAGGAAGGAGAATTACTCTACATGTCGGGCAGTTTGCTAGAGGTTTCCACACTTAACATATCACCGCTATCAGCTCCCTGAAATGCACTGGAGGGGAGTGCGAAGGCAGCTGATTAGATAAAGACAATCTGCGGAGGGGCTATTTCAGGCATATTTCCATCGAGCGAGAATGCCTGCTTCCAGCGAGACAGGCGGAGGTGACAGGCCAGCGCTGCCAGTCTGACAGCGTCCCTCTGGCTCAGCCTGGCCGTGCAAGGCTCCCTCCAAAGCAAACCACTAAATCCCCACAGTCCTGTCCCCCCAGGGTGAGAGACACAGCAGCCACCGCCCCAGCACAGCTTTCCACGCACCCCACAGCGTCAGCAGGAGACCCCAAAGGGACCCCAAAGGGCAGGTGCTCCAGTGGAGTTCAGGATGGGACAAGAGCTGGATCCCCTTGTCTCACAGCTCCCTGGGCACTTCCCAGCACGAGTCTTCTCCTGCCAGGACATCCCACCCCAGGGACAACGCTGGTCCCCCTGTCCTGAGCTGGCTGTCCTTCAATCAGCAGTGAGGTGCTGCTTCTATGAACCTTTAGGAACATGTGTGAAGCTGCCGCTGCCATGAGTGCCTCAGTGCAGCGGGACACAGCTCACTGCAGCATGAGGTTTGGGCAGCGTGGGCACACAGGTGGCTGAGGCTCGAGGCGCCAAGCTCACACTGCATTCAAGGAGTCTCCAAAATAAATATTAGATTGAGAAAGTACCCGGAAGAGACATGATGTGAGAAATTAGCGGCCAGAGTCAGCAAGCAAGGTGCTGGGAAGGTCACACACAGGCATGGAGACAGCGAGATCACCAAGAGAATGGGAAAATTGGAGAGGTTTAGTTTGCTCGCTTTGAATTTACCAGCTTTGAGGATCTAGGGGGGTTCTTCTCCAGTGGGTTTGACACCGTAAAGCATCTGTTTAGGAATGAAGGTTGTACTCAACACTGTAAAAATTACAGGAACGTGTGAGCCTTCAGTGAAGATGCTTGAGGTTTTGGCAATGCACTTCAAAACAATGAGAGAAAAGAGAACCTTGCCCAGTTCATTTGAATACTTAATAGCACCTTAATTGCTGCTGGCCTGCTGGGACAGACCCTGGCACACAGTAGCTGTTGGAAAGCATGGCCAAGAGCTGCCTTGGAGGCTGCGAGGGAGGCGCAGAGCCAGAGCAGAACCAGAGCCGGGACATGGTTCTCCCAGTCCCTGTGCAGGATTTGCCCCTGCAGTGCCATGGCTGTTCTGCTTTTGCATCAGTTCTCATCTGCTTTGAGACCTAGGAGCACGAGGGTGGGTGGTGTCCTGCGCACACAGCGAGCCCACACAACCAACCGCTCGCAGAGCATCGGTCCCTGGGACGATCCCATCATAGCCCCCTGCTTTCTCCACTCCTCACGCACCTTCTTTGCTCCATGGGAAATGAGACTCGGGCCATGTTGAGGAGATAAGCTGATGGAAACGGCTACACTGGGCTGGGATGTGCTGCTTGGCTTTAGCAGTTTTTTCCTTGGCCTGGTGACGGCCACGGCTCTGCTCTCCTGGCCTGTCAACCTAGACTTCTGCTCACTGCAGGCTCAGACACTGCTCGGCTTGTCCTCCCCACTGCGCTTGGTCATCAAGCCTCACACTAGACTGAGCTCAGTTTATCTCATGGCAAGGGACAACTGTTCAAGATGGAGTGACAACAAGCGTGGGAGTTCCTCATGGGACTTGGTAGGCTTGGACCTTCCTCAAGGCTGGCTGTCACCTAGGAGGGAGCAATATTCCTGCATGTCCTCACATCACAGCAGGAGACCTTCTCACATCATTATGGCCCACCAGACATCAGCAAACGTCTGATTTGCAGTCTCCAGTCTGGATACACCTTGGTGGGATGCCACCTTGCAGGCAGCAGCTTTCCCCTACGAGATGTCCCCTGTCCCTAAGCAGGGCTCTGCCCCATGGCTTTTGGGCTCAAGGGTTACCTCGAGCATTCCAGTGCAGCAGCTGAGCTGGACACACACACAGAGCCTGTGCTACCGCCTGTTTGTTGGCCGGTGGGTGAAATAAACCTCCCTAAAAGCTCCCTCAGGAAGCAAGTCCTGGTGTTGGTGGGGCTCTGGCCCCGGGGGACCAGCTGCATGGCCAGCACGGGAGAAGGGGATCAGCATCCATGGCTGGTCCCCCCCTCGGCGCTGCAGAAGCTTGGGCACAGCTCGGGGGAGCGAAGGTACAGCCAAACGCAGGTTCAGGGCAGCAGCTTCGTTTTTCCTCTGCCTCTCTCGCAGCCTGGCTCGGTGCTATTTATACCTCACTCCATGGCCACTCCACGGCGCAGAAAGGCCTGGTGGAAAAGCTAAGGAAGTGAAGTTACTTTGGGGGAAGAAATGACACTACCCGTTTATAAATAACCCGGGTTTCATTGATCTTTTAGATGCTCTCTTGGCAGAGAGTCCAATGTCATCGCTCCAGCAATGCAGACAATACTTGGGCATTGTTTTATTCTCAGTTACAGGGAAAAGGACAGCACCAGCTGCCTTTCTATCTTTAGCCCATGAGAGCACCCTTCAATTGTTCTGCACTTCAAACAATAGGCACACGTGTGGGGGGTTTAAGATTGCTGGCCTCACCAGAGCATTTCGCATCAAAATACGTCCTTAGAGACAATAGATTTCTTTCATGCCCCGGCTGAAGCTGGTATTTATACCACAGAGAAGCCAGGGTGCAAGAGCTCTGTCTTGTTTTTCTTGTGCGTGATGGGCCAGCGAGAGGTTCGGCTCCCCGGGGAGCCCTCTGAACTCTCTTCCACAAAAATAGTCCTATTGTTCTCTCTTTATTTGGCTGGTGCCGAACATCACATCATACCCTCCGCTCGGCTCAAGGGGTCAAGTTAATGGCTTCGCTACTACTCTATTGCAAAAACGAGTTTCTGCTCTAATGCACAAATATCTTTGTGACACAACACAGTTGGCCCAAACCTCAGACTTGGTTAAGTTGGTTTCTTTGCAGCTGGAAGAGCAAAGGAGAATTGGGGGCTGCGGGTTTTTTTTGCCCCCATTTTAGGGTACCAGGCAAAGCGAGCGTGCCAGCGTGCGGTTGATGAGCGATTCTTTGACGGCGCAGACGGGCAGCCAGGCACCCAGCTCTGCGACCGGCCCGTCAGCTGCAGTGTATCAAATGCCCATGCATAACTCAGCAGCGTCGCGGGCAAACGATCTCCTGGCTTTCTGGTGGCTCTGCCAGTGCCCTCGGTGCAGGGCTGCCTCTGCCCCGCATGGCTGGGGGGACCTGGGCTGCACCATGGGCATCCCGGCTGCGGGATGTGGCTGCATGGGGGACGTACCTGCCGCAAAGCTCCCCTTCGCGCGACAGTCTCTGATGAGTGAGAGAAGCAGGGTCACGTCAGAACTATTTATTCCCCCCTCATCGTGGCTGATGTTGTACTAAGTTTCAATTGTCTGAGCCCTCGGCAGCCTTTGAAAGGGGACGCGACATCCCAAAGCCACAAAGCTCATCTTCGAAGGCTCTTTAACAGCCAGAGGAGTGGTTTACAAGTATAAAGTGCTTTTCGTTAAACTTTGTGGGACTCTATTTTTAGCAAATAAAGATAATGTCCCAGTTGCTGTTGTTCATCTTTTGTTGCATGTAACATGCCAAATACTTACCATGTCTGCCATATTTTTTTATCATTTAACCTTCTCTAAGCTACATTGCGGCTCTCTTACGCTGCAGCGGAGATTATGGGCTATCTGCATGTACAAATCCTCCCCAGGCTATTGGCTTACTTTGAAAAGATCTCATTCTGCAGACTGAATTTGGAAAAGAGAAAGAAAAGGCAAGTCACAGCTCTCTATAAAAAGACTTTTCCCAGTCTGAGCGGGGCACATTCATTCTGGAAACTCCCAGGGACAGGGCAGCACCTTTTTCCAACTTTTCACAATGAAACTGGACCATTTTTTGCAACATTTTGCTTAGAAACTCAAGCTTTTTAAGCCCTTTCTCAGACTCTCAGAGCACACAAAGAGGAGAGCGGGCTCAGGACGTGCCAAGACCGAGGGCTGAGGAGAAATGCTCCTGTTTGAGCGAACTCTGTCCTTCTGCATAGTCATTAAAACTCTTGGACTTTGTTTCTCACTTCCTCACTTCCATCCCTTACGGTCGAACAGCCCTTGCCCTGTGGTGGGGTCTGAGCAGGCTCCTGGCACAGGGCAGTTTTCCAGCCAGACAAGACTGGATCACCAGTTCACTTCCAAATTCACAGCCTGGATCTGTATTAATTAAGGAGTGAATCCACAGTTACTCATCAAAGGGATGACAGAGAGGAAAAAGAGAATAGGACTCCCGAGTCCAGAACAGAGACCAGGTGGGTGCATTAGAGAGCTATACTTCAGAGATATTTCAGAGCTTTGTTTCAGAGATAGATCTCTAAAAGCAGAGCCAAGAGGCTTGCAATGGCCTGGAAAACTCCTGGTGATGGTAACAGGATAAAGAGCCGGCCGTCTCTCAGTTCGGCCTGGCCACCGGTGATGATCCATCTGTGGAGGATGACCGAGTGTGTTAACAACAGGCATTGCCCAGTGCTTGCTGCACAAAGCTCTCCCCCACAGGCAGGCACGTCCCAGGGCCGGGGGCTGCCTTTGCACCCCCCTCCTAATGCATCCCACCACGGGGTGCCCTGCTTGGGGCTTCCCCTTGCTGCCCCAGGGTGAGGCCAGGAGCATCACACGTGTGAGCACAGCATGCGTGCGTGAGCCTGGCACCCTCCTCAGCCATCGTGCTCTAGGTTAATATACGCGTATGTATGTCTATACATATGGTCTTAATCCACCCACAGCCTCTCTGCAGGTTTAGATGTCTCCTGCACAGTCCAGCTCCAGGGTGAAGGACTTGCAAGTAAGTCATCAGCAAGTCAGTGGCCAAGCGAGGAAAGTATCCCGTCTTCCTCCCAGGCAGTCCACTGACACATCCTACAGCCCTGGGACAGGCCACCGAGGAGACAGGGCGGTCTCCATCCCTGGAGGTTTTTGAGGCTTGGCTAAGTAAAGCCACAGTCACTCTGATCTCGTGCTAGGGATGGTCCCACTGTGAGCAGGAGGTTTGGTTAGAGACCAGCCCCTTCCCTCTCTCGTTCCCTGACGTGAGAAAATGTCCGAGCTAATTCCTGCTGGTAGACCAGACAGAAAGAACGAGTATCTGCGGGCAGCACACTGTAGTCAATGAAATCATCCATTTTGTGATTGCAGAATCTGATCACCACATGTAGATTTACTCATTCCACCCCCAAAGCTGCATGAATGAAAAATTAAGTCCAAATAAAGATGCAGATCTGAGGCTGGTGTTCAGCCGTTGTTCTACTGGCTACACACAAGTGTCACACAACCCTCTCTTACCACCAATCAACCATTTCAAACGTTCATAACACAGGTTGCAAACCAAGTCCAGCCCTGCTGCTTTTGTTAGAGCCTCACAGCTATGTCATAAATGTGCTGTGAAAATGCTTAAGTAATTATATTACTCCAGTAGGTACACAAATGAGTGCCTTGTGATGACAGTAAATCTTTTTTCTAGTTATGCTGTTGTGTTGATGGTACCTTACTGGCAAACGTGTTAGGGTTTCTTCATTTTATTATGCTTATTGTAAGGGCAGAGCGAGTTAGGACTGACAGTTCCTTTGTATATTTAAATAAAAAAGTAGGAAGGATCCAGTTTGCTTTGGATTTATTTACACATAAACAAATTTTATCTGTTCCTAATACAGACACGTTCCTGCAGAAATAACCCTCTTGATTTATCACACTGCCATTTCGAACCCTGTTGCTGGGAAATGAACGTCCTGCAAGTACATGAAACTGTTCTGAAATCTGAGATTTACCAGATGTACTCGACCGCAGAGGCACAGGACAGCCCCCAGCCTCAGGTCTGCCCGGAAGGAGGGCAGAGAGCAACCCTATCTCCTGATGAACCGAGACAAAGTGAGCGCAAATACACATCTAAAGCGGGAGAAAAATATCAGCTTGCATTATGCCGCAGGGCATCCCAGCGACTGCCGAGGACCCGGGAGCGCCTCCCTACTGCAGCAAGGCATGTGGCTGGGGACATCCCTCTGGGGACAACCACCTCTCTGGGCAAAGGCAGAGGTTTGCAAGACCTCCCTTTTGTGCATCTGCAAGGATGCCGATGGTCACCCCGAGGTTGGGCTGGAGCACCACGGGCTCCCTGGAGGGGCAGAGTCACCCTGGTAGACCCTCCAGGGGCTGGGGCTCTCCTGGGGGACCATGGTGGCCGCCCCGCGTGCCCAGCTGCACCCAGGCTCTTGGCATTCAGAGCTACGGAAAGATGGAGTTGCTCAAACACGAGTTCAATTCAGCTGCTTTAATTCCCCAAGCCAGGCTTGTGGTTCCTCCATCCACAGAGAAACGTGCTCCGCATTTGCCCTGGAGAGTACTTCTATCCAGCATGATGAGATCTGCCCCACTAAATCCATAAAATTATTGATCCCAGATATTCAGACAAGCCACGACCTCATCAGTGTTGGTGACGGCTCCATTCTGGAGAACATCCCTCGCAAGCCCCTACTTGTTCCTCTGCCGGGGGATGCAGGTGAGGTTGAAGCCTGGTCCTCACCTCACCTTCGTGACCACAGGGGTGGCGCGCAGCCCTGGCTTTCCAGCAGCAGCAACCAAACCCAGCGCCAGCGCCCACGCCACGCCACATCCCTGCCAGCCATGGCACCCACGTTGCCAACAGGGGGAAGCCCTGCTCCGCTCTGCAGGGGTGGTCCTTCCCCAGGGGTCCCACAGCCTGCCACACAGCGGGGGGACACCCAGGGCACCTCCGCCACGGCTCTCCGGGAGCTACGGGCATCCCTTCTGTGGGAGATGATGTCATTATTGTGGATAATGACCTGGAAGGGCCCCGAATCTTCCTCTCTGTGGGTTAGCAGCGCCGCCCCCGGAAGCCAGCGCCCACCTTCCCGAACCCCACGGGGCGCCCCCGCCAGCGCTGCTCCCGCCCGTCTGACATCACATCACGTGACGTCACACCCCCCGTGACGCAGCCCCGTGCCGGAGCGCCACGCGCATGCGCTGCCTCAGCTCCTCCCTTAGCTCCTTTCCCCACGCAGCTGTATTGGCACGCGGTGGTCCTGGCTCCCCCCTCCCCGCGCTGATAGGTCGGATACGCTGCCAATCTGTGCCCGAGGCGGGGCGAAGGTGAGTGGTCTGTCCAATCGGCTGGCGGAGGGCCGGAGCGGCCGGGAGCAGGTAGGGGTGGCGGGCCCGGGGTTTGCCTCAGTGAGGGGCCGGTGGTTAGGCCCGTTCCCGGGCCGGGGTCCGGCGGGCGAGAGGGTGTCGCGGCCCGGCCCTGCGCAGGCCGCTGCCCTGCAGCGCCGCCAGGGTCCTGCACGGGCCTTCCTGAGGCGAGGCGCCTCCTCGAGCCGTGGCCGTTCCCGGAGCCGGCTCCTGAGGCAGGCCCGGGGTCGGGTGCTCGGCCCTGCCCGGGCGGGAAAGGCTCGAGGGGCCGGGTGGGTGATTTCTGCTCTGCCTCCTCAGCGGTGGCTATGGCTGCGCCGTGGGAGGACGTCCTGCGGAACGAGGCGGCTGTCGAGGAGGCGGCACGAGTGGCCGTGGACGCGGCGCTGCTGCAAGGCGTGCTGATGCGGACCGAGGGGGAGCCCAATGCTTCGGATGTAAGCGCCGGAGCGGAGTCACGGGACGCGTTCGGTGCGGGCCGGGGTGTGAGTCAGCAAAGCGAGAGGAGCACGGGGAGGAGCCGGCTACCATCCCTGGGTCAACGCGCAGCGCTTTGCAGTGAGCGCCCTGCGGCACGGCTGAAGCACAGCCGACCCGGGGGGCTGTAGTCGCCTCCTGTCCTCCTGATGAGTGCATCCCCCGAGCGAGAGAACCCTGTGATACCGTTCCCCTTTCCAAGGGGAGGGATGGACCGGGAAAGGTTTGGTAAATTGCCAGGAGCCCTTTATGTGTGTGGTGGTGGGAGTTCATCCCCCTCCTAGCTTCTCACCACCCGTATGATCCTTTGAACCAGGGGAGGGTCTCTTGGAGGGGCCTCTGTTTCTAGCGTGCACCCAGCCACGAGTCAGCCTTTGCTCCATACCTGGGACAAGGTGATGGGGACAGGGATGACCGATACTTGGGATTACGTCTGGTGAATCTTTGGCCATTGACACGGCCAGAGGCGCTGATGGGGCCATGAGGGATCTCAGAGGAAGAAGTACCCCAGTGCAAGAGGGGTGGGTCCCTGTGGAGCCTGGGGGCAAGCAGGCAGCTGTGCTTAGAGCAGGCAGAGGTGCGAGGAGGGAGGTCTCCACCATGGGGGCTGCTCTGTGATGCCAGCCCCATGGTCAGGTCAGGGTCCTGAGGGAATCTCAGAGTGAAAGCAAGAGGGAGCCTGGGTGGAGAGGCCAAACACACTGCCAGTGTCTTTTGGCTCATGTAAAAATCAAAGTGAATTGGGAACTTCTCTGATGTAATAATATTTCTGCTTTGAGGGTGGCTCTGTGCCTGAGCTGTGGGATGAGCCTGGGGTCTGGAATCACCCCTGGGACTCAGTGAGCTGGGATCAAAGGAAGCAACTCTTGATGGCCAAAACCCTGGACTGGCAAATTCACATTTTCTCTGAAACTGAGGCATTTTGGAGACAGTGCTCTCCGTTTAAGGTGGAAACAGCATCCTTCAGAGGGAAGCACTCAGCCCAGCTGGAGCTCTGGAGCAGCTGTGCCTGCTTCCGCAGTGCCCCACAGATGGCTCGTAAAGCAAAGTCCTCAGAAGTCAGGGGTCAGCAGGGTTGAGGCCATGTGTCTACTGAGGGGGCCTGAGGATGGCCTGAGCCTTCAGCCAAGCAGAGGAAGCACCTTTTTAGCCCCACTTAAACTGCATAGTCCAGGGTGTGTTTCCAGCCCTGTGGACCTGTGTTAAGACCCGACTTCTGTGCTGCTGCATTCTTGTTTGCAGGTGGTGAATTATGCTCCCTTCACACTGCTCCCCTCGGCAGTACCAAGTGCCTTGTTTCAACAAGCATACGCTGTTCAGCAAGATTTTAACCTGCTGGTGGATGCTATTAGCCAAAACAAAGAATTCCTGGAGCGTACTCTGGCCAGGTAACTTTCTTGTGTGTTGCATTCCAATGATGTACTTTAAATGCAAACTATTTATCACCCTTCAGGCATTCCTACCTTCCATCCATTCATGTCCTTCAAGCTGAGGCAGGCAATCGTGTACTCTGCAGGAATTGTCTCCTTTGCTGCGTTATTTGTCCTAAGACCAATTTCCATCAAGTCTCTGTGTTTTGGGGACTTCTTAGGCCTCAAAAGGTGGAACATCTGCCCAAGAGTTCACTCCCTGCAATGATCTTCAATTTTACCAGTGTTTCAAGCTTGTAAATTCTTACTTGTGAGCTTGTTGGCCCCTGGGCCTGAAATTCAAATTGCTGGAGGCTTCTTTGAGTCCTAGATTTAGTAGCCTGTTTTGGACTTGTTTTGCATCTGCCTGTGCTACCTGATAACCACCAGCTCAGCTGCCTGCCCACAGTTTTGAAGAGAAGGTGTTTGTTCCTTCCCTCACACCTACCTCTAATCAGTCCCCTGCTTTCCTAGCCATGCTGGGAAAGTGACCTGCAAACTTTGGGTGCTGGGGGACTGGTCAGCTCTGGCTCGTGAGCTCTGCTGGATTTATCTGTGGCTGTTGGCCTGTGCTGGAGCGACCATCCCTGGCTGTGGCCCCATAATCTGTAGGGCTGATGCTTCCACAAAACCCATTTCCCTTCCTGCTGGCTGTTGAGCGCCGCCTGTCTGTGCAGGTGCTGATGTCTCTCTGGCACTGGGACAGAGCAAAGGAGACAATTTTCCAGCATCATTCTTGTTTTGCTAAAGCCTGGCCCCTCAGAGCTGTTTGAACGCTTGCCCCTGTTCCAGAGCTGCCTACGACCAGAACTCGTGGGTGCATGTTTATACCTGTGGTTAAGGAACACAGTGCCTGGGGCTTGTGTGCACTCAGGCACCTGCCCTGTGCCGCCTCCTGCGCAGTGTCTCAGGGCAGCTCTTCGGAGGTGCTGCTTACGATTGGCTCAGGAATTTATGACCCTGAAGAAAAGCCAGACCTACTCTGGCAGGGCCACTGAAGCACTTGGCACCACACTGCGTGGGATTCAGAGCCCAACATGTCAAGGGGAATTTGATGAAGCTCCTGAAGCTTCTCCTGTGAACTGTGTGTGCAGGTACAGAGAGACTTATGATTTCTGTCCTTTATCTGCAGAATTCTGCTCCATTTCTTTGCTTTCTGTCTCTCTGCCCTGCAAATGAAAGTCACCTCTGCACAGCAGTGCTTTTTGTAGAGTGGCTGTGCTGAGCAAACTGGATTTGTGTTACGGATATGCACTGTAGGCCTTGATGAAGAGTGTGTTCATGATGAGATGCTCAACAGTGCTCTAGGACTTGGTCTAGCCACAGGCCTGCTGTTTGTGCTGAAGAATGTCCCTGGTAAGGATTTTTTCTGGAGAGGAATTCTGTGACAGCATAAAGGGGCTGATCTGGTCTGTCTTTTCTCTCTAGCACCATCAAGGTAGATGACTTCACAGCTCAGCTCTTCAGAATCTACATGCAAGTTTTGGAGGAAGGCTTGGCTCAGGTACCTTGGCAGGAGACCCCAGTGGTCAACAGCTGTGCCCCTTTGCAGTGTGGTGGGATTGCCTGGTCTCTGTCTGCAAGCTTGCTTGCTGCTGTGGGCTTTGAACTGTCCCATAGTTGGGCTAATTGCTCCCTACGCTACGATGTCTCAGTTACAGCCTGTGAGCTCAGGACCTTGCCCTGTTTGGCAGTCATGCCCTTTGGTTAGTGCTGCTGGAAACAGTCAGGCCTTGATTGGGAGGATTTAATATAGTTTGTCTTTGTCCTCTGGGAGCCTCGGGAGAACGCAAGGACGTGTGGTGTGTCAGGACCTGCGCTGGCCAGGCTTTCCCTGCAGGGTTTACTTTACTCTCACGAGTGTTGCTAACTCCTCTGGAGTACTGAGGAGGGCTGTGCGCCCTGAGCAAGGGCCAAAGCACCCACAGACGTGTCTTGCAATTTTTTATCAAAGTGAAGGTGATTGGATCTGCCCCAGGAGGATTTTGAAGTGAGGTCATCAGAGGGATTTTCAATTAAAGGCAACAGGAGAACCCACTTCACCTCCCCTCTGTTTCAGTCTGTGTTTTTAGGCATAAACCGCTCTGATTACATGTTTGACTGTGGGGTGGATGGGACACCGTCTCTGAAGCAGATAGAAATAAACACCATTGCTGCCAGCTTCGGAGGCCTCACCTCCCGCACTGCGGCAGTCCATGGGTAAGGGAGCATCTCTGGCCCATGCTGCCAGGCACTGCAGCAGCTGTACCGTGTGGGCTGCGGCACTCCTTGTCTTTGCATGCCCTCCAAAATCCTGTTCCCTGGGTCTGGTTGGTGACTGTCCTGGCATTTACAGCTTTTGTTTTTTTTTTATTCCCCAGGCAGGTGTTGAAAGTGCTGGGAAAGTCTGAGGAGGCATCACGCCTGCTGCCCAACAACCCATCGAAAGGGCTTGCCTTGGGTATTGCGAAAGCCTGGGAGCTCTATGGTTCACAAAGGTAAGGAGAGAGGAGGTGCTAAAGGCTGGTTTGTCTTATCTCTCTTGGGGATGCAAGTGTTTGGTTTTGAAATTGTGCTTTCTGAAAGATGCCTGTTTGCTAGACAAGCCACTCTCAAAAAGCCTGTGGCACCCTGGGAAGAGCAATGCAGTTGTCTTAGTGTGCAAGGCTGCTGTGTCGCAACGGCAGGGAGGTGCAGAGGGACCCTGGAGGAGTGTGTCAACAACCCTTGCACAGAGCTTGCTTTTCCTCCTGTCTTTTCCCTTTGTGCTTATGCCCTGCACTGGTTTGATAATGACGCAGGATTGGTACTGCTCTCTATTTGCATGCTGACCCTTAGAAACATTGGAGAAAACAAGCAGGGGCAATGCAGGAAGCCTGAATCGGAGAGATCAAAATTTGGTGATCCTGGGTGCGTGTGGAGTGTTTCTGGGTTTCATGATGTCTTTGGTATCTCTTCCAGTGCTGTGGTGATGTTTCTGGTGGAGGAAGTCCAAAGGAACATTTTTGATCAGCGATGTGTAGAAAATGAACTTTGGAACAGGTAAAGGTTGACTTTTCCTGGGATGGGACAGGGAGGAGGCGGTACAGTTTTGGAAAAGGGCAGCAGAATGGAGTACTGCTGGGTTGTGGCGTTTCCCTCAAGGCAGCTTGTGGGGCATCTCCAGGCTCTCCAGCAAGCACTGATGGTGGGGGGAGTGTAGGAGAGGGTCATGCTGTGGGCCAAGTCTCTTAGACGAGACAAGGAGCAGAGCAGGGTTAATGAGGGTACTGCTTGCTCTCTGACTTGGGATTGGGCACAGAGTATTTCATAAAAGCTTAATTAATGAAACCTCAAACCCATTGTGACAGATCTGGGCAAAGCAAGCAATGCAGCAGTGGAGCAAAGGATGGGAGAAGGAGGTGTTTTGATAGGGTCTAGCGCTAAGCCTGTGCTGGAGCAGTGGGAGGTGTATGGCATTGCCTCTCCAGATCAGCAAGTCCACACTGCCGCTGTGTGGAGGAAAGACTGTAAAGCATGAAGGAGGTAAAACATACAGGAAGTCACTTGTCTGTCTCCAGCTCTTGGCTTTGAAGCCAACAGTGAGTGGATCTGTCGTGTTGGGATAAAAACCCCAAAATATTGACTTCTCTTAGAAACACTGTAGGAGTTGAAAGGTGAGTATGGAGAAATCCGGGATGTTTAGGCCCATGTTCTGCTTCTGACAGTATTTGGGCTGGAAACGTAGGGCAGGTGCTAAAAACAGGGTCTGTTTTGGCCTGTAGGATTCCTCTGGCTCTGTAGTACAAAGTCTTAGGTTATTTGTGAAGGAGCCTACGGGTCCTCCTTGCTGGAGCCACTGGTTCCACCTGTGATTTCTAGCTCAAGTAACTATGCCAGGCCTGGTGACTCTCCCACTCCTCTCTTAACAGGAATATTCGGGTCATCAGGAAGCGATTCAGAGATGTGTTTGAAAAGGGGTCTTTGGATGATGCCAAGAGGCTGTATATGTGAGTATGAGCCAAGGTGCGCGTTCCTGGCTGTGTGTTGGGCACACAGGGCTGTAAATGGAAATTTTCAAACAAAGCCGGTGGTACGTTTTGAGTGTAAATAGTGACTTTCAGAGAAAACAGTTCTCTTCCATGCTCCAGGCTGCTGCTTCTACTTCCCCTTAGAGCTGAAATGATATATTTTTCACAGTGATGAGATTTTGCATACACACATCAGTCTCTTACAGCTGGAAACATCATTTCCCTCCTTCAAGCCGCAGCCTTCAGAGCTCTGTGGGGTCTTTACTTCCTCCACATATATCTGCTATGGAAAGTCCTGGCTATTTCAGAGGCTTCCACAAAGACATTTCCTGTTTACCGTCCACGTGATGCTCTGCCAGTGGGAGTTGGATTGGGTTATTAGCGCTAGAGGAGGAAGCATTACATGTCCTTATGGTATCTCTTGGGTTTGAATGCACTCAGCATCTTGCAGCTCCCTGTGGGGACAGGACATGTGGGTCGCAGACTTCCAAGTGCTGGCAGTTGGTCCCAAGTGTGATGTTTGTCCTGCTTTCAGGGTACTGTGCTTGGAACTGTACAAGCCTAAAGGAAGACACGGTTTCAATGCCAATGTTTTTTCTGTAGTTAGTTAGGCTAATTTTTCCATGGTTTGACCTTTGGTGCCTCTGCTGTGTTTAATTAACAAATACATTTGTCATCACCAGACAGTTAAGGGGAAAGTGTATCCCCTGTACTTCCTCCAGAGCGTCCTCTCCTCTTACTGATGAATGCCTTTACAATTACACTGCCTGTCTGCCAGAAATTTCTGTGCTGCTTTCCCTCACCACGGCACAGTTTGTGTGGCCAAAGCTTGGGTGTGTGGCGCTATGGGTATGCTGACAGCCCTGCCCTGGCAGGATGTTTTGGTGCCTGGGCAAGTTGTTGAGTTGGTGTCCTGCCTTGAATTGCCACTGAAGAAGGACCCTATTCCCTCCCAGCTTCAAGAATCTCCCAGGCCTGGCTCCCAGTGGCAAAAGCTATTAAAAATTAGGTTCTAACCCCCTTGCTGGGCTGGGTGTGTGGACTATTGAGACTGGTTAGTCAGGGCAGAGGCCAGGTGTCAGCTCCCTGTCTCAGGTCAGGGCCAGCCAGCTGGGGCTCGGTGGAGAGGAGCCAGGCCTTGCAGTCCTCAGCTTGCTCTGGCCGAGGCAGCAGGGAGCAGAACAGCCCAGGAGAAGGTGTAAATGCTGTAACATGTTCCCTGCCTGACCCCTTTGCAGCCCCTTTGGTGCTGGGGGTTGGAGCAGAGGCTGGCGGGGTTCTGTGATGGCTTCTGGTTTCTGTTCCAGGGACGGCCAGGAGGTAGCAGTGGTGTACTACAGAGAGGGCTATGTGCCAAAGAACTACGACCAGCAGGTCAGTATTGACTGCCCTGCTCCAAGAAGCCGCCCACGCTGTGGCCTTGCCCAGTGGGTTTGAAACACCCCGTGATCCCAGGGATGTCTGTCCTGTCCTGGGTGGGATTAGTCCTGTGCAGTGTGGCTGATACCATTGGGAAACTGTGACTCTGCAGTGCGTGTGGGTGTCCCTGGTGCTCATGTAATAAAAACAAGTGGCTTTTTTTCTCCAATAGCCACTATTGTGGTGACTTCTTACTGCAGCACTGAATTTCTTCTGTAAAATATGGGTGAACACAGGTGTTAGCACCTGCTTAAAGGGTTTAGACTTGATCCACAGATCACTTTCCCCTGCTAGGACTATTAGGCTGCAGGTGATGATAATACAGACCAGATCTTGCTGTTGTCTGGAGGTGGCAGCACTGGACAAGCTGTGGAGGGGGTGCAGGTGAAAGCTGTGGACTAACCTTGCTGTGCTGTTTCCAGATGTGGTGGGCAATCTATGTATGCATGTCTGCTTGTCTCTGGAGTGCTAGTCCCACCACCCATGCCTGCCAGGCAGGGAGGGAGGAGGCGAATTGTATGTCAATAACTGAACAGAAAGGAGTGGAGAACTTCTGTGTGTGTGGGAGGTTTGTTTGTTGTTTTTTTTTTTTTTTCCTGTTTGTTTTTGCTGATGAGATGCTCGCTATCTTTCTGTCTCAGAACTGGGAGGCACGGTTGTTGCTGGAGAGATCGAGGGCAGTGAAGTGCCCTGACATTGCTACCCAGCTCGCAGGCACCAAGAAGGTCCAGCAGGAGCTGAGCCGGCCAGGGACACTGGAGAGGTTGATGCCCGGCCACACCGAGGCTGTCGCTCGAATGAGAGCAACGTTTGCTGGACTCTATTCCCTGGACCTGGTGAGTGTGAGCAGGGCTGGAGCAGGAGTGAACATGCTGACGTGTGCTTGGCATGTGTGATGTTTCTCTTTAGTTAAGAACATGAGAAGGCTTTGTTGTGGTCCCTGGAGGACGCTATTGAATCTGATCAGCCCCTGCTCCTCCTTGATGCTTTACTGTTGCCATCCTTTCCTGCCAGGGCGAAGAGGGTGACAAGATAGCTGCTATGGCTATCACTGACCCTGACCAGTTTGTGCTGAAGCCGCAGCGAGAAGGAGGAGGTATGAGCTGGAGCGGGTCTGTGTGGGTTCTCGTTGCGGTTTGTGCTGTATCCAGGAGAGGCAGTAGCTCTGTGATGGCTCCTGGTCCTGTGCTGAGGAATGTGGGGTGGGGTGGCTTGTAGCTATTGGGACTAGTCATGGCAGTGAGCTCCGTGGGCCCCAGAGCTGGGGTGTAGGGAGGCAAAGGCTGGGTCTGTTGGGGCTGGCAGGGCCAATTGCAGAGCTGGGACCAACGGCTTCTGCTGTGCTGGGAAGTGCTTGACTCGCTGGTTTTGTTGTCAGGGAACAACCTCTATGGTGAAGAGCTCAGGCAGGTTCTGGAGAAGATCAGAGACAGCCCTGAGAGAACCTCCTACATCTTGATGGATAAGATCAAACCACAGCCAGCAATGAATTATTTGCTAAGGGCCCACAGTCCCCTACAAGTGTCTGAGTGCATCTCAGAACTTGGTATTTTTGGTGTCTATGTCAGGTGAGAAACATGCTTGTGTTATGGGGTGGTTCCCTGCTTCAGCAGCACTTGGGTTGGGAGCGTTTTCCCCTCTGCACGCTCTGAGCACAGCAGCAGGGCAGATATTTCTGGGGAGGTGGAGGTACAGGGGATAGATGTGACTGACTGTTCAGTCTCTGCCCCTGTCAGCAGCTCTCTGAGCACTGTGTTCAGATGCTGAACTGCTGCTCTGTACCTGCTGTCAAATGAGTTTTTCAAAAACTGCAGAGCTGGTGCTGGTGGCTACTGGTGTAACAACAGCCATGTGGAACTGGTGTGTCTCATCCCTCATTTCTGGGAGTACTTCTCAGGTTCTGGATGCAGCCACATGCTTTTCTGAACCCCTGGCGATCTCAGAAATATCTGAAGGCTTAATGTGGTCGTGTTCAGCCCTAAATAGCTGCTGCTGTTGTTTAAAACCCTCATATGCCCATAGAAATGTTTCCATAGCTTACAAATGAAAGTCCTTCTTGTACAATTTTAGAAACAAAAGTACTCTGGCGGAGTTCACAACCTGACACCGCCTGTGTGCAGAGCAATCAGACCAAAATGGCCCTGCTGAGAAAGGGCACGGTCACTGGCAGGCATGAACCAGGCGCAGCTCTGCTGTCTGCAGAGCGCTCTGCATTAGCCCTAGGGCTGTTATGTGCCGGTTACCTGCCCTGCCCTGTGGCAGGGAACATGAATCACAGTGTCCAAGATGAAATGCCATCAGCTTTCTGGTCTGCAGGTGCTCAGGTGCCCTTTTCTTTACAGACGGGGCAAGGAGATGGTGATGAACGAGGCCGCTGGCCACCTCCTGCGGACAAAGGCGATCGAGCACGCAGACGGTGGGGTAGCGGCTGGGGTGGCGGTGCTGGATACTCCTTATTTGGTGTGAGGAGGCGATGCCTCATCCTGCCCATCTCATTTTGCTGCCTGAAGAGCTGATCTGCCACCGGGATGTTCTCCTTAGGGTGCGTGTACCAAGGTCTGACGGTTTGGGGACTGTGAGATAGGACTGTGTGGACACAACTGCTCAAAAGTCCTGTGTGCCAGCCCCAGCTTCTCTGCAATTCCTCCTTGCAGGAGAAGGGACTCCCTTGCTCTGCCTGCTCGGGGGGCCCTGTCCCGCATGTGTCCCAGCTGCGACCTCCCCAGACTGCATTGGTCTGGGTGTTCCTTGTGGTCTAGCCTGGGGGCAGGGGTATCTTCAGCAAAGCTGAAGGGCGAAGTGCCACAACAGGCACTCGTGCTGTTCCTGGTTCCGTGCTCCTTGATGCTGCGTTATTTCTGGAGACGGAAACCCAAAGCCTGGGGACTGGGAGGAGAAAGGTGGATGTGCAAGTAACACGCTTCAGTGCCTCAGTGCTTTCCAGGTTAAAGAGGGGAGCTCAGCCCCACATGCCCACAGCCCCTCCAGCCCTCCTTCAGGTGCTGCTGCCCCGATTTCTACTTCTCCCTATGCCTGAGGATCCTCAGGGTTCCTGCACATGGTTTAATTTGCCCAAGGCCACATGCTTGCTTTTGCTTTGCCAAACTCCTGTTCTGTTGGACTAGGTACTTATCCCAAACAGTGCCTCTGTGCTACACGAGGCAGGCAGCAGTGCAGAATGCCTCTGGCAGGCCATGCCCTCCCCATGAGAGGGCTGCATCTGCTCCTGTTGCCTCCTGCAGACTTGTCCAACAGACCCCTATGGGTTGGCACAGGAATCCCTCAGTGATGGTGACAGAGCCCAGCGCGATACTGAATTGGAGCTTTGTGTCACAGCCAGTGTGTTGAGAAACCCTGAATCCCCAAGGGCTTGTACCAGTGCGGCGAGCATCTCCTGCCTGGTCTGCTGCTGCTCGCACAGCCCAAGAGTGGTGTCAGGGAGCCCTGACCTCAGTAATGGTCCTGCTGAGACTGGGAGCTTTGCAGTGGGGAAGTAATGGAATTGCAGGGGCAGCTAAGTGGGCACAGCCCCAGTTGCAAAGGGCTTCAGTGTGGGACCAGCACCAGCGGGTAGTGAGACGCATCTCCCTGCACGTTTGTGACTCAGTGGGAACAGTGCAGTGGTGGAGGGACAGAGAGGAGTGCAGGCTCTCCATGCCATGGGCTTTTGCTTCTTCCTGCAGGCCCTCTTCCTCCTCAGCTGAGCAGTTCAAGGTGAAATGTAGCAGATACCCCTTTCTGGCAGTGCCCAGTAAAGCACCCAGGCAGCCTCAGCTCTACTATTTTTCAGTGACACCAGAGAGAAGCAGTGTAAAGCCAATTATTTCTGACGAATGAATGTGCTGATTGACTGTGCCTGCACCCCTACGTGGTGGCACTGGGTGTTTCAATCACCAATCTCTCACCTTGGGAAGAGCTCGGTTCTGTAAGTGTGACTGATTCCGGGATTCCTGGGTGCGTGTTTTGTTGCGGGGGGGGGCTTGATTACCCTCAGCCAGAGATTAAAATGTACATGCAAATCTGACTGCTGTTCTTGTGCCAGTTTTGTCTGAGCCTAGAGGTGAAGGGGAGGTGTCTGCCTCCTGGGCAGGTCCAACAGCAGCGTGTGAGCACCCCCATCTCCCCCAGACTCAACAGCAGACAAGCTCCTGCAACCAATACACACACTCTAAGCCTGTTTCCACTTGGTCTCCTTGAATTTTATTCCATTTTGCATAAAATTTGAGCTGTTTCCAGCCAAAATTACATAGCAGATGAAGAGTAACAGAGGAGGAGAGATGATGTGGGAATCCTTGTTAAGGAGGTGGCACGATCCAGTGGTACAGAGCCATGGGTGGCGTGTGGGACGCTGGCACACACTGAGATTATAGATCACAGACAAGTGCTGTGCCAGTGAGAGCAGCAGGTAAGAAGTGAGATTTGGGACTTGGACAACAGCCCACCAGAGCACCTGCAGCACTTTCCCTGAGCTACCAGCCTTGGAGGCAGTTGCCTCATCCTTTCCATCCCTGCCAAAAATCAGTGCAGTTTGCAGGTAAAGCCTGTGCGTTGGCCCTCGCCAAAACAACTGTTCCAGCAAGTTTTAAAGCCCATTTCTCCTTTGGTTTAAGTGCAATATCAAACAGCTTACATGCAATTTTCATACAGATGTTACAAAGGAGGTATCTTTCTCCCAGCTCAACCCAGGGCTGGAGTTAAATGTAATTCATTTGAAGAAGAATGACTTTGGCTGTACCCTTGTGATGTTCAGGCTCTTGAGCGAGAGGTTTTGGGTTTTCTCCTCTCATCATCATAAAACCAAGCCAGATTTAAGCAAAAGCTAACTTTAAACATCTTCCACTGTTGTTTTTATCTTGATGAGAAAACATCTAGGACTAAGGCAGCCCTGCCTGCCTCCATTTCTTTGCTGTAGCAATGGTTGTGGTGTACTATAACCCAGCGCCTGGATTGCCTGCAAAGGGAAAGGTGCCTCTGCATGGCTTTGTTTCCCCTCCACCCTGTGGCAGCAGCAGCACCCGCTCCTGCCCCAGGACGCGAAAGGACCATCCAGCTCCACAGCCTCTGAGTTCAGCCGCAAGCTGGTGACAGCAAGAGCAGGTGGCAGCAGTGCTCTGTGGAGCATGTCAGATCAAGACTTTTCCTCCTAGACCATACGTGGCTCTCCTATTGTGTCCCTGGCCAGTGAAGGACCCTGGATTGGGAAGTAGCAGATCTTGGTACCAAAGTGCTCTAAAAAACCCTGTTCAGAGCACAAAGCTCCCTTGAGCCTTGCCCTACACCCTTTCAGGCTAGGGGACCTAGCTCAGACAGTGGATGGCAAGACAAACTCAGCTATACAGTTATGATGAGAGAGCATTTTTAAGTTTTCCTGCAGCTTGCAGCACTCCACGTAGAAAAGGAAGCTTAGCTGGCATGTGGGCAGTGGCAGATGGACCTCTCTTGCCTGCCTGCATTGAGCAACTCCAGCACCACTTCCCCTCCAACCCCCAAAGTTCCTTCCCACTGTGCACAGGGTGCCACATAAATTACATAAAGTTAATTAACCCCCCCCCCCCCAAAAAAAAAAAAAAATTAAAAATCAAGAACGAGGTGCTGAAAAGGGAGGAGGATGAGTCCCTCTGTGCATGAGGCTGAACCTCTGATGTATAATACCCGTCTGGAACATGACACACACACTCCTCCAAGGCATGGACGCTTCAGTGAGACCTGCCTCTCCAGAGCCAGCCCTTTCCTCGTTCAAAATGTTTGTACATTCAATTCAACAGGGAAAGGTTTCCTTCCCGGGGCAGGCAGCGGTTATTCAAGGGACCTGCTCGTCAGTACACTGCTGCTGCTACAGTTCTGCTCAGCAGGTACCGGTCATGCTGCTACTGCTTAGTGTCACATCTGCTGTTGAAAAGATGTTTTATGATGCCCGGGTTTGCCAAGGTGGAGATGTCCCCCAGATCTTGGTCATTTTTGGCAATCTTCCTTAGTATCCGTCTGGTAATCTTTCCTGTAACAACAGCCAAGACAAGAAAGCAGGAGTCAGGATCTCTTCAGCATCCTTAGCAGGAGTGGGGAGTGCCCAGATGTGCAGTATCCTGCTTGCCCTGAGGTTTTTCCCCCCTGAATTTGAGTGGCCCTGAACAATTTATGGCTGATTTCCTTCCCCTGGCAGGAACTGCTCAGTGCTCTCCAGCACTGTCACTGGGCCCCTTACCTGAGCGGGTTTTGGGCAGGCTAGGCGCATACTGGATGTAATCCGGTGTTGCTATCGGTCCAATTTTTTCTCTGACTGCAAAAAAAAATACAAAAGAAAAAAGAGATTTTCATTGTAGATACTGGGAGATAGCACATACATCCTTTTCAGGCAGGATGACCAAGTTAAGACACATAGAGCTCAGCTGCGGGGGAACTGGGTAGGGCAGTGCTCAGTGCTGCTGCACCTGAGCCTCCGGGCTGTAGGAGTGGGCAATGCCAACAGAGCTATGAGCACATCTTCCCAAAGGCAAGGGCTCTTATTTTTTCATTCTCTCCATCTTCAGGAGACCTCTATATTGGCTACACCAATCCTATTGCCTTTTTGATAGAGCAAGGACTGATTCACTGTTGGATTCCCTACAGAGAAGAAACTGCCACGGGTCTGTTTCATGTATTAAATGCTGCAGTCTGTGGTGGCAATGAAAGAGCTCCCTTGAGACCAGAGCACAAACACCCAGAGCAACCGAACAATCCTTGCAGCAGGTCAAAATCTGCCAGGGAGAGCCATGAGAGCTGTGCCCACACAGGAGAGCACTGCTGCAAACAAAAGCCTGCCGGGTACCCTGGTCCTTCTCACAGCTGCCAACTCCTAAGAGGTAGCGATGGCATCACATGAGCAGCCAAAGGCCGGGAGAACTAATTTTAGTCTTCACCAGGCGTGCTCTCTAATCAGAGGGGGCACCTTGTCACAGTTGTCCACGCTGCATTCCCCAGACTACATGCACCCTCGTTCAAGCACCCAAGCCTTTAACCCCTCCATCACCTGCCCAGCACTGTCCTCCCTCTCCCTGCCACGTAACCTCCCAAATATTTGGCTGTTGCTACCTTGTTTTTTCAGCTCATCCATCAGGTTCTTGGTGAACTCATGGCCGTCTCTCAGGGTCACAAAGCAGTAGATGCACTCGCCTTTCAGGGGGTGTGGGTGGCTGACCACCGCGGCCTCCGAGATGGCAGCATGCTCGAGCAAGGCTGACTCCACCTCTGCGGTGCTCAGCAAGTGGCCTGGAAGCAAGGAGAGGCAGTGCTTTACAGACCCACGCGATGCTGGAGTCCTGCAGCCTCCCAGCAGCTGGCAGGAAGAGATCCACAAGTGTAAAAGACCCTAAACTACAGGTTTGAGAGCATCGATTTAATTTCTTGAGAAAAGAAAAGAGTTGGAGAGAGAAACTCATTTCAGCAGTGCAGGGGCTGAGCTGCCCTGAAGGCTGCCAGGTATCACTCAACTTGCAGAGTAAGGCCACCTCCCCTTCTCCCTCCCACTTTTAGGCTTCTGTCTTTAACAGATCATGAACTGTTCACAGCCATGGGATTAAACAAAGCACAGGCTGAGGAGGAGCTGGATTTGGTAAGAGGAGACCTGCTCAGCTAGAAGATGCAGAGGAGGAAGAGACTGGATCTGCAGAGCCCAGGAACCTTCCCTGCCATGCACTGCTCCAGCTTATCACCATGGGGAGATGAAACAATGCTCCCTGTCTCAGGGCAAGGACACAACTCACTCCTGTACCTGTGCTCTGACATTCCACCCTGTGACTGCTGTCACAGAAACCCATGGGAAGGTGGTCAACTCCCAGAATGATCAGTTGGTGGAGGATCAGGCACTGCTAGTCAGATGAAAGGATCTAGTTTGATCCAGGGGCAAGTCCAGCAGCATCTCACAACCAGCAGTAAGTACCTGTAGGCTACAGCCTCCAGGAACAGGAGGGAGTGCGCTGTTAAATGCTGGGCTGAAAAGCAGCTGAATCTCAATCACTCAGTCAAGGGAGATGGGAGAATCTCCACACAGCTCCAACCAGCCTGATCCAGCTTTGAGGTTAGCCCTACATGGATCAGCAGGTTGGATTAAGGTCCACATGGTCCTGTCCAACCTCTGCGATTCCCTGTGGCCCTAAATCCTTCAGCCCAGAGGCACCTTGGCTGGTTAAGGACCTCCTCTAAGAGGTTACAGAATGCTCCTTCCCTCCAGTGCATTGTCTCCAGAGAAAACAATGCAAAAAGCCACCAAGTCACGGACTCGTCTGCCTCAGAAATAAACCCGACCCAGCAATTAGATCCACTTTGAGCACAGGTTGCTGGGCAGAGTCACGGATGCAGAGCCATCCCCCATAAAGCAAGGTGGCTTTTTTAACTAGTGTCAGAAACGGATACAGAAGTGTCCTCCATAAAGCAAGGTGTGTCTCTTAACTAGTGTCAGAAAGCATGTTGGTCCCCAGTGAAGACAAAACTCATTCTTACCAGAAACATTCAACATGTCATCAATTCGCCCTGTGATCCAGTAATAACCATCTTTATCTCTCCTGCAACCTAAAAATAGCCAGAAATGACAGAGTGAGGAGGCAGTGCCAGCCCTCGGAGCAACCGATAAGGGATTCCGAGGCCAGGACATGGCAAGATTTAAATTGCTGTCCCCAGGCCTCTGCAGCCACGCAATCCACAGACCACCTTACCGTCGCCTGTCACGTAGTACCCAGGGAACTTCTTGAAGTATGTGGTTTCAAATTGCTGGTGGTTTCCATACAGCGTGCGCATTATTCCTGGCCAGGGCTGCTTAAATACCTGACGGTGAAAAACGCAGACCTGAGTCAGCGAGACCAAAACCAATAGCCCAGTGTTCATATCACAGTGATAGAGATGCATGCAGACTTTGTGTGTGGTGACAGAGATGCTAGAGAGACGGCTGCAAGTGATGACACTCAGACACTTGCTGCCCAGTGCTGATCTACTGGGAAAATCTCGCCAGGCTTGGCATGGGGAAAGGAGCTTGGCTGAAAGGTTGTTTCCATCCTCCTGCATTGCCCATGTGTGCAAGTGCATTTAATGATCGGTTGAACAGTTTGTTTACAGCATAAAGCTCCCAGTGAGTTACGGCAGTGAAAGGAGTTTCCTACCACCCAAGGGGGTCCCTTGTGTGGACCCAGAGTAAGCAGACATGTGTATGCTACAAAGAAGGTCCCGGAACTCACGGGGAACGGACAAGGGGAGGGTGGGGAAGATCAGCCCTTCTTTACCAGGTAGCCTTCTGCTTCTCCTTCCAGCTCTTCCCCTGACTCGTTCAAGATGGCAGGGACCACACCGAAGAAGGGGAACGTCTGCAATGGGGACCAGAGAGCAAGGAGACATGAGGTGAGTCCACACATTAAAAACCTGTGAACCAGAGGGAGTGCAGGGGCAGAGCAAGGGCAGCTTTGGAGGGGCTGTGGCACATGGAGCCTGTGAGTGCAGCTCCACAGGGCCAGGCCTGGGATTTTGGGTGGTGGCCACCTCCCCATGTGCATCACTATCCCACGACCACGCTGGAAGGCTCATAACCACCAGGCCACGGTGCAGTGCCAGCTGCTGCTGCAACACCTTGCCGTGGCCCCCGGGGAGCCCTCCCTGCCCCTGGGGAGAAGTACTCACAGCAGAGCCTGGCTTCATGGGGGTGGCAGCAGGGAGGGGTGTCAGCATGTGGCCACCCTGCAAAGAGAGGCAAAACCAAGTGAACTTGGGCCATGCCAGCCACAGCTGTTTGCATCAGCTCTGGTCACATCACATCCCATCCCAGTCAGACACAGGCTGCTCAGGGCAACTGTGGACATGGGACCTTGGGAAGGATACGGCAATGACAGGGAGCCCCTGTTTGGGTACGAAGCTTTGGAGGTGCTGGGGGAGAGAAAGAGGAGGAGGAGAGCAGGGTCCAGAGCAGACCTTGGCAGGGATCCTTTGGAGAAGAAGATGTTCCCTTGGAGCCTGTTTGAGGTCCAGGAAAGAAAGAGGAAAAGGGAAACCAACACTTGGAGGCCACACCAGAGTCTCCTGGGCAAGCAAAACCACCAGTCCACACAGACCCAAAGAAACACTACAGCAAACCTGCAAAGACACCCTGCAGGGAGCACAGGGGAAAGAGATGTCCCAGGGACACCCAGGCAAGGACTCACTGTCTCTGTCTGCCAGAATGTGTCCACAATGGGACACCTCTCTTCTCCCACCACACGGTAGTACCACAGCCAGGCTTCAGGGTTGATGGGTTCGCCAACACTCCCCAGCACCTTCAGAGACTTCCTGCTGTGCCTGCAGAGAGGAGCGGGGTGGCAGGGGCTCAGCAGGCCATGGAGAGCAGCAGCTGTGAGCCTGCTGCACAGCACAGCCTGCAGGAACCTCTGAGGATTCCAGGCATGGCTGAGACCCTTCTCAGCCCTCCACCACAGAGAAAGAAAGGAGACCTCTGTGATTTTGGTGTCTCCAAGCTCCCACTTGGCTCTGCTCCTTCCCTTCCTTGGGCCAAGGAGTGGAGGGGCTCTCTGGCCAGCACAGCTCTGTGAGCTTTGGGTCAGGAGCAGGGAGAACCTGCAATCTCTGAGCTTAGCTGCAGCTTACAGTGGAAGAGGAGGACCTGCTCAGAAGTTTCATAGTGAAGTTAGTGCTGGGAGTGCAGAAACATGGCCTGCATATTGCCACGTAGAAGGCAGAAGATCCTGGTTTGTTCAGAAAATATGCCAGGGTAGCTGCTGCTCAGAGAAGCTGAGGCCCCTGGTCCCCCATTAGGAGCCCCCGGCTGTGCCAGAGTCAGGGGACCTCCATGCCACTGGGGACTGGCACTCACTTTTTGACGGGCTCCTCCCCGTGCTTCATCAGCAGCCGGATGGCTGTGGGTGCTGTGTAGAACTTGGTCACCTTGTACTTGTCAACAATGCTCCACATTCGCCCAACGTCCGGGTAGGTGGGGACACCTTCAAACTGAGCAGGAGACAGTGCAGTGACACAGCCGTTCCTTACTGCTACCAACCTGCAGCACCTTCCCAAACAGGAGGAGCCAAGAGCAACATGGAACAGCAGTTGGACCCTATCACGTCCTTATAGGAATGCCAGGGTCACCACAGAGTGAAACCAGCCCAGTCCAAGGATCCCTTTACTGCTTCCCTGGGATGGATTTGGCATCACCCCACCTCAGGTGTCCTAGCAAATATCCCCCCAAACACCCTAGCAGCACAGGCACTTGGGTGGCCACCAGTGACACAGTCCCACAATCCCAAATGACCCTGACCACATGGTACAGGGTGAGAGGTCCAAACACAGTGACTGAACCAACACCAAAAGCACTAAGAACCCCAAAAAGGACTCCCCCAACGTGACAGGGATTTTTCTGCTTGCGTTTCCCCAGGGAGTCTTGGCCACGGGCCTCTGGCTCCCTGATCTGTATACAAGTTACAACCATAACACCACCAAAGGGAGATACAGGCATGGGAGTTAAATGCAGGTTGTCAAACCAGCACCAGCAGTGAAAACCACTCCCTGCTCCTGCTCCAGCTTTCACATTACCCCGCAGCAGCCCTGGCTCCCCTGGTACAGAAGGCTTGTACTTCTAAGGGAAACAAACAGGGCACCATTTGAAAAATTAACCACCCAAAAGCCACACACCAACTGGTCCCCCCATCTGCCACCACGCAGTCACCTATGCCCTCCCTGGGGACTGCCACCCTTCCTGACAGAGCCCAGGGCACTCCACGCAAGGGAGAAGCACGCTCATCACAGAGCAATGCAGGGATGCAGCTCAGCACCACAATCTACATTCTTGGAGTAAAAGCACCCAGCTGCTGTCCAGCACTTACTAACACACTAGTTGCTCCATTTGCCAAGGGTCCGTAAGTGAGGTAGGAATGGCCTGTTATCCATCCAATGTCAGCTGTGCACCAGTAGACATCCTCAGGTTGGTAATCAAACACGTATTTAAATGAGGTGGCAGCAAAAAGCATGTATCCACCCACCGTATGCAGCACACCCTATGAGAGGAAGGCATGCAACTGTCAGGGCAAGTTCCCACCAGAGCCCTCACCCTCCCAGGCCGAGCTGAGCATCACCAGTCCACTGAACTCAAACAGCAGCTGAGCTGGAATGAGCAGCACAGCCCCTTTCCCAAGACCTCCAAGGCTCCTCTTCTTCCTGGGGCCTCCCAACGTGACCCTCACTGGTTCCCATAGCTGAGGTGTTACTGTGATTCAGCCCAGCCCCGTGGGCGGTGAGCTGGGAAGCATACCTTGGGTTTCCCAGTTGAGCCGCTTGTGTAGAGGATGAAGAGTTCGTCCTCCGAGTCACACCACTCCGGTTCACACTCCGTGCTGGCACTGCTCATCAGCTCGTGCCACCACACGTCCATGGCTGGGTTCCAGGGAGTCTGAGAAAAGTAGCAGATTAGAAACAGGCCTGCCCAAAAGCAAGAGGGGGGGGACCTCACCCCCTCATGGACCATCGAGGCAGATGTTCACATCACAGCTTCCACCCCAGAGCTGTTTGCTGCAAACCATGCACCGGAAGCTGGAGCTCTCACTCCAGAAGCTCCTTTCCTCAGCCCACAGCCACAAGGAAAACCTTTAAACATGGTCTGGCTGCAAGACCTGAAGCAGACTGTCCAAACCACTGGTAACACTGATAAACCCCTCTCAGCAGCAGCAGCCAGGAGAGGGGCTACAGCAGCAGCTGCTCTGCGCTGTCACAGCAGTCTCCTCCTGCCCTCCGGGCTGCCCTGAGCCACAGTCACACAGCAAAGCAGCAAGCCTCACTCAGCACGGCCACGCACCCACCAGTCCCAGACACCTTGCGGGGACTCCTACGGCAATGCAGCCTAAGACAAACAGGAACATGCTGGGCTCACACTGCTTGGCCCTGCAAACCCGAAAAAAATCTGTTATCTAGATTTTAAGGTAATTACCCTGATAAGAAGTGACTGCTCCAATACGGAACGACCCAGCACTGGCCACCCGAAGGAGCTGCTTGAGGATGCCAGAGCTGTAACAGAGCCGCCAAAGCTTGTGGCTGATGGGCAGAGGTCACCCCCAGCGTTGTGCTGGCTGGCTACCTCTCTGGGATGGCACAGGTCAGTGCAAGACCTAACACCACCTGACCTTTTCGCCTTCCCTCAAAGGAGACTGAGGGCAGCTGAGAGGGCAACGCTCTCCAGCCTAAGCGCAGACCTCCCATTTCCACATCTCTGCGAGACCAGGCGCACTGACCCAGAACCTGGCAGCTCCCAGCTGGGGCACATCTCCTCCTTGCAGAGCTAGGGCCCATTGGGCAGGCACAGCCTGTGCAGAGTCCCACAGCTCCCTCAGCTGGAGGCGCAGAGAGCAGTCACAGGGCCACACAGTGACTCTCTGTGGCCTTAAAGATGTTCACGTGCCATTTGGAGGCACTGGGACCTCACGGCCCAGCACACAGCTCCTGCAAATGTGGTGCAGGGGACACTAGCGGCTTGGCAGCCCAGCATAACTGAGCCCACGTTGAAAGCTCTCACAGATCCCCAGGGTTCCTGGCTTTACCTGAGGAAGCAGTTTCCACAAGTCTGTCCCACCGGCAAGCTCCCAGCAAGGCACCACATCAACAAAGCCCAAGGTAGGCTCACACCAGCCCATCCAACAGTCGCTTTCTTGCCTCCCTCCTTCAAGGATCCCTCCATTTTAGCACCCAGCTTCCACTGCCCCATGGAGGAGGTGAGACCCATGGCACACGGCTCCTGAAGCCAGGCCTGCCTGTTCATGGGGTCCTGAGGCCGCAGCTTGGATGGGGCAGGCAGAGTCCACGCATTGGGTCTGGAGCTCCAGTTTTGCAGCCCATGGCACACCACTGCAGCCAGGAAGCTGCAGGCGATCCCTGCCAGCCTCACCGCAAAGGGAAGCGCGTCACAAGAGCTGCTTTTAAAAGGAAGAGAGATGAACCATCATCTGAACGCTGGCAGCGCATCCCAGTGGTTCCGCATTTACCCCATCAGCACGCTGACGCGCACTCAGGGGTTTTTACAGATGTGGATTTGTTTCCAGCAGCAAAGTTGGTGGCACCGCATTCACCTCGAAATCGTGGGTAGCTCTGGCCAAGCGGCAAGTGGTATCTATAGCTAACATGCAACTGCTGGTAACCCGGTTAGGAAGGCACGTGTGGCCGTGCAGAGTCAGAGCAGTTAGGAAGGTGGAGCGTTGCAGAGGGAAGCAGAGGGGAGGTGCCATGAGGAGGAAGGCAGTGCTGTGTGTAAATACCTTGGGATGGAGTCTCTGTGAGCTCTCAGTCTTTTTTTCCTGTTAAAAATCCACAAATAGGGTGTGAAAGTCAAGAAGCAGAGGATCCACACCGGGCTTTGCAGGCAAGGAGCTGGAAGCCCACAGGGCCAGATGCTGGGAAACCATCCCAGCAGGCTGGAGAGCACTCGGATCTGGGGCCAGGCCAGGAGATACCCTCCAAGCAAATGCCTGCCCATTTCCATCACCTTCCCTGTGTACCTGCTGTCTCCACAGCAGGTCACAAAGGCCACCCCCTACACGTGGCCAGCTGGGTACAGAAATACAGAGCCGGCACACAGCCCACAGACTGTCTAACAGCGTTACACAAGCCAACGACATGGTAAAGACGCACTCACAAGTGAAAACCATCTTTAATAAAGCATCTGAACAAGTAAAGCAGCAAGAGCCAAAGGGTAAGAGAGCATCTCCAGCCTCCTCCTCCTCCTCTTCTGCACAAGAGCCTCACCTCACCACCAGCAACCAGCTCAGAGACAGGCTTCTCTGTAGCCTCCCGACCAGGAAAACCTCACACAGAAAGGCTGGTCTGCTTCATTCTTCCCACCCCTTTGCAACTTCCCTGCGCTTACAAGAGATAAGGCAGAGGAAGCTAACGCAACATGGCCAGGCTGCCAAACACCGAACAAGATCTCAATAAAATTAACACAGCTGAACAAGGAAAATTAACTCAAAGATATAGGATCTGATGGACTTCTTGTTCCAGGGGTGAGCACAGATCACCCCCTTTTGAAAGCAGAGCTCGGTCAGATGCACTCCTCAAATACAACCCATTTCTGAGCAAGCACCAGCCTGGGGATAACCCCATGCAATCAGTCACCAAATGCATAGGGACAGAAGACACCATTGCAAGACATGGAGCTGTTCAGTAGTTGAAAGCAACCTGCCTTTTAAGCGGATGAAGGCAGCAGGTAGCCACTGGGCACAGCAGATTGCACACCAGCGTCAGGAGCTCAGCAGGCAGCCATGGCTCCACTACACCTTCTCCTCCTTCCACCCCCGTTTCACCACGTGCCTCTGGCCCACATCCTTTCATCTGGTTTCAGTTGCAAGGGAAAGCCCCAGCCTCAACAGCTGACATAGTTACTGTGCCAGCTACATGAAGACTGCACTATTCTCAGCCTACGATTGTTGTTGTGTTGGGGGACTGCGTTGAACCCATGCCACAAGTACAAATATCCTGGTTTACCTCTCCTGCATCCACTGTCACAGCTACAGTGCAGGAAGGCATTGCTCCTGGCACAAAAGGGGACATAGATACAGTGTTAGGGAGGAAAAGTTCTCCACTGGGCTGAGGAAAACAGGCATCTTGTCCTTGTCCTAGTGGCTTTTGGACCCCACTGTGCTCTCAGGGGTCCTGCAGGCTCGCTAGCAATGGCATTAAAGGAAGCAACGGGGAGAGGATCTTGATAAGGCAGAGGAAGCCTTTTTCAGACCACTCGCAATGCAACAACAGCAAGGAGGGGACAAAACCTGAACTGAAGTCAGAGAACAGGAGCACCCAGGGAAGCACTGCAGTGGTTTTGCACTGATTGGTTTGCTGGGCTCAGGCCCATAGCAATAGAATTCCTCCTCTTGTCCCCCCAGAAGCATACCTGTACGTCCTGGCACAGCCTTTTGAGAGGGGGAGACTTGCTGCACGTCCCGTCCACTGCTACCTCTTCCCTCCCCAGGTGCTTCACCACGATGCACTTTTTCAAAGGGGAGCCCCTGTAAAAGGCAGGAGCTGTCAGATGTGGCTGTTCAGGCAGGGACTGAGACTGCCCTTCCTGGGCTCTACAGGCAGCACTGGAGGCAGAGCAGGGGCCCTGAGCCGCTTTTGTTGAGCTGGAGCACATGCCACCACACAAACTCCAAGCGCACCATGAATTGCCAAGGGACACCAAGCCACAGGAACAGAGCTCAGAGAACAGGAAAGGTCTGTGCACAGCTTATTGGGGATTTATCAGGTGCGATTCCTACGGAGGAAGCAGGGATCCCACGAGCATCTCTCACAGGCCACTGCTGGGGACATTCCTTACAAATCCCAAATTTGCCTGCCATAAACAAGACCTCCCACAGCACCCAGGAGATGTTAGGTGGCTGCTCCCATCCCTAGGCATAACTGACTGTCTGATTCAGCAAGAGGAAAGGCTTTCAAAGTCAGATTATACAACAAGGAAAAGAATGGGCGTTTGTCCCCCCATGAGAGCCAACACAGCCTATCTATAATGCAAACAAAATTATCTTATCCCCCTCCAGCCCTCTCAGGGTACCACCACACTGTCTCCATCAGTTAATTCCCAACTTCAGAATCACTTCTGTCCTCCCAGGTACCTACTTTTACAGAGGTATAAACTTATGTTTTCAAGTTTTGGAGTTCTAAATGCTTTTAAAGAGTTTGAGTTTCTAACATGCATGCTATCTGCCCTAAACTTTCATGTTTGATCTAACTTACAAGATCACATTCAGTTTCATACAAGCTACGCAGACATTGTGTCTATAAACTTGGCAAAGTCATTTCATCATGATTATTTCCCTTTCTGTAAAATCCGATGATAGATCTGTCTATCTCTTTATGGTTTACGGTATCTTAGTGAAGATGCTTTAAAAAGTAAAGCAGCTTCACCATATGCTTGTGCAGAGTCAAGCCCTGATCCTGTGTACATGTTGGTGCATGTCAACTGGTGCCTGTTCTTTTTTCGTAGCCATTTCCCAAATTTAAATAATTTCTGGCTTATTTCATTACTGTTGAATTAGTGGTTCTGGAGCAAGACTTAAGCCTCGTGTTGATGTGCCCCACAGCTCTGTGTCCAACTGTTCACAACTGGTATGGCAGTGCATTATTCCCACCCAGTCCAAGAGCTGTTTCTGCAGAACTGGAAGATCTGCCATGGGCGATAACAATGGTGGATCAGTCTGTCTGCAGCAGATCTTCCCACCCAATATGTGGGCCTTTGGGTCAGAACAGACAAGAAGAAAGTTAAAAGAAAATATTTTTAAGATGAGCGAGTCGAAGCATGTATGACTTCTGAAAAGCTCATGAATGTAGCGCAGCTTGTGTCTGACCTGCTGCAGAGTCTGCCCACCTATGAAACCTTCTGTTTCTATCTGGGCAGGAGCAGATTCCAGCAGCAACGCCCTTCTTACAAGGGAATCCAAACTTACTTGTCTTTACATTTCTGCAGGGCTTCATCTGCAATTTGCTTCAAGTTGATCAGCTTGTCCCCTCGATAAAAGGCATCTGCAAAATGGTAAGGAAAACATTAGAGGGGCTTCACAGCCAAGGCAGCCTGGGACAGCTGGAAGCAACAAGCAGTTTCAGGAGGCCAGAGCAGAGCTCATGCACTGCAGTGAGGGAAAGCAGGCAAGCAGCTGATGGGAAAGGTTTCCTAATATGCCCTTTTAGCCTAGAGAAACAGATGCCAAGAGAAATGGTGAAATTCCTTCCCTGGGAGAGGTTCCAATTTGACCCGACAAGTCTCTTGGGAATATTCTGTGGGGAATAATCCAACACGGCCAGAACACAGATTGCAAAGTTTAGTGGGTCCTTTCCATACTGTGGACCTATTAATAAAACAAGTATTTTTTCATTATTGGAAAAAACGGTTGGGGAAATGCAGTGGGCTTACACGCAAACACTACCCCTCCCTTGATCCCTTGCTTGCAACAGTTGCAACAGAAATTTCCTTGAAATTGGGAAGGGAGGGAATTCTCATATTAGGACTGCCTCATAAATGATACATCTTGCAAACATCTGGCTGACTGTGAAGAGGAACATGGATGCAAAGCTTTTGGAAACATGTTATTAGCAGCTGGTGACATCATGCTTTACAGGACAAAGTGGGCGGGCTGCTTAGATGCTTCACTGTACATTCAAAGTGGAAAACAGTACTCAAGCACAGCTACAAAGTGGCGCATCCGCCTTGTGGCGGCTCAGCTGAAGCACTGCCCTTTCCTCTTCCAGTTCATAGCGCATTTGGCTTTTAAAATAAAGACTTTCCAGACAGGCAACAGTAGCAGCTCAGGGGCGCAGAAGAGTGTTTTACCTGCTGTGATGAGGAGAGAACAACCGCAGTTGAGAATCCGCTCACAGAGAGAGTCTGCCGAGAAACCTGCAAACTGACAGAGATCACACAACCAAGTCAGTAAGGACACAAAAAAAAAAAAACCCGCAACTGTGTAGTTTACTCATGGTAAACGATACCACCAGGCACTGATGGAGAGAGCTAAAGGAGCACATTCTACAGTTAATACAGAAGAGGACTAAGAAACAGCACCTAAATTTAGTTTCCATCCATCTCACGGTCAGCTCCCATCTTTCCAGCTCCTCCTCCTCGCTCTCCCAAAACCAAGAGCTGCTCTCTCCCAACAGCTCAGAACCAAAAGCAATGCAAAAAGCTGGTTCCTACCACAATGGAGTGCAGAGCTCCAATCCTGGCGCAAGCGAGCATGGCTACAACCAGCTCCAGGATCATCGGCATGTAGATGGAAATTCGGTCTCCTTTTTTCACGCCTGGGGAGGGAAAATGAACATGTCACATGTCAAAAGAACAGGATATAGAAAAGAAATCAATGCTTTTAAAATCAACATTTATATGCGCACAATAAAACTTCAGCTGGAGTTAGAGCTGAACCAGCCTTGGGTTTTTTTCAAGCCCTATGGCTCTTGTAACATGACAGCAGTGAACACTCCATGTTCTCATCAGACACAGCCATAGAAGGAAGCAGAAATTTAACCAACTGCTGCTACTGGAAAACCCCAGAGCAGGAAGTTTTAAGCACAGATTTCTTCCTTGTACAGCTGATGTGACAAGCATTGATTAGCTTTCACAGACAGAGCCAGAGATGAATCTCCAAAAGTTTGCTGCAGAGCAAATCTGCATCCACCGTGCTTTACAACTGTGGAAGAAGTGAAGCATTTTGCACAGTTACCCAACAGACTGCAACCACACAAAAAAATGAACGAAATCTCCCAAACCCTTCCCAGTATCCAATGCTACTATTGCTTCAGCCGCGTACCTTGGCTGCGGAGGACATTGGCAAACTGACAGACTTTGTGCAGCAACTCGCTGTATGTAATTTTCGCAGAATCTCCAGGTTCATTCCCTTCCCTGGAAAAGCAAAGTAATATTTGTTACAGCACAAGCATTACAAGGTAACAGTGATGCTGCAAATTCAGAGGTACTTACCACTCTGGACAACAAGTGTCCCCGCCTGCCCTTCCAAGCACAGAGTAACCAAACCCCAGAAATCCAATCCTGGGCTAAAGTTCTCCAATAGTAGGAAAATTTAGTCCAAAGTCCCCATTCCTCTGTAGATCACTACATCTGAAAGCAATCAAATGCATGCAGTGGAAATACATGGTACTTTCAGAGTGGAGAGAGGCAAGGGTCCAACAGAACCAAAGCTAAGCGCACAGAGGCTTGACAGCAAGCCAGGATTTATGGCACGGCACCGTCACTCACATGCACTTATGCCTGCAGACATGTATGTGTGAAATACTGGCCAATGTCGTCATGCAGCAACACCCAGCCCTTAAATACCAACCATCTGATGGACTGGCATGGGATGCCAAGGGTTGTCTTATTTTCCAAGGTCATATATAAATATACTCGTGTATATTTGTTCAGTGCCATGCCTGCTCTGCATTATTCTCTCTGTGGTCCTCTATGAACCAGCTCTAGGCTCCTGCAGTGCAGTGGAACCTTGCCATTAGACACACCAATGGGAAGAAGGGCAAAGAGCTACACCAGAGATGGAACAGGAATGTCACATCCCCAGGGAAATGGTTTCCTACGAAAGTAAAAACCAGCTAATCTTCATGTGACACAACACTTCAGCCATGCAAATGAGGTGGCACTCCCAACAGATCAGAAGATTAACAAAGAATCTGAAATTACTTCACACTCGGCAGAGCAGCAGTCTCCCACACCCAGAAAGGAGGGAAACACTTTTCCAGGTCTCTCCCCAAGGCAGCCAGCACAGAAACATTAGTGATCCATGAAGGAACAGGAGTATCACTCTCAGCTGATAGTCCCCCTGGGAAAGTGTCTCACTGAGTATGTGCAGCCAAACAAAAAAACACCACCAGTTCTGGGGAGAAGCCAGGAAGCACCTCCATACCGTGCCCTCCCTTAGGACTGCAGCCAGGTTCTGCCTAACTTGGGAACAGAAACCTCACTTCTTTAACATCTCAAACAGTCCAGTGCACGCAAAAAATATGTATTGAATTCTAGCTAAAACTGCTCCCCCTTCCCCCAGCAACACAAACAGAAGGAGGGCTGCTGTGATGCAGAAATGCATAAAGAAACACCGTCCTTTCTCATGTCATTCCCCAGGAAGGGCCACTCTATGTCAGCACAACAGCAGCCACATGCTCCGACGGCAGACGCAGTCCTGGTGGAAAGAGCGCAAGCGTTGGGACAGCCCCACTGATACAATCTCTCTGCCTCCTGCCCCGTGTAGGTCAGGGGTGTTAGAACTGGTGGTCACACTTGGATCATCCCATTCAAAAGCTACTCATGGATCTGCCGCTTTCAAACTTGATTTAATCCCTCTTGATATGTAGTTATGCTGCAGAGCGTTGTGGAAGTCAGAAGTAATCAGGTCCATCAATACCTGCATTAACATGTACAGGGCAGTGTATCTTCCCACCAGTGGCTCCTGAAAGGGGATTGCCTGCTCGATCCTTTATGCAAGTTTGGCCCCTTGTAAGTACAGAGAGGAGAGAAACAAGAATGCCAAGAGAAAGGAAAGCATGGGAATGAGAACCAGTGCCTGGAGCAAGTGGCTCAGCCCTGGCATCTGAGCAGCTTCCTCTCCTCTCCCTGTCATAACCAAGAGCATCACTTCGAGCTAAATGACATGTGAAACCATTAGATGGGGTCTCAGCTCCTAAAGAGAAACCAGGAAATCACAAGGTTTCGTTTTGATGTTACTACTTGAGGGATAAAGATGCAAGAGCTGATTTCAGTGCTGGACTGAGCAGCCGTAACTGATCTGGCTCAATGAAAGAGCATCTGCTTCTGTCACATCTGGCTGCATGCCGAGTGCCTTCCCTCACCATGCAGAAGTTTTCCTTGGTGCATCTACATTGCAGGTGTGGCAGCATCAAGGCTAGCACTGTGCAAACCTGCTTGGGTCCCGACATACAGCTCTGCCCCCCAGCAATGAGCCTTGCTACGAAATATCTCTTAAAGACAATTATAATGCTTCCAAATTCAAGCTAAAGCATCCCAGCCCACTAACCCCTCACCTGAAGATCTCTGCACCGGGGTCTGCTGTGTGCTGCAGGCAGGCCTGGTGCAACCAAGCCCCCAGCCCAGTGTCAACCTGCAGAATAGGGCAGGGAGGAGGGACCTGTGCCTGTGCTCTGCTGCAGCGCAGGATCTAATTACAAACTTTACTAAGAGAGAAACACGTTAGGAGGAAAGACTAGCACAGGCCATCCCATCTGGAAGGCTTCCCATGTAAGGCAGGTAGGCAGCCTGCGGCCGTGTGTGCTCTTTGGAGGCTCAGCTGGGCGCTGTAGGTGAAGTACTGTTTTGGCTGGTGGCAAACTTCACCAAGGACATGTCAGAAACCACTTTGCCATCAACTCAGTGGTGTAATACCTACCTGAGAAGGGAGAGTAAGGCTCTGCTTTGCATGCAAAACTTGGGAGTCCTCCAACACAAGCCCTGCAATCCAGCGCTCCGGGAAGGCTCAGCTCCCTACCTTGTGCCTTCACCAGCTGCGTTTCTAACACACCTCCTCAACAGATTGCAACAGAGCCTGGCGATGCCCTGCTCTGCAAACAGGCCTCTGCAGGTGCTGATTTGCTTCGCGCTGGGGCAGTCGCTGCTGCTGCAAGATGAGCTGACAGTGGGATGGAGACAGAGCCTATGTAAAAGGCTGTGCTGAGCACCCTACACTTGGCCAGCTGCCGAGGGGAGATGGCAGCCAGGTCACACTGAACTGCAGCTTCTGGGGTGAGCAGCCCTGCACACCCTCTCTGGCCAGAGCTACCCTGATACCTGCGAGGGACAGGGACCTGCCCTGAGCCACTCAAGCATGAGGCACCACTTGGACATCCCTGCTCTCCTCACACACAAAAAGTGCATCTCAAATACACCAGGGTCCTCCTCCTCGCCAGGCTTCAGGAGGGAAATTCAGGGCAGGGAATGCACCCAGGCTTGTCCTCAAAGCCAGCACGCACCAGGCTCCGCAGGAGAAACCTGGAGCAAAGTTAAAGAGAAGTTAAAACTTTTGTAAGGATTTTCAGAGGGCTTTCAAAGTCCTTTCCACTCATTTGCTTGACTGCCAAAGAGCTCCACCAGCATCAGCGAGGGAAACCTCAGGCTTCATATTTTAAGATGATCTTGTGCTTAATGGGAAATGAGTCACATTTCTACAGGACAAGACCCCTCCTTTCACCGCATCTTCAGCAAAGGCCTCTGAGCACTCTCTCAAGAACAGGCAAATTGCTCCCTGTGTCTGAAAATAGTTTGGAATGCCCACAGCTACACTCAGCAGGCTACGGCAGCACTCAGAGATTGCTCTGTCCTCTTCTCTGGCACAAAAGCCAAGAGAATTATGTATTTTAGACAGGGCATTTAAAGGAATGCCCACTTGCACGCTACCAAGCACTCTGTGCATCAAAAGAGAGCCTGTAAATTCCTGGCAGCAAAGTTCTGTGAGTAGCATCTTCCCTTCGGCATCCAGCGCATAGAAGCAGGAGCTGTGAGTCTCGAGCCTCTCACATGGCCTCGCTTGTCCAAATTAAATTGAAAAAGAAATAAAATTTTAAAATTTTGCTTCTGAAAACATTACCGCAGTGCTCCCCTCCATACCTACAGCATGCAGCCCAAGTCCTACAGAATCCAACATCCCCCAAATATATCTCTTGTTTTAAGAAGGGGTGATGAAAATAGTTGGCAGCAGCATTGCTGCGATTGCTAGTGCGAGATCTTTGATCTAACAGCAAGCCATCTTCTGAAAGAAAAAAAACAATTTTCAGCTCCCCAAACTTCCCAGATACATTGTTAGATGAAATACATGGAAAAACGCAGTTTGAGCCTGACATTTCTCTCATTTCCCTCAAACTGGAATCCTGCATTTAGCAACTAGTAATCCAAAATTTTACAGTATCATCTGGGTCACAGCAGGAACGTATTTGAGTTTTTTAGCACTTGAGAAGCCTATGTTTTACATACTGCATGTTGCGTGCACACTTAGCTAGAGAAAGGCATTTTTTGGCCATATGGTCTCAGCTGAACCACCCATTGACTAAGTAAATGCAAGTTACTGAAACTAAACACACAGATGCACAACTGGGAACCTTCTGAGGCAGTCTTTCCTGGAAATCAGTGTTTTGCTGAAAAAGTCAGGTTTCACACAAAGATGATGGCTTTCTAGCTGCCTAGATAGGACCAGATAGCCTAAAGGCAGAGACCATCACCACAGTGGTGTGCAGGACAGTAGTGCCAAGCTCTGCACAAAATAGGTCCCTGTCAACATATTAGAGGAAGCACAGGCTCTGCAGAGCACTTACCATATTGCTCCCTTCTGCCAGCAGTTAAAGCAACAGGCTCTGAGCTTCTGAACAGGCACCGTGATGCATACAAGCCCCACAGCACATGCCTCTGGTGGTCCTACCAGTGTCTTGTCAAGCAGCCATGCTGGGCAGGGGAAGAAGAAAACTTCAGATGGGAAACCTCAACACTTATCACCTCCGTGGCACAACCGCACTTACAGGAGGCTCACAGACTGACTGCCTGCTCAGCTGGGAGTTTGACCTTGGAGATGCAGAGCTGCACACCTCTTCCACCTGGTACCCATGTAGCTAAATCAAGGTCAAGCTTCCCTATAAGAGTGACCATGTAGGTTAGCAAAAGATTTAGTGTTGTACGTATATTGTGCAGTAGGGACAGTGATTTGTAGGAGCATACAAGCATTTCTTTAGAGTCACATTAACTCAAGCGTGGAGTTCCCTGTGGAGCAGTCAAGGATGCGGAGCAGCAGTGTGGGAGAGGGAAGCTGTGGCCAGATGCACTCCTGATCCTGCACCAAAGCAGGTTAAGAAGTTGCTGTGCTCTGCCAAGCATCAGGGCTGACTGCAGGACTTTTCAAAGCACTGGTCTGCTTCAACCACTCATCACATAACCAAGTGAGCGTTACATTGCCCATCCAAGCAAGCTGACCCCATCTCAGCTGTAGGATAACAAGCAGTAGGGAGGGGTGGTAACTTCTTAACCTGCTACAACTCTGTGGCCAATGGGATGCACACCTCCCAGAGCACCCAGACCAAGCAAAGCTGACCCAAAAACGAATCAGCAATGCTGTTTGGGTTCTCTCTTTCACCATTTCTAAATAAAAATTATTTGCATAACCTGTTTGAGTAACGGTTGGATACAGCTTCCCTGTGCAACGCTGCCTCAGCATTTGCATGGAGCAGCAGGAAGAACGTGTTGCATCAGTGGGAATTATGGTTTTCAAGGTAACTGCCAATGATAGTTGTGGTTCACAAGAGGCATAACACCACAAAGATAAGATGGAAAACAGGAGAAAATGATGAAATGAAGCCAAACAAGTGAAGTGTTACAAGTTTTCAAGATCTGCCAGACCATCTGCAGATCTGCAGTCAGTCAGAAACAGGAAAATCACACACCAAAGCAAACCAGGGCACAAAGTCAGAGCCTATCTGACCCCTGTAATTGCTCCCACTGAGGACCAAAGGGGCTGAAGATCATTTAAGTTTCTCCTCTAAGCTCCTGTGACCACACCACCCTCAAATAAAAGCATTAACCCAGAGTTACCAAGCACAGCTGGGGTGTGGGACACCTGGAAGGTACATTTTCAGAGCGAAGCACACCATCTCAAAGCCACCAGGTTTCATTCCCCAACTGGCAGAAAGGCAATGGTAGGCCACAGAGCAGTTTTGCTTAATGCAGAAAAAAGGCTCTGCATTTTAGCTCCTGGAAAGCACCTGTAAGAAAACACAGATTCCCAGCTGGAGAAAAAGGTGTCAGAAGAGGGAAAGGACCCTTTCCCAGATAATGCAACATCACAGGAAGAATTTGCACAGAGGGGAACCACAGAAAGCCTCCAGTAGAGCAGAGATGAGGACTTTGTGAATGTCTGCCCTAAACCATCTCTGGTGCTATCTAAACTGAAACATGCTCTGAGCCCAAAATCCCTCCTAAGCATGGGACCAAGCTGGTGCATGAGAGGCGTGGGATGCAAGTTCTGTGCATGGGAGGCAAGTTCTCCAGCAGCCTGTCCCCAGGCCACGGTACGAGGCGAAGGAAGACCACAGGCTCCTGCATGGTGGCACCTCCTCACATGCAAGGTCACTGGGGGCAGCCAGACGGGCTCACAGCTTCCCAATCCACCCTGCATCCAGAATTAGAGCAGCCGAAATGCCAGGCAGAGCTTGGCCGGGCAGAGCTCCTGCCATCTGGGGAATGGGCTCACGTGCATGCCGCATGGGCAGCGAGAGCCCTGGGCCTTTCTGACGCGTGCGCTAGCACGCACGGGCTCATGCTCAGCTACCACGGCTATCAGCTGCTCACAAACCTCCTGCTGCCATTTGGCCTTGGCCATTCTCAGGAGACCCAGGAAACCTGCAGCCTGAAGAAGGGTCTGCCTGGAGGTAGTTTGGAAACAACAGCTGCCAAAACTGAAAAAAAATACTATTTTTCACCTCCACCCCCAGCCTTGCTTATCCCATCTGACACCAGAACGGCACTCAAGTAGAGAGCACCCTTTAAAATCTGTCCTTGAGAAAACAGATTATGGTGAAATGTGAAGTTTGGAGAGACCAGCTGTGCAAGATAATCAGAAAAAGACACAGTTTCATCAGGAAAAAATCCCAAACACTTGCATTTGCATGGATTCTTCAATATGGAAATGCTCCTAGACAGACTGCCCAAAGCAGAAGGGTTTCCAGCAGGGTCTGCATCACTGACTCCAGGTAGGAGCCGGGGTAGGGGAGAGGGAAGGCGGCGTAGGGCTGAAATAGGTTTGCAAAAAACCTTCATGAGAACATTTCATAGTAACGGGACAGACTGCCCAGCCCTGCCCATGCCTAGTGTCACCTATCTCCCACCACCGTAATGCATAGCAGCAAATACCCAAAGGAGGTCTTTGAAGGCCAAGAGGTTTTCTGAGTAAAAGGTTTACCAGAAAGCTGAGCCTTTACGGTCCTTGCAGTCATGCTCGAATCCTGTTGCATCACGACAAGGATCAAGAAAGAAGAAGTTGTGTAATGATGGAGCATAGCCTGGGAGAGGCTGGTGAAAAGGTTTTCCCAGTATGTACAGAAATATTTGGCAGCACTGAGAGAACACTGTTGAATAAACCTGGCAACAGAAATCCCAGGGAAAATAAAAATCTTATCAATTTAATAGCATCACTTTCCAAAACCATACAGTTAACTCTGAGACCTGCATTAAAACCACCCTATGATTTTTTCCTCCAGTGCCCCCCATACATGTATGTAGGGCCTAACAAAGCTCCACTGTCAAATCCATCTCTGAGCCAAACCACCTCAACTAAGAGTTGATCATGTACCTAGGATGAATGGGTTCCTATTGCTGTAAAGAAACCCAAACCAGGCTGGCAAACAGCGCTGTGCTGTGCCAAAGCAGGAGCTCTGTGCTCTGCAGAGCACAATGCGCTGTGTCCAGCCCCCAGTGCCCATCTGCTCCAGCCCAACTGACTTAAACGCAGGCATTACCATGCTGGTATTTTACAAAACAGCTAAAACGGAGCGTATTTCTAAAGGGACACTGGGCCACCATCTGCTCTCTGATCAGGGAATCAGTCTTCTAATTGCCTTTAAAAATAGCCATGTGGAAATGCAGCCTACAAAGAAAACACCCAACACCCTGCCTGGTTGCTAGAGTCCTATAGGAAAAAACGCATCAATCTTTCTGTCCTTCCTTCTCATTAAATACATTCTCAGCTACTCTTTCTATTTGCAGCCTTTCAGAATCCAAACAAGTACCAGAGGCATCTAAAAAAATAATATTTATCTTGTGCAGTCCAATCACTGCTCACTTCACCACACCCTGAGCGATGCCTACAGCACAGAGCCCAGCTGGAGGTGGACACTGCTCCAAAATCACTAGTTTATCTATTGAGCCTCCAGAATTCCCTCCAATTTTCCCACTCACCTGCCAGGCTACACCCTAAAAAAACTGCTTGAAGCCCCTCTCTCCAGACTGTGGGATGCTCAGACATCTCTAAAGGAACCGACACCTCCTGGCTTAAACCGCTGCTGGTTCATCAGCCAACATAAGCAAGCAAATAAAGTCAATGCGATGGGGTCGTACAGCCTGCATTCACACCCGAGAGCCAGAACACTCAAGGGTAACAGTTTTAGAGAAGATAGGGTCAACAGCAGTCAGCAAACCCCTCTTCAAGGGAAATCTATTATTTTGCCCCATTTGACAAAATAAGGCAGTTTACAAGTAATACAGACCACGTGTAAAACGCCCGCTGATGGTGTCAGCAGGTATTCTGCACTGACATGTATCTGCTCAGCAGCAAGGGGAATTCTGCTCCTCTGCGCTTCACATTTTTCCTACTCACTTGATATTTAGTAACCATCAAGACAAGAGGATACGCATTAACTCTAATTATGTTCTTACTTTCTTAAGTATTTTACAACACAGGAGAACGGCCAATGAGGAAAAATGACAGCTTTTAACCTATTTTATTTAGAGGAAAGTTTAAGATTTTTAGGAAAAAACAATAATTAAGGTTTTATTTAAAGAAAAACTATTATGTGGTGTTGCAACAGAGCCCATATGCAAGACTTACACAGTAGGTCACCAAGTTTGGCTGACCTCAGCCAGCACTTCTAACCCTGTGAGCCAAATCCACACAACGCTGTAGAAGAATGAGAGAGTTTGACATGAGAGGAAACATTTTAGATGTTTACCAGAAGTAATATTTTCAGAGGACCATGGACTATTTTTACCAGTCCAACAGGAGGAGAGCTTATTTCCAGCACACCACAGCTGATTCCTTGTTTAAACAATCTGCAGTTGGGCCACGAAACATACTCTGGACAAAGCTTCTGTAAGTAAAATAGTCAACAAGCCACCTGCAGCTGGGAAACGCTCCATTTTGGGAAATACTGCATCTCTGAATGGAGCATACTGCCAAATTTTCAAGTCCTTCTAGAAACACTGAAATCCAGGAAAGCTGATTTCAATGGAGACTCAAACAATATCCATTAAGGCCATGACAGGAAATTAAACTTTTAATCAGATTTTTGGTGGACATTTCAACTTCATGCCTCAGAAACCTCTATAGGTGATGGCCAGGTGTTACCTCCTGGACTGTCACTATACAAGGAACATCTCTTAGAAGATGGTCAGCAGCAACAGGAATGCAAAACATGCTTCACTATCAGGCACCCAGGTGTGAAAAAGTAACCAGGAAGGCAATCGATTTCCTTGAGGGATTCCCCTAAAGAAGGGAGGTGACATCTGTGAAAATGATGGGCTTTGAATTTATTGAGAATTGCCAGGGCTCACAATTTCATATCATACCACATTTCACTGTTTACAACAAATGATGTGCAGAAATGCAAACAGAGACCTGAAATCCCACTCCAGCCATGCACAACAGCTCTGACACAGGGCTGGGTACTGGAGGAAAAGGCAAGCTCAAGCTCATTGCGCTGGTGGGAGTCAAGAGGTCTTGTCAAACCACTGGCAATCAATACTACAGCCCAACAGCTCTGGGCACAGAAAACCCACCAGGCACAACAAATGCAACTACCTACAGGAAAAATGCCGTGCTTGGAACAAGCACCCACTTGCACCTCTTTTGGCAAAGCCTGATCACTTTGTCCCCTCTAAACACCACTACTCGGAACTAGTCTCATCCACATCAAGCCTGAGTCCTTGTCCAGTTCTGCTCCGTTCACACCAGGGTGCCAGGCGAGAACACACAAGCCATTCACACAGCTAAAATAAAATAATCAGCTTTTCCAGTCTGATGAGCAAACTGAAGGCTCTGATCTTCCATGTCCTGAATCCGTACAGGAGTTCACCACCCACTCTGTCCTTGAACTGCATTTATCCACCCCAAGTTTCAATTCTCCTGCGAATATTCAGGTATCTGCCAGTGTTACAAGTTTCACAGATGTGAGAAAATCCGGGAACTATTGTCTATGCATGCACACCCCTCGCTACTCCCCAAGGTAGTTATTGTGCAACCACACACCCAGAACCTTGCAGAAAGGTGGCTTTAGACAGAGTGTAAGCCAACATTTTAAGATAAGGTTTTAAGAACCAATTCATGAAAAATTGTTAAATTCCTTGTGTTGAACCAACAGGGCCAGACCCTCTGTCAGAGCAATAAGCAGCATGAGGAAAAGAATAAGAAAAAAAAGCTGCCACAGGTCTCATTTACACTCATTTAGTATTGCACTTCAGCACTGGGGTGTTTGCAGCAGCTCAGCCAAGGGCCTCTCACACTAAAACAAAATACCGTGCTGGGTCAGAACCAGGGTCTGGTGTTTTGTCTCCAAGAGCAGCAGCAGGAGATGCTGTTTATGGAGGGCACATGAGCCTGGCGACCATCAGCAGTTCAGTTTCAACGCTGATCCTTGGGGGACCTGCTGCTGGTCCTGCAAAGTGACTATTAAAAGCAAGGAAGCAAAGCGTAATGCTAAACCAGCTCCACAGAAAGGCCTTTCTTCCATTCATGGTTAAATTACTTTCTTGAACAACCTTTTGTGGGAAACCTCATTAAGGTGGTCTGAAAACAGCCGTACCTATGCACTCAGTGCCACCCGCCTTCCACTCTGGCAGGTCTGCCAGCAGGACTTAACTTCACAGCAGCTCCATCATCTTTCCCAGTCGACTGCACTGGTCCAATGCACACAGTGACCCGACTCTACTGTACCACTAGGGATGCAAGTTGGATTTACCAGTTCCCAGGACCCCCTCCATTGCCCTCTCTAGACAGAGCGGGGCTGGCAACCTCCCAGTCCTTGGAACGGCAGCCCTTTGCAATAACACACAGCATACCCTGGCCAGCAGCTCTACAATTTCACATTCAAGTTCCTGCAGTCCTCTGGGGCGCATGCCATCTAATCCTGGGCACTTATTGACATCCAACTTGTTTATCTGGTCAAATACTTCCTGGATATTCCCTTGTATTTATATAGATGGATGCTGTATCCCTGCCAGTAGCAGCTACCAAGGGTTTCAGAGCAAAAGGCTGGGAGCAAACAACTCCGACACAACCCAAATGAAAGCTGCTTCCCCGATTCAAGGCTGCTGCCAGTGTGCGTTCCCAAGCAGGAGAGTTCCCTTATACAACCCCCCTTCTCACAGCTCAGCTGCAGAGCAACCACACAAATGCTGCCCAAGCGCCTGCTTTCTTTACAGACTTGACTTAGGAACTGTTAAAAGGGGAGAAAAGCCCCATTCTGCCTATGGGAGCAGGTTTACAGGTTGTCTGAGCTCAGTAAGACCAGGCACAAGTCCAGGGGTGCTTCTGAATGGGCAAAAACACAGGAGACTACAGGCACTGTGTAATTAAGCAGTCACCAACCTTTAATACCTGTCCCCTTCCTTCATTGCACTGCAGAGCAGAGCAGCACAAGGCTGAGAGCTCCCTGGAGCTGGCTCCCTGCTCCTGCCCTGCATCCTAAGACAGAAAAAGCTCTGCAGAGCAAGAACAGGGCTTGAGATCTCTGAAACATCAAACTACCCTTCCCAGCAGCTCCCTGCAAACTGGCATGCGTACCTGGCAGAGATGACTCAAGCTCTGCTTCCGAGTCAGCTCTCGGAAGGGAAAAATAATAATTTCAAGCTACTCTGTGCCTGCCAGCTGTCTGAGTAACGTGGTGCTCGAAATCCTGACTCACAGCATCTGGGAGAGCACACCCCACACAATGGAAGCCCACAGGACAGTACCTGCCTGAGGAAGGTATTTCACTGCTCTCACATATTTAGATCATCCCTTTGGCACAACTGCTCACCTGGTAACTATCTCAGGGATTTCACTAAGAATAAAGAGGATGCAGGATGCAGCACACAAGTGCAGGCCATTAACAGAAACACTCAGGACAGAAGAACCTCAAGATATGACAGGCCACGATGGCCATGTTTTCCATCCCCTCAGGCCAAACCAAGAATCTCCAAACCCTTAAGCAGGCATTACCACACTGTCCTGGGGCAGCCCTGTCTTCATATCTCATCTGCAGCCAAATCCACAGTAGGACAATCAGGGTGATTACATGAAATCAGTTAATTTTGAGTCCAGCATGGCCTCGCTCTAAACAGCCCACAGCTGAAGATGGAGACACCAATAGAGAAAAGCCAGGGAGCTACACCTGAGGACAAGCTATGAGTCCTTCCTGTCCCAGTTTGCACTTATACACAAGCATCCAAACACAGTGGCTGTTTGCACTACTGCTACAGCACTAACCATACTGGCTGGTGAAAGTTCCAGAACCAGGAGAGGCAGAATTCCACTAAAGAAAACAGGAAAGCACATGACCTGGATGTGTCTGAGCTATGACAGCTACTCTCTTTACTCCTTGTTTTAATACCAGGTTTCTACTGATGCTCCCACCATTCCCACTCTTGCACTACCCACACAGTTCAGAGTCAGAGAGGGCCCCACAAAGCAGCAATGTTCTCATTTGGAGGTACAAGAAACACTGCTCTAAAGCATTCAGGCAGACGCAGCCAGTTTTGTAAACCCTCTCCCAGGCTGGAAGATTTCACAAAACCCACCAGAAGACAGCTACACTTTCTGTGATGGAAAGCTACAACTATCATTGCCCTTGAAGGAGGGCACAAGATCCATAACTTAATGAAATACAAGTGTATTCAATGTATTTTATTACCTACTTGAAGTGTACCTAATCTGCCTGTTTTCCAGAAGCAAAGCATTGTACTGTCCAGCAGTGCTTCCAAAATAATTAATATCTGCCAAGAACACCAATCTATCACTCCACTCCCAGCACATGCAATGGGGAGATGACATGGATTGCTGAGGATGCACCCCAGAAAGCCTCTCTGATTTTCAGGGCTGAGTGGGGCCACCCCTTTTCCCATGGAGAATCCCTATCAGGGAAAGGAGCTGTGCTGAGCCTGGGTAGTGCTGTGAGCATAAACCAAACGCATGGTAACTTTTCTGTAACGTTTCTCACAGCTTCCTCACATTCCTCTATGGAAGCAATCCCTCCACAGCAATAATGCAGGAACAGCAGCTTTGGGTATGGCTGTTTGGTAGCACCTGCACCATAGCTTTGACCCCTCCCAGCAGCCTGTAGGAAAACAAGCCTGCAAATATGTATCAGTAAAAGCAACCCTCCCAGTAGTGAATTTTTGTTCTTTAAGTAAACTGTGTGATTTAGGGATGTGCTTTCAGTACCAGAACTGTGTTGAAAGAGGCTGCTTCGCTGGAAGTATGACAAGTCATCCAGGAAGTTACCAAAGAAATGAAAAGTCACTTTGGCACAGGACACTCAAGAGACCTGAAGCCAGCAGGAGTAGTAGAGCTGAGTGCATTGTGTAGAAGCTGGCTAAAATTAAGCACTTCTGAAATTCTGGATGTTAACAGCCCAGCATCCTCAGTCACAGCATCTGTGCATGTAACAGCAATGGAAGACTGATACCTGCAAAGGTATCTAAAAAGAAAAATGAAATACAGTGCTGATCTGGATTATGGAGACCAAGCACTTAGTTCTCAGCAGTTTAAGCCAAGATTATTTCTGCAAACGGAAGAGGTCCAGACCTTTACAGAAGAAATGCAACTGAAACACAGTTTCATCTGGTTTCATTTTTGACTATGGGATGGCACATCCCAGGATGAAGCACTCCACGGCAAGGAACCAGATCGAGGGGTACCAGCACTACAGGGGGCCCAGGAACCAGGAGGTGTGGTCTTGTCCCAGGTGGCCCCAGCAGCAGTTTTAGACTGAACCGGTGTTTAGCAATCTGTATCCTCTCTGGAAGGCTGCTGTCCAAAAACTATTTCCAGTTTCCTCATAAAAGCCTCCAGAAGTGCTCTGGACCTTTTTTTTTGTTTTGGGTTTATTTGATTTTTTTTGTTCCATTTTGTTTTTTAAAAATGCTCTATAGTTGGGTTTTTTTCCTTACAGAAAGGTTTATTGGAAAAAAGGTCACAGCTACAAACCCTTAAATCCTTTATTACCTTAAAAAAAAAAAAAAACAACACACAAAACACCCCAATAAACCTCCACCTTCTTCTTCTCCTTCTTCTCTTTGCATGTCATGTTTGTCCTAGGCCCAGAATGGGAACCATAGGTAGTTATTCTTTTGTTTAAACAAAGCTCCAGCAAGCTCTGGCAGCCTTTACTATCTTTTTTTTCTCCTTTCTAGATGTGTTATTTCATATGCAAGCATAAGAAAGGAGAAAATTGATAGACTCTCCCAAAGATGGCAGAAGCCCGAAGCACCCTGCTAAGCCCACACACCTCGGCTCCAGGGAGGCTAAAAATAGTGTGCAAAGCTCCACCTCCTGCCCCTACCCCCTGGTCCCACCAGGCACTGCCAGTACTGCAGCTGGGGTGACTGGTTTGAGAAATGAAGGTCAGAACTTGGTGCTTCACCTATGCACAGGTTACCTAGAGAACAGGCTTCATCCAGGTATCTTCACACCCTGGGGGGGCTAATTAGAGACTTTTGTAATAGGCGGTGTTCTTTTTGAATTCCCACCTGGTTATACTTTTACCTCCACAAGCTGCCCAGGATGATGTTTATGAGAGATTATTAACAGGCACTTCAGCACAGAACTAGTGGTTTGTCCATTCGACACAGATATGCCTACAGCACAGTGAAGGCATACTGTGCTCCTGCTCTAATTAATGCTACCCACCACAGATGAAGTCCTCAGCACTGCTTCAAGTCCCCTGCCAGCACCCTCAGTGTCCCAGTGCACCGCGCCTGCAAAAGCCACCATAGGTAGCTACCTGCACAGCAACCACAGTGTTACTCATTTCAGCCTTTCCACACAATTAGGAAAGAGATTTCACTTTTGAGAGCAGCCCTTTATCAGAAACATTTCCTGGAGCTTCTGTTCCTTTTTAGGCCACATCAGCAATACCAAACAGAGAAAGAGGAATCAAAAGCAGCAGAAACAGAAATACTTGTAACGTTCGCAAGCAGCACGAGATATTATAGTAGAACAGGCAACAGGGAAAATCCGAGTGTTTCCTACCAACTCAGGACGGTCTTTTGGAACTGCATAGTTCTAACAGCACCAAGAGGACAATACCACGACAGTAAAATGTCACCTATGTACAAATTTTGCAGCATGAAGCAATCCCATGTACTGCCCTTTGTGCTGAAAGAGCAATTCCGTGTGGCTTGGGATTCAGCCCTCTAAGCGGAGCCAGTATGGGCACTCCCAGACTGCTGGTGGTGCAGGAACCTTCAGAGCAGCTTGGCCATAACAGATTCAGATGAACCTCTCGCTCCTTCCAGTCCACGCAAAACTTGAGACAGCCACAGTCAGCAGCACATGGCAGTTCTGAGTTTTGTCAGGACACATCTCATTTGAGGCATTCTGCAATGCCTCAAAACATTATTCACTTTTCCCCTAATTTCTCCTCTCTCAGAGCAAAGACCATGGTCTTGTATCTTTTCAAAGCTCTCATCAAGCTGGGCAGTCACCAATACCTTGGTATTAGCTCAGCACTTTCTCCCATCTAGCAGGCTAGAGACTTTCTTAGAAGCAAGCACATGGCCAAGGTATTTAAAAAAAAAAAAAAAAAAAAAAAACAAAAATCCCAGTTTTTCCCAAGAGTCCTCTTTGGCTTTTGGAGGCTCTCATTTCTTTTTTGACCTTTTGTACAGTGTGACAAGTTTCAAGTGTTCTAAGAAAGCGTGCTCATTCAATACAGTGGTAAACACAAAATGTGAAAGGATAAGACAACAGCAATTACATTTTGTTATTGAAGAAAAGCATGTGTCCAGAGAGGCATGCACACACTCCTAGAAGAGTAATTTAGAGTCGCAAACCCTAGCCCCACTTCCTCAAGACCTCAGTGCCACAAGTTTATGGGTCAGTACTGCACAAGTCACATTCAGTGTGCCTTGTCCACCCCTGCCACCGACATTCCAGATGACAGCTCCAGACACCCAGCACCAGGTCACTTGTGACAGAACCCTGCTAGAAGCGTCTATCCCGAAATAGTAAAGGAAAACTGTATGCTAAGGAGGAAGAGAGACCTTATTTTTCAGCACTGAGAACACCACAACTGACAAGACACCCATCATTTTAGTATCCACTCCAAGTTTTGCTCAGCATCACAAATACCCCCCCCCCCCAAAGGCTGCCAGATTAACAAACAAGAAAAATCTTCACCAATATCAAATTAGAGCTGTAGGCTGCTGCCTAGCTGTCACCCAAAGATTTATGTGCCAGTGGAGCGATGCACCTACTTCCTCCATAAACCCCAGCACAGCTGCCAGCACTGGGCTGCCAAATAGCTTTGTTTGCTGGCACACCCTTACCTGCATGAGTTTACAAAGGCGTTTTCATTCAGAAATTGCAGTCATTTTACATCCGAGTGAGATAGAGAATGTATTTAACTAGTAGGGAAGTAAATACTTCCCCCTATTTCACCTGTGTCTTATCAATATGATTATTTGCTAGGTGGTATGTAATTCTTTTACTGAAGCAGTAGCTCAATGGATAGAAAATCTACTATGAGCCCATGTTTACAGTCGCAGCCAGAACTACACTGGTATAAACATGTTCCTTTCTGTAGCAGGGTAGCCCATAGTCACCTTTACACCAGGTGATGGCAGTGACCCTTCAGCTGCACAAAATGACTTGGAGCAGCACAGTTGTTTATCATTAGAGAATCTTGTATTTTTATTGCAGTGACAGTAAGACTCCAGCTGCTCTGCTGGAGGGACTCACCATAACCCAACAAGTACTGCATCTCTAACAAGTGATACATTTACTTGTGCCTTCTGTACTGCCACACACAGTTATACCAGTGCAACATAAACACATGCCAGTTCAAGGGAAACAGCAAAACTACATGGGTGGGCAAAGCACTGTTCTCAGCTTGAGGACACAGCTGCAGTGCCAGCTGAGCTACTTCAGCAAGGGAGCATTAGTTCTGGATCTCGGACATCACCAGTGAAACCCATTTTGCATCAATATGAAAACTTCAAGTTTCAAATGGCTTTTAACACTAGTAACTACTCTGGTTAAAAAAGAAAAAACAAAACCATACAAACATATTTCAGATAGGGCTGGAAGTTAACTTTTCTTCCCAAAGGTAACCCAGAGTAGCCAGCCTTTTTGAAAGCATCAGTATTATACACATTTAAGTGCAAGGAATCAATATCAATAATCAGGTTTTAGGAGAGCCTTTCTGCCACAGGAGTGGCAACTCGCCAGACCCACAAAACACGAAAGCAGGAAATCTGGGATTTATTAGCTTTTTGCTGTTGGATGTTAGCTGTTCCTCATCCCATGTCTCTACACATGTGTACCCACCTCATTAGGGAATTGGGGCACCTGCCTGAATACCATCTGACTGCTCTTAGCTTTTTTTTTTAGCAGGTACAAGTGCACAGGCAGAGCTGGAACTCGGGAGTTCCCCACCGCTTCACTAGGCCACCTCAGCGCAGCCCAGGATGGGCAGAGAGGCTCCGTCGCACAGCTCCTCTGAAACACACCGAAAGCAAACACCTGCTGAACCTATGTGTACATTAAAGCCTCTCAGGTTTTACCGTGTTTTAATTCACCTCAGCAGAAATTGACACAGTTTGTACACTTCAGCATAGTATTTACACACCTTCTACCCCATAATAAAAACAGAAATTTACCAGTAAAAAGCAATTTTGTCCCCGAGCTTCTTCTCATTGACATTTCTGTCCAGGAGATTGTAGCAGACGTTGGTGGTCGCCCCTTTCATCCACTCAATGAAGATCTTCCCCTTTGTCACATCGAAGTTGTACTTCAGAAAGGGCCCCGTGTGCTGACTCTTCCAGTAAAACTCTTTAGCAATGTCACCCCAAAATTCTGCAAAGGCAACAGGCCGAGCTCGTGAACCACACACGGGCAGGGAGAAGGAAGACAACACCGTAAGGAACCAGAGGAGCAGCCCCCCACACTCCCACACCCCACACGTGACGAGGAGGATCTCGCCGCAGCCCCACTGCCCCCTCAGCCCAGCCGCCCCCTCCGGCCCCGCTCCCTCCCGACCCTGCCGGCAGCCCCCGGGAGGAACCGGCGGCGCCCTGCGGATAGCCGGCCTCCCCCGCCCCGCCGCGGCCCTTTCCCCGGTGGAGGGAGCGGGCACGGAGGGGGGCTCCCGCCGGCGGTGCTCACCGTGCGGCTCCTCCACGGAGCGCTGGTAGAGCCGCTCGTAATGGGACAGCGAGGGGACGTGAGCCGCCGGCAGCAGCTCGGGCCGCGGCCGGTACAGCCGGGCCTGCTCCTCGGGCAGCACCATGGCGGGGCGCCGGCGGCTCTGGGCGGGCGAGCAGCCGCCGAGCCCGCTTCAAAGCGGCGCGGAGCCGGGGGCGGGGACGGCGGAGGCGGTGGCCCGCCCTCACGGCGGCGGGGCGAGGGTGGGTGGGGGCAGAGCCGGCCCGGAGCGCCAGAGTCCGCCCGCCCGCCGCGGCAGGGCCCGCTGAGCCCGGCAGGCCGCCCCCGGGGCCGGAGCAGGCCCGGGCAGGCCGGGGCTCGCCAGCACCCGGCGGCGGGCGCTGTGTCCCTGTCAGCGGCGCGGTCCTGTCAGCCATGTCACCCTGTCAGCCGTGTCTCTTCTGTCAGTGGTGTCCCCCTGTCAACCACGTCCCCCTTGTCACTGGTGTACCCCTGTGAGTCATGTTCCCCCTGTCGGCCGTGTGCCCCCCACCAGTGGTGTCTCCCTGTCAGCCATGTCACACCCGTCACCCCCATTGGTGGGGCCTCCCACTGTCAGCCATGACCTCCCTGTCAGTCCTGTCTCACTGGTGTCTCCCCCTGTCAGCCATGTTCCCCCATGCTAGCAGTGTTCCCCCATTAACAGTGCTGCCCCATCAGCCACATTTCCCCCACCAGTGGTGTCCCCCATGAGCTATGACCCCTCAGGGCCTGTCACCGCCACTTTGCCAGGAGCAGCCCAGGGCGCCATGGATGAGATCCTCCTTCACCAGCCCCGAAACAGGCCCAGAGGCCATGGCCATGCTGGGTGCCTGCCCCCCTGCAGAAAACAACCTTCATTTTGATTCACGACACTCCACTTCCCTGCCACTGCCTGGCTGGGTGAGTAGAGCAAGCCATGGCAGTTCACTGAGCACCTTGCCCCCCCCCCCCCCCCCCCCCCCGCAAAATATTTTACAGATCTTGTGTAGTTAGTGAGAAATTAAACACTTTTTTTCACCAAGGTGGCAGTTGAATAATGGAACAGGGACCCAGAGTGGCGGTAAGGTCTCAGCCCTTGGAGATAGTCAAAACTCAACCAGACAAGCCCCCGAGTGACCTGTCAGAGCAGGAGGTGGGATCTAGGGTCTTCCACGGGACCAACGTGATTCCGACAGTCTCTGGCTTTAAAGGCAGGAGGTGCCTGTGGTGGTACCTCCTGCAGCAGACCCATTGTCAGCTCAGTCAATGGGCTGCCCTGGTGGCATTGTCTAGGTAGGTTGCTGAAACCCTCAACATCTCTTCTGCACTGGGGAATATCACCCCTTCGAGCAAAGCTCTGCTGTGCCCAGGGAGCCACTTGCTCTGGAGCCGTGGGCCACTTTTGTGGTGTTTGGGCTGGGGCCAAGGAGCACTCAAAAGATGAAAGTCCATAACCTTGAACTTGGCACGGTATTCCTCTGGCTGGAGAGCAGTGGTCTGGTGTCAGCAAGCAGGTACAGCCTACTCCGGGATCTTTGGTGTTTTCCATAGTTTAATGCTCCCTGGGAGCATTGCCTTGCTGTACGCTGCAGGAGATGCAAACCCGTGGACTGGTGAGCATCGTCTGCCACTCCAAGCAATGATCTCATCAGCAGAGAGGCCAGAAACAGTTCTTCAACAGACAAAAGTGGCTGGTGCTGGTGTGTATTTTCTCTTAAGCATGCTGCCTAGTTTTGAAGGACACATCTACACTGCAGCTCCCTGCTCTGGTGTTAGTCTGCTGGCTGCCCATGCTGCTTGAGGGTAAAATTTTGACTCCATTTGGGAGGACATGGCTGGTTTCCTCCAAGATGAAACCCAGGAGCAGTTCAGGTGATACCTCCCTCCATGGGCTGTATACTGTGGGCAGCATCACTCCAGAGACGCTCTCTATACACTTCTCCAACATGACCTCAGCAGGCTTTACACCCCAAATCGGTCAGCTGTCCTCCCACCACACTATAGCACATGTAACAAAGCATCCTTAGCCATATGGTATAAAATCCCTGTCCTGGAAAGCTGCAGCGTGGCCTCGTATTAGTCATTTCATTGTAATTAACAAAAAAAATCACAGGAAGGAGCATTTAGATCTTAGGGTGCAGGATCTCAGTCTTTACTAGTAAACTACATGGATAAAGGTGAAGTCTCCAGCACAAGTCCACATCCATCCAGATGCCCAATTTTAGCACATTCCCTGTTGGAGTTTCAGCCTGGGACCACCACCAGTCTCCGAGCCCAGGCTCGCTCCATGAGCAGACATAGTACAGATACAGCCAAACCCTGCAAGGTATTTCCCTTTACCAGCCAGCACTATTGTTACCTCCAAGTTCCCGATTACAAAAAGAGGTTTTTGAAGAAAAAGTCTACTTGGCCATGCAGCTTGTGCTCTCTGGCATCGATTTTTTTGAAGCTCCCCAGGATCTACAGCAGTTGCACTCCTCCAGCACTCCTCTTGGAGTCATGGTCCAGGCACAACCCCATGAGTTATGGGGTACACATGGCACATCATTTAACAGCCCCACCTGGAAATCACACTGATCCTCTCCTGAGAAGCAGGACAAACCCAGCATTTCTAAAGTCCTTCAGAAGCCACCTAACCCTGAAAATTTTGTATTACAAGTTGCCAAGCCTTAGTTTTAGCAGCCTCCATCTCGAGGATTTTGCATTTACCAGCAGGGCTTAGCAGTTCGCTAACAAACCTTCTGTCCCCCTACATGGCAGGCAGGGGGCTGTAGTTCACCCCACTGCTGGAAAAGAGCTTTGTCGGTCTCCCTGTCATGGGACAATTTCCCCAGAGCCAATGAAGAGGTGGTTTGCAGATCTGGGAGGCACCATCTGGTTTCCTTCTCATTGGCCTTTCGCTTTCAGTGATTTATCCAGCTGAAATTCTCCACCAGGCTCAGTGACAGCATGATTTCTCTCCAGCAACTGTTGCCCACTGTGGGCAGGATGTACCGAGCCACGAGGCCAGGGCAGCACCGTGTCCCACCAGCCTGTCAGCTGTCCTCCGGCCAGCATTGCCCAGTATGGGCTGCCGCAGCCAGGGGATTTTGTTGTTGTACTTCAGCTGTCCACAGCTGTGTCCCGGGAACTGCCTGATGGGGAGCAGTTGCATCATCTCTCACAATACACCTGCAAAGAGGAAAACTCAGAATAGCCTCCCAGAGGCATTCTCCCATGCTCTCTCCTCTTGCAGGAGTTCGATAACCCTCCACGTGCCTGTGTACAGGGCTGTGAACCGCATCAGTCAGCCCCTGCCATGGTACAAACACAGCCCTTCTCAAACTTCATTTCCGTGGTCCACAGCTGAAATATGGACATCTCCAGGCATCCCTTCAGTGATTTTATAGCCTCTAGGGAAAGGGCTCCTGCTGCATGACCACACTTTATTATTCCAGCTCCCTCTACTCCAGGGCAGCTTGCATCCATCTGGGCTCCTGCCCTGGGAGCTGGTGTGTGGTGGGGCTGGATGCTACAGGGTTTGCCTGGCTCCCAGCTCTCCTCCTGACTCACCAGGCAGCCCTGGAAAATCAGCTGCATTTTGGGCCCTTCATTTCCTCTTCCTGTAAAGGAATGAAAGTACATAAAGGGTACACATTAACGTATATTAAGGTCTCTTGTAGAAAGTCAGAGGGTCAAAAAAAGATACTGGCCAGGATATGTGGTACCTCACTCACACTGTCTGCTTGGGGTACTCTGGAAACCACCCTTCTAGCAGCAGCTCAGCAGCCGTGGTGGGACTCTTCACTGCACCTTCCCTGACACACAAGACCTCAGTCCTACAGATGCTGGGGGTGGGGGAAAGAAACTGAAAAATCAGAAATGGTCCATGCTTCTCAGGCCTTCTGTAGGGCGGGGGGAGAGGGAGGCAGCTTCCCATGGGAAACTTGCATTAATTTGGGCAAAGCACTGCTCCGGTAGTGCACCTGACTTACCTGGGGGGCTCCAAATGGGGTCACAGGACATTCCCTTCTGACTGGCCTTACTGCCAAAAAATGCAGGTGAATCACATCCCTGTTTATGCAAATAACTGAGCATATCAGATATGTGGTAGCTTGAAACAAGTAGATGTCTCCTCCCTCCACCTGCCCCCCCTCACCCTGCTCACTGCGTCCAAACTCCTTTCCGCTCTCATATCCACTTGCTGATAAATCCATGTGAGCTAGGAATGGTTAAAAGCTCTATGTCCTGCTGAGTGCATGCTGCCAAAGCTCCTTGAAGACCCTCCTGAGACGCATCCCAGGCATGCTGTGGTGTGGCCCTCCCATGGGAGCACACGTCCGGGCACTGGGCTGTGCGCTGGGTGAGGCTATCCAGTTTGCCTGGGATGAGGCTCTGCTGAGCATGGGCTCTGTGTAGAGGATGATTTGGGTCAGCTTTGGGTTGCTGTCAATGTCAGCTGCTTTTGGGACCAGTTCTAAGTGAAACCCATGGAAGGGGCTCTTTTGCAGCTGAATGTCTTTTCTTCTTTGCCAAAATCTGGGTGCGCAGGATGCAGCACGGTGGGAAGGATATAACCCACAGCAGTGGAGGAAGCAATTTGGGAAGGCACAGAAGTGTCTGAGCAACACCAAGGTCAGCGTGATGACTGACACCTATGTGCTTGCATGGAGGAGGAGGACAGCAAGCCACCTCCTCTCCCACTGCCCCTCAACTCATCCCAGAGCGTCTTCTGGACAGGGCAGCCTGGACCAGGGCCTGGCGAGTCTATAACAGGTCTGGCGAGGCAGGTTTAGCAGCTTGGTGATACAGCTGTCAGTGATGGTAATCAGAGAAGACATCTTTTTAGCACAGACCCAGCCCCTGGTGAACATGTCACACTGCAAACAAGCTTATACCTTGCATGGACATGCCAGAGGAAGTGGGAGGCTTTATCAGAATATCCTGCAGTGGGAAGGGAATGTTTTCTTGACAGCTATAGGCGACTGCAAGGGCAGAGAATCAGGGGACAGAATAAAAGAGTGAAGGATCTGGAAGGAATCCCAAGTAACACCAGCAAACGCTCCTGGGACCTGCAGAGCGAGTGTGAGAGAGGCAGCAGGGTGGATATCTGACAGCAGGGGTCAGCTTATGGGCTGGCCAGTGCTGGCAAAGGGGTGTGCTCAAGGTTAGCTACATTAAAACCAGCCTGTGTTCATGCCCCCCGCAGGCACCCATGCTGGCCCTTGCGTGGGAGATGACACCGCAAGCGAGCAGCAGGACTGCTAGCAGAGAGCTTGAGGCTGGCATGGCTGGCACTGCCAAGGCTCAAATGTGCCTTGCAGGAACAGAAGGGAAGGCACCATGCAGCACCATGACCACTCTTGGGCTACACCACTGGCATCCCCCTTCTCCCACACATGACAGTACCGTGTAGACTCAAGCCGTGTGGATCCCAGGAGCAGCATCTTAGGAACAGCAAGGCCACAATGAGCCAGAGGACATGGGGCGGGAGGATGTGACTGGGCTGTGGATCTTCCTGCTGGGGTTTTCTGTGCTCATTTTCAGCACATGGCCAGGCTGGGCAGCCCTTCGCTCGTGCTGAATGAATCAGCACATAGCTGCCACGGGGTTAAACACCAGATAGCACACATCTCCCCACTGATGACACTCCTCCTCTTCGTTGGCTGCAGAGGAAATTTTAATCAGCACCGTGATAACAGCCTTTCAGTCCTGCTGGGAGTTATCAGCTCCTTTGTTTGTAAATGTAGCTGCTCAATACCACAGGGCTCTGAGTTCCAGCACATGCAGCTCCACAGGCCTTTGGCTCAATCAGCCTCCCTCCCCTCCAGCTGCCTGCTCCCAGCTACGGGGGCACCGGGCATTAAAGCAGGGCAGGTTGTACTGAACACAAGGATCAAGCCCGAGATATTTCCTTCCCGCCTCTGCTGTCACTGGGAGAGAGACCTCTGAATTTCAGGCTGTTTTAAGCTTCAAAGAGTCGCTGATGAATATCAGAGCCTGGTAATTTAGCCCTCTGCAGAGTACAGACAATATATTCATAATCATTTTACATGTAGATGAGCTAGTAACGCAATAAGGGTTATAAATCAAACCCAGGAGACGTTAGTGCTGTTTGCCTGTGCTTTTTGAGCGATCTAGCCACAAGAAAATGTCTGTCTATCTCCTAGATGGGGCCAATTAACCTTATAAAGATGCACTCTCCTCTCACAGCGGCTCATTTGTTTACTTGGGCTCTGCCGGCTGCTGCTATTTTCATTCTGGAAGACGGGGGCCAGGTCAGTAAGAGACTCGGCGGAGGCCCGGGTTGCAGAGGAAGGGAAACTAGGTTTAGGAGAGATGGTGCCTTCATCAGCCACATGTTAGAGGAGGTTGGGAGCTGTCGTGATTTAGGGACAGGGGCTTAATAATTGGCTTCCCCGTGTGGCTTCATAGCTGTCTCCAGGCTTCAGAGAGTGTCCTTGCATGGCCGTAAACATAGCTGCCTTCTTTTGTCCCTGTTTTATTGAGCAGTAGGAGATAGCTGGAGCTCTGGGGAGCTCAGTGGCTGTGGAGCAGCCATGTCCCACACCCTGGGTGGCACAGGCCCAGGCAGCCCGGGCGGGCAGGCGGCAGTGGCATGCCCTCTGCTGATGAGCTGCCAGCCATGCAGGTCTGCTGTGCCAGGGCCTGCAGGGACCTCAGCGCCAGCAATGCGGAGGTCTCAGCACCAGTGGTGCAAGGTCTGCAGTGCCAGCAATGCAGGGTCTGCAGTGGCCACCATGGGGGGTCCACAGTGGCAGCGATGTGGGGTCTGCAATGCTGGCAATGCAAGGCCTGCGATGTCAGTGACGCAGGGCACACGGTGCCAGTGATGTGGAGTCTGTGGCGGCAGCGGTGCAGTGTCTGAGGTGCCAGCAGTGCAGGCTGCGAAGTGCCAGTGATGCAGGATCCACGCGTGAATTCACTGCAGCCCAGTCTCCTGCTGCAGCACATGGGCTGGCCATGCTGGGTCTCATCCCAGCCACAGGGTCTGGGCACAGGTGTCCTTACGCTGTCCACTGACACCATCTGCTTCTGCCCTGCCCAGAACCTGGAGCAGCCAGGAACTGAGCTACACTGGGATGCTTCTCTGGTACCCAACAGCAAGAAAGCCATGTCCTACCTGCACAGGAGGGGGGCTGAAGCTGTTGCCCAGCCCTGCACACCACTACCTCTCTCAGACATGAAGCCCAGGCAAGGGAGAGGGTTTGTATGTGGGCACAGGAGCACATCCTACCCTCAGGCAGCTTGGGGGGTAGCAGGACTGCACCAGAGCTTGGTGGTGGTGGCTGATGACAGCACCCAGCAAAGCGGGTCTGCTTTGCTCTTGTTTTGCTTCCTTCTGGCTTGGCCATGTCCTGCCCCACACCGTGTGGGGATGTCTGTATGCTGGAAGCAGGATGAGGCCTGCTTTGAGTGAGCTGGAGTTGGGGTGGCGCAAAGATGCACTGGTAGTCAGGTGGACCTTGGGAGCAAAGGGACACGGCTGGAGCTGAGGTCGGTGCCGACACCAGAGGGTGGTGTGGTCTCATGCATCCCCAGCACCAAACCCTCTGAGCTACTCAGATCTCGGGGCTGTGATTTGGCCCAGGGACCGGCCATTTGCTGTGAAAACCTGATGGACCTTGCAGCACCATGGACGAGGGTGAAAGGCAGTAAGTGACTCGTCTGGGAGCTGCCTCCAGATTCAGTGGGGACAGGCAGCAGCTTGTCCCACCCCAGCCTTGTCTTCAGTATCCGGGACCCCAAAACTGGGCTCCAGGCTTTGCTCACCCATGGCCTCGGTTGTGCCCTGCCCTGTGGCGGGGACACAACTTTTGGGGAGCCAAGGGGGCCACTGAGAAACACCCCATGCTGCCTCGCACCGGGGGCTCAGGCTCTTCGCGGTCTGGCAGATGCTGCGAGATGGGGGCTGTTTCCTTCATCACCCAGGGTATCACAAAACCACAGGAGCCGCATCAACACCATAGCTGGTGTCCCCAGGGGCTGTGGCAGGCAGGGGACAGACAGGGCTGGGAACAGGAGAGCCACCGCTGGAGACACATCACTGCTCTGACACATTTGTAAGAAGAGGCCTTGGAGACAGCTTTTATTTATTTTTTTTCATAGAGATTTTTAATGTTTATTTTTTAACAGACTTGTTTTAATTTTTTGTTTTCTACAATAATTCAATGTAAAAATCCCAGTACAATATACAACAGTTTGAACATTTGGAATAAGAAATCCAGCTTGGGGAGACACGTAAGTTCAGCTAGTTTCTAACACAGGTAGCAAATTCCCTCCCCCCTCCCCCAGATTTACCAGCCAGGAAGGCATGTGGACAGGAATGCTTTACAAATGTCACCCCCATCCCATCAAGACACTGGCTGCTCTGTCCCTGCCCGTATTGCAGTGGGATGGTCCCTCAGACACATCACCTTGGAAAGGGCAGGGTCCCCTCCATGGGATGGCTTGGAGCCTCCAACATTGCAAGGCAAAGTCTGCAGTCGAGTGAGGCTGGCTGGCCCTTGTGCGTGAGTGATGTGGGATGCCCTGAATAGGTCCTGCACGCAGGTACCTCAGGGTATGGAGCTCCCTCAGGATGGAGAGGAGACCTGTCCCTCCTCTCGGCAGCAGTGCCAGCAGCCTTGTGCCCTAGTGCAGCCATAAGGTCGTTGGAAGTGGATGGCCATGTGCCTGCATGGCCCAGCCTGAGGGAAGGAAAACAAAGATGATGCAAGGGTCCCTGGCTCTAGGGTCTTGAGGGGTCATCTCAGGGATAGCTCACTGGTCTGGGATTTGGCAGTCTTTCAGGAAGCCACTTTGGCCTGGCCAATGGTACTCAAGCATCCTGGGATGGTCCTGCTTGAACAGCCTGGAGTGGTCCTGCTGGAGCAACGCAGGAATATTCTGCTCAAGCTGCATTGGATGATCCTGCTCAAGCAGCCTGGAGATGTCCTGCTCAAGCAGCATGGGGTGTTGCTGCTCAAGCAGTGTGGGATGGTCTTGCTCAAACACCATGGGATTGTTCTGCTGGAACAGCATTAGGGTAGTCCTGCTCAAGCAACCTGGAGTGGTTCTGCTTGAGCAGCATGGAATGGTCCTGCTGGAGTAGCATGGGGTGGTCCTTCTTGAGCAGCATGGAGTGGTCGTGCCCAAGCAGTGTGGGATGGTCCTGCTCAAGCAGGCTAATATGATCCTGCTCAAGATGCATCTGGTGGCCTGCTTGAGCAGTGTGGGGTGGTCCTGCTCAGGCAGCATGGGATGGTCCTCCTTGAGCAGTGTGGGGTGGTCCTGCTCAGGAAGCATGGGATGGTTCTGCTTGAGCAATATGGGGTGGTCCTGCTCAGGAAGCATGGGTTGGTTCTGCTTGAGCAATATGGGGTGGTCCTGCTCAGGAAGCATGGGATGGTTCTGCTTGAGCAATATGGGGCAGTCTTGCTTGAGCACCATGGGGCAGCTGCAAGTAGCAGGGATAGTTCCTCATGTCCTGCAGCATCCCAAGCACTGCATTCAAAGCCATATCTGGCCTTCCTTGCCCTGCTTGGAAATCTTCCACTGATCGGAGAAGTCTCCCAAAGACTTGTGTGTTTGAAGGGATCCCAGGGGGCTCTGGTTGAGCTCCACATTCCAAAATAATTATTGCTAATGCTAAACCAGGACATTGGTGACTTCATCTAGCTGAGTTGTGAAACCTTCCAAGGGCAGAGATCCCCTCACTTCCCCAGTCACCAGTTCCGGCTGCACCAGCCCTAGGGAGAAGTGTTTCCTGATGTCCAACATGAACATCCCTGTCTGCAAGCTGTGGCCATTACCTCTACTATGAAAGTGCCTTGAGTAGTGGGGATGGGGTGAGAGGCTGGTTCTCCATCTAACGTAGCCCCACATCCCATCCCCAACAGTAAAGGCCCTTCCTGCTTGCATCAAGGATGGCTGTGCTGGTGGTGGCTTTCCTCGGCTGGTAAGGGATGGGATACAAGGCAGGTAAAAGAAGAAGAGAAGGAGAAAATAACAGCAGGGGTCAGATGTGCTGGGAGTAAAAGAGTGCAGGGAGAATGGAGGTGAAGATGAATGGGAGAAGTCAGGCTGGCAGAAGATGGGAAGTCAGGATGGAGTTGGGAGGTGAAGGAGAATGAAAGGACAGTGAGAGAGGGAGGTGTGAGGTAAGGGATAGTTCGAGGGTCAGGAAGGGGTTGAGGGGAAATCTGTGAGGTAGGTTGGACAGTTGGAGGATAAGGAGGGATGGGGAGAGGGGGAGGGGTGGAAGAGTATAAGGAGAAACAGGGAGACTGTGGGAGGCGAATGACAAGGGATGGTGAGATAGCCAGAGGTTTAGTGTGAGGAGGGACAGGACAAGAGGTGAAAGAGCATGAAAAAGGATGGGGAACAATGGGAGGTGGAAGTTCACAGGAAGGATGGAGAGACTGAGGTAGAGAAAGAAGAGATATGAGATGGAGAATGAAGGAGAAGGTATGGGAGGTGGTGGAAAGTGGAGGCCAATGAGGTATGGGTGACAGTGGAAAGTGAAGGACAATGAAGAGGAAAAGAGAGGGTGGAGGAGGATGAGGAGGACTGGACAGATGGTAGAAGTGGAGGATGAGGAAGAACAGGGAAATAGTCAATAGTGTTGGGGCATGGGGAAGGATGGGACACAGTAGGAGGTGGAGGAGGATGAATAAATGGGTGAAATGGAAGAGGAAAACAAAGAGATGAGATCGAAGGTGGTGGAGGATGAGGAGGGAGGGGGAGACAGAGATGAAGGAAGAAGAGGAGGGCTTGGGAGAAAGTAGGAGATAGACAAGGATGACAGGAGGGATGGATATACATTTAGGGGGTAGAGGAAGACAAAGATTGGAGGGCAATGGAGGATGGATGAGGAGTTGGTGGGAAACAGAAGCACAAGGTGGGGATTGGAAATGTATGGGTGTAAGAGGAGGTGGGATTGGGTGGTGTTGGCAGCTGGAGGAATGGGGCAATGGTGGGAGGTGAGGGTGGATTTTGGGATGGGGAAGGGGAGGAGGATGAGGGGCATAAAGAGATAGGAAGAGGTAGAAGTGGATGAAGAAAGATGGGGAGAAGATGAGAGGTGGAGGAGGTCAAAACGGGTTGGTGTGATGGTGGGAGCTAACAGAGGATAAGCAGGGATAAGAAGATGGTAAGATGTAGAGGAGGACCGAGTGGTGGTGGGAGCTGATGAAGGATGAGAAGGGATGGTGAGATATTGACATAAGGAAGAATATGAAAGGGAAAGAAAAAACTGGAGGCAAAGTAGGATAAAGATGGATGGGATGGGGTGGAGGTGGAGAAGTGGAGAAAGAAGAGAAGACATGAGGAGATGGTGGGAAGTGGATGAGGATAACAAGGAACAGGATATGGATGGAGGAGCAGGTGAGAGAGATGGGATGTAAGCATGACAGGAAGACAGGATACGAAGGGCAATGGAGGAGCAGAAGGAGGGATGGGAGGTGGTGGGTGATGGAAGAGTGCAGGAAGAAGGGATGGGGTGTGGTGGGTGATGGAGGTGAACAATAGGGAGGGACAGGACATGTAGGATGCAGGAGCACAAGATGGCAGGAGGGGACATGGTGGGTAATGGAAGAGTATGGCATGGCAGGGAGGGATAAGACAGAGTGGATGACAGCACACTCTGGAAGGAGGGTGAAAGGAGGGCTGGGATGTGAAGGGGGTGGAGGAGAACAGGGAGGGATGGGAAGCAGTGGGTGACGGTGGAGCACATGAAGGAATAGGACATGGTGGCTGATGCAGGAGCACAGAAAGGAAGGATGGGACCCAGCCGGTGACAGCACAGGAAGGAGGGACGGGATGGGTGGACAACAGAGGAGCAGTGGAAGGAGAGGTGGGACATGAAAGATGGAGGTACAGAGGAAAAGGGATGGGATATGGTGGGTGATGGAGCATGGGAAAGAGGAATGGGATGGGTGGGTGATGGAGGAGCACAGGAAGGCAAGCTGGGCTGGGTTAGGCAGGTGGTGAAAGAGCAGAATAAAGAGGGATGGGACATGGTGGGCAATGAAAGAGCACATGAAGGAAGAAAGGAATGTGATTGAGGATGGAGAATAACAAGCAGGAAGGATGGGACATGGGGTATCAAAGAGCAGGGATGAAAGGAATGGGACATGAAGGACGACTGAGGAGAAAAAGAGGGAGGGGTGGGTCATGGTGGGTGATGGGAGGACCCCAGGGAAGGACATTTTAATGTAGTAAGCCTGGAGGAGGCTGGGACCTGCAGGTGATGAGGGTCACAAGGGCAAGAAGCCATGGGCAGTGACAGGAAAGGGGATGTGGGGTCCACGTGCAGGCTGTAGCGAGCTGCTGAGCAGGACAGGATGGGATGGGACAGGACAGGGGAGGCATGAGAAACACCAGTATCACAAGAACAATGCAGAGCTGAGAGGAGCCTGGTGCGATGTGACAGCCCTGGCAGTGAGGCCATGGAGGACCCATGGGCGATGACAAGGACACCCGGTGGCACAGTTGGGATCAGCACACGGAGATGGTGTCAGGGATAGAGACAGGTGGGTAAGGAGAAGATGGGACACTGTGTGTGGGCTGGGCAGCTGGCAGGATAGTGGGGACAGAGGGACATGATCTGGAGTCATCTCCCCACCCGTGGGTGCTCCAGCCCTCCCACACTCCCCTCTGCAGCAGCACCGGTTCCCCAGACAGGACAGGCATCACGGTCCCCTCCACCGCAGCACGGGAAGGCAGCACCAGAGGTGTGGGTGAGGGGTTGCAGGGCCTTTATTCATCACAGGACAAACAGGCATGGTACAGGGGTGCGGGACGGGGCGGGCAGGGGGCCCGTCATCAGGGCAGAAGGTGCCCTTCATGTGACCTGGCGAGAGGAAGCAGGAGGACAGGGCAGGGACAAGCGTGGCTTTGCCCGAAGCACCTCGGGCTTCGCCCCGGGCCGGGCGCTGGTGTGTGGGGAGGACAGGGGCAGAGGCTGCACGGGGGCCGGGGCTGAACCAGACACCTCCACACCTCAAGCAGGTTTTCCCCGTTGCCTTCGCTAATCCCTTGCCGGCCTCAGCTCAGCCCCTGGCCCCGCGGGAAACGCCCGGCACTGCTATTTACAGAGTAAGACAGAACTGACCAATATTACAAATAATTAAAAGGCAGTTGTAAAAATGAGAAACCACATTCCAAAAGTAGAGAGTCTTTAAAAAAAAAAAAAAAAACTAAAAAAAACAACAACCAAAACCAAAACCCCCGTTTATCAATGAAAATGCTAAAAACCACCCCGAAAGGATCTATGTACAGCAGGAGATTGCCCGCGGCAGCGCTGTGCCTGCCGGGGTGCAGGGACCCAACTTCTCGGTGGCAGGCAGGGACGCTGCCTGGCCCCGGCTGCTGGTGAGGGTGGGCAGCGCCTGCCTCGCACATCCCGCACCCGGGTGACGAGGGTCCCCGTGGGGCCGGCCAGGCGCCGCGGGAGCAAAAGGCCATCGGTGCTGGGCCTGCTGGGCCCTGGCTGATGCTGGTGTGTCTGGAGACACAGGCAGTGAGCGGCCGTCGCGGAGATGCTGACGGAGGCTGCGACGTGGCAGTGATGCAGCCTGCCTGCTGCAGGCAGCGTGCGGCTGGACGGGAGGGGGCAGCAGCTTCGGCAGCAGGAACATTTTTTAAGCGAAGCTGCAAGATGACAGCGATGCGCCGAGCCCCTGGAGCAGTGTACACAGCCCCACAGCAACGCACGGAGCCCCCTGGAACAGTGTACGGAGCCCCAGAGCAACGCGCAGAGCCCCTGGAGCAGTGTACAGAGCCCCTGGAGTAGTGTACACAGCCCCAGTGCAATGCACAGAGGTCCCGGAGCGGTGTACAGAGCCCCAGAGCAATGCATGAAGCCCCCCAAGCAATGTATAGAGCCCCCGGAGCATGGTACGCAGCCCCCGAGCAAGGCACAGAGCCCCGAATGGTGCGGGGCACCTGCAGGCAGCTCCATCTGGGTGAATATCTGCCTGGCCCCTGGCAGGCAGCTCGAAAATAGGTCAGGCAGCCTCCTCTAAAATTGCTGTTCTCTCCTGGGGCTGCACAGGGGCACCAGCGCTGCTCTGCGTGGGGCTGGGACGCGGCTCCCCAGCCCCAGGAGTTCTGCATTGCCGCCAGGGCTGCGGCTGCTGCTCCCCTCCCTCCCCGGATAAGGCTTTTTCTGGTGGTGACCGAGGGACGCGTGGCGCAGACCACGCTGCAGCCTCCCAACCCACAATCTCTTAATCCAATTGGTGCATCTCCAATGCAGCTCATTTCGGTATTTTTAAAATGCACTTGATTTTACATTGCAGGCTGTCCGGAGTTGGGCAGAGCCAAAAGTGGAGGAGGAAAAAAAAAAAAAAAAAAAAAAAAAAGAAAGAAAAAAAAAGTATATTCAGCACTTGGAGGAGCAAATAACTACAAGTGGCCCCAGGCAGGGAGGTGGGTGTGATGCAGGGGGGCACCACAGCCGCGGCCCCTCGGGATGGTGGCAGGCGATACGCGTGTACATGAGTGTGCACACACACACACGCACGCACACACCGTCCTGCCCCACGCTCTGCGACCCCGTCTCTGCTGCTGGAGGAGCCAGGGGGACTGTCCAGACCCTTCCCAGCAGCGAAGGACCTCAGCAGCCCCCCCAAGAGCGCAAGGGTGACCAGGGAGGGTCCCCACAGCCAGCCCAGCCCGGGTGACTGCAGCGACCCTCCCCGCCTCCTTCCTGCCCGGGGAAGCACGTGCGGCCCTGCGGCTGATGCAACCGCGCCGCAATCGGGGCTGGCAGGGATGCGCTGGAGCTGGGACAGGGCGGGCAGCGCTGGCAGCGGCCGCAGGGGCTGAAGCCAGCACCCTCCGCCCGCGGGGGGCCAACACAGCATCGCACCTCCATCCATCGCACCCACAACAGCATCCTCGCCGCGTTTCGCCCCAGCCCTGCCCTATCTACACGAGCAGCCACCCCTGGCTGCTCTCCCCTTCTCGGGGCCCCAGTGAGCCCTCGGCACGGCAGGCTCTCTGCTGACATTCCTGGGGCGGTGGGCACCCGTGAGGCCCCCCCAGTGCTAGCAGCGGCTCCGAGGGAGTGGGTCTCCGCACCGGCGGGAGGTGAAGCAGCCACCCCGGTGGGATGCCCCCGCAGCAGCCTCCACCAACGGCTCCACATCTGCTTCGTAAGCGTCCCCAGGGGCGAGGGGACGGTTAGGAGACAGATGCGCCTGCACCGCCTCTGAGAGGGGCCCCCGCGGGGCGTCAGCGCGGGCGCTCTTCCAGCAGGAGAGTGGATAGCAGGCACGCTGCGTCCCCCGGCCCCCCGTCCTCACTCACTCGAGGCCCCCGGCTTCTCCTCCACCCTAAGGGGGTCCGTGGGGTGCAGTTTGCACTTGGAGGGGGAATGGCGGACGGTGGAACGGGACGGCCGGGCGAAGCAGGAGGTGAGGGACTGGGAGCTGCAGTCACACGCCGTGTCCTGCAAAGACAGACAGGGCACACGGGAGTTAGAGGGGTCAGGCACCCTGTCCCCCACCACGGTGGGACACCCCGGGGGGCACCCTGCCTCGTTACCTCGCTGGCTATGGCTGAGATGAGGTCGGGGTCCCGCAGGGCTGCGTCCTTACTCCCCTGGCCAGGGGATGAGGGCTTGGGGTCCTCGCAGCTGCTCTGCTTGAGGACTTTCTTGTTCAAGACACGGGAGATGTTTTCAGCCGGGTGGTGGGTGGCTGGGCCAGGGTGCTCAGCTCTCTTGCTGCCCTCCTCCCCAGTGGCCTCCTTCTTCTCCGGGGGGGCGGTGGGGCTCTGTGCCCGCCCGCAGACGTTCCTGAAGAACTCCTGCACGAGGCCATACTTGGGTGCTTCGGGCTTGGCCCGGCTGCTCTCGGGGCAGCCCGGCTTCCAGATGGACTCGGTGCTGCCCGCATGCTCCACCACGCTGAACAAGCTGGACAAACCATCGTTGATGTTGCTGAGGACGGGGCTGTCACGGGTGGTGGTGGAGCGGGCCCAAGCAGAGCCATTCTGCTTGCTCTGGTGCAGGTTCCAGAGGCTCCTGTCCTTGGAGGCATCCAGCTTGGAGGAAGACCTCCTCTGGAGCTTTGGAGAGCCGTATTTTGGAGAGCAGCATGGCCGCTCAATCCTGGAGTGGACCTTATCCAGGGAGGAGGAGATCTGCTTGCTGCGCACAGACACAAGGGAGGAGCTGCGCGGGGACCAGCTCTTGCCGTGCACACCGCTGCCACGCGGCAGGTCGGTCTGCAGGCCAATGCTCACCGTCTGGATGGTCTGTGTCCCCACATGGGCCAGCCCCACCGTCTGGCTGGAGGTGCTTTTCACCTTCCTCTCCAGCGAGCTGGAGCGGATGGCCTGCCGCACGCAGTTGGTGATCTCCTTCATGTCATCACTCATGTTGCCAGAGATCTCCAGGTCGTGCAGTGATGGGGGGAAGCGGGGCACCGGTGGCACCGTGCTCTCCACTGTGCCGCCATCCAGCAGCTCCCGCTGCTGCTTGGAGAAGTTGCACAGCCACTGACTGTAGGTGCTCTCAGCGCTGGCTGACTCCTCCGGCTCCTTCGGTTTGGCCATGGTGAACAAGAAACCAGGTTCGATCATGATCTTCCCTTCTTTGTTGTGCACCAGAGGCGCCTCCAACCGCCGCACAACCGGTGGGCTGTAGTAGATGCGGATCCCTGTCTTGTCAGGTGCCGTGTAGCTCCTCTGCATTTGCTTCTGGGCTTGATCATGCCCGGAGAGGCTGCTTGCCCGCGAGTAGTCCCAGGAGGAGATGCCCAGCTTCTCCTTGGCCAAGCTGTCAGGGGCAGGTTGCTCAATATTCACATATGTACAGTTTGAGGGAGGAACACCAGCACTGTCCCGGATTCCATTGGGCAACAGCTGGGTGGCCGTGGATGCCTTTTTGCCCCGGGAATGGTCACCCAGCCCTGGCGCGGTCTTTCCAGGGAGGTAGGGAGAACAGTCGAGCAAGCTTTCAAACTCTGACATGGAGGAAACAGACTTGGTCCTGTGGGAGAAAAGAACAAAGGGCTCACAAGAGGACAGGGCAGCAGGCTGGGGGCAGCTGGAGACACCCCGCTACCACCCCAACAGCACCCTCCTGGGCACCCAGTCCTGGTCCTCATGGGAGCCCTTGGTCTCCATGGTGAACTCTGGACCACGGCTGTGTCTCCCCCCAGCTGCCAGGTCTGCCAAGCCTGGGAACAGCCCCATGCAGCCTCCTCTGTGTCCAGGGGACCATGCGGGCACCAGCACACTCACCTTTTGAGGTTGGTTCCCTTGGCTTCTGCTTCAGAGATTGTCTCTTTGTCTGTGATCTTTTCATTGAGAGCCTAGGAGGACATGAAAGGAAGCTCTTGTGTCAGCAAGCACAGGAACAAAGTACATGGATGGGCTGGAGCAGGGGCTGCACCCTGCTCCTCTCCAGCTCTACCACCTTCCCCCATGCACCCAAGCCCAGCATCCCATCCCCAGGGTTACACAAGGCTCCCTGTGCTCACATCTATTTTAAATCAACTTTTTATAACCTCACTGAAGCCCTTGGGGTTCAGCCACACTCTCCATCCTCTCCTTCTCCCCTATCCCTGGTGCTTCACCTTGCAACCTCATTTGCTATTCAGGGGGGGGGAGTTATTTGGGGTTCACATGACCTCCCATCTAACCCTTACCATAGACCTGAGCCCAACCAGCACCCCAAGAGCCCTCCACTTTCTCTTGCCCACCTCTTTCCAGTTGCTGCCGTGCTTCTCCATTTCAGAGTGCTTCAATGCCCATGGGTTGGTTCCTTTCTGCAACTGGAGAATGTGCTGGTCACTCAACATGTGCAACGTGTGCCCCTCTGGGCAAGCAAAAGCATTTGCCGCTTGCCCCCCATGCGGGCCCTGAACACGTAAACACTCCCAGAGCACACCTGGGGGCCAAGTGGCAGAGACTGGAGGACACATTCACGACCAAGGGACACCATACCTGGTTGAGTTTGTTCTGTAGGTCCTTCGCTTGCTGCTCTGCCTGCTGCTGCTCCTCCTTGAAGCGGGCCAGCAGCTCCACCTTCTCCTGGTTCCAGTTCTTCTCGCTGATCTGCAGCTGCTTGGTGAGGTCCATGACGGCACTGTAGGACTCGGCCAGGAGATGCTGGTGCTCTTCACGCTCCCTCTTCAATGCCACCTTCCAGTCTGGCAGCGTGCGCTCTGCAATCCCTTTGCCTGCCTTCGACTCCAGCTGTGGGGACACGGTGGTGGCTGTGGGGGACCAATGGCTCCAGCACAGTGCTGGACATGCCTAGCAAAGGGGCAAGGCTGCGGACATCCCGGTTCCCAGTGCAGGTCCCGTACTGCCCAGGTCAGGCAATGAACGTGTCCCCAAGGCCATGTCGCACAGCATGGCTCACCCGTGGGCACAGCCGAGCTGCAGCCGGCCCTGGCTGGCAGCCATGTCATGCCAGACGGCCCGGCAGACGGTCACCCAGTGGGACGTCGGCTGAATGTCCCCCCTGCTCGGCTGTGCTCTGCCTGCAATCCTGCCTGCTGGACCCGGCTCCGGGCGAGGGGCAGCATCTCCCGCCAGGCTGGCAGAGCAGCCCCCGAGGATGCTGCTGCCACTGGCTGTCAGGAAGGCACCTGAAACTGGGGTGCTGCCACTGCAGCAGCTCTGCTCTCTTTTGGTGGGGAGAGAAAGGAGTCAGGAATCACCACTGAGCTCTGCCCGGAGAAATCCCACCTGGGAGGTGCCGGCATCCGCTCTGGGAAGTGGAGCTGATGTATGGCCATGAGCTGCTGCCAGCACGGTGCGAGAGAGCAGAAAACCTTCATCACTGTGAGGGCAGGGCTGTGGGACCGATGGGACTGGTTCCGTAGGCAGGAGCTTCCCCCAGCGCTGAGGCTCCCCTCCCTCCACCCCCTGCTCTTGCCACAGCCGTACATCCCTCCTGCGGCATCTACAGGGGTGCTGAGCCCCGACCCATGCTGTGACCCCGGGGAGAAGCAGAGGGCTCTGATGCCGCTCCTAGAAGCCTGTCCTGGGGAGGGATGCTGAGCGCTGGTACCATCCTGCCCACCCTAGACAAACCCAGCAGAGGAATAAAGAGCATCCTCTGCTGCTCCACAGTCACATTTTCGTGCCAGCCCCGTTGCTATAGAAACTCGCCTGCCGGAGCAGCTGCTAATTGAGATTCCCACAGTGCCACCCTGCCTCCCAGCCCTGCCCAACAGCCAGCACTTGGCACACGGCGCAGGCAGCCCCTCAACCCCACGTCCCCACCAGGCAAGGGGGGAGCTCCCCCAGCCTGTGGGGTACCCCGGGGCTCCCACCTGGGCGATGTGGCACTTGAGCTCGGCGCGCTCCATCTCCCAGGCAGCCTTGGCCTTGGTGAACTGCTGCTGCAGCTCACTGGCACCACGCCGTTCCTCCCGCAGCTCCGTGCACAGCTCCTTCAGGGTCACCTTCATGTCTGCCAGCGTCTTGATGCACTCGTTGGGCTGCCGGGGGATCGGGGGTGAGCGGAGGGAGCCGGGGCCCCATGCCGGAGGGAACCGAATTGGGTGGGACCCCGTGCGAGCTGCCCTCACTGCATCCCAGCCCAGCAGGCTGCCCACCCCCGGGGTGAGGGACAGGGGGTGCCACCAGGGCAGGGGACCACTCCTGGAGGTGACATGCCAGTGGGGAGCATCCCCTCCCAGCCATGCACCCTGGGAGAAGCATCCACCCCGTGCCACGCAGCTGCAGTGGGGCTGATCCCACCCACCCCTGGGCTCGTGGGGACCCCACTCACCGTGTTGGGGGTCCAGGCATCCCCGGTGCATGTCTTGTTGTCCGCCTGCTGCTGCGGGGCGAGCTCCTCCTCCTCCAGCAGCAGGTACAGCTCCTTCATGCTGTTCACCTGCAGGAGACACCACAGCTGGGGTGATGAGGGGACCCATGGCCAGGGAGGGGGACACCCGAGCAGCCCTGTGTGGAACACATAGGCATGAAGGATGCCCGACAGCATGGTACCCCCTCCATGGCAGCTGGGGTGGGAGCCCCTCAGCCCACAGTACCTCCAAAAAGTCCTCGCCCTCACTGTGCACCATCTTGCCCTGGCGCCAGCGCTTGAGGAACCACTTGAGCTTCATGAAGAGCAGGAGAAAGCTCTGCCTGAACTGCTGCGACTCCTGCACTAGCAGGTTCTTCTCCTGGCTCCAGAACTTCTGTTCCAGCCGCCTCTGCAGGTTCAGGCTCTGCAGCTCAAACTCCCGCCGCAGCAGAGCTTTCTGGTGGTCCTCCTTCAGCTGTGGAGAGACACGTGGGCTCTGAGATGGGGCCTGGCAGCAGCGATGTGGTGTCTCTGCCCCAGGGTCTGGGCTGAGCCTGGTGCCAGCCCCGTATTTAACACCCCTGGAGAGCTGCAACGCCCTGGTAGCATGCTGGGGACAGTGGGGCCATCGAGGCATTGCCCTGCATGGAGGACTGTGCTCAACCCCTGTGCCCCTTGAAGATGGGACGTGCTGTGTGTGGTCCTGGGTGACCCCTGTGTCCTCAGGCAGGTTGCCAGCCTGGGGCTGGAGGTGGCACGGCCCTGGGGACACGTGTCTCCCAGGGATCAGGACTGCTGCCTGCTTACCTGGCAGATCTTCTGCGAGAAGTTGTCCACCTCGTCCTTCCTCAGCTGCCTCTCCTGCGAGAGCTGCTCCTGCAGTCCCCGCAGGCTCTCGTTGGCCTCCGACAGCACCAGCTGCAGCTCCTTCATCTGCAACAGCCCGGGGAGGGGATGGGGATGGTGGGCTGCGCCTGGCCGCACCTCCCTGTGTCCCTCCCTGATGGGGCTCTGCAGCTTCCCTTCTCCCCCCGTCCCCAACCCCGCTGGCCGAGGGGACGCGGCTCCGTGCCCGTGTCTCACCTCGGTGGCGTAGGAGTCGTTCTCCTCAGGCCGGCAGGTTTTGTAGCTCCGGGGATGCGCGGGGTCCGTGTCCTTGGCGTGGGGGATGCGGTAAGGGTCGGCGTCCCTAAAATCAGGCTGCTGCATGCGTGGGCAAGTTAATGAGAACAAACCAAAAGAGCGGGAAGAAAAAAAAGCCAGAAAACAAAACAATGGGTCTCCGAAACAGTAAAGAACTACAAGACAACAAAAAGGATGAGAAGGAGCTTCATCACCATGGCGGGAGACAATGCAGAAACCAAAAGGAAACACAGGATGAGGAGACACGTGGCCTGGATTGTTTGGGGAAAGGGGAAAAAAGAGAGAAAGAGGGAAAAAATGTGCAAACACCAGTTACGGTGCCATGCAGTGACTGGGGGAGACTGGGACCTGGGGCTGGTGGGACCACATGCAGAAAAATAGGACTCTGAACAAGTGAGTGTGCTCCAGAAAGGGGCTTGTGCCCCCGGCCCCAACCACCACGGACATCCCTGGCCCCTGGCATGAGCAGAGCCCCCCAGAGAGGGGGGGGTGGCAGGGCATGAGCTGCTCTCCGCTGCTCCGAAGGTGCTTCCCATCAGATGCAGACTTGCCCTGGAACCTTTGCTCTCCAAATTACCTTGCCTGGGTACCACTGGGGGCTGAGGCTTCTCGCAACCAGGGGTCCCCGCAATTTGGGCTGCTTTCAGGAGGCTGCAGGCTGCTCTCCTCCCACCCAGCTCATCCCCAATAAGCAAAGAGCTTATTGGGATGTTGGGCTGAGCCGGGGGAGATTGGCCAAAACACTGACCCCTGCTAAGGTGGGATCACATCCGAGAGCCCCCGGCCATGGGCAGGGCAGCCTCGGCACGACCAGCCCATGCCGGGACGAGCCAGGATGCCACCACCTCCTGCCCTGGGCACACTCCGTTGGAGCAGAGTCCTACCTTGTCCCCGGTGCCACTGGCATGCAGCGAGGTGTTAGTTTGGGTTTTGCTCTGGAGAGGCAGGAGGGAGGTTACGTTGGGGATTGGGGTTTGCTCTGTTAAAGCGGGAGGAAACGGAGCGGCAAATAAAGCGGCGGCTGCTGTGGGGGACGTGGGAAGAAGGCTGTACCTGGAAGTCGGAGGCGTGCTCCTTCTGCAGCCCCTCTTTGGTGGCGTCATGGCTGCCAGGGCCAGAGAAGGGGAAAGAGTCTATCTGCTCCTTGAGGCCACCGGTGAGGTGGTCCACCTTCCTCGTGAAGCAGCCCAGGTCCTGCTGGAGCACACCCAGCCGCATGAGGAGAACGTTCATCAGCTTGGCATCACTGGGGCTCTCGCTGCCGCTGCCCACCGCCTCGCCCAGCAGCCCCCCCGTGCACTCGTTGTCCAAGCAAGCCTTCAGCCCGGAGGTGAAGCCATTGGCATCTGAAATCAAGACGTCGATCGCTTTGCTGACAAGCGCCGCCTGGTCTCGGATGCCCAGCAAGGTCTCCAGGTCCTTGGCCTTGAGCAGCCTGGTGGGACCATCGGGTGCCTTCCCACCACCGGGCATTCTGTCCTGCCCATCGGCTTCGCTGCTGCCCATCCCGTCCCTCCAGCCGGCGGTGGGGATGCACTGTGCCGAGTCGCCGGCCTCGGCGTCGGTCTCCAGCATGGGCCGGGTGGTCTGGCAGGAGGCCAGGTCGCAGCGCTGGAGGTTGGAGAGCAGCACGCGGTTCTCATACTGCAGCTTCTTCACCTTGCCGCTCAGCTCGCTGATCTGCACCTTGGCCGTGGCCAGCTCCTCCTGCGAGGGCTCGCTGATCACCGAGCAGCTGTCCTCCGACAGCGTCACATCCAGCTCGTGGTCCGACTTGTACTTGGTCAGCTCGTTCAGGAGGAGCTTGTTCTGGTCCTCCAGCTCCAGCAGCGAGCGCCTCAGCAGATCGGCCTCCTCCTCCACGAACTGCAGGTGCCGGCGCAGCTCCGCCACCGTGTCCCCCGCGTCCCCGCAGCCCGAGATGCCTGCCAGGAACCGTGAGTCCTGCCCCGGCAGCTCTCTGTCCCCTTGGCCCTTCATGTCATCCATCTCTGCCCGCAGCCCACGGTTTTCCACCTCCAGTTCCACTATCCTCCGGCTGAGGATGTTGGCTTCCTCCTCCACCAGCTTGAGGTGGACCTTCAACTCGGCTTCCCGGGAATGGGGGGAGTCAGCCAGCTCCTCCACGGAGAGGGAGCTGTCGAGGTCCCCATACAGGGACCTGTATTTCAGCAGCTCTTCCTTCATGCCATCATTCTCCTTGGCCAGCTTAGTCAGCTTCTTGCACATCAGGGCCGACTCCTCCTTGGCGAAATGCAGCTGGCACTTCAGATCTGCGCTGTCCTCCTGGGGACCAAGAAGGCGCAGGCGTTAGAAAAATCGCTGCCGGGGGGGGCCACGGTGGCTCTGAGCAAGCCCTGGAGACACGTCGCCCTCCCACACGGGTGACCCCAGGGAAGCTGCAGCCCTCGCTCATGGAGGGAAAAAAACTTGGAGATCCATCCTGGAGGCTTTCAGGGGGAGCCTGGACACAGGGCAGGACGCCTGGATAAGGAGACCCACGGCTCCAGCCTCAGGAAGGACATCGAGCCACCGCTGGGGATGCAGGGACCGAGCCCAGCCCTGCCACAGCCCCATCCGCCGCGGGGAGCGGGGGGGGGGGAAAGCTGTCAGACTCCACAGAGCTAAATAAAAGCCAGCAACAAGGTTTCCTCCTGAAAGCTGGCAAGCCCTGAAGCAACTAGCGCTGCTGCAGCTGCAACACCCCCAACACCCCCCCGCCGGGGCTCTGCTCCTCCCGCTCGGCCCCAAACACTCCACCATGGGGCAGAGAAGCAGAGGTTTTGGCTGGAAACCTCCCGAAGTCCCAGCCCTTGCCCAGCCACCACCTAGCAAGGGGACAGAAAGCCCTGGCAAACCCCCCAGAATCAGCTCGCTGGTCCCTTCCCAAGCCCCTCTGCTTCTGGGGACCATTTCTCCATGTGCTTTTTTTTTTTTTAATTTAGCTGTTAGGATCTCGGCTATCTGCCCAGGCAGACCGTTTCTCTGCTTTGGAAAGCTTTTTGGATGCAGGACCAGGATTTCCTGACGTCCAACTTGCAGCTTCCCGTGCCGTGGGGTCACTCGAGTGCTCCGAGCTCTGGCACGGTGACAGCCAGGAGGGGACCTGCTGGGCTGCGTCCCTCACCCTGTGGCACCCCTTGAAGCCCCGGGCGGGTGCTGGAGGTGACTGAGCCCTTTGGCCGGGAGGCTGCTGGCTCTGGCAGCCCTCTGCCTGGCTGAACTCATCCCCTTTCTTCTTTCCTTGGCTGGGAGAAACAAGCTGTCCCCCTCTTTGGGTGCTCCTGACCCCCCAGCCGTGCCCACGCTCACACCCCCCAAACCCCACAGCAGCCATTTACCCTGCAGACTTCCCAAGCTGCTTATATCAGGACCAGGGACAATGGAGGTTGGGGGGGGGGGGGGGGGAGGTTCCATGAGTTTTGGGTGCCGTTTGATTCCCCAAACACCCCGCTGCGACCACAGGAACCACCCTGCTTCTCTTCCACACTCGCGCACTCGCTAAGGCACATTAAAACTGTGCTCCCCCTTAATTAGCTGCGGAGATTAGGGGAGGGCCAGTGCGGGCAGCTCTCCCCACTGGGGCAGACATGACCTCAGTTCCTGTTTTTCCAGGGGAAAAAAAAAAAAAAAAAAGGAACAAAAAAAAAGCAGAAGCCTATCGTGTCCCTCTGCCCCTTGGCATCGCTGGAGGGACACACACGTCCCCAAGACCACCTCGAATGCTCCTGGGGTCCAGGGCAGACCTCAGTGTTGAGTCTGTCCCCCCCCAGCTCCATTTTTGGTGAGCGGCGATGCTCGCCCAGCGCAGCAGGGCAGGAAAGGGGCCCAGGAAGCCACCGATGAGTCACCAGCATCGGTGCCCACAGGGCCGAGAGGGAGCACCGGGGAAGGGGGGGGGTGGGGGGGGTGGGGGGGGGTGGGGGGGGAGGGGGGGCACATCCAGGGGTGTTTGCACCAGAGGATGCTCGGGGTTTGCTTTCCAGCACTGGCTCCTTCCCGGAACATCAGTCCCACCGCACAGCTGGGACCGCATCCAGCCCCGCGTCCCCAGGCTGAGGGGTCTCAGTTCCGCGGGGGTGTGGGAAGCAGAGGGGGGGGGGTTCTGCAGCCCAGGGCTGGGGTTTGTTTCCTGCCCCGGGAGGAGGCCGAGGAGGGGGCTGTATTTCAGCCTTGGGAAGAGAGGTGATGGAGGGGGTCCCGGACAGCCCCCTCGGTTTGGGGCACAGCCGGGTGTAGGGGCAAAGCCACAGTCTGCTCTTCGGGGAAATGGGGGGCAGGAGTATGGGACCGTCAGCTGGCCTGAAGCGGCTCTCGAGGATGGAGTTAAAGGGAGAAATGATAAATGAAAGACCGAAGGGGAAATTTTTTGAGGGCCTGGGGATCCCCGTCCCGCAGCTGCACAGAGCGGGCTGTGCCAGCAATGACACAGGCCACCCAGAAACCCTCAGGGTGCTCGGTGTCCCCTCAGCAGTGCACGGCAGGAGCAGCTTTACGGGGTCTCCCTCCCTGCCCTGGCTGTGGGGGAGCAGATCTACTCCCCAAAATAAACCTTTCAGGTCTTTTGCCTTGGAAAGAGGATTTTTCCAGCATTAAAACACTCGCATTTCTATTCCTGCAACAGCAGCTCTGCCCCTCCGAGCCCCAGTAACAGCATTAGCGAGTCACAGCAGCTCAGCCCAACAGCAAGTGACAGCTGAAATCCCGCCGCCACTGCCGGCAAATCCCACTGCCCCGCGCTGCCCCAGCAGCCTGGAGCGGGGCAGGGACAGCTCGGCCTCCAGCCGTTCCCCACGGGGACCCTCAGCTCCCCCAAACCCTGTGGGGGGCTCCGGGGCCACCCTCCAGCATGGCACAGGCAGGAGGGACCCGGGCTGCAAAAGCCGCAAGCCAAGAGCAGAAGCAGCTTTGCAATGTGAAAGCCAAAGCCCTTCAGCTCCTCACTGCAGTCCTGACACATGGAAAGGGTTAAAGCCACCGGCTGGCCACGGATGCTCCATTGATAAATGAGACAAGGGAGCGGTTGAGGACAATGAGGATGGCCCAGCACATCAATCCCTCCCTTATGCAGGGTCTCTGAAAGGCAGGGAAGCCCTGCAAGAGAGGGATGGCGCTGCCATGCCCACATTGACTTCTGGGCCAGGCGTAGTCTCCGGCTGGCACCAGGACCTGGGGTGCGGGTGGGCCACTGTGGCATGCCCTCAATATGCTGGCACCGATACCTGCACTGATGGTTTCTTCTCGGTCTTCCCAATGGAGCGAGACCCCCGTTTCTTCAGGGAATTCTGCAGAGAGAAGAGAGAGCTGTCACCCGCAGCGATGGCACGGCACCCCGTCATGGACAGACAGACCCAGCATGGATAGACATTGACCTTGACTTCTCCAGCTGCTTGCAAGCCCCAGGAAAACACCAGGGCCCCAGTGGGCTGACGCCCTTTGCTTTGGGGGAGCTGGACTGGCAAGCATCATATCATGAGGTTTGGCCAGAAATTCCCCCTGCAGGCAAGGGAGCAGCAGAGAGCAGGAGTGAGCAGGAAATGAGCCGTGGAGAGGCTGAGTCAGGTCCTGCCAGGGCTGGATGGAGCAGGGAATCCAACCCCCAGGCCAAGGGACGGCTCTCGGGGCATCCCAGTGTGGGAGCAGCAGACAATGATGTTCCCCGTTGCCTCTTCCCCAAGCAAGGGACGTGTCCCGGTCGCTCAGCTATGGGGAGGGCTCCTCAGCAGGATGATGTTGACTCTGCCCTCTGGGGACACAAGGGGCAATCTCCAGGCTAGTGAGGACAGCTGGGAGATGGGGAGGCCAGACAGAAGAGGGGGGAAAAGCGGGTTCCCAGAGCAGGGCCAGTTATCTGGGGGACAGGAGCTGGGGGAAAACCCTCAAGAACATCCACAGAGCCCCCCGTGTGTGCCGGTCGATCCATGTGGCCGCCCTAGACCTATTTCCAAGCTGGCGCTGAGGCCCAGCAGCCAAAGAAAGCAGCTGTGAAATGTAAGCTGCTGCCTGTGCCAAGGTGCCGGGCTCCAGGCTTTCCTATTAAGGCCACGACCATCGCTGGAGCTGCTGCTGCTGCTGCAGAGCCTTTCCCAGGGGCTGGCTGTGCCACGTTGGCATCCCTCGCCCCCACCGTGCTGGGGACCAGGGCTGGCCAAGGGCATCGCCCGGCCCTGACCAGCCCCGAGCGCAGCACCCCAGGTCAGACGTGGGCTGTCATCGCTCCACCTCGAGCGCATCCCTTGGGGCGGCTGTGCCTCAGAGTCCCGTCACAGCTGAGCTCGATGTTGGCACGGGGTACCTGGAGCGGTCCCCACTTTTCTCCTGCCCCCGAGGAGATGCTGCAGAGGCGTAGAGCCGGAGGGGCAAATGCCTTTGGGGATGATCTGCCCATCCTGACAATTATCCAATTATGGGAGAAACCTCTTGGAAGGGAGAAATAATCAGCCCTGAGGGGTGAGCCCAGCCCTACACAGCCTCCACATTGGCTTGGCTGTTAACAAGCTCTGCCACGCTATGTGCCCTCCAGCAGCAGGGAGGAGGTGGAGGAGGGCTGTTAACTCACTCGTTTGTCTAATTAGCGCTCTGCAATCAGTGAGTAACCCCAATGCCCTTGCTAGCTTGAGGACACGCCATCCAGAGTTCGGGGGAGCTGCTCTGAGCTGTGCCAGGTCTCGTGGCAGCGGCAGCATCCCCTTTGGGCTCGCGCAGCTGCAGAGAGGGGCCCTATCCTGTCCCACGTTCTTTTGCCAGGGCAGAGCGGCAGCTGGCGCTCAGGCCTCCCTGCACACTGACCACGCAACCATTTTCTCTGCCTGTTTTTCAAGCGCAAGAGCGCTCCAGCCCGGCTCCCGCTGCTGCCGTTTGTTATTCAGCCCGCGCTCGCCGGCTGCAGGGAAACCCATTTCACGCCTGTTAGCGCAGGCTGCGCGGTGGAGGGACAAGACACCCCGTCTGGGGTGACGCTGCTCCGTGCCACCCTGCGAGAAGGTGGCTGCAGAGCGGATGGGTGCGACCACGGCCGGGTCCTGCAGCTCACCAGGAGCTGGCCCCGGTGTTAACCAGAGCCAGCCCCGGAGATCCCAAGCCGTGTGCTGGCTCCCTGCTCTGCCACGCAGGGGAGCACGGCGGGGGGGGCAGAGAGAGCCCTCCCTGTGTTGTGTCCCCATCCTCAATGGGATCAGGGCCAGAGTGCCGCCACAGCACATCTCCTCCCACACACTGCCCTGATGGCTCAGCCAGCGACGCTTCCCAAGGCTCCCCGGGGACCGAAAGCATCCCGGGCAGTAGGGAAGTGGGTTACAAGTGCTGCAATGGATCACAAGCCCATGCTGTCACCGGGATGCTTCTCCTGTCACCGAGGATGACACGGCTCCTGGCTGGAGGCTGGTCCCAAACCCCGCATGGCACGGAGCACCCTGGACCCCTGCGTATGGGTACCGGCACGGCACACAGCTTCCCAGGACACAGATGGGACCGTACCCTCCTCCCCCCCAGATCAACAGCACCACTGCGACACCGCTGGGACAATGCTGGGACACAGCCCCATGGCTCAGCACAGTTTGAAACAGCAGCATGTGGTCAGGATACGGCCAGCACCAGGCACTGTGCCGGGGATGTGGCGGACTCCACACATCGTGCAGAGCTTTGGCTGGTGGGAGCTGGGCACAGCCCAGGGCTGAGCAAGTGGCCGGGGACACGTAAAGTGGCTCTAATGCAGGGGGAATGTCTCTTAGCCCCCCCGGGACAGGGTAGAGCCACTCGGTGCCCGCAGAGTGGGATGAAGCACGCCTCGCCGAGGGCAAGCGCTGCTCGGGTTTCACGAGCATCTGCAGCACGGTTTGGGTTTCAACGATGCGAGCAGGGATGGTGGATCCCGCAGTGCAAGGCCAGGACACCTGCTATGGGCAGAGCCTTGGGGACGCCTCCCAGTCCCCCCTCCCGTGTCCCCCTCACCTCTCGGAGCTTGTCCATCTCGTTCTGCACCACCTGCTTGGCCAGCTCTGTCTCAATGAGGCGCTGGCGCAGGTCCTCGTTCTCCTCCTCCAGCCTGATCCTCTTCTTCTCCACCACCTCCAGCTCATTGTGGAGCCGCACGGAGACATCCTTGGCCACCTGGGGACACAATGGGGCTATCATTGAGCTGGGTGCGGTGTGCACGGGGCTGGGACCGTGGTGCTCGGACACCCACAAACCTCATGCAGCGATCACCAGGCTGTTACTACTGAGACCCTTTGGAGCAGACGCTGTGCTGGGTGACACCGTGGCCCCTGTGTGTGTCCCCTCAATCGAGTGCTGTGACCACTGTTCCCCCTTCACCAGCTGCAAGGCTGCCCCGCGTCCCCATCCCCTGACCAAACCCTGCCTTCTCCAGCCCTAACACGATGCTGCAGGATTCTCATTGCCTTTTTGTACCTTTTTCCTACACTGTGTGGCTGGAAAAGCCCCCATAAGGCTGGAGAAGCCCCATAAGGCTGGAGAAGCCCCATAAGGCTGGAGAAGCCCCATAAGGCTGGAGAAGCCAGCGGGCAGCACCAGAGCAGGCAGCCTCTCGCCGCAGGCAGCAGCTGTGCTGGTTGGGAGAAAGGCGAGCTGCTGCATCACGTTACGGAAAAAAACAGCAGCTGCCCCCCGGGGTGAAGGGTGCCTCCATCCATCCCGGGCACGGCCCCAGAGCCCCCCTCTCCAGATCACTGCAAGGGAGCAGGTCCCCACATAAAGGGAGCTTAACAGCACAAAGCGTTCGCTCCTACATCTGCAGGAAGGGAAAAATTGTCCCCAGTCCCCATCATGTCCCCTGCCCAGCCCAGGGTACCAGCCGCAAGCCCCGCTGCAGGGATGGGGTGCTCAGGCTGTGGGGCTGGGCTCCCTCTTCCCCCGAGGATGGGCTGTGCTTGCTTTCCCAGAAGGGAAGCAGCTGGAAGAGGGGTGTTTTTGGCAGCCAAGCACGCCAAGCTGGGGGCTGCTGGGTGGTTTGGGGAGGGAATGGGGCCCCCAGCAGGGATGGGCAGCCCAAGGTGGGTTCGCAGCCCCACACTTGTGGCATGTCTTGGCTCCCGGACGGGCTGTTTTCTGCTCAAAAATCTAAGTTACTCCTTGAGCTGTTGCCCGTCCCGCCGGAGCCATCTCCAGCTGCCACTGCACCTCCCTCCTGGCAGCCGTTGTGGAGGCAAGAGCCCTCAGCAAACACTCACCGGCACCAGCGGCTCCTCAAGGGCCAGCGGCTGGCGAGGGCGACGCAATGTCACCCCACAGAAATCCCCTTGTCCCTGTCCCAGCCTGCCTGCCACAATGCCCATGGCTCTGCAAGGTGTCCCTGATGGCCAAGAGGAAAAGCTCCAAGGTCCCCAGGGTCCTGGTCTTCCCGCTCCCTCCTTGTGCTGCTCCAGCCGGTGGTGGTGGCCCCGTCCTGGCCCCATCACTGCAGGATAAGGGAGCTCGACCTGTCCCATCGCTGCAGGATAAGGGAGTTCGACCCCGGGGCACACGGCCAGGCTGGGCTCCAGCCTGCACAGGATCAACCTCACATATGGCACTGGCAAGACCCCCATCCTCAGGCGACGCTTGGCCCTCTCCACCCTCCAGACCCCACAAAACGCCCCCATAAACAGACCCTCCGTGATCCAAAAGCACGGCTCCCCGCTTCTCGTATCACCACTGCTCGTGCAAAATCATGATGCCCCCATTAAGGGGCTGCACCCCATAAACAGCAAAACCCCACAGAGCTCCCCGCATCTCAATATCCCTTGCCACCCCCTCGTGCCTCACCAGCCACCACGTCCACACCTCACCGAAAACCACTTTGGGAGACCTGGGGACTGCCCGCATGGGGATGTTGTCCTCCCAGCCTCACCTTGACGTCCTGCTCGAGGCTGTGGATGAGCTCGCCGTCCACCTGGCCCGTCTGCGCCACGCGCAGGCTGCGGCGCTCGGCCTTGCGCAGCCGGTACTGCAGGATGCGGCAGGTCTTGCTGGCCTGGTCCAGCTGCTGCCGGAGCTCCTGCAGCTGGTAGACATCCTCCTCCATGTAGACGTCCCTCATCTCCAGCATCTCGGCGCGCAGCTCCTCAATCTCATCCTGCAGGGAGATGCACGTTAGAGGAGAGGGATCCTGCAGCTTGGTCTTCCCTCTTTTCCACCCAGGACACCTCCCCACCATGGCTCCCCTGCTCTCCTCCATCCCACGAGATGTTTTCACAGACCTTCAACCCCTTAGATCAAGCCCCAGCCTTGCAGGAAAAGGGCTCGGAGCCAGCTGGGCACCATCACCCACTGGCAAGCCAGCCACCCTGGGGGGGACAGCAGACACGGGCGCCTATAAATATTTGCGGTAAAAGAAAGAGGAAGGTGGGGGAGGGAGAGGAGCTGCAGGAGCAGCACAGGCGGCAGCCGCGGCAAGAAAAATGTAGGTCGTCTTTGGAAAAGATGTGTCAGGGAGGCAGGCGAGGGAAGGAGGAGACGGCAGGCGAGGACAGGGGAGGCAACGCGGGGACACAAGCAAGATGCCGCCAGCGTCAGGGACCAGAGGTTGTCCCTTGTTTTGCCACCACGCAGCAATCACTGAGCTGGGTCTCCCTTCCACCCCTTCCCAGTCTCATCAGCTCTCGTGGTGATGAACCTCTCCCAGCGCCGCAGAGCCTCCAGCACGGGGCCACAGTGTCACTGTCGCAGCAGGGCCAGGGGTGACGTCCCACTGGCACCAGCGCCGATGCAAAGGCTCCTCTGGGTCTGTGGCACACGATCGCTGCAGGACCCCCTGCAAGCAGCCACAGCCCCATTTCCACCTCCCCATCCAGTGCAGGGCTACAGCCACCGGGGATGCTCAAGACTGTCCCCTCCGGTCCCTGGGGACCCACGAAACCCTGCCACGAAACACCTCCCATCACTGCTGAAAGCAACTGCCACTTGAGAGGTGAGGGGCTCACGCTGCCGCCTTGCACTGCAGCACGGCCTCGGTAGGGACAAGACGAGGATCCGGCACAGCCCCGATTTGACCCAGGCAGAGGGGGACAGGACCCCGCTGCTCCCAACACCGCCCGTGACAGAGTCCTACAGCCCGAGACAGCAGCACCGCGCTGGTTCTGCCAGGCGCTGGCATGCTCGCTGCCGCGCTCGCCCAGCCCGGACAAAGCCCCAGCTGCAAGAATTCCCCCGAAAAGCGAAGCTGAGCCCAGGGAGGGGGGGGGCAGCAGCTGCGGGGACAAGTCACAGTCGCTCACTGTTGGCTTTAAACACTACGTGATAAATAAGGAATGCCAATTAGACAATCCCGGATTATCTGCTGGCCCAGGCTGCAAGAGCCCAGCGGCACCACGGCCACCAGTGTCCTGCCACCCTCTGCCACTCTGCTTCTTGCTGGAGGGTCTTGAGAACAAAAGCAGAGCAGAAACAGCCCTGAGGCACCGAGATGGGCAGTGGGGTATCCCAGGGACACATGGCCGGGCTGCTCCAGGGACAGCTGGAGAGCATCCCGTGAAGAAGCATCAGGCGTGAAACCCCCCAGGGATGAACCACACATGCCGGCAGACAGCCCTGCGATGGCTGCGATGCACCCCGGGGTGACGACCCCGATGGAAACCCATCACCAGCAATACCCACCCCACCCAGCAGTGTCACCACCTCGGGGACACCAGCAAAACCCCTGTAAGCCAAAACAGCCTGGGCAGATGGTTTACGGCATCTATTCCTTGGGAGCTTTCATGGGAAAAAAAAAAACACATTATGCATCACAGGTGAGCTGGTGCTCTGCAATGGGGTGGTGGAAAACCACCTTTCCCCACCAAAATCAGACAAATCGTGGTCTTGAATAATAGGCATGCGGGGCTGCCCGCGTCCTGCTCCGGCACCGACCGTACCGGCTCCCGTTTGCTGTGCGGCTTCCCCAGGCAGGAGCCAGGCAGGGCAGGGAGCGGGGATCTTGGAAAAAACCCAACCAAACCTTACATGTGCTGGAAGGAAGCCTGGGCTCGCCGTGCTAAGAGCTCCTGCTTGTTTACACCTCGGGTTGTAGCAACCGTTACTCGATGGGGCGGCCGTGTCCGGCGCGAGCCGCTGCCTGGGCAAAGCCCGGTGGCACAGCCCCGCGCTGGTCCTTCGCCGGGTGCTCCCGCGGGGAGCGGGGCTGGGGGACTCGCAGCAGGGCTGGCACTGGGGGGGGGGGGAGCCAGGAAAACAGTGCCTCCCTTCGCTCCAGCTGCAGGAATTCGCCCATACCCTGTAACGCCAATAAACCCACGCAGCAGCCGCAGCCCAGCCGCCCCACAGCCCGCCCCGAGCGTGCCCCTGCTGCTAAGCCGCAGTATAACTGGATTAGGATCGGAGAGCAGAAAAGTGCCAGCAAACTGGAAGAGAGCTTAGGGTGGCAAAGCTGATCGCCTCCACGGCCAGGCTGCGGCGGGCAGAAGAGCTTTGTGGCTCCTGGAGGCAGCGCATGGGGTCCCCCGATGCCTTTGGGGGTCCGTGGCAGCCACCAAGCCTCACCCTTTGCATCTGAGCTTTTTCTGGAGTTGATGGCGAACTTAGCAAAATCAAAGCAAAAAATCCATTTGGATCAAGGTGAGAGCAGAGTCAGGAACGGGGAGGGAGCCCCTAGAAACATCCCGAATTCAGGGCTGGCGTTGCAAGCATGAGGCACCGTGAGCCGTGCTAAATAAAGTATGAAATGGAGGTGAGGTGGGCAACATTGAGGATGACATAAATAACTTCTTTCCAACACAACTGCCTGTGGGGGCTGCCAGATTCGGTCACTCATCCCATAACAAAAAGGTGCCCATCCCTACGTGGAGTCACAGCCTCCCACCACCCGTGGGCTGCTCACCCCCTCCATCCTCCAGGATTATCCACCACTGCATCCATGCTCACCCCAACTCTGCAGCAGCGAAGGTTACGTGGTTTTTTTTTTAGGCCAGAAGTCACCTGCCTTGGAAAAGATACTGGGGATCCGCAGTGCAGGGAGCCTTGTTTCAGTGCCCAGGGGACAACGGCGTGCAGAAGCAAACCCCTCACTTGTGTTTGCAGCAGCCAGGTTACACTTGACGGAGGAACCCAAGAGACAACATAAACCTTCAACCTTCTCTGAGCAAACCCCGGAGAAACCATCTCTCTCTGGGGAGATTATTAAGGAAACTAAGAAGCCGCAAGGTGGGATACAAACTGCCTGGTTCCCGCTCAGAAAAAAGCGCCCGCGTTTTCAGAGTAGAAGGTAACAGCTACAGCCATGTCCGCAACGCCCACTTGCAGGACATCAGCTCCTCCAGGAAGGACAAGAGCTGGAAGGAGCTGAGCTTTAGTTCCTTGAGGGAGACCAGTGGAGATGGCAGAGAACACCTCAAAAAAGCAGATCAGACCCATCACGGCTTGTGGCAGAAGAGTTAAACCCTCGGATCTCCTGCCCAAGAGGAGCTACGCGCCGGCTTAGGCGCCTGCAAGGATGCAGCGAGCTCCGAGCAGACCAGGGGACTCGCGCTGCGCAACGCTCGCAGCTCCTCAGCAGGACCCGCTATCTTCGAGAAGCAGAAAGCAGCAACGGATACAAAACAGGATCATGCAAATAACGACATGGCTGGCTGTCGTGCTGCTGACAGCCCGCACGCCCGCAGCTTTGGCAGCCCCAGGCTCTGGGGCGCAGCCAAGCAGCAGCCGCCTGCCCGCGGGGGACAGGCAGCCCTCTGGGGAGCACAGCCCTGACAGCATTCCCACCCTCCACCCACACCCCAAAACCTCGGGGCAAGGTGCAAAGGAGGAGAAAGGGTGGAAGCCACCGGTATGTTTTGCATCGACGCCTTTGTGCGGAGCTCAGGGCCGCGCTGGTGGCGGGTGTGCCCGTGGGAGAGCCTGCGATCCCCCGTGCAAAGATGGGGATTAACATCCAGGAGCAACAAGCACCGCTTCCTCCGAGATTACAGGACAAAAGCAGGAGCTTTCAATTAACTCTGAAGCCCCCGCCAGACAGCAGAGGGAATTATGCTAGAATTTGCTAGGGGAAAAAAATAAAATGAGAGGAGATTTCTGAAGGCAACTGCCCGGGGTTCCCAGGCACGTCCCCTGCTAGCAAATGCAGCTCCCCCCGAGCCCACGCCGGGGTGCAACGGGTCGAAGGATGGGTGAGGGACACCCATGTGTCACACACAGGGGTTTCTCTAGATGCATTAACAGCAGCTCTAACCCAGCTCCGACAGTAAACATTAGCCATCTTTCCTTCCATGTCACGCTGGAGCTCAGCGCAGCGGCCGGCGTGCCGAGCCCTGCCCCCGGCCGGGACACCCGCTCCCCGCTTGGCAGAGAGCGCGGCACATCAGCCAGGGAAAAATCAACATCTCTCAGCTTTACACCTGCCCCCATAAATTAACAGGCAAACAGCTGGGGGCTCTCTGCAGCCCGACACACACGTCCCGCAGCATCCCAAAAGGCAAGAGGCTGCAAAGCCCCTTCCAGGGTGGCTGCCGGTGGGGTGACGCTGCACCCCGGCTCTGCCTGTGGTCACCAGGACTCCCCGGGCACGGTGCCTGTCCCTGCAGCTGTGCAGGATCTGAGCAGTCAGCGGGGTTGGGACCCAGCACCAACACGGCTGCCCAAACGCAACCTCCGGGTCCCCCATGCAGCCCCCGGTGTCCCTGCGGGATGCTCTCGGCAAACCCTCGCTGGTGGCATGCACCAGTCCCTGGCTGATTTGGGCAAAACAAGGCACCCACCCACCCGACATGTTTCTCCACGGAGCCGGGAAACGCATGCAAACCCTGAGGGACGCCGGGCAACGCGGGGCAGGGAGCGGGCAGCAGGAGGGGGCAGGCAGGACTGCGCTCCCGGTGTTACGTGGCTCTCGCCTAAGCCCCTTCCCGCGGAGAGGAGAGGGTTTGCAGGCAATCCCCTCCCCTCGCTCCAAACCCTCTCCCGTGCCCACTCTTTGTCTGCCTGTCCCTCCGCAGCTGCTGCCGTATCGCATCTCACATTTTCCAGCCCGCTGAGCAGGGCCGGGAGCTGCTCTCCATCGCACGGCTCGGCAACGGCGAGATGGGGCAAGGACACCCGAGATGCCTCCTCCCTCCCCTTGGCTGCCAACCTGGGCGTGAGAAACAGCCCTTTTTTGGGAGAAACGCTTGAAATAACCTATCTACAGGGGGGTCACGGCAGGTGCCCGCACCCAAGAGCGGGGATGAGAGAAGACACCAGCCCGCTGTGCCCAGAGCAGGAGGAGGAAGGCAGAGCATTGCAGAAATCTAGGTTGCAAAGAGAAATGGGTGAAATGTGCTTAAATACGTATGTTTTATTATGGCAGCCAAGGAAAGACGCAACGTGAGCTGGCACCGCTACAGAGGGCTGCGATGTGCTCTGCTGGGAAGCTCCGAAACCCAGCGTGCATCACACACGCGTAGTAGTACCACGCACGTCTCACCCATGCCAAAACGTCGCCAAAACCCTCCCGCCCCCCACAAAATCCTCGTTTCTCTTTAAAAACACACCAGGTTTTACCCAGCTCCGATGAATGAATACAAAAAATATTCATTTGCAGCTATTTGGGCGAGTCCTAGGAAATAAGTCACCTCTGGTAAGTGTGATTCACCCGTACCCGCGGGGAGGGGAGCTGCCGAGGCCAGGGGCCACCTCTGCAGGGTCCCTGCACGCTGCTCACCACCCTGGGCTGTGCAGCAAGGCGGGTGATGCCGATTGCTTGGGCTAGGGCTTTATTTTTGCCGCAAGGCCCCAAATCCCCAAATTTTTAGCACAAGCCAGCACCCCGCTGCAGCCCAGCACAGTTTTCCGCTCCTTGCTGGAGAAACTAGGCAAAACTTCCATCTTTTTTTGGGGAGCACAAGTGGTGCGTGCATCTGGCTGCGGCTCTGCTCAGCTGGAGATGGGGTACCAACCCGGCCGTCTCCTGCTCATGTTTCAGGAGCTGCGAGCTACAACACCGAAACATGGTTATAAGCAGGATGCACATGTCAGGGAGTTGTGAGCAGAGGGACCCACGTGCTGGCGTGAGCACACGCAGGATTTGCCGTGGTGAAGAAGGGAGGATGCCACCAGCATCCCCATGGTGCTTCTGGGTGCACGCCTCCAGCAGCTCCCCGCTTTCCCCTCTGGTCCTGGCTGGGGGATTTGAGTTGTTACTCCTCATGGCAGGTAAAATACTCACACCCTGTGTGCCCACAGCTTGCCGGGAAGAAGATCACATGGAAACAGAGGAAGCGATCGTGCAGTCCACAGGAACGTCAGCGTTTGCACACGCGTTCTGGGGAACTGGAGGGGCCTCATCTGTATTTTTCCAGCTCTCAGTAAATCAAAGCCCTTAAGCTCTCACTGCTAATTCTGGCAGGAGTTGGGACACCAGCTGGGAACCAGGGCTTTGCTAATGGACAAAGGGCCTGATTGAGCATCTTCAAGCGCGTCACCCAATGCCTAGCTCCCACCTCGTAGCTATAATCCCAACGCATTTACAAACTTTGGCACCAGCGGTTGAGAGCTGGCCTGATTTCCAACCTGTGACATCTGAAGAGCAGCCAGCGAGACGCAGTACCTACCCCTGACCCCCCCCAGCAGGTGATTGCCCAAGCATCTCATCCACAGCTCCACCCTGAAAAGCAGAGGGTGCAAAACGCCTGAAACCCACCAGGATGTGGTACCTGGTGAGTGCTTGTGCCCACCCTGCAGCAGGCAGTGTGTGCCAAGGTGTGTCGGATTGAGACCGGAGGCAGAACATGACCCTGTCCCTACATAGCACATCTGCCCTGGCTTCCCCATGTGCCCGTGAACCAGGCAGCCACGCCACACGCCTGGAAAAAAGCCCCGGGGAGCATGGGAACCAGTGGAAAGGAACGAGCTGGAAAATCTCCCCAGGCTCTGGCAGCACCAGCAGGCACGGAGGGCAGTGAGGAGCATCCCATCCTGTGCCCAACAGCATGGGGTCAAGTTGTGCCATGCTGAGCTCCGGGATGCCAAACTGGGCTGAGCCAAACTGTGCCACACTTAGCCTTGCCAAGCTGGGCTGAGCAAAGCCGTGCCATGCTGAGCCGTGCCTTGCTAAGCTGTGCCAGCCCAGGCCGTGCTGAGCGTAGCCATGCCAAGCCAGGGCCATGCTCAGCTTGGCCATGCTGTGCTGAGCCAAGCTGCGCCCGTCTATGCCATGCCGGGGCAGGCCGTGCCCAGCTGGGTCATGCCAGGCTAAGCTGGCCCACAGTGTGTCAATACATGCCCTGTGCCAAAGCATGCCATGCTGTGCTGAGCCGTGCCCAGCCATGCCACACCATGCAGGACCGTGCTGTGCCAAGCTGAGCTTTGTCCTACGTCCAGTTGGGCCATGTGAGCCATGCCCTACAGCCAGCCATGGCACACTTGGCTGAGCAGAGGCAAGCCCAGCCAGAACACGCCAGGCCATCCCCAGCCGTGCCACGCTGCACCGAGCTGAGCCCAGAGGCACCGAGCTGAGCCCAGAGGCACCGCGCCAGGCCACGTCCAGTGCCGCCGTGCTGGGCTGAGCCATGCCGAGCCCTGCACCCAGCCGCGCCATGCTGTGCCGCCCAACCGAGCCAGGCCAGGCTATGCTCAGCGATGCCGTGCCAGGCTGAGCTGTGCCCTCTGCCCAGCCATGCTGTGCTGCACCCTACCTGGGGATGCTGTGCCATGCTTTGGGATGCCGTGCCGCACCCTACCTGGGGATGCTGTGCCATGCTTTGGGATGCCATGCCGCACTCTACCTGGGGATGCTGTGCCATGCTTTGGGATGCTGTGCCGTGCCATTCCCTGGGGATGCTGTGCCATGCTTTGGGATGCCGTGCCGTGCCATTCCCTGGGGATGCTGTGCCATTCTGAGCCACACTTTGGGATGCCACTGCGTGCTCAGGGATGCTGAGCCATGATACACCCAGGGATGCCATGCCGTGCCGTGCCACGCCATGCCCTGGGATGCCGTGTCGTGCCCAGGGATCCTAAGCCACAGTGTCCCATGCCTTGGGATGCAACACTGTGTCATGTTATTGCCCAGGGATGCCCCGCTATGCTGAGCCATGCCCAGGGATGCCACGCTGTGCCGTGCCATGCCCAGGGATGCCACGCTGTGCCGTGCCATGCCCAGGGATGCCACGCTGTGCCGTGCCATGCCCAGGGATGCTGAACTACACTACAGCCAGGGATGCCGAGCCTTGCTGACCCATGCTCTGGGATGCCATGCTGTGCCACTCTACTGCCCTATGCATGCCGTGCCACACCGAGCCGTGCCCGGGGATGCCACGCCACGCCATGCCGAGCCGTGCCCACCTTGAGATAGTCGTTCTCGGAGCGCAGGTCCTCCAGCTCGCGGAGCAGCCCGTCGGTGCTGGCGTCCAGCAGCTCCTCGGTGAGGTCGGAGAAGGCGAGCGAGGTGCTGAGCTGCAGGCGGCTGCTGGCCATGGAGGCGGCCGAGGGCTCCTCGGGCAGCGGCGAGGCCTCGCCGGCCGAGGGCGGCGGCGGCGGGGCGCTGCCCGGGGACTCGCCGTCGCTGCCGCTGAGCCCCAGCTCCAGCGACAGCAGCTTCGCCTCCTCCGAGGCGCTGCAGTCCGACACCTCCGAGCTGCTGTCGGTCAGGCTGGTCCCCGCCACCGACCCGGCCGCCGACCCCGCTCCGGGCCGCCTCGCCCCGCCGGCCGCCGGTTCTGCCCCGCGACACCGCCCTTTCGCCCGCGCCGCTCCGCGCCCCGCCGCCCCTTTACCGCCCGACCGAGCCACCGCCGCCGCCGCCGCCCGCTTCTCCGGGCGCCCCTCTTTACCGCCCCCCGCCCGCCGCGGGTGCGCGCCGCCCGCCGCCAACCGCGGGGCCGCGCCCGGGTGGTGCCCCCCACCGCCGCCGCCGCGCCGGCTCTTGGCCAGCGACCAGCCGGGCACCTCCTTGGGGCGGGCGGGCGACGGCGCCCGCTGCGGCTTCTTCTTCTTCCCCGGGAGCGGCGGTGGCGGCGGAGGCGGTGGTGGAGCGGGGGGGCCCTGCTCCGCCGGCGCGGCCTCCATGTCCCGCTGCGCTGCGCTGGGCTCGGCCCCGGTCTGCGGCTGCGGCTGCGGCCCCGGCTCCGCCCGCTCCCCCCTCCTCCTCCTCCTCCTCCTCCTCCTCCTCCCCCTCCCCGCCGCCGGGCGGGGACGAGCGCGGGCGGCGAACAAAAGGCGGCGGAGGGGGGGAGTAGGGGGGGAGAAGCGGAGGGGAGGGAAGGAGGGAGTGGGGGGCGGCCGTGCTGGCAGCAACAGCGACCCCTCCGCCCGCCCAGCGCCGCGCCACCCGCCCCCCCCGGGGCATCCCCGGTGGGTGAGGGGCATCCCGGGGGTACCCCCGTGGGGAAGGGGTCGCCCGGGCGTCTTCAGCAGCGCAGGTCCTTAGGGAGGTAGCCTTGTGAGCGCAGGTTCCCCCCCCACACCCGTCGCGCCCCTATGGGTGAGGGTCACTGAGTCATCCTTGGGGACAGGGGTCCCCTCGTGTGTCCCCCGCAGAGCAGGTCGCTGGGGCATCCCGGGGTGTGTGTGTGTGTGCGCATCACCCCATGGCATCCCGGTGGGTGGGGGTCCCTGGGACACCCCTGAGAGTAAGGGTTCCTCAGGGCAGGTCTGGGGAAGGGGGTCCCCAGGGCATCCTCCCCAGTGCGAGTCCCCTGGGAGTCCCTCTAAGCACAGGTCCCCCGGGGCAGCCTCAGGGGTGAGGGTCCCCAGGGTACCGTGTGGGTAAGGGTCCCTGGGGCACACCCCTGGGTGGGGGTCCCTAAGGGCACCCCTGTAAGTACAGAGTATCCTCAGAGGAAGAGGTCCCTCATGTACCCCATGGATTTGCTGTCCCTGGGGCCACTCTTGGTGAGGATCCCCTGAGGCAACCCTACGGGTGGGGAGTCCCCTGGGTCCCCCCCGCAGCCACGCTGCCCAGGGCTGGCTCCAGCTGCCTGTGGAGCAGTTGGGGTGCGCAGAGCCCTGCACAGTGCCTCTCCGGGGAGAAGCCATCAGCGGCGAGTGCCTGTGCGAGGCTGCTCCCACCCACCAGCCCGCGTCTCTCATACGTTAACAACCCGGCCCCAAACCCACTGCGAGCATCCGAAAGCTGCGTTTGAAAAATGCTCCTCTGTGCCTGCCCCTGTGCAGCGCGGCCAGCTGCGGCCTCGCAGCGGGAAGCGATGCTCTGCCGCCATGTACAGAGCTCCCATACCCCAGATTTGGCTTTTAATGCTGGGCAGCACGACCCCACGGCAACAGCTTCTTTTCTCCAGGGGCAAACCCTAGCCTGGCCGAGGTACAGAGCCCACCGCACACTCGGTCAGCTTCTGCCCGAGGGGGTTTATCATGGCATTGCTCAACACCCCTCCCTGCCCAACACCCAGCCCCCTGCCCTCCCCCCAGGGAGCCTCCACAAGCACCGGGCATGTGCTTCGGGATGTGGGGTGGGATTGCACCCCCTACTCTTCCCTAAGACAGCTGTGTGTCCGGCGTAGGAAAATCAGGATTGTACAATAAACCTGTGATTTTATTGCAGAAACAGCTCTGTGCTGCTCGCAGCCTGAGCAAATGACAAATTGGGGGGGTGCCTCTGGCCATGGCGGGTTGAGCCCCTCCTGTGGCTCTGCGGGCACGCAGGTGGTGGCTCCAGCCACTGGTCAACGGCTGATGGCCGTGACAAGGGGGTTGTGGATGGAATAAGGGACCCCAGGAAGGTGAGGGGGGCTCAGTGCCCCCCTCAGGACCCCACACTACAGCACAGCCACTGCACTGTGGCATTGCCCCCAGGCACTCCTGCCCCTCCTAGGCTGAGCCACAGCCACGGATGCGCAGTTTTCCAGGCTCTGGCATATTGCCTGATCCCACACGTGGCAGGAAAGCAGGTTGAGCTGTCACAGGTCCCATGCTGCAGCCCAGGGCACAAGGGATGGATGGAGGGCAGCGAGGAGCTGCCCTCCTGCTGCAGAGCAACACGTGCCCAGAGCTAACGGGAGGGCTGCTCTCCCCACTGCCTCGCAGCATCGTTAGCAGACCTATGATTCAGCCCTGCTGCATGACTGCACATGCCCCTGCACAGGACTTCAGGCATTGACCAACAAGTGCTGCACTCATTAACAAAGATCATTATTTTTCCTCCGGGCAGTGGTTAATTGCGTAATGCGAGGCACCCCGTGGGCTGCCCTCGTGGAGCCACACGGCAGCAGGAGAGTGAGGGATGGAGGCAGTCCTGTCCCCAGCCTGGGGGACAGCCCCCAGAATGACACAAGGACTGGGGGACATGATGTGCCCCCAAAACTGGTCAGGGCTGAGCACAGGGTAAAACTGCTTTCCTGGAGAGCAGCCTCCCTTCTCCCAGGATCTGGCTGGTGTCATCACCCACCACCCCCTCACTGGACCTGGGGACACATCCCTGCACTCCCAGCCCACCTCTGCCTTATCCCCACTCCTGTCCAGGTGGCCTCAGGTTGTGCACCCAATGGTGGGTGTGAGTCTCGCCACAGCGGGGTGTGCATCCAGTGCTGCACGTCCATCCCATAAGAGGCATATTGCATCTCACCACCTTTGTGGCACAGCGAGCTGGCAACAACCTTCGGAGGCAGGGAAGGGCTGAGCCAGCCCCGTTCTGGGACCACTGCCTGGGGGACAACTGCTCAAAGGCAGAAACAAGTTTGGGGTGGAAACAGGAGGGATATTAACAAACCTCAAAACATCCCCCGGGGCTGGAGGCAATGCAGGCAGCCAGGTTTAGAGCTGAGCCAATGTTGCCCTGGGCCAGGCGCCTGGTCCTGCGCTCACCATCCCCTTGGCACAGCCACGGAGATGCGCTGGAGGACACAGAGCCCTCCATGGCCAGGGTTGTGCCAACTGATCTCATTGATGGTCTGTTGTAGTGGCTGGTCTTGAACTAGCTGCTCCCAGGAGAATTATTCAATAAATTTGAATTAAATGCGGGCGGGCAGCTTTCTGAAGCCTCTGAAAGAAAAGCAATGAGCTTAACCAGCCCCCTGGGCCCTCAGGAGGTCTGGCCAGCAGCCAGCCAGAGCCAGGATTCGGCACATCCCTGAGCAGTGCAGAGGGAAAAGACTGCTCATCGGTGTCTGCACCACTGGAGACGAAGCTCCAGCAAGGCAGGAGTACCCCAGCCCTCCCGGGGGCCACCAGGGCCTGGGAGAGGGGACACAGGTGAGGTAGCCAGAGGGAACATCCCCCCACTGCACCACACAGCATCCCTGGTGGGCTCTGGCTCCTGGAACAGGGAGACATCAACCCTGCAGATCCCAGCCCCAAGCTCACCGGGGTGGCACTGGAGTCGATCCCACCATGCTTGGTGTGGACAAGGGCAGAAGCACCCCAGGGGTTCAGGGGGACATAGCCAAAAATGTGTGTTCTGAGCGCAAAGAGCAGAGCCCAGGTGAGCACCGGGAAGCAGCAGCAGGTCTTCACACCTGAACACCCTTCTGGATCAGGCCCTGGGTTCCACACACTGTCCGCTCCTTCTCCTTCGGCTCTCAGTGGCAGCACTGGCTTCAGTCCAGACCTTTGATGAGGCTGTCAGGTGCATTTTGGGTTAAGATGCTAAAAGCCTTGTAGCAAAGTACTACAAAGCAGAGCAGCGAGCCCTGGAGAGTGGCAGGAGGCAGAGCCGGAGCCCTCTGCCTCCAAGGGTGCAGCAGGACCTAGTGATCCTACACGCTGGCCCAAAGGATATTGATCAAAGCCAAGAAAACCCCATAAATTGATGATCCTTTAATTTCTTAGGGGAAAAAAAGATCGAGGAATGCTTAGCCAATATTCAGCCTCCCCTCTTTGTTCAAACAACATTTGAATCCAATATTAAGCACTTTATATATATATATATATACACACACACTATTTGAATGACAAATATTCTAATCATGTTATTTTTAAACACCTGCATGCATTACTTAAGGTGCCATGCTCCCCCCTCCCCAGCACTGCTTTCACTGGTGGGGTTTTTGCTGCCAGGGAGGGTCCTGGATAGGGACAAGGATGGGGACACACAGCCAAGGGCACAGCCAGCATCCCAGGGGAGGGGACAGTGTGTGTGGCCTGCCATGCCACGCTTACAGCTGGGGGAATCACTCTGCTTTCCAGCTGCAGCGCATCTGCTTGCAGAGCTGCTTGACATGATGTTGCATCAAGGACAGTCTGCGGCAACCATAGCAACAAGGCTGCCTTGGTTTTCCACCTTTCCCGGCAGAAGTGATTCCGATTTCTCCCAAATTTGCTGCTGCCTGAGAGATGCCAGCGAAAACCTCTGGCCAGGCAGGAAAGGGGGCTGATCTGCCCCTGGGGAAGGTACCCAGGTTGGGGCTCTGCTGTCCCATGTCAGGTGAGGATGCTGGTGCTGGGCCCCGAGAGCAGCTCGGCAGGCTCCAGGCACTCCCACCACCACCAGCCTGAGCCTCTGCAGAGCCCTGAGCTGCATCCCAAACCCTGGCTCTCTGCATCCAGCGTCAGCAGCGTGGAAGCACTGCCTACCCGCACCAACAGCGTGGATCGCGCAAGAGGAAGGAGGAAAAACAAGTAAGAGCCAAGCATCCAAACATCGCTGGGGTCAGCAGTGCCCTGTAAGCAGACGGCAGCACCAGCACAGCATTGTACGACAGAGCATGATGGTGTTGCCCACCAAAATGGCTGCTGGGGTTTGGAGATGGGGGGCCTGGGTCCAGGAACGGTCACAGGGATTTAGGGTGTCAGAGCAGCTTTCCCAGACGCTGAGGGCACCTTGGGAGCAGAGCAGCACCCACTTTCCATGACACACCACCAGCATCTCACTGACCTGCAGTAAGAAATGCAAAGATGAACCAAACACAAGACACCCCGGGCTCCCCTTCCCTGGCCCCGGGCTGTACCCACTCTTGTGACAACCAGTCAGGGCTGCTGCAGCTGTGGCACCCACTGGTCCAGCTCCAGCTGAGCCTGGCCACGAGCCCCACAGCGTCTCCCTTTGCCAATCCCACCTCCCAGCATTGTGGACTTCATGGTTCATGGTCTCCTGTCATCACTGGTGCTGCCTGTGGTTCCTCACCCTGCCCTCGGTGCAGGTCCCAGAGCCGCACAGAGCCCCCCTCCCCCCCAAGCCTGCCCTCCCCTTATGGCGTGGTCCAGGGGGGCTCCAGGCTGGTTTGCTGCTGCTCAGTGCTCCCCCCCTCTCTGCACCAGTGCTCCTGGGAGCTGCTTTTTGGAGGTTTGCAATTGGGGTACCAAGCCACCACACTCAGGTCAGGGCTGCTCTTCCCTTGCAGCTTTCCTCTCCCCCACACCGAGAACTCTGGCTCTGCAATGGCAGCAGCACAGGAGTGTAAGGTCAGGTTCTGGGCCAGCTACAGGCATCACACTGAGCTGGCTGTCCCCAACGCTGGTGACACTGCAGTGTGGTAGGATGGGGATGTTCATGAGCAGCAACAGGGAGAAATTTGCTCTAGAAACCCAACACAGCACTCACAAAATCTCACCCGTGTTTACCGCACGGGCTCCAAGGGAAGTACCACTGCACCCCCAGCAGACAACCTGCTCCCCCAGGCTGGAGGCTGGTACCTGGGCCCAGGAAGGGTCATAAGAATTTAGGGCATCAGAGTGGTCCTCCAAGCTGCTGAGGGCATCTCCCAGGCTGCCTGCTCCCCTAGCTCCACTCCACGGGAGATGCTCTGTTTGGGATGAGGCAAGGACATCACCATGTGCCAGCAGGTCTTCACACCTATGAGCCTTCTCCTGGCCCCACACCCCAAAGCAAACCAAAGTCCTCAGCAAGCACAGACAGGGGTCTGCAATAAACATGCAGATGGATGTTTTCTGCCCCATTTCTCCCGGGGCTGCTGGCCGGCGGAGCTGCATTGCCACCTGGTGACCACATGGAATAGCGCAGCTGCTGCCACACGAGTGCCTCCCAAACAGCTGGCTGAAGCGGCACTTCTCAGCAGGCTGCAGAGACAGGAGTACTTATACATATAAATTTTATTATGTTTTTATTTATACATAAGCGTGATGCAGAGCTGCTTCAGTGTCCATCCGGTTTTTTAATTTGTATTTTGCATCCCCATACCCAATACCTTCAGTGTTTTTGGGAACAGTGAGGGCAGAGATCAACAGCTCTGCTAAAGCACTGCCCAGAGAACTAGCACCCCACTTTGGGCACTGCCCAGCAGCATGTTAGCAAGAGAAAAAGGTCTTCCTTTTGCTCCCATCTCACTGGTGGAGATGTGGCACAGAAACTGTGACATTGCAAAGACTAGGCTGATATTTAAAGGGTACTGATTATTCATTTACAGAATCACAGACTGTTGAGGGTGGGAAGGGCCCTCTGGAGCTCCCCCAGTCCCACCCCCCGCCAGAGCAGGGGCACCTCCAGCAGTGGCACAGGACACGTCCAGGCGGGTTTGGGATGGCTCCAGAGTGGGAGACTCCCCCCCTCTCTGGGCAGCTGTGCCAGTGCTCTGCCGCCCACACAGGAGAGAAGTCCCTCCTCAGGCTGAGATGGAACTTCCTATGGTCACGTTTGTGCCCGTTCCCTCTTGTCCTGTCACTGGGCACCACTGGAAACAGACTGCTCCCATCCCCCTGGCACCCGCCCTTGAAGGATTTATAAGCATTGATAAGATCCCCCCTCAGTCATCTTTTCTCCAGACTAAAAAGCCCCAACTCCCTCAGCCTTTCCTCATAAGAAAGATGTTCTAATCCCCTGATCATCTTCATAGCCCTTTGCTGGACCCTCTCCAGCAGTTCCCTGTCCTTCTTGACCCGGGGAGCCCAGAACTGGACACAGTGCTCCAGATGTGGCCTCCCCAGGGCAGAGCAGAGAGAGAGGATGACCTCCCTTAACCTGCTGGCCACACTCTGCTTGATGCACCCCAGACATTAGGTTTTGGGTTTTATTTTTCTGGATACCCAGCAGAAAATTTTGGCACCATCATGAGAATGAAACCCAGTGAGGGCAGCCCAAAGGCTGAGCTGAGAGCACAGGTGTGGGCACTGGTTTATTTCTTCCACAGTGACCAAACACAACTCAGGACGTTCCACCGTGGGGAGGGAGGAGGAACAGCAACTCCATGGTTCAACTAAAGGATCAAAAACACATAAGGAAAAGTCTAAACAGATTCTTTGCATATCTTAACTTCGCTATTGAGAAACTGTTCCTGCTACATGAAGTTTTTTAGTGTTAGACAGTTACGTTGACGTGCTGACTACAAATTGGCTTTCCAGAAATCTCTAATGCATATATCTAGCTTTAAAAAAAAAAAAAAAAAGTCTAGTAGACAGTGGGGGAAAAAAAAAGTGAAGCAAAATCTAAAGCATTTAGAGCTTCAAGATTTGACAGGCCAGCTATATTTGTACTCACCTTTTGGAAGAGTCTTTGTAGCCAGAAGCATAGGGTGAGCCTTGAATTGGAATAAGGAAAACAGTTGCAGAAGCTACTGATGCTTTTCCTAGACAAGGTCTGCTAAGAAAGGCTGAAACTGCATTTTGTAGCCTTAAAAAGGGGCAGTATCAGGCCAACGTTTAACATCATAGAAAAGACAAGACATAAACATAAGGAAGAAAAAACACCCCTGCTTAACCTTCCCTTTTGTAACTCCCTACATAGCTTATTTTATATTTTCTTTCAGCTGAGCCAGAACAAGCTCATCATCTAAGCAGCATCTTTGCTTAACCAGCCACTGCCAGGGTGCCCTGAGTGCACTAATAAGCCTGAACCCCTGACGAGCCTCACCTGGGGCCCTGCTCACACCTCCACCTGTGGTCCTGGAGCTCCATTTAAGCTCAGACCCGGGCTTCTCTCAGTTCCTGCCTGTGGCACCTTCTGGGATAGTCTCTCTTTTATACCTCCTCAAAGATGATGTTGTTGGGAGAACTTGTTGCAGCCCTCATCTACTTCTGCTGTTCTTCAAGAAGACAGTAAGTGTGAGATGTGTTGTAATGCTTCTGTAATTTGGTAGTGAGCTTATGAATAGCCACATTTGCATATTTGCAGCTGTTAATCATGGCTAGCAGCTCTAAGGAAGGGCATACCTGTGCCTTTTCTGTTAGGGGCAGAAAGCCCCAGAGAAGAGCTGTTTTGCAAGGAGCATTTTCCTTAACAGGAGATATAGCCCTCGCTGGGAAGCTTTCAGTGGATGCTGGGCTGCTGCTGCCCCAGTTAGGGAGCCCCATGATGTGCCAGGGTCTGTGCCCTGTGGCACGTAGCTGTGATGTGCATCCTTGGGCACCTCATCCTGGTTGCTGTGGCTCAGTGTTAGCTTGGGTGGCCAGAAGCCTTGTCCAGTGTGAGCTTCCAAAGAGTTGCAGTCAATGGCTTGAAGTCCAAGTGGAGAGCAGTGATGAGTGGTGTTCCTCAGGGGTCGGTACTGGGGCCTGTACTGTTCAACATCTTTGTCAGCAACATGGACAGTGGGATTAAGTGCACCCTCAGCAAGTTTGCCGATGATACCAAGCTGTTTGGCAAGGTAGACATGCTGGAGGGGAGGGATGCCATCCAGAGGGACCTGGACAGGCTGGAGAGGTGGGCTCATGCCAACCTCATGCAGTTCAACAAGGCCAAGTGCAAGGTCCTACACCTGGGTTGGGGCAATCCCAAGCACAAATCCAGGCTCGGCGGGGAATGGCTGGAGAGCAGCCCTGAGGAGAAGGACCTGGGGGTGCTGATTGATGAGAAGCTCAACACGAGCCAGCAGTGTGCGATTGCAGCCCAGAAGGCCAACCATATCCTGGGCCGCATCAGAAGTGTGGCCAGCAGGTTAAAGGAGGTGATTCTGCCCCTCTACTCCACTCTTGTGAGACCCCACCTGGAGTACTGCATCCAGCTCTGGAGCCCCCAACATAAGAAGGACATGGAGCCCTTAGAGCATGTCCAGAGGAGAGCCATGGGGATGATCCAAGGGTTGGAGCACCTCTCCTATGAGGAGAGGCTGAGAGAGTTGGGGTTGTTCAGCCTGGAGAAGAAAAGGATCCAGAGAGATCTTATTGCAGCCTTCCAGTCCCTAAAGGGCCTACAGGAGAGATGGGGAGGGACATTTTACTCGGGCATGTAGTGATAGGACAAGGGGGAATGGCTTTAAACTGGAAGAGGGCAGGTTCAGATTAAAGATTAGGAAGAAGTTTTTCCCTTTGAGGGTGGTGAGGCACTGGCCCAGGTTGCCCAGAGAGGTTGTTGAGGCCCCATCCCTGGAGGTGTTCAAGGCCAGGCTGGACGGGGCTTAGAGCAACCTGGGCTGGTGGGAGGTGTCCCTGCCCAGGGCAGGGGGGTGGGAACTCGATGACCTTCAAGGTCCTTTCCAGCCTAAACCATTCTATGATTCCTCTGGGGATAATCCAGATGTAAACTCAAAGAGTTTGGGAAAAGTAGCGAATGGTTCTGCATGTTTTTCTGTGCCTGTTGTGTTAAAGTTGGCTGGTTGCTCACACTGTACTGTATGAAGCTGTTTGCTTGGGCAGTTATTGCTCATCAGGCTCAATGAAGAAACTTTCTGTTCCCTTGTGGGAAGGGATAAGGGCTGGGGATGAAGACTGGGGCAGCAGCTCCCTGTGAGGAAGAAGAGTGGGGGTGCCCACACATGAGGAAGAAGATTGGCTATATGTGAGAAACAACTCAACCATTTTAAATGAGTTTTAAATTTTAAATACAGTAAGAAGGCCTCTTTGATCATGTGAGGGAGCCTTGTGCTGCTCCGTCTCCAGCGCCCTACATTTACCCTTTGTTCCTTGTCTTTCATATCTGTTTCATGTGCTGTTTAAATGTTACCTCTAATGAGCAGAGCGGAGCTCAGGCTGCAGAATCCAGATGAGAGCCAGTGCAGAGACCAAGCCCTCGAAGTTCAGGGGGATTTAGTTTGGCCAAAACAGAATGACCCACTTACAAAATCCCTCTGAACTCAAGTTTTGAACAGCCTCAGTGTCCAAAAATGCTTGTATTCAGAGTATATGGGGTTGTGCCTCTCTCCCTCTCCTCTGTGCTGGGTGAGTACCGCAGCCCTGTAGGAGCAGTGATGGAAATGCTGCCGTCCCTCAGCTGCACCTCTCTGGCCCGTGCTCTCAGCTTCTCTTTCCCGAGCTCAGCAGCTTTGTGTCAGGTCACCAGGACTGTTAGAAGTTAGGACTTCTTTAGAGGAATGCCTCTTCAGAAATAAAACTTACATCCATGTCACTCTTTCTTGAGAGCTTGAACAAAATAGGATTTATGTTTGTTTTTTTTTTTTTTTAAGATTTAGGCATTGTAAAGCCTTCAGAATACACAATTTCAGTAAAATCCAACCAACTTTTATGTAGTGGGAGCTGTGAAAAAGAATCACACTGAATATGAAACAAATACTTAATATAAGGTAGATTCACGGTTCACTATTTCCAACCCTAGACTGCCTGTCTCAGTGATGTTACTCTGTCCTGTCACTTGTTGCCCTTTCTATGCTGTGTGGGAAATGTCACGGTGATGTTGGTGACAGAGGAGGGACGAGGTAAGGTGCCTTCAATGCAGTCTGTACTGAAGATGGCAAATAAAGCCCTCACAATGAGCTGGCCAGTGCACAACAGCACAGCTACCACCTTTGGAATGGGATTGGAGTTGCTTGGCTCGCAGCAGCAGCCCTAATTACTGCTCATTAATGGAGAACCTATTTCAGTTTAATTGCTGAAAATTTGTGCTTCTGAAATAGAGGGTCTGATCTCTAATCTTGCCTCTGCTATAAAGCTCTAAAGTCCTACAGTCTAGGTAGAAATTTGAGTCTCCCACTTGATCATAGCAGACTTTGAAATGTGATTGAAGCTTTTCCACGTTGGGCCTGAATTCCCAAAGGTCTGGATGCCGATAGCAAATCCTTTCCATCTTTGCCTCTTCACCACTTTTCCCACAAAACCAAGCATGAGCCAGGCTTGATTATACTGTGGGTTTGAGGTACGGAAGCATGGGGGAGATGATGGGCTTGATAGTATGATAAACAGGTTAATAAATGTTGGAGAAAGCCCATGAGAGTGGGCTCTTGGGATGTTTCAGGAGGTTTCAGCTTGCAGCTGACTCCCTGTACAGACAGGTCAGCCCTTCCTGGGTGGGAGAGGGCACAAAATGCTCATTGCTGAGAAGAAAATATACGCAAAACAGGCTCCAGGACGTGAAATAATAGAACCTTACTGCAAGGGCTGGTTCATTAAGGGAAGGGACAAAGCAGTGTGAACCTCGGTTTCTGCCCTGCTGAGCTCCACAGAGCTGGACCTGCAGTGGTTGTGAGTCACTGCAGCGCAAAGAGCATCTAGTAAAGAAGGTGAGGATGGATATAACCACTGCAGACTCCTCTGTCTGCTGGCTCCCTCCTCAGAGAGGTCTAAATGGGCAATTGGAGGTGCTCACCCTGCTGCCTGTACCTGATACTGGCTGTGGGACCAGCGTCCACGGGGCTTACCCCATCACCAAGTTCTCACTGGCTCTGTTTGCGAAAATAAATCAGCCTGGATGTTAGCTCAGCAGGACACCTGAAAGCTTAATGCATGCCTGACACACCACATTTCCAATGTGCCGGTGTAAATCGAGCACATTAATAACCCTTTGGGGCTGGTATCTAAAGAAATGGGAAGCACTGAGCTCCTACAGTTGCGAGCCGGAGGCTAGACTCTAGTTTTGGGTATGCGCGTGGGGGATGCGGCCAAACATCTGGGTCTCCTGCCTTCGCGTGCGGACGGCTGCTTACCAAAGGGGATTCCCAGCACATGGCTGAGGGTGATGCGCTGCTGAGTTGTGTAGGTATGAGGTGTTAGCCACTGAGTTGTAGAGCTAATTTGATACGCCTTATGTCGAATGTTTGTAGCAGATAGCAGCTGTTTGCTACTCCTACTATTTTCTCACTGCAGCTCTGGCTAAGCAGCGTGATATTTTTATTAAGAAGGCAGCAGAAGATGTTTCTATGGGGAGGAGAGTTGGTGTGGATGCCCATCAGGAAAAGTGGTGCCATTGAAATGGCCTCAGGTGATGCTTTTCTGGAAGGTGGAAAGCATTGGGTGTCTCCATTGCCCCATGGTGGGACCCAGCTGGTGTCTGCAGCACCTGAGCCCAGGAGTGCTCTGGTTTTCCTGTATCGCAGTGAACTGTTTGTAGCTGTAGGCAGGTGCCTAAGACAGGAGGAGTCATGCATTTTCCATAAGCCTAGGCAGAAAATAAGTCAAATGATAAAAAAAAAAAAAAACCCACTGGTTTTCACTTTTTTTTTTTTTGTTTCTCTGAGAGGTGGTAATTCCACCTTCCACTATGTTCTCCAGAAAACCTCAGGGCCTCAAGTTTGAGTCTGGCGCAGCCTCTGAGCGGGAGACTTGGCTGCGCCCACTGACTCTGGTTCCCCTCTGCCCTGGCATTCAGCAGGCCTGTTGTGGGAAATCTTCTAAATATGGGGGGAATCACTGAAGCAACAACTGCTCTACTTCAATCGTGGCCTCCAAGCAACAGAATCACAAATATAAATAGTTTTTTGGAGACGATGGATAGTTTCTCTGGGCCAAGCTCCTTTTATATCCTCAAGATGTATGCTTTCGGGTCTGCTGTAAGATCTCCCAGACTGCCCGAAGAGGTTTTATGCAACAGCTTTGTCTGGGGAGATGTTTTGGGGATATTTAGAGCTTGAGGAAGGTAGCTGGAGCTGAGGAGTTGGAGGCTTTGCCATCTGTTGGACATGACCAGGTGAGATGGGGGCTTGCATGGCCTCTTCCTCCTATTGATTGTGTTCTGAGAGCTGAGCAGATGGCACTTGGAGGTCTTCTGTGAAGGACACAACTGCAGTAGGGCACTTTATAGGTGGGCTAAAGAGTTGCTACACTGAGCCTTGACCCTTCCCAGCAGGTTAAATGGCATGGCTTTCACAATCCGGTGCAGGATGTTTTGTGTCCTCCTAGAAAATATAGACCCATGGTGGGGCTCCTCGACACTCCTTGCTGTTTCAGTCGCGCTCCAGAGGGCAGTGCAAGCCCTGCAAAGCTGCAGCACTGGTTCTGCTGTGCCATAGCAGCTTCTTGCAGGGATTCGGAGCTGTGGGAAGAGCGATGGGACTCCTGGAAGTGGATTTAATCTAAATTGTTGGGTTTGCTGGTGGGTTTTTGCAAACTGCAGTCTCCCACGAGATGGTGCTGTAGGATAGGGGACACTGCTGCTGAGCTATGACTACAGGGCCATTGCTGCAGCTTTATGCCACTGGTTGATGAGGTTGTTGCAGAAAAAGAAATAATGCAGTTAAAACCATTATACATGCACTTGGTTTCTACCCCTTTTTGGGGGGTTCTGCTCATCCCTGCCTTGCTCCCCTGGCTCTTAAGTTTGGTGGTTTCATTCTGGTTGTGATGGGGATACTACAGCAAGCTCTCAGTATCTGAGTCCTTTGGTACAAATATGATGTTCTCGGTGGTGACTTTGGTTTGCTTGGTCTCAGGCCCTTTTGGGGTAATTTCTTTATATTTGCTAACATGCCTTTACACCTTTGGTCTTTCTTCATTAGGTGGAGAAGTCTTTACACTGTTGTTTCTTTATGGTCTGCAGCTGTGATACATCTAAATTTATCGCATGCGGTGGCCTTTTCATATATTAGATTCTGCTTCTGTGTTCTGTCACACCAAAACCCAACTTTGCCCAGCTCCAGGTCTTCATTTCTTTAACTGACCATTAATGAGTTGTTTATAGCTGTGGGGTCCCAAGTGCCAGCCTGTGCCCCAGCTCTTATCACCCCACACCTGTGTGCCTCTCTGTCCCATGTCTCCACTTCCTCGCAGTCCTGAGACTTTGCGAGCTTGGCACGAAGCGTATGGCTTGCTACTGGTGATGGCAATACGGTATTATAGGATAGGTGGTTACCCTGACCATGTAGGCACTGGAAAGCAGATCAGGGATTCCTGTCCTGCAGCCCTTTTGGTGCCTTTCCCCTCCAGTTACACTGCTTCACACATGGGAGGAGGGCTGCTCAGGACATTTTTGGTGCTGAGCTCCTGATCTCTGACAGTCTTCTTAGGGGAAGGAGTTGGTGGGGTTTTTTTTCTGAGTGTGTTCTGTCAAATGATGTTCTTCATTAATAATGAAATCTTTCAGTGTCATGAAAAGTGTGGGCAATTCTTAGAAGACTTGGTACTTTACAAAGAAAGTGAATGAATGAACAAATATTTGCCACAGGGATCCTTCTTTCTTTTCAAGCAAACACCTGGGTAATTTCAATTGAAAGAAGATATTATAGAAAATGCAAAAAGATCCAGGAATCGCATGTCAACTTGGGTTTTTATTTTCGATTTCAAATCCTCTCCACCTAGAAACGGAAGTATCACTGGGGTTTGATTCAGAGTCCTCTGAAGTCAAAGTAAGATTTCTTTCCTCAAAGTGATTCAGTAACAGTTAATACTGGACTGAGAGAGGATAAATAATTCGGTCAGAAATTCCCACTGCTGTGTGTTTGCTCTCCAAACATGCTGCGAGCCAAAGGGTGCACTGGGATGTCCACGAACACAGAGATCCCCTCAACTCCCAACACACAGGTTAGGTCCAGCAGCAGCTGAGCCAGTGCCACCCTGTCTGGGTCCTTCAAATCCTTCATTTGTGGCAGCTGCTGGATTTTGCCCATGTTCCCACCATGGGGGTGGTGTGGGACTTGTCCCACTTGGGTGTAAATAAGGAATGAGCAGAGGTGTGTGCTCTCACCCAGTGATGCTTGGGTCTCCCTGCCCAGGAGAGCTATTGGGGACTGCCAGAGGCAATGGGGTTTCACTGTGGTGCATTTGTGCAATTAGTTTATTCAGCTTGTTGAATTTGTCTTTTTCTGTTTGTTTTTATTCTGAGGAATAGGCTGGCTAGGCAACACAAGTTGTGATCTATTTCTGTAACGAGCCAAAACAAAAATAATCCCTGTTTGGGTTTTTTCCTGCTACCTGTTGATCAGCAGGGCCCTTTGTTACTGTCCAAACAGTGATTTTAAGCTCTGCTTCTACAGTAGTAAGAAAGATGATCAGCTTTTTTTCAGCAAACTATTGTTTTCTCTTATTAATTTTTCTAACCCAATTGCTCAGATGTGGTCTTCCTCCAGAACTTCCATTAACGAACTGTTTTGTGACATTATGCATGTCTGCTCTAAGACTATGGTGACATGTTGCTTGTTGGTGGAGCAGTATGGTCATGCTGGGCTCTTGTTCTTGGCTTGGAGTTATTTGGCAGCAGCATGACCCAGGGCCAAGGCTGCAGTGCCGTATTCCCACGTTTGACTTTCTGCGGTGATAACACCCACCTCTGACTCACACATTCTTCTCCTTAGACCTTACCTGGGAACAACCTCTTCTGCAAAGAAATAGTTGGCTCCTGATTTTGTACTGATGACTCATTTCTCTGCCTGATCACTCCAGTACTGTCTTCTGTCCATATGAAAATCTCAGCCTGTCTCTTTAATGTCCTCTAGAGATGCAACTATCAGCTCGATCTCCACGTGGCTGAGAGCTCTCGATCTCTTCCCCATGCGCTTCCCTCCATTTTCCTCCTTGATCTGCTGCCAATACCATGATTATCGTTCAGCTCAGTTCCCTGTAGCTGTCTTTGACTAAGATTTCCCTCTGGGTCCTGATGTTGAAGATGTGTCTAAATTTTGCAGACTTTCTGCCTAATATTTCTATAATTCAACCTTTCCAATCCATCTATGCAAGCAGGAACAGAGCAGGGGTGGGTATTAAGGACTTTCATAGCCACAGTGGGTCTGGAGCTTGACCAACTTCTTGCAGGTTTGCTGGAGATTCTCCTTGTGCGTAGGAAGGCTTGTGGATACCTTTAAGCCAACCCCAATTACCATTTTCACTGAGCTTACAGAGTGATAGAAAAACCTGGAAAAGTGCCATGAATCCTGTTTTGTTCCCCTTGCCAAGATTTTCTTCATTCAGATGGAACGCCCCCCACCCCCCCAACTTGGTAAACCCAGAGGTGCCATAAGCCTGGCAATGTGATTCCACCTCTGCTGTCCCTGCCCTTGCCTTGGGCCTCAGCAAATGCAGCCTTGCCCTGCTCTACTCGGTTTAAACACTTCTCTGAGAATCTTGTTTTTACCAATTTGCTGCGGCCACCTCTCCCCGCTGCTCCCCTTCCCCGTCACAGCACTGAAGTGCCAGCAAAGCCGTTGTCTTCATTCTTCAAGGCTCTTCAGGTGTATTCCTTCCCTGACGCCCATCTACCCTCTTGCCAAGCATCTTTGCGGCTTCTCCTGAGCAGCCTCCTGCAGCTGGACAACTGCCTGTAAAGACAGGGTAGATTCCTCATGATACTCCTGTACTTGCTGCCTTTTACATCTGTTTTATACCTTCAAATCTTCACACCAGGTAGACCACTGACATGGGATTTTTGCCCATGGGGCTGCTCAGCATAGTCTCCCCAGTTCCTTTTTGCTTATCTTGTCTTACTGATGGCAGCAGTACATCGTAGGTGGAGCGAGTGATGTACAGGAGGTTAAATAGCTCCCTGCCCTTTGCCTCTTGCTGCTCCCAATTCCCTCTGCCATCCCATCAGCTTTGCATGTGATACCTTCATCATCTAAGGAAGAGAATTCTTTGCTCTCTATGTTGAGTGCCCAGAACTGAGTCATAGGCCAGTTTTTACAGACATTGGTGCAAATAATTGCTAATTGCATCCCAGAGAAAAGTGGCTGTCTCCTATTTTTTCTGCAGGCTAAAGTCTCTCAGATCAGTATGTAGAGAGAATTGTGTGTGCTGGATGGGGGGATGGTGGCCCAGATCTCTCTGGCGTGCTTTGTCTGGGCGTCTAATAGACTTTGTTTATTAGTGCGAAGTCACGATGCCTTCGGCCACCACAAATGCAAAGCAGAACAGCTCAGACTATGGAAACTGGGTCGAGTTACTAAGGAGGAATACAAAAGACCAGTGTGCAAGCCTGGGAGGACAGAACCAAAAGGCCAAGGCACAAAATGATGAGAGAACTAGGAAGGATAAAAAGGATGAGAAGAAGCTACTGCACAAGTATATTAGATGCAAGAGGAAGATGGAGAAGTGTTGGCTGGTCCTCAGTGAAGAGGATGCAGATGAAGGATGCCCAGTACGTTAGTGTTTCATGTCAAATTGCTTTAGCTTTGACTAAAGTGTCCAGCTGCCACCAGGCAGCCAGCACAGGAGAATGCAAGAAAGCATGTGAATTGTTCTCAAATCAGCTGGGTGCAGTGAAAAATCACTGTAGGGTATCTAGAGAGAAGCCTGGAACAAACTCAGAGCTGTTCACTGCTTCTTGAGACCTTATGAAGAACAAGTGATGTTTCCTGCCAGAGATAAAAAAAAAAAAAAACAAACAAACAAAAAACAAAACAAAACAAACTTTTTCAAATGGGAATAAGGAAGCTCCATGTACAGGCTAGTGGTTTAATTTTAGCTGCCAGGAAAACACTGGAGCAAATAATGAAACTGTTGGCACATAATGAGGAGGTCAGCTGCATCCCATGGGTTTTGTCTAGAACAAATGGCTTTCAAAACATTTTGATTTGTCTCCTGTGACAGTATAATCCAGTTTTATAGTCAAAAGAAAAGCAGTGGATATCACATAACTTGACATTAATAAAGCTTTTGATTTTTCCAATTATATTTTCATAATAAGAGAAACCTCATTAGAAGAAACTTTCAATTGGTGATTGTAAAACTGGTTGGAAAGCCATGCTAGAAAGTTGTTTCTTATCAAAACAAGACTTTGTAAAATGGGGTTCAGCAAAGGTTTATCTTGGATTTACTGTCCATAAGTATTTTCATTAGTGATCTGGAGGATGAGATTGTTCTTAGTAAACTTACAAATGGGGTCAAACAGGAGGTCTCAGCTGCAGATAAGTCAGAGAAGGATTAGGATTTAAAACTATTTTGAACAAAGAGGTGAGAAATAAAATGCTCTCCATTCCCACCGTTCATGGGAGAAGTCACGGGTTTAGGTTTCATCTATTCAGCACAGAGTGCAGCTCTCCAACAGGAAAGGTAATGAAGTACTGGCATCACTTGCCGCAGGGGAGTGTGAAAGCTTCAGCACAAGCATGATGTAGGAAGAGGAAATTAAGATACGGTTTGTGTTAAGGTGATCCTTCCCCAGTGCAGAGGGCTGGCCTGTTGAGGTCATCTTCCTCCTCGTTTCTGGTCCGTAAGGCAGGAGAGGTGGCTCAGTTGCTGTCTGGGATCACTGCAAGAAGTCAGGAACCAGCCCTGCGTGTGGGTGCTGGAAGGCAATAACGCACACGTTCCCCTGCCGCTGACTTTCATATCTCTTCTTGTTTTATAGAGAGTCTTCTACTGCAGACCACCACAGTATTCAAAACACTGCTTTTACTATTTCTCCGAGTTCCTTTGGCTGGGGGTGGGGGGGTGTGTGTGAATGTAGAAATTCAGTGTGTCTTATCAGCTACACAAGTTAATAATGTGGATCTTGTGTGATTTGGATCACTACCAAAGAATGAATCAATGATGCATAGATCTTTTAAGTTCCCTAAATTCCCAGAAGTAAAACTCCAAAATTTATCTGTATATGGAATAGCATTGTTTTATAATTCACACTTGTGCTTCTATTTCTGGACTGATACAGCTCATAACGCTTTTTCATTTCCAGTTTTGAACTTGAAAAAGGCATCAAAATGAAACCCCAAATTTGGTAAACAGGGATTTTCGTTTTGGATTCTACAGAGAGAACAAAATTTGCTGTGCATGGAAACTCTTGCTGGTCTGAAGTGGTTAATTTGCCTTTGTCTTCAGGACATAGGACATAAGAACACACTTTGGTGCAATCTGAAGTAGAGATGGATCGAGAACTGACATCCCCCAACTTTGTGTTCACTCGGCAGCTGGGTTAGAATTCACCCCCAGGAAGCACTCCTTCCTAGACCTAAGCAAGACCTTTCCATGGGGCTTCCTGAAAACCTTGGGTTAAGTGGGTTTTTTGAACCTGGATCCTCATTTTGCATCTCAGTAGTTTTTGGGTTGTGTGTGTGGTGTGTGTGGTTTTTTTTTTTTTTTTTTTTTTTTAAGGAGAAAACTGTGTAAAGGGAATCTATAGGCAAGGAACATATTGTGCTACATTGTAATAAGATTTGAGTTTCATCAATATTCAGTGCTAGTACATGCTGGGTGGTATTAGGGACTGTGCAGATATTGCTAGCACCAGCTGTTGCTTTATGGCAGTTTTTCATGCTTAACAGTAGGAGACTAAACTATAGCATCATGCAAAATGGAAAGCTATCAGGAGCTGCGAGCAGCACAGTAAAATTCATGCAAATCCCCCTTTGCTCATTAATGGGTGTTTGTGATCGTACCAAGGAACGGCAGCCCGGCCGTCTGGGTCTGTAACGGAACACGGTTGTTTCCCTGCTCTGTCAGAGTTTCTGTGTGACCCTGGACAAGTCTCGAAGGCACCGTTATTTTAAGATATTGAGGTCCAAAGAAGTCTTTGCTTTCAGGTTGACTAATGCATTATAATGTCTTTGAAAACTCTGGCCCTTAGACTTCTTAAAGATGAGTCATCTGCCTAAAAGCGTATATCCCATGTCTTATTCTCTCATGCTGTGGGAGGGCCTCTAGTTCTCTGGGCCTTTAGCTGGTGGCACACAGTTCCCCAGGGCATTGTCATGGTATCTACCAGTGGCACCAAGGAAAAGTGTCCTCAGGGTAGGTGCAGGCAACCTGCCCAACTTGCCTTCCGTGCCTCTGCGTGCGTTCATTTATTTTTCTTAATTCTCAGTTCTCTCTGCAAAAATGACCTTGTATCACACAGTATCACAGTATGCTAGGGATTGGAAGGGACCTCAAAAGATCATCTAGTCCAATCCCCCTGTCGGAGCAGGAACACCTAGATGAGGTTGCACAGGAAGGCGTCCAGGCGAGTTTTGAATGTCTCCAGAGAAGGAGACTCCACAACCTCCCTGGGCAGCCTGTTCCAGTGCTCTGTCACCCTCACTGAGAAGAAGTTTCTTCTCAAATTTAAGTGGAACCTCTTGTGTTCCAGCTTGAATCCATTACCCCTTGTCCTTGTAATCTTTTTGTCCTTTTTGCAGGTACTTTGAAAAAAGACCTTGCAGGTCTCCTTCACTTACAATTCCCCCAAAACCCCACCAAGATCTTGAGGGATGAAAAGTGCTGAAGGTGGAGCCAAAGACCTCATGGCTGGCACACCGGCTGTCCTGGGGCCACCACCAGCACACCACAGCCAGCACCAGAAAAGGTGGGTCCAATGCCACCAGGGTATTCCATAGCTGTGTTGCTGATTTCTTGAATGACCTTGGCCAACCATCCAGCTCTTCCAGGTCTCAGTATCTTTTTATGTAAAGTAACAGTTCTTGCTTTTCCACTCACTGTCTGCCTTGAGTAGACAAATCAAGATTTCCAGTCCTGGGATGTTCTTTACTTCTTTTTATGATTGACCTATTACATGGGGAAACCCAAAACTTGGTGGCAGTCAGTGCAATTTTACAGCTACTGGGGATAAAGTGCTGGGACTAATGTCTGGAGAAGAGGGGGTTTTGTCCTTTAAAATGCAAGCACAGCTGGCGATCCTCTTTCAGATTTGTATTTATAAAACATGTATGGTAACATTATGAAATGTTGTTTTGACTAAGAGCAGCTGGTGCTCTGAGGTTAGAACCTGCTTTGGTTGGAAGTCTGTAGAGTGTGGTCAGAAATCTCATTGTTGAATGATTAAGACAAACACCCTATCGGTATTGTTAATGGCAGCTTCTTGCCATGACACAGCACTTCAATTTATGGAAACCTTTTTTTGAGAGCAGGTCTCAGTCTTGAATGCCTTTAGACTAATTAAACTGAAGCATCAAGTTACAATTAAATCAGAGATAAAAAATCTTTGTAATTAAGAGTCTAAGTGTTATTATTACTACTTTCTGTAAATCAAGATATAAGAGTGTACTTCTAGTATAAGTCTTGCTTTTTGTTGACTTTCCTTTACCAAAGACTAACTTGAAAATGGTTAGATTTTATTTCTGATTTGCGAGGGTGATTTGGGAGGTGGCTTCAAACAGCAATTTACATACTCTCTGGTCAAATGACAAGATGGTGCATCTGCAGGAACGGGAACATACTGGGTTATGTGCCATTTGCCAGGGGAGGAAGCAATTTCCCATGGTGACTAAAGGCCTCCGTTCCCCTACCAAGGTCAGCAGAAGCATTTGCTGCCTTTGGCTACATCATAATTGCATTAATAAAGACTGCAGCTCCCGGGGGCAAAGGCTGCAATTAGAAGCAGTATCAGAGGTTTCATCACTGTCTCTGCAGTGTTCCCCTGCAAGTAGATAGCCTCTGTCTGAATTTATTGATGCCATTCCCCGCTTTTGAATAAGCGGCTCCCACTGTGCTTTTTCCACCTGGTAAATCTCTCCACAGTTGGAATTAGGCACTGGGGGTGCTAATGGGGAAATCGCATCTGCTCCCCACAGCCCTCAGCCGAGGGGAGACGGCAGGAGCTACCCCCAGCCCAGCAATGAAAACCAAATGATTTGAAGAATCAGCTGGTTCTTATCAGGACAGGGGTGATCGTGATCATTGGGTTTTGGTTGGTTGACTATATGGGGTGTCTTGGTGTAACTTCTGACTGCTCAGCCTACCTTGGCTGCTCTTTCAAGTTTAAGGCTGGTCAGGAATGGTCGTATCTGCGTGGGCTGTCCTGCAAGGGACCTCTGAGCCTCCACAGCGCTCACTTAGGTGACAGTCGCTGGGCAAACCTTACCTGGGTTGACTGCAAATGGCTTTTCATTTTATTGTAAAATTGTTGAATACAGTGTTTGAAGACCCATGTTGCACAATATTGACTGAGATGTGTCTGTATATGCGCACACACATAGCTGCATATACACGTATGGAGCAAGAAAGGCACAAGCCCAAATGTGCATTCGTGCTGGGACTGCCAGTGACCTGCGAGCAGCTCTACCAAGGCTTCTGCTGTCCATCTAACAGGCAAGCTCTCTGGGGGAGCTTCTGCCTGGCAGAGCGAGGCAGAGCTGCCGCTGAGCTTTTGTCTTCTGGAAAGTCACTGCTATGTGCTCCTGCCTGCTTAGAAGCTTATTAAGTTTCTCCAAAAGGTGAAGGTACTGGGAAGGTCATAAATAGCCTCTTGGCCTCCTCATTGCACTTTGTGGAGTTGTTGCTCTTCAACATTTCAACTTAAGTAAAACTACTTTTTTTTATAAGGGGGGGGTGGGTATGAGTAAAGTAGTGTGGTAGTTGTGGTAGTTTACTCACTCTTTCCACGTGAGGAATGTGGGTAGAGGTTTGAGTGAAGCAGCACGCAGGAGATCCGATGGGCTCACGTGTTTGTTAGCAGTCTCCTTGTAGCCTCTGATGAGGAGGGGCACAGGGTGGATGTGGAGAAGATTTAGACATGACCCATAGCTGGAGTCAACCAGCCTGTTCCGCTGAAGTCAACACAGGACCTGAAGATGGAAAAGCTTCTATCCTATAACAGAAATATATATTCACATCCAAGAGTATTAAACACTACAGTCAGTCTGTAATGCTGTTTCATTCTACGTCATACTCCACAAAGCTAGAAAAATGCTACTGTTTCCTCCCCCCTCCACATCACCACCCACCAACCTGCTGCAACACACCATTCCTCTCCCTTTTCCCCTTGCCAGTCTGAGGAACTTCAAATGGAAAAAAAAAAAAGAAAAAAAAAAAAAGAAAAAAAACCATAAAACACCATCTGGCTCCCACAAACATGGTCAGATCTTGGGTCATTTCTGTGGCATAAGCTGGCACGGCTCCATCTTCCACAGCAGATCAACTCATCTTGCTCTAGCTTCGGGTTTGGTCCCATATGGTCAGTGCCCAAATTATTTATATTATTTATACTACTGTTGTGCCTCAGGTCCAGGACCTTTTTGTGCTAGCTGCTGTGCAGAATTAAACAAAACCAGTCCCTGTACTGGGGGCTAATGCATATTAGTACCAATTATGCTCAATACCTGGCTGTATTGTTTTAAGTCATGTCCCAGGAGCTTCATGCACCTCCTCTAGTCAATCACTGTGGCTCATAGCTGCTTTTCTGCAGCATTTGGCTGTTTTCTTCAAGTCCCAAGTGGAGTCATGTGCTTATATGAAAATCATTGCTTTTAAACAATGAGATTGAAGTTTATATCGCCATAAACTTTGTTATGAAAATTTAACCTCCTGAAGACTCAAACCTCAGTGGGTCCAGCAAACTGAATGGATTTCTTATAAGCTTAAGGTTAAGAAGACATTGACTTTGTCAACCTCGGGCTGAGACGAGAATTGGGACTAATCCCACTTCTATTCCAAGAAGATCTGGTAATTCATAATGAAGTTATACACAATTTTTAAACTGTCTGTTTTCTTATTTATCCAGTAATTGAAAAAAAGATTAAATGTTGTTCATAGAATGAAATATCTGGAGCTTTCTTCCCTGCAATAGTCAATGAATAAGCAATTGGAAATGATTTCTCACTAACCCACTTGGGCTGTGGTGTGTCTGTTCTTTCGAGATGTCAGCAATAAAGCCATCTGGACCAGTGGAAATGAAATGTGAAAGAGTTTCTACCCTTTTGATGGAAGCCTGGGACCTTCTGGTGGCTACTGCCACAACTCCTGATTGCCTCTCCCAAGTTGATATAACGGAACACAGAGAACGCAAAAGGAGCTGATTTATCTCTAGTGACCATGTTGGGAAAAGATTGATGTTTTCACCGTGCAGTTACTTCTGAAGAATCTTGCTGATCATATCCAGAACTCAAACCAGAGTTGTCTTCTACATTTGGCAGTTGGAAGATATTAATGGGTAGTACTCATGATAATGAAGAAGCCAAAGCCAAGTAGAAGCTGCTCTAGAGCTAAGCAAAGTCTCCACAGGCATTTGGGTATGGAAAAGTTAAGGGTGGAGTGAGAGGAAGAAGAAAAGCTTCTCAAAAGTTGTTTTGTTGGTTTTTTTTTTTTTTTTTTTTTGCTTTGGCAGAATGGCCAAATTTAGTGGAGTCAAACTGAGGGTTACCAGCCTCTGCAAGCAGCAAAATAACTTCAAATCAAATAACCTTTGATTTTTAAACAAACACTAATAATAATGGATCAATGTTTGAAAGTCAATTACAGTTCAGTTAAGCTGTGACCTTTAAAACCTCACAGAATTGTTCTGCTGTTTTCTCCGGTGACACATCAGAGCTCCCAGGTCTGCTCAGACAGAGTGGGAAGCGATCTTCCCTTCCAAAAACTGCACTTATCTCTTTAAAAACAGAAAAATACAGTCCTAAGTGTATTTTTTTTTTTTGGAAAGAGGACAGAATTGTCAAGGAAAGTAGTAATGAAAAATATGCATGCCCATCTGAAACTGAACATTTTGACATGCTCTCCTACCATTTCCCACAGTTACTTGCTACTTAAGTGACAGCCACTTATGCCTTTAGAAATGAAACAGCCATCTACAGTGTGTGGGATACTGTAATCCAGAAGGACTCAAAAAAAAAAAAAAAAAAAAAAAAAAAAAAAGTAACTTTATGACCATAGCTCTGCTGTATAATCTCAGATTCTGCTTTTTTTTACCGCCATTAGGTTTCTTTAACTCCATGTTTCATAGGTTGTTATTAAAACTTTTCAGCGAGGGCCACATCTTTCCTTCCCAATGGAAGGCAAAAGTACCTCCTGGGAAAGCCACGGAGAGTATATCAGCATGTGGGACTCAAAGGGGCATCGAAAGGTTGGTGTCAGGATATCCCCAACAAACTCGGAAATCAGTAATGTGAAACTTCGTAGACCACCTAGGCAATTCTTTTCCTGTTCAAGTATATTAGAGATCAGTCTTATAACTTGCATACCAAGGAGCCCAAGGGGAAGGGGAGAACCTAGTGAAGCTCCCAAACTAAAAAGTGGTAACAGCTTTGTGGGAACCTTGACTTTACCTAGCAGCACATGTTGAAGTGTTTTAATGGTGCAACGGAAAGCACAAAACTTGGAGATTTTTTTTTTTTTTTTTTTTTGTGCTATTGAAGTATTAGGCAATGGTTTTTGTTGCATGAAGTGCGTGTAGGACAGTTTATGGGATGGTGGGAGAAATGGAGCACCTGCAGCTGCCCCCAGCACTCCTCGTGCCAGCCTGAAGTGCAGCGCGCACATCAACCATCATCCTGGTGAACCATGCAACTCCTTTATCTCTCCAAGTTTGGAGTCTTAAGGAAGAAATTTGTGACTGTTTTAGAAGACACCGGGGTTGGGGGACTGTGTGCCTTAGGGAGGACTGATGTGTATGGCACTTCCGTAGGGAACTGCGTTGACAGTTACTGTGAGCCAGCAAGTACAGTGATGTTTTCACTAATCCAGATGCTGAATTTTGTATACTAGTTGGGGGTAGATACAGATGTAGAAACGTAGTAGCATGTTACAGTGGAATGACTTTGTAGTTAGGCTCAGTAAACGATTGTTTCTCAGCCTGTAAGGCTCGATGTGCTGGGAATAAGTCTTCCTCCCTGCAGACTGCATTGGGTAAGATGGAGGCAACGTTTTCTGTGTGAGTAGGGCTGGTCTCGGTGACCATCTCTGATGCCCTTCACGATGAAGGGAAGAGAAGAAAGAGCTGTCTCTAACTCACACAGAGTTAATCCATTAATATCTTCTTAATTACGCTGCTGCCAGTCAGGATATGAGTGAGCATGTCTGTGCACCTTGACCACGCCGATGTACTAATGAACCTGGGATGCTTTTTATGCAGTGGAAAAAGAAGCTTCTGGAAAATGTATCTATTGAGGCTTTCCAATTACTGCTGCCCTTTTTGTGCTTTGTTCCTTTTGCATTAATTTAGATGAGTTCAGAGATATCAGGTTAGCCAGGATGATAAATAAATTAACCTTTATTAATTAGACTATTTAGGACTGATTCATTTATTTTGTTTCAGTATTTGTGATTCACCAGTACTATTTTCTGCGCTGTCTCTCTGCCTCGCAATCTGTTTGTCTTGAATTTCAGTTTATTGTTGCATCTGTTTGGGATCTTTTAGTATGGGAGAGAGCTGTGATTTAAAGATTATAAATACACATGTAAACACTGTATGAACAAACGGAGAGGCTTGGCACATTACCTTGGGCTGCATGCCATGCTAACATAACTATTGGGATTATCTGGTCTAGAGTTGTCTCGTATCCGTCTGCTTTGGAGAAGAGATGGTGATAACAGGCAGCACTCTGCGTCTGTCCGTGCTGATATACTTTGAGCATGACAGCATCCTTGACACCGCTTTGGGTCCTGAAGTACCAGGCTGAATGTTTTCTCCCTGCCAAAACTAGAGAGTACTCCCCGCTGAAGCGCTAACAGCGCAGGATATAACTCACGGCTACCTTTCAGTGCCCTGATTTTGAAACTCTATTTTTGGTTTGATGGACTCACATCACGCAATTTGTTTCTTGGACACACCTGACACCGAGTAGAACGTTCCTGCCTCTCAGTTTTGCAGAATTGGACTGAGGAGAGTCTGAAGTCTATTTCTACTCTGACAAGAAGACTACAGATCTGATGTCTTCTGGACGCCATCCAAACATCCCAGTAGACAGAAACAAGCCTGAGGTTACTGTTACAGCTCTCGCTTTGCCTTACCCAGTCTTGGTGGCCAGTGGAAGTAAGACAAGGCTTTGATGCTTGTATTTGCATTTCTCTCAACTCTAAGTTTGTGCTCTTTTAATTTTCCCTTCTTGATGAGTCAGAAGAATAGCAGAAGCTGATGTGTTTCTAGGGCAGCGCTCGCCCGTGCCATGCAATGCTTCGTTTAATTGTAGAAAAGCTACTCGGAGGAATTTATGGAAGGAAAAAGCAGCAGCTCTGGGAAGTGCAGCTTGCTCTCTGCAGGGCAGTGGCGCTTCCAGGGGTTTTTGTGTGTGTTTCCCCTCTGAAGTGGGGAGGTTCCTGGCTTACACAGACTTATTTGTTCTCGGGAGTCTGACCTAGCGCTGGCCATGCTCCTGAGAACGTGGCAGTCGAGTCCCGCAGCGGCTGGCTCTGCTCTCCCTGGGGGCAGCGCCTCTGCTGCCTGCGGGAGCACGGCTTCGTGTGCGGAACTGGCCCGGAGATGCTGTGCACAAGTTGGGTAAGAGGAGGTGTTGGTGCACAAAGGGAAAATTCATGCTGCGGGAGTCCACGGAAGCTTAAAACCCCGGCTGAGCTGCTGCTTTGAGAGCTGAAACTACCGCGTCCCCCGCAGCGGCTCCCCGATGAGGACACGTCCTGAGCAAACCGGCACCGACCGCGGCATGCACCCAGACAGGCTCTGCTGCCTTTTTATCTTACTGCTGGGGTCGAACCTGTCATTACACAGAGGTTCTTTATCACAGACAGCGAGCGGTGTCTTCAGCATGGGATCAGGTTTATGCTTTGACAGGCCCTAACAAAGCCATTTTTCTTTCGCAGCCGCGGCCAGGCAGGTCTGCTCTGGGTGCTGATCAACAATTTAGCTTTACTTGGATGACTTGGAGCGATCCTGACTCTTTCAAGGCTGAGTGGAAAAATGTTCCCAGCATGTCTAGGGGAAGACCTCAAAGATTTGTCTACAGTTCTTATGGCTGGTGCATCCCACTGTGCATTTGATTCCCACATTTAAATTCTAAGCAGATAACAGCCTTCACCAGAATACATATTTGGAACCCCATCAGCTTATCAGAAAGCAATATTAATGCTTTAAAGTTCAAGTCCCAGACACCCCAGCTCTGCTAGGAGCGAGCAGCAGGCTAAAGCTTCCAGTGGTGAATAAGCTCAGCAGATCCTTTGTAAAAAGTAAGGAAAAGGCCACGTTGGAATAAAACAACAAAACGTTTGTGCATCCGTTTGCCTTGGGAAATTTGCTAGAAAGGGACGTACGTGGTTTGCACATAGCACTTCTTGTTTGTAGTTTGTGTCGCTTCTTGTTTGTAGTTTGTGTCGCTTCTTGTTTGTAGTTTGTGTGTCTCTGGTTTGCTCATATCAATGTTTGTTTGTCTAATAGAAGCTGTATTATACCTCCCTGCAAAACTTGCCTCTTGTTTTTTGGGCAGCAGTGGGTGCCACCGTATCGCTACAACCCAAATAGACATTCAGACTTTTTGTGATGATTCTCTTTGTTATTGTCTGTCTTTAGACATTCCTCTAAATAAACAGGAATAAAATATCACGAACTACCTTCATGTAGGGAGCAACTGGGCATACAATGCAAATTTCATAATATGCTACTGGGGTGGGCATACCTATTCCCTCTGAAAGCGGGTGGAATTAATTCCTTTTCGGTAGCGATAGCTGCTGGGCTTTAGCTCAAACAATGACTCAATCTCAAGCTTTGAAGTGCCCATTTCTTATTAAAAATATCATTAGCATACAGCTAGAGCAAAGTTCTCAGAAACCTAACCTTGGAAATGGGATAGCTAGCTTTCCTGGAGAACACAATAAATTCACAGTTGTTTTAAATGGATAACTTTAGAATAAATAAAAGAAGCCCAATCTTGACTCTAAACCGTTTTTAAAATTACTTGTAGGATGTCAAGGTTGCCTATTGTCAACATAGGTTGGTGAGACATGAGCTTGTATCAGTCACATTTTATAGTTTTGTGTGTTGAGTAGGTGAGAGGGTAAAAAATACATATAATAGAGGTAGTTTTGGCAGATTAGTTAATGGGACCAATAACTTTCCTCCACCCACTCATCGCCTCCCTTCAGGCTTTTGCAGGCAGAAGTCACAAAAGCAAGAATTTTTCTTTCTCCCTGTCCTTTACAACTTATCTTGAGCTGCGAAGCCATCTGGATTCCTAAGACAAAGAGCAAATCCTCATCAGAGCTCCTTTGCTTCTGTACGTGTCATTTCTATGGGCAAATAATTAATGCCACGTGGGATCTGAAAACAAGGGTGATAGTTACAAAAGTATTTGCTGGCAAGTTTGGTTCCTTTCCAGCAGCCTTTGCTTTATGCCACAGGACTCAAATAGCAGAGATTTGAGGAGAAGAGCAATAGCCAGACTGAAACAAGCCTCAGGTGTTTTCACAGTAATGTTGAGGAGGAATTGCTAATATATTTTTCTCATCTTGACTGCGAGAGGCCTCTGTTGAGTGCGTATACCTTGCAATTAAAAGGGAAAGGAGAGACCTTGTATGAAGTTTGCATCCTCAAACTTAAAGCGCTGCCGTGCGTCCCTGTTAACCATTCTTCCGCTGCAGCTACTTATGGATGTAAACAAAGTTTTCTGATGAAGAACTTCAACCGACCGAACAGAGACACAAACATATGCTACTGTGCAAAAGAGCGCTCTGTTTTGCAGCTCCTTCCTCCCTCTCCAGAAATATGGGCTGCAGAAAGAAAGAACGAACAAAGATTTTGACATGCTGATTTCTTGTATCGTTAAAATATAATGCTTGCTTGTCCTTTGTCAACAAGCTTGTTCATCTCTGAGGTTCAGCTCGTCATGCCTAATCATGTGCTGTAACAGATGTTCTCCGAGGCCACCGAATGAGAGGCAATATTAAGACCGGCCGGTCAGCGTTAGCTAACCGCATTCGCTTGGCTGTCTAATATCTCTGCCTGTGCCAGAAAGGACGTTACTGCAGCGCTTCTGAGGCTAATGCTGGGGAGTAGCATCAGGGGCGTTATGAAACGTCCTCTCAGGATGCTTTCTGGACTTGCTGCTCTCTGTCTTGCTAATCTGATTTCAGTGCATTGCTCCGGGCTTGGCTGGAGCTGCTCTGATTTTTATCTGTTAAAGTCAGATCAAACTTGAGCACTGCTTTTGCCTCCCTTATTTGATTTATCTACCCCAAACTTTCAGAAGAACGGCTCCGTTCTCACAGACAGGTATAGATGTGTAATTGCAGAGCAATTTCTACCGGTGTAACTGGACTTAGCATGGGGGGAGGAGACCAGGGCTGACAATACTAGTCTCTGAGTTTGTGAAGATTCCAAGTTTTTAAAGTTACTTGTCATCTGTGGGTACACAAGAGCAATGCGATAACAGTTTTGTTTCTTATTTCATCCTTTTTTAAAGAGGTCATAGTTGCCTTGTTCCTACCTCTATACTTGCCCCCATGTCTCATGCTGTTTGGACTCAGGTCCAGCCCAGCATTCAGGAACTCGTCTGCCAATTTGCGAAACTGAAGCCGGTGTGAGCAGCAGGGAGTGACCCCTGTGCTGGAGCTGCCGGGTGCTGCATCCCTTCCGTCCCCGGCACTCGTCTCTGTAGCCTCCATCCCAGTGGGCTGAGGATGTCCTGTTCAGTATTGAGTCTGTTTATGAGATTTCACCGACAGCCTTGAATTGAGTGCCTGCTGTGAAATGCTCAGAGTTTGCTCCTGACCCGACCATCCTGAAGGTCATGGAGTTCCCTTAGCATGAATCTGGATCAAAACATTTCATGTGCCATGTGGGTATGTGCCATGTGTCCATAAAATGAATCAGATGCAAATGACTCAGAAAAATAAGGCAAATAGTGATGTCTCTATTCACCTGGTTTTGCATTCTATGAAAATGAGTGGAGAGTGGATGGAGCTCCAGCTCTTCTTTATGCCAGGGAAGACCCTGGCCACTTCAGCTCTGCCTGTACAGATGTCAGTGATTAACCACATTAGTGCTACACCAAATCTCATAGACTTCTGACTATGACATCTTCCAGAGGGATCCCTCATCTAAGAAATTCCTCTAAACGGATTTTTCAGTGTTGATCTCTTTCTCGTGCATAACAGCGTCTACTCTCCAACACCACGTACCTTAAGGGAAGATGGCATTTCAGGTTGTGCTCCTACCATAACCGTTACTTATGCTGGCCTCTGGCCTCTGCTGAGATGCGGTTTCTGTATAACATGATGGCATAGGAGTAATTTATTTTACTAAACTCATCTATTTGTGGCTACACAAAGCAAATCAAAAGCTTAAACTTTTCAAACCACAGGCGGATGCAATTTGCAAATCAGCACGTTCACCTGTCATCAGTGCTCCGGAGGAGATCTGGACAGCACCACGAGGACGCTGCTTGGCTGATTTTATCTACCGGGCTGGATTATGGGAACAGCAAGACAGAGGGAAAGAAAGGGTTCAAAACATATTCACTGTCACATTCACATTGTGCGTTTGCAATGAGTATGGAGCAGTGGGATTGTTTTGGTTTATATACAGCAAGATTTCCAGCTCTGCGTTTTCTCCGTGAGCTTGGTAACGATACACCCAGCAACGCTCCTGTCCCCTCTCTCTCCCCTAGCTATCTCCACCCGGGCAAAAGGCCACACATGCTGTGGTGAGTTGGTGGCATCACGGCACAAATGCCTGGCTGGGCACCAGGAGCTCCACGCAGGCAGGCAGCCGCGAGCCAGGAGGCGAATACCATCTTGCAGAGCCCTATCCTGCGCTTCTCCGCCGGCAGACGGGCCAAGGAAAAAGCCCTGGCGAGCAAAACACATCCTTTCCGGGGAGCAGCACGTTGTGCAGGTCTGGCTTGGTACAAAATGATATTGATCCCGCGTTCAGGCACTTAGGAATGGCTGCAATACAAAGAAATAAATGTCACGCTCATAAATAAGAGCTGAACTAATTTAAATTACCCCTGCAAGATAATTAGAAGATATTACAGCTCTGGGTCCATGTACTCCCTGCTTGAAATAAATAATTTGGCAAGCAGATAGCCACTTTCTGCTCTATTTGTATTTTTTTTGCAGCCTTTCAAGGGGCATAGCAGTAATATTGGATAGAAATGAAAAAGATGCTTATAGCACGAATTGTGCTTTCCTACAATGCACCCAGAAAAAGCTCTTTCCTCATTCCATATCAATCAAAAAAGCTAAAGATAGAGGGCAGAGAAACAGAGCCTTAAGCTTTTAGGAGCAATCTTTCTAAACTTGCTATCCTATACTGCTTTTTTTTAATTAAAAATTTATCCTCCAAATTACTTCTGGTTTCCATCCGAATTCGGCTTTCATTTACCTTTCAGACTGGCATCTATTTGAGCAAGTAGAGCAGCACGGAGAGAGGTGGGGGGGGGCCGGTCTCGCGATCAGCGTGCCTCTTCCCTGTTTACCTACATCCTTTCATCTCACTCCTCTGCTGCATATGCCGAGCATCTGGCTGCTAACCAAACACGTTTGACTACTGTCTACAAATAACAGGATTCCAAATATAAAATATTCTGTGACTCACATTAATTACAAAAAGAAAACGAACAAAAAAAAATAAAAGGAGGGTTTTAATGAACTGGAAGTTTTCCTGGGAAGATGAAGCGATCTGTCTGATTGCCATGAGCCAACTAAAGAAAAAAAATAATCCACAGAGGAGAAGTCTCAATTATAGTATAAAAGACAGTGCGCTATGTGTTTTAGAGAACAGATTTAAAATTTTACTGAGTCAGCCTCGGTGACAGCAAAACAGTCTGGGGTTGTAGCCTCAGCCGCCATGGAGGGACTCGGAGGGGTTTAAGAACGAGGTGTGAAGATGCTTTTCTGACAGCCGGGTGCTGCTGAGGCGGCCTCAGCCCGCCCCGCGGCAGGGAAGCGTCACGGTGTCCCCGTTACCTTTGCTGCTGGGGGCTGCTGGGGACCGCTGAGCACCGGCGCAAGGAGCCGGGGTTTGCTGGCATCCCACCCTGCCTCCCTCTCTGCCCTTTACCAAAGCGGAGAAGCAGCTCAATTTATTTGCTGGCATTTGGCAATGTAGCTATTAACCCGTTTTAAATTTATTTTGCGCCCCCACATCTCTTAAAGGTTGGGGTATCATGTCAAATTATTGCAGCTGCCCTTTCTTCTGTGCTCCTAGGTTAAAATAGTGACTTTTCTCCAGCACCCAAAAACATGCCCTCTCCCAAGGCCGGCTGGGCTACTTGTTCCCAGGGAAGTCTGAAACCCTCATAGAAAAGCAGCTCAGTGTTTGGCACACGGAGAAGGTCACACTTGACGAGATAAGAAATGTTATTTTCAAGCTTATAGTCAAGTCTTGCAAATAATTACAAAATAGAGCTCTATGTTTATGTAGCTTAGTGTTATTTTAACTTGCATTGATCAATGCTTGCTTCCAATCCAATGCATGAAAAATTCTATCAAGGATAATGCTCATTCACTGCGAATCTCAGTTAGAAATAGATCCTCAGGTGATACATCCGTGATGAGCCATTTCAAAGAGGGTATTATACGTCTCTCAAAGCCTTTCGGGAGGGAGGGGGAAAAAAGTACTTTGAGACAATAGCGAGCTGATTCAATAGCTGCACACAAGAAAGGCAGGCTCCTGGCGCAGCCTGTGTGAAACACAGCGAGCGTCGCCGCGCTTTTAGGAAATGCAAACGATTTAGATGAAATGAGATGAAGACACTAAGAGGAACTAAGGACAGGCCCGGCAAAGGCCAATTAAAATGAGATGGATGCAAATCTTTGCGGGAATTCGGAAGGAAACGAGGACTGAACCGTTCCATCCCTCCTGCTGCTGCTCACGGAGTTGTTTGCTTTCAGATTGACAGCTGGGACAGGTAGCCGGCGTGTTGATCTCTTCTAAAAACTGCATGGTTTTGTGGCCTCTCTGGGACTGTTTAACAGACCTACAAGGCTGGATGAAGCAAAGATACGTCTTCCAAATCAGGTACTTGATCAGGCTTCCTCTACAAACGCTGGCGGTCCTCAGTTAACTGGTTTTATCCAAGAAGGTAACAACCGAAAGGTGTCTTTCACCCTTCTCTTAAAAACTATGGCCAAAATAAAGCACGGGTAGGTGGTTTGCTTTAAAAGGTCACGCTAGATTGCCTCATCTGGATCGCGGTACATCAGCCTCTCTGCTTGAGCTAGGAGCTGCTTCTGCCAGTGAAAGCAACAAAACGTGCATCCAAAAGCTACGCCGTCCCAAATGCCGCCCGCGGACGACCGTGCGACACAGAGTGGTGGCACAGCTGACGGGCAGAAAACGCAAAGACGTTTTGGGGGCTCAGTGCAGCCGCTGGGTCTCCACCCTCAGCCCCACACATCATCTGCCCTGGACACCACGAACGCCCCCCCCCCAGCGCAAACCGGGTGTGGAAACCCTCTGTTGAGTTGATCATCACTGAATTAAACCATTTTTTTCCTGAATGCCCTCTGCTATTAAAGTAGTACATGACTAGGAAGGGGTGAGACAGCGAGGATATAATTAGAAGTGCATTCATCACTCCTGCTGGTAATTGTTTTCTAAGAACGCATAAAAAGAGAAGCGATTGCTTCTCTGGAGGGCCCCATTGCGCGGCAGGGACCAGTCACAAACCGCCTGAAGCTGCTGAGGCCAGCCCGGTCCCCGGCGGCGTTCATCTCCACGATGGACCCCAGTGCTCGGTGCCCACGGGGGACGCGGGGGCAATGGCAAGAAAAACGAGACCTCATCGAGAGAGACTTATGGGACCGGGAGGAAAATGCCTGCAGTCGCGGTCTGGCACTTCCAGCCGCTTTCTGAACTGCCAAAACCTGGGACATTTGCGAAGTGGAAAAGCAAAGGAAAAGAACAGAAAATGAAGCAAATTAGTTTCTTCGGATTTAGGATTCAGCCTCCACCTTCATTGTGACAGCATGCATCAACCCAAATGTATTTTAGATAACCGCGACTGAAAATGATGCATTTCTAGATCTGGCAGCAAAGGGTTTAAAAGTCTCCCTGTAAAAATGAGGCCAGTTGATCTGCGCCTTGGCTGTTTATCACACAAAATCAAAGTGGGTGAATCAAAATGGCAACATGTGCTACCGGCTGCAGAGTGCCTCTTATCATGCCCCGACGTTCATGCCTGTGCTGGAGTTTATCTTCTACTGGGTGGCCCAAAACGGGGTGCAGATGTGGTCTAATGATGACCGCAAAAGGGTTAAGTTCTTCCTTTGATTTGCTCCCATCCCTGTGGTCACAGCAGGGGCTCCCGGCCAGGGCTGCTACAGGGGGGGTTCAGCTCAACAATAAAGATGTTAAATGGAGCAGGATCTTGCCCCTAACCCTCTCCATCCTCCCCTATGTGACGGGGCTGCACCAGCACTCCCCTGCCCACGGGCTGCAAAAGCCCCTATGAGCCACCAGAAATAATTATAAGTACCAATCTGGATTTAAGGATGTACATGCATCCCCCCCCCCCCCAAACTATAAACAAATGCACAAGCCCCCACCCCATAAATAAATAAATAGCATATTGTCCCCCCAAGCAAATCAGAGCAAAAGATTAAACCCGAACAAACAAAAAGCTAAACACCACCCTCTCCCCCAAATCGGAATCTCTCGCCCTGCAAAGCCTGTGTCATACATTAATGACCTGCAAAGAAACTGTCAAAAAAGTGAAACTGTTGGCAAAAGTAATCAAAAGCCATTGCTCATAGATTTGAAGGCGAGGAAAGATTTTGGTCCCGAACAGGGGGTTCTGCAAGGTTTCGGTCTTGAAACTGCAAAGTTCAGTGCGACTCTGTTTGCTGTCCCTTTGTCCCCGTGCAGCACTCTGGGTGGGGGTGGGTGGGGGAGACAGGGGACCCCGCTGGGTGTGGGTGGCTGTGGTGGCTGGCTGGGGGGTGAACAGCCATCCTGATGAGGACTATCCTCCACCCCGCTGCCCGCCTGGCCAGAAACGTGGACCACAACCTCATAACTTGGTCTTGCTTTCATCCTGCTCCCGTGCTCTACAGAAAGGTTGGGGTTTTTTTTCTGGAAAATTGGGGTATTCATGGAAAAACACCTGGGAGGAGCAGCTACGGCAAGCAAGTGCTTCTGCTGGTGGGCTGAGGGCAGGTCGCTCCGCACAGCCTGGCGACGGCAGACCCTCGGGCAACGCGATTCATACACTAGGTTTATAAAAGTTCTTTTGTACGGAGCTGACGTAGGGCAGGATACGTGTTCTTTCTGCTGCTGTTCAGACATGTTACTTCCACCGAAAAATGCAAGCCCGTGTTTTGTTTTATGATCTTTTTAATTGGCTGCGCAGTCTGTAGTGCGTCTTATCGTACCCTGGAAACTGTGTTGTGGTATTCCACTGCGTGCAATTAGGAAGGGCTCGCTGTATCCCTGTAAATGCTGAGTTTCGCGTGCGGCGTAAGTGCTGAATAGAAAAATCCATTCCTCCACGAGGTTTCCCTATTAGTAAACTCTAATAAGTTATTGAACGATGTTCAGTGCAACAGTTAAGAAACCTGACTGTAATAACAGCCCCTTTATTGAACCCCAGACATGTTAATAACAGATAACCCTGCAGTGCACGACGGTAGATGGTGCTCTTGGTTTGCGTTAGCTGCCTGCAGACACCGCGTGAGGAGATCGTCCACTCTTAAGCCTGTCCCTGGTGAAAGAATCCTTCAGATGCCAAAGCTGGAGATGCCCCAGCATTTATGAGCCTTGCTAAGCCTCTTGATGGCCACAGCCCCCAAATCCCCACGTACACAATCCGCCGACATGTCCCTCACAGATTTGCCTGGGGTTGATGTGCACAGAAGCAAGAAGCCAGCTTTCCCACAGCTCCTTGCTACCCTTTCAAGCACCATCTCCTGGCGAGGTCCCTCTGCAAAAGACAGCTCAAGCCTCGAGAAAACCCTCCCAGTGCTTGGCTGGGGCTGGGGCAGGCGTCGCAGCCCGCGGCGGGCGAAGGCACGCTCTGCAGGAGCACCAGCTCCGCCGGGGAGCCGGCACAGCCTTTACAGCTCTGCAAAACCCTTCTCACCTCCAGCCAGGAGGAAGAAAGCGAGATTTCTGTTTTACAGGGTCCTCTTCGTAGGAAGCGGCAAACCAGTCGAGATGGGGCCGGGGAAGTTTGATGTGGTGGTCGACACGCACCCATCGCTGGGGCCGCGCACCCCTGGCACAGGCAGCTGGTGCAGGGACGGGGCGCTCTGGTCGGTGCTGGGTGCGGCGGCTGCTCCTGCTCGACCCCTTTGCTTCCTCCAGCTACAGGTTTTAAACCATAGCAACTACAGATTCCATGTTGATGCTTCGCTTCCACAAGGGGCTGCGTGGGAGCTGACGATGCTCTGTACCTGAGAGGATATATCAGCAGGTAGACGAGGTCAAAAATACTTTCCGAAAGTATTTCACACCCCTGTGAAGTCCTCTCTGGGGACTGTTACAGTTCAGGGTGAGAATTCCATAAGGCCTGAAAAAGTGAGGCGTGCTGTGGCCAGTAGGTCGAGGGAGGTCATTCTCCTCCTCTACTCTGCACTGGTGAGGCCACAACTGGAATACTGTGTCCAGTTTTGGGCTCCCCAGTTCAAGAGGGACAGGGAACTGCTGGAGCGAGTCCAGCGAAGGGCAACTAAGATGATTGAGGGATTGGAGCATCTGCCTTATGGGGAAAGGCTGAGAGAGCTGGGACTCTTTAGCCTGGAGAAGAGAAGGCTGAGGGGAGACCTTATTATGGCGTACAAGTATCTAAAGGGTGGGTTGAAGGAGGACGGAGCCAGGCTCTTTTCAATGGTTCCCAGTGACAGGACGAGGGGCAATGGGCACAAGTTGGAACACAGGAAGTTCCGTTCAAATACACGGAAACACTTCTTTACGGTGCGGGTGACAGAGCACTGGCACAGGCTGCCCAGGGAGGGGGGGAGTCCCCTTCTCTGGAGATTTTCAAGACCCGCCTGGATGCAGTCCTGAGGGATGTGCTCCGGGCAATCCTGCTTTGGCAGGGGAGTGGGGCTGGGTGATCTCTAGAGGTCCCTTCCAACTCTGAAAACTCTGTGATTCCGTGCTGTAAAAGGCTCGGGTGCTCAGCGCTCGTATAAACAACTCCTTTTCAGTCCAAACATGTACTTCAAACCAAAATGTGCTCTGTGAGACTTATTGATTTATATAAACTATATGCACACGCTATAGCCCATGGTTGAGCGCCACCAGTTTAAGATTATACATAATCTATAAAAATGTTTCTACTTAAGCAAGTGGTGCTCCATCATAAAAGAGAACAGCTGTGCGTGGATATAAAGGAGAAGAACAGCGACGATTATACACACGCAGATGTATGCTGCCTATATGTGCCTGCATGCTTGTGCACAGGCACAACTGGCATCTTCTAAATACGCCCCGTTGCCTGGACATTAAGAGGCTTGAAAAAAAAAGGAAGAAAAAAGGAATGCCTCTGCAGCTTCCTCTGCACTAATTGAATTTCTGTCCATAACATTTACAGACTTAAGAAAAGCCTGCATAATTACCTTTTCTCTTGAATTTTTTTTCTCCTCTCCATTTAAAACTCATTGTATCGTGTCATTTTACGGGCGCCAGGAATAAATCTTTTGTCAACTCTATTGCATTATTATGCAAAGTACACAAAAAGTATAGGAATAAAACAGCCCGAGAGAAGCCCAACGCTGTTCCTTTCAGTCCTCCCATTCTGCCCCAGCAGCACGCCTCCAAGTTTGCTAACACCATCTTTTTCTCCAAGAAACTTCCTCACCCTCGGCCATTGACTGCAAAGAGTTCACTTGACCATGCTAATGCCGGCTCCGAGGAAGTGTATTTACCGAGAGGAGAAAGACTTGATGAAGGACCCATCAATTATCTCTGCAGAATTGATCCTGGGAGGGGTGAAGGAGCTGCTGGGCACCGGGAGAATTTCTTAGCAGCACGAGAGAGGTCAGCTGCCATAAACTCCCTTACTCCCCCAGGGATGGAGACGTGTCCCAAGAAGAACCGGTTTAGGCAAAACCCCAAATCATTGATGCTGAGAAATATTCCGAAGGGCAAAGCTCAAGAGTTACGTGGGAACTCTTCAGCTCCTTCAGGTGGTCTCGGCAGGCTGTCATTAATCGGAGGAGCTCAGAGAGAGAGGTGTGGGAAGAGGGACCTTAACCTGAGGCTGACCCTGCCCCGTCCTGCCGCCACCAGTACAAGCCAGGCGTCTTCCAGCTGATTGCAAAGCTCCGAGTAAGAACTCATTTAAACACATTAGTGGGTGCTTTAACTTCTAACCCAGGCTCGTTAACATTGTTGGAACAGAGCTTTGCTCCCACAATGTATCCACGAAATGGAATTAAGCAACTTAATTAGGCTGGGTGAAACACAAAGAGGGATTTAAAAGCGAGGGGACTTGGCAGCTCTCTGCAAGGTGACGTCAGGGGCCGCTGGAAAAGCTCATCCACCCAGCGCCGACCCTGGAAATTTCCTCTGCTGGAAGAGCGGTGGAGTAGGATGTTTGTTCGTGATTAGTTTGTTTTGTTTTGTTTTGTTTTTTCTGTCCTGCCATAAAACACTGCAGAGAGCTAGCATGAGAAAGTCCTGGCACTGCTGCCACCCATTTCTCTTCCCGCTCTTGTTTCACCTTATATAAATAAAGGCCCTTTGCTTAAGAGAAGAAAAGTACAGCGACTGACTGTGCTGGTTAAAAAAAAAAAGAAAAAATAAGGGAGAAAAGAGTCGGAAGGGAGCCAACAGTAAACTTGTACTTTCTTGGAGGTAAATGATTAATCTACAGTCACTTGGGGAACCGGCTCCAGGGGTTACCCAAATTTACCCACTCACATCTAGCTACTATTGTCAATTTTTTTCAGTTGACAACATAGAGATTACAATATGGTAGGGGAAACCCTTAGCCCCCACGTCAAAAGTCTAAAATACTTTATTCTTTGTTGTCTATTTACTCAAGTACGTCTTTAAATGGAAGGTTGATTGCTCTGCACATGCCTCCTGGAGCCATCCACTGGCACGGGCCAGTGTGGAGCACCTTTTTGGTGGCCGACAGGAACCGCCATTAGAAGATCCTGCTTTGTGCCTGGAGGCTGGATCTGAGCAGCCGGGTGTGAGGTCCTGGGAGCCCGGAGCAGCCGGTGCTGTTCTGGTCGGCTGTGCAATGACTGATCTCTGCTTCAGAGGCGCCAACGCACCGTGGGAAAGGTGGAGGAGCTGCCAAGAGAAATGTCTGGCTCTATTTCTTGGACAAAGTCAATGCTTCTGGAAATTCAGATGGAGACATGCATCCCTGGGAAATGTTTACCATTGTTGCTGGCATTAATCTCCCACAGACGTTGTGCTGGAGAGCATGATGGTTGGGGTGACTTGCCCTTCCTTGGCACAAGCTGGCCACTTCTCCTGGTCCCACAGGGACCCTCACCGTGAGTCCAGCTTGCTCCTCCCCTGCCCCACACACCGGGGAGCGACAACTGTCCATGGCCCCAGCCTGCTCCGCTCCTCCTACAAAGCCTCCTGCCCTGAGGAGTTGTTTTATGCCCTCTCTCCTTAAATACCATAATGCTTCAATGGGTATTTTTTCTACCTCTATGGCCCAACTGAAGATTTTTTTGTTATTTTCTTTCATCATCTCAAGGTAATCTTTTGCCTTCAATCAAGCCCCTTATAAATAATGTCATCCTCACTGCACCTTTGACTCGGGTACCGTGGGAGCCCAGATTGTATTAATAAAACACACATCCTATCTGCAGATCTGAAAAAAGAAAAAAAAAAAACAAACCCAAACCCAAACTGTTGAGAAAGCTGATGAATTTAACCTCATGAAATTGCTTTAAAACGTGTGACTTTAACAGGCAGATCATATGTCATATAAAATACTAACAAGATCAGACTAATCACATTTCTTTGTGATGGGAAAATATTTGTTGCTGTGCCTTATCTTGCCCCTTTCATCAACTGGTCGCAACTATTTGTTCCGCTGTCAGGCTGCTGTTCGCAAATAGCGATGGAAAAGGGGGTGCGAGCATCAATTCACAAACAGCTTTCTGTTTGCGTAGCTGTTGGAGAACGACTGTGCCGTGCACGAGCACCAGGACAAGCAGAAACAAGTATTTATGAATTATTTACATTTCTTTAGTTGCTGTTCATCATTTGTTATTTTTCTGTTTAAACAGTTTGTCCTCCGTTCCAGGAGCAGAAGGAAAGCCAAAATGACTTCAATGACAGCTCAAATATCCCACAGAATGACTAGTAAGTAGTCAAAGTAAACAACTTATGATGAAAATACAGCCTGAAAAATTATTCATCCCATCCGCACAACAAATTGGTCAGAAAAAGGAATTTCTGTTCTAGAGAAAACCCTCGAATTAAAAGACAAAGAGAAGAAAAATTGTTTACCTTTTCCAGAGAATGAGGATTTTACAAAAAATAGAATAAAATATTTCATATTATTGTGGTTCTTTGTTTCTAAAATGTGAGAACATCAGAATCACACAGAAAAGTAAAGAATTGAATTGAGTCAGCTAAGGAGATGATGTGATGTTTTTTCCTGACCAAAATGAAAGAGAAGCGCTTTATTTTGACTTTTTCCCATCAAAAATGTTGTGGAAATCAGCGGTTTCCTGTGCAACATTTAGATGAAAATGGAAACCGCATTTGCTAACGAAACACTACTCTGATGCTGGCTCTAGTGACTGCCTGCAAGTTACGGGCCTGATCCTGGCACCAGTTTCCCCTCAGCAGAAGTCTGCTGAGTTACTGGAGCTGCTCTTGGTCTACACAAGGCTCCATCAGCTGGGAGATACCTCACAGAGTCCTCCTGAGCCGGGAAGGGGCTGTGCTCATCCCTAATGTATTCCCCATGAATAATTCAACCACTTCTTGTCATTGCTTTGCCACGCATTCCTGTCATACACCGCATCTGATTTTATCATCAAAACCTCAAAATTGGAGATGGAAAGAGCGTAATATGGGCTGCCATCCCTCCGGCCAGAAATATTCCCCGCGCTGTGTCGGTGTGGTGTGCAGCACCGCCGGGGATGGAAATGAGCCTGGCCCCACCGGCAGCACTACGGCAACCCAGGGCTGACATCTGCAATGTATCCCCCGAAAGCAAGAAGGCAAACACGGGTTGCGGAGAACTATAACATTGTTGGGTTTGAATTTTTGTATTTTAGTTGAGAGGTTTACTGCAAAAAAAAAAAAAAAAAATTACTTGTTTCTAAGCATAGGCAAGATATAGATATAGATAAAATTGCATTTTTATGTAAATAAAAACGCAGAGGAAATTCTGTTCTTCCTCTGCCCAGCTTAAATATGAGAACATACTGTAGGGTTTATTTTCCAGGTGAATTGTTGGAGCTTTAACTCTCTAAATAAGCCTGGCTCCATTGATCTCAATGGCACGATGCTGACTGACACCTACTGAGGATACATGCATAAGGATTTTTCATAATGAGCTCCTTCTGAGCCCACGATTGCCAATTGATGTGGCAATTACATATTAATATGTGTGACTGTGCAGAATCAAACTGGGCTAGAAGGGATGCAACCTTTTGTTTTTTAAAATTAATAAAATATTTATTGCAATCAGCTCATCTCTCCCAATTTGTTGCCAATTAACTAAAGTGTTTAGTGTGCAGCTGATTGAGGCTGCAGCCACAGGGCTGCACTAGGGGAACAAATTGGAGGCTTCTTGCACTGAATTTCTCTCTGTTTCATTCTCTCCAGGTAGGAGCAGAACATCAGGAGCCGGGAAATGGTAAGGACTTTCCTCTCCAGGGAAAGACAGCTCCGGTCATCAAGAGGAGACGAATCTAGCAGACAGCTAAAACACCCCACAGATTAAAACGCAGAAGTGCATCAGGATAAACTTCTGTTGATGAAGACCAGAGATTTTGGCTAATAAGCTGAAGCAGACTTTTGAATTATGTTTCTTTTTTTCCAGGAATATTGATTAAACGGGGAGAAGGTGAAGAGAGTTGGAACACAGAATGACACCAAGTTTTGAAATATGTTTGCCATGGGGATACAAATCTTGATTTTTAGCTGGTCTGGTATATGGTGTACGTTACTGTGATATTAGGGGATCCCAGTGTTATGGGACCTCAGGGCACGGCAGAATATATACGTATTTATACAGCAGCCAAGAAAGGACAGGAAAAGTACCGGAGATGATGTCTTAGACTGGTAGAGAGCCTTCCCGCTGCTGTAGGCTGCACTAGTGCTGCTGAAAAGATGACTTAGCTGGGTGGCTGGCAAGCGCAGGCTTCAGCGGTGATGTAGCAGCTCCCCTGGAAGTCAGTGACAACAGGATTGCCGTGAATAGGAGGAGCCTTTAATGAACATCTACCCCTGTCTGGTGCTTTGCTCCCGAACCTTTCTGAGTGTGCCTTTCTCCTGGGCGTTCAGGAGCAGCACAGCTGACGTCCCCATGTTCACGCCAAAAAAGAACCCCAAAACCCCAAAGCAGAGCTCTTCCAATACTTGAATTCTCACTTGCATCCCATAGAAGTTGGTGATTTAAATTACATTCATAGCCTTAATGCCTTGATGACTCCATTTCTGAGCATTTTCTTCCCACTTGTTTATTTTTAATTTAAACTAATGAGCTATTCCTGCATTCCTTCCTTCACGTCAGAAAACAGGACAGATTCATTAGAACTCGGGTGAATTCTGGAAATGAGCTTATAAAATCTTTACTTGGGATGTTTCAGAGGAGCACGCGCCTGCCAGAGGAAGAGCCAGGTTCTCTGCCGGGAGAAAGAGCAGCCCCTGGGGTTGTTTTATGGTTTTTGTTCGGCTTGTTCGAAGTCTATAATGAGGGACTGTCTCTTCATCAAATCTGTCTAATGGCATCTTTGATCTCCATTAAGAACTGGAGCTCAGCGAGGAGAGAATCAGCATCAGTAACGCATTTCATCTGAACCTCCCCGCTCTGATACGAAAATGGTGATTCATCCCCCAACTAGGCCATTTTTTTCAATGAGCTTGCCATTCATGGGAATTAGGTCTAGTCCATGCTGCTGTAGCTCACATAATTATTAATAAACCGAATGTCTGCATCTAAAATAAAATCAAATCGCATCTTCTTTTCTAAGAATGGCTGTGCAGAGCAAAGCCAACCTTGTTCTAGCTAAGGGATAATAAGAGCAGCCAAGCCCCAGCGGCGTGAAGGTTTAGTGTGGGCTCGCACAAGCAGAGCGTGAGGTGCCGACGACACGGGAGGCGTCAGCACTGTCACAGCTTCTCCGCTTGCACCTTTGCCAGAGCTGAACTGCGCTGCGTGGGACTGGGCTGGACCTGCTTTTAGTAGCATCCTCCAGGGTCAAGGCATCTTCTTGGAGCTACGCAAGTGTTTACCATGAACACGGAAAGAGGGGTGATGGCTGGAGAACTGGAAGAGGGCAGAGAATGATGCCTGTAGATCTCTCTTCTTCTCACAGCGATCCAAGCTCACCAGCCCTGTGACAGAGCCTCACTCCTTTACAGGAGGTTAACACCACATCATCTCTATGCAGAGAACCACCGCCAACAGCCACGAGTACTCCCTTAGAATGGGCCCAAGACCTTGTTAGGTGATTCAGGCTCAGGTGAAGCTCAGCAGTTTCAGCCCTATCCCCCAACACTGGTTCCAGCCGGGACCACCGCCCGTGGCACGGCTAGAGAGTTCACCCAACCCGGAGTTTGCCAGGCTCTAAATCCACGTGCCCAGCCCTGCTCTCCCTGGAAATGGGTACGGATCGGGTTCATGACAGCAAAATTTATTGCAGTGTGAACAGCGGAGGCAGAGAGGAGAAAGAACCTCAGCAAAGAAACCTCTGGCTGAATACCTTGATCTGCCTCTTCCTATTATTTCGTTGCAGTGTGTGTACTGCTGAGGCAAACAATTCTTGCAGAAAAACAAGGAAAAAAAGAGTATTTCCATCATTTCACAACTGTTGGTGGAAATTCATTGAGTAAACAAAATCCTGCCCCAGTGCAGGCATCATTTAAATGAAGTCCACTGCTGAAGTTTTGACTGGTTCCTGGTTCAGAGCCAGGGAGCTTCATTATCAGGTATGGATGACTACGCAGTACTGAGCACCGGGGAAACCATCCCTCTGGAGCTGTAAATGGGGCAAATATGATAAAAGACAGCAACCACGGAATTCCTTGGTGCCATTTTTTATGAAGTCGCGTTTCAGCGTAGAAATGTATTTCCTGTGATCTCTGTAGTTTTGAAGAGCTACGCTGCTTGCATGATGGCTCTGCCAGTAAATGCACTGAGAAAAGCAATACGACTATTTAATGTTCAGCAAACTATCACCAGGTGTATGCTTTTACAGTCCATTGCAATTGAAAGTAGAAGAGTGGTTTTGTTTTTTTTTTTCACCTAGGGGTAAAAATAAGTAAATCTGGCACAAACCGTAGTGTAAGAGAAGGAGCTCGCGGTTTCTTTAAGGACAGAAAGAGGTAGCACATAAAAATAAACACTCACTTTTAAACACAGTATTGAAGCAGGTGCTCGGCGCTTTGCTCCATCAGGGTGCAACCCTTTGTATACTTCCCACTCCAACATTATTTCTGATGAATTATTGAGATCGGAAAGATATTTTACCCTCCCAGCCAGCTCAGGTGCATCATTAAGTGCATCAAACCCTCTACTATTTTATCGAACCTGAAAACGTTTTTTAAAATGAGAGAGGCATGTTTGCTTTTAACACAGATTTTATCCTTTTTACCTTCTTCCCTAAGCTCTCTCAGGACTTGGGGAATGTTATCCATTGTTCATGGGGCTTTGGATTGTTTTTTTTTTTTTAAGACAATGTTGAATTATTGAAAAACAGTAAAATATTTATTATCTGATCAATAATACATTGGATGCCCTGTTACTTATTTTTATTATTGACAGAAGCAACTTGGCCGCCTGAGATGAGAGTACACTAAGATGAGGCAGATGTTGCCGTAATCAAGGTGACAGGGAGTTGGATCGGAGGTGGCCACGGGCTGGGCTGCGGACATCCTTCCGCACTGGTGAATATTCAACCTCTACGGGAAGAGGTGGTCCAGCTCCTGCAGAGGAAGTGTTACAACACGGGGTACGTACATCCCAGCATCAGGCTGTATGTTACAGCCTCTTGGCAGGAGTAAGAGGCGATCTCTATTCCTGAGACACGTCTTTCTGAGAGCGCTGGTTTGAGACGGGGATGTCGCAGTGAGCTGAGAGGATTCGATCTCGCAGGTGGCACAGCTCAAGGGACATCTTTTTTGCTGAACAAAACTGTGCTTGCGTTTTGATGAACGCCCCTGTGCAAGTACACGGGTTTGCGCAGGCATACACGGTGGGATACATGACGTGCAGGTCTGTGTAGTGGACCCGGATTCGGTTTAGAGCTTTTTTTAAATACAAATGAAAAGAGAGAAATAGAAAAAAAAAAAAAAAAGAAAAGAGATAAGGTAAATTAAGGAAATCCTTGGAAAATTTTAAACACACAGAGACCAACTAAGAGAAGTGATATGCATGCCAGGATGATAAAAGAACTACCAGATGGAGTAATTTACTTGCCTTGACTTATTTTTGAGAAATTATAGGTATCTGAGGAGCACCAGAAGAAGAGAGAAATGCAAATACTGCCCAGAAAATCAGAAAATCAGAGAAAGAATGACACGGTCAGTTACCATACACTGAATTACTAAATCTGAAACAAAAATTAGGAGATAAATATTTCTTTGAGGGTGGGTTTATACAGAAAAAATAATAATCTTTCAGACAAATTCAATATCTTATTAAAATAGAATTACAGTTACTAGCTGAAGGGAATGTGGTGGGCGTAGTCTATTTGAATTTTAGAAAAGCATTTGATGCAATCTCTCATAAAATTTTAATCTCAAAATAAATTAAAACTGGCTTTGATATAAGCACAGCTACACGCATCCATAACTGGCTAAAGAATCATAAAAGTAAGAATGAAAAGTGGCATTTACCTTGCACTGGAGGAAGTAGTCTTTCTTAATGCAACTCAGATAAGAAGAATTGGCCTTATTTATTATTTCCCCAGCAATAGAGAATAAGAAGCGTAACGGCACGTTGCCAGACTAAACAGGAAGGCATATAATGGACACGAACACTGGAAAAGAAGTAATATAGTGCTTTTCCCCCCATGGTGGACAGTTACAGCAGGCAGATAAGGTGCTTTAAATTCATGGCTTTGCTCACTCAGAGGTACCCTGGGCAGGCAGAGACGAGCGTTGCAGTCGGCTCTCCTATTTCAAACCAACAAGAAAGTTGGGAGAAAGTTAAATGCTCGTCTTTCGTGAACAGTAATGTATGTGATATTCATGATATTAACATAGTTATTGGTGTTTTCCCTTACACTGATCTAGCCTGCAAGAAGGAACCTGCTGTGACTCACGAGGAGACACCGGGGGACTGGTGCCCTGTTGTGGCTCGGGGCTGGACTGCCTTCAGCCATCTGCTTTTTGGGTGGAGATGAGCTGTTCTCCCCTTTTGGTGAGTCCAAATCAGAGGGACTGGAGCTGTCAATAATTCGCCTCAGCCAGAAGATGTACAGACCAAGGTGTGAAAAGGTATTGGTGAGTTATTTCATAACGCAGTAACGCGATTCTGGGATTTGGGACTTGTTTTAAAACTCCTTGCTCTAATTAATCCGTATGCACAACAGAGGGACCCCGTGCTCGTTTGCCTGGGAAAGAAAAAAAAAGAAACTTCAGAAAGTTCTGGGGAGAGCAAAAATTGAGCTGGAGAATCCAGATGAGAGAGAAGTAGGTATCATCTCTGCACAGTGGTAATTGACTTTGAAGACACTATTTGTCTGAATTACTCCGTTCGCAAGGATTCCCATCCTTTCCATCTTCACAAAGGAAATCAATAAATTCAAGAGTAAAGATGTGCAAAGAACTGATTTTTCTGCCTGTTGCACAACCCGAATAAGGAAATGTAAAAGGAAATAATTTCACATCAACCTGAAGCAATTTATAGAACTCATTTAGTGAAATTAAAGTAAAAAATCTTTCTCAGGAAATGAAAGAATTTAATTATCCATTTTTAAAAATTCTTTTAAAATAAAATAGACGTCTTATTGTTATATAACTTAAAAATGCTTTGTTCAAAGGCATCAAGAATAAATCCCCTTGTTTAGATTTTTTTTCCTAAGGATTTATTCTTCCAAAACAATTTCTCGAACCAAAATATACTAGGAAAATCTTTTCTTCAACTAGTGCCTTCATCTTTCTGATGGGAAATGTTCAGTGGAAAGTATTCCGCAACTTCAGCTGATTCTGGAGGCTCCCAGGTGCTTTCTTTACTTTGCACAACGTGATGTACGCGGATGGGCACTGCTTTCTCATAGCTATTTCTTCTGTAAAGCCTCACCACCCCCAGCGCCGAGGAGGGGGCGGGATGGCGGAGGTGGGCGGTGGTGACCCCCATGGCAGCATCTCCCCGAGAAGCGAGGGCTCGCCGTGCTACGGCTGCGAGATGGGAGCTAATCCTGCACCCAGCGCTGGCCTGCGCCGCTGGTGGTGACTGGTACTGTCCCTGCCCTTCCTTCCGCATGGCTTTTGGGGATCACTCCTCACTGTGGGTGAGCTGCATGGTGCAGACGGAGTTCGGAGATTCAATCGCAGATAAGACCTCCGCAGTGGAGATGTTTCAGAGCCCGGCTGTAGCTGTGGAAGTCTGGTTCAAATTCTTAAAGATGTTCACAGAGGCCCTACCTGTGCCCCCCATCCTCTTAAGCCTTCCGTGCTGAGGCTTCCATTACAACTTGGACAAAACCCGAGCTCGTTAGCACCTACAGGAAGCAAATTCGTTAGCTCATGTTCAGCTCCATGGCAAGCAGGGCTCTGGGCTCCTGCGAGCAAGCCTGCACCTCATGTGACACCACAGCCACGAGACTGGTGCTCCATCATCCCGCACCATAAAGCACCGCTTGTCACATCTGGAGCTCCCTGCTCCAGCAGCCTTTGCTGCATTCTTCATTTTGATGCCTTGTTCCAGGTTTTAAATAGCTGCGAGTCCCCTATTGCTCATTAGCAGGCTCAGAGAAATGGCTTTTATAGACCCATGTATTAAACAAATAAAAGACGTCAAGGAAACTTAAAAACACATCCAGCTGCTCGCAAATTTACTGCGTGAGCATTAAACTCTCATTAAATGTACCTTTATAAAGGGTGGCTTTATTTTTTGAATCTGAATACCTGTGACAGCGGGAAGCGGGGTTATCGAAATATACTGGCTAAATGAGAACAGTTACCGGCGTAAAGTTTATTGGCCACATCTCAGTGACAATGCAGAGCACGCTGGGTGTTTTGTGGGCTGTCACGCAGGAAGGCACTCTCGGCCTTGCTAACAGGGAGTTTATGAAGCAAATAAACATTTTCTTGCTGTCTGGCTTCCTCGCTTCCCCCTGCCCTCTTTTTGTCTCCTAGGAAGGGATGCAAAAATTTTCACTATTTTATCAAGACGATGTCTCCACGCATCATGAAATAACCTTGTCTCAAATGCTGTGTTTTGAACTCTGAAGCAGGTGAAATAGCGATTCGACACGGCACCGCACGCAGGGGCACAGCCCTGGCACGGGGGCACAGCCACCGCAATAGCGGCTCCCACCAGTCCCGCACAGAATATACCTTCAAACCAGATGTGTCTGCCTCTGGTCCTTATTGCAGCCAAGGCCAAAGGTGCTCCAGGAAAAGGATTGCAGAAGGGCTGGTTGTCACCTGGCTCCGCCAGCCTGCTGTGCCAGCAGAGGTCCTTACGGACACACTCTACGAGACACCGCAGTGACACCCATGTTCGCACCCCTCCTTCCCCCTCACTACCGAGATGCAAAGGCAGAAAAGGGAATCTGCTCACTGTGGCATATTTACTCATCAGATGCTATATTGATATGGACAAATGTGAGTGAATGGAATTGGTTTATTCTATATTTGAATTTTTATCTGCAACAATAATCCATTTATTAGTGAATAATCCAGGCTATTAAATACTAAAATCCTTTCTTTGACTCTGAAAGTCACTGAACCATAGAGTACTGGAGGCTGGGAGAGGATGCTGGGCAAGCCCTGGGACGTGCTGGTCTTCTTTTTTGTCCCTCCAACTGGGAGAGACAGGGTGAGAGTGGGGACAGACCTGCACTCTGACCTGATGTGGCCATAATCATTTTCTGATAATATTTTTTCTAATATGTCTCATATATATTCCATTTCTTGTTGCAATAGTAGAAAGCGATTTGATAGCAGAACAAAGGTTTTGTGTCTTTGGGGCCCAATTTTCTGAATATTGCACAAAAATGTACATGCAATTCTTGGCAATAATCTAGATTTTGTATGCAAATTGGGTTGCTGTGTGTGTAATTGCCCTTTCAATGCATAATTGCCCATGGGCAGGTTTTGCAGAAGATCATATCAACTGCATGTGCAGATAAGTCCCACATTTCTATTCACTTTGGGAAATGTGCATGAGCAGGAATTTCAAACCAGACACCCAAGAGGGATAAGGACTTCTTCGCGGTCTGAAAAAAATGAATGTTCAGGCTGTAATCAGCAGGCAGGGTTTTGTGAAGATTATGAACATGAGAAATGGAGAAGATATTTGTTATGAACGTTCAGGATATCCTGTAGCAGACAGGCACCCAGAGGGGGACAGCATGAGCCTTCCACAACTTCAGATAGCAACTGCTGCGCTTGGACAGCATGGCCCATCTTAACGTTTCCGTCTTCCACCCAGCACAAGATGAGAGACGTGCAGAAGACGAGGAAAAGTCAAATACTCCTTAGAGTCATGGAATCATAGAATAGTTTGTGTTGGAAGGGACCTTAAAAGGTCATCTAGTCCAACCTCCCTGCCATAAGCAGGGATATCTTCAACTAGATCACATTGCTCAAAGCTCCATCCAACCTGACCTTGAATGTACCCAGAGATGGGGCATCTACCACCTCTCTGGGCAACCTGTGCCAGTGTCTCACCACCCTGACAGCAAAGAATTCCTTCCTAATATCTAATCTAAATCTCCCTTCTTTACGTTTAAAACCGTTCCCCCTCATCCCATCGTTCCACTCCCCGATCAAGAGTCCCTCCCCAGCTCTCCCGGAGCCCCTTTAGGCACTGGAATGCCGCAATAAGGTCTCCCCGGAGCCTTCTCTTCTCCAGGCTGAACCCCCCCAACTCTCTCAGCCTGTCCCCACAGCAGAGGGGCTCCAGCCCTCGCAGCATCTCCGGAGCCTCCTCTGGACCCGCTCCAACAGGTCCACGTCCTTCTGCTGTTGGGACCCCCGGAGCTGGAGGCAGCACTGCAGGGGGGTCTCCCCAGAGTGGAGCAGAATGGCAGATTCCCCCCCCTCGCCCCGCTGGCCACGCTGCTGGGGCTGCAGCCCGGGGTGCCGGGGGCTTTCCAGGCTGCGAACCCTTCTTGGGTTCTCATTCTTTGTGTGAATACTGAGATGAAGCAGTTTCCTCCGAGCATCGTGGATTTCTGAGCGCTCAGCGTGTTCAGGCCTGCGGGACATTGCAGCGCTCTGCCCTTTCTGGGACGGATCTGAATTTCAGACTACCCTATGCAGAGCCCTTTGTTAATGAACACCCCGTGATCACTTTGCAGGGAAGATGACATTTGGACAAGTGCATCCCTTTCCTCAGCTCTCACAGAAATCTGCTTCTTCATTCGCGGCAGAGACCAGAGCAGGCAGAGAATTAAGCCCGTGCTTAACTTTAAGCACGTTTCTTTTCTGTTCCAATTAATACAAATGCTCATCGCTTAAGAGCTTTGCTGAAATGGATCCAAAGCACCAGAATGACAAGGATGGGAGAGGCCTTTTGATGTCACAATTAGAGAAAACCTGCTTCGGTGCCTTTAAAGAATTTTCACAGAACTTTTGTGAGTTTTTACCATTTTCCCTTTCACAATCTTTCTACCTAACTTTTAAAGGCACTTTTACTGAAGATTTACTGATAGAAACCTTCTACTGAGTGCATTTGATCGCTCCATATTTCAGAAACAATGTGGGAATGGAAAAATCTCTCTTTAGGCTCCATTATCTCAGACTCCTATTGTCGGCATAGAGTTATAAAGAGCCAATACTACCCTTAAAACACTGAATAGCTTAACTGCTCAAAACATAAAATGAAAGCACTAAACATATCAGTTTTGTGTAAAAAACGTGCACCTTTTCCCTTGTAATAAACAAATAGATATATAACAGCAACCAAAATAAAACAGGTAAACGCTTTGGCTCCTCTCCTCGGAGTGCCGGGCTGTAACTGCCTGCTGTATGAAAATACATCACTCGCGTTGACTTTAGCCTCCGTACCGGGAACGAGAGTCGCCATCTATTCCCAGCCCCCGGTGGCACGGTGGGTCATTTCAAGGGGTGGCAGTGCAGGAAATATTGTCTCTGAAATTTGGGTCCCCTCAACACGCGAGCGCATCCAGCAGCTCTGCCGGGGAGAACAGCCCGCACTTCAATTTTCTGTTGTGGTCACGATCATCCTGTTGACGATTAAACTCTTCTGGGCAAACTGTGTCCATTTGTGATAAAATTGATAAGATAAATGATTTTTCTAGACAAAGGAAATGCAAGATATCTCATCCATCTGGACCGAAGACATCATTTGATATAGTGCCACATGGGAAATTATCAGCTCAACCGAAAGCGCTGAGAATTTATACAGGAACTGTAAAGTGGGTACAGCGCTGGCTAAAGGGAAGCCAATGACAGGGAACACCGAAAGGGGAATTATCACTCTGAAGTGAGGTTACCAGTAAACATCCCTGAGGCCCAGGAATGGGACTGAACATATTTCATTTCTGTATTGACCTTGGAAGGGAACATATGAGCATGCCAATGGCATTTACAGCTCATGTGATGGTAGGAGCATCGTCAACGCAAACCAGGACGGGGCTATTAACTGAAGACTGACCTTGAAAACTGAAGTAATGGAAAAGGGATAAAATACAATAATATATAATGTATGGACAAGTGCTTACAGGGCAGTAGTGAGAATTTCAGCTGTTTGTTAGAAATGACTGAGGATAAGAAAGACCCGAGTGTACTCGAACGTCACAGGTTAACTATTAAGTGCCAATTATATGGTCTCAAGAAAAGAAATTATCAGATATACCCAAGTAAGATTTGCAGTTAAGGCTGGAAGTCTAGGGAAGCGCTAATTCAATTTTACAAAGGTTGCTTTGACCTCATCAGAATAGTGTTCACCGTTCTCTTCCCCCAAGCGTGCGAGTGAGGAATTCAAACAGTAAATGGTCCAGTAAGGGGATTTAGGACAATCAGAGGAATGCAAGGACTGTTCATCTGAGAGAGAAAAAAAGCACTCGGTTTAGTTATGTAAAGACTGGGAGTGGAATGTACGAGGAGGCAGACACCCAAAGGAGAAAATCACTGCGGAAAAGAAATAACAGTGATGGGCATGAGGACAAATGGTTTAAATAAGCCAGGATTTAATTTAGGCTTGAACTTAGCGGAAAATCTATATAGCAAGAAGCAGGGAGAAAACCCTTTAACAGCTGTGTAATGTGAAGTGTGAACCGTGTATTACAAAGCTTATTTAATGGAGCTGCAAGAGGCCAACAGGACCTGGGTGTCAGCACCAGGAAACGTTCCAATGTGATGTTTTCGGGAAGGACCAGGCACCATGAGCATCGTGGCCTGGAATATGCTGTGTAATGGCAGTCGAGGTGCACATAAAGAAGCTTTTTATCTATAGGGAAGTTTGAAGAAGAGGTGCAGCTCCTGAAACATACATCTTTAGAGGAAAGCAAGGGAATTCATGTCTGAAGAAAACTTCTATTTGGCATTTTCATTTTACACCCTGTTTTAAACATTAAGCTGCCCAGGGAAGGAGGCAAAAATCCAATCAGGAGAGTTACCTGCCCGCTCGCAGGCTGCGCGAGGCAAACAGCCCTAATGGGCAGCCTGCGCACAGCCGTGAGCTCAGCGCTCCTCAAAGGATTCGGAGGACGCCTACAGAAAATGCACGCTTTTGCCAAATCTGGACACAGGTCATGAATGATTCATGAAGAGAAAACAAGGCTACATTCATCAGATAATTTATATGTAAACCACTAGTTCCACCAGCTACAGAAATAAGCCCAGATCCCCGTAGGTCAGGGCCATAATGAGCCGCTAGCAGTGGGAAGGTTGCCCTTATATTTGTACCCTGTGATATTTCCCCGTTAGCCTGTCACCAGCCCCTCGGTCGCCAGCGCAGGGGATGGCTCTGCTGTTTATCAGCGTGGACCATCCTGGCTGCCGGCGGCTGATGCACAGACTTTGCTGGGGTTTGCTCCCCCGGTGCAGCAGCACCGGACCAGGCTGGGGTTGCCGAGCTCATTGCGGGAGCTTTGATTTGAGCAGCGCTGGCAGCGCTCTCCAAAAGCCAAAAGCCCAAATCCCGGTGCCTGCAATGATTGGGTTGTGCTGGGCGGATGGGGAGCACGGGCGTGCTGGCTGAGCTTACATCTTCTGTGGGCTGCGGGGACAGAAAGTGGCTTTGAAGGCCTCCCCTGTCCGCAAACCTGCCCTGTGACGGAGATCAAGGAGGGCGGCACTCAAATACACTGCACATGTAAAAGCAGAGTATCTTCAGAGGCTTAAGGCTGGGGCGTTAAGTCACAGCCCACGTGCTGTGGAGGGTGCTGGGGGGCTGCTGTGCTCACGTTACTCTCATTAAGCTCCATTCCTTGTTATAAGAGTGGTTCAGGGTCACCAAAAACCTCTCATGAATTCCACAACACTGCAACGGGTAATTAAGTGCACCTAGAGAAACAGGGGGGCAGGAGACCTCAGCTCTCTGTTGGAGTTTGCCATTGCCCTGCCTAAAACAACCACACTCTTACGGGGCTACATCATTCTTCTGAAATTACTCATCTTTCTCACCCTTTCTGAGGTCCGTTTGCTAGAGTCCGGGCTCTTTCTGTTCGCTTCCCATGCGATGCAAGCTTTTGCCCCGTGGCTGGCCGACTAGCAAAGAAAATATTCTATTTAAAACCACGTTTTTAATAACCTCCACTAGTATTGATCTGACAGTTTAGTTCCAGGATAGTCCTGAACCTGATGCAGAACATAATAGACAGCTGAAATATATTTCACCCTCAAGTAAATGGCTTGAAACCTATGCAATTTAACTCAATGTGTTCACCCACCTCCACTCACCTTGTACCAAGCGACTCCACCAATTAGCTTTTTTAAACCTCTTTATAGGAAACCAGGCCAGACGGACAGTTGGCCTGACCCAGTAGTGCTGCTGTTGTCTGTTGTTTGTTTTTTTTTTTTTTCTTTTTTTAATTAGAAATAGGCTGAGTTAAGAGCAAATTTATCCTAAGTTGTGGCTGGAGCTGCTCCAAGGCTGTGCGGCTGCAGAGCAGTAAGAGCAGAGGGGAACACGCGTCCCCGCGGGGACGGGCGGCGGGAGTCTTGGCATCCCTTCTGCGCTGCTGCCCCCCCAGGAGGGTTTCGCAGGAGAGGCAAAAGGACTCGTAACGTCAATGGGCAAACCAGAAAAACCTGCCGCTCAAATCTACTTGTAGATCACCCGTCTTGGATGGAGGAAGCCAGCCAAAAGGCTTTATGGGCACTGATAATAGGGATATGATCAAACGCTCTGCTTCTCCCCGACCTTGAGGAAAAGCGTACGGGATGACCCCGCTGCGCAAGCTGAGCCGCGTCGGGGAGCAGAACTGCCGCCCTCAGCGTTTTGTCTAGATTGTCCTGCGAGAATTATCAAAATCAAAATCAGGTTTGATCCATTTGCTTACCTGTAGGATTCACTGCTCCGACCCCAGCGTGCGCTCTGCCGTGTCCCGTACCGCACAGTGCCCCGGGGCTGCCCCAGGGCGACACACTTCAGCTGCTACAGCCGCCTCATTTTCTGCGTGCTGTTACTGCTTTTCTATTCCCTTGGGCTGGTTCCTCCTGCACGTGAATACCTTTGAAATTCCTCAGCTGACCAGTTTCCTACTTAGCTGCTCTTCCTAGTACCGCTTTCCCGATTGCTTCCCTTTGCGTTTGCCCTTCCTCAGGCCTTTTGTTATCATCAGCTTTCCCTTCTTTATACTTCTTTCATGGACTGTTTCCTTCCTCCTCTGTTACTTCTCGATGCTTCCTGCTCTATCCCTCCCTCCTACCCATCCATTTATTTTTAAGCTTACCACAACAAGTTTTATTCTCACACCACTGCATTCATTCCGGGCCTCCCCAGCAATTTTTAAAAGACATCCCACATCCAGCCTACCTTTGCATGTAGCTTGTATTGCTAAATGAATTAAATTTTCTCCTCTGAATAGAGGGTGAGTAGAGTTAGGAGGGGACCTTTTAGACAGACCCCTGACGTGTTCTTTCTGCTGTCCAGATGTGGGCAGATGTGCTGGCTTTCTCCTTAGCAGGTACATCAGGCTGTCTCTTTCGGGTAACTTCAGGGAGAACGGTTGCTGAGATCTGGTAATTCCCTGATTTTTTAGAAATGAATTTTGCTTGCTATCAAGAGTCTCCTACGGCATTTGCTTTGAATCTGCCTGTATCTGCTACGGATTTTGAGTTTTCACATCCATATGTCAAGATGGAAATGAAAAAAGCAAAAATGCCCTTTTTGATACTAAGCGTCAGAGTTTCCATAACCAAATATTTTTTATTGTAGTACAGGCAATGGCCATCTTCTAATTCACAGCATTATTTCCTTTCTGAAATCTCCATGGCACAGGAGATTGTTGCTGCCAACATATGCAAAGAGGTTTGTTGATTGTCATCCCTACCTTCCAAAGCTGTTCTTGAGTTTGAAACTACTGCAGTGATTTCTAAGCTTGTTTTCAAGGAGAATATTATGAGTATTTTCCCCACAGTTCTGCATAGCCTTCTGGTCCTCACTTCAATGTTGGCTAAGCTGTCATTTACAAGAGTGATGCTGCCATTACAATATTTGATTATTTTTTTTTTTAGTATAGCTGTTGTTGAAAGCACATTGTATATTGCATAAGGAAACTTGTTATTTACTTCTTGGGGTAAGGTTGGTGGCAATGCCAAGTAGTAGGTGTGGGAGAGCTCACCTTTGACTTCAGCGTTGCTGTAGCATCAGGCAAACAAGCTGCCACCGCGTTCACCCCAATCTTGGGATCACACATATTCGTTTGTATTGTATTACACCTCCAGACATCCCAGATGCACTCGCAGTGGACCCTGTCAAGGGCTTCTTGCAATCTAGAAGTTGCATGCTGATGCTTCCCTGAGCCTAGAGACTGGTCTGTTGATTATTGATATTTTTTTTAATTGTGATCAATGCTGTTTTGATTTGTTCATATGGTAAACTTATGGTCTTCTGGGTCTATAATACTCCTCCTGCACAGCTTACCATAATCAACTCTGCTGTTTTGCTGAGAAGGACGCTGCAGAAGACCTTCCCAGTTTACCAGACATTGTTTCTTTCCTATTGTGAGCATTTCGCTGTTTCCTTGCAGAGCTTTGCTGGCCCCAGGTTTTGCGGGGCAGTCAGGTGTTTTCTTCCATGCTTCCATCCCAGCAAACAGTCACCATTTCAGTAACACCGATGGACTTCAACTCTGAGAAATCCGCTGCTGAGCTTTGTGCGTAGTGTTTCACTGTTGTTTTTCTTAATGCTGGAAGTGCATTTGCCAGAGTCAATAGTTTCATGCAGCTTCTGCCTGTTTGGTGCTTTTTAAAAGTGGTTTGGCCACTTCAGCTTTTGCTTTTTGCTGTTAAAAGTCTTTGTTTGTTAGTCCCTAAGAGGGGCTCCAGCTGCTGTAACCTGACAGCAAGGACCTTAGTGAGTGGATAAAGTGTTTTCCTGTCACTTCTTTGAGAAGCCACTTTGGCTTCATGATCCATCTCCTTCCTCTTGTCTTGACTCACGTGACATTTCCCAGCATTATTCTTTGTTTTATGGAGAACTGCTGCTGCTGCTTTTGTGAGGATATTTTGGAGAAGCTGATATTGCTGTTTCAACACATACTCTAGATGACCTCACCTGCCTCGACTTTAGGTTTGCTTGCCTGTAAACTGGCAGTGGTTGGAACTGGTTGATCGGATCCTGCAGGAAGATGTGTGACCTGTAAATCAAAGCCTTGTAGCACCCGATTTATTCTTCCGTTCAAACTTAAATTGATTCCGTGCTTGTCTCACAGCCTTTCACTGTCGATTTTGTTAACGAATTAGGGTTTTATTTGCTTTTTAGTTTAATCCTAAACCTTTCCATGCAAAGTATGATTCCTTCTGGCCTCGTTCATCCTGTACCGGTGGTCACTCTGCAACTGCAGCAGTGATAGCAGGGTAAATGTCACCAGTCTTTCACCATCTTGATTTTCATAATCAAGACTGCTATTTGATTGCATTTCCTCACAGTGGTTGATTTTTCCCAGCTGAAACCTTTCATTGTTTAGAGGAAGTCATGCCTGGATTTTCATTAGAGTCTGAAGACGTCTAAAGACCTGACCCTTCCCCTCATCCCTGTAGCTCTTCGTAGGTGTGTGATGATAGGTAAATTACAATCAGCTAACTGGATACCAGTGTATAAGCAATTCTGACACCCAAATTACAGAAAATTATTAGTTGTGTAGACACTGTACTAAAACCTAAATCATCCATATAACCTAAAGATTTCAAATTCAATACAAACTTGTACAGAAGTATTGCTGCTCCCAGCAGGACTCCGCTCCAGAGAAGCACACCAGCTGATGTTATACTGGTTTATGGATTCTAGGGCTCATCATAGAGCCTGTAGGTTATCCAGTGCAGCACCCTTGCTATTTGCCTGCATTCTGGGATCATAGGCTTGCTGTCTCCCTGGATGTCTCAACCAAGGCTATGAGCAGAGCAACCTATGTTGTCCTTGAGGGTGTCTCCAACGCTTGGGCGCCCCGAAAGCCCCGCAGCCGAGAGGTGCAGTTTGTCTCTTCAGCTCTTACAAGAGCCTTAAGGACTGAACCCATAGCCTGATGACATAAACCTTAGAAATTCTCTGAAATCAAATACAACCTTTTTATGACTTTACAAATTCTCAGGAAGCGCAGTTACTGCCTAAAATAATCCAATAGCAACCAGTCAGAGACAAGTAGCCCAAATTGCCTCAAATGAGAGGCATGCAGAGAAACTCTGGGTTGTGTAAAAAAACTATTACAAGCAGAAGCAATGTGCTAAAATAGTTACAGAGAAGGGTGAAAGCTAAAAGATGTGTCAGGACTGGTACCGAAACTTGCCGATTTCTGCTGGAATGGTGAAGTTCAACACTCCACCGATGACAATGTTTTAAGATCTGGCTGCCATACCAGGATGGATTTCCTGCATCCAGTAAATATCCTCATGGGAGAAGAGCATCACTGTCAGCGTCCTTCTTCAGAGCACTGGATGAACGACTAAGAGTGGACCAACTGCTGAATCTCAGTGTTAGATGCTTTAAATGACTTTGGCACGCAGTTTGGGTAGTAGAGGAAACGCTATAGCCGGCTGCCTCTGCTGTACCTATTCTGTGGATAATTTTCTTCCCCCATCCCTAACTGCGCGCTAAAGCATGACACGCCAGTCGAAGCTCTGTGTGCAGCATCTGCTCTCCTCCCCCCTGCATCACATGCGCAGACTCTATTTATAGCAGGAGCGAATTTTTGTTCTTATGCATCATTCCATCCAGCAGAAAGCAAAACAGAAGGAGAAGCCGGCGCAGGAAAATGCTCCCTCAAGTCAGATTTTCAACAGAGAAAGGAGGACCAACCTCCTTCCCCTTGCAGTGCTCTCAAACCCCACAGCCTGGATCCCGAACCATACGGTGGCCACCGTGCGATGCCGAAGTACCTCTTGGAGGCCACCGTACCCCAGTAATGAGCACATTCGAATTGAGCCAAGTGTATTTAGTTTTTAGAAGACTGGCATAAGTCATCTTTATTGAATATAATTTAGTTTTAACATATTGCTCTGTGCTTGAGTTATTATCTTCACTGTGCTTGGAGAAATAAATTACATTGAAGCCTTTATTTTTGACCTGTGACATCAATACACGCCATGGACAGCTTCCAAAATCTTATCAGCTTTGGCACGGCTATTAAATTACAGTGGTGAACAAACCTCTTTAGAAATGAAAAATGCTTTTGGAGCTTTGACCTTTTACATTTCAATTCGTAAAGAGCCCAGTGCAAATGGGAAACGCTGATCAAAATCCAGTTACTTTAATCTTGCAGGGTGTCCTTTCTGCAGAAGAAAAGAACAAAATGTGTCTTCTTGCTTTGTAGCCCTTCAGATTCTGACACCAAAGTTTGCCTGGAACTATGAGATTTGGTGCTGGAAAGCAGTGCTTGTAAGTACAGAACATGGCAAATTAGCCAGAGGCACAGAATTTCCAAAGAGAGACCTACTCCAAGATAAAGATATGAATTAAAATTGGGCAAAGGCACGCAGCTATTCTGCCGGCACACGGGCTATCTTAACTGATGTGCAGAGAGGATGTGTGGGGATTCTGCAATACTTTAACCTCCGCTCCAGCTCTTCCCTCAGAGCGCGCCACGGCTGCTTCTGTTTGAAGGATGGGGAATTGAACTGAAATTGGCATTTTATATATATGCTCAAGGCCAGTTAGTGGTACGCCAAGATTTGGGTCGTTTTCTCACTTCTCCCACTGTGGCTTCTGTCTTCGCAAAACCATTTTCCCTTTTCCAAAAATTCTGCATTATTCCTTGTGCAGCACACGGTAATGTGAAGCCTGTAAAGTCAGATGGGGAATTAGACTGGGATCAAAGGACAGAGTTTGGAAACCACATTGCATAGATCTATCTGCCAGCTTGGGCGCAGTAAACTGTAGGTCTCTGTAGCAAAATTCACCAGGTTACAGAAAATATTATTCAGCATTACCCATGTTTTTTACCTTCCTCTGCTCTTTTCAACCACGTGAAGCTAATGGTGTAGCTGTTTACCCACAGAGGTAGAACAAGGGTGTTTCCAAACCTCTACGGGAAGCCGAAGACATCCCATGCTACACAGCCTCGGCAGCACTTTTAGAGCGGTGCTGAAAATTAATTCCTTCCTCCTCAGTTCACCTTCAACATTATTTAATAATGCTTTATGTATTTCTGACAATTTTTGGAGAGAGACAAATTTTCTGCTGCTGCTGCGAACAAAAAGCACAAGTTACACGTAAATTAATGAATGTAACTGGACAAAGACCCATACAAATTTGTTGTTCCTTATTAAGCTTTAATTAAAATGTAGCACTGCAGAGATGCAGAGGAGTTTCTGGATTGTTTGTGACGTTTCCACCCAAGGACACAAATCAGCAATGCCCATTTATATTCCACTTTAATCTCATATTACCTTTTCAGAGCCAGTGAAAATCTTGTCATTCAAAAGGAGGGACTAAATAGTTTCTTTTGCTGAACCAGAGAAAAGGTACGGACACAACTGTCTGGGGCACGGAAAGGTCCCTATGTCTGTGAATGCCGAGAAGATAATTGAGTATATTGACGCACCAAATGGGACTTACACTTCTAAATGGGTAATTACAGGCCAATAAACTCACCAAGAGCAGGATTGCGATTAAATTTATTATTTTTTTTTTATTACAGGTACAATATTGGACCTAAAATCAGGGACAGCAAGTAGTTAACAAGCACGCAAGCCTGGTCTGCTAGCCAGACAGCTAAAATAAAGCACCGTGCTGCAGGAAAAGCCTAATGTATGTTAATTGAATGCCAATTGATTAAACATATTCATTGAGGTTTCACATCTAGGTCATAAGTAATCTATCTATTACATACTTGTTAAACCTCATTAAATAATTGCCTAGTGGTATTTAACATGCAATAAGTATCCCCTGAAATTCAACTAAAATGTATTCTTGCATCTGCTCAGGAATTCGCCTAAGTGAATCGATTGAAGAATGTTTTAAAAAATGAATGTTAAATACTCCATCTGAAGTTTTTGAATAAAAGAGATCTGCTGTACGGTACCGCAAGATATTCCAGTAAGTCTGCTAAAAGACATATAGTATCTGCAAAATTATCCATGTAATACCGTGCAGAGGGAAAGGATTAGTCACTACAAAGCCGTGCTGGGGAACGGCGAGCGGGAGGCGGCAGGACAGAAGCAGAACTTGTAATGCCCGGGCAGGGAGAGACTCTGGAAGACTTTCCCAAGGTAAAACGACAGGAAATTGCAAACTTGACTTTTATTTTCACAGGTGAAAAACGTTTGCTGCGAATCTAAATGTTTACCCACAGGTACGAGGCTCATTCATGCCACTTGTTGCTTTTGAATTATTAATCCCATCTTGCTGTTACAGACTCTCAAGCAAAACAGCTCAAGTCACCCTTACGAACATAAATTAAAGACTCGTGGGGTCTGTGGGAGGCAGTCACTTTATATCATACATTGCTCATCAAAGGCGTGAGTAAACTTAGGCAGCGAGTTTAACTGACTTGCCTCGGCTGCCTCAGAAAAATCAACGGAGAACATCAGCGAGAAACTGCAGAAATACATACCTTTCACCTACAGCTGTGGCAGGTAACTTGCAGCGTGTGCTTTTTGCCTACATTTGTAAACCGTTTCTGTTCCTCCAAAGCAGACACCACATCACGACTTGACAACTTTCCACTCCTCTTATCCAAATGCATGTGGCTCCCCTGAAAGCCATCATGAATAATGTGTAGCAAAGAAAAAAAAAAAAAAAAAGGGAAGTTTAGTAGCTACAGCTTAATTTTTGATGGATTACTGAACCATCTGGTTGTGACACAGATGACCGGTGTGTGCAATGTGTGCTTCTTGCTTCGCGGCTCCGTGGGTTGACGGGGCTCCCGGCAGGACGAGGCATGGGTTCCGTTCTTCACAGGGTCACCCTGGAGAGCCTCGCCGAGCCCCGGGACGAGGAGAGCCCCCTCCCTTGCCTCCAAACGCCCTCTGGGCTATTTCCAGCCCCCAGGCAGCCCTGGGGGCATCCGAGCGGGAGACAACAGCCCCACCAGCACCTCTCCCATCTCACACACACCTGATTTTCCAATTAAAATGCGCTTCAATCAACCCAGGAGCAATTCAGAGACTGATTCATAAAAGACCAGAGAGACAGAAGTGTGACCATGTCTAAGAACCTTAATTTTTTTTTTTTTAAGACATTTGGTATTTCCTAGAGATGAGCTAGAAATTTTGCTGAAATGAGCCAATTTTTCCCCCAGCTTTTTTTTTTTTTTTTTTTTTAAGCTTGTAGGGAATTTCTAGCCGAAATTATAGCAAGAGGATGAGAGCAAACACACGGGGGAGCACTTAGACTGTAATAGCCAGTAACCAAGGACTCGATACAGCCAGCTAGTGTACCTGAAATTTCCATTTCCAAGGAAAATCTAGCTTTTCAATACTCCGTTTTGTTCTGGATAGTTCACCATTTCCCAGAAACCAAAAAAAATCACACGGAGTTTCCTAAGTGCCAGGGCCACAGGGTTACATTTTCTGTGCTTGAAAAAAGAAAAGAAGGAAACTTTCAGAAAGTCTCATTATCCTTAAAAACAAAGAAATGGTGAATTTTGAAGCCTGTTTCCATTAACTGCCATTTTTATTGTACAGCCAGCTCTAGAGCTGGCAATATATTTCCACAAGGCTTTCCATTTCTCTCAGCTAGCCTATTTGCCTCATTATAAGCACGGAGCTCAGCAAAGATGCCTTGTGTGGAAAGGTACATCCTAAAATACAGCTTTGAGACATAAGTGGATATTTAGTGTCCGCCATGAAAGTGAAGCACATGGCCCCCATAATAAATTTCCTGTATTTGCAGACTTTTTGTCATGTTTACACTGTAAACGTTTCTGAAATAGATTTAATGATTTATTTTTTTCTGTGGTTGCGAAGATAGGTAATTCAGCAACATTGCTTAATACAAAACCAAACATAAAAACACTGATTAAAGGTATTATATAATTAACTTTCCATTTAATGGTGTTTATGCTTCTATTTTTAAGCTGGAAACGTGATATACGCACACGCTTCATAAAAGGTATGTTGCAAGGTTATTAGTAGGCAGTGATGATAATACTTTGATTTTCTTTAATTTTTGCATCATTCAATAATCCTTTCCTCATTCTCATGTAAAAGTATCCAGAATTACCTTCACAGAGGTAAATACCACGACACTGCCTTCCCCCTGCTCTCCCAGGAATAACTATTGCCTTTTTGCAGCCATGAGCTCTGGCAGAACCCTCTTTGCTAGACCCGTGTGGACCTGCTCCGTCCTCACCGGCCGTGCCCACGACGAGGGGATGGAGAACGCCGCGTTTGATAAGAGCCAAGAGAGAACGGAGAAGGAAAAATGTTTTCTTCTGCACTTATACTTAGGCACGGTAAGGAAATCACCTAGGAGCGAGTGCTCCGCTGCCACTTTGCTGGAACAAAGAAGTGATTCATAACTGAGGCTGAGGAAGAGTGTGGGTGAAGGCAGAGGAAGGCAGGTATTTTTATTACCTGTTAAAGTGAGGAGTTAATTTTGTCGTTGATATTAGTAATACATTTGACCTATTTACACAAGCGGTTATTTTTTAATGTTACTATGCTCAGTAATACTCTAGAAATGAGATAAAGGTCTTACAGCAAGCAGCCCCGGCTACCAGGTACCGAGAACCTTTAGCATCCCCCGGCTGATGCAGGCGGTGAGTGCGGCGGTCCTTGGAAGTCTATGGGCAGTCTATGTGCCCACGCAGCCTCCCTGCATGCCCAGGAGGCTGTGTTAACCAATGTTTTCGAATGGCAAATAAAAAATATGTGTCCCCCCATCACACACGCTTATTTACAGTCGTTAAGGTGAATGGGAAATTGGTATTATGATGATTTAAGAGTGGATTTTATAGAAAAATGGAAGGATGTGGTAGCACTTGTGTGTACTGCGTGGTGAGAGGAAAATATCTTTATATTATAGTTGCTGTGAATGGGTTCAATGTACTTAAAAAAAAGTTGATATCATCATCTGTATTATCCAAATATGGAAACAGAGCCAAAGTGCGCAACTTCTCTGAGGATATACCATAAGTCAGCGGCAAACACACAAACTCAGTTACGCAGTGTCAGGCGCACAGTATGCTGAAGGAGTGTCAGGTACATAATATGTGTGAATTTCTCATTTTAGGAAACACCTGGAAGGCAAAGAGAAATGATACTCACTTTAATTAAATAAATGAGCCACAAATATGGTAGCTATAAAATGCTGCTTAATGTTATCTCATGGACAAAACTGTACTGTTCTATTAAAAAAAAAATATATAATTTCTCTCCAGCCTATTGCACTTCTTCGTGTTCCTGCAGCAGAGCGGAGAAGGCAGTGGCTTTCAAAAATTTCCATCTGTAACGAGGTTTTAAATAGTCTCCTACAAACATTTCTTGGGAGAGTAAGCAGCTGCATGGGCATCGGCGCTCTCGCGAAGCAAAGAGTAATAACCGTGTCAGGATAAGGCTAGCGGTGCGAGGCGCCAGGAACAGCCCTACTGTTGAGCCAAAATAACAATTTAGATTGCCAAATGCATCAATAGAACTGTAAATCATTTCAGAAGTCTCTTAAAGAGCTAGGTGGACTACATTTCAGCAATCAGCTCAGTTTAAGTAAGCATAAGGTGAAGCGTGCCAAAAGGAAAAAGAAAACAATTTAAACTACTCATATGTGGAGTTGGTGTTAAATTAACTGTAGGTAGTCAGGAGAGGGACGAGGCATCATTGCCAACAAGACATCTATTCAATAAGAAACGGTGGCCAGAAAAGCAAACAAAATGTTCATTTGCATTAAGCAAAAGCCAGATGAAAGCACAAAATTATTACGTAGCTTTTATATGAAGTGACACCTCAGCACGGATACTTTGCTCAGCTTTGCTCTCTCGTCTTACGGAAGGATAGAGCAGAAATAAAAAAGGTCTAGGGAAGGCAGTGAAAATGATTCAGGGAATAGAAAGCTGCAGTGTGTGGAGAGATTAAAAGATTAGAACTATATATCTTAGATAGAGGAATAAGGGGTGATGATAGAGATATAAAAAATAGCAAAGCGTTTTAAGAAGGTACGTCAAGAACTCCTATTCCTTGAGCAGAAGGCACATAAAATGAAAATAAAAAGCAACTAATTTAGACCTTTTATGTATACTTAGCAGAGGGGCAGCAATGCTCAACAGAAGACTGGCATCTGTATAAACGGTGCCCATGTGCACATCAGGGGTACTAACCTATAATGGGTAAAAACCATCGCGGCCCTGAGCTCAGCCCAACCATGAGTTCTTGAAGTCTGAATGATTATAAGGCATCTTGGTTCATTAATGGTTTTACTGCCTCCACTCCCGAAGCAGCAGACGGAATGACTTTCAGAGAAAAATTCAATTTTATGTATCTCTGTACCGAGATAGAGATCAGGGTTTTTTCCCTTTATTTCTTTGGAACTAATGAAGTAGAAACTTCTCTGTGTGAAATCTACAGCAATAGGAATTATCCTCAGCACGTGTTTCAGCAGAGATCTTAGATACAGTGAAGTAAGACACCACACTTTTGCTAGGAGACAGTTCCGATTGCTACAAGACGATGAAGAACAGCCTTCTGAAACACATCTCATCTTCAGCTGACTGAACGCTCCCGCTCCTGTCTGCAGCAAAATCAAACGGCTCAGCCTGCGCCAGGTTCAGCCCGTGCTGGGACAGGTAAGACGTGGTCACACTGGGTACCACAGCCCAGCTCCAGTCACACTGGGTACCACAGCCCAGCTCCGGTCACACTGGGTACCACAGCCCAGCTCCGAGGAGGTGAGTCAGGGAAGGCACAAAGTAAGGAATCGTGTGCTCAGCATCCTAACGAGAGCCCTGGGCAGCGCCCCTGACTCTTTCTCCTGAAGACTGGGAGACCGATGGGAGGCACTGCCGTCGGCTCAGAGTTGAAATGTAAAGCTGGTCCTACTCTTTGGCATTTATTAAATTATATTTCACTGCAGCAACAGCACTCTGGGCTGGGCATTTCCAGGGAATTGTTACACTTCTCAGATGGTTAATCACTTGGCCTTTGGCCTCCTGCCTTATAACTCTGTTTGACATGTCCTATAATTACTACTTGGAGAGTTTTATTACTTAATTATGCTATCAGCTATTGCAATTTAACATGCCATCAATCTCTCCTGACCAGCCCCCCCCACACCCCCAAAGAAATCTCCCTTTTCAATCACACTTCTCCGCAAATTTCTACAAAGCAAGGAACTGCAGAGTTTGTGTTTTGCTTAATAAGTTGTAAAATTTTCTAATGTAAGAAATTCTTGCCCGTTTTCTATGCCTCTCCCACTCCTCCACTTCGAGCCCTTTGATTTCAGACTTTAATAATATATATAGTCACATTTACCAGTGCTGGCACAAAGCAGCCAAAGCGCCTCATCCTTTTTAATATGTCTCCTAAAACCAAATTAAGACTCCACCAGACAAGCTGTTGGCTTGTGTGAACATCTGCCCGGCCCTTCGTGGGCTGCTTAGGGAGCATGCTGAACCACCAAACCGCGTCCTCCCACTGACCGGTGGCTCAGCCCTTTCCAGCCAGTGCAGGTTTGCTCAAGTCATGAAACATTTCAGCGTACTTTAAACAGCAGGTTTATTGTTGTTGTGGCGCTGGAGGTAGATGAAGAAAGCATTGCTATGCCATTTGGCAGAGCTGGGTTTTGGGGAAGAGCTCTCAGCCGCCTACTATTTCTTACCCTGTGGTGGTCCTTCCATTAGGGGAAGCGTGAGGCTGAGGTTCTGTAGTGGCTCCTGAAGGCAAAACACAGTGAAAGATAATTTTAAACCAACTTGGCTCTCATCAACAGTCCCCAATGCAAGGGTGCGCTGATTTATGACAACCTCCCAAAGCTGCCTACAGACTGTTTGACAGCCCAGACAGACACAGATTCTTAATAGTGTGCAGTGCAGACCCATCCCCTTCCACCTCCAACATCTCCCCTGCACCGGGACCACAGCTCAACATAAATCTGCTCTGCCTGCGCCAGGGGAATTGTCCCCCGGCCTCCTGCAGCTTGTAAGGGTTGTTTCAGGAGATAGAATTAGTACCTTGATGCTCAGTATTGATCTCTGCTTGATTTATCTTCCCTCGATCTGATTTTCTTCACGGCGTCATGAGTATAAATCAAAAGTAACACCCACAAGAGTCAGAAGTTACGCTGGCTTTAGACTTGTGTGAGTGAGATTGAGGTTCCTTAACTCCAGCCTCTCCTGGTGCAAAGAGAGAGCAGATTTTAAAAAGATCGGCTGTCTGACTCACAGGCGTACAAAATCGCTGTGCATTGTAGGATGCAGTCTTCAGCCATTCTTTCGAATTATTTCTTGAACCTGCATTTCAGGAGAATGAATTCCTGGGTTTTCTTTCCTAGAGTTAGTTTTCTCCCTTCAAACATCCCTGTCTGCGGTAGCCAGCAGTCCTCCCTTCTGGACTTCTATGTGGGGGCTGAATTAAGTTTTCCTTGTGGGATGTGAGGAGGGAAGTCAGTAGGGACAAGAAAAATACTTTTGCAGTGTGATTCCAATGCGTGACCATTTTGCGTTGAGTCATTTGGATAAAAGCCCACAAAGACATCAAAACTCTGTAATCAGTTTGCATTCCCAAGGGAGTCCAATAACTAACGTTTCTCCTCCAAATCCAATGGCCTTTCATAGCCATATCCAGGGGATTGGCCTAGAGATCCTCCTTACAAAATTCAGTGCATCTTCCTTGAGACCATTCTTCAGATGTCCTAAAATATCCATTAATTTGTCTTGAAACCACCTCTTATGCGCCGAAGAGCTGCTGCCTAATGAAGAACAGAGGAAGAGTGGTCTACACGCACTATTTTTCTTCATCGTGGCATATGCGCTGAGGGTTGACAAAGGTCTGGGGGGATCAGGCTGTATTCTTACGGCGTGGGAGTCCACTCCAGGTAATAGAACCGGTGTGAAAAATTTATAAAGGAGAAAGCTTCCAGGGGGTCCCCTGGCGATGCTCTGCAGCAACCTGGAGGTACTGATGTGACTGATGGAAAAAGTAAGTGTATCTGAGCAAAGGCCATGGACCGTAAAAGGCTTTGTAGACAAAATGGGCCCTCTTAATTAAGTTTTGTGTTTTTTTCGCATCGCCGGGAGGGAGGACTGCTTGACTGTCAGGAGTAAACATACAGCCCGCTCCTCTTTATTTCTCCTCTGTGTCCAGGTGTTCTTCAGCACCTCCCACTCAGCACTCTGACAAGGCACAGAGAGACCTTTTAGTAAAGGCGTCGCAAGACATTTTTTAAACTTTATTTATTTTTAAATTATACATTTAAAAAGCAGGTACCTGTGGTTGTAGAGCCAATTATTCATATAGTATTAGTATTACCATAAATTGTTCAAATTTTATCTTAAATATAAATGGTCTGCATTTACAACTTGCTTGGGGAATAATCCCAGCCTCTGGAAGTCCTTTGCCTTAAATTATTGACTGTCATGCTTAGCTCTCAGGTAACGGAATAAGGCTGTTAAAGAAATGTATTTGCATACCAGTGGTCTGAAACCATACCAAACCCAGCTCATTGGATTATTTTGAAGTTTTGTCTGATTTTATAGTTTTCACACCAAGCTTTGAGGGAGCCCTGCCGCTGAGATTGAATGCTCCCCGAGGGAAGGCTCTCCATACTCAAAGACCAACTTGGGGCAGGAGGCAGCACGCCAGACAGCATGTGCAGATTTTTGCAATATAATACGCTAAGTATCATCTCATATTCTTGGGGGAGGGATAAGAGAATCAATGCAGGCAAAGCAATGCCTGTTCAATTTGTTTTCAACACATAGTCAGGTCTTTCTTGTATTCACTGTCTCCTGTTAATGACAAAGCGTAAAGGAACTGATGAGAGATCGGTTTCTCCAATTTAAGCCTTGATGCACCTCATGTGAGCAACGCATTATACACACTGCATTGTGCTAGGTACATGAAAGCAACGGGTTCTTTCATTCTGACGCCGCCTCGTTTCTTAGGGTAAATAATAAGCACATTTGGTGAAATCCCAAAGAGCGTCTCCGATTAGTTATAGTCTCTGCTGAGAAACCAATTACTCTAAAGTTCGAATGCTCTTTAAGACTGGGACACTTGCTAAATTGGGTTCAGAGAGCACTGGGTGGACAAAAAGGTGCATGTTTTTATGATTCTGTAGCAGAGAATTCGCGTGGGTTCAAACAAAGAGGGGAGGATAGAAAAAGCCATTTCCCTCCAAATATCAGCCTCCATTTCCAAATGACTCCAGACAGAACAGAAAGAGATAGAGGGACAAGAAGAGATTTGAGATGAGTTTTGCTCGTCGCTGCAGGATACAGGATGGAAATATGAACAGCTCCCTTTGATTAATGTATGCCCAAGGTCTCACATGCAACTGTAACAGTCAATAGCAATCAGATTAGTGTAATGTATTATTCAGTGTTTATGATGGTGAATTTGTATAGTGCCCGCGAGGCAGCTTTGATCCCCTTGAAATGTTTTCTGAATGCCATTTGGGACTGCCACAGAGCCGAGGCAGTTGTGCAGCATCTCTAGCTCACGTTCCTCCTGTCAGCAATGTATAATTACCCACTTCGGTTGTTTCTGCATGGACACATACTTGGATTTAATTGTTCTGCAATTGGTTACCAGACTGGCTTTTTTTTTTTTTTTGCCCCTAAGTGTTATAATGTGGAAAGTAATAAAAAGTAATACTTTTAATTGAAGATCCCAAGTGCTTTACAAACACTGCTTCATTAGGCTTTGCTATAAATTGGTGATAGCTATATCTATATGCAGCTCTTGGCCCATCGAGAGCACGCAGCACCCTGTAAGATGCAACACTGCTCTGTGTGATAGGTAGATAATAGTGAATAATTTGTACTTTATTTAACAAACTTGCTCTACAGAACTTTTAAGTCCTTTCCAGCTCCCTTCATATTTTGAAAGGATTTTACTAAATAATCCTACAAATAATTTCTGGGTGTTTTTTTTCCTCAGTCCTTCGCAGAGGGAACTAAAGGGCATTTATTCACACGTAGGGCAATCCTTTGGAAATAAACAGTACTGCATAATGCAATGTGTACAAGGGAGAGGTATTAGACGTGGTTCTGTACAGGTAACTTTTAAATTTTGAAAAAAATTCTTGTCAAAGAGCAGTTTGTTTGGGAGTGGGATGCAAGGTTCATTCTGTGTTTAGTTTTATTGAACGCAGTCACATGCTTGAACGGAATCTGCCCACGGGGAGGCTGGTGTGGATGCACGAGAGGCTGTCGGGGCGTTTAGCATAGGAGGTGGTGCTGTCATGGGTGCTAGGGGCTGGCGGTGGTGGCTCTGGAAGAGAAACCCATCAACCCTTTAGCCAAAAGCGCTGTTGCTCCCAGACAGGACCTGTCAGGGCAGGATGCAGACAGGAATGAGAAATCTTGAAAAAGCCCAGTAGGAAGCTAACACTCAGGTTGACGATGCACAATACATAAGCGGACCTGTATAAATCTCAGGGAGTGATATAGAAGGCATAGCGGGTGTTGTTCCTTCCTAAAAGGAACTTGCTGGGCTAGTTGTTCTATTAAATTTGAAAATGCAGCTGCATCAAAACTTTAGAGTATCTGGTGACTTTGAACTCTAGTAAATGATTTTATACAGTGGCTCACAAACTCTCACTTTAAAACTAGCTTGCTTTAATTGCCTTGGGGGTAAGCCATTTCACATGGATTGAGAAGTACCTAGAAAGCTGTTAGCAGTGCACAACCGGCATCAGTGTGCAATGTTTAGTTAGGGGAAGCTGTACTAGGATTACCTCAGGGACATTTATTACGTCCAGTCTTGCTCAAAAGCACCGTTAATGACCTGGAAAAGCAGGTAGAAAGCACATTAATTAAATTCCCAGATGATACCTAAATTGGAAGGCATAGCAAACAACAATGGGAAAACCTTCCTGGAAAAAAACACTGATGGACCAAGAGAGAAAAGAAATGAGGCAAGATACAATTATATGAAACCAATGGATGGATGGATTGGTAGGTGGTATTGATTGGTGGGATTGGTAGGTGGGATACATGACATCATACACTTAGCTGGAAGAGACAATATGGAAAGACCAAAATAGCTGGTATTTGAGAATATGTTTTTGGCAATACAGCATGGCTGCAAGTAAGTCTGTCATACAGCTAGGTCTGAATGAGCAGAGGCATGGCAAGGGAGAAAGGATGTGAATATTGCCCATAAAACCACAGCTGAGCACACGTAGATAATTGCATTCAGTTATGACCACTTCAACACCAGAAAGAAGCTAACAAATGAAAAGCAATTAAGGAGTGACAAAGAGTTATCTGATAAATAAAAGCTACTTTATCAGGGGGAGGGAGAAATATAGTGAGCATCAACAAGTATTTAAAATGTAGATAGACGCATTAACATGTAGATAGAAAAAGAGACAGGGATTCCTGGTGGCAGCCAGAAAGTGCTCACTAGGGAGGATAGGAAAATATTGGCTGAACATCAGCATCAGTTTCCTATTATCAGAGCAATTAGTCCTGTTGAATGAGCTCTCAAGAAAAGTGCTGAGTGGTTTTAAACTGATTCAGACTGAGAACTGGGAAACAAATCATACAGCAGAAACCAGCCTTCCACTGGCACAAAGCTTAAAAAAATCCTCCTTTTCTAGCAGTTTTGTTTATAGCTCTTTACAGTTAAGTCGCCTGGACATTCAATACCGTGACTGTTAGAAGGACTTTGCTGTTTACCACTTTTATTTTTACACATAGGAGGGCAGCAGTTAATAAGGAAAAGCCTCCCAGAGCGGATGAAAGACCTTCCCTATTTATTCCTTGTAAAAACTGTGAGCAGAAGAAGACTCCGCAAACTTCCATCAAACTTTTTGACGCTCTGAGCTGGTGGGAACATTTCTGCAGCCCCCTGGTGTTCCGCTGCCCTCCCGTGTGGCCCAGGCACCCTCGTGCTTGCTCACAGAAAGCTGTAGGAGAGACTGAGAAATATTTCAGCTAACCCCCGGTTAGCCTTTGGTTGAAATAACATAAAAGTGTTGCTTATTTGCTATGCAAGGCAAAAACTATGGCATAAGATACTCCTTTGTAAAAAGGGAGAAACCAGGCAAGCGTAGCCTTTTGGTTTCTTTAGTTTTCCTTTTTGTTCCCTCCCAAGAATTATGAAAAGATTGAGCATTTAAAGCCAGCCCTATGGTCCGTTTTTGCAGAAGTACACATTCACCAAAGGCGGTGAAAATGAGGACTTCAAACAGTGATATATTTGTGTGGAAAGAATCAGCCACTGACTGTAACACCCGTTTCTACGGCTGCAGAAGAGAAAAGAGTGATTAGATATAGGAATGGCTTTCCTATAGTCTGGAACATATCAGAGCCTGATAATAAGCTCCTGAAGCTCATGCAAAATTACTTCCTTTTTGATTTTACGCTACTTTGAAGTTAGCCCGGCTCTGAGCAGTCGGTTGGACTAGATGACCTCTAAAGGCTTTTCCAACCTGAATTATTCTGGTTTTGTGATTGCAAAGACACGTGGAGTTGCCCAAGGAGGAGCAGGGCTGCTCCCAAACCATGTCCTGCTGACCACCTCGGATGAGGGGAAGGACAGATCTGCTCCGGAGACCTCCGGACATTTTGAGAGAACTCATTATGCTCTAGATAAATCCACCGCATTTGGCATTCACCTGCCAGTGCAATTGGTAAGTCTGAATCCGACGGAGAGTCCGGCCTCCCGGGACTGCATCGCGATGAAAGCGAGCGCTCAGGTCTGATGCGATGCACGCGAGGATCCGACCCGCCGGCATGAATCCCGACCTCACGTCCGACACTGAACCACAGGCTGGTGCCTTCAGCCACCCACATGCCCCAAAAACTGCTTTACCAGAGCCCCGCACCGGGCAGCGGCCGGGGGGGTACCGCCACCCTCCGCCGCTCTCTCCCTCCCCACCGCGTTTCACCCCGTCTGCCGCGACGTGCCACGTGCTGCCACCACCAGGGCCCCGCGGGGCCTTCGCCGGTGAGGACACCGCCCCCCGGGGGACCTCCCCGGTGCAGGCAGGGCCGCGAGGGAGCGGCGGTTCCCGGCAAAAAGAGAGGCTTTTTCCTGCGGTTGCCGGAGGCGGGGGCAGGCAGCGGGCACCGGGGCGGCTGGCGGGGCGGGGCGGGGCCAGCAGTAGCCGCGCTATAAAAGGCCTCCCGAGGGAACGCGGCGTGGCGAGCTGGATGAGCTCGGAAGGGAGACGTGGTAGCCACCCGGTGGAAAGCCTCGGCCCCCGCCAGGCCCTGCAGCGCTGAGGCAGCTCCCCGGGCGGAGCGTGCTGCCGGCCGGCTGTGAGGCCTCAGGCTGTGCCCCGCTCCGCCGCCAGTGTCGGGGGGCAGCGGTGGGCACGCCGGTGGGGGGGTGCCCGGGTAAGAGGAGCTCCTCCACCTGGTGTTGGAGCTCCGGGAGGAGGTGAGTACACTGAGAGCTGCCAGGGAGTGCGAGAGGGAGACGGGCCGCTGGAGTTGCGGCCTGCTTTCCCTCAGCCAGGGCCCACAGGCACACAGGGTGCATGTGTGTCCCCCCCCAGTATAGGAAGGGCATGGACCTGTTGGAGCAGGTCCAGAGGAGACCACAAAGGTGATCCGAGGGGTGGAGCTCCTCTGCTGGGAGGACAGGCTGGGAGGGTTGGGGGTGTTCAGCCTGGAGAAGAGAAGGCTCCAGGGAGACTTTATTGTGGCCTTCCAGCCCCTAAAGGGGCTTCAGGAGAGCTGGTGAAGGACTTTTTACGAGGGCATGTAGTGATAGGATGAGGGAGAATGGCTTCAAACTGGAAGAGGGGGGATTTAGATTAAACATTAGGAGGAAACTTTTCACTCTGAGGGTGGCCCAGGTTGCCCAGAGAAGCTGTGGCTGCCCCATCCCTGGAGGTGTTCAAGGCCAGGTTGGACGGGGCTTGGAGCAACCTGGGCTGGGGGGAGGTGTCCTTACCCAGGGCAGGGGGGTGGGAACTCAGTGATCTTCAAAGTCCCTTCCAACCTAAACCATTCTATGATACTCCCTGTACTCTCTCTGCCTGGCTGAACGAGGTAGCTTAGAGGATGGGGACAACGGGAACAAGTTCCTGCCTGACAAAGCAGGTATGTCTCCTCAGTAACTCCCCACCTTCTCATGTACCTTTGCAAAATATGTATGAGGCTCTGCAAGTGGAACCAAAACATGACAAGGAAGATGGTTCAGTGTGTGGGGAGGTGTTACTGAGGTTAAGCTGAACTGCACCCCGCATCAAAATGTCTTTGGTAAAGAAAAAAGGATGGGTCACTGTTGTAGGTGACTCCCTCCTGAAAGGAGGGGAAGGCCCAGTATTCAGACCAGGCTCACTTCTAAGGGTAGTCTGCTGCCTCCCTGGGGCCTAGGTTAAAGATATAAAGAGAAAGCTTTCTTCCCTGGTATGTCCTTCAGACAAGAACCCATTGTTTTTCAAATGGGCAGCGATGAACTGGCAACAGGAAACCTGGGAGCAGTCAAGGGAGACTTTTGAGCCTTGGGATGAGTGGTTAAGGGATCAGGAGCGCAAGTAGTGAGCTCTAGCATTCTGGGTGCTGGGAAGGATGAGAGAAGTAACGGGAAGACCCAGCAGATCAATACCTGGCTCCAAGTCTGGTGTTAGTGGCAGGACTTTGGGTTTATTGGTCATGGGTTGGTTTACATGACACTAGGCCTGCTGGGGACTGATGGGGTACACCTGTCAAAAAGGGGGAAAGGTTCTTGGCACAGGAGTTGGCAGGGCTCATTGAAAGGGCTTTAAACTAGATTTGAAGAGGGAAGGGGATGAAACCAGGCTCTTTAGAGGTAAGCCTGGGGGTGGCGTGCCAATGTGTGCAGGACAGGATGCTAGTGAAGTCCCTCGGTCTGCTAACTTAGTGAAGGTAGGGGATGGAGATTCATGCAACAGCAGAGATATGAGGGTCGTTGATTGGTTAGAAATTTTGGCTACACCTGTGAATGATCAGGCAGGAATTAGGGCTTCTCCCAGTTGGAAGGTGGCAGGACCAATAGACCAGCTGAAATGCTTCTACACTAATGCATGCTGCATGGGCAACAAACAGGAGAAGCTGGAAGCCATTGTGCAGCAGGAAAACTATGATGTAGTAGCCATCACGGAAACGTGGTGGGATGACTTGCATGACCGGAGTGCTGCAAAGGATGGCTATGAACCCTTCAGAAAGGTTAGGCAAGGAAGGAGAGGCGGTGGGGTGGCCCTGTATATTAGGGAGTGTTATGAGTGTCTAGAACTAAATGATGGTGACAAAAGGGTTGAGTGTTTATGGGTAAGAATAAGGGGGAGAGCCAACAAGGCAGATATCATGGTGGGAGTCTGTTACAGACCACCCAACCAGAATGAAGAGGCAGACAAAATATTCTATAAACATCTGCGAGATGTCTCAAGATCAGTAGCCCTTGTCCTCATGGGGCACTTCAACTTACCAGATATCTGCTGGGGAATACGATACAGCAGAGAGGGAACAGTCTAGGAGGTTCCCGGAGTATGTTGAGGATAACTTTCTGACACAGCTGGTGGGGGACCCAACTAGGGAAGGTGCCCTGTTGGACCTGTTGTTTGTAAACAGAGGAGGACTTGTGGGGGATGTGATGGTTGGAGGCTGTCTTGGGCACATAACGAAAAGATAGTTATTGATTCGTGGAGAAGCAAGGAGGGGGGTCAGCAGAAGTGTCAGCTTAGACTTCCAGAGGTCCGATTTTGGTCTTTTTGGGAGCCTGGTTGACAAAGTCCCTTGGGAGGCTGTCCTGAAGGGCGAAGGAGTCCAGAAAAGCTAGATGTGTTTCAAGAAGGAAGTCTTAAAGGTGCAGGAGCAGGCTGTCCCCATGTGCCTAAAACCAAGCCTGCAGGGGGAAAAAGACTGGCCTGGCTGAACAGAGAGCTATGGTTGCAAGTTGGGGGGGGCGTGGGGAGGAGAACTTGTGGCCTTTGGAAGAAGGGGCAGGCCACTAAAGAGAACTACAAAGATGTTGTGAGGTTATGTATGGTGAAAACTAGATGGGCCAAAGCCTAACTAGAACTTAATCTGGCTTCTGATATTAAGGACAATAAAAAAAGTTTCTGTAAATACATTAGCAATAAAAGGAGGCCTAAGGATTATCTCCATCCTTTAGGAGACAGGGGTGGAAACATAGTGACCAAGGATGAGGAAGAGGCTGAGGTACTTAATGCCTTGTTTGCCTCAGTCTTTAACAGTAAGACCAGTTGTTCCCTGAGTGCTGTGTTCAATTTTGGGCTCTTCACCGCAAGAAAGACATTGAGGTGCTGGAGCATGTCCAAAGAAGGGCAACAAAAGCTGGTGAGGGGTCTGGAGCACAAGTCTTACGAGGAGCAGCTGAGGGAACTGGGGTTTGGTCCAGAGAAAAGGAGACTCAGGGGAGACCTTATCACTCTCTACAACTACCTGAAAGGAGGTTGTAGTGAGGTGGGGGTCAGTTTCTTCTCCCAAGTAACAAGCGATAGGACGAGGAAATGGCCTCAAGTTATGCCAGGGGAGGTTTAGGGTGGATATTAGGAAAAATGCCTTCACAGAAAGGGTTGTCAAACATTGGAACAGGCTGCCCAGGGAAGTGGCAGACTCGCCATCCCTGGAGGTATTTAAAAGATAGGGAGACGTGGTGCTTAGGGACATGTTTTAGTGATGGTGCTGGCAGTGTTAGGTTGATGGTTGGACTAGATGATCTTAAAGGTCCCTTCCAACATAGACAATTCTGGACAATTCTATGATACGCAGCCCCGGGGGTGTACGGTGCTACTGGACTTCGACTAAGTGTAAGTGGGCAGGCAGCAGGTATAAGTGCTCCTGCAATCGTATTATTGCTTACACAATGATTGTACTGCACTGCAGGATAAAAAGGTTCTTTCATATCAAGTGCAGGAGCCAGACTCAATCCCTATTGTACCTTCTCACTCACTTTATTAAGTTTACTTCATTTCTGCTCTGTCTCTGTACCTCTGTGCCCTCTGCTGTGTGTACCAAATCTTATTGACATTTTAATATTAAATTATTATGACAAGAAGATATTCCACTTGCTAAGTAATTTGTTTTATTCTGAGGAAAATTGGAAGCTGCAGAAAAACCATTATGAAAGATTAAGACAATGGAGTGATGCTGACTGATACAATATAAATTATTATTTTGTCGGCAGCACACCCAAATCCTCTACTAAAATTTTAAGCGATAAAGCCAACAAGTTAGAAAATTAAATTTGGGGGGATGAAAAGAATATTATGCACACAGGAAAAAAAATAACATCAGACATGGGTGTTGCAGAAAAACACATCCCAAAGAAATCTGCAGAAACAAAAGGGTGAATCACTAGATGAGCACCTGGCCCCAATTGTGCTCGTTCATAGTGTTTTTGATTAAATGGTCATTGACTTTGGGATACAATTAATTCTTGCAACACCAGATTTATAACGAATTTCTTCCAGTGTGTGTTGAGAGGTATTTTCTTATTCTGATGTCTCACCTTTTCCTTGTGAAGGCCTGAGGATCAGCCCTCGTGGAGGAACACACAGTTCCTGTTGCTTGCCTTCCTCCACTTTCCATCTCCAAAAGCTCTTGAGATGCTCCAAGAGCTAGAATAAGTTTCTGCATCCTGCACTGGGACAGTCACATCTCAAATACTGAAAAGGAGGTGACTTGACAATCGACATTTCATTGTTCAAAGGCAGTCTGGGGAATGGAGCATGTGCCTTTGCTGTTCCTGTGGTCCCTCCTCAGCAAGAAAAGCAGCTGGTACAGATAATGCTCTGGCAGTAAGTAAAGCTCATGGTTTTTTTGGTAATGCTTCCTGTTTCTAGGGTAAACCCAAGCTCATAGCTATCGGAGAAATAAGGAACTAGTGAACATGACTGTTAAAGTGAGGATTACTTTACATGCAACTTATGGTCCTGGAGGATCACTGCCAGTACTTGCAGTTGGGATTTCATTTAAGATGGACTACCTTTTGTGTGAAGAACAATTAGCCGAAATATTACTTCCACCTGGCAATTAACCTAGAAAGCAGTAGAACCGCAATTTAAACAAATGTAACTTGGTCTTTGTTGTCATAACCTTTTTAAGAGTGAGGTTGCTATTTGTTTTCTGGACAGAGGTGAGCATCAGAGTCATTCCTGATTTGAAAGCCCTATTGTGTGCTTAACTTATATACCGTTTTCTTTGTTCAAGCAACCTTTTACAACACACAAGGGAAGCGGCTATTTTATACTACTGTGTTAGAAGGCTGTGCATTGCAGGTACACTCGGGAATGAAATGTCAGGGTTTTTCCCATGTGATGGTGGTGTGAGCTGGGTAAAACTGGCAAATGCCTCTGTCCAATTCTGACCTTGTACAGGAGCTAAGGACTCCCATCTTCGTGGTCTAACTTTGGTCAAGTAAGGTTAAATGCTGTAGGTTTCCACAAGAGTCAGTGGAGCAGGCTGGGGAGAAATGAACATCAATTACTGAAATCCAGTCAGGCTTGTACTGAAAATCAGAAAAAACTGCAAAGCCCAGTGCCTGCTGTAGGTATGACTATCCCACACAGGCTTGTGTTCGACACCTCCAGAGAAACCTGAGGATTACCCGTGTGTACCCGCTTAAATAACATCCTAAGAAAAGTCCTCCCAGAAGGCACAAGTTAAGGCATATAGATTTTTGTGTACCTAATGGATGATGGGGACTAAAATGGTCATATGGATACACTCTATTCAAGGAAGGTGATTTGATACAGGCACCATGACCTGAATCTTGACTCTGTTGGGATATTTATTTTTTTTTATTAGATGATCGCAGCAGGTATGTCACTACAAGTCACTGTATAAGCAGCTTTATCCTCTACTAGCTGTATTTATTCATAATCCCACTCTAGATTAGAAATGATCCCTCAGTACCAACATTCGCTATCTACAAGGTTTGTTTATTCAGAGCTGATGGAAACATTCTTACTGTAAATCTGAGCAAGATGGGGCTCTTCAGGATTTTTGGGTGCCTGGAATGTCTCATCTCAAGGGTCAATAATGGATTTACTTGCTAGCAAGGGAAGAATGACCACTGTTAAGAAAGTAATCAAGTCTTTAGCTAGGAAACATGACCTGGTGCCAAACTGCATTTGTGACCAGTATATTGTCCTATGTGCAGCTCTTCACACTTTGTGATGTGAGATTTTAACTTGCATTATGTCGAGAGACCAGAAGGGAGGCTGGAGACAGAGCAGTTCCTGGAGCAAGCACCATCACTGAGAGTAGTATTCACTGCTGCCTTCCTCTAGGGGAGAAGAACTAGCCAACATCTGGAACAGGCTCGTTCCCACCCACCTGTGCTTCTCAAGAGGACTGTTGCACCAGGTGTAATGTGAAATTTTCCCAATGAGTCTATTTAGCATTTTGCCTTTTCTCTGGGCAGCTTGGAGCAGTGATGTTCTCACTTCCTTCACTGATAAAGGCAGGAAGGAGAAAAGGCAAAGTCATGCTTTGTGGGGAAATACATATTAGAGCAGCTGTAAAGTACGAGGGGAAAATCTGGTGCATGGACACTTTCCTTTGTCTGTTCTATGAAGTATTTGGCCTGACATTATTAAAAAAAAAAAAAAAGGTGAAGATTACATAACCCATGGGGAAGATGATCTATTTCTTGAAGATCTTTCCAAAATTCCTGTTATAAGGGCATCCTGATCGTTCTACTGTATTAGACATGGAGTCCCAAGACCCCTAACAGATGGAATTAGATCACAGTCTCCTTTTAATCTTGGGATGATGACCTCAATTTCAAAGGTATTACTTGTCATCTTGTCCTGGGAGTGATCTAGCTCCTCTTAGCATTTCACACTTGGAGCTCAACAGTACTAAATATAAGTTGAATAGAAAATAGACAATTAAAAGTGTTAGCTCATTTTTTTAAGACTTGCAGGAACACTATCGTTGCCTGTAGGAGACAACAAGGGAATTCAAGAATCACGGCGTTCATAAACTATTGTTATCATATTGAAGTCTAACTTTTGTAGGTCTATGATGATAAAGTTTTGAAGATGAAAGATTGGCCTGTAGAAATTACATTATAGAACAGTCATTAAATATTAATCCTTGGGTACCTGAGAGATTTTGGATTAAAATTTATGATCTGGAAACGTATCCGTGCTCCCTTCACATGAAAGCACCAGTTGTCTTGGTAAATGCAGCTACATTTGAGCAGAGGAAACAATTCAGGTGAAGAGCCAAGTGCAAACAATCTTCGTATTAAAATTGAGGGATTTTTAGTAAAGTATGAGAGTGACTGACTGGTCGTGGCACGGCCACAGGAGGGCAGCAAGGAAACGTTGTCATCTCCTGCTTCGGTGCTGGCAGGTGCCCGTGGCACCCGGGAGGCTCCGAAATTCAAGGGCTGTTGTCGCCTCTGCGTGGGGACAGCAGGTTGCAGAGCAGGGAGGGAATCGGCAGAGCTGGCTCTGCTCTTTGGATGCTCTGAGGCCTTGGAAGAAACCAAGGCGGTAAAAATAACTGATTTCTTGGCCAAATTTGCAAAGTGGAAAAGAGTAATCATCTGGGGTGAAACTGTAACAAAAGGCACGCTGATGTTTTCAGTGAATGAGTAGAGGAAAAAGCCATCACTTTAGGCTGAAAGATTCATTTAAATGCCAAGTTTCCCTTCAAATTTTGAAATAAATCTGGACATGAAGTGTTGCCTTGGCTATATGTTTAAAAAAAAAAAAAAAAAGCTAAACTTGCCACTACAAATGTCTAACTGAACTAGTATTTTCAGATTGGTTTACCTTGTTGTTTGGCTTTGGGTTTCTTGTATGGGTGGTTTTTTTGGTTGTGTGTGGTTTTTTTGTTTTATTGTGGCCATTTTTCCAAAGTGAAACCAAAATTCATAGAAAGTCTTGGGGCGTTCGAGGGAGCACCTGTAAGCAACACTCTCCACCCCAGCCCTTGGTGGTATCTGTCTCAAAGCCTTGTGTGGTTCAATAGTTAGAAAAGGCCCAGCTAAGAAGCAAAGTTACTGAACAAAATTGGTCCTGTTTTACCTCAAACCAGGATGCTGCCCATGGCAGAATCATCCCCTGTTCCCACGGGGCTCTGTCCCCCCTCCTGTGGCAGACAGCTGCATGCAAACCGTACCTCTGTGCCCTGGGAAAGCACGTGCTGCAGCCACATTGCTGCTAACTGGCACACCAATCTTGTGTGATAAGTGTCAAACAGACTCTTCCAGTCAACGTTAAGGAGAAATGAAATAGGATAAAAGGGCTTCAAGAAATAACGTGCTTGGGCAGACGGCAATTAGGCACAAGGGCTGAGCGAAGAGCAGATGTTTAATAGGGCTCCAGTGTAACTGGAATGATGTGCTATATTAATTTTTTTTCATTTTCTATTGATCTCAAAAGCTTCAACCCAGCATAAGAAAAAAAATTGTCCATTGCAGAGTGAACAATATACCAAGCCTTATCTTAATTGAACATTAGGGGATGTTCATGTGGCCAGCTCAGGGCTTTTGCTAGTTCAGCATTCAGGATGGTATCTTCCAATTACTGTGATTAGCAGTATACTTAAGAGAAACATTTTATTCTTTTACAGGGAGGCTGAGCACCTGGAGGTGTCACTGTGGATGAGCAAGGGTACGGACCTGCAATTTGTTAGCTACTCTGTTGTAAGTGCCCTTGTACCTGCTTTTAACCTCCTGATAAATGCAATGTAGCTCACTTTTTTTTTTTTTTTTGCTCTTGAGTAAGACATCTGAAATTACTTCAGACAACACTGTGGGATTAGAGCATGTGTGCAGGCAGACTCTTAAGTTACTATGGAGAAGACAGCATGCTGTAAATTCACATCCCAGTGTATACTGCAATAACTTCTTTACACATATAACCCTTCCTACCCCTCACATCCAGTATTGCAGATATGAAGCTGCCATGGTGACTGGACAGCTGAGAGAACCAGCACATCCAAGAGTGCTTTTCTGTAGGCAATTTCTGGCTATTCGCACACAGGAGTTTTGTTAGTTTATTGATTTCCCCATTTCTTCCAGCCAGATTCATTACAATACCAGAAATCCAGTTTGTCACATTGTGATTTTTCCCTTTGGAAATGATTTGTGACTAGAGCACTACAAAAATATATACTGTCTGCAGTGTTATTGGAAAAATCTATTTTAAAATATGTATTTTTTCACCACCCAAAGCATAAGGAGATGATTTTTTTGTTCATCCACTCCTTTTGCTGCTGCGTGGAAGTGCTGTGGTACTGTAGATGTCTTACATTGTGCCCAGACTTGAAGAAAACAAAACGGATGCTTTCCTGGTAACCACTCCTTTTCTGGATTTGGGGATGTTCCAGTGTATAGTAACTCTCCCCAGATTTGTTTTCAGAATGTAGGCTTCTCCAGATGAAGTTTGGAGTCTGCTATATGGAGTTTCTGCTGTCAGGTTATGCTGCATGCAGCCTCAGAGATTTTTGTTTATCATATGGTTTCTTTACCAAAATACTGAAGATCATGTTTTTCTCACTTCTTTCCTGAAGACATGCACAAAGTGATAGATGATTGTCATTTTGCATAGCTGATTGCTATCCAGGAGCCATAAGTGCTTGCAGGCAGCTGCATTATGCACAGCTTTATAGAGAGATTTGCCATGCATCGTTGCCTGGGAGAGCAGAAGTTACATGTTTTGGATGTAGGTTGCATATGACAGAGAAGACGACGCTCCCATATTCTGGCCAGGAAGGGCCCCCAACATAAGAAGGACACGGACCTGTTGAAGCAGGCCCAGAGGAGGCCACAAAGATGATCAGAGGGCTGGAGCACCTCTGCTGTGGGGGCAGGCTGAGGGAGTTGGGGGTGTTCAGCCTGGAGAAGAGAAGGCTTCGGGGAGACCTTAGAGCCCCTTCCAGTCCCTAAAGGGGCTCCAGGAAAGCTGGGGAGGGACTCTTGATCGGGGACGGGAGTGATGGGACAAGGTGGGATGGCTTCAGACTGGAAGAGGGGAGTTTAGATTGGATATTAGGAAGAAATTTTTCACTCTGAGGGTGGTGAGGCACTTGCCACATGGGGAGATGTCCCTGCCTGGGGCAGGGGGGCTGGAACTAGATTGTCTTCAAGGTCTTTTCCAACTCTAACCTTTCTGTGATTCTATGACATGAAGATGTAGAAAGCAGAAATACCTCATTATTTCATAGGGACTCTCTTTGGGCTTCTACAACAACCTGGGGAATGGGCAGTGCGGGCTTTGGCTAGAAGATATCACAGGGGAGGGAGCGCTTTTCTCAGTCTATCAAGTGTTCCAAGGAGAGTTGCCAGCTTGATGCTAATTATATAGTATTCATCTACCACCAGGGCCAAGAGTGATTGAAAGAGACTTTTTATTCTGTTGTGCAGTTTTAATTGTCTGTGTTTAACTGAAATGTGTCTTTGGAAGTCTCTCCGTAATCTAGTATCTTGAAAACTGAACCTCTTCAAGGAAGAAGCCTAATAATACGCCTTCCTTTTCCCAGCCAGAACTTAGCTTAACAAACAAAAATGATCAAACTCAAAGTTCCAAGTAATTATAATGAATCAAGACATGGATGCTCTATGAACAGTAACAGTTTTGTGTGTCTCTCTTCAAATTCTTCTGTTCTCTCTACAGACTCTAAAGCTTTAAATATTCAAATTCCCTGTTTCCTCTTAATGCTCTGTAGTTTAGCAATCAATAAGTTTGGCCCAGGGTTTCCAAGCAAATGTGTCCAATAATATAAATATATATAATTATCATTCCTTAAGGAAAAGGAAAGGAAGTAATCCATCCTGTGTTACCAACACAGGTTGCTGTGGCCCATGCATATGGAGTGCAGGACAAGTCTTGAGCTCCTTTACAACTTTTCTGGTTCTCCTTTTAGATTTCATTTACATTTGAAAACAGCTGGCAGGAGGGAGCAGGAAACTCATACACTTCAGAGTTTGTAAGGACATTTTCCTGTCGGAAATGTGTCTACTCTGTTCTTCCCTTCCATTTACAGCATTGCTGTATAAATCTCTTAGTTGTCCTCAGCTCTGCCAGAACTTTTCTGCTGCTCCTGTCTTCCATTTGGGATATTTTCTTTAATTTCTCTTCACACCTGGTAGTGTGCAGTGTTCAGCAATCTCTCAGGGTGCAAACCACTTGAAACAGATTGTCTGTATGCAGTCTCACACTTGCAACTGCTTCTGTTTAAATGAGCATGAATTTCTTCAGCATGTCAGGCTCAAAATCCCTGTTTCTGAGAACCCCAATACTGTACTTATCAGCTTTATTAATTTTATTTCTTCATTTTTATATTGGGGAGTTCTTTTTAAGGGTCTCCTGAGGGAAACGAAAAGCTCTAAGGTTCTTAAGTCTCAGGGTCATATCAGAGCAGGTACAGTCTTGTCAGGCACAAGACTGGTGCCTCATCCCTCCATCTGCAGAGGTTCACTGAGCCAATGAGAATAGCTCAATCGGTCCTACATAGGTCAGCTGTACATTGTACTAAATTGTGTGTGACACTTCCAGGAGGAGCTGGACAGAAGATATTGGCCATGGTGTGTGTGTGTGTGTGGGAAGCTGGTAAAGCTCCATTGCATTAATCCCCTTCTGGGCTGTCTTGGTCCAGATGAGCCGCAGGTATGACCTCAGCAGCTTCCCTGGGGTTTTCTGTGATTCCCATGACAAGTCAGATAGCTGTAACAGATAACAAGTGGTGAGAAGTGCTGGTCACCACCTGACTGCACTGGACGAGGGCTCGTGGCACAGCTCCCTTGTGCCTTGTCCCCAGTCCAGCTGCCAGAGAAGGAGGGCTTGGCTTTGCTCCCTGCAACCTCTGTGCAGAGCTACATTACTCTGCAAGAGCAAATACAGAGAATTGTTGCAAGTGTGGCTATGCCAGTTGATCTAATTTGAGATCCTGGGATGAAACCCAACCTATTTATGCTGTACTTTGAATACCTGCGCACTGGGAGCGAGCAACACATAGATGTCACAGGGTAGGCGAACCCAGGTAGATAGAGGCTGTGAGGGACCAGAGCAACTTACTGTTCCTTCCATTTCAGCTGCCTTCTTTGTGTCTTAGTGAAGCTGCATCCTTGGCAGTAGCTTCCTCCTCTGAATCCTCACAGAGGATCTGGTGCAACGCAGCATTTTATCCAGCAGAGCTGTAGAGCTAGACAGTCTCTTGCCTTGCTCTGCATGGGCTTGGGAGTAATAGAATGAGTCATCAGCTGGGAGCTTAAAATTACAATGTGCACCACGGCTTTTGAAAAGCTAAAGAGATTAATATTAAAAAAAAAAAAAACCAACAAACCAGATACAGTTCACTCACTGGTGTAATGAAGAGGTATTATGCACACCAGGCACCTGTTGGTGAAGGTGTACATTTAACAATCTATTACCATTTGAATGCAGAGAGATTAAATACACATTAAAAACTAAGCATGGGGGAAGTTATTCTGTTGTTTCTCCAGGACTGCACCATGAAAGAAAAGAAGCAGCAAGGGGAAATGCTTAAAAAAAAAAAAAAAAAAAAAAAGACTAAAAGACTTAAAAGGATATTGCTGCTCTATATTTTGGGTCACCTTGCTGCTCTCAGTGCGAGGCACTTTTGTGTAAAGACACAATGTCGAGGACAAAATGCAGTATGCTGGTAGATAATTAGGTCCACCATCTTCCTTGTGTGTGCAGGGACTTCCTTGCATGTGCAGCTTAAGGTTCTAATGAGCCTTAACGGAGATTCTCCCAAATGACTTTCCAAAGTCTCAGCTTTCCAGCGCCCTTACATGTGTCATTGACAGTATTTTTTTTGTTGGAAATAGCACTCAGAAGAAGGTAGTTCTGTAATAAATCCGTGCCAAACTCTGAGAAACTAATACTTCACACACAATGTCATCTTACCACACACCTACAGGCAAGTACTTCTCTTGCATTTTCCTTACCATCATTACTGATAAATAAAATAATCTTACTTTTATCCGGTGCCTTTGTGAAGTGCTATATATGTTATCTGTACAAGAAGAATGCCAATGAATGCATTCTTTTTTCCTTTACTTGCACAAGGATAAAGCCCAATTTCTCAGTAGAGATAGTACAAGATCTTTAATATCTAGATGGGGCGAGCCAGATTATTTTTCTGTTTTTGACTTGAAATTTAACAGTGTTGAGTCTTCTAACACCAAAAATCCAAAGCTTTTGGAGTAGATCACTGATGTAAAGAAGTGCTACAAAGTCATCAGGTGCCCTACAAATCCCACACGGTCCCAATGCAACCTAGTGTATTGATGGGTAGCTAAGTATTCTGTAGCTCAGGATAGGTTTTATGGGTGGTCCTCTTATTGCTGTTTTCATTGATGATGTGCCTGACCTGTCTGAAGGTAATGAAAAATGAGGTCTTCAACATGTTTGCCTCATTTGATGCCTCCCTGACTGCCATGTTATGGTGGGGTGGTCTTTGGAGCAGAAATGCTAGATCATGTTGCCACATCTCTTGGTCTTTGTTTCTCTGCAAGCCAAACTATGGCACTGGATGAGACATAAACTTGGGATCATAGCCATGTTCACATTTCTTTGCACTTTGTTTCCATATGTTTTCTTCTACACCCCACCATTGTCCTGAGTTCTCTTTGTACAGCAGTTTTATCAGGATATCCCCAAGCTATCCTGCAGAATTTGATTATTTGTTTGATTTTCTTTGAGAAAGATGGGTGGGTGAGGAGGAAGGATGTTGATTTTTCATGCTTTAAAGCCAGCAAAGAAAAGAAAGCAGCTGAAACCTAAGAAAATTGCACCACTAATCATATTTTCGTAAGCAGTCCTCTGTAGCATTACAGTCACAGAGTATATTTATAATTTGGTTTATATGAGCAACAGTTTAAGTTGAGGAAAATTGGTTTCCTTTTCAAAATGTCATGTTTCTCATTTCCTTGCAGAATCTTGGGCTGCTTCGAGCTCTTATCAGCCTTTAAATCATTCAAAAACACACTCCATAATTAAAATGCCGTAAATCCTCATGAATCAATTTAGGGGGTTTGATTTGTTCTAAAACACATTTAAATAAAGTTGAAAGCTTACTAAAATATCAGATAACACACACAAGTGCAAAGTAAAGGAAAGATAACCCACCCTAAGATAGCTGCATGGTGGTGGAGTTAGATTGGAGATGAGAATCATGACTTCTTCTGAATGTAAGGTACAGGGTTCTGGGCTCCCCAAACCAGGAATGAGCTAACTTTCTTTCCAGGTATGGGTGCTCTTATGGCTTTTAAAATTTGTTGCTGTTTTGGCTTTAGCTGCTGCTCCTACGAGTATCTTGTAACATAGTTGTTTTGCTCCACTGAAGGATCAGAGGGTCTCTAGACCCTCCTTACCTGTGCCAATGGGGTAAGAGGATCGTAAACTGTCCCCAGTTAATCATAGACTACCAGGTTGGAAGGCACCTCAGGGGTCATGTGGTCCAACCTTTCCTGGCAAAGGCACAAGATGGCCCAGCACCCTTTCCAGCTGAATCTTAAGAGTGTCCAAATTACTTACAACCTACTGCTTTCTACGCTCATGTAAAGGAAACAATTAGAAATAATTATCTATGGGCCTCATATCTTGCTTCAGCAGTGGTTCCTTTACTTGGATTGCATTTTTTGGTACTTTGTCACTGTCCGCTCTGCGTCCTGAGTTAAAGGCTTCAATTTTCAACTTTGTGGGGTTTGTTTTGCTTTGGTGTTTTTTGTTTGCTTTTTTTTTTTCCCTTAATCTCTTTTTTTTTTTTTTCCCCTAGAGTAATTAACTGTCTCTATAGCACCCAGAGTATCCAAGCACTCTCTTGGCTCCACAAACTCCAGTCTGGACCATATTTTATGCCATATTCCAATCAAGACCTCTATCTTGTAGGGTGAGGGCTCCGAGATGCATTGTTGAGGTGGAAAGGGATAGAGTTCTGCCAGAGTTCACAGATGTTAAATAGGTATTTAGGACATTTATCACCATTAGGGTTAGAAGCAAATCACTGATTAACACAAGAATCTGCTTCTAAAGTCTTACATAGTCTTGTGGCATTTGGTTTGGGGTTTGGACTTGTCCCGTTAGTCATTATAAGGATATGATAAAATCACAGCATATGAAAAAACATGGAGACAAAAATCTGTTGACAAAAATTCTGAGCTTCACAATGCCACGTTGGTCAGCTGTCCCTTCCTTAAGCCTACTTTATGTAGCATAAAAATAGGTGGGTTTATAGTGTTACGGAAGTCCACGCTAAGGCTATATCCAATTATTGGTAATGGTGTTTAGATTTATTCAGCCTGAACCTTCAGATCTCCATGAGTGATAGAATAAGGGAAAATAAATTAAAATTAAACCAAAGAGAAACGAGATGGAAAACAACTGACCCCTGGGCCCCAAGAACATCTTTGCTTCCTGCAATCCTAGTTGCAGAGGCAGATACAGTAACAAACTGGTTGTATAAGACACAGCAAATAAAGATGTCACCCTAGAGGAAACAACATTAATATTTCAGAAAGGATATCTCTAGAAAAAAGATATTGTGCCTTTTTTGTTGAGACATTTCATGTCTGTTGCTCGGGCAGGAAGAGCCAAAGCCAATAATTAAACCTTATGAAAAGATTTAATCCTTTTTCTAGAAATTTACCTTCAAGAAAATGTGGCGAGGGAAAAACAGGTTGTTGGGGATAAGGACTATTAAGGCAACACTTCATGAAGAAGAAAAATTAAGTTTTCTTGGAAAGGCAGGGAGATCAGGATCCTTATATGTTTCTATTAAACTGTGATAAAGCCCTGTTCTCCCAGGTTGCAGGACGTTGACAGACCCTCTGCATATAGATTTCTCTTTTCCTGCCAGCACTAGGCTGGATGAAAGCCCAGCGGTGCATTCTGTTAAGGAGCTTATTCATACAATTAAGTTTAATTGTCAGCAGTTTTGATACTTCAAACTAAAATGAAACCTGGCTCCATTTCTGCAGCTCAGATTTACCTGCAGCCTGGGAGAATTCTCATGGTCTTAAAATTAGAGTCCTGTATTGCTAAAATACCAGCCAGTTGCGAGGACAAATTTTGCATAAACAGGTTGTTTCCTCCCAGGTCTGGGTAACCGAGCAGCAGGCTTTGAATAGATTCTATTTATTTTTTTAAGCAATAGCTTCTCAAATACTGGAGCGTAGGGTGAGAGTCTTCCCCATTCATGTCGGCAGTGGGGTCCTTCCACAGCTCAGCAGGCTTCGGGACAGATATTTGAAATAAAGACATACATATCATATTTCAAATCTACATTAGGCTGAGGTATATGGCATTTTGCAAATATCACCAGACTCATATGCAATGTGTTAATGAGCCTTAACCTTATTGTTGCCCTCAGTACTAGACCAGAAAATTTGAGAATTACTCTACTTCTGCTGTTACTTCCTCTGACACTTAACCTTCATGCTCTCCGACTCGAGAATTGCTATGCTTCGTTTCTCCTTCATTTTAAAACAGGATCACAACAAATCAATCTCTGCATTCCTTCAGTATCAGTTTCTGCTTTAGGAATCTTGGTGCTCATGCACGTTTCTCAACTGCCTGCGTTGAGGATTTTACATAGTTAATAATAGTGCTGGCTCCCACGTCGTAATAGGTCGGTCTGTTATACATCATCTAAGCTTTCCTTTAATGACAATATCAGGGTGGGGAGTAGGAAAGTCATCGTTTTATCTTGGCCTATGTCTTAGGGTGAGGTTCTGACCATGACTGGACACTTGGGACTGGAGGATAATAGCTGAGATAGATGGTCTTTATTTGAACAGCGGTCAATCCGAAGCGCACTCCTCTATGCGAGTGCCTCACCACCAGGCTGGAGAGCCGTGGCGGGGGATTTGCAAGTCTCGTGACGGGAATACTGTCATAAAACGCATGTGCATTTGGGTCAAGTTGCTGCCCTCGGTCAGTGCAATGGAGGATCTGAACCTGAATTTCCATCATTTTGGATGAATCCTTTAACACTTGGTTTATAAGACCAGTAGAGTTGTATTCTACTTCCCCTACTGCTTTGTAAATGGTGGCAAAGTAATTTTCTAGATCCACCACTCTGCTTCCATTTATCCTTTACTTTTTAAAGTACCCCAAATCAAAACAATGTATTTTGTTTAATTTAAACCACGGTTTCACATATTCATATTTTGTTTTAAATGCTGTTTCCAAATGATCTTAATGGACTGTTCCTTTTTTCCCAGCCCTCTCATTATAGTCACCTTGCTCACACATTAGTGATCATTTATTTGTGCTGTAATCAACATCAACAGACGTACTTTCAGGAACAAGAGTTTAGTGCACAGTCCAACTCACGTTTCTTTGACACGAGCAGTGATTTGCAGAAGCAGGATAGACATAACTAATCACATTTTGGAATTCATGGAAATTGTGACATTACTTAATCATGTGCCGCTGTAAACACTGAAACCTCTGTCCTCCTTTAGAAACCAAATTACAAGAGAAAGACAATTTCATCAGAGCTTTACCTGTCCATTATAGTACTGCTGGCTCATTAGGTAGAGTAATTAAACATCAAGCAGAAATAATTATTATAATTATAGGACATTTGAGATTTCATTTGCCTTCATGAAATATGAGTTACATAAACTAATTCTTTTTGTAAGGTCCACTTATAATAGCAATGAATGTCTAAACAGCTATGCTCTTTGCCTGCTTATTTTTGCAGTGTTATTGGGCCAACCTTACAGAAGCCATAAAGAACTCAACAATTACCAACTATTATGATACCAGGATATCCAAATGGCCTCTATGTAGTTAGAAAATAGGAAATTACCATAGTAATTGTATTCATTTGTTCTGTTCCTGCTTCTGGAATGAATACAGGGGAGAAAAAACTGCAGGGGAATAGTTCAGTGTTTTGTCTACCACACTGATTACTACTAGAGAATGGTCAGCTGCTGATGGCAACAGCCACTGTTTTTATTTATATTTTATTTTATATTTTGGGTATAGCTGGATTTTGGTGCTGTGGTTCCTTTGTCAAGGTACTGACCTAATTTGGCATCTAAATCCCACGATATCCTCTCCTCCGCCTTCCCAGGAGCCGTTTGTTCTCGATCTCTACCCGAGCTATGCTTGCTCGAGAATCTTTGCCAGCGTGTCTGAGGCAATCTAAAGTGATCCAAATTCAGGCAGCAAAATGCAGCACCACTGGAATATTTCACAGTGAAATATTCTTTCCTAGTGAAGTTGTTAAGAGAAGTAAGCCGTCTCATATTGAAATGCAGGGCAGTTTCCCAAGGGACACTAATGAGCGTGTTCTTCTGCAGCTAATCATAAGATTGCTTTGTCATGTGTATAGAAAAATATAGATGTTGCCAAGAGCCCATTAAGTTTGGACGCTCAGACTTATGCAAACTACTTACCTCTATATTTACCTCAATAGACCAGATGACAAACGTACTGTATAAGGTATTCTCATTCACAGAGGCTTGCAGTAAGAAGGCACTGGTCATGCAATAGCAAAGTGCATGTGTAGTGAGAAAAAGTGGAAGAAATAACACAAATATCAAAAGCACCATTATAATACTATCTTATAATTGAATTTCTCCAAAAAAGGGAAGGTGTCAGACTGGTGGGGATGCAAGGCGATGTAAAAGATAGAAGTGAAACTGGAGAGATTGCATTTATGTAAAAAGCTTAAAATAGTTACTGTGGCTTGGCTAAACAAATGCTGCAGACCTAAATTCAGAGCACTTGTAGACAGATACTGTTACTATTGCCTTTAAACACCCCTGGATCAGCTTGTGGTTGGCAAATGCTTTACGTGCAGGGTACAGGGAGAAGGATACAGGCTTGAAAATATGTCCAGAAAAAGCCACCAGCAGCAGGGCAAAGCGACTTTATATTGCTTAATTTCTACTAAAGGCATTACCAGCAAACGTCCCTAAACTCAGCAGGATTTATTTCCTAATATCGGAGCAGCAAAGCAGGGCTCCGGGGCAGTGGTAAAGGTTTCTGGGCAGGACTAAGCCGTGATGGTGGGCAAAGCTCAGGTGGGAGGAGGTTATCTCTTAACTCTTTCTCCTGAATCATGAGTCTGGACACCTGGTATGCATTTTTAGTTTCACACAAGCCTTCCTATCTCTTTCCTTTCTGCCCTTTCATGATCGCAGCTCAAATCAGCTATGGCCACCCTACTGAGCTGCTCCAGCCATGATTTGCACCAGCTGCCCTTTCAAATGGAAATAAGTACAGACTGGTCTGTGAATACAGACTTCTTGAAAGGTTTCCAGGATTACATTAAAGCAGGCAATTTGGACACAGAAGATCAAAAAGAAAGTCACAGTCAAAGTTTACCTAAGGTTTCAGGGAGCAACCCAATAAAGAAGCATGAATAATACCCAACGAGAGGCTAAGACTTCTATTAATTCATTTGTTTACTTGGCTCCCAGAGAAGCTCCTGCTACATTATTCTGCAAAGCAGGCTCAGGTGGCTTTTTATTTGCTTATGTAAACACCTTCCTCACCTTATGCCAAGTCCTGGTGGGTTTGTGAATGTCAGGCTAACACTGCCACTGTTATTCCCTTGAATGTCTGAGTTTATTCAATTCTCCATGGGATTATCAGGCGAGGAAGAAGATAACAAAGAGCTCCAGCTCCATCCTCTACAAGTAGGAGAACAGACACATTGAAAATGAGTCCAGCATCTCGACAAAAGTATTAACTCTGGAAAAATGTATGCCTTCTCCTCACGTAATGAAAAAGGAATTAGAAAACATCATTGAGAAACCAAATTAATGCAATGAGCTAGTGTCAATGTACAAGCTCCGCAACCTTATTTTTTTATGTTTTTCTCCTATTCAATTTCAAATGCACATAATTAATTATTGCATTTAAACTCTGTTCCCCCTCCAGAATGCAGCATGCAGACCAGCACTTAATGGTGTCAAAGCTCATGTCAACGTAAGACGAAAATATATATGTGTTCTTGTCATAGGATTTCTAGGTCTCTTTGGTGTAGCCAGACTAGTAATTAAGATGTAATTGGAAAGAAATTAATTGATATAGGTTATTAGCATCCCCATTGATTAAGTATAATCAAAATCAGTGTCTATATGAGATATTGATTGCCACTTGCTTTTTGTAAGTGTAATTGTAGCATGAATTGTCTGTGCATGGCCAGGCCTTTTATTGTTGTAAATATCCAACTGAAGCAAGAGATTAAATTCTGTACAAGCTCTAAAATGTCTGAAACTAGCGTGACACCCTTGCTTTTGTTTGTTGCTGTGAAGATTTAAATAGAGTGTGAAAGAATTGGGCTTGGAGCATCTCCCTGATGCGGAAAGGCTGAGAGAGCTGGGACTCTTTAGCCTGGAGAAGAGAAGGCTGAGGGGAGACCTTATTATGGCGTACACGTATCTAAAGGGTGGGTTGAAGGAGGATGGAGCCAGGCTCTTTTCAGTGGTTCCCAGTGACAGGACGAGGGGCAATGGGCACAAGTTAGAACACAGGAAGTTCCGTTCAAATACACGGAAACAGTTCTTTACGGTGAGGGTGACAGAGCACTGGCACAGGCTGCCCAGGGAGGTTGTGGAGTCCCCTTCCCTGGAGATTTTCAAGACCCGCCTGGATGCAGTCCTGAGTAATGTGCTCTGGGCAATCCTGCTTTGGCAGGGGAGTTGGACTAGATGATCTCTAGAGGTCCCTTCCAACTCTGATGATTCTGTGATTCTGTGATTCTGTGAATATTTTTCTGTTTCCTGGATTAGATTACGGTCCTTGTCATATTTGTCTGAGGATAACAATCTCTAGACTGTGAAGCAGATTTATAACTAGACCGAAAATGGGTCTGCAGTCTCTCAGGTCACATCTGGCAATGTCCGCAAAAGCCTGGTACTGAGGAAGCTAGTTCTGCTAGACAGACGGGCAACTGCAATGCACGTTTTAACTTCTTGCATAAATTCTCCAACTTGACCATCGGATTTATCCAATACCTAACACAGTAGGATTTCAGTTCCAGTAAGTTTGGAAGTGCTGCAAGTGCAAAATCACTGCATCTGATTTTGCTTATGGCACGTTTTGGCAGTTGTGACCAGTATAGGGCATTTTCACAGTCACTGTACTTGAAAATTAGACTACATGTTTCATCTGGGGTATTTGTGCTATAAGAAAAATAAAGACCTGATTGTGATGATTCATCCTTTTGAAGGAAATACTGAGAATTACAATATAAATAGAAAAATACAGTAAGTGATCGTGATGATTAATTAGAAAACTTACCTAATTAAACTTTTTGTTCTATTTAAAAAAAATTATTTAAAATCTGCTTATGCTGTTTCCGCTTTGTGGGGACTTGCTTTACTTTCCCTTTGCAAATTCAATGCAGAGCAGTGGGAAGAGGAGGGGGCTGGCAGTCTCAGAGGGTCGGTATCAGACTGTAATCTGGAATTCTTGCAGTGTTGGCGCAGTTTGGCCAAAGTCTCCATAGTTCCATGGCTGAGTTGTTCCCCTTCCTCTGACCAGGGAGTCATATTCTGTGGGTGGAAAATTAGGACCAAATATCATCATTCAAGACAGTTAACATCGCCCTCAGATGGTTTATTAGCCACATGCGGAAGGAATTTTGGAACCTTTTAGCTTCAGTATTGTTTTTCCAAATGAAAGTGGAGCACGCTGGTGAGGCAAGGCGAGAAAATCTGCACAGCTACTGTGGGTGCTGCTTGTTCTGCGCATCGGAGATGTCATTCTCCGGCTCCACTGCTGCTCAGTTCTTCTACTTAATTTTCATTAAACAAAATATAGATGTTTATTTTCCTCGATGACATTGCTAGTGTCGGAGGTGCAATCAGTTAAATTGGAATGGGATGGACACTTGCTCCTAACCTATTTAGGGTGTTGGGTCCTGTCACTCCAAGCTGGACTGCATGCAAAGAACAAATGTAGGTTGTCTGAGAAGGGTTTCCAAAGCTGTTTCTTCACCCTCATCAGCAAATTTAGAAAGAAATTTGAACTGAATGCATTCGGCTCTCGGAGTTGCCATGGTTGCAACACAGACGATCTAAATGTGGGAGATTATATAATCAGACAGAATGACTATTTATACAAAGAGTTTAATTTAAACAAAAAGGGAGAAAAAAGCAAATGTGCTGTACAATACATGACTTTGTCACTTTCCACTCCTGCGCGGCAGAGCTGCTGTAGCGCCGATGGTGTTAAATCACAGCACTCGCACATCCGTTCTCTGCAAGGTGTTTATAACGTGCACTAAATCTAAAATAAAAATAAAACCAGCATTAAGTAAAAAGTAATAGACCAGATCCAGCCAGGCAAGAAGGAGGCTGTTTTATTATACCTGGATCAGTGGCAGTATCTTCTTTATGGAAGATACACATGCTCTTCTATAACTTTTGTTGTTGTTTTACAATCCTATGGAGTTTTAAAATGCAGTAGTGTGGATCTCCTTCTTTGGAAGGGTCGTCCTGTGTAATGCTATCACAGGGACTAATTTATCTTCCCTGGAAGCAATTAAATGTATGGGGGCAGATGCTATGGCCCATATGATGTGACCTACACATGGTAATTTCATTCTTTCTACGTAATCTCCCAAACAACTTAAACGCTTTCTAGAAAGGAAAGTTTCTGTTGAAAGGATTTTGTTGTGTTTTGCACTGGGCTTTCAGGAGATGCAGTGCTATGCAGGGCTATGGAGCTAAACGTGGTTTATTTTAATTTTTTTACAACCTGGAGTGTGTGTATGTCAGTCTGGGGCCTTGCTGGGCTGCCTAAGGTTTGCAGCACAGGCAGAAAGGCCAGAAGAGCCTTTGGGATGTCTTTGGCCTCCCCTTTAAGCCAGCCTCGTGAGCAGCTTGCTTTTCTCCAAGCAAGACAATTTCGTTCTGCTCCCCTTTCCATCAAGGCAGGCTGGACTGGACCAGCAAAGCCGGCCAGCTCTTAAACTGCCCCCTCTCGCACTTATGGGGCCATCCGCAGCATCTGTTAGAGGCTGGCCAAAGTGGGATTTCTTCCCTATAGATTTCCCTTCAAATAGGCAATGGTGTTCCATAAAAATGACTGAGCTTGGTCGGGATTGTCCTGCGAGGTGCCATAAGCCGATACTGTGGCAGGGAGCAATAATTAATAATAATAATAATAATAATAATAAACAACATTAACTACAGGCAATGCAGGCAAATAAATGTGGCCCAGATGTAATGAGGGTTGTTTTCCTGCAGCTTGGTCTTGACTTTGGTGGTTGTAGAGTAGACAGACATAAACAGATTGCTTTCATACTTTAACATTATATGACTGGTTTTCCCTTGAGGACCCCTTAATGTCCACCGACTGGAAGGTGGAAGGAGTGTGTATTTATTAAGCATCTTTTTGGAGTGGAGGGACTTTCTGCCCAGTGGCAGCAAACACTGGGACAACCAAACTAAGCTGATGCTGCATTTTGGCATCAATCAACAGAGCCATTAGTTTGAACAGTGGGTGTTCCTCCTCCCTGCCTTTCACTTTCTGTGATGATAAACTTTCCATGGAGGTATTGTTCTGCTCAAGTGACAAAGAGAAATGGTCTGCTTAACTGCAGGGAGCAAGGACAGAAGAAAATCTCGATTGCAGATGCAAAAATGATATTAAAAATGTTAAGGTTGCACAGGTAAATCCAGTTAGAGGAGAGATACACAGAGCAGAATACCTCTATCCAACAGGCCATGGAGGAAAGTGTGTGCCTCGTTTCATCCTTTACCGATTTGCCATTTTTTTTAATTGTCTTGTTAGCATAGTGTGAATACATCAAGACTGTGGTTTGAGTACAAATGAGCTCTTTTTCTTTCTCGAGGAGCTTGGCCCAGGAGCTGGTGGTTGGCACCTGACACCCAGCATCAGTGATGGGGCTGCCATAACTTCCCATAAAGGGAACGCGAGCCAGCGATGGCCTCTGGTTTGCAAGGGAAGGGACATGCTCCCTGTGGTTGCAGGGAAGCTCACAACTGCCATCACTGCAGGGCTGTCTGGGGACGTGGCTCCGAGGGGAAAACTCGGTCCTGCAAGGAAAAGGAAATCGATGTCAAGCAGTTATCTCTTATGACTTGGGCTGTTCTGGGAATTAGATCCTGTCTCATTGCTGGGGGAGAAGTTTTGGATGGTTGCAGACTGTAGAACATAGTGTCTTTGGTAGGACCCCCTTCTTTTTTCTGTTCACTTCAAATCCCGTAACGTGTGTCTCTTGCCAAGGTAGGGTTCACCTCCTCTATCTTTTGGAGTGAAAAAAGACTTGCAAATGTTGGCTTTCTTCTGTAAAGTTCATTTTAAGGGAGTATAGAGAGAAAGCTTATATTTATAATTCAAGCAGGGAAGGCAGATACCGTTCTGTTTTTTTAAACTAAAAGCACTGTGTGAGAGAGGCCTTGCAGCAGCCCAGAGCAAGTTCCTGCTGCTCTGCTATAAATCTCAGAAAACAGGGATGATGCAGCCTCAGCTCTGGTTTTGTACAGGCTGTTGTCACTAGAACATAAGAGGCTTTTTTTAAAGGTGATTAATGTTGCTCTCCCACATCCCAAGCAGCTGCACGCTCGCTGTCTGCAGGGCTCGTTTCAAAAGAAGGGATATATGAGAGCTGGAGAAGAGTCTCCTGAGAGAGCGGAGCATGAGCATCTTCCTGGAGGTCGGAGAGCTCAAGCAGCTGTGCTACCGCAGCCTTGCAGAGAGCTGGAGGTGTGCGGCGCGTGTCTCTGAGTTAAATATCTGGCGGTTTCTTCTCCTGTTGAGACTATTAGCTAAGAGCTTTAAATGCTTCTGCTGCAGGCATACTGCTTTGTCTACCTGTCTGCCACGTCCATCTCGGTAAAGATAGTGATCAGTCAAAATGAATATGAGAAGTGATGCTTAAGCAAGGTTACTGGATGTGGGAAGCGTTTCCCATACACTTGTGGTCTGCCAGCCTCTGCTTGGCTTCCTTAACTGTCAGTCTGGACACAGTCAAAGAATATAGTCCTAACTGCATGTGCTTTCTAATCAAAGCCTAAAGGGAGCTAGTTTTCCATTATTCTATCTGCTGCGCATCCTGAAGCACATCTAGCATTTGCTTCCTTCAGACCCTGTTTTACAGGAAGATGACTCTGGTGCTGCTCCTCTGTCCTTCCAACCTGCCTTTAGCGACAGCTGTGGACTTAGAAAGATGAAAACTAAAATACAGGCAAGACAGTTTTAAAAACCAGAGGGGCTTATTAAATCTCTCCCACCTCCTGTTCAGCCTCCTATATACTAGCCTTTGGCAAATAGTGGGATGGTCATTAGAAGAGGATTCATCCCTCTGAGCTTCAGAGGTCCATGGTGTAGACATGTTGCTGGACTGAGTGACCCTTGGCTCACTAGAGAGGAGTTGGATGCTTTTAGGGGGCAATTCACCTGACTCTACCGTACTAACACAAGTGAGAAGCACACCCTAAAGATAGTTATTTCTCTCCTTTGACTTCAAAGGCAGTCCAGGGTGACCTGTTGAAATGGAGACATTTGCTTCTGGGCCAGGCATCCTACCCTGATGGGTCAACAGATCCATGAGTCTGCTGAATGAGCGTCAGAAATTTACATGGTGGGATCATGAATTCAGTTATTTGAAGGTGTTTTATTGTGTGTATTGGGTTGTGGGTTTTTTTCATTGTTTTATTTTTGGTTTGTTTTTTTTTTGGTTTGGTTTTTTTGTTTTTTTTTTTTTTAATTGAGATTTAAGGCACTATGCTTTGCATTGATTTAATTTCAGACTTTCCTTTTCATTGGGAATCTTCCCTACAGGCTCTCATGTTTATTTTACCATCCCCCAAATCCTATTCACTTATACCTGTTTCCTTAGTGGCATTTCTGTGATGACATGGGATTGTATTCAGGTCTTAAGGAGTCCTTTTTCATCTAGCCTTTTATCTTTCTAAATCTTGGTGTTATCTGACAAGTACTTCAAAGTGAAGTCTCATTGTCTTCACATGTCTGCTAAATAAGAAGTATGAAATAAGCTTAGTCCAAATCTCTGGAGGAACTTTTTCTGATTGACAAGTCCTTGCAAATATGTCCTGGGACCTGACTTTTCTGCCTAATAAATCATCATTAACTCTCACCAGATAAAGAGAGATTCTCTTCATCTGACAGGGTATCAATTCAGTTTCCTTAATGTATATAAGGTTTTAGGTGTCTCCACCAGCAGGCTCCAAGAGAGGCTTTTTGTCAAGTGAAAAAATGGAATTTGGGCAGCAGAACTCGGCTGCCAGGTTTGCTGGTGATGGACGAGGCAGGTGGGAATGCGGCTCTTTCCTCCTCTGCTTTATTGATCCTATGGCTCTGACCAGCGTAGCAATGTTTCTATATCAGTAAAACCAAGCAGAAATGAATAAGGGGGAAGCTGATGGCTTAAAGACAGTGTCAAAGCCAGAGAACTCTTGGGGAGAGCTTTTGGGAGGTCAGTGGCAATGATGACTCTGATGTGGGTCAGTGCTTCACCTGCAGGACAGTAAGTTACAGTGTGATACCAACTCACTGCAATACTAAGTGGAAGATAGTTTTCCGTTTTCTCAGTCATCATCTTATTTAGTCACGTCAACATGAGCAAATGTAGAAACCAGCATATGACATGCAAGCCACAGTTTCAGTGTTCATTGTTGGCTGGAACCATCCATGCTGGACTTGAAAGGTTTGCTCTGATTATTGGGATGTGCTTCATGTTATTTGTCCTTTTGTTCTGTAGTTCCTACTCTTCTGTTGTCCAAGGTTGTTTGTTTTATTTTTTTTAAAGAAACAAACAAACAAAACCAAACACACACACACGAAACCAAAACCAACAAACCTCACTACCACATTATCCTCCTCTGCCTAGGCGATGATTCTGAAGAAGGTTTTCTCACGTACAAATAAATTAAAAGTAATCCCAAAACTGTGCTGGTAGACTAAAGCAACTTTTAAAATAATAAAAATCGCAATAGTAATATAGTGCACAAATCTTCGCTCACATTAAATACAGTCCAGATATTTCACTAACTCCTTAGGTTTCTTTAGTTGTCTTTCTCATCCTTAAGCTTTTTAAAAATGTACTTGTAGATTTAAAAAAAAATTTAAAAAATACTGCTATGTATAACTGCAAGTTATGTCTTTTTGCATTTTTTCCCATAAACCACAAGATTAAAAAAAAAAAAAGAAAAGGATTTAAGGATTTTTTTACTTAATCCTTTCCCTGCAAGGGCTGAGCTATTAAGAAATGCACCAGACGGAAGTTTCTTAATGCACTCGCAGAAATGGCAATATTGAAATCACTGCAGTATTTTAGTCATTGTGTTTAAGTATCAGGATCCTGCTTAGAAAAGTGTATGAGTTGATACCCAAAGTAGTTTACTGTCTATTTGTTAGCTTAGTTGCCATGGCAGAGAGATCACCAGGAGTGAATTTGTGGAGAGGCAAATGCCACCTTATAATTGAAATTGGGCCATGGTCTTTGAGGAACACAACAACAGAACTTGTGCTGCCCATCAAAGGAGACATACAGGAAAAAACCTGACTGGGTGAGGCCTTTGAAGAGTCCAGGAGTTTTCCGAGATGCTGATGTCCCAGCAGGAGGTTAGTGCTCCCAGATCCACAGTGACAATAATGGAACCAGAGGAAGTCAGATAAATATGATGAGCTGGTTGTAATGAATTGTCTCAAATCAAATATACGTGGGTATCTTTGCCCAGTTGGGGCAAATGCTGAAGGAGGAAGCTAGGACATGGAGCAAACCACCAAAGAAACATGTAGCAGATGGCCGCCAACTAGCAGAAGACAAGATGAAGGAAGGAAAACTCATGTGGTCGAGGCTGTTATAAACACAGTCCGGGTGCCCAGATAAAGCTGTCGTCTACTGCAAAGTAAAAATAAGTAGTTTTCTTCTGTTAACATCAGCAGTGTTACTGTCATTGAGCGCAAACAAGATTAAAAGTTCTAGTCGAGTATATTCTTCCTGAATGTGTGAAGATGTTAATAGTCATCCTCTTACAACTGTATTAGAGATAAGCCAAGTCCTTTTTAATATATCTGCCCAACTTGCTTTTCAGCCCTCCCTGAATGCTGGCCCCATTCCTCAGGTATGCTGAACATTCGAGTCTGTTCTCCTTTGCAGCCCTGGCTCTATAAATAAATGAAGATTATTTCTATTGTATGGTCCAATTCTTCAAGCTTTTGACAGGGCTTTTAAAGGAAGCTACTTGAAATCTATGTTAACACAGAAAATAAAAATAAAACACCTATATCCCTCAAGACTTTACCCAGTACTTAGACTGTGAGAGCATCGGAGTGCAGACAGGATGTAAATGTGGCATTCAGGGAGCAGAGCTGCTGCTGCTTGCAGTGCCTTTGGGGCTTGAAGGAAAAATGACAGTTGGGGCATGGAGCAAAACCAGAAAGAAATGTGTAGCAGATAGCCACCAACTGGCAGAAGAGAAGACAAAGAAAGGAAAATTCAGCACCTCATGTGATTGAGGCTGTGTTATAAACACAGACTGGGTGCCCAGATAAAGGTATCATCTACTGGAAAGTAAAAATAAGTAGTTTTGTTCTGTTAGCAGCAGTAAAGTCATCAGTAAAGCATCACAGAGCACAAATTGCAGTCCCCCTTTTGTTTCTCAGGCCCGGCAAATGAAGGAGGCATTGGCTCGTGATAAAAAGGAAATTTCTTAGAGTGCCTTCCAGCACTCAGCCCCAAACGGCTCAGTGCTCGGCGCTTCTGCAGCGCCTCTCATATGGGAAATCGTTGAGTGAGAGACCTTGTCGCACGTCTGTGGTGCGAGGAGAATCACGTCATCCTGAATATCGGGAACACGGCCCTCTTGTTGGATGGGTTCGGAGCTGCTGGAATGCCAGAGGCCCGTGGCTTATCCAATTTCTCAGTCAGACAAAGCAGAGAGAAACAGCCCTGTGGAATAGAAGGTCCTGGCTCTGGTCCTGTTTTTTTACGGCATGTATCATAAACTTACAAAGGGTTCCCAATAGCACCAACGCTGTCAGGCTTGTTGCAGCTTTGCTGCCTGTTTATAGATGGGTGAACAGCACCCAAAAAAACCACAGTCCACCAAAGTTGAGCGGAATTCATGGGAGAAACTGACATTAGCTAGTCAGTAAATATTACTTTATCATGACCACTAAATTAGGACTCCTTTTGTAGTTTAACTAATATTTTGTAATTTTCAAGGTTCTGAAAGAGGTTAAACAAGTGTTGGTGTCTTACTACAGGTACTGGCTGTATTTTCTTACGGCCTGTTACTGAACTACTGCATCTCTCAGCTTTCTGTTGATGGCAGCTTCAGAAAAGTTGGCCAATTTCCAGAGCAGTTCCTTTTCTTCATCACTGTCAGCTTCTGTCAGCTCAGCTCTCGGTCATAAAAATTCTAAAACAAAGTCCACTGTCTGTCGTCTAACATCCCTTCCATTAGACATGCCCTGCACTTTCGTTGTGGGCATCTGACATTAACTTTTGGCACAGATAGTGTTTTACAAATCTAAAATACCTTACTGACGCTACCTGACCCTCCCTTCGCGCTTAGGAAATTGCCATAACTATGTCTATTTTACAGAAAAGCCTGAAAGGAGACTCAGACAGAAGAGATACCCCCACTTTGATTTGGGGCCGGTAATTTAGGTGTCTTGTTAGTTGTGCTCCCAAGGCTTCAGCCTGAATTTCCCCACTGTTAAATAATCGGCTCTAACAGGATATGTGTGTGTTTTATTCTTCTGGAAACAAAGCCTGCCCCAAAAGGATGTGCCCACAGCAGCAATTTTTGCCCATCTAAAACTGAAGCTTCAGTCTTGAACAACAGATGAGGATCTTCAGGATCCTTGCAGATCCTTTGCAAGAATTTCAATGTGCTTACAACTTTTTTATGATCTAACCTTCATTTATGTTTTGTCCTTATCTGTGCTGTTTTCCTGCAGTAATTCCCCAACCTTCTGCTGAGGTATGCTGTGTCCCCGCTAGCGGAGGTCTTGTTCCTCTATTGCCTGTGCTGCATTACTGGATCCTGTGGTTCAGTTTATAACCCGTCATATTTTCCCTGACTCTCTCCAGAGGAATAGTGCTTCTGATTAATTTTATTAGTGGGTTTATTTCAGTTCAAAATGAGGCGTGGGTTTCCAAGTGACAGAAAATAGTCCTTTTCTTAAAGTATAACAATGTGGTTCAGAGATGTATTATCTAGAGAAAATGAGAAGATTTTAAAGGCTTCTTTAAAGTAAGAAAATTTCAAGCTTGATTAAAAACAGAACTAAAGGGAAAAAAAAAAAAGGTTCAGCAGTAATTCTGAAACAGGAGTTGCAAAGATTGCTTCCACGAGTTACTGCCGTAGCCTGTCACACTCGCGGCGAAACGCTCCTGAACACTGGGTGGTGAAAAATCCTTCATCCTAGGAGTTAGTGTACAAAACTGAGAAACTTCCAGGTAGAAGAGAGGGGAGGGACTGTGAACTTGATGAAGTAAAGGAAGGAACCACAAACTCCATGGCAGTCTCTTGATCCAAGAGCCGTTGCACTGAATGGAGTGGTTTTCATCATAACACCCCCTGCCTTGAGTAAGGCTGTTCATCTTAATTTCTTCCTCTTGCCTTGAAAATGCCTGATGCAGTTGGGCATCTGGTGAACAATGCTTCAGTTCTATCTTGTTCTCCCATGACAGGTGGTGTTCTTTCTACACTGAGGACCATGTTCCTCATGAAACGTTTGCTCATTCTTATTCCAGCTTCCTACCTTTACAGCTGAGCTCCTTTCTCATCTTGGAATCATGTGCCTTGCCTCTTGATACAAAAAATGATCTGACTACTATATTTTGCTTAAATTCAATGATCTTCTTTTCCAGCCCATCTCTTTTTAAAGCATTCACCGAGCAAATTATGGAGTCTCAAGAGCAACCAAGTCTTCCTGTTCAACCGTTTCCTTCGGTTTAGTTAAAGTTGTGAAGATAGAGAGCAGAACTCATTTACAGACAACTGAATGTAACTTTTGTCTCTGCCTTGGCTCCAGAGAGCTCTTAATACAGAGCAATTTCCTCTCATCAAAAGCTTTCTCCAAGGTGGTGCTTGCTTTACTCGGAGTGAGCTTATATGCATTCATCTTTCTCAATACCTCATTAATCACACAGGGGAGGTCTGTTGTGGAGGATCCTGACTGAAATTTTGCCTTTTCTCTTGTTTGGTTTAAAATGGGAGTTAATGGCTTAATACCTTTGTAGAAAAAACCTCTCCAGAGCAGGGAGCGCTATGGGGAGGCTGGAAGGACTGGAAGCTCAGCTCAGCTCACAGTTGTTGACTCAATTGACTCAATTAAACCAGGAGTTTCCATTTAAGTTTTTCAATGTTATGAAGTTCAGCATTGCTTGATTCTAATATCCTCTATTGTGCCTTACAGAAGTGACTTACTTTTCCATGGCTGACATTTATAGTAATTTTCCAAATGAAAGATTGCATTGCTTTGTTCATGGTTATGCAGTTGTTCACGGCTACGTGTACTTAACTTCATTTTTGTGAGTTATTTACAAGGGCAGAGTTAACTATAATTGTTTGCTACACAGTTTGCATACAGTATACATACACACACAGTTCATATGAAATATTTATGATATTTGCGAATTTTTCTAAATGGCAAAGGTTGAACTACTGCAGAAAATTAAAACCAAACAAGTAACCCCTTTCCCCAAGAGCTCTAATTTAGACTTCAGAATAAGCTTCCAGCCCAACCTTTACAAATCAAATAAAGACTTATACTAAAAGTATTTTGCGCTTCCATGTGCCTGTATGCTCCTGGTATGCACATCTACCATGTCTAAGATGTTCGAATTTTCGTTCTTTGCCTGAAGGCAGTTTCTTTTCATGTCACTTGTGGCAGCACAGAGTAGATCTACCCAGAGAGAGATTGTTCTTAGCATAAGTAAAGTACCGTTGGAATACAAGATTGAACTTATTTATCATTTGATAGTTTATCAGATTTATTTATCATTTAAGTCTCTTCAAGAGCTCATTGGTGAGTCCAACCTATCAAGGCACACCTTGAAAAGGTAGAAGCAGTCATTCAGAAGAGGAAAGGAAATTAAATAGGTTCTGATTCGGTCACAGCTTAAGAAAGGTTTGAAAGCGTTTTAAGTAAGAAGGAAGGTATGATGAAACCCCACACCTAGCACAAACATAGGCCTCGCTCCAGCTTACCCCACTACCCAATCTTCAGTGTTAAAAGAATACTTTGAATCAGGCCCCAAATTAGCAAAAGTTTGACCTAATCGTGAGCTATACTGTTTTCTCATTTCTCTTTGATTTTAAATTTTTAAGATTCAGAACGCCAGCCTCTTTGACACAGGCTAATAGACAGAAATTTTACTTGTGAACTTCAGCTTAAATTTAATTGTAAATCATCACGAGTAGCCCAATTATTTTACTTGAAAAGAGGGCTGAAATAAGGATGTCAGCATGACCCTGCTAGTCTTGCACACTAACTAGTTAAACAAACTGTTGGGAGTTGAATTAATAGACTCCAGGCTGCTTAGTCCCATGGCAACAATCAGCCTTAAACATCTTTTTAACCTTTCATTAGAGATATAGGAAAAGGGAAAATAGTTAAAGAATTGAAGATGTTAGGTATTAAGTAGGGCTTTCATTTTAACAATATCCCTTAATCTTTTTTTCCTTTAGCTATTGAGAGAGCTTTTTTAAGGAAAACCCAGGTTTGGAGATTTTCAGGTGGTGCAAAAAAACCCCATATTTGGGAGAAAAGAGCGGTTAGTAGAGATAATGGAGCTGATGTTACTGCTTCTGCTATTGTTCCTGTTGAAATCTAATGCTGCTTCCCATGGGGAAAAAAAATGAAAAAAAAACCCAAACCCATGACAGTCACAAGAGGAGCAAGAAGAGATTAGCAAAGAAAAGCTGCATCCTCTGTCTTTTGTGGGACAGATTTTTCCTGGCAGTCTTATGAGTAGAGAAACAGAGATAGCCTGTGATCTCATCAGCTTCTCCAGCACTGGTGTGGTGATACTAAAGACTTTGCTTTTAGCTTCATTTCCAGTAGCAAACACAGCAGTGCTGCAAACGAGATAGTGAAGTCTTGCTTGGCTGATAGTGTCTTTTTTTGTTCTAATAGGAGAAGAAAACAGAAAAGGAGAACAGAAAATTTGTGTAGATCTGTGAGCACTAAAAATTAACAAAGCCTTATTTTCTATGGATGTGCGTCTGGTGGCTGATTGGATTTCTGTCCAAGAAGGTTACAGTGGAAACTCTTGCATGTTGAAGACCCTTATCTTACAATGACTACCTTATGTCCAGTAGCATTAGCTTAGAATAAAGCCCTATGCCCCATGTGGGGTTTTTATAGGGGACACTGAAAAGGTTTTTCTGCCTCTTTCCCTTTCTCCCAGCTGCCTATCCTCACAAGACTTTTGAAGATCCAATTGTCTTCAAGCTTTCCACTGTTCTGGCAAATTTGAGCAAGACAGACCTACAGGCAAGGTTGTGCGCGAGCTGAAGGGAATGAGGAAGACAGGGGGATCACACAAGCCTTGTTTCCATAGTAAATGAGGCTAAGAAGGTGGAGGAAGAAAGAGGAGACATATGGCAAGTGGGGATAGCAGGAACCAGAGCTCTTCTTCTGAGGGTGGCTTCAGTTTTTAGTCATATATTAGAGACAGAGATGTAATTTCCCTGAATCAGCCAAGATGCTTTCCAGGATCACATGAAGTTGCAAGTGTATCAGCGATACAGGAAATATTTGTTGTAATGGTAAACAGAGTGCTTCATCTTTATATCCATTGTCACAATACTCAATCACTTTCCCTATTTTTTTTTTTATTATTATTTTTAAAGAACCCCAAATGCTGATGGCTTACATAGATTTTTGGGACCGTTTTTTTCCTGCTTTTGCTGTTTAACACACTAAATATTGACAAATATCTTTTTACCTCTTCATCCAGTTGTGTTTAATGGCAAATAGCATTTATTATTCTTAGAACATAAACCTCTGCATAACATGTTTAAAGAATTGTGACCAAATATCAAGAATTCGTGGTGTTAAGGGAACGGCTAGGGTGTATGTGTCTGCAGTTCTAGTCGAAGAAACCTAATAATATTGTTACATGATATAGATGGAGTTTACTACTTGCTGTTTACTACTGATAATCTGTTTTATAATGTGTTCTTAATTATCTTCATTAAAAAGAGCTCAGAAAAATCTTGTTTACAGCAGCAATGCACTTATTGCCAAAAAAGCAAAGTGTTTTCCACACATTCTCAGGAGAAAATAGGTTTCGAATACACAGCTAAACAATTTGGATCGCACACTGGAAGCAGGCAGAGAGAGATGAATGCTGTAAAGGACATAGGAATTTTCAGTCCTGTGAGTACAGAAAAAAACAGGCAAGACACACACTAGGTGGTTTGAGAAGGGCGGCTTTACTCACAGCCTCCGGTCGATGTGACGTCGATAATCTGATGGAGCCACGGGGTTGGGTTTCTTCCACTTAGCGCTGGCAGGAGCCCCTCCTGGGGGCTCAGCCCCCTGCTGCCTCCCCCAGACCCCACCACAAGTCTTGGAGGTGGCAGTTGTCAGCTCATCTGTATTTTCTGACTCCTCTCTACATCCAAGCCCAGGGTCAGGTTAGACCGTGGGGCATGTGGAGGTAGTCCTGTGGTGGAAGAATTAAACTGTAATGGCAATGCCATACATCTTCCGTGTGTGCTTGGAAGATGATCAGCTAGAGAGGTGCGTTTCTTGACCTGGCGGGCAATATCGTCACTGGTGACGAGAAAACCAGTGCGTGTCCTTCAAAGGAGGTGCATGTGGTCCTTGTGCTGGGAATTGTGCCACTGAATCTGGATGCTTTGATTGAGTGCAACTCGTTTGACTCTGCCTGCCTCGTTACCTCAGGCTTTGAATGATTCATTGTCAGAGTAAAGCTAAAAGAAACCAGAGGATAAAGGTATCTTTATCTGCAAGCCCTGCTCTCGGTGGATTGCTGCTGCAGAGAGACCCAGCTCTGTGCTCCAGCCGCACGCGGCGAGCGAGGATGCTGCTGTGGGGAGGTGCTGGAAATTGAAGCCACTTATATACCTTGTGCCGTGTTAAATCAAAGCTGAGCTTGTCCCCATCAGCTGCATTCAAACCATGGGCTGCAGGGCAGCAAGAAGGAGGGAGAGACTGTTTTTTGTCAAGTGGCAAAGAGTGAATTAACACAGCGGGTAAAATTTTCTTGCTTTTAAGTAATTGTAAAACATAATGGCAGTTACCTGCCTGTTTTCTTGAGGGATTTGTACTGAACAAGGGGAAGAGCTGCTAACAGGATCCCAGGGTTGAGGAGAGATTTGAGAGGAAGGATCAGAAGAATTAAATATGCAGCATGTAGCGAGGGAAGATGATAATGAATGGGTATATGTGCCTGGCCCGGCACTGTGCCACTTGGTGCCAGCCACTTGAATGAATTTATTTAGGGAACAGAAGCAAAATAGCTGAGTTACCATGACTCTCCATCCAGAAGCATACCCTTTATTGTCAAAAATATCAGTTGGCTTTAAGGAAATCTTTCCTTCCAGTATCGTGGGGCTGAATTGTTCCCATGGGTACATTTTTGGGATGACCCAGTGGTCATTCAAATCAGTGGAAAGCCTTCCTTTGACCAAGATGTTAAATCCAGCTGTTTGAGGAGGAGGGGATATGATAGAGCTCTGTATATTTTGGAGGCTGTAAATGCGAAGGTGAGAGGAGGGGCTTATTTCATGTAGTACAAAGAGATCTATTTAAGCACAGTTACACTAAAATAGGAATTTTTATATGAGCCATAAGAGTGTCAGATGGCTCAGATAATAATAATATCACATAAAATAAAGTAATTGTATTGTATAAAGGTTGTCAGTTTATTTGCAACACATCTAGTCATAGAGCTGATAATTTTCTCTTAAATTAAAGTTGCACAATTTGCCTCTGAGCAAGAAATAAAGGGCTTGGTACTTTTTATTTTGTATTTGTAATTTAGCTTGCTCTGTTTATTGGATTTTTTAAGTCATTAACTGAAAGACAGAGGAACAGGCATTTACTCGCTGAAAACCAGTCCATTTCAGCTTAAAAAGTTAAGTCAGCCTTAGAAACTTGCTTTTAAAAAACCATTTGGGTGATGGGAGAGTGTCTCAAGGAAGGCAGAATGAGCATCGTGACTCGGTGTGGTTAAAGCAGGCAGGACAAGGCAGCAGAAGACACTTTGGCCTGACTGTCCTCAAGGGCTCGGACCAGACGGGGCTAATCTGATGGGGCTCTCACCGAGGCTGGGAACAACCTGCAGCAGAAAACTCTCTGTTGCAGAAAAGCACAGGCTAGGAAAAATTAAGTAACTGACTCAGTGTTATATGAGACAAAAGTCATCCACAGCCCTTAGGAGTGGGCTGACATTAACCTTAAGCAATTCGACCTTATGCCCACATGTCTCTCAAACCTGGGGTGGAAAGTGCGTATTTGGGAGCAGGAGACAGTCCTCCTTTTCAGCGCCTAACTATGAAATGTCCCCGGGAAGGGGTATGCCTCAACAAAACTTTAATTATTCAAAGTGTGCAATTTCAGCTGCTTGGTAATTGCCACTGGAAACTCTCATTTTCATGATGAGTGACAAACTGGTTCCAGTTCTGTATACTCAGCAGCAGGTCTTGTACTTCTTCTATCTCAGGTCATCAGTTTGGCAGCCTGCACTTAGTGGCACTGCAAATAGGCACTCACATTTTATTTACTCTCTGGATCAGGACATACGTAATTGTCAAAACTTAGAATAAAATCCTGGGTTTTGTCCTTGCTAAATGAGTTTAAAACTCTAACCCTTCAGATCAGTGAGTAAGGAAGATGAAGTAGTAAAGCAGACAACGTATGTGTTGCCAAATGGATTAGGAATTTCAGAACTCTCTCTATATAGGCTATAAGTCCCAAATCAGATTTGATAAATCAAGTGATATTAGAAGAGGAGATCTGCAGGGCTCAGTAGACTTAAATATTGCAAGGAACTATTGCTCTCATATCCATCTCAACATACCATTGTATGCTGAATATTAAATGGCGATGGATCAGTCTCCCTACGCTTGTTAGATTTTTGAAAGACAATAGATCAGTAACTTAATAAGAAAAAAAGCAGTCCAAATTTCTATTCAACTGGAACTGCACGAAGGATGATTTTTAGCTCTTCATTTATTTACAGCAAAATTTGCTTCCCCTCCATGGGTGCAAACCAGCCACAGCAGGATATACCAGGATGGCGCAGGAGCATGGTTAAGATCTCCAAGACTTGCATGTAATTTTCTATATTTTATTGAAATGATTCCAGCTAGAAATGAAAGCAGGATTAGAGCGTGGTCTCCACCTGTAACATGTTTGGACAGCACAGTCAGGGAGTCTATACGAGACCTTTAATCCCTTCTGCTCCAAACAAACGGGCCAGCTCTGCACGGAGTTACAGCGAAAATCTTGGTGGTTCTCAAACTTGGGGAGTTTGCTTGTGGAGACTTGCTTCAGGTTCGTACCAGTTCACGCAGTGGCACAGACGGTGTGTAAGGAAACACTGTGTGTGTGACATGCTGTACTAAAAGGACAAACCACAGGGAAATCGTTCAGTTAAGATGCAAAGATGCGGCTTCAGCATACGCAGTGTTTACAACATACGACATTGGGAGTTTAGGACGCTCTGGTAAGACTTCAGAGCAGTAGGGAATGCATCTTTGTTCTTATCCTTTTTTGTGTCTTGTACTTTATTAGAGTAGAATACGTGGCAGAAATCTGTCTCGCTTTCTGTCAGCCTGTCGCCTCCGCCGCTGTGCAGAGCTGAAAGCAGCCGCCGGTGGTTTCGCTCTGGTCTGGTGAAACACAACCCTCCTCGCCGAGAGTGCACCTCCGAGAACAACCCATTCGTGTCTTTGCATTTCTCCTGCCTTCAGCTCCTCTATGCCCTAATTCCTGGTGATCTCCCGAAGAGTCAAGCGGTATCGTTCAGCTGTTCGATTAAAGAATATGTAGAAAGATGCTGGGGATTGCGTGCCAACGCAGGCAGAGCTGGGGTCAGCCAGGCAGCAACCCAACAGCAGAGCATCTGCAACGTGCCATGAGTTCCCCTGCTGTGGAAGGACTTCCGTGGGGTCGATGTTCCTTTTCATCCACCAGGTTTCTTCCAGGTTTCCTGGAAAATTTTAAGTCAAATGGAAAAGTTACTTAGACCAAATGTGATGAACTAGATAATTTTGAGGATATTCATGTCTTTTTAGGTCTGTAATGTAGCTACTCTGGACAGTCCTCTGCTTCTACCTGTAGTTCTTGGTAGACAATTTTCTCTTCTAAATGTAGGTGCTCTAAATTTCAACTTGGACACCTGTAGTGCACTGAAGCAGAGGCCGCTAACAGCGTTCAAACTGCCTATGTCTTCACAGCCAGTTCAGTCTTTACTTTAATTGGGGTCTGACAGCTCCAGTCCTGTTGCCTTCTGCAGAGATATCAAAATAACAGTACTTAGCCCTGCTAAACCAAGGATTATTTCAGATCTGCTTTTTTTTTTTTTTTCCTTCCAGCCTCCCATGAAGTGTAAAAGTGGCTGCTAGAGAATCTGCTCAAAAAAGAAAGGTAAAAATACTTTTGTCAACTTAGTTTATAACCTACCTTAAAAGCCTGGGTGGAATTCCACAGACAGACTATTTCTCCCTGGTAATTATGATCATTTTTCATTATTATCACAACCAGGATCCATTTAACTAAAGATATTCTCTTTAGTAATGTCTTTTTCTGCCATTCGCCAGTGCATATAGTTTGCCAGCACCTATTTCTGTGTGTCCCGGTTATGGAATGACAAGCAGAGATTGGCCAGGTGCAAAGTATGTGTATGTGTAAATACCTGAATTACTCGGTCTTGGAAATGAAGCCCCTATAAAACCATCTAATACAGGGAAATGTTGGTGTAGTGTCCAATCTAATGGACCAATGGGGCTCCCAAGGAAGGGAACGCTGCCCAGTCGGACGTGCACCCTTGGCTCTGAAAAATCACGCCCTAATGTGTACGACTGTGTACATACGATGAGCCTATTTAAAGGGAAACTAATTAGAAGTATAGACAATCCACCTTTCTTCAAATGAAATTATTGTAGTCTCTGATCCATAAATCTGACATTTATACATATTTATATGGTATTGCTTAGTGAATACCTGATTAAGGAATACAGCTGCCAAGTGAATAAATTTGTTGTTAATCAAATGGTACTATAAAGACAGATCATCAGACCTATTAGAATATATTTATTCAGCAGATAAATCTGCGTGCTGCAGCCTGTTAGTGCAGTGTGTAATGCAAATCAAATTGTTCTTTAGAGCTAAACCTTGAGCTTTGCCAGAATCAAAAAGACTTTGCATGGAGGCAGAGGAGATGAAATCCTATATTTTAACTGAGGGCGTGAGAGCCCTTGGCATTACGTCTTGTATTGAAAGTAAATTTCACCCTAATTGAACACTAAAGACTGAGGAATGCTTAAGTCTGTGCACTGAAGATTTTACTGTGGTACATAATTGCCTCTCTCTTTTGTTAGTGTATCTAATTCAGCAGTATAAATTACCAGCTTAATTTTTTTCTTATTGTGTGATGCACTAATACTATTATTTTGTACTAGCAAGAATTAGCAACTGGCATTTACGTTTATAGATCCTTTCATCCAGGGAAAATCTAATAACAACATTGGTCTAAATATTCCATTAAGGGGCTGAAAAGATAGCCCAAGGTAACTGTGAAATGGCCACAGTGTTTACCAGGATCCTTCAAAACACTCCAGTGACTTTCATGAGCTTTGAAATGTTGGTACATTTGCGAATTCAGATTTGAAGTGCCGTCTGCAGGATTGTATTTCATGCTGAACCATGAAATGGATATTTGTGCTTCAGACGTTAACGGAGGGCAGATACGGGGCTTCTAAAGCAGTCCGGGATGTGAACTGCCCGCTGCTCTCTGACAGACACCGAGTCTGCCAGCGTAGGCGCATGTTGCTGAAATGTGTAAATTCCCCCAGTGAAGGACTTGTCTGTGCCTTTACATCAGTCCCTTGCCAAATCTGGGCAATGTTTTGATGAGAAACGCTACGTCTGCACATAGCTGAAGTGTTCAGGGCAGTTTTATATTCAGCACAACCCTTTTTATCCTAATCATGTACAACACGTGCAAAACTCCCGGTTACTTTGCATAAGATATGAAATGGGGCAGGTGGCCCATTTTTGTCACCTCCAGTCTACTTTTACTCTTACACCCCCACCTACTTTTCCTCCTCAGCCTACTTTTCACCTGATGACTATTTGCTGATGGTAGTAACTAGAACAGTCCTGCTTTAGGTTGTGTTCAGTTGCAATTATTCCTGCGAACTTTATTAGTATCTGTGATGAGAAAAATGATGTGACGAAAAAGTCCACGAAGAAGGGAGAAGCTTTTGAGAGGTTGAGGTTTGTGACTGCTTGGCCCAGATTGCAGATGGGAAGAACAGGTATTACCCTGGGATGTTTTGTTTCCTCTGGCTGCGGAGGACTTGTTGGGAAGGTGGAAAAAAGGCTCGGAGAAAATCAGGAGTAGGCTGGGCTACAGTTTGCTCCCAAGGCACTGCCAAGGGAGCAGGGCTGGTGCAGGGGAGAGTGAGGAGCTGAGAGTGTATCCAGGGAAAGATTGTGGTGCTTTGCATATCTCCAGGAGCAGGGTGAAGGAAAGCATCGCAACTGCCCTGCGTTTGCTGGTCTGCTCCTGGCACAGAAGAGCGGTTTCCCACTTTATCTGCTGTCCAGGATTGAATGTGAAAATCTAATCTAGTGCCTTATTAATTGCATTTATCATGTACTTTGACCGTCTCACGTGAACGTTAGCCGTTAATTTGTCTCTGATGGCCTGCTCTTAAGAAACCTTTGGAGCTGCTTCAGAAAATGGTTTTCAACCCAGACATTCTGGGTAATTTCTCCTTAAATCCCAATTAAATCCCTTCCATCTACTCCATTCGTTGCCAACAGAACCGCGGTGGCAAGTGCATCGAATGCAGCTCAGTCTGCTTTTTTGTGCTGTGAATGGTGCCTTCACCATTGACTATCCAGTGGGCAAACAGCAGCAGTTGGCACTTCAGAGCTCGGGCCAAATAATCCAATAAATGAGATGGAGAAAATGAAGACTCAAGTGTCTTAAGACACCCTCGGCATTCTTACATGTGTACACAGATGTGTACAGATGTGTATGTGCACACATGCACACGCAGTGCAGTGCTTCTTGAGTCCTTGGAGATGGTCCTGGTGGTTTCCCAGCATTGATGGGGATCTACACCAAGCAAACTCTATGTCCGTAACAAAGCAGCTTTCCAGTACGATTAATGGGTTAGATGAAGGCTTTAGATATTGTCTTTTTTCCTAGTATACAGTACTTTATTCTTTACTCATTATTCTTTCCTCTAGCTTGCGTTCAGACAGAGGCTTGATGGTCTTTATTCCAGAATTTGTGTAGAAGCTCTTCCTCACAGTGAGACATTTCAACTGAGATCCATTTTGCGCTCATCAGCATTTCTCAGGTTTGCATTGAATAACTGAAATGTTGCTGAGAAGGAGAAATATTAGTTTTGGCAGAGTCCCGGAAGTTTTGCAAACAGCGGAGTCCACCCTCATGTCTCAGTTGTGTCAAAAGGTCATTTTTTTATTTTTCATTTTTGAAGTTGACAAAAAAAAAAAAGAGGAGCGCTATTTTGTTTGAGACTACAGAGGCTCAGCAGTAAGAAATTTGGAAACCTATATTCAGAAGCATCAAATGTGTATAACCTTGGGAAAAACAAGGCTTATCCTGAAAGCAGTGAGTGACAATGGGAACAGAACATGAGTGAGAATTTATTATTTTTTTTTCTTTTTTGGAGGTTGCATATCAAGAGGGAGAAATTGGCAAAAAATACTTAGAAAATTCAGAACAGACAGAAGAGAAAAGATTAAGCAGTGATTATAAGCATGCTGTCTGAAGAATCAGGTCGTGCATATGCTTAGTTTATGCATAGCTCTGTGATCTCACATCACTTCCATCCATCTCCCTTCCTGTTTGTTCTGTTCCTTTGTGTCATCCGAAGCTAAATGGCAGGAAATCTGTGAAAAGACCTGTCTGCTGCCTTGCGTTTATATATCATCTAATGCAAAGGGTTTCAATACCAACTGGAGTTTCTGAATACTGTTGTAATACAAGTTCAACCCTCCTTTTCTGTGTACCAGAGTCAATATGCATATAGATTAGTGTTCTAGTTTCTCACTAAAGTACATACAATTTGAGTGGTTTAATACTTTCTGTTCAATTTTCAGGTTCATTTCAGCACAGGCAATCCTTATCTGTGGTCCCCATTGTGCTGAATCGTTACAACCGCCAGATTACGAGATGGGTGCGGATTTCTCGTAGCTCTCGCGGGCGCCCTGTTTTGTTTAGCTGAGGTCCTCAGCCCCCATCAGTCCCACCTGAAGGCCACAGGGTTTGTTTTCCCTTTGCTGTCTCCCACGGAGAAGAAGGATGTGTGGAAAGGCCTACGAAACTGCATCAGTAGCAAGTTTGAGAAAATTACTGAATCCACAGTGATGATAATCATAGCCTGAGCAAACTGACTGAAATTAATGCACCATCTGAACAGTTCTGTCTGCTGTGCCTTGATATTCCTCGTTTAAAATGAATCTCTCTAGACCTGAAGGCTGTTTGGAAACAGCTGATGGTGCCCATAATGAGGATTCCAATCTTCAAGTCTCCAAACTGAAATTAGACATATGTCCTGACATGTTGACATTAATTTGAGCTGTTATAGCTATAATGGGTTTATTTTGCTAGCATTTTTAATAGAATTTCAGGGGAGACAGGCTTTGCTCCGTGAGTCAAGTTGGCGAAAGGCTGCGAGCAGCCATAATTCCAAAGGTTAATTTGAAAACGCTTTTCTCGACGGAACTTTTCTGAATTGCAAGGTTACTTGAAACCGTGGCATCGTAATAGCCCGTGCTACGGCTGGAAAAGCGGGCTGGATGGTGCAGTGGGAATACACTAGCCTTACATTTCCAGGTATCAGTATTCAACTCCAGCTTGACTCCAAGTAAAATGCAATAATAAACAAAAGCAATAAAGTAAAAGTAATAGATTCATTCTACTCCCTATACACAACATCAATGTACAGGCCAAAAGCCCAGGTCCAAACTGCAGTTTTCTACTAAAAAGACTTTTAAATATTGACTAGAATAAACTGGCTGAGCATGTTGACTCCATACAGGGTGGGTTCGGTACCTGGTTGATGTGATTTTCGTGCCTCCCGTGGGGCGCAGGGCCAGTGGCCGAGCTGGTGGCGATGGGGGAGCACCGCCGAGGGCACGAAGGAAGGGCAGTGGTGTGCTCCCCTGCGGGAGCCTCAGGAACGCCACTCCGTCACAAGCTGCTTCAGCTTCCCCGGGACAATGTCTTGCAGACACTGGCTGTTTATGGGAAAACTGCAAATGGGAAGCAAAATCGGTCGTGAGGATGGCTGAGTTAAAATGCTGTGTTTGGATCGAGGTGAATTTGTAGCATTTTCTGGATTGCTGTGCTCTGCTGCTGGCAGATAATTGGTCACTTAAGACATAGTGTTTTAGTAATTTACCGTGTAGCATCAGAGGAGTGAAAAAAGACCCACCTTCATGCCGATAGTTTCCTTTGAGTGAAATTCTGAAAAAGCCCCACCTGCTCCAGGGACTGCTGATGGTGGCGGAGAGCCTGTCTGCTGCCCCACAGAAAGTCCTAAGATGAGCCAAAGTTAGGCCAAACCAACTCGTTTGGTTTATTAGGTATCATTTAAATCCCGCAGTCTCTCTAGGGAGATTCTGGGGAGGGATGACCGCCACCATAAGAAATAACTCAATTTAGGAGAACGGGATGTAGCAACTAGCTGTTGGGTTTGAAGGGTAAAATGTCACTGATGGCAGATTTTTAACCCAGTGCAATTCAGCAGATATTGGATACTTTTATTTCCTTCTGCTGACTTTATGCAGTGGAACAGGAGGTGGTTTGCAGAGATTAAACAATATTCTGTCCACAAATTAAAATCAATAACTTATTTATAGGGCTGCCGATGCCCCCAGAACAAAGCGGGCTGGCCAAGTGGCTGTAAAAGCCCCGAATCAAATGCCATGATGTATCTCCAGCCCATCTACGCAGTTGGCTGTCTGTGACCGCAGACAAAACACAATCTCTCCAGTAATTGTCTCGCTTGATAATTGTAGTACATAAATAAATATGATTCCTGAACCAAGTAGTGGTGATGGTTGTTTTCAGATCTATATGCTGCCTCGTTGTTTCCCGCATATGTCATTGTGAAACCTAATATTGCTCACCAGGATTTTTCAGGAATCCATTTCTTTCTGCGAAAGGGGGCTGGCCAGACACTGCACTGTGTTTTAACCTCCTGTAGATGCTCAAAAGAGCAAATCACACAGCAGCATTGGGAGCACGACAGAAGATCGAAGCCCAATAATGTTTTTTTTCATATGCGTTTTGACAAGCCCCTTCCCACCACGGCAGCAGTGGTATTTTGAGAAGATGGCAAAGTTCAGCATAATTGCAGTTCTGCACTGTTGGTACGCTGTGCCATTGTGTTCTTCTTGGCACTGAAAGGCTTCCAAGATGGCATGTCAGCAGTGAGATCATTAGCTGGATAGGAGGCCTGGCAGCAGCTTTTTCCAATGGGAAAACACCCAGAAGTACCCTCTCCTTCCAGTAGCTGCCTTTCCTCTCCTCACTGGGTGCAAGGCACCCTGAGAAGGATGTTTGTTAAATCCGAGTTATCTTTTTCACCTGGTACCCAGCATTGAGAATGCATATTTCAAAACACATCATAAACGTGGCTAAGTTGCCCACAGCAACTTAGGGATCATGTAACCTTCTACTGATACACAGCCGTTCGGAAAACAACAGTGCATGAAAACACTGGATAGCAGCGCCAGAAGGACCGTGATATCCTCAAGTCTGACCTCCTGCCTAACACAGGCCATAGATTTCATGAAGTGACTGGAAGTAAAGGCAGTTCTATCCATCTGTCTCTCCGTGAGAAGCTTCTGGTGGTAGGACATAAATAGCCAGGGTACAAAACAGGCAGGACATCAGGGTTGATGCCTCTTGACTTTTAGACCACGTTCAGGTGGCTCGACGCTAAGTCCCTAGCTTCTTTTCTTCCGTACATCCTTCTGGTCACCATTCCTCTTCCTTGAGGTCTTTTGGCTTTTGGCCAGTGCGGGGTCACTGGCACCTCTTGGGAGTCTTCACTGCAAGTCTCAGTGCAGAGCATTTTCACGTGGAGCTCCAGGATCTGAAGACAAGTCATTACACAAGAATTGTTTTGAGCAGTTTTCTCTCTCAGAGTTGTGAAATGAACATCTTGGAAAGGTGAACTGTGTTTTCAGAGAAGTAGTTTACAATAAGAATCATATATTCAGGCGATGCTTTTGGTGGGATTGATGAGGTTTTTATACCTGGGACTGCATCGAGCGTGTATTTCTTAAAGACTGTCCCTTCAGGTATTTGGCCTGAAGAACCGGTAAGTATTTGAGCATACAGACCTTGGTGGGATTGGGATGTAGAAGGCCCAGAATTAGACTCTCTCTGTCTCTCTCAGGCTGGGACCACTGTATCCAACAGCTTCTGTGAGTTGTAGCTGAAGCAGATACGTATTCAGGTTCTTGTGCACTGGGCTTTCGTCTTTCATTCTCTCTGCCTGTGAATATATGTGATCTTTAGCTTTACATATCTGGTCTGAGACTGGTAAAACAGAGAGTAACTTTCCCATCCTGCCTTCTTCGCAGCCTTTTTAGAGGCCCTACGGCTTTCTGCCCTTTTCTTCCCCCTGTGTTAGTGCCTTGGGCAGCCTCAGCGCCTGCTTCGTTAGCAGCGGCTCGCAGCAGCAGAGCAGCGCTGGAGAAATCTCCCTACTCCCGCCGAGAAAATCCAGTGAGCGGGAATGGGAGGAGAGATGAAAATAGATGCAACACAAATAGTCATTTTGCAAAATGACTTTTTACCAGAGCACTGCTCTGAATACATAGTGACACTGTACAGATGACTCTTGGCCCGTTAAATAACAGTTTTCCCTATATTTATTGCTCTTGAGTTGTGCCTGGCAGTTTTATTGCATGCAGACTGGCACATTATGAAAAGAAAAGTAAATAGGTCTGTGGAATCATGGCCGCAGTATTCCTGTTTAAGGGGAAAACAACTCTTTGGTTTTACCACATGTTTGAAAAGAGAAGACAGTTCTCCCTCAGTGTTTTATGGCAGTTCCCCCTCCCACCTCCCCCTTCTACCTTAAACAGTCTGGATTTGTTTGGCTTGTATAATTAGGCGATAGCAGCTGATCGGATTTGAATCAACGGCATTATATCATCGCAGAAGCTGCCTCAATTGATGGACACGAGAGGCAACAGTCTGTTTATTTGCAAAAGCTATAAAATGGCCTGCCTGTGCCATGTACACAGAAAAGTACATTAGCTTCAGCTTTTTATAATTCTTTGAGAGTAGATATACTGCTAAGGCACTTGAACTCTATTATGATGTCAAGCTTCTGCTATTTGCTATTATCCTTGGGACGAAAGCAAAAGAAATCCCATATATGGTCTCATGAAAGAGAATCTATTATTTGAAAATAATTGTGCTCATAGCCCTGAGTGTGCCCTTGAACCTATACAAATTAAAAGAACCATTATCAAAGTTCGTACAGTATTTATTTAGGCTAAACCAGCTCTTTCCTAAATACTCGCAATGACGGTGCACAGCACCGGTGCTGAAGATATGTTTTACTGGCTTATTTCCTTCCTTACAAACCCGGCGAGAAAAGACACAGCTAGCTTCTATCAGCCAAGATTTGGATTTAATGACTTGCCCTCTCTCCTCCCAGCCTTTTCTGTCTGGTCAGTTAAGAGCAGAAGTAACTCTTTTTTTTCAATGTATACCTCCCTATTTTTGCCCTCAGTTGCTATTATCTCCAGCTGTGAACATCTTCTGGCCAGCCTTCCTTGGTACGCCTGCGAGTGCAACAGCACCCCAAGGATGTCGGTACGTAAGGATGCTGGCAAACCCAAGGAAGCAAAATCCCACAAAGCCAGGAGTTTTTCACTGATTTAACTGAGACTTAGAGACTTAAGTAGGTGGGTATAAAGCTGCGCTTTCTAGTTCAAGCGTATCCCTTCCAGCAAAATAGTTGAAATTGTCTGCAGGAACTCCTACAGGATTAGAGTTGAATTACTTGCAAGACAAGACATATATCTAATGTATGCAGCAACTTGCTGCTTGTTCACAATCAGATTGATTTACCGCCTGAAATATTATTAATCCTTTGAAATATTTTTTTTTTTTCTTTTTGAAGTTGAAAAGCAGGGTAGGGTTTTTCTCAGTGCCTAAGCAATCACACAGATGTTTCAGTGTCCCTGCACCCCCTGGCCCCTCCAGTCCCTGCGGTGGCAAGTGGTTTGGGGAGCAGGGGAATGAAGGCAGCCTGGCCTCCGACCAGCTGTGGGGGCTCCGAAGGGGCTGGCTCGGGCTCTCCTGATGTGGATTCCCGGCTGCCTGGTAGGAACTGAACTCAACATGCTTCAGCCTCAGCGGAGCTGCTGGCAGGATGCGTTTCTTAAGCCTGTCTGCCCGTTTTAATGAATGCTTTAGGAACGACTGCCTTGGAAGCTGGTCACGTTAGGATGAAATGGTCGAAGGTCTCAAAAGATTGGATGTAGGGGAGAGGGAGGGCTCACTGTTGGGCAAAAGGATCACAGGAGCTTGTTTGCTTAGCTTAAGGAACTCAGTCGAAAACAAGCTTTGCTCCCCTTCATTCTCACTGCTCTTCCATCTATAACACAGCTATAACAATATCCAGAGCTAAAATGAGTGGAAAGAATGAAATGCATCTTTGAAAGAGAATTTCTGTAGTGCCATGGGTCAACGTGGTTCTCTGCTGTCCCCACATCCCGGCTCCAATTGCTGCTCGCGTCGCTATGCAAAAGAAGTTTATTTGTCTCTCTCGGGATGCTCACTCGTAGCGTGGAGTGCGGCAGCGCAATTGGGGCAGGCTGCGCGGGGAAAGGGTCTGCAGGGCTTTGCTGGCTGCTGCGTGTCTCGGATCCGCGACAAGAGCGCACCGGCTGAGATATATGTGCAGGAAGATTACATTTCGTTGGGAGAGGCTGTGCCTGGCCTGGCTGGGGCTCTCGGGCTCATTTTCATAAATACCAGATTTATTGTGACATTACAGCGAGTGTTTTTCTCTTGTCTGAGAAAGGGGAGAACGAGCCAAACAACAGCACTCGGCTAAACAGGCTCTTTCCATTCAGCTATATAAAAGGTACCCTGCCATACTTGTAAATATGAGAGAGAAAATGGTGTCATCAGCCTGTAATAAAGTATTCGAGCCTCAGATTGCCATCTGTCAACGATATTTTAGCTTATTTTCTTTCAGGAAAGAAAGTGAGCTTATTTTCTTTAATCTCCTGAGAAATTACTCCAGTTATTTACAGCATTGCATTTTCTTTAAAAAGATTGTGCTGCAGCCAAGGGGATTATTTGACCAAATAGGGTTTTTTTGCCTTTGTTTCACTGCATTAGCTTGTTTTAAAGGAGTAACGAAAACCTTAGCTGGTGCTTTGTGGAGGCTGCTGCAAGTTTCTTTACTTGCCATTTCTCCTTTCTCTGCAAAACCCCGTGATCCGGTGTTATCAACTCCGCACCCTTTAGAAGTTCTGAAACCCAGACAACCCAGGACGGCGTTCTAAAAAGTCAATTTTCACACTGTATTTTCGTGCTTTTATTTGCTCTCTGTTTTGAGCCTCAGCTCGTCGAAAATGCTCTACCATTTGGATGCTGTCAGGCTGGGAGCTTTTTTGAGCGAAAGCAGGACTTCGCAATCACCTCAAAGACCAGAGACCCCAAATAAAATGCCTGAAAAACCAGAGCAGGCAGCACTCAGTCGGCACCGGGTATGGTCCTAATTTTGGTGCAGATGTACAGTAGCAGGACTAGAGAAAGAAAAAGCAGTTACGGTGAAGGAAAGTAGCCTTATTTGCCTTGTGATGGTCAGGGATGTCTTGCCAAGCCATAAGCGGTGTGTGGGTAAATAAAACGACATGGACTGGGCATATTCCCTTTCATCACTGCTAAGTCCATCTTGAGGAGAGTGTTCCTCACTCCAGATATATAACCTGCATTTAGCGAGCTGAGGCAGGATCAGGCATTCAGAATTTTAATTACACTCGAGGGACTCTGGTGAGATCAAATCCCGTATCCTGATAGCAGGAGGCAGGGAATCCACCCGGAGGCAGCTGCACACAGCTACTGATGTGCAGATTTGAAAACTGGGAAACCTTTCCCCATAGAAATATTCTTCCCTAAATATTGCAACTTCCATTTGCTAAAGCTGCTGATGTTGGAAAAAGCCTAAAGAATCGGCCCCAAAACCCATTATTCTTTTCACTGCCAGCTAATGAATTTTCCCTCTGCCCTTCTACATTAGTTTTCTTTTAGCGAGAGACTTCTTTTTTTTTTTTTTTTTCCATATTACTTTCAGCTATCTCTGGTGTTGGAGCTTTGATATCTAGTTAGTACAATCTGTAAATACAACTCTGCAGACATTGCTCAAGGGCAGATTTTGACCCTGAGCACTCCGGCAGTTTCTTCCTTAGAAAATATATCTACAAATCGTTGGGTAAAGATAGGGGCTGACACTGCAGGCTGCTGCTTCAGCAAAGAGTTAATGCGAGGAGCGAGAAGTGGGATGTGATGGTGGCCGAGCTTATCCCTGTCACACACAGTTGTTTTGGCATAAAAATACTCTATTATGACAAAGTGTTGCCAACTCTCACCGTTTTAATACGGTTCACACGTTATATTTGTTTGGGCTTTTTTCCTTAAAGTCCTGGTTCCTGGAGTTACGCCAGTTTGAGAAATTCAGCTTTCCCCCCCCCTAAAAGTAAGTTTCTACTTCATGATTAAGAACAAAGGCTTGAAAATATGATTTAAATGCATTTTAAAGATTCAGAAAAGCAGAAGATAAATAACTCAAGATGTATTATTTTTCTGAAGGATAATACCTCATGTTTTTGTGAGGGCTGACTCGTGACTTTTAAATGCTGATGGTTGGCAGCACTGTTGTTACAGTTTCTGAGTAAGTTTGGGTTTTTTTGTTGTTGTTGTTATCAGTCATTTCTACATCTATGTATTTATATACATTCCAAAATAAATGCATGTAACTCACGTGTTTCTACTGCAGGAACTGGTTTCTGTATATCTGTATGGACAGCTATATAGATACAGCGTTAGTCTAAAGAGTGGGGAGCAGCAGTAAGCGAGAGGTATGGTTTAAATGTGACCACGGTATCTCTGTCTAGGCGTGTAAAAAAGGTAGGGAACTTAAACCCAGAAAACAGCTTCCTCCTCTCCACATCAAGCTGATCTACTTCAAACTTGCTCAGGAGGAATTGTTGGCCCTCTTCACACTAATTCAAAGCTTGCTTCTCCTCGTTTGAAGATGGAGATGTTGCTTGCACAGAACGGGTGCTTCCAGGGGTGATGCTCAGCAGACAGAGCTCCTCACTCCCATCACCTGCCTCCGGGACTGACTCTTTTTACATGTTTTTTTTAACGAGTTAACTTTGTACAGGCAGGTTGTACGCTGAATGAGGTGCCATCCATCACAAAACATAAATCTTGATATCACCATCTACTCTGGTGAGTGAGACCCCACCTGGAGTACTGCCTCCAGCTCTGGAGCCCCCAACATGGACCTGTTGGAGCGGGTCCAGAGGAGGCCATGGAGATGCTCTGAGGGCTGGAGCCCCTCTGATGTGAAGACAAGCTGAGGGAGATGGGGTTGCTCAGCCTGGAAAAGAGAAGGCTCCAGGGAGACCTTAGAGCCGCTTCCAGTGCCTAAAGGGGCTCCAGGAGAGCTGGGGAGGGACTTTTGACAAGAGCATGTAGTGATAGGATGAGAGGGAGGGGCTTCAACTGGAAGAAGGTGGATTTAGATTAGATACTAGGAAAAATCTTTTCACTCTGAGGGCGGCGAGCCTCTGGTGCAGGTTGCCCAGAGGAGCTGTGGCTGCCCCATCCCTGGAGGTGTTCAAGGCCAGGTTAGACGGGGCTTGGAGCAACCTGGGCTGGGGGGAGGTGTCCCTGCCTGGGGCAGGGGGATTGGAATTCAATGATCTTCAAAGTCCTTTCCAACCTAAACTATTCTATGATCTGCTTTGGTGGATCCAATGGATGTGTAGCTCTGTGCCTACGGCTGTTCTGGGTGAACGGCGTGCCGATGAGCAACCCAGCAGCATGGGGACCCCAGGCTAGTGGAGACCATGTTCTGGGCTCAGCGTGCCCGTGTTGGTGCCAATTATCTCTGCCACAGAGCTGTGTCTCAACTTGCAAACTGGTAAACACACTCATTACGGGGCTCAAACAGCCTCAGCTCGCTCCATCCACCACCGGTCCAGAGCGACGGTGGTGCTGGGTGGCAGGTTTGGCGAGCCCCCCCGCCCGAGGGCTGGCTGAGTTGTCAGGCTCCGCTCCCGGTGCCACCCTGGCGAAAGGGCACCCAAAGGAGAGTGTTGGCAGAAGAGAAATCAGATTCACTCTCTTCTTCCTTTCCACAGCTCCTCCCTTCTTTCAGCCCCAGAAACCTCCCCCCTCCCCATAAAAAAAAACCCCAACCAAACAAAAAACTTGTATCAGAGACATATGTATTTATTGAGGCTGCTGCAAAGCAGAACATTTTATTATGAAGTAATATGAAGAAGAGTGCAGCCTACTGAGCAGTACTTTTTCTGCAGAGCCTCTTCCACGTTGAATATACAGTATTTGATGCGTGCGAGAATCTCTTGCTCAGTATGAAACTTAGCCTTGGCGTTGCAGCAGTGAGCAAAATCTATTCGGGAAGAGCATGAAAATGTATAGAAATAGTAAGAAGGAACCAGTCGTCTTAACCCCAAATACGCTGAACAATCACTGCAAAGCAGCACTTACTTCGCTGAGAACTTTTTGCGCGTGTCCCCAGGGAGAGTAGAATGGCTCAGTAGACAGGAAAATGCTGTGCTGCAGCTCTGGGGCCGTGGAGCAGCGCTGCCGGCTCCCTCGGTCCGGGATATTCCCTGCCCGTCCCAGCAGCCCCAGTATCAGATGGGACCAGGCTGGAAAATAGCCGTAGAGCACGTCTTGCTGAACTACCCTTAACTTTTTTTGCAATTAGCCGCTTGTTTTATTTTCTAATCGCGCGGTTCATGGCTACATCTTCCAGTTTTTGGGCTGCTCTCCGCAACCCAGACGCCAGTATTTGCCTGGCTTCCCAGTCTCCCTAAAAGTCCCCCCTTGTCACGCCACCGCTGCGGCAGGCGACCCCTCAGCTCACCTTGAAGCGGCAAACGGGGCAGCTGCTCCGCTGCTCAGAAACACGCTGCGAGAGCCACCAGAGTTTGTTTGAATGCCTGCAGAAATATCACTGGAAATTTGGTTGACACTTTTCAGAGCCTCCTAAGGATTGCATCTCAAAATTAAGAAGGGAAAACTTATTCTTAACATCTTGGAGGATGAATAGAAACCAGTACCTGCTTGCTTTTCTTGCTTTACTTACACTTTTGCTCCTCTCTGTCTAAACATAGTCTTGATACTTCATTATTTCAGCCTGGAAAATTCCTGAAGGTTGACTAGCTGGAAAATCTGCAGTAACATTTAGTTTAAGCTTTTAGGACGGAAAAGTATTTGAAATAATTTCATCCTACACAATTTACCTACTTTTCACTTTGTTTTGGTAAGACTCCACAAATCTATTCTGTCTGTATGTATACTTTTGGGGCAACAATTATTTCAATTAAATCATTCCTCCATAAAAGTTTAATTCAATTTTCATTATCTGCATTTGATTTTTTTCCAAGGATATGTCTTTAGATAAACATCTTGATAAAACGTGTTACATATTTTCAGTCCTGAAAAATAAAACGGGGACCGACGACAGCGAACATCAAGGCAGTACCTCGCCCTGTGGAAGCACAGCCTCCGCTCTTTAAAAATTTTATAAAGTTACAGAAACCGTGACCGAGTGAAAGCGAATTCCTGCTAGTCAAGGTACCCATGAAATTCTCCAGCACACAGCTAGATCCCGCCCATAAATTGAAAGTACATGAAGGAAATCATGAAAAGATTCACACAGCGTAACAAGTTCCCCTCGAAGGGGGAGCAGGAGGCATCCTCCCGACGCGCCCCTGCTGACGGCCGTTTTGAAGAGAGCATCTTCCCGCCTCTTCAAAGCCTTGCAGTCGTCTCTGAACTCCAGCTGGCGCTGCTCGGTGCGGCTCCCTCGCTTGCCTCACCAAGGCTTTGTGCGGCAGATAGCACTTCGAGAAAATGCGCCGTGGGCGTAGGTCAGCGGCCCCTCGTCCCTCCGTTAGCCGTCGCCGTCTCACCAACGGGCGCTCCGCTGGCACCCCGCGGCTGCAGAGGGGCGGGCAAAACCACCCTTCCCCAGCCCCGAATCTCCAGCAGAAACCCTTGTGAGCCAGAGCAGCAGAGGATAACCAGGTCTCCCCGAGCAGCGAGAAAGTCAGCACTTCCGCTCACGCCTTTTTTTCTTCTTTTTTTCTGTAAGTACGAAAAAAACTCCGTCTAGTTTTTCTACAGTTCTGGCAGCAGCACCTTTGCGAAATCATACTGCCCTCGCGCTGGCGAGTCTGCCACGATGGCTTAGCGGGATTTGGAGCATGACAGAGAAGTATGTGGTCTTGTTTTTCCGTTCAGAAGACCCTGGTGCGTGGACACAGAATAGCAAGAGGGGGTTCCTAAGATATCGAACACACATTTGGCGACAGTCGGGGAGCTTCAAAATCGAGGCGTAGGCTACGTAACAAAAAGACTTGCACGTTAGGTGTTTTGTGGTTGTTTTTTTTTTTTTTTTTTTTTTTAAGAAATATTCAAATTTTGAAGAGCCCTAAGGATCATTGGTCTCTTGAGGTTGGTTATTCTGTAATAGTATAAAAAAGAGACTCAGGCTCTTTGTTTATATGATCGGATCTCTAATACATGTGTGAATACTGAAGGTAAGTAACTGTGCTGTGACCAATTCCACTGGGAGACAAATTCATCGCCGCAGCAAAGGTTTTCCATCGCATTGCTGTAATTTGATAATTTCGCTGCTGCTGGTAAGGGAGCCTCCAAGAAAAGCTTCGAGAATTATCAGCTAATAGCTCCTGAAGGCCTGCAGCTGATATTAAACTTGAACTTTTATGAGACGGGATTTTCTTCTGCAAAGCAGTAAAAAGCACACCGAATCTGTGCTAAGCGAGAAAACGTTTTCTGCCTTTGTGTGGGGGGGTAGGCCGTGCACTTCTTCAGCGCTTGCCCTGCCAGACGTTTGGCTAGCCACTCGCGGCGCTCGGGCGATCCCGTTTGCTGAGTTATTGCTGCCAGGGCTGTACAAGTGCCCGCTGTGAGAAGAGGGGTGACTTTTGCACTTGGCTTTTTAACTTCTCGGCTGGAACCACGTTGGCAGGGCAGCTGAATGTAGAAGGTTCTGGAGAAGATGTGACAGCTGCCTGCGCTGTGGGCGAGAGTTAAAATGAGCGATGGCGTACCCGCAGCGGCTGAGGGGCCAATAAATTCTTGCAGTGCGGTGCCTCGATTCGAGGCTTGTGGATATGAATGGGAGGCTCGCCACTGGTTTCTGTAGGCTCAAGTGAAGAAGCTGTAATAATGAACAATTTAATAAAGACACCTTGATTCGACAAGCCTGAGGAAAGAGAGGGCATAGGGAAAAAACAAAAGAACTGCAAATCTGATGGTACATAAGCTGCACCGGCACATCCTCACGCTTAGCTAACGTACTGAGGAGACAGCATTATTAGAAACGGAGTAAGATGCTTCAGTCACTGTCTTGTTGGATGCAATTGATGCTGAGCCAAAGAAAGAAGTGACATCTTCCTGTCTGGTAGACAAAGTAGAAAATAATGCTGATTCACTGTCGAAAAAACCAACAAACCCTGTGTGAGAAAGGCCTTTGAGAGAATACGGGATATTATTTTGACTGACCTTCTCATTTAATAAAGCTGTGGAATATGGAAAGCTGCCTTCATAAAAGCAACACGCTGCAAAATCAATTATTTCAGTGCCACAGTGTGTCGGCTGGCATTTGTGTGCTACTTCTGTGACTTGGATGGTGAGAATAAATCATATACCACACCATATTTTAATCACTCGCATTTTATAGGAGAGCTCTCGGCAAGCTAAACGAAGCATGGTGAACAGCCTTTTAGCTACCTATTAACACCTGAATTCTCCCTCTGGGTAAAGTTGCTTCAGTCTGGAGGTAGGTGCTCGAGCAAGGGAATTTTAACGGAGAATGAGCAAATCTGGGGCAGGCGCTGGCGGCACCTGCACTCAGCCACCCTGCCTGAGCAAGGGGCCCACCACGGGGACTCCCAGCTCCTGGCAATGGGAGCAACCTTGACCATACAGGCACTGCGGGTACTCTGCTCCTGGGAGGCCGGACTTCACGAACCAAATTTAAACTGCCAAAGATGAGGAATCTGGTGGCTGTGATGGGTCCTCTTTTTTTTCACAAATGACAATGGCGTTGTCCGCTCTGTTCAGAAGGCAATTAAAAGGGCAGGCAGGAAAACCCCATGCTGGCATGAAGCCAGTAGAGGAGGCACCTGAGGACGGGAAGACACTCGGCTTGTCAGGCAAGGAGAGGAGGGGGAGAAGACTTCCCAGGGCTGCCATCTTCCGGAAGATTTGTCTGTGTAAGAACAGCCAAGCTGCGAGTGAGGGTAAACCTTTGTAGGCACAGGTGATGTCTCCTATTATCTACTTATGTACCAATTAATGCAGCTGTGGAAAAAAGCCTGGCAAGATGTTACAGACAGAGGTTGTCAGGATGAGGCATTCTTCCAAGGTGCCACCAGAAGAACACTCTCATAGGGCATCCACTATCTAATGAGCATTTTGGATGCCTCCTGTCAATATTAAAAATCTGAGTTTTGCCAAAGCAGTTTGATAAAGGCCTGGTTGCAGTGATCTTGCAGTACACATTTCTTGGGGGCTACAGTTAATCTACCAACAGATCCCCGTTGGAGCGGAGAAGCTAAGAAACCTTCCGTTGTGTGCGGTTACAAAAACATGGGGTTATACAAAACACAAAATCTGCTGAATACTCCCGCTAGGTTTTCGCTCAGTTTCTGAGCCTGCTGTGACAAAACACCATCTAATTTGTTTGCTTGTGCTGTTTAAAGGGGCGATGAGCTCAGGTGAGTCCACGTGAGGGTGGGAGAGAGGATGCAGCTGTGTGGGACCGGGCAGGCGGCTGGCGGGTATGGAGGAGGGGAGGGAGGGAAAGAGGCAATTGGCCGCGGGCGAGAGCAGGGGAGCCAGGTGTTGGTAACCTCGGCCAGATTAAATTGCCAGAGAGGGGCTCAGTTGCGGTGCAGGAGCCCCCGGGAGCTGCAGCTGAGCCTTTGGAGGAGGACGGCTCACCTGGATGGACAGGGTAGGTTGGAGGAGGAAGGTTTAAAACTTAAGTTTCTGTGTTGTCTTTGGTGTTTTGTGCCTTTGCCGTTGTAGAAAAATTAATTAGTTGGACTTGCGTTCTGCCAAAATCTGATTCTTTCAGCTCAAAAGCTGTTTTAGTCTTTTGCGGTGGCCTGCCGTAAGGGAAAGGTCTGGGCAAGCTTGCCTCAAAGCCCTCTGATTCATAGTCCTGGGTCGCCTGCCCTACCTTTGATGCAGACTTGGGGGCTAGTACCCAGCGGTATTTGTACTTACACGTATTCAATTTTAGCAAAAAAGAAAGAATGCTGGAAGGAAATTAAGTGTAAGTCTAACTTATTCCAGGTCAGCTTGGTTAATTAAAGAGAAAATCTAGCCTGCAGCAAAGTCCAGTAGGGTCTAAAGCATAGAGAACAAGTAAAGATAAAAATATATTTAAAAATAACATGCTTTTGATCATCACAGAGTTCCCATTCTTAAAATCAAATCCCTCTCTGTCCAACACCATTAACAAATCCTGCTAACTTCTGTGGAAGTTCGGTTGTTTGAAGCCCGCTGTGAAAGCCAGCGCTCCTTTTACTGCCTTGTTTTGTGGTGCTGTCAGATGGGTGATGGTGTTGCGGGGGAGGGTGCCTGTGTATTTTTTTTATTTTTTTTTTTTTTTTTTTTAATTTAATGAAGACCAAAGCTCTTTGGGAGAAAGGGAGGTCACACATTGCCCAGGGAGGTGGGTAGAGAAGGCTCCAGGCTGGGGGGACCTGGGCAAAGGGAGAGGGTGGCCGAAGGGACGTGGCCAGCCTGGGGTCCTGCTGAGATGAGGCTTATAAAAAGCTTTTCCAAGAGATGTAAGGACGTTGTGGAGTTAGCAGCAACACAGACACTTTTTTAAACTGGATTAAAAGTAAACCTGGAAAGACCTTGTATGTATGGATAAAGTGGTGGGGAGAAGGCTCCTTTTAAAAACCACACTTAGTTCTGTTGTGTTTTTCTCTGTTTTAAAACCGTTCCCATTTAGTGCCTGTTCAAAGGAAAAATGGGTTTTAAACTTCAGTGTTCTCAGGAGGTCTAGACACATCTACCTGAACGCTGTGGCTCACCCCGAATCCTACTGTGCCTACCTGGTTGGGAAGGTGATCCTGCTCCTTGTTTGCCCTCATAAAATGGAGAGAATTAGTAAAAAAAAAGATACAAAAATGTAGAAGTTGTCCTGTGAACCAATGCTCTGACTTGAGGGATTTCACCTTGCTTCGAAGTGTTGGGTTTTTTTTTTTCCTTTCTGGTGATGTTTCTAGTAATGAGAATGCAAGCTATTCAAAAGGGCTTATAAATGTTGACAGTGAATTATTATTGGTCTATTGGGTGTTTAAATTGCAAATATTATACTCCAAAGCATGCTTTACAAGACAAGCTCTTCTTGAAAGATTTATGGCTACAGTCACATAGGGTATAGTAAATTTAGCATTGAATAAGAAGCTGTATCAGTCATGGCTTTCCGTACTGGATTGCTGTTTGCATTAGTTGTGAGAGCTGCTACCTGCTCTGGAGCCTTCAGCAAACGTATTTGAGTGGTTTTGGGAAACTGCAGAAGTCCTCTCCTGATGTACAAGGATTGAAAAATAACGTATGTCTGTCTGTGTCTCCTCTGCATCTCCCTCGAGGGGAAGCAGAAGGGGATGAAGTCAGAAGTGCGTTTCAGCCTTTAGAAATGACACCTTTCACGTGTGCTTCCAGACAACGTTATGGTCCCACAGCCAAAGGACTCCTACGTAACGTAAGATCCATTATCAGCTGTATGGCGGACACTTTGTTTTTATCATGGACTGGATGTGCTTTTTGGGTGTTTTCTTCAGAAGTAGATTGAATTTACTAATTATTCAGCACCTGAAACTAAGTTGCTCATTTTGGTTCTTCTCTAAATGCGATGGCAGTGGCTGATCGGCTGCACAGGAACAACATCCCCCACCCCACCCAAACGACCCGCTGAACTAAACCCCACGGGATGGATAGTGAACTTCAGCTCACGCACAGTAGATGGTATTTTCTTAGTAGATGTGTGTCTCTCACCCTTCCGTGTTCGTGCATACCGAGAGTAATCAAAGTTGCCTTTCTATTCATCTTCTTTTGCGCATCAGCCTATAAGAGTTCTGAGGTGTAATTTACAGCACAGCTCCTGTGCTCTACTCCATTCTGAAATAATTGGGAGATTATTTTGGTCAATATGACTGAACTATGATTTAATGCTTTTCAATGGCTAGTTGCATTAGTGACTCTTTAAGGATTAGAAGCTTAATGAAATGCACACATCAGGGCAGCGATTTAATCTTTTTCTCATAAAAATCTTCACAACAAGATAATATACCATAGGAGTAAAAATCATTTTGACAAACCTGTCTAGCTTTCAAGCTGTGTATAGTCAGAGATAATTACCTGTGGGCCATTTCTGTTATACAGGGGATTGTCGAAAGGGCAACTTTCAGTAAAGGCATAAAGTTTCTGTGTAGGAAATGGCAGTCTAAGGCTGGGAATGCGGAGCAGGAACTCTCCCTTCCTTGCGTACCGAGAGGCGTATCCTCAAATGCATCAAAGCCTGTGTTTGCCATCAAGTTACTTTACGTTTTCCAGTGTTTATCTTTCTAAAAAACATTGTACTGTAAGGAATCACTCCTACAAATCATCTAGGTTTCAACCAGCTTTCAAAATTTGATAGAACAGCTGAGCATTAGCAACTTGGCTGGCGTGGTAACCTTTTTGTCTTTTGAAACAGTGTTGTCTCATTCCTATCAGTCAAACAAAATCTCTCTCTTTGGCTTATCAAGCTAAACTTCTCCGGAATTGGAAGGTTTGATTTGGTAGCTGTGCGATGGTCTGTGTGAAACAAGTTTGGTGTCTCGGTCCAGTTTGCAGTAGACAGAGAGGTTTTGCATCCCGTGTATGTGTCCTCTTCTACTTCACACCTGTACTGGGAGCCCTTTTTTCTTCTCCCTGTTAACCGGGGGACACAAGTAATGGCTGGAGGACACTCATCTTGTAACTAGTCCTATGCTGTGCAACCTGTTACAGTTACGGCACTTCTTGAAAGTAATTAACTTTTGAATGCTCCTGGAGAAGGGATTTATGTCACAAAAACTAAAAAAATAAGTTAGAGTTACACATATTTGTAACTTGAAAACATGTTTCTAAACTTGGACTAGAGCTTTAGAGCTGATCTATTGCAAGATGTGCTGTCCTACTCAGGGTTTTTTTGTGGGGGTGTGTTTTTTTTTTTTTTTTTTCTTTTTCCCTCAGCCCCTGTTCTGTTGGTGTAGGTGGAGTCAGGTGGTACTAGACTTGGTCTCCCACCTCTATAGAAAAAGCTATCGTATCCCCAAACTGTCCTTAGATAAGATAAGGAAATAAATGGAGATGTTGCATTGGATTCATGGCATATATGCATTGGATTCATGGCATATATGCATTGGATTCATGGCATATATGCATTGGATTCATGGCATATATGCATTGGATTCATGGCATATATGCATTGGATTCATGGCATATATGCATTGGATTCATGGCATATATGCAGAGGTTTACTTGCTTCTGGGCTTGGGAGCCTAGAAGAAAAATATACTCAAACAGAAAGACAAACGCTATGTTGTGAACACTATACTGGAAGTTAAATGTAACAATTTTAACACTTTAAAAAAAAAAATCTTTTAAAAATAGAAAAACAAGGGAGCTGAAACTTGTTTCTCATCAAACCTTATTCTGGGCCTTCTATATTGTTCCTTTCTTCCTTAGAGAGCTTTCTGTAGACACAGCTGAATTTCATTGTAAATGGTTGTAACAGGGAAAGTGCCCCTTAAATGCCGTGGCTTTGCCAGAAATAATATGGACCAATAGTTTAGGGTGAGCATAATAAGTTTTTGTATTTTAATACCTTTTGGCAGTCTCTTGTTCTCCTTTTTTTTTTTTTTTTTTTTGTGTGTGTGTGTGTGTGGCTTTAAAACATGAGGAGTGCTGGGGTTGGAAGGGGGAGCAGCATCCCTTTCTTGTTAGATTTATATAACTGTTCGGGGAGAAGTAGAACTTGCATAGGGGAAATCTCATTTATCATTAGCACTACTTCTAAACTTGGACTTCTAAGACAGATGCGAGGAGGATGAATAAGACTCCAGGGAGGTTGAACTGTATTTTCTTAGGGATAATGGCAAGACTTCCTAAAGAACTCTCCCTTGTTTCTGTAGACTGGATGCCCTTAAGCTGCTATCCTGACACCTCTTTCCATATTTCTGTCTTCCCGGTAATCAAAGCTGAAATGATTTTCAGTATTACTACATTTAAATGAACTGCTTTCTGCTACTGTGGTTCAGATACAATTTTTTTAGATACTAATTTTGAGGTTGAAGTCTATTCTGAACTTGAGTCTAATATAGAGCGTGCAATAATCCACTAGTTAGCCAAGTAAACTCTTGTTCATTATTGATTTTTACTTGAATATTTATTTGACTTTGTGATATTGTGGTTAAAAACTAAGCTGGTCAGTTCTTCAAAACCAATTTAGAAAAGTCAAAAATATCTTTCAGTATCATTTGAAAGCAGACAGGCTATGATTAGATGCCTTTTATCGGGGATCTGTACCAAAGCAAAGCTCGGAGGCTGTTTTCTGACACTGCTGTCACAAAAAGGAAATGCCACCGTTTGTTTAATCTTTTCTTACTAATGAACTAATTGACTGAGCCCGAATGTTGTGGCCTGCATCTGTGGATGTGTGTGACTTATAAGGAACTTAGTCTGATGAGCTGTACTACTGCTACATATTTTTTTTTTTTGCAGCTCGCTTTCAAGGCAATGTGATGCTCGATATGGTTCTTTTCATCTTTGAGATGCTACAGGTGACCAGGCGTGCTTGGCTGCCTGGATCACCCGGCCGCTCTGCCCCTTCCTACGTTTGCTCGCTGGCAGCCCTTCCAGTCCGATGTATTATAATAAAGCAGCCGACTCCAAGCAGTATTTTGAGGACAAAATCCTGATTTGGATGGGAGTTGGAAGGTTGCGTGGACACGGCCCGCGAGGCAGGGTACCTGCCTGACGTGGTGGGGTCTGGACGGGGTAGGGCGGAGAGGAAAGGGGAAGGCGATCTTGTTCGCCTTCTTAAAACAGGGCCCGTCGTATACTGAAGGGCCAAGTGCGCCTGCTGGTGATGAGGGGAACACAGCTACGGGGAAATCGGGAGCTTAATGAATCCCAGGTGGAAGGTCTAGCAGGAGCAGGTAATAACCTCCCTCTCGAGTTCCTTGAGAAGGAAATAATGACAAACAGAAATCAATTTTTCTTCGGTATGTCTGGCAATAAAAGCTTATTCCTTCTTCAGAAGTCTAGCAACCCCAGAAATCAGGAGATGAAAGTACAGACCTGTGAAGGATCTTAAGAGAGTAGTACCCGCTGCAGACAGGCTGCGCTGGAAAGCGTTTCAAGTTTGGTATGGGGTGAGGAGGCAAGGTGGAACGGGAGCTGGGTGCGGGGGAGAGTTTATTTAAAGGGAGTAGCGGTATGTAGCTCATTAAGGCATGTGCTGCAGGAGAGACCGGTCTGTGGCATTCATAATGAGCATTCACAGGTAAGTGCTGGCAGAAAGCAACTTCGTGCGGCTCAGAGCTGCAGCAATTCATAGCGGCAGAAGCCAAAAAAAAGTGTGCAAGGCTTATGTATAGACTGCGAGGGTTTGACAGGCGAAATGTGTCCCTTAAAAGGTGCTTGTTTCTGAGACTTGATTCTCATCTTTAACTCGCCTGTTGAAATCCGAAGTGGCCCAGTGTTATAAATGCCTCAAAAATCGGACGCTTGAAAATACAAAGAGTTTTAGCTTTCACTAACTCAGGCAAATAACCTGGGAGTGAGAAGAAAACAAAGGAATTTTGCCTCGAAAGAAGGCAGACTCCTGTGAGGCAGTGGGGAGAGTTGGTCATAAAATATTGGTGTGTGGACTTCCCTTGTTGAAGTGAAGCAATACACTTTTCGGCAGCGCAGAGCAAAATTAAATATCCTGGTGAATGCAGAAGTGGCCATGCGTGCTAACGGAGCACGAGCCATGAGCTGGTCCTGGTCGAGAGGGTGTTGGAATGACCGAAGAAACAAATTGCTGAGTCTAATGATCCTGGGGCGAAGACAAAGTCTCGGTTGCGAGAAACTAAAACTACACTTGGGGAAAGCTTTACAAATGGGTTGTAGCCAAATGCCGGGGCTCTAGGGAGACTTGACTTTCAGCCACCCATTTTTAAAGGTCGTTTACTGTATTCGGCAAACTCTGTGGTTGACGCGTATATCCGTATGGGGAGCTCAAGCCAAATACGAGAAAGGAGGGCTACTGGATATCTTCAGAGAGAATGCTAAGAGTCTTGGGTGCTGTCCTCATTTTTGGACATGTTTTAGTGGAACAACTTTGTGAATGGATCAGCATAGACATGACTGTTGGCATGTGGTGATTATACAATTATTCTGAACGAAGCCTTCAGCTCAGGCGGTTACTCTGTTCTGCACACCCATGACTTGCTGCTTGTGCTGCGCATTAGTGCGCGTGTGGCTGGAAGAAGAAAACCGATAGTTAAGTGAACGCCTCACATGTGAACTGCTGGCCAAGGTATAATCAAGGTTAAATGCTACAAATAAGGTGGCTTATCCCAGGAGAAGCCTGGAGTTTTCCGAGATGAGGAAAATTTGTTGAAAGACACATTTTTGTAGTGAGGATTGATGGGCATTCCGTACTGAAAGAAATTAGTCTGAATGCTTGTCAGTGTTGGAAAAGGTGTTTCAAAGTTGACAAGAAGCATGCTTTTGCTTCTTCATTTCCTCCTGGAGCCAGACGTGAAATACTTGAGATGGAGGCAAGGATGCACTTGGTAGGAGAGCCATACTGAGTAGTCACGTTGCTCTCGGAATGCAAATTCCCTACAGGCTTGTTAGACGACCTGTGCTACTATTGCAGCTTTCTGCTCCGTTCTCGACATATTAAACATCCCTCACCTGCTGGGAGGTGCCATGTGCATTGGGCAAAGAGAGGGTTTTCCAAAAGCCTGAAGTTCTTAAGGTCCTTGGAACTGTTGGAGTTGTTCTTTTGAGCATTGAAATGATGCCAGCCAAGATCTTGTGTGAAGCAGCTGCCTTTTTCTCCCAGAATGAATAGGTTATTGGCAAACAGTCTGCTGCATATCCATCAAGGTCACCACCCACAGCGGAACAAGGTTTCTCCCACCTCTAGAAAGAAATCTATTTTTTCTTTCTTTTGTTTTAATTTAAATGTCAGTAATATTTTTCCTGAAAAGCTTTTTATTCTTCTGACAGATCTCAAGTCCAGCTGCAGGGCTATTAAAGGCGTGCAGAGGTATGAATCCTATTCTCTGCCAATAACGGACCATGTTTTCCCCGTGGAGTTCAGAGACTTGAGCAAGAGCCAAACTTTTGAATTGACTTTTACCCCAGGAAAAACATAGGTTGGAAGAGACCTCTGGAGGCAATCTGATATAAACCCGGTTGCCTAAAACAGGGCCAGCTTTGGAGTTGGTGTGTTGCTGAGGGCCTTATTCCAGTTTAGAAAACCTCTATGGATAGAGATCTCATCACTGTCCTGTGCCCCTTTGGCAATTTTTGACTGTCTTCACTAGGGAAATAAATACATATGTATGAATTTCCCCAAAATCTAATTTGATTTTGCCTTCTTGTGACTTGTGTCCGTAGCTTTTTGTCCTGTCGCTGTGTACCTTCAAACAGCCTGGCTTTATCTTCCCTATGGTGTCCTGCTTCTAACGTTCTAGCTGAGAGACTTGTTAATTCTGGGTGGGATTTTTCTGTTGTCCCTTCCTGAGAAGGCATGAATAAGATGAGCATTGGTAGCTGAAATCGGAGCTGAATCAATGTGTTTTCTTTAAACAGACTGCAGTGACCTAACTTTCGATAGTAATTTCAAAATTAATTCAGACCAAGATGGGGAGATTCATAGCAAAGAGTTGACTTGTCAGACAAATGGAAACACCTTGCTAAATGTGGAGTGCATCCTCAGAGTTTCAGTACCTGTCAGTGAATGTGGCTTTTGGTACTCTTCTCGATGAAAAAGGACCTCTGTAATGACAGTCATAAGACATCATCCAGATCATGTCCCCTTGTGGACAGATAATAAACCGGGTCTAGAGTCTCTTTCCTTGGGGTAGTGAATAACTGAAGGAGGAGGAGAGGATGTTGTCTTTGCTGCAGGAAAGGGATTCAGAGTAATAGCAGATCTGCAGGACAGGGAGAAGCATGTCTTTCCCCTGAGGAGAGGCTTTGTAGCTGTGAAGAGGTACTGTCTTACAAGAGAAGGACTCTGTATAGTTTTGGGACTGCATATGGGGTAAAAAGGGCTGAGAGAGGCTGGCGGCTCTCGGGAGCTTTATGTGGGGGGGGGGGGGGGGCTGCTTCTGTTTCATCTTTTAAGTCAATAAAAGCTTATTTTTGTTTATGATTCAAGTAAATGAAGTGGGAAGCTGTAACCTGAAGAACTGAGAAGGTACTTCCCTCCCTCCATGGCCTATCATCGCATCTCTTCCTTCAAAGCTGGAGGGGAATTTCCAGGAAGCGTTTGATTATGCTGCAGTACTGTGGTGTTGGTGGGTTTCTATTTGTAGAGGAAGGCGCTAAAGCGGTCTCATTTTGTGTTCTTTTCTGGGTTTGGGTCATATCAAGACATCAGGGCCTATCGAGAATGACAACTAGAGACTTTCATAACTTAGCAGAATACCGGCTCAGCTGCTTTTCCTTGGCTTGGAGTACTTCAGGGCAGTGGGTAGGAATTATGTAGGTAATAAAGGTCAGCTTCAGCAAGTTCATTTCTTAAGAAGTTTTGTAAAAGTTTAAAATGCATGAAAAATTGAAGATTCTTTTATTAAAGAAAACCGCACACCAAGATTGCAAAATCAAATGGCCTGTGAAATTAAATAAATGAGGTTATGACACCTAAGCAGTGCAAAGGGATTCGAAACTTTAAGACAGCAGCTGCACCTCTCCTGGCTAGTGCCGAGCCACCGTTAGCGAGTGTTGGACCTGTAGTGGGGACCTCCCAGTATGGGCTGAGGAGCGTGAGAAGGTGCACGGCCAAAAAGCGTAACCCAGTACAGCGTATCTCAATATTTTAAATATGCTTGGGACAGTGTTCCCAGAGAAATGACTTGCAGGAGATGTCATTCATGTTTTTTTTTTTTTTTTTTTTCTGTCGCCTCACTATGTGAAATATGGTTGTGCTAGGGAGACCGGTGTGAGAGTTGTGTGGAGCGTTACTGTGTCCTTCACATGGCTCTGTGGTTACTCTCTGTGCTCCTTGTGGCACCCCCTGATTGCGGAGCGCGGCTTGGAGCAGGTGAAGGCTTTCTCGTGTGGTTTTCCCTTCCTTTAGCACAATGATTGAAAAAGTTTTGTGCATTGATTGATGCCTCTACTCTGAGGTATTGATTGGGTTTGTTGAAAATGGTCAAATAAAATAAAGTAGCACTTGGTTTGGTGCAGACTGAAAAATTCATCTTTTGCAGGCCCTTGGTGATTAGATCACGCTGGGCTTTTCTTCTTTGCACATCTCTGGCTCAACCTGGCCCCAAAAGCCCTTGTGGTACCATAGCTGAAAGTCCACAGTAAACAGCTCAGCTGTGTTTCTGAGGGCCTTTCAAATAAACAACATCTCCCTGAACAGCAAATAAGGACTGATATAATGGCCTGACCCTTCTTTGATCCCACTCGTAAGAGGCGAGACTTTTTTTTTGTTTTGTTTTTTGTTGTTTTTTTTTTTTTTGGCAAAAGTCACTTCCAGCATGCCATGTAGAAATGGTTGTGTGTGGTTTTTTGTGGGTGTGTGTTTTTTTTTGTGGTTTTTTTTTTTTGCCTTCTACAAAAAAAAACCCCACCCCAAACAAAACAAATCCCCATCAAGAACAAACCCCAAAGAATAACACCTCCCACCCCCCCAAAAAAACCCCAGATCCCTGTTTTTCTTCTATCTGTGAAACTGATTACTGTCATCAGTGGAGACTGGGGTTTCGATAAGAATTGCTGAACGGTCAGATGAATGATATTAATACCCTTCACTTTCTTAAATCCAATTTGTTGACTTGAAAGAACCCCACAAAAGGCGAAGAAGTCGGTCTCCTGACACCTCTGAGGAGTAGAGGTGTCTTAAATGCGGTCACGGCAAAACTGTTTCTTGCCCGGCCCAGTTAGCAGGAAAGCGGACATACCTCTTTCTCTAGAGGGGTCCTACCCCCAGAGCTAGCCTCTTTGGACCCGAGCTCTGGGGTCTGTAGCCTCCAGGAGAAGCTGGGCAGCATCCCCCCGGCTGGGGAGAGAAGGGGTGGCAGTTCGGGGCTGGGCGCCCGCAGCAGCAGGGTGCTCGGGCAGGGTATATTTGCAGAAAGCATCAGGTGGTGATTGAAGAAGCGCTCGGTTCCTGGAGGGTGCTGCAGGAGAACGGAGAAATGCCGAATAACTTTTTTTTTTTTTTTTTTTTTTTTTTTTTTAAAACCTGTGGAGAGTTGCACTGAGATGAGCTGAAGTTCGCACTGGAGAATACTTTTGCCTCCGAAGGGTGGGGGAGTAGGTTGAAACAACTTTGCTTGTTACGAGTAGCACAGTACCCAGCTGTGACTGACTGTGCTGGATGGCATCTTCCCGTAGCAGAACATAAGTAGCGCGCTAAGCCCTCAAACCCCGGTATTCACCAGCTTAAAGGCTTTGGAGCGTGTATGATCCACCTTAATGCAGTTATATTTACAACTGCACATGGGAGTCTTCAGTAGCGAGCACTCTTAACCTTGTGCCACCTGATAGTCGCCGGTGATGTTCCTACTACTACAGTGCCATTTGTTTTATGCCCGCCAATTTGGAACAAAAAGTTATTGTGCGAAAAATGAATGGTTGTTCTTGTTCCGCGCTGACAGCTAAATGACTGGATCTGCATTGCTTGTTTGCTTCAACGTCCCGCTATCGTAATAGAACATTTTCAGTGGATTAAAGATTTGTTTTAAAAACAGTTGATTTGTCCTTCACTCTAGCATTAAGTTCTCTTATTCTGCTTTCTGTGAAATAATTTGTTTCCTTCTTTTGTTGTCTCTGCGAGAGAAGTATTTCAACCACTTGGCAGGAGAATAAACAGACACAGCTTCAAAATAACTTGCTCAAAATCGCAAGAAGCTTCTTAAAGTGAAAAGAGGAAAAAACGGGTGTGGGGGAAGCTTATTGTTTAACACTTTGCTACAATAATAACTTGCCCAGTTGCGATGCTCTTATTGCTCTGTTAATGCCATAAGTTCATTTTTTGAAGTCGGATTTGAAGAAAAATTGGGGCTTCTTGCGATTCACACTGTAATCTCTGCTTCATACCCTTTCTTAAAGAACTTTAGTTTAATATATTAGCACAGGAAAAGCTAATAGATTTAAGGCAGGGATATGTTGATCTGGAAATTTCTTAATCCGGAAGTCTTTTCTGTAAAATACAGCTATTTCTCAGTGGTGAGCATAAATGTCGGTGTTCTGTTGTGTGGGTTAGCAGCACATTGTGCAGCCTCAACTTTGTTTTCCAGAAAACAACCATTTTATTCAGCGGTATTGTGCAAATGCTGTGGGTAAAAGGTGGGGGAATGTTGATGTAATCCAGATCGAGAGCCTTTCTTTTTAAACATAGTTGCTGAGCTTTGTCATAACGATGGGAAAACTGGTAAACGCGGGTGTCCTTGGTGCTTCGATCACTCCTCGCTTTCAAGAAGCTCATGGAAAGAAAAAAAAGTTCTCTTATCAGATAGAAATATAGAATGGAAAAATATTGATGCTGGTGAGCTGTTTGGCTGGATAGACTAAAAAATCGTTGTGTGTTTCCCCTCCTGTGCTCCATCAAGTCACAAAGGAGCATAGGGCTAGCTGGTTATTCCCGGCTCCCCACCTTCAGACGTGCTCTGAACATCCACAAATGCTGAGCTGTTTCCCGGGTAGTTGGTTGTTGGCCTTCCCTCTACCATCGCACTGTGATCCTCTCCTGGATGAGGAGTGGTTTATTAATAGGTATCTCCCAGTCCAGATTTTAAACGTTACCCTTATGTGGGATTTTTTTCTTTCCCAACTTTGTCTGCAGGAACAGGACTAGGATGGTGTCACAACAGCGCATGGGTGAACTAAACCGTGTTTGCAGAGTGTGCTCAGTGTGACTTTTAAAAATTTAGTTATTTTTAAAAGTATTTACTAATGTGGCTTTCATAAGGCAGTGAAGAAGGTGCGCAAATGAGTTCATATGTGGGTTAAGGTACCTTGGGTGCTACGGGTTTGGACAGAACCTCCTCATTACCCTCCGGTATCTGCTGCTACCGTTGCATTTCTGATGTGCAAAGCGCGGGTACCGTGTCGGCAGCGCGTAAGCAAGTCCTGTGCCAAGTGCAATTGAGCTCTCGAGTGCCTTATAACTTTATACTGTCTGATAACCCATTTTCTCCTGAATCGTTTGCTTCATTCCAGATCGTGTAATTAAATGGATTGATGGGTGCCAACAGATTGGACCGCAAAGTCCTCATGCGCTGTCTATACTTGTGTTAAAGGAAAAAAAGGGGGGTGGTGGTGGTGTAAGGGTTCTGAAAATCTAGGTGGCAGAGCACTAAATAAGCAATGTGAGTACCTGTGAAATTCAGGGCCTGTTTGAAATAAAATTGTACTTTGTGCCAGTGTCTCTTGGTGTATTTTCTCATTGTAGGGCTCTTCTAAGCCTTGCTAAAGTGCCGCTTCAATGCTATAAATTCCTAGAGTTAAAACCAGAGAAGCAGGCAGAGCCACCTCTCCAAGAGACCCTGTAATTACATTTTTGATGACTCAAGGCCGGTGTTTGTCTTTTTGTTTGATGCTGGCAGGTAACGTGTAACAAAAAGGCTTTTGAAGTTAACGCTTAATTAAGATGGATGGAGAAGGTCATAGCCCTGGTAGTGCGATTGGTTCAGGCTGTTGACTGCCTCACGAAGACATCAGTGAGAAGATTTACAGGGAACTGTTCCATTCTTCCAGAATGGGAAATGTTATTTAAAAATCAATTGGTAAACAGAAGTCACGAGTTCTGCACACGAAGATAGCTGGCTGCCAAATGTGAAAGCCAACGTACTTAGCTTGCTTTCCTGTAAGAATATCCTCGTCTCTGTTCTCCTCGGATTCAATGCAGTAATAAGAGGGGTTAGATTCGCATGGGGGAACTGGAAATGTTGCCGCTCTGTTCGCGGGGGTGTGATGTGGACACCCCCACGGTTCGGTTTTTGGGCTCTGTTATGGGGCAGCCCAGAGCTCTGGATGCTGCACCCCGCTCCTCGCCTGGCTTTTGTAGCCCGTAGCGTGACCTGTGCCACTATGGCTGGATCACTGCTGGGACCCATGGCAGTGCAGCGCTGGGTCTAATTTTAGGGTCTGAGCACTGAAATACGGATAGGGACGTGTACACCTAATCCTGAGCCGGTGTTAGTGTTTCAGTGCAAGCTACGTATGAGCGTTAAGTGAACCCCAGGCCATGTGGCACAGGAGAAAGGGAAGCACAAGGCGAAGTTTTAGATACCGCTAAACTAGTTAACGCTTTTCAGAGCCCAGCTCTGTTCCCTGTGCGGTGTGGATCTGAGATACATACTGAGATAGTGGGGCAAACAATCTTGCAATAACTTCAAGCAGACAAGATAGCCAGACCATTTCCTAAAGGGAAATGCATCCCCTAAAGGGATGATGTATTTTGTGTGCCTAAAGCATGCGCAGACTAACGAGTACCTGAGGTGCGGGAATTAGCACTGCTGTTAGACTGGATATAGGCAAAATCCAACAAACTAAAATGCACGGGCTGCTTTAGTCTGCTGTGTGCACCTAGGAGTTTGTGGACAGCAGAAGTCTCGTCTGTCTTTCTGAATCGAGTCCCTGCTTGCTTATATTTGCAGCCTTATTGCTCCTTGCTAGCTGCTGCTTCTCAGACAGCTGAAAACTTCCGAAGCCTTATGTGGGGCGTTACTGCTAAACTACAGAAATCTGGCCTTGAGGGGGAGCGCTAGAAGGTGGTGGTGCAGTTGGGTAAGCTCTACCTGAGTTCATTCACACAGGCACCAGTGAGTGTTTTACGCCGCTTCAAAATCCGGGATGATTAGTGAGAAAACACCGTTGGATAAGGGTGACAGAGAAGCTAGTTTCATCCTGGATAATTCCTTCCAGCTGAAAACGAGGTCTTGTTGGTGCTTTCTGAAGAATGACAAAACTTTTTGGGAGCACGTTGGTAACCCAGATACTAGCTCGCTTTGCACAGGGTGGCTCAGGCATGTCAGAGGGATGTAACACATATCTAGGTCTAGTGGTGGATGGGGTGGTATGTTAAATTGGAGAGAAAACCCCTTAACTCTTCCACATAGCTCAGTTTGTGCTAACTACAACCTTGTTTCTTCATGTCAGTTTGTTATTGCTGCCTCCTACACGTTCCTTGGCACGTTGGCCCTGTCGTGGTCTCTCCTGCTGCTTCACGTCGTTAGGAAAATATATACTCGTGCCTGCAGTAAAAGTACATGGTTAAACAAGGAAACTTCGGAGGTGTATTTACGAAGATGTGGAAAGACAGGATGGCGGGTTTAGTTGTTAGTTCTTGTGTGAAGGTGTGTGGGTATTATAATTGGGCTTTACACTGGCTCAGCTAGTTGAGAATTGCTGTGTTCTGTAGCTATTTTCAATTAAACTTTCTTTCTTGTGCTGCTTATGAAAATAGTTACTATAGCAAAAAGCCAAGATTTGTTTACCTCTACTGTATTTCTCTTTAAAAGCCAGTAAAGAGGTCCTTCAGCAGCATTAACAGAATAAAAACCTTGGAGAAAAGCAGTAATACAGTTTTTTCTAGTGTTGTTGTAAGTATGTCATTACCAACTTTCGGAGAAATTCAGCGAGGATTAAATTAGTCCCTTTGTCTTACTTTGTCCAGCAGCACCTTGGATTAATTATGGGGAGAGAAATGGCAATTTTGCCGCGCTGGAAGAGATTGCTAAATATCTAGATCGGTAGACCACCAGAGCAGAAATAAAAGTAGAGAATTAAAATCTGAGCATTTGGAACATCCATTAGTAATGGGCCTCTAAAAACTAAAGAGAGACACTATTCAGAAGTGGAAACTGTGTCCTGAATAACATGGAAGAAAAGTCCTTGATCTCGAGTGCGTTTAAAAGTACAGCGCAGTGGCAGTTTGTAAACAGACCTCGCAAGGTAAGTACTTACAGTGGATCTGAGTATTTCCGCCTATTTAAAGACCAGAAATGTGTATATGGCTGATTATTACTGAGCAGACCACCTTTGTTCGCATCCATACCGCAGCTGAGTGGGGGGGGGGTATGTGTAGGGACTCGGGGAGTATATTGCCCTGTGTGTTCCGAATGGGTACGTTGCTAGGAGGATGGAGAGGGAGGAGGAGGAGGACCTTAGGGATCATCAGCCAGAGAATATGTTGGCTTTCTGATAGCTGTTTTGGGGGATGGATCATTGTTCTGGTGGCTCCATCTGCTACACTGAATGCACAACTATTGCCCCATTTTTTTTATTTTTTTTTTTCTTTAACTATGAGTGCTGCTGGTTCATTTGAAGGCAGTGCAATGACAGATATATAAACATTTAGAAAGAGGTACCAAGAGTGCTCATGCCGGGATTTACACTGGACATTGGGTCTTCCAGGTGAGGCTGCTGGCACCTTTCAGAAGAGTGGCATGTATGCACGTGTGCTGGCCCTGTGTGTTCACCCAGTGCATTTCTTGGGTCCCTGAATTCGTTCCTCTGACCCTCCTGCATTAATTCATGTGGAAAATTCATATCAGATGAATGATGGTTAATGGAGGTGGATATTAAATGGTTGGCGAGGAACCCTGAAATACCGTAGAGGAGTGATGTCCATCAGGGTGTTGCCGCACTGTAAACTTTGCGTGATGTAAATATGAGTGAATGCTGAGGTGGTGGTGGTGGTGGTGAGATTTGTTTCTTCTGAGCCAGGATGTGGCAGGGTCAGGCCACCAGAGTGATGCCTGGGGGTGACTGAGAATGCACAGAAGTAAAAGAGACTGTAAAGAAGAAACGGAACAAGAGGAGGAGATTTTCAAGGACTAAGGAACAGCAGAATTTAAGTGTGCGGAGAAAGTGGAGGAAGGTGTGTGTTTTGGAGGAAAAAAAAAAAAGTCTCATTTCTAAAGAGCTAATAATAAGGAGGGTTGACTAAAGGAGTTGCTACAAAACAAAGTAGTTGGGAGACTGAGGAAGCAGTTACTAAAACGTGGCCCGAAGACTATTGGGGGTCTAGGAGGATGTTATTTGGCAAGGATTTTGGGAATCTTTACTTGTGTGTTTAATATTTCCCATGTGAGTGAGGAAATCTCTGTGTTCCCAGGCTGATGAGTCTCTTGGGGGTCTATGCGTTGCAGTCCCTGGCAAGGGAGAACGCCAAGCTCTGCGTCGTGGCCTCCGGGCGCCTTACTGCATGTCGGAGCTCCTGGGGGAAGCCCAGTATGGGGGGTTTTGGGTCTGGGGGCAGAAGGCGCTGTATGGCTGAGACTGCTTAGGTCCTTTCCTGTTGTTATGGGCTTTGGGGCTCTCGGAGGAAAGCCCCTGAAGCTTTCAGACTGCTTAAAAAAAAAAAAAAGGCATTATTTTTTCAGCTGCCTAGAGCAATTGTGCAATGGCCTCATGTTGAGCAGTGGGACAGCGTGGGTTTGGGGTCGTTATTCTTGAGATGCTAACCCTGGTCTTCAGGTATTCTCCTCTGGTTGTTCAGCCATACTTTAAACTTGCTAATCGGGTTATTCCCTCGGGGCAAAGATGATGTTTGGCACCTGTGTATAGTCCTGCGCTTTGCAGTTATTTTGAGCAAAAATGTTGCTTGCTCGTTTGGTCAGAGGGCACCACATTGTCACTGGCCTCTTCCTAACGCCCTTGCAACCAGGCGTAAATGAGATCCCCATCGCTAATATTTATTAGTGCGCTACACTACAAAGTACCTTATAGCCTTTCTATCATATATGTTTCAAATGATAACTACTTCAGCCAAACAAATTGTCCAGGCTTAATTTCTGACAAATCATTGTCAAAATTGCTGAACCAGTTTAATTCTAAAGCACATATTTATACTGAGCTGCACAAATCACACCGCCAAGCGAGATTACAAATGGGAGAGAGAAAAGTTTAATCAGAAATGAGATTAAATTTGAAAACGTAGAGTGTTAGTGATTGCTGCTGAGGCTCAGACAGGGTGTAAAGTCATAGATTTTTCTTAGCAGGGCTCAGAATAGCTCGCTCGAGGAAGCCGAAGAGCACATATGCCCTTGTGCTGACAGCGGGAGAGTGCGGTGGTGGCCTGAAAACGGGGAGGCTGTTAATTGTAGCAGGTTGCTGCAATGTTGTGCTGGGGAAATGAAGTTAAAGTGGGAGGGAGAAAATAATTCCAAAGGTGTGTCCTGGTGCCAAGCGGAGATTAGGGGGGACAGGGAATAACGCTGGTGCTTTGGGAGGTCTGCCCCATCTGCCCCCAGCACCCACGAGGGGACTGGTGAGAGCTGCTGGTTTGTCTTGAGCAGTCGGGCAATCTCCGTGTGTCTTGGCAGAAGGACTTGCAAGCTGAGGCTAAAGGGAAGAGGTTAATAAAATGGCATTTCTCAATGGATGCCAGCGTCCCTGCCGTGTTCCGGCAGTATGATAATGACACAGCCCTCACTGATACTGAGGGTCTATTCGAAATGTTGCCCTCACCCAGACTGATCAGAGTTGTCTTTTTGTATCATTCCTCATGTCATTACAGTTGGAAGGAGTGTCCTTGTTCTTAACTGTTAACAGTTGTATAAGTATGTTTTATTTGTACCCGTAGAGCTGTGGTACTGCTCCTTCACATGGAGTAACCAGCTGCTTGGATGCACATCAGTCTGATGCAGGGGGGAGCAGGAGGAGACAGTACAGCACAGCAAAATGTTGTCTGAATCTGTTTTTCAGTAAAAAAAAAAAAAAAGTACATTTGACAGTGTGTCAAAGTTTCTTGGATATAACTGTTGATTTTTTATTTTTTTTTTTCAGCTGTAGGAGAAAATCTGAACCTTGAAATGGGATGTTTTCTCCTTGGGAGTACTTTTTTTTTTTTTAACTTAAACAATTTTTTGTTGTTAGTAAATCACCTCTTAAAGACTTCTAAGTGGGAAAGAAGAATTGGTACAAACCTGCTGTCATTGCTGTATTCCCTAAGCTTCATGATGAAATACAGAAAGCTGCCAAAAAAAAAAAAAAAATCCTCTAATTGAGAACTGAGCAGATCCCTGCCCCCAATACTTACAAAGATTATGTGCTGGCTTATAATCACTACAGGGAGAAGCAAGACATAGCAGCAGCTTCTTTTATTACAGATGAGCCAGGATGTGCTCAGTAATCTCCCAACCCTGCACTAAATCTGGGAGACCTCTCTCCAAATTGCAGGCTGATTAGAAGTGCAGCCCAGGAGCGGAGTTACCATCAGTTTGACGTGTAACATAGATTACACCAGCTGCTGGTGAACCGTTCGGGTTTCCTGCACTCTGAGATGCACGTCTGCTGGCCACCATGGGGCTCCTGATTCTCTTTATTTGTTTTTATTAAGCATCAGTGAGATAATTCCCAATTTAAGTCTTGCACTTTTCTGTGACCGGTTATTTCTCAGCTCTGTTGGTACTACCTTTTTTTCTCTCTTGCAGCTCTTTGGGTTTTGCCCTTTTTAAAAATTTGTTCATCAGGTAGTTCGTTCTTGCTGGTGGATATTTTCAGCTTACAGTGGGCTGTGAATTAGAGGTGGTAACCAACTTTAAAAGGCCATGACCCTCACTTAAGGGATCTTCCAAGCAGCACCAAGGCATTGCCACTTCTTTTCTTAGAATCATAGAATGGTTTAGGTTGGAAAGGACCTTGAAGGCCATCGAGTTCCAACCCCCCTGCCATAGACAGGGACACCTCCCACTAGACCAGGTTACCCAAGACCACATCCAGCCTGGCCTTGAACACCTCCAGGGATGGGGCCTCAACAACCTCTCTGGGCAACCCATTCCAGTGCCTCACCACCCTTAAAGGGAAAATCTTCTTCCTAATCTTTAATCTGAACCTGCCCTCTTCCAGTTTAAAGCCATTCCCCCTCATCCTATCACTACATGCCTGTGGAAAAAGTCCTTCCCCAGCTTTCCTGTAGGCCCCCTCTAGGGACCGGAAGGCCACAATAAGATCTCCCTGGAGCCTTCTCTTCTCCAGGCTGAACAACCCCAGCTCTCTCAGCCTCTCCTCATAGGAGAGGTGCTCCAGCCCTCAGATCATCCTCATGGCTCTCCTCTGGACATGCTCCAGCAGGTCCGTGTCCTTTTTATGTTGGGGGCTCCAGAGCTGGATGCAGTACTCCAGGTGGGGTCTCACAAGAGTGGAGGAGAGGGGCAGAATCCTCTCTTTTGACCTGCTGGCCACGCTTTTGATGCAGCCCAGGATATGGTTGGCCTTCAGGGCTGCAATCGCACATTGCTGGCTCATGTTGAGCTTCTCATCAATCAGCACACCAAGGTCCTTCTCCTCAGGGCTGCTCTCCAGCCATTCCCCACTGAGCCTGTATTTGTGCTTGGGATTGCCCCGACCCAGGTGTAGGACCTTGCACTTGGCCTTATTGAACTGTGTGAGGTTGGCATGAGCCCACCTCTGCGGCCTGTCCGGGTCCCTCTGGATGGCATCCCTCCCCTCCAGTGTGTCTACCTTGTCAAACCGCTTGGTATCATCGGCAAACTTGCTGAGGGTGCACTCGACCCCACTGTCCATGTTGCTGACAAAGATGAACAGTACAGGCCCCAGTACCGACCCCTGAGGAATGCCACTCATCACTGGTTTCCACGTGAACATCGAGCCATTGACTGCAACTCTTAAAGTGCAACCATCCAGCCAGTTCTTTTATCCACTGAGCGGTCTATTTGTTGAATCCATGTCTCTTCAATTTAGAGACCAGGATATTGTGTGGGACAGTGTCAAACGCTTTGCACAAGTCCAGGTAGATGACATCAGTTGATCTTCCCTTGTCCACTCGCACTGTAACCCCTTTGTAGAAGGCCACCAAATTTGTCAGGCATGACTTGCCCTTGGCGAAGCCATGCTGGCTGTCACCAATCGCCTCCTTGTTTTCTATGTGCCTCAGCACAGTTTCCAGGAGGATCAGCTCCATGATCTCGCCAAGCATAGAGGTGAGACTGACTGGCCTGTAGTTCCCTGGGTCTTCCTTGTTTCAGAGGCTATGTTTCCCCTTTTCTAGTTAGCAGGAACCTCGCCAGACTGCCATGACTTCTCAAATATGATGACTGGTGGCTTAGCGACTTGGTCTGCTAGCTCCCTCAGGACCTGCAGATGTATCTCATCAGGTCCCATGGACTTGTGCACGTTCAGATTCCTCAGGTGGTCTTGCACTTGATCTTGACCTACAGTGGGCAGTTCTCCATTTTCCCACTCCTCGCCTTTGCATTCTGTGTCGCAGGCAGTGCGGCTGCAGTCCTTGCCAGTGAAGACTGAGGCAAAAAAGTCATTGAGCACCTCAGCTCTGTCTCTGTCCCGGGTAACCAGTTCTTGTGTTTCCTTCCACAGAGGGCCTACATTTTCCCTAGTCTTTCTTTTCTCACTGACATGCTTAAAGAAGGATTTTTTTGTTTGTCTTAATGTCCCTGGCCAGGTTTAGTTCCATCTGGGCTGTAGCTTGTCTAACCCGATCGCTGGCTGCTCGAACTATTCCTCTGAGTACCTCCCAGGCTACCTGCCCATTTCCACTCCCTATAGGCCTCCTTTTTCCTTTTGGTCATGTCCAGGAGCTCCTTGTTCATCCATGCAGGCCTCCTGGCTTTTCTGCCTGCCTTCCTCTTTGTAGGGATGCATCGCTCATGAGCTTGGAGGAGGTGGTCCTTGAATATTAATCAACTTTCTTGGATCCCTCTTCCCTCCAGCACTTCATCCCATGGCATACTTGGTACATACTTGCTCTGAGGCCAGAATGGAGAGAGACAGAGGAGTCTATTCCTTGGTGGAGGATATCTGCGTGGAAAGTTAACCCATAGGAGAGTTGCCAGTTGGGACCAATATAGAACTGATGTAAGCCAAGAGGCACTGACCACTTAGCTGGATTAGTACAGCAGACGATGACAAGTGCTGGGCACCTCAGTAACTCTGCAGTGGGCAGCAATGGTGAATAATCCAGTCTCAGAAATGTCTCCTACCTTGTTTAAATCTTGGCACTTACGGTTGTGCTTCTTTTGAATTATCTGTAAAGCTGTCTGAAGATGCGTTGAGTGAAGGTATTTGTCCCAGGAATGGGATGGAACATCCTAGGAACCGGAAAAAAATGCTTTTGTTCATTTTCATACCTGTATTGGATATCTTGAAGTATATGGTGTAATTGTTAATGGTGCTGGATTTGTAGCTGCAGACTGAATTTCATGTTGAGTTACTGTGGCTGTGGTTAAAGAACTAGAAAACTGGGGAGAGCGGTGGCCCGGTGCTCAGCAGCTCTGGCCGCTTCATACAGAAGCGAAGCCTGCAATGGCATGCTTAATTGGTTACGAAAAGGTCAGAACTGTGATATAACACAACAAACCTAATGTTTCCTTTGCATATAGGTAGCACAGGTCTTCTGAGATGTCTCTGCTTTTGTAAGTATTGGGTAAGCTGATGTTTGTATATTTAAAAAAAAAAAACAAAAAACAACAAACAAACACCAACCAAAACCCAACAAAACAAACCCCAAAAAACAACCAAACCCACATAAACAAAACACACATGCCCCAAAACTTCCAGCCATGCAAACACCCTAACTGATTTCATGTTCTGATTTTATTTAATTTAGTGCAATGCCAGCTAGCCATAAACTAGTTTGTAGAGCTGCCATTAAGAGCAAGTATTGCATTTGGTCTTTGAAACTCTGGACAAGCTTTAAAAAAACCTTCACTGACTTTCAATATAGTCATGGTAAAATCAGCCCGAAGATTATGTTGTCACTTCTACCTAATGTAGAATTATTAAAGCATATAAGGAGAGGAGCAGAACTGAAGGCCAATACATCATGCGATAGACTTTGTGTCAGGCGGCTGAGGGAATGATGCTCCTGGAGGCTAGGGCAAAAGTGTTCCTTCACAAGTGAGCAAATTGGACAAAGTGGCAGAAAACTGCAAACATTAAACAGATGCCTCCAATTATGGAGGAGGAAGAATGGCACTTCCGAGGAGAAGAGGAGTCTGGTGGTCATAGCGTAGCGTGAGCTGTGGGAAGGAAGGGCTGTGCTGATGAAATAAAAACTCGGTGCTGTGGAGAAATCCCAAAGTGTCCCAGAGGGACCCATTAGACAGTAAACACTATATGTGGTCTTGTGGGGTGGAATGGCTGTGAGAAGTGAAGGATGAATAACATGTGGGGCGTAAGTTGGTTGATAGTATGCCCTTAAGTGTAATGATTGCTACAGCGCTAAAGCACCACGTGTAAAATAGGCTCTGATGTACTGTATATATTTTCTCTGTAGCCATAGAGAGGTGGCATTGTCTGCATACAACAGGAAAATGAAAATGTCAAGGAAAACCTGAAGTGCTGTTGCTTCTTGGAAGAATGGTTAGCTTTGCATTGACTGAAAGGAGAGATCCTCACCTGCGTGAGCATGGATCCTCTCCTTGGTTGTACGTGCTGTTGCGGTGGCTTCCAGAAGCTCTAGTGTGGAAAAGTACAAATTAGTCTGTAACCTAAATCTGAGCTTTTACATCAGGAGCGAACCTGCCTTCTAATTGTGTAGTGCCAGTACAAATTGGATGGGTTTGAAATAGCTGGCCCGCACGTGGGTTAACCAAGCCGTTAAAAGCATGGCTTTTGTTGTGCTGCTAGCATCATGTGAAGGACACTTACTCAATTATTTTCTTTTCCTCCACTGTCCCTAGGAGCATAGATATAAAAGGAGACAAAGACTGAAGAGCGAGACAGTAATTTTGTGGCATTACAAGGACTCTTACTTTGTTCAGTTCTTTCCTTCTTTCCCCTCAATAGTTTGTTCCACATCTACTTTTATTTCAAGTCAGTGCTATAGCTCCTTGCAGAGGACACCGCTGAGATGAGGTGACCTGTGTGAGCGAAGCGTGGCAATCCGCACGGAGCAAACTGTAAAGGGATGAAAAACTTTGGCTACGGACACCAAGTTTACAAAATGTCTTTGCAACAATAAAATAACACTTGGATCTCAAGAGCTTTATCAAGTATTGAAGAAATTACTATTCTTGTTCCACGCATCGGGGAGCTGGTAGCAGAGACAACAGCAATTGGATAGCTGTAAGGGAGGCTGTGTGTGACCAGTATAACCCAGTACTGTAGCCAGGCCACCAAATGGGGTGTGTGTGTGTGTCATTTGAAGACCTCGGAGGAACTCTGTTACAAACTTTAGACTATGAAATGGTGTGACCTTTTGTTATTCTGCCTTAAAAGGCAATGGTGCCAAACAGATCCTGTTGAGATTTGAAGTTGTAGTTCCACCAATGCTATAGCCATTTAAAAATGAGGCCATTTGACCCAACAGCTAACACAAGGGCAGCCAGTTTGGTGTGTGAGTCACCACCAGCATCCTATGAAGAGATGCGCTTTTGTGATGGAAGATTCTCACTCGCTTCTGTCAGCCAGCCAGAAATGGATTATTCTGGAGGAACAAGGGATGGACCCTGGGCTTTTCTCGGCTGCAGAGCTGTTTTTCTCTGGTTGGCAGCCAGCAACTTGCTATGCTACTACCCCGTTCCTTGGCCAAATTAAACAGCAGTGATGATGGAGAAAGAAGTGGCAGTGGCACTAGAAGACGCCCCTCAGATTCTCATTTGCTTAGCGAACCAGAAGATCCCACAGAGTCTTATAGGGATGGAAGTGGCAGTGCTTAGCTCTGCTCTGACATGAGATTCCCCCCCTGCTTTCCCATTATGACTAAAATGGGAACTGGGCTATGTTCCAGACCTGTAGCCTGTGGCGTTGGGCTGAAGAGATAAGAATTCACAGAAATGTAGAACACCACGAAGTGTACAAGAAAAATTGAAATGACAAAGTTCTTTAAAGTAGAACTTCCATAATTGGAAATGTTTCAAACTGCTTCATCCTCTCAGATAAACGCAGTCAGCTTTCACGCTCCTTTCATATCTTCTCCTGCCATGTATGCAATTATCAAAAAATGTTTGTTTAAAAACTTCCCTTGCTTGTGTTCTGTGGATTTCCTGCAGAACACAAACTGCACATAGGTGCTACCTCCCAGAGGTCTGAGAAGCGTGCCGACGTCTTCTGTCTCCTGTATCTCAAAAACTAGTTGTATACAATGGAGCAAGAGTTGGTGTTTACAGACATCAACAACCCGGGTATGCCGCAGTCATTGTGTATGCACAAAAAATACAGTTGTTTGCATTGAAGAACAAGATATTGCTTGTTTGCCAGTGGCAGATGCAGAATTTTGCACATGTAAACTATTTTGCAGGCACATTATTCTGCTAAAGAGCTGCCGGGGTGCTGCGATACAGCTGCTATTCATTGGCGTAGTTTTTTGATATATGGGGAAAATGAAGATGAGCTGGGCAAACATCTCCATCGCCCTGCTGTGATCCAACCCCCACGTTTGCTTTTCATTGAGTCGTTCTGGTTTGTAGTAACTTGACAGCATTTTGGGGAAGGAAGTGGCACTTGGCACAGAGAAGCCCTTAATTTGTCAGCGGGGCCTTTGCGACTTCGGTAGCAATGAAGATTGACGGCTCCCGAGTTCTGAGAGTAGGTGCTGCTTCGCCGTGTTACAGGTGTGTAGATGGTACTGTAGTATTCGGGGGGGTCATGAGCCACAATCTGTAGGCTTTTACATTCTTTTAAACTCATTAGTTGTTCTCCTTTTCCCAATGGGCAAGTTATTTGACTTTTTGCACTCTTAAAAATGGTCTGTCTCACAGTGTCGCTTATTATAGTTTCAAATTAGCATTACTAATCAACAGGTCTTTCCTTCAGAATAAACGTGGGCAAACATCAGGAGGGATGAGGCATGATCTTGGCCTCATTGTGATGTGTCATAATTCTGGTTCCTTCCTAGAATGCGGGATTCTTGTCCGAGCCCAGCGTTTTGGGATGCCTCACTGGGATGTGCCCAAACTTCTATTGCATTCCTCATACTATTGTTTTCCTTCCTCTTGATCCCGTGGTGTTGGGTAGGATTGGAGGATCGTTGAGAGAGGAATTCAGGAGTAAGCGTTGCCCATCTGTGCGCGTGTATGGTCTCCATCCTAAGTAATGTTCCTTTGCCGGCAGAAGAAAAGGGAAAGGATAATGTATAAATTTGCTAGATCAGGCTGATCTGATGAATGTCATCGGTCTGACGGAGCTCTTGATGACAATTCAATAGCTGGAATAGATTCAGTAAATTTTCCAAGCCCTGTAGCTCAGAACACATTACGTACTCATCTATTGCCGGACTCCCGGCACTGTAGCTATTGACGGTTGTGCAAAGCGAGAGACGCTGTGCAGTTCTGTAATGTCATTCCATGGTAGTGTGGTTTACATTACAAGGTGTAAGTGGTGCTATCTGTTAGAAATACAATGACATTTTTTGCTTTTAGATCATAATAGGAATAAATCTAACACCCATAAAGATTTCTTTATTACACATGCTCTGTTTTATAGAATATATGCATACATATGCTTTTCCATTGCACTGCAGGACTCTGCCTTATTTAACCAACCAGGTTCATAAGGCAAGGCCACGTTTTTGTTTGGGTTGTTTTTTTAGTGGGGGAGGGTAAAGGAAGGGAGGAGGAATGGGAGGGTGAAATAACATTGGTATTATGAGCGAATAGATGGTAACGAATGTTGTAACAAGAGACACAGTGATACTTTTCTCCTCTTACTGACATTCAGTGATGCTTTGAAGACAGCAGGAGGCTTTGCCTTGAATCCTGAGCATATAAAAAATTAGATAATTTAAATTATATTTTTTTGCCTCCAAATATACGTTATCCTCAAGCAGTTTTTCTTAAGGATGCTAATTGCCCAGACCCTGACTAATGCAGGCTGTACTGTGCTGCTGGATTAGTCTCCTTTGCATCTTCTGAAGTCAGGCAAGGCAAAAATTAAAGCAGAAGATGTAAGTACTCCTTCAGTGCTTTAATATTGCAAATGCCACTGCAAGTGTAATTTAGCCTGAAGCCATGGCACCGATGGACAGCTCGTCTAGTTCCTGGAGCTGTATTCCCTATTAGTACATATGATCCCAGTGTTGTGGACATAGTATCTTGCATACCGAGGAGCTGACTACGCGTTTCTTTGTTCTATAGCTTTAATGTATACAGATATGCACACGGAATGTATGTGTATAGCTCGATATCTGAATTGGGTCACAGTTTCCATCTATCACTTGATCTATCAACTCCATTAGTTACATAATTAAATGGTATAGTCTGAAGTAGAATAGCCATCCTGCAGTTGATGCCCCTGTATGCATGTCCTTCAAATGCGTGGGGATGCCCGTGTTCATCTTCCACAGCCCACAGCTGCTTGGCTGTGTTAGTGTGCACATCTCGGATAAAAGGGACTCTAAAGTGTAAGTGACAGTCTGCCGCATGCTTTCCTTCTTTGTTGCTTTAAGGCAGCCTTCAGTTTTCCCTTTCAATTTTTTTGCATTACTAAATATCATCTCTTAAAATATCAACAGTTTCTAATGACTTTTTTCCTCGAATAAAGCCTTATTTCCCTATAACCTTTTAAAAACCCTCCAATTTATTTGGTTTATCTGTTTCAAGTAATGCAGTGCCTCCTTAAATAATAAATTAACTGTTTGACCATTTTTCTTCTATACTGCCTTCATTGGTAAGGAAAGATACTATAGACGTTTTCAGGTGAAAACAGTCTATAGGGCAATGTTGTTTATGCTGGATAAGAGCCTGGAAATCTTAACTGCTTTCTTCACAGACTGTAAGCACAACTAACTTAACGGCTGTTTATGGATTGTATCAAGTTCTGGCTCTTTGGTGTTCTTGATGCTTATTGAGATGATTTTTTTTTTTTTATAAGGATGCAGGATGATTCCATAGCACGCACTATATATTTTCATTGTCCTTATAATTTATATTTCAATCTACTTTTGCTCTTATAAGCTCTGCCAGTTTAACTGGTGACTTATCTTGCTGCTTTTTATATGGAGAAGAAACTAATTAAAGATACAGCAGCAATCCAATTCATCGGCTGACGATACACAGCAGCTCTGCTGGGTACCCACAGGATCTCGGCTGGATTCTACCTGCTATCTTGTCCTCTGCTCCTTGGATTCACTCCAGCGCTCCCTTTTTTCTTTTTTTTTTTTTTCTCTTTTTTTTGCCCCACCCCTCAAAGGTGCGAATCTTGTACCGCTGCCTGTTTCTTTGTTAGCGTAGGGGTGACCTGGGAGAAGAAAATTCTTGTGTGCAGTGCCCGTTACGGGGCTTTATAGAAGGAACAACTTGATGTGAGAATGAAGATCTGAAAGGTCCTTATTTGCCCTTGTCAGAAGGACTGAATGAATCCATCGTTGTAGAGAGTCATCTCTCCAGCTTCACCTTGAGTGGAAGCTCAGGAAGTCAGCAAAAGTTAGGGCGCTATTGGTTTAGCGAAGAATAATTGTCCATCTTACCCTTATCTAATTCAATACCCTACAAAGCGTCTTTCAAGTTTTGGGACAAGATAAGTTCTTTTAAAGAAGTGTCCCTCTTATTTGCTTACCTCAGGTACAGCTGTGGGTACAAAAAGGCTTGAATTAGTGCTTTCATCATAGAAAGAATGTTTCAGCGTGCCCAAAACACAAACTTTCAGAGGAATTGGGATCAGTCACGTACTGACCAAGGTGCAGGTTTGCTTATAGTCTAAGCCAATTAGTCTTAATTTGAGCATCTTAAATGGGTAATGGCAAGCAGAACTTCTTGTAACCCTGGTGAGGTGTGGGAGGTGAGGTGAGTAGCTATCAAGAGAGTGGTGAAGTTTTATGGGGGACTAAAAAGAGTTCAGAAATACTTCCCACCCCCTTGACTATCAATTTCAGTGTATCGTGTTCAAGTCTGTGAGAGGCTGAGCTGCCGCAGAGAGAACTTTCATCTGTTTGTCACTAATTTGCTGTTTATTTTAACTTGTGTATTCTGGAAATCCTTACAGTAGCGGTACCTGCCATAACAGACGGGTTAAGATGTGTTTTAGAGAGGCATGAGAAGTGCTGTTTGGACCTGGAGAGCTCTGCAAACCACCAACTGGAAACCTCTACATGTTATATCCCGTACCTTCTGTTCGCCACTGGTGGATTCCAGAGCCGGTGGAAGCATGTGCCTTACAGCTGCAGGCTGAGGTGTTTCTACTCTCGGGTTAGAGTGCCTTTAGGAATTAGAAAAGCTTTGCCGGTCAGTACCGGCACGCTGTGAACTCTTCCCGCAGCAGCGCAGGCTGTAGGGTCCGACCGCCAATTTTTAATGATTTGCTGATGCCTGGAACTCGGCTTGTGCAGCATCACAGTCGAAGGCTGAGAGGGAGGAAGCGTCAAGGCTAGGTTTTGGTAAGAGCACCTTGTAGTCTACTGAAATACACTGCTAAAATTGTGATCTTCTTCTCTGGTCCTGTTTTGAACAGAGAGGGAGTTCGGAGAACGCGGCTACATCAGTGGGTGTCTCTGGGTGTGCTTAATTGGTGCTTCCAGTTTACCTTCAGCCTTTCAGATGAAAGATGCAACGAAAGAGTCAAAATACCATTTACCAAAAAAAAAAAAAGACCTCTTTGGAAGATACAGCAGATGTAAATGAGCTAACCAGCTAGTATACGTGCTTAGTTGAAGCCTTTGGGGCAGATCCTCAGCTCGCAGAAAGCCGCCTTGGCGGAGGCTTCGGAGAGATGGGTGAAAGCAGAGCTCCGCAGCACTCCGCAGCGAGCGCGGGTGAACTTTGAAGTTGAGGAGTGAGCTTTTATGTTCTGATTGCTCTTTATTATTTGTCATTTCTATTGAGTCTTCCCACCGGGTTGGTATCAGCTGTATAAAATATGTCTTCATGAAGGTGTAGAAATGTGTCATAGGCTCGTTTTTTGTTGCGCTCCCTAAAAAGGGGCTGCATGCTGGGCAAAGTAAGACAAAGTACTGCGTGTTTACAAACTGCAGGCAGAGAATAGAATAATAGGATCTTTGTGAATTATGCTGTGTATGGTTTCAGCCTCTTAATAGAGAAGCTTATCTTGAAACCAGCTTTGTTCATCAAGGTGATACCACCCTGTCACTTTTGTGGCAGGGTTTCGGTAGAGGTAAGATTGAAAGGGAAATGGGTATCTCTATAAAGTTAGCAACGGGCCATATTTAAGAGTTAAGCCACGTCAGTTTGGGCTTCAGCTACTAACTTCAGCATCCCTAATGACCATTTCACACTGCTTCACAAGCTGTAACTTTTTTTTTTTTTTTATTGAGCAGGGTGGTGGGAGGGGAGAAATAATGTTGATGGGGCTTTGTGGTTTGTTTTGGTTGTGGTTTTTTTTTTTTTTTTTTTTTTTTTTCCCCGTGGTGGTTGCGCAGGGGGAAAAAAAACTTGCCAAGTCTTTAAACTTGTCTGACTTGGCTTTGCAGACACTGCTTCTTGTTATGTCATTCTCTATTACATTAAGAAGCTCTTTAGTAGCTGGTATCTCATCCCCGAGGACACACCTGTAATCAAGTCCCTTTCAATCTTTTTGATAAAATAAGCAGACTGATCTCTCTTACTATCCATTATGAGACACTTTCTCCTCTGGCTTTAAAACAGATACTCTGATGCTTTGTACAGCATCGTGATTATATTTTTCTTCCCCAACATCATGTCTGAATGTGAACACGAGTGTTAACTGTTCCAGTAACAGTCTCAGTTCCGCCATATGTAGTGGGGGGAATAACTGTGTTTCATACATCCTGAAAAAGCCTTATTTCTTTAAAATTGCTGAGCTAATCAATATTTTGTTACTGACCAGTATGACCCGTTAACTCCTCTCGATTTCTTTCCTTACCAGAATGTTCTATTCCACAAGTACTTGCACCCTTTCTAGAAAGAGCACGTAGCACAAGGGTGTACTGAAACACTTTTTGTGGGAGCGGCTGCTGCTTTGGACCACTGGGCACGACTGGCCTTCCTGATCTTCATTTACCACTCCTCCAAACGCTCGTAGTCAGTGCGTTTAGGTTTACCCCAGCTTACCGGCAAACATGATGCTATCTGACATACTTAGTGTCCCTTGTCAGAGAACTCATCGCAGAACTCTGATGACAGCTCCTGGATGATGACCGCTGTTGTGGAGCAATCGACTTCCTACTGCTTACTCTGAGCGTGTTATTGTCCTTACAGTTTACAATATCAATTAAAAAAATTAGTGTTAAGGAATGATGTGCAGGACTAAATCAAGCACCTTAAAACACTCAAAATATCTCACATCTGTCAAGGTCAATGTTATGAATGGGAATCAACCCCACCTTCTATAAATTCCTGTCCCGCGATTCCCCCTCAGTTAAATAGTTGGGCCCCTTTTTCCGTGTTGCTGAAGGCTGAGCCCAGAGCTAACCGGCTTTTGTGAAGCTGAGTCATTTCACTTGCCTTACTTGGATATTGGTGTGATGTTATCACTCTTCAGAGAGGTATTAAAATTAGTACCGGTGTGTCAAACATGTGCTGGGGTGTTTTCAGCGCGTTCCTGTTGTTATCCTTTGAGTTGCTCTGATTGCAGCTGCAGTATGAAGTGCTTCATCTTTCTCAAGTGATGCGAGTATATCCTTCTGCTTCTTTCGAAATGTAAACCAGAAATATTTATTGAACTTTTCTGTCATTATTAATAATTTTACCCTTCTTATGCAGTAATGGGTTTATGCCAATGATAAAAATCTCATTACACTGCAAAACAACTCTTTATCATACTTAGCCCTCTGCCATGGATTTTCCCTGGTGTCTTTTGATTCCTTTATCAGTTATTCCACATTTTATAGTCTCTTACGTATATTGACTACCCTCTACTAATTTGTAAATGTTCTTATTTTGAACTGTTCTCTTCGGTTTTTAGCTGAAGCAGGATGAATCTTTAGTCTCCAGTTTCCCATTTCTTGCTGAGAGGAACATTGGCTCCATGTTAACCATATCAGAGGTGATGATGATAAAACTACTCGGATGGGAATGGAAGAAGACAATTGTGTTCCACTGATGCCCTATGTGCAATTGACCTGTTGTATGTCATAGCCAAGTGTTATCTAGCCATTAAATTCTGATGCTGGATAGCACATAAAGTATTATTTTTAGAGCAAATAAACTTTTAAGAATTTTTTTTAATGTCACCTAAGGGAATTAACTGTAAATTTCTATGGGATTTATTGGAAGCTTAATGCTACCTTTGCGTCTCTCTCTAAACTCCCAGCCTAATCTCTTTTTTTTTTTTTTTTTTTTTTTTTTTTTCCCTCCCCTAAATGTCACGAATATATGCTTAAGTGCTGTTGACTTTCCATGAGAAACTGATTCCGGTATCACTTTCCAAATTGTAACAATCCACTTTGGCAAATTGTTGCTTTTTAGTGTTGAACAGTCAATTGTATGTCACTTAACCACACGGAGCACAAAACCTGTGCGCGGTGGAAGGGGATCGTGCTCCAGGCTTGATGTTACGTGCTTCTCCTTCACCGGGGTGTATTTATTTTGGATTTGGGGGGAAGGGATACTAGATATTGCAGAGGACCGAAGTTGTACCAGCTTGTGATCACTGGGAGTACTTCATCTGATGTTATTACGGAGTGAACTGGATTTTTATGAACTTTGTGCTGTGGTTGTGCCCTCAAGTTCAGAGGAAATCTTGTCTGTTTATCTCGGAGAGAAGCAGAACTAAAGACTTCTGCCTCCTACGAGCCGTTTCGTTGCTGTTACCGTATGACATGGACAGTGAAATTTAATCTTTGGCTGGCTGAGCCTTAAGGCTAAAACTGTCGTGTAAGGGAAGGTTTGAATATTATTAACGAGTACTCTGGGAAGGCTTTGAGGTAACGTAATGGGGATGTCGTACAGGTGAAAGTGGTAGACTATATCTCCTGCAATTTTTGGCTTCTTTTTTTTTGTTTCCCCAGTAGCAGGTTTGTTAGGTGGGCTAAAAAAGAGGAAATACATTTCTGCTGGCCGAAGCAGTAAGAGCCGAGTGGAAACACCTCCTATCTGGGAGCCACTTGTATGTGTATTACAATTAGTTTGCAAAATATTCCTATGTGAGATTTCCCTGATTATATAGATTTCAGAAGTTGTGCTTTTACCATTTCACTCGTCAAGGTATTGCTTTTACTGCAGACTTAACAGGTTTATTTCTGGCTCCAGCAGAAAGCAATTACTGCAGCTACCAAAATATTGAGTATTGAACTAGAACATTCAGCTTTAGAACCTCTGGGCCAATTTTCTTTTTCTTGGTGAAGCAGAATTTGGTGGTGTTTATACCAAGTTGAATTTGATTTGTGGTAGTTTGACTTAAAAACAAACAAAAGACCAAAGAAAAACCTCAAAGCCCCAAAAACTGAAGCCCAAATCATGGTTTGAGGCTTAAAGCATGTTGGGGTGGTTTTTGTTGGGGTGTGGGAGGTTGGTTGTTGGGGGTTTTCTGTGGCTGTGTTTTTTGTTTCTTTTTGGTTTTGTTTTGGGTGTTTTTTTTTGTGGTGTAGGGTTGTGTGTGTATGTATTTGGTTGTTTGTTTGGTTTTTTTTTTTTTTTTTTTTCCTTGGGACCTCAATTTTGGTACAGCGGTGTGTCTTGTTTTCACTTTTTATGTATGGTGCCTAGCTAGAGAGTTGCTGGTAGACTTGTTCCTCTTCAATCAAAGGTGAGTTGAAGTCTCAGTTGAGGATCCTGTTTTCTGTTTAGGTGTCCAATTTGAACTCAGTCTTGTATTTACCGACATTGATGGCAACGCTCCTGTTGGCTTCCTGGGCACACCGCTCTTCCTGGTTTCAATTGCGGTGTAGCCTATGGTTACTCACAGGAATAAAATGGTGATAAATGCTCAAAGCTTTCTGCAAACACGAACTTCTAAATGTGTTTGTGAAGAGTTTTTTTCCCTTCTCTTTAGTTCATGTATGTGACTCTTGTTTCATGAGGTTTTCATGAGTTTTTTTTCCATGAATTTTCTTGTTTCATGAGCTATATAAATGGGGCATGCCTGTTTTGGCAGATATACCTGGAAGAAATAGTTGTTTTAATGAGATTCTTGCTTGGTGTTAATAGAAACCAAATTTGGGCACTCCAGCCTGACTCTGCCAACTGTAGGCACTGGGTGGTCTGTGTGGGTTGAAGCCAATCACTAGCAGCGGAAGAAATTCTAAGTACCAAATCCTTGCAACGAGCTGCTTTCAGAAAGCTGGGGCGCTGCTGCCGGCATCCATTGCTCTATCAAACGAGTCAAGCACGTGGGAAGTCTACCTGTAGCTGGTTTAAACAAATAATTGAAACATTTCCGAATATCTTTATTAAAAGCTGAGCTTTTGGAAGGAAACTGTGATTGCTTGCTATGTTTTCAATCCCTGGTTTTTATTTGACCGCTGTGGGCCATAAGGATACTGATAACACTAATAATTACTGGGTTTAATCCCAGTTCCGCTCTGTACCTCTTTAGCGCGTTGGGAGAACTTGACCTCCCTGTCTGTTTTCCATCTGTAAAATTGAGATAACGATGCTACTCGGTTTGGCAGGGTTATTACGAGGGTAGGTGCTTGAATGTGCATAAGAGGCTGTTAGCTGAAATAGAAGCTTTAAAAAAAAAAAAAAAAAAGTGTAGGTATGCCTATATATCATGTACATAAACTAAGAACACAAATTCTTCTGGTTAAGAGTGGGAGTATGATAGCCATCCAATCTCATACCAGGAGGGCTGGAAATGAGATTAGATGCTTTTATAGAGAGCTCTGTAGAATTCTCTTGTTTATTAGGTGATAAAGCTGATGCTTTTGGTTACAGAGATCCTTGCCACGTTCCCAGTAGGGGACTGATTCTTCATATACCTCTCTGAGCGCGTAGCCACTTATAACTTCCTAGGCTAAAATGTTTTCTCCCATCAAAAGCTTAGAGTCTTTGGGTTGCTGGTTGTTTTGTTGTGGTGGTTTTTTTGGTTTTTTTGGTGTGTTTTTTTTTTTCTTTAAGACCCTACGTAAGTGAGCTAGAAATATCACCAGTAGCTGTGATTCAAGTGTAATTCCTGCTGCTAATTACACAGGCTTTTTGCTAAAGGTAGTAAATAGAAATCATTCATGGGTCCTTAGAGGCCTCAAAATCATTCCGTATTCATGGTAAATATATCGGAGAGCTTCATAAGAGAATCACTTTAAAACAAAGCCTGGTCAGCTGTTTAATAATTTACTGATAGTGATAGCAAGGAGAATATCTAATAACTAGCAAGATTGGCTTTCAAGTAGAAAATAAATTAGTGTTAGAGGAGTGTTTTTTCAAAGAATCATAATTACCATTAGAGAAACATTTGGTTACCGTGTCAGTTCTTGATTGCTTTACAAACACTCACTAAGGCAAAGATGCTTTATTTGATTATTTAGGAAGCCGCAAAGCCAAACTTACGATGTGACATGGCACTTACCTGAAACGGGCAGTGCTTTTAACAGTTTTATAAAGTCCAGCATCAAGATATAAAAATCTTATTGGACTGGGTGCAATACCTGATGCCAGGGCATCTCTGATCTTCTGCCACGGGAGGGAGGGGATGCTTCTTGACTTTGGCCAGCTGTATACAGCTATTTAGTTTTATTTTTAAGAGCCACATTTAGAATAGCTACAGGAATGCGATGGGAGCTACAGACTTGCACAGAAAGGCAAGTCCTTGCGGTTGGATATAATCTGTCATCTGATGGTGGTGGCTTTGGGAAACTCGGATTACAGCCTGCGGAAGAACACGAAGGGGGGGGAAAATGAAACGTGAGCAGTCCTTGCCTGCATCCATCAGGCCTTGGCTCTGTTTTGGTCCAAGTGGCCAAAACCAGTTGGCCACTGACATGGCAAGATCAGGGTGTTTTGGTAAATTTGGTGCTTATGGAGGGTTTTAGGCTGTCAGAGGAGATCAAGAACCATAATGCAGAAAACATAGGGATGTGAGGGCTCGTGCCCTTGTGCTAGCCTTGAGGGTTCATCTGCAATGGTTGGTTGTTTTCATCTAAACCACTGTGCCAAGGGGTGGGATGGTCAAAGGAGGAGGTAAAGTTGAGTTAATTAGGAAAGGGTGGGTGGGGTTGTTGAGTTTCCTACAGATCCTTTGTCTCCAGCACCATATTGGTATGAGGGAGAAATGGGGTTTTTTGTTTCCAAAGCTAATAACGCTCTGCCGTGTGATACTGTGTTCCTGCCTCTTCTACTAATGACTGCTAATGACACAGCGCTGTAGCACTGAGAGGAAAACATGGCCTTAATGAACCCTGATGAATACTTATGTCTTCTAAAGGGATTAAGTGGTATTTTTTGAGGGGGGAAGAGCGAAGATTGAGTAATTCTGATTATTTTTCATGGTGCTCTATATTTTCCAAATACTTGATAAAGTTTACGCGTAGCTGTAGTGCTGTAGCAAATCCCTAACAAAAAGTGTTTTCCATCATGTTAGCTTATAAATTGTAGAAATTTCTCTGTAGATTTTTTTTTAGATGAGTTTCATGAGTAATCCATTAAAACGGGCGCTCTAGAATATACAAGTTTTTCTGTGTAGTTTTCTGTAAGCTTCTATGCTTTCCTGAATGAGTGCATAATGGATGTGACTCTTCAGTCGCAATTCACCGGCGCGGTGCTGGGGTTGGCGTTCAGCACGCTGTGCAGGAGGAAAGGCTTCCACCTCCTGCAGATACTCAGCTGCTTTCTTAATGTGGGCTCAAATCCCTCAGGTGCAACTCACGAGAATAAGCGAACAATTTATGGTTCTGCGAGCTAACGCACATCATCATAAATTTTAACATAACTGGTTTATTTTTAAAATAATTTCTCCCTTTCACTAATGTTCTAGGCCTCTTTCTCCTCCTAGAGGACTTCTTATATTGATCACTTCTGTGGTACACCCAGTAGTGACACAGACACTGCTTTTATCTGCAAAATGGAAGTAAAAAAACCTGCTGCGGGTTCACATGCGTGGAGTGCGGAAGGTTTCTTGCTTTTCTGTTCTGAAAAGCTGTGCTTTTGTGAATTTGGTGAGTTGGAGCTGTTGAAAGCACTCTTTGCTGACCTCCACTCTTCACTGATTAATTTAAATGGCCTTTGACTTCTTGTTTGTTCTTTATCTGAGTTGGGAATTTGAGAAATGTGCCTTGTGAAATCTTAACTTTCAAATTAGGATTCTGCACTTTCTTGGAAGGAAGACAGAGTGAGGCAGTGAGAGAACTGGCTGTGATTTGTCATACTGAGTTTGATGTATGGGGGGGGGAATTAATTTCAGATATGCTAGCTAGAGTTAAACTTGCCATAGTTGCTGATTCTCCCTGCTACCCCTAAAAATCAAGAGAAGATAAGGAGGAAGTGATGCTACAGAAGTGGAATTTGTATCAAGATAACTGGAAAACATACAAGTACACCGACGATTAATAATTACATCAGTAGTCACAAGTTAAACAGATTTGCTTCTGAGTTTAGTGTGATGCAATAAGTCAGGTATTGTTATGATCGTGCTTCATATTTCTACTTGAGCCTCTCTTGTTTCTTAATAAGTTTTGGCTGCAAAAGCACATAATATTCTTACTAATTGATTACTTGGCTTGTAAGGAGGAGCTGTTTGGGCTTTATTGGTGCAGCAGGGTGTGATTTAGAACTGCTAAAGTGAGTGCTCAGTAAACTAGGGACACAGGAGACGGTGTTGGTTACGCTGCCCTGTCACCTTCTGACAGGCCTTCCTGTTTAATTATTAATCACGTTTATTACAGTCATTTCTGATGGTCCCATTGCTCCAGGCATTGTATACACAGGGTCTCCGTGTCTGAGAGATTTCCATTTCCAGGGCAGGTGTGTGATGAGGTGGAACGGGTGCTGTGGATTGGTTTAACCCAGCCCGTCTCCCCATGCCAAAATCGGATGTTGTTAGGAGACCGAAACTCCAAGGCTCAACGTTGGTGAAGAGGGAGAGGTTCTTCCTTGGGACAAACCAGTTTGATCAAAATCACCCCCCATGGGTACTCTTGTTTTCACTAACTCTCCAGTTAGTATGGGGCAACAAGGCTCCTGGTTCAGTTGCTTGAACTGGGATGAGCCCTGGTAAGAGTGACATATCAGGTGGCAGTAAGTAGTGTGAGAGTTCCCTTAGTTTTAATGAAATCGAGACAAAAGAAAATAAAAAGGGGAGAAGGCAGAAGAAAGTGTATTGGAATGGTGCAGAAGAGCAAAGGAAGAGAGAAATTAAGGTAAAGGAACAGGGCTGGGGAAAAAAATCAGGTTGAAATTCTACAAAGGGCTCCAAATACTTGGGGTTTCTTTTTGTTTGTTTTCTGAGGTACCTCTGCTGGCTTCCCTTCTCTTTGCTGAATTGGGTATTTATGGTCTCCAACAGTTGAGTATCTGAGTGTGGTTTATTCTTTCCCTTACAAGCGGAACACGCTTCAGTAGAGGGATGACTTCTTCCCATGTTTCAGCTTCACATCTAAATATTGAGGTCTGGGGTGAATTTCTCCTTTCCTCAAAGAAGATTAATGACAAAGGATAAATGCTATACTGTGTGGAGGGGGGAATAAAAGCCTTCCCTCCAGCAGTGCTAATGCAGTCCCCCCCGTTCCGTCGTTCCCTTCTGTTGCGGCAGTAAGTGCGCCCTCTCGTTACACCCAGAGATGGGGGGAGGCTCCCAAAAGCTGGGAAGTTGCATCTGAAATTCTCTCTGTGTGTGATTGTTCTCCTGAACGTAAGTGACCCTGAAGTGCCTTGACCACAAACTTTTAGAAATACTCATTAAAGCGGAGCTCGTGCCACTGCCTGCTCCAGAAACGGGGCTGGGGTTAGTCTTTCACCGGAATGCAACTGTCCGTCCTCCCTTCTTTATAGCTGGCAGATTTGATGGCTATTTCTGAATCCCAATATATTGAAATCTGCAATGATATAACATCACAACATCACTTTTGGATGTTTTCCTGAGGTCTCCTATTGAAATAGGAACCTGTGAGATGTCTGAGGTGCGTAACAACAAAATTATGTTCTCCACCTGGAGGAGCTGCTCCTGTTTATTGTGACTAATGAAAAGGAACTTCCTTCCCTGTTTAATAGCAGCATCCTCTGGAATGTTGTGCAGAACGTGTAACCACCTGCCTGATAAAATGTATCTAATTCAGATCCCTGTTTCGTAGTGTTAATTCAAGAAAATTTTATATCGAGCAAAACTTGCATGGAAGTTTTAATGAGAAAAGGGAGCAGTGTTCAAGGACTAGTGCTTGGAATGTATCGTGGCACATAAAAGTCATGAAACCCAGGTAAAACACGAGTTATACCTGTTCAGTGCTTTGGAAAGAGCTAAAAGTGATAGAATTAGTGGAAAAGTATTCCATGCAGAGAAATACGCTGGTGGTACTACTGAGTCAGAAGATGGCAGTAATGACACCAACATCTTTTCTTTACCTTGAAAATAAGTTGCAGCTAGCACTGTGAGCATTGCAAACTTTCCAAAACTGTAAAAGCTCAGAGTGATCTGGGGAAAACATTGACTAAAAATAAAAGGTTGGCTAAGCAGCTAAGCAAGCCTGCCCCTGCCCACTCTGTTCCTTCGGGGTCAGCCTTCTCCTTCAGGTTTGCTTTCACCAGACACCACGGTGGCTCCCCGCAAGCGATGCAGCTTAGGAAAAGCCTCTGTGTTCCCTCCAAGGTCTGGCTGTCTGTCTGCTCCCGCTCTTTTTTGCGGTCTCTTTAGCTGTGCCACTGACGTGGGCTCCCTTTTGGCTGGGGCTGATTTTTCTCTTTTTTTTTTTTTTTCCGTCCCTGTCATCGCAACCTGCACAGGAGGAACTTTCTCCACTGAGCGTCTTTGGGTGTTTTCCAAAGGGAATATCCCCTCTCCCCGCACAGGGTGTTATCCACCGGGAGTCAGCGAAGAGCCAGGTGCTGCTGCTTCTGCTCTTCTTTAAAAGGACCACAAGGTGCATATGCAGTAAGCTGTGGACAGGCAAACTAAATGGTGTGCGTTACAGCTGTCTCTGCAGTTTCATTAATTTTTATTTATAAATTGAGCTACAACCATGGAAAAAATGTGTTTTGTTTTAGAAAGGCGCTTATCAGAGTACTCTGACCCGTATTCTATTATAGAATGAAGAGTTGAAGTTCACAATTCACTGCTAATGGAGAAGAACTGTTTGACTGTTTGACATTTTCAGACTGTTTCAGAGTTGCCGCCTTGCTGTACCTTTCTCCTTGCTTGCGTCTGCCTATGGGATTAATATATCGCTTTCCCACAGTAGAACGTTGTAGAGAGAACCTGCTGGATCCAGGCCTTTTTGGCATTTCCTGGAAAGTGTCATTGTGCTAGTGTATAAAGGTGAACTTGTGTTTCTGAATAATTGATGGCTGGTAATTAGTTTATCTTCAGAAAGGAAGAAACTTACTAATGAGGATGATGTATGAGATCAATGCCAATGTGTCTGACATCGATTAATGATTTCATCGAGCAACTGGATTTAAAAAAAGCAGCTGCCATCTGTATTTGCGTACGTAGTTATCTGCAAATGTGCTGATAACTTGGTGGGAGTGGAAAACAGACAAGGTACCACTTAAAGGGTACAGGCAACTGGGCAGAGGTCTTCTCCCTGATGTTGCCTGAGTTGTGCTACTGTTAACTCCGTGGGATGTAAGGTGACACACAGCTGCGGTACGGGTTTGGTTTTGTTTTTTTTTTTTTTTTCTCCTGTGGGAGCGGGGTGTCTGTATGTGTGTAAATATGGGTGAACCCATATGGAGAATTGGAGCTAATGCTGAAGACCAATTTTTATTTTTAATAATAAAAATAGAAATTGGGAAGACAGATGGGTGAAGCTGCAAGTGATATCAGGAGGACAGCACGGAGTGCTAAGTTTCCTTTCTTTAACCCCACTCTGCCCACCCGTGACAACAAAAACAATAGAAAGAAATAGAAAATTTAATCTATCCTTTGAACTTTACCTGTAACTTTCACCTGTGAATCCTGCTGGCTAATTCGTAAGGAAGATACTGCGTAATCTGTAGCGAAGGTGCAAATCGTGTGCGTATTTATTTGTAAGCATATGCATACTGCTTGTGCTGGGGGAGAAAAAATACTGTGCTGTATTGGCTTAGACTGATCTTGATGCGTACTGAACTTCTCAAAGAAAGATGAGGATCTGGGGGTTGTGGTAGACAGTAAATTATCCATGGCCCAGCAATGTGCCCTTGTCGCCAAAAAGGCCAATGGCATCCTGGGCTGCATAGGGAAGAGTGTGGCCAGTAGGTCGAGGGAGGTCATTCTCCCCCTCTACTCGGCACTGGTGAGGCCACAACTGGAATACTGTGTCCAGTTCTGGGCTCCCCAGTTCAAGAGGGACAGGGAACTGCTGGAGCGAGTCCAGCGAAGGGCAACTAAGATGATTAAGGGATTGGAGCATCTCCCTTATGAGGAAGGGCTGAGAGCGCTGGGACTCTTTAGCCTGGAGAAGAGAGGGCTGAGGGGAGACCTTATTATGGCATATGAGTATCTAAGGGGTGGGTTGAAGGAGGATGGAGCCAGGCTCTTTTCAATGGTTCCCAGTGACAGGACGAGGGGCAATGGGCACAAGTTAGAACACAGGAAGTTCCATTCAAATACACGGAAACACTTCTTTACGGTGCGGGTGACAGAGCACTGGCACAGGCTGCCCAGGGAGGGGGGGAGTCCCCTTCTCTGGGGATTTTCAAGCCCCACCTGGATGCGGTCCTGAGTGATGTGCTCCGGGCGATCCTGCTTTGGCAGGGGAGTTGGGCTGGGTGATCTCTAGAGGTCCCTTCCAACTCTGAAAATTCTGTGGTTCTGTGGTCTCTTTATGTACCCATCGGGGGTGTGATGCTGCATGCATGCAGCAGGTTGGGGTTTTTTTCTTTTCTAGCATCTCTAGGAATCTGCCTGTACCCAGATAGACTAGTGGCACTCACGTTTTGGTGACCTGTGCACCACCAAAGCAGCCTGTAGAATTGCAAAAAGCTGTTTTCCTATCACTAAAAGAATTACATGGCCTGTGGAGTATTCCTCTTATTTTTAGGAAGAGGCCGCCTGCTGTCTCTGGGGGCAGAGGTAGTTTGGCTACCGCCTGTGGTAGTCTGCCGGGGCTATGGGAGATGCTGGGCATGCTGCAGGGGACTGGATGAGTTCCTCCGCACTTCTATTCCAGCCTGGTAGCGGGCTTGGGTATTTACAGACTAACTTGTTTGTTAAATACTTCAAAAACTTATGTATTGATTCAAGTCCATGAGCTGCCTTTTTTTTTTGATAGGTTTTCTTGGTTTAATGGCAAGGAAGAAGAGGTGGTGGGGTGGCCCTCTATGTTAGGGGCAGTTTTGAATGCCAGGAACTTAACAGTGTGGATGACAACACTGAGTGTGTATGGATAAAAATTAAGGGGAAGGCTAATAAGGCAGACATCGTGATGGGAGTTTGTTATAGACCTCCTAATCAGGATGTAGAAGCCGATGAAGTATTCTACAAGCAGCTGGCAGAGGTCTCACAATCATCTGCCCTTGTTCTTGTGGGGGACTTCAACTTCCCAGACGTCTGCTGGAAATACAATGCAGCAGAGAGGGAACAGTCATGGAGGTTCCTGGAGTGTGTGGAAGACAACTTCCTAACACAGCTGGTGAAGGAACCAACTAGGGGAAGTGCCCTACTGAACCTACTGTTTGTTAACAGAGAAGGTCTTGTGGAGGATGTAAAGGTTGGAGGTCGCCTTGGGCACAGTGATCACGAAATGATAGAATTTTCAATTCTTGATCACGTAAGGCGGGGAGCCAGCAGAACTGCCACCTTGGATTTCCGAAGGGCAGACTTTAGCCTGTTTAGGAGCATGGTCGAGAGTGTCCCTTGGGAGGCAGTTTTGAAGAGCAAAGGTGCCCAGGAAGGCTGGGCATACTTCAAGCAGGTGCTCTTAAAAGCTCAGGAGAAGGCCATCCCCTTGTCTCGAAAAACGAGCAGACGGGGAAGACGACCAGCCTGGCTAAATAGAGAACTTTGGCTGGACCTCAGGAAAAAAAGAAAAGTTTACATTCTCTGGAAAAGGGGGTTGGCAACTTATGAGGATTATCAAGATATAACAAAGCTATGTAGGGGGAAAATGAGAAGGGCCAAAGCTCAATTAGAACTCAGCTTGGCCACTGCAGTCAAAGACAATAAGAAAAGGTTCTTTGAATATATCAATAGAAAAAGGAAGACTAGGGAAAATGTAGGCCCGCTGGTGAACGAGACAGGTGCCCTAGTGGTGGAGGACGCAGAGAAGGCAGAGTTACTGAATGCCTTCTTTTCTTCGGTCTTCACTGCTAAAGCTGTCCCTCATGAATCCCACCCTCTGAAGGCAAAAGGGGAGGTCTGGAGAGTGGAAGATTTTCCCTCAGTTGAGGAGGACCGGGTCAGAGACCACTTGGCCAAGCTGGACATTCATAAGTCCATGGGCCCTGATGGCATGCATCCGCGAGTGCTGAGAGAGCTGGCGGATGTTATTGCTAGACCACTCTCCATCGTCTTTGAACGGTCATGGAGAACAGGAGAGGTGCCTGAGGACTGGAGGAAGGCCGACATCACTCCAATCTTCAAAAAAGGCAAGAAGGAGGACCCAGGGAACTACAGACCGGTTAGTCTCACCTCTGTCCCTGGGAAGGTATTGGAGCGACTCATTCTGGATGTCATCTCCAATCACGTTGAGGAACAGGAAGTTATTGGAAGTGGTCAACATGGATTTACCAAGGGTAAATCGTGCTTGACCAATCTGATAGCTTTCTATGATGTTATAACTGGTTGGCTGGATGAGGGGAAAGTCGTGGATGTCATCTACCTTGACTTTAGCAAGGCTTTTGACACTGTCTCCCATGACATCCTTATTAGGAAGCTGAGGAAGTATGGGCTAGATGAGGTGACAGTGAGGTGGATTGAGAGTTGGCTGCGGGACAGGACTCAGAGGGTTGTGATCAGCGGCACAGAGTCTAGTTGGAGGCCTGTAACCAGTGGTGTCCCCCAGGGGTCAATACTCGGTCCTATTTTGTTTAATATATTCATTAATGACCTGGATGAGGGGACAGAGTGTATCCTCAGCAAGTTTGCTGATGATACCAAACTGGGTGGGGTGGCTGACACCCCAGAGGGCTGTGCTGCCATCCAGCGTGACCTGGACAGGCTGGAGAGCTGGGCAGAGAAGAACCTAATGAGGTTCAACAAAACCAAGTGCAAGGTCCTGCACCTGGGGAGGAAGAATGCTAGGCACCAGTACAGGTTAGGGGCTTACCTGCTGGGAGATAGCTTGGAGGAGAAGGATCTGGGGGTTGTGGTAGACAGTAAATTATCCATGGCCCAGCAATGTGCCCTTGTCGCCAAAAAGGCCAATGGAATCCTGGGCTGCATAGGGAAGAGTGTGGCCAGTAGGTCGAGGGAGGTCATTCTCCCCCTCTACTCGGCACTGGTGAGGCCACAACTGGAATACTGTGTCCAGTTTTGGGCTCCCCAGTTCAAGAGGGACAGGGAACTGCTGGAGCGAGTCCAGCGAAGGGCAACTAAGATGATTGAGGGCTTGGAGCACCTCCCTTATGAGGAAAGGCTGAGAGAGCTGGGACTCTTTAGCCTGGAGAAGAGAAGGCTGAGGGGAGACCTGATTATGGCATACAAGTATCTAAAGGGTGGGTTGAAGAAGGATGGAGCCAGGCTCTTTTCATTGGTTCCAAGTGACAGGACGAGGGGCAATGGGCACAAGTTAGAACACAGGAAGTTCCGTTCAAATACACGGAAACAGTTCTTTACGGTTCGGGTGACAGAGCACTGGAACAGGCTGCCCAGGGAGGTTGTGGAGTCCCCTTCCCTGGAGATTTTCAAGACCCGCCTCGATGCAGTCCTGAGAAATGTGCTCTAGGCAATCCTGCTTTAGCAGGAGAGTTGGACTAGATGATCTCTAGAGGTCCCTTCCAACTCTGATAATTCTGTGATTCTGTGATTCTGTAATGCATTTGGTGTCATAATGTGCCAGAGCCTTCAGTTGTTTAGCACTTTATTTTCCAGGGGCAAGCTCTATCATACGTGGATGAGTAAAAACTAAGGATTGCGCTTTCTTCTCTCATCTGACTGTGAAGGAACAGTTTTCTGGAGTCAAGAAGTCTCGAGCGACAGGCTCAAGGAAACTTCAGAGCTTAGGTTAATAGTTTGTTTTTTAAGCCACTTGAGGCCATGCTTGAGTTATCAGTAATGGCAAAATAAGCTGTGATAATATATGCTAGGATGGGATCAGATTAGAACTTTTTTTTTTCCCCATGTTTATAAAATAATGTTGTATAGTAGACATTAGCCCAGAAAGGCAGAGATCTAGCAAGACCATTTTGCTAGGGGTTTGAGTTCTTTGTACTAGCTCAAAGGCCACAGACTATGTAAAGCATATACAATCACGTGTGTTATTTCTTGGTTAGCATCAGAGTTTTGGAGCACAGCTTGTCCTTGTCTCGCCTGATGGTTCATCACCGAACCGGTGTTGTGGCTCTGTTTGAATTTCAGTGGTTCCCTTGGCTGTCAATAAGTTATACTGATGGTATTGTCTGTTTATTTTTAAATGAAACATTCCTGATCTGCAGCATGTTTTCTCATTGCCCTTCTCCAGTGATAAAACTTTTTTTAACAAAATCATAGTCGTTATGGCTGGAAAAGACCTGTAAGATCATCAAGGCCAACCATTATCTAACTCTACCGGGCCCACTTCTAAACCATGTTCCTGAGCACCATATCTAGACACCTCTTAAATACATCCAGGGATGGCGATTCAACCACTTCCCTGGGCAGCCTGTGCCAGTCGTTGATAACCCTTTCAGTGTAGCAGTCTTTCGTAATGTCTAATCTAAACCTCCGCTGGTGCAGCCTGAGGCCGTTTCCCCTTGTCCTATGGGTTGTAACTTGTGAGAAAAGACCAGTGCCCGCCTCTCTACACGCTCCTTCCAGGTAGCTGTAGAAAGCAATAAGGTCTCCCCGCAGCCTCCTCTTCTCCAGGCTGAACAACCCCAAGTCCCTCAGCTGCTCCTCATAAGACTTATTCTCAAGGCCCTTCACCAGCTTCATCCCACCACTAGACATCTGGTCCTCAAAGATGCTGTCTGGAAGACTATTTCAGTCTTCCTGGGTTACAAGTGTCTACTGACTTTGTCGTCAGAATACTCCATTAGAAGCCAACCAGTGGTATTAATGTAAAATTAGTCTTTGCAAGACTAAAAGTACCCGACATGTCCCTGTGATCTCTGCTGGCAGCCCTGCCTTGTTCCCTTTCTTTTTTAGGGCCATTCCTTGCTGCCCGTGTGTTCTGTCATATTGCCTGTTTTCCCGTGTGCTGTGTAATTGGATGTTCTGGCAAAACACACAGATGTCGCCTGATCATATTTGTTTCATTTACAAAATTGTGTATTGTGGGGTTTGGGTGTGGTTGTGTGGTTTTTTTTTTTTTTTTGAAAGGTTGGATCTGCTGAGTTTCCATTTGAATATCCATGTTGTATTTTAAACTATATTTTGGTTATCTTTACAACTTTATTCCTTCATAGTCTCTTCTACCAAAGGCCTTGTATGCTGTGGGAAGATCAGTGGCTCCAGAGTTGATACTGTGATTGTTGTTCAGTGGTTAGATTATTACCAGCTCAGCGTTGTCATTAAGTGAAATGCTCACTTCAGGGTGTACGGGGGTTTTCATGGTAATATCTGCTTAATTTTAGTTTGTCCTGTCCTCGGTGCAGTCATCCCGCATCTTTTCTTATTCTTTGCTTTCCTTTCTCGCAAAAAAAAATATGTGGTTTTCAGTTCAGACAATCCTTTATAAGGTTTTAGCATGATTTAGTTCAGCTTAATGTTTGGCTTTACACTATTTGATGTTTAAGACATAGTTGTCTCTTCTGATCAGTCCTTTTTCCATATTCCTGTAGATAGTTTATTTCTGCCCTCTTTCTCCTTATCCAGTTGGAGGTAAGGATCTTCTCTTCTGCCCTTCTTCACCTTGCTTACAATGCAGTGTGGTGTTGTTTGTTTGTTTGCTTGTTTGTTTGTTTGGTTTTTTTAGGTTGACACCTTTCCTTGGAAGAAGTATTAAGCTTCTCTGCTTTCCCCTCCCAAGCTCTTTGGGCCTCAGTAATCAGTTTATCAAACTTTTGTCACTCTGAACACAAATTGCAGACTTGCTTTTGTTTCTTCCTTTTTTAGTTTATATGGAAACAACTGGTGATCATTTGATTTAGGGTTGGGCTTTTTTTTTTTTTTTTTTTTTTTACAGCTTGTTCTTTGCTATGGTTTTCTTCACTTCTTAGCAGCACTGTCTCTATTTTTCAAGGCTCTGTGGTGTTGTCCAAGCAATTTTCATTGGTACAGAATTATTCCAGGAGTGTCTGAGTGTGCCTACTGTGCTGGCTGGATCCTTTCTACTACCTACCAGTCTACTTGGTGATGTCTTCTCTCTCCTTGCTGTTCTGTTCTCTGCTTTCCCTTTCTCTCCGACTGTGTATGCTTGTTTGTGATTGTCCTTTTACTCAACAAAAGATAGTGGTATGCCATAATTTTTGAAGCGATGCTGACACTGGAAGAAGGGACCATGTTTCATTGGTTGGAGGGCTTTTTTGGACTGAGAGTGGTTTGGTTTCGAGTGAGATGTTTGGACCTCTCAAACTCAGCTCTGGGTAGGGATGCTGAGGGGGGAGTTATCGGTAGCAAAGGGATGTTTTCTTTGTTGTGTGTCCCATGGCTAGCAGGGTGGTGCTCTCACTTGGCCGGACAAGGGTTGCGATGTGAAGTTCTTCAATGGTGACTTCAAAATGTCAAGCTTGGTCCTTCAGTGCTAAAACCATGAGCCTCCTCACCTGATGAACACCACAGCTTATATTTTGTCCCTTCTCCTCATTGAAGGCGGTGAGCTGGTTAGGTGGTTGGGGAGCAGTTAGACACATGCTTTGCATTTGCAAGCAAATACCCTCCCTCTGCTCCCTGCTGCCTTCAGGGTGGCCTGGCCCCTCTGCCCTGCGCCCGGCACCTGCCCTGGCACAGGGGAGGGCTGCTGCGTTCCTGCCCGAGGTGCCCGCAGAGGCACGAATCTGTCCCAGCTCAGAGACTGTGTCAGAATGGGTCCTGAAGACATCCAGAACCCCCCCCCCCCCCCCCCCCCCCAAACCATCTTCATACTCAGTGTATGACTTATGGCTCTCAAGTATTTCATGTGAAATTGCAAACTGGTAATTTTAAATGCAAATTGGTGTTAATGGTATAGTTACCCTCCTGGTTTGTGCCAGGGCCAAAACAAAGAAGAGAAGAGAAGGCTCCAGGGAGACCTTATAGCAGCCTACCAGGCCCTAAAGGGGCTACAGGAGAGCTGGGGAAGGACTTTTTACAAGGGCACATGGTGATAGGACGAGGGGGAATGGCTCCAAACTGGAAGAGGGGAGATTTAGATGAGATATTAGGAAGAAATTTCCCTGTGAGGGCAGTGAGCCCCTGGCACAGGTTGCCCCGAGAAGCTGTGGCTGCCCCATCCCTGGAGGTGTTCAAGGCCAGGTTGGACGGGGCTTGGAGCAACCTGGGCTGGGGGGAGGTGGCCCTGCCCAGGGCAGGGGGGTGGGACTGGATGGTCTTCAGGGTCCCTTCCAACCCAAACCATTCTATGAAAAGGGCCTGGAGTGTCTCTCTGAGGAAGGGCCAAGAGCCCTGGAGCTGCTTAGTCTGGAGAAGGCTGAGAGGGGATCTCATCAATGCTGATCAATATCTGCAGGGTGGTTGTCAAGAGGATGGGGCCAGACTCTCTTCACTGGCACCCAGCAACAGGACAAGGGGTGATGGGCACAAACTGAATATGGGAAATTCCATCTGAACATGAGGGAAAAACTTCTTCCCTGTGCGGGCGGCAGAGCACTGCCACAGCTGCCCAGAGAGGGGGGAGTCTCCCACTCTGGAGCCATTCCAAACCCGCCTGGAGGTGTCCTGTGCCACTGCTGGAGGTGCCTCTGCTCTGGCGGGGGGTGGGACTGGGGGAGCTCCAGAGGGCCCTTCCAGCCCTCACCAGTCTGTGAAAAGAATAAAAACATAGGGGGGACACCTCCTCCTGCCGCTGAGGAGCGGGGATGGCCGGGTCCTGCCTCTGGTCCCCCCGCCCCATCCTCCCCCGGTGGCGGCGGGGCCCGGAGCCGCTGCCGGTGCAACACCCCCCCCTGCGGGCCGGCCCCGCCGCTGCCGCCTCGGCGGGGGGACGGGGACGGGGGGGGTGAGGAGAGGGCGTTAACTGACACGAACCGCAGTATTAGATTTAATGAGGAAACGGTGCTTTATTAAACGTAAAGTACTCCGAGCAGAAGCGCGCGGCACCGCCGGAATGTCTTCCGCGAGTTGAGTGACGGTGTGACATAACCCCCGTTGTGCTGACGATTAAACGGGTGCTTTATCCTGGTGGTCATCGCTTGCCTTTCCCCCGCGCAAATTCGCGCTTAGATGGTTGATCAATATTGATACGTCCTCTATTTTGTGGGTGTGAGTGGATTTTTTTTTTTTTTTTCTTGTGTGGTGTGTGTGTGTTTTTTTTTTTTTTTTTTTTTCTTATGAGAAGCATGGGGTTGTTGGTTGTTTTGGGGTGGGTGGTTGTTTTTTGGTGTGTGGTGGTTCTTGGTGGTGGTTTTTTTTTTTTTGGTAAAGAAGTTGCCAGTGGAGAGCATTTTTAGGCGGCTGTTCGAGACTGTGCGTGTAAAGCCTCGGAGCGCCGCGGCACACGGTGGCATTAGGTATTTAGCGCTTAACTCCCGCGAAAGTAAAGTTGAATAACCATGAAAATTACTATTTTCAGCCGCAAATGCCTCCGAGCTGCGCTCTAACAAAGGACCCTCCGAAACCTGCGCCTCTTCCCCCGCCTGGCTCTGGCAGAGGGGTCGCTTCTTCCCTGCCCATCCCCGCGCCGCGCAGGCGGTACCCGGCATTTACTCTCCATCCCCGCTGCAAACACGGCAGGAGCAGAAATCCTCAATTTTAATTTTTTTTTTTAATTTTTTTTTTTTTTTTTCTGGCAAGATGCTGTACTTCAGCCGCCGCCGGTAGATTTGTGTGTGCGCAGCTGGGCTTGAATAGGAATTAAAAAAAAAAAAAAAATATATATAACCCCCCCCCCAAATCAGCCCACAAGCCAGGCTCTGAGCGATCCGTGGGAGGGGAGGAAGGGGGAGGACACGCGGGGCGCTGCCCCCCGGCGCGGCGGGGCAGCGGGGCCGCCTCTGCGCGGGCGCGGCCGGCGCTGGGCTCGGGGGGAGCCTCCCCCCCCACCTCCCCCCCCCCTTCCCTTTCCATCCCATCCCCTCCCCTCTCCTTCACACCCCGCTCCCCTCCCCGCGCCTCCCGCCGCCACTTCGGCGGCTCCGCCGAGCCAACACCGCGGCTCCGGCTGCCGGGGCCGCCGCCGCGCCCGAAGCCGCCCATGCGGGGGGGGATATCGGCGGGGAGGCAGCGGCACGGCGGCGGCGGGGAGGGCAGCTCAACTCCCCGGGAAGGATGACCGGCGTCGCCGCGATCCTCTTCCTCCTGCAGCTCTTGCCCAAGGCGGAGGGACAGGGCTTCGCAGGTGAGTGCCGCCGAGGCTGCGCCGATCTCCCCCCTCCGGGGCATCCCCTTCTCTCCCGGCGGCATCGGCTCTTCGCCCCTCGGCCTGGCGGGAGCCCCCGGAGCTGGGGGGGGGGGGGGGGGGATGATGGCAGCGGCTCCGGGCGGGCGGCGCGGTGGGGGAAGGAGCAGAGGGTTATGAAAAGTGGGTTTGTTGCGGAGGGGCGCGCAGGGCTCGGGGCGGCATCGGCCCCTCGGGCTGGGGGGTGTCGGTGCGGAAGGGGGGGGGGGGGGGGGGGGGAAGTTGCGTGTGGCGGGAGGTGAAAGCATCACCTTTATTCCTGGATTCACGGCGTTGGAGTCGCCTTTTTTTTTTGGATTATATAGTGTTTCCGAGCGCAAGGCAGGGGCTGCGGCTCCGCTCTCCCCCAGTCCGCCAGGCGAAGGGGCCGGGGGCTCTGCGCGCAAGTTGCGCGGCAGCTTCCCCCCCCTCCCCCCCATCCCGCGGCTCCAGTAACTTTCCCGGGGGTGGGGTGGGGGCTCAGCCACTCGGACTGGCTCCTTCCCAGTTGTCGCTTTCTCTGATGCGAAGGCATACTTTGCTCCCTGGCATGTGTGCGTTAATAGTAGCCAGCTATTTTCCTCCTCCTACAAGTTCCTTTAGGCGTAGTTGGAATTACTTGAGGATGACAGGTGCTCGTAGAGCTACAGTTTCCTCCTCTTGCGCTATGTTGTAGGTAAACCGAAGATATGCGTGGCTTTGTTTTTTCCCTTGGATCTTTTAATACGGCATTAATTTTCTCACGGTGGTCTTTCTTTATATTAAAAAACAGCTGTAACTTTCTTCCTCCCGAATTCATGTATCTATCTAAGCTTTTTTTTTTTTTTAATAATTTTTTTCCACTATCTGTAAAAATTCTGTGCGCAACGCTGCTTAGTAGCGATAAATCTCGGTGCTTGAGACTTGGCATCATACCTCCAACATGCCCAAGTTTAGTTCATCTCGAACAGGGGAAGATTTGTCTTAGTTAAGGCTGTGAGAGCTCAAATGACTGGGTCTCGCTGCTTGAAACCAGAAATAGTGCGGAGTGTAGGAGATGCTGAGCCTGCAGCCTGAGCACCGTGTGTGCCTTTAACTCAGCTCTCGGTGCAGCGTATATGGCTCAAAAGAAAGTTTGGGGTGTGAAGGGCCGGGTGGGCAGGGGAGACCCCTGATCAGCTTGGGTGAAGGGGATGCTGTTCTCAATCCCGCAGGGTTTGATACCACCGTGGGATCTTGTTTACATTGCTAAGCAACTGCGCAGACCCGCAGATTTATTAGAAAGGCTGGGAAATCTAACCTAGTTCAGTAGCTTCTTCCTTGAGTAAGCAATATGTAGAGCTATTTATTATTTTTTTTTCTTTTTGTCTCTCTTCCAACTGTGTTCTCGTGTTCTTGACACTTGTCATATCAAATGAGATTACATCCTTGGCTTTTTGATGAATCATTTAGCCAGATGCTTAGTAAAAAAGAGTTTTCTGTAAAAATGGCGAACTTTTAAGGGGGCAGAAAACACTTTGCGTTTGAGGGAAATAGCAATAAAATACAAGCTATGTGAGCTAAACACATGCAAATTTAGGGATTAGCCAGAAGTTTTCTTATTTGCAGTAAGCCACGAAATAATCGTCAGTTCTGGGGGGAAAAGCAGTAGTGAGGTTTCCTAATCATTAGTGTCACCTTCCACCTCCTTATTTTAGCGTACTCCTTACCATTCAAAATAAGAGGAGCTTACTTTAATAAGGAATGTTTTCTGAGCTGCTTCTATTAATGAAGTTAAAAGAAAGTTTTGTCATCTTAGACTATATATATATAGCATGAAGCGTAGCAGTCTAGACTGTGTCCATATAGCTGGTATTTTTATGGGTAAAAACCCGAAGTTTTTCAAATGCACTTTGTCTAACATTTCAGTGAAGTTTGGAGAGACTCCAGTTAATGCCATCGGTGCATTTTCGCATCTTCCATCAGGTGGTGCTGTCTCCATAACTATTAGGATGCAAATACCTCCTTTCTCTCTCCGATTGAATTATTTTTCAAAGCCTAATGCGTTTATTCAGCAGCCTTTTGTTAAACATCCCGAAAAATCAGTGTACAAGAAGTTGGCTGTGTTTTTTTGTTTTTTTTTTTTTTTGATTTATTTTCTTGTCTGATAGTTGGGCTAAGAAGTGGGAAAGCCCCAAGTCAAGACAAAATGGTATTAAGTTCCTACCGGAGTTGCACAGCTGCTGTTTCTTCTTCATATTATCCACAACGTATAAAATAAGAGATACTACAAAGCGACAGCAGAACGCTGCTGGCTTCTTCCCGGAATACCTAGCTTCACGTTGAGGGAGCTGGGTTAGCACTTAGTTCTTTATGTAACTTCTGTATTGCTCTATTTATAAGTCTTCTCCCCAACAATTACTTTCAGTTGCCTCCAGTCTCTGTATTTATAACTGAAGGTATGCTTTTGAGGTTCTAAACTTTTTGTTAGCTTAAGGGTCAGCTACTAATTTAATTCCTCTACTTTCCCGTAGAAGAGAGAGAAGTAACACCAGGTAATTCTAGGAATTGCTCGTTCTTTCAGGATTTCGGAAATTAAGAAACTTTGCTTATGGGGAAGTTGTTTTTTTTTTTTTTTTTCTCCTTAAAGCATGTGTGCAGTTTTTATTGCACCAAATACATGGACTATTCTTGCACTTGCTATGCTCTTTCCTAAGGTCTGTTTTGCGCTTAGCACAACAGAGCGGAGAATAGAGATGAAGTCATTCGCAGCTGTGAAAAAGCATTCAGGGGGAAAGTAGGACAGTGGGTTTACATTGGGACTGCTCACCTGCACACCGGATTGTTTTGACATCAGAATAAAAACCAAGGCTCGATGTTTGCTTTAATTTTCTTCATTATCCTGCTCCCTCTTTCACTGTGGCAGAGCTCTGGAATGTTTGGATGTGGAGCTGTTTGCTGTCAAAGTCTGCTGCCGCATCAGAAAGTTAAGGCGGCTGAGAGTTCGTTACCCATGGTTGGCCCAGGGGAGAGGGAAGATGAGAAGGGAACCAGGGAGCAAACCGCAAGGAATTTTTTTGGGGAAGATTAATTCATTTGCTAGGAGTTCATTTACTCACAGATTTTGCTGTCAGTAAATTGGCAATGAAAAATGGATCTTTCTGAGCAAACCACTCTGTGTGGCAATTGTTAACAATGCAGCCATTTAACTCAATAATCACTTTTCACTCCCTCTGGGGAGCTGTTAGCGCTACAGTTCAACTTTATTTTTCATTCCTGGCTGGCTTGATTTGTTTTCTAATACATCAACAATTAATGTTAACAAGGTGATGATGTGAAGCTGCCTATTTTGACAGTGGTGATGGAAAGGTCACTGTGGGTATAAAGGCATTTGTGAATCTCTGAGTGATAATCCTTCTCTTCTACAAATGCAGAGCCCTTCTGTTACCATCCACCCTTCAGAAAGTCCCTCAGCTCTGCTCTTGTTTAACTGTACTTTTTTTTTTTTTAAGTCTGTTATGCTCTATGTGCAGGCCCACACGCTCTAGTTTTCATTAATATTATGGGAATGATTTGGGACACTCGCTGTAGAATATTACAGTGGTTGTTTTTTTTTTTTTTCAGAAGGCACCATCATCTGTTACCATGGAAACCCGTATAGTGGTAAAGATGTAGGTCTGAGGCTTTGTGAACCTCGAAAGATACGGACAAGGGTTGTTTCTTACAGGAACAATTACTTTTGAATATAAAATCCAGTTAAGTGGAGAGAAGAAAAGGAAATAAATTGATCTGTTCAGCATTGCACTGACAATCCTTCTTTTGAATAACATTCTGTATAGAAGGATCAGTGTCTCACTGATTCTGTATGCGTACCGGGGGTTTTAAGCTCATTATTTATCATAATAGTTGTTTTATGCCTCTAGTAATTTTCATTATGATTTTATAAATGAGGTAAACGGATGTGTATTGGCAGGTATTGTTCTTTGCTTGAATGGAAAGTGCCGAATGTAGAATGGAGAGGTGTGCAATGTTAGCACCTCAGCTTAAATATTTTGGCAAGGAGCAAATTTGAGACTGACTTAACATGGCCTTAAAAAAAACCCCAAACAAACAAAAAACCCCGCTCCACAGATGTCATCTGAAATCCACCTGCTAAAATGTGAGTGAGGTATATGTGGGTTTGCTCACGAATGCGATCAATAAAAGCAATCATACTTGTCTGTTTTGCCATGGAAATACTGAAGCCTCGTTAACATTCATAAAAACTCTTATGATGTTTGGGTGATGAGCAGCAGGAGTGCGTGTGTGTATTGCTATATAAAGCATATGTCCTTTAGAGAGAGATGTCTTAATTTTTTATGGAAGCTGCTTCAGTCTGTTTCCTCAGCGTCTTGTAACGCGTAGATAAAATATGTAAAGAAGCTTCTCAAATGTGTTTGTAGGTACATTCGTAGACGAGGCTTTCCTTGCAGAGACTTCAAGGAAAAGCAGTGTGTAGAGGTCACCCGCTGTTATAAACTGACCCAAATCGTAGTCCAGATTTGCTGCTGCGATGGGAGAAACCTCCTGTTGCCTCAGTGCCGAAGGGCTCCACGTCCCCAAAGAACGGCGTGTGGGTCAGTGTTTCTTGGCTCTGTGTTCTCATTCTTGAGAAGAATATGGCGCACTTGGCTTTTATGGTATTTCTGACTATTTTATGGAGCAGTATTACTTAGCTTACCTTAGCCAGTGTATTTGGCCAAGAGTCGCTTTGTTCTGGTACTATTCATGTTTCCTAGTTCTCTAATTTTTCTTCTGATGATGCACTCCCAGTTTGTGCTGGTTGGTGCTACTCAGATATCATTTCATTTAGATAATAATTTGGGGGGGGAAATCCTTACCCATCTCTTTACCTGTTGGTCCTTCTTGGCACTGTGTTGCCTCTTGCTCTTTGAATGCCACTTGCCTCCCACCACCCTGCGCTTTCCAGACGATCCCAAAGGAAAAGAGCAACCCTGTGTGCTCCAAAGCGGACACGCGAAGAAGGTGAATGTTGTTGGTGGCATCGATAAAGGACACCTCACAACCTGGCCATGTCTTTCTGTACGCTTGTAGTTGCATAATAAGCAATTGCTTCTGTGTTCATTACTGCAAGCTCTAAAGATCATATCTCCTCGTGGTGGAAGAGACGATTACTATGTCTTAATCAGACTATACATCATTTAATCAGACCCACTTGTTTTTTAATATCTGATAAATGCATCCCATCTATCATACCGTGCTTCAGACACGTCGGATATTTTGCAAACTGGACGGCAAGGCATTGCGTGTTCCAGAAGAAAATGCTGACAAGTCAGTTAAAGAAAACAAGGACCTTTGGATACAGAAGACCGTAAGTGTTGTTTAATGCCACAGTTAAAGTTGATGTAATTCTGGGGAGCCGTGAGCATATCCACCTGTGAACAAGACCTGGTAAATAGGACAAGAAACCCCAGGAAGAGGAACCTACTTAGTGCTTGGTCTCCTCTGGCTTGCTTGTTTTCTTTTAACTAGTGCTTGTAAATCAATTCAAGGCCAGCTTCTCTGGCTAGATCTCCCTGGGACTGCGGGCTTGGGAATTCAAGTCGACAGGGCCAATTCTGCTGTGGTTTGAAGTGGTGCAGCTCGCGTAGTTAAAGAATGATTGAGCTGCCTGTGAATTTTGGGAGGATGGGACCTGGCTCTTGTTCCTTGATATTTTTGAGTTCATCTCGCAGAAAGGCTGTGGGGTTTGACAGCTGATGATGCTGTGTGGGCACAGATTGGTGCTGCAGCCTGAGCAACCTGTGGTTATGCAAACCTCTATTCAGCTGTGCTGTTTCCTTTGTACTGGAAACGCTTAAAGTATCCCATATCTCATGTTTTGTTAGCTGAAATGTCTTCAGATCCAACATAACAGAGGAAACAGTTTACCACGTGGGTTTTTTATGTACATCCTCGTCATAATCTCACCTTCGTTCCTGGGTAGTGACGATGTTAACTCCCTGGGAAGCAGCTCTTGGCTGCTCATACAGCTGTACGTTGAGCAAAGGAGGGCTGTTTCACTACCGCTCCTCTGCGCTGTTGTGAAGAACAGCGATATCAAGAGTATTACAAATTAATCCAGGGTTTATCCATTTCTGTGTTGGGGATCGATCAATCCTTCTCTCTTTAAATTTAAAGAAAATGTCATTACCTGCTTGGGTAGAAGTAGGTCTTCACACTGCTGGGGTTGATGTTCTTGACACGTTGGTGCTCTTGACTCCAGTTCTGCTGAATTTGTCGCCGTTATGGGAATGACCTTAATCTGCATGTGCGTGAATTTTCATTCCTTTAGTGTCAACTTAAAGGTCAGCTCCTCAATAATGGAAGGAGAAGCTTTGCAAATAGGGGAAAGAAAAAAAAAAAAAAACCCACAAAAAAAAACCCCACAACAAACCAACCCCTAAATAAACAAATAGAGCAATTGTGTGCAGTGGGCTTTCGGATTCTTTTTATAAAGAAAGAGCGCAGAGTTGAAAATGGTATCGGTGCCATGTGGTTTTGTTAAGAAGATAATGAAGATTGGTGAAAGAAAGTGTTTCTTGGCAGAAGGCATGTGTGTGGTTGCGACCACCTAGCAGAAGTAGGGTGTGAAGATGAAGTGGGGGAGGAAGAAGGGAATTAGAGCAATCTGACTGCTATATGGATGGGTCTTTCTTCCGTTAGAAATACACTTACTGGAATTGCAGCAGTATTTGCCGGATAAGCAGAAGAGCACTTCTGTCAGCAAGATGGGAAGCTGCTGCGCTTGATGGTTCATTTCTCCAGAATAGGGATTTTTCTTTCAATGTGCACCCATTTATGTGCTGGCAGCCCAAATCTTATTCTGCATTTCTAGGTGTGAATTCAATGCTCTGATAGTAACGGTTGACGAAACTGTAAAGTGGAATGTATTTCCACCACAACTGGTGGGAAATATTTCATGTTTTGATATTTGTTCAGAGGGGTGTGGCTGAAAGAGGTAAATTTAAAAAAAAACAAACCAATCAACAAAACAAACAAACAAACAAAAAAAAAACAACAAAAAACAACCTCCAAAACCAAACCAAAAAACCTGAGCTAAGAGGCTGTGTCTATGTGACTTCACACTTGACTGCATTGGGTTGGCATCAAGAATTTTTACTATTTTGCTCTCTTTCTTTGTTCTTAAGAACTGAAAAGCACCAACGTAATAATTCACCAGTTATTTCTAGTGTTTTCCATGCAAGTCCACCTGTTGCAAGAGGTGTATGTACCTGCGTCTCTGTTCTCGCAGGGGAAACCCGCTTGATCTAGCTTTTAGTTTGGATGCGTTTGGAGCTGGCTGAGCAGAAGAGCTCGTTGCCTTTCTTCCCATTCTGGACTCCACAGGCGATTGCCAGTTTGTGATAGTATCAAGTCATCTCTCCTAGTGAGCATCTTTAATAGAAAGTCCCTTTTTCCCTCTAGATTGTTTATTAAACCTAATGTGGTTGCTTTATTGTATAGTAACTTTGAAACATCTGAAGAGCCGACTGTGTTAAACGCTTCAGAAGCACAAATGACTCATTTTTGTACCCTGAAGAACATTTTCGTCTTGCGGAAAAGAGAAAGAACAGAAGAAATGGGCACAGCATCACAGCCAAGCAGCAAGGGGGGGAGCTGACAAGACGCCGGTGCGTCCGGGTTGGGGGTCAGTTATGGAGAAGATGGTGGGACGCGAGTGGGATGAGGTTACAGCAGTAAGAAGAGGAAGCGGAGCACGTATGAAAAGAAACAGGGAAGGTAAGAGGAGCCTGACAGGACAGAACGGGCGAGGAAGGAGGCGCATAAGATAAAGCTCAGAAATTGGCTGCTGTTCCCGATGCTCGCAGACTGGGAGGTGGTGGTTGCAGCCACCGTCTCTGTCATCTCCCTGTATGTTAACTGTCAACCAAAGTTAGATAGCTCGTTGCTGCAAATTTTGGTCCTTAGGCCAAAACACGGGCTGCAGTGCCGGGTGTTCGTCGTCCGTCCGTCCGTGACTCCACCGTGACGTTTTCTCAGACTGGCTGAGCGTATCTCTTCACAAACCAAGCTGATAGTTTGAATTTACTAGTTAGCCATTCTAAGCTTGCTTTGTATGAGCCTTGTGTGTTAAATTTGGCAGCCACTAATATTTTAAGAGCCTAAAACACGATACAAGCGGTTTTCCTTGTTACTCTTGCTGGACTGATAGTTCAGAGATCTGTTCCTGTGTTCACAGGACAATTGTGAGCCCTTTCAGTAATGAAAAGGAGTAAGCATGCAGAAGGCAAAGACTCTGATATATTTTTCCTCTGAAAACCACTGCTCCCCATCCCTGCCCGTAGCGGCGCTGTGCCTGGGTCCCTCGGCGCATCCCTGGGCTCAGTCCGGAGCCTGAGCAGATGCGATGTGCAGTTTTGCGCAGCAGCCAAACAAAATTAAATGTCCAGAAGTCATCATGTCCATCAGCAAGCTAAAGCCGATTGCTCATCTTTGCTACTTCCCTTTGGAAAAAAAAAAAAAAAAAAGTAGAAAAAAAAAAAAAGTTTTTGAACTCCAGTGTTGGTTTGAGGCAGACCTTCTCATTGTGTTATTTTATTGGCGCTGACTAAACAGGACGTAACCTTCTGATAAATTTGACTTTGAGATTTGGTGGCTTCCAGCTCTCCGTGCTCCTGTGGTCTGGCTGCTCGTTGCCAGCACTGACTCATTCCCTTTAGGGCAAATGGATCTCTCGGAGGTGTCCTGCCGCGCTCGGCTCGCGTCCTGCCCGCAAAAGGCAGGTAGGGAGGCGGCGATGGCCGATTTTCTCGCCAGACACTTATTTCATGTTACTCCCGCATAAAAACACGCGTAGGTAGTTATCGCCAGGGATGCTGCTGACTGTTCGGATGCTGCCTAGTTGAACTGGACCCGCTATTTTATTTGTGGTGGTGGTGGGGAAATAAGACTTCATTAAATCTAGGGCTAGCTGAAAAGTTTCCACAAACGTGATCTAAAAATCAATTTGTAGGAAAAGAGCTGTTCTTAAACAAGCAGTTCCTCTGTGGTTCTTGAGACTTGAACATTCTAGCATGAATTGGAGGGGGGGGATCCATATAATCTAATACAAAATAACAGATTTATTGAAATCTGTTAGGGAATCTTATGTGTGCTTTTAAAAGGGATTTCTACTATGAAAATGGTGGTCAAACCACTGCTCCGGCTTCCTGAATAAATTATTTTTGTAAGCAATAGGGGTCTCCTAGATAAACAGTAAATATATCTTTATGATGAAAAATGGGAGATGGTGTATGTACTAACAAATATCAGCACGTGGTAGCAATAATCAGGGAAGCGGAAAGCTTGGGAATAAACAAACACGCTGTCTCTGTTGGCACAGGGATAACCCTGGAGACTGCCAAGGCCGGAGCCTGCAAAAATAAGAAAGTATAATTAATTGTCCTTAAATGAACCTACCAAGCAAAAATAACCCTTTTACAGTAAACTCTCAACTTTTCATCTTTTATTATAAAGCTTTTCCGTGTGCCAAAGTGTTTAACGTTCCATAATGTGCTTATTTACACTTCTGTTCGTGTTTAGTGCAGAGAATTAGCATACGGCATGTAGCTGCACCAGGCATCTGTTTTACTCTTGCGCTTTGCTTTTCTAGCAATAATGCAACATTATTTCTCAAAATGGCCGAGAAGTAATGTTTTGGAACAAAGTCTTGGTGGTGTTTGAGGGTCACTCAGCAGCTACCTATATTAAATCACTGCCCTGTTCTCTTTAGAAGAGGCACTGTCTTCCTTCCAGTGGTTCCTGTGCCCGTGTTGATGTAAAGAGCTCTCATGGCAAGAGAGCAGAGAGGTGTTATTTCCCGCCACCCTCTCAAAAAGCTCTGTGCTGATGAAGTTCTGTTGCGAACAGAATGCTACAGAAATAAAGAAAGAGAGTTTCGGTGACAGTAGTACTAAGTTTCCTTGTGTGACTTAATATAATTCCCAGCGGTTACTGGCTTGAGGGGGATTTGCAGAAGTTTGGGACCTGAAGGGTGCAGGAAGCAATAGAAACATTATCAAGACATGATACGAGTTTGGAGCATATCCTGCTTGCCAAGTGTGATTCGTGTCCAAATTTCTGAAGCAAGCACAGAAGGAGCGTTTGGATTCTATAGTGTATAAAACAATTTACCCATAACATATCTCCTCATAGTATAGGGGACGGTACCAAGATTGCTCACCAGGATTAGACTTCAGATACAATTTCCATTAACTTCAGGAGAAACTTAGAAGTAGTTCCTTTGTAAGTTTTTCTTAGTGAAGGTAAACTTTAAAGAACTGCGAATTGGAGAAGTAGTGTCAGAGTTGAGAATCCCAGGCAGAAATGTAGCCCCAATCTCAGGAAGGTATTGCAATATAGGTTGAGGCTAAATGTACACAAAGTTCTTTTGAGTGGATGGGAGAAATGTGGGAGTGATTAATGCTGATATTTTGAGAGGACTGATAATTGACAGCATATTTGCATGCAACTGAATATGAATTTGAAAAGAAGCAGGTACACTAAAGGCAGAACATGCCACGTGCTGTGTACGTAGTTTAAAAAAAAGTTGGTTGTTTTTTTTTTTTTTTCCTGTCTGGAATATTCCCCTCAGGCCTGAACATCAACTTATTCCTGAGAGTGACAAATTAAAGTATTGAGAGTAGCTACAAGTGACAGTGTCTCTGCTTTTGAGCAAAGATTTTAGGTATCTAAATGTATTTACCTTCTGGACCTGTAACTGAGAATGGAGCTGAGAAAGGGAGAGCACCTCTCGGAGGAAAGGAAGGGGAAGAAGGGACAACTACTTAATGTGCACCAATAGTAATAGAATGAGACTAAAACAAGAGAATAATTTAGTTTAAGCGTTAGGAGAAATCTTATTGCAGGCCTATGAGGTTGTGGAATTGAGTCCCAAAGGAAACAGTGGAAACTCTGTTGTCTGAGTCACTTTAATTTAGGCAGGAGGGGTCATGCCATCCAGAGGGACCTGGACAGGCTGCAGAGGTGGGCTCATGCCAACCTCACACAGTTCAACAAGGCCAAGTGCAACGTCCTACATCTGGGTCGGGGCAATCCCAAGCACAAATCCAGGCTGGGTGGGGAATGGCTGGAGAGCAGCCCTGAGGAGAAGGACCTGGGGGTGCTGATTGATGAGAAGCTCAACATGAGCCAGCACTGTGCGATCGCAGCCCTGAAGGCCAACCGTATCCTGGGCTGCATCAGAAGTGTGGCCAGCAGGTCAAAGGAAGTGATTCTGCCCCTCTCCTCCACTCTTGTGAGACCCCACCTGGAGTACTGCATCCAGTTCTGGAGTCCCTAACATAAGAAGGACATGGACCTGCTGGAGCGTGTCCAGAGGAGAGCCACAAGGATGATCCGAGGGCTGGAGCACCTCTCCTATGAGGAGAGGCTGAGAGAGTTGGGGCTGTTCAGCCTGGAGAAGAGAAGGCTCCAGGGAGATCTTATTGTGGCCTTCCAGCCCCTAAAGGGGCTACAGGAGAGCAGGGGAGGGACCCTTTACTTGGGCATGTAGTGATAGGATGAGGGGGAATGGCTTTAAACTGGAAGAGGGCAGGTTCAGATTAAAGATTAGGAAGAAGTTTTTCCCTTTGAGGGTGGTGAGGCACTGGCCCAGGTTGCCCAGAGAGGCTGTTGAGGCCCCATCCCTGGAGGTGTTCAAGGCCAGGCTGGACGTGGGCTTGGGCAACCTGGGCTGATGGGAGGTGTCCCTGCCCAGGGCAGGGGGGTGGGAACTCGATGACCTTCAAGGTCCTTTCCAACCTAAACCATTCTATGATTCTGTCTTCTGTAGAGGGGAAAAAGGTAGTGCACTCTGAGAAAACAAATTGAATAATCCACTGCAGGCTTTTTTCTCTAAATTTCTAACTTCCTTATAATGCTGTTGAGGAGGGAAAGGAGGAGGAGGTATACTGAAGGAAAAAAAGAGGATGCTGTATTTAGCATATAATAAGTGTAAGAGATGTTAACACATACTAATGCATCTCAACTGTTTTTAATTCATCTGATTAAATAGCTTTTGCATATCTGTCAAATAGCAGCAGCATTATGGGGAAGTCAAGATTGCATTATTGCATCGTGTCCCCCTCCAAATTCCTCCTGCTCCTCCAACAACAACAAAAAAAGTAATAAAAATCTGTGTTCAGGCTTGCTCTAACCTTGGGGCCAACAGGCAGTGCAGTATTGAAAACAAACAAAAACCCAAAAATAACCCTACAAATGGGGTGATTTGTAGGTGCTAAAAAAGTAGGTAAATGTACAAGTTGGAGAGGAGTGTTAAGCATTTGGTGTCTTATTTCTGTTCCTAACTGATTCTGGGGGAGTTGTTCCAGCTTTGGCAGGTGAGCACTAGCTGTAACCTGGGGGCGGGGGGACAGGTTGGGACCTTGGGTGTAACATCCCAAAGGGCTTTAGGAGGTCTATCTGAAGCTGAAATCAGTGCTGTTGTCTCCCGCCTGTTGAGAGATTGATCCAGATTCCTGAGAACTCTGAAAAGCCCTGGGGGCTTCAGATGGGGAATGCGGCGTTAACATGGGCATCTTCCCTCAGTCCCTCTCGGAGCCCCCAAAAGGGGAAGGGTTGAGGTGGGGGCGTCTGCGAATGTTTGGGAAGGAACAGATATTCTATAGCTGTAGAGAAATTCAAGAGGAAATTAATAATTCTCTCTGTGGAGATCAGTTTGCATAGCGTGCAGTAAATAATGCATAGGGCCACGGAGCTAACAATAAGAATAAAGCAAAATATTGAATAGCTGCTCATTCGGTAAGCGCCATCCATCTTGTGCATGAACAACAAAAGGTCCCGTGGCAGAAACGAGTATGTGATCAGGTAATTATTTTTAAAGTCAAATCTACAAGAGGATTGATACAGGGGTTTGTGGACAGCCTTCTGCTCGGGTGATTAATACTCTTCAGAAAGCTTGATTTTTATTATTATTTTTTTAATTGTTGTTAACAATATTTAATTTTTTCTTAGTCTCTCTTCATGATGGGGAAACCCATCACCAGTAAGAGCTGGAGTGTAATTAAGGGCTTCTCTTTTTGACTCCTTGAGTATATTGGGGGGGGCTTTTGTCTGCTGCTTTGCAATCCTGAGTGGGTCTGGATAATGTGCAATACCCAACCTCCTCTTTTCTTTGTACAATATCACCCCAGAATCGATAAAGTAGGCGTACGAGCAGAAGTTTGGATACTTGGGCACAGTGAGTTGTGGAAAGAACTCTTTTGTATGGTGATGGTTGAGGATTGCGTGGAATTGTGTTGTGGCTTGGGCTTGACCTGAAGGCAGAGGGTTGGACTGTAATGAATTGGGATTGGAGGTTTTACGATTATTTGTTTACTACGTGATGCTTCATGGTGCATTCATTTCTTGTTTGAATCAAAATCGGCATCATGTATGCGCTTAAGGTCATCCTGTGCTTTGTTCACTTTAACTTGAACTAGTAGAAATCTGGGTGGGGAAAACAGTGCTGTTGTAATTAAATTGAATAGTTGATTATTTGAATCCCATTAAAGAAAAAAGGAGGTAAGAAAATACTGCGTTATTTATCAGTCAACTTGAAGGAATTAATGTCTTCTGAAAATTAACTTCAGTTCTCTTCTTTTGTTATTGTTCTCAGTGTTTACATTATTACAATGCTAAAGAGAACAAATAATGAGTTTCTTCAAAACTTTCTCCTTTTTCTTCATACCCTCAGGCTCCTGATTAATTTTCCTTACTCTGCTCCTTACTTTTGCCAGCCATTTATAGTGGCCATTCGTTCCTCCTGCATCCTGTAATGCCCATCAGTGTGGTTAGGTGATGTTCTAGAATTAATTGTGGGGTAATAATTAACAGCAGGCGTGTGTGGCTGTGTGCTCACAGCATATGCCTAATAAACATGCAGATCGGTTCCTGTTCTGAGGCCGTAAAGGTGAGTGGATTTATTTAGGAATCCTCTCTAAATGCTCCTCTTCACTGCAACAACTCTCTGCTAAGAAGAGTAAGAAGGTAGGAAAAATTCAGCGATTAAAAATACTTTAGTAGAGCTGCTTCTAAGAGGATTTTTCTTAGCTTTCTCTCTTAAAAACTAAATGCCACACGTGTTGGATGGATGGAAGATGGCACTGTGGTGGCTTTGGGCCACACTGTTGCCACCGGGCGGGAAGCCCTAGTGAAGAGGACCTTCTAGTGTCATTGGGCTGCCATCAGCCCGTGGGTTTTGTTTTGCGGAGGCTGGTCCTGACGCTCATCCCAACCAGCCACGAGCCCGTCGCGGGCCTGCCGGCTGCCGCACATTAAAGCATCTTCTGCTGGGAATGCACGCCAGGAATCTTCACGTCATGGAAACAGCTTGTGACAGGTCACCAAAAGCTGGGAGAAATGTGGTGGGATTAGTACACTTGTTCTTTATTGCTGTGGGTTTAGTTTCTACTGGCAGCTAATTCGCGCAGGAAGGAAACGCTGTCGTTTTTCAGGGTATCTGTGTCAGAACGGTGATTTAGTTAATTGTTCAGAAATAGATGGCACTTACACTGTTTCTTCTATGGGAACTCTGGACAAAACAGAAATGTGGAAACTTGTACTATCAGTAAACTGCAGTTTAAGTTTCCACAGGACATAGTAATGAAATAGCACAGGGTAAGGGGAATGGGAATCACATATTCAAGCTGATATTTATATAGGGCTTGACCTTGACTCTTTCTGCTACCTTCCCTCTACTTTAATGTTTTAAAAGGAAAGTAAATACAGATGAGGAATTACTTGTTGTATCAAATACTGTTCCGCAGGATACCTCTCTTCAGATAATAACTTTGATTCCAAAGATGTTAAGGAAGGGGAAAATGTTTACATTGCCATTTTATAGCAAGGCAAATCGAGTACGAGAACATTATCTGTAATATATGTATAATTACACAAGGGAAATGATTTAAAGAAAATGTATTCTAAGATGAACGTGAATCAAGGTCTTTCCCTCCCCCAGTCCTTCACGATTCTTTGTTGTTAATTAATCTTTTCGAAGTTAAGTATACTGCAGCCCTCTGCGCTCTCGGCTCCTGGTTCTCCAGGAGAATCGAAGAGCTCTGACTCGCCGTGCTTGCATTTCGTCATTTCCCAGGTGCGAATGAAACCTTACCCTTTTTAGCTAACTTGAGCTTTCCTTGATGACAAAGCGGCCTATTGAACGGTGTACTGAAATCACGCAGCTTGTGCGAGCAGCATGTTCCCTTCATAATACTTTTTACACTCACAGGAGAGAGTATACTCAGGTGGGGAACAGATGAATGTTTTGTCACGCTTAGAGCAGGGATTTGGAGGCTCAGGTCTTCTGCTCCAGCTCTGTCCCCACCTTGGTTTATAACCCTGGGCAAGTTAATTTTTCCATGTTTCAATTAAGTCTCTTGTAAGTGGCGTATCTGTTTCTCTTCTACCTCACAGGAGTCTGGGGAAGCTTAATTGGCACTTGCGAAATCTTTTGAGATGTCCTGATGAAAGGCAGTGCGAGTGCAGTGTGCTTTCCGGCTGGCTCCCCTCACGCTCCCAATATTATCAAATGATACCTTCTCTCGAAGGTTTGACGAGATCTTGATTGCCACCCATGAACATGCATTGAATGAAATCGGTAGAGCTACTCATTTTTTACCTTCCAAAAGTTTTTTTATGAACACTAAGCGGTGCACAGCTCTTCCTCACAGGAAGAGATACCAGTTGAAATGGGAATCGGTGATCCCACCACTGATGGAGGGTGGGGGCAATTCTGTCAAAACTCATGCTGAGGCTTGTGTCTACCAGAATTTATTTCGGAGTGTGGCAGTTTTGTATCTTAAACTCTTTTGCCCTTGTTGCCTTTCGTAGCCGAAGCGCGGAGGCCAGGGTTGGAAACGAAACCGTGCTTTCGCCCACAGGCCTGTGCGCGAGAGAGGCAGGGTAAACACTGGCTTATCTCGGGGCTGTTGGCAGCTGTCGTTATCTTTGGGGACCTCCTTTGGGTTAGGGACTGCCCGCAGCCTTTTTAACCAGCGAAGCTGAAGGGGTTTGCTGGAGGATGCGGATGTCTTGCTCCCCTAGAACAAGTTTTGTGGTTCCTCAGGCAAAAGCCAACTCCTGTGAGCGAGCCCCTGACCCACGGGCATGCCCGTGCGCGCTCGGGCGCCTTCGCTCCTTCCAGCTCCTCACCCTTGCGTTGCAAACAGCCTCGGGGAGCCCGGCGTGTCGGAGTAGTGCCCGAGGGAGCGGAGCAGCGCAGTCGCGTTGCTGTTGCAGGGTGGCTGCCTGGGGACATCTCATCATCGTAAGTGGATTCTGGAATTTGCCTTTTCGGAGGGTGCTCTGTGGCAGGGCAGACATTGCTTTTCACGCAGCTGACGAGTATTCTTTTTAAGAAAGATGGTGTGGTAGTAAATACACAAATGTTGGGAAGTGAAAGAGCTCTATTTTTTTTATCATTTGAGAGGTCATTAAGAATTTATTTGAGGTGAGACCATCTCTTTCGTTTGTGACTGGTTTATGTCTGTGTTGTAGTAGAGAAAAAGTTTAATGCATTTTTGGGGGGGGATTGGGGACACTTCTAATGGACCCAGGTCATTCTTTTGGATTTCGTCATACAATGACAAGCTTGTGTGTGGTGAAGCACAATGCTGTACAGATAAGCTGGTGGTTTTTCCTCCTGAATAAACAAAGCATTTTATCTGACTCCTCAACCTCTCTCCCTCCTCTGCCCCCAAATCAGCAAGTAGTAGTTCCTCTTATCTGTTATGTGAACAGTGAAGATGCCTCCAGTTTAACGTGGCCTAAAATGGTACTTTCCACCTTCTTGCTCTGTAACTGTTCAAGTGTACGTAGAGGGCTACGCAACTGTTAAATGGTGTTGAGATTGGAACTGAATTGCAGAATGGTGGAGGTGAGACAAGACCTCTGGAGATGGTGTAGTCCAACTCCTGCTCAGTGTGGGATCACCAGCTCCAGCAGGTTGCTCAGCGCTGAGTCTCGATGGGTTTTGAATATATCTAAAAATGGAGACCTACAGCTTCTCTGGGCAACCTGGTCCAGCCTCTGACCACCTTCGCAGTAGAAAAGATTTTATTTTCATGTTTAAATAAATTTAAATTTCTTGTGTTTCAGTTCATGCCCTTTGCCTCCTGCCCTTTCACGGGATGCCAGTGAGAGGAGTCCGGCTCAATCTGCTTTACTGCTTCCCATCAGGGGTTTATAGACCGTGATTAGATTCCCGTGATCCTTCCTGAGGCTGAGCTTTCCCGGCCCCTCTGTGTGTGTTGCGTGTTCCAATCCCTCCACCATTTTTCTGGCCCTCTGCTGGATTTGCACTGGTACCTCCATGTCTGCCTCGTCATACACATGTCTGGGCATCTGCATGCACATGTTTTAACTCTCTCTGCGCAGATCAGGGCAACCCTAATGCAGTGCCCGTTTGGACTTACACATTTTGTCTGTCTGTGTATTTTTACACATATATCTATTTTAGGGTTTTATTTGGAGCTAGTGGATACATAGAGCAGGATTTCCCAGGTGATTCTCGTTTGATTAAATTTCAGTTTGTGCTTCATCAAATATTTGGCTTTGCTGAATAAATTGGTATATTATATTAGCTCATCCTGATTTACTGTCTCAGTGCTGTCCACGAGGTACAGAAAGGTAATAATCAGCGTGTCAGTTGCTGTTATATTTTCATTTAAGGAAAAACATATTAATTCTTTTTTGAGACAATATATGAGGGGAGGGAAATTTGTAGGTGAAATACTGACTTATCTGGTGTGTTTTCTGCTAGAAGCCAAGACTTTTAAGGCATCTTGAGCAATTTGGGTCTTTAGGAGACCCGAAAAGGCTGCTAGGACTTGGACCTCCTAAAGTCTGGAGGTATCCCTGCTGTCCAGGTGGCTTGGCTTTGTAGAAGTGAAATTAGAGCATGTTCAAATTCTGTAAATCAGAAAACAAAGACAGCTTATTCTCTCTCATGGTATGTTGAATGAGTTGAGGCTGTCTGTGGTTATCCTGGTTTGAGGTAAAACAGAACCAATTTTCACTTAAACCCTTTACTTTGCAGAACCACTTCCAATAAATGTTGCTTATTTGATACCCTCAAGATTGTAGGAAAATCCTTTTTCTGACAGCAATATATTTTAAACTTATTTTTGCATTTCTTCACATCTTAGAATCATAAAATCATAGAATGGCTTAAGTTGGAAGGGACCTTGAAGATCATCCAGTTCCACCCCTCTGCCCTGGGCAGGGACACCTCCCCCCAGCCCAGGTTGCTCCAAGCCCCGGCCAACCCGGCCTTGAAAAGCATAAATAAAACGGCATAACGGTCTTTACAGGAAAAAGAGGAGGGCTGTTTCATTGTTGGAATGAAACATAACTAGAGAAAGCTCTCGTAGAAGGTGATTACTCCTCTGTATTGTGGATATGGGCTGTCTGCCCAGACCCATCGCAGCTCTATCTGGTCTATGGTAGTTCACACTTGTATGTTCATGTGCGGCTCCGTTGGTACTTCTCGTTCCCGTTACAGGATTGATAGAACTGCTGCTCTGCCTGCTCGGACCAGTCTTTAATGATTTGCAAAATATGACTGACTACCTGCTTGCAGTAGTCTGTAAACTGCAAGCGCTGCGAGTAGTCTTCAAAACACGTTTAATAGTATTTTAAATGCATGCATTAAACAAGGTAAGAGAAAGCAAAGCTGCTCAGGGCAGGTCTCTGCTGCTTCAGTGAGGAAAGGAGTCGGCATTTCTGTAGACTTATGCACGTAACACGGGATTGATGGGCTGTTCTCCCCTGAGTCTGAATGAGCTCCTGGTTTATGAGTATTCTTGTCTGGATCAGCCGATTGCCACGGTTGTACAGGCTCCTCTCTGGCTGTAGACGGGCTCTGGTTACTATCTCAATGCTCACAAGGTAACAGCCACCACCAGACCAGACTCGGCCTCAGGAGTGTCTTTAAAAGACTTGAGACTTCTCAGATAATGGATGTTCCCCAGCCATAATGTCCCATCCTCTACTCAAGACTGCAAAACTCCACATCATTAGCCCTGACTCTGGGGAGTTCGTACCAATCTGGGCAGAGAAGGGAAGAAAATCCCCTGTGTTTAGTATAAGATGTGATCCTGGCAAGCATAAGGATCGATAAACGTGTACACACCTTGCTCCTTCCTTATGGCCTGTGAGACCTGCCTTGGGGGAGTAGGTAATCTGTTAATACAGGGCTGTAGCTGTGGATAGCAGACCTCCTGCATTAAACTTAGTTTGCTTTTATAGTGCTGCTTTTTTCTTTTTTCTTTTTTTTTTTTTTTTTTTTTTTTTTTGAGGACTTGCCCAACGGAGCCTGCCGGTGCTTCAAGCTGATGGTGAGGTGGCTGGGCTGGGCACGAGGGAACTGGCTGGGTTGCAAAATGCTGAGCTCAGCAGTCTGTTAACATAGCTGCAGCACTTCAGGTCTGACTTGTGGAGGGAGCAAAATGTCTTCAGTTTGGGTCATTGACCAAGAGAGTTTCTCTCTATATGAGAGAACCCACAAATGCTTATGTAATATTATCCTTGCATTGAATTATCAGTAACAGAATCATAGAATGGTTTGAGTTGGAAGGGACCTTGAAGATCATCCAGTCCCACCCCCTGCCCTGGGCCGGGACACCTCCCCCCAGCCCAGGTTGCTCCAAGCCCCGTCCAACCTGGCCTTGAACACCTCCAGGGATGGGGCAGCCACAGCTTCTCGGGGCACCCTGCGCCAGGGGCTCACCGCCCGCACAGGGAAATTTCTTCCTAACATCTAATCTAAATCTCCCCTCTTCCAGTTTGAAGCCATTCCCTCTCGTCCTAGCACTACATGCCCTTGTCAAAAGTCCCTCCCCAGCTCTCCTGGAGCTCCTTTACGCACTGGAAGGGGCTCTAAGGTCTCCCTGGAGCCTTCTCTTCTCCAGGCTGAACACCCTGAACTCTCTCAGCCTGTCTTAATATTGGCTATTAGTCTTTTTTTAGGAGTGATGGAAGGGAAGAATACCAAAGAAATGCAGGTAGTAAAGTGCAAGGGAACTTGAGAAGCTCAGGAGGAGGAAGGATTGAACAAAGAAAGCAGTGAGAGGGGAACGGGCTGCCCTGAGCTCGGGCAATGCACAAGTGGATGTAAAAAAGGGGTTGTGTGCCTCTTCACCAGAGCATCCCAGGCCATACTCTGCTCTGTCTGCCTTCTGAAGGGACCTGCTACCCGCTGGAGGAAGGTGAGGAGTTCTGAATCCCTAGGAAACCGTGGGAGGACCTGGGCTGTTGTTAGTCTGCTCGCTGACTTACTGTTCCACAGATGATTTAAGAGTTCTCCCTGTGCAGACTGATGCTGCAAGAAGCGTTTTTTACAGCCTTGAAAGAAAATTCCTTTCCTCAGTGGAAGACAGGAGTTGTGAGCGAAGGTGGCGCTGAGTAGGTGTCTCGTCTGAATGTGTGTTGAAAGCTGCTCTGGTTTTGTACCTTGTGTTTTGAGCACTCTTTGGGTGGGAGGCAGATGTCGGTCATGCTGATAAATGGCCCGAGAGTGAATTACTCTGTAAAGCCAGTTCAGGGTGTCCTTAGATGTGATGGTTGGTAAGAGGAAGGGAGGCAGAAGGAAAATTGGGGGATTGTAAAACAGAGAGGAGTAGGGCAAGGATGGGAGGGAAACACAATGTGGGGGATGTTTTTGGGCCAGCTGAAAAATTTTAACTCTTATTCCTGCTTTTTCTGTGATACTGCATATTCTGAGTTATTTGGAGAAAGCCCGGTTCCTTTGGCCCCTGCTCCGGGGGCGAGTGCTCCAGCCCTGACCATCCCGATGGCCCTCCACTGGGCTCACTTTCCCCTGTCCTCCGGTCCCTCCCTTACTTGAAGCTGTACCCTCCATCCTAGTTCAGATGGATCCTGGTGAGGATGGCACATCTGCTGGCAGAGATGCTCTTGCTTGATCTGTTAGATGGATGCTGTCTCTCGCTCATGTTCCTCAGCCCTTTGGAGGGTCCTGGGGGTGTAAGAGCCAAAGCTGTGCCTGGGACACCAGCTGTGCAGCTGTGTGTTAAACTCAACCTCAACCAATATTTCTGCCCAGTGGGATGCTGAAATCTCATTATGACAGTATTCTTGAAAACTGAACACTGAAAAGGAGCTGTGATACCGGGTAGTTACCAAAGGCTGTAATGTGTCTCCTAGTAAGTCGGTGTTTCGGGGTTCTGGTTGCAAAACCTCTTGAGAGTTTTTTTTCTGTCTCTTTAATGTGGAAAACAGAGATGCATTGCCTTGTGTAACGTCTCTATTACAATTTCCTACCACTGACTTTTTAACTAAATCTATTTAAAAAATTGACTGTTAAGTGAGTGGCGTTCCTCAGAGGGAACTGGTGCTGTTCAATATCTTTGTCAGAGAAGTGGACGGTGGGAATGAGTGCACCTTCAGCAAGTTTGCTGACAACACCGAGCTGTGTGATGTGATCGATGCACTGGAGGGGAGGGAATGCCATCCAGAGGGACCTGGACAGGCTGGAGAGGTGGGCCTGTACGAACCTCATAAAGTTCAACAAGGCCAAGTGCAGGGTCCCGCACGTGGGCCGGGGCAATGCCATGCACAAGTCCAGGCTGGGCAGAGAGTGGATTGAGAGCAGCCCTGAGGAGAAGGACTTGGGGGTGTTGGTGGATGAAAAGAACTCAACATGAGCTGGCAATGTCCCGCTGGCAGCCCAGAAGGCCACCCGCATCCCGGGCTGCATCCCCCGCAGCGTGGCCAGCAGGGCGAGGGGGGGATTCTGCCCCTCTGCTGTGCTCTGCTCTGGGGACACCCCCCTGCAGTGCTGCCTCCAGTTTTGGAGTCCTCAGCATAAGAAGGACATGGACTTGTTGGAGGGGGGTCCGGAGGAGGCCACAAAGATGCTGCGAGGGCTGGAGCCCCTCTGCTGGGAGGACAGGCTGAGAGAGTTGGGGGGGGTCAGCCTGGAGAAGGGAAGACTCCGGGGAGACCTTAGAGCCCCTTCCAGTCCCTAAAGGGGCTCCAGGAGAGCTGGGGAGGGACTTTTTACAAGGGCATGTAGTGATAGGACAAGGGGGAATGGCTTCAAACTGGAAGAAGGTAGATTTAGATTAGACATTAGGAAGAAATTTTTCCCTCTGAGGGCGGTGAGCCCCTGGCACAGGTTGCCCCGAGAAGCTGTGGCTGCCCCATCCCTGGAGGTGTTCAAGGCCAGGTTGGACGGGGCTTGGAGCAACCTGGGCTGGGGGGAGGTGTCCCTGCCCAGGGCAGGGGGGTGGGACTGGATGATCTTTAAGGTACCTTCAAACTCCAACCATTCTATAAGTGCATGCTGCTTTGTTTCTTGTCTGCTCTGAGGACTCTTAACAGCTGACCAGAATCTCGTGGACAGAACTGACTTCCCTTAGACATTATGGTCTGGTGGTTCTGGTGATAATGTGTCTGATAAACCAGGAACTTTTGAGAGAGGGTGGGAAGACAGGAAATAACTGTGACAATTTTTACCATAATCTTGGAGCGTTGCTTAATTTTTCTGTTGGAAACTTTCAAGTTTTATATTAGAGGAGGTTGAAATTGAGTTTTTTTACTGCTGAGGAAAATCTTGTTCAATAATAAATACTTGCTGAGGAGCTTTCTTTAGCAGAGAACGTGGGAACTTTTTGCTTCAGTTCAGTGCAAAACATTACTTTGTACCGAACAATTAAAATCTATTGATTTTGAACATAGAGGTATTAAAGGAAGGAAGTTAATGCCAGCGTCTAAATTGCTTTCTCTTAGTGCTTTTTGTCATACAGATAAAGCCCTGCGTATATAGCCGACTACTTTTTTTTGTTCCCCGGCACCTTCCTCCAAATCTCTTAAAATGTCTGTGCTTAGCGATAGGTACACACAGATTTTTGCTTGCCAGAATTACTGATGGGTGTCTGTTTGTGTATGCAGAAATACTTCTGTATTCGATAATCAGCAAAGCGCTTTTGTGAAGCCTCTGCTGGCTTTGGGAACCTGATGCGCTCTGAAAGTGAGCTCTGTCATGTTTGTACCCCGTGTGCATCTTATCCCAGCCACAGGTACGTGCTACTGTGGTAAAAAATACCGAGTTGCAAATCTTATCCCCCACCAGAGGTTGAGTCAGGTGGTGCTCTTGGGGTTTCCCTTTGAATGGAAGGATGTCAATCTGCACGAAATCTCTCCGCACGAATTGGTGATCCCTTCTGAGAAAACAAAGCTGGGAGTGACCCCCTGCTCCCATAAAGCCACCTTCTGAAATACATTGCTTTACCTCCTCAGAATAAGAAACTATTTGAACAAGTTTTTGGATTTAGGGTTGTTTTCCCCCCGCCCCCCTTTTTTAGGGTTTAAAACTTAAAATCATGTAGCTGCTTGCAATTCACACAGTTGGCACTCTTGTGTTTTGACTCTTAAAGCTGCAGACAGGTTTTCTGTATCTTCATTTTGCAACTACAAAGGTTCAAGAGTGTGTGTGTATACGTCTGTGCACATAGTCCAATGCAGAAGAGGGGACAGAAGCTTCTTGGGGGGGGGGGGGGGGGGGGCAGTCTCAAAGAGAGTTCTTTTAATTCTAATGAAGCTGGAAAGTTGATTAGCAACCCTATATAAGCAAGTGCTATGTTTTTGGTTTTAATTTCTTTGCTATTAATTTTTAAAGGTAAATTACAGTGCTAAAAAGAGTCTATGGAAAGATTGTACTTCACATATATGGGTGAAAGTGTCCTTTCAGGTATGGTAATTTCCAGTACAGTAAGAAAGATGCTTAAGAAAAGGCTTGAGGCCGGGGGAAGAGTTTGGTAGATTAATTTTTAGACTGAAAAATATCAGTGTTTCTGATCTATCTTGCTTTCACTGATGCTGCTCACAGATAAAACACAAGCAGCTGAATTTTGGATATGACTTCAGCCGGATAGAGGAGACGTGAAAGCGTTCTTTGAATTTCTTTAAAGGTTTGCATATTAACAACTGAGCAGCTGCGCTCAAGGGTCTGCTTCAAAGCCCATCAAAATATGTGGAAAGGCTCCTGTTGGCTTGTTGGAGCTGACCCACAGCCGTTCCCCACTTGCAGCTTTGTTGAAACAGATGAGTCCCAGCAATTTTTAAGCCATCTTTCTTCTTGTGATCTTCTCTTGTGAGGGTGATGTCTCTGTCTGCAGACCTCCGGCAGCGCTATTGCCACCGGTTCAGCTGATAGCCCAAGCCCTCCTAGGAGGTGAAGGGGCTTAGTTCAGGTCCCACCAGGGACAGGGACCTTACGCCGCTTTGATTGCCAATCCTCGCACTCTGTCAATATTTGGTGGTTCTGCTTCTTCTCTGTTGGAATGTTGCCCTTCTCAGAAAAGCAAACATTTGCTCTTCCCTCGTTTCAATATTGGGCTGGGAGAGAAAGGTGGTGATTACTGCTTCATACCAAGTGCCTCAAATGCATCTAACTGCTGCTGTGTTGTTTTTTGCCTTTTTTTTTTTTTTTTTTTTTAAATGCCAACTTGTTTTTCTGCTTGGGTTGCTGAAAATAATGCGTGTGCGTGTAAGTGCTCTGTACCGTATGCAGATGGAGGCCCTGACTAACCGCGAGGGTTTGGGAGTAGCTTGGCCCGGTATTAAAAGGCTTAATCATATATGTGAAGTTCTGCATGTAGTTTCACTGTTGCCGAACGTAAAGCCGATCTGGCACCTACAGTGTTATGGTTGGGCCCGTGTCCAAAACCAAAAAATGGTCAATAATGATTGCCAGCTCCTCTGGCAGGGAACCAATTATCCCATTCTGTTTCCATTCCTCTATGCACCTGTCAATAAATAACCACTCAGCCGTGATCTCAATCAACTCTCTCTGATTAAACATATGTGTCCCGAAAGCTTCTCAACTGTAAGCGGTGGCAGACATCAAAATGCCTGTACTCCTTTCTATTTCTTTCGATCTGTTAAAATAACTGTTAAGGCCTTAAGTTGTTTGACCACACTTAACGTATGCTATGGAAAATCAGTTACACGTTGCCGGGACTGATCCATATTGACACAGAAATGCCCTTGGCACTGTATGAACGGTGTAATAGCTCTAGGAAAGCGCCTCGGCACTAAATAATGGCACGCTGCGCTGCAAGTAACTGGATTTCTGCCTGGTTTTTAGAACTGTTCAACTTTAAAGTTCTACAAAGTGACTTTGTAGTTGTTCTTGTTTGCGAGATTTATAATAAGCTGTTCTGTATGCAAATTATGCATCCTCAGGACTTTAAGATAAATCCAAGATTAAAAGAACTGCTTTATAAACAGTAGATACAGTTAGTAGTAGAGGCTGATAGAGAGGAGTGATTTTTTTTTTTTTTTTTTTTTTTTTTTTTTTTTTTTTTTAAAGACTGTGGGGTCATTTTAGTAGTTGTTGTGAAGGCAGCGTGTTCCCAGCATTGCCTGTGGGTTCCCCGGCCCGCAACCAGGCTGCGCTTGGAAATAACGACCGCTTCAGCACTTGGATCTGTAGCAGAACTACAGCGGGCAGTGTCGAATTGGTTCGTGGGTTCTGCAAAAGCGAGCAGCTGTGGCTGCATGACTTTGATCCAAAGGTGGTATTTGTGTTTGCCCACGTGCGCGTCCTGGTCTGCTGGGGAAGAACACGGTCGTAGAGAAAACTGGGGCGACATCAGCATGGGTGTTTCTGGGGAACCTCTGCGCTGTCAGTGGGTTCACCACTGCTGGCAATCTCGTGTTGTGATGTTAAGTATCGTGTGATGCATCTTTATCTTTGATGACGTGTTCTCCTTTGAAGGTTCCAAGAGCAGATGTCCTTTTCGTTTAGGAGTCCACACGTGGATGTTGGAAGAGTGCTGTAGGAATTGCTGCTGGAGTAAGACTGAGGGTTTGTAGGCAGAGAATGAAGTTTGCCAGAAGCACAGTTTAATGTTAAATGTAAATGTAGGGCTGCAGATGGCATCCCCAGGTTTGGAGCACGTGAACTCAAGCTGCTGCCGAAATGGTTTCGAATTGTCTTCCAACACGGAGAAGCTGAAGCTGCACAAATTGGACCTTGGGTTTTCCTTTGTTTTGAGGAGAACAGATTGCTCGTTTTATAACTTGACAGCATTTTGCACTGAAAAAAGAACAAGTTCTTACAAAGTTACAGGTGCGAGGTGCCTGGGCTGCCACAGATTTTCTTGTCTTATGACTTTGTTTACCTGTTTCCAGCCAGGTTGTATTTCGTGCATCAGTAATCACTTAATTTGTCGTGATCCTGCACTTTCATGAACTTCATGCCTAGTTTTCTACCAAACAATTTTTTTTTTTTTTTTTTCAAAAAGTGCTGCTTTCTATTGACTTTCCCAGGAAAAAAAAAATGGGCTAAATAGTAGTATTTTACCTATTTGCATTTAGTTCTTTCAATTGGATGTATCAGTTTTTTCAGTCCTTGCTCCAGTTTGTTGCCGTGCAGTGTGTGTGCACAACTGGTTCATCCCTGTCCCATCTGCATTTTAGTACAGTATGAGTTATAGCACCATCAATTTTGTCAAATTAAAATAGCATAACTTATATTTAATGGTTTTATTCATCCCAAGAAAAGGCTTACAATGTCTAAAACCTAGTAATATCCTTTTTGGGGCTGCACCAAAACCTTGGCTGCTGGTGTTTATTTTGCTGTCTTTCTCGGTGCTTATATAAATGAGGTACATCCGTATAAACCAATTATTCTGTAATGTAGTAACTACTGTGGTTTAAAAATGGAGTGTGGGGGAGATAGGTTTCTATTGCAGACTTTCTAGCCAAACATCCTTGGATCTACATTGTGCTGTTATTTCGGAGATCGCTTGCTCCAATATGTAGTTCTAGTGTTCAGACCTCGATCTCAATTTTAAGGCAGTTTAGCTCTTAATAAGATCTGCTGCTTGGCTTCAGTGGGAGCGGACTTGAATATATAAAGTTTATGCAAAGAAAGTAATATTTATGAAATGGTTCTTTCAAAGAGCCTTCTGTGTATAGTGTTTCCTTTGGTTTGGGAACTTCCATGTTTTTTTTCTCTCTCGATTCATTTGGAGCTCCTGCCTGTGGTAGAATTTGGGGTTATTTGGGCATAATGTGGCTGTTTCCGGATGCTCTGCAGAACCGATCAGATCAATAGCTTTAACTGAGTTGCAGCACTCTGAGCAACTCTTACGCACGCAAAACGCGCGGTACCTGGAGCTGCTCAGGTGCGTTAAACCTGCGGCGCTGTTCACGTAGCTCCGTCCACTGTGCTTGTGACGCGTTGGACGCGCTGTTCGTGCACGGCACAGCCCAGGCGATGACACACTTGCCTGCTCTTCTGTGAAGCCGTATAACATCAACTTCCATAAAACTTGCACTACTGTGCTGAGAGTCTGGGAGGGGACCACACGCTGGATCCCTATGAAGGAACCACACTTCAGCATCTCTTTGAACTCAAGGCATAGCTGAATTCCATCAGGGAAGGAGGAGTGCATTTAAAAGATATACTCTTTAAAAGAGAAATGCGTTTTCTGTGCCTGAAGTCTAAATACTGGCGTACAAGTTTGACTTCATAACGGTGCACAGTTGTTTCCCCTCTTATAGGGATGTGTAAGGGCCCAGATGTCACGTGACAAGTGTTAATTTCTTAATGCACCAAAAACCTCTTTAGTTATTGCTGTGTCACTTCTATGGTAAAGAACTTCTGTATAACAGAATTTGGCGAAAAAAAATAATTTGTGGAGGTCACTTTTATGGAAGAAGGTAAAGGGGAGGGGGTTGTGTGTGTTGTTTAACTCCCTGAAAATAGTTTAGTAGTTCACCAGGAGTTGTTTTCAAATTCAGGTTCTCTTTGGTTAAGCAAGATGCGTAAATGGGTCTTAAAGCCCTCTCTGTGCTTTGTAAAAGCATAAAGCATCTTCATATATTCGCTTTCAGATCCTGAATTTTGCGAACTAGATACTCTTTTTGACTACTGTGTTTGGAACAGAGTTGACGGGCCATCCTGTGAGATTGCGGAAACCTCAACTGCAGTGATTTATGCAGTCTAAACAGGCCGAGGCCACTACCTTGCGTGTGTGAGAATGTGTGTGTCCGGAGGGTTATGTACAAAATATTCAAGAAGTTTAACTTTTGTTACTTTGGGGCAAGTTAATAGCAGTTGTCACTACACTGAACGTGGAAAATTGCATAACGCAATCATCCTCTGTGCCAAAGGAAGCTTGATGGTGCTGTGGGTGACGTGATCAATAGAGAAAGAAATATGAATGGATCAATAACTTCAGATGGCTCTCTCGATTTGGAGAGAGGCACGGCATTGATTTGTAAAATAAGAGTATGGATGCAGCAGTTAAAATACGCTGTGTGTACATGCATTAGATAATAAAATAATGTGAAATGCCCTCAGCCTCAATCAAAGGCAGACAGTAAATCATCAAGCAGCAGCATGTGTCCCCTCTGAAGCAGGAGGCTATGAAGCATGCAAATGAGCGCTGGAGCCGTGCGGAATGAACTGTCTGCGAGAGAGAAAAATAAAACCCAAAGATGTTCTTCATCAATCGGGAAGATCAAGAGTCCTGGCTCCACGCTGTGCAGTTGTCCTGCAGGGTGCCACGGGAGAGTTCGAAATGCCAGAGGGTCAGAGCACAGCAAAAAGTGGCCTCTGACGTGATTCGCTACTGCGGACATCTCAAAAGTTTTCGCAAGCAAATTTAGGCAACTGTTTTGGGAACTACTTCAGTATATAAAATCAGGAAAATTCAGCTTTCTCTCCTGATGTATCCTGCTCCTCGCCAACGCAGGCATACAGAGAGGAGAGCTGACTTTAACTGGGACTCACTGATGTGCCAAAATTTTTGTTTATTTTGTTCTTAGGCTCGATTCTGTTTATAGCCTAGGTGGTGCACCCTTTCCTAGCCTCGGTTCCCGAAGTGGGTACCAGAGTTACGGGGACAGATCTTGTATGTGATTCCACTGTTGGTGGTGTATGAAGTGGGGAAATCCAAGACGACTGCAGAAATAGGTAAGGTGCGAGTGGCTCACCTGCCGTGAACAGCAGCAAGCCCCTACGGCTGCATGAGGAAAAGGTGTTGACGCTGACCAAATAGGAGTGTTAGAAGAATTGTATTAAAAAAAAAATAAAAATTAAAAAAACCCAACCCACCACCTGTGTTCTATGGCACTTCGGTTCCCCTTCCTCACCTCCTTGTGCCACTGTGACTTTAACCGTTGCCACGTTTCTAGACTGGCATGTTAAAACTGATATGCTTTAGGTTATAAGACTTCAGGTTTGGGTACATATTAAGCTAAACTAGATGGGTTTTGTGTGTCGTGTGGCTTAACATGTGCAAAGGTAAGTTATGAACTGCCTTATAAATTTCCTGCTCTGACCACGTGATTGAAATTGGGTACCTGGGACGCGTGCGATACGACACAATGCAGAATTGCTCAGAATTGGGTATCGATCTGAAGGTTTTCCGGCAGTTTTCATTTTGAGTAGGCAGTGGCAATTAATTATTGAGAGCCATATATGATGTTTAGTATTAAAGTTTCTTTCATTTGTGGTTTTGGAAAGTGGGGTTTTGTCTTCCTGAATGCCCCTGCGTGTTTTCAGCTGAGCGTATTCTTCACTTTTGGGAAAACTTATAATATTAGTGAGAATCGAAATCTGCAACTGTCTAGTTGTCGGATGCCTTTGCTGCAGTGGTGGGGAGAATGACTACCCTCTATAGGGCAGATTTGGGGAGTTGTTTATCCTCTGCCCGAAAAGCTGCAAGGTGAGTGCAGGTAGTGACTGGAGGTGTGTACACTACACAGGTGTGTGTTCTCTTACGTTGGTGTAGGAGAGGGGGAAAACCTCCAGATCCCCAAATCGTATGGACATAAAATCTGTCTTGTCCAACCATGTAAGACCAGCCCGTATTTAGGTTTAGAAGTTGTGCAAGATAAGCGCTGTCATGACGGTTATAACTTAATATAACTTAACAAGGTAAGCCCCGCGTTAGGCTGCCGAGTGAGCTCCTCTACAGACGGAGGGGACTCCGTAAAGCTTTGGAGAGGTGGTAATCATCCTATTCCTGTGGTCTTTGCAAAGCCAAGACCTGTGTGAAGTCCCTGTGAGACTCACCTGAATGGAAACTTGAGGATTTGGAACCCTCGGTGCCGGCGCTGATATGATCGGGAAAGCTAGAAACAAAGTAATCCCTCCAAATAAGCAACTTTAGTTTTTGCAGCCTTGCTTTGCATCTAAATGATACGTTGTCAAAGATAATGTTGTAGAGAGATGTTGAAGTATTTTAAAAATGTTATTGAATTAAAACGCGAGCAAGATCCAGCCCAAGCCATTCTGTAAGTATCTTATTATGAAAGGCTCAGAGATGTTTCTCTTAGCAAATTTAAAATAATCATTAGAATCCTTCAGCAGATTGCTGTTAATTGGATTGAGAATTAAACAGCTTTGTATGAGTGCAAAGTTAATTAATAGCTCATTACTTTTTAATAAGGCAAATTCATTTGGAAATCAAAGAGATGCTATGGAGTTTACCACAGATTTGATACGAGATTGGGAATATCAGCTATTCTTTTTTGGGGGAGAAAAGATTTATATTTACGTTGCAGAGGTTGGCTGGTGGTGGGGGAAATGGGGAAGGGATGGAATGGATTCCCACCCTCGAAGGGCTCAGCCCCCGCGATGCCTCGGTGTGTGGCTGTGGCGCAGCCGGCTCCGTGCCCGGACCCCCTCCGCGGTTGGGGTCGGGGCTCGAGCGAGGTGAGGCACTGCCGTGCAGCGACGGCAACCTAAGAAGCCCCAAAGCATTGAGTAATTAAAGTTAAACATTGGGAAAAAAAGGCACACTTTATTCAAAAGTGCCTCCGACATACGAAAATGTTTGAGGCTTTTTTCTTTTCCTTGGCAAGTGTTTACCTTTCCCGATCTTTCCCTTTCCCTGTCCCGAACTGCTGGAGAGGGTCCATCGAAGGGCTACAAAGACAACGAGGGGGCTGGAGCATCTTTCTTATGCGGAAAGGCTGAGGGAATTGGGGCTTTTTAGTCTGGAGAAAAGACGACTGAGGGGGGATCTTATCAACGCTTATAAATCCTTCAAGGGGGGGTGCCGGGGGGGTGGGAACAGTGTGTTTCCAGTGGTGCCCAGTGACAGGACAGGAGGGAACAGGCACAAATGTGACCATAGGAAGTTCCATCTCAACCTGAGGAGGGACTTCTCTCCTGTGCGGGCGGCAGAGCACTGGCACAGCTGCCCAGAGAGGGGGGTCTCCCCCTCTGGAGCCATCCCAAACCCGCCTGGACGTGTCCTGTGCCACTGCTGGAGGTGCCCCTGCTCTGGTGGTGGGTGGGACTGGGGGAGCTCCAGAGGGCCTTTCCAACCCCCACCAGTCTGGGATTCTGTGATCTCCTCGCTTTCTTTATTGCTTTCTCCTTCCTCATCTCCCATGTCCTCCTCCTCCTTCCATCTGCAGACCAGCTCTTGCTTCTATGACTTTTCCTTGTCCGTTAAGTTGTCCATATATCTCTCACACCTCAAATGTGCTGGTTTAGCTTCATACCACCAAACGGGGGGGAAAGGAACTGCCACTCCAATCTTGGTCATGTCTCTAGCTGCTTTTATTTATTCCTCGTAAACTGTGCCAAGGAGATGTTTTGTGCCAGTGATCCTGAAGTAGGCCTGGAAACCCGCCAGGTGGGCCCTGGTTCCTCAGTATCAGAGACTGAGATGACATCTTCACCAGGATCTGGAAATGGTGCAGTAGCCAGTTCTTGCCCCGTTAGTGTGTGTGTGTGCTCTTACAGTGGGTTTGTTAATTGAGCAACACATCAAATCACACCAAGTGAAATGCCTTGTGAAAGTTTGGAGTATCTTTGTCAATACTTACCCTTACTGGTATTTAGTAAGTTTTCATGGAGGAGATCATGTTGATCTTGTCAAGGCCTGTTATTTTGGTCAGCATGGGTTTGTGGATGAATTGTATTAGTTTTCTTTAATTCTTTATTAATTGAGTTCTGCATCAGCTATTCAATTATTTTACCTGGGATTGATGCCAAGCTGACAACTCTATAGTTGGCCAGGTCATGTAATTTGCCTCCAACTGCAGGTCTCCTCTAGACTGTCATAGCTTTTGCTTTTTACTCAGTAAACAAAAGTAAGTTATTCACATAATTTCTTTATCCCACCCCCTGTTGGCATTTCTGAACAACTTGTGTGCTCTAGAACTACCTTTCTTCTCTATTTCCCCATTTGCGGGGATGACCATACATAGCAGCTATCTTCATGTACAGGGAAGGAATTAAAAATTGTCACTTTTCTGTATGCGTAGATACAAAAAATCTTTCTTTCACGTTCCTCTTTTTCTTCCGTGACTGCAGTTAGCAAAGTGGTTTCTAATCACAGAATTAGAGAATGGTTGGAGTTGGAAGGCACCTTGAAGACCATCCAGTCCCACCCCCTGCCCTGGGCAGGGACACCTCCCACCAGCCCAGGTTGCTCCAAGCCCCGTCCAACCTGGCCTTGAACACCTCCAGGGATGGGGCAGCCACAGCTTCTCGGGGCAACCGGCGCCAGGGGCTCACCGCCCTCAGAGTGGTGGTACACATAAAAGTACGATTAACACTTTGTACCACTTATTAAACTTGCTTGTTTTTAAAAATCATTTTTTTTTTCTGTTCCAAGTGAAGATATGATCACCACCTGCTTTCTTCCCTTCCACCCCCTTTCTCCCCTATAAAATACAGCTGATGTAAAACTTTGCCAAGTGCAAAATCTGTTATGATGGCTATAAAGAAATCTTTACTTCTTTTTTGATACCTTTGAAGGGAAGGAGATGCCCGTTGCGTCACCTTGCCACAGCCGCCCCTCCTGGCTCGTGCCGAGCAGCAAGAGCAGCCTCTTCGTTAACTAGTTGCTTTTATAAGCAATAACTGGAAATGAATAAAGAGTGTAAGCTCGTTACTCCTATGGCTTCTTGAACTATGACTTTTGGGAAGAGGTAGGAGATTTGAGACAGGGATTAAAAAAAAAAAAAAAATTAAAAAAGTGGTACCAAGTGTGAAAGCTGGGGGGGCCTCGCCCGGTATCGTTAGGGAGTGTTGCATCTCCAGATAAAAGCCGAGCATTAGCAGTAGCTATTTTTAGCGTAAGAATAAGGGAAGTAATTTAAATATTAAGAAGCAGTTTTGTTCCTGAATCAAATAAAGCTTCACTAGAGTCCCCCTGCGAATTGGTGTGTCAGTTAAGGAGCTCTACGAACGGATAAATACCTGACCGTGCATTTCTGACTGCCTCCGTCACTTCTAATCCCCGGGACTCGCTGGGCTACGGGGATGTGCCCTGCAGATGGATCCATCTGTGCGCTGACCTCAATGGTCTGCAGTGATCAGTGGTTTGTCATTTGAAATCTCTGCTTAAAAAAAGTTCAGAGAACGCTTAAAGACATTTATCATCCCACCCCTCCGTTTATGTGTTACTGATATTTCGAGAAGGGTTATACAAATCGCTGGGTTAGAAGTGTGGTTAAGGATTTCCAGTATTACCTGGAGAGAGGGGGGGGGGGGGAAATACCTCAAACCCCTCTGGGCTCATTTAGAAATAATTAGGTCAGAACAAATGCCTGAACCACACAGCTGATTTTTCAGCTGTTTCTAGGCTGTGTGGACTTATTTCCAGGACAGAGCTCCCTGTTCCCAGGGAGTTTTCTCAGCTGATTTGGAGCGTGCAGGTGAAGCGATGGCCACTCCATCAATGATCCCAGCCAAAACTTTGTGTTATTAAATGCGTTGAAGGAAGGAGGTCTGTGACTGAAGCTGCGTCGTTGTAGGCAGCTGAGGAACTTGTCTTAGAGGGCAGCAGGATTGGGGGTTTTGCCTTTACCAGTGCGGTTTCACCAGTCTGTGCTCAATCTTTGTTTACTCACCAGGGTAAATGCTGTGTGCCTTTCCTGTGCTGCGCTCTGCCGTACTCCTCACTGCCCGCTCACAGCCAGAAGAGTGAAATCCTAAAATCACTAAATCCTTATATGATAATCCACAGGTCTGTAATTGCCATCTAATGCAGTTACTTTTTTTTTTGCCTATTACGGAATCACGGAGTTTTCAGAGTTGGAAGGGACCTCTAGAGATCACCCAGCCCCACTCCCCTGCCAAAGCAGGATTGCCCGGAGCACATCCCTCAGGACTGCATCCAGGCGGGGCTTGAAAATCCCCAGAGAAGGGGACTCCCCCCCTCCCTGGGCAGCCTGTGCCAGTGCTCTGTCACCCGCACCGTAAAGAAGTGTTTCTGTGTATTTGAACGGAACTTCCTGTGTTCCAACTTGTGCCCATTGCCCCTCGTCCTGTCACTGGGAACCATTGACAAGAACCTGGCTCCATCCTCCTTCAGCCCACCCTTTAGATACTTGTACGCCATAATAAGGTCTCCCCTCAGCCTTCTCTTCTCCAGGCTAAGGAGTCCCAGCGCTCTCAGCCTTTCCTCATAAGGGAGGTGCTCCAAGCCCTTAATCATCTTAGTTGCCCTTCGCTGGACTCTCTCCAGCAGTTCCCTGTCCCTCTTGAACTGGGGAGCCCAAAACTGGACACAGTATTCCAGTTGTGGCCTCACCAGTGCAGAGCAGAGGGGGAGAATGACCTCCCTCGACCTACTGCCCACACTCTTCCCTATGCAGCCCAGGATTCCATTGGCCTTTTTGGCAACAAGGGCACATTGCTGGGCCATGGATAATTTACTGTCTACCACAACCCCCAGATCCTTCTCCTCCGAGCTGCTTCCCAGCAGTTCCGCCCCTAACCTGTACTGGTGCCCAGCATTCTTCCTCCCCAGGTGCAGGACCTTGCACTTGGTTTTGTTGAACCTCATTAGGTTCTTCTCTGCCCAGCTCTCCAGCCTGTCCAGGTCACAACATGTTGTTTTGCTCCAGTGGTAGGGAGAGATGATAGTTCAGGGATCTAGGATGCCCCTTCAGGTCCGCTTGTCCAATTAACGCAGGAAAGAGTTTGAGGGGGTGCATCTTGGGATAAAAGAAAAAGCGAATGTGACCCCGATTAGTGCTGCAGGCAGCAGCCGTGCAGGCACTGAGAAGTTGGTTAATGCAGCTCTAACCACTTAAAAAAAAAAAAAAAAAAAGAGACTGGGCATGAAACCTGGGCTTCCTCTAAACAATTTTCTTTATTGTTTTCCAAGATATTTTAAAGATATTGAATTTCAAGATATTATTTTAAAATAAGTTGAAGATCCACTGATGTTCTTGATGTTTCGTTCTAAGCTTGAAATAACAATGTTTGTATGCTTTTAATATTGCAAACACAATCACTGGATCTTTGAATGTGCTGAAACAGTGGCCTTAAAGAGACAGGAAACTTGCTCAATGTTAAGAAACCTATTTATTACATGAAACTCCATGAAAACTATTCATTTCTGTAGCTGTTTGTTATCACTTATTTTTGACCAGTCGGAGAAGAACCTTTCTTGCCCCCTAAGCCGTTGCAGAGACTGTCTTGTGAATAAAAGGAGCTAACAGGGTGGATATCTTCACTTCTTTTCTGGGTTGTATATGGCTTGCCTTAAACGTCATGGGCATTCCCAGATTTTGGCTGGTTTGCGCAGGTGTAGTTTAGAGGAGAATTTTATTACCGTTGGTGTACTTCGTGCCACGTCAAGTGCTTGCTGCATCCCTGCTGCTTCTTGGAACACCTTCCGCAACAGGCGCGTGCGGGGAGGCGCAGCGCTGACCCGCGGAGTGGGGCGAGGGAAGGAGGATGCTGCAGACTTCTTGTGGCTACAGTTTGAGGGTGTTACTTTTGATGCTTTGGCAAAGCAGTCTTTAATCAAGAATCAGAAAAAAAACCCACCCTACTTGAAGGTCTCGGTGTTTTCTCTATTAATGTAATAGGGAAAGACCTTCGTAAAACTGATGTTTTCTTGCATCTGCTTGCTCCCTCTTAACTGCTGTCTTGGTGCCATTGGGTGGTCGGTGACGGGGGCAATAGTGATCCTACTTACCTCCTTTTTGGAGGTGACGAGGTGTGGCGTGTGCTTTGTTTCATGGTTTTTGCTGAGACCCGGGAGGGAAGAAGTAGAGGCAGCGAGTTGGCTTTTGCTTTAGGTAAGAGCTAATTGTGTGTGATCATCAGGAGTGGTGAAAAATAGACACAGAGGTGTGAAACAGTCTGCTCCTGTGCATTGTTTTTGGCAGAACAGCTGGTGATTAAAAAATCTGGGTTACCATCCAAATCATCTCTCAATTTAGGGGTCAACAAGATCCGTTCCTTGGTGACGGGTTTAAAAACCTGGTAAAAACTCAAATGACTGAACTAAGTTGTTTCCTGTCCTTACATGTAGAGTATCTAGTATTTGCTGTAGGATTGGGATCTTCTTGGTTTGAAAACGTTCCGTTTCTTTTGTGGTTTCGTGACTCGTGATGAATGTTAAAGTAACAATAAATCTGGCTCACCTTTGTGCTTCTCAACTTCATTGCAACGTCTACTAATTATAGTAGGAAATTAATCCGTACAAGCTCTCTGAAGAACTTGAGTTGTAAGTGTTATTGTAAACTAAAACACTGATCAGCCTACAAGCAAATTAATGGAAATTGAAATATCTGATGTTTCTGACAACGCTATGGAAGAAGACAGCTGAGAGTTGTTTTCAGTTTGTTGGGTTTTTTTTTCCAAGCTCCTGTCATTTCTGCTACGCTTTTAATACACAAACCATGAGTTGGGCATGTAAAATGCATTTTGCATTGGTGTGCAGATAGCAATGCTGGCAATGCTGCTTTTATTTACTTTGTTTTGGGAAAATAAAATTCTCTTGAAATGTTTTTCAAGAGGAATCGGTAACAAATTTGTAATATGTCTCTCTGCCCAAAGCAAGTGTCTGTTAAGGTGATGAATAGCTGGAAAGATGAAATTTGCACCTTCTGCAGACTGTTTTCCACCACTTACCTCCAGACGTGTATAAATTTTCCAATATTTTCCCCTCCAGCATTGCTGTGAGATGTCTCAGTCTTTTATCTGGCATTTTCATTACGTTTCAGGAATGTTCGAGAGCAGTTGTATTTTTATATCAGTGAATGTGGCCAGAAGATGGACTTGGTCACTGGTGTCCTCGTAGGGTAGCCTTGTCTGCTCGGTGTTTCTGATCTTTTTCATAAAATGTCAGCTTTTATTTGTTCTAAGACATTTGAATCTGTATTAAGGAAAACCAGTTTTCATAGATCCCCAGGTCACAAAGTTCTGATATTGTATGTGGCCAGTCCTAAAGTGATATACCAGTTGCAAACCCCAGTTATCTCTAGGGAGGTGCAGGTAACGTTGAAAGTCAGTTTGACTTGTCCATGGTTTCGGTGGGTTTGGTATCACGGTGCCCACTATACGTTTCATTTCCTACCACCTCTTTCTTGTTCAGCTCAAAGAAGGTAAAGAATAAGAATTAACGATGAGTAATAATAATGATTGAAGTTGGCACTCAGTATGAATTGGAAAATAGGAGTTCAAAGGCATAAACGGCTCTTCTGTGCTTTAGCAGCCTCGCAGTCGGAGGGAAGCCAACCCTGTGGACGTAAACTGTCCTCTTCCCGTGAGAGCCGCGCAAGTGACCACAGGTACCATGTGGTCGGTGTCCCGCTGACGGCCGCTTATAAATCCCATACTGTTTCCAGGATTGAGCCGCCAAGCGACGTGTGGGGCAAGGCTGAGGCACGGCGTAGCGTCAGGAAGCCAAATGAATTACTTCGTAGGATCTGTTCTCGCTTCCTATCAAACCTCCTTTCCAAAAGGGGCAAATAAGATGAATGCTGCTTTCAAAGAGAACGATGGTACTGGGGAAGAGCCGCTGTGCCTCAAGGAAATGCGTTTGAATAGGTGCTAGCTTAAACAACTGAATAACTTATTTTGAGAATAAGGCATAATTTTGTGTATTTCAAGTGTAATTTTTTTGTCCTTTTCTTATTTACCTGAATAGTCCACAAGTTTTCTTTTTAAGGAATTAAAGCAAACGTTAGGGTTTTGTCTGCGTCAGGTAATGCAGTGTCGAAAGGCTGATTTTTTTTCTTCTACCTACTTATTAGCTAAGCTCGTTTTCCGCCCTGGGCGTTTAAAGAAGAAAACAAACCACAGGTACCTGCCTGCGGTATCAGGCTCCAGTCGCCGGTTCAACCCTTTGCCCCAGCCCATGTGAGCGTCGTGGCCGGGGTATCGCACCCCTGCGTGGGCGGCCGAGCGCTCTCCGGCCACCCGCGTACCCAGAAGTCTTTGTGGGACTGTCCCCCAGCAGCAACGGCTTTGGGGAGCTGCGTGGCTGCCCTGCGACGCTGCTTTGGGGCTCCGTGTGGTGGTGGTAATATTCTGACGGCAGCCTCAAGGATGCTTCTTTTTCTGGTTTGAGAAAATTCTGTGTCAAACGCTTGTGCTTGTGTGAAATCTTGGTGTGTGGTTGTTGTTTTGTTTGTTTTTTTTTTTTTTTTTTATACGTGCTTTTAACTAACGTAATAGTTTTCTTGTTTTTTTTTTTTTTTGGTGTATTTGGGAGGGGCAGAATGCAGGTCATTTGAAAGCTGCGCCCAAAGCCAAGGAACAACAGAATCCAGACAACTCGTGGGATTTAAAATCTCTGTTTCTTGAGATCAGTTCTTGCATGCAGTGGGATTTTGGGTGACGCGTGGTCGGTGCTCGCGCTTAGCTTTTGCAGGACAGGGGAGGCGTTTTAAGTCTCAGGCTGAATAATTTATGAACTAAATTTTGTACAAATAAGCGTCTTTTGTGATGCTTGTAACTGCCACAGGTGCGTCTTGGTCTCCAGTGGGAGCAGAGAGAGATTTTGGGGGAGAATTGTAGGTGGCAACGAACTTCGGCTGCGTGCTTGTGACCGGAGGGCTGTGGGAGCTCCTGGGAGGCAGCGGCTGTGATGCAGGGATGCGATGCAGGGATGCTTCGGGCTCAGCCGCTCTTCGTTCCCGTTTCTTTTGCTGGGCAGGGCAGATCACGGGCGATTCGTGGAATAGAAACGTCGCTCTGAAATGTTAAAGCAGAGGTAACGGGAGTCAAAGAGTTTATTGGATTTTTCACCCTTACGGAGTAGGGATGGTTTGCGAGAAACGTGTGGGACTGAGCCGGTGCTTTCACAAAATAAGGGTTTGCATTCCAAACGCGCAAGGACGAAACAAGTGACGTTGCCCAAGTCACGAAGGATTACCAGTCCTTCCCTGTTGGAATGCATTGTCGAAAATGCATGCTGGCCGATTCAACGGGTCCTTCTACCTTTCAGTCTGTCCTCTGCCTCTGTGGGGTGGCTATTTTTATTAATTTATTTATTTTTCTTAATTTTTTTTTCCTATTTAAGATGTGCTTAGGTGTTCAAGGCTTGAGAACAAAACAGCTGCTGATTTATCCCCTCTGGAAGGGGAGCTGCATCCCTCCTCCTTCCCCCTCCCCGAGCTCCCCACAGCGCTGTCTCTGCCTGACTGAACATGTCCACTTATACCTATTTAGCACCACTGACAAGATAGCCAACCTGTGTTTGATGCCTTTTTTTGGCACTCCACGTTTTTATTTCTTCTCTGTTGAAGCCTCTGATGGTTTAAGGATTTGATCTGCCTTTTCTTTCCCCGTGGAGCAGCTTTATTGCGATTCGGAGCAGGCACAGCTGATGCTCCCTGTGTTCCTCCAAACGGGAATGATGGTGCCCCCATGGGTGGCTGTGGTGGGTCGGGTTTGACAGGACTCTTACAGAAACGCTACTCTAGAATAGCAAGTTTGATCTCATCATTTTTAAACAGGCGGTCTTGGACACACGGCTGCTCTGCACGCTCTTGTGTCAGCCTTGTAGCTCCTGTGGGGAGGGGAAGGAGGTCCCTTTGCTGTGACTCTTGTTCCAGCTCTGATCTTGCTCTGCAACACCCCCCCTCAAATGCCCCACGTGCTGTGTGCCAGAGATCACCCAGAAAAGGAGCTGCCGGGTCCTCCCTCTGGCAGCAGTGGGTGAAGCGGAGGAGGTGAGACCCGCGAGCGGAGTTAGGACCTCCAGGAGGGAAGCTCTGGTGTTTGTGGGAGAATGGGTCAGGGCAGCTGGACTGGTTTCAGCTACCTGGGGGCAAAGACCAATCCCTCCTCCGTCTTAACCTTTAATTATTCTTGGGAACAAAACAAAAGGTCAGCCAGAAGAAACATCGCATCACCTTTTGCTACGGATAATTGGGGAAGGGCTCTGCTGAGTGGGCTTGTGATGCTTCTTCCAAATGCCTTTTACTGGTTTTGCCTCCTCTTGGTGAAAGGACCACCAAAGGATTTAACATAGAAAGCTGGTGGCTGTGTGCTGGGGGTGGGGATTAAATTGATGATCCCAAATTTAAGGATGCTGCTTATCTTTCCGCTTCTTATTGCGGTCTTCAAATAAATTAAATTCATGAGGTTTATTGGCTTGTAGTTATAAAGCATCAATAACGTTCCCCTTGGCAGGTTTTTGTATGGGTGTCTGACTGTGTGTGTGGTGAACAGAGGGGAATGTAATCTCCAAGTTATCAAACTGTTTTACAGTGTTCTTCTGAACTACAGAAACCCTTGGGAATATTTATGCCTCTCCTGGGTCTTATTACCACAAAAATTATATGTGTACTTTATGGGATAGGAAATATATTGTATCTCTTTCTGATAATAAACAAAACAGAAATATGAGCTCTTAGCAAAAAAAAAAACAAAAATGTAGTGGATGCTTTTGGACTTGTTTCAGTTGTTGCATCTCTTAGTGATATTTTTCCCTTGATTCTTGACACTGCCACCCCTGAGACAGTTCTTGGCTTCGTTTGCCTTCTCCCCCTTCGGTTGCACCGCGTGAGCTGAAAGCTCCTGCTCGTCACAGCTTGTCGTCCCTCATCAGAGCGGCTCCCCGGGCTGCGCGAGGGCAGGCGGCTGCCCGCGACCCTCAAAGGAAACTCGTGGGTGAAGGCATAGATGAGGCTGAACGCTGACTTTAATATTTCCCCTCCCCCCCCCTAAGTAAACTAGCGCAGCAGCGTGAGAAGAGTCTGCAGATCCCATAGACTTGACTGGGAAGTGAATAGCTTTGGAGTGCAAGATCAAGCACTTCTGCCATCTGGTTTTGCTCTGGGCTCTTCCCTGGGTTGTGCCTATCCTGCCTCTGTGGGCGAAAGGACTGTTTAATGATGCGAGGCTGAGCTGTGGGCCAGGGTTCGCTTGCCTTTTCACAGACTTTTTTTTTTTTTGCCTAATCTGGGATAACCGAGGTCAGTTGGAGCTGTCGGAATTACCTGCCACGGCCCTCTGCGTTTAGGCACCTGCTTATCTTGACAAATCTGAGCTGTGGTTCTGGTGATGTATTTACAGGTGTACTGTCAGAATCAAAGTTCTTTCACATCTGAGGATCTAGGCAAATTAACAGAAAGACTTGGTGTGCCCACATGCTGTGGTCACGGGGGACTGCAATATTGATGCAGATGTAACGTGCTGTCGGTAGGTGGCTTTACACCAGATAATGCGCGTGTTCCCTGTCCCAGACAGTGTCCAGGCGTGGAGGTGACTCTGAGGACTAGACCTGGGAAGCTTCAGTGATGCCCCTGTCTTTGAATTTTACCCATGTTGAGAGAGTTAAATCGGGGGCAAGGAGCAAGTGTGGTGTGGAATAAACTTGCTCAAGTGGTTCCTCTCAATCTGGTACAGGTCCTGCTGAGCGTGGGACCCTGAGAAGCAGTTTGATTGCTCCACAGGTGACAAATACATAAGCACGTGAAAGGAGTGTTGAAAAATAGTATTCTTTTTCATTGTATTTGACATAAAAATCTGCCTTTCCTGAACCTTGCATAAATATTTTCTGCTAATTTAAGATCATAATTATGTCTTGCTCTCCAGACCGTTACACTCACTTGAAGGCTAGGAAGGTCCTCTGCTAGGCTATTACTGTCTGGGGGGTAGGAAACGTTAGCTTTTTAGGTGCATGAGCATGGCCTCTTGTGTTTTGCTTATATACATAACGCCTGACATAAAAACAAGAGTTGAGAGCACCCTGTCCTTGCTTTAAAACCGGAAAGCTGCTCCGTACCAGAGCAGGGAATATAGTGTGTTCATCTGCTAGCTGTGTTGGTGAGCGCGTCTCACTACTGCACCAAGGACTAGACTCGCCTGGTTGTCGATGGTTTTTCCAATTGAGTCTGTCTTTTCAAAGTGTTTTTTGTGGATGCTGAAATCAAAAGGGGGGAAAAAAACCCCAATCCAAACAAAAACCGGACCATTCCTTACCAGAATACAAGAAGTAAATGACTCTCCAGCCTGGCCCGTGGCCCTGAGGTCTGCTGGTGCCACGTGTGCGCCGTTGTGTTTGCTCTGGTGATGCTAGTGGGGAAATTGGGATGAGTGCCTATAGGATGAGGCAAGCTGGCTTTAGATAAACCTTTTCTTAAGAAGTTTGTTCAATTCCTGTTACAATATTATGCTATCACTAGGGCTTAAAGGGCTGCTCGGGCAGTAGGGACTGCTCCTTTTATTTCCTAGCTCAGTTCCTCTCTAAATATTGTTCCAAGTCCTTTCTTCCCAAGAGACCCTAATTATTTTTAGAAATTGCTCGGTATTTTCTGACCTCCTTCTACCATGGAAGTGCAGCTACCCAGAGAGTGAAATACAGTTCTTGCTCTGTCAGTAGACAGCTATGCTGTTCTTGTGCCCGTTCCCACCGGTTTCAGGCTCACAAACCAGCTCTGGGTTGGTACTTCTGATGTTGAAAGGTATTGTGCTAGCAATGCTAATTAGGAGTGCCATGAACCACAGTTAAGAACAGAGCAGCTAACTAGGGCAAACAAATGTGCAAGTGACAGTATAATTGAAACTGCAGGGGAGTGTAGCAGGAAGAGTTTGCAAATGGCAATGAGGAATTCGGCAAGGGCATCGAGGGAAAACTACTACTCCTGACACTTGCAGCAGGAGTTTCTCAATGACCATAGGCAGTCGGGACCTCTGCTGAGTCCCTCTTCCATTTTTAATTAGCTGTTCCCTTCAGATTGATGCCTGCCTCTTGCAACCTCTTCTAACTATCTTCATCTCTCCCAGCTGCTGTGTGGGCTGAAGGGACCCTTTGGTGTCCCCAGCTGTCCCCGGGGCTGCTCTTGCACCAGTGCCGTTCTTGCGCAGTCCTGTGAGCCGCATGGCCCAAACACAGTTGTTAGTGTGGGTGAGGTGGGTGCAAGTTCTGGAATTCGGTACTAATTAAGTTCCTGGACACGAACTGCTTCACAAACTCCACTTAGAGGATTTGTCTAATTGACTGAAGAAATAGTTTGAAGTGGAAGAACATTTCTTTCCATTAATGTTCAAATGAACTGCAAATTACAGAACTTTGAAGCCTCCATATTTCCTTAAGATAAAAGCTTTTTAAAAAATGGGAATTGAACTTTGTTTTAAATCAGAAGATGCATTTGTATGTGGTGGTGGGGAGGGGTTTTAAGTAATTTTCTGCATGAATAATTTGAAAGCTGCTTGATGACTAGTGAAGATGGGCTGTAACATTTCTCCGTCTTAGATTGGGGAATATATATCATTTTTTTTTCTTTTTATAGAATGGGGACTGATGAGAGAGAAGAAAGAAATTCCGTAGGCTTAGCAAATGTCTCGGCGTCTGAGCTGACTCTACTGTGCAGTTGTGGGTATTAACCGTATCCAAGATCTACCTTGCTATCATCATATAGTGGCAGAGTTATGGTACGGATTGCAGAATATAGACGCGTTCCTTATGGGACGAAATATTGGGGGGAGGAGAAGGGTATGTGGAGGGGGACTGCTACACTCAAAGTGGGGAAGAAGGGGCCGGGCTACCAGACGGGTGTCTGCCTTCCCCGTGACTCTTCGGAGAAGTATACATCATCTCCAAAGGTCTTAGGTGGTCTGTGCAGTTAATTCAAGGTCTGACGCTGGTTAAGTTAGTCTGTGTCAGCTGAACTGCGGTCATCGACTCGGAAAATTCTGGATACAGTTGTGTATGTCTCTCCCGTGGTAGGTCACGTTGTACCAACTCCTGTTCGTTGTGAGCCGAGCGCGTTCATGTAGCCAGGTAAGGTCGCAGCCACCTGCGATCAGATGGGGATGATTCTTTCCTTTCACATCCTCCAAATCTTTCCCCCTGATAACGTAGACTAATGCGAAGATCGAGAAGCTGGCAAGTCCCCTGAATGTTCGTGCTAGCTCTCCTGCTTTTGGGGTACATTGTGTCCCCTCTGCAGTAATGGCGTAGCCATGGGTAAGAGGTAGTGGTCTAAACCTCATTTGCATATTTTAACCTATTTTTCTTAGGATTCTGCCGCTACACATAGCTGGCTGTTTGTGGTCTACAGTGTCTATATGCCGCAATATGGCTAGGCACTATTAGGCAAGAAAATAAATATTTCAGTTGTCTTGTTAAACTGTGGGATGTATTATTCTGCATATTTAATAGCAACGGACCTTGTGCCAGCACTGCCGCTACAGTAGCCCGTAACAAAGGAAAAAGGGCTTTGCATCAAAGGGACTGCACCAACATACACATGCTCGCAGTAAAAACAGAAGTGGAGTTTGGTACATTAAGGTGGTGACTTGTTTTATAGAAGTGTCATTTGCACTGATCTTAAGCTGTATGTTAGAATTCTGAACGTAGTCTTTCGTTTTATACTTCCGTTCCACACTGACAGAGACTAAGAGATGGTTTTAGTATTAAGAAATTTGTCGAAGCTTCTCTGTGGAGAACTAAACCTGCTGTAGAGGTATGGTGTGTGTGGTTTTTTGTTTTTGGTTGTTGGGGTTTTTTTAGCTCCTGGGGACTAGATTTTTACCCAGAGTTGAGCAGTAGGACCTCTAAACCAAAAATTGAGTAGATGATGTGTGTGTTTATGGCAGAGGGGATGCTGGAGATCATCTCCTGGACAAAACATACTTCTTGTTAAGAGCATCTGTGATGAATAACTCATCTGATGAAAGAGATTGAAGAATGTGTGGGTATCCTCCTCCTGTGATCAGTTATGAGCTGAAGAGGTAATGATGCTTCAGTTGAACCATTTGGCGTGGAAGACCAGGGGCAGGTGGGCACTGTAGCTGTGGACTGATGCGAGAGGAGACCACCATCAGAATGGGCTCGCTTTTCTGTTCCGTGACCCTGTTGCATAGTGAGGTAGCAATTCTTGAAAAAGGCCACCAAAACTACTACTATTTTGCCGTATTCCCTTTTCCTTTTAATCCAGACTACATATGGGACACTTCAAATGTAAATGCTGCTGTTCTGCTGTGAAGGATACTTATTAGGCTCTATTCTATGTAATTTTTAAGTTTCCAGGAGCTGCAGTATGCTTCTACGATTCCCTCCCTACCCTTGTGTAGTTATATAAGGAACAGAACTGTTCCGTATAATATGTGTTTGTCCTAATAATATCCTTGTATTGTTTTTCCCCATCTGTTCTGCAGCCGTTGTATTTTTGTGCAGAGTCGCATATAAGGAGTGGAGTCTTCACCTACAGCTAATGTGAATGCTCTCAGGGGATATAAATATCATGACACTCTTTCTGGAAAGGGTAACAGATGGCATGTAGCCACGTACATGCTTTGATTTTCTGCGGGCTGTGTTGATGCTATCTCAAGGGGAGGGAAAAAAAAAAAAAAAGTTTAGCATACAGCTATTCTTGCTGCCCTCAGCAGCCAAAAGTCTCGAGTGAGCCGACGTCCGGTGAACAACGTCAGCGTGGTGAGCAAAGGTGACAGGGGAATCTCTGCATGTGCTTTTATTTTAGGGAAAGAGGATGCCCTCAGAGTTCTAGTTTGCAGATGTAAAAGGTTGATGGGCTCTCACAACTACATCAGCTCACCCACGCCCTTAAAACAGAGATGAAAGATGTTTCCTAGGGAGAACAATGATGCAATATTTACTCGGAAGATAGAGAGGCAGATAAAAGGAGCCACTTTGTTCTTTCTCTCCACCGTATGATGCTGCTTTGTCTTGAAGAATGTTAAAGGAAACTAGCTGCTCAAAGCAGTGAAAAAGATAATAGGGATTGACTTCCATGAGGCTTATTTAGCTCCATAGCGCTGCGTCTCCTTTTTACTGGGGAGAAACGATCCCTGGGTTGTCTTAAATTAATGTAGATCTATACTGTGTTAGCTTAATTCTGATCTATAGCACGTATCTTATCCATCTTTCAAAGTATTTCAGTTCTCTAACTTTTAGAGACCTGGCTAATACTAGAGACCTGGCTAACTAATACTAGTTTAGGTTTATAAATTGTTTTTAACCCCGAGCCTGGATGGGATGATCATCAGTCTCGGACCGAAGAGCGTTGCCGGCGTGAGCCGTCACAGCCCTGTTGGTGTCGGTGGAATCGAATACCATCGCTCAGGGAGATTACGGTGTTTACAGAGAAACACAGGCTGTGAGGGTGCATACATAAACTCTATCGCACGTATTAGAGAAACTCTGCGCAGGCTAAAGAAATACTCTTTTGGAATGTATTTTGAGCTTTGACGAGCATCAAGTAATTCTAGGTAACTCTCATTAGTAAAGTTTTAATTCTCTCGTTCTGTTTCAGTGCCCTTTTGATCATTTCCTACCACGAGCTCTGCCTTCATGCTCACAACAAGTTCTGTTTGGTTTTGCAGTTTTTTGCGGCCGTTGCTGGACTCTGGAATTAGAACCTGGGATCTCGGAGCCCCAGCAGAAGCGCATCTTCACAACCGCACAGGTGTATATAGTGCTTAGCAGAGGTAGTCTTAAAGGTTTTTATCATTTGTCAAGAAAGAGTTAGGAAGAAAAAAAAAAAAGTCAAAATGAATGGTAATTGTCAAATTTCTCTGGCTCTGTATAATGAAGAGGATACACACAGTATTCCCTACCACATAGGTTAAATGCTTTCTGGGATGTTCCTCCCCAGGCCAAAAATGATCCCAGAATTATGTGGTGGTCTGAGAGAAGTATGTTATCGGCTGTAGTCTGTAGGGCATAAGCTGCACGTAAGCATTGTCTTACCAAGCTGAGCTTCTGAACGGACCCCAAATCCTACACTAGGTTCCCCGGAGGAGACGCAGCCTGCTCTGGCCTCTGGGGCAGCGCGTTGGGAGCGTCCTGTGCCTGAGCAGCTTTGTGTTGTGTGTGTCGAGTCAGTGGTTCCTTAGTGCAAACCAGTAGCTAACGCTACTGAAGACTTGGAACGATGATTTTTGTTTAGGGCATGCCTGAGGTTTTCTACCAACATTGCTTTCCCTTCTCTCTGTAAGAGTGTTACTTGGGGAAGAATGGATAGCCAAATTTTTTAGTGATACGATCTGTGAGTGAAACCCCTCGTATGGCTGGGATTTGCAAGATAATTGCTGCGTAACTCAGCGTGAGGAGGAGTAAGATCCAGGAGCCAGAAGCAGACAGTTTCAGCTAGAGGAGGGGATCCCACCTTTGTGCTCAGATCACAGCATCCCAGACTGGTGGGGGCTGGAAGGGCCCTCTGGAGCTCCCCCAGTGCCACCCCCCGCCAGAGCAGGGGCACCTCCAGCAGTGGCACAGGACACGTCCAGGCGGGTTTGGGATGGCTCCAGAGGGGGAGACTCCCCCCCTCTCTGGGCAGCTGTGCCAGTGCTCTGCTGCCCCCACAGGAGAGAAGTCCCTCCTCAGGTTGAGGTGGAACTTCCTATGGTCACGTTTGTGCCCGTTCCCTCTTGTCCTGTCACTGGGCACCACTGGAAACAGACTGTTCCCATCCCCCTGGCACCCTCCCTTGAAGGATTTATAAGCGTTGATAAGATCCCCCCTCGGTCTTCTCTTCTCCAGACTAAAAAGCCCCAATTCCCTCAGCCTTTCCGCATAAGAAAAGTGCTGATGAGGCTGAAATAGATGTGCAGCCAAAACCCCGAGCGGGGTCAGACCTGGCCCTTGTCAGAGATGGAGAATACCCATCAGCAGGGTGAGGTGCCACAGCTCTGGTGTGGAAACTTCTCTCGACGGCTTTTGGGCAGTTCGTACAGCTCCAAAGGTTAGCCATCCAGCTGTAACATAATGTATAGGTAACATCCTATAGAAAGTCAGTTTTCTTCATGTCTAATATTGGCAGTTCATTCATCTGTTGAAAGGAAATGCTTATAATAATAGCTCTAAATGCCCTTAAGAGACTTCCCTTGGTTTCTGTGCGGTCACACGTATCTCTCGTTTTCCCCTCAAGGCTGCTAAGGAAACGCCTAAATGACAAATCTGTGGAGACAACTAATGGGAAATAACATTGATTGTTCTTTCAGAGTGTTAACTTTTTATGTGAATGGCCTGTATGTCAATTGTTCATATTCAGGTTGGCGGTTTCATTTTTATTTTCCTACAAGTTCTGTGACGGGACCCTGAGGGATGTTTGGGAGGGGTGGCAGGTGGTGGAGTTGGTAGGAACTTGTTTGAATTGACTTTAAATTCTGTGTTTCTGAGAAATAGCACATTATATCCAATTCCCAATTGTGTCATTTCTATCTATTAAGTACCCTCAGCGTGAGGGCTTTTTCTAGCCCAATGAGGACAACTGTTAGCTCTCCTTATTTCAGCCTTTTATGTTGATGGAAGGAATGTTTTCTTGCTGAACACCACGTAACTGCGGATGCTCCTGCAGAAGGCTGTGATATCTGTCCACACTGTATAACTGTGATAATAGGTTCTACTGATAAAGCTTCAGCTTTTTTTTTTTTTTTTTTTTTTTTTCCACATTATTGTGTCTTTCGCATAGCATTGACCCCAACAGGGCGGAGCCAAATCCCTACGTGAAACTTGGCCTCGGTCAGCACCCCCCGGTCCTCGGTGTGCGTAGTCGGTGTCCCGGACAACTGTAAAAGCTGGAAATTAGGTTGTAATGATAGCAAATCTGTGGCTTGCTTATCTGATAAGGAATGAAAATAAAAGCATATTGTGCTTTTAAAAACAAACACTAGATCTCCCCTTAGTTAGGATTTTCTAGCTATCGCGACCAGTTTCCATTGCCATCTCCAGCAACTGTCGCGAGCAGTGGGGTACGTTTCTGGTGGGATAAGCAGCTGAGGTTGACCTCAAGCCTGGCTCGTTGGCAGTAGTATTGATAAGTAAGTGCAGATGCAGCGCTATTACATTGCCCTTACAGCCTCTCTGGAGTGTCTGTAAACCCGTTAGGTATCGCCTTCCTCTAAATTCGCGTTCAGCAGCCGCCTTCTGCTTGGGATGCAACCACACGACCGTCCGTCTCTTTTGTTGCTGCCAATGCTACCAGAAAGTCCCTGATTTTCTCAGCCCGTTATCAGATGACTTTCTAAACTGGTCAAGAAAACATCGTGCTATTGCACAATTAGCAAAACGGCGTATAGATCTCCTGCAGTATAAATGCTATGTCTGCTTTCAATGGAATAAAAATGATTAAGTTTGTTTGTCGTGGGCTGCCCGGAAAGCATAAATCTCTTACTGGAACTCCTGAGAAGAGATTGAGTAGCACTTTTTTGTCTCCTTGAAATGTCATCTTTAAAAAATCCTGTGACATATCTCTGGCTGGTGTGCTGTATAGCCACTAACGTTGAAAAGTTGGTACTTTTTTGCAATCTCAGATTTTTATCTAGAACATATGTTGTGAGATAGGAAGAAAAGCCATTGCAGAGAAGAAGTAGTCGAGGATGTTCTGGGTGGGCTGAAGATGTCATCTTGGTTTCGCATTTGAAAATGTCGGAAGCGTTGCCTTAGCGTGGGAGAAGTCACAATATTTGGTACAGGGTTATGGGGTTGGCTTCCCCCTCCCCTTAAATCTTTACTCTGTTCACCGTGTGTTTTTTGTGAAAGTGTTGACTGATGTTATTCCATTTGGCATCCTGAACCCTAAGGTTTCTAAAAAAGAATGTTGTTGGGGTTTTTTTTTTCTTTCAAGTGTACAATTGCTTTCTCTTCAATAAAGCAGACTTTTTGATGTTGTATGATCTTTAGGGCAGGTACAGCTGTGTTTGCACGCTGCCTGGTACAGGGAGCAGGATACTGCAACTTTTCTCAGTCACCACAATATAAATATACCACCAACCACCAGATTATTTTGAAGGAGGGGGAAAAAAAAAAGAAAATCAGTCCAATCTCATGGTTTCTGAAGCACTTGACCTCTGCAGCAGCAGTTTAATCTCTGAGTTTCAGCTTTTTCTTATAGTTTGAGATATGGACTCACTACAGTGTATTGTACCATAACACAGCAATTGGGGTGAGGGCTCAGGATTTACATTTGGGGCAGCCCTGGGGTCCTGGACCCTGTTCTCTTGCCTCCCACACGAGACATTCCCTTTGTGCTGGAATAGGCCGTAGTACTCAGTGCGGGTAGTTGGTGGGGAGGGAAAACGAACTGTAAGACTATAGGTGTATAACCTGTACAATTCGTGTGCGCCCGTGTTCTCGGTCTTTGCTCATTTACAGCAAAAACTCCTGTGTAAAAGGCGGGATAAGTTTCGGGGCAGCAAATCAGTGTATGTTGAATGTGAAAATAAATCAATACGTAAAAATCTAATTATCTTAAAGCCTTGAACCCAGGAAATTTTAAAAGCAAAAGGTTCCGTCAAAGAATTGCGGCATGCAGGTGTTGCAGGGCGCAGTCGCCGCGCTGGGATCTTTAGTCTGCGGTCGTCTCTCTCGGCGTTGGGTCTGGCATCACTAAGAAGTGGGATGCGAGCGAGCCTGAGAGCCCCAGTGTTTCCCGGCGGCTGCCGGGACAGTCGGGCTGTGTTTCCCGCGGGGGCGGTGAATGCCGGGATTGTCGCGGAGGAGCGCTGGCGGCTCCCGCTGCGGGGTGGCGCGGGGGACGGCGGGGGGCTGCTCGCCCTGCCCTGCCCCCGCAGCCGGAGGCGGTGAGGGGCTTCGCGCTCTGCCCCGGGGCTCGCGCCCGCAGTTCCCACCTGCTGTTACGTGTTTGTAGGTTACACGTACCCGTTCTGATTAGACGCAACTTTTCTGTTCCCCGGGTTTAAGTGTACATTGCATTTGCTTATGGCCGTGCGTCGGGCTTGCCTTTCCTTTTCCGCTTGCCTTAAAGCCTCATAACCTTGCTTTTTTTTTTTTTTTACGTTGCGTCGTATCAAAAATCCTCTTTCGTTCAAAACTGTGAATGTAATAAAGTAATTATACTCTGGTTGTTTTTCCATTATAGATTTGTGAATGTTACGGTAACGCTGCAGAATGTACTTTTAATCTCGTGTTTAAAGTTTGAGTTAATCTGTTATTTATCTATTTGTAGACTCAAACCCCCTGAACTGCTTCCAAAATCTGTCTCTATAGCAAGTACTGCTGTACTGATTTCCGCACGTGCCGTGCGTAGCCCCATGTTTGTGTGATTCTAACTGCAAAGTAGCTAAATTACTCAAAGGGGGATTTTCTACTTCGGAAACGCGGGTTTCCCTTCTGTACTAATCGAGAGAGCCCGTGCCAGCCCTTGCAGATTTGTATGGCTTCTTTGTACAAGTGTGGTCACTGAACGGAGCTAGGTGTTAACCCGTGTTAACCCAATGACGGCGTTAAAGCTCGTGCTTTAATTTGTACTCCTCCATCTGCAAAGGGCGCGACGGTGTGTGCCGTGCCTGTAGGTGAAGGGATTGTTTCAGAAGTTTGGGCTTTGAGGTCCTGTTCTACCTCCTGCTGTGGGATCGCCGTGTCACCGTTTAAGTTTATTTCTGGTGAAAACTGTAAAATAAGAAAGGGAAAACGTACTTAGAATATGCTGGGGTGGGGGAGGGTCAAGGCTTTGAAAGAAGGGAGAGTAGAAGTCCTAAAGATTTCCCATGAAAACTTGGAAGTTCGTAGAGGAATGAGCAGTTATGGTGTTATACACCTATTGTGGTTCTCGGTGAAGTTCAAGAAGCATCAGCCAGCAGGGAAGCTGTAGGTGATATTGTTTAGCTGACTTGTGCAGTCGCTGGCTTTGTTCCCAGGCAGGCTCTGGAACCTTGAGAGAGCTGTGCGAAAGAAGAATTTGTAGCAGAGGCTCGAGCCCATGGATGGTTAATATTGTATCCTTTTAAACTCGAGCTTTCAAATTGAAACAGACCATAATAATGCTGAGATTGGGCTCTGCTGCTTTTATAGCCAAAGTAACTTAATGATGTAGTCCTTTTCTGCTTCCTCACCACTGCCCTTATTCCCAGAAAACTACAAGTGCCTGTTTTGATTTTCTTTCAAAATCAAAGACACCCATATCGGGAGGCAGTATGAAGTCTCCATAATAAACAACCACTAATGGATGACATAAAGTCATTTTCTTTAGTAAGAAAAGTCAAGGTCTATAGTAACCTTGTGACAAAAGCAAATCTAGCATCAGCTATTCAATTTAGCATCAGCCAGCAAATTGGAAATGTGTAACACAAAAAGGCGATGAGGTCTGCCAAAGAGTGGGGGAGCAAAAGAATAAATGGCAAGCGTTATGAATTGCCATATTGACGAGCGTGTGGTGACCTCCGTGTCCCCTGGGCGCTGCCTGTGGCGAGAGCAGCATGGCTTTGTCCTTGGGTTACTTTGGAAAGTGCTGTCTTCCAAAACTGACTGTCGGGCTGTGGCCGGGATGCCCTCCTGGCGGGATCGCAGAGCCGGAGGAGGCGAGGGGCTGAGAAAGGAGCGTTGCGCAGAGTTCCCCAACAGAGGGGACTACAGGGATCGGGTTTCTCCCAGATACGTTGAGTTAGCTCCTGGTTGAAATATTGGTTCGAGTGGAGGTAAATATTTTTGAACAAGAAAATCTTCCTGTCTTCGGGGAATTTATAAAGAGACTTCTCCACTGTAATCAGGTTATTAACATTCAGTGGATCCTGACACATCAAAGGGACTTGTGTGTCTGAACGCGTCTTATTGCAAAGCAAAGCCATTCTGCGGAAAACTCAACAGGGAAGTTCTTCCAAAGGGGGACGGTAACCCCCGGTCAGCCTGTCACAAAGCAGGCGAGCGCATGACAGCTTTTCCAGTTGAGTCTTGGGCTCAGATTTTAACACCTCCATTTCTCCTCTGGTTCAATACCCAGCAGTGCTGTCACAAGGGGGTAAGTCTGTAATATTAATGATCTCTCCTTGAAAAGTGATTATTTCTTTTTTTTTTTGTCCCCTTTTTTGGAGTGGTTGTGTTGGTTGCCTTGGGGTGGCCTGTGTGGGAGCGTGCCAGGAGCAGCCACCCCTGAGACGGAGGGTGCCCCCTCCTCTCCCCCCCCCCCCCCCCGTTGTCACGTTGGTCTGGAGTCCACCTATTGCAGACTTTTCCGTGAGTTGTTTTGTGGAGTCTCTAGTGGGAGAACTTTATAAGGAGGTTTAAGGAGAAGAGGGTAGGTGGACAAATGGTTGTTTTTCTGGAAGCGGCTTCTTGGGCAGCCCCACGCTGCTGGGGAAGGTTTTCCTGGGGCAGCTTGGGCAGTTGGGCGCCAGCGTCTCGCAACCAATGACTTTCTAATGGTGAACTCCTGAGTGGGGAACTGGGGGGGGGGGGTATTTTACTTCAAAAATGGCCTTGTGGTCTTTAGGATAGAAAAAGCGGGGCTATAGTCCTTGTGTGCTGCAGAGGCTTTATGTGTTTGTTTTTAACAAATGGTGTTTCTAGGAGAGTGGTCAAGGGGAGATAATTAGACTGTGTTTTTTGAAGCTAGAGAAACCTCATGTCCCACGTGGAACAAGGGCAAGGAGGATGGACAGAAAGATTTAAAAAGGCTTTCCTGGTATTAATGTCTGATATCTCTATTATGCTTATTACCTAGTTTTGTCAAGTGGCAAACAGTAAAAATTCTTTATCAAGCACTTACAGTGCCGTATTAAGTTCTTACACCTTGTGAGTATTGTGCAGCACCTATAGCAGAAACACTCTGTAAATCACCATAAAAGGGACACATAGCGTTGAGATGGATAATCATGATTATTTAAATAGGAAATAACTTTGGTCAAGTAAAATGCTAATGACTTTTTTTTCCCCTTTTAAAGACCACTCTAGAGAATATTCTGTAAAATAACTTGTCTCCTGTATAAATTTAGCGCAGAAGATTATCAGTTAATTTGCCTCAGCTTTCATACTCAAGCATGCAAAGCTGCTAAAGACTATTTTTGCCTTAAACATCCCTGGGCTTTTTTGTCCTAATTTATTCTGTATTTCCAATTAAGCTATATGTTGTCAAAAAAAAAGTTACATCATTTTCCTTTTTCTGAAAAATAAATTCCTCTTCTAGTTGAATAAATCCCCAATGGAAGCTTCCTGTAGCCTTTATTAAGGCAAAATTGCAACACTTTTTCTGGAAGATGAAGATCTATTCCGGAATAAGACAGACAAGAATAAGACAAGGTGGCCCCTGCAAGAGCCCGTCACAGATGGATATAAAGACTTAATATCAATATTATAGTATTCTTATGTTGGCCTGGAAATTCAAATGCAGAACACTTGAAGGGGGGAAGCAAAAGAAAATAGCGTTTTTCGGCTTTGTTTAACATTTTGGGGATAATTTCACGGATGTTGAGTGCAGCTGCATCGATGGGTTCTAGTGTGGAGTCATTGCAACCATGTGGTCATGATACAGGTTTCCTGTTATCGGAGCACAAAGAAGCGATGCTCGCCCACCGTAAGGACAAACTGAAGGGTTGTTTTAGGCAGAGGGCCACTGCTGGCCCTCGGGTATGATGCTACTGTGCGTTATTTTAAGATGACTGGTTTACTTGTGGGTTGTGTGGTTTTTTTTTTGTTTTTTTTTTTGTTCTTTCTCAACCTGCCATTTGCATCACAACTGTGGGAGCTGAGAAATCGCCTTTGAAATACTTCTATTGCTGATCTCCGCAGCTGCAGCGGGTGAATGGAAGAGTTAATGGTGCATCTATATGATGGAGGAGAACTTTGCTGTTCAGGGTTAGGATCCCATCTTGGCAGAGGAGGGAAGGATAAAGGACGTAGCTGTGCAAGACTTATTCAAACACAACACTGGTTCTCCACTAGTAGAAGGTGTTATGCTTAAACTGAGGAGGTTTACAATACCGATAATGATATGTTAGTGTTCCCCTCCAGGTATAGAGCTTTGATTCTTAGTTATGGGTGTTTCCCATAAACCTGTAGTTTTTGACATGTAGGAATGGTAAAGCCAAGCTAATTTCTTGCAAGGAAGTAGGAAAATAGCTCTTTTTAAGGCAAATTCTGAGTTGGGGCTGTGCTGCCCTGGATGGGAGAAGGCGAGATGGAACCCTGGGATGTGCTTCAACAGGGGAGTCGTTCACCCTTTGCTTCCAGGACTGTGCCCCAGAATATTTTCTCACTTTGTGACTACTCTCTGGTCTGCCCGGTTTGTGCGTAGCCGTGGCAGAAGGCTGTGCCGTACTCCGGATTACCGCCCGTAGGCGGGTGGACGTGGTACCGCAGGGTGCGCAGACACCCGTCTTTCCCAGGAGAGCTGATGCTTCCCCGTGCCCGATTCCCAAGTACTGGGGTTTTGAGACTCTCAGGCTGGGATTTTTGAGCCTCTTGGCTGTAATGAGAAGTTATTGGGAATAAAGTCGTTGGAAAACCAGGGCTGCGGTTTTAAGATGTTTGACAACACGAGCAGACTCTATTCCAAAAGCTTGGCTTAAGGAGGTGTAAAAAGAACACTGTATTTCTGTGTTCATGTGACCTTTTAATGTTGTTTTAAGATGCTCTCAAGAGTGTGACAGTGGATATCTTTTTTTTTTTTTTTTTTTTTTTTTTAACTATAGGTAGCAAATACTGTGTGATTTACATAATACTACCAAACATCTACATGCAGAGGAAAACTAATTACTGCACACACTACTCTCCAGACAAAGGCCGGGTACTTTCTTGATAATTACAGTATCACTGCAGAGTAAATATATCAGTCTTCAGCTGATAATGTAATTAATAACATCTATTGAGCGGTTTGACTGCTGTACTTCGTTATTGTTACAAGAACGATTTTTTTCAGTGGTGCTGAGCAGCTGTGGATCCTCATAGCTGGAGCAGCTCGTGCGGTGCCCCGGGAAATGGCATCAGCGGTACCTGCAGTAGTATTTCCCTTCCTAATTGATGAGCTGTTGGATTCAGAGAGTTGGGTTTAAAGCAAATTTGTTTGTTTTTTTGTGTAAAGCCCCCCTGCTCAATCTGAGAGAAAGAGGGAGAAAGCCAGAAATGGAAATCTCCAGCGTGGGCTTCAGGTGCCAGATTTTTTTTTTGGCAGTTTGGTTATGGAAGTGGTAAATTTGACCATTCTGTTAAAGCCTGTGCTGAGGACACGTGATTTTAGCCTTTCTGTTCTGACAGGACGTGCTGTACAAGTTAAATTTTAAACATGTCGCTGAAGGAACAAAGACTCTCTCCATTCTGCTCTCCCACCCTCTGTTTTTTGACTGGTGCAATGTCCAGTTTTGCAGCTCCCGAAGCCTTTACCATCTCTGTCCCATTAGTGGTCGTACTACGCCTTTGTCCATCAAATGATGTCAAGAGGTAGTTTGCTGATTGCTTCTGTGCTTAGAACAGGAGAAAGGAGGGAGGCCAAAAAAAAAAAAGGAGAGAAAATCCAAACAAATGGGACCTTACTGCTGTCTTTCCAGTGGCTCATATGTTTCTGTGTTGTTTTCTTCCCTGCCAAAAGCATGACTCTCTTGGACAAACTGCCATGTTTCATAGTGGCGATGCTTGGGGGAGTTATTTTGTTTTTAATGTAATTTTCTGCCGGAGCCATTACTTAAAAAAGGAAAAAAAAAAAAAAAAAACCAAAACCAAAAACAACCCACCAGACAAAGAAAAAAAACCAAACCCCAAACTAAAAAAAGCCCCAAAACACACTTTACATGGTTTGTTGGCGTGATCTGTGAAGCTTTAAAGCCACGGTTGTGTTAATTAATACCATTAAGTTTATATTGCCTTATCATTTCTAACGTTAAGCCTCAGGTAATAGTTAATGGTGCTGCAAAGTATATTAATAAAATTACTTGTAGCAATTAGGGAAGAAAATGAGGAGCACCGAGTTGTAGGTTGGCAAGAAAAGGGGCTGCAACCCAGGGGGGCTTCTGGCTCCATCTCACCACGGCACGTGGCTGACCACGGGTGGACACGCGGCTTCCAGGGTCGTGCGGGAACATCCTCCGCCCCTCTCTCACCCCGACAGGGGACCGGTAACGCGTGGTTATCGCTGTCTCTGCCGCATTAGCATTTACAAAAAAGCAACTGAAGGATGGATTGACCTGTAAGTGTTAAGTAAGAACAGGATAGATTTAATTCTCTCTTCATTTACTCAGAAGAATTAGTCATGGATCATTTCCAGTGTTTTTGCTGCTGTAGAGCAGCAGTGTAAAGACCTGAAGATTGATTCCCGCTGCTGCTTTGCAGGAAGCTGCTCAAGTAGTTGTACTGTCAAAGTGTCCTCCAGTTTTGGACAACAGTTGTATCAACAACTTCTGGCATATAAAAATAACACACCCATGAACTCAGGCATGAGAACAAAAGAGACTGTGATTCTGAGCAAAGCTGACAAACACTGGTCTCTCTTGCTTCCGTTCTTCCTTCTGTTCAGGTAACTGGGTGCTTGTTTACAGCTAACCATTAAAATCAAAGGGCTTTTGTTGACCACATAAAGATTGCCCACCTTGCCAGGCTGTTTTCTAGTAGCCGGTTGTAATCGCCTTGCGTGTCGCCAAGCTGATTAGTGGGACTTTGCAAAGTGGAGGTCAAAAGACGCATCTTCTTCCCCGTCCCCGTTCCCCTTCGTCAAGCCCAAAGCGCTCACTCCCGTCCCCAGGATCATCTCTGCCCCTCACGGACATTGCTGCATCTGATCATCATTCGCATCACCCACTTTAACAATTGGAGAGAAGAAAAGGCGGTCTCGGTATTTTGCTTTTCTTTCCCTGACTTTCAAACCGTGGCACTAACCAGCTTCCTTCTGTCAAAGGTTGGGGCATAACAGCGGCCAATGCTGCGTGCTAGCGTGGGCTCTTTCTCAGCGGATCTCTCCTTCGAGGGTGGCGTCTGCTCAGGGTAAGGGCATACCATTGGGGGTGAAGAGGGAGAAGGTGGTTGCCACTAGAAACGGCAAAGGTAAAATATTGCCTTTGGGGATCTTTCTTTTGAGAGAGAGGACTGAATGGTAGTTAATGGCTCGAGATGCTACGTGGCCTTTCTCAATCCCATGCTATATATAGCATCGTGCTAATTACCAAAACCTCAATGACTGCAATATTTTATATTCATTCTGGAAGCTGCTTCTCTGGATTTAAATGAATTTGGTCTTTCCGCCTGGTACAATAGGAAAAGCGAATAAAAGTAGATCTCCCAGTGGTTATATGAATATCTACGTTTGCTGAATTTCCAAACCGTGTTTCTCTGTTCTGGCATCGCGTGTTGGTATTTGTGGCTTCCTCAGATGTTTCTGCCGGCTGCTTCAGAACAGATGGAAAAGAGGAAAAAAGGCAATTGGAAGATTAATGACAATTGGAATTAATTGCAGGGGGTGCTTGTGGCCCACCAACCAGTACCCAGTCCTAAAGGAACATGAGGGGAAGAGAAGCTGCAATGAACAGTTCAAATACGAGTTAATTTACAGTTTTACATAAAAATTCTTTGGGAATTATTCATCACAACTATTTTATGCAGTAGAAAGTGCAGTCTCTGCACAGTCGGTTTCTCTGTGGAAGTTTTAAGCAGACTCTTGAAAACAAGCAAGCAGCTCTTGCCCTTTAAAGAAAAGAAAAACGAGGATACTTTTTTCACAGTCAGTACAAAAATATTAGTACTTGGACAGAAGTGTCTGAACTGTCTTCCAGTGTTTTCCTTTTGAATTGGAAAAATCGTCCGTGGCCTTATTTTTTTTCCGTGTACTCCTTACTGTCTAGGAGTTGTGAAGCTGCGGAGAGCTCAGCGTACAGGTGGAAGGCTTGAGCTTCGTCTCCTGCAATAATGTTCCAGACTTCTGATGGATCACCAGAGTGCTGCCATGGGGCGTCCGTGGAAGAGACGGTCCCGCCGGCCTCTACGGAGACGCGAGCTCTGGGCTGCAGTAGGAAAACACGACTTAATACCAAGCTGACTTGCAGCTTTTGAGAACTGAGAGAAGTGGTTTGGAAATATCAAAATATGTCATTTTGATTAAAAAGACTATCAAAACAGAGTTTGACAAGCCCTATTTTAGAGGTTAAAGGAAATTCAACTCCTTACTCTGATTCAGGATGCAGAGAAATATTTTCATGTTTGAAAATATGAAATTTTCCCAGCCCAGAAATTCTGAATAGCCTGGCAAAAACCTCTAGTGTCTTTGATCCTTCTGTTCATTACGGAGAAACGTTAAATTAAGACGAGAATGTTTTTGGTTTATCCAAATGAGAAATTCTCCATCTAATTTGGGACTCGGAGCAAGCAGTCAGTGTGAGCCTTTTCCAATATAGATCTATTTCCTCTTTGAAAATGTAGCGAGATAAAAAAATGAAAATAATCCAGATTGCGTTATCCTTTCGCTGGTAGTAGCCTAAAAGAGTATTGTTGTCGAGTAGATAGAAGAGCAGCAGATGGAGAGGCTGTGGGCTGTGTATTCAGTTGAGTCCTTGTCTGTCTTTTGGCTTTTGGGCAAATCACTTCTACTTTCTTAATTTGTAAAGTGCGAATAATAGTACTTAACTCCAAAGAATACTTAATGTACCAATCTTTCTGCAGACATTTGCTTCTATCATAGGAATAGAAAAGATAGTAATGTGCAAAGCCAGATTTCATCTTGTTTTCCTTAAGCCTGTCAATTTAGAGTGGAATTTAAAAGGTACTTGATGTCATCTTAGTATTTATTCCCCCGCGTAAGCCTGTAGCGGTACTCGTGCCAGCTCCGTCCTGACTGGAACTGCACTTTGCTTGTTAAAAATCTCCCGCTCTTCATTTTCTCTAGTTACGTAAGAAAAAACGGTATTTACCAAGTTAAAAGTAGAAATGAGTTTTCTTTCAGTGTTTCTAGTAGCATTATGCAATAATAAATGTTTATAAGCGTTTCTCTCCCCAGCTTTTTGGGCTGTCTTGGGCAGTACGTAGCAGAGGAAGGTCAGTGTGGGTCAGGAGACTGCTGTCGGGGCGGTTCAGAGGCTGATGGAGCATTCCTTGCACTGGTGGCAGCGCTGCACCTCCCGCGGGTCAGGCGGTGGGGACGAGAAAGCTGCCCCAGACCGTTTCCGCGGAGTCCTGGAGTGAACAGGAGTTTGTCAGACTTGGACTTGATGGGACCGGCAGAGAGATGGATGACACGATAGATGTAGCCGGTACTGGGATGCTCTCCTGCTCTCTCCTCTGCCCACCCCTTCTCACGCTGCCCCTCACTGGGTACCGTCAAGTTTGGGACGAGGCCCTTATTAGGAAGGTTCGGAAAAATACCAATTAGGCCACTCTCTCCGAAGTGACTGATACGGATCATAAAGAACGTAAATGGAAAGCACGCTGCCGCTGCTCCTGCCGCCGCGGCTGCTTCACGTGCAGTATGGCTGCGGAGGGCAGGCGGGGGCTTCTCTCTCCCAAATTCCGAGTTGCAGGTTTGCTCCTAGGCTCGATTGGTAACCTCTGAAAGTCACTGCCACCTGACAGCTGTGGAAATGATTTATCGATCGACTCCTGTATTCTGATTTAAAAATAAATGCACCTATTTAGCTCAGCGCTGTTGTGGCTTGCATTCAGCTCAGAGCTGACCTGTGATTTTACCTCTGTATATGGGTTCTCCGCTTTTTCAAGTCTGTGTTCCACCTTAATTTTCTCTTTTTTCCTATTGCTACAGATGGATGGCCGTTTTCAGTCGCGGGCACATTATGCTTTTTTTAACCTCTTGGAAGTATGTGCCTTGGGTTGCCTTCCGTGCCTGCTACGCAGCAGGTGAGAGTATATTAAAGCTCTGGCCAGGGAGTTTCGATGGCTTTTTGTTGCTGCAGGTAAAACAAAAGCCAGCTCAAGCGGCGAGAGAGGCATTTTTCCTTGTACAGGGGAACCTAATGCAAACAAGTGGCAGCGTCGCGGCAGCTTGCAGAGCCCCTCCGTCTCGGGGCCCAGGTCGTAGGCTGAATGAACCCCGTAGCTTGCACTACGCTGTTACCCATAGCTCGGACGTGGTGCGAAGTTGAAATATGTCTGCAATACCACCGTTGTTGCAGTTTTCAGTTTGCAACGTTTTTTCGTGGGTTATTTGGAAGAGGACTAGGCCAGTCGCCGCTGTTTGCGGCAACTTCTGAGCTCTAAATTCCCCTTGGGAAGAGAAGAGCCCGATACAACCTTGTGCTTGCTTGATAGCAGTGTCATGTGCTGAATTCCCCGCTCCTCTCCATCGCTTAGCATCTCACCAGCTGCCCTCGTGAAAATCAAACGTAGAGCATGCCTGCTCTGTATTCTGCTCGCCGTTCTAAGAGCTTGCCTTTTAATGGCCAGTGAGGGCATTATGAAGTCCATATGCTCATGTAGACTGCCTAGAAGCTTTCAGAGATGTGAGGAGGCACTAGTGAGCTAAATTTGGAGCCATTAAACCACAGCTTTTTCCCCTGAGAGAAATTTTCCCGAAACAAAAATTATATTTGATAATATATTTGATGTTCGTGTTTGCATTGCAGCTTTTATTCTCTGGAGTATTATTTCATTAACATGTGACATTCACTGTGGATTTGGAGAGGTGATATTGAAAATGGAGCTCAAGGAAAAATGAAGTTGGGTGGATATAACGCTCCTGTATCTGATGGGAAGGAATTGGGCATCAAAAGGATGGGGTGCTAAAAGATACCAGTGGAGCTTGGGGTTATGGTAAAAGAGAGGGAGCGGTTCGTGTTTGGAGCCTCCTACATCTTACAGGCATCTCGAGTCCTTTCCTCTGATTTGGAGGGATTGAGTTGGGAGGAGCTGGTTCCTGAGGGGTCCAACGTCCTCTCCCTTTCTTCCCAGATGGTATTGAATAACAGAATTGCTGAGGTTAGAAGGTGTCTCCAGAGATCCTTCAGTCTAACCACACTCCTCAAAGCAGGGCCAATTAGAGAAGGTTGCTCTGCACCTTGTCTAGTTTTAAATATCTCCAAGGATAGAAAATCCACAGCTTTTCTGGGCAACTTTGTTTTAGTGTTCAATCAAGTGTATAATAAAATAAAGTCATTATTATGTTTAAATGGAATTAACTGTATTTCATCTTGTTCCCGTTACTTCTTTCCCTTTCGTTGGACACCAGTGAGAAGAGTTTGCTTCCACGGTCTTTATTCCCTCCTCCGTAAATCAGCTGGAGCTGTTGTGCCTGATAACAACACAACCCCGAAGCTGCTTCTCACAACAGTCCCTTCAGCAGAACTTCACGGTGTCTTCACCCCCTCTTGCTGTTCTGCCTAAATCTGAGTTTTTCACTTACCTGCTGTCAAGTTCATGGGCTCTCAGGCTTCCTCTGACTCCAAGATGATCTTTGATTTCTTTTACCCTGCTGATGGTATGGGGCTGAAATGAAACTCCTATATTTCCACCGTGTAATTTTGCTTCTTTCCTCTACTCTAGGCTGTCCAAAACCTTCTGAGAGATGCAGGACCCCTTATCACTTTAAACTGCCGTGTATGGTCTGCAGAGCTGCTCTGATAGTTTGTCTGTGGGTCAGTACAATCACCTAAAATGCTTAATACTGCTGTCTTCTTGCAGCTCGTTCCTGGTGATTATTGCCTTGCTCCTTCTCTCCATTTTCTGTCTCGCACAAGTGCTGTATGAGCTGTGGTTTTTGTCAAATTGGCGGTCAAATCTGAAAACAGATTTAAGTAAATCTCTGGTAATTGGCATGCTAACAAATTAAATTGTAGGTATCTGAGGATCGCTGTCACACCTAGATGAAAACCTTGAGTTCAATTCGTAGTGTGAACCAAAGGCTGTTTAAACACAGTAATCAGAGCGGTTATTGATACTAAAGCTCGTACTTCAGGAAGATAGGAGAAAGTTCCCACAGAACCATTTCTGCTTTATCTTCTCCCCCCTCCCCTTCCCTAAGATATTTCCTGGATTTTTTATTAGCATTTATATAAAAAGATTAAAATTACATTTTCACAGAATCACAGAATCACAGAATTATCAGAGTTGGAAGGGACCTCTAGAGATCATCTAGTCCAACTCCCCTGCTAAAGCAGGATTGCCTAGAGCACATTACTCAGGACTGCATCCAGGCGGGTCTTGAAAATCTCCAGGGAAGGGGACTCCACAACCTCCCTGGGCAGCCTGTTCCAGTGCTCTGTCACCCGAACCGTAAAGAACTGTTTCCGTGTATTTGAACGGAACTTCCTGTGTTCTAACTTGTGCCCATTGCCCCTCGTCCTGTCACTTGGAACCAATGAAAAGAGCCTGGCTCCATCCTTCTTCAACCCACCCCTTAGATACTTGTATGCCATAATCAGGTCTCCCCTCAGCCTTCTCTTCTCCAGGCTAAAGAGTCCCAGCTCTCTCAGCCTTTCCTCATAAGGCAGATGCTCCAAGCCCTTAATCATCTTAGTTGCCCTTCGCTGGACTCGCTCCAGCAGTTCCCTGTCCCTCTTGAACTGGGGAGCCCAAAACTGGACACAGTATTCCAGTTGTGGCCTCACCAGTGCCGAGTAGAGGGGGAGAATGACCTCCCTCGACCTACTGGCCACACTCTTCCCTATGCAGCCCAGGATTCCATTGGCCTTTTTGGCGACAAGGGCACATTGCTGGGCCATGGATAATTTACTGTCTACCACAACCCCCAGATCCTTCTCCTCCAAGCTATCTCCCAGCAGGTAAGCCCCTAACCTGTACTGGTGCCTAGCATTCCTCCTCCCCAGGTGCAGGACCTTGCACTTGGTTTTGTTGAACCTCATTAGGTTCTTCTCTGCCCAGCTCTCCAGCCTGTCCAGGTCACGCTGGATGGCAGCACAGCCCTCTGGGGTGTCAGCCACCCCACCCAGTTTGGTATCATTACTTAAAATCATCATGATTTTAAGTAATCAAAATTTAAATCTTTATCTCCTTTAAAAGCACTGTCTAAATAAACCTGAGTATTTTAGAGCTGTGACATTACTAAGAGATTTGGATGCATTATCTTGGTAACCTTTATGAGCTGTTATTAAGAGAGCTGCACAGATTCCCAGAGCACCGTTTGCAGTTTCGGGGGGGGGGCGGGGGAGAGGCTTAGGATGAGGACACAAAATCCAACCAACCTACACAAATTACAGAGCCCCATCACCTTAGCCAAAATACGTGGAGGTATTTAGAGTGAATATTAGGAAATAAAATTAGGAAATAAAATTAGTAAATACATTTTATTAGTAAATAAAATAAGTCCGCGGAATTAGGAAAGGAGGGAAAGCTCTCCAATGCCTATTTTTAATACAAGCATACCCAAAGCATCTGAGAAAGGGGTACTGACCCTTGGTGCCCCGGCAGGTCAGGAGGCTACGGAGGATTGTCTTCTGTGTTGAGTAAAGGGAGGGTCACATCTCTGGTCTGCCAGATTTAATGGGAAAAAAGTCCACAAATGACAGAAGGCGCACACGTCTTTAAATCCCTGCCCATGCGTTATGTAGCTGCCTCCTGCAAAATCAGCTGCTGCTCTTCTGTCCTTCTCTAGGAGAAATAAATTGGTGGTAGAGTCATTTTTATTGGCCAGATGTGCTCAAACACCTGGCGCTGCCTCTCTGCTGCTATGTCAATGTCTTTCCCACTGATTTTTTTTTTTTTTTCTTCCCCCTTTATTAGTTCCTCGGTGGTGTATTTTTAGCTTAATTAGTGGTGGCAGTGCTAATCTGCTGCCTATTGTTTTTCTTTTTCCTGTCTTGGCATTTAGAGACTGCAGTACAGATACTGGGAAAGCAATGGGTCTCTCACCAACTTCAGTACGCTTGGCAGTAGGAGAAGACAGAAACCATTATGATGGTGGCTTGTAAGGTGGGAATCTTCAAGAATCTCAGAATAACATGATAGAACAACAAAAATCTCCCCAAATAATTTTCAGTGTTACATTGAAAGTCACAGAGTCGGTAATCCAGGGTGTAAAAAACATTCGTATTTGATACGGCTATTAAAGAAACATTGCAAGTGTAACTCTGCCAGTGGTGCCCCTTGCCTCTCTGGGCTGTCTTTTCTTCATATTTTCCAGGTGTTGTCTCAGTTGCATATAACCTGTGTGCGTCTGGATTTGGGGGCGGCAAAGTCCAGAGAGTCTAGCTTTGCTGAAAGAAGCCTAAATCACAGACGCTGCTTTTGCCATAACGGTTTATAGCAGTTTCCTATCGCCTTTGGTGTCTTATTTCCAGCTATGTCCAACACTTGATCCTTAAGAGACTGACAACGCTCCTCCTAACAAAGAACAAGCCTGTCCTTTTGCTAAAATAATCCTGTCCTGAACCGTGTCCTCCAAGAGCAAATCTGAGTGTGATTCTGTACTTTCCTGTCTACATAGTATGGGGAAAAAAATGTCATTTATACCATTCTACTTTGTCACAGTGTTAGATGCGACCAATTATTCCAGCTGATGGATCCACTTAGTCTCTAGAAGCTATAGCTGGCTCTTTGATATCTAATGAAAGTATTTGCCACTTCCAGTACTTTACATCTTCAAAGCACTGTATAAACATTTAATTTAATACAAAACCCACTGGGGATGGTAAATGAATGAAGTATGTACAAACTTGCACTTACAGGACTAAAAGGCCTTTCACAGAATCGATGGAAAGTTACACTTGCTTTACGCGGCGTGTTATTTATGCCGGTGCTGACTTGTCTCTTGCGGGCAACGTGTGGGTACATCTTCTTTGGTTGGATAAGCGTAGATTAAAACCTCTTCCCCCCCCCTCCTTGGAATTCTTTGCAGCCGTTCCCTTTATCACTGTAAAGCACCACGCTCGTTCCCCCATCACATAAAACATCTGTTCTAGCCCCTGAACTGCCCAGTTGAACCCGGCAAAAGCCAGAGCTTCATCTTTAAAAGTTTTACCGCAGCTCTCGTACCCGGTTTGCGTCCCTGGGTGACCGCTACCTTTAGTTGGCCAGCACCAAGGCTGGGTTGTTACCGTGCTGAGGGCACCCAGGGAAAGGTCTTAGACGGAGCCTGTGACTTGACTCTGGCGGTTTCCCAGTGTAGACCGAATACTTTTTCAGAAAGTCTTGGATGTGAGCGCAAGTCCAGGCGTCTGTAACAAGTTGCTTCCCTCCCGTGCCTGCTTGCCTCTCCTTAAATCAGTGTTGTCAGCCTTTTCTCAATGTTGAGTCTGATCTACCCGCAGAAGCGTTTTTAATTTCAGCCGTTGCTGTCATAACTGGAGCTCCCCGCGTTAATCATCGTCACCCGCCGTGCCTGCGAGCAGCGCCCAGCTCCTGCCCGGGCCGGTGGTCCCGCAGGCAGGGGTGTGGGGTGCCGCGGCAGGAGGGCGCCGTCGGGCTCACGCGGGCACCGCTGGGGCTGCTGCAGTCCCGCTCTGCTGATGGCCACTGATTGAAACGCCGCCTTCGTCCTTCTTGCCGCTGCCGCCGCCCACCGCCACGCTACGTAAAAAGGCGCCGAGTGTTTTTTTGTGTTACCGAATTAGCTGCAAAGCCTGATAAAGCGGAGGATGACAAGGAAGCTCGGTACGTTGCAGGTAAAACCCGCTGATTTCCAGCCGCTCGCGGAGACTGGAAGCGTTAAACTACCTTAGAGCAGTCATACCACTGACCCACTCCCACAGCTTCTTTTCTCTCAAACCGAGCAGAGGGGTGGAGAACGCGGTCTGTCCTCCGAGGCGCGGGATGTCTGTTGGGCGGTACTCTGCGCTGTGTTTCGCGGCCGATAATTTTGTGAGCTGTTTCTCTGCTCTAGCTTCTGGTAAATCAGTATTTATAGAGACGGGCTCTGTGAAGCGTGGTCACCGCTGGCTACCGCTGCTTCGGCACAGATTTCGGTGGGAGCTGGGCTGCCCAAGAAGGCACGCGGGGTCCTGCGAGCCCGTCGGTGCTGCTCCATCGCTGGCGCTGCCCGAAGGCGGCGCTCTCCGCCGGCTGCCCCGCGCTCAGCTCCCCACAACACACGTACTCTAAATCGACGAGAGAGCGTCAAAACAGGCAGCTTTCGAGCACGTGCCTAGCAGCCGTGATACACGGACTTAGATACTTCTTTGCTTTGTGACATTTGATTCTCGGAGGTATTTCCGTCCTCCTGGAGGTGTTGGGTCTGATGTGCTCTCGCACTTAATGCCCCCCGGTAGCTGTTTCTGTGCACCGTGTTCTGAATTCCTCAGGGGTTTGTTAGCTTAGTAATTTGCGTTAGGTTTTTGCTGTCTTTTGTAAGTACCACTGTGAAAAAAGCAAACTTTTATACTCGTGCATCCTTTCATTATTCTGGTAATTAATTTCAATGTATAACTAATTAATGCTGTTCTATACCTAACCTGCCCCTTATTAGCAGTAGCGAGCGGGGCTGGGCGTGCGTACGAGTTGCGGGTGCTGGGCTGTAGGGCGACAGAAAAGCTGCCCGGTGGCAGCCGCTCTGCGAGGAGCCGGTCCCACGACGAGCTGCCGCCCCGAGACCGTCCCATTTCTTGCCGCCGTAAACCATGACGGACACGGGGAGCTTTGCATCCCCCTGATGCGTGGGGAGGAAGGTGAGACGCGGGAATGTCTCGCAAGGAAAAGTCACAACTTCTAGCTGACGGAGCGATCAGAAATACAAACCTGTCTCAGAGAGCAAAGAGAGGGGAGGAGGAAATACAGTAACGCTGCGCACAGATGCTCTTTGATCTCGGCTATAATTCAGAGCAGCACAGTCCTGCTGCAGGTGGCGTTAGATAAGAGGGTGTATTCCCTGGATAGATTTTGCTGGCACTCTGAAGCAATTAGCTTTTGCTTGTTTGTAAAGTGAATTTAACCAGGTGCTCCCTCCGCCCCCCCCCCCCCCCCCCCCCCCTTCCGAAAAAACTGTGTTTGAGACATCCCCGTCTCCCAAATGGATTAATTATGGTTTCATCTCCCTTCTGGATCAATTACAGAAGTCTGTGCTACTGGGTTTGCTAAGGGGGTTTCTTGTTCCCTTTCCCTCTTGCTTTTTTCTTTCTTTCTTTCTTTTTGAAAAAAAAAAAAAAAAAGGTGCTCTTGAACCAAAACATCTCTTAGTGGGTGTAAAGCAAAAAGTTCAGAAGCTCCGTAACATTAAAATGAGACCCAGATAGTTTTAGTTCACGGGCCACGAAGTTCCTCGAAGGCTTGCATCGGCGTTTTGAAGGTGGAGGGGGAATGGGGTGAGATGCAAAAGAGAGAACCTCGGGGAAGGAGAGACGTTGTTCAGAGGGCAGAGCTACTGCATGTCCTGCCTCAGCGATACACCGTCATTTTGCAGACTGTCTTTGTTATGGAATAAAGCCTGGTGGCTTTTCTGCTTTGTCCTAACTCTGTGCTACCGATGACCCTTAGGAGAAGCAATGGCGTGAAGCTGCTCTGCCTTTGCCATTCAAGAGAGGTGGGTATGACACTGCTCCGGAAGGCCAACCCGCAGCCCTACAGCCCCAGGCTAAAGCCTCACCTTAACAGCTCTTCTCTTGCTTGCCGTCTATAGGAGCTTGGCTGAAGGCAGCCTTGGAGGTGGGCGAGAGCTGCCCGTCAGCAGAGGTGGGCTGCTCTGCCGGGAGATCAGCTGGTAGGGCTGGAGACAGCCTGCCGCTGCAGCTTGTACCATGCACGTTTTAAATAAACCTCCTCTCCCCTGTGAAGAAATTCATAGGTAAAGAGTTGAGGTGGCTCGTGTTGTTTTCTCACGCGATCCTCACTTTGTGCCTTTTGTTTCCTCTCAAGGAAGATCCTTTCCGTAGCGTCCCCGAGGAAGTGTTGAGATTGCATTTTGAGCCATCGCTCACCAAACTTCTTCCCTCCAGGAATTAGTCTAACAAATCAGCTCTCTGAAGATCCTCAGCCATTTGCTGCCTTACAGTGTAATTGCGCGTGACTGTTTCTCATTAGACAGCAATATTTACCTCTAGGGAATGGGGCTTTTCAGCCTTAGGATGAATTAAACCGAAACTTTGGCAAATGTCACTGCTGTTGTCAGGACTGAAATAAATGAGCTGGCTTTGAGCACGTGTAACTCCCAGCACCTGGGTATTGTGTCGCTGGGGGAGGCAGTGAAGCTTTGACAAAGCTGCTGCTCTTGAATCCCGCTCCTTTCCCACGGAGCAGGAGCACGGAGCTCGAGCGGCGTCGGAGTGCGTTTTACTGGGCACGTTTGGGTTGCGCTGGGGACCAATTGGCCGGGAAGCCTTATTCCTACCCCGGCTGCGCGGGCTGCCAGACACGTTAGCGGTTGTGGTTTAGGCTATACACATCTGTGAGTCTGACTTGGGTCCAAACGATTAGCCTATTTGTGCACGAGTGCAAGAGGTAAACTCCCAGCTCTTAGCCTGAAGGTCGTCGTTCTTCCCTACGATCATCTCTGCAGGGGAAGGATGGGAATTCCCCTTTGTGTAGGGTTTTGATGGAAGGGGGGGGAAAGTCCGTCTCTGCTCGCTTTATCATGTATTATTTTATCATTGTATTTATCTTTTGTTGTCTTCATACAATTTGGCTCTAGACAGGGGATTCTTATCTCCCGGGTCTAAGCAGAAGAAGTTAATGAACCGTTTGAACTCCAGTAACCACTGATCCCCATTTGAGCTGAATAACGCAGACGGCAGCTGTCAGCGCTCCGGTAATTGGTGCGGAAGGGACGGGGATAGGATGGGGGTGCTGGGGGGGAAAGGAGGAAGAGGGGAGTTCCTAGGAGCAAACTGGCATGAGATTATTTTTATTTTTATGATTTATTTTCTTTTACCATAGCTCATTCTTTAGGGTGGCTGCCTTCTATCGAAACAGAAAGAAGGGAAAGCAGAAGGACTCTGCGTGGGTCCTTTGTCCCTACAAAAAAAAACCCAAAAAAGACTTTTACCTTTGGGCTTGGGCTGTTAGGATATAGTCGAGGCTGCCTGGTGACTTTTTATGTTTTTTCCTGAAACTCGGGATGAGGCTATATGGATAGATGAAGTGTCTGAGTGTCCATGCCCCTGCCTGGATGCTCCCTGCCCCTCGGGCGCTCCTGGGAACGCCGGCGTTGCTGTCTGCCAGACAGAACTGCAAGCTTCTAATGCTGTAAATTTTTCAGAGTTTACTGAAATTCCCATCTCATTCTCCAACTGTCGACGTTGCACTTACCGGTGTCACGCAGGATGTGGATTTTGCCTTGTGGACTGCAGGTTTGCGAACACAAAATGGAGCAAACAGCTATTCTTGTCGGGATGTGTCAGGTGGCTCAGCCTGTCCTCCCCAGTGGCGGTACGCAGTTCAACGAGAAGCATTTAATGTGGAAGGGTTATGAACTGAATTCGGGGGGGGGGGTTAGAGCCTTTGTTTAAAAAAAAAAAAAAAAGAAAAAAGAACAAAACCCCAACCAAATGACAGAACCAATCAATACTGAAGGGAAGAAGCCGTGTCGGTTCGGGCCGGCTGAGCGAAGGGAGCCTGGTTTGGGAGACCATGGCTGTTCCAAGAACTTTGAGTGTCTTGGTCACGTTTCAGTGGATGGGTAGGGTACGTTGGGCTTCTGAACCATGAAACACGAAGGGCGAGTTTCATCTTGCGTACGTTTAGGTGTCTGCATGCTAGGCAGCTCCGCTGGAGTGAGCCTTCAGCTCTCTTCGGAGTCAGCGGAGAGGAGTAGGTGGTTCTCGAGGATGATTCCTCTCACCCAGATGTCTACGTGAGGAGGAGATGGCGTGCAGAGTAAAAGTACCAGTTTCTCTTCGCTAGCCTTAAAGAGAGCATAGATGATGTGGGTGCCTGCTATAAACATGTAAGATTTAGATGAATCCCACCTGACGTGCTTTCTGTTCCTCCCTGAAGTCGGTAGGATTTCAAAGCCTTCAGTTTGATGCAGGGGGATATTCAACGTTCACAAAATCAAGCTTGAACTGCCTGTGCGAGATGTGAAAGCCGTTCCGCCTTTGTCCTAAACTTCTGTGGGCGGCGAACGCGTTGCTTTTACTTGTCAGGTGGCAAAGTACTGTGGGGTACTATGACAGGAAGAGTGTCTGTTTTCTTTTGATCTCTGCAATGAAGTGGAATGTGGAGATTTGGAATGAGCCACTGTCCAGTGACATTTAAGCATAGCTCAGTGTATCAGCTTAAAAGCTGAATATATGCAGATATTCAGAATTTTTAAAGATCGTACTTTGTTATACTCGTTTTTATGCTTTTCTGGGGCAACATAGTTCATTCTCTTCCTCGCGTTTCAGATGCAAAGCATCCAGTTTAAATACAAATTAGGCTGAAAACAATCCTCTTTTTACTCTAAGTTTTTAAAGCTTGGATTTAGCTTTTAGGCTCATTAATATTCACAAACACTGCTTAGTTAAGCTTGCTTTAATTTCTCTGTGTGCTTTGTTAACAGGGATTATAGTGATGTTTGCATTTGCATGTGAGAATTTTACCATTGTGTAAATTTTGGTCATTATTATGGAAAGAAGAAATGAAAAAAACATTGAAAATCTACCTCAGTCCCTCCAGTACTCCCTCTAACTCTTGTACTTCTTGATAGCTGTGTGAGAGTGTTCCTTTCCATATTTATAAGGTGGATTTTTCATCTCTCTTTGAAAGATGTTTGAGAGCCTTGGAAGCCCGGAGGAGAAGGCAGGCTTTTGGTCTCCAGGTATGCCCTTGGCACGCGGCATCGACAGGGGAACGTACCCCGTCAAATCTGGAAGGCAAAGGCAGCTTTGGAAGAGTCCCACAGTCGTACGGGCTTTCACTCAGCGGAGACAGTTGTAGGCATTAGTTACCAGCCTCCGTTGCCCTGGCCAAATGAGCTGGAAAGCACAGCAGCATTTTCCTAATGACGTTCCGGAGCCAAAGCCCGCTCCCAGCAAAACACCTGTACTTGGAGCCAGCGGCTGGCTGGCAGCGGAGCCTGGGAAGTGTTTACAGAAGGATAATCCATAGCTGCCTTTTTTTTTTTTTTTTTTTTTCTGTTTAATTCTAAACGTGTTCAGTGTTCTTGAAAAGCGGCGGGTTAATAACTCTGGAAGCTACAGCCTGCTACCTGTCCTGGGAGAGCGTCCAACTCGAGCAGCCGCCGGGCTGGTCCAGCCTGTAATTTGGGGGCGATGCCACAGATCTGCCCTGCAGAGGGTCCCGGGGCGGCACAGCTCTTCTGCTCCCGCCTATGGAGGCGGTGAGTGCCCGGTCAACGGGGCACTTGATTACTAGAACCAAGATTGACGCCACAAACTCATCTTAGATGAACAGCCATTGCTGCTGTTGACGGGGGGTGGTTGGGATCACCTTCTGAAAAGTAGGGAAGATTGGATTTCATTTCCATTTTTTTCCTGAGTCACAGCTCTAATCTGTAGAACCGTTCGGGGATTTTTTTTTTTTTTTTTTTTTTTTTGTTTAAGTGTATCTCATCGTTTCCAAGATGGTCACGTATATGCCATTATAGTGCTACTTCGATGAGTAGTTTTTAAGTTTATTCCAGTTCTTTATGCTAAGCCTTTCCTTCGGCTAGGTGCCACTGGTACCTGTACTCTCAGTGGGAAATGGCAGTTATTTCCAAGGAAACAGGATGGCAGATAAGAGTTTGCAATTAAGGCAGGATCTTGAATCTTCTTGTTTGCAGAGTATTTATTACACCCATCCAGGCTGCTAGGAGCGACAACCCCATGACCTGGGGAAAACTCCGCCAATTTGCTCTTGAAGTTGTGTCTTTGAGAGTGTTGATGAGTGTGAGGCAAGACCTGTTATACGGAGGGTATGGAACGATGAACAGGTTTGAACTTCGAGGCGTAAACTTGCTCTTCTGAATCTTATGGGGTTCTTCTTACGTGCATCTTCTTGCATTGTACAGCAGCCTGTAATTTTCTTCCCCCTGTCCCGTCGGCCTGACTTAGCGAAGCACTGTCGCACGGCTTTCATGATAACTTCCAACCTGGATCTTGTAAGTTTTTGGCAGCGGTTGTCCATAGAGACCTCTACCTCACATATTAATGGTGCAGACAACTCCTTCAGTCTTTGGAGGACCTCAGGTTCTGGCTGTTTTTTCCGTGTATTTGCTGGCAGGTTTATCTAGGTATGCGAGTGACTGACCTTACCATAGGCTGTTTCTGTCTTGAGCCGTAAAGGAAAACCAGTGCCCGTGCGGAAGCTGTGTCAGTGCACCGAGTGAAAGCTTGAGCTGAGCCAACGCACTCCCTCCGCCTCTCAGCTGGGCTTTCTACCTTGGGCTTGGTGCCCGTAGCTCTTGGCAAGCGTGGAAGGTGGGAGAAGAAAAAAGGAATAAATGGCCGTGTCGTATAGGCAACCTCCCTCGCAGACCGGGAGCGAGCGGGGTACAGCTCCCTGCACGATGCCGCGGATGATGGAGGGGAACGGTTCTTCAGCGTGTGTAACTTAGGGTAACTCTGCAAAGGGAGCAGAGGTCTGCTGAGGCGTACCGGGAGGTAATCTTGCTTCAAACGTTACTGATGCTTGGCTGAACCCTAGAGCTCAGCGGAAGAGCTCAGAGCGAGTATTCCCCTTCTTCTCCTCCTTCTCCTCCTTCTCTCCCTCCCTAAAAACTCCCCGCTTCTCAAATTAGCACCCAAAGGAAATTTGTACATCGAGGAACTTCCCATGCAAAGAGAGAGCTTCCTTTCCCCTGGCTGTTTTGAGTGCATGCCTATCGCCCCTTCCTCTGGCATCTTTGACAACATGTCCCCCGTAGTCTGTAATTTCATGCATCCCTGTAATTTATCACTCACGCAGTTTTGGCTTATGTAGTGAGAAATGCAGCAGAATCTATAAATCGCATAAAATATTACTGTGCTTGCATAATAAGATGTACCTTTATTTCATGGTATGCCTTCAAAAAATGGCTCTTGGGTTTTTTTGAGGGGGTAGGGCGTGTTAAGGGAAGAAAATACAATGGAATTCTCTGGCAGACCACCTCTTGCGTTTGGACATGGCAGGAAAGAATGAATTAATTCAGTACCTCTTTCAGACTGACAGTCTGCGGAGTCCACCTCCCCAGTGAGAGTGTCTGTGGGCAGCACCGCAGGGGCACGTAAGGAACACGGGAGGAAAGTCGTGGTGTAACGCTTCAGGATGTTCTCTTTCCCGCTTCAGCTGGAACGGTGCAGAGAGTTTAACGCCCCTTTGGATTTGTTTATTTATTTATCGAAGTTCAATCTCGTGGATTTAGGATTTTCCATTATCCATGTCCGTATCGAATCCTTTGTTGAACCAGTAGCAGGATGCAGTCTTTGCTCCGGTTTTATAAATCATGGGAAAGAATGCGGGGGGATAACAGTTTCTGTATCTTTTTGCGTTACAGAGTGCTTCATCCAATGTGTCATTAAACTAATCTGTCCTGCTCAAAAAGAGGTGAGAACCTAGAGGTAGCCGTTGGTAAAATCTCAGACAGAAAGCAAATAATCCCTTTATTGAATACAGGTACCAGTTAAATTTAAGTTGCGTGACAATTCCATGCGTAGTTCTGGGCATCCTTCTGCATTTCTGAAGGAGATGTGCGTATGTCTGTCTTGCTCCTGCCTATTCCGCCGCTTTACAAAGTCAAGTTGTGATGGGGGTATTGCTCTGGAGAGTCTTCTAAATTTGTGTAATATCCGTCCACGTAAATGAAGATTGCAGGCTTGAGAAGTGTAGCTGTGAAAGCAGTATTATCAGTTGTTGTCTGTTAAATTTCTTCACAAGGATCCACTTTTCTACTTTTAGTCTATAAAATAATTGTCACTGTTCTCAGCGCAGTTACTGCTGTCCCCTGAGCCCCAGCGCTGGTCACGGACACGTCGCGTTAGGGCTCCGTAGAGCCCTATTGAAAGTACCTGTGCAGATGTGCCAGGTGGAGGGGATTTGGGGTTGGGATTTGGGTATTAAAGAGAATAAACAGAGGCAAAACCTGGTTTTCTTCTTGTAGCTCAAACCGTCAGAACTTCTGGGGAGAACATCGCACTAAAAATCAACGTTGGCTTTGGCTTTTGCGTTAGAGGTTCTGGCTTTCTCATACCGATTCATTTTTGGGGGGTTGTACAGTTGTGTTGTGTTTGTAGGCTCCAGCAGAGTTGTGTTCAGAGGTCAGGGCTGTACGAGGCAAAACGCTTGGACCCGTCAAACGCACACGCATGCGTTGCTTGAGTCCCGCTGATTCAGATCAGGTTACGAAAATGAATATTGCTATCGTTTGAATGATTTGGAATTAAAATAGAGAATTTGCCATAGTTTACAGAAACTGTCACTCCAAGGTAAAGTAAAACTGCCAGACAATGACGAAGTTTTGAGAGTTGGTTTTAAAGGTTAGGAAAACGAAGGTGTTAGAAGTGCAGAACTCGTACACCGTCACGATCGTGGAAGTAACGGAAGAGGCAGAATCCTTAGGTCTTCCGCAGTTTGCTTTGGTGCAGCAAGCGCTGCCTTGCTGAATCCTGCTGCAAGCCTGTTCTGAGAAAGAGCTGCTGGGTCTATAAAAAGGCCATCTTCAGATGAGCTTCCTTCTCTTTCACTGTGCATCTATAAAAACTGGCGATGTAGCTTACCTAAATAGAAATTAAACATTAAATAATCGACAGTAATTCTAACTATAGTTTATCTAGAACCAACAAGTCTTTACTGTCTCTTTTTTTGTTGTGGTCTTCCATGGTGATAAACCCACGCGTATATATAGTCCCAAACTTAAGGGATTAATTGCCTGAAACGTCACTGCTATAAATAATTTCTGTTTTAAGTGTGTAAGTTGTATCATGGCTTCAAGGTATTATGTGCATCTATAACATCTGAGCACGTGAATAACTTTGCGCCTGAGGCTTAAGGTGTGAGCAGCTTAATGTAGCATCAGGGTTTAAGAATACTTATATACGTGACACATTCATTTATTATTGTGAAAGAAAAGAAGGACTGTAAGATAAAGGAAGTGACTAAAGATCCTATAAGAGCCATGAAAACATCCGTTTGCACAGTTCTGTAAACTGTAAAGCTTAGCACTGGTAAAAATGAGATTATTGTTTCTAAAAGCATGCTGAAAAAATGCACCCTTTGCTTTTGAGACCGTGAGAAGTCCCTTCATATACTTTCTAATTTTAAGAGATGAAAACTGCTAAGCAACAGAATATTTTAGCTGTGTACTAGCAAGATTTTTCTGATTACCTAGGAAAGTAATTGCAAAATCACTTTTTTTTTTAAAGAAAGAGCAGTAAAACATGCTTCCAAAGCAGAATCACCATTTTCTCTACTTAGAATTAATAATAATCAAGTTCCAAAGTATTTGTTGAAATAAACCTAAAATAGTTCTCTTTACCGAAATATTTTCATTTATGGTTTTTTTTTTTTTTAATATCTTCAAATTTATGGTATACCGTGAAGGGATCAGTGTTGCCAGACGTGTTCTTCTGAACGTGCTGTAACTCTGCCTATGAGTTGGTTTTCTCGAGGAAGCTGGGAAAGGTTAGAAAGATAAACCTTCAAGGCTGGGTGAACTGGAAATGAGACTCTTTTCTGGCTGGTGGTGAAATCGGGAGCTGTGAGATTGAAATGGTGTTCTTCCCCCCCCCCCCCCCCCCCCCCCCCCCCCAACCTTTTAGTTGAGTGAAGTTCTTACAGCTCAGGACATCTGAACCGGTGTACAGAAGACAGAACAGATTAACGAGTTTATTGAATCCTCTTTGCTTTCATGCTCAAGCCATGGCAGTCACTTTTCTTTTAAAACAAAGGAATAGTTCAAACACAAGCTATGGCTTATCATACTGCGATAAGAAAATGCTTGTAGGAATGAAAGAATTATGTTATCTAAAATAAGGCTATTTTAAACATCCTATGGCTCCGTAGGCTTGAAACCGCAAGTTATTGCCTTTAAAATCCTCTCTGCTAAAATCCATAAGCTCGCTACAAAAGGTCCTTGTTTCAGTTCTTCTCTCAAAAGTGGGTGATCTCTTTTGGTCCACTGAAGCATGTCACCATCCTAAGAAAAACCTTGTGAAAAGTATATTGTGGAATATGCTATGTCACACCTCTAGGACCTAACAGTTCTAAGGGGTATCAATACAGCCTTTAAATTTATGCAGTCACATTTGTACTTTTGAGGGTTTTTTGGGGTGGTGGTGAGGATAGTTTCAGCGTTAAGTTGTTCCCACGTTTCCCTTCCCTGCTGCTCCGTTTGTCTTGCATACACATATTCTTTGCCCTGGTAAGAATTCGGCGCTAGAGCTCACCTGTGTATCTACCTTGGAAATACAAAATCACCGTAGATCGGGCATCTTTGATAAGACTGTGAAAGAGTACACAGCATCGTAGTTTTTATGTGTGTATCTCTTCAATTACTGTTTTGTTTTGGTTTTTATTCTGTATTAACCTTTCTGGTCCCCACCCTTCCCAAAGTACACTTAAAAACTGCGCCTAGGTCGTACACCAGTCCCAGAGAGAATCTCACCGTAACACCTGATTTTACTTTCTTTTATTTTTTCCAACTGATCTTCCTTGGAAACTTTAACCACGCTCCAGAGGTGGAGCATCCTTTTTGTCAGCCCTTGCCATTTTTCAAGGCTCTCTCTTCTTACCGTGGCAGTGCTGCCGCCGCCGTGGTACAAAAGAGGCAGCAGGAACAATGGCGTAATAGAATCAATGGGGATTTGTGAAGTTTTCCTCTAGGAAAAGCTCAGCCGTGCTAGCGTGTAAACAACATCAGCGTGCGTTTGTCTAGTTTATTCCCAACAATGGTAGTATTTATTGTCAGTAGTGAGGTTATGTTTTCAGCAGCAACTTCACTAGAATATTTTTTGAAGCCTGCTTTTTTAAGCCTGCTTTAAGCATCTTTGGGGTTTCCCTTTTACCTGTTTCTTTAAATCGGAGGGGCTTTTATCCCCCCCATATAGTCATCTCCTGAAGAATGACTAGTCTGTCTCTTGCTCCTTTTCTTCGCTCTGCTGCTTGCCTGTTAATTCTCACTAAGCTCCTGCCTTGAATGTTAAAGCTCTTCATCTAACCAACTGACTTCAGTAAATATCTGACTCTATGAGTTTTCCTAAACTTACAGTGTCTTCTGCCTCGATTTTTTTATTTTATTTTATTTTATTTTATTGAAACAGTCTTTCCCAGGCTGTTTGCCATCTCTAGTCTTTTCAGCAAGACAGCAAATTTATTACTTTCCTCCAGTCTGCTATTTTTAAACCGAGGGGCTTTACGTTATGATTAAGAGTAGAATCGCCCAAGGACTTCTCGGTCTCAGCAGTTTCTTCTTGTTCTGTTAAGGTATAGAAAACTCCAAAGATTGAAAAACTGTGTGCGGGAATAGTCGTTAAAACCCGTAGAGTCACAGGAGGGACCATCTAGTAGTACCACACCTTCCGGTAGTCAGGTTACTCATTTTCACTTACTTTCTCTCACTCAGAGCCATGAAATGAAGCGTACCTCTTAGCAAAGCCTACCCCGTATTTTGGTTTGCATGCCTTTCGGAAACTTCTCATCTCAACCACGGAGATAGGGGAGGCGCAGCCCTTCCCTTTGCAGTTTGCAATAGTGGTTAATCGCCCTAACTGTTAAAAAATGTGTCCTTGCTCTCTAACCTGAAATTGTCTGAAATTCCACGGAACGGCAGCTGCGAATCTGACAGAGCAGTGTTTCATGATCTTTCCCTGAAGTGATGTAGTAGTAGTTAACATCTGTGGACCACTGGGGTTGCCAAGACTTTACAAGCCCGCGGTGAGAGCGTTTGCGTTACAGAGGACGGCCCACTTCTGTGCTCTTCTCATACCTGCAATTTCGATGATTTTTCTTTCTTTTTTCGAACTCTGCTAACTCTTGGTATCCAGGCAGGTATGCAGTAGATCTATTGTGCTTTGGAGTATTAGCGCAAACGGGCATTTGCTGTCTTCCGCATCTTCCATGCCTGTATCCGTTCTGAATCTACATTCGCTGTGTTCTCCTGGAAAAACGTATCTCGGACAGAAACAGTTAACTAAATTTGGACAAACGTTGCAAGCCTTTGTCAATCCTAGAAAAGTAAATAAAACCCGGGGTGTGCACTGGTTTGTGCTTGAACTCAAAGCTGGTTTAAAATAAATCCAAAATAAACCACTATCTTTTGTTACTCTGAAAAGATTTTTGCTTCGAGTATGTTTGTGCTGCTTTATGTTGCTTTTCATAAAGGAGAATTTTGGTGGTACTCGAAGAAAGAGGGACATGTATCGGGAGGCAGAATAGAGGATTTGTGCCCGAAGGTTACGTGTTGTGTCTTCCTGGGTTTGTGAGATGCCCTAAAGAGCTTCCGAGGCGGGATGGTGGGATGCTGCGAAGCTCCTTCTCGAGCAGAGCGGCTGAGTAGCTTTGGGGGGGTTATGAGAGATGTCAGCGGTGTCTGAAGTCATTGGGAGGAGACAAACGTGAGCCCCAGAGGTCTGTCGGTTGTGAGAGTGCTTGGAAAAAACCGGGGAGAGCAGGAGGGTGTGAGGGGACGTCGCTTTGGGTGCCTGTGCCCGGTGCAGGGGCGAAACGGAGCGTCTTGTTTGCAGTACGTGTTAACCGTTGTGGTGCTCAGTTCCACTTTTGCGAAGCGTTTGATATCAGGGGATTTATTTGGACGACATCATGGGCTGCTTCAGAATACCCTAAAAACTAAGAAAGGACAATGTTGCTTGCACGGCAAGCTGCTGTACTCTCTACTTGCCCGTTAAGATTACGTTTAAGGTACTAGAAGTGGTGGTGTGGTGGTTCGGGCCCATTATAACAAGTTTAGAAATATCCTGAGAAATGGAAATCGGAGAAAGGTCCCTGTCCCAGAATTGTACTACTTTGCTATCTTTGCTACTCTTACGGTTTCTACTGTCAAATTAGTTTCTCTTTAAGCTAACCTCTATGCGCTGAACTTCTCTAGAGCTTTGGGATCAGTGGCACAGAAATGCTGAGTGTGTGTGCTGAGCTGTGGGAGCCGTTCTTGTCCCACTGGGTGTCGAAGCTACAATCCCGCACTCGTCATCTCTCACCACCTCTGGGCTTACTGGGAGAAGAACAACTGACCTGGTGGGGGGGTAGAGAGGACACTGGATGTTGAGTATCTGGATTCAGTTCTTTGATGTCCTCCAGAGGTTTTGTGAAAATTTGATAAAAGTTTCAAAGGTGTTAAGAACACAGGAGGTATATGGGAACTTAATGTCAGTTTTAGAAAGGTGTTAAGTGATGAGTTCCATCTGGTTTTCAGTAGGAGTTACATGCCTGACTGCTGCTTTAAACCTTGCTAATGACTATCTTATAGCTTTAGGTGCATTACTACATCTAAAAGCATGTCCTGTGGTCTTTTTGTGACAGTTTCTTGTTCATATAGTAGGGATGATGTTTCTTCATTTCACAATAATGAAAAGGGTGAGCATATGAAAAGAGAAGGCTCCAGGGAGACCTTATAGCGGCCTCCCGGTCCCTAAAGGGGCTACAGGAATGCTGGGGAGGGACTCTTGATCAGGGAGTGGAGTTGTTAAGACGAGGGGGAACTGTTTTAAACTGGAAGAGGGGAGATTTAGATTAGACATTAGGAAGAAATTTCCCTGTGGGGGCGGTGAGCCCCTGGCGCAGGGTGCCCCGAGAAGCTGTGGCTGCCCCATCCCTGGAGGTGTTCAAGGCCAGGTTGGATGGGGCTTGGAGCAACCTGGGCTGGGGGAGGTGGCCCTGCCCAGGGCAGGGGGGTGGGACTGGATGGTCTTCAAGGTCCCTTCCAGCCCAAACCATTCTATGGTTCTATGAAAAAGTGTTAGGATCTTGACTTCTGTGGAATCGCGGACTACACATCTAAACTAAGCCTTTGAACAGCACTTGATCATAAGCAGTTCACTGCTCATAACTTTAGTTGCTTGGTTTCCTCTGCAACACCCGAAAGATTTTGTCTTTCATTTGAAAGCTGGGTTTTGCATGAAAAAACAAACTTTTGTCTTTATCTTGTCTCTGGAGCAATGCCCTGTGAGCATAAAACTCTGGGGCAGAGGATGTTTCAGAGAACGACAAATGACACAGAGGATATTAAGGGTGGAAGGGGATGCTTGTATTAATTTCATTTTGTTACAGGGATACTTAACAGACTGTGTTCTGCATCGTGGCAATCTCACTGTGCTTCCCGTGGCTTTGGAAGGGATGAGATTAGAGGAATAGTGATTAAGATTATCCTTTCCTTTTAATGCTTACGTTATGTCTGTATTGGAATAGTCGCTGTGATTATCCGTATACCCTGAGATTGATTTCTTGTTGTCCTCCTGAGATGATGGAGTAGAAGTGTGGCTTTTGTGCAAAAATACTGCGAGTGTCGGAGAAACTCAATATTGGTTATGAGCCGAGAGGCGCTTTCTTTAGGCATTGGTGTGAGATGCAATCTTTTTGAATTTTTCTTTTATGTGAAATATCTGCCTCTGGCCTTCAAACAAAATATTTTGGTCCATTTCTGCTCTTAATCTCCTGTAACGTTTCTTGAAGTGGAATTAGTTTTTTCAGATTTGGAAGTGCTGTTTTGTTGGATACTAGTCCGTAATGTGTTTTACTTCAAATTATGTTATATTAAAGTTCAGTGAAGCTGAATCTCTGTTTTTATTTCTCTGCCAGTCAAATGAACATCCTTCATCTATTTGCCAATGGGAGGCAGAAAAAAAGAATGGTTTGCGTAGGTGGCAGTGACTTGATTGGCACACATGATAGGAACAAACAGGAGGAGATAAGTTGTTTTCTTTTTTTATCTTCCTTTGTTTTCGAAGTTCCAGGTTTTCCAGTAGGGTCTTAGACAGGTCTCAAAATGATGCAATTTCATCTTCCAAGGAACACGTGCCCCGTCAACATGTAATTTGTTGTCAGCTACAACAGAAGGCTCTTCCCCAGTGAAATCATTTAGGACCAGTTGCTACTGCAGGTGTCTGTCTTCCTCATATCACCCCACTCAGGCACAGTTGATTTCTCTGATGACACCTGGATACACACGAAAAAGATAAGTTTGCTTGGAAAGGAGAGCATGAATGTGACCAACTGCTTAAATCTATTTCTGCTTATAAGAAATGCGAAGAAAGCCTCTTCAGTTCTTAAAATGATGGAGTTGTAGGATTTGTTTACTGCTCTTTTTGAGTCAATTAAAGCTGAAATACCGGTTTGATAGGCTGAGGGACAGAGAGTAAAAACTAGATTAAAACCGTACCGTAAGGGGTGACTACAGTCATAGTACCCAGCGGAGGTTAAGATTTTCAGAGATCTGCTCAGCAGTGCCCTAATTCTGCTTCCTTCAAGGTCGGTGGTGAGAGTCTCCCTGGCATCATTTACAGCAGATATAAGCTAATGAAGAATAGTTTGACAACCCCGCGCCGTAAAAGTTGGGCCACCGTAGAACCGCAGGCTGCTTTTTAAACCCCTGGTCTCTAAAGCAGCTCTGGAGTGGCTTGGTCTTTAAACTTCACTTTAACATTTCACTTTCTAATTAGGATTGTAAACTGGCAAGCAGGATGTGGACTTGCTTTGCTTTTCTGCCTGGTTACTTTCCCAGGTGAGATTCTCAATGGATGATAAATCTATTCAAAGGTTAACGCAAGAATATATCCTTAGAGTTGAGTTTTTCAGTGCTAAGACTGCAACGTAGATATAAGCACCTATTTAAGGAGGTTTACAGATTAACATGGGTATGGGTTCTTGGTTTTCTATACTCTTCTATCAGCGGGTGAATCGTGTGGGTTGTTTTCATTAGATTTGGTTGTTACTTTTGATTTGTCTACATGTATTTGAATTGAAATTAAAACAGTGGGAGAAAAAATGATACTTCAAGGTAATTAGATACATAAGACAGTCTTAAATATAGTGTCTACAAAAGAAGAAAACATGTTTATAAAAATATTTTACATTTAAAATTGATTTTTAAAGTCACTTATTAATATAAAGTTGAATTAAACGAGTATTTAATATAAGCCGTGCAGAAACTTTCAGTTACTTGCCTTGAGCGTGGCTTACAAGGAACGGGGAGGTCGCTCGCTCTGCCGCTTTGCAGCGTGAGTAGGGGAAAAGGTGAAGATGTGTAGAAATGACTGAGGGTTCCTGCGCTAGCGACAGTCCTGCCCAAATGGGTGCAAACGACTACTCTGAATTAGAGGAGCTTTAGCGCGGTCTAAGGTCAAGGGCTATTTTCCTTTCAAATTCTTTCTCCAGTTAGTAAGCTGTTTCCTAGCAAACTGTAATGCCTTCTTTAAAATGTTCTTTTGCGTGAATCGACAGTCCAAATTTTTACTTAATTCCCACATTTTCACTTCTGCCGGCCTCCTGATCACCGCAAATCCTCTTTATCCTAGTGAAATGTGAATATGGAAAACTTCTTTTAAATAATGCTCCGTATGAGCACAAGATAATTATGTTTATCTGTTGCACGCAAACCCAGCTTTCACACCGCATTAAGTCTGAGAAGCCAAGCGTTTAGAGAAAGCAGCATTACAGCCGACCAGCAAATCTGCGTGCTGGGTTTGTTGCCACTTCAGAAGTCTGCTTCTGCCGGCGATCCCTTTGCCTTGTTCCTTCCTGTGGTTTTGGTCAGCCCCACTCACAAGGCAGTCCTTGAAGACAGTGTTTCTTTGATTGGAAATCTCTTTCCTCCATTTGCCCGTTCTCCGGTGCCACAGAGTGACTTTTGCAGTGGACATCAATGATTTCTGTAGTTGGTTCCCATCAAGTGAATGGGAAGGGACTGATGGAGGGGGGAGCGCTGATTTTCGCAACTCGGGGACTCTGCACCTCCGGAGCTTCCCACACGGCTGCGCTGAAAACCGGTAACTCTTTGCCAGCAGGAGTGAAGTTTGTTTCTTTTACTGAAAAGTGACTCTTCACACGAGTCATTGGATTCACCTGTTGGGGCATTTTAGGAGCTGAGAAGCAGGGCTTGCTAGAACTTCCCTTTCCAAATACGTATTTCTGTCTGACTTAGGTGAAGTTACAGTGTTGTATTTCATTCTGGGTGACTGTAGAGCTTCAGCAGACTTTCAAATAAAGCATAAGTCATGTATTGGTGAACTCGGCTACTGATCAGGAACAAAATGTATGTGCTTTTTTTTTTTTTCTTTTTTTAACACAAAGACTTAAGATGGCAGCTGCCATCTCATAAACTTGAAGCAAGGCTGAAGCGGATTATTTTATACTTTGTGTAGAATGCAAGCGCTTAACGAGATTGGACCCCGTAGACACATCTGACAGCAGCTTTATAAAGCTGGTGCGCGTACCCCGAAGAAAAAATAATATGTAAAGGCCAGGCATGTTCTTCAGACAGGGACACTGCTATTGCTAAAGCACCCTTGATTCACAAACGTGGGTACCTTCAAGCTTTGAGACGAGCATCTGGCACAGCTGTGGCTCTGCCTGACAAAGAGCCAGAGGAGTTTTTGCCCTTTCATTGACAAATACGTAGTTAATAACTCCGGCTCACTTCTGTTCCAGAAATCAATCAGAAGACTTCTGCTCAGCCTTTTGGTAACTTCCTACTCCCTAATAAACAAGACAGCTGTTCTCTAATGCCGGGTTTGTAAATCGGGATGAGCATCCCTCGAGCAGTGGCTGGCTTCCCCCTGCTCCCGGTTACGGTAACTCATAGCGGTAGATTTTGCTGTGTGCCATACAAACACAAAGTAAAGAGGATCTGTGCCCCGCGGTGTTGACAGCATAAATCTCAGGTGAGAGAGCCCGTGGGTATAGGTGATGTGCAGACGGATAACGTGAACCGGTCCTTCTTTTGTGTTACCTTGGAGGGGAGGAGTGTGAGGGCAGAGGCACCGGGCTGCCTGCGACAGGGTGAAGCTTCTCCTGTCTTCAAGCCAACGCTCTTCTGGGATGACGTGCCTTCAGCCAACGATGCTATGGGATGCTGTGCAATAATTCTTTACAAATGGTAACTTTACCAGGGACTAGACAAAAAATTTGTGCCTTCTAGAAATTTTTTCACGTTACGTAAAGATGTCCTTTTAACTGCCAATACTTCCTACTGGCAGTTTTAAGGTTACAATGGAAACTCCAAGGCTGCTTGTCCTGATAGAAAATGTCATTGCTTGTTGTATGGGATATATTTTTCACTGGTTGGAACAAACCTGTACAGTATTTCACAGCTTACTGTACAGTAGAACTTCAAACACGCTGGCAGGAGGACAGAAAACCAATGCAAAGGGAATTTTCACGCTTCCCTGTACAAAAGATCTCTTCACTGGGGCGGACAGTCTCTGTGCAACTGCGCAGCATTTATATGCTCTGCCTCGCTGCTGCTCTGTCGCTGAAATGTGTGAGCTCACTGGCTGACTTTCTCTTCAACTCACTGTAGAAATAGTTGGTTTTTTGTCAGCTGCATCTAACGTACCAGTTGAAGATGACTCAAAGGGCTTGGACGGAATTGTCGTGTCTGTGAGCTCTCCTGGGCAGATCCATTCGTTAACCAGTTATGAAGTTTGAGGCATCAAGTGAAATGGTGTGTTTGCTTACCTAGAAACGAATTAATTATGCGGATTACATTTGGTTTGCTCAAGCTTTTCCTTTTTCGTGTGTGCTCTGTGTCCCGCTGGCAGTTTTTAGATATACCGTCCAACTGAACCATTTGAAACTGATTTTAAATTCAGTCACTGTGAAAGAGTTGAAGCCTTTTTTGGTCCGCTCAGGTGCAGTTAGTTAGTAGGTGGGAGAAGAAAGAGACTGAAATTTGGGAGTAGCTGCGAGACGACGCAACGCTGAGCAGTTCTGTGTTAGATGGCGGCTGCCGGGCTGCTCCGTACATGCAGAGCTCCAGACTAACCCGTGTGCTGGTTCTGCTGGAGGGAACGGGGCAGGAGTGAGAGCTGGCAAGAGGAGGACGGAGAGGGAAACAGATGTAGTAGAAACCAGAGTTCATTACAGCCCCTGCAAAGCATTTAGCACTGCCTTTGCACACCTTTCTCTCCCAAATCATGAAAGCCTCAAGGCTCGCAACGCTATGAAAACATCTGTGATAAAAGTATTTCGGGAACCGGACAGAACTTCTTCTCGTGAAATAAGCAGCCAAATTTTAAAACCAGCAGTACGAAAGAGCGGCTGCTGCGGATCCGGCACGGAGAGCCGTAACGAGCTGCGCTCGGTTGAGTTTCTCCAGATCACATCTGCATTCTGCTCTTCGCGCTCAATGAGAGAGGGGGTCAAGACAGCGTTAGTTTTTGTGGCTTTTAGGACTACGGGCGCTAAGGAGGCAGGGGATGCCCAGCTGGTGTCTTGTTTTAGCAGGGGAAAACCCCTTCTGATTATTATGGGCATAGGAGGATCGCTGCTGAGAGCATGCATTGGAGCCAAGTCCTGTTCTGAAATGCGTTGGTACAGCTGTGCAGTCGCTGCTTTAAAATAAATAAATAAATGAAGGCATCTGGATTTGTGCTGCTGTAACAAAGCAGAATGTTGTCCTCTGGGCGTAGTTCCTGTACACTGAATAGATACAGGCTCAGACATTTTAAATACTGAAATTCTGTTATTTTTTTTCGAGGCATTCATTTAGCAAAACTAACCAGGAAAATATGGAAGGTAGCTACTGCCTTTTCCTGTGCTTCCAAGGGAGAGAATCCATCCCCGTGCAAGGAGAGCGCTCAACAGCTCACCTGGGGACGTGGGACCTCCCTGGTGTCGTGTGGCCCTTCCCAAGGACCGTGTCCCACAAGTGGGGAAAAGGCTTCCTCTGGACCGGCAGCTCTTTTGTAGCCCGTCCTCTTGGAGTCCATGGTCCGGACACTGAGAGCTGTTGGCGTTACCGTAACCTGAAATCTTGCCTCACGTTTTGCTTTGATCCGATGCCCTTAGTTCTCTCCTCACCTGTTTTGCTTTATTGGCAAATAAGTAAAGCAGAGTTTGCATTCGTGTTCTTTGGTTGTCTGCTGTTGAGTTTATCGGAATTCATAATCGTAAATTTTGTATTTAAAATAATGGTAAATGTTGTCACAGCATCTCCCTCTTTTTGATTTCCTGCCTTTTCCCAGCAACCTCAGCACCAAATAGTCGCATTTTCTCAACCACTGCTGCACTAGACTTGACCTGAAGACTATTCCAAATTATGTCCTCTGTTCCGCCGAGTCAATATTTTCTGTCTGCTCTTCCGTACATACCTCACATTATGAAGTCCTTTATTACACCTCATTGTTCCCCGCCTCCTGGGATAGGGCAAATATTTGCCTCCCTGAGACTGCAGTAAGACTCAAATACCAAGAGCCACCACCTAAGGGATTTTTCCTTGTGCATAATTAAGGTGGATATTTGTACATGTGTGGGTCTTTTTTTGTGGGTTTTTTTTTTTTTTTTTTTCTTTTGTAAAGCAGCCTAATTAGCCATATCATTCTGCACTACATAAGTCTTCCTCTGTTTAATTGCCTGGCTCATTCCTTTGCTGTTGTAGAAGTGGCCCGTTTGTCAGGGCGCTGCTTCTGGGTCTGCTCAGTGACGTACATTCCTTGGCTGCGCCTGAGTATTTGAGAAGTACGGCAGCTCTAGAGATAGCGCTTGGTCTCGGCTTTTGAGAACGTATGCTTTGTGTGGCATTCCCAGGGTGTATTGTTGTCCTGAAGACGCCGTGAGGATCAGCCCGTTCTAGATCTTGGTTTATTGGCTGGAAACAGAAGAGAGCAGGAAAACAGTGGAGACGTGGCTGGATAATGACACTGTGGTAATGAAGGACTCCCTACGTCCTTGGTCTGCGGTCTCACCTCTGCTTCCCAGTGTCAAATAGTAGGAGGGAAATTAAATTACTGGATTTCTTTAAAATTTTAATGCTATTGAGATCACAGCTCTAAGATTAGAGGAGACTTAAGTGGGTCCTGTCATTATAAGTGGCTCATTATCAGGATGCTGAGAACAAACTTTCGTCTTCACTAGATGGTATTAACAGTGATTGGATCAGGCACATCTTGTATTATGTGACCTACCTCGTTATATCAAAGATCATTCACGATGAACCACTGCATTTCTTACGTGTCTTGGATGTGTGAGAGATTTTTCTGCTACTTTCCAAACTCCAGGTATCCGCCTGGGAACTTGTATGTTTGCCTTGATAGCAAAGTCTGCTTCTTCCTTTTTGTTAAGGAAGTCAGAGATAGTCTTTGGCTTTCTCTACCTTTCTTTTGTTATTTTCTGGGTATCTGTATCTGAGAAATGCAGGGCCAGCCAACGTAATATGAAGTGACTGATTTGTCATTTCTGTCTTGTTTTGTCATCAGCAACAAAGGGTCCATCACGCAGGAGCTCAGTATTCTGGGGAAAAGCAAACGCCGCTGCATCTCGCAGCCTCCTCATGAAGCTGAGATGTCTGGGGGCTTTACACTGGAGTTTATACATCCAATTAAAACAAAATTCTTGTCCTATTTGTGAAGGATGTGGAAGACTGGTTTATGGATGATGATGACGTCAGTTTAGTTTTCCTACAACGAGTTATTATGTGAGCAGTGTGAATTCACAGGGTGCGTTTGGTTCCAGTAAACGTAGAGGACTTTTCTGCCCTTTTGAAAATTTCAAACATCAAATTTGTGTGAATAAACTTAATGTAATCCTATGTCCAGGAGTACAGTCAACTTTCTTCAGTAGCTGCTGGACTATATTTAGGTGAAGACTTACTGGTTTCAGCCACTTTATACGGTTGTTCTTTATTTGTCTTTTTTCAGCCTTCGCCCAACAAAAATACTAACAGACTTTTTTCAGTTTATTTTGCCTAAAGCAGGAAATCTAAATGACTCTGTGTAGAAATAGAAGCTTGAATAATAATTTAAGCATTTAGAAGTGGTTTGATTAACCACTTTGTGCTTTTGCATTTTGGGATAAAATAGGAAAAATAAATTCTAGACCTTTTGTAACGGGCATTTTCATTATTCCTGTGTCTTTGGGGCAATGCTGAATTGGAGATTTTCTTGCTGGGTCATATCCATGGGAGTGCAGGGATTGTTTTGAGGGAATACTCCCCCCCCCTGCTATTGCTCTTATAAATTCATCTGATTATTCTTTTAAATGGACTGACTTAGAGTAAATCATGGAATCACAGAATAGTTTGGGTTGAAAGGGACCATTAAAGCCCATCCAGTCCCACCCCCTGCCCTGGGCAGGGTCTCCTCCCCCCAGCCCAGGTTGCTCCAAGCCCCGTCCAACCTGGCCTTGAACACCCCCAGGGATGGGGCAGCCACAGCTTCTCGGGGCACCCTGCGCCAGGGGCTTACCGCCCTCAGTATAAAACATTTCTTCCTTATATTTAGCTTCAATCTACTCTCTTTAAGTTTAAAGCCATTATGCTTTGTCCTATTGCTACAGGCCCTACTAAAAATTCCGTCCCCGTGTTTCTTATAAGCCCTCTTTAAGTACTTGGAAGGCTGCAATACGGTGAACTGTTGGCTCTGCTTCTGAATACCCTACAGAAGTGACACTTCCACATTAAATTCCAAATACCTCTCTTGAATATTGGCACTCCAATGAGAGAACAAGGGAGGAAAAAGTTAATTCACAAACTGTGCAAAAGAGTTTGGAATGAGATTCGAAGTTAAAGATGCAATATTTGATAAATAGGAATAAGTATTGTGTAGCACAGTCTTGCAAAAGTAGATTTGCAGTTGGATGTGCACGGATGTCGGGCGGCAAGCTGCTCGCCTCCCTGATGTCAGTGCACAGGTACGGCTGTTGAAGGTGAAAATGGACTCATGGCTGTTCTTCCTAGCTTGGTATCTAAAACGGGCTAAAAAGGAATGATTAATGTCTATGGGGAGTGGGAAGACTATTCTTCTTTTAAAAACCATCATTCTTATTATCCGTTTCTAAAAGCTCAATATAACTCGAACAGGTCAAGATTAAACTTCCAGCTGCAGAACGACACGGCGTTTCGTACCCCGGGCGCGGGCACTACGGCCCTCCCTCCCGTGGTGGCTGGAGGGGGTACCTGCCAAGGGTGCCAAGGGCTGCAGTCGTTAAGGAAACCCCTTCATCGTACTCGATGTGCGGAGCGCCGGCGAGGATGGGAGAAGTTTTGTCATGTGAATAAAGGTTGTCGCCTTGTATTTCATACATCGTGTATGAAGTCCAGAACTCAGACTGTGGTTTTTCTTGTATTTCTCAGCCTGTGTTGGTGTGTCTGTTGGTAGTTTGACTAAGTTTGTCTGCTTTGTTGTTTGAATTGAACCAATTTTAGGTTCCAGGCCTGAGTCCTTGGCAGTATCCTAAAGCAGAGCTGCTCAGAGCGGACACGTAATCAAAGCTGTACAGGATTTCCCTGTGTCCGCTGGCACGGAGCTGGGGTCAGGCAGCCAGCTTAGAGAGGGAAAATGATTTTTCCACGAAGTATTCCGTTGATTTCCTGGAGACTGTTAGCAATTTAAAAAAAAAAAAAAAAAAACCAACAAACTTTAAAGGAAACTTTAAGTGGCAGAAGGGGTACCCGTGACAAAACAGCACTGTTCACGAGGCGGTCAAGAGGAGAAAAGCAAAGTGTGTTCGTGTGGCATTGAATGAGCGCAGAGAGAAAAGAACTGCAGGGGAGTTCTGCTGTGCTTTTGTGTTACGGGGATAAGTCTGACAAAGGGAGGAAGGTGGATGTGGAGAAACATTAATGAATAAAATGTCACCTGTGAAAGCCATCATTGTCTTCCTTCTCTCTGTATCAAAGAACACACAGGAGTGTCGGATGGATAGCAACACTCCTGTTAAGTGGAGTGGGTTTACCCTGGCCTTTTAGTTATACACAACAGACAAAAAAAAAAAAAAAAGCTGTATCCTTACCACTAACTAGAGAAGACCTCGCATTTCTTTTCTCCGTGTTCCTTCTCTGGGGAGATTACACACATCTGCAACTCACGGGGCAATTTCCTTACTGATTGCCTTAAAATTATATCTTTCTTGCCTGGGCCTGTTCTTGCAATCTTTTTATTACAAATTACGTGAATTAGATATTCTGTGAGTTTAAAACTCAGAAGATACCTTTCTTATTTATAGTTACTATTACTCTTACCGTTTTCCCCTCGCTTGAGCCCTGGGCATGAGCTGTGGGTACAGACTCCAGCAACGGACCTTCTCCATCCCGAGCCAGTGTGGGGCTGTTCTTGGTTGACGCTTCAATACTGAGTTTTAATTAACTTTTGAGCTATGGGGCTTCTAAACTTTTACTGTAGTGGTCTCATGTTAAAAAATGCATTGTTTGCCTTCTTTAGCTCTCTGGCTCTTTCCGCATACTTACGCACCAGGAAAACACTGTCCTGTAAGTAACACTCTCCCAGTAGAAGATGAAAAAATCAAAGTTTAAGTGACAGATGTTAACCACAATACTTAATGCTCTGCTGGAAACGCAACGCTGATGAGGGCTGGATAAGAACCCACAACTGCTGATTCTCCTCTTTGCATACAGGGATGAGTATGTGTGCGAGGTAATTAGCGTCAGCCCAGTGGCTCTAGGTTTACACTGATGTTACTGAGTAAAAAAAAAATATGTCCTTGGTCTTATTTGAAGTCTGGCAAAGTGAAACCTTTTCTTCTCACTGGCTGCAGTTGCAACATTGAAAGTAAAATCATAAAGCTTTATTACTCCTGCTGCTGGTACTGCCCCGTCCTTTCAGGGTTCTCGGGACCTGAGGGGGGCCCCTTTCATCTCCTAATTGAGGTAAAGGGGGATACGTTTTCTGCTGAGTTCTGGTTTTGCTTGCTTAAAAGCTCTTCCTTCGGGCAAAAGTCTGTGCAACCCTCCATTAATGCCAAGTGGCAGGGTTTTGCTCCCCCTTCACTTGGGAGAAATCACAGAAAAAAGGAAATCGGGAACTTCTGTAAAACTCTGGAAGTGGATGATAACTTTTCAGTTTTTCATCTGAGTGGAGTGTGCATGTATGGATTTTGGAAAAGTTGGTATTTCTTATCTAAGTTACAGAGCATGTAGTACAGGACAATATTTGGAAGAGATTGAGTTTAACTCAATCTTTTAAATTTTAGTGGGGTGTGCTGCTGAGTCTGCTTCGAGTCTCTTTGCCACTCTTCCCTTTAACCTTTGGAATTTACGCCCCTCAGAGAGAATGCAGAACGCACTTAATAGCTGCTTCTGGATAATTTTGTATTTTTCTCTAAAAACCTGTGCCGTTCAGTGAAAGGCTGCTGCGTTTGCCTTTAATATAAACATGTAGAAATGTAACTGTACGCCTTGCGTCTGGGTTGATGCGACCCCGGGCCATCAGCGGTTGGGGAAGAGCTTTTCCCACGCTGCCCACCCTCCCTCCGGATCGCCCCGTCCTGCCCCGCTCGGGCCGGTGGGTCACCACGGCTCAGCCTTGAGCTGTGCCCTCGGTGTTACGGGAGTCGAGGAGAGGGAATGCTGGAGCTGGAGGCCATCCCGGGGGAATGGATCGCGTCGTGCCCTCGCATATACATCTGTTTCTCTCCACTGCTGTGTCTCAGGGCATTAGCAGAGAAGCTCAGCAATTTTAGTTATTCCCAGGAGATATCTCTAGTTTTCCTTTTAGCATACAAAATGCTTCGTTTTAGCTAAAGCCCTGGAGCATTGCAGACTTTAATTTACAGAAATTAGTTTCTTAAACTGAAATTAGTTTAAATCCATGAATTTTGCACCACTTGAGGAAACTATAGTGCATAAATAAAACAACAGCCCTGAGTTGGAAGAGGTTGAACGTACAGGACCAGCGAGCAGGTTTGCTGCGGAGTTGTCTGGGGCCGGTCTTTTTCAAATGGAATAATTTAGCAGCACATAATGCATTCCTATTCAAAGTGCCTCGCACATGTTCCAAGTTACTCCCTGCCAAACCCCTTCGCATCGCTTCGGGAAAGTGCGAAAAACTCTTCCAACATTATAGATGGGGAAGTTGGGTTGCAAAGTGACTTGTTTAAAGCCGTAAGGAACATCTGTACTGGAGATGGTTACTCGTATTTGAAAATTCGTTCATCTTTGCGTAAATTTCCTGAAACCAAGTCAAAGAGAGACACTGGGCATCCTGTCTGGAGTTTTGTTATAAATGCTATTGTTGATCTCAATGAATTTTGCACCAAGTCCAAGTGATCATGTGATATATCGCATTGAGTTTTCATTGGTTTTGGTTTTTTAAACTTATATTTCTGGAGATACGCAAGTGGTTTGTACCTATCTACAAAAAGAATTTTTATAACTAGTATCTTTTTGGAAGTTACCGCAGGTAACATTTGTATTACAAAACAGCTTGGCTTTGCAGTGCTGATTTTGAAAGCTGTCTGCGTTTTCTAGCAATTTAAGATGCCGTGAAAACTCGTCAATCCTATTTATAAAGGAAAGGAAGATAGAAGCTTTGTGTATGCCAAGTCTGAAGTGATAATCAAAAAAATATACATAGCAAGTGTTGCTTTCTTATTTTTGTGGTATGGCATTGGTTTGTATGTGTAAATGAGTGCTCCTTTCTAACTTATAACCTTCTGCTCTTTAATTAGAAGTAAAACTATTAACGCCAAGCACCGCAGTCTTCCTTCAGCGGGCCTCGCTGCCTGCCTCCCCTCGCTCCCTGTGTCCGCTGGGTGTTCTCCCTACCCCAGTTCTCCTTTCAAACCGATTCCTTCTGTGCTTTTCTCACTGTGCACTCCATTGATGAACTAATCCAGAATGAAAATACAAATCAGCGATGCTTCTTTTTTGTGTATCTCGCTTATAATGCACAGAAATCCATCAGAGGGAACGCAACATCTGTGCGGTTCTTCGTTAGCGGCTATTTGCCGCTCTTGTAATGCAGGAGCAAAGGGACATCCAGGAATTTGGAAGCTAGCGTGTTTAAAACTGATAAAAAAGAGCACACGTTTTACTTGTGCCATTCTGTCTTGAGGCGTTTCAGGAAAATAACTTAGTAGGCTTGGCAAAAGATGAGACGTTTACTTGAAAACCCACAGTTGAATTATGTAGGATGAAGTTCTAGAAGAGAGATAAAGCTGCCTGCTGTAGGATGTCGGCCAACCATGCCTTGCCTGGGGTTAGGCACTGCCTTCCTCCCCATGAGCCTCGTTACTGCCTATAACGATCTTTGCTGGTTGCTTATACCTGCCTCCGCGGCCAGCTCCTCTCGGAGGCCGACTACCGGCCAAGCCGCTCCATTGTTTTAATCCAATATGTTACTCTTACTTGAGTTTACCTGAGTACCCCAATTAATTGGTCATAAAGTTGTTCAGGCATTTCATTAACGGGGAACGTCGAGTGATTTACAACCCACAGGAATAATATATCAGACGAACTGTGGCGTTTGGTCTAGCTTCTTTCCGAAAGGCTCGGGATGGCTACGCCACTTGCATAGCAAAGAGCTGCGCTCCAGCCATTGGTATTCAAGGAGCGCTACCCAAAGGGAATTTTTAAAAAATAATTACGGCGTTTTATCCTTTTCTTCCCTTCTTCTCTCCTTAGTGCTTTGCCTACACGATGACTGTGACGGAGACGTACGCGGCGCAGGGCTCCCTCCCCCTTCGTGATGTACTTAGGCTTATTGTTGCTGCGGCACAGGGATGCTGTTGCTGGGAAAAGGAAGGAGGTTACTGGATCACAGCCCTCATAAATATCAGATGAAACCAGCGGGAGGGAATTTAGGTTGGGAGTAAATGACACAAAGCCTTGTGTTGGTTTTACACGTGTGGGGGGAAACCTAAACAATCCATCTTTCTGTGCTGACAATTGAATATTTCTTCCCGTTGCTTTACTACGGTATTTCTGTTTCTATGGCAACCAGGGATTTTTGCAGGCTGGCGAACTCTCCCGCAGCACATCCAGGGAAACAGGTGTTGGCCAAGGCTTCGAGCTTTGCCAGGGATGCTCCAGCTATAGTCTCCGGAGGAGGATTTGGCTCCGAGTCCGTAGGATGCTCCTCGCGAGCGATGCTCTGCCGTTGCGTCCCGTGGGTCAGTGCAGCCCATGATCGGTGTGGTGTCCGTTAAGGATTTAGGCTGAAGCTTGAAATGGAGTTATCAGGACGCCGGTTCCAGAGTATAAATTAAAGATACAGAAGGGCACAGAAAGCCATGACTTGTCTTTCATACGTGCTGTTTTGTGGTGGTGCGGTGTTTTAAGAAGGTACTGTTTCGTCTTTCACATTAAGCGTGAGTCACTGTGGTTGCGAGCTCGGTCGCCTCATTACCTTCTGTCCTCCAGATTGTTTCATTGATCCAAGCTGTTTCTAATAAGCTGCAGTAATACCCAGCACACATTATCTTTGGATGCTAAGGAGTATAAAAATTAGTTAGGCTTAATAATTTAGATCCACAAATTGCCACTGGAGTAATGAGCCTGGGCAAGTGGACTCAGAACTGCGCTATTCTCTTTTTTTATGCATCCTCTGTTAAGAAAGGAAAAGAACTACAAGCTTTTCTCAATCCCGTCTCTGCAGGCGGCCAGCGAGACGTCTCGCTGACGGTCGTACCGAGGGGAGAGGGAGAGCTTTCCCTCAGCGTGACCGTGTCAGCGCTCGGATGGGCGCAGCGCTCCCGGCGCCTCCAGGGAGATGGGCTGTCAGGTTGGGTTCCCTTTTCCGTCCCTCCCGGTGGTCTCAGCAGCACAGCTGTGTCCTGACAGTTCCTTTTACCGTGAGACTGGACAAAAGGGAATGGTTTTTTTTTTGGTTTTTTTTTTGGCTGTAAAATCAGGCCTGTGAACTTGTATCGGAAAAGGACTTTGGGGTTTCTTTATCTGTGTAGAGAAGGGCTTCCACACTGCGACAACCCACCAGTCCTGTATCGGTGAGGCACTATATTGCACTTACGCTATGATTATAGTATTTTGCTCTCCGTATAATTTCCCTGTTGCCGGACATGTTGCTGAATGGAGGGGAAGGGGAGGAAGACGGTTGTCTTGCTAAGTGTGGCTCTTTCATTGGTAGCAATGAAAAAAGCGTAAAATAGTCACTAAAGGAAAAAGCGGTTTTGGTACAAAATGTTATACCCTGTTTTCTTGCTGAGGAAAGAAGGTAAAATGAAACAAGTAGAGATTAAAGAGGTATTCTTCTCCTCCCAGCACAACATCCAGCAATATGAAGACGTGAACTGTAAAGCATGAGCTGGGGTTTGTGATGTTCAGGGAAAGCTGGCTAACGGCAGCCGCGGGGACTTGCCCTCTCCCATGGGCTGTCCGGTCTAATGGGTTTTGTAAGAGACAGGTGAAATTAAGAAGTATTGATTCTTAGCGAAGCGCTCAGATTCTTAACGTGTTCCCGAGTATCTTCAGACCTGTTCTAGACGTGTCAGTGGGTATGAGGCTGCCGTGCCGTGGCAGGGTTGAACAGCCCTCCCTGGGGAATTTGGATGTATCTGTTTCTGCTCCTGGGTAGAGTCTGGAGGCAGAAGCCAGTGTTTAAAATGAATAAAAATGGGAGCTTTAAGGTGCTTGGTAGCAGCTTAGACGCGAGTGTTCTGTGTTCGTATCTGAGCGACAGAAGCAGCAAAATCTCGGAGGTCTCAAACTACCCAAGTGTAAGTGTTCTTCACGAGCCAGTGTAACTGGGCTCTTTATTCCGCCCACTGTGGAACGCTGTTCTTTCTCAGTACGGCCGTCGTCTTGAATAGTTCCTACGTTCTGTGTGTGGGTCGTACTCAGGAAAGCATCCATCCGCAAATGATGCCTTTAAAGCAGCGCGTGCGTGTGTTCAGCGTGGTGTGGAAGCAGCGCTGATTTCTGCTGGACCCGGAGGGCTGCTCGGGGTGAGGCGGCAGGGTAGGACCCACGGCGCTGGGGGCCGAGCTCTTTGGAGCAGGGATGATTTGATTATGATCCTTCTGGATGTTCTCGCTCTGCCCGGGCGGTTGAGACGTGGATGAGGATGGAGGGGCTGGATGCGATACTCGTCGGCTGAACGGATTGGTGGGGCCTGTGACTTCTGCCGACTGAGCAGGAGAGGGCTGGATTCAGGTGCTGTGTCAGCCGCTGGTTCTCCTCTTCCAGTCACAAACGTAAAGAAATGCTCTTTCGCTCCACGTACCCCTGCAGAGATTAGAGAGCCCAACAATTTACCCAGTCTGAGCGCTCAGAGTTGCAGGAGGATTCAATGCTTGTTTTTGCTGAAAAAAAACCCCTCAAACTAATCATATAATTGCTTGTCTCGTTTAGCTGTCTGTACAGGGAGGCACTAGGGGTGTTACTAACACCGAAACATTTTCAAGTGATTGGGGAATTAAAGCTGGAAGTTGAGCAAGGCGTTTTGTCAGGCTCCCCCCCAGCGCAAGGTTAGTTCTGTCTGATCTTCATAGGAGCAGCTTTCTTTTTTTTTGTTTGAAGTCCAGTGCTGGAGACCCAGTAGCTTTCCCAGACAAACGGGTCCCATTGCTTTGCTTTCATTACTTTTAATGAGAAATATAACCATCTCCCTCCCCTCTGCTGGTTCTCCACAGTCACTTACGAAAGTGCTTCCAGGTGCTTCCGAAGTTTTCAGCGTTGTGCTGGGCCACCTTTTGCTTTTGTAGTGTCCTGGGTTTCACTAGGAATTTCTGAGTGATTGTTGGGAACTACTGTTCTTTACAAAACAAATAATAGAAAAAGGGCATCACTGAAATGAACGCGTTTCAGAAACAGCGTTTAGAGGTCTGTTTGACAGGACAGCGTCAAAAGCCTCCCTGGAGTCTGGGTATCCAACTTCTGTTATTCCTTTGTCCGGCGGTCTGTTACGTGGCTGTGGGAAGAAGCGAGATTGATCCTTGACAAATCTGTGTTGGCTGTTACTCATTTCCTTATTATCCAAATGCACACAGGTGGTTTGTCTACCAATATGTGCTATCACTTTGAGGGGGAATTTAAAGTTAAGCCCACTGGTCTAGAACTAGCTGGCTGTTGTGTGTTTGTTGGGTTTGTTTTGTGTTTTGCTTTGTTTTGGTTTTTTTAATAAGTACTATATTTGGCTTTGTGCATCTTCTACATTCTCATCAGTCCTCTAAGTTTTTCAAAGAAAACCTTTACCGAAAACACTGGTTTTGAGAATTTACCAGGTCCAGCCAAGTTACAGATATCTGACATCATCCAACGGCCGGGTACATAGGCCCAACTATATTTTTCCCCTATTTTACCTGCTATCATAATGCTGTTTTCTTACTTGCTTCTCTAGTTTTACCTGTTTATTGCAGTACAGTGTTTTCTGGATAGCTTTTATATCCCGTCTTTAGTTATCTCTGTTACTGACCTTTCTGATTTTGGTCTTCACCCGCCCCTGCTATGGCTTGGAGTAATACGTAGTTAAGTAATATGGTTCAGTTTTCACCTTCTTTAGACTTCCTGCTTGTACATGAGGTCACTGAAGAATTTGTGATTCAGTTCTTTCAGTTTTTCACTGCTATCCCTTTGCTGTGGTTTGGGCAGGACTGGCCACTGAAACGAATGATGATGCTCCCCCCAACTGTCTCTGCAGGGAGAGGAGGGAGAGAGAACCAGACACTTCTGAGTTTAAAAGAAACTAACCTACTTTAATGAAATATTAATAATAAAATAAAAAGGAAATAAGGAAATATATATAAAACCATATCAAGCTCCCAGGATAACAGTCACGGGGGCAGTCCCAGACTGGGCTCCGTGATGGACGGGAACTGGATTCTGGATCTGCGTTCAGGATGGGGATCACAGGCAGATGAACAGAGTCCTCCTCAGACGTCGGCCATTGAAGGAAGAGCGCTGACCCTTTGATCCCTCAGCTTTTATACTGAGCGTGAGGCAGATGGGATGGAATACCCCGTTGGTCAGTTTGGGGTCACCTGTCCTGTCCGCTCCTCCCCGCAGGTGGGACCCCTCTACGCTTTTCCGCTGCCAACCCCCCAACGGGGCAAATAACAAAGTTTGCTGCCCCGGGGTGTTAGAGCAAGGAGTGTAAGCAGGAGCCTCTCCGCATACCATTCCTTGGCAGAAATTAGAAACAATCAGGTCTCGTCATCTCTGGAATCGGACAGTGTCTGAAAAATATGCTGTTAATTTCAGAGAGTTCAGTTAGAAGAGGCTTAACTACAAAGTAAAATTACCGAACAGAAAATTGGTTCTGTTTTACCGCAAACCAGGACACCATTCTTCGTTCTGTGAAGAACCGTCTGGCCCGTTTCACGTGGCACACTGTCTGCCAGTCATCTGAACCCACTGAAATCTGCTTTTTCAAAAGTCCGTTGGTTTTGCTGTTGTTCTTCCGTAAACCTTTAGCTCTGCCACCTTATGGTTGCTGGCACTCGAATTGGTTTCAGTTTTCATATTCTCAACCGCTTCCACTTCATTTGGTCAAGGTGAAGCTGAAGAGTCTCCTAGTTGCTGTTCTCCTTTTATATGAAAACCCGCTTCCTAGTATATTTATTTCCAGGCCTTTTTTTAACAGTTGGTGATGGCTTATATTACTTTTCCAACAAACTGATGTTCCTATCACTGCAGTTATCCAAGCGTTGGTCGCGGTTCTGTCATCTGGGTTAAAAATATTTCTGCGTGACTCATCTTGGTCCAAAGGTAAGAACCCACAAACGCCTGAAAATGTAACGGTGTGCTTGTACAAGAAATGCGGTTAGCGGGGCTGTAACAGGCCGTGTAATCGGGGTTGCCCTCTTCTCCTCATCTTTCCACAGCTGTTAAAGTTGCCCAGAATAGGGAATATTTTCTGCCAAGCTGCAAATCCTCTGGGTGAGGGATGATAGATCATTAAGCAGTGAATTTTGGGGAATCTTTCCCCCTGCAGGTGAAATCCAGCTCGCGTTTGTCCTCCAAAGAACAAATCCCGAACAGAACCAGCCTATGGAACTGGTTTCTACTTATGTGGTGTGGTGTGTTCATCCGTGGTTTAAAATAAGGAGGTCATTTAGCTCTAAGGAGCTGTAAGTGAGGATGGAATAACTGATGGACGTTGCTGACTGTTACCCAGGGTTAGATTTCAAAACAGCACAGAGGGACTCAACCAAATAGGAGTGAGAGGGAATGCCTTGCAAAAAGCGGTGGGATGGGAAACGCCTCTCCTGTTCAGCACTAACACAAGTTTCATTAATGAACGTTTCTCTCTTGCTGTTTGATCTGATCGCAGTTTAATTTTTTTGGGTTCCTTCCAGAAGGAGCTCGTGCCTTCTGTCTATGGCGCGCTCCACCTCGTCCTCGCAGGAGAGGGAGCATCTAATTAGATTTGATGTTCCAAGTTAGGAACCACCTCTGGTTTTGGCTGCCACTTCACAAAACCGTAGTGAAAGAGTGAGGGGGAGATGAGAGGAAACAGTGATTCAGGCAGATGCTACAACTTCACAAAGAAGGAGGGGGGAGGAAGGGAACATATTATCCTTTTCTAATTATTGCAGCATTGCTTAATATCTCGCTTTTCTTGGGGGCATACAGCAAACTACAGAGTACTCGGGGCTTTGATTTCAGGTTAAAGCTGAACATCCTTATTCTCAAGAGCGTGGAGTTCTCTCTGTCTTCTCGAGGCCCGGGAGGGAGTAGCTGCAGGGAATTTAGAGGTAAACAAAGAACACTTTAGACGGCTTCAGAAGATCGCGGGTTCTCAGCTCTGTTTTCACTTTTTCCTTCGCATAATGGTCCTGGTGTGCTCTCTGGTCCTCTGTGCAGGGCAGCGCGCCCATCGCCACCTCTTAAAAGCGACGCGTTAGTGGAATTACAGGAATTACAGGCACTTCATTGCAATTCTTGCCTGAGAAATACCGAACAGTGAGTTTAGGGAAAACCTGACTAATAAGAGACCTAAAGCAATGTGGGTTTTTAAAGCTATGTTATGTACCTTTAATCTTTCTGAAGATTATAGGGTGACAGGATTTTCTAGAAATGGGCAGGATTGTTAAAACAGCACGTGGAGATCAGCTGTGAAATGACTACTTTTATCATAACCCCTCAAAGAGACCTCTCTTTATGCTGTTGGGAGATAAGCGTAGGTTGTACCTGGAAACTTATAATAAATGCTAATTGAGTTTAAGAATTACTTCTAAAACTGCTGCTTTTTTTATTTCTAGGGAGGAAAGCAGGGGAAGAGGGTAGAATGGCGACTCCTTTGAATGGTGACTGAGCTAATTGACAAAACATGTTATTAGGCTGTGTGTGTGAAAATATTTTTCTGTGCTTTGTAATAGATTCCCCTAGTTTACAGAGACGTGCTTTGTTTAGAAACAGCTATGGTTGTGCGAGAACCTGCTTCACCCACCCACATGGTTGAAAACACAAATATGTTAAGAATGAGAAAAAAATGCCACCGTTCTTCATCGGTTTAAGCTGTTTTCATAATACCTGCTGAGGTGCGTGTTTCCTTTGCTTGCAGCAGATGTAAAAAAGGAAACGTGCATCCTGCTGCTGCCCCATACGCACAGATTTTCTTGGTTATGTAGAGAGACGCTGCTCCGGCAGCGGGTTGAGACTTTTCTCACAACTGACAGTGCAGGTTTGGAGGTCTCTGGTGGTGGCATCCCAAAATTTTCCTGCTTTTAACTTTGGGTCGTGGGCAACAAGAGCGGCTGACCAGTGAAGCTTTGTGTTCTCTGTAGGTGTCAGGAGTGGGATATGTAGACAGCCTTTAAAAAAAAGGCGGTATAAAGGGTAAAAGGTTGGGTCACCTTGTGGCATGGACATCGAGGATTAAGCAAACAGCTTGTACGCAAATTCTACCCGTCTTAAAAGCTTACGAGACAGTAGCCTGGCTGACCCGCCTCACGGAGCTGCTTTGTCTCAGGCTGATGCCATGAACCAGACTTTGCCAATGCAGTCCCTTTGCTCTCCAGAGAAGCGTTTGCCCTTCTGATCGCTGGTTCTTAGCTGTGACAGAAAACATCCTCACCTTCCCAGGAGCGAGGCAGGTTTGCCCTTCCCCATAAATAACCGAGTCCTTTGCATCTTTGTGACCCTTGATGCGTTTTGTTGGAGGTGTAATCTTTTTGTTCTCTGTAATTACCTTGTAATTAATTCAGATCGTGCAATATGCAGTGCCACAACAGAGTATTCAAAATGTAGGTTGGTATTAAGCTATCGGGAAATTTGCCCTCCTCTCTGTGCTTTTCCAGTCTGGATGGATGTGATTGTCAGGAACTCTGTGCAAATTCCTCCCTTTGGATTTTGTGGCTGTCCCAGGAGCAGGTTTTGCTCCTGTTTGCGCTCTCCCATCCTGGGCAGAGGGGAGGAAACTGCCTACTGAAGCCTATTTCTGATGAAAGGAGCGGTGTCTACAATAGCTAAATGTTCCCTGTGGGCCTTTACAACTGTCAGGGAAAAAAACAGCGCGTTTTCTCTACTTCAAGCATGTGCGACATCAACAGCGTTCCTGCTCCCGTCCCTCCCGTGTGTCACCGTGCCATCTGAAGAGCTCCGTGAGGCTCAAGTGAGCTGGAGGCTGAGATGTGGCTGTCAGTATCCCCGTGGATGGAGTGAGCTCTTCTGCCGGCGGTGACAGCAGGAAAGAAGAGCATCGTCTATTTAACTGCCTCTTTAATGGTTTACAAGCACGTATACTGGGACCAGTAATTTCATTTTATAGTTTTTTTTTTTTTTTTACGGCAAGTTGCCCATGACACCTTTACTGCAAACACTGTGTAAATGCTGCGAACGCCTCTGCGGGTCTCAGTCTCTGCAGGAGCGGCGTCGCCCGCTAAAGGTGCGAGCTGGTGCCCGCCTTCGACCTACTTCTGAAACTTGTGTTTCTAAATCCATCCCATAGTATTCATTCCCCTGGAGCAGACTTCAAGTAGAACGTCATTACGCATAACACAGCTACGAGGGAAGGGAGGAAAATACCCAACAGCTGATGTTAATGTGTGATGCAAAGTGCCATGTGCCACAGAAATTCGGGTATTCTGTGTGGGGACTGAACTTTGTGCTTCCAGGCACAGCAGCAGCACTTGGGTTGGAGGAGGTCGATTACTTTCTAAAGAATAATACATTCTAACCTATATAGGTAGACTGGGAACTATAAAGAAAAAGCTGATGGTGTTGTGGAGGTTATGGATTCCTGCTCGTTGGGGAAAGCTGGAGTCACGGTTTGTGGGAACACAGAAGGAACTTCTTAATCCAACAACTTCATTGACTGAAAAATACAGAAGAGGAAGAGTGAAAGCTCCTGGTCGCTTGGGGAGGAGAGGGAACATTCAAGTTGTAGGACAGTTTAAAATGGTACCTTCTGAATTTGTGTCAGATAAAAGATAGCTGAGATCCTGCACCAATAAGTATGACTATGACTACTGTTAGTCTGTATAGACAGGAATGTTGTTTTGATGGGGTTCTGCTCCGGGCAGTTACACCTACTGAATGTCCGCGGTGACATCAATTAATTCTTACAGTGGTATCGAAAGTTTTTACAACTTAAAAGTCATGAAAACCGTAACGATTAAGCAGTATCTGTTGCAACTTGCAAGTTCTTTGGTACAGGGAGATTAACCCCGCATGATCCTTTTGGTTTCTAACTTCTCTACTAAGGTCTCCATTAAAACAAACAAACAAACAAACAAAAAACAACAACAAAAAAACAAACAGGAGAAAGTTGCAGTTATGTGGCATGATGAAACAGCTACGTTTAACTGTTTTTCCCAGTGCGAACAGCCAATAAAAAAAAAAAGGAGGTTGTTTGCAAGGTGTAATAAACACTTTCTGTTGATGCACTGACTTAGTGTTTGAGCTTTTTCACATTGTTACAACAGAAATCCTGATCAGCCATGTCTCTACGGCAGTAAACCACTCGTTACAAGCAGGAAAGTACAAATATTAGAGGGTAATTCGTCTTAGCTCTTGAGAGAAAAATAAGTGGCTTGCAGGGGACGAGGAGAGAGAGGGAGCTCTGGCGTTCAAAACCTCGCTGGTTGATTAAAGAAATATTTTCCCGTTTTTCTTTCCTCCCTGTTCACGTGAAGAAAAGAATAGGGGAAAATTCTTCAGATGTAATTCTAGGCAGATGCGGATGCTCTTTTATACAGAGGGCAGTGGCAACTAATGGGACCAGAAACGTAGTGCTCTTTGAAGCTCATAAACCCTCCAAAAGGACCATTGGCTGCAAAAGAGAATTTGAGACCTGTGCATACTTGTGTTTTGGACGCGTGACATAGAAATAATTTCTAATTTCACACTTAAAAATTCCATACATTTTAAATCACAAGACAGTGAGAACCGTGCCTATATTTTGTACTTGTGGCAGAGCCGGATGAGATCTCTCCGGGCGGGCGGAACAAGCGGGGAGCTTGTGCGGGAGCCAAGTGCGGGAACCTGCACTGCGGTACCTTTCCAGGTTTTAGAGAACGCAGAGCGGCTCGACAGACATTTTTAGCCGGCCAAATCGGTCATCTTCTGTGACCTACTTCTCATCGAGCGAGAACAGGTTTTGATCTACAGGGGTGACAGCCTGTGATCTACGCTCGCGCTTTCGATACAGCCGCTGCATGGCTGACAGCAATCACGTAAGGCGTTTGTAGCCCGAGATCCCAAACCTCCCCTCCCACGGCAAGGTTCCTTTGCCAGTGTTGCTCCGTCCCTTTCCCCTGATAAATCTTTGAAGCCAATTACCGACTTGAGCCAAATTGCAAAGCGAAGTTAGTCCTGGGTCACGTTTGGCAGAGGTGGGGTGGGGGGACAGCGGGTGGGCAGGGGACACCCCGATTCGCTGGTGCTCAGCTCTGCCGCGTTCTGCTGCTGATGGCTGGGGGCCGGGAGGGGCCGGGAGGGGCTGTAATTAACCTGTGGGTATTTAAGGAGATAAAAGGGACAACACGTCAGAAAGCTTATTTCTGCCGAGTATCACATCATGGTTTTGGTGGTTGCTCGTTCCTGTTGTTGGCATGTTTTCATGATGCTATTAATTCCCTATTAATTAACTTTACTTCAGACTACTTTATTACTTCTAACAGCCCTTTCACTGTGACCCTTTTTGAGAAGCGCTCACCTGGTTCAGCAGCCACAGGCGTGTGTTTGTGCGTCTCTCCTGCTCTACGTGTGCCATGCTAAAAAGAGGGAAGGTGTTTGCCCTGTTCTCGTTTGCGTTCTTACAGCAAATGCTTTTTTGCTGCACTGCAAAAGGGTAAGCCTACCTCGGCAAACTACTCTTATGGTCCCTTTCAAATTAGCTCTGTATTTAAAAATTCAGATATTTGACTTCATACGTGGAGAGGGTTTGAGCGGAGTATAGTCATCCTCATGAGGACTTCTACCCAGCTGCTCCAAAAGACGTTCACTGTGGCTGGCCCCCTTCAGGCTGAAATTGCTGGTTGTGACTGTGGAACCACCAATTTATAACTGAAGGGCTTTTGAAATCCCCCCCCCAAGAGTGGAGCCCTCCATCCTGTCTCTGGCTTACTGCTTGTCTTGAGGCGTCATTCCTGATTTGAGGTCATCAAAGCGAATGCTACGGCTGAATCTTTCATAGCTGCTGTTTCCCTGAAGTCCACTTGGCTCACCTTATTATTTGGTCTCAACCAAATAGGGGGAAAAAAGGTAACGAAGTCAGTGGAGACTTCTGCTGTGGATTATGTTGTGCCATTCAACTCTGATCTTCAGCCTGGTGAAATCAGGTTGAAGTTGATATTTTTCCACTGGCTTCAGTGGACTTTACCTGCTGTAGGTGCCCCTGCTCTGGTGGGGGGTTGGACTAGATGATCTCCAGAGGTCCCTTCCAACCCTGACCATTCTGTGAACTGTTGCAAAGGGAGTTGGTTTTTTCCTTTTTCTTCATGAGTCGAACTGTTTTTATCTGCTCTCTTTAATATTTTCTGGTTTGTATCTCTGTTATAACAGGGGGCAGTTAATGCTTGGTTTCTGAGGTATGGCTAAATGTGTTGCCTTTTCTGCATAAGCCTCTAATAACATTATTTGTTTAAAAAAAAATAATGAACAAACCAAAACCCAACCCCCCAAACCAAATCAAACTCCTCTTGTCTCTCCCCCAGTAAAAGCCCAAAGAAAGAGTTCCAAGTTGACCAGAGTGTTATTTGGGTGTCAGTAGCCTTTTGCCTGTATATTTTTTGGGGTGTGTGTGGCTGGAGACATTCAAATGAGAAGAGAAGAGCTCTGCTTTGACAGCCATGTCCATTGGAGCAAATCTGGTTGTTGCTTTTGCCATTTTAGCTGGAGTTGTCTACAGGCATCATAGCGCTCGGTATTTTTGCTTCAGTATTGGTTTCAAAGTTTGTGCTTATTTGCAATCCCAGAGTTGTACACAGTTGATGATTTCCTATGTGACTGAAAATTATCTCAGGCAGTATTACAGACGCAATTTTTATTGCAAGACAGCGTGCATCTGTAAACATATTTTCAGCGAATATTTGTACACAGTTTAATTTTTTCTTTTTGCGAAGAGAGCGTGCCACAAATGACTGTATTTAAAAACTGTACACCTGGAATCGGTGTGGTTAGAGGCAAGATTGCTTCCCAGTTTTAGAAAGAGTTTTTGCTGTTTGCTAACTTGTTGCCATGGTGGCATTAGTTTTGTTTCTGTAAATTTAGACTGTGCCTTCTTTGTTGTTAAGGTCCTATCAGTACTATATCAGCTACTTAGGGTGTAGATTGCTTGAATTCTCATTGTTTAAGTAGTTTAAGATCTGAAGATCTTGTACGTAGAATTGGCGGATAGATGTTTAAGAGACTTAGCAGAGGATTGCCGTAGCTGTGTTCCCCAGATTCAGGAGTTTTACGTTATTGGTTCCAAATTGCATTCTTTTTTTATTCACTTTTTTGTTTTCTTTTAACAAGTAAGGGTAAGCACCTTTCTTCTTTCTTTCTTCTTCTGGGCAAGTGGTAGGCATTAAAGAAAGCGAGCAAGTATCCTCTCCATCCTTTCTGCCCTCATCGTTTCAGTTGCTGGATCATTTGACTGTAATGGGGCATTTATTTGATGGAGCTAAATCTTCTTCTGGTTATAGCTGTTATGGAGGAGGTGATGGGGCAACTGAGGAGTTTTGGATGACTTGAAAAGCGTGGCATCAGAGCAGTGTGAAGCAGACGTCTCTGCTTAGCCCTCTGATAATGTTTTTAGGCAATTGGATTTGTGACAGTGGCTGAGGAATGGAAGGGTTTGGTTTTGTGTAAATATTCCAAATGAAAAGTGCTAATTTCTGCATCGTTGTTTATGTGCTAACCATGGCAGTGCTTTTGCTCCCTTCTGCTGTCAGTTAAGTCTGGAAATCAAGGTTACTTGGGTGGCCTGTGTTTTCTGGGGTGTTGGAAAAAATTTTCTCCAACTTGCTGTCTGTGCCTCAGGGTGTGTTCAGGTCTACAAAGCTTGAGGACTGGGGGGTTGGTTCGCTGGTTGCAAAACAGATCAGGAAAACCGCTGATGGTGCTTCTATGGGGCTCTTGCATTCTTGAATAGGAAGACTGACATTTTTAACGAGACCTGCTCTACTGTGGAACGTGTCTAAACAATGCAGTTCATGTGGATGAGAAAGTAATTTTCTTTGCTCAGCTGAGGTTGTTTCTTCTTCGCATGGTTGTCTATGTGGAGAATGCTACACAGGAGAAAAGGATCCAAAGTAACAACTTAGGATTTCTTTTAGCTGCCAGAAGTACCTGGCGCTTCCAGTAAGAGCACTTTTCTAATACTAAGGCTTGCAGCGCCTATTTTATAAGTGGGAAGGGAAGGCACAGAAATCCCAAATATGTCGTAAGCTCCAGAATGCTCTTTCTTTCCAAGAGTTAATTCTGCAAAGATGTACAGTTTGCCTTGTGATTTAAGATTTCTCAAGTGAGTCTTTATTATGTTTTCATTGTCACTTCCATTCAGCCCCTGCACAGTCTCAGCACCTGAACCAGCTGATCCTAATTCCCCCCCTTTGGTTTCCCAATTACTTGCAGCTGCAGGAGGTTTGAATGATGATTTTCTGAATATCGACAAATTCTGCAAGTGTTTCAGGGAAACAATAGATTTTGTGACTCCTGAGTTTATCAAAGCTTTACTGGTTTAAAGGCTTTGCAGAAATCACTAAGAATTAAGATGTGTATCTGGACTCCATTTGTAGCGTGTGTAGGGTCACAGCTGTGAGTACAAAATTGCCAAAGAAAGTTTGTCGTGTGCAAAAAGCTCGAGCGTTCAGCGGCGTTGTTTACTGTTTGCTGGTTGTTTCTCTCTTGCGCTGTTGCTGCTTTGTGTGTAGTAACACAATCTCAAGTTGTGCCGGTGGAGGTTTAGATTGGATATTAGGAAAAATTTCTTCACTGAAAGGGTTGTCAAGCATTGGAAGAGGCTGCCCAGGGAAGGGGTTGAGTCACCACCCTTGGGGGGTGTTTTAAGACGTGTAGATGGGGCACTTGGGGACATGGTTTAGTGGTGGACTTGGCAGTGCTAGGTTTATGGTGGGGCTTGATGATCTTAAAGGTCTTTTCCAACCTAAACGATTCTATGATCCTCTGTACTGCTGGCGATCGCAGCAGCTGGAGAAAGGGCTAAAATCGCAGTGCTGTGGGGCAGCGTGTGCTTCTTGGAGGCAGCTGCTGCTGTGGGGTGTGAATCTGTCCTCTCCCAGGACAGCCCCAGCCCTGTCCGCCCCTGGCCCTTTGTAATCCGCTGTGGGTGCGCGCTGCTCCCAGTTCCCCTGAAGGACGTGCCGTACTGATCCCGCAGTTTTTTCTTAACCACGGGGGAGGAGAGAAACTGCTCTGCAGAACATGTGTTGTGCGGCTTTGCTCCAAGAGACAATGAAGTGCCCTTGCAGTGCTGTGGCACAGGCTGGCTGGCTGTAAAGCAGAATTTACATACCCTAAAAACTTGGGGGAATGGACCTGGGCTCTACAAACCAGAAAAAGTAGATTTGCTGGAGTTTTTTTAGAGATGGAACATAGCATTGCATTTCCAAGTGATGACACTTTGATTTGTGGGAAGCATTAGAAAAACGGAGAATTTTCCATTTCCACAGTATTTGTGGCATTTCTCTGTTCAGCCTGGGAAACGGCGGCTACAGCAGTCACGGTCTGTGATGTAAAGCAGACACATATCTATCTTAACCTTTGGGGGGAACTGATTCTGTTTAATCCAAAAAGCAGTTTAAAGTCACTTGTATTCCTCTAGAACAATCCAATGGTCTCTGAGGGGGTTCTGGAATTACAAGATCACGTCATTGCTTGAATGCAGCGAGCACGAGGGTATTCCTTGCCAAGCCAAAGCTGCTTGTATTCCTGCATTGTGTGCAGGTAGAAGAAATCCCAGCTCTCCTAATTGCAGCTCAGATAAATGGGGGAAGACGATCCGTGTTCCTGATGGCCACAGCTTTTCCATGCGTGTGGTGGCCATGGAAGGGTGCACCGGGCAGGAATGGCTGTGTTATTTCCCCACGTAGTTTTCTTTTCCAGATGACACCGAAAGCTGCAGGTGGTGGTGGCACGTAGTAAGCTCCTCTGGAAACGGCACCAAATGAGCGTTTTGCTGTCAGGCTGTTTCTTTTCCTCCCAGTACCCCATGATGGTCTGTCTCCAGAGGGCTCCTTGCTAACAGCAGCTGCCGGTTGAAATTTTTATCAGGCCTTTTGGTATTTTAAATTCAAGAATCTGCAGATATTTAAGATCTGTTTATTAAAAAAAAAAAAAAAAAAGGTACCAGGTGCTTAGGGTGGGGTGGGACATGGAGAAAAGAACATAGGAAACTTAAGGAAGCAAATGCTGTGTATTTAACAAAGGATGGCCCCATCTGAGACAGCAGGATGAGGGCATCTTCAGGAAATTCATGTTTCTGTATGTTATGTTTCCCTGTAGCCCAAAATGTTTCTATAGTCACAGAATCCCAGACTGGTGGGGGTTGGAAGGGCCCTCTGGAGCTCCCCCAGTGCCACCCCCCGCCAGAGCAGGGGCACCTCCAGCAGTGGCACAGGACACGTCCAGGCGGGTTTGGGATGGCTCCAGAGTGGGAGACTCCCCCCTCTCTGGGCAGCTGTGCCAGTGCTCTGCCGCCCCCACAGGAGAGAAGTCCCTCCTCAGGCTGAGATGGAACTTCCTATGGTCACATTTGTGCCCGTTCCCTCTTGTCCTGTCACTGGGCACCACTGGAAACAGACTGTTCCCATCCCCCTGGCACCCGCCCTTGAAGGATTGATAAGCGTTGATAAGATCCCCCCTCAGCCGAGTCGCGAGACCTTTGTGGTCTCTGTGTTCCTCGCGGCTGCTTTGTATTTACGTTACTACCCAGGAGGGTCAGTGTAAGCTTCTGCGGGCAGATGCACCAGCAAAAACTTTCCAAGTCTCGTCAGGTTTTTGTGCTACAATGAGCTGTGCCGTTCCGGCTGTGTTTGTGTGACAGGGTGTTGCCTCTGTGCTGCGTGCCGGAATCGTGGCAGTGGTAAAAATGCCAGGAGATTGTGTAACGTGTGCGGAATGGGGTGAAATGGAGTTGGGCACCTCCGCGTTCCGTTTCGTGGAGTTGGCAATTCTCTTATATCTTACTCAGAATGCTGGAAAGCTCTTCATACTTCGCAATTATTTTTTTTTTTAAAGAGCAATTTACCAAGGGGTTGAGTGATATTTCTGCTTGTGAAACTGTATTAAAGCTGGGGACTTGCAGGAACTCTTGTGCAATGCCACAAGGGGTTCAAGTCCCAACATCTTATCTACTCTGCTGTCGGACAGTAGTTGGAACCAGGGGTCGTTTTCTTACACGGTCATCAAAATCACTGTTGCTGGGTATAATTTGTTGTGTTCTCCCCTCCTCCTTCCAAGTTTTTATAATTTCTCAGGAAGATCAGAGTTTTGCTCATCAAAGAAGTAGTTAGAAGGGAAGGATCTGCAGAAGCGAGGAGCACGTTGGCTTTTGGGTCCGTGCACAAGCCCACACGGACACTTGCCTGGACCAGCAGTGTAGGTGGGAAGGGTGGCAAAGCTGGTGAGAGCTCTGGAGTGCTTTGATACGAGTAAGTAGGAAGAGGGGAAGCTCACACTGTAGTGTGTATTTTGCTTATTTTAAATCCCAGCTGTCCTTTCGTCAGCCCTGGAAGATTTATCAAATGAACTCCCTTCTCTCTCCATGCGTAGGTTTGATACCTCCTCTTGTATTGCAGAAAAAAATGCAATTAAATCCTTGCTTTCACCAAGGCGTCTGTACAGCGAGAACATTTGTTCATTTACTGTGGTGGCAAGGCCACTAGCTGCAAGCTCATTTAAATCTAATTTTTCTCCATTCCTGATACTATAGTTCACTTTCTAACTGAAAATTTCAGCTTTGTAAATTAAATTTAAGCAGTGTTTTTAATTTTTTTTTTTTCCTCCCATTCTAGGTTTATCACTTAAAAGGGGGAGTGAGAGGGGAAGAGCACAAACATTGCTTTCTGCTACTATTTCTTGATTTGAATTCTGTGTGATGCTGTTGGTATTAGAAAAAAACCTGGAAAAGTCTGGAAGGTGAAACCCAGAGCTGTCACTCTTGGTGACAGATGAATGGAGAGGAGATGGTATAGGTTGTGGTCAGTTTAGTATAGCGGAGAGGGAAAGGAGAGACAATACAGTTGTTTCGGTAGTAGATAATCCCTTTAAGCAATATTAATTCAACTCAGGTTTAGAAAGTTGTATTAAAATCATTCTTCAGAAAATCCACTATCAGAGGCCACTTCTGAAGCTACACCGCACTTTTGTAATACACTGAGCAGTCGTCAAAGGAGGTTTTCAAACGGTCTTGTCCCTCCATGTGTATGCCCTGCTCTTCATGCCCTTGGCTACTTTTATTCGATTATTTGCCTAGTTAATTCTTCCTGGTGTACAGAGTGTTAGGGAGGTCAGCAAACAAACCCAAATTAAAAGTCTACCATTATTTAAGTTTCTCAGAGTTAAGCGAGGAACACCGCTTTTGTTGTAGCGTTATCCTTAATGCCAGATAATTCTAGGAAAGGGTCTAAAAAGTAACACTCAGAAGCCTTTTTCACTTAATCTAAACTGATGGCGAGTATCGAAAAGAAATAATTGCCTTTTCCAGAAATACTGCTTTTCCCTCTGGAAGAGAAACCCGGTTATTCCTCTATTTAAGCTTTTTGACAGGATAGAATTTGAAGGGGAAATGTCTGACCTGCTGATCGATAGATCTTATCCATGATTTTAATGTAGTCACCTAAGGATGCATCTGGATCATCTGTAGACATGTCGAGCCCGGGATTCCACGTTGTGAGTGTGTTTCCAACTTCGTTTGCCGTTCAAAAAAAACCCCTAAATTGCAAGTGAAAGCTTTACAGTCACAGGCCCTAAAAGTTTGTTCACTCATGAATGCAAACATGACGGCGGAGTGTACAATCTGGTATCGGAAAATCAACTGCCGCGTTCTGCAGTTGTACTCTGTGTTGTGTGAGCAGAGCTGCACGTTCTACCAACCCAACGGCTTCTCATCTCCGTGCCGCCGAGCTGGAGAGCAAGAGGAGCATCCAACCAGTCTGGTGCATTAACCGCTAGAGAGCTTCTGAGTTTGCAAACACCCAGGAATGGACAAGGGAACGCTCACAGATGGAAATCTCTGTTTTCTTTTCTGCTGCAAATGAACCTGTCTGAAGGAAAAATAAATGAATGATACAGGATCATAACATTTGATTTATTTGAACGCAGCGTTTCATACCTTAGGGGGGTAAAAAAGAATAGAAACAATAACTCTTTTCTCAAAAGCGGTATTTGTCTTGAAAATTCCTTTTTGCTGTTGTATGGTGAATATTTGAGATCTCAGAGGCAATTAGCGTATCCATTAATTTCTAGCTTTCCAGGAGTAGCCACAGAGAAAGTAGAACATTGCTCCTTTCTAGCTGGAAGAGGGTGAAGGTGGTGGTGACAGGAACTTTGTCAGTCAAGATTTTGCTGAGGCTTTGCCTCCTTCCAGGCAGAGCCCAGTGTGTTACTTAGGTGAGAACAGTACTGTGACTGTTTTGAAGAGTAATTAAAATACCTAACAACCTAAATTAGGTAAAGTCTGCATAGTTTGGTGTGGGGAAAGGAGATACACCAGTCTTAAGACTTGAAGTTACCGTTTTTTTTCCTAATCTGGAGTTGTCAGTGTCTATGGTCCGCCTCCCTGTGCCATGGAATAGTCAGGGCGGAAGCAATCAGAGCAAACACTTGGAGCCTTGTATTTAAAAAAAAAAACAAACATGACACCTTCATGAATGAGACCGGCTTGCCGGTGGGCAGGCAAATTTAAATAGGGTGAATCGATAGCAATGCTTTTTCACTTGCCTAGGAGGTAGCAGGTATAGACGTGGTGGGTCAGAATTCTCAAATGGGGTATTAAGGTACCAGCCAGGGACTTTGTTGTTAAAAGTATAGTATGTGTTATCCCTCCGAATATATCCCACCGACATAAATGTTACGCAATGGGATTACATATCGGGCTGTAACTGCGGAGAAGAGGTGCTCTGGCACTTGCGCACAATGCCTGACTGGGTACGAGGTCTGTCCCGGGGTGCCCCACTGCTGCCTGTAGCACCAGGACAGGAGCGTAACTTCAAAGGGGAATAAAGGGCACGTTCAAGTGACTTGGGCATCATTTTTGACATTTTTATGTGCAGCTTCTAAACCGTGTTTTAGAAACCAAATTATACCAAAATTAAGATTGTGTATAATTCTTCAAGTTTCCCCTCCAAAGCGTGTCTTGCTCTGGTCAGGCAGAGGAACCCACAGTTTTAGCAGGTGAAATAGTGTTATGCTATCAACAATTCTGAGACAAGTATTTGGACTCCTAGTAGTTAATCCTAACCTTTCAGCCTCCCAGCACATAGCCAGAGCCTCCTTCGTCTAGGGAATCCATTACTGATTCTGACTGTGGACTTTATAATGTACAGTGTAATACAAATTCCAAAGAAATGAAGAGGTTTAGCAGAGTAACATGAATTTGTTCAGATTCTGGCCGTCGCTGAGGTCTCCGGGGTGCTATGATAATACAAGTACAGGGAAAGTGGCATATTCAGCTGGGTATAGCAGAGATAGAGATGACTCTGGCAAAAAAAAATGGATATTCATCCTTTTTCCTAGGAGACATTTTTGGAAAAGACCTGTGATTGCTATCTTAGCCCAAAAAATTTTAGACTCTTGGAAAACACTTTATACTCACCCAAAAATGCTGGGGCTGAAAGGCGGCAATTTTAATAATTTAAAATAAGAATATAATAACTTATAATCTAATGATGTTTCTTTACATGCCTGTGGTGTGGGGAGTTTCAAGCAGATCATTTTTCTTTTAAAAGTCATACAGAAAGGAACATAATTTAAACCTTAATAATAATTTTAAAAAAAGGTAAAGAATGGGTCGTTCGTTAAAATGTTTCGTGTATCTCCTGGCAACCTTTTCAGTATATCCCATCTGAGACAGTGGTTAGTATATACAATAACTTAAGAGTTTGTAAAGGCCACAAACCTCATTAAAAACAGGTGAAGGCTTTTTTGGTCTGTTGTAGAAAATCGTGCGTTAATGAATAGAATTATGTGACCTTTGTAGGAGTCTAGAAATACACTAAGCTAACTGCAAAATGGTACAAAATATTAAATAAACAAACACAACTCCCTGGTAGACGCATTTATTTTCATGTATTCAAATCTCTTCCTTTTGAGAAAGTCTTAAAAGACTAATGGTAGTTTAAAATAATGTGGTTTGGTTGTTTTTTAGGTTTTTTTTCTAAGCAGTCTCACAGGAGGTTTTAAGTTTGCTACCTGGCGCGACAGCTCTACTGCTCAAATGTAAATGAGTGCGGACCGGTAGAGGGAAACAATCATCATGCATGATTTACACTTCTCATTGACACATCACTGTTCAATTAATAATAAGTATTCGAAGCCTTTCTTGTGCTAATATAAGTAAATTATATGAAGAAACCTGCAATGTTTTAGTTGTAACGAGGAAAAGATTGAACTTGTGAGAGGAAGGCTTCCTTTCCGTAACACAGCTCTCCGGTGATGAGTCTTCTCAGTCTTCTGTCTCAAGAATTTTAAGTATAACCCCTTTAACTTGGGCGGATCTGTAGCGAAGGGTTGTGTGTGTGTGTGGGGGAAGGTATTATGATAATGTGGTCCACTGGGATTTAGCAAAATAACCTTAAAAAGGACTTCAGTTATTGTTCTGTGCTTTACCAGTTCTGTTATGGCATATCCCAAAGATCGTATAGTACCACATTACGTACCTCGTTTTATAGGACAATACCCAATGTTCTCAAGTTTCTGTGGCTTGCATCCTAACCAAGCGCTCTCACCTCCCGTCTTCAGTACGTTACCCGTTGCCTCGCATGAAAAGCACAGCAGCGACTGCTGGTTGTATACCTGTTTTTTCACGCTGTGAAGGAAACCCAGCAGCTACTACCAGTCCAGGCGCCACGTAGATCCACATCCTGAATTTTACAGTTAACAGGAAGAGGATAGGATCTCTTACTAGCTATGTGGATAAATATACTTATTTTTACGTGTATATAAAAAAAAGTGAAATTTCAAAGCCGGGTAAGACCCAGCATGCTTTCTGTGCGTGGTGTGCATCAGCGATATTGTGAAATTCTCCCAAGATTCAATGAGGGGTAAAAAAAAACTATCTAAGCTTGTAGTAATGAGGAAAGGTACTTATGAGTTACTCATTCTAGATTATTGATGCTTCATGTCAAAACAGTAACTTCAAATTTGAGAAAGTCAAATGGAAGCCTGTTAAATGAAGGGGTTTAGAGCAAGTGTACTTGTTCTTATGTTTCTCATCGTCACTTTCCTATCTGCTAAATACTGTATCAATTTGACAGTCCTGGAAATCAGATTCTATTTAATAATTGCCCAATTTAATCAGTACCAGCATGCTAGTCCACTGACTTTATGTAATATATTAATTCACATAGTCAATGCTTTTAATGTAAAGTGTGGAACTGGAGGGATGGAAGACTGGTCCAAGCGGCTACAAATTTTTTCATTCATTACTGAATCTTGCAAAGTTGGTTGCCAAAGCTACAGAGTTTTAATTTACAGTCTACATTCTTGGAAAAGCACTTGCAAAGTCTATCTTTTAGGATCTACGCAAGGGAATCGCTACGTGGATATACTGTTTGGATGTTACTGAGAAATTATGTGTGGGTTTGAGATGCAGTGCTAGGGATGGACTGCTTCAAGAAAGGTAGCGTAGTAGGTCTGACTCGGGTTTTATAACATTACTATAGAAGAAATGTGTTAAATGGGTGAGTGTAGGATTAACCGGGGCATTATTAGCTTTTTTAATATGTCTCTACTGTATCAGACTGGAGGTGGGTTAACTAAAGTTCAGAGATAATTCATGAGATCTAAGTTTTTTTCACTGATGTTCCTAACATAAAAACAAGGAATGTGCTAATATAGGCAGTCAATCGCACGCAGTTGGAGGAGGATAAAATTATCAGACTGGAGGAATTAGGACTTTGAAATGGGATGAAATAAAAATAAAGGGATGTAATTTAGCATTGCAGAGTGCAAGGTCATGCATCTCAAGACTAATTAGTTTTTTGCTTTAAGATTAGAAATCAGTTGGAAGTGACAAGAAGCTGTTGGAGCGTTAATTCCAGGAGATTGAGATGAGTCTCTGAGATTTGCTCCTGAAAAGAGAACGTGTTTCTGTAAGGCGAGATGGTGAAATAAGTATGCTATTATATACATAAAAAATATTTTATCTTGAGTATTCTGTAAAATGATTTCATCTGGAGTGTTCTGTACAACACAGGTACTCCTGCAGAAGAAAGATTAATTCAGCACATCACAGATGCAAAGAAGGGCTATAAGGATTATTGGCAAAATTGAGATCTTTTCCTCTGAGGAGATCGCAAGCGTGTGCCTTGCTTAATGCAGTGAAGTGGAGGCCAGGAGGTGCTCCTTCTGAAAATCCGTAGAGATAAGGAAAGGAGAGCACAGAGTGCTCCAGCCGCTTCAGGCTAGAAAAAGAATGAATTGGGCAGAACTGTCATCATAGGACTTCTAGTTTCAGAAAAATAAATAACAGAGAAGGGCCCAGGAGCAAGAGGCAGTGCTTTACTTGTCTTGGCACTTTCCACTGGCTGAGGCAACTCAGTATTTGACTTTCGTTATATGCGAACTTCATTCTTGCATCCCCAGCCCTCGCGTTCAGCAGAGCACAGTCTATTGCAGGTTTGTGAGGACCATCCTCTCAATTGTGATTTAGACGAGATCTTCCTTTGGTGTGGGAACCTCATTCTAGGACAGTCAGACTTTTGCTCAAGTGAAACTGTGGTTTCCACAAACTCTTTCAGAGTTGAAGTATTTTCTTTTCCTAAACACCAATAAACAGTGTTTCACTTTTACACTGTTTTTTTCCTCCCAGGAAAGCTGTGATAAGATGATCCCTGGTGACATCAGTGAGAAAATGCCGTATTTCCAAGGGATGCCATGTCATTGGTCATAGCTCTCTCAAATACGCCTAGCTGTTTTCTTCATTATTCAATGTAGGTTAAAGAAAACCAGATCATTTAGCTGATTATCTGTTAATAAGTGCTGTAATTTTTACTTCAGGCGTACAGCTCGTGCTGTCATCACGAGTGCAGCGTTCCCAGTGGCTGCTGTCAACTGTGAGGAAAGAGAAGGTCACTTTTTAATAGCTCATGTTTTCATTTCCTTGTTTTCAGAGTTGAATGTAATCAAATTCCATGTTTGTGCTAATACTTCATTAAAGAATTGTTGTGGCAATTACCTCTACGTACATGAGAAATCTCACGGCAAAGATTGCACTGAGCTTCGGTGATGTTGTGAGGAGTGGGATCACTGGAGTGAAACAGTTTTAAAAGTTAGTAGTGTAACTAAAAGTCAGGTCAAATGTGTGCAGTAAGTCAACGCTCACACTTGTCCTACTGCTGAATGCAGATGCGACTTCTGGTTGTGTACTCTCTCTTTCTTTGAGGAAAGACTGGAAAGGGGAAAGATTGCATTAAAACAAAGCCTGACCTGTGCAACTCTGGTATAAACTATATTTGAAACCAAGTCTACTCATACTGATTCTTTTTAGTCTTTATGCTAATAAAATTGTAACTGTTGGTTAAATATCGCTCTTTAAAGTCCATATTAATTGTAGTTTCTGTTCTGGGAAATTCTATTAGTTTTTGCCATAGATGAGTGTTTCGTTTTTGCCATAGATGAGTGTTTGTTTTCAGATGTAGTTAAATAACATCTTTATTCCAGCTGGGACCTCATCGTCAAGTTTCTATTCATTATCTAATTTTAAAATAGTCTTAAACTGCAAGAAATGCTACAATAGGGTCAAGTATCACATTTTTTTCCTCCCTGTGAGACAGTGCCTTAGAAGAGAAAAAAAAAAACCCAACCCTGTAGGTTGATAGCCGAGCGTGAAGTCTGTCTCGTCCCCAAGTGCAGAATGTGGTTTAAAGCAGTTATGCCTCCTGGGTGCAGCCTGACAGGCGCAGTCACTGCCACGGAAAAGCAATATACTGCAATCCCTTTCTCGTCGCTGCAGCGTCCGTTCCAGCACATGGGGCAAATGCTGTCTCTGCAAACACAGTGCCCCTGTCCCATGTTTGCATGGCCTTGTGTAAGGACAAAAATACCCCCGCCCCCTCTGTTTCAAGCTTTCCCTGTGAAGGTAATGGTCAGAAGCTGTCAGAGTATGGCCAAGATGTAGAAGTCATCCCAGGAGTTTACGGATTCCGTAAGTAAGTGCATGTAAATTCTGAAAGTGGCTGGGCAGATCCATTGAAAAAGAGCAGTCGGTATCAGTGAGGTTTGTTCGAGGCTGGGAAGATGTGTCGGGGAAGATTCAATGTGTGCTTGTCCTGTTGCAAATTTTGTAAGCAAAGCCTAGCAGACGTCTGACGTGCCTCAGCCACTCTCCTGTTTTTAAGCTGGCTGTGCGAAACGCTCTGTTGTCTTTTCCTTTGCCAGTCCCAGCGATGTGCTGCTCAGGTGATTGCGAGAGCAGTCTGGGGTAAAAAACATGATCTGATGCCATAATTGCCCCTCCACTCTGGTGGGACCCCACCTGGAGTACTGCCTCCAGCTCTGGAGCCCCCAACGTAGGAAAGACATGGACCTGTTGGAGCTGGGCCAGAGGAGGCCACAGAGATGCTGCGAGGGCTGGAGCCCCTCTGCTGGGAGGGCAGGCTGGGAGAGTTGGGGGGGGTCAGCCTGGAGAAGGGAAGGCTCCGGGGAGACCTTATTGCAGCTTTCCAGTATCTGAAGGGGGCCTACAAGAAAGTTGGAGGGGGACTTTTTACAAGGGCATGTAGTGATAGGATGAGGGGGAATAGCTTCAAACTGGAAGAGGGCAGATGTCGATTAGGTATTGGGAAGATACTCTGTACTGCGAGGGTGGTGAGCCCCTGGCGCAGGCTGCCCCGAGAAGCTGTGGCTGCCCCATCCCTGGAGGTGTTCAAGGCCAGGTTGGACGGGGCTTGGAGCAACCTGGGCTGGGGGGAGGTGGCCCTGCCCAGGGCAGGGGGTGGGAACTGGATGATCTTCAAGGTCCCTTCCAACCCAAACCATTCTGTGATTCTGTGAATTGTTCTAATAGGCTACAAAGTGTGTAGCTAACAAATGGGGATGTCTGATTAGCTTATTTTATTATTGTTTTTACTTTATTGTATGTGGTGTGCTAAGGCTTGCACCTGAAGGGTTAGATTTTAGATTGCCTCAGCTTAAGAGAAGGACCATAGGGCAAACACAAAGAAAACATTGCTTTCAATCCCTCTCTCTGACGTTTTTGGCTGCAGTGCCTAATGCGTAGTTAACTGAAGTATCAATATAATTGCAGTATGGTTCTAATTGGGTAAGTATATTTAATACCAATTCAGTTGATCAGAAACTGAATCTAATTACTGAATTACTTGATACCATAATTGTAATCTTTTGAAGCATCATATATTTAATGAGTCAGATTCTTGCACAGATATCTTAAAATTAAAATGACCTGTATAAAAATGAACACGAATTTATTAGAAACTTTACACTCAGTTGAACTGCATAGCTGAAATCTTTAAGACATTTTTTAAAAAATCTTTGCTTCTGAGTATCTGCGCTTTCACCCAGGGGCCCTGGGAAGGCATTACATTTTAATGAAGGTTCCTGTGCTGTTGAATACTGTATGCAGCTATACTCACAAATACCCTTCCATCCACCAAAATCAAGTGGAAAGGTATTTTATAGGGCTCGACAAGGATGTGGATAAAGCAATATCATGCAGGAGGTATTTGTCTAACTTATTGAGACAGTGCCATTGAATTTCTAGTGTAAAGAGAAATCTTTTAAGCCAAGACAATTATCTTTGTAAATTGCTGGTAAGACTTTATTTCTAGAAGTAAACGTCCAGTAAATGAGCTTTTTGTGCATCTGAATTGCCCTTATGGGCCTGGACTATTTCAGCGGAGGAACAGCAATAGAAGGTTTGTCTACAGTACTTCCAAAGCGTCTTGTTTTACACTTACGTAGAAGGTGTTAACGCAATCCTCCTGGGTTCCTAAAAGGAAATATTGATGTACTGTCAGTTAAACGATTTCAAAGCATGTTTCAAATTTAGATTTTTAGAATCTGTCGTTTACTGGCCCATCTCAGCTGCACGTCCCTTTGGACTGCAACGTGAAGTGCAGGTGTGCTTTGGGGATAAAAAGCTCAGAGTACCTCGTTCACATGTCTCAGTGAACCGGGGATTAAATGATGACTGGAAACCACGGCTTATATGGCAGAAAAGAGTTTCTTATTAGAATTTGGTCATTCAGTATCCTTTAAAAGTGATTGCATTTAGATTCCTTCACCTTGTGCCTTTCAAGTCTTAGAAATGCTTTAAGCATTTAAAGCTCCCTGGCAGAGTTCAGGCTTGATGCTAGTTTAAAGGACTAAGAACCGGGGAATTCAGAAAATCTGTCTTTTAAAATTATTTTCTCTTGGAAATGTATTATTCTTAGTTTTAGCTTCAAACTGGAGATGATCTATCCCTGAGACAGGAAAAAGGCCTTGGATGATGGAATAGGAATCTTTTTCTCTCTTACCAGGCCAGTTTTGTAAAACAAGGGTAGCACAGGCTGAAACTGTTTTGAAATGAAGTGCATAGTGAACACAAAATGTTGAAAATTAGTCCATTTTACAGTTTGGAATTCCTCTAAAATCAAGAACCTTAGCAGATACGGAACTGTTCACAACCTGTTACTAGCAAATAATTTCCCCACATCAGAGGATGGAGGCAAGCTGCCTCCGAGTGACTCAGTGGGACTTGCCTCTGCCAAACGTGGCCGATAGCCATTTTTTGAGATTACCTGTGATTTGTCACTGGCTGCGGGTGGCTAAGGATGTGTCAGAATAACACACTGAGTGGTGAGATGTGCTGCGATGTGGTGAGATGTGCTTTTTTAACAAAATCTGAGCTGTCTTTAGCGATAACTACATTTGCGTTAATGTTGCCCTAAATTTTCTCTCCTTTTCCCTGCTGTCCCTCTTTAATACACAGTTTAGAACACTGCAGCTGCAGCTCTGCTAAATGCATGTTCTGGGTCAGGTATTGTAAGTGGAAGATTCATAGCTGTAATTAGAGAGGCACTTTTGCACGTACGCTTACGTACCCTTGTAGGAAATTTGGTTAAACAGGAAAGGAGCTCTATATATTTTCAAGAACTCACATGTGCTATTAGGCAGAGATCTATTTATTCCTGGCACGTATTTACTATGTTTTGCTCTTTGAGCAAAGAATTTACACAGAGGGGTTTGGAGGCTAAAAGCAAGCAAATCTTCCCATTATTCCTATGTTTACAATGTGCTGCAGAGGACAGCAGGGCTTCAGTGCTCTGGGTTTACCCGCTTTACTGGGATTCTGGAAAGCATCCTGGCTACTGCAACGCAAGCGGTACACCCAGGAACATCAAGGGAGAAAATCCTGAAAAGATCAGGTAACAGGTTATTGAAATGCGAATCTCTAGCTGATTGTTAGTGCCTCAACCATCCGTCAACTGATCAAACTTTGCGAGGTCTTTTGCATAGTCTTAGCATTGGCCCTCCTGCCCCCGGTCTGGCTCCAGGGCACCTGAAAGCAGAGCAGCTGGCGAACCACTCTCATTTCTGGGCTTGACTCGCTCCTGACACATTGAATGAAGATCAGGGTTTAACTGAAAACCATTTAAAATACATATCTTCAGATATCCTCGACATTGCACTTTATGTGTAATTTGAGACAGTAACTGTCAGCGACAAGTACGTGGATGCTTTGTAAGAGATCCTCAATCTGAGAAATGTACAAACTTGTAGTTCTGAGCATTGTTAGACCTCAATAAAAGTTATTTATACAGCCGCTCCCAGGGAGCCGCTTCCAATAACCATGCTATTAAATTTACCAAGATATACCAATTGCAATGCTCATTGCAAGTTATTACCATTGTATTAGCCAGTTAGGTTTTATTGGTTGATACTCGGTGACAGATGATACCTGTCTTTTTAGATAAATTTCTCACATGCAACCAGTATAGAGGTGGGCAGGTACATGCTGAGTACGCTACCTTAGATATCAAGGAGGAGTCTCTGGAGACCCACACAATGCCGGAGCTTTAATTGCATGTGTTCTTCCGAAGCAATTTAAGCAAAACATCAGTATTGTTAACCAATATTGTTCTGGTATTTCTTTTGGGAACCACTTAGATACAGATGGGGGGGGTGTGTGTGTACACACATAACCTTTTTGTCCTTACACGTACTGTGCGTGGTTTTCTGTGAGTAGTCTTTGTTGTCCTCAGTAGTAGTTCAGCAGTCCCCAGACCACGCGGGGGGCAGTGGGGGGTCAGCTGCGCTGATGGAGTGGTGAAGGTTCGGGGAATGGGGTGGTGAAGCTTCAGGGAATGCCAAGTGCTGCAAAGAGCTCTGTGGAGGCTATTGCAGGCTGAATGGTGGGAACTTCCAAAGCGAACAGGGGACTTTCAGAAGTTCAGCATTGATTTAATTTACTTCCTTTGGCTTCATTTAGGAAGACTGTTGAGCTAACGTAATGATTATGAAAATGCTAGTCCAATAAGCACTTAAATTCTTCTCTAAAAATGATAATACTGTTCTAGTTACATTTGATTGGAGCCTGATTGTGTTTAATTTTACACCGTGGTCACCAGTATGGCAATAAAACAGACTTCCTACCCTTAGTTAAGCTACTATCTTCATGTTTTCTGACCACAAACTTCAAAGAAAAGATCTCGGCTACAAGGAGGCCTTCCTTCAAAGCAGGAGCCACAGCAGCGCTAAAGGAACAGTTGTAGCACAGGGAAAGGAAACAGATTAGATGACTTGTAGATGGTATTGCAATTCCTGAAATTGTATCTTTTAAGACAATATTTTATTCATCGTTGAGGATAATATGAGTCAGTCAATGACTGCTTCTTGCTTAAAGTTCAAACACATTAATTTGAAGTTTGTATAAAAGCTTATTGAGAAAGATAGGCTTACTAATGGAATGTAAAATAAGTGAGAAACAGTTATCTCTAGACAGTTTTTTGCTGCCTTGGTGGATGGTAAAAGTAAAATAAGTACATAATTTAAACGACTGCTCAGCTTTGAATAGGTATTCCGTGTTGAATGCTGAAATGGAGTCAGTCAATAGAGAGTTCTGACTGATTAGGACTCCAGTGCAATAGTTGATGTAGAAGTTGGTGAAAATGCACCATAAATATAATGTTAGATAATCCTATAAAGGTACATTGAATAATTAGACCCAAGAATTTCTGAATGCTGGAAGGAAAGAAAAGCAATGTTGGTTGAATACCCACAAATGGTTTTTACTGACAAATATAGCTAAGCACATCTTCAACAAACAGGGCTAATCTTTTAAGATGGAGTTTTGGAATACAGAGAGACAGTATTTTAGGAAAAAATTTGGTCCTGTAACTGAAGCAAATTAAAGCACAGCAAGGCTTATATTTATTTAGACTACAAGAACCAAAGCAAGTAAGGGCCGCATATTTGCATTTTTAAGAAGGAATTTTCATTTCATTATATTATGAATAAACCAGGAGCCCGCTTCTAGCGTGGAAAGCCACTCAACTAATGAATTTGAAAGATTATTAGCTAGAATCGTAAGAAAAAGATGATTGGGAATGTCTGTTTAAGAATCTTCTATTGTTTTGAAAACCTGCGTTAATTTTACAAGTTCCATTACATTGGGATAGGCAAGTCTGAAAACTCTTCACATAAATAAATCTCCTTGTGTTTCAGCAGACTGAAACTAAACTGAACTTGTAAAGTTAGGGTTCTTTGAAAAGGTGCAGTTAGTTAACAGACTTTGTTCCGTAGCATAAAAAAAAATCCAACGAGATTATAGATATGTAGATACTTACGCTTAAATAAAGCAATAAAATGTTAATATTGAGCTATTGAAATAGTGACAGCTAAGCTGTCAGAAGCAAAAAAGATATTCTTGGTATTAAATAAAGGACATACATTCTGGCAAGTGAAGTTAGATGAGTCATCCTAGATTTGGACATATAAATTTAAACAAATGACATTTAGTGTTAGTTTTACTCCTAGGATACTTCAAAGCAATTTCACTTATCCGTGGTGGATTATGAAGTACAGAATTAGTAATGAATGTATGAGCTGGTCTAGGCCTCAAATTATGAGACTTGTAGGCAAGCTTTTGCGAAGAGAAACCTATAATAATGAATTTAAGAATGAAAACTTAGCTTAACCTGACAAGTTCCAAAAATACAGCTTAAATACTTGTTCTATACATATGAGGATCCTAGCCACAATGCTTGTTTGGCAGCAGAGTGGCTCCGTGGGATTAGGATGATAACTGACAAGCTTTGTCAGACTCTATTCCACATTTGGGACCAGTAACTTGTGCAGAGAAGTGCTGGAAGAAAAACTTTTTATTACTGGGAGGACACTTTGTCTTTAGATGTTTCAATGGATAATGCCAGACCTATTTGATCTGTCCCTTTCATAACATTAAGCTATTTATGTTATTGGTGATATTCATCATGACGACCCATACGTGATCCCTTATGCAGTGTCAGCAATATTTTGATTATAGCAAAGTTTTTTTTTATGCAATGAACATGCAGCCGTTGATTGTATTCATGCATGTGTTGCGCGCACACGCATGGAAGCTGTGCCCATAAGCTGCTTCAAAGCGTGGGGAACCAGATATGTAATGTTGAACCTGCAAAGGCAGCAATTTGACATGGCATATAAATTTGGAAGACTTTCAAAAAATGTGTACCTGTGGTATGACAGTTTGCCTTAATAATTGTCTGGTAGCACTTGAAATCACTGTGGTACAAAAAAAAAAAAATCCAATCTTAAACCTACTTTTGGGATCACTACAGTTCCCAGTTCAAATGAAGAGCTTTTCTAAGCTGCATTCATTTTTTTCAAGGATTAACTTGATTTAGGGGGAAAAAAACCCCAACCCACCACCCAACAAAAACTACTATACCTATAAATTTTAAAGCCATTTTCATTGCTTTAGTTTAAAACAGATGCATACTTTCTTCCCTGCCTTGACCCCCCCATCTTGAAAGGTCGGATTGCCAGGACACGGATCGTGCAAAAGGAATGAGATTTAGTCAAATGTAGCAAGAATGATCCATTCTGAAGCCAGGTAATTGTTACCGATATCTCAGAGGACTCGCATCTTCCAGCGTGTAGATAAAACCTTCTCTGCTTACATGTAAATCTAGTAATACTATGTTAAGAATTAGATGGAAAGAAAAGAAATGGAACTGTCCTGCAGCAGATGAATCATGCCTCGCCAATGAGGACTGATACTTGCAGCAGAAACCAAATCACATAACAGGAATGTGTTTGAGGCACTAGAGAAATCACTGATGTCTACATCTGAAACCTAGAACAACCTTGAGAGAAGCACTTTGTGAGGACCGGAGGTAGAGAAGCCCGATTTTCAGTGGATTTGTGTTTCATTATTGAGTGACTTATCTGAATTTATGCTAGGTCTAAGCTCAGTTCTTAAACAATTGACATCAAAAAAAGATGTTATGAACGCTTTACTTTAGGGTTTATACCTTATTACACACTCAGTTTCGCCTGATGTAGATCCTCTGTTAAGTAATGAGGCACAGAAACTGATCAAAGCTTTCCCTGTGGTTTGTGGAGTCACAGCATCTTTCTCTCCCTTGTGGGGTCTGGGTTTATACACGTGGTGAACATGGGGGGGCCCTTTGACTCAGTAAAGATAACTCTTTTCTCTTTGCAGAAAGCTTTTCCTTGAAAATCTGGGAATATAGAATAAGCAGTTGAGTAAAATAATAGCGTACTGATTGAAATTGGCCAGTTAAAACAGCAGGTTGATGATGTGATGGTAGAAGGATGATTTTCCAACAAATGAGAAACCCAGTTACCGTTGGCCCTTCTGAAACTTCCCCTTCTGTGCCGTGCAGGTACCCGAGGCCATACAAAACGCATTGCTTCTAGGGTGGGACTGGTTGAAACTGCTGATATCTTAAGTGAGAAGTGCCCTTCTCCAACCCCTCCATACTCGTCCTTCTCTTTGCTATCATGTCTGCCGAGAGCTGAGGCTGTTGGACACTGCTTGTTAGAAATAGGTCTGCTCTGCAGAATTTGGACATGCTTTCTTGTTTGGCTTAGCATTTTGGGTTGCTTGTGTGCATGTTTATGATGTCTTCTGTCTTAATCTTTTTGAAAGGTGTAGAAAGCATACAAAGCATTAACTACTCATCCTGGGGGAGGAGACCCCAATATCCCTTGATTTATCCCATCTCAAACAAAGCAACTCAGCACAAGGTTTACATGCATGTTTTTCTTCTCCTCTCCCTCCCACCTCCATAAGAATAAGTAATAAGATTTCTCAAGGACATACTATGTGAAGTCTACAGTCGGAAAAATGTTGTAAATGGATTTTTATACAATAAATCCTATAATGGAAGTTATCCTAATGAGCCAAATGCATCTCTTACAGCCCTTCTAAACAAGAATGTCATTGGAAGAGATGAGAATGAATGATCAGGAACAGCAGTGTGTTAATTTCTAGAGTTTTATAGTTCATAAGTACTACCTCATCATAATAGCTTTTGTTTCTTCCTCTACTCACCTCGTATTTTGTGAGGCTAAGAAGTTCTAAATTGATGGACTAAATCTCAGATTTCATGACAGTTTCAAAAGGGATGTTCCTTAGAAAAGTAGTGCATGCTTTTTTAATTTCTGCCCCCCCCCTTCTCTTCCGCTCCCCCCCCCCCCCCCCCCCCCCGTTTTTTTTTTTTAAGTTAGTAAGTGAGAAAGCTAACTACGTACACCCCAGGAGAAAGGCCTGAAGTGGGACAAATGAGACTGATATTCTTGCTATCTCTACCCCTCCCCACCTTAGGAATGCTGTAAATGCTTGAGCAAATTACATCTGTTGCTGTGCTGTTTTCTGGACATATTTAGAAACACAGGATAACCGATGAGGTTTCTGACATCGATATGTTTCTTTATCCCTTTTTAGAAGTATTGTGTTTTTTTTTTGTCTGGTGAGTCCATGAGAGTTTGACATTGGATGACTTTATAAAACATTCTGCTAATTGGATTTGTTAAAATAAATAAATCAAACACTAATTGGAACGTGCCCTGCCATTATTTTTGCTTACTGAATTAGATATAATGGCGTGAAGTTCTTTTTATCATATTTGTGCACTTATTTAAACACCCCCCTGGCGCACACTTCTGCAAATTCAATTATATATTCAAAGGAGGCATTCAATTTATGCAAGGCTGGTTTACATTTAATCCGGGGGCAAGTCTCGGTAACTGATGATAGGTCTGCTCAAGATTAATTAGCATCACTCAGATGAGCAGTGGCATTGTTACAAGCCTGCAGTGTAAAACAAGGGATATTTTATCCTTCCTATGTGAGCCGTTATATGCTTCAATATGACCCTTTTCAGGAAGGAAAGGCTTCCTTTTTGTTTGGGTTTCGTTTTGTGAGAAGGGGTCAACACCGCCAGTATCAAAGTCCTCTCCATTTCCTTTTCTTTTGCCCCAATTGCGTTTGTCAGTGTTTAATTTTCAGCCAGCCAGGGGAAAGACTCCAAGAGCCCAGTTTGCTTCCTAAAATCCTCATTCTTCTTAACAATTTATGAAGATGAGGAACTCCATTTTGGTGAATGTGTAAACGTTTTCATTTTCCTCAAACAGCTTTGTGATGCTGTGGCTAAAATTGTAACATGCAAACCTGGGGTCGAAATGCATTGAGCGGTATATTTTCCTTTCAATTTGAGGATTATTTTTTTCTACGTTAATGAATAGCCCGGTTCTGCTGCCAAGTGCTTATGTTTCAGTGATGGATGATTTTGTATTAGGATGGATCTAACCTGTTTTTGTTCTCCCCCCCTCCTTTTATGTTCCAATATATTTATCTGTAGCTCATATTTAGGTATCCGCATAAGCAGTTTGTCCTAGGAAATGCTGAATATTTAGCTTATGTTGATGTCAGTGAAAATAATACGTCTGCTAGCTTTAGCCTGCTGGCCCGTTTTGGAGTTGCTATCCCTACTGAAGGTAGACACTTGAAATCTCGTAATGAATTTTTAGTTTAAACTGAAATTAATTAGTTGGGGACTAATTGAATTTCTGAGGATGGGTCCCATTAGGTGAGCAGGAGGAGCGCCTGTGCAGGCCTGGCTGCTCTTCAGGGGAGGGCTGGGGAAATAGAGCCCCACTTGGCCCTGAGGCCGGGTTGGTGGCTCAAAGCAGATTTTTTTTTTTTTATTATTTTTTTTTTTTTTTTTTACACAAAAAACAGGGGGGGGGAGGGGGGGGGGGGGGGCAAAAAGCTATGCTTGTGCTCCGGGTGCTGGTAGCAGGGAGGGCTGGAGGGGCGGCCTCGCGGAGGAGAGGCCAGGGCTGCCCTGTGCCGGAGACGGCCCGCCATGGCTGCTCCCTCAGAGGTGTCAGGGAGGGGGCCAGCTGGTGTGGCACCGCGGGCTTGGTGGGGAGAAAACATGTTCAAAAAAAGGGCAAAACAGCAGGAAAAGGGGGAGAGGAATTTGAGAAGCCTCCGGGGATCCAAGGTCAGCGAAGGAGGAGAGAGCGCAGTGGGTCCTGAGTTCCCCAAGGTGAAGTTGGGTGGAAATCCGCCCATTGGCTGCCACCTTCTGCAGCCAGGGCAGGACAGAGACCAGCCGTGGTAGACTCGGCTGGCAGATGTGGACACAAGCCGCTGTGACTGTTAGAGTAACCCCAAAATCAGAGATATTCTGGATGCTGAGATTCTTTCCTTCCCCTTTCTGAAGTTTCTTTCCTGTTCCGTAGTACAACATATGCTGTAATGTGCGAAGACAGGAGTTGCTGACTTTTTAGCTCACACGTTATTATGGCTGTGGGTCTCGCCTGAGTCTTTACTTCACTTTTAATTCTGCTGGTTTTTGACACGCTATAGCAAGGAGCGGATGGAGACTTCCCTCCTCTCGGTACCTGGGATTCCTGCAGCCGCCTGCTTGTCTGAGCCCTTAAAATTGACTTTGGTTTTGTCTCCTTGTCCTCATTTCCTGCAAATTCACCTCTCCCAGTTCCAATTCTGTTGCTTCTAGTAAATTAATCCTTCTGGCTTATTGCCCTGTCGCTCTGTGTTTGGAGGTTTTCTCTGCTATCCTTGTCTTTAAAATGTAGATGTCTTGCTGCTACTTTTAAGGCTCTCTGCAGTTTATCCCTTCCTTCCTTATCCAGTTGTACTGCAAGGGTAGCTTTGACTTTCAGACAAGGCACTTTAAAGCTTCCTCAGGCGTTGTCTCTTACCAGTGGAAACTCCTAGATAATTTCCAAAAGTTCTCACCATATCCCTTTTTCAGCTCCTCCTCCAACTTTACATACCTCAGCATGTCTAAAATAATCTGTTTAGCTGATTATACCGAGGTATTGACAATTGCATTCCCTATTAAATCAGGATGGCTACCCGGTATTTTGCTACTAGTGCTTATTTTGCTTCTGGGACTTTGTAGCAGCACCTGTGCAATTTTCTCTGTGTACATGAGGCCTTCTACAATTGTCTGGCTCAATCAGAGAATTTGTTTACAATCCCTTCAAAGGAATAGCTCAGAGCCAGCGCGGTTATTGTGTGCTGCGGTATGCTGAACAGAGGCTGCATGTGTCTCAAGTTGTGCTATTAAAGTGAATCTATCAAAATCAGAACGCTCCACTCGCAGACTGAGAGTGGAGTATTTGCGATCGTCTCTTGTACCCCCTCGCTGTGAAAAAGGTGACTTTCAGTTGCATTGCATACTCCCACACAATCCAGAAAAGCTTTATTTTTCCCTTAGACGTTTTAATAAGCATGTTTAATATTTTAAACTTGAACTCTTTCACCTAAATTAGATTTAAAAATTAGGGAAACAGTTTAAGTGTAATCCTGCCCTTTTTTGACAGCTGGGAAAGCTTCACAAATACAGTAAATTTAAAGCAAGAATTATTAAAATATTGTAAAATGATGACACTTCAGAAATATTTGCAGTGACTACAGAAACAGGCAAGCCTGCAAGGGTCATAAAAACTGCGGTAGTCAGATGTATTTATAATGAAAATATACAATATATCAAATTAAATTGTTTTTCTTTAGCAACAGAGTATTTTGGGGTGTCAGGTACTGTACCCGAGAAATCCTTCTGGTATATAATTAAATAGAAATAATATACAAAGTTTTGTAGAACAACTTAGAAAACCAGTTGCAGTTGGACTGCGCGTAAAGTCCTTTGACAGAATAAGGATTTAATAAATATTAATGGCACGGTATATATTTGTGTTTGTCACTTATGAGCAGTTCCACAGGAACTGAGACAAGTTTGGGCTTTCTTGGGAGCTAGAAAGTAGAAAATATATGTGAAACCTCAAGAAGGGCCTTGGTGTACCCAGTGCTGGACAGTCCTTATTGCAAAGGAACAGCAGATGACTTGTGTACCGCTGTGTGTGTGTGTGTGTAGGCAGCCTGTGGGAAGGAGTAGAGCGTTGGGAACATCTCTGTGGATATAACTGATTAGTGTCAAGAGCAATTGGCAGTTTGGCTGGCAGAGTGAGTTAGTGTTGCCTTGAGCATTGCTTAGTCCTTGTTGTGCTGAAGTGTTCGATGTGCCCAGTTGACTTGGGAGGACTAGTATCTGCAGAGAAAAATTATCCTTGTTTCCCTAAGAGAGAAAACCAATGCAGTACACAGACTGTTGGTGTGATTAAGGTCTAACTGAAGGACCCAGGCTGCCTGATCTAATGGATCCAGTACTGAAATATGTGTGGCAGGCTAAGTTGGGTGGATGTTAAGAGGAATGTGCCTGAGGACACACCAGCATAGGAATATCCTACCAGGGAATAAACTAGCTTGATTTGTCTGTGTGACACAAGTTTTGAAAATCTGCGTTGGCATACAAAATTTCATTCCACTGTTTATGGGTTTCCCTTGATTCACAAGTGTTCGGGCAGCTGGCAGGTTATTTATGACAGTTAACTACTTCCAAGTATTTCAGGAATTACAGTAGGAAAGATCACTTAGTCAACAGTCTGGAAGGTGTGAATGCTTGTTGCTATCCTCTTCCTGTTAATCTCTTGTTGGCAAGAAGCTAAAGAGCTGCACTCAAAAGTACTGACTTGTAAGACCTAGAGGGAATGGTCGTGTGCCACACAGAGCTTCGTGGTGTTACGCATAAGAGGTGGTTAAAAGGAAAAGGAAGGTTGCACTTTCTGTAGGTGTAACCCAGCCGTGTGTAATTCAAGGCTTAAAAGTGAGGTGAGGATTCACTGTAGGAACAGTGATGCTCTGCTCATTTACCATTTGCTTTCCTTCTTTAATTTTCTTTTTTAAAATATCTGACTTGGAGGTTTCTGTAATTAAGTATCAGTTACTGGGACCCAAACATGCATATTCTTGCATGTGTGTATGATGTACAATTGTCCTTGAAAACGTAAAGATAAGAAGTTGAAATAAGGGGAATTGATCTAATAAACAGTAGCACGGAGCAAAGAAAAGAAAGGCTTCCAAAAGATACAAAGGGTGGAAGTTAAAAAATGTGTTCTGGATAACTTGTCTGCTGCCTGAAATCTAATATGCAGGAAATTAATTTTCTTTTTCCTTTCTTCCCTGTGTAAACTTGGGTACAAAATTTTAAAGTAAATGAACTACTATAAAGAGATATAAATAATTAATACAGGAATGTATTTATTGTTCTTGGTTTTTAGGTGGTTGTTCATTTGATGAGCACTACAGTAATTGTGGTTACAGTGTGGCCTTGGGAACCAATGGATTTACCTGGGAACAGATCAATACCTGGGAAAAGCCGACAATGGATCCTGCTGTCCCAACTGGTGAGTAAGAAGTCTCAACAACAGGGGGTGGGGTGGTGTGCGTATGTATCATTCTTTGAGAAAATCAGCTGTTAGTCCTATATGGTGTGTACTGGGTCTGGGTACCCACAACAATGGGGTAGGATTTTATTCAGTGATGAAAAGACTGTTTTAAATACAAAAGTAGTCTGACAATAGAATTCATAAATGCGAGATGGCTTTTTACAAGGTTTACAATTTGACATCCTTGCTGAATCCTTTTATGCTCCTTATTCCTATTCTATTCCTGCATTTAACAGAGAGAAAATGTTTCAGATATAACATTCCAAGGTTTGGTCAGCTTTTTGCACGTTTCAGAATGAGAGAGCTGTCTTACCTGGGGAGATGCATGTTTGAGAGGCCGGAAACAGTAAAGCTTTGTAATGTCTGGGAATACTGGACCTTCCAGTTAGCATTTAACTCTTAACTGACTGCTTTCACCTCTAATTCTAAGAAATTCCTAAAGAATTGACTGTAGTAGCTAGTACTTGATCAGGCTGGGATTTCAGCCAGTGAAATTTTCATATGCAAGAAAAACATTTCCAGCAGAGTGAGTTACCAGAATATCTAATTTGCTAACTCATATTGAGAACATCCAATAATAACGTAACCTTCCATGTGATACTTGGAATATTCTCCCAAGAGCTCACAGTAATGGTAATTTCCAATAGTTTTGTTTCTCTTTGCAAATTGACATTTTGTTGTATATGAGTTTATATGGGAGTAAGTTCTTTAGCCTTAATAAAAGTGTTGTGGAATGGTTTCTTCACATCGAAAAAGAACTTGTTTTAAGAAAAACACATTAAAATTTTCAAAAAGTCATAGTTTGTCTGTGTTTCTTGCCACCTAAAATAGCAGTTCAAGCCCCTTTAAAGCTGTGGACACAACGGCAAACATACCTGACCAGCACGTTAAGACCTTGATTTCAGTCCTAAGAAAGAAGTGTTTGTTCTGGTTAGTGTATCTCACTCTGAGAAGCGGGAGCTACACGGCAGAACCAGAATATAATGCTGTTCCAGAGATATTCTTAGGCCTGTAATTACTGGAGTAAGACAGTTGTAATTGCTGGCTGCCTGTTAAGGGTACCATGTTGAGCTGGTAGAACAATAGCTCCCTGCTGGAGCCATTGATAGACAGCTCAGTCTTCCTCCCTGTATGCTCCGTGTCAATGCAAAACAAGCGCACAAGATACCAGCCTAGCTGTGGTTTCTCTCTCACCAAAGGTTGGGTAATTTTTGTTGTGGTTTTTATTTTGTTTTTTTTTGTTTGGTTGGTTGGTTGGGTATGGGTGTTTTTGTTTTGTTTTGGTTTTTTTTTAAATTACAGCTTAGATTGGAATTTGTTCGGAATGGGATCTTTCAGAGTGTTTGGCACCTAGTACTGCTTGATTTGGCTATGGCATCCCCAAAGAAGTTAATTGTGAAAGTTGCAGTTTTCTGGTCTTGTCTGTAAGAATGTATTTCATTGTTCTGGGTGGTGTTTTTTTTTTTTTTTTAATGATGGCAATTTATCTCTGTGGTTCCTCTGCTTCTACCCTGTTCTGTCCTGTTCCCTGTGCCTGGTAAAGATTTAGCTAGAGAGAAATGACAGGTCTTTGAATTAATTGATCCCAGCGTGATCTGAAGGAACAGGAACACACACAGTTTTGATGCAGTTTGGAAAGCAGGAATAAATGGGAGGGCTTACATGGCTTGGACTGGAAGAGTTCAATACTTTGTCAACTCTAAATGTTAAGGTAAACCTATCTTCCTGACCTCTAGATGAAGGTGTATTGTTATCTTAAGTACATTGGAACCATGGAGAAATCGATAGATAAACAAAGGTCTGGAATAGCATAGTAAAAAACAAAAACAAAAAACCCAAACTAAAAAACCCAACATAAACACCCCCCCAAAACTACAATGTAATTTTTAACAAGACTTTCAGAATTATTTTTTCTAAAACGAAATGAATATAGGCGTGTGTTTTCTCCCTTAGTACATCATTCCATGATACCTATTAGCACTAATAAATATAGAAAGATGTTAGAGCAGCTGCAAATTTAATAAAGGTTCAGCATCGAATAAGAAATGCAGAAAGCTTTATTTTAGAAAGATGTAAAGGTAAAGCAGCCATCAATTTGGAATGTGCTGGTAAGGAAATATAATCTAAAGAGATCTTAAGGAGCATTAGGGGAAATGACTCAGTTCCTGATGTTACTAATTGATGTCTTAGGACTATTCACACAGAACAATAGACAAAATAAGTAGGTAGAAAAAGATTGACCACAGCAAATGAGTACAGAAGGCTCTAGGAGCAAAAACATGTTTTCAAGAGCTGTCCAAGTCATGCTAACCTTGAAGTAAATTATACTGGTCAATTAGACTGCCCCAAGCTAGCAGAGACGTTAGAGCTGTTATTGATAGTCTGTATTGCTGGATAGAATGGTAATGCATGTTGTTTTATTGGTTACTCATTGAAAAAATCTGTTTTGCGAGAGTAGAAGATATTTGCTTAAAATTCGTGTAGGGGCAAAGCCAGGCGAATAAACTGATGAACAGCACGTTCCGCTCCTACGAGCAGGGACATCTTTAAAACCAGAGTACTAGAACCTTTGGTGATTGACTTTCCATTCCGTGTAATTTCTCCGCTGCAGCTGAAAGCAGCAGGGTGTAAATCCACTGAGCTGCAGGGTGTAAGAGGTGGTAACAAAGAGGTTGTCGTGGAATAAGCATCTTCTGGTGGCCAGCTGTAGCCAGGAAAACTCCTTAGCGCTCCGAGTGGCGACTGGAGTGCCAGAACGCGTAGGGTTCTGAGATCGCAAGCAGCAATGCACATTGTCTTCATCAGGATGATATTTTAGAGACTACCTTATTTTTGTAGCTGGAAATAGATTGAAATACTATATTGTGGAAATGGTAAAAACAAAAAGTGAGCAGGCGTTAGGGTGGTTCGATGGTACTAAGCAAGTCTGCAACGCAGCCTGCTGGGGGACGTTGGCAAAAACCACAGCCTGCCCCCACTGTGGTCAGCCAGCCGACATTACCATTGCCGGCAGAGCTATTTTCTTCTGTAAGATGTGTCGGCTTTCATAAGTACCAGCGGGTCCCTTTGAATTCAACCAAACCGCAGAATTCTGTCCTCCTGAATACTAATGATAATATCTAGCACTTTTTACAGTACTTTTCATCGCTAGATCTCGGAGTGCTCTTCAAAGGAGGTCAGTACCATGAATGAGAGATGGAGTCTATAGTGCTGTGTAATTCTCTGCTGACACAGTGCTGCAAAGGTCTCTGCCCAGGGATGACTTTTCTATTCTCTATTTTTTGAATTAAAATGTTGAAAGAAGAAAAAAAAAGGGCAATTAAACTGCTCCATTAGCAATGTAGAAGTTTGTAGGCAATTTGTTTTACTCCATTACTAGCAAATAAGCTGTTTTCCGTGAATTCTATGATTAATTCCTTAGGGCTGGAAACAGTGTTAATTGGGGGATTAAGAACCAGATGTTTGTTGTTCTGAATAAATGTTTCAAAAACGTGAAAGAAATGAATTGTAGGTATCCAATCCCCAGACTTTGGGACTCTCGTTCCGCCTCCTTGTGTAATAGCAGGAGTGATTATAACAGAATATTCTTTAACAGATGGGTGTTTACTTAAGCCTGAATACCCTCAGTGATGAGTATTCTACAGTCTTTGGGCTGCTTATTCCACTCTGAGTTATAAAGATTCTCAGTCCTTCATTTTCCTTTTTATGACTTCATTATTTTTTGTTCCATCTTTGACTAGGGAGAATAATCAGTTGTTGCTCTCTTTTATAACCTCTTTTATATAGTTGCATGCAGTTAAGTCTTTGTTTTGCAGGACTAAATGTGACCCACTCCTTTTAACCTTTCTTAATTCAGTGCTTCATTTCCTTCCCTCTGCCCTATGCCTTCAGTCACTGCTTTCTTATCTTTTTTGGGTATTTGCCTAAAGCTGTCTTATCAAGCAGGGATTCAATATTCTACATGACAGTGCTGGAGGGGCACAAGACTTCAATTCTGTTATACAAGTTCCAAGTACAGCAAGTAGATTTCTCCTGCTCCTCTTTATTTCCATCTTATAGTTTTCATTCCCCTTTTTCTGTAAGTATTTAGTCTTTATGTGCTGGAATTTGCAAAGCAAATTTGGCACTGTTCCACATGACATCCTGGTCTCTAAATTGGAGAGACATGGATTTGACCTGTGGACCACTCAGTGGATAAGGAACTGGCTGGACGGTCGCACTCAAAGGGTTTTGGTCAACGACTCCTTGTCCAAGTGGCGAGCAGTGACAAGTGGCGTGCCTCGGGTGAGTACTGGGACCGGTACTGTTCAACATCTTTGTCAGTGACATGGACGGTTGGGATGGAGTGCACCCTCAGCAAGTTTGCTGATGACACCAAGCTGTGTGGAGCAATAGACATGCTGGAGGAGAGGGAATGCCATCCAGAGGGACCTGGACAGGCTGGAGAGGTGGGCCTGTGCAAACCTCATGAAGTTCAACAAGGCCAAGTGCAGGGTCCCGCCCGTGGGCCGGGGCAATGCCATGCACAAATCCAGGCTGGTTGGAGAATGGATTGAAAGCAGCCCCGAGGAGAAGGACTTGGGGGTGTTGGTGGGCGAGAAGTTCAACGTGAACCAGCAATGTGCGCTCACAGCCCAGAAGGCCAACCGTATCCTGGGCTGCATCAAAAGAACGCGTGGTCAGCAGGGCAAGGGAGAGGATTCTGCCCCTCTACCCTCTCGTGAGACCTCACCTGGAATATGGCATCCAGCTCTGGAGCCTTCAACATCAGAAGGACATGGACCTGTTGGAAGACGATCCAGAAGAGGCCACAAAAATGCTCTGAGGGCTGGAGCAGCTCTGCTATGAAGACAGGCTGAGAGAGTTTGGGTTGTTCAGCCTGGAAAAGAGAAGGCTCTGGGAGGCCTTATAGCAGCTTCCCAGTATCTGAAGGGGGCCTACAAGAAAGCTGGAGCGGGACTTTTTACAAGGGCATGTAGTGATAGGACGAGGCGGAACAGCTTCAAACTGGAAGAGGGGAGATTTAGAATAGATATTAGGGAAAAAAAGTCGGTATGATGGTAGTGAGACACTGGAACAAATTGCCCCGAGAAGCTGTGGCTGCCCCATCCCTGGAGGTGTTCAAGGCCAGGTTGGACGGGGCTTGGAGCAACCTGGGCTGGGGGGAGGTGTTCCAGCCTAGGGCAGGGGCTTGGAACTGGATGATCTTTAAAGGTCCCTTCCAACCTAAACCACTCTGTGATTCTACAAATTAGATGATGTGAGGTGGGTGTGGCCCTTTCGTTTGTGTTGGATCCTACATGTTATTTCCTTGGGGTAAAGTAGGGCCTGAGCTTTTGTGTCTTTTTGAGGCAGATACGTGGTTAGTACAACAAGGAAATGTGTTGGCTGAAACTAGCCAAACAAAAGTACTGGCCTTATTTTTCATGTTATAACGTTGCAGTATTCCAAGGACCCTGGACCTGCCTGCTCTTGCAGCAGTTGCAGGAATAATATTAATAATGAAAGTATTTAACATTTGCACGTTCAAAGTATTTTACCGTCATGTGCTAATTAACTCCAATGGAGACTTAACCAGGGCTGACTAGACTGAAGTAATTACTTTAATTGTATTAAATACGATTCTACTCTGAATACAAAGCCATCGTGCCATGTGACTTTCTACAGCAGCATTCATTGGTGTTAGATTTACTGTTCATCTCAAGTTTGCTTTTCTGAACTTTCCCCCGCTTCCGAGCTGGCAGATGAGCAATCAGCGCACACAGGCTGAAGGTCTGGCCCCATCTGCCTGCCTGCTCTCTTCCCTTCGTGTGTGTAAATTGGCACTTACTGTAAGCGCTACTTTACTTTGTGTATGTGTGTGTATATATACACGTAGATGTGTATCTGTGTGCACGCTCCGTATCGCTGCTGTTTCTTGCTGAACTGCTTTCTAAGTAGACGTCCTGTTTGCCTAGGAAACAGAAGTTTAAATCTTATGAATTCAGGGATGAGCAAAATGTTTGGAACAAATTGTAGTATTTAGGATATATATACAGAATTAGAGTTACAACACTTGCATGTTACATAGCAAGTGCAAATAGCCTCACTTCGCTTACTCCACAGAATCCACAAATTTTCTGCAAAGAGAAACAGGATCTGTTACTGACCAAAGGTGTTCTTGTGGTAGAAATAGATAAACTTTTATTTTTCTAAGAGTCCAACTTGCTTGCGATGTCTAACTCATGATTTGGAAGATGCAGAATAGTTGTGGCAAATGCCACTGTTCCATAGTTTTATGGACTTTGTGTGTGTATTTCTGTAAAGCTTATCAAGTAGCAGACAACTAGAGTTGCACCAGTGGCTGAGAAGCGCGCACGTAGTGTCTTTGTGCTTCCTCTGATTACAGCTGGGCTAAAGGATTCGGACCGTTTTATGGTAGCTGAGAAGACTTGTGGCAGGTTAGTACCAGGGGCTGCTGACACCACCACTAGCGTTTACAGCAGTTGCAGCGCCATCAGGTCTGGTACCCCCTTCAGAGATGTAGCCAACACTTGCTCTATGATCTTCCTTCCTGAACTTGGAGGAGTCTGTGCTGGATCCTCTTAACAGTGGACATTTTGAGATAACAGTTGGGAAGTTTAAGGTATAAGTGGGTTCTGAGTGCTTTCTTACGTGAGTCTGCATTGCGCGGCCCAGTGAAGTGAACGCGGCCCGAGAGCGGTTTAGTGCGTGCAACTCATCACTGCCCTTGAATGCGTTGCACCACCTCACTGAGAATTTGTAGCAAAATTTCTTTCTTTTCTCTTGCAGCAGAGGATGAGGGATGTGGACTCCTCCCACATCTAATTGGGCGTATTCTTTTGTTCCAGTAACTGGAGGGCTCTCTGAGCTTCTCACTGAAAGAACAGAAGGGTTATCATCATTAGTGTTGCTTCGTGAACTACTCATTTAGCGGGCAAGCATCATAGACATGATGTATATATGAATACCAGATGGCTAAATTCTTCTTGGACTCCACTGAACTGAGTGAAGTTTTATGTTAGTCTCATAGGCCAAATGCTTTCCCATGTCACCTTCCTTTTTGTTGAGCGGCACTATGGAGTTACAGCGTGAATGAATAATTACGAACCAGCTTTCCTTGAGGAAGGTGATAACCGTCTGTCTATGCCCCCAGTGAAGATGGGCAGGATCCTTTAATTTTGTTCAGGATGTTACTGATTTGAAGTTAGTGTTAACCTCTACAAAGAACAGAGAACCTCTGTGCATAGGTCAGACATTTGTGTTTTTTCCTTCAGGCCAGAATGAATGCCAACCGGAGTGAGACTCAACATTTGTAAATTTGAAAGGCGATGCAATAAAATTAACATTTTCCTGTGTCTGAGTGTATTAATTCTTGGTTACAAGAAAATGCACAAACAAACTTGTTAAAGGAATAAATTAAAATTCAACTGTGTATATGATGAATCATGATCCAATTTTGTCTGAGGGAGAAGGAAATTTGGCTCAGCTGTCTGTGTATCATTTTTCTCCAAAAAATATTTTTTGCAGGGGAAATTACTAAGAATGACTCAAATATGCTTCTCCCCACTCTTTCACTTCCATACGAGTAAATACATTAGTCTGGGGATAGGTAATGAACTCAAAGTCATTTCTTAGCTTTTAAGGTCTATGCAGAAAGGGATGTCTTAAAGCTTTCCCTGGTGCATTTTTATTTTACTGTTTACTATGCAGCTTCATGTCTCTGTTTTGGGGATCTTTTTTATAGTTGCAGTTGTAAACAGTTCTTCCCCATTTTTGGAATTTCATCCTTATTTTACACAAACCTGAGGTTTTGGGGGTTGATTGCTTAGTTTCCTGGATTTTAGTGGGTACGCGTGAGAATGTTTAAGCTATTGGGAAAGTGTACCGGGTTTGCCTATTTATGAATATAGCTTTGGCAGGACAGTGACCTTGCAAGCAACTAGAGGGAAGTTTTTCTGCACTATGGCCTTTAATTGCTCTATCTTACTCTGTCCAGTAAGGCCCCCCAAAGCCATTACTGGGGCTGACTGTGCAATGGCTGCTCAAAGCCCAGTGTTAGGATTTAGCTGTTCCTCAGAGGAATGTATTGTCACCCATAGTTTTTTACTATCTCCTCCAAGGTGCGGGTTGTCAGTAACTGAATCATACCTGCTTTAGTGTACAATTTTGCTTCTCCAGGCAGGGAAAGCCAGCAATGAAGACCACCAGCAATTGCTTCTTTTGCACAGACTGGTATCAGAAAGGTAACAACTTAAAGGAATTAGTCTTAAGAGTGACTCTTACCAAATATTTGCTTTCTGTCTTGTGTTTCTGTGTTCTAACATCAAGTAGAACTTTTCTTTTGTGATTAGGCATACTAGTTTGGTGTGGAATAGAAATAGTAAGGGACTATTTGACCTAAGTGCCTGTGAAATTGAAGACCTGTAAATTAAGAATATCACACTTAAAAGCTAAGTTGTTAGCTAGCTATTCCATGAGGTAAGATGCACGAAGAGTTGATTTAATTAAGAACATTTACCCCTCTAGAGGCCTTCTGCTGAAGGGAAATTACATCTCAGTTTTTAATACTTTGTCATTCGTCTTGTAAATGCGAGAGAGAATTTCTCCTTATATGCCACTGGGAGAGGTGAGCAGAAGCATGCTTCCACTCAGATGTAGGTGGTACTTTGGTAGCGGAATCAAGCTTGGTACGGACATGTAGCCTTCTCTGAACACGCATGGTATAAAGAAACGTTATCAAAGGAATCCGAAAGAATGGCTTCTGGGGAAGCCTTTTAATAACCCTGAAGGGATTGCCGTCTGTAGGGAATACGTGTAGTTACTTGCACCTTGATGTGTTAAATGGTACATTTGAACTGTTGTCAGTCTATTTTGGATCCTTTTCTGTGAAAGCGGTCAGAAATAGAGCTGTTTGTGAATGTCAGGACCTTTCCATTATCACCATTAGTGAGACCGTGACACTTTTAAAGCGCTGCCGTAACATCATTCAGCACCGCGCTAGGAGGAAGGACAAGAAAGCCGTCGTTGTACGTGGTTTGCCTCCGTGGTTTCAGTACTGAAGCCTATTAATTGCTCTCAGCACCTGTGGGCTCTAGCAGGAACCTGATGCCGTTCAGCATCTTAGCACACAGGCTGCATTTTTCGTAATCTATTATTTTGAGCTCTGTTAGGACATGCCGTCCAGATGCCAAGTGTGTTAAAACTGTTTTTTGTTTGAGAGCCAAGTTAGGGAATTATATAGCCACACCAGTGGAAAAAACGTTTCTCAATAAAAACTTGTAAAGCTTCTGGAATTGGGAGATAGAAGGAAGAGAGGTTTCTTCCAAGTAGATGAAATCTAGTTTAAATTCTGTTGAAATAACTATGGTTGTGTCGAAATAAGGCTAGAATACAAAGTAAGCTTTGACTAAGATCTTTTGTTTTAAATATTTACTTCTGTGGAAATTCTTTTGATAGTAAGGGTCAGATTGATAATTCAGTGCCCCTTCGCTCATATTAGAAAACTCAGAGCAAGAAGAAGCTTAAGGAAGAACAGGAGTAAACAAGGTGCGTAGGTGGAATTAGGGATTGGGAAGGTCTTTCTGGCAAAGATGGGATATTAAAAATTATGAATGTGAAGCTAGTGGATATTAAGAAACAGAGGAAAAGCGGTGACTAAAGCAGGAAAAAATGTTTGAGAAGGAATAGGTAGATTCTAGTGATACTGAAGGAATTGACAGGATTAGGGAATACTGCGTGAGAGCTTAAGGTATTTGTCACAGAACCTCCTCTCCACTGGGTATTTCTTCTTTGTCCTGGAAGGTTGGTTAGCAAGCTGGAGACGGAAAAATCTAACAGGAAAGAAGTTCCAAGAGAGGAATGATCTGAGAAATCTTCACGGGGCAGATGGCCAAATTCAAGACACACCAGGTTTGAAAAAGGAAAGGAGGAGGTTATGAATGAACAGACAAATGCTGACAGATGAGGATTTACAAAAAAAAAAAAAATGCTGAGGAAATCGTAGGCAAAATTACTCTTCAGAATTGATCCGAGGAAGCAACCGAGGCATTAAATAGGCATTCAAAATAAAGGCTGGGCAGAATACAGGAAAGGCAAAAAGTGTGGTTAAGGTTGCTGCTCAGTCCCTGATGTGCTGTAATAGCAGAGCTTTGCGAAGTCTGCCTGTAGGAGTTTTCAGCTTTTTGCAGTTGCTTAATGTAGTCAGTGGAATTCTCCTGAAGTCCTTTAAATTCAGTGGAAACTGGGTATAATCTCTTACAGAGACTGTGTACTGTGGTGGATTGTCTGGCTAATGCACTCCTTTTTTTTTTTTCCCCATTTGTCTTGCTTTTCCCAGTGAACTCTCGTCTTTCTCCGTTCTTACATTGTTTCTTTTTCCACTTCTATCGCAAAACAGTCACACCACTTAACAGACTCTCAGCATCTGAGTACAAAGATATTCTACAGTATCTAAGATTCCAGTGTTATGAATTATTTAACTAATGCTGTTTCTTTACCATAGGCCTGATTCAGTGTATCGTGAAATAACTGGAAGTCTCCCTACCAGCTTCAAAATAAACAGGATGGGGATTCATAATGAGCAGTGTACACGGTCTAGATTTTCAAATAATTTGCTGTTTCATTAGAAGGATACAGATTGTTTGGATGGAATGGTAATAACAACCTCTGTTCACTGGTTCCATTGAGAACTGTTGCTATTGGGAATTTGTGGGGGGAAAAAAAGAGTTCATTTTTTATGCTTAGGAGATATTAGCATTTGCTATTCCCAGTATTAGATATTTAGTGCATGTAGTTTGGCACATGAAAAATACTGACTTTAAATAAGTCTATTTTCTGAAAGGCATTTATACATGTACAAAAGGAAGTTGATAGCAACAATATTCAGATATTCTCACGGGGAAAACTAATGTATGCATCTCCTGCATAGGCAATCCAACCTCCTCCATATCATTCACCCCTTTTAGAAGGGAGTGGAAACTTGTGGTTGTATTCCTTTGAGATGAAAATCGTAATATTACAAATTATCACTTGTTTTCAGTATTGACTAGAAAAATAAATGCAATTATGTTTATGAATGTTGAAAATTAAGGAAAATAAAGCAATTGTATGTGTTTGAGGATCTTTTCAAATGAAAAGCTGTATTCACTGAATTCTCATTGGCTCTTTTTCTTACTGTCCTGTTTCGTGGTGTGAACTCTCAATTGAACGAACAGCTGCAGTAAAAATGGCACCAGCCAAGTCACAGGGAATTCACAGGAAATTGAGACGTTTCAGGCTGTAACACAAGCCCTTTTGGGCACTCGTTTACCTTGAGAAATGCTTGGCTTTTTATTAGTATAATGTCTATAAACATGGAGAGGTGTCAAGCCCTTATTTGCAGGACTTACACTTCATATTTTGGGGTGGGCCTCGTACAAACAGAACAAAGACGCTCAACTGTAACTGTAGAGAGGGTTTATATTTCAAAGTGTGAAAACAGTTTTTTCTTCTGGCCTTCTGCTTTGGATTTACTTACAGTGGAAGTATGGGGGTAACATGAAGGAAATGTCAGTGTTGATCAGAAGGATATTGTAAGGAAAGCAGAATAGGAAACCTACAACAGAGCTCAGGTGTCTAAGAGCCTCCTTGGTTCATCTAATTCTTCTAAAACATGACTAAACACGAGATCTGACCCACATCCCTTTGATCTTTGAAAATACCGTCTATTGCCGTGTGTGAGTGTTGGCTGAGTGAGGCGGTCTTGATGGGTGTTCATCGAGAGGGCAGGTTCAGATTGAACATTAGGAAGAAGTTTTTCACTTTAAGGGTGGTGAGCCACTGGAACAGGTTGCCCAGAGAGGTTGTTGAGGCCCCATCCCTGGAGGTGTTCAAGGCCAGGCTGGACGTGGCCTTGGGCAACCTGGTCCAGTGGGAGGTGTCCCAGGGCAGGGAGGTTGGAACTGGGTGATCTTCAAGGTCCTTTCCAACCTAAACCATTCTATGATTCTATCGAGTGTTCCTGGCGCAGGCTGGGTGTGGAAGTGTGCGGAAGGAGCAGCCTTGGAGGCCGTGAGCAGCCTGCCATCTTCAAAACCACAAACTAGCAGAGCTGTTTCGGTGATTCATTTTAAGATGCTTTAGAACAAATGTTTTATGTACTGAAAGCTTATGCAGCGGTTCCACTTTTTTCATTTACTTCTAAACCACACATCCTTAACACCCAAGCTTTAAGCAGTGCAGTTAACGTTTCCACAGGGTAGCAGTTAGTGACACCTCCTCACGAGTCAGTCTGCCCCATATGCTCAGGCTTCGCTACTCGCCATTTCGATACCACATGAAAATATAAACACTTCAAAAGTTTCCTTTCACTCAAACAAAAGTTTCCTCTCTTGTTTTCCATGTGTATGAGACTTTTGTGTATGTCTTTTTTTCTCTGCAATAAGCGTCTTCATCTTATAATCTGTTCCAGTTATGGTGGTGAAGATCAAGCTGCAGAGAATCTTGGCAATAAAACCCAAAGCACCTTTTCCCTCACCTCCAGCCTAACTAGGAAATAATCAAGGTATTTAAAAAAAAAAACAACCAAAACCAAACACCACCACCAACAAAAAAAACCAAACTGTAAGCTAAATTATCTTCTTGCTAAATTTGATGCAGTCTAGGGTGACTGAGTGAAGATGTACCATGAATATCGCTGTGCGTTCTCATGGCCAGTTTTACTGCTCCATCTGTCCATAGCAGACAAATGTCTTTCCCCCTTTCAGTTTTATAGGTTTAAGTTGTTTAGCAGCATAGTTATGGGAATATTCAAAGGAGAAATCATAACCAGAAAAAAGTGTTTTAGCTTAGTTCTCATTAACTGTTCATCTAGAACAGATTGTATAGGATGGTCTTCTGGAGTGTGTCTAATTGCTGCAGCATGGTAATTTAATGGGGACACGTTTTTATAGGCTTGTTTAAGTGCATCTGTGCCAACTGACCTCGCAGCTTGGTGTGCAGTGATTCAGCTCTGGAAACTAGAGTTTAAATATAGGATCTCATTTGTATGGCCCCCTTTGAACTTCTTTCACTGCTATGTATGTGTTTGATTTTTATATGGCATCTGGCATCACTGTGATGTCTGGACTAAAACTCTTCACCTTCCATCCTATTTGCCATCCATAAATGTTTGTTATTCTAAAGAAGCCCAGCTTTCAAGTCCAAACAATCCTTTTCCCTACATTTTTACTTTTTTTCCTTATGTTCTGAGCTTTTTTCCTCATATAGCATTCATGTTCCTTAAATTACTTTGCCTGGGAACTAAGTTTTCCTCTTTTACTCAGAGGTATTTTTACATAGCGACAAACCAAGGCGCTTTCAAAAGTCTCTACTCCTGCCGGTCTTACCACACCGTTTCCGTGTGTCTCTTCTCAACACCTTGTGTCCATTTCCTTTCCTCCTTTATTCCCTCCTTCTTTGGCCTCATCCCTCGGGATGCTCTGTCACTCGCAGCCTCAAGTCTAGCCAGACGCAGGTCTGTAAACCCGTTTCCTCCAGGCTGCCGGGAAAAGAGGACACGCATAGTTTGTTGCAGCTCTGCTGAATTGGTACGGAAAGCATTCCTCAGCCGTGTAGCCTTCAAGTGAGAAACAGGATTTCAAAAGCTAATTTGCTTGTTTTCATAGCACGATCTTAATTCTACAAGGGAAAGAAGATGATCTAATCTAATTTAATTTTGCTCTTTGAGAAGAAGGGAGATCACTTGGCCAGCTGCTGCTCTGAGCAAACATGGAGCGTGCAGGCTACAAGATAAGCTTTGAACTTTATCAAGTCTCTCGGCAGTATATGCTAATGTGTGCTGTTGGGAGATTTCTGAAACTTTTGCCTCTGATTGTGTTAATTAGTGTGCTGCTCCGAATGAGCTGTAACTCACTGTAAAATAAGTGAGAGCTGTTACACATAGGGCTTTCTCTATCCCTGATGCTTTAGTATTTGGGCAGGGTGAACTGTAAGGAGGTGTATTTGGCCTGATTTGTGAAATCACAGTACTGCTATTGATTTCGGGTGGTTTTTTTTTTTTTTTTTTTTTTTTTTTTTTTATAACTTTAAGCATAATCTCTTCTATTCAAGCTATTCATTTGTTAGAAGAGTGCGTGCTCCCATCCTGTCTTCGAAGAGGAAGCCTTTTTCTCCCCAGATATTTGAACTTCTAACACATAAGGTAACGAAGCATCTCAGAGCTTCAGTGATCGTACTAAATTTATCTCTAGACAGTGACAAACTCCCTTGAAAATGAAATCCAATATAATTTGTAGCCTTAGGGCTCTTAAACTAATATTCTTCTCAAGTGGATTTGTTGTATTCTTAAATTTGCAGTTTCCAGGTAGAGTAAGTTTGCCAGTATGTTAAGATATGGTTTCACATCTCTCACTTTTGCAACGGTCTTCCACCTTTCTCCTGCAGGCAGTGCCTCAGACCCTCCAAACCTTCCATTAACTGGAGTTTGCCATCTCTGCCTCCATCCCTACTGTGCATCCCCAGTGTGAGATCTGGCTTCCCATGAAATCTAGAGAGATGTACTACAAGGTGCATAGTGTTGGCAGGCATGTGTTTTAGCCGTGTACAGTAATTTAAAAGTCATACATATTTTTAAAAAACTTGGAGCTTTGTCGTGATTACCGTCTTAGCTTATCTTGCCGATGAGCTCATCAAGCTAAGCTAGTATCTGTGGAATAAGCAGCCTGCCTTGTCTCTTTACTTTTCTTGATCTTCTTCCATGCAGTAGTGGTCCAGGCTGTTTGGCAGAGACGTGCCTGTCTTCAGAAAAATAAAACTAACCAGGGGTTAAGTTACAGCAATTCTGTCCTATATTCCTAGATGGACAGCAGAAGTCCATGACCGTTCCAAGAGTGTCAGTGGACCGTTCCAAGTCAGTGTTACAGTGGTTGAGAGACTTCACTGCTGCCCTGTGCTGCAACCTGAATAAGACCCAGGGTGAAAATCAATAATCTGTGAGTTATAACACTGAGGGGGGGTCATTGTGCACAGTACGTCAAAACTGCTTACCCACATTGGGGGTTCTGAATGTATGAAGTTGGTAACTTCAGTCCGTCTCACTGCCTACATTCCAGACTTTCTTCTGTCTTCACTTTTTTTTTTTTTTGCAAATTTGCAGTCCATTAGGACAACAAGCGTAACTTTTTCTTTATTATATGATCTTAAAGATGGTATGATTTCATACATGTGGTTTAAATGAAATAACTGACTTTCTTATCGCCTGTTGTGAGATCCTGGCAAGCCCAGGTCCAGACTGCAGCTTCACATTTAGTCTGGTCCGTTGCTTAAACTTAATATATCACGTGCCTGCAGTGTCCGGGTTACTCTTAGCCCTCTTAGACATCTCTCTAAGTAAGGAGATCAAAACGTTTAGCTAAAATCTTGGTAGTGGCTCAAAGACAAGTGTGAACTGCTCAAAAATTCTTGTTTGGATCTAGACGCGGCTCTGTGAGAGCCTTTCTGATACAGGTAATACTGAGAATCATTTTGGCTTTCTTATTCTATTAACTGTTTATTTAGATTTCAATTTTCCTTTGTTTGAGAGAGACTTACAAAATAGATGAATCATCAACATCCTCCCTCTACAATAAAGAGTTCATACCTTCCATATTAAAAATACAGCATTGCATCAAGTCCTTCATAAGGACTCCGCTCGGTCTCCATCTTTTGTGGAAAAAGAGAAGCCAGCAACATTTCTATCTGAAATTAACTCTTTGCTTAAATTGAAATCAGCCTAAAGATTCTCCACTACTACTTTTAATTAAAGGAATGTGACCCAACACTAGGTGGTTTGATTTTTTTTTTTTTTTTTTTTATCCCCCCCCCCCCTTTTTTTTTTTTAGCTTTTTAGAGAGCAGACTCGATCCTCCCACCTGCTTTTCCTGAATACTTTTTCATTATTCCAAAAGTAATGGCAACAGGTATTATCTCACTTGATGATAAATCTATTTAAAGTTTTCTAAAATTTAGAATTGATTCTAAAATTCTAAAAATCTCAGAAACCTGAGAAGCATGCATCAGGGTCGTAAATGTGTAACTTCAGAACCTATACCGAGTTCAGTGGGCTATGGCAAATTTTCTACAGGCACGAATACTATGCTGGGTTTTATGCACGTACTCCTATACATCTGCTTGAACTGAGAGAAGGTGATAAAAACCTATCAGCCTTAGAGCCTGTTCCATGCTTTATTTAATAGGTGTTTTTTAGGGCATTGACTTAAGTCTTTTTATTCAGTTTACATACACTTACTCCTGGAAGTTCGTTGACCGTGTAGGTGTCTCCCAAGATGTAGCTCTTCCCGTTTGTACCTCTGTCCATCAGGCGTGCTTGGACTAGAGCTGAGTCGTCTTTTGCATCTGTGATACAAGTGTAATTCTGCAGTAGAGTGATTATAGGGCTGTAGAATGTGTACCCCATTTGCAATTAAATGGGTTTTTTTCTGCCATTACCTCATCCTGCAACCTGAGATCCAAACACCAGTCTACATTGTTTTCCTTGCTATTTACATCATCATAAATAATGATGTTTTTACAAACTGATTATGTTTTCAAAAATGCACGCGTGATCACCATTTCCTTCATTTAATGTCTCTAACTGAAAGTTTGCTACAAAAATTCTGTTATTCAGGATAGTGTCACAATTTCTGCTGTGTTTGTTTTCTTTTAGCCTATATTGTTCAGACGGTACAACAGTACTGTGATGACCGCTGCAACACTGATAGTGGAGTGAAATCAAGAAATCCCTGTACGCAAATAATAAGCTATGCATCACTTCATACCACCAGAGCTGAGGCTGCCTTGAGAGGGGAAGCGTTCAGGTGCATAGGTGAAAACTGTAGGTTTGGTAGCCACCTTTAGTAATTAGTTCAGGCACATAAGCTAATTTTTGATTATCTAAAAAGTAAATGGAGAGTTTGGTGCAGAAGCGGAGGAAATGGTTCCAGCTTCAGTAAACACACCATAAGCTGTCTTTTCCATAGTCTTTTTCACTGCAGCTTTACTTCGGAATACTTAGCAGTTCAAAGTACTTAGCTCTCAAAATCCCATAATGAACATTAGATTTTATTTTTTTTTTTTTCCAGGATACTGGTATAACTGCAACAGCAGTCAATCAACATTACAGTAGTGCCATCTTAATGAATTTCTGCCAGGAATGTAAATGAGAAACCATTCTGTTTTAAAAGCTTCGACTAATATAATTAATTGCATTCATTTTCAAGGTGATGTCTTGCTTGTTTGGGGGAATGAGCAGTAGGGGATAAAAAAAAATGGAAATTTCATCAGTGATTACAAAAGAGAGAGTGATTTACTAATTGCCTTTTGCAGTTTCCTGACAGTTTGTATTTCTTACCAGGGAAACAATCTGCCTCAAGTCACTGAAAGCATTTGTGTGTTGAGAGATTAGGATAAGTATACTACAAGTAATTGCTTAGTTGTGAAATTGCTGTTTTCTTTCATGGGACACTACATCTGTCTCCTGTGTTTTGTAGCAAGGGTGGCTGTTCACCCTGTGACCCCTGTCCTTCAGATAAAAATATGTTCTGAAGACCTTAAGTGAGATTTCAGCAGAGCAGGATGTATTGGGGCACGATCCTCTCCTGCTGGGCACAGCTCAACAGAGCCCCGTTGGCACCTGTGCTCGCACGGTTTCAGCTCCAGGAAATATTAAAAAGCAGTGATTTAAATCAATGGAACAAAGGGACTATGGGCTGCTGCAGGTTCTGTGCGTCCTCATATTGCTGCCTTAGCAAAGCTCAGTCTCCCTCAAATTAAATGAACCGAATTGGACTTAGTTGTCTCATTCAGCTGCTCGATACCTAGTAGGGCGGTGGGTCACTTACTGGGATGACTCCTGGTGCCTTTATTGCTTTACTGCTATGAAGTTTCATTGTGTCCTGGAGGCAATATATGATTGTCTAAGCTTGTGAAGAAGCAGATGTTTATCTTGAAATTAAGGGTTATAATGCTGAACGTTTAAGGGAGACACTCCTTTTATATGATCGTAAATGCAGCTGGATCTCCCCCTCTCCAGTTCAAAGCCAGGAACCTGGCTTAAGTTTTACAAGACAAATTTTAAAAGGAAAAATCTTCAGAATTGGAGAACCCTGAGAATAGATGTGATAGGACATTCAGGAATGTGTTTTTTAAGGCTGTTTTGAGCTTTGATACAAAATATATTTGTACTTCTCACAGTTACACTTACTACTTTTAGATTTAAATGTTATGCGTTTCATATCTATAGGAAACTGCCTGTGATATGGCTCAGTATGTCTGGCAGAGCACCTACAGAGATAAAGGGCACAAGAGTTTGGTTTTAATCACAGCATGTATATGATAGAAGGCATACCATCACACAGAAACCATGTCTATATAGTGTAGTTCAGAGTCTCTGTATAACCAAATTCTATACATCAAGATGAGACTGAGCAGTCCCACCAATTTCTTTATTTCTAGGGGAGGCAAACCAGACGAAAAGGAAGCTGCGGTTTTCACCAAATTTTCTGTTGCTGAAGCAGAGTTGGGGAACCCTTGACTAGCGGACCAGAGCTGCCCAGTGTGCTCAAATGTATCCCTAGCTCTTAGCACAAATACCGCTTCTGTCACCAGCTGCTTCATAACAGTGTTTTTAGTTTTCTTCCCCCTTATTTTGCAGTAGCAATTTAGAAAAATTAAAAATTATCAGTTAGAATTTAGAAAGATTTTTCCAATCTTTTTGCTTTTATTTTTTTTTAGTTTTAATTAAGTATTCTAAAGGCGCACTCACGTGAACTAAAGAGATAAGCAACTTTTGAGGGTTTTGGCATAGCAGGAGGGCCTCGTAATGCTTCAGCCCTAATAATTAAGAGGGAATAAAAGGTTAGGATGATTTTTTTAGTTTATGGAAATGAAGTTTTTGGGAGACAGGAGTCAGTTTCCCGTTTAAGATCTCGTTGCTAATGCAGGCCAAGTAAAAGCCAGTGAATGAACAATATACGTCGTTCTTGTTGGAGCTGGTAACTAAGGTAAGGAACAAAGTAACTTGCCTTTTGCAAATTGTCAGCGTCCCTGGCGAAGAATTATTTGAGAGTTGGAGCCAGAACCGACTTCTGCTGAACCTTAAGCATTAAAAAGGTTTCTTCCTAATAATCCTGAGAGCAAAATCTAAAAAAGCAGAGGTGTTTTTTTTTTTCTTGTTCTTGACAGGTATGTTATTGAGTTGCATGGGCTATTAGCATGTAGTAGCAATGTACCATTTGTAAGGTATAAACAAGTATTAAAGAAAAAAGGCAATAAATAACATTTGTGACAAGAATCTAATCCTCTGTACGTACAAGTGAAATTAGTGTGCCTGTAATGATGGGTTTTATTCCAGAGCCCTGTGCGCCTGAGCTGGGGGTGGGGAGAGGACGATAATCAGTTCCCTGACTGCACCATGTGAGCAGGGGCTGAATCGGGGCAATAGTTTCTGCAATTTTCCTTCTCTGCGCTCTGTTACATCCTCACTGGCAGCGTGTGGGTAACTTAAGTTAATCTGTACAATGAAATCTGTTCGATTCTGTTGAATTCTGTAGAAAAACATATTGAACGTAGATTGAATCGTGGAAGTGAAGGCTGGAGCAGGTGTCTGACACGTGCGGGTTCCTTCAGGCATTTCGAAGTTTCACGTACAAATAGAAAAGGTGTCGACTTTGTGACCCGAGTGAATTGGCGGATTTGGATACACGAGCCTGTGGGTTCGGTGAGGCAGAGCCCCTGCTGACGCCAGCAGTAACCCAGTTCCAGGGCGCTTAACAAACCACAACAGGAGCCTCTAAAACATATCAGTAGATAGACAGAAAGTATCAGATGCTGAATAAACAATAAAGGATTGGACAGCATATGGAAAAAGATCACAAATGATGCTTGCTGGTTCACTGAGGCTTAAATCATTTCCCTGTACCCAATTCTATTTGGGAATGAATAAGTAAATATTTTGTACTGCAAGACTGGTTGTTTCTCTCGTTGACAAGTTGACAGTTGTGTTTTTTTTTTTTCCCCCGAAATACTTTTTTCTAAGTAAAATCAATGCAAAAGAGAAGACGAACCTACAAGTAACAAAATGTTAAATGACGTTGCCCTCTACCTCTCTCGCTGTTGTAAGAGTAATAGGATTTGACATTTCTGTGATGATTTTGGAATTATCCCACCGTACTTTACAAGCTGGTTCTGTTGTAAATTTTCTTAATTTTCTTTATTTAAATTTTAAATTTTCTTTATTTTCCCTTTGTTCGTCTGCTGTTCTTGAGGGAATAGCAGGGCAGGAGGGAGTGAAATGGAAGTAGCTCCTTCTGCCTTCTGTAACAAGCTCGTGCATCGCCCCTGTCACCTGAAACGGTGGCAGAAATCTGAAACTGCTTGGGACAGCCGTTCCGCTCTGAATTCGGCACTTACTCTCTTCAATCCCAGTCCTTGGAACTAGCATTTAAAGCCCCTGAGCCCAGTTGAGTTAACTGTTGTGACTGTCACCCGGTTGTTTTTCTTTCCTGCCCAAATGAGATGTCTCCCCTGAAAATAACATGAGTCTTGGATGCAGGAGGCACAGCTTTCAAATGTTAAACCAGATGGCAATTATCCTGAATTAGGCTCTCATTTGCAATACTCCCGGTTTTTGGAGAACTTTTTTTTTTTTTTAAAAGCATTTGTGATTACTGTGGTTTGACATTTAAAGACTTGTTTGCTTTTTAACTGGTTGCTAAAGTCATGTACTGTTTCTCGTGTATTGGAAAGGCAGTGGGATCCTGCTGGGGACAGCCCAGTGGCACAGATGTACAGGAGGGCCCTGGCTTGCTTCTCGTCTATATGGAGCATTAATGGACCAGTACATAGCGTAGATTGTCATATAGTCTCCTGTTATTTCCCTTTAAATGCCATATTTGCTGTATACTATATTTCTCTGGTTTGGGAGCTATTTTTAAAAATTGTATGTAGAGCTAGAATACAATACCTAGAGTATAAGTCAGATGCTTTCATCTCTCTCCTCCTTCAGACAGGAGATACTGTTCTCGTAGTAAATTTGAAGATGCAGAACAATTTTATTTTTATTTTGTAGTGTTTCAAAACAAAATTGTTATTTGATCAATGAGAAGAGTAATGCGGATTTTTGAAATGTGAATACTGATTTCAGAAATATAAAAATCTAAGGGGTTCCTGTATAATTTCTCTGCAACAAAGGAAGTCAGCTCCTCTGGATCAGGAAAATGTGGAAGACAGTTGCTGCCCCCACAGAATTGTTCTGCCTTTCACAGTGGCTCTGTGATCATTTTGGGGTTCAGAGTACTGCAAATTGAAAAATAACTGATCAGGACTGTTTCATTCCAATGCCTTCATGATGATTTTTCCGGTTTGCAAAACTCACAGATATTTCTACGTGTGTTCTGATTTGTAAACTCACTTTACTTTTCATGTCCTGGCACAACCCCCGAGAAGACATTTGAAGAGCAGGGCGATATCAGGTGACTGTTACTCTGAAAATTTCTGAGGAAGTGGGAGTTCTGTTGCCTAGGTCCAGGTTTGCTATTCAGATGAGTTTTTTTTGTTTTTTTTTTTTTTTTTTAAATCCTCCTAAGAAAAGCTTCCACTATTTCCATTGATTTCTAGAGGTAACTGTATTGAGTTTCTTGTTCTATGCAAGGAAATAATCTCTGAAAATTTCTGGAGCCACATCTGGCAGGGGAACATTTAGAATGAGCATTGCCTTTTATTATTCAAGGTGATGAGCAATTCTCGGCTTCCTTTCAGTGCCTTGCTAAAAGAAAGACTGTCAAGCAAAAACAAGGAAAAAAAATGTAGCTCCTGAAATAGGAGAACTTGACTGAATAGTTCATCTAATCTTGTTCCTTTTGAGGACAAGCTAAACTCTCATTTGTTTGAAGTAACCTGGTCATCAAACCCAATATTTTGTAGCTACCAGTCCAGAGAGGTCTTATTATCTCTGAGATAAGTTATCTATTGGAGACATCAAATCTTCTTTATCTACCAAAGTCAACTTGATTGTTATTCATAATCTTGCAAAAAAAATCTTGAATGAGAGAAATCTTAAATAAAAGCACCTTCTACTCTTAATTATTTCTTTTAATGATAGACTCAACATTTGCTTTGACTTACGGTGAGAAGAGGAGATGATAAATAGGAGCGAAGAAAATTTCTTTCCAGCTGATGTGGAAACCCATCTTGTATATCAAAAATTATTAAAGGGCTGATGGTAAACGTTTGCTTTTTTTTTTTTTTTTTAAACCTTGCATTCCAGTGCTGAATATGCAGAATATAATCAACGGTTTCATTTACTATTTTGAGGCACTTATGAGAATTTTTTTCTTTATCAATTTAAAAATCTCATAAATAGAAATTTACAGAGGACTTTCAGCAAGTGCTCAAGGGATTCAGGTACTTAAATCCCATTTTCACAGATGACTCAATGTTTTGAAATGTAAGTCCTATTGGTATGCTTTCTTTGTCTCTCTTAGGTACTTTGGAGAATGTTACATATAAAGTATTTATTTGTAGCCGTAGACTGTCGTAAGTATGTGCAATAAGATACTGAATATTTCTAATATAATTCCTATATATATAGGAGTAAGAGGCCACTGACAGGATTCCTATGTCACAATCAGTGAGTTGATAACAGGGTCAAAATGTTTAAAGATGCAGATCGAAATTTTAAAACAGGAGATGGGAAGTTGTGAAAAGGTTGTGCTCTTCCACATTCTCCTTATCCAGATGTGAGGTGAGATACTAAATGCAAGAGGAAGTCAGCTGTTGAATTTGTGTTTGAATCTAGTTGGCTTGAGTAGGTAACAGAAATAAAAAGTGGAGTAGTTCTTGTGTAAAAGTGGTGATAAAAGAATAATGAGCATAACTTGAAGTAGGGGAAGGAATTGCATCATCCTCCAGGAATGAAGGTTGATATTTGTATACATCAAAGAAACTAATTAGGAGTATTTATGGAGGAGGAATTAATTGAAGATCTGAAATTGATGTGTGAGCTGGGCTTAAATGTGTCTCTGGGCTTAAATTTCACCTCTTTGCTATATAGCAAATTGTCAAAATGGTAACTCCTGGAATTGGCCTGTAGAATTTCTTACAGGGATATGACTGGGAAGTCTGTAGCAAGATGCTGAAAATACAGACTTAAGGTTTTGTATAAAGGTTATTTATAATCAAAGGAATAAAAAAGATCAGAACTTGTTCCAGCCTAGAGGTTAGGACAATATGTGATTTGGGAGTTCTAGATAAATGTAAGGCAATGACGCTGTAGAAGCTGAAAACAAGGGGAATATAAGTAATCATACAGTTAAAAAAAAAAAAGGCAATAATAGAGAAAAGGGTTATAAAGTATAAAGCTGATGTCTTTAATGCATTGCTCGGCAGCACTAAAAGCACAATGAAATGCAAACAAATTGTGGAATGAATGAGTAGAATGAGTGAAAATCCAACTGTCTCTTCAGGGCTGCTGGGGTGACTGCGCTAAGGGGAACTCACCCTATTAAAGAAAGGCTGTTAGAAAAGAGATGAAGGTGCAGCAAAGGTCAAACTGGAATGGTCTGGGGTCCTGGGGATCTAAAAGTATGAAGGGAGGTTGGAAAAATATAGGTTTAATAACCTTTAGAAAATAGAGGTAGGAAAAGCGATTAACAGGGGGCATCATTGAGTTATAAAGATGTTCTGCTGGGAATAAAATGGGCAGATGCTACAGGAATCTCTGAGCTGGTGATACATTTCAGAACAAGGCATTGTGAACTAGAAGTGAGAGAGGACTATGCACATTAATCACAATTCCTCGGAATAAAGAGAAATACATCAAACGGAGATTTTCAAGGAGAAAAGTAGGGTAAATGCTTTAAGGGCTTTTAAAACCTTAACTAAGCTGTAACTTTCAGTGTGGGGAGGTAGAGGGAAGCAGCTTTCCACCAGCCTTTTACTCCATAAAAATTTCCCAAACTTTCTTTGCAAAAGCATTTTACGCATCTTCTCTAGTTGGAATAGTGTTGGAGAGCGGAGATTTTAAGGTTCGTGTGGCTACTGGGATTGTTAATGAAAATCCAGGCTAAAGAGGGGAGAGAGACTCCGAAGTTACACTGAAAAATGAGCATCGCTTTAATGTTGCTGTTGAACTGGACCTTCCCCCACAAGTTTCTGTGTGGTAGCTCTAGAGCTGTAGCGCTCTTTACATTTTCTTAGTAGAAGCTGTTCTGAAGACACAGGCATCCCAGTCACAAAGGGTCTTCTGCAAATAGACTTTTGTAAGCATTCCAGGTTGTCTGAGCCTTGCGCAGTACCTGCAGTGCCAGGCAGTGGACTTCTGTAACAGCTGTATGTTATCTTTCTAAAAAGGCTACACAGAAGGATTCATTCACGGGTAGAATAAAAGTTTCTAGAGCAATGTACTCTTTTTAATTTAAGAGGAATGAAATTAAAAGTGAAACTTTATTGCTTGAAGTTTATTTCCAGCTGTCCTACTCGTCAGTCCCAGTTCTTCAGTGATTATGGGTTCACGTAGCAGTGACAGTGCTCCAGTATGCGCTTTAGCCCTGTTGTTTTAGTCAACCTTTCCCAACTGCAGAACTCAACTGAGTTTGTTGCCTATATTTCTTTAGTAAGGAAATATGATCTGCAACGCTGCACTAGTGACAAAAATAACATACGGTAGGGCTGAAGGCAAAGAACAGAAACCAAGTTTCCTTTTTGTATGAGTTTCCTTCAGCATACATGGTATCGTATGTGGTACTGTTGTGTTTTCCTAGTCTCTGTTCTCTTTTTAATTGACTGCTTTAATTGTATGTTAAGTATCCGTTTAGACTGCAGTCATAGTCACAGCAACGCATTTGGTACATTCTGTAGATCCTAAACATTACGTTTGGCCAGTCTGTGTGTTCCTCCTGAAGTGGAGGAGTATTTTGTGGATTTTTGGTGCTAGTTTGACTAAGAGACATTCTGCTCATTAGCTTGTCTAGATGCTTATTGTTTATATGTCAAATTTTTCAACACTTGTACAGTTGATGTCTTTCAGGCTGCGAAGACATCACTTTGTCCTGAAGGAGTGATAGTTGTTTGTCTTGGTGGATAAGAATTAACATAAGGATCTTGATAAACAGTAAATAGAACAAAGTCATAAATATTGATTCTGTCATAATAAAAAACTTTATTTTTTTTTAACATGTTTCCAAACTAATTCTTGCAGGCAAAAAGTAGCATTTAAGCATTCTTTTTGTTCATGAAACTGTCAGTTTTCCCAGAATGTGTGCTTCAGACATCTGTACACAAGAATGCAATTACTACACCGTAAAATTTTCTGGTGATATTTGAGAGCAGAGAAACATCTGTTTGACCATGTTGTTTGTTGGACACTAGTGGTGGGAGTGTCCCTCCTTTTCCACCTGTTTGTCCTGACTTGCCCATGTACGTTTGAATATTTTATCAATTCCATTGAAATGACTCCCGTGGCAAGTATTTCATCATTTCTCACAGGTGACTCATAGATGAAGTTGACTTATCTTGGAGAAAATATTGTGGAATATCCAACATAAATGTTACTTTGATTAGTTGTATCTCCTTGGAGGATTGTTCTATTGCAGGAAGAAATTTTAAACATCCTCTGTCAAGTGATTTTTCTCTTTATAGTATTGACAAATGCGAGGGATGGGCTACCATTATCTAGAGCTGTGTTGTTACACAGAATCACAGAATGGTCAGGGCTGGAAGGGCCCTCCGGAGATCTTCTAGTCCAACTCCCCTGCCCGAGCAGGGTCACCTACAGCAAGTTGCACAGGATGGCATCCAGGTGGGTTTGTAATGTTTCCAGAGTGGGAGACTCCACAACCTCTCTGGGCAGCCTGTGCCAGTGCTCTTGCCAACCTCAAAATAAAGTCCCTCCTCATGGTTGAGATGGAACTTCCTATGGTCACGTTTGTGCCCGTTCCCTCTTGTCCTGTCACTGGGCACCACTGGAAACAGACTGTTCCCATCCCCCTGGCACCCGCCCTTGAAGGATTTAGAAGCACTGATAAGATCCCCCCTCAGTCTTCTCCTCTCCAGACTGAAAAGCCCCAACTCCCTCAGCCTTTTCTCATAAGAAAGATGTTCTAGTCCCCTGATCATCTTGGTAGCCCTTTGCTGGACCCTCTCCAGCAGTTTCCTGTCCTTCTTGAACTGGGGAGCCCAGAATGGGACACAATACTCCAGATGTGGCCTCCCCAGGGCAGAGCAGAGAGGGAGGATGACTTCCTTCCACCTGCTGGCCACACTCTTCTTGATGCCCCCCAGGATGCCATTGGCCTTCTTGGCCACCAGGGCACATTGCTGGCTCACGGGCATCCTGTTGGCCACCAGCACTCCCAGGTCCCTTTCCACAGAGCTGCTCTCCAGGAGCTCAGCCCCCAACCTGTACTGGTGCAGGGGGTTACTCCTCCCCAGATGCAGTACCCTACACTTGCCCGTGTTGAATTTCATAAGGTTCCTCTCCGCCCAGCTCTCCAGCCTGTCCAGGTCACGCTGTATGGCGGCACAGCCTTCCAGCGTGTCAGCCACTCCTCCCAGCTTTGTGTCATCAGCAAACCTGCTGATGGTGCACTCTATCCCTTGATCCAGGTCATTGATGACTGTATTGAACAGGACTGGACCCAGTACTGACCCCTGAGGGACACCACTCGTTACTGACCTCCAGCTAGACTCTGCGCCACTAACCACAACCCTCTGAGCTCTATCTGCCAGCCACTGTTCAATCCACTGCACTTAACGTAAGTAGTTCTACAGTACGTGGTTGTACTGCCGCACCTCTGCCCTAGGATGAAGGACTGTGCTATTCACCAGTACAATAACAGTAATAGAACATGTATCTCTTCTGGAAGGAATTTGTATGTTCACTGTGGCTCCCTCTGTAGTAGAAATGAAAGCTCTTCCCACCCCAGATTTATTTTTGGGAAGTCCCTCAGTTTTGTAATGCATCTTAATCTTTCAATGTTTTCATCTTGCCTCCAAAAGCGTGTTGTGAGGAGTACTTTGCAGACTGGCCCCATGGAGAGCTGGTTACTGTGGTCCGTTTCTTCTTCCAGTAAAAAGTGCTCTTAGGAAAGGTAGAGATGATCATTCAACAACTCTCGGTCACTGGTAAAGTACTGGCTTTGGTGGGCTTTTGGTGAAACCTAGGATTAAAGTGTGAGCCTTCAGAATAATTTCTAGGGAAGAGATGGGTTTGTGTGCTGTCATTGGGCAATCTTTCTGCAGTCTTTGTGGTGTCTGTTTGCCGTTTGAGGTCTGCCACTTAGGATGAGGTCATAAAGCGCATTAGCAAGGAAAGAACTACACTGGAGAAATGCTGAGGATTTGTGCTTACTTTCATGATCTTCATAAATACCAAATGCAGCATTGTATCCTTATGCTAAACTGAAACTAAATGGAGCTTTGTGGGCTTCTCTGGTTCTATGATGGTTTTGGTTTGTGGGGTTTTTGGTTTTGTAATTTTTTTTTCCTTTCTCATTCTGAAATTTACATCTTAACCAGCAGGCCAGACTCTCACAGGGTGGTTTCAGAGTATGTCTTCTCTCTTTTGGCTTTCTTGGAGCCTGGCCAGTTTGCGGCAGTTGAGGATTTAATTTTTTTCTTGAAGGGCATGCCTCTATCAACTGCAGTTGTTTTCCCAAGGAAAAGAAACAGTCATTTTTCCCATTCTGCAACCTGCCTTTCTCATTCATGGCGCTTTTCAAAGGTCATAATATCTTAGCACGTTCTAAATGTCGCGAAGGATTTGAGTAACTTCTACTTCAACATATGGTATTTATCATCAGTGAACAGCGCTACAAATACTGAGAGCTGAAAGCAAACTGCATGACAGAGTCTAGGCAGAAAGTAAATTAGGTGGGGAAAAATTAAAAATGTGGAATTAGTGGAAGAGTGAGATAAATCAATAAACCCTTTTTAAATATTTGGATAAAATAATACGCTTGAAATGCCCAGGAGAAATTACTGGCTTGTGCTAAGTCCATGCCCCACATTTATTTAGTTTTGTCTTCTGCCTGTTTGCAATGTAATAATAAAAAAAAATAATAGTGCACATTTGAGGTAATTTTAAGTAATGACAGAAATGAATATTTGCAATTTAAAAGTAATTGTCCTAATTAATAGCCAGAAGACAAGCCAGGTTAAATTTGCTTGTGGTCAGAGAAGGTCTGTAGCCAACTGGAGAAGGAAGGAGCGTTTCCTTTCATGGCCCCAGAAAACCCTGTGTAAACACAAATTATTTATCAAGAGCACACAGGTCGGAGAGGTACTCGGTACTTAATGGGGTTTTGTGGAATCTGTTTCTTTTAATTTTGCTTATTTCCAGTTGTTGAAATACTCTATTATGCATGAGTGCACTATGACTATATATATAGGCATTTCCTGCTGAGGAGGGATGGAACAGGCAGGACTATATGGGGACTTAATGAATTTCCATGTAGGTTGTTCTGAATTCCAGTTTGACTGTTGAGTTTTTCTGTGGGAGCGTCTGACTCCAGCCTTCCTCGACTCAACTGGTGTAATTGGGTCGCCAAGATCTACAGCGGCACTCTTAAGGATGCAATTGTGCTTCCCCAGTTGGCCTTGGCAAATAGCTGAATGCCTTTTCATAGTTGGCAAGGAGATTGTTTTGAACACTTGTCCATACCTCAGAAAATGGGGGGGGGGAAAAAAAAAAAAAAAAAAAAAATAGCTCAAGTGTCCTGGAATGGCATTGAAGCCACTTGTGGAGGTAAATGAGTGACTTGTAGAGGTAAACGAGCAGCTTGCAAGAGGCCAATTCTTCTCTACTTGCAACTCATTCTGCGTATCTGGCTGAGAAATTAATGCTTATTTTACTGTGCCAGCTGGCCTCTCTCACTTCACGCGTTCAGTGGAAAAACACTGCGCTGTTCGGGGCTTTGGTATCTCATTGAGTGCTTTCTGGTGCAGCAGGTCACGGAGAAGAGATAATGGTAGGGAGCTGTATGGGATTTGTACTTGCGGCGAAACTGCTTTCATTTAACTTGTGACTTTTTCTGCCACTCTGGTCTGACCAATGTTCACTTGTTCACTTTTGCCCAAACAGTATAAATGCTGCACGTAGTTTGTCTTAATCACCTCAGTCTTTAGCTTCAGCCCATTGAAGCAGACGTCAGAGGCTGAATTTCCCTTACAGCGGCAGGAATTAGGACTCTTTAGAGGGTCACAATTTATCACATGCAAGTGCAATGTGTCTGGCTTCGCTCAAACTGGACATTGTTTGATTTAATTGAACTCCGTTGCTGTGGGGAGGTAGTTGCGGTTTGCTCTCACTTTCCTGGGTATCCAAACCACAGCTGTTAAAAGGCAAAATTAAAGTGGAGTGAAAAACAAAACTGCCGAAGAACAACACGTTACGGGAGGCAGCTTATCCCTATATGTTTTACAGAAATAGGACTTAAGTTGCCAGAGGCATTGTTTGTGACTACAGCTGAAGTTGAATTCTCTAGAGCATGTAAAAAACTAAAAAATGACACAATATAATGCACGATTTAAAGCTGTAGACAAGCACAGAGCTGTTTTTGTCTGGAAGCAGAGACAGGATCTGTGGTATTTTAGAAAGAAATCACCTTGGATGAGTGACATGTAGCTCTAATAGCCGCGTCATGTTACTGTTCCTTAGCTGTGTTCTCCGTCGAGGCACAGGCTACATCACAGTCCTGAAGATTTAAACAGCTATTTAGAAGTGTGTTAGAATTTTAAAAATTCCTTGAGAAACTTAACGTGTGCTTTAAAACCAGCATCTGCAATATATCCCAGCACTTGTTTTCAAATAGCTGTTACAGGAAACTTCTGTGTTTCCATGCTTTGTTGCTCTTTTGTGAGCTGCCAACATAAATGTTTTCTGTGTGGTTGTGAGATGGTGATGGTGGAGACACACGCAGTGCAGACATGCTGTTGCCCAACATCCCCAAGGATGGCAAGGCACAGCTACTTGTGATTGTCCCCCTTAGATCTGCTAGAAGAAGTTACCCGTTTTGATGACTTGCAAGTGTGTTTGTGTAGGATCTTAGTTTAAGTCATAAGCTATTACGTGTTATTGCAACAATACCTGGCAACTTTCTTTTCTGGTCATATTCCAGTAAGTGGCAAGAACGTGTCTCCTCTGGGGAAAAATTATGGAGGGTCTCATACAAGGATGCTTGTGCACCTTTGAGTGAGGACATGGGCTACATTGGGTGCAAACGGATCAGAATAGAAGGAAAGGCTAAAGGAGTACTGGAGACAAGCGGTGTGCTCAGTGGTATGCTTGAGCTACTATTTTTGAGCTAAAACATTTCTTAAAATAAGCTTGGCGTTGAGCACCAAATTAAAGATTTGCTATCAATATTTCAGACCCTAAATCTGTTAAAATACAAATACTTTTAAGGTGCTGACAATGTATCTTCTAAATGCACAACATTTAAAACCAAAACAAAGTATTAATTTTCTTACAATGTTTTTTAATTCAAATTCTCCAAAGGCGTCACTGTTCACAAAGTACGTTGGGAATACGGTTTTGCTGTGTCTTTCTTCTCTGTGCATTTCTTCATCTGTGCTTTCTTCGCTATGGTGGGTTTTTTTCCAGATGAAATCTATCGCTAAGGCAAAATTGCTGTTTCTTTCTGCCACTTTAAGGAAAAGATTGGTTGAGGAGTTGGAAAAAACAGATCTTTTCTGCAAGTACTGCTCCAGCTCGCAAAGCTGCTACAGTCCATTCAAAATCTGCCTGCTCCCTCCGGCGCTCCGGTCAGACCCTGCCTGCCCTGGTGGGTCTCATGCAGTTCTAAGGATGCTCTTTGTATTCTCTTGAGCAAGGCCAAATAGAAACCAAACTGGAGAGAGTAAGAGAAATATTGGGGAAATTAGTCACCATGTGAGTGGATTTGGGTTTTTAGGGGGTGGGAGGCTTAGAAATTTGGGCGAAAGGCTGTTAATGAGAATTCCAGAGCCTGCCTGAAAAATCTGTCTGATATTTGCTATTTGTTGTGGAAACAGTTGTTGCTTGCTTGTAAAAGGCTCAGCGCTCCAATCCAGGAATAGAAACGGCGCTTTTGTTGCTTAGAGGCACATGTTGCGATGGGCAGAAATGAACAGCGAGTAACCCATCAGCTGAAAAATGCCACATGCAGGATTCAGGCTGTTAGAGAGCCCAAACAAATTCATAGGTGTCACGCTAGGGTGCTGAATAATTCACGAACAAGAAAAGTGGCCGCGTTACTGGGTAAACCACTCGTATGAGGTTTTGCTCAGCCCCTTCTCGTGGTGGGTGACCTACCAGCTTGTGTAATTCCCCCCACACCCTCACAACAACCTTTTTTGTTTCGTTTAACTGAGTAGCTGTGTCCGGAATTCAACTGGCATCCATAGCACTCTGCCAGAATTTCCCAAGGAGCTGAGGCATGGACCTCTCTGATCTTTTCTTCAACAGATGGCTTAGCAGGGAGAAAAGCATCTCGTTAATGCCAGGATAGCCGCTTATGCTACTTCCCCAAGATCCTGCTACCATATGAGCAGGGAGAAAGTAATGCAGAGCATTTGCTGTGACGTTCCTTGGAAGGGTTTGTGGAGCAGTATGGGGTGGAAAGCTGATCCCACACGGAACGCTGGTGTGAAGGCCTGGGCGTTTCTAATGCTTTACACATTTTTCTGTGGGTTTTTTTCCTCTCTGAGAGATCCTTCCCACCAGGAAAGTGTAAGAATATCAGCGATTTATTCATTTTGCTGAGCATAAGATCACTCTTGCTGAGATTAAATCTTCCAGGGAGTTCCAGTTTCATGTCTGTTTGTTTTTTGATGTGGCGGGAATAAGCAGGCAGACTCTGGCCTTAAGGGGCACGGAAGGCAGCTGGCATACGAATGGCAGAAGCAGCTGAACCGCTCAGATGTTTGACTCATTTCTAATGTAGTATCACCTCCTTTTTCATTATTGTATTAGAGTTCATTAAAAAGACTTGGTTCTTTGAACCGGTTGACACAATATTCACTGAAATGTTTTGCCCAGCTCCTGAAACGAGCTTGTGTTTTAATAAGTGAAGCTCGAAGTCTGACCCTTGGTTTTGAAATGCTCTGCGTCCTCTGGTAGCACATCAGTACTGGGGAACAAGCTTGTAATTGGATTTTTAACAGATATGAGTGTGTTTTAAGCCCGTCTTGAACTCCGTGGATGGTGCTGATAGAACATACCAGTAAATGGGGATGAGGCAGGTAAACACAGGACTTGGAGCATAACAGTCACTCCGCATCCCCTAATTTCTGAAGGAGTCTCTGGGATGCTCTTCCGGCAAGCGCAAATTAGCAGAGTCAGACAGCTGCTGGAGATAATACTGGTGGGCACTTCGAATGAAGGTTCAAGCGACACATAAAGACATTCTGGATTTCTTCTTTTCTATTTCATTATTCAATATAGGAAATCAATGTATTTGGGTATGCTGCATGCGTTAATGAGGTGTTACTCGTAGCATCTGGATACCTTGTGAGGCAAAAGTCCCAAAGAAAATCACACATCAAACCTAGGAGTTAGCACGTTGAGATCAGACAGTATCAGCCTCAAAAGAGCTTCTTGTGAATGTCAGTAATAGGACTTGGCTATTGTTAGCCTAATGACTTATTCATTAAATAGAAGAAAACCTATATGGACAGAACAAGATAAATCCATGTTTCTTTGCAAACGTATGCATAAGCACATACTTCAACAAGTGCTATAAAAGTATGTACTCTTCCCTAAGGCTGTCATAAAGGACTGAATTATGCTGCTATGCGATGTGGCGGGTATATATTTGAGCAATTCTAACTTTAGAACACTTGGACATGTCTCTCCATTAATTAGGTCTGTTGCATTTGTCTTTAATCAGGGAAACTGCCCTGGTTGGACACTTTGAGGAAGGACAACTTGTTTTCCTTGCACACCTTTTGTATCTGCTATCAATTTTGGGACGTTTATGTGACGGGGTGGGAAGGGGCAAATCCCCAATGAAATCGAGGACAGTAAAACATCAGGCAAGTGTCTCTACTACTTTGTGAAAGACAGGAAATTCTGAATTTTATAGTGTTGGAGGTGGCTTCAGATCCTTAGCTTATTTAAAACTTGTCTTTGCAATAAATTTTCTGGTAGCGTATCTTCAAGAAGTAGCAAAAGTGATTCTCAGTAGCTGAATAGAATTTATGTTTCTTGCGTTGTTTTCCCTGTATAATAATCCTCAAACATCTTTAGTTTGAAGGTTTCCAGGTTGATAACTAATTACCCAGCCTTAGAAGAATCGCTGTAAAATTATTCTGCAACTGTTCACTCTGAGATTTCTTGTACTATTTTATTTGAAAGCATTACAGGCTAGCTGATTCTAAAGAGAAAATACCAGACTAATTAGTTGCTTATCAATGGGGATGTCAATGTCTATATTCTTTATCTGAAGTAAAAAACACAGTCTCACACCCATGAAGTATATAAACTAGTAGGACTAATTCCAGGGTGACCGTAACATTTGCTGTGTCTTTGCTTTGAAGGAAGAACTCTTCTCTCAATATTTACGTTTATTAGGGAAGTGTTGATTTTGAAGCAGCTGGTGGGAGATTTTCGTGAGGAGAACTGATTTCATTACTTCGCTCCTGCACCAGGCGTTGGAGTCGTCGCTCCTGGTTGTGGACTGGTAGGCTTGAGGCCAAAGCGGTTTGCGGTCTTCTGTGGCCGCCTTAGCTGTTTTGTCAGCCTGAGCGAAGTGAGTGTCACTTCACGTGTTCTTGCTGGCTGCCAGAACTAAACAGCCGTGGCCTGAGGAGTGGGTCCTGCAACCCCTGCCCTGCCACCGCCGCCGCCTCGGCGTGAGTGGCCTCAGCTCTGGTTTCGCTGTGGCTTCGGCTGTGGCCGGCTGGGAGTTTTAACAGGGCGCTGGGCATGGTCCGAGCTGGAACAGCTGAGAACGGGCAAATCCAATGCAAAAGGCGGTGTTTAAATGTTTGTGAAGAATTTGGGTTGTTTGGGGGTGGGAAAGCTGAGGGAGCGGGCTCAGCGGTGGTGGTCGCTAAGTGCCCAGCAGCTCCCCTGGAAACTCGGTGTCCAGCTCTGCCCTTCCGTGGCGGGATGTCTCCATGTCATACTGCGCCTCGTGCTTGGTTGCATCATGTTGAGGAGGGAAAACTGCGGATTGCAGCCTGACTTACCTGTTAGAACATCTTAGGCATCAAAGTACTAATAACCGTGGCTTCCAGAGCTTGATGAGTAAATAAAATTCACGTGATGATACCAAACTGGGTGGGGTGGCTGACACCCCAGAGGGCCGTGCTGCCATCCAGCGTGACCTGGACAGGCTGGAGAGCTGGGCAGAGAAGAACCTAATGAGGTTCAACAAAACCAAGTGCAAGGTCCTGCACCTGAGGAGGAAGAATGCAAAGCACCAGTACAGGTTAGGGGCGGACCTGCTGGGAAGTAGCTCTGAGGAGAAGGATCTGGGGGTTGTGGTAGACAGTAAATTATCCATGGCCCAACAATGTGCCCTTGTTGCCAAAAAGGCCAATGGAATCCTGGGCTGCATAGGGAAGAGTGTGGCCAGTAGGTCGAGGGAGGTCATTCTCCCCCTCTACTCTGCACTGGTGAGGCCACAACTGGAATACTGTGTCCAGTTTTGGGCTCCCCAGTTCAAGAGGGACAGGGAACTGCTGGAGCGAGTCCAGCGAAGGGCAACTAAGATGATGAAGGGCTTGGAGCATCTCCCTGATGAGGAAAGGCTGAGAGCGCTGGGACTCTTTAGCCTGGAGAAGAGAAGGCTGAGGGGAGACCTTATTATGGCGTACAAGTATCTAAAGGGTGGGCTGAAGGAGGATGGAGCCAGGTTCTTGTCAATGGTTCCCAGTGACAGGACGAGGGGCAATGGGCACAAGTTGGAACACGGGAAGTTCCGTTCAAATACACGGAAACACTTCTTTACGGTGCGGGTGACAGAGCACTGGCACAGGCTGCCCAGGGAGGGGGGGAGTCCCCTTCTCTGGGGATTTTCAAGACCCGCCTGGATGCAGTCCTGAGTGATGTGCTCCGGGCGATCCTGCTTTGGCAGGGGGGTTGGGCTGGGTGATTTCTAGAGGTCCCTTCCAACTCTGAAAACTCTGTGATTCTGTGATTCTGTTTATATCCAAGTTGCAAATACGTAGTGCTTCACATTTTAATGCATACTATAAGCGTGCTCTGAGATTTTTGCTGTAAAGTTGTGTGGTTGAGTACCTGAAATCCTGCCGTGCAGCAAAGCATACGTGCCTCAGAATGCAGAGATGGACAAGCAACAGGCGCTTGAAGACTGTCCCTGTAGTACGAAATGTAGTTTCAAGGTGCCTGGAACTGTAGGGAGTGTGGATGCTGTATTGGAAAAGAGTTGGTGTTCTGCTTTCACTGACATTGCTGCAGTCTGTGGGCAGTATCCTTCGTCAGTTTTCAGTATTGTCACAGCCTTGGTCAAAATATTTGCAAACGTGCTGTGCTGCTGTTAATGTGGCAGTTCAGCTGCCCAGACTAATATTTTACATTTCTGAAAAACAACAAAATATTTCACAACTTGGTGCTATATGGAATTTTGAATGCTACATGTGGTTTGATTTCTAGCATCGTTGTGTATGAAATAGGCTTGTTTGATAGTTTCTGAATTAGCAAGTGGTTAAAAACAATCTTTTACACTGATGCATAATGGGAATATATTAGGGAAAAAATAACTATGTTAATGACCCAGAGAATTCCAGGAAGATTAAGGATATACTCTTTGGAAACACAGCTCTTAGAAAACTGATAGGAAACTGGTTGCATGCTGAGTCTAACCAATTCTGTGAACAGGAAGAAATTACACTCTGCTGTTCCTCCAAATTAGTCCCCTTGATAGAGGCTGTGTGAATACAAAATAGAAACTGATCTAAACAGGGCAAATTGCCTTAATTCTTGTTAATTCGTTTATGCGTTGCCACGAATACACTGACTAAACGAATCTTGAACTGTTTAAAATGAAAATAGTCTAATACTGGATGCACTATTTTAGAAGAAAAGAAAAATAGGATAGGATCCTTAAAGATTTTTTTTTTTTTTTTTTTTGGAGGAAGGGTTACACTTCGCAAATGGTATCTACAGCACTGTGAAATCCAAATTGCATGAAGGTGTCTGTGTTGCCAATGTAAACCTAGGTCGTGTTACCAGTTCTGAGTGGAATATGCTGAGCTTTGCCTTACAAGGGTGAAATGTAATTGCACGTCCTCAAAGCAGGAGCCGCGAGCGGTATGTGCTCAAAATGGAAAGATGTGTTTCAAATGGACTGCCTGTAGGTTGGGAAATTGGATTCTTCCTTACGGTGTAAGGAGGGGAACCTGCAAAGGAAATTGTCGGATGGGAGGACTGCTCAAACTCCGTTCCTTTGGCGGGTCACATCATGGTGCTTTGTATACCAAAAGTAACATTTTTTTAAATGTAGCATGTTTGTATCACAGTCAGCAGTGGTCCATCTCAGGTATGGTTTTTACTCAGCCACTGAAAATAGTATGATTATAGAGCCGTTTTGAGCAGAGCATTACAAAGGGACTATGTTTTAAGCTATTAACATTTCTACTGTTCTTTTAGACAAAGCATTTGTTTTAATGTAGCGTGTCCTTCTCTGTGCAGTCCCAGTCCAGAGCTGGGAAGGGAACAGCGCTGTGTGCGGAACAGCATTGGGCTCTTCGTCTTTGGCTGCAGCGCTGCTGTCCTCTGAGTTACTGCAGATCGCAAATCTGATGCTACACTGGAAGGACACAAATAAGATGCTAAACTTGAAGGATTAGTGACACACAGAGTATTCAGGTTCTGTGTTCCAGTGCATCTCAGTGCTATATCAAGTAACTAAAGAAGGCAATCTAAATGCCCCTTTTTTTTTTTGTTTTTGAGAAATTTTGATAGCTTGAGAAATACTCAAGGTATCCAACATCTGATACCATTGTTCTTAACAGATTAATTGTCCTGGCCATACAGTAGGCTACCTGTACATACACTCTAATTTAAAGGAAAACGTGAGTTTCATGAGATTACTCATCACAATGAGTTTAATATGGCAGTGTTCCACGTGCATGGCAAAGTCATGAGCAAATTATGCAGGTTACTCTGATTGTCAGTAGAACCTCCAAAGTTAAAAATACTGTTGCCTACCTGCAATAAAAGTTGAGATTATTTCAACAGTTGTTTTTCAGAGGTATACACTTTCTAATTTAGTCTTTATTAGCATTCACCTGTGAGTGGAGTGTCATTCTAGTACCTGCGGATGGAGTACGTGTGCTGACACTACTTTAGTGCACGTGGAGTTGGCATTAGTAGTAGTCAGTCGAAGTACAAGTGTCCTCTAGCAGGGCAGAAGTTGTACAAGATCCATGAGATGTTTTTGCTGTAAACACTGCTCTATGTTTAAGTAACTGCCTATTTTTGGGGCCATGTTGCAAGCTTAAGTAATGTTAATAAATAAGATTCTGTAATGATACATTTTATGCTGTATACAAGCACTGGATGAAGAAATCTTACTTAAATGTGCATTTTGAGACATTTTCTTATTTCTCCTGTGATTTTTGTCTCCAAAGCTGTCTGTATGAGTGTAATCTGGAAAACAAAAGGGGGGCACTCCGTTTCCCTTTTGAATTGCCTTCTTAAGCAAAGATGGCTTAGGTTAAAGTGTCCTGCTTGTTCTTGTGCCACCTGTCTTCGGTGCAGATCGGAAAATAGTTCTGAACAGTTATTTGACAAAATGCTTTACATTTGGGGTGGTTTATCTGCAAAAGATAAAGTTTTCAGGTTAGTTCTCTTGCATGAAGGCATCTGAAAGCTTTAATCGCTTTAGGGAAATCTCAGCAACTCATAACTGTATGACATGCACACACGTGTTTTTCAAGAGACTGTGCTGATTTACTTTCTTACAAGCAGGGCATCTCTTTGATGCTTAGTTTGATATTGTGAAGACAGCTGAAGGAGTAAGGGGATCAATGACAGCAAGCAGTATTTCTGGCGGCAGTACAAGAGCAGTGTCTGTCACACAGCGTGTGATTTTGACAAAACTAATATAAACACCTGGAATTGCCATATTATTGTCAGTGGATTAAAAGTAGTTGTGTCCAGAGCATGACGGGAACCTGGGGTGTGTGTTTTTGCATGTGGAGAATGGGATCCAAATTCTCTTCCTTCAACTCTTGGTTGGAATCCACAAGTGAAAAGTTGAATGAAAATCATCCCGGCTTGCCAGAAACTCACCTGGCCGTTTCAACTGGGCTCTAAAAACAAACAGGATGGGGATGCTGGGGAAATGTCTATCCCAAAATCTATATTAGAGCAATGTTGACTTTTGGAGCTGTCTACAACACAAATAACTCTGGCACTAAGAGTATAATTAAATTATTATATTAAACTAAGGGGAATAGAAATATGATCCTGGACTAGATTTTTGTAATAGAGATGAATGGGAAAACTGGAAGCTTAATTGCATCCACATGCTTGGAAGGGTAGTCCGTTTGCATGAATTTGTGAAAATTCTAGTTAACTCAGTATAAATCCTACATAAATGGCTTGTTTGTTTGCGAGGCCGCGAGGAGCAATTATTTTTCAAAGATAGATAATCCTACTGAGAAAGTGCTCGTTAATAATTTGGCACTGATCCTGATCATGCTGAGTTCAGGGGAGAGGTTCATTTGTCTGGTTCATTTAGAACAGGATCAGAACCCGAGAAGACTGCTCGAGTGTATTTTAATTTGAGCTCCTTCTACCCGGGGTATTTACAACCTGTTTCAACTGCAGACTCCTGGAATAGTTGGGATAAGTATTGCCTATGGAAAAAATCTCTGCTCCCTTTTGAAGTCATTCCAGTACTGAAAACTTCATTCAGGTTCTGAAAATGTCACTGAAGTTTTCACTTTACCTCTTGGCCATCTGAAATGCTCTGCTTTAATTGCCTAATGCTCCAGTCAAGTCTCAATCCTTTATATTGTTCCAAGATACTTAATTTAGAATTTTAATTTTTATTCCTATTTATGCCGGGAACATCTCCCAGTGTTCATTGTCTGGTAATGACTAAAATGTGTAATCCCCAAAAGAGATTTCATACCTGCTTAAATGAAAACAATTTTAATAAATAAAATCAGCAAATTGAAAGTGTGTTCGAGCTGCCCTTTTACTGAAATACGTGCATATCTTGCTATTGCTTTCAGTGGAAGAATTAAGATTGAGGCTGTATGCAGGAAACTATACTGCCATTTGTACTTCAGATCAAAAAGGGTAACTTATATATTGGAGCAAATCATTCAGCCAGTGCTGCATCTGGTGGCATCTTTGAAGACTGAAAGTACCAACTGAGAGAGACTGCTGGGACTGTGATGACTAGCAAATAAGTGTAAATTTTGAGGATAAAAATGGCATTCTACTTTAAAAAATTAAAAGGAGCCTACTGAGAATGATTTCAAACTGTAGTGTAGACACTTGAAATCGGGTGAAGTGATAACTTCGTAATAAGGTAATAGGAGATACTAGGTTTATTTAAATCCTAGTTGCAGGAAAGGAGAACTGGTGAGTCAGCTAGAATATCAGTAATTAGCTTCATCACTTGGTGAGAAACGTACGCTTCAGATGGGCTAAATGATTACTTTGCACTAGTCTTGATTCTAGAAATTACCGTGTCTTTCTTCGGACCTTTCCGCGTGGATGTCAGACGAAGGTACTGCTGGGCAAGCGAGCAGTCGTGGGTTTGGTAAGGAACAAGGCTTTTTGATAAGCTGAGGAAGTTTTTAAGTGAAGCGGTTGTTTTGCTAATGTGTTTTTTCATAGCTGTTTAATTGTCGACTAAAAAGAAGAGCAAGGAGATATTTTTTTTTTTCTTTAAAGGAAGGAAAAAGGGATGATCCTAGAAAGCTTGGAGGTCAAACGATTGAAACAATAACAAATCGATGAATCCACTTAGGGCGAATCCGGCATGAAATACTAACCAGTAGTGTTTGCAGAGGAAAACTATGACTTTCTACTGTACAGAAATTACTTCTATGCCAGTGTAATAATGGATTAAACCCGGATTTACCAGGGATTTCAAAGCTTTTGAAATACCTCCCGAGAGTTTATTATATAAAATAATCCTCAGGGGGGAACAAAATTCTATGTGGGATTTGAAGACTAGCGGAGACAGAAAATAGTCAGATATGGCAGAAGGTTAACAACTGATGGCCCAAATGTCTTTCCTAATAGTATATTAAATTGCATTCTTTAAGAGGAAATAAGCAATTAGATAAGTAGCGTGGCACTGGCAGAAAAAGTTGTTGAGAGCTGCGAGGAGCTTGAGGCAATCTAACGGCTGGCGTACTTCTGATGGGTGAGGGGCTGTGTCTTCCGTGCAACTTATGATTTCTTGTTAACATTACAGACTCCGTTTACTCTCGTCCTGCTTTCACCTGGGACAGACTTAATTTTCTTTCCAGTGGTGGTTGTGTTTCGGATTTGGTATGAAAGGAAAGCCAATAATACATATTGGTTTAGTTGTTGCTAGGCAGTGGTTACAGTTTTCAAGGGATCTTTTCAACCTCCCAGAGAAGCTGAGAAGCAGCCTAGACAGAAGGGTGGAACGGCCGGTGGAATATTCCAGGCCATACATGTCATGCTCAGTATATAAGTAGGGGCTTGGCTGGGGAGGGGGGAGTCGGTGATCACTGCCGGGGACCGTGCCAGTTCACTGGGCGGTGAGAGCGACTTGTTTCATTACTATTATTCTTATCTTCCTTTTCTGATACCGTTCTATTAAAATGTCTTTATCTCAACCCACAAGGTTTTGGGTTTTCCTTTCCCCTCCTTTTCTCCCTCTTCTCCCTACCCTCCCTGGGGGCAAAAGGGGGGTGAGCGAGCGGCTGCATGGTTCTAGCTGCTGCCTGGGCTTAAACCACAGCTCCGCAAACTAAAAAGCTCTGTGCAAGCTCACTCTCGTCTATAATGTTTTGCTCCATCCATTTGAACAAAGTGCCGAGAGCTGGTGCAGTGTTTGTAATATGGTTATATTTACCTTTTGTTGAAATGAAATGTTCCGAGTCAGTTCAAAGCACTTCTGACCATATAAACTGGTCCTTTTGGTGTGGCAGGTGCTATGTAAAAGTGGGGGGAAAAGGTGGATTTAGATTGGATCGAGGAACTCGCCAGGTACAATACTTGACGTGTCCATCCAAGCGGTGGTATCAAGTCGGTCTGCCATCGCCTGCGGTGCTCAGAATGGGTGTTGTGGTACGCAGCCCTGTTGGTTTTCAGCAGGAAAATCTTGACCAGAAAAGGTGATTCAGTAGATACCATTAATTTTTAATAAAAATTTAACATCATGAGCATAACACTGTTAGGTTTTAAATGAACTGCAGTCCACAGGAAATAAATCTCTGTGTGCTTTCGGACAATTTAGTAAAAAATATTTACACAGACATCCAGCCAGGCTCAAAAAAGCACACGGGAATAATAGCCTTTGTTGATACTGGTAATCCTGTTGCTACCTAATATCAAAAAGACCAAGAAGTGAGTCATGATTAAATGTTACAAATCATGTGTATATTAAGTGTCTTGGGCATATTTGTTTGATTAAAACATGGGGACTTATACAGTGGCTCAAAGGCAACGTATTTCAAGTGGCTTAAAGAAATGCTTTGTTATTGAAGACAACTGTCAAGTTCTTTGAGTAAAAATATTTGTCAAGTTTCAGTAACTATCAGATGTTTACTTAAATAAGGATTAGACTTTTGTGTAATGATGGATCTAGTTTAATAATCTTGAATTGCAACTGCATGGTTTGGGATTTTTTTAAAGCACAAATACTGTCTTGTGTCATGAGCCAGTCACCAAATTAATTGTGTTATGGAGAAATATCTTCTGTTTGGATTAAATTAGTATTTTATCGTGGAGACTTAGGCACCTTCTCTGAACACTAGTACTTGCCACTGTTGGCAACTGAGCTGCTTCAAGGTGGGATTTCCTTTTCTCTTCTTGAAATATGTCAGTAACGTTTAGAAAGTGTCCACCCGAACAGTACAATACCCCTGAAAATGAGGATGCTGATAGTAACGCCCCAGTTTGGTTACTGTCATTATAACAGGAGTTAAGATACCCAAACAAACATTGCCCATTTAAAGAAAAATCTGGTCTAATTTAGTTCCCATGGGAATGAGCAAATGCTAGTGCTCACAGCTGGTAAACACGTGGGTTGGAATGACTGAGGCTCCTTTCTCCTGTGCCGATACGCCTCCACGGTGGGCTGCAGCAGCCTCTGCTTTTGCAGTTTTGAGCTGCTCCTTTTGAGAAATTCGTGTGCTGCCATACTGTGTGGTGGCTTGTGAGATGGCCTTACTCATTTTCTGAATTCACTGTGCCAATTCCGTCCTTGGCTATATTGCAGTACACCCAGAATAGCATCACTGACTTCAACAGCACCCAACACTTTCTTGAAACCGAGGTCAGCAAAGTTGAAAATTTGATGTAAAAATAGCTCTGTTATAACCTTTCACATATTCTGAGTTTAGAGCTGTACTGTTGATTTCTTAAATGTGCAAATAAATGACCATATGGTTAGAACACAGTTATGTAAAAACAAACTGTTTAAGAAACAATTCCTTTTCAGACGTCATTTGCTATAGTTGCCTTTTGGCGTTACATTTAATATGTGTTTTCTGTCACAAATATAAAAGGTAATAATCCCGCTGCAGTTTCCTAGAAAATGTTACATATACAAAACATATGGAAGTTTTACACAAGTTGCAGAGATCACAAATGTTGGCTAGTAACATAGCTGCATGCCTACTAATGAGATATTTAATTCTGGCTGACATGGAAACCTCTTCTAATACTCTAGAATTATATAATAAAAAATATTCAGCTATTTGTCTTTAATGATTATTCAGCTATTTGTCTTTAATGATTAAGCAAACAAAGAGTCCCATATATTGAAAATAAGTATGTGCTTGAACCACATGGAGTTCGGAACTTCCTAGTAAAGTAATATTTTCACCAAAATACTTCTGGCAGCTGTCTTGCTGATGCCAAAGGCGATTCTAGAGTGTCTTACAGAAAGTCCTCATTGGTTCAACCTTTAGGGTCCAATCGGCCGAGAAATTTAGATTTTATGTCAGTTTTAATTAAACACAATAGCAAGAAGATAAGCATGGTTTATTAACTTATCAAGAGCAGGAAGCTATGGACACGGCTGTCTCAGCTGATGGTCTCTCGGGGCGTTGGAGACACGCAGTAGGCTTTGTCTGATGCAGACTGTAAGACACAGTAAACTAGTGCCCGAGAACCTTGAGGAACACCAGGGTAACCACCTGATAGTATTCAAGCTCGGTGGCTTTACAGTAGCCGAATTAAACCAAATCAAATTGAACCTTGTTATGAACCTTGAGCCATCCATCCACACACCTCTCACGAATGAGGCTGCATCCAACAGATACCTGTTGCATCCTTGGAAAAGGAGAAGGTGGCGTAATGGGGTTCATAGTCTGGTTCTTATATCTTTTAAAATATTACTAGAGGAGAGAATTAAGCAAAAGTTAAAAAATATGTTCAGAGACAAACCAGAATTGGAAAACAAGGTCAAAAAAGTAGAGAACAAAGGGTACCCTGGAAAAGCACTGTTAAGTTTTTAATGTCTTAAATTGATCAACCATTGTATCTGGATAATGCAAAATAGATCGTCTGTGGGGTTACTCATGTGTTACTAGTTTTGGTTTTTTTATGTCTGTTGACCATTACATATCTCAGACATTCATGGGAAAGAGAGCTTTTGAAAACAGAAATTATAATCCTGATTTTGTGCATGTTGTGTACATTCGGGCATATCAAATCATGTTTCTGTTGACAGTTTTATTAACAAGAGGCAGCAGACTTTTGACTTTGTCTTGCTGCCTCCTCCAAGGAGAGTTGATGATGTAGCAGCTGAGATGCAGTGATTTAATTATTTAATTGTTTGGAGTCACCAACCTAAAACATGCTTTGTTTGATTTGTATTTACCTAGTTGGAGCAATTTTTATTTTTAGCCCTTGGGTTGTAACAAGATACAGAATTTTATTTTTAAAATAAGTAGCATATTTGAAAACAAAACTGAGGCATACGTAATAAGTAGCAATTACTTTTTCAGAAAAGTCTTTACTGACCACTATCTCTGAACTTCTTTATTGTTGGCATTTCGTCCTAAGAGAGTTCTTTAGCATCTAATTATAAATTATGCCCGTTACTCCAAGTAGTTGTATATCTTGACCTTAAAAATTTGATGAGTTTTTTTCTAGAGGGCGTATACAGAGGCTGCTTACTGAAATACTGCCATTGCCGCGAGAGAGGGGCATTTGGCAGCAGTTTATGCCACGGGTTAAATCAGGTGAGGAAGACATTTGGTGTTCTGCTGAATCCTGAGCCTTCTTGAACAGCATTTGTGAGAGGCTTTGGAGAGAGGCTTAGTAATGTCCCCACAACTCATTTCTGTGGGCCTTCCCTTTCAAGGCTTATCAGTAATAAACCTCTTGGATGCTAAGAACAAGATTTGCAATGTCTTTAAGTGAAGATATTATATTGAATTATGGCCATTCCCTCTATTTTGTTTATTTGCCCATTTAATAACCTAAACTTTATTAAGTGTTTAAATCAATTGCCTACATTTTAGCAGTGTTAAGGTAGGATTGATAGGATAAATAGTTGTCAGGCTACTGGAATTAAAAAGCAACAAAACCTGTTCAGTTTTCAGGTTTTAGTGTATACTTCATCAGTTTTAAAAGATGACTATGTAATGAAGAAGGTATAATTAAAGTTGTAGAGAAGTCTGCTCTGCTGTTTATGGAGAATTATATGTTTATTATTACAAGATTCCTTTACCTGATAGTCCGGTATAGCTCCATTGCTAATGGACCCTTTTTTTTTTATAGCACTGCCAAACAATTTATACCATATTTATAAATAATGGAATAAGGACACTCTTGAAGTATACTACAGCAGTGACCTTAGCAACATTGAATGCTGGCAATGAATCTATTAAAATGTTTTTCAGTGTTGAGATTTATAGAATTGTTTCTGATTCTACAGCACACACCATTTTGTGTTTCTCAGTGAACCTGGGCTTCCAACTGTGGCAGATGCTCATTTATTAAAGAAACGTTTTCAAAATGTGGGAAGAAAATTCAAGAAATAACTGTGGAGCCTAGAGATAAGCATGACTTCAGCAAGGCGTTCAACAATAAGTGTTCGATAATAAGCATTCGACAATAAGGCATTGGATAAGCGTTGACTTCAGCAAGGCGTTCGACACAGTCTCCCACAGCATCCTCATGGGGAAGCTTAGGAAGAGTGGATTAGATGAATGGACAGTAAGGTGGATAGAAAACTGGTTGCAAGACAGAGCTCAGAGGGTTGTGGTTAGAGGCGTGGAGTCTAGTTGGAGGTCAGTGACGAGTGGTGTTCCCCAGGGGTCAGTACTGGGTCCAGTTCTGTTCAATATATTCATCAACGACTTGGATGAGGGGATAGAGTGCACCATCAGCAGGTTTGCTGATGATACAAAGCTGGGAGGGGTGGCTGACACACCAGCAGGCTGTGCTGCCATACAGAGAGACCTGGACAGGCTGGAGAGTTGGGCGGAGAGTAACCTTATGAAATTCAACAAGGGCAAGTGTAGGGTGCTGCACCTGGGGAGGAATAACCCCATGCAGCAGTCCAGGTTGGGGGCTGAGCTCCTGGAGAGCAGCTCTGTGGAAAGGGACCTGGGAGTCCTGGTGGACAACAGGATGCCCATGAGCCAGCAATGTGCCCTCTTTTCGGTGGTGCCCAGTGACAAGACAAGAGGTAACGGGCAGAAACTTGAGTATAGGAAGTTCCACCTAAACATGAGGAGGAACTTCTTTACCTTGAGGGTGGCAGAGCACTGGCACAGGCTGCCCAGGGAGGTGGTGGGGTCTCCATCTCTGGAGACATTCAAAACCCGCCTGGACACGTTCCTGTGCAACCTGCTCTAAGGTGGCCCTGCTCTGGCAGGGGGGTTGGACTAAATGATCTCCAGAGGTCCCTTCCAACCCTATGATTCTATGAGATACGCAGAACACCTGCCAGATGGCTGTAACTTTAGAGCAATGACTCTCTTCTGAGATTTGATGAACAGTGATTTCTAGTTTTGTAGATTCAAACCTGAGATGTTTGATGAAGAGGAAAAGGTGATTTGATGGCTGATGCTATTCCAGCAGCCATCAGTTGCAAATGTGCTTCAGCTGATTTGTAAGGAGAGAAGGACTGTGCTTTAGAGATGCAGGTGGAAAACAGCACTGGACATCACCTTGCACCGCCGAAATGAGAAGTTTTGCCATGAAACTTCGTGATGTACTGTGTAGTCCCTATTATAGACTAGGATTGTTACATGCCAATGCTTTTGGGAACTGTCTGATCCAACATTTAGAACAAGGTTTTGGGACATCTTGAAGTGTAGTAACTGTAGTCTTGAAGCGTAGTCACTGCTGCGTTTGTGTCTGTACAGATGTGAATTAACCTTTATGTGCTGATTTTCCCACACTGAATCTAAGAGGTTCCCATATTGAATATGGGCTATTAGAGACCACTGTGGCCTGTAGCTGGGCCAAAACCTAGAGAAAATAGAGAAAAGGCTTTTTTTTACCCCCTGTCTTGTCTCTCTTTTTTTCCTCCTTTTTTTTTTTTCCTGCTTTGTCGTTTCTGTAGCGTTGCAGTGAGTTGCTTTGCAGTGCTCAGTGATCATGCCTATGCGAGAAATTGAGACAACGAGAAGTTCCTCCTGTGCATAAAAATTTCCTCTTGCCTCTACTGTGTTGAATACTATCACTCTCTCGAGTGTTTCTTTTCGTTGCTATTTTTTGTAAGACTTCTGCCTTCACGTTTCAGTTTAATTTTCTTTGGGCCAATGAAAAAAATCCCCATTTGTCACTGAGGAAATTACAAAGTCAGAGCCTGAATCCTGCACGTTAGCTTTATATTGCAAATGTGTCAGTCTCTATCATTGGCTGTCCTTGGTAAATGCCACAGAATTATGTGACCGAGAGCTATACATGTATGTTACATTTTAAGAAGAATGCTTTTAACAATACAACAGGAAGCTATTTTCACTTGATGATTTGAATATGCTTGTGAGGTTAAAAGAGCATCCCTTTAATGAATAGGGTCCCTTCCCTATGCACGAAGTGCAAAAAGCAGCAAACAGAAGTAACAAAAATGGGCAAACAAATTTTGAGTGGATCACAATATATGGTGCTGGGACTGCTATAACCCAGAGTGGACCACAAAGCTCCTGGACTCTGAATCCCGCCTCTTAATGAGACCATCTCTCTGCTGTTAGGAGGACTCCGGGGTTCTGAAACTTTTGACAAAACATTTAATCCCCAAGTCCCTGCTTCACAGCCTCTTGCAGAAATCCCATTATCCACCTTAAAGCCCTCTGCTAATTAGGCCCTTGTTGGCTTGGTCGGTCATTTGATCTCTTTCCATCTGGATTTCGTAGCTGAAGAGGGCTTGCTGACTCTGATCCACCAGCATGTAAAGAGGCAAGCCATTAAAATGTGGTATTTTTTTTTCTTTGATATATTTTCATTTTGTTTCTTCTGTCAGGAGTGGTTTAATGTTTCCCATTTTGGATTATAAAGCCTCTGCAGTAGATGTCGCCTACTTCAGCATTTCCTTTGGGAGTGAATAAAGGGAAGCTGTCACTTGGCCGGAGGCCATTCCTGGGTTGTTAGCATCTCGCGGCGTCTGTGGGTCACCATTATTCAGACCTGGGAGAACATTTGTAAAAGGACTGTAGTTTGATAACACCTGTGATTTACTGGTAAGAGTGTCTGGATGCCACTGAAAATGCCAGCAGTCATTTATGGCTCAATCAGTGGAATCAATGAAGAAGTCTGCAGTTTGCAATTATGAAACCATGGGAAACCCGCTTTCCCTACTCCTAGTAGTGTCCTATCATTACTTGGTTTTATATAAAGCAGAAGAATTGCAAACTTCTCCCCTCCCAAGGACGTTTGGAAATGGGCAAACCAGACCCTCTTTTGTTACACGCTAGCCTTCCCTGAAAGACTAGGTAAAGCATTTATGCCGCAATCTTCACTTTCTTTAAATAATTACAGCAAATATTTGCGGTCACTGAAGTAGTATGGGGTCAGTCTTGTTCCCAGAGAAGATTTTTCTTACAAAAAAACCCCAACAACGTAATTCTTTTAATGACAATAATTTCCGGATGAAAAGCAATTTCCAAATAGTAGGCTGTCTCTTTAAAAAAATACTTTCTTATTATCCGACGATTTCCCAAGCGAATGTATTGTTCTCATGAATTATACTGAGCTCAACTTGTTTATATTCGTATTTATCTGTGAATCAAACTCTTTTTATTTCACTAGTGGATTAATTTAGCATGACCCACATTTGAGACATAAACCCCATGGGTCTGATTTTGTCCTAATACTTGAAAAAGGGATAGCAGCTATGAGATACACCTTATTTAATTCTGAGGCTGTCCAAACGCTGCGGTCTGTAGTAGTCAGGGGAAAGAGATTTCTGAGCCTTGTTCAGTTGTTATACACGAGCATGAAGAGTAAGGGATATAAAAACGTGGGAAGTGTGAAGCAGGTAGGTAATAATACCTTTTCATAAAATAAGAACTACAAATTAAGTGGCAATAGCTTAAAGCAAGTGCATGGAAATATTTATTTTCCTCGGCACAATGTATAATTAAACTATAGAGCTTTGTTGACGGAGTCTTATTCCTGACTTGACTCAACAAAAATTATGGGAGGAAGATCAGTCTGTGGCTAATCAATGAAAGGGGGAGATGCAGCTTTTGACTTCAAAAATATTGATATAGCTGACTGTCAGAAGCTTGAAATGGTAGATTCTGCTTCACAGTACCCTCATTCTTATGTTCTGCTTAAAGTGGCCACTTTGTTGCTGCTCAAAACCAAGTGTGGAGGTAGATGGACCTTTTTCTTATATTGCCCGTAAACATATTTTTTTAATACTGGGCGTAGGTGCTTTTCAATATCCGTTCTGTGGTGTTCAGATTGACTTGACAGTATTACGAATATGAGCTTTACCAAAAGCTGTGCTAAAACATGGTATGTGGCAAGGCACGAGCTTGCTTAGCTGGCTGGCGTAGGCGCCTCTGGCTTGATCTGTCCTTCTGTCGAAATACCCGTGATAAAGGACTTCCAGGTCAGTATACCATAGTGAACTGGCTCTGACCCTGATCCTAGTCCACTGGGAATGAAATTCTGGGAAAAAGCCAAAGCACTCGTGCAAAGGAAAGTCACACCTCACGAATCTATTGGAATACTTCGATGTTTAAAAAAAAAAAAAAAAAAAGGCAAGTAAATTGGATTTTGTTGTTAAAATGACTTTCAAAAACACTGCAATGGATTTCCAGAAGATGTTTGGGAGCACTGTTCCTTAAAAGAAGTGAGGCTGCAGTAGAAGAGATGGGGTGCTCAGAAGGTGAGCAGGTAAGGGGCAGTAAAGTCATCAGCAGTAAAGTCTCAGGAGGGGGAGGTCAGCAGAAGCGTCCCACTAGGATCTGTGCTGCGTCTGTGCTCTGTAACGCCTTCAAAGGGTGGTGAAAAGTATGGTGAGAAATCACACCTGTAAAGCTGCCAATGTAGTTAATATTGTTCTAAATAACTTTGTTCTTCTTGACCATGAACTGTCCTTTGTTTTGATATCCAACCACACGGTCTGTGTGGAAGTTTTTTCCTGTGCGTTGGGTATTCATAGGAGTAGACTTTTCTGGGGAACAGCTCTGTCTAAAGGACCTGAGGATCTTGGCAGATGGCAAGCTCAATGGGAGCCAGTGGTGTGCTCTGGAAGCGAAGGAGGCTAATGGCATCCTGGCTTGTTTTGACGGGGTCATAGCCAGTAGCCAAATGGAAGTGGTCCCCCTTTCATTGCCACTCGTTGGATTGCATTGAGTGTACTGTGCCCAGATTTGGGTGTCATAATATCACAGAGACTGATGAACTGGAGCAAGGTCAACAAAGGCCAGTAGGTCTGTGGTGCTGGAGCACTTGCCCTGTAAGAAGTGTCTGAGGAGTTACCGGGGGTTGTTTAGCCTGGGGCAGGGAAGGCTTTGGGGGAACCTAGCGGTGGGCTTTGGGGGAACCTAGCGGTGGCCCCCAAGTGCCTACAAGGAGGTTGTCAGGAGTACCGTGTTAGGATCTATACTGCAGTGAGTGTCTGGAGGAGGAGAGACAAAGCGTATAAGTTGGCATGAGAGGTTTTGGACTGAATGTAAGGAAAAACAATGAGGGCAGTCAAACAATGGAGCAGGTTTCCCGGAGGGGGTGGGCGGTCCTCCTGGGAGGCCTGTAAGGCTCGGCAGGTAGAAGCCCTGAGAAGCCTCATCTGGCCTCGCAGCTGAGCCGGCTTTGAGCAGGGGCTCGGCCTGAGGCACTTCCAACCCAGCTCCTGCCGTGTTGCTTCCTTCTACCTTAACAAGGACAGGTGGCAGACTTGCTTGCTTGGAGAGAAGAGTTGTTCTTGGGAAACAAGCAAAGCTGTGTCTGAAACATGCTCGTACACCTGATGGAGCTGCCGGGAAAACTATTCCTTTATTGTGGGGAAGCAGTTTGCTCTTTAAAAGAACATTCTGTACCTGATTCTGGTTTTCAAGGTTTTAGAAGTCTTGTTTTGCAGTTGAGCATTTTGACAGCTTTCTTTTCAAGTTTGCATTCAGTCTTTAATGGTTGCTATAATTTCACTTTTAAACAGCACGGTTCTTCAAAGTCAACAGTGAAACAGCATCAGCTGAGGGTCTGTCTGGTGATCACGAGGGGTTCTCGGTGCCTCATTTCTTCAGCTGTCATTTGTCAGAACACACTCATGTAATCTTAATGAACAATGTGCAAAGCCATTAAAAACTCAATTACGGCTTTCTTTTTACTGCAGACGTGAGAAAATGCAATCATAAAGTGCTGATGTGTAAACACAATAGCCACCATCTGCTACGGAGTAGCGTTTCAGCTCCAAAAAGAGGATATATGTTGCAGATGCATCAATAATAGGACGCTTATCAAGGCATCATTATGCACCAAGCAGGGGAAAAATTGAAATTTATGGCCAGCCAGAGAGCACTTCACGGTATAATTCCCCAATTTTCAGTGGTATGTTTAATAACTATGAGAGAGTGCCGTTTTATGTTCCTGTCGTTTGAACGGATTTTTAAAAATGAATTTATTTACCGTAGTCTTCCCATCCTCCTTGCTTCTGACTGATCTGAACAGAACACATTCATTTTTGGTTATTTGGCACAAAACCAGCAAGATATTAATTAATCTAAGCTGTTGATCCAAGAGCACTAAATTTAATTGACCTGATATTCAGTCTGCTTTAATGAGCACATACTTCTGTGTCCAATAAATAAAAAAAAAGAACTTTTACACAGCATAGGTCACTTTTTTCCCCCCAAACTCATTTTTTTCAGCGCAGTGTTGACTTTGACATTTGAACTTCTGGATGAATGTAAACAAAACGACGTGGCTAAATTATTTTTCCTACTCTTATTATTTTTTAAAATTGGATATGCAATGGTGTAAATAAGCGTTTCTCCAAGATACCTTTTGTTTTATTCAGATTCTAGCCTGGAGACATTTAAGTGGCTTTCAGTCATCCATTGATCGATAACTTCCATTTGTGACATGTTAATTCATTCCTTAGTTCTTTGTATGAGCGGAGAGTGTGACAAGTGGTTTGTTGGTGCCAGACCAGATTGTATCTCTTTTATTTGCACATATAGGCCTATAAATTGAGAGTAAGTCCCATCAGCTTCAATTCTCTGTTCAGCCTAAAGAAGGCTGTCAGACTCTGAATCACAATATGTCAATTTTTATTAAGGATAATAAGGAAGACCACACTTGTTCTTAAAAGACTCTGAAATACTTTTTATTTTTTTTTCTGGTGGGAGCAATTTTCCTGGTCTCTCACCTACCTCTAAGGGATGTATCCTTCCCAGACAAGCTCCGCTGGGCATGGACATTTATAATATGACAGCGGATCTCAGCTGCTGATCTCAGAGCAGGCAGAGCAACCTTTTGAAGGCCCTAGAAGTCAGGGGACAAGATACCCATTCGAGTTCACACTGCGGAAAAAAAAAAACCGTGTACAGATGGGTATATTTGGAGGCCAATTTATAGACTACAGGGTATAATTTACTCACAACTGAATTTTGTAGATCAGCGTATTCTTGTATTTGATGTCAATCATAGCCTTGATGAAAGTCTCAGTTTCCAGCCCCGACGATGGCCGGGCCTGAGGTGTTGTGCGTGATGCCGGGACGAGCCAGGGAGAGGGTTTGTTGGGAAGGTGCCCCGCTAAGTCTCTGCAGGAGGAATGTGGTATAGTTAGTAGATGGCAAACTGATTTAAGCAAGGTGTGAGTACTTTTCTCTGACAGAGATGGCAGTATAAGTGGAAATTTTCCATCTTTTCCACTGTCATGTAAAATAAAACCTCTTAACAGGACTTTCCTGGAGACAGTTTTCATAGTATTTTCTCCTGTATCTCTAGGCCTAAAAACAAATCGTAAGCTATAAATAAGATGCTATGAATAATTTGCATATGACAATCGTTTGTAAGGCTATTCTTTTAGTAACTGAGACTAATTATTTTGCTAAGTGCTTTTTGGTGGATGGATGTTTTTCTTGCTCGTGTTGTCAGTCGCTAGATTCAGGCTCCATACTCCCTCTAGAATTGTCAGCAGTTGCACGAAAGGCCATTGTCATACCGCGAATAGCTTGTGATTCATTTTTTTGTGGGTGGCAGAAAATAAAATTGTAATTATTGCTTTGAACTTTTTATAAAAGCTGATGGTTTTTTGTTTTTTTTTTTTTTTTTTTTTTTTTCTCAGAGGGAAGCTCGTTATTTTTATACGGGAATCTGTAAAAGTGAAATACTCCCTAACTTTTTCTATCATTGAAACACTTACCTACCTCAGTGCAGTTCAAGACCATATTGTGTTAGACACAATACAGCTTCAGAGTACTTCTTTAAGGTAGGAATCCATGTATTAATCAAATTAAAAAAAAAAAAAAGAGTTGAGGAAGGTGCCCAGGAATGAGATGATGTGCCCTGTGATCCATGCCCCAATGATGGCGCAAAAATCGGTTTTCCTGGGTTCCTACCCAGCGTAGCAGGCGCTTGGTCAGAACTCTTGGGCGCGCACAGGAGCTCTGCTTTTCTTTACCAAGTGTTTTAATCGACTGTACCATTGTCCTCAAGTCTGAGATCTGGCAAATGTAGGACTTGTCTTCATTGTATCTTGTACTGTCCCTCAGAATGGCATTGAAATGCTGCAGCGGTGCTTTCCACAGCAGCCCCGCTACTCCTCTACGCTGTACTGCTGTCACTCAGCAGATCTACAGTGGCTTTCCTCCCAGATTCTCAGTAGAAGAGTGGTTCTTACGACTGTTCGTGCTTTATTTGTAAAGGAAGATGAGGCAGACTATGTGTACTGACAGAAATCATAGAAATGAGCATCGTAATTGGTCCTGGAAACCAGGCTCTCGGGTTTCCAGCCTGCCGCCGTGACTGTCAGGCCGTGCTGCCTCTTCAAGCCGGTTGGCAATTGTGCTTTCCGACAATAAATTATCTTAGGTCGCAGAAACAGAATCCAAATTGCGGTTTCTCAAAACATTAGTTTATTTTTGGGTGGATTTTTAATAATAGTGTGTATACGGTACTTGCTGAAGAAGGGGATTTTGTGGTTGACTGGGAGAAGACACAGATCGACATCTGCCAGGATCCCATCCTATGGACTTGGATTATTAGGGAGAAATTGAAAAGTTTGGGTTCAGCTCTTATGTTTGTTGAAGTCCTTACTGTGAATCTGGAATTTCTTGATTTGAAATGAAATTACAGGATTGCCAGAGAGCGTCTTGCTTATAAATTTGCATATTTCTTAGTGCGGCCTCTGCCCTGGCTGTGCTTGCATTGTGCTTGAATTTTCCAAGGTCTCTAGAGTGGGTGATTTTTTTTTTTTTTCTCTAGAGTGGGTGATTTTTTATTTTTTTTTTTTTCTCTAGAGTGGGTGATTTTTTATTTTTTTTTTTCTCTAGAGTGGGTGATTTTTTTTTTTTCTCTAGAGTGGGTGATTTTTTAATTTTTTTTTTTCTCTAGAGTGGGTGATTTTTTATTTTTTTTTTTTTTTCTCTAGAGTGGGTGATTTTTTTTTTTTTTTTCTCTACAGTGGGTGATTTTGATTTTGGGGGGGGGAACTTTTCTGCATCCGTGCTTTTCAATCCTTTACAAAATGCATCTATATCATATAAGCACAGGGGAGGAAACATTTTTGTGGGAGAAAGTTGCTGGTATCTTGTTGATATAAATTTAGAATATATGGCTGTTCCCTGCACAGAATTGATCAAAATGTTTATCTGGCTCATCTGAGTGTCGCGCTGCTGGGGCACGGAATAGGGAAAGTCAGTGGGTTAGAAGTGAGGCAGGGCTTTGCAAACTCAATCTTCTGTGAACTGCGAGAGGCCAGCAGAGAAATAACGTTTGTAGCATGCCTTGGCAGCAGCATCAGAACTGAGAGTGTCAAGAGGGCTGCGTTTGATTAAAAATTACCATGCCTGGCTGCTGACACACAGATATTCCCCCCTCCCCCCCCGCTCTTGCTATTTTCTTCAACTTTTTCTGAGTGTGAGTGTCTGTACACACATAAAGGAGATCCTTTAAGCAGAATTGAATCAAATAACTCTCATAATGTTTTCCCTTATTGCTAACATTTGTCACCTTGATGCATCTGTGAAGAGATGAGTCGAGACACAATGTGCTGTAAAATAACTGCTTGATGAATCAAAATGTGAGTTCAACATCAAGTTGCATGGTTAATATGATGCAAGCTTCCAGGTTAACAAACTCATAAATTGCCTCAGCACGTATTTCCCTCCCTAAATTCAGCCCGGCCTTCCCTCCTAGAAGAATAATTGTCCTTGTTGCGTTATTTCTAGTTCAGGTGTTGCTCTTGTGCTAACAAACCTAATGCATTTGGGCTTTGAAAATTGGGGTTTTCTTAACACATTACTGCCTTCACAAGTTTATCGTGCCAAGGTACAGGGTTCACAGCTGGAGATATGGGCACAAAGTGGGTAGGGGCCACATAGGCAAACATCAGCTGAGAATTTGGTCCATTGTTGTAGTTTTGGTATTGAGATGTACCTTTGGGGGACTGTACGCCGTAGGAGAACTTCATTGCTGCTTTGGAGTGTGAATATGCTTTTGTTTAAAGTGACTGTTTTACCACAAGGTTCTAATAAAAGCAAAATAATATTTTTATTTTGAGTTTTTAAGTTATCTCATTAAAGTGGTTCTGGTTGGTGAGTCTATTTGTGTATCAGTACTTATAAATACCTAAAGGGAGGGTGCCAGGTCCTGTGCAACTGCTGTAGGTGCCCCTGCTCTGGCAGGGGGTTGGACTGGATGAGGTCCAGAGGGCCCTTCCAGCCCCCACCAGTCTGGGATTCTGTATATACCCTGCAATTTTAATATCTTTTCATTCTGTTACCTACCAACTAGCATAAAATGGCTAGTTTGAGTTTTTCAGTTGAGTGTTTTGTTTTCTGGCTTGTAAGGAAATCACTGACTCTTCTAATGGAACTGTTTTTACTGAAAAAAGCAAGAAAAACCACTCTTTCTTCTCTTCTTGCTTTTCTCCATAGGCTCCTTCATGATGGTGAACAGCTCTGGGCGGGCGTCTGGGCAGAAGGCTCACCTGCTGTTGCCTACGCTGAAGGAAAATGACACACATTGCATCGACTTCCACTATTACTTATCCAGCAGAGACCGGTCGAGTCCCGGCTCTCTGAACGTCTACGTGAAGGTGAACGGAGGACCACAGGGCAATCCCATATGGAACGTCTCGGGGGTTGTTACAGAAGGATGGGTGAAAGCAGAACTTGCCATCAGTACGTTCTGGCCACATTTTTATCAGGTATGAGTTTGTAATATTTAATTTTATTTTTTTTTTAACATTTGGCTAGATAGGGAGTGGAGCATCTCCCTTATGAGGAAAGACTGAGGGAGCTGGGTCTCTTTAGTTTGGAGAAGAGGAGACTGAGGGGTGATCTTATTAGCGTTTATAAATATATAAAGGGGGAATGTCATGAGGATGGAGCCAGGCTCTTCTCAGTAGCGACCAGTGATAGGACAAGGGGTAATGGATTCAAGCTGGAACACAAGAGGTTCCACTTAAATTTGAGAAGAAACTTCTTCTCAGTGAGAGTGACAGAGCACTGGCACAGGCTGCCCAGGGAGGTTGTGGAGTCTCCTTCTCTGGAGACATTCAAAACTCGCCTGGACGCCTTCCTGTGCAACCTCATCTAGGTGTTCCTGCTCTGACAGGGGGATTGGACTAGATGATCTTTTGAGGTCCCTTCCAATCCCTAGCATACTGTGATATGAGCTAAGCTATTATTAGCAATGGGTATCTTGACTTTTTCCTATCAGAATGAGCTTATATATAGCAGTTTCTTGCAAAAGGGTTATATAGGCATCTTCACATATTTCTTCCTATTTTCACCCCTTTTCTTCAGTTGTTGCCAGGTCGCAGAGTGATGGATAGACGGCCGGGAGTCAAATTAGTGGCAGGTTAAGACCCACTTGTTTATCATTAAAGTGTCAGATAAGCAGACTTGTATTGACACTTTCCATGGCATTGTGTAAATGTAAATACAACTGAGTGTCTAGATGTGTAACTGGACCTTTGCATAAATTTGCCTAAACGGTTTTTGGCCCTTGTTTGGTTTCGTAAGAAGGAACATCTGTTCACTGAACTTTTTGTCTGGACTTTTCCTGTGCCCCTATGAGGGGTGGAAGTACATAAGCTGCTAATGAAATCTTGTACCATGTTATCAACATGACTATACTCTTCACCAGACCCTCTGTTCCTCTTCTTTTTACTTCTTGTAACAGTTTGACTTGTTTTGTTAGGGGATTTGGTGGTTTGGTGTTTTTTTAAAAAGCGCAAAGTTGAGGAATGTAGTGGGTAAATTAGTTTTAGGTTATATTAATTTTACAGCTACTTGTTAGTTGTCCACTTTAAACTTCACATGGCAACTTTGCAGTCATTGTTTTATTTAAATAAGACTGCACACAATGGACTGGTATATATCTTGTTAGGTGTTGAAGGTGTGTTTTTGTCTTGTTTTATATTCAAGACAAAAAAAAAACCCAAACAACTGGGAAGTAGTTGCACCTTTCAGGAAAAGCTGATGTACATATGATACTAATAGTGAAAAGGCAGCGAATAGTCTGTGGATAGAAAACAGCAGGTAGAAAAGCTGCTTTTTTTTTTTTTTTTTTTTCTTTTTTTGCTTCTAATAACTGGGTAGGGGTTCTATAAAATAAGAACCGGAGTAGAACGCTTTAATGTTCTACCTCTGAAAAAGGGTTGGGGATAACAGCAGAATACATAGAGCACACTATGCAGGGTGAGAGGAAGAGATGAAGAGATGCAAATGCATGGAAAGTGGTGTTTTAAGGGCTGTGCACAACTTGTCACTTCTTCTGAAGTCATATTAAAGTTCTTACACTCCATTCATATTAACAGGAACCTGGTCATGAACCAGAATTTGCTTCATAGTAGGTGCTCCGCAGAGATAACAGAAATGATCTTTCACCCAGGTAATCAGTGCTTGAAAAACCTGGAAAAGGCAGTCTGATCTCGCACGAAGAGAGATCCTACTCTTAGATATACCAATAGTCGACTTCCTGAGCCTGCCGTACTTCTTTACAAGTCCTTATGCAGGTCAAGTTTGCTTTTCCTGAGCAAAAAATCCTTTAAATCAAACAAGAATTTTTCACTGCAGCGCAAAAATGAACAGATTGGAAGGCAGCAGTAACTGCCTAGGAGTGGCTTCTCCCTAGAAAATGCAAGGGTTTCCATTCCTACTTTTTGATGAACGGAGGTGATCTTTCCTTCTGCTTATTTTTGTGTTCTTATTCCCACTCTTATGGAGGTTCTAATAGATTGATCTATCATCAGTCCCTGATTTTATAAACCATCTTTTGTTGATGGTCTGCAATCCTGTGAGCTTCTACATTTAATCGTATGTTGTTTTCTTTTTTTTTTTTTTTTTTAAAAAAAAGGAAAATAAAACTTTAAGCTTGCAAAACTGAAGAGGAAAACACATTGAAGGACTTAGTGAAAATTATTGTTATTTGGCAGCCTAAAGTAACACTTCTGGCTAAAGGAGTCCAGAGGTGGAAGATGACAAAAGCTTGGGTGTACTGTTGCCTGGGGAGTGTCTCATTTCACGCTCACAATGTCGGATGTGCCATCGCAGTGTTATTTGCCAGCTTGAAATCAAAATTGCATGCCTGGAGAACTCTTTGTAAGCATGGTCTGTATTTCAAAAGCACCAGGTAACACAGGAAAAAAATAGCATTTTTCCTAAATAATGAAGCCTGCGTCAGGCGGAATGTGGATTATTCTCTCGATGTACAGAAGGCACACCGTCTTGAATCGCAGTGTGCGCTGACGATTCGGCCAGGCAAAATATCTGCAGCTCTCTGCCCTAGGTCTGAGGCTTTGACAAGTACTTTGAGCTTTGCGACCAGCGGAAAACCAGTAACCCAGGCAGCTGCCAGGGGTGTGTTAGGTCTGGCAGTTGTGTGCAAGGGTCACAGGGGGTCTTCTGGATCCAGAAGCGCTCTGATGAGGTGTAAACGTGGGGGTGGTGGAGATTTATATCTACCCTAGAGTTACTCGTGCTTGGATTCCCAGCCTGCCAGTGTTTTTAGGGTAGCGAGAAAAAGCTGTAATAGTTCTTGGAGAAAGGTAATACATGTAATCTTGAATTACTGCTTGCCATAAGGATGAACTTAGTCCCAGAATGCAGCAAGGGCAGCGCTGGAGTCTGCCAGGAAGAGGTTTTTTGATGTATAGCAAGGAACGTTATTGATCCGTGCCTGAAGAGAACTGTTGTACCACAACAGATGAGCCAGGCTACCTTGCTAACACGGGTATTGTTGGTATAGACCTGCAGTGAAATGTAGGATTGTGTATTGGGCAAGGAAACGTGAAATGGCTTAGTATTTGCAGTTCCTCAGGAGCATTTAAGAATGTTTTTTAAGAGTAAAGCTTTGCATTTTGTCACCTGTATTAGTTTCTGGGAAGTTCCTTAAATGTAAAACACTGTTAAGTGGCCATGTTTCGACCACTGTTCTGTATTTCTGACTGAAGTTAAAAGGACACGAGAGAGATTCGGTGTGAAATCTGCAGAACTGGGCCCCATAAGCGTGGATTCCTGCCTTTTCCTCGTGTTGGGTCTCAAATCCCTGTTTTCAGGAAAAACCTCGGTACTTCTGTGCTTCTCGCTTTGATAGGGCTGAGATGCTGCGAAATACAGAAAAAGACAACAATGTGGAAGTTTAAGCTGGGAAATAACAAGAATATCGGAATGTAAAGCAGAACAGATAATAAATACCAGATAACATAATGAAATAACAATATTGTGTGAGTTGAGAGGAAGCCTCCACTCTTTTCAGTGTTCTCTGCAGCAATGTGAACGTTAAATGCACAGATTTTTTAGAAGCTGACTCGGTTGTTACCGTCTTAAGTTATATTGTGCTGTATTAAAGGCTCTGTAGATGTCGGCAATTAACAGAAGACAATTCGGGATGTATTGGTGCTTACTTTTGCTATGCGCTACTAGCTAATGCCAGTGCCTTGGAGGACTTTTCTTCCCAAGTTCTTGGCTTGCTGGAAATTGAGAACTGGTTCATTGTGGCTTATAGCTTCCTGCAAATGCAAAACTACAATAAGAATTCTGTAGCTGTAATGTTGCATTTTAATTCAGGTCTGAAGGGAGTCGCGGTAGTTGCTTACGTGACCTTCCCAGTAAGTGTAATTTTTAATCATGAATGACATTTCTAAAATAAATTGTAATTTCCATACTAAAGACTTAGCATTATACTCTTATTTTATACAGTCCCTAAAAAGCTTCTCAAGAACCTTGGTAACACAAAACACTTGTTGAGGGTTTTTTTTTGATTATTTTATCTTCAGGGACTTGCTTCCTCCTATTGCTCCTTGGACAGCCTATTTTTTGTCCACCCTCCTCTGGAGTATAACTTTGTTTCTACATGTAATTAGCACTTGAGCTTTTCTTAGTTTATATCTTTGCCAGTTAATTTTTGTGTTGTACCTGGTTTTATCATGTCTTTTTTTTCTAATGGACATATTTCAGAAGATCTCGCGTTTGGATGCGTTTTGGATTGGGGGAGCAGGCCTTAGGAAATCATGGAAACATGAGTAAAAACTAGATTTTGGAAGCCCAAACGCAAAGCAAAACGGTTAACGGCAATTCCGTCCTTACGAAGTACGCACAGGTCTACTTTCGTAGCCTGAGCGTGCAGCGATCAGCATTCGGACGCTTGAATCTTTTACCGTGTTAAGTCTTCTGATGGAGGAGATGGTGAAGAGGCTAAAGAGCGACAGGCTGGCACTATCAGCTTTTATTTAGTCTGGAAATAAGCGCTGAAAACTGGCTTTAAGTAATTAACTTTGTGTTCTAGTAATGGATTTTGGAGGTCACAAATTACTGAAGTACTTCCTCCTACGAAACAAGTAGCTGCACTGCAATACTGCTCTAATAGTAATAACTGTGCCGGCTGAACATGTTAATTAGCTCTGTCCTTGAAAGCATTACTGTATACTCATGCAAAAATGAGCAGCGTCGTACAGTGTGAACATTGCCGTAGGGAGAGGGAAGGAACCCGGGTACGTCCCTTTCAAATGCAGAGGGCAACATCCGTTACAGCTCTACCCATTCATTTTTATTTTTTTTAATAGTATAGTACTTCATTTCTTTGGGAACCGAATCACTAACTTGAGAGGTGGAATTACCAAGATGTTAAATAATCGGTCTGCGTTTTTCTTTTTTCTATTGTAGTTTAACGTTGCCACATTTCCTGTTCCTCGTGTCCTACTATCCTTTAATTGTTGGGGAAACTGCACCATATTTAATGCTATTTTCTTCTGAATTTTTTAGTTAGCTTATTTGGTTGTAGTTAACTCAGTTTTAATGATGCCTTTATCAGTTTTTTAGTGACTTTTTTTCCTCACCACCAATTTTCAGATAGCCTGTGTATTTTTAGTAACAGAATACTCCAGGTCAGGGCAGTTTTCCAGGTAAAGTCACCAGCCATAGGGAAGAATGACATTTTTATTCATCTGTAACTAAATGTCTATTCAAACACAAATTAGTGGAATACTTCCACTGTCCAGATACATAAATAAAATAGAACGTGTTAATTAGTGTACCATTAATGTAGAGGAATACTACATGTGATGTTTTAAGAATGTGCATTCTCAGACTCTGTTTGTTAAATCAGGGAAAGGCCGAAATTATATCTGGGATAATCTTATTTCAGTTCGCTAACTAGAATCCAGGATCATCCGTTGCTTGTAATTTGCTATCTAATACTGCAGTGACCATGCATGTCAAATCAAGGTTCTCTCCAAAACAATCCTTGCAGGGTTATTGAGTCAATAAAATAATTTCATCTCACGTACAGCATTTTACAACTTTTCAACGCATACTAAGAACTACAAGTCAACTGATTATCCACTTAGTGTTCTTGGACTGGTGCTTAAAGTGAATGTAAGTGTGGTTTTTTGCTTTTCCAAATGGAAGAAGCACATAGTTGTCTCTAATCCTAATGAATGTTGCTCTAACTTTTTGTTTTCCGTATCAAACAGCTTTTCAGTCCTTGGTATGCATGTACGTACTGAACTGCATTGGTGTCCCTTCAATATTAATGATGAAATGCATTGAATGACTCAGACGTTGGAATAAGAGCAGAATACGGCTGACTGGCCAAATCACTGGTGTAGCTACTCTTCTGAAGAAACCTTTTTCTCATTTTGTATTTCAGGTGATATTTGAATCCGTCTCTTTGAAAGGACACCCAGGGTACATAGCTGTGGATGAAGTCAGAGTTCTCGCCCATCCATGCAGTGAGTGCTCTTTGTTTTCCTAACTGTGTGTTGTATACCAGGCTTTGCAGTCTAAAGGAGTGATTTACCCAATTTGGTCAGCACTGAAATGTCGTCTTGTAGCCCTCTGAGACACCTAAAGACAATCAGCCTTGCATAATTACGTAACTTTGCAAGCTGTGCAAAAGGCAAAACTGCTCTCCGTCTATAGCTAGGGCTGGGACATCTGTGGAAGTCTCTCCCTCTCTCGTTATGAGAGCATAAAACCGATTGTTTTATTATTTCTGAGTCATATTGCTGTAGAAAACAATCTAAAGAGTTTCTGATAATATCCTGTGTGGTTATCTTAAGAAAAGAAGACGCTAACAGTATTTCGTTGGTAAAGGACATATCCCAAAGGTTGCGCTCTCTCAAGAAATGTTAAACCCAGTCAGCATCGCCATAAAGATATTGAAAATAAATCTCATTCAGACAATACACTTGCACAGGAGTGGAAAATAAGGCGGGTTCATTATGCTGGTGAAAAATATTAGTGCTGCATTTCTTCTATCACAGCCATAATAATAAGCTTAGGGTTTTGGTTTGGGGTTTTTTGTTGGTTGTTTTTTTTTTTTATTCCTTTTTAAAGAGGCCTTCAGCCTCATTCTTTGTGTGAACTTTTCTGGTTTCTCTGTGCATTTACAGTTTGGCTTGGGGTCTTTAGTGTGTCTATATTGTGTATGTAGTATACAGTTTCTTCTAAATATTTTTTTTTTTCCACAGCCCCTCTCAGTAGTACATAGTTTCAGTCAGTCAGTGACAGCTGCTCCTAAAAAAATCATGGGTGGTATTCATGGAGTGAAATCAACTGGTTTTCTTGCAATACAGAATTTCAAAGAATAGCTGCCATTCAGTGTGACAGACATGGTTCTGCTCAAGTTTAACAGGACATTTCTGATAACTGCAGTATGGTTAATTGCTGTTTAACTAAATTATATTTGTATTTACCATGTGCTCCATTGCTCAGGCCTTTGGGTGCGTTTACTTCATTAAGAAATACTTACAATCTGTATTAACCAGATGTTGCTGATAACTGGCAGCATCCAAACAAATCCCCCAAATGGTCCGTGCGCATTCCGCAGCACATTGGGCAATGACTGATCCCTTTACTGGAAAAGAGGCCACTGAACATCCATGGGGCAAAGCCGAGACAAGGAAATGATGTGATTTTAAAAAAAAGGGACAGGATGCTGTGTTTACACCCCTATTTAAGCTGATTTTAAATCCATTTCTCCAAGTATATGCAGGTCCCTCTTCAAAATTTGGTGCATTCTTGGTGACTCAAAACTAAAATACAGTTAACTGCCCCATTATGAATCAGTTTGCATCTTGCAGGGTACAGAACTTCATTACGAGATGCAAGTTCTCTGCCGGCTTTGTAGTTCCTTCTCCGGTCTGATTGCCAGTGTTGCTTGTGTTGTTCAGCAGTGACAGTCACCAGGGTAAATGTCACCAGAGTATATACCATTGACTGGTACAGGCTTTTTCCCTCATATTCATTTTTACAATTGTTATAGCTCAAAACACACAGATCGTGAAGCTCCCGATGACCTTGGAGGTTACTGAAATTATTGGCGTTATTTTTTCATTTCTGCTTTACCTTCGTAGGTGACAGTACAGCAGACAAACCTAAGCATCCGCAGAAGTGCTGATCCCCCCCCACCCGTGAAGGAATGCACTTGGAGTATCAGTTTTCATTATGCTGAAAGCTCATTGATTACATGTGCGAGAGCACTTGCAACCGTAGGACCGCCCTATGCCCTGTAAGTTGGGCAGACTTGAGGACTAGGAGTCTGAGTCCTGCCCAGGCTATGCAGCTTTGGAGCTGGCTTATACCTGCCCACCTCAGACTGCAGCCAGAAATGACTAGTATGAGCCTGCAGATGTCACGTAGCACACTCTGACTGTCACCCAGAGGTAGTTTTCCAGTAAACTTTGACGGAAATTACTGATCCCCCGAGGCACGATGGTATAGAATCATTTTATTTCAGGAGTTGTCAGCAAACTGAGCGTGTGGTGAACGGATACAGAAACTAAATAAAAGCATTTGGCATAACGTGTAGTCATTTGTTCTTATGTCTATAGTAGACAAATACCTCTATGTGGAACTTCATGCATGCTCAGACACAGATGCCCATATCCTTTTGAAGCTCTTTAATTCCAGTAGAAAAAGATGGGTTGGTATGTCCACTGAAATTATGCGTTTCACCGGTGCCTAATCATAAGAGAAAATGTACAGATTAAGTTGAAAAACTCTGACCGTTAGAGTCTCACAGAGCTGTTCAGTGTATCCTACCAAAAGTTTTCAAACGGTGCACAAACCTTCTGCCCTGATTGACAAACCTGATCTCCTTCTATAAGAAGGCGAGGAAAAGCATCTTCCCCAAAAGGGTTGTCAAGCACTGGCACAGGCTGCCCGGGGCAGTGGTGGAGTCGCCATCCCCGGAGGTACTTAAAAGACAGGCAGACGTGGTGCTGAGGGACATGGGTTAGAGGTAGTTTTGGCAGTATTAGGCTGATGGTTGGACTCAGTGATCTTAAAGGTCCCTTCCAACCTAGACAATTCAATGACTCTGAAGCCCAGCAAGAACTAAGTTCATTTAAAAGTGTCTGATTCACTTCTGTATTCTTTCTGTTTTCTTCCAAGTTAACTTACAGAGGTGAATGTACCTGGTATTTAGTCATCAAGATAATGCTCTGATGTGTTTCCCTTGTGAACAAATGCAATGGCTGCATTTTCATATCAGTGGTTTAATCCTGAATTAACACTGAATTTAGTGTCAACAAAACACTGATATCGGTGCTCTTAAACTAATGCAGTGATACAATACTATATATAAATATTTTATTTAAAATTAATTACTTGATATCAATGATAAATTATTATTGTAAAGTTCTAGGATATATATATCTGATAGTAAATAAATCAAAAAGGAAAAAAAGACCCTTATGAAAACTTGGTTTGGGTGAGTCATTCTTTATAAACTCAGAAGCATTTTTTTTTTTTTGATCCTTTTTAGAAACACAATTTTAGAAAGAAAAGAAATTACTCAAGTACTCTTTATAGCAAACAGTAAGAAATTGTGCTGACAACCATGAACTTGTGTTGTAATCTGATATAAGTCTGTGTTTTTAGATGTGCCAGAGCTCTGTACGGTCCCGTAGGCCATCCTCTGTCAGGTCCATCATCCACCTCACTCTGCAGTGAATAGTTGAATACTGAAGGACAGCTTAATTTTGCTAGATCACCGTGTCAGGGATAGGACGTAATGCTTTGCTGAGCGTTTCTATCTGTGTTGGTGTAGCAGCCAGTTACTGCCTTGCTCTACCCTGGCAATCCTTTCTGTCTTTTGTTAGGAAAAGCACCTCATTTCCTACGACTTCAGAACGTGGAGGTTAATGTGGGACAGAACGCGACATTCCAGTGCATAGCTGGGGGGAAGTGGTCGCAGCATGACAAACTCTGGCTTCAGGTAAAGTGATGCGCTTTTTTTCATGTTTGTTTTTTTTTTTTTTTTGTTTGTTTTTTTACTTTTTCTAGTAAAATAAGTCAATAGAGAAAGACTAGGTGGTGGGGAAAATTTTTTTCATCAAGATCCTTTGAGAACTGCCTTGGATTGTTTCTAGGTGAGATTTTAAGGTGACAGAGTACAGAACTGGGATACAGAAGATGGAAAAAATGGCCAGTGACAGCAAAATTTTGGTTTCAAACAAATGCCCATGCACCTGTAAGCACTCAGTCATAAAGCAGAAGAGACCGAACAAGTGGAGAAGTTCTTCACTTCTGCTTACTTATGCAATCTTCTTTCTTGTCACCCTCCAAAAACGTCCTCAGCCCCCAGAGTCGGTGATTATGTGTTAAGAAGGAACCTACTCAAAGGTCTGAGATTACTGCCTGGATGGTGAAAATAGCCAAACCCAGTTTGTACTCACCGTGTTTCTTCCTCCCTATTTCCCTTGGCTGCACTGATAGCACAATGTTCCTTTTAGTCACTCACTAAAAGACCAAAGCATTCCCCTCTCTTAATATCTATGTTTTCACCCTACTGGTTGGACTTGAAAGACTGGGTCGTGCTATTCAGGTGGGTGCAGTAACAACCTTAAAAACTCATTTTTCAGTTCTAGAGTTAGAAACGGAACATAAATCAAAATGAAGATGTGGAGTGCAGTTTCCCAGTGAAGGACAAAATTATTTCTTCTGCCTTTTGAAGTGCTCAGATATGTGGAGTCCCAACGTTACCGTGCTCTATAGGTAGAGCGCTTCTAGAAGCTTTTAAAAGAGTTGAGCTCTTTGCTTTTGCTAAACTTCTGTGCTGTTAAACACCTAATGTCCCAAACAATGGCCAAAATAAACTTTCAGAACTCTTAAGCCAGTCAACAATGTTTATTCTTAGCTTGGACTGATGCGACTGGGGGCCTGACCGCCCCATATTTGTAACATCTGAGGCAGACAAGAATGGCCTTTGTCATGGTTACTATGGCATTTGTAGTCAAATAACTAACAGATTTTCTCAGACTTTTGTATTGACTTGAGACGTTTTAATAAAATTTTAAAATCACAATTTCAAATCTAGTTTAAATTCTATGGCAGGAATCAGTTTACTTAATCCTAAGAACAAAACGTAGCACTGGGATAAAGGCTCGAGTTGGTGAGAAATGTAGTCGGCGTCATGTAAAAGTGACTTAACAGTCACTTTATCTGTACTCTCATCACGGATGTTCTCCTAAAAATTACATTTGTATCTGAAATTTATTAACCTATAGTGTACTTTTAGCCTCCACTGAGATACATTTTTGGCTTATTCTTTAACTTTTTTTTGGTTCTTTCAGTGAAGTCTTTCCACAGTTTTGACTAGATGTGTGTAAAAACACTTCTGACCTGAAGCAGTATGAACCTTTTCCTGTGAGAACCAGGGGTTTGAGAGGAAATCGTTATTGTTGCTAGTGGAAACCTGTTTTCCATTTTCTAAATTTGAAGCATTTAATGAAAATAGCCTTGGAAACACTCCCAAAAACTGATTACTGGAAACCGGCAAAACAGCACTGTTTTCCCTCGAATCTCCTAATAAACTAGACCAACTGAGCAAGTTCAGGTGTTTATGCTATGGAGAACTTCGGTGTCTAGCTAATTCTTCACCTGTCTGTTTTCCAGTTGGGAAAATGTAGTCTGACTAGTAGAAGGGTTTATTGAGGATTGTTGGACATATAAGGATGTCTGTTCATCCAATGTAAATTGGTCCCGAATCAAAGTTTTACATCTAAAAATACCGAGTTTATAAAATCTGTTCATTGTTAGCATTTTCCCAGGTGTACAAAATCCATTCATTTGTAGTTTTTCATATCCTCGCCAGGCCTCTAAATATATACTGTGTAGTATTGCATACCTGAACTGTCACTCTCCAGCCTTTTCAATACATATGACACATCAAATGCCCGAATTTTTCCAAAATTAAATAGACATGAAAACTTGAATATATGTGTAAGAATATTTAAGCTGTAATTCATACAACCCTGTAAAGTTTTCAGGGGTATGGCTTATAGCAGTCTTCTCTTGAGAAATTGTGCTTGCGTAAAATCTAACCCAGTGGCGTGAACGTGAAGATCGGAACAATAGGAAGCATAAGAAAGAATGAATTGCATGTGGGTGCATAACCTGTGTGTCTTCATAACTTGCATTATTCTTGTCTGCCTTTACAGCAGTGGAATGGAAGGGACACGGCATTAATGGTCACTCGAGTGGTCAACCATAGACGTTTTTCTGCTACTGTCAGTGTAGCTGACACCTCTCAACGCAGTATCAGCAAGTACCGATGCGTCATTCGTTCAGACGGTGGATCTGGAGTTTCGAATTACGCAGAATTAATAGTGAAAGGTAGGTTGCACTAAAGCAGCAGGTTTATGCAAGATGAGGATTTCCTCCCAGATGGCACTACGTATAAAAATTGACATCCTATTGGACCTTCTTCTTTCATTCATAGTAAATTTAAGTAGGAAAAAGGGGTAAAAGTGACATGAATTTCAATCGTTTTCTTAGAACAAATGTTTGAATTGAAAATTTGTCTGGATACCGCCCCCTTCATAAGCTTTTGTAGTAGTGCATGGGTAGCTATGGATACTTTTAATGTAGTCAGTGAAACAGTTTGGCTGTCAGTCAGCTTCATCTGCCTTCCTTTACAGTATTTTATCAGGCGTCAGTAATCTTGTGATGGAGCGTTGCGTGTCAGGAGAGGCTGCTCAAGGAGTAAATGACGGGATTGATTCTGCCGGTGTCTTGAAGTACACGGTAGAAACATCAGTAGTTCTTGAAGGATGCTAGGGTTTTTAGCCCTGTTATTTACTGTGGTTCAGGAGCTGATACTATGCCTGACACCTGCAAGATGCGTCTTAATCTTGCCTTCCTGAGACTTGCATGCTATTTGCTGTGCTGCTTGCTTTTTTTTTTTTTTTTTTTTTTGTTTTTTTGTAATTCACCCTGAGGTGCACCACAGGAGGTTTCTCGCTGCCTCTTAGGTGGAGAGATGAAAAGGTGGCTAAGTTGCTCCCGAGACATTCTGTGTTTGGGGTGGTGGTGAAGTCAAATGAAAGGAGTATGGGTCTGATCACCAAATATAATTTTATTGATCTAGATGTTTCACTTTTCTGTGGAAATGGAGAGCTGCCGTTGAAACGAGATCACTTTTGTCCACTGTAGTACTTTCTGCCAACTCACTCTGTCACTTGATGATCAGTACACTGATGCCTTTACACTGCCTTAAATAGAGAGTGCTGAGTGGTGCAGATATTCAGACTACAGAGATCACAAAGAGAATGCTCCTGTTAGATGCCGAGTGCTTTTAATTCCCACTCAGTGATTTTACATCTTGTTCGAACATGGAGGAATTAATTTATGATGAAAATGGAATTGAGTTGCCAGGAGTAGCATATCTGGCGTTGTATTGCAGCTAAATAGAGGGAAGGCAATCTTCCAGAGCAGCCAAATATTAGAATATGTAGAGTTGAGTGAGTGGGTGCCTCACACTTTCATGTTCATTGATATAAGAAGGGGAAAAAATAGAAGAATAAGTTACAAACGTAAATAGTTGGATGTGCACCAGGAGAGATGTTGTTAGATTCATCGCTGGATGCAGACACCTAGCTCGAAAAAAAAATTAGGAGAGTAAGATTGTTATGGGAAGGTACACTTCTCTGCTCCTTGCTCCTGTGTAGTAAGCAGGCAAGGTTAAGTGGTTCATTTGAGGTTAGTTTGATGCAGCACTGTGACACACTGGGATTGCATGGGTGAGTGCTTCCAAAGAGTCTGACTAATTTTAGTGTGGATAATAGCAAATTTGTAATGCATGCACACAGGCTGAAATGAAAGCAAATTGGAATTGTTTAATTCTGAAGAGATGTTTATTGAATTGCAATAATGTACTTGGGTATACATTAAATTAGTCTGTAATTGAAGTTTTGCTCAATTGACAGTCCTGCCCCTAAACCCAGTAAATCCAAGCTAATGCTCTGCTTCTCACGGGCTTTCTCTTGATCAGTTGAACATGAAATCATAGGGGATTTCTTCAACAAAGGTTAAGGTTTAAAAGTGTATTTGTGTATCTTTTAAATGTAGACATCTGTTTGTTTCCCTGTGCATAAGATGTTGTACTGTAGTGTTGAGAAGGGAAGAATTAATTTACGTTTCTTGATATTGAATGATAATATTTGGTACATACAGAAAGAGAAGTTTTGCTTTGAAACACACGTACTTGTTCTACACCCTAAATTGGAACAATAGATACATATTTCAGCAAATGCTACCCCCACCCAAGTCCTCCCCTTACTTGCCTGTGTGGACCTCTTTACTAAGAACAGGGTATTATTATAAAGTAATTACTGGAAATCTTATACAAAAGTTCATAACTTTATTAGTTTAAAATTATTACAGTATATTTAGTGGCAAGAGATACCCTTGTAGTACTGTGAAAATGCTTTTCTGTAGACAGCTATTTGCTGTATATGCTAATACTTTTCTGTCTTCTGCCTCTGTTGCAAGGCTTGTATAAATGACAATACATTTATTCTTCTCTCTGCACTCTAGAATCATAATAGTCAAGCCAGAGAAACCTGTCATTTCCATCTGTGCACCTTACCATCCTTTGGTGCTCCAGTGGAAATAGCTCTTCTCTATTTCTTATCTCTCACTGTTGCACATATAGTAATTTAATACAATTTTTTACAGGGCAGTTTTCAAAAAATCCAGAGAGTCTACAGCTTGCTGTACTGATCGCATATGAATAGAATGCTTCTTGTCTGTAATTTTCTTTTTAAGTAAAAGCTGTGTGGCAGTTACTCATATTCTGAACTAAATGTAGGTTTTGCTTGTGTAAAGATTGTTTAAAATACTGTGGAAATTGGCTGGAATCTTATCATTTAAGGTCTGTACTAATCATAGTGTCCTTCCAGGACACCCGTCACATTATTTAAGGTTGCGAATAATATTTTAAACTTTGTGCGTGTCTGTATGGAGGTTTGTTGGCAATTGGTTTTCTTCCTGATCCCTTTCAGATACTCTGGATGCATACATTAATTACTCAATACATAGTGGGAATCTGTGGAGCGCTGATAAAGAGGGAATATTACAGCATCTATAACGTGTTTTTCATGAGCCACTTTTTCCGAGATTTTCACTCTCAAGGAAATCCCTCGAAATTGTTATTGCTACCTGGTGCAAGTCCTTTTAAGGTTCATGGCATTTTCTTTAGGTCCGTTCTGCTACTACAGCGGTAGCAATACCCAACAGAGCCCCTCTACAGACCCGCAAGGGAACGTTCTAGTTCTCTTCAGTTTTGTGTTTGTTGATTCTCAAAGAGTTCAGTTAGTCAACACGGATGAAAAACAGTCTGTTTCTTAACTGAGTGGCTTTCTGTCATCCTTGTGATATTTGGAACAACTTGTCTTTTATCAGTCACTCTTTTCTTCAGGTTTTTAGATGCGAGAAGCTGATGCCTTCAGTGACACCAGCGGGAGAGGTGGTTTCTTTTTCAGAGTTGCTTATTCTTTTTTTTTTTTCTCTAGGTCTTTTCTGGTATGGTGCTTGTCACTGTCATTGCGCCATCTGTTTATTAACTCACCAGGTACACCGTGGAAACTGCTCTAGTGATCTGAGTCTTTTCCTCATAAGTAGACACTGGGGCTCATCCTAGAAATGTCCCGTCAGGCCCTCCATAGGTTTCCTTGAACAAAACAAGTGCAGTATAAGTATGAAAGTGTATAATTCAGCATTACATATGTACTCTAGAGTAGAGCTTGTTCCTGGAATGAAAATGTAATTGTCTTCAACATAATTGTTTAGGATGTTCACAGACTCCAAAGCCTTTCACTTCATATAAAGCAATGACTAAGAGAGGTGATGGATATGAAAAAGATTCTTTAAAGTTTTTGTTTGTTGGTTTGCTTATTTTTTAAATTTTATTTTCATGCCTGGTGCATGAATAGTTCTATACCCCAGGATATTTGTGCCAAATGTACTCATTAAAGTGACATAATGTCCTTGCCATCAACTACTGCCTTTGTGGTGGTACTCAAGTCCCTGTACTTCACTCAGGAGATTGGGGCCGTTGATAAGAAAAGTGGACACTGTACTGCAACCGTCCTCTTTTCCCATCAGGATGGCTGGAAGACCAAGTCCATTGCCTCCCTCTGAACCATTTAGGAGATAAACTCAGCTGCGGTATACGTGTGTTTTGGATATTACTGTTAAAAAAGTATTTTTTTCTAGGCTGCATTACTAAGTTCAGATAGGAATTTTCACGTCTTCCAGCTACTTATCAGACTCATCCAGATTGCAGAAGTTGCTGGGTAGATTTGAATTCATCTGCCTGAGTAATGCACATTAATCAAGGTCCTCCAAGTTATCACCTTGTGAACAGGAAAAAGTCTCTTGCTGGCGCTACCAGCAGTATCAGTAAAGCTGGGATAATGAGAGTGCCCCTCAGGCTGTGTGCTATCTCCTTCTCTATTTTTCCCAGTTTACACAAATAGATTCAGTTTGCAGAATTTACATGTACTGTACCATGAGAAGTTAAGTATGGATTTGATAAAGCATGTAATGATGTTGCTCTCTGGAACACTACACCGGCACAGAATGGGGTTTCTGCACGCGAACCATTTATGAAGGTTATGCTGCCTTTGAAATTACTGAACAAGGGAGAACGGCTTTGCCATTGCAGGGCGTCTGAAAAAGCCGCTTGCATTCCTTTATTTCTTTGCAGTCACAGTGGTGTAGGGAATGTAATACTCCCTTCCTTGGCGGTCGCATCTGGCTGGTGATTACTTGAACTTGTCGTTGCTCTCTTTAATCGTCTAGTTTGGGGTAGTCCAATAGCAGTTGCTTTAACTCAGTTTTAATCATTGGGGGTGGTGGTGGTTGTGAGAAAACGGGAGGCAAAGAGATTACAAACACTCCTTTGCTCTCACCAAGAGCTTGAACTCCACTTTCTCTTTTTTCAGTCCAACTTAATATCTTTCTGTGAAGCGGATGGGGGAGATAGGAAGACAAAGCCATTGTTTCATAGAAATGGACAGTTGGTGTGAACAATATGTGCTCTTTCAAAACGAGGGGGAATGGCTTTAAACTGGAAGAGGGCAGGTTCAGATTGAACATTAGGAAGAAGTTTTTCCCTTTGAGGGTGGTGAGGCACTGGAACATGTTGCCCAGAGGGGTTGTGGCTGCCCCATCCCTGGAGGTGTTCAAGGCCAGGCTGGACGTGGGCTTGGGCAACCTGGGCTGGTGGGAGGTGTCCCTGCCTATGGCAGGGGGGTTGGAACTGGATGATCTTCAAGGTCCTTTCCAGCCTAAACCATTCTATGATTCTATGAAACATTTTGTCCCAAAATAGAACTGGGGAAATTAAGAAGTGATTAAGATATGTTTTATATACAGGATCCAATCTTCAGAATTGCACTGAGTGCCATGCAGACTTGCAGTCATGTTCCAGCACGTGCATTCCTTGTTCCTCGTATTTACATTAGTCAACAAGGTATAAATCAGAACAAGCATATCCAGGAAAAATATAAAGCTACAGCTGGGGTACAAGGAAAGTTCATAAACTGATGGTCTATTGGCAACTCAATCTATACTTTTTCCCAACTTTTTTTCTCTCTTTCTTCAGTAGCTCTTCTGTTTCTGTGTAAAACGAGCAGGGAGTACTGTCTTAATCTGGATTGTGGCCACTTGAAAAATTAGAATGGCTTTCCTGTCGCACCACAGAGTTGAGTTTCAGCAATTCCTTGAAAGATTAATGGTGTGCATCATTTGGGGGTCTTTGTTTTGGTTTTGTTTGTTTTTCTTCAGGAGGCAAATGTAAGTCCAAGAGTTCTGGTTTTATTCTGACTGAAATTTCACTTGAGACGGGTAGAGGTAGGCATGGGATGAATTTGCTTGGACTTGTTTTTAATGTATAGATTTCTAAGTATGATGTTGCTGATGTATAAAGTTCTTGACTAAAGACAGGATATGAATGCAATAATAAATGGAGAAAGATTAAGGAACAATCTTTTTGAAATAGAAAGGACTCGAGTAAATAGCCTCTATTTTTCCAAGGATGAAAAGTGTTATGGAAAGCTGTTTCTTCCTTCCTTGTTTATGGAATTATCTCCAGCCTCCCTGATGCATCTTGGGTACCAGTTGTTGGTGTGGCACTGTGAGCAGAGAGCTCATGTCCACTGTGGTTTTGCTGAGTAGAAATCACGGGGGAAGGAGTCCTCACTGGGCTTGGAGAAAGCTCTAGTAGCTCATAATAGTGAGGAGGTATCTTATGGTTATTTTCCTCTCTCTCAAGACTCTAAGAAATATTTTTTCCTGACATGAAGGTGTGATTAACTTGGTAAAAGATTTGGGGTTTCATTTGTCCTTAATTCCAGTTGCTTGAACTGAGTAATTGCAAGATTCCCTGTGGGGAGAAGGAAGCTTTCTTGCTGCTTTGGTTAGTAACTGTCTTTCGTACTTTATCTACGTCGTGTTCCTTCTTAACCTTCATTCAAAGGGAACAGAGGGAATCTCCAAAGAACAAAAATAATGAAAGGGAAAGCATCACTGTGTGGTAGACCTCCTTTCTCTAGACTCTTTCTGCTTTCCTTGACTTTTCTGTGAATTGATCTTGTAGGGCAGACCGCTATAGAAAAGATGATAAGCCTTGTTCTCTCGTCTACAGTTCTGAGGTGTCTTATCCCATCGGACAATAGAAAACGGGCATCAAAGTCTAAATAAACTGTCTTGTCAAAGCATCCTCAATCATAAAATGTTAAAAATGCTTCAGTAATTTATATTACACGTTGGTCTTTAGATAAAAAATGTGACCCAATAATTAGTGGAAATAGAATGGTTTTTATCTCTGTGTACCTGTACCTGCCTATTAGCTTCCTAATTTAGAGAAAGCTCCCAAATGAACAGTGCAGCTGGCGGAAGCGGGGATGCTGGCAAAACATAAATGAAAGTGTTTCAGCCTACCTAAGTCTACACTTACATTTGAAAAGTGTGGACACAATGATTTCACATATTTCATGCTGCCTTACATCTTGCAGAAAGATAGCAGTAATGTGACTTTCTAATATATTGCTGCTGGGTGTAAAGAGTGGTAACTGTTAACTCGAGTTCTTGGGCTTTCAAGGTGTCCATTGTGCTGTAGTGTCCATTTGTCAGTCTACGGAGTCTTGCAACTACCGGTTCTCATTTACGTGTTTTTTAAAAGGATGGAGGAGTAGCGGTTACTTGGCCGGTATTACTTCTCCCCATTAGCTTTCTAGCATGCATGCCAAATGTAGTCAAAATACAAAATTAACGCTTTATGTCACTTACTTTTTCTTCAGTCTGTGCTGCTCTTTCTAGTACGGTGTGTTCCTGCTAGATTATCCCTATGGTTTATGTCCTGTAGTTGAACTCTCAGCCTTTTCCGTTTCTAGTTAAAATTATCAAGAAGGTTTAAGGCAACTGCATAGAAATTAATTCAGGACTGTTGATGCTTAGAAAAGAGCAACAAATGCTAAGGATATATCCTGAACGCCTTTGCTAACTAGAAGCTCTTGCGGTGGATAGGTTGGTAACTCAGCCATTGTAAAATGTGTCTGGCAGCTTTTCATTGTTCTTTGTTTCTTTTTAATGTACAAATTTTCATGCAAGTTGGTTGCTAATGATGCTCATGTGGTATTCCAGTTCAAAATTACACTTTTTTTTTTTTTTGCTTATGCCTTAGTTAAAAGATTTAGCGGAAAAGATGAGTCACATTCATCGTTAACTCTCCTCTGCTCATTTTTCTTCTGCATGTTTAATTGTAGGGAAGTTATTAATGGGCTTCTCCTGGAAAATAGAATCTAAAGCTGTTCTTAATTTACCCACCCTGTGGTTACAATCCTGTTAAATGCTTTTAATTCAAGAGAAGTCCCTTGAAGTATCATCTGTCACCATACTTGGTTGTCAGTGAAGAGTCTGGTGTGATTTAGGCATACCTGGACGCTTGTGAGATATGATTGTTGGGTATGAGCCGTTATCTCAGCAGGAAAGATATCCTTTTCACATCAAAATATTACTTCTGTTGCAGTGGAAAAAAACCAACCTAAAACCCCAGTGCTTTACTTAATATGAAATGCAGGCAAGGATGCATCAGATTTCTAAGTAAGAAAGGATGATCATTAATATGGCAGCCTTTAAGAGTAATCTGGCAAAGCAAAGAGTGTATTTACGGTACAGTGAGACCTATAGATCCCATCTGTATAGGAGAAATGAATTTCAGTGAAGGGAGTATACTGTTTCTGTAGAAGCAAATGCCTCAGGCCAACATGTTTATTGGAACTTTTAAAAATTTTGCAGCGCTAGACACAGTGTAAAGAAGTGTAGTTACTGATCTCTTTCAGAAATGCGGTAGTTGCTGCAGCTAATAGACTTTCTGCAAAGGTATTGCATTTGTTGTGGGTCGACTGAACTAAGAAGTTGAAAAGCACCATCGAAAGGGACAATTTCTGTCCTGAGCAAGGTGCTAATGAATTCCCCACCAGCTTTGCCTTGATTTAAGCTTTACTCTTTGTTGGCAGTGTACTGTGGATCTGCTTAGTGCGTAGCTGGGTTTCGCAGGATGTGTGAAATGTGTGCTTTTACGTTTATTTTTATTGTTTTAAAAAAATTTGCAAAGCAAGGATAGAACAGTTAAAAGCAATATGTTGGTTCCTAGTGATCTGTGCTAAAGACCACCTTACCTTGATTATTTTCATTTAGCTTTTTTTCCCTTTGTACATCTTGAACCACCTTTGATTGTGTGGAGGTCTAACCCTTTCTTAAATAATCTCTCTTGATGTGAATACTCAGCCATCTTACAGACTTCCAGGTCTGTGTGTTACACACACCTTTCTGCCTCCTTTTCTTTTGAGCACACCACCACATATGCTGCAGCTAATCTGCTGTACTGGGGGTTGTTAAATGGCTCTGCTGGGGTTGGAGGTTGGCATTTACAAGCTGAAGCTCTAATCCTAAAGTAAAGGAGGTTGCAAGTTTTGGAGGAAAGAATGATGGAGCTTTGTAAACACGGAATGGTAGAGTTCAGAGCTAAGGATATTAGCGTTGTGCAGCTCCAGAATCTTTTTAGCTTCAAAGCTAGGAGGTGACAAAAGTCCTCTGAAGTCTGCTCGTGGTGCTGAATGGAGGCCATTCAGCAAGCTTGTGTTAGGTGTTCAGGTGAACAGGATTTTTGAAGTTTGCATAGCATTTACCTCTGAATGATGGAGCTGAACCGCTTTGCTTTCAAAGCGAGTATAACTGAACGCCAGGGAGAAGCCGGGTGTTGGTTATGTTTGCGTTTGTCCTATCTGAGTGAAGAGATTGAAGAGCATGTTTCTGTGTTACGGAAGGAATGATCACCGCAAAGTTAGTTCCCCACTCAAATGTGAGATTATTTGAGGCAAGAAAATAACCAAAATCGCAGTTTTGAATTGAGATTTTGCAGTCCTCCTTCTCCGTATCTACCCAATTGAAGAATGCTTCACTTTTCTGAGCAAATAATTTCCTAGCGTCCGTTCTAGCTGTAAGATGATGAAATACACTTCTCATAGAATAACCACCCTAAAATCTGCTGTGCTGTTTTTTAGCTTTGATCTCATGTGCCAATCTTCTGCCATTTTAAATGCCACCACTTGTTTCCCTCTTTTACTGGTGCTGGGACACTGGTTCAGATCACATCCTCACTGTTACCCCTGTCCTGCTGTGACTTTTAAAGTATGCTTTAGATCTAAAAGCAGAAACCTGCTGAGCAGTAGTTAAATAGAGTGATGATTACAGCAATCCCTGCTACTATTTTAATCATTAGCCTATGAATGTGAGAAGGAAGAATAATATGTTGTTTTCTAGCTCTCTACAGTCCATACTGCCGGCTGAGCAGCGATGCTGTAACACCTTCAGGGTGGATGTTGTAATAAAACTCTGGCTTGGCTTATTCTTAGACCTCTCCTAATGTTGCTGATTTTTCTAACTTTCATTTTATTATGAATAATTTCAACTGCAGCATTGTGCTTTGCTATGCTGCACAAATATGTAAAAACCCCTTTCGGAAGAAGTTATTCCAGTCCTCTTCCTTCTTTTTTAAACCGGGTTTCTCTCCAGTGCATCTCTTGTGTCTCTCTCTTTCTCAGCAGGAAACTTTCCATCAGTGCTTGTTTGTATGTGAGGAAGATGCAAATAGCTGCAAGACTTAGGCGATCTCTCTTTGGATGCTATAAATCGGTCGTTGCATATGCTTTACTATCCTATTTATTAGCCTGCAGCTAATACTGAATTTCATGACAGACTACAACTTACAGACTGTTTGTTCCCTCAGCAGGGTGCAGAGACAAATTAAAATGGAAGAGATTTGGATTGCTCACCTCTTTAATTTTCTCTTTTCTTTCCTTCGTATTATGGCAAATGCTTCTTTTGTTGCTGCTGCTGCTCATGAGTTTTTTGACTGACCCTTGTGAACACTGCTGACCGGATCATATTGCCTTTTAATCAGCAGTAGGTGTTATTCAGTCTTTTCACCCAGGTTGCTTACTAAATAGTGATTTATCAGTATTTTCCATGGTTTTGAGGTTGAAACGCTGAAGCACTTCTGTGCTTGCTCTTACATTGTTTTCTACCATCTCCCTTCTACTTAACCTTTCCTTTGTTACATACCTTTGCTCTGCTTGATGAGTCTCGCAAATCATTTACTTTTGTTTGCCCTGTGTCAAGGCTATGGTACTTTAGGGATGACCAAGAGTTTTGGTACATTGTTGTTGCCTATTGGTTAGGCCATTCAGAGCATGCAGCAGTCACTTAGCTTGTGCAAAGTTTTATGATTATTGTTGTAGTCACAAACCCATATGCTCTTGAGAACTGAAATGTTGTGGTGGACATACGTTTTTGTATAAATTTCTATATATATAACTATGAGAAGTCCTAAGTGTAATACTTTTCCAGTAGTTTCTTTTTCCGAATTAAAAATTGGGGATGTTCACTTGATGCCAATATTAAATTATGTATTCAAAGCTCTGAGAGTTGATTTTGTAAATGGCCTCTGACAATTGAGTGTTCTGTTTATTTTCTACTGCCTACTAAGAAAGGACAGGACTACCTTAAAAGCTGCATGGATCAGGTGACACATGTTGAAGGCAGGCAATGCTGAGCTCCACTATCTAGAATTGAATTGCACACTGACAGTAATTAAGAAAAATACATTCTTCATCTCCAAGATATAACCTTTTCACCATATGTGTGGTCCTCTCCAAAGCTCTACCAATTTGATAACATTTCATATTACTTGACACTGCATTTAGTCAAGGAGTCTGAGGGAACTGATTCTGTTATAGAATTATTCTCAAATTCACCATAATTCCTTTTTATGTCATCGCCTTGGAATCACAATACTGTTACAGTCTTTGCAGTGGGATTATTGGTATTTCCTGAGCAAAAAGGAAATTTTAATACTCTTCGTTACAGTTGTGATAGTTTCAGTAGGAACTGACTATTTTCTCTTACAAGATTTACTCTCAAAATAGAGGATCTGAATTTTCTGCATGCCTCAGCCCCAGGTGTAGCAGTTCTATGCTCATAAGATAGTTTTATTGTTTTTCATGTATCTAATCTCACTTACAGATGTGATGACAGAAAGAAAAAATGTTTAATCTAATTTGACCTTTTGCAATATGCAAGCCATAGAATTTACAAGCCATTCTTGCATTATGTGCAATACCATATGAATAACACAGTAGTCTTCAAGAGATTGATCATGATTAAAAGTTTTTAAATTATAGAAAATCTCAATAGCCTCAGGTAAGCTCTTTAAGTACTTAACCATCTTCTTAGCATTTATACCTTATTCCAGTCAAATGTTTCCAGCTTTTGCATCTAACAGTCAGATCTTAAGTCTTTCTGCTAAATATGATGAATCTTGAAGTATTGAATGTTTTGTTGTTGTGTAGGACCTTAAAATCATAGAATCATAGAATGGTTTGAGTTGGAAGGGACCTTGAAGATCATCTCGTTCCCAACCCCTGCCCTGGGCAGGGACACCTCCCCCCAGCCCAGGTTGCTCCAAGCCCCGTCCAACCTGGCTTTGAACACCTCCAGGGATGGGGCAGCCACAGCTTCTCAGGGCAACCTGGGCCAGGGGCTCACCACCCTCACAGGGAAAAGTTTCTCCCTAATATCTCATCTAAATCTCCCCTCTTCCAGTTTGAAGCCATTCCCCCTCGTCCTATCACTACATGCTCTTCTAAAAAGTCTCTCTCCTGCTTTCTTGTAAACCCCCTTCAGATACTGGAAGGCTGCTCTAAGGTCTCCCCGCAGCCTTCTCTTCTCCAGGCTGAACAACCCCAACTCCTTCTGCCTGTCTTCGTAAGAGAGGAGCTCCAGCCCTCTGATTGTCTTTGTGGCCCTCCTCTGCACCCACTGCAGCAGGTCCGTGTCCTTCTGATGTCAGGGGTCCTCAGAGCTGGACGTAGCACTGCAGGGGGGCCTCAGAGACAGAATCTCCTCCATCACCCTGCTGGCCATGTTGCTGGGGATGCAGCCCAGGATACCAGTGGCGTTCTGGCCTGTGAGTGCACGTTGCCAGTTCACGTTGAACTTCTCACCCGCCAACACCCCCAAGTCCTTCTCCTCAGCGCTGCTTTCAATCCATTCTCCACCCAGCCTGGATTTGTGCATGGCATTGCTGCAACCCACGTGTAGGACCTTGCACTTGGCCTTGTTGAACTTCAAGAGGTTTGCCCAGGCCCACCTCTCCAGCCTGTCCCAGGTCCCTTGTATTGACCACAATCTTGGCTTTTTGGGGTTAACTTCTGTAAGTGTCTTAAGTATCTTTGCAAGGTCCTTGTTCTGTTGAAGTGCTGCTGTCATTTCTGGGGAAAGTATTTCAAACTGAACTTCCACGTATATTTGTGAATCATTCTCTTTTGTTTCCACAATTAATACTTCTGCTTGCCACATTTGTTCTTTCTTGCTACAGAAAGGGAAACTTTTGAGCACATACAGTTTTAATTTTTTTTTTCCTCAATTCTAACACAAGCTGCTTCAGCAGTGACAAAGAAAGGCACTATAAACAAACTACATGCTTAAGAAAAGCGTTTTTTTACACAGAATGTTTCAGATTGTTTCATGTGGCAAGGGATGGTCATTGCCTACGTGATGAACTTCTGGACTCAATACGGTAACAAATAATAAATGTATTAATAAGAAAGTGTACTGGATGCCTCAAGGCATCTCTCTAATGGGGACTTGAAATTCATAGAATGGTTTAGGTTGGAAAGGACCTTGAAGATCACCGAGTACCAACCCCCCAGCCCTGGGCAGGGACACCTCCCACTAGACCAGGTTACCCAAGACCACATCCAGCCTGGTCTTGAAAATCTCCAGGGATGGGGCCTCAACAACCTCTCTGGGCAACCCGTTCCAGTGTCTTAGCACCCTCAAAGGGAAAAACTTCTTCTTAATGTTTAATCTGAACCTGCCCTCTTCCAGTTTAAAGCCATTCCCCCTCATCCTATCACTACATGCCTGAGTAAAGGGTCCCTCCCCAGTTCCCCTGTAGCCCCTTTAGGGACTGGAAGGACACAATAAGATCTCCCTGGAGCCTTCTCTTCTCCAGGCTGAACAACCCCAACTCTCTCAGCCTCTCCTCATAGGAGAGGTGCTCCAGCCCTCGGATCATCCTTGTGGCTCTCCTCTGGACATGCTTCAGCAGGTCCATGTCCTTTTTATGTTGGGGGCTCCAGAGCTGGATGCAGTACTCCAGGTGGGGTCTCGCAGGAGTGGAGGAGAGGGGCAGAATCCTCTCCTTTGACCTGCTGGCCACACTTCTGATGCAGCCCAGGATATGGTTGGCCTTCAGGGCTGCGATCGCACACTGCTGGCTCGTGTTGAGCTTCTCGTCAATCAGCACTCCCAGGTCCTTCTCCTCAGGGCTGCTCTCCAGCCATTCCCCGCCGAGCCTGGATTTGTGCTTGGGATTGCCCCGACCCAGATGTAGGACCTTGCACTTGGCCTTGTTGAACTGCATGAGGTTGGCATGGACCAAACCAAACTGTTGGGTTTCAGTTTACGGGAATATGGGGACTCTTGCACACCTGCTGTCCCTGGGCCTTTGGGTCATGCAGGAGTGCCTCGGGAACCGTGTGCTGTCTTACTGTCATCGAACCGGCTAGCAAAATGTGAGCAAAAGGATAAATGAGGTGATATTGTGGCCTTCTTGCTGTGATAACTGTGAACACCGTCACCACCATCTTTGTTTCTCAGCTGCATGGCACGTGCTGTGGAAATCAGTACCTCATCTAGGAGGTAAATTCTCCAGATTTTTAGTTGGATTTTAGAAAAAGTTTTTCAGAAAACCTTGTGTTTCTTTCTGTATTTATGTGCTTTAGCTGCGATAGGAATAAAGCAGCACAGAAAGTATTTTGTGAGCATTGGCACCCAGTCTGTCATCAGCAACCAGGTGAACTGGTAGTTTGGCCATAACAGAAAATGAAATGCATATGCTTCTGGAATAAATGAGACTCAGATCTCATTTGGTGCTGGCTCTCCCGCTCTTCCCTTTTTTTTGCGGGAGTATTGCGTGGTAGTTTCAATCTTCCCCAGTTTCTCACAGGCTCTGGCGTGCTTTTTGTGGAAATACCAAGAGCTATCACCCATCATTACAGCTATCGTAGTGAACAGCTCACTGTGCAGCATATTGGAATTTCTAGCATTTATTACTGCCTCAAAATGCATTTTGTGAGAAAAGGGAAAGAATTGATCTCTCGGTGTAATACTTTGGAGTCCCTCATAGGGAACAACCTAAATCAAGAAGTGTGTTTCAAGACTGAGCTTTAAACTGAAAATAAGCGGATATTCAGCCCAGGAGAGGTGAAAGATGGAAGGGGTGTTGTGATGTGCAGGGTATTCTGAAACTCTATATATCATAAAAACCTGAAATAAAAAGGTAAGTATTGAGTTGTGAAGAAAGTTTCCCCTGGTTTTCATGTGACTTAACAGGTTAGAAGACAATTCTGTTGTGTCTGCCTGGTACATCCGTGCCGTTAGATTACTAGAGGTGGTGATAATACTATTGCACGTAATATGGGAGGTGAGGTGGGGTTTTTGGCACAAATCCTGAAGTTATTTTAGGTGGGAAGGGAGGGAGAGGGTTCCCAGCCGGAGTAACACCTTCCTGGTTATCAGAGGCGTTGTGAGGACGCCTGTGTTGACCACATGGTCAGACTGATGGAGTAAAGGCTGTACGGTAATGTTCACCTGTCCAAACCAACACAAGGGGTTGTCTGGAGCACAAACATGGAGGAAAATCTTAATTAAGGTTCACAGTAAGTTTAGAAGGCTTCTGTTGTTAACTACTATGGGTAACCATAGGCAGAATCCAGCCTTGGGTTAGTCTTGGGAAACTTTGGGTTTATATGAAGGCTTAAGTTGCTGCTTGCTCAATATAACAGTTACTGGCTAGATTTTTTTACATCTAAAACTCACTGGTGCTTAACAAAGGTTCTTTTTTTATTGATTGAGTTTTATTTTTGCTGCTCAACTCTCAGTAGTTTGGCAGCCTTAGCAGTTTGGGTTTTTTTCTTTCAAGTTTGACTTGAAAATTTCAGACAAGTAGACCTATAACCTGACCTTAAATGTCAAGCTTTTTTCTGTGGCTTACAATGCTGCTTGCTCTTAGTTGAGATAGAACCTCCCGAGCCATTACAGCTAGAAGATAGTCAAATGGAGCAAAACTTGGGGGGGGGGGAGAACTGAACAGATGTATTTACTTGAAAAATACGACTTAGTGCTCACTATCCAAGCTGGCTTGTCTGGTGAATGGCTTGAATTTCCTGTGGAACAGCATATGAATTGGCATATGCACAACATGGAATGTCTGTGACCTCTAAAGGCGTGCAAAATGCTCCAGAATATTTTTATACGATGTACTCGTATGATTTGCTTAACTCTATAAAGTCTAAGAAATCTCAGTACCATCTTTACTCAGTGAAAACTGAACTTTCTTTAGGAGCCTGCACCTTACTCCTGGGCTTTGGGGGGTGGGAGTTGTTCCTGAGTTTTGGCAGAGGATTGTACGTCCGCTTCAAAAGCACTGCAGCGATCACGAATGGCAGTGATGGATCAGATTTCTCTGAGATGTCAGCAGGAAGAAATAAATAGTGTAGAGGCAAGCGCATCAGCGATGGACCTGCTACTTACCTGAGAAAGGGCTTCCACCGTGGCACTGCCAGGAACTACAGGAAAGTAAATTCCTCCTACTCAAAGCATGATCCGAAGATCACTTTCGAGCGTGAAGAAACACCCTTCAAAGTTTAATACTGGGCAGTTGCTGAGGTACTCTAGATGAAAATTATTTCAAGTGGCTTGTTTCCACTAAATCGGCAACCTCCAATATTTGCTGCGCTCACTGGTATGCGCTGTGCTACCTGCTGCAGCGAATAGAGAAGGGAGGTTTCTGTCCTGGGGAAACCCACATCTTTGTGTCAGTTCTTACATTTTCATATGCACCTGTTACTCCTCTTTCTCATTAGCTGCTCTCTAGAGCAGCAATTCGAGTGACAGGCCATAATGTTATCCGCTCATCGACATGTCTGTCTGCATCAAAATGTTTTGCTGCAGGTGAGGTGATAATTTTCCTTACATCAATCAACATTTTGTCGGTAAGATCAGACAAATGGCCCTCTGGTTTCTGCAACGTATATTTATCCTGTTTCCAATTTGAACAAAGGAAAATACAGTAGGTAATTCTGGTGGAAGTGAATGGAGAAAATAACTAATAATTGGTCAGTAAGCCATCTGAGTTGCTAGGGTTACTCCAAAATAGTAGAGGTTTATTTACAGTTGCAGCAGCTCAGTTCCTAGTATGGGGACTGCATTGTTGATAGCCGTTGCTTTATATGTGTTTTTGTAAAAAGCAAAAGAGGAAAGCCAGTTTATTTCAAAACAAGTAATGAGAATATTGTACGCAAAATGTTGCTTTTTTTTTTTTTATTTTTGTTTCTCCATTAAACTAGAATTGCTTGGGCATGGCTAAGCAGAATTTGCTGTCAGATACATACAAGTTACAGTCTCTAATGTGTTCTTTCTCTTACCATTTGTGTCTATTGAACAAACTAATGTTCCAGGCAGTCATATCCCAAATTGAGAGTAAAAAGAAGTTCAGCTTGTTACTGGATATGTGAGAGACTATGTTTATATCCATGGGGAGAAATGAGTCAACTTTTATGATCAAACTATGATTCAGAAGTGCTTTATGACAAAATGTATTTGAGTAACAAAAAATCGAAACAACCCCCAAAACTATATTAGCACAAAAGCACAAAAGAATCTCACTTGCAGCACAACTGTTGATTACCTCCGTGTGTTCTTCATGTCCCATTGATCGTTGCAGACTCCATCATGATTTGCTCGTCTTAGAATTTCCTTTTAGGGAAAAAGTCATCTATACCTGCCAAATCTGGACTATGTGGTCCAGATATTGGCCAGCAGAGCTATATCCTTTAAAGGAACAGAACGCTTAGCTCTTCTCTTTTGCTGTTTTCCCACCTACTGGTTGTTGAAAAAAAGCGCATAATACTTAGAGATCTACATAGGGTTTTGTTTGTTTGTTTTTAACTGTATTTTTTCGATACTTAGCATTCCCTGTCTGACCTGGGTAGTAACTCTGATTACAGGTATTACTCAAAAATTGCTTCAATGTCACAGTAGTATATGCACCGTATGTCAAGAACCTCCTGTGCTTTCAGGCTCCTTAAAGGAAAAACTCATTCTACATGCATGGTAGAGAATCAAATTGGGTATTTGCTAGACCTTTGTAAATAGATGGAGACAGGAGGCAAACTAAAAGGCAGTAATTCTTGTGTTGTTTGCAATTCTCGGAAGTGTTGGAACAGAAATTCTGTTGTTAGTTGACAATACACGGCATCTACTCTGCCAGAGCTGAGTACCTAAACTTGAGCAGATCGGATCTTGCTCTCGAGAACTTCAAAGGCATCTGCTTTTCTCAATTAACTGTATAAGTGACTGAGGCACTTGCTCTCTAAGGCCATTTCATTAATCGACTAAAATGAATGTTCAAAATAGCTGTACTAGGTATCACTTAATGTGCATATTATTTCTGATTATTTCAAAAGTGGCTGTAGCTGTATGCCACGGTAAGCTTAAAATAGTCTATGTAGTTAGGACAGTGGATGTAGTCACGCAGGAGGACAAGCACAGGTACAGCTCTTTGCTATGCTGTGTATCACATGCGCCAAAGCAAGCACTTACTCTACTGCACGTCTAAGCCTGTATTTGTTAACATTCGTGAAAAACTGAACCCAGGGGACTTAACATGATACCGAACTAAATGACTGTGCTTGGGGCCCTCAGGCTAATGGCATAAAATGTGGCAGTGCATTAGGATCACTTACCTGAAATAGTACCTCAAACAATTTATATGTTAAATGAGTTGTCACGTATCTTGGTAGGGTCTGCAGCCTGCTTTTCATTATAGATGTCATTATATTCCTGTTTGGAACCATCACTTGGAGAGGGAGAAAAAAAAAAAAAGTATTCAGTAAAACCCCGCTGGGTTCAATTTTCAGGAAAATTAACAAATGCAAACTTAATTGGAGTAATAAAATCGTGAAGGATGGGGCGTGGTTAATATTGCATGAAATACGCATCCAAGAAGAAAAGGAAAACAAAATTTTGTAGGGATGTGCGTTTGTATCCTGAAGTCGTAAGGAGTGTGCTGTTCACATCTGTGCATGTTGCTCTGGGATCCAGCGTAGCGGGTACCCAGGCTGAATGCACTGCTTAGGCACCCCCTCCATAAGAGTAAGAAAATTCACTTTTTCATTTAGTTACATGTGGTTCATTTGCACTGAGGGTTGTTTTGGGATGAGACCTAGATGGATGTCAGAGGACTTGGTCAGAACTTCTCAGACTTAGCTGACAGTGGTCGTGGGTAGGAGTGCTGGCCACCCCTAGCTCCGTGCAGGGCTATATGTACGTATGCACTTACGTCTCCCTCTTTCCCTCTTCCTGCGTTCTTTTGCACATCCATCCGAACCAGAGCTTTCCACATTACTTATTCCCCTACTACAGCTCTCTTGTCTCATCCAGTTCTTCCTTCTTTGCTATGCTTTGGTCCTATTGCTATATCCTCACCGGGAAACAGGTCTCTCAAGTGAATTCTGGAATAAATGGCTGAGACTTGGAGCTGGGAGTCCTTGAAGCCCTTAGGAAGGAATTACTCTGTTTGGATCTTTGTGTAGTCACGCAGTGAACTGTATGAAGGAAAAATATGTTCCTCTCTTTTCCCCATCCACAAGCCATTATATTTTTACTTGAATCAGTTCTATCGCACAGTTTCTGTGGAGTGGGAGAGCTAAAAGGAGACATTTTTGGGATGAATATTGCTGCTTACTCCTAAGTCACTGTAGCATCAAGCCACAGCCTAATACTACTGGGCTGAAAGACAGAATTCTCCAGTTTTTCCACGTGAAAGGCAGGCAGACCGTTAGCACAGTGCCTGGGATATCTTAAGTTCACATCAGTGACAGCCAGTTAGTATTTTATTTATCAATTGAAAAAGGGATTTCAAATTCAATTAGTCAACAAACGCTTTTCCTGTTCTTTAAAGGCAGCCTTAGGGACTGCTGATTTTACACAGGTTAAAGCTAGTTCGTTTTTTAATATGGTCAGTTTGAATGTTGTAACAAGGTTAATTTTAGTCAAGACACTTGACTTGAATGGTTAAAAACAAAGTAAGTTTTTGAAAACAGCTTTTTCTTTGTGGATTTTTTGGAGGGGAAAAAACTACAGTAAATACGACTGCCATCTGTTTCATATAAGAAATTTTGGGCTGCAAATGTCCTTGCAAAAGCTGAAAAGCCCATACGGATTTTTTTAGTAGTGAAAAATGAGTAATTTTAGAATTTTTGTTAAATTTTTCATTGATTTGATCGCATTGAACCAGATGTTTTTTCCCCCTAAGAGCCTGCACCGAATCAGTGTGTGTGTGTGATATACATGCTTTAAGAAAATATGTGGCTAGCAAATTCGGAGAGTATGATCTGGAGATTTGGAGATGCATTGTCTCACACGTTTCTTAACACTTAAGTGAGTATGGAAATAGCTGCAAACCTGCTATACTAGCTATGATGAATGAGCTTATTTGTCCATACAGATTTTCTATGTACAATGCACATTTTTTGCATCTATCCACTCTCTTCCCTAGTGTATTCACTGTGAAAGTGAACCAACTTTGATTCCAGAGTGTCTTTTACTTTCTGAGATAGTGTTCATCGCTATTATGTACCACATGAATGGAGCAAAAGCTGTGTATCGACTAGAACAAGTAAAACTTCCGCATTGGTTGGAAACTGCAGATACAATCGTGAATGCTTTTACGTATCTGGAAACAGTGTGTTCCTCTAAAAGCTTGCTAATTTTATTTTAAATAGGGAACATAAATATCTGACTCATTCTCTCATACGTCTGCTGTTCTTCTATAGAAAGTGCCTTCGCTTCAGTATTCAAGGCATCTAACAATACTTATTCACATGCCACTTGTCTTTTTAATAACTAAATAAGGATTTCTGAATAAGTACCATTAAGCAAATCAGTACAGAGCATAAACATCTATTGTATTATTCCTGATAAAGAAGTACCCTTCTTCAGAGAGTATTTCCACTCTCTGATTCAACCCTTCCTTTTATTGATAATTGTCTTCTGAGGAGTCTGTTCTAGCAGATCCGCTTGACCTCTCTAATCTTCTGTACCAAATGGACATGTAGCATTTCTTTGAGAAAGGATTTTAGTTCTTAGTTGGTGTGGTGGATTAAGCAAGCGTCACTGAGTTTCTGAGTACCTTCCAGGAATTTCCTTTGGGTGAACCTTAAATACTCCTTGTCTCTCAAGAACTTCAGTTTCCTGTTGGTGCCATAATTGCGAAGTTTGGACTCAAATTCTCTGAGTTGAAGCCTGTGAGTAGCAGTGTTCGGCACTGTGGACTGACCTTCCATTTATATTCATGGTGCATCTCCAGGCATCGTTCCTCTGAGCAGCACCTTGGCTCTCTGAAAGCCTTGGGTGAAGTGTTGTGCGTTGTTCCCTCTACAGTTAGTCAGATTTGGGTCCTTGATCTCATTCCTTTATTTGTTTCTTGTCACCAGCTGTCTCCTGAAGTCTGCTGCTGTCTTTCTGGAACTTCCTTCCCCTTTTTGATGGGAAGAACTTGCTTGTGGGTGGTCCTGAGTTCCCAGTGCTTTTACAGTAGATGAGGCCTCCTAAGCAATTAATGAACAAATAAAGCCATTTAGCTGGGATTATGGTAACGGTGATTTGCTCATCCTCCGAACTTTGTTGCTGGGGTCAGTAAGGCTGTCGGCATCTGTAGACCCTGCCAAAGCCTGTGCCTGTGTTCCCAAGCCTGTGCCTGTGTTCCCAAGCCTGTTCCCTGAGCTTGGCTGTACCTTGGCTCTGATTTCTCACCTTCTCTCTGCTAAGATGAAAGACCCTAGTGCTACCCATCGGGCAAGATTGCCCGTATTTTGGTCCCTATGGTTGTGCTTAATGTCATCAACCTGTCTGGCTGTGTGTTGCTGGTCGTGCCATCATATTCGTTCATACTTGGGATCTGATGAGTTTGTAAATATATACAGAAAGCCATCTTTTTTACTTAAAGCTATATGTGTCGTTATTTAATGTGTATGAAATAATGAAGTTTTTGGTACCATCTTGCTGTTACATAATCTCACTTAAGCATTGTTGTCTGGGTGTGTTAATGAGGCAAGCACTGGTATATGAAATCGTTTTCCTCTCTTATCCCAGTGGCAGGGCAATTAGTGCATCTCTGCTGGCCACTGACTTTGAATCATGCGTGGTTATAGTGCTTTTATTCACAAGCTGTCACTATTACTCTCTAATCTATCTAGTTCACAGGCAAATAGAGTATGCCATCTTTCAGGATTGCATTATAGAATGGAAATAAAAGAAAAAAGATTTAGTAAAAAAAGTAATGCCTAAACAGTAGCCTTATTCTTCAGGGAGAAAATAAAATACCTCCTGACAGCTCTTACCTTAATGATGTTCTTTGCTTCTGTCAAAACATCAGACGCCCCATCATTTCCATTGGCATTTGCAAGACTTTTTAAAGTGATGCATAGGAAAGCAGAGTGTTTTGATGGGTGCTTTTTTTTTTTTTTTTTTAGTTGGAATCCCTTTCCATAGCCACTGTTTCACTTGAAAATGATCTTTTTTCCCTTCTGTGTCCTCTCAGATTGATTAAAGAAGGGTTTGGGAGCAAGAGGAAGTGAAGGGTAGGTAAGATATAAAATTTACCCAAGTCACAAGTTTCTCTGCTGTAACGTGGTTAACCAGTGGGAACTGCATTGTAATGATTACAAAAAGGGATATTTGTAACCCAGACAAGCTGGCAGCTGGGAGCTGGGATACTCTGCTCATCCCAACCACTCCGGACACTTTGTGTGTATTCTCAAGGTACTGAAATTACTCCTTTGCAGAGGTATAAGATGGAGTGGAAGAGGCAGCAATGTCCACTTGGACATAAATACAAGTTTTCAGCATTCTGGATCAGTCCTAGCCTCCTCCCTGCAAGTCCTGGTGGTCTCTACCAGTACTACTGGTGCACATGTCTGTTCTGGCATCTATGGAAGAGCACTGTGCATTGCAGTGTGGGCAGTACTGTGGCACTTCTGATGTGTTGGAAAACTTGTGTGAGGGTGAGCTGCAACCCATGCTATAAAATGAGTTGGTTCTCCTCAAATAATATAAAATCTACAGCCATCTAATTAATATGGGAGAAGCGTGAGGGGTGATGCAATTGGGATTGGGGCACTGAGGCAAAGGCTTTGCCTGAGCTGCCATTGAAAGTGAAGGAGGCTCACTGCCTATGGCGAAGGAAAGCCTCAGAAAGCCAATAACCAGGAAGTTTGGGATCCTAAATTAATTTGAACTCGCACAGCCAGTCCACGAATTCAGCGGTCTTTGAATTTGATGGTTGGCTCTCAAGGATTTACCATTTATTAGCTTTTCTATTAAAACTCTAAGTCAGAGTGTGCTTGAAAGTCTTAAGGCGAGGCAGAGCGCTCAGTCCTGCACTTACATGGGAGCTAAAAAATGTGAAGGGTGCCATCACGGTGGTGACGGCCATGCTGGAACAGGGACACTGCTGAGGATGGAGAGTGGCAGAAGGAGACCAGTAAGCCCAGAGTGTCAGGAAGAAGGTGTTACACACCGGCCTCCTACGCTCCCTGTCTCCTCTCTGAAGCAACTGGGAGGGACTAAGCATAACCTGAGGCAAAAACAAGGGAAGTTTACAGTGGAAGGGTAGTAAGAGAAGTTTCTGGCTTAAGCTAAGCAAGGGGAAAGGAAAGGTATTTACTGAACTGTGCAGTTGCAGATGTTCTCTTTTCAGTCAACACCCCAAATCAGAAGTTTGCATTAACTGGTAACAGATTAAATTAAGGAAAAAAAATTCCAAGTTGAAAATGTAAGAACATCCATGACATCAAGTCCTCGTTTTATTTAGCTTCCCTCGATTTTTTTTTTTCTTTTTTTTTTTTTTTTACTCTATCACTGTTGTTGATACTACTTGGAGAGGGTATTTTGCACGCAGGAGATTTTTCTGGTCTGGTGTGGGGTCTTCCACAGGCTGCAGTGTGGATGTCTGCTCCACCGTGTTCCCCTGTGGGCTGCAGGTGGACCACCTGCTTCCCAGTGGTCATCTTCACGGGCTGCGGGGGAATCCCTGCTCCGGCAGTTGGAACACCTCCTCTCCCTCCTTCCTCACTGACCTTGGTGTCTGCAGGGTTGTTTCTCTCGCGTTTTTCAGACTCCCCTCACACACAGCTGCTGCGCAGCATTTTTTACTCTTTCTTAAAGATGTTATCGTGGGGGTGGCACCAGTGTTGTTGATGGGCTCGGCTTTGGGCAGCAGTGGGTCCATCTTGGAGCTGGCTGAAACTGGCTCTGTCCGACATGGGGGGCAGCTCCTGGTCTTTTCTCACAAAAGCCATCCCTCTGGCCCTCCCAATTCCAAAACCTTGCCATGTTAACCCAAACAGAACTAGATATGGGACAACCAAAAATCATCTAGTTAAGAGAAAACAGCATCCAGTGTTTTCATAGCATAACCACTGCTTGTGGCTTGCTTGCTTTGGGGTATAAATTGCTTTAGTAAGTTCAGAGAAGGTTCTCTCCCTTCTATAGAAGTATCATCTAAATAGGAGGTATGGTTATATCTATCTGAGATTGGCAATAACTACCTAGTCCTGGGGCAGGATGCCACACTCAATAATACGCTGCTGATCCGCGATAGCTGGGCATTTGTACTTTGTGCCTGATGGAAAGGATGTCAGACTCAAATACGGAGTGTATTAAGTTGTAACAAGTTTTACTTCATATATTCTTTATCAACAGCAAACACCCTGGGGCACCGATCTTATTTGTCCACATCCACTCACGAGGCAGGGAGAGGATGAAACTATAGAGAAATAGGCATCATGGAGCCTAAGCAGCGAAAACGAGAAAGCGATTCCCTGTCCAATTACCCTTTATCCACACAGTAGCTGTTTGCAATCACTCCGGCTGTGTCACGCTGACTGGCAGGGAGATGCGGGCAGGATAAGAAATGAATCCATTGCAAATGGACAGCATTTTCTGGTTTGCAGTGTACGCTTAGCAATAAGTTGCTTCTCCCAAAGTTGAGTAAGCTTGTTCTTTACTTGCGCTTTATTTACGTGCCCCCCAAGTATTCTGCTATTTATTTCATCTCTTGCTGTCCCTTACTGTTCTCGTAAGCATTTACAATAGATGTGCCATCAAAGGTAGAAATATTTTAGCAAAATTTCAGCCTCTACTATCCCGCAAAATTAAGATCTTCTCGGTGTTCACGTTTTGTGGAAAGACCAAGCTCTTAACGTAAAAATGATCTGCTTCTCTGTTCGTGGGTAAGTTTTCTACATTGAGGGGTCTGTACAGGGATGTGGTGAACAAATAGTTTGTGACCCCCTCATGGTGAGATAGGGTACGATGCGAGACACATGACTCTGAGCCACTGAAAGTTTTCACTTAAATTACTGCTTTATGAAAAGTGCTTTTCTCCTTAAACTGTTTCTTACATTCTTCCTGTGTCTTACTTTCTTGACCAGATGGAGTGGAATTCAAATACCGGCAGTTCTACCTTCTTTCTAAGGGGGCTTTTAAAGGAAATAACAGATCACGGGAAATAATATTCTTCCTTTCTCATCTCTGCTCTTCAGAACAGATTTAGATTGCCTCATTACAAGTCCTTTTTTTTTTTTTTTCTTTAATCTGAGAGCTTCCTTAGAAGCTTTGTTTTCCATTTTATACCTCTACAGTGTGGAAGTTACCTTTCTACTTTCTGGGGTTTTTTTGTGTGTTTTTAACAAGTTAATAGGAGTGATATTTTAGAATGCACAGACTTAGGAAATGCATTTGGGAGGCTCCTTGAAATGCAGGAGGTTGTCTAAAAAGCAAGCCTTTCGAACACTTTTTCCTCCTCGTTGTTGTCATGGAGTAATTTTCGGCAGCTGCCCCTTTACTGCAAATTCTGCCAGATTTTGCAGCACATCTTAAAGGTTAAAGGTCTTGATCCCTCAGGCCGGTGCCCGTGAAAATATTTATTTTAAAAAGTGTTATCATGACCTCAGCTCCGACAGCAGAACCTGTCATACTATGAAACAGCGAAAAGGAACTGTTGCTGCCTTATCAAACACATGCTGCTGCTGCTCCGCACTGGTTCATCTCTTGGGTATCTGTTTATCTCTTAAGGGAAATAAACCAAGCAGTCCTGTAAGCCATTACCCTGTATATAAGGGACACTGAACTCTGGCAAACAACCGGAAAAGATAACCCGCTAAGCAAGCTGGCCTTAAAACTGTATATTATAGACATAAATCCTGGAGTGTTCCTGTCAGTCCTTAATGCCACATGTAGAAAGAAAGGAAGAGGTTCTTTGGCTGTGATGAGCCTATGTAGTTCTTTATGGATGCGCTCAAGGTTTGCCCCAGGTCTTCCTTGTTTGGTGTTTGGACCTTTCTTGTATGGTGCATGCGTTTGATGTTATATGTTGTGTATTTAGCTGGTTATGTGATGAGAAATGCCTCAACTGCGATCACGATATACTTGTCCCCAGCTGTGAAGTGAGTGCGCAGAGGTCAGCACAGAATCTCTTAAGTCCCTTGGGAAGAGGGGACAGGACAGCTCCTGTGGCCTCAAGAATGAATCCCTGTCCATTTTTGAGAACCTTGTAGGAAAAAGAAAATGGGGTGATATGTTTAATAATGGTGGGATGAGTCATTTAGTAAGGCTGGGTCCCCTTACTTGTCTGTAAATTGGACACACTGACATGGATTAACTAGAAACTGTAGAGACCGGGTAAGTAGGAATGGCAGAATAGAGATCTTACCTGTTGTATTTTTTTTAGGCTAAAGCACATCACGGGATTTACCACTGACAGTGAGTTTTTGTGCATTACAGTGTATCATCCAATCCTGATGGTGGAGGAAGAAGGGATTATAAGTGTGTTGCATATTCAGTTTGCAGTTCTTAACTGTTCCATAAGTGGCTTGTCATTTGGACCATCATAAATGATCCACGATCACATTTTCCACTGGTATTTCCAACAAACGAAGCAATAGTAGTGTATGCTGTAAATCCTATAATACAGGTAATCTTGGGATAGAGGTAATGAGAAGATATTTTTCCCAGTATGAACCATACTGCAGTTCTTAGCTTCTTTTATGTGTCAAATTGTATCTGTACCTTACCTAGATAAGACTGTATTCAACTGTTGTGTTTGTACATCCTTCATCTAGATTCTTAGACTTCCAGAGACAGGACTTAATAATTTTGCCTTGAAATTGGCTCTGTATAGAAGAGCTGTGATGTCTAAATGCTAGTTTGAGTCATTGCAGTCACCTTCTGTATTACACTAGTCTATAGTTAATTCTACTGAATAAGTTGTAGCAGCATTCTGAAAGATGTTTTTTAACAGGGAACACAAGAATCCCAGGACTGCAAATTTTCTCTTCATCATACGCAGCTACTAAACATTTTTTTCTTGTTTACATATAAGAAAACGATACCTTTAGATTTATTTCACAGCTACTTGTGAGTTGCATATGCTATTTTTATGCACATAAACTGCTCTTCATTGAAAAATCTTGTATGTAACTGAGTTTAATGTCCAGGCACTTTTAACTGAACAACGAAGAATGAATAATTCTGATCAAGCTGACATCACACTGGGCCGTCTGTCTTTCTCGCTTAATTCCAATGAATTTGAAAACAGGATGGGCTGCTCAGAGACAAGTAAGCTGGTGGTGCTGCTGCTGCCCTCCCTTAGCTCGGTTGCAGGAGCTTGTTGTCCCACGAAGGTATTGCATGCAGAGATTCTCCTCACTGGGTCTCTGATGTCGGGTTATTATGACTCCTTTAGAAAACGTTGATTCACAGGCTTAGAATTGTAAGTCTGTACTATGATTTCTGAGGATAGGAATTGGGCGCAATTCAGCGGTGAATTAACCTAGCCAAGTAATTAATCGTATTAGATGAAATTTTTAAAATCTCAACTTCCATGTGCCTGTGCTCCTTTCATGTGGTTACCTTAGCTCTCCCGAGGGATTCCACTGATTGAAGAGACAGATACTGCTGTTACTAAATGTGTGAAGGAGGCATTGAACTTAATGAATCAAAAAAAAAAAAAAAAGAAGGGGTTTGTAACATACAATTCAAGTAAAAGGCACTTAAAAAACACTTGAAAAGGCCATGTGGGTCAAGTTAGCTAATTGTGGATATTAACTTGTGGATTGTATTCTGGCCAAATAATAGAGACACAGCTTTGGATACCTGTGGGAGTGTGCCATGGGAACACTGTGCGTGCTGCTTTCTTCATGCTCTGCTACATTGCCTGCTGCTTTTCCACAATTAAAGCTTAGGGAAGGTCTTTGTGTACCTTACGTTGGTAAGACAAACTGCACTGCAGTCTAGTTTTATTGCTTCAGAATTTTTTGTTTCCTTGTGTTGAATAATGCAAAGAAATGGTTTTGTTTTGGTGTTCTGTTTTAGGGTTTTGCGGTTTGTTTTGTTTTTTTTTTTTAATCTTAGTGCTTTCAGGAAGCTGGAGACCTGCTCTTAGTTTTTGCAAGATGCTTTTGGAAGGTGTGACAAGTGGATCTTTAAAAGTCCAGATCTTTAAAAACCAAGTAGCGTCACCTGTAGTGAAAACAGGCTTAAACGTATACGTGTAAATTATAGCAGTAATTCTGATGAACACGTACACAAAACCATTGTGAAAATTTTGGCTTTCTGAAGAAAATGTTTAGTATACTGCAGGCACGAAGTTGACTGTCTGTGGAACCACCAGCAACTGGATGGATCTGATTTAAACCCTTTGTGGCTTCACTAGATAGGGTACTCTTTCCTAGTCCTGAGCTGTTGCAGACTGCCGATGTGTACGTTTCCTTGAAATCTTGAGTTGTATATGTCATTCTGAGCTGAGTGTGCTCTGCAGAATCCTGAAACCAATTCCAGTAGTTGTATGTTGTCAATGGTGATAATTGAATGAGCAGCTTATTCGCCAGTTAACATTGAGCTTTGACAAGGGGATCGTTGAGAATCGGCCAGTTCTCCTGGACCGCCCCTCTGTCCAGGACCCGTGGGATTCTTCCAAGCAGACCCTTGAACAGGCCAAGGTCCGCTTTCCTGACGTCTAGGGTTATGATCCTGCTTAGCTCCGCGTTTCTGCCTCTCAGGATCATGAACTACTGGAGGGTGTCCAGTTACTCCTACAGCTCTCAAAGGCATTGTGCTGGATTTCCCAGCAAAAGAAGTGCTCCTCTGTGTAACAGGGATGACAGAAGACGTGGCAGGCTGACCTTTCAGCTGCTCTAGTTCATGCTCTGGAATATGAGGCCTTACCAGTCAGTTCAGCTAATAAGATGGAAGAGGCATCAGTCTAGTCGGTTTTTTTTTTTTTGTTTTGTTTTGTTTTTTTTCTTCCTGCTCTTACCTGTTGTGGTAATGTCTCATGAAGAAGGACCTTAAAGTCTTGTGGTTAAATTTAACTACAAATCTGTAAAATTCATTTCAGTATTGAAATCCTTTGCTGTAGAACAGAGCTTATTTGCGGCCTCCTGTGTGTTCTTGTTTCCAGTGTAAAACATTGGGCAATGTTGCATCCTAAGTGCACCTTATTTGGGAGATGGCATGAAGTGTTAGAACTGTGATTTCCACAGGATAACAAGATCGTCTGAGTAGTAAGCAATGGAGTGTAAGGACTAGAATCCAAAACTGGTGCCACAGGCGGTTAGGAGTTGTAAGTTAAAATTGCAAGAGATTGTGTAATGGATTGGCAGCTAATGCAGTACTTGAAATTCATTTGGCATTTACATGCACGGTAAATTCCAAATGAGCTCCTAAGAACCCTATAAAAAGAAAAAAAGTGTGGTGAGTGAACTGCTTGTTTCTCCCTGTAACGTTATATCCTCTTAGTTCTGGGTTATGATGTGCCTTTGTATCATTGGGAGCTTTTTTTAATGTATATAAAGAGGTGATTTACATTCTTAGATAAAGTTCAGGCATTTCCGACAATATCAGAGTAAGTGGACCACTGTTATCTTTGCAGCTGAAGCTCGTACTTTCTGTGTGAATTCATCTCAATTTTACTGCCCATGTTTCGGGGCAGCTTGCTATTATGCAATGAATATTGGTAGATCCCAAGAAAATACAGCCACAAATTTTATTACCAGTGAAGTGACTGCCTGCCAGTTGCGTGGCAGAGCACGTTCAAACTGGCAGTTTGTGACAGATGTGTACATAATGGCGCTGAATCACTGTGTGGATTCACTGTATTCCATATTTTACTCAACTTCCAATAAGAGTTACACAAATAAATTAAAGTGCAGCTGTCAAGATCAGCAGCAGAGTTGACAGCATATGTGTAATGTAACGTATTAAAGAGCTGATGTCTTCTCCTGGAAAACTTCTGAAATGTATTTTGCTCGATGAAAGCAGAAGGTTTGTTTCCACTGTTTGTTTTTCTTGTCTCACTTTTAATAATCAAGAACACTCGCAATCAAGCTGATTCCAGAGGGTTTTGTCACAGTTTTGGGACTGGTTCTGTATCTGTTCCATTAGTCCCAGCATACCCTTTTCTGGTTATTTCATCCCTTTAACTCTCTTGGAAATGAAATCCTGCAATGCTTTGCTTAGGGTGTACGGTACCTGCGCGTGAACCAACCGTAGTGGCTCAGAAGGTCCAGATGGGTTTAGCTCAGGTCTTTCCTTTTATGAAATTATTGCACACTGCTTGAAACCAGGGTTTCGCGTAATCTTATCACAAACCATCTACGGACAACTCTATGTAAAACGCTATTATTTTATCTCTGTGCCCCAGAGAGGCCAGCTTTGGATGTCGTCGGTGTGTGCCTGCCAGTTTGACTAGCTCCCTCGCAATTTCTTTTGTCTCTAGTCACTTTTTATCCGATTGGCATTGCTTGTTTTGACTGTAAGCTGCTGTGGCTCTGCTTTTCCCTGGATTCGTTAGGGAGCGGAGCCAGGCCCTCAGAGGCAGGCTTCGCTCCGCTGCCTTGCGACAACTGTTGTGTTCGCTCAGTAGCATCCTTTCTTGACTAACGCTCTCATCATCTCCTATTTCCCAATACCCCAGGATCTAATCAAATATTCATCTTGTAGAGAAAAGTACAGACAGCTGTGCAGTGGTTTCTTTTCCCTTGCCCCCACTTTTTGCTCCTGGTCATTGCGGTTTTTGACAGCCGTCGGTTACCGGAATTAGGATGCTTGAAGTTTGTCTGTGCTCAGGTCTATGGAGCGATCATTGTTTAAACAATTCTAGAAAGCACAAAGTATTTCTACCGAGCAGACAGTGTTTTTCCTCTCCCTCCAGACTGGTTATAGCCACCTGTTCAATGGACTAAATTCGTCAAGTCATTTTTAATCACGTTCATTGGACTGTGGAGCTGTGCCAGGGTCCTACTAAGCACCAAATGGGTTCAGAGCAGGCACAGTGCAGATTCTGTTAGAAAATACTTCCCTCTGGTGCTGGTTCTTATCAGCTTGCCTGCGAAGGATAAGAAATCACCAACATTCAGATTACTGGGGAACAAAAGAGCAGAAACTTGACTTATTTGCATCACAGTGGTAACTCCATTTATTTTGGATTTGTACCAGCGTAAACTAGAGAAGAATGAGGCACACAGCCAAATAATCTTTGTGTTTCTTAAATAATTAAGCAAATCTACAAGGAGCTAAGCTGATGAATGGTTAACAAATGATAGTAAAATGATCAGACGCTATTCATTAAAGCAGAGTATTACACCATATTCTGTACCTGCCTGTTCTCAACTCGGGAGATGTTCTGCTGTTTTTAAGGATACCTTGGAAAGAGGAACTCTGAAATAAACCGGATTTGGTTTAAATAGCCTTACAAAGCAGTAGACTTTCCTGATGCAAGGATTTTGGGTAAGGTTTGGCCTAGAATATTTTCCTCTTGCTCTTTTGAAGGTCGTGATTATGTGTAACAATTCACTTCCAGTGGTTTTTATTTGGGCTCGAGGAAGGAATGTAGATTTACAAGTTTGAGCAATAGATGATTTTCTGTGACACTGCAGAAAGATCTCATTAGTTATTAACTGGAGCTTATTTGGACAGTGTAGGTTTCTGCTGGTAAAGACAGAAAATAAATAGAAAAAAATTGAGGGACTGAACACTTCACTGTGCATAATTAGGTCAGGTCCTTCTAGACAGTTGTGCAAGACTTGTTCCTCTGGATGTTTCCTGTTGCTGTTCTTCTTGATGGTGTCGGAACACTGCAGTACTGTTTCATGTTGAGATGTGTTTGAAACTGAAGGTTTCCCCAGGTACCTGACAGGAATTACTGACAGTATGAAAGGTGAAATTTGACCTCATGCTTAATAATTATGTAGCAATAAAATCACTAACTTTTTTAGCACAGGCATTCATCATGATATACGTGACAGCTTATACAGTGACTTAAAATTTTCCATTGATCTGCATCAGCAGGAATTCCACATATAGAAAGTAATCAGAAAATAAACCCTTGTGCCCTAACTCCATTTTATGTAGGTAGCAAACGCTCAGATAATCAACCTTTGATATTTTACTTCAGTGTGAAAGACACAGCTCTGAAGTTAAGACTGAGATTTCCAAACTCGGTGGCATTTCCTTGCTGAACTTGTTTATCCATCAGCGCTCCAAATCACAGCATAATGGAATCTAACATAATGACTTCTCTACTGAGTTAAGAAGTACAGTCCGTGTACAACATGATAAACATTCCTTCCAAAGGAGAAAAATTATTTTGCGAGTCATAATTTGAAACTCTAATATAGGAGGAAAACTTTTTGTACCTAATAGCGTGTTGGTCATTTTGCATTTCATTTGCTGATTCTTCAGTTTTACAGGATGACATGTTGTTCAGGCTGCTGCTAATTATGTGCTTGCTATTATGGTAATTGACATCTCTCAATTTTGTTGTTATGACTACAAAGTACTTGGTAACAGGCTGATAATGCATAAAGACTGCAGCCTGCCTTGCTGGCTGAGCATCAGCACTCTTCCTCCCGGTTCGGGGGGTGCTGCGTTACAAGCTGTGCGGTGTAGAGGCTGTTTGTACGGTGCTTATTGCCACGACGTTAGAGACATCGCAGCAATACGAACACTTGGTAGGTACATACATAAACACATAGAACCCACTTCTTTCGGTCAGTAGTGATTTCGGCTCCCGCTCTGGAGCAGTGTAGTGCTGCATCAGATTTTGCCTTGCGTTTAGGTAGGCTGGTGATCTTGTTTAAGCCAGAAAGCGTGGGTGAATTGCTGTTTCTTGATGATTCTTGACCTGTTTGATAGACATACTTAGGGCATACTGGTATTGGAAGTTGACAGATTGTGGAGCAAAGCTTGTGTACCCCTGTGCATCATCCTGACAGGGTGACCAAGCGTTGTCATATCAATCCTTCGTACTGTTCTTCATAATGTTTAAAAAAAAAAAAGTTTTCTTCCATGTCTCAGTAGATTTCCCATCCTCTTTTTCCCCTCTTTTCAGCCTTTGCAGCACAGTGAATCTCAGGAACTTACCAAATATATGCCTGTAGGGGACCGGGCTACGTAGGAAATTCTCACAACTGAGTAAACCAGTAAATCCAAATTGAATCTGAATGTTCTGAGGAAAGCCCAGGTTCTATTTCCATTGGTTAGGGGAGTAATAATATACTGTGAGCAGAAAACTCTGGGCAGAAAGGTGTCAATGAAGAAACTACTAGTAATTTACTTAGTCGTGTATGCAGATAATGCGTGGTCGTCTGCAGATTCTGTTTTAGGGAGATTTGCAGCAAAGTAGATACCCTGTTAGCTCCCCAGTATAATATTTTAACCTACCATTGGAACAGATATTTTTATAACAGGGTTTTCCTTTGAAGGAAGTTGATTTGGGGTCTTGGTGGATATGCACAAAACTCGGTATAGTGGGAATCAGGCATAGCTTCTTCTCTAGATGAAGAGGTGTCTGTTGCATAACCTCAAATGCAGGATCCTCTCTGTGCAGGACCCAGGTTGTCCGTAACATCATTTAACGCTGGTTTTCAGATACAGGACCCATTAAGAAACACTTCAGTTCTACAGTCTAAACTCTGGAGGCCACGCTGCAACTCTTCCAAACCCTAAATAGGTTCCCAGATTTGTCTGATGGTAGGAGATTTTTTTTATTTTTTTTTTTTAATTAACTGTCTCAGGAGCAAAACAACAGCAAGCAAGGAATATGTCCGTAACAAAAGAATTCCTTAACTAACAGCAGACATTCTTGGGAACGTTGGGAGACTTATGAAAAAAGCAGTAAAACTGTAGCATCCTGGATCTCTGGTGGGCTTCGAGTCTAGTGGAAATACCCTGTTTGCTTTTCCTTAGTTGGGCCGTTGGGTTTATTGGAGCGGACTGGCCTGTTGGTTGGGGAAGCGCTCCCTGTGCTTGGGCGTTTTGTCCCTTGTGCTGCCGCTGGGGAAATTACCAGCTCTCGCATCCCATCCGCCGTAATCTCTGTGCTGTTGGTTGCTCGCTGGGTTGGTAGCGCTAAGAATAGATGAGTAGAAGGGTCATTCATTGTTCAGCACTGTAGATTGCTGTCTTAGGCCTTCGATCTCTTGTCTTTAATGGCTACAAAATAGGTTCTTTCATACACAAAAGAGATTTTGAAACGCCTCTTTCATGCTGTTTCACAGGGAAGGTTGTGATCCAGGGTTAAGACGCTTGAAATAAAATGGGGTTTATGAGACATGAAGTTCGTGGTGTCAATAGCCGTGACTTCTCAACTGCCTGCAAGTATAGTGCGCCATTAAAACCATACATGTATGGGTTCAGTCTACAAGGATCCTCATGTTTCAAACCAAGCCATGCTTCAAGAACTTTTTTTTTTTGTGTGTGAATGTGATTAATATAATAAGCAAAAAGAGAGAAGACAGAAAATGAATTGAATGTAGTTTGCATTGTCTCTTAATTAGCAAGATTTTTAGGGATATCTAGGTAATGTCAGATACTTTTGAACTGTCACATTTTAGTTGGGTGCAGGTCACGGTCCAAAGCCCTGTTCGACTTACGTTAAGGTCACATGGAATAAGCAGAGAAAGTACTTTTTGAAAAAATTCCTCATGTTATTGAAGCATATTTAGGGTTAATAGGATGAACTGTCAGGTGTTCTGTCAGTTACCTTGGGAAGTAGAAAGTTTGTTTGTTCTTTCAGGGAAAAAAAAGAGTTGGAATGCATAAGTGTTAATGTAAACATTCAGTGTTGGGAGTATGCTTCTGTGGAGCAGGCAGGCTTTCTTCTTCTGTGCATATTTAACACTGAGCCGGAGAGACTGGCACGTGACTTCAGGGTGGAAGAGATCCCTTGATGTTCTGGAAATTGCCGTGGAGCTTCAAGTTGTTCTTCCTAATCTCTGTCTTGCTAGACAATATGTTGGGGCGCTTTTTTGCCACCACAAGCAAAGATTCTTGCCATACTGACGTTTTAATAAATGATTAGATTGCTCACATCGCTGTATAAGCAGCGTGGTCTTCGTGGCAGCGGAATAGTTAGTGGCAGTAACTTGGCCCTTTTTCATGCTTCGTTGTGTGTTTGTTGTCAGTAAAAGCGGAAGGGTAATTAATCTCAGTGTTGAATTTCTGGGATGAAAAGCGCTACTTCAGTTGCAAACCATAGTACAATTTATGTAGGTGTTATTACCGTGAATGTTTTGGAATCTGCATAAGGAATATTTAAATGTTATTGATATGCAGCTATTCAGGTAGTTTCTTTAGGTTTCCTAGGGTGTACATCTATGCCTACTCCCAGTGAAAGAACTAAAGAGATAAAACTTAAATTTGCATGAAGCATAGCTGTGATAAGAGCAAAGCCCGCTCTTCCCATGTGCTAACCGTGCTGCTCCCGGTCTCCCCAAGGATGTCATTTCGGCCCGTTCAGACAGGAGTGACTTCTTGAAATGAGCACTTGGCAAAGTGCCTTTTAAAATTAGTCAGTTCTGATTCATCCAAGTTTTGTACGAATACCGAGATCTGAACTGTATTCTTGCTCAGACTAATATCAAGAAACCGTGCACTCAGGTGGCCATCCGCTCTGCGGCTTAGTTGCCTGGATAGTTTGTTGGATGCTGCTTGACTGGATACAGGTACGTTGGTTGAAAAGTTCGTCGGGTGCTGCTTTGGTGGTGCGTCTCCACCGTGGTGGCTTCCTGAGACGCCTGTTGGCATGTTTGCTATGTACTCTACAGCATCGAGCTTTTCAGAGGCTCTGTCTGATTTGACTTGCCTCCTCATGGTCAAATGTCATAAGTGTTTTTCACAGATCTGTCGTGTTTAAGTGAGAGTATTTTACTTTATGGGCTAAAAGAGCCTACATTTGTTTGTCAAGCCTGGCATACGCTTCTTTGGAGGGGGTCATAAAGTCTGTAGGCTGGAACACAAGACTACATTCACTCTCTGGCTCTACAGCCATCACTTAATCATTATTTCCAGTTATAAAGCAAGATGCTTAGGCTTTCTTCACCAGTATGTTGTGAGGACTAACTGTGAGCAGTTCCTTGAAACGCACTGTGTGTGCCACACCAGTGTCCTCATTCTTTAAGCTGACTCTGCTCTGGGGTAAGTAATGGATTTGCAAGAATCATAGAATGGTTTAGGTTGGAAAGGACCTTGAAGATCACCAAGTTCCAACCCCCCTGCCATAGACAGGGACAAGAAGAGAGATCAGTGTCAATGTGGAACCGCAGAATGGCTGTTACTGGATCTACAAGTCTCCACTGTGGTGGTCTATCATGTTTAAACATTATAGCCTGGCTATTGCCTCGGTTCTTCTTACTGTTCTTCATCTCTTCTGCACATCTTTAGGTTGTGGACGAGGGTGGTAAAGGGCAATGGGATGTCTAATTCCCCACTTTGCCTTAAATGAAAGGAAGAATCCTGCCTCAGGCTTTTCCTGCAAACCTAGCAAGTTGCTATGGATTAAGCTACTTAATCAATCCAGACAAACCATTCCATGCTGCCTCATAGTAGTCAATACCTCCAGTCACTTGCCATTTCAGCAGCTTAGAGACTAACGATCCTTCATTCTGCGGACAGAGATGCGCCAGAAAGCAAAAGTTGCTAAATAGCTTCTATAGACGAAGCTATAAAATCTTGTTGCCTTCATCCTTTCCCACCATCATAAGCTGGTAGCATAGCAACTGATGAAGGTGCTTGAACTTGAGTTGACCCGAAATTACATGTTTCACGGTTTATGTGTTTATTCCCGCCTTTCTACTTTTTTTTTTGCTGCTTGTGGAGTTTACATTTGTAGTCCCTATGGGAGATTAGCAGCTTGTTCATGCAGAACGCTGAAATAGATTTAATAACACATGATATATGAGCCTAAATAGTCCATGGTGTTAGAAAGAGGAGAGAGAGCTAAAGGTGGCCCTGACTACTGACTGGTGGAGAGGACCTTCTTTTTGATAGGACGTGGATGCAGTTTTCCACATCTTTCTACAGACTTGGTGGAGCCATAAGAAAGAAGAGCCTCCCATAGACTGATGTTTCAAACTGTAATGCTACAGAATTGGCTGTTAAAGGAAGCAGTGTGGAGTGTAAATATGCTCAGATTACAGTGACCCTGGGATTTCTCACCTGGGGAAAAGAGAGAACTCAGACACAGGTTCAGAAGTAACCTGCTACTTGAAGGGCTGTTGGTGCATGCGCAGTTGTGGTAGTTTCTAGTGGAGAAATCAGTATATTTTCACCAGTTTCTGGAAAGCTCCGGTATTTTCACCTCCCTTGTTGAAGGAGAGGTGATGCTCAGTTCTCGTACTTAGTGATACTTTAGTAATTACTGCATTCAGATATGCATCTTATGTTAAGCCCTGCCTTGGTTTTCTTCATAGGTCATTTGAAGACTAATAGGAAGTGTTAGTCCATGCATATCTGATGCATCTGTCAGCAAGGGCAAGCTTCAAGAAATGAAGAAAGTAGAAAAAATTAAAAATTACTAATTGTGGTGTGAGGAAAATACATCAAGGATGAGTTTGGAGAATTGGACTTGGTTCAAGCACGCTGGACATGCTCCTGGAGGAGCAAAATGGAGCAGTCAGATGCTGGTTGGAGAAAGTCATGGTCTCTTTATTTTTACTGTTTTTTTGGTCAAATGAAAAGTGCACCTTTTTTCTCTGTGTGACACAATCCCAACAGAATGGGCTAATGCTCCCGATGCTCCCGCCTCGGAACAGTCTTAGTGAGAGAACGAAATTCTTTCATTGACAAGCACTTTAAGTATTGAATTATTAAATCAAAGGGCATCACTGTCATGCATGCTCTGGCTGCATATATAAAAGGAAAGTGAGTTGTGCTTATCGTTTCCAGAGAAAAGCGTAATCATTTATCTTCGTGTGATCATTTTAGACTGCAGCACCTGAGTTCTGCTGCCCTGAATGAGGGCATTCAGAGGGCATTCAAAGAGCGTACGGGTGCTCAGTATTATTTCTTGCTGAGCAGTTCTTTGTGCAGCTTGCTTTGTGGCTTCCCCCTTAATGGGCCAACTGGTGCGGTACCTCGCTGTATTCCACACTGACGGACGGGTGCTGAGCAAGGAGGTAAAATGCATCTCACCTACATTTTAATTCCAGTCAAAAGAGGGAGGGATCAGAGAGCAATTAATTTTCACTGTCTTAGATATGTACCTTAAGATAAGTTGTACTCTCTGAAATTTATCTTCATTGACTATAAAAGGGAGCCTGAGATCACTAGTACAGGCTTGAACGTATCGAAGCTACACAGTAAAAGAGAGGGTATTGGTAATCTGTTTGTGGATGCCTAACTTCTTAATGCACAGAAGTCTTTGTGTTGGACCTCTCGTGGTTCATGAAAGAGCTCTGTAAACAGAATGTCATTCCATAACAAAGTCATTCTGTAAGCAACAGGGAGCATACTGCTGCTCTTGCTCATGATGTCATTTTGCAGTTGAAAAACTCAGTAAATTATATGCACTTTAAAAATGAGAGTTAATTGTCTGTGATTCCCAACCCGGGGGAGCTTTCACTCTTGGAGGTCACCTGGAGAGACTGCCTGTGTGCAGGTAGTCCGTGTGAGTTGTCCAGCCAAGAAGCGTTGCCTTCTCGCCCTCTTGGTGGCTTGTGAATGTGTTTTGCTGCACTACTGGAGATTCCTACATAGCAATACTGAGCCATCGCAGAGCCACGGGAGAGTCTATAGGCACCTTTTTTCCTCTCTTACAGTACAAACGATGACTCGAAGAGAAGCGTTCCGTTCTAATCTGTGTGAGTTCTTGTAATAAGCTTTACAATTAGAGCACAGAGTCTTCCATCTAATTCACTTAATTTACGCTGGGAAATGAGATACTGTTCAACTAATCCGATGCTATTTTCTTCTTTATTAGAGAATGAAAGCATCCTCTGAGGCTCTGGTGGGATTCGGGCTAAGCTTCTGAGACACAAATAGTCTGAAATGCTAATGAAATAGTATGCTATTGTAATTCCCACTTGGTATCTGGTGCTCCTCTCCTTTAACCTGTAACACGGTTAGAAGGGTTGGTAGGAGGCGATGGGCCTCTACCAGCTTTTTCTGGTCTCAGGGCAACTTTGTAAATTTTTATTTGGCACGATGACACTAATAACAGATAAACTTTATTCAACCGGGGTTTGTTCCAGCTCTCTCGTGTGGTGACTGCAGTGCTTTTAGGAAACGGTTAAGAGGTTTTCTGCTGCTTTATAGTAACTTTTGTAAGCATTACTGTGTTCTTCTCTTTAAACCTAGGCAGCCCGGTTGCTTAATTTAGAACATACCTAGTCAAATCAGCAAGGAGCATTTCCACTTCTTTCTAAGGGGAAAATATATAAAGGATATGTATTCTTCATTTTCATCAGGCTGCAGCAGTTTCTCCCTTTGTATATAAGTACTACACCTGTGCTGTTGTGAGATGTAAGGGGAATAGTCTGTAGTCTTTGAATTTTGGTGTTTGGGGAATGTCAGAGGACAAGCATCCTGCCGAATATTGGCTGCCTTGCTCCAGTGGCTTTCTTTGGTGATACTGATTGCTGTCCCCGGAGATCTGCTCCTCTCTTGTTTTGCATTGCTGTTGTGCTAATTCTTTGACCACTTTGCTCAATTCTTTCACATCCTTCTGGATCATTTTTATTTTCACCCCCACTTCTTGTACATGAAAGGTATGGCAAATGCCTTGTAGACAAAAGCATTATCTCTTAAGGGAAAACTGAGAAGAAAAAAGCACATGATATGCTGTGGCAAATGAGTGTCTATCACAGAGTACTAAAGTTCCTTATCGCTGTGTTAGTAAGTCCTGTGTTGGGAAGAAGCATCCGATGGAGAGTACTGACACTAACTTTGCTAACCCATAGAACAACGTAGCAGTAGCTAAGTGCAGCCCCCCACTTGCTGCACCAGTGTCCCGGCTCTTCAGCTAAATAACCAACCTGCCACAAGCTGAAAGGGTAAATTTCTATTTTCGTCTGTCAGTCTTTGATTACTAAGCACGTAAGCATCCTGTGGCTGATAGTTCATGAGGATGATCTGTTGAGATCTGTTGAGATCTGTTGAGATCTGTTGAGATCTGTTGAGATCTGTTGAGATCTGTTGAGATCTGTTGATCTCAACAGGGGCAAGAAGAGACTTGCACGCCCACAGGGCTGCATCACATAGTATGGGAATGCTCATGAAGGATCGGAGGTTAAACTTTGCCATTTAAGGGTGATGTTTGCCTGCTGGGACTGTTTCATAATGAGATTCAAAAAGAACAGTAAAGGCTTTTGCACCTGTAAAATGTATAAATCTACAAAACCATTGTCCCTTGTTCTATAGGCTGTAGAAATACTAGATCTTCCTCTTCTCTCACTTTCCTGCATTTTGGCTTTTATTAAATATTCAAAACTGTTGATTTCAGAATCAGTTATGGGCACTTTTCTTGGAGAGTAGACAGACTGTATTGCGTGCTGGTGCAATTTACCCATCCAAGTGAATTAATGAATCACTTTATTAATGCCACTGCCATGCTCTTCCAACACGGTTGACGTGTGCCACTGCTGTCAGCCTGTTACATTACTCGGAGACAGATTTGAATGTCTCTCTCTTAGACAAGAAACTGTTAGTACAGTGTCAGCACAGTGAAATAGTCTCATGCTAAATATTGGAAAATCTTTGTGCCATTTCTTTGTTCGATGAGTGGAACTGGAAGTTTGGACAATCACTGGAAAACAAAATTCAACCGCTGCATTTATTACAGCAGGAGGAAGCGTGCTAATAAGCGATGCCAATATAAAACCTGTCATTCACAGCTCAGCTTATTGCTGTGGTGGAAAACTAGACAGGGTACTCACGGACGCTGCTCAGACAGGCAAGTGAATCTCTAATAGCCGGCAATAAGGTGTGCGAAACAGTTGTGCAAAGGTGACAAGTTCTGCCTAAAGGATGGAGAGGCAAAAAAGAAGAACACAGGGATTTAAAATTATTCCATTTTTTCTTACAAGAGCCGAGTTTGCCTTCTTAAACGCAAATTTAAGTACCTATGTTCTCAATAGCTTTTAAATTGTAACAGTCTGTGACTATTGTGTAGAAAACTGTACAAATATGTTTTGTTACGTATTTTTTTTTGCTTTAGAAAAGTTCTGAGAAGCTTGACATTTGGTTTCCTTGCCTTCCAGTCCCATCCTTATCCATTTGGCAAGCGCAGTCTACAGCTGCTCATTTAGGACGCTGTGAGAAAAGCTTACAATTCCCATTAGTAGGGCAATAAGCCGTATCGTGTTTGAAAGCACAGATCCTGCTTGTCAGGCAAATACCTTTTGATAGCAGCTCCCATCCCCACCTCTTCAACCCCCGAAGAATTAAAAACACAGTGTCTCTTCTGGTCTTATTTTTAGAACCTGTGACTGTATTTTGTATGCGCGTGAGAGAACAAAACCGGGCTGCGTGTGCGTGTTGCAGCTATTTTCCTGCCGCTCCGGAGGTCTGGCTGGGTACGGGGTGTGCACCGCTGATGTTTTGGGAGGACTCGCAGGGTCACGGGGCGGTGTGAATGGTACAAACTGGGTGGCCCAGCCAGATACAAACCTCCTTTCTCCCTCTCCTTTAACGGGCGTGTCGGCCTTTTCTGGGTTCTCTCTGGTTTTGTTTTCTGGTTCTCTTCAGTCCTAAATTGAGAGCTCATTTCAGTGCTTGAGGGGAATCGTGTTAAGAATGTCACGTGTTGGCTTGATTATTCAGTAACAAAATAAAGGTACAGATCTGCGCTTCAGAAACAGAATCGTTGAACTTCGTGTTATACTAGTGTTTTGTAGAGTTAGGGGTTCTTTTTGTCTGAAACCATCCGTAGGCCAACAAATGCAAATGAGAGCTCGTGGTCACCTTGGTTGTGCGTTTTATCAGACGATCTTATGAACAAGGAAAGAATTTTCAAAAAAACTTAAAGCTTTATTCCTATAAAATCCATAGCTTAAGCAGTTTATCCAGATGTTTTAGGATTATTTTTTTATAATTCCTGTTTCTTACGGATTATTTCATAGGAGACAGTGAAAACAGTTGATGGGGATTTCTCTTTCACGTTTCAGTCTGCCCTGTTGCATCTGAAGGATGCACGGAGCCCATCGTCTAACACTTGCTTAGAATTGCCTTGCTTAGAAAATCACAGAGAGAAATATTCCAGTAGTAGAGTAGAAATGCTCAGGAGCAGTTGCCAAAGAGTAAAATATGTTTTCCACACGTGTATTGGAAAGTATTGTATTCAGGGCACCAGTTCAAGGAGCGTCTGGATGATGCTCTTAATCATAGGGTTTAGTTTTAGGAAGTCCTGTGAGGAACAGGGAGTTGGACTCAGTGGTCCTTATGGGTCCCTTCCAACTTGAGATATTCTGTGATTCTCTTTGGTCTTTTTTGGTCCTTCTTGTTAGTTTTGTTTTCTCTCACTCTCTGCGCTACTAAATGTTCTGTCATTTTAAAGCCCGAACAGTGTTCAGCCTTCTCAGCTGTACACCACAGCTGTATTGCCTCTGCTAATGGGAGGAGAAAGGCACCCCCCAAGTTCCCTTGGTGTCTGCACAGCTGGACCTGCTTTGCACAGGCGATGAAGTCTACTTGTGTTCAGTAACTCCACTTTTAAGCTTTTACTGCTTTCCTTGAAAGAGTGCACCCGGGAACCCCATTTTTGTGTGCCCTTCCTGAGTCTGGGATTCGGGGGAGATCTTGTTCGGGTTGCAGCAACCCAGTTCCCGATGTCCCCGTTCCTGGGGAAGCTGCGGCGTTCGCCTCTGTGCCTGGAGGAGGAGGGACGGCGGCTAAAAGGGAGCAACAGGGCCAGGCAAAGCTTGCAGTATAAAACACTGTCAGGATCAAATGGGGCTTAAAATAAGGTTGATCGCAATTATATGTGTACAAGGCCAATCTGTCACCGTGTTTATTTAATCAAGATCACATAGAGATTTTAATTAAAATACTGAGCTCATAACATCAGGCTGGTCGTCTGTAACTGACAAGCGTGTTTACTTACACAGGGCAAAAAATGGTCCTTATTTATGTGCTAGTTTTGCTAAATAATGGGTAACTTGTTTAGATCACTTTCGGTAATTTGGCACAGAGCGATATTAAAAAACTTGCTTCTTGTCCAGTTGGTGCCAGTAGGAAAGAGCCCATTATTTTCAGTGAGTGGGATTGAGCCTTGAGTAATTACTGTAAGGGCTGCTTGTCTTAGTTTCTTAAATTCGGAAAATGGGAGCAACAGTTTAAATTCCTAATTTTCTGATATTCTGCAGCACCTGTTTTTCAAATGATACTTAGAAAGGGGAAAATTGACAGAGGGAAGAAAGGGAAAACCACCATCACTTTTGGGGGGGGCTCTGTGTGTTTAGATTTGGCCTAAAATAGAGAGAGGAGACAGTAGTGCTGGGTGTCATCTTAACTTAAATCAGTTTGGCAATAATAGTTTCTAAACCTGCTAGACGAGACTTTCATGTCTGTTTATCGGGACAAAGTGCTCTATTAATTAAGCTCAGTCCTGTAAATCTCTTCTAACTTGCAATCAAATCCCAGAGTAACCTGGATCATGTTACTGTTGAAGTCTACAGCCCAGGAGAATGGAGTTTAATATTTCATTTGTCTTATGTTCAGCTGTGATGTGACTTGTAAGATGTCATTTTTTGCATTGGGAATAAAAATCACTAAGTCTATCTTTTAATTGTCTTGCACCAAGAAACAAGTAATAAACTGTTTGTGATTTATAATAATTTGATTTTTAATGATAAACGTATCTACGTGCATTTCATGAAAACAAATTTCTTGCAGAAATAACCTTACTAAGTCAAAACGTAATCAGCCTGACATTTTGTATCTGAAAAAGATTCTGGCAGGAGTTAATGGACCAATGCAAAATAAAAGCAGAAACAAACCTTCCACGAAAAACTTAGCTCGTGACACTAGTTTTTGTTCATGTTGGATACCTGCTACAATTACAATTCGGATGGCTTTTTTTTTTTTCAGAGGTACAGTGCACAACTACTGTCTCAAGGAGACAGCGTCGTTCATTGTAATTATTTAGCCAGAGGAAATGAAATTAAGTAACATTTCAGTTGATCGTTTTGCGTAATAATGGTTTCTGTGCATTTGTTTCTCTTCAGTGAGCAGATGGTAACCTGCAAGAATTCTCCAGAGGGGAAAAGTCCCATCTTCCTCCCATCACGTGGTGCTCAAACTCTTTTCCTCCACATTTCTGCGGGTCTTGGATTCTTCCAGCTCTCTGGGTTCTTTGAGGAATCACTTTTAAGAGGGGTTTAGAATAACTCCCACAGAACTCTAAAATTAATGTCATGCTGTAACATTTATAGGTTTCTTTTTCTGAGACAGAGATGTCCTTTTCGTCACCTTATTTTCACAAGAGAATAGAGTTTGTGTCCTCTGGGCTGAGGGCAAATCCCGTTAGAGTGTGTCAGAGGGAAAGCTAGATGAGATTAAAGCAATTGCTCATAATCTTGCACAGTTCAGCTCAGGTTTTCAAAACCACAAGGCATATGCTCTTCATGCGGCTTCCAATATGCAAGCGTTATTTATACACTGATGGGGGGGAATAAAAATCAGGCAGGCAGCCAGAGCCCTGTAGATTTTTTTGTCGTTTTTATCACAGGGTGCTGCTGGGATGTCTTTTATTGGCTTGCTTTTCTTTTTATCGCAGAGGTGATATTCAGCGGCCGGGTTCCTGCCCCTCATGGTGCTTTTCAGAAAACTAAGCGCTCTTCAAGTCTCATGCAGACTTTGCCTGAGTACCTTTGCTCGTGAAGTTAAGGAAACTTTGCAGTCAAACATGACAGGAGGTGGTGATTCACTGATGCCTTAGAGCTTTTCCTCGTTCGGAGCTCCCAAGAGCCCCAGCTGGAGTCAGTTCCAGCAGCATCCTGACTACGGTTATCGGTGACCATGGGAAGTTCCCCAGTGTTTAAATTTCCTAGCATTTTTTAAGGCACACAGCCAGTGCTTTGATTAAAAAAAAAAAAAAAAGATCCTATTTTTAACCTTTATTTTGCTTGGTAAATTCACAAAATGAGCAAGTGATTTGAGTTTTCCACTCCTTGCTAATAGTGCCGTGTTAAGCATTAGACTTTGGCTGAACCACAGTACCGCGATCAATGATTGTGATGCTCTGCCACGTCGGGTCACGGGGCAGAGGAAGAGCTGTTGTACTGGACCCTTTTTAAACAGGGTATATGCTAAGTGCACTCCGTCGTCTTATTTAAGCCTTCTTTCCTCCCTCACCCTCCGAGATTATATTAACCCGCTATTGCTCATATGCTTAAAGGAGCAAATGAGTATAAACCTTCTGATCTTTGAAAGTGACTTGTGTGTTATATCTCAAACAAAAGTTATTTTGCAGTTTCTGTGTTTTTTGCAGGTGTTTCTGAATTAGTAACACTACCCCCAGTGTCAGGGGGCTGAATTATTAGCACAAATAAAAGAAGCCAAATTCTTTTCAGTAACCGGTTAAATTCTTACGAAAGATTTGGTAAATGACAGGAGAAACTGTGCCCGTGTCCCAAAGGATTTTGGGCCGCCTTGCTATACAGATACATAGTGGAAATGTGATCCTTTTGACAAAGTTGTCTCAGGCCTCTCATGATTTCTTTTTGTCTACAGAACCCCCAACTCCTATCGCCCCTCCGGAGCTGCTGGCTGTCGGAGCCACGTACCTGTGGATCAAACCCAACGCCAACTCCATCATTGGAGATGGGCCCATCATCTTGAAAGAGGTGGAATATCGGACGACCACTGGGAATTGGGCAGAAACGCACATTGTAGACTCTCCTAATTATAAACTGTGGCATTTGGATCCTGATGTGGAGTACGAGATCAGAGTGCTGCTCACTCGCCCTGGAGAAGGAGGCACGGGCCCCCCTGGACCGCCACTCACAACAAGAACGAAATGCGCAGGTAGGGTGGCTGCTGCTGCGTAATACGGCACGGGCAGTTTGCTTTGCTTGCTTACACGTTAACAAACGCTCCTCCACACAGCCTTACGGTAGATGTGCTTCGTCAGTGATCTGAAGTGGCATTATGAATTTTCATATATCCTAGAATACTTTAATTTTTATTCCATAGGCAAGTGTTCAACAGACTGTTGTTTTTATGCACGTAGTGTATTTGCCAAACTTTCTGCTACAGTGTATGGCTGCTTTCTGTTGAAACGAGCAAGCAGATGAGAGTTTTCCAACCAATTCTCCAGTAGGTAAATTGTTCTTAAGACTTGTCTGTTATAAAATTTTCACCCTGTAAGTGCATAACAAAATATATGTTGGTCTTGGGTAATGGTTCAGCATTGGTTATTAACAAATTGACAGTGCTGTCAATTTATGACTGCAGTGTAGGGAAGCAGTAAGCATTTAGTTTTTAAAACGCATTTTTGTATTCCATTTGATGAAACTGATTCTTCTCCTCACTTCTGACAAAGAAACCTGTTCAAACACTGTGCAGCATCTTCCCTTTGTCTTTCATATTAGAACAGATCAATTTTGATCCAGGGACAGGAAAAGTCTATCTTCTTTCTCACCTATATCGGCCTTTCCAGGGAAAACTGAGGGATCATGTTCCTCATGTTTCAGATATATTGGCTATTCATCCTGTTTTCATACATTAATCATTAGCCATTAAGGGAAATCAAGCTCTGTGCCTTGCAAGGGGATGAACAAAGCAGTTTTCTACCTAGCAGTGTTTTTCCACGACACAACTGTCTTCTCAAGGTCTGCATTTTTGCAATTTTTGCAAGGTCCTTACTGTGCTATGTACAAAGGACAGAGACTAAAAGCCTGCTCTCCTTTTTCTGCAACCGTCCTTCCCTCCCCACAAATTAGAGGTTTACAGCAAGCGTATTTAAGTAATGGAGAGCTTATCCAAAAGCATTCTGGTTCCAGTTGCTCTTTCTGATCAAATAACAAGTCTGAAGCGTGAAGAATGCCTCCAGAACAGCCAAATGCCAACCTGGGACGGGATTAAGCAGTACAATGTATAGCATTCCTCACCCGCTGTCACACCACGAGCATCCCCAGCAGCATGGTTAATGGTTGGACTTGATGATCTTAAAGGTCCCTTCCAACCTCAGCAATTCTATGATTCTATCCTCTTCCTCTACCGAGAGCCGCAGCCTGACAGGCTGAGTGCGTTGTGGGCTGGGGGAGCACGTCCTTACTGCCTTTCCCGCGTTCCACAGGTTATAAAGCAGTGAACGTTTAGTGTCTCTTTGAGAAGACTTGTTTAAAAAAAAAATAAATAAATCTGAGCATGAGGATCTGGCCACAGAGGTGTTTGCTGTATTTGGCACCTGTCCACTGGTAGAAGACAGATGTTTGGAGGCTTTTCTGCAGCTGGAAGCATGAAGTGAGAAGCATGAAGTATCATGGATGATGGCCTTGGCCTCTTTGGAAAATTGGCATGTGCTCTGCTACTCATCTTTTGGCTGTCTCGTCCTTCACTAGTGTGGTCAAATTCTCTAACTCTCAGCAGAAATACCTTCAGGCCGGGCCCGGGACTGTGCGTTTGCATCCGGAAAAATGACGTGCTGAGATTTGGTGTGTAGCTCACGCACTGTGACTTTGCAGGCACACTCCCTGCAGCAGCCAAACTCACAAACTTCTCTGTGTTACTTGCAAAGAATGCTTGCTTTAGCTTAATTCAGGGGTAAAAAAGAAAAAAAAAAAAAAAAAAAGATGTTAAAGATGTTGGCTTTGTGCTTAATGATGTCTTGTACTGGATCCCAAATTGCTGAGTTTCCTTGCTCAGCATAGGTATCGACTGACATCATGAAGGATGACGTAGATAATTTGTTCAAATTGGCTAAGCTGTGCCACTCACTATTTTCCATCCTAATTTACTAATGAAAATCTAACTGGAGAAAGCCGTTCTGTTAATGTTAGTTGTCATACAGAGCTTGTTGAGATTAATGGTGGTGGCATTTATGTTTTGTTTAGGGCATTGGGTGGGAGAAATTGTAATGATCTTGATCTAAGCACAGTCTCGAAGGAGGGGAGAGACTTATCCAATATCTAAAGATGTACAACTTCCACAAAATGCCAACTGAAATGATAGGCAAGAAAATGCAACTCATTATTCCAATTTCCATATGTCATGGAACTCCTTCAAAATACCCTATTTTGAGGATAATTATACAAAACTTCCACGGTAAAGTTTTTCCAAAATGTGCTGAACCAAGAAAACAGCACTACTTACTTGATTTTTCGTATAGCACCTAATGAATGACATCAATGAAAACAGAGGGGGTTTTGAGTGATGCTGCTTTTTTTAAGTGTTTATTTTGGTTCTTTTCTTTGTTACTGCTTTTTCTTAGCAAGAGGGAAGTACCAAACTCCTACACATTTGTATGCAATCAGTAGATGACTGGAGTAGTCCTGCTTTACTGGGCTGTTTAATGTTGGTACTGTGTTAATTAGGCCCACTAATAAAGATAACAGAATTAACTGCAGAATAATAGTGAAGAGTATCACCTATACTGGAGAAGTAGTATTTACTTACTTAAATTGCAAGAAGTCGGCGTAACCAGAAACAGAAGGTGTCTGCAACCTTCCAACAGCGAGAAGTCGATGTCCCTTTTACTAAATGATCTCCTTAGTGTCTTTTTGTGTAGGTGACCGATACTCGTGTGCTAGGGGGTCTTGAGTAACTACTGGCATAGCCTTCAATTTAGGCACACCTTGCAATGAAATTCTTCGTTTTTTTTTTTTTTTTCATTTTGCAATTAGAGCAGGATTTGGGAAGGACCGTGCTTTTCTTCCACTTCAAGTCAAGCGACAGAAGCTCATCTACAAAGTTGCAGTTGTGTGCCCCGAGTGCCTTGCCTCAGAGCAAAAGCACGACCAGAACGGCTCAGCACGAGCTTAGAAAGTCATTATACCATGATGGGACTCTTCTCCAGATCATTCATGATTTTCAGATTTCTGATCAGAATGAATGGGAGTAGTTTTACATGGGCTTTTAAAAAGTTTTTCATTATATAGAACCCAGAAAAACTAATTATGGAAGGTCTTGCTCTAAATGAGCACAAAGAAGTTTTATTAAACTGGATAATATCTTATCAAAATTTCTATAAACAGCATGTGCCCAGGCATCCCTTATCCCACTGGCGATATTTTTGGGTTTCTACGGGACAGCGTTGCAAGACTTCATTTATATTTGATCTTTAGAAATGATACTGGAAATTAAGTCTCAGCTTGCCTCCTGCCAGGAGAAGCCAACTGCCAGCAAATACGGCAAACTGTAACCTGCCTTTGTAAACGAGTCATTTGTTTGTTGTTGTGGGGGGTTTAGGGGGGGGGGAGTTTCTTCTTTTTCATAGACTGTGATAGGTTGTGACTTGGGGCAGGAGAAGATGAAATGACCTTGAGGCATAAAGCAGTACACTGTCAGTCAGAGGGAAGAGTTGCTCAGCAGGGAGGTGGGAAAAGGGGAAGATTGCTTAAGGTTAAGACCCGACACGGGGTTGAGGGGGTGGTTAAAGGAAAGGAAGGTGTAAAATATTAGGTTTTACCCCCAAAATAACAGGTTGGGGACGATAACGGGGATAAGAACAGTATGTTTGAACAGAGTCCCAGTAGTGCCTAGTAGTTCGGCACTGGTCTTTTTGAGTGTGGTGTTTTTCTTAGCCATCCTCAGTAGTTAAACAGAGGTCTTTAAAATCTTTGTTTCATGGCCTTCATTCAAAAGAGTGTGCTTTGGAAAGCTGCGATTTGGGAAGCTTGGGGCTTGTTTTCTTCTCTGTGCTTATTCATTATTCCCCTGCTTAATTTTTCTTTCTCCAGTTGTCACAGAAAGGGAGAATAAGAGAAAAGTCCTTTTTTTCCTCTGGTGGACAGGAAAGAGAAGGGAAGACCTTGCAAATGAGGTCCTCATTGTCGGGGGAATCTCATCTGAAAAGGGTTTGTCTTCTAGTGGGATGAACTTGCGTGAAAAGCAATGCCAAAGAGTAACAATTGAATGAATACTAATAAAGGGACAGAAATAAGACTTTCTTTAAATAATAATATTTAGACCCGGTTAAAATACTATGTGGAAGAGCCATCTTGACCGTGAGCTTCTCTGCCTTTTTTGGATGATGACAACAGGTGACTCATAAGATGGGGAGGGTTTTGTGACCCTGAGGCCTGGAAGCAGGAGACCTTCCAGTCTGACAGGATTGTCGCTTGGAAAGGAACGGGAGGGAAGAAGGTCCTGAGAAACCCTCTAATCCCTCTCCCACTCCCCCAAAAAAGGTGTGGCAATGATTCTTCATAGAAAAGCTTATGACGTTAGGAGGTTTGTCCTCATAAGTAGAAATTCACGTGGATCGCATGCAACCTGTCTCTTAAGGTGCTGTTTCAGCGGGAGGGAGGTGATCTTAGTTCCTGGAGAAAGGAGCGGTTCTCAAGATCAATACCCAATTTTGTTCTTGGCCTAGGGAAATAAAAAGTTAGTCTTGAACGATGTGGCTGAATTCAATACTCTCTTTAAAAATAGCCAGGGTAAAGTACTGATATAAATGCAAACAATCTGTACGTTTAGAGTTTGATATGGTATTGCAAAGTAGTTGGAAAATCTTTTCCTTTAGTTAAAATTAAAAGTTAAAATTAAAAGGTACTTTGTTGCCATGAAATCTTGAGAAGTTTAGAAGTAGTAAACAGCTTTTGCTTTTTTTTTTTGTCCTTTTAAGACTACATTTTCATATTTTATAGCAACATTTTTGTCTGTTGCTGTTACAAATGTTAGAAAGAGGACGTAGTTGGGTGCTGTCATGAAATGCACAAGCTGAGCAACCAGGAGGTTACTTTGTGTGCTGAATTAGCCTCAGTTTTTACAACAGGTTAAAAAATAATTCTTTCTGGTTTAGTTTTAAGATGATAGCTCCCGTTAAATAGGAAACATTCACATGTTAGTGTTGAAAAATAAGGTTCAGGGTTGCTATACTGCTGCCTTCATTTTTTTCCAAGCTTAAAAAAAAAAATAAAGAAAGAAAAAGAACCTGGTATATGAGTCAAAGCACTACACAAATGGCATATCAAGTGAATTGAGAGAGAGTTCTGTACAACTGATGTGTAGGTATTATTAGAATCACTGTTTCACAGACTAATTTAACTTGGAGCCTTGTCTAAGCCTTGTCCTGCAACATCCATTCATTTCCCTATTAATATTAGTTAAATTTTAAGTCTGAGCTCCTCAGTCTTCTACAACTTTCAGTGTAGACAGCTGGGAAAATAGATGCTTTTTCAGCAGGATTGCCTATTTTTGAAAAAGACTTCCTGTAGGATGTTAGCAGGGAAGGAAAACCTTACCTGGGCTGCTTGTTTTCGGTACTGGTAAATGCTGCGAGTGACGTCCTTTTCCCGGCGATGATAAGACAGCCTTCCACAGCGCACGTTCTGCTGGTGGTCTGTTTTGCTTTCTTGCTAAATTCCCTGACACAAAGGCTTGTGTAGCACAACGAAATGCAGTTGTTCTTCCCTTGATAGCGCCTATTCCCAAGGGCGGCGGAGCGCTGCAGGGGAGCTGTTGAGAATGGCACGATCTCACCTCTGAGTTTTGGTACGCGGATCCCGCAAAGCCTGTGGGACCCGTACCCGTATTAGGGACTTTGCTTAGTTTGATGATTGAAACTCTGTTTTCATTCCGCCTCAATAGCCTTTGGCATGTCAGCTGGAGAGAGAAGAGTAGAGTTACAAAAATATACTCCTCCTTTTTGATCCTTGATCCCAAATTTGTGCTTGGAAACGGCCTGGCAGCGTTGTTGAAAGATAGGGGCTTCGTCTGTATCGCATCCTAACAGCTTAAGGCCCTTTGCACGCAAGATGATGATTTCCCCTGCCCAGTTAATTAAGTCGAGAACAAATGTATCTTGATTTCTCCTTTGTACTTTCCTCCTCCTCTTCACTTCTTAATTTTTGGGGGGAGTAGAAAGGCAGCATCTACCCTTTAAATAACAGCTGAAAGAAAAGGTGAAGTATTTCTTGATCAGCACGTTTTGTGGCTATGAGCATCTCAGAGCGGTACACTTTTCTTGTCTCTCATTGTCAGGTTTCCACTTCTGTTTAGCCCGTAATGTGTACCTTTAGACCTCTCGGACAATACAGACAATGCTTCAATTGAAACTACAGAGCTCTGGAGGAAGCAAAGTGTATTTCTGATTTCTCTTCGAGTTGCAGAGGTGCAGTTGGTTGCCTGTGTTAGGGGTGTTCCGGGAGAAAGGTATCTCTTTGAGGAACTATCACTATCAAGTTATGGATATATTGGCTGTGGAAATGTGGCAAAAATGGGAAGATAACCTTTCAAAGAATAGAGAGGATGGATTAGATCTATGAATTGGTTACTTGGAAAGACTTGAAAAAAGGTGACATCTGGGATATAGCAACAATGATGACCTATATGGAACAGAAGGAATTTGGGAGGAGAAAGGGAGGTAATTAAATGATGAAGAGAGGAAACAGGGTGTTTTGTTTCACTTTGGGTGACTGAAGGGAATACAGGACTCCTGAAACGCCAGATGGTTGGAGCTGACAAGCTACTTGGTTTGGTGTGAGGCCACGGTCCCTCCAAAGTTCAGGCACTAAATTCAGTGTGTCGGAAGGCAGCAATGTGCAGCGGGGAGGCTGAGATTTACTGCTGGAGCACATCAGTGTGCCATAAATCTGATATTTGTTTCTAGCAGTGACCAATGCCTGAAAATTCCCCGAGTCTTGCAAACCGTGTCTCCTATTGCCTTTAACCATGGTACATATGGTGTATTTTCTTTATCCTGATCCCTGCAGAAGATCGGCTTTTTGTCCCGAGGCATATGGATTGATTGCCCTTATCTTAGGCTGCATAAATACAGTTATGAATATAAAGGCAGTCATAATAGTGCTTTGGTCTGGATTTTTTTCCAGAGGGATTTTGCTCGTGATGGATTTAAATTCTAGGGATTTATTTTTTTTATCTGCAAAGGCAGTTTGTTATCCAGAAATGTTTTTTATTTTTATTTATTAGGATGAAGCCTAGTTATTCATTTCCACATCACACTGTTTCTGCTTGGTGGTGGTGCTGTTTGATTTAATGGCTTTCTATAATGTGGTTTGAATATAGCATTATTTTCTGAGTGGGCAGGCTGGTCAGTAAGATGACAACTTTCATAAAGGCCTTAGGCTTTCGTGCCATGAAGAATAGTTCTCGTGAATGATGGGACCTCCAAACTTCTCCCAAAAGAATTGAACCCGCCTAGCACTTATTTTTGCATCAGCTGAATTTAGGACACTGGGTTTTTTATATTTGTTGACTTCTGACTTCTGTCCAGGTTTCATCTCGAATAGCCTGAGTATTCCTAATTTGAAGAGGGGAAAAATGGAGAGAGAGAGAGAGAGAGAGAGATATGAAAACAAAACACCCTCAAAGCAGCAACAACAAAAAAGCCCATTTTGTTTTGCTGAACCGAAAGAAATCCCTGAGCGCTGGTTGACTTAGTGGCCCTGTAGATTTGAGGCAGCTAAACATCTGGGGTGAAAATGGTTTGGAATGAAATTTGAAGTGAATACAAACCCGTTTGATTTTTCTCTTCTTGCAGTTTTTCCAGGCTGTATTTCCACTTGAAATACGCTGGGCGCAGGTGAAGGCTACGCACAAGAAGGTCACTGACAGGAGAGTCAGGTCCACGTTAATGGTTTCAGCTCTTCTAGACTGGAGCCTGGACACAGGTGGTGCACAGGGAACCTAAACCAAAATTACGTCAGCTTCTGCGTTACCAAGCCACCCCGGGTTAATGAGGGAACCGAGTTCTCATCTTCGCGTACAACACAATGTTGTTTGAATTTCCTTGTACGCATTTGGATAATTGTGCGATTCCTCTTTTTCAGCTCAGTGAAAGGGGCTGCGGAGGGAGGGCAGCGAAATAAGCAGACATTTGATGTGTTAATAACTTCTTTCCTCTTTGCTTATGCAGCTTCATTTCAGCATCCTCAATTTAAGGGGTGGTGCTAAAAATGTGACTTTGCAGGTCTGTATCCTTAGCTTGTGCAAAACTGGCACTGCTTTACCAAAGTCAGCATTTTACACCCGTTGAAAATCTGACCCACAATTTGCAAAAATGGGCCAGGCATTTTTTCTTGATTGTCACTCGGTCCCCTGCTAAAAGCAATTTATTTAAATTGCATGGTGTCTTTTAGTCTTCCGTTAAGTGGCATCTTTCATAAAATTTCATCCCTTATTACCATATTATTACTGCTTCTGTTGGTTTTTGGAGGGTGCGATGAGATGATCGTTTCCAGATGTCGCTTTATACGAGTGTGAAAAGCCCAGTTAGTGGGAGGAAACTGGAAAGGATAATGCTATGTGTGTATTCTTGCAGTGCATGTGTTAAGCATTGAACTTCCACTGAGGAGCGGCCGAAGGGAGGTGCCTGTTTCCCTTCTCTGTGTAATATATGCCATAACTCATCCTGGGAGTGAAATGACAGACCCAGTCTTGCAAAGCCTTTATTAAGCTCTATGGATGTGCGTAGTCATGATCCTATCTTTGTCCTGGGACAAACACTGCTCGCTGCTTCCTGCTTATGTTTCTCTTTCTGCTTTTCCGAAGACAGCTGAAACATCAACGCCTTTCGTTTTTAAATGTATTTTTAATGTACACGAGTCTGCATTAAAAAGCACTCAAATAATAAGAGACGTTTATCTAGAGTATCTACACCGAAAGGGTCCAATTTTAAGCGTTTCAAAGAATAAAACGCACATTAATTGGCTTTATTGGAAGCCCGACCATATAATACAAAAGCAAGGCAGGGGCCAAAGGGATGAGCGTGCTACATTTTTAACCTCAAGTTAATGCTTTTTTAACCCTGAGATATTTGTAAGACATTTAGCAACACTTTTGTTCCTTACATGTTTAGTTGTTTTACATTTTGTCATAAATATTTTACCCTTTATTTTTCCCCAGTGAACTCTGAAATATTGAGATGAACATGACGACTTGTTTAACACTTGCCAACTTACCCAGATGAGCAAGGGTGTTGCACAGCTTGGGGGGGAGGAGGAGGAGGAGGAGGAGGAGGAGGAGAAAACAAACCAAAGAAACCCCAACCAACTGAAAAAAAAAAAGGCAGCATGTGGATTTCTTAAATACTGTTGCGGAACCAGCAGATGGAGTATGGGAGCACAAAACCTTTTTCGTAATGGTGTGTGTGTCTGTCTGCACAAGTACGTTGCATTTTCAAATTGGTTGAGCTTGAAAATGGAATTTTATTTTATTTTTTTAACCAGCTGTTGCGTCCATGGACGTTTCTGTGACCCGTTATGTTACAGCATCTGATTGTGACAAAACCAAGAGTGAAGCAGAGATCCCACTCCCCCCTGGGGGGATGCAGGGACCCCTTTCTATCTGGTTCCCGTTACACAGGTGGAGAAGCAAAGACCCTCAGTCTCCCCAGGCTTTGGATTGTGATGCAGCTGGTTGCCCTGGCCGTGGGACTGGGTAGGGGTTGCATTTGCATTATTTGTTATTCCACTGAGTGCAGTGAGGGGGAAAAAAATAGGAAATGCTTTCAACTCCTTTTAACTTATTTTTGCTTTTTAGTTTTATAAGCTAAAAAGCTTGAAAGCTTTTTTTTTTTTTAAATTTTTAAGCTGGGCTTTTAAAAAATACAAAGCGGTAGAATATTTTATGACTTCAGAAATAGTATTCAAGTAGACCATAGCTGTGACCATATCAAAGTACTCAAATACTGCTGGAGAGGCATACAGGCCTGAGCATCAAAATCAGACTGACAGTTGTTATTGCAACGTATTTCACTCAAGATCTGCAAATCCTCATTTTAGCTGCCAATAATCCTTTAAATTTTTAAACTAAAATCTTGGTGCAGAGACCATTGGAAGGGGGTTTAAAGCGAGACCACAACTCTCAAGATAACAAAATCTGAAAGCTTTAACGTCACCGTTTCCTCCCTGTGGCACTTTGAAAGGTTTTCTAGAACTTGCTAGAGAATGAGAAGGAAGCAGGGGGGAAGTCGGTCTTCCTAAGCAGAGAGATCCAAACCTCTGGGAGTTGATTTGTCAATTAATGAAGTTTGACAAGAATCTTTGGTGAGCTTGAAAGATTAGATTATATATCAAGGAAGTCCGCCGCTTTGAAGATAAAGCCTGCAAGTGATAAATTTATTTTAGTAATGGTTGTAATAGGAAGATAAACTGTTGGCATTAAGTTGCCTTTTTTTAACAGAGGAGGGAGTGAGGCAGAGGAGTGGGATGTCAGATTTAAGAGAAGGAATACTGCACCAAAAGCCATCTTGTGTATCAACCACTGTATAAATACATATAAAATTATATACTCTATAAATACATATAAAAATATATGCATAAGACCCGTTCTTCCCAGTTGGTTTTCTTCTCCTCAGATGGATTATTTGTTAATATAGGAGTAAGTCTTCCCACCTGCTGTTCTATAGGTCACTTTGCTATAATGTTTATTTTTACGTTCATAACGCCTTCCTCTGTAAAAAGATCCACAGAGTTCTTTTTCCTGGGCAGAAAGAATCCCATTGCCACTGAAGAAACTGTGCCTGAAAGCAAGTCTACAAGTGCCATGGTTTTTTCTTTCATACAGAGTTCAAAGTGTGGTACACCAATTCAGACACAGCCGACACCCTCGCTGCATTATAGAGCCCAAATGTCTTCGCGTTGTTCTCAGATACACGCAAGGGATTAAAATACTGGTATAAAGTGTTCCATGATACATTCTATAATGTCTAGAAATCGCTATGTTGCGTCCTATAATTTCCTTTGTGGCGATGGGAAGGGTTTTGGGGTGATAAGTTTCTTGTAAACACAGATTCCCATCCCTCAAGACATACATTAAGGTCTTTTTCTTCCAAATCACTTGACAGTGCACTCGTACTCGTTTCAGTTTGCTCTGTGCAAACCCATCTTGCTTGATCCTGCTCGCCGTCCTGCTCTTCGAAAGGGCTCGGGAACCAGTGAGTTGAAGGATGAACTTTGCAATACCTGACAAAAAATCCACAGCGTGAAAATGAGTTTTGTGTGTACTGCTGGTGTTCCCGGTTATGTTCTGAAGCTGTTTTCGATAGTTGTTGCTTCCAGTTAGTGTTGTGCACGCGAACTCCAGATACGCACCTTCTGCCAGCCCGCCACTGTCTGTGAAAGGCTTAGGCAATTCATGGCTTTCCCCTGATCCAGCTGGCACGGCAGAGCAAATATTTACTTATTTGCACGCAGAAGCAAATATCTCAGCGTAAAAGAGTTGGAATCAAACTCTCTGCAAACAGGCGCTTCGTATAATATCGCTATATTATGCTGCAACCGATCAGGAATTGATATTGGATCTTCCAAGCCCCTCACGCTGCCGGCGGCGGGTCGGAGCCAGGCTCGCAGGTTAGCGTCGGTGCTCCTGGGTGGCCAGACTTGGTTCGTTAGCACATCACAGGATCACAGAACCACAGAATTTTCAGAGTTGGAAGGGACCTCTAGAGATCACCCAGCCCAACTCTCCTGCTAAAGCAGGATTGCCCAGAGCACATCACTCAGGACTGCATCCAGGTGGGGCTTGAAAATCCCCAGAGAAGGGGACTCCCCCCCTCCCTGGGCAGCCTGTGCCAGTGCTCTGTCACCCGCACCGTAAAGAAGTGTTTCTGTGTATTTGAACGGAACTTCCTGTGTTCTAACTTGTGCCCATAATGAGCATGAGTGATGGTTTGTCTATCCTCATTTGTCTCTGCGTGCGTCTCAATGTAAAAGATGCTCTTGCTTGTACCAAGAAGTAATCTCCAAGCCTGATCCGTGGCGGCCTGAGCTAAAAGTAGTATTATCTTGTTAAAGCGCTCTTCAGGCTGTAGAAATGTACCTGTGTGCTGAAAGCATAATCATTATCAGCTCGTTATTCCTGCCTCTTCCCTGTCGCAGGGGCGTCCCTTGGCAGTAAAATGCTGAGAGGTTTTAAAAGTAAGCGCTGTTTACGGATAGAGGGGAAGGCAGAGCATTGCCGGGGGTGCGGCTGTGTTAAACAAAGGTACCATCGTTAAAAGTGCAGTCTAAGAGTCCTAAAAGGAAAGAGTGGGGGGATATTTTTTACCCAACGCAAAAGACTCTACAAAATCTTTTGAAACAACATGCTATTTGCTGGGGTGTATGTTTTCTGTTCTGAATTGCCTCAGTGCTGTTGAGTTTCTTTGCTCAGGAAAAGAGATTTTTTTTTTTTTTTTTCGGTGAGAGCAATTTGCACTAAAACATGTGCACTTCATCAACTTAAATTTGTGCATTTCTTGTAATGATAATTAAAAATGAAGGCTCACATGTTACTTCTTGAACCGTAATACGACAGTAGCGATCAGATCCTTTGACCGCCTCCTCTCATTTGCAACTCGCAGAATCGTTCGTCCTTCGTCTTATTTATTCAGCTTGGTGGGGTGGAGTGTCTGCCGTGAAGAAATCTGTAGGACACCTCGCACCGTAGATCCTTTTTTATTTTTACCTTCTGTTTCTTATGCTTGGTGTCTAAATGTTCATCATCCACAGCTGTATTTTCTAGCATTTGTTCCATTTAGAAGCTGATTGTAGAGCCTTAACGCCAGCAATGAGATGCCATACTTTTCCAAAATGATGGGAGTTCAGGGAAAGTAGGAGGAGTTGTAGAAACTCAGAATATACCTGAATCTCAATTTTAGGTGACGCAGATGACAATATAATGAATTAATATTAAAATCTGCCTGTGGTCTGGGAAATGTACTGTTTGTCTAGCAGAAATAACTGAAGGCTATTTGACCTGCTATCTGCCTGGCCATGCTGGGCGTCTGCGTACGTGCAAAAGATTGAATTTTCTGCTCAAAAGTCTTTTTGCCGTGAGGGTCAGCACTGGGTGAGGTTGGTGGGAAAGGGATGGGTCTTCATTTAAATATCCTCCGGAGTACTTAAGCTTCAGAAACAGCAATATTCTAAAGAATGGGCAGTGAGTTTTGGGTTTTTTTTGCAAATAAACTTCCCTCCTTCATAGTATGAAAAAGGACCTTGCAAATAATTCCGCGTTTCTTTGTCTGTCATTGCTGCGGTGTGTCTGTGATTACCTAATTTCAGATCTGGCGGTGCTAGTCTCTACAGAAGTACTTACGAAATCACAGTTTAAATTACTGAAATAGAAGGGATTATGAGGCGCTGTGCTTTTCATCTTACGGAAATGTTACATTTTTTTTTCTTGTGTGAGTATTGGGAGGAATAATGTCAGAGCAGCGTGATGCTATACAGCCCATTGGGAAGGAGGCACCAGAGGTTTCCGCGGTTGCATCTGAGATTTAGAATTGCGTATTAGCGTTTCAAGCCGAAGAACCAGCCCTGCTCGTGCCCTGCTCCGGGGCAGGGGGGGTCTAGCAGCCGTGGGGAAGGTGTTCTGTGTTACTACTGCACAGAAATAGGAATGTGGCCCAATGTGACCTGATGCTAATTGCTCCCCTGCCCTCAACAGTCTGGTGTTTAGAGTGTGTGATTTCTGAGTGCGCTCCGCTGGGGCAACTCTGGGTTCACAGCGTTTGGGTTGGGAATGGTCCATCATTCAAAATGCATATGACAGGGTTTTATAAATGAAATTGCGTCTGATTGCTGCTGTAAAGAGCACAAAGATTTAGACATCCGTATGCATTTTTTTGCTCCCCGGTCTCTGTCTCGTTCTTAAACAGGTTTTGTATGTGGGGCTGTTTCAGCTAACTCAGCTCTTCCCTTCAAATGATGTTTTCTCTCGCTGTCTCCGACTTCTGAAATCAGGGTCCAATTTTCCTCCTACATGACTAAAATCTATAACCTTCAGTTCCTGTAAAACAGCTTTTCCACAGTCGGTGATGTGTTTCTCTCTCGCTGTAGCACCTGTCCTCTGCTGACTGTCCCACTCGGCACAATCAGTGTTAGCCGTTTGACCACTTTCAGTGGGATTGCTCGGACCTTTTCAGTTGTCAGCAAATCTTAACAGTTACTCTTTTAACCCAGACGTGCCTACCGAGACACACACATTTGTCTGCTGACCACGTATTTCCCATTGCAGGTAAGCAACTCTAAAACCAGGTTATCCTCTAGAGGGTTGGGGGGGGGGAAGCAGGGAGAGATTAAATTGCTGCTTGAGTTACAGACTTCATGAATGTCATGCAGAAGTCTCCTGTATTCACCACAGGAGGACAAAACCTGCTCACTATGCACGCGATTTGCACAGGAGTCATGAAATGGCATTGCCTCTGATCGTGTACTTGAATGTGTTGACAGATAGTAATGCTTTTAAACTCAACTACCTTGAAGATTTTATGAAATAAATCCTACCTTAGGTTGTCCCCTGGGTTAAGGACCAGGGTACTGCTGGTATATCACCTTCAGCGTTTTCTTTAAATTTGTCTTCCTGAAAGGAGTCAGGCTGAAATAGCAAATTGTAGCCTGCAGCACTCCATCTGTTCCCTCCCGAGAGCACGAGGACGGCGTGAGATGCTCTGGGCACCCTTCGCACCACTGCAGGTTGCCTTGTTGTGTATTTGGAGCACAGAAATAACAATAACGTGGTCATATTCTGGGCAGCAAAGCTGAGCGATTCCCAGATTGCGTTGACAGGTCTATCCTTAAAAATCCTTTCTGCTTTGCTTTTGTGAAGTGTTACGGGACTGTTGGTCCAAAGAGCTCAAAAATCCTGAGTCAGAAACCAACTATCTCTTTCCCACTCCCTATGTAGTAGACCCTCACTAAATTTGGTCTGGTTTTTATTTGGTTTTGAACCTTCCTTTTGCTTATTCTTTCATGAGTATGTGGCAGTCACAAGTCACTCGTTCTCCATGCAAAACTGCAGGCATTGACCCGCTGCTTCCTCGCTGCCGTCTGTGTTCCTTCTCTCTGCTGCGTCCCTCCACCTCCAGATGGAAAACCTTTTCATAGTGGCAAAACGGACAGTTTTCCTTGTGATGACCTTGCAGAGGAAAATGGGAGGTTCGTTTTAGTTGAGTGGTGGGTGGATGTTTGGTCCTTTCAATAAGGAGGGTAAGGTAGGGGACGGGTGGTTGAAAGAACTTTTTTGCATCTGCTCCCCATTTGCCTTCGTGTCCAGCCCCAAGAGGGTCATCAGATGGTGGGATGTGGAGCCGGAGCTTTGTGCTTGGCTCACAACCTGGCTGGAAGAGCTGTTCTCCAGCCTCAAAAGGCTGCTGAGAAAGCAGAGTCCCTCGCTACCTACAGTTACTCATTTTGCTGTACTGAAGGGGAGACGGCAGAAGATGGGGTGTCTGTGTCAGAGATCCCCAAAGATCACCAGGGACATCTTCGCTGCCGCTGGAAATATGCGGCGCTGTGGCCTCTGCTGGTCACAATTAGCTCAAAAAACTCCTTTGGGCTTTCTGAGCTTGTTACGAAGGTACCTGCCAAATTGTATAGCTTGCAATAATTTTAACTTTACTTACACTAAAATACTCTCCCGGACTATCCAGGGAGCCTTGTTCTGTGCGGTGTGTAGTCTGCTTGAAGAGCAGCATGGGAGCCCCAGGAACTGTGCCAGTCGGTGTGATCTGCAAAGCTTTACATTCCCTACGTTGCTGAGACAACATATGGGTGTCAAAATGTACTGTACTAGAGAGACGTTTATAAGGGGAGGTTTGACATGAAGTTTCAGAACAGCACGGCTTCTTGGCAGCCTTTACTTTGCATTGTACCATTTTTTTTGTGTATGGTAGTTTGGGATTTTTTTGGGGGTGTGTGTGTTGGTTTTGGTTTGTTTGTTTGTATTTTTAATGCAAAGCTGTTATGGTATTAATAATATGTCATGTTCAATTTAGACGGGAGGAACAGTGGATGTCTGGAATGCTGTTGAGTTCGCTGTGGATACAGGAGTGCTGAGTTGAACGCTGTTCAAGTTTTACATTATCATCTCTCACTTCTGTTTCCTTTATTTTCTGCAAATTTTATTATCTCTCTCTCTCTTCTAGTGAAAAAGAAGTATTTGAATTTCAGAGCTGAGCTGGTGCTTCATCCTTGTGGGAATAAGAGCTCGGCTTCTCCTCCCTCAAAGCGCAGTCTCAGATCTCTGTTCCCTTTTGGCTCTGGAGCGCCTGTTTGCTTTGACCGGTGGCGTTAGGTGGGTAGTGAGTCCTGCTGCCTTCAGGTGTGAGGTGTTGTCCTAGGAGGATGAGACATCACAGAATAGGGTGGGTTTTTTTCATCCTGCAGATTGTGTCATCTTTGGGTTATAATTAATCTTCTTAGCAACTTGCATGGCATGGTATACAAGGCATTTTCAAATAATAATTCAGCCATTATAACATTCCTTAGATACAGTTTCATAACTGGGGGACAAATTGCCTGAAGACCTAAACTTAAAGTTGTGTGTTTGTAGGTAGGGGAAAATAACCTCTGAGTAAAATGTATGGCAATTAAATATCTAAGCGATGTCACTTGCTCAGAAGCACCTTTGGGGAAGATCTCATTATTTGATACCATATAATGTGTTCTTTATAATAACGTAGGTTGGGGATGTTTTGTTTCTGCAGTATATTGTACGGAGAAGCTGATGCCTGCTCTGCCTGCCTGGGGGGGGGGGGGCACATATGTAAGCGCTCCGTGAGTCTCACCTTGTGTGTTTATGCTGTGGGAACCCGATCTTGATCGGGGGCTCATATGCCCTGTTACAACACTAAGAAATGCAGAAAGAGGCATAAGATGTGGTAAGATCATTGTTATGTCGTAGCATTGCAGTTTGGCAACTCGATGGACGGTTGTCGTCCCTTTTGCCTTCTGCAGGTGCACACGCGAACGAGCAGACACGCAACTACCTTTGTGAAAGGGGAGGGTGCAGCCCTTGGACTGCAAGTCACTTCAGTGACGTTTCTCCTCCGTGCGTCCTCAGATGATCACTGATAAATTTACTTAGACGCCGTATAAATATTTATTTATTTATACACTGAGACCCCTGTCTAAAACTGAAAAAGAAATCTGAAGCTCGTTAGTGTTTCCAGCATGGCTGAGGCTGAAGTGACCAATGGAAGAGGAGGAATCTCCTAATTATTGCCTGATTCTGAGCATTGGTGTCCAAGTATAAAGTGTTAGAAAAGTAATTAAGATGGAGGAGAAGCAATGAAACTTTCCTATTGCCACAATGTTAAGCTTAACGTATAACGGGGAAAATACAGAAACTTCCTGTTAAGGTTTCGATGTTAATCAGTAGTGAGGAGCTGTTTCTTTATAATAACATCTGCATGTATCTATCAATAGCTTGCAAGTGGTGATTGTGTGTTACAATACTTCATTTTAATGAGACTCCATAGGAGATAGTTAAAGGGTTGATGGGGAAAGATATTGTAGCAGTAAATATTATGGCACATTTGGAAACGGAGAGGATAAGAACACGTTGCCTTCCACGTTTGATATAACTAACGCTCCGCACTCCGGGACACACTTGTCACTGCTTTTGACTGTAGAAACTCAGTGATGTATGGCATTTCAGTTTGGTAAATCTTCCTTAGGGGACTAGTTTGTCACTGAAACACCCTGGCGAGGCAGATGCGGCAAGCCTTGCCTGTGCTCCTCAGCGATCGCTGGGTGACGCTGGCAGATGAGGTGGTGACGCGCGCCCGCGGGTGGAGAAGAGCCGGTGCCGAGCTGGGTGCTGGGCCCAGAACCAAAGGGGTGAGCGGGGGCCGGGGCTGGTCGGGGCTCAGCAGCCCATGGCAACTTGCTGTGACCAAGGAGGTTCCTCCCAGAAGGGCCCGGGGACGTGCGGAGCTGCTGGGCGGGCAGGGGGGGACGGGGGCAGGAGTGTCTCTGTAAGAGGAGAGATAAGGGCACGCACTCAAATAACTGTCCCGATCCTTTAGTCCCGGGATTTGGCAGTGGTGTTCTTATTGCCGCTTTGCTTTTCCGTGTTGATTGATTTCTTTTTGGCCTGTAGCCCGTTCAGCGAGTCTTCAGCCCTTTGCGCTGCGCTTTATTGAAATCGGAGTCCTTCTTCCTGCTTTTGGATGTCACTCGTAGCAGGGTCAGCAGGCCGCGGCCTTTACTCACTCTAAAACCAGACTAAAGCCTAATTGGAAAACTGAGCAGCTTCCTTCCTATCCCTGCACATGGTAGGGAAAGTAGCTTCAATGAAATTAAGTAACTTGACTTAGCTTCTGAAAATAAAGAAATAAAATGAGCAGCAAATGTGGATTTAAATCTGACTCCTGGCCCAAGCAGTAACTATCACATTTAAAATGCAGTGCAGGTTCTCATCTGGATTCCTGGTTACTGGTTCTGCCATCCCAAGATGAGACAAAATGAGGTTTCGCCTTGTATAGTAGGTGGCGGTTTGAAGCATTAACTGCTGTGGAAGAAGATTTGAAAGGCAATTTCCCTTCTCAATTTTCTCTTAAGTCATTAAAATTCATCTTCGGTTCTTGAAACATCCAAATTTCTGTTCTGCTTAGGTATCTGGATTTGAGATCTTACGATTGTTCACTGCGTTGAATATCCCTTAAATTTATGGCAAAGCGTTTGACACCATTTTACAAATAGTCCGTGTTTCTACAGATCTATCTTTAGGAGTTTAATTTTTTCCCCTGCCAAATTGACGCTAATCTCATCTATGAACTGAGTTTAAAACTACTTAAACCTGAAGCTACTACTTTGCTTTTTACTGATTAGAGTTTTGCACTGCTAAGGCACTTTCTTGTTACTTGTCTGTCTTTGGGTTGGACATATTCTGACTACTTAATCCTTTGGTTTAATATATTGTTCTGCAGTACTAATCGCTCTGTCATCAGTAGAGTGAAGGGAGTGAGGAACTGGAGCGTACTGTTTACTCATCTGTGATTTAAAAGCACCTGTTTGGGAGGTGAAGGAGACTCAAAGTTTGTCTTAGAAGTGCAGAAGAGTATAAAAATAACTTAATAACCGTGCCACCTTATTTGAATTTAAAATAGCTCTTTTTTAATTCATAAAAGCTCATGGCAGGAGTTGTCAGGCTTTGGGTGTCGGAAGGGTGATGAATTTCTGTGGGAGTGTGGAGGCTATAAGAATACATAGGACTTTCGGTGCCTCTTTTCTTTAGGAAGCTTGTGGAAGGGGAATAACCTTTTGTCATACTCGTGTCACTTCTTATTTTGGTTTAAGACTGATGAGAGAAGAGAGAAATCTGGCTGTCAAGAGTAGCCTGTCTCCTCTTGCCTGTTTTTTTTTTGTTCCTCCAGTCCTCAGCTTCCACTGTACAGAAGAGGCAAAGCCCTTCGCCAATCCAAGCCAAAGCGTCTGGGGGGGCTTTTCTTCTGGCCCCTGATGCTAACTGCCCCCACTCCTACCACTGACTTTTAACTAATGCAGGGATGTCCTCTCATCTCTACTTAATGCTGGCTCCATGCCACGCTTGTTTTCACTAGTTACGTTTAACTCTACGACCAATTTAAGCGCGGGCACTCTGTGATGCGTTGATTCACCTGGGATACGGGAGCTGTGTGTGGTTTTTATGTCTGGACAATAACCCTAATAAATGGTAATTTCAAAAATTTCAGGTTAATCACAACACTCTTTTCAAGATGCTACGATAATATGTTATGAGGAAGTGAAACATGGATATAGACAGTATTTATTTATATCCTAACCATGACACTTCTCTGTCCTGGAAGAGACTGTTGGCAACGTTCACCGTCTGTCAACTACAGCAGAAAAGTGAGGGTACGAGGAGGTTCGTCTTGTTCTCTCAAGTTATTTTGTGTTTAAAGGCAGACACGAAAAGAGAAGGTTAAATGACTGGTGAGAACCTCCTCTTTTTTTTCCTTTATTTTTGTCTTCGATTATTGTGCCTGTAATTGTGTGCTGCTCATTAAGTAGCCAAAGGCCTTTTGAAAACTCCTTTCATTCGAGAAAGATGCCAGACAGAGCTGCTTGTGAAATAATTATAGAAAATGAGTGTTGATGCATGTTTTGACTCTGCTGCAGAAGTAATTCTGTCTTCTCTAGTTGAAGTAATTACGTTTGTTTCTAAATAGAGGAAAAGAAACGGTAATTGTCAAAAAATACATAGATCCAACTTCTACATTTATGTAGTGGCAGATAGATGAGAAGCAAAAAACTAATTATTATATTAGTGCAGTCCTTATTATGTATTATTCATTGGAGTGAGGTACCGTTATTAAACACATTGAGTTGTGAAAGATTTGTGGGATTTACAGAGTCATTTGCCTGACAGTCTCTTTAGCACTGTATAAACGTTTTTATTGTATGCTGGGTTAATAATGGATTTAGTGTGCATAGCTGCAGGAACTCGCTAGCCATTAATTACTTAATTTATTTTTTTTTTTTCCAGGTAAAGAAGGTTTTCAGTCATTGTAAACTAGAATCCTCTCATAGGGAAGGGGGGACTACAGCTTATATTTCTATGCCTATGAAGTTTCTTCTCAGCTCAGGTGGCCAGAGGGGTAGAGTTGTGCTACCAGCTGTGGTGACGTCTCGGCTACTTTTGGAGTGGGCTGCAACTGCTGTGTTTTGTGTGGGTCAGCCAACAGTCATGAGACAACACCGCTGCTGGAAACCTGGAAACCCCCTCAGTCCATTCCCATTTCACCCTCCATCGTTTCAAAAGGGTGAGAAACGTGGCTGCTCACCCTGAGAACTGATCTCCCTGAGTTTTTGTTGCGGTATCAAATGATGCGAGAGCTTACTGCCTTCGGTGAAGAAAAGGGTTAAGCGTATGTTAGGGAGGAGAAGTCAAAAGCACGGTGTGGGAAAGTCTAGGATGCAACTAACTGCTCAGGCTTGCCGCTGATGGATGCTGTTTGGTTTTCTGTCGTGAATGTGGGCCTTGCAAAAAGCACCTGTATTCCTGGTCGGGAAGATACTAAAATCCCTAGAAATACAGATGAACCTACAGTGGGCTTGCCAGCAGCCCCGGCAAGAGAAACCCTTGCCAGAGAATACTGCTTCTTCTCTATGAAAACAGTAACTCCGTGTTTATCAGAATACAACAGGCAGAGAAACCATGTCATTGTGCATGTCACCCGCAGCACAGCGCTGTGGGAGATCCCCATGTCCTTGCAGTAACCAGCTGGACCAGCAATTACCTGTAAGTAAATGATGGCTTCGTGGCAGGTGTCATTTTTCCCACGTTGGCTTTCCTAAATGCCATTGTGCTTCTGCTGCCCACAGTGCTTAGCCAGGCCTTGATGAGTTCATGGTTTGGTGTGCTGAACACCGGATCGGCCTTCACGCCTTGCTGTGGTACGTAGTCTTTTTGAGTTTACCTTCAGGCCTTCACAGTCCTGGGGATGCAGGGAAGAAATCTGTTCTTCAGGCCCCCGCGATTCTGGTGACTGCAACTCCCTGAGACGTGAAGGGGTGTGGAGGGGGCCAGAACATGTCAAAGTAGCCGTCTGCATTCATATTTATGTGATGTATTCATATTTATGTGGTGTATTCAGTGTGGCATCGTGGACTTCACTGGACACGAACGGACACTTTTTGCATTTCTGAGATCTGTGACGATTGGAAATACTCTGCATCACCCAGTTGTTCACTGGTCATGGCAAACCTGACCATGTACAGTCACTTAACAGGTTCCGGGATTAATGTTGTAAGCTTGCTTTGTGTTTCAGCCTGTTTTCAAAAGACAACAGTGTTCAGTTGCTAACTGCCCTTTGCATGGTGAACGAGCAGCAAAGTAGGCAACAAACTTCTCAATTCCAGACCACAAGCAAGATACAAATTAGATTTTAAACAAAAACTTCAATTCTTTGTTAATTTCAGTGGCCTTCTATCTCATCCCTAGGGTTGAATCCTATTTGTGAGGCAATTCTTTTTTCAGTTTTTAAGGAAGAGCTGTCAAAAGTGATGCAAGAATCCTCCCTGCTTTTTGGAGAGCAGAAGGTCAGAGTCCGAAGAGTTTGTTTTGACGTAAAATTTTGATGAGTTAACCAAACCACTGTGCAGACTTGCATACAAATCGCCCCTTAGTGAGTCATGAAATAATACTCCATTTCCATTTTTATTTTTTATTCTTGCTTGTGCTGGAAAGCTTTGGAATACACATGATGCTGTCAAGACTGTCAAAACTTCATGTAGTCAATTTCAGCTCTAAAAAAAAAAAAAAATAAAATACAACTCCAGTGTGAACTGGAACAGGGAGAACCTGGCAAACTCTCTGACATCAAGGAATGAGGAGGGTGTTGAGAGATTCCCCCTCTCCAAGATCATGAGCAACATATGTTCAACCTGTTTTTTCTTGTTTCTTGGGGAGTTAAAAAAAAAAAAAAAAAAGGACATCTTTTTTCCCCAGAAAACTTCCATACTTGTGAAAGACAAAGGTATATGTTGAATTTTTGTGCTTGGATAGTTTTAATGGGGAGGAATGTCTGTCTCTGTAACTGGCTTCAGTTCATAGTGGTAATGTGAGCTGTGGACTGGCAGGCGTGAAGCCTGTTGGTGGGGTGTCATGGAAGCCTGGGGGTTACCGGAGCTTTTTGGAAATGCTGTTTTCGTGCAGAAATTTTATCACCTCAGCATCTGCTGGAAGGGCAGCATGGCAGGACACAAGCGATCCAAGAGGTTTTGGGAGGGCAGAAAGAATAAGTTTAGATTGGAGGTGCTGGATGAGCCAAAAAAGAGGAGATTCTCAGTTGGACCTGCCACTCATGAACAGTTTGGGATGCTGGAGGTTAGTGGCAGCTTTGGCTGCTGTGACTGTAAGAAGGTGCTATGTAAGTCCTGAGGAGAAGTGAGGTGGGTGAGTAGCTGAATAAAAGTTGTAATAAAGAGGACAGAGCCAGATCATCCTGGAGATGCTCAGTGAGAGGATCAGAAGAAACAGATCTGTTCGAATTTCAAAGCTGAATGTAACTCTGAAATTAGCTCTGCTTTGGGGGAGGAGTTTGACCAGATGACTTGCAAAGGTCTCCTCCAACCTGAATTGTTGTATGATTGATTTTGTTCCATATTTGTCATGGCCTATGGTGGGGTATATCACAGGTTCGTGTCTCCTTTAACAGAAATCTTTAATGTCCTGTTCTTACTCAAAACCCTCACTTTTCTGACCAGGGCTTTTCTCATCCTTGATTTTTAATGACGTGGTATCAGCCGTTAGTGTGTGTTGGAGGTGGGATGATGAGTGATGAAGCTGCAGACTGAATCAAGGACCTGCGGATTTTTAGTCAGGGGCTGAGGAGAACTGGGGAAGAAGGCAGGACTTTATGGTCATCCTGTTAGAGGATTGTTGTTCCCTCTACAGCCAGACCAAAGCCGGGTGTTCTCCCAAAGGTGTTATGAATGAGGAGGGACACACGGCATGGAAAACTGCTGCCGTGATCTACATGCAAGTATTTTTCTCTACGCTGTTCTTCGTGAACCTTCACTGTGTGTTTTTAACTCTGAGGGAATGGTATTTTGTGTTAACTCTGTTATGCAGGCTTTATAAATTGCCTGAGCTACCAAATGGATCACAGACTGCTGAAGAGCAGCTGTATGAGGAGTGCAGTCATTTTGCTCAATGGGGAGTTGCATACACTGGACTTTGAAAGACTCCATTTAGGGAAGAGAAGAGATCTTCAAAGCCAGCATTTTTCAAGTAAATAACTCTTTAGCTTTGATATGCCTGCTTCATGCTGCCTTGTCAGTCTAGAGGAAAGATGTACCTTAAATCAAAGTGGACAACTGAGAATAAAAGCTAATAAAAGATTACAATAAAAGAAAGGAATCCCTGTTGTTAAAAAAAAAAAAAAAAAAAGGAAATACAAGACATGGTTTTACATCCATTGCAGCAAGCATTCATAGGAGTGAATAGCTAATGTGCAGTCTGGGCTGAGATTCTTTTGGTGAACTTTTATCATGTACTTAAAGCTCTGCAAAGTGATGTGAAAAATAATAATGGGGGGAAAAAAAAATCCCCAACCACACTGTTTTTCTGTCACCTTGCAGAATTTCATAATGTTACCATTATGAAAGAAAAATCTCTAATGGGCTGACATTAGTTTTGCTGAGCGGGCAGGTACACAGTGCATAAGCACGTGGACCAGGATTCATTAGCCTCATATTTTATAACTGAAATCAACATGATTAATATTTAGCAGAGCGGTAGGCCACTGACCCTGAGCAGTCCTGTAGAGGCCATCATTACCGACCAGGCGTGGGGGAGGCAACGGTACGTTATTATAATTGAGAGCATTTATCACTTTTAAGGAAGTTTGTTAGACTTCCTTGACTTGAGGGAGCATTTCAAACTAGCAGTCGCTGCTAAAAGTAGATTAAGCTGCTTTGGAGTTTAGTTCTCTTTCTCCGAGTGCGCCGGATTGCTCCTGGTTTGGGGTAGGTTGGCGTTTCTGGCTTGAGCACGTTTCCATGTCTAACTCAGCAGCACAGCACAGGGGTGCACGTGCATCGATGTAACCCCGAGGCAGAATCTGCCATGTTTTGATGCAGGTGGCTCAGTGGGGTGGCTCTGTGTGGCCCTCAAAGTTGCTGTTTTTTTGCTAAAGCCTCAGAATGGAGAGAACGAAGGGGATTGTCAAGCTGTGTCTATTCAAGTACAAGGGACACAAGTGGAGAAACAAATCTGCCCTTGTTGTAAGAGTATGAGGTACGTTAGAGAGGTGGTGATGGGAGGTACAAGAAGAGGATGAAGGCAGGTCTGTCTAAACCTCCTTTTGACACTTTGCAGTGCACGGAGGACACTTCAGTCTGACCTGTCCTGGGACCACTGCCACGTGCTATTTCTAACTCATTGAATGCAAAAAGGGGCAGAAGGTGTCCTCCTTCCCATTTGCATGACTTTCCTTCCTTTTCTTCTGAGGTCGGAACGGTTTGTGGGAAGGAGATGGCTCAGGTTGAGGATGGAGTTGTCGAGAGGCCTGGGAGGCCCAGTTTGAAGTGATGGTGAAAATAGAGTTAATTGCTTTGCTTCGTTTTCCCCGTGTATAAAATGAGGATTAGCAACACTTCTGCTTTGTGTGGTGAGAATGGATATGCCAAGGTTCTGTTTGTTTGGTTTAGCTAGTGCAATTGTAGGGACCGTGCCGTAGCTGTCGCACGTGCCATCCCGCTGTCTTTGGTGGGGCACTCTGGTGGGGCACTCTGGTGGGGCATGTTACCCCAGAGACCTTGGGTATTCAGCATTTCCACAGTGTTCTTCCCATGGGCACTATTTTGGTGTTTGTTCCCTTCTGAATTTGTGTAATATTGTTGCAACAAGACAGGTCGGGACAGGCTTACATGCAAAACATTTAGTAGCATCTGTCGCTAATGGCAATGAAAGTTATTTTGGGGGGTGGGAAACCAAGGTCTCACCCCGCCTTTCCCTCTAAAAGCAAAAAAAAAGAGACGGGAAAGACAGAAAGGAAATCTTCTCAGTGGCCAGCTGGGAAGAGAAGCAATCAAATCCTCCCCCCAACTCCTCTGCAGTGAAGCTCTCTATCACCGTCATAGAGATACAACGTACTTTTCATCAGGACCTTCTCAAACTCCTCCCTGGTGGTTGCAACCGCTTGAGTTACGGTTTGGGCTGGGCAGGAGGAGGTGTTACCTGCTGAGTTGAGCTAATGCAAAGCCTTGAGACATGCTATGTGCGTGTCCCTCACTGGGACGGGGGATAGGCCCCTTGTATTTATGGATTTTCCACACTCTACTTTTCTCGCCAGGAATTCTGTAGGAGCAGGTGGTAGTACGGAAAAGCTCGTCTTCCAGGTGAACACCTTTGTGACTTGACGGGTGAAACTAGACGCCGCAATTCTGAAGCAGAAGAGCACGTGGTACTGTGACGAGCAGGTTCTGCCTGACCCTCAGAACGGCGTTGGCAGTTTGAGTCCCTTTTAGGGAAGGATTGCGACAAGTTTTACCTCTTACAGGCAAGGGCCCTGCAACGAAGAAGCAATAACGCAATAGTATCGGCTCATCCCTCTCCCACTAATGTCCTGCTGTTCATACACATCTTAGAAAACCATTCTCACAGTGTGGAAAATTGTCAGAGATTCCAGAGTACTTCGTGCTGAATTGCAGCAGAACTGTGCTGTGCACAGCCCTCTGAATGTCAGGACGGCTCGTTTTGGTTTTATAGTCGATGCAAATGAATTAATAATGGCTTGCCACTTACTATAAATAATGCCCTTTTTCTTCCGTGTAACTGTGCAGATCCTGCAGAAGACAATGTTTTTGGCAGGCCGTAGGCCTAACAGAGCTCTTTCTCTCGAGGCGGTTTGGACCGGTAGAAATAATGTGCGTGTGGTTTTAGGCGTTGCATGTCTGGGAGCAGCTGGTTGTTAATTCCTTTTCTTCTGTGGTCTATCCTGCTCCATTAAAAAAACCCCTTAACAATCAAGTGACCAAACTGTGTTTGACAGAGCCTCAGTCCTGGAAAAATTAAACGATCAGAACTTAATGAGGGAGTGACTATCGACTAGAGGCTGGGACCCTTTATCCGGGGTGACAAAGGAAGGGGCGAGCAGTGGCACAAGGGAGGACAGCTTCGTTAGGGAGAAGTAGCAACAGGTGCAGTATGCTGTATGCAAAATGTGTTATTTCCTTTGAAATATTACTGTTTCTCTATGTGTCAGTCCTGCAGTAGATTTGTATGAGCATAAATTTGGCATGAACTGACTTCGGTCCAAGCCGCTGGAGTTCCGTTTGAGTTAGGTTTACGCGATCGGATCCCATTGAAGTTTGAATTGCAGATCTTCAAGGATGGCACTTAGCAAATTTCTGGGGCATCGCATAAATAATTTCAAGACATAGAATATATTATAGGTGATACTCATTACGTTGCTGCAAAGCAGTAGATAGAAACTACCCAGTATAAAATGTCTCGGGAAATAAACTCTGTCCGCGTTGTGCCTCACAAATCATACGTGGCTTGTTTGAGCGGTCGGGAGAAAACCAAACGATTCTATATGAGTACACTCTGCTTAGAGGAACAGCCCGTCTGAGGTGTGGAGACAGCAGCAACACCAGTTAAAGGTGCTTTCGTCAAGAGAGATCCGCAGGCTCCTGTGTGATCCTTTGAGAGCAGTGATTCACTCGTAGCAGAGTCTGCCGTGAGCTCTCATTGGGAATCAGGTGGGATAACTTGGCCCTGAAATTGCCTTGAGCGCTCCCGAACACGTTAACCTGGATTTGCAGTGCACAGAGGCTTATTTTGAGAGGGATAAATTCAGTGGCAATTTAGATGTATGGCATGACCTGGTATTTTTAAAATCTGTTGTTCTCAGCCTGTAATGATCTTAAACTAAAATATGCTCAGTGCTGCAGCATACTGTGTACAGTGATATACAAAGAAATGCGTAGGTTGTGAAGTGTTTGTAAATGTTTTACTTTAATTTTAGAAAAAACATGTAGTAGAGAAGAGAAAAATATGCAAAGAGAGGTTGAAGCAGCTGTAACGGTCTTTTTTTTTGTTGTTCAGACAGAACTGACAAGTTTAAATGTCAAGGCCATAATAGCAATTAATTCAAAATGCTTAATTATCGTTTTGTATCCAGATTTGCTCTCCGTGCCACAAAGGCAAATATAAATTCAATTGCCTACCGCCAAAACATGGCCGCTAAGAGACTAAGGCATAGTCGGCATTTTTGGTTAAAATGGGGTGGAAACATTTTAAAACATTTTCGGTCTCTATTTTAGCGCGCAAAAAGGCAACATCTTGGTATGTCTCACATAACTGTGTTTTGTATCAGCTAGAACGGCTGAAGACTTACCTCAAAACGCTGGATGTGGCGCTGGGGATGCATTTTGGTGGTTAGCTAGGTTTACAGAGGCATACAAATGCTTCGCTGCCCCGGGCTTTATGGCGTGTGTTTTGAGTAAGAGAGTTTGTCAGCAAACAATGCGGCGTATTCCAGGAGAGCAGGGAAAGCAATTATCTTCCCTGGCACCCTCAGTTCAAAAACCAGCAGTATTGTGGGGCAGGGAGCTAATTGCTCCATCTGTTGCTTTGGGCCTCTCGGAGGGAGGAGAGGTCTGTCTGCCACATTGTCTGTCTAGCGCGCGACACGCGCAACGGGAAGGGCGGGCTGTCCAGGCGGGCTGGGACGAGGGAGCAGGCTCGCCTTGGAAGTTCAAAGTGCAATTTTGCTGTTATTGCGTTGGCTTTATGATAACCTTAATGATTCTCAGTACATCATTGCGGTAGCCGGAGTTGTTGTGCGTGTTATCTGTCAGACTGGAAGCAATGGGGTTCGTTGTTTTCCATCAGAACTTGCGGTGGATACGTTTTTCTGCCTGTTGGTTCGGTGGGGTCTTGGAACAAAGCGAAGCTTTCTGCGTGCGCGTGCTGCCCTGCAAAAAATGCATTTTGGTGTCTGCACAAATTGCCACAGCCCAATAGCACATCTACATTTGCAAAAAAGTCCTCGGTGTACACCAGTTTGTATCGATGCTCTATTTTACCTCGTGTAAAAAATGTCCGTTGGCTTTTCCGTCTTCAGACCGGTCCTGCGGTGTCTGTGTGCCCTTATGCATATGTATGGTGTTCTGATAAATATTAGCATTGCTTCCTGATCTTACATTTATGAACTGCTTGGGGATTCTGGAATGGCATTTCTGGGTCTGGCAATTACAGGATATTTGTGAATGAAAAATACGGACCGAGCTGTTTACTGACACATACTTCTTGTTACTGTTCACACCGTAACTTAAAAAGTAAAGGGGCTTTAATGCACCTTTCTCTAGCTGACATGCAGGTGGAGTCTCAGCTTTCATCCAGTAGATCAGCACTCCACACCGGGCCTCTCGCAGCTCATATTACGGTTTTAGGTTGCTTAAAACAATAAGAACAAAATTCAGGCCCTAACAGGGGCAACTTCTGACAACTCAGAGTCTGTACCAATGTCAGTTAATAGTTTTTACCGGTCATCACCATCCATTGTTAAAAATGCTCGCGAACATCCCGCTTCTAGGCTGCGAGGTGTCTCGGGCGGTGAGTGGGAAGTCATGGAAAAACTGCATTTGTGTCATCTGAGCCATCTCCCGTAACGGCACTGCGTCGCGTTCGGACTTCTTTCTGGGAGCTTCTTGGTTTCATATAAGTCGTAAAACCTTGTTTTACCCTGTTTATAAACGGCCGCTGGCAGGGCTTGTCAGTCATTTGCAGAGTAGACAGAAAAGCAAAGGGAGGGAAGTTACTAACGCTCAAATACCGTTTGCTGTCGGGATGGCTCTGACGGGACACGAACGTGAGCTGTGGTTACGCATTTCCGGGTGCGTAACCTGGTCAAGTTCCGCTGAAGATATGTATTGGTGTCGATACATCCACAAACCACGGTGAGATGGCAGTGGGGTTTCTCTCGTGAAACAAGAATGTCCTTTCGTGGCTAAGTATGTAAATATTAGCATTGAACTCGTTAGGGTGGCTTTGTTAGGAAATGTGGTTGAAGGCGCGATCTCATAAGCTTTATGACCATGACCCGAGGGATGTGGGCGACAGTTCGTTATTCGGTCTCTCGTATGAGGAAAAAGAGCTCCCGAAGGCTGAAATAGGAGTTAGTTATTACAGGTGCAGTGGTTTTGAAATAACCAGGGATGGAGGAGCCCTGGAAGGGTGCCCCGCTGCTGGCAGCGCTAGCTGCTCTGGTGTAGAAAGCTGTACTCTCCTGGGTTATGTCCAGTCCAGGTTTAGATTACTAAAATGATGGGGGTGTCAGAGGTGCTCGTACTGCTGTGGATTTCAGTTGCCTTTTGCATTTGTTGCTGACATTATGCATACCCCAAAACTCGAGTCAGCTCTGCCGATTAGCTCATCAAATGTATGAACTCCTCAGCACCAAACTATGATCTTTGCTGTGTTAGAGATTTGAATGATCAAGCAAGCCTGTGATTTTTCTGTTGAGGAGTCAGAAATGAAAAGCGCAAGTTTAAAGAGCCCGGGAGGTTTCTTAGTAGTTTAACATTCCATTTACAGTACTTTATTTTGCAATATGCTCCGCTTAAATCTCTCTCCTTCGCTAAATACCATCCCTGAGCCTTCCAGCCAGAGGCAGAACGCTGTGCTTGGTTTGCTCGGGCTGCTGGGGGTCTGCGCAGAGAAAGGAGCAGCGAAGCTTTCTTCCCGCCTGGCCGGCAGAGGAGATGCGAGGGCGCAGCTCCCCGCCTTCCCGGCTAGTCGAGGCACGACGAACTGGCCGCGCTGGGAGTCACCACCACAGTTGTTCTTTGCTGTTCCACCACTTCTCGGCCCCTTTGTGGTGGTAGGAGCAGCAATTCAAAGAGTGAGGGTTGCATAGCTCTGTCTTAAAAGTACCTCTGTCAGAGGTAAAACCCACTGTAATAGAAGGAGCTGTGACCAGCGGGTGCCGTTTGTTAAATCCGTGTGTGTGGCGCATCCTGCTGTCCCTGGAGGAGGGGAGGGTGCCTCTCGGCAGCACTGCGTCGGTCCCCCGACCCACATTCGGTGCACGGGCTGTGAATCGGGCCATGGTGAACAGCTTAATTTCACTTTATCGACTCCCTGATTTTGTGTGTTTTGAGATTGAGAAAAGGATGAGTTATCTTTCTAATTTGTAAGATTCATTTTTAGAACTTACAATTTACGTGCTTTTAGATGGATATTGCTACTTTCAACTTAAAGCTAAAAATACGAAGATCAACACTTTTGAGTCGGGGGGTGGTTCTCACTTTGAAATCAGAGATAATTGAACTGGCGACAGGAGAAAAACAAACCCAGGTTTGTATTTAAGGCTGGCTTTTGAGGAATTGTTAGCTGTAGTAAGTAATATTGATTTGTCTTTGGAGATTCAAGGGTTCAGAAAGAGCACTTTTCATCTTGTGCCTGGTTTTGCGGTTACACAGAAGAAAACTGTGAGAAAGACTTCTTGTTTTTCTCCTATTCTCAGTACCCAGGTACATAACTTTGACTAAGCTCTCCAACTAAGCGACATGGCTGCACCAGCAGCATCTTCTGGGCACCTGCAGTAGTGGCTGCAGCTTATTCTTTTTAAAAGTCTCAAACAACCGTGCTCCCAAGCGATGGGGGACTTCTTTCCAGGTCAGGAGGTTGACTTTGTTTAAAATGTAACAAATACGTACTGCTTGAAATAATAAATAGCCTGTGAGAAAATATACTTAAACTAAAAGCAAACAATGCCAAAAGTCCCAAAGAGTTAAAATATTAAAAAAAAAAAAAAAAAAAAACCAAACCAAAAAACCCAAAACAACAAACAAACCACCAAAACCAAGCCAAACCAAGTTTGCAGATACTGAAAAATTATCTCCCACGTTTTCCCCTACATGAAATGCGATTCATGATCTTTATACTATTTTTGTTTAAAGACCCCTGAGTATGCGTCTACTTACTGGCTGCTGCAGCAGGAAGGTCAGTGAGGAGCAAGTTCTTGCTGCTGAAAGGGCAGGTGCCTTGCGGCAGAGCTGCATCCAGAGAAAGCTGCAGCATCCCAACAAGGTGCGTAGGGCGGAGGAGGGGTTTTGCCCACCGTTGCTCACGTGCTTGTTTTGTCGACACCACTTTCCACAAGAGTCACAACTGAATCCTCTCACGTCACCTCCACAGATGAGAAGAAAGAAAAAGTCTGAGGCAATAACAATCCTTGGTTTGATTTCTGTAGCTTGGCATAGAACAGGACAGGAACAAGCTTGCTGTCTTTTTTTTTTAAACCAAACAAAAACCATAGGTGCTTGGGTGTTCTTTGAAGATTTATTTCATGTGCAATAAAACATACAATCTAAGGAAGTCTGGCTTCTTGTGGAGCATGGCTCTCTGAAGAAATAAAATAGGCAGACCTATGCACAGACGGGCATACATGTGCGTGCGTGCATTCGCGGGGACTTTAACAGTTCATTTTATATACATGAAAGTCAATGACATGTAGTAAATGTGACCTGACGCACTTTAAATAACTATGTGATTTGGTGGTGTTCCATGTTCTAAAACTTGAAGGCATTGCTATAAAGAGATTTTGGAATAGAGATGATCTTGGCAGAGCGAACCCTGAGTGTTTGATTGGCTCAGGGAATATTGCAAACTAAGTGATAAGAGGAATTGCATAAAGACGAAGTTTCAGTTCCTGGAAGAAGCTTGGATAGTATAAAGGTGCAGACAATTTGACATTTATCTCTCTTGACTTTTGATTCATTTCTGTAGTTGTAGATGTTCTGCTGATGGAGTTGTACGTGTGTAATATGCGTATCAGCCTGTAAGGAGGGACTCATTAATTTACAAAGCTTTCAGTGAAACTTGAGCATCAGGAAACCAGGAGTAGTGCCCAGACAGGCAGCGCTAGTGGTGAGCAGATGGGGCTCTTGGCTCTCCTGCTCTCCTTCCATCCCGCTGGCGTGCCCTGCCCCATTCCATCCCCATGTCGTTCATGGGTGGGATAAGGACCCTTTCGCCCTGTTTTTTAGCACTGGTGCATGTAATTCCATAAATAGCACTTACCCGCAGTGTTAAAGACCCCCATCAAGACCTTTTTTTTTACTTGCTTTACTGTCAAAATTGGTTATTTGAGGTCTGCTTGGGCCAGGCACTGGACGGAGACTTTGAGACGAAGGCGCTGTGTGGAAGCCCCCAGCATCCCGCATCCGCTGCTTCTTGCCCCTGTCTGAGCCGGGGCAGGAACCGCTGCGCTGCCCGCGAGCAAACAGCAGTCGTGGGATGGAAAGGTGAGTTGACACTTGGACAGAAGACACCCTGGCGATTCCAGGCGTCTGTTCTGTGTATGGCAGTTGGCGAGAGCTGTGGAGCAGTAAAGAGGAGGCACTGGAGGAGCAGCTGGTGCTGTGAAGAAGGGCAGGTTGCGGTCGGGGGAGAAGGGGAAATGGCATCTTTAGAAACACTCTTTGGTTTGAATTTGGATTGTTGTCCAGTAACCCCATTGCCAGGTGGTATCCTGCATGCAGTCAGCACCTTCAACTTAAGTCCCCCATATGCGTATAGCTTAAAGAATTAGTCCATATTTGCATCTCGGATCACAAGAGGAAGCAGAGCAGAATATAGAAATCGTTTTAACAGCAGTATTGTATCTGTTTTGTCATAACCAGACGCAGAATAGCAGCTAATCCTCTCTCTTGAAAAGAAACCCTTGAATGATCCTGGATCAGTGACCCTGAATCCGTGGCTCTTCCTTGAAGTTTCTCAGTCCCTTGAAGGGATTTAAATGGGAAACGAATGCGGGGGTAGACGGTATATAGATAGGTGAAAGAGGAAGAAAAACATGGCAGAAGGGATGAATTGAGTGTGTCAGTACAGGCAAATGGACAACACTGCAGCACTAATATAGCGCAGCGTTGGAGCCATCGGTAATGGGAATCCACAGAAAAACAAAGCTAGGAAACAGCAGAGGTCTTTTTCATTATTAAGCCTATGAACCTTCAGGCTATTCCCTATTAAGGGTGTGCAATAAAACATTCTCAGCTGTTTCCAGAACACATTTTGTGGTGGTGACCACAGCAACATAGTGAAAGCATTGGCTACATTTTACAGAGGCTTCTGGAAGCGTGAGATACTTGAAAAATACATTGGAGAAATGCCCGAAAACACTGCGGGTCTGCCCTCAGGCCACTACTATGATGTTGGGCTGCTTGCTTCTTTCCCGTGTTGTTAATCTTTCCTTTCTCTGCGTACTTGGTTCCACGCCAGCCCTGCAGTATAGAAAATCAAAATGTCATCAACGACAAAGATGTTTGAAGAGCGAGTCTGTGCTGACAGGGAGCTGGGTGGTGGCCACCCTGCCAGCGCCGTCCTCTCTCGGTACCTGAAAATTGGTAGGAAAATAAGGTTTAGCAATACATTTTCCTAGTTTTTGAGGGTGGCTGAAGTTGAATGTATTTTGATGAAGAAGTCCAACTGAATTGCGCTGCCTTGTTCTTTTAAAATACTCCATTAAAGTAAGCAGTTATTTAATTGCCCGTGCAGGTCAGTGTTACAGACTTCTTTCCGTCCCCATTCATCCCTGGAAGTCATTGCTGAGTTTTAAGCAAGGTTTTCCTTTTACGCTAGTGTTGTATATTAAATTATGCGCCCAATTGTGGTCGATTTCCGTATCTTGTTTTATGTTTCTCCTAGCGGTTGCATTTCAAACTGTACTTAAATGAAAGGGGCACATCAATCATTTTCAAAGGAACTGGCGTTGGGTGGGAAAAGCATTTGATGGCGGTTCATTGTTTGGCAGGTTCAGCCCTTCCTTGCTGGCCTCGTGATCCCTCAGCAAACCCTCTAAATAGTCAATTATCTTTTTTGGCTGAAGGGTATTTTGCTTCCTAAACGGCAACTGAGAGCTTAGCGTGTTTCTTAAATGTTTGGAAATCCAGCGATGTAAAAATGGGAACTTTTTGAGTGCTGCAACGTGTCCCATTCAGGTAACCACTTGTTTTCCTTTGGCCACAACAATAGTGGTTTAAAACTGTTATTTGTCAGGAAAGGTGATAGCTAGTCCCTTGTGATCATACTATTCATAAAGTACAAAATGTAGGACGACCTGTACAGGTTCTTAGAGGACCCAGAAAGGGTATGATTCGATACATCATACACGTGAACTGCTCCTGAGCATGCAGTAAAATAACGGGCGTGCAAAGTTCAGTGTCGTCTGCCGAGTCAGCAATGTGTGATCAATGCTTATCGATGGGAAAGTGGTGTCTCGGGTCTCTCAAGCAGAGAGATAATGTTCATTCTGAAATGAATAGCTAATTTCACGTATCTTTGTAGTCAGTAAAGAAGCTGGAACTTAACACCAGTCTGTAAATGGGCAAAGAATCGATTGACCCTGAGTAGTTCCACACAGGTTGTCCTCCCTCCGAGTTTAAGCATGCTAAATGTACTGCGGTCCGTATCATCTGTATGTGTTCAGTGAACCTTTGTGAGCTATATCTGAAGAATTTATTAAGGATGAAAGCAAAGAGGTCCTACAGGAATTGCTTTAAAAAATAGTAGAAATTAATAAAGAATTATGCCTACTCCTAAAGATTTTTAAGGCCACCCTATAAAATTCTATAGCAGGAATAAAATTAGGTGTTAAGTTCTGTACAATGATATGAAAACACTAGATATAGAATGTAATAGAAAATTAGATATTTTGTAAGGTACTTTCTCAGAAGGGATAACTAAATATCACGAGTCTGCCTGGACCTTTAATCAATATGAAATTCAATTTGAAAGTGAATAAAAGGGGTAACAACTTTTCTGTAGAGAGAAAATCACAATATATCACAGTCTTGGGAACATACGCAGTTCTAAAGTATAGCAGAAATGTTTCAGCAGCAGAAAATGACAGGGAAAAATGTCCTCTGAATGGTGTTTACACACCAGAGAAGAACCATTGTCAGAAGGCTCCGGTGTTTCATGGAGGGAGCGAAGACATCAATGATACGGACTGCAAAATGAGGAAAGGCCAGGCTCCAGGAGTTGTGCTATCAATTGAAGGTGACTTTACGTTATTTTTTTAAATAGCCTCAATAATTTTACCAGTGTTCTTTATTCACTTGCAGAACAGTGACGAGTATTCCATATGGCTGCGCCCAGGCGAACCTGGGGGGAGCTAATAATTCAAATCACCAGAAACGCACAGACTGCAGAGGTGTAAAATGACATTGCAAATGCACCGCAATTCTTTGTGGAGAATAATACTGTTTGGCCGTTTTCTGAGGGCCGCTGGTCACAAACTGCGCTTGTTCAGGTTTTATTTTGTCCATAATTGCATAAAACCCAGAATCTGTCTTATAAACAACATCCAAGTTCATGATCTGTACTGTGTTGAAGGAATTGCATTTTCAGTGATCCTGAATGTGAAGATGCGGTTCCCTCAAATATTTACCAACAGATGGCTTTGGTTTCTTCAGCTGCTCAGTGAAATTATCACAATCCTCCTACTACTAGTTTAAAAGACTTAATCATGGTAAGGGCATTTAGTTCAGTTCCGCTTACTATAAATGTAATTAATGCTCAAGTTTCTTTAGAGCTACAATATAAAGAAATGCCAATGGTGTGCTATAGCTGATTTGATGCTTTAAAAGAGGCATACAAGAAAGGAAGAAATAAAGGGAAGAAAATAGACAATTTCATAGGAAAGTGGGTACTTGTAGAGGTGTACATGATATTGCAGCACGGTCATACTGATATTTGTGATGTTCTGTTGTTGGTTTTTTTTATTTCATCATGCACGTGGTAGGTGAGATGTATTTTAGTCCAAGATCTCTCAAATCACTTGATCTCATTTTAAAAACTAATTTTTACAGGTGATGTGTGGAAATATGACAAAGGTGTGCCAGTATAAGGGCTCTCAAATGACCTAGTGCCATTGACCGTATCTTAATAATATCTCACAGTTGCCTCACATCACATTCAAGTCACCTAAATAATTTCTTCCTCCACCCTGTCCTTCTCCTACATCAGACATGAGATTGCTGTGGTACCTGCAGAATGGTTTCTTTTCCTTGGGAAATAAAAGCAACCAGCATTTCAAATGGAGCTAGTGCCATGGTTTCAAGTCGTTCTTTTAGATTTAAAATAACTTCTGACTAAAATACAGGGGTTTAATATTTAGGCCAGTACTGTGAAGGAGAAAACAGAAAAAAAAAAAAAAAAAAACAAAACCCAAAAAACTTATTGTTTGGGCTGCGCATGTAGCTGTAAATATTTTATAGAGCTATGGCCAGCCACAAACTAAATATTCAGCCTGCCCGTTGTGACTAATTAGGAGATATCTGAGCTTTCTACTGACACAGTGCCTTCAAACACAAATGGCTAGCAGCAGAGCAAAGAAATATTCCGTATTGACTTGTACGGTTTTATGTTTTTACCTTTATGCTGTACTGCTGCAGACAACATTAGATGTCTGTCTGCTCAAACAGAAATCTAATGGAGCTTCCTGACCTAGTATCTAGTTCTAATAACATTAGCGTAGATGGACTAAAACTTTGTTATCACTCTCTATATATTTAAAATTAAACAAACAATAAAAAGTAGGCAGAATATCTGTATTTTATAGCTGTAGCCTTTGGCAAGAGCCGTGTATGCTTCCATAAATTCTGTTTGATATTGTTGGATCTCTTATGTGACAGCAATGTTGAAATGAAAGAGTATAACTGCAGAGAATCCAGGCGTGAATTACACGCCAGCCTAGTGGTGTTCAGATATGGGAAGGTGGCCACGGCTTTGAAACCAAGGTGTTCGCTTTGTATTCCTTTGTCCTTCCTGGTAGACTGGGAAAAATACGTTTGAATGATGCTCATTTACAGCAGGTGACTTGGTTGTTCACACAACCTTCATTGTCTCTTCCCCCCCCCCCCCCCCCCCCCTTTCTCTACAAATAAATTACTAGAGGAAAATGTGGCTGGAGAAGATGTTTTTAGATGCCTTTGAAGATGTAAAAACAGCAAATGGAACCTGCAGTGGCATAAACATCAAAGATCAGCCCAAGGAAAATCAAAGGATTTCTTTGAGTATATCAGCTTGCCCATAAACTGAAATGCGTCAACTGCTGTATGTATCCTCTATACTGGGCACCTTACTATCGATTTTGATGCCACCCAAACATAAAAGGATGTGCAGTACTCAACAACTGTTTTTCTGTGGAATTCTACATCTCAATTCTAAAACAGTAGTGTTGCCAAGCTTCTTCCTTCTAATCCCCCATTTTTAAAAGTTTGGGGATACAGCCAGCAGCCCTTCTTGCTCAAAACTGGGAACAAACCAGTTGTCCCAGAGCTGTTAGTGAGTGTTGCTAGCGACCTTTGACTCTAATCAGATTGGCTAGTTGAATTATTATTATTATGGGCTTGGTACTACAATATTTTGTTAGCAAACGTTGTATGTCAATAGAGAGAGTGTATGATATATAATCAAATACTAAAGTATTACATGCGTAGCAGTAGTACTTCTCAGCCGGCTAATTCTTCCGGGCTTTTAGTTCCTGTTCACGTGTGGGAGGAGGAGGTGCGTGCATGGCTTCGAGGGCGAAGAGGGAAAGAGGGAATGTCTTGCCATGAGTGGGATGTGGATGTCGTGGGCAGTGTGGATTGCCAATAGCATAGACAACCACCACTGCCTCCTGCATCCCGGGCTTCTCTTTGCTGCAGCCCTACGCCTCTCTCAGGGCAGCCAAGGATTAATATTAATGCCAATAGGATATGCACATTACATTATTTTTGAATTATGAATGTTTTCCCCTCTAGGGATGCTTTTCAGACTGAAAAAAGAAATCGAGCTCTGTGAGTTGACCTTATATTGGCCACTACTGTGGACTCTCAAGCGGAATCTCTCTCTTTTGGGGACAATGATCTTATAGGGGCAAGTGAAAGATCCTTCTCAGTGTAAAGCAGAGGGTGAATTCCCTGGTATCGAACCTGAGGTGTTAACAATGCAGGCGTTCGTTTCTTCAAGGAAGAGTGACACAATTTTATGTAATGATTAAGTTTGGATGTGTTCTAAACTACTGGGTATTAGAGGAGGTTTTTTGGTGAGTTGTTGGTTTTGTTTTGGGGTTTTTTGTTTTAATTTTATGAATTAAGGGTATTCTATGAAATAACCAGTTATTGCTAGTTATTGCTATTTATTGCTTATAACACTACTTTTATTTTTTTATATGATTCTGTTTCCTAAAAGCACAGCAGAAAAACTAATCTCTTGGTTAAACTGTGTTCCTGAAAGTTGTAAACCTGAAAGAGCCTTTATGATCTGTTCGGGAGCAGGGGGAGACTGGACACGCTTAGTCAGGAGAGCAGCCGAGAGAAATTATTTTCTGAGTGTGCACTGAGTCGTAGTCCCGCTCTCTGGCTGGGTCAGAAACATTTTCATCATTAGAGAAGAAACATCTTGAAAACGCTTCACTTAATTCTAAATGCATATAGGTTTGATAGAGGGTCTGTTCTCTTGGTGTAGATCAGCGATTCCTCTCCTGTCAGGCACTGCGTGTAGGAATCACGACCTGTATGCCGCAGGGACCAAAATCTTACATACGTGAGCGGCGCTATGGAATGAGGTTCAGATGTCATCAGCTGTACCTGCAGCCGGAGCTTCTGCGTTCTCTTTTGTTTGTCTGCTGGAGGTGCAGAAAGGGATTTGATCGGCACTTCTTTCTGGAAAATAAAACTCTTCTGCGCTGGTACTACCAGTGTGAGGAAACAGATTTTCCTTTTGGGGTGTAACACCGTTTTGCCGGTTACTGAGCAACAGTAACTGTTCTGTATTGACAACAACTAAATAGCCTTCAGTGGTTGCACGTGCCTTGGGAATTTTGAGGCCAGGAGGAGAGAACAAAATGAGACATTTCTGGTTTTGGAACCGTAATTAGGACATCTCGAGGGGCTCTCGGTGTGATAGGTAGGTCGAGGGCTCTGCTGCCCGCCAGCCAGCTGTCCTTGATGTGGAGCACCACCGAGTGCTTTTGGCAGCTGTACCTCCTGGGCAGGGTGCCCTGGGGACCTGGGAGGGCCTGTTGAACCCTGCCTTGCACTGGGGAGAATCTCACTCCGTAGCAAGATGTTTGAGAGGAAATCTCAGTCGCTTGAGCTTCAGATACTTTCTGTTGAAATTTTTGTTTCTTCCAATAATTTTCAAATTGCTTTAGTCTCTGCGCCTGTTGCTCAACTGCCTCCAGCACCACATGGGCAGTTGCAGGGGAAGTTGTTGGTGTTAAACTGATAGAAGAGTGAAAAGAAAAAAAGGCACAGCTTTGACAACTTGCCAGTAAAATACCAGTTTAATAGCTGTACCCTGTAAAACTGTGCTGCTGCCGTAGCGTAGCGTCCCTGCCAGCTTGGCCTACAGGAGCACCGCACCGCGTGATCCACGAGTTTTATTTCTTCTATAAATGAGAAAATGCCGCTTAAGTTTTCACACACGCACCTTGCCCAGAAGCTGCTCAATGCATTTAACACCTCTCCTTTGGCATTAATGGAGTTAGAAAGGTGTGATAAATGGAAAGCATTGTTTGTTTCCTTTCCGCTCTTGCAATCACCCGAGATTGTCCCTTGATCTAGTTACCTTTCTCACTGCCCGAACTGAAAACCCTATTTCCTTTTCCTTGACTCACCCCAAAAGCTTTTCTCCTGTCCTCTGAAGATTTTATCGCTTTCAAAGGCTGCGGAGTAATATCCTTGACCATGAGGTCAGAAGTATGTTGGGAGTATTTACAAGCGATTGGTTTGAGAGGAAGAGGAAAGATTGCGTGAGAGTGGTTCCCTCTGCCAAGCTAGATTAGTTGGAAATGTCTTTCCAAATGAGGCAGTCGATGCTGGAGCATTGCTGGGTGTCTCTGCTGCCCGGTGCTGCACTCGTTCTATTTAACAAGTTTTCCAGTGCCTTTTTGAGAATTTGTGAAAAATGTTCTCCTATCAGCTGATGCTCATTTAAGCGAGTGGTCCTTCACATTAGGGAACAAAGAAGCTACCTGCTGGTTTGAAGTTTTTTCCGTTGCACGTAGGTCAAGGCAGAACGCCAAACTAAGGGGTGCTGTCTACAATGGGACATCTCCGGACGGCTGCAGTGACAGAGGGGATCCTTATTGCTTCCATCCAAGGGTTTCTGTAATCCCGCCATAGTGGGGAGCAGGAATTCCGTGTCATCAGACTTCACATAGGGTTACAACTTACTTCGGTTTCCATGGATGGAACCCTTTGTGTGCAGCGTGTCCCTTTTGTTATTTTTTTTCACAGCCTGCTTTTTATCTTGTCCTCCTAAACTTGCTTTGATACAGAGATTGTCTCACTAAAACTAGAGACAAAAGAATATGGGGCCACTTTGAAACACCTTTTGTTTCTGAAGGACAAGGTGCTGGACGTTGGTCTTCCCATGTGTTGTATTTTTCCCTAGAAGAACTGTAGGTATATAACAAATCTGAGGAATGTCTGTATTTGACATTATGAAATACTTGATTTTTTGAGTTGTTTATGAAAGACAGAAGTGCAATTTGGAAACTACCAGGGCTATTCAGACTGTATATGGAGAAGTATCATCATTGGAAGTAGATTAGTATGTTGCTGAAGCACTGTTGTATGTCTTTTTTTTTCACTCCAGATGGGATAGGAAGCCAGTACCATTATCTAGGTGTAAAAACTGAACTTGGGAAAAGTAATTTATTTCTATACGGTGTTTTGCTAGGAAAAAAACGCGTGCAGTGTTTTGTTCTGGTGTAAGAAATAAGACATAGAAGTGAGAGGTCTTCAGAGAGCCTTGAGCCATGGTGGTGGACTTGCACCTGGACGCAGAGGAGCACGGAACTAAAACTTGTCTCTAAACCTCTCAGGAGTTTGTAGTGAAGGATTAGAGTGTTTAATAAGTTTGTGTTGTGTGTCAGGTGTTTTTTATGACGATTTCTCTGAAATGGTTTTGACCTACAGCAGTGGTACTTTGCTTTCTCGCTTTTTACGTTGCACACTGGTACGAGCTTTGCTCAGCGGTCATGGCGTGCCAAATTGAACTCAGCTGGAACAGACTTTGTCCCCGTGGAGCGGAAGGAGCTTCTGACTCTGCTCCTCAGAGACAGGGGTGTGAGTGTCCACCAGAGAGGGGCGGTAGCAGGAGCTGACGATGAGACCACACGAGTGCCCAAGCTGTGGCTGGAACCGAAGCTGTGACAATACTTGGTATTAGAAAACAGTGATTCAATTATAAACGGCATGATAGATTGGTATGATTTTAAAAGGCTTTTGGTAGCAATTAGCTTAAGTTGTTGGTACAACATGAACACCATGAATAAAATCTTAGGTAGCACGCAGTGCTAAGGAAACGTTGACCTTTTTTTAATGGCATACATCCCTAAACTCCTAATAACTGCCGTTCTGATCTAACTTGACAGGCATCCAGAGTCTCCACGTCTTATAGTTGATTAAAACTTCTCTGTAACTTCATATGCAAGGGTATATTCTGCATTTCTGTGCCTATATGGATGGGAAAAGTTGATGTCAGATTTCATAAACGTTAAAATACAATTAAAAACTTCCAGACTCTGGTTTTATGCCTCACGGCTTGACATGTTTGGGGAATATGTGTTCATTTAAGATGGGGAAGAAAAAAAAAAAGGCTTTGTTGCCTGTTTGCGATGTAGTCAGAAGTCTCTGTACAGGAGAGGTCTTTATATTAGATAGCAGCTGGGCTGCTTCTGAAGTGGACAAAAAAACAGCAGGACTCAGTAGAAACTTTTTTTTGTTTTTTGAACATTCGTGTGTTTTCTCTCCAAGCTGAAGGAGGTTGTTTATTGCCAGGTTCGTCTTTCTACTCTCCTCTTTCTTGAATGGCCTGGAATGTGCTTTTACAAATTAAACTTTTATCTACATAAAAAGTGCCTATCCCTATTAATACTCACAACAACACTAAATGTAATTCAGGTACTTCTTGGGGAAAATACACAGTTCATTCAAGTACCATTTCAAAGAATGCTCACTGGGTCAAAAACAACGGATGACACATCCTAAAGCAGTACAATAATTGCTGAAAGATCAAACTGGCTGTCCTATATGGCAAAGTAAATCATCTGAGCTGTTCAAAGAGTTTCTTTTTTATCCCCCGTGCTGACTGCAGGGCTTTGAATGAAAATCTCATTTAGAAAGTGTTTCCCAGGATTTCTTTTCTTTTTTTTTTTAGCCTGTTGTGTATTGTGTGTTTTGGGAGGAGAGGGATAGACTTAGGCAGGACACTGGTATTTTAACTGCAAAACCCGTAATATAAGCAATTCCAGAGATGCTGTAGTTAAACCTCATCTCAAAGCTTATACCTATATCACTGGAAAACATTTAGAAACTCAACTAAGTGTGAGAGTCCGGGGCTGGTAGAGTGCCCTAAAGTTCAGTGGGTTTTCTGCCGTGCCTTCGCACAGTCTCTGTAATCTATGTTTGCCGTTAGCCTGCAGTATCGGATGCTCAAAATACATGTGGTGCTTCTGCTTTAGGCGGCGACAATGCATTTGGTTTTAGGGACTGTTTCCCACTTCTCATGTAAGTCCAGTGGGCCGTTTAATGTAAAATGCCGGTGGTCGCACAGTTAATAAAATAGTACTATTTTTCTTTCCGATGCGAAGCGAATGTGATGCGATTGGCAGAAAAAAAAAAAAAAAACAAACACAACAACCCAGAACACACAAACAGAAAGTGAGAATCTACAGATGTCAACAGTATCTGGTTTGAGGTGACAGTTATTGCCTCCAAAGCAAGAGCCTCATTTGCAGCTCTGTAGTTCAACGTACCATAAGCTTTCAATGGCTTTTGCTTCTGCAATGAGAAGTGTGGGCCCTGAAATACTGGGAGAAGAGAAGAAAGTTGTTAAAATGTTTTTCTGTGCTTTAGTTCTATGTAAATTTGGAAGCTTGAAGTGTAGATGGGGAAGATTATCCTTTCTAATAACCCCCTGCTGGCTGCAGGACTGGTGGATGCCCTGCAAGAAATCACCCGCAAATGTACAGAGGGGAACAGGAGACAAAGGTCGGTGGAGTGACCTGTTGGGCGCCTTTGGGTGGCCTGTTGGGTGGTGGGTGCATCAGATTATGCGGGACGTGGAAGTGCCCCATTACGGTTCACTGTATCTAGTGGAAGGGTGGTAACTTGAACAAGAGGAAGATTGTATTTCCCTGTGTAGCCTGTGCCTGTAGTAGTTATAGGGGCATGAAAAGAGAAGAAGGGACGGTACAGAACAGCTGCATTAACGTCAGGGGTAGATCAATAGCATCCGTCACTGATTAGGTAAACACACCGTGATTTATTGCCTCTCACCTTAAAGTGCTCCTGCTTGGTCTAGATTGTGAAAATGTGGCTTGCAGTTGTTTCCCCTCATATAGCACTGTAGGATATTGTTTTTTTTTTTTTCCTTCTAAATGTGTCGGCTTACCATATTTTTGAGCAACAGAACATTTGTGTCTCTCAGTTAAAAAGGCACTGCTCCTTTTTCACTAATTGCATCTGGCAAATATGAATCTTGCAGATATGTTGAAATGGATCATCAGTATTTTAGCCGCCACAAACTATGAGGGCTGAAGCTCGACTGTTCTTGCTGCTTTCCTGATATTCTAGAAAAACAACAGCCCCTTCTGACTCATTCAGTGTTGTAGGACTGCCTTGCTCTGTCTTTGGTTAAATACGTTAATGAGATATTAACTAAATGCAAATCTTATTTCTGTGCTGTTACCTGGGCAGACCTGTCCTTGGAACATGTTCATTATTCCACACCTTACAGTCTAAACCGATCAAACTGAGCGCTCTTTCAGGAGAGTGAGCTGTTAACCAGGAAGGAAGGGAAAGCAGAGGGAAAAGCCCCAAAAGCGAAGACCTCGGCACCCAATGGCTACTTTTCTGGCTGTGCATATTTTACGGCAGGCTTCTTACAGCAAACTCTTCGAGCTCTTCCAGCAGCTTTCCTCTCTCCTGCCTAAATACGTGACTTGTTGTAATAGTTGAAGCAGGTCCTAAAGAGAGAGCGTTACGCTTTGGAGACCGGTCTTTGAAGTGCAACATGAAAACCTGGCCAGCAGGTGTTTTGGCAACAATAAAAATGATAGAAATATTGAGTAAGTATTCCCCCAAGGCTTTCTCCATATCACTGTTACTCTCGGCTGTTGCTTCAAGGCAAACTTCAGATGCTGCAGTCATCATTTAAGAGGCTGTGGAAGCTTTGCAGTACCGTGGGTCTTGGTTTGAATCTGTTTGGAATATGCTGCAAGAGAAACAGTCTCCGTCATCACCCTTTTTACCCAGCAAGAAAATGTTGCCTGTTGTCCTAGCAGGAGGTCTGTCTGAACGGCTGTGAGACATCTGCGTGCTTAAATATTCTGTCCCCTGACAAGATTTTTTTGGGTTTTTTTTTGTTTTTCTTTGTGATATGGAGCCGTTGAGCAGAGTTTCCCTTAACATAGTTATCTCTTGGCTGTAATAAAGCTTTAATAAGGTTTCAACTGAAGAACCAAATCCCGTTTTGGACAACTTTTCCAAGTTAGACGTGGAAAGCAACAGAAAGAGCCCAAAGGAAAGCATTAAGAGCCATCAGGCATCTGGAAGGCGAGATTTAATCATTAGAACAGTTGTGTCTGGATGACAGCACATTAAGAACATAAAATTCTTGAAGAACATAAAAGGAAAGAAGAGAGTAATCTCTTCCATGTGTGTATAGTGGACCGGAATAGGAGTAATTGGGTTATACAGCAGCAAGAATGATTCAGTTTAGGCTTCAAGAAAAACTTCTTAACTTTAGGGATACTGGAGCGCTGGACTGGATTGTGTGAGGAGGTTGTGCAGCCGTCACATCATTGAAGAAGAATTTGGCAAGCCACCTGTCAGGAATGACTGGGATAAAGATAATTATGGCGTATATAATGTATCAAGGTTCTTTCCCATCTTGTTTTTCTGTATGTCTTCTCACACTGTGCCTTACAGGTAGCTGCTGCCTCCTAATTAATGAAATGACAGCACTTTGGCAAAGTGGGTACTTTTATAGCTGCTGATAAACCCTGGGAGGGAAGGGCTTGGGCGGGCGCTCTTCACCCGGCTGGAGCTGGTGTACAGACCCACATCTTCACTGGTCGGGTCACGACTTGATAAATGACTTCCTTCAGCGTCAGCAGGATGAGCGCAGTAGGGCAGGCACTTTAGATGAAGGGATTTCCTTCTTGCACCCAAAGGGGTTTGGGTTCAATCCGCCGGTTGGGGTTGTGATGACCTTGCTTTGGCTGTGAGTTGACTGCGCGGGGAAACTCGTTAAGGAGGGCCCTGCAATTTGACCTGACGTTAATACCTGAAAGCCAAAGTTTCATATATAATTTCTGCTTCATGATCCATTTGGCAAAATTAAAACCTGTGCTCCAAAGTATAGTTTAATATCATGCAAGAATGAAACAACAAAAAAGATAAATTATATTTGGTAGCTAAGTGAACTTTTTTTGGTAGTAATGCTTAGAGAGGTGTGTGCTTATAATTAAATGCCTAATTAAATATGAGCATCTCACCTTGATAATTAAGCAATAAAGACACATCACGCAATGCATTTCTGGGTGATTATAACCTGCCTTGGGTCATACCATAAGGCATGAGGCCAAAGATTAAGTGGCTTAAACCACCTGAGAAATTCATTAATATCTAGAAATTTGCTGCCTAGAGTGTTTTGTTGCCGTTGAGAACTAGACTTGTGCATTAAAAACAAGGAAAATGAGTCGTTTTATTGGGAATTTTATGTGATGTGGCTAAGGTGTGGCTGAAAGCTTTAGGGTTCTTGCAACATTAGGTATATTGAGTGCTATCAGAGGATCATTTCAGGCGTTGTTGTACTAATTTAGGAAGAAAATCTAAAGGGACAATGTGGGTTTTAGGGGTCCCGGATGGCAGTAGAACAGTATTGAAAACACTAATAATTTTTCTCCCCTTCATCTTGTTCCTGTTGATCCCTTCTTCTATTTCCCTTCACATTTGTTCGGAAACCAAAGAATTATGTGTATATTCCACCTAATAACGTGCTCCTTGTATGTAGTAACAAAATGTAGGTGAATGCATATGCGTCTTGCTTGCAATTTTTATCTTTAACTCTGTAAGACTTCTCTTAATATATTCTAAGTTACTGGATAGCCCCTGTGACTTCACCGAGCTCTGTACGCATGTAAGTGCATTAACCTTAACTGCATTCTCTGGGCACCAGTTTGAGATAAACATTAGGCAATAAAGCATACTGGGGTTGGTATTAAGCAGAGAAGAGTGCTGAATGTTTAATAGCTTTGTGATTCTGTGTGTTCGCTTCATAAAACAACCGACATCGGAGTCTTTTCTCTTGAATCCAGCTTCCCACCAGAGCTCTAACATTAATGGAGTTAATCTGGATTTACAGGCGTGGAGAAAAACTGAAAAAATCAAGCCATTGTAGTATATTTTGACAAATCAAACCATTATACATTTTGATGTTTTTTTCCCTTTTGATTCATTCAAGATTTATGTTCTTAATTTCCCTCTGCTCCTGTGCACATCCCCAGAATGTGTCTCTAAAATTTTGTTTTCTGATTACTCCAACGTAATGCATTCCTAGACTAGCACAAACACCCATGTACAATTTTGTGTTAGTGGGGACTTGATGAGAGTTATACAGACGATAGTTTTGCCCGTCATCAAAGATGTGATGCCTGTCTGTTTATTTGTGGTTGGATGAAATATAATTGCTCTTACGGTTGACATTGATAAATGGTGTTGACTGGAGTGTGTTCTTCTGATTGCTTCGGTGAGTGATGTGTACCATGTGCTGATTTTTCACTGGGAAACAAACATCGGAAGAAAGTAGATTATTAACTTCTTGCAATGATGTGAGAATTAGAGACTATAAAAATGGGAGTAAATGAGGGTCTCATGCTCCTTGGTGTTTAGAGAGGGTGAAGTTTCGTACAGTTCTTAGGTCAACAGGAAAAGCTCAACTCGTGCTCTAAGGATAGGATGCGTGCTTACTTTTTTTATGCTAAATATTAGCGAAAGAAATTAAGCTAATTTATTATGTACAATACCACAAGAACTTTTGAGTTGAATCAAAGTTATTCAGAATCCGCCATTTCATTTTTTTTTTTTTTTTTTAATGCCAAACTGGCAGATCTCAGCACAGATGTAATTGCTTTTTCAGAATTAGAACTGAGATTTGGGATGCGCTAAATGTCTTTGGTTACATTTTGGTCCAAGTTCTGCTTCATTTGAATAAACAAACTTTGGAAGGGTTTTGGGGGAAAGTGATTGAAAGGGAGACATTAGAATTTCCTTGCCGTTTCCAAAAAGAAGTATCTTCCAAGCTCTCCCTGTTTCCGCCTGCAGTGTTTGAAACATCTTAACTCTTTCTCTTGCAGCTCTGCAAATGTTCTGCCTGGCGCTCATCTTATCTCCCTCTGTGTTTGATTTCTAAATTTACATCCTAATGATTTATTTGTGACATTTTTCTATGCTTACTCATATTCTTAAAATAATGCCTAATTTTTTGCACTAAAATTTGTCTTCAAATACATTTTTTTTCCCAGAGTATCTCGTGATACTGAGCCTCAAATGAGGGCAAAAAGAGGCTTGTAAATGACTGTTTCCCAGCATGAATGGAGCACCTGCTAACTTCCTTTGTTTTTTCCAGAAATCTTCCTCACACACACCTATCTTGTGTGCAAGAATTTCCTGAAAGACAGCAAAAAACTGCTTGATAAGAATCGGATCTTTCATTGCTCACTTAACCTCCCTTAAATTGTTTTCTGACTTTTCCTAAGAAGGATGATTTCATTTGTTATATTCATTTTGCTTTGCAGGCAGAGCACTTAGAGAATGCTGCAGATCCTGACATGACTAAAATGTTGGTAATCAGCAAGAGTGTGGGTTTTGCCAGCTGATTTTTTTTTTTTTTTTTTTTGCTTGTCTTTCTTTTGCCACTTGCATTTAGAATGTTTTTTTCACATTTACTCACATAATATTCCAGATACGACTTCTGGACCTACCAATCTTATGAGTTAGGAGGCATATCTAATGTTCTGGTTCAAAGCATGAAGGGAGGTGGAGGAGAGAAACTATGTTCCTGAACACATTACAATAATCAGTTGTTATCTTCGAGATGCTGAAAAACTGGAAGGATTTGAAATAATAGCACTCAAAATGCTCAGGAAAATAGAAGGAGATACTGTGGGCTGTAAAGAGGTAATTAGACATACATGTTGTGCCTCTATTGGGCAACATCTGGGCAGAAAGTGAAAAAAAAAAGTATATAATTTAGGCGTTTGTAAACACTTAGGGTGAAGAAGAGTGTAGGATGATACCAAGAATATAGCTATGAATAGCTGAATGGAAATTAAGAAAGAAAAAAGCAAACTACTTATATTAAACCACAGTCTTGGGAAATGTATTAGAATTAGTAGCCTCTTTGCCTGGGGCATTTAAGCTTAGAATGGAAATTGCAGTGCCAGATCATTTCCTACAGTATGCTTTACAAAGGCAGAGGAGATTATCTTAATGATCTGTGGTCCTGAGGCATTTCTAAGTTAAACTTCTTTGTTCATGTAAACGGAATGCTTTGGAAAAAGACGCATATTTTATCTTTTTCTGTCACCTTTTCTGTCATTTGTTGATGTCGAAGACCCCATAGCAATATGAGTATTTGTGTTGGCAGGTTAGAAGGATATCGCATCAAAACTTGTTCCTTTAGGAATAGTGACTGTGCTTCTGCACCTCTTACATGGAAATGTAATGGATGTGACATATAATTTGAGCAATGCGTAATGGCACTTGCCTTTGCTCATTGTGTAGGAGTGCCACATGCTTGAGCTTGTTCAGTTTAGAGCAATTTTTTGAGTTAAAAGTCTTTGGATAGCAGGTGGACACAAAAAAAACCTCTAAGGAAAAGCTATATTAAAAAGTATATGTGTTGTAACATGTGATTTGAGGACTTCCAGTCATGATGCTATTGATCTCATTGGTACTTTTTCCAAGAATTTCCATCTTTAGTCTTACCCCTTCTGGTACTATCTACGCTATTGATCACACATCGAAGGTCAATCACAGGTCAGTAGCTACTAATTTGCAAATGTCCTTTCAGTCTCCAGAACTCCTGAAACTCGTAGTGAGCAAATCTGAGTGCCTTTATCTTGATCGCAACAGAGAAATAGCCAAGGTAGTGTCCAGAGACCGTTAGAGAGCAGCCATGGCAGAGTGCCAACGAACCCTTCCTTACATCACCGCTTGCCTGTACTCTTTGAGTACATAACATGATGAAATCACGTTGAACGTGTCGCTTCCCAACCCTGAGGTTTTTCATTCTTTGGTCGTTTTTCTGATGCAATGATCTCGGTACTGTCTGCATAGTGCGCATCTGGGCTAGAGAGTTTTCTATTACCTTGGGAGAAAAGCGAGAACAGTAGACCTAGCTCTTGTTTTAGTTGCTCGATGTATTCCAGCACACGCCTCTCTTATATTGTTTAGTCTGTAGCATAATGTGCATACGGGTTCCTATAATTTGAATGCAAAACAACTTGTGAAAATAGATAGAAATAACCGCATTCAAATGCAAACGGAAACTATTCAAGACGAATACCGTACTACAAATTGCATAGGGCAAACCAATGCGTTCCTGTTTAGTAAGGGAGATTTCGGTGCTTTTGTAACGGTGCCTGCCATAGCAGGGCAATTACACAGCCGCTAACCGCCCACCCCTGAGCCCTCGTTCTGTGAGCCTGAGCGTGTAATTGAAAAAGCCATAAGCACGTTGAAGAGCCACCTGTTTCCTCTTAGGATTATATAAGGATGTAAATACCTCACTTCAGAAAATCTTAAGAACACGCGCAAGTATTTGCTGATTCACGACCAATTTATCTCCAAGGTTACCTACCCTGGGCAGCACTCCTACTGAAACACAATCTAAAACGTTTTGCAAGACGCGTGGAAGCCTCAGGGACTTGGTCAGCGGCCCTCACTTTGGAGCGTATCCTGAGCTGCGGCGCCAGCGCGGACCTCTCCGTCCTCAGGTATTCCTGCCCTGCTCCTCCTCGCTGCGTGTGAAAATCGATGAAGATTGAAGACACCTTAAGGGCACATTCAAATCTGCAGAGCAGCGGAGGGGGCTGCCGGAGCTGGAGACGACCAACTTTCCTTTCTTCTTGAGCAGGCCGAAGCAAAGCGGTTGCCCGCTGAACTCGGGGCAAAGCGTGTTTTCGGTGTCAGCAGTGGAAAACTTGAGGAGAGCAGCTATTTTGAGAGGAGTTTTATGTACTGGGTCTGCGCCAAAGGGCAAACTTGCATTTTTGACAAATTGGGACCATTATACTTTTTGAATAACGCTTCTGAGAAGTGCCTTTTAAAAAGCTCTTCCCATCCTATTACAACGGTTTGAGATTTTAAATAGGTGAATATAAACACACCGACATCTGTGATTATCAGCTGACCAACGCTTTGCCTGCTATGGACGAAATGCCGTCTGAATACACAGTTCAGACCTTCCTCTTAAAAATGATGAAAACAAACTCAACAACAGTTTGCTAAAAATTCAGAGGCGACAAAAAGCAACATGGAAATGCTAAATGAAAAGACTACTGGTAGATTAATAAAAGTAACCTTAGGGCTGGTCATAATCCCAGAATTCAATGGCAATAGAGAAACTTTCAGGAGTGGCAGTGGGGCCGCTCCACCGGGGCCGACGAGCCGGAGCCAAGGGAGGTGGCAGTGCCCTTGCTGCCAAAGGCACGGTCCCACCACGCCTGGGCAGGATGAGTCCAGCGTGTCTGGTGACGGTCATCGGGGTCGGGAGACAGTCCAGATTGCCACCATGCCCGCAGGCCTGAGGTCAAGGCAGAAGGTCGAGTTGGTAAAGTAAGGGTCGGGTCCGGGTGGGGGAGGCACAGGCAGAGCTGCCGCGTAGGTCAAGCGTGGACCAAGGGAAAAGGTGTGAACTCGGCTGCCGGTCCAAGGTCACAGCGACCACCCGCTGAGGGCCGGTCCCGGGCAACTCAGCTCCAACAAAGCACTGGCAGAAACAAAGCAGCACCTTCACTTCCCACCTGGAATTTCATTCATAAAAATACCCTTTTGAGGATTGACACACAACAGAGAGAAGTTCCAAATACCAACGTCTGTTAATGTTTATGGTTGTTGTCTCAGAGAAGGCTTCTGCTGCCTTTCATCGGCGTGACATGCTCATCAAAGAAAACTCCTTCTATTCCCGTTTGATTACTATTACAGTTTTGGACTAGGAAAAGAAAGTTCAGAGATAAAAGCGGATTTTCACTGGTGACAGAATTCTTTCCCTCTGTCTCTGGTTAGCTATAGAGGGATCTCTGTGAGCATTGATAGTCAAGTGACTCAAACACTCGAATTAAATACATGGGCCAGACTTGTTCTGTCATTTCATGCTCCCGAATACAGCTTTTTGTGGCATAAGTTCTTTCTCAGTGGTGGCTCCTTTATAGCGGCCGCTTCATTCCTGCTGTTGCTGTGTGACAACTAGTTTTAATAACATTCATGAGCTGACTCCAGAGCCTTTATTGTTAAAATTCAAATTACTCCAGTAGCTGAGGCAGAATCCTCAACTCTCGCATGGTTTGGGGCCTGGAAGGGGAGCAGATCCCCACAGATAACCACTGTATATTCCTACTGCTTCTGATCCAGCAGCAGGATTTTCCCAAACTGTCTGACCTTTTACAAGAATTTTAGATGAAACAGAAATATCATCGTGTTGCAGCAGTCTTGGTGTCAGGGTGAGTTGGAGGCTTCCAAGCATGAAGCAGAATGGCTGTCTCTAATACAGTGATTACGAGATTTATTGTATCAAACGGCCGAGCCTTTTTTTCCTCCTCAACCTAAGGAATATTATTTCCTGCTGGATATAGGTAGAAATTGAAATCTGAGGCCATTTATATGTTCCCTTTTCACATGTTGTGCTCACTTAGGGCTACTGATAGCAGACTTAAGATATTTTAGTATTTTTCAGTATTCTATTGAAAAGTTCTAGGGGGGGGGGGGGGGGGGGGGAAACCAGGAAGAGGATTTTTACCCTACTCCCTATTCCAGGAATGAAATTTGTTCTTCAGAGCATCAGCCTCTGACCGTGTAGCCTCCATCTATGCCTCCTTATGTACAACGCTGTACAACTAATTTGGTGTATTCTTTTTTTAGTTATTTTGAAGCGTTAGGCACAAAAGGAGAGGAAAATAAAAAGGCAGTTAAGGACGTTTTATCAAATATGTTAGAACTTACGTGCCTCTATTCAAAGCGTGGAGATCAAGCTCTTAGTTGCTTTTGCAAGAGACTCAGTGTATTGTAGGCAAAATACCCAGGCCTGCCTTTTTTCAGGGTACAATTATATAGTCTGATCCCAATTACAGCAGTTACCTTCCCAGGAAAACTCTTATCATATTAACATATTGAAGTAGGTTTGATCTGTTTTCTATCTGAATCTTGTGGATTTTTATGCGTAAATAACGATTACTTGCATCAGAAAATCCATACCGTTCTCGAATCAGCCCTCAACTGCTGAGCCGTGCGTTTGATTTGCTTCACCATCGAGTTTTTGGTTATTGACGCATTTAGTTTTGGAACTGGCATCTCAGAAGCCTGTAGCTTTCAAACTTAATTCAGGGTATACCACTCCTCCTCCTTCCCGGCTTCTAAGATGGCAGCAAACACCCGCGCGTTGTCAGCAGGACAGCCTCGCTGTGTGCTGTCCTTTCAGGCGCCGCAGTTGATGGAAACTCCGCTTCTCCGCTTCCCACCCTTCCCCGTTAGCAGCCCGGGATTAAGTGACGTGGCTGGCTTTTTGTCACAATGAAGTGTAAGACTGGAAATGCCAAAAAATGTATTCTTATGTAAAGGCCGGTATTTCAGCTGATGCGCTAAGTCGGTCTGATTTATGGTTATTTCTACCTGGGTATTAATTTCTGCTTATAAGACAGGCCCCAGACGTGCCGTCCACCGCAGCTGAACGCAGCTTTATTTCACGTCTCAAAGCCATCTCCTCGGAAGTTGGATTTGTCACATCGTGGATAGGAGGATTATCTTCACAGGATTATTAACCCTCTAGCTGAAAATTTCTGGTTCTTCATTTCTGGTTCGTCTTTCTTCATACATTACTTATTTTCCAGCTGATGGACTGTACATTTGCAGCATACAATGCCTTTTTTTTTTTTTTTTTTTTTTTTTTTTCCCCTTTGGTACTGTTGCCTACTGTTTGTGGAGATGTGCTCAAGTTAGTTTTAAACTACCTGTTGGAAGCGTATCCCAGAAGAGAGTGGGATTCAAAAGGAGAAAACAGCCCGGTATTTAATGTATTTACTCAGTGGCATTTGCAGCATATATGGAGTTTCAGCGGCTGCACCACTAAGGATGTGCAATCCAGGGGTTTTAAAGCCGGGTTGGTGTGAGTAAGTAGGTAAGCGCACCTGAGAGGTGACAAGGGTGTTACTTTGCACCCTTATTCCTGGAGGTTAAAATCTCCATCCTCTAGGAAGGAACGGAAAGCTTGTTGAGCAAGGTTCCTTCCCATCAGCTGTGTGTAAGCTTTGCCAGTGCGGTGCACGACGAGAGGAAATCCTTCCGTGCTTTGTAGGTTCTTCACATTATCACCAAAGACCGCTGCAGTGTCAGTGCTTCCTTTTCATGCCACTTTGCTTTAGATAAAAATGGATTAAGCAATAACATTAATTGAAATGTTATATGCCGGGGCATGTAAAAGAGGATTTCACACATAACAGCGGTATTTCTTGTATCTCATCTGGCACAATGACCTCTCCTGTTTGCGGGGTTGGAGGTTTATCTTTGGGCACGAGGAAGTTCCTAGTTTTGTTAGCTGAGGCCTACGGCCCGTAACACCGATAGCTTTAAGGAATTTAGCTAGATGGTAGATGCTGCACAGTGGAAAGGTTATTGCTTTGCATTCCGTTCCCAAGCTGACGCCCTGGGAGTCGTTGCTGGGCGCATTGCCTCTAATGAGACAGCCTGTAAGTGGGTACGGTATTCACAATGACGAATTTATTCCAATCGACTGCAAGTCTTGTCGCAGTCATACGTTTGACAAAAATTGAAGTTACAAATTTGAACTGCTACGAGTTGGTATAGAAATCTCCCTATATTACTCCCTGTATAACAACAACAACTTTTCTTATGGTGTACTTGTGTAGCAGTTGCTATGGAAGTATATAAAGAGATTAGTACTGTATGGGTAATCTATAACTTAGAAACTGTTCTCAGGATTTTTTTAGTCTCCTTCATTAACCCCTATGTGTCCAGTTGGGTTCCTATTACGTACACGCTGCTGGAATCACCTTTGGCATGCCCCGGCAGGGCAGTCATCGGTACAAAGGGCGGTATGAGAATAAGAAACGTTCAGAAGGATGTCCAGCAAAACTGAAATGATGGTACAGCGATTTTCTCTTTTTTATTTATGTACGTAGTGTTTCAGTGTTGGACTTGAGTCTGGATGCAAATATATTCCATCTTCATCTTAATACATCTTTTCTTAAATTGATAATCACATCACCTCATAGTTATTGAGAAGATAGCACCTTTTTTTTTTTGCCAGCTAGTTGATGCCTGGCACAGTTATTTAATGAAACTCAGCCTGAGCCTCTCCTGTGTCAGTATAAAGGCCGGGGACATCTTCTGAGCAAAATACATAAGTTTCGGTTCCCATTTAAAATGAGTGTCTTAGGTCTGCTGGTTTACTCCTTGGTATATATGGGCATGGGACCCTCAATGTTTTACTTTTGAGTTTTGCAGTGGCTTTCACACAGCATTATCGTCGATCACTGCAAACATAAAAAATGCACCATTCTAGTGTGGAACAAGAAGTCAGAAAAAAATAATCAGAACTTAGTTCACTCGAGGTCTGAGCTGTGTCTGATGGGTCTACAATGAATGGTGACTTACTTCAAGGTATTTTGTCATTTTTTTTAACGTTTTCAGTGCAATTCATGTAACTGGAAACTGTCTTTGACACTAGCGAGTCTCATTGCCTCAAATTGCTACCCATTATGATGTAAAATCTTTTTTTCACACAATTACTGAGGTCTGCTTTAAAACCTAAATAGTTTTATTTTTTTTTAGCTACACTTAAATCAGAACGCTACTTCTCCTGGCATTTGGAAATACAAGAGCGTATTTTTTTATACGTTATTGCTTACTACTGGCCTTTCATTTTTCAATGGAAATACGAAAATAAAGGTAGATGGCTCTTTCCCCATCTGTGAGCCATCTTGCCCCAGGAGCAGATCACTAGGTTACTTAATCTTCTTTGGTTTTAGACAAGATGGTTCAGCAGCAGTGGTTGATCTGGGTTCGTTGCCTATCAGACCAGCTAAAATTGTGAGAGTATTGGGGAATGAAATTAAGTTTACAACTCTGGATCCTGCTCAATCTTATATACCGTCTGTCTTTTACACAGAAGTTATCACTGCTACTCTCTTGCTACGGGGGGGGGGAGGGGGAAATTCCTGGCTGGAATTGCTGGAGGGTGAAACAAACAGAAGACGTTAACCCAAATGCCATACTGGAGATGAAGGGCAGTATGATTCATGGTAAATTATTGGGCATAGCTTGCTGACTTCATTCCCTTCTGTATCTGAAAGCCATCAGTGCCATACATCAGGACTTGCAAACTATTCAGACGAATGCGAGCCATCTTGTGAATAGGTAAAATATGCTTTGTTGGGATAATGGGATGTTAGCCAGGACGGAAGGGATTTGTCGGCTCTAAATTTCTTCAGCACTTAGGACAAAATCTGCCATGCCATCTGTGTGAGTCAGACTGCCGTACAGGGATGCTCCAGAGCAGAATTTCTAACTGAAGAAACTAGGGTTTGCCTATTTTGCATATGGATTCAGGCATATATTTGAAAACTCAGCTGAGAAAGAGCACAGCGTCAAAAAGACAGATGCGAGCTATGCCTGTAACAGACTGCAGTTGGCACGTGCTGTATTTGCCCCTTGCCTCCGATGCGTGGCCAGCCGGCGAGCTAGTGTCCGGGCACCCGCCGCTGCCTGGCCATGCCGGAAACCAGCCCCGGCACTGTTTGTAGGGCGGATCGCAAATTAAAATCCCAAACCTTGTTCTACTACGGGGGGGGGCAGACCAGCAACAGTGTTCTGCAGTTCATCATCCCGTGAAGCAGATACGCATAGTGTGTTGCTTCCTTAGTTCACCAAAAAGCCTATTTTGTTGTTTAAGTTACAGCATAAAGTTATTCTTTGTTTTACTGTTTTCTGCTACTTTCTCTTCACCTGATTTCTGAGTAAAATAATTCCGTTTGGCTGATTGATTCAGGAATTTGAGTGTTGCGTTTGAGGCATGACATTTGCAAATGCATACTAATGGACTTTAAATGCGTTGCTGTAAGTTTTAAAGCAATCTTATTTTTTTTTTAATGTCAAGGTAGAGCACTAATATCTCTTTGGGTAAAATCCATTGCCTCTAGAAACAATATTTTGAACTTCAGTAATATTCATGACTACGTTCCCCTTGTAATCGCATCACCAAAAGAAAACCAACGTGCTCGACAGGCTGCCCTTGTCTGAAACAGCTTTGCAAAGACCTGATGTTTACACCGCTCTGGTGTGAAAGATGAGCGTAGCGCCAGAGCGGCTGCATCGCTCCAACGCGGTAAAATCCAGCTGCAGTGCTCTGCAACACCAGTGCTCCCTCTCTGCCTGGTGTCAGAGTGCCTCTCTGGTCCAGGCTGTAGCTAACCCTGCTGCTGCCATGAATTCCAAGAGCAGTCTTGCTCCCATGGGTGTGGGCAAGCGTACGGGCTGCCCTAAGAGAGCGCAGCGGGCAGCTAAATTGCCTTACTGAGCTGTTCGCATGAGAAAATGGGTAGTTCCTCTTAGAGCTGAGGAAAGGGGTATTCGTCAAAAAGGCAAATTGGGAAGTGCGAGTATTTATTTAAAGTCCCCATATTACTGCATATCTACCTTAAACAAAGCTCTCGTTCATAGTGTTAGTGGGTATGTGGCTGCTAGTAAGGTCATCTGCTTGGCGAGTGTGAAAATTGAGGGTTGTGATCACCAAGGGTACTGTTTGCAAGTTGAACTATGGTTGTAATGTCCCCCCCACGTAAAAGACAGGAACGATTCTCCTACTGCACTATTCATTATAAAAACACCCTACTGAAGTTTTAAGTTTGGAGTGTGTGGGTTTTCGTATTTGAGGAGCTGAAGCCCGTTTTGTCTGATGACCGATGTGGCGAGATCCTGAGTCCAGCTGCTGTGTTGGTTGAGATGTGTGCAGCAAACCAAAAATGCCATCAGTCCATGTCCCACAGGGGGTTGGCAATTAAAATGTCTATTTTTTTTTTTTTCTTGCAAGCAGAGCATGAAAAGCTTTTAGTGAAGAATGAATGCAGACCAGCAAAATGACATTTTCATGGTCTCTTGACCACCACCATGCTTTAAGCTTTTCAGTGGTACTACAAGTTAGTAGTGGAAATTATATGCTGTGTTTGTCTTTATAAGTGGTGATAAATTACTAATCATATCAACAATTAGCAAGCAGCTCACCTGATAAAAGGAGATGTAGTCAGATAGCTTCTGCGGACTGTCACTCGCTCAAGGACAAATAATGTGCTTTTTATAGGCAAGATGCTAGCTTCAGCCAGAATAATTAGAGAAAATGTAGATGAGCGCTGTATGTCTGATGGAGTTACCCTCCACTGTTGCTCTCGGAGGGCTCTCTTGAAAATCGGATCTGTAATGGATATTATGCAGATTTGAAAGAAAAATTGAAACATGCGACTTTTTTATCTGCTTTTGATGTTACATTCAGCTGCTTTCATCTCAGAGGATAAAAGTAATTGAACAATAATCCCAAAGAGAGTCAAATATACAAATCAATAAACTGCTCTCACAGGAGAATTTATTTTGATGAGTATACTGGTACCTAACACTTCCCCGAGCTGTTAGGTTTCCATTAGGTGGTCTTGTACTCTTTCAATGCAGACAGCGATGTCTGGATTGGAGAACATAGACAACGAATAAGGCAGATGTACTCTCTGAACATCACAAAACAAGAACAGCTTTTTACCTCCTTTGATTGACATCCTAAATCTTAATTGAGTGCTGAGAGCCCGTCACTGTCTTTTTATTTTTGTGTTCTTTTGGGAAGTATAATGAAAGCAAAGGGCTAGTGCTTCCATGAGACGTAGTAGTAATGTAGGCAGCTGTTAGGCACACTTCCTCTGTTGGGCGTTTTCACGTCTTGGCTGTCATGTGCGGAGGAATTTTGGGTCCTTTGTATTTCTTTTCTCTGCAGCGTTTTCCAGTGAGCTTGGATCTTATGTTATTTTTTTAATCTATGTTTTTAACAATTTAATATGCATTCTTTAATAAATATTTTGACAATCCCCCTCACCTTTGTGTGAGGTGCTATGATAGGCACAGAGAGAAAGGGAATCCATGTTCCAGGTTCTGAAAGTCTTAATATGAAAACAAGTTGAATATTACTCTTGTATACAGATTTGGTTTGACTGCGCTGGAAGTTTGCCTCAGAATACAGATTAAGACTCTTTCCATAACCCAGACTGTGATGCAAAGAGAAAATACCAGGAGGGGTTGGAGGTGGAGCAGGTGGCGCAATCTGTTGCCTGAAACTTTTTATGGTCCTAGGTAAGAACCATCTCCTTAGGGCCTGTCAAACTTTGTCATTATGGCTGAAAACCTTAAAGGTAAGCAAACCCCCTGCATGATGAATGTTTTGGAAATCTTCAGCCAATTCCAGGAAGGAGGTAAAGGGAACATAGGTTTTGCTCGTGCTTATTCAGTTTTTAAACTCAAGCCTACATGTTCTGGAGGAAGAAACTGATGTAGCTCTAAGTCTAACCTTTCCCTCTGGAGTGTGGTGGATTTGGGGGGGGGGGGGGGGGGTGTTTGTTTGTTTGGTGGTGTTTTTTTTTTTTCTCCTGTCAACACAAAAGCCCACCACAATCTGTCTGTGTGATTGAATTAGACGAGATGGAAAAATTGTAGTCCGTGTGTACACAATAGAATGTTCACAGATGGTAATAGCTAAATTTTCAAAAGACTTCAGTTGCTCTAAGTTGTTCTTGTCCTGTCCAAGGTTAAATCCAATATTAGAAGTGAAAGGATCCTTAATCCTCTAGTGAAAATACTTTCCCTGCTGTGCTCAATCAGTCTGGAGGAGAAATCTGCTGGATTTGAACTTAAAGCTGATAAGATGTGTTGGCAGAAGGGAAAAGGGAAACGGGGAAGTGAGTTTAGAAAGGAATTGGGAGAAGAAGTTGGGAAAGATGACTGGGTAGGGCAGCTGGGCACAAAGAGCTGGAGAGGGAGCTGGGATGTCTTTTGAGGATGAAGGAGGAACATATGAGCAAGGTCTGAGGCTGAGACCCAGTGGCTGACAGAGATCAGGAGCCCAGTCTGAGGAGGAGCTGCGGTCCCTGGAGGAGAGTGGATCGGGATGGACTGGCAACTCAGACAGGAATAAGAAGTCTTAGGAGCAGATGTAGTTGAGGACTTTGAGAATGGAATGAGTACTGGAGTGGAGAAAAGACTGGGCTGAGGTGGGCAGATGAAACAGTGATAGTGAAGGGTATGGAGGAAGGAAGAGTGAAGGAGTAGAAGAACAGGCGGTCAGTAGAAAATGTTCTCAACCATAACCAAAGTTAAGCCTTTGGGATTCTTTTGCTACACTGGCACAGCTGAGACAGAGATGGCTGCAGTCTTCTACCTGCTAGCCAGACCGTTAGGTAGTTCACCGAATTGGGAGGCCGTGTTGACACTTGCATCTGTTTTACATTGAGCTAAAGATGTTTTGTGTGCTCGGGGGAGGCAGTGCTCCTGTGGGGAAAAATACTATTTCAATTTAGTAGTCCATAGGCAAGAGGCACAAAGATGCTGGGGTACTGTGATGGTCGGGCCCGAGGCTGTGGGTTTACCCTTCAAGGGAGGCTTGGGCTGCCATAAGGCAGCAGGGTGCTGAAGGGGTTAGATGAGAGAGTCCCCTTGTACCATAGACACTTAAAGCTCTTAAAAAAAGTCCTTGGACAGAGTGCATAGGCATAAATTGACAAAATTCGTCTTGTCCGCGCAGCCTTAATTCTAACTGGACCCAACACTTGATTGCTTCACCTTGTAGCTGTAATGGTCTTGAACTTTAAGTTTCACAGGAGATTTTCTGAAGCTTAAGAGGGAAGAGAAAGTGGTTGTTATCTGTAAAACTTGAGAGAGTAGAGCTGAATGGATGCCAGTTGGAGATCCCTGATGTTTCTAATCTTCTGCTTCTCGGGATAAATTATTACCGTCCAGGGAGCAAATGCTAACACACCTCTGTTAGGAATACTGTTATTTTAATAGCAAAGCAGTAACTATTTTTTCTTTGCCCTTCTTTCTTGCCCTCTGCACTGAACAGAAGGAAATCATTAATAGCTGGAGGACAACCAACCATCAAACTGACTTTTTCAGCACTTGTTCTAGGTAGGAACATTAGAGGAAAATGAAATTAGGAACACGGTATTTTCTTTGTATAAATTCAATGGTATATTAAAGGAACAAAAAGTGCGTCTCACCATAAATGCTGGTACAACTCGCGGACCTGTGGTGCCAAGCTGTGGCGGTGGTTATTGGAATGTTTCGGTAATATATTAAGAGATCTTTTCTTAGAAACTCTTAGCTTTCCTTAATACGCTTTCAGCAAATGGATTTCCAATAAGCATCTACCTCCTTTCTCCTCTTCCCACTTCAAAATAAACTCTTTCAGGGCACAGTGGTGCATTTGTCTGGAAATGGCTTTGCTGAGAAATTGAAAGGCAGGATCTGGATCGGTTCCCTGCACGAGCTTTGCAATATCCCTGAAAAGTGTCGTGATCTGTGTTTGGCGCCCAGAGCATTGCTTAAGCTAGTGAGGGGAAAACTAATCTCTTGCGCTTTCATTGGCAGCACTGTCTCATAGAGTGATCCTAATGGGGTGGAAATGAGCTCAGCTGCCTAATTCTGTTAAAAACATAGGCTTTTTTTCACACATGAATGCTCATCTACTTCCTTCTAGCCTTGTTGTTAAAGCCATGGCAGCAAAGAATCAAGCCATAGTTGCCGAAGACAAAACACACCGCTTTTTTTCCACTTCAGTTCTTTGGGTTTTATATGCGGTAACAAATGGCCAGTGCAAGAGACTCAATTCACCCGGGAAAAAAAAAAACATTCTAAAGTACAAAGATCTTGATGTGGACAAATGAGCCTTTCCCTAACTTTTAGGGCATGACTAACTAACTTGCTCATTAGCTTTGTAATTCGAAGCAGCGCTCTAAGCCTTGTTTGGCTGTCCCTGTTTCTGAACCCAAAGATGAGGGCAGTGCTCCCCCAGAACCAGACGTGGCTCTTTGTGGTGCAGCGTCCCGCGGGCTGTGGTCCCTGTGCCAGCAGACAGTCGGCCCCGGGGCTTCCGCAGGCTGGCGGTGCTTTGTGTCGGAGCTAGTGCTTGTAGTAACACGCAGCTCTTCGGTCACGGTGAGTCTCATTCCCCAGCTAGTGGGAGACCAGTTCCCCGCCGCTACCTGGGAGAGACGAAGAAAGTCAGCAGAGCTGTAAACCCACCTCTGCCTTTCCACGTGCCTGTAAATGAGGACGTGACCGTTTGCTGTCATACAGACAGCCCAGAGTTACGCCTATACCTTTAGGTCCATTAGGGTTGACCTTCCTGTGCTCATTAAAACCAGGGCTCAGTTTTTTTAGTTCCAAGATAAACGTATCGCTATAAGGCTTTCTGGGGAAGCTTAGAAACTGAACACCAACACGCTTTGCCTGGTCTTTGTGACGCCCTTCACCTTTTTGCCTTCTGAAGACTGCAGAAGGTTTCCTCCTTGGCAGCCTCCGGTTGCCTTCGCTGAGGGAGCTGCAGATGTTCCACCCGTGGGGTCGGCGGTGGGGAGGGAGGATGTGTGCCTGCGTGTGGGCTACGCGGACTGCGTGTGGGCTACGCGGACTGCCTGTGGGCTACGCGGACTGCCTGTGGGCTACGCGTGCCTGCCTGTGGGCTACGCGGACTGCGTGTGGGCTACGCGGACTGCGTGTGGGCTACGCACAGCTTCGTGCAGCCACCGCCCTTGTAAGCGACTTCCACGACTATTAATTAAACTGTGCTAATACTCTTGTAAAACTGTAGCCGGCTGCTAATCGCTTGCTTTGCTATGCAAATGAGCAGAGAAGTGGTTTAAAGGAGGTGTGCCGGCCTGCCCAGCAAAGCGGGATTAGGGAATGGGAAGTTACAGCTTTCCGGTAGAAGACAGTATTGAGCAAAAAGAGAACAGCAGTAATTGGATATTCTTTGGTGAACAATCCTACTTCTTGGGGGTTTGTCTGTGGGGTGGGGGAGAGTATGTGTGTGGGGGGGGGTTGTTTTGTTTTTCGTTTTTTAACAACAAAACCAGAAGTTCCTCAAAGTTTATGAAGCAAGCGATCTCAAGTTTCCCTGGGGGGTTTTCCTGGATAAAATCAGCTCTACTGCGAGCGTACGGGAGACCCCAGGACTCCTTAGCGCTTCTGCGGGAGCAGTACCTGGGCTGTGGCGGGTGGGTGCCTCCTGCGGCGCAGAGCGGGGACCAGAAGGCACCCGGAGCATGGCTGATGGCAGAAACCTGCAGTCGCACAGTGGTGCCATGTGGCAGCAGGGACATTACAGGGATTAGGAACAATTTGGAATCGTTTTAGAATTGAGTCATTTTCTGAGCAGGCAATTAATTCAGTTGCATTTAAAAAAAAAAAAAAAAAAAAAAAGGAAGGCTGCTGAGTTTAAAAGGTGTACTTGGGCTAGAAGAAAGACTTGAATTCCTATGAGACTTTTCAAAATGTGTGTTGTGGGGTATTAACAAGAGTGCTGTCGTCCTGACACTATGGCCTGTATGTTGAGATTACAGTCAGAGTCCTAGCTGGGTTCCAGGCTGCACTCTCTTTACAGGCTTGACAGTGTTTCCGAAGAACTGATTTATCTGTATTTTCTCATGTCATGCTTGTATTGAAATCCGTTAAGAGTATTTTCTTCGTGGCGTGCTGATCAGATATCAGATCTTAAAGAAGTGCTGGTTCTGCCCCTCACACTCGGCTCTCCTTCTGCTTTCCTCTGGCATAAATTTATTCTACTTTATTTTTGATTGAGTCGAAAGTACAACCATATCGTAGGAAAAGGGCAATTTGGGGGCTAAATGCAGTGCATTGATTTCATTCAGTGCAAACTTTGTCTGTCCTCCACTATCCCAAAGAGAGTCTATAGCATTTGGAAATGATCATTAGTTTGAATATGTGCAGTCACAGAACAGCTAACTATCCGTGGCATTAATGGCATTGCATCGCTGACTTCAACACCCCAGTGGAAGGAAGACATGAGCATGTAATTAAAATTAAGCAGTTGGTCACAAATTGTATTTAGACCCTTTCTAAAAACATGTTGCTGGAATACGTTGCAACCAGTAGTCAGCTGCAGGAATTTGAAAGTTTCTCGGTTTAGTTAAGGGAATAACTGGGAAAAGAAACTGGTTGACATAGAGTTCCAGTTTTCCACTAGCTGAATTTCCAACCACCCGCTCCTGAGGACTCCCCATTTGCCTAACCGTGTTGTTATGGTTGTGACGTATTCTGCTTTGCTCTAAGTAGTTATCCAATCTTAGTCTTCTTAGCAATTGAAGATGTTGTTGGTTTGTTTTGTGTTGAGTTTGGTTTTTTTTTTCTTCTGCCAATATGGCATGTCATCAGGTGCAGGGAATCAGCTGGTCCCCCTCGTATGGAGATTCCTCATGTACGGCTGCCCATAGCTGGTGAGAAAGGAAGTCGGTGCCACTCCTGAATCTTGAGAAAAATGGATAAGTCTCAAGTGGTTTAGGGCGATGAGGCTATTTCAATAGTGCCCACAAAGCCAGTGCTTCATCAGGTGATAGTGTCTTCTGCTAGATCTAGAAGTTAAGTGGAAATTTCAAGTCTTTTTTTAAGAGAATTTATTTTTCCCATGGCACAGACATAAAAAGAAGCCCTGGTTACAACTGAGGGAAAGCCCACCTGCAAGAGCGGGGCTTTCCTCTGCTGCTCGGAATAATTCAACAGACCCATAACTGTGTAGAGGGAGCCTCTCTTTTACCTACCGTTCTGACTACCTTGTTTATTTTTATGGAGATCATTTATGTTTTGTCAGGAGCTAGCTTACATGTTAGCCTCATCTCTTCCACTTATTCCATTTGAAGATAACAGGAGTACACAGAGGAAGAGGTAATAAAAATAAATGCACATGCGCAATAGTAAAATAAATAGTTAAAATAAATATTTTATTTATACAGAATAAAACAAATTTCTGAAAAACACACATTTTACTTTTGTTTGACAAAAAAACAGTGGTTTACCTCCTTTGTAATCTCACTTTCATTAGCATATTTAATTATGCTTTTGTATTTAATCATCAAAATGCTCAATAATGTACGTTTTGTTCCCAGACACGGAATACCACTGCTATGCGTATCCATGATAGATGTTTTTAATAAAACCAGTAATTACCCTTTATTGTTGTTCTAAATTATTATTTTTAAGTTTGTTAGGGAACAATAGCTTTAGGTATACGAGGAAGAAAGCTTTCATTTTACCATTTCATAGTATAATGAAAAAAAAAATCCTTTTAAACAGATGCTAATAAACCTTTTTTTTTTTTTTTTTAAAAAAAAAAAGTAGTGCTTAATTACCTTGAAGTTGTTTACAAGTGAGGATTTGGCAGCTCGGCTGCGGGTGTCAGCTGGAGGCAGCCCGGGTCGGTAGCGCTGCGGCGGGCGTTGGGCGCAGTCTGCGCTGCGGGTTGTGCTCCCCCTCTCCGGCAGGTTTTGGCTTCTCCTGCCACCTTGGGCACCTGCCGGCACGTGGCCTTATGGTCCCTGAGCATGAGAAAGCACGTCTTGTAAAAAAAAATTGGAAGTTCTGCCAAGTTTCTCCAACATCAGATAGATCTGTTTCAGTTTAAAGGCATCTGGGTTGGTTTTTCTTTTCGTTTGTTTGGTTAACAAGGTTGAACCGTGAGATCAGAGGATGTTTAATGGGTTTTGTAATATATCAAAACCAAAGCAGATCAATCAAAAAATGAAGTAAATGTGCTGTGAAGTGGAGTAAAATGAGCATATTAACTGTTGAGAGAGCTCGGTCCCGGGCTTATCTGAGCACGTACTCCATTATCTAACATTTCATCTTTCTTTTATAATGGATTCATCTGTGTGGCAGGGCTCCTCCTTCTTTATTGCTCAGAGAATGCCATAAAATAGCCTATTTCAGTTCCGCAGCCACAATGGCACCTATTTCTTTGTGTATGTCTTGGGGTTTAATTGATCGTAGGTATCTCAACAAACAGGTTGGCTGTTCCGTGGCGATTTTATTGCATCAGTCTCACTCCTTTTTACTCTTTCCTCTGTTGCAAGTCTTCTCTCAGAACATGCTTTTCTGTATAATGTCCTGCTTTCGGCTTTTTCTGTGCTGCCTTTGGACCAGTGGTGATACCCAAACTGTTTTTTAAAAAAAAAAAAAAAGTAGATCCAAATATTAGGGAGATGTTCTTTCTGCAGAAAAGGGCAAACCCAAAACTCTTTTACAGTACTGAAAGACTAGCGAACTCTGCCTAATCAGTGTTTTTATCTATCGTGTCTGAATAGGCATTTATACCACATTCAGGCTCGGAAGGCATTGAAATATGATGGGCAGCAGCTGGGTGAGTCGTGACGCTCGGCAAAGGATCTCTGTCACAGAAAGACGTGCTGCACGTCAGGGATGGACAGAGTTGTCTGTCATTCTGAAATGCCCACGTATAGGACATTGATGCGGAAGGTGCACGTAGAACTCATCTGTCAGAGTCTCTTTGAAGAGATGAACAGCACCCTCTGTGGAGTTGGTTATTTTATCCTGAACCATCACACACACCAATTGTGCATTTAAGGCAAACCATGGGAAAGCCTTTGCTCTGTTTATCTTGTGACGTTTTTTGATAGTGGGTGTGTTTCCCTCGACTTCTTTCATCCTGTGGAAATTTAAGGAGGAAGAGGAGGAATGGGAAATAAAGGTGACTTAGAGAAGGCTTCGCTCTCGTCTAATACGTAGAGTAAAATCATTGTCAGACAAATTACTGTTTGGTTTTCCGTCTGTAGAACAAGAACAATGTCTTTGAAAAACACAAAGGAAACAGCCTAACTGCTGATTCACCGTCATTAGGAGCTTTGTTGCTGTTGCATGAAAAGTGGCCGCTGTCTCAATTTATTGTGAGAGCGAAATATTCTATGAATTCTCAACCATTCTGTGATACTACCAAATTTCTATTTTGTAAATTAAAATGAATTTAAATGTTTTCTGGGCTACAGAGAGAGGTCGTACCATGCTGGTGGTTGGGCGAACGCAAGTTTTGGTCGTCTTATCAACTACCAATGCACCCAGTCTTCTCCTTGTCTCCTCCCAGTCTGCCTAGGAGGAAGGGATGGGGACCTTACTGGAGCGCCCAGACGTTAGTTGGTGTGACTGGCCGGTGAGCTCAGGTGTGAGTGTGCTGAGGGGAAGGCAGGAATCAGCTTTCCCTTTCTTTCTTTATCTGAAAACATCAGCTGAGGACTTGCAGAAAGCTGCTGTACCTGTCACGCTCATTTTTCTTCCCTTTGTGCATTCTCAGTCTCTGTAACCTACTGCTGGGAAACAGAATTTAATCAGTGGCCACCTGCACTGCTAATAAACTGCCTCCTGCTCTCCATAGGGTCGGGAGACACGGGCATGGGGCCTCAGACAGGTACGGACATCTTCTGCTCAATGTCATGTCTTTACTGACAGGAACAATTTCTTGCAATTAGGCTCCTGCAGCAGGTGGTTAACCTGGGGGCAGCAGCCGATTGTCACCGTTTAACTTCACCGCTCAACTTGAGCTTCATGTTCAAAGCCCAGTGTTTGACCATCGCTTCCTTTTGTCTCCGGTCTTCTCTTGATGGAGGAGTATAAAGCAGAGACAATTGTTATTAATAATCTAAATCAACCTTGCCTATCTACACTTCACCTTGAGCAAGAAGCCTACGGTGAACAAAACAAGGTCTGTAACTTTCAATAAGGAAAGAGCAAAACCAGCCATAAAAGTCAACTTTTCTTTAAAATTGTGACAGCAGAAAATGCAATCTGTGAACGTTGCAGGTCACTGTTGGGTCAAAAATGAGTGGCAGCACAGCCGAAGGATCCCCGGGGAGAGTTTGGTTCCATTCGGGCCGCTGGTCTATCAGGAGCACTTCAGAAACGTCCCCGGCCTGCCGAGTGTTTGCGGCAGCCGACCGGAGTAATGATAGGTATCGAAGCATCGGCGGGAGGTGCGGTATTGAAAAATACTGTTCAGTCCTTGATTTTGATGGGAACTTTCAAAATGTAATTAATAGTTCAACGAGGCTGAAATAAAAATATACAGCATTTGCACAGTGCAATCCCAGAGGCTGCAATCTCCTTTGCGTGGGTTCAAGACCGGCGTTGATAGGTCGGTGGCAGCTAATTGGTTGCTCCTACCTCTTAGGAGTTTCCTTTGGTTTTTCCAAGGGCTCAGGGCACTTGGAAAATTTTACTTCAGTTTATGGAGGTTACACCAATGTCTTCTTGTAGATGATCTCTAAGCATTCAAATTGGGCCCATCTGTTCTGTCTTGCTTTGGTAGGTGTTTTTGTACAGCTGAAGTTGAGATACATATTAGCAGCTTCTCCTACACTAGATAAGTGCAAGGGTAATAATTTTCAGGGTTTTTCTTGCATTATTCCAAAGCTATAATTCCAGGAATACAAAAATGGAGCAATTTGTCCTGTTTCAAATATTCACCACTACTAGAAGATTGTAGATCAATTATAAACTTTTTTACTTTTCTTGGGTTTTGGGAGGGAAAAGAAGTCATTATATCATAATGAAAAACAGGTGATGTTGGGCAGTAGAGTCCCAGGGACAGGTACTACAAACCTTTTGAGAATTATGTTCTTACAAAGCTAAAATGTGGAAGGAATTAAATGCAGACGGTAGTAGGACCACTGCCCTTTAAAAACAACAGTACAAAATCTCATCTTTGAAAATGAGTTTCAGTGGCTCGTGCTGCAGAGGAAACAGCCTGGCAACAGGAAAACATGTTCAAAATGACATAGACATGACAAAATGACATTTCGGAAAAAGGAGGTAGAGACTGAGAGAAGGTTTCCAGGTCCAGCTTCTATTTGTTGATTTAATTCCAGTTTGGTTTCTTTCTCTGTGAACCTAAAGTTTCAACAGTTTTTCCTTACTTATTTGTTCCCCCTTTGCTCAGCACGTGCTGCCAGAGACTCCTCAGGCGCTGGGGGTTTCTGAAACCTGCACCCCCGTCCTGCGTTCACTGGCGTCTGCTGCATCGTGATCTCATTTTTTTTTCACGGAAAACCCTCACATTTTAGGATTATCAGCCTGAGAACAGATAGTCCTCAGGAGAATGGGGGATGTTCTGTGATTGTGCAGTGGGATCAGGACTATGTTGGGAATCTGTACTTTTCGTTTCTCACTTTGTAACTCAAAGTAATCTGTCAGTAGGCCGGTTACTCTATGGAAAAGATTGTGTTGAAAAACTAAAGAAAGGCCTTGGGATGTGTTGTAGAGCATTTACAGTAAAACTTTGGCTAGAATTAGAAACTGGTTGATACAAGTCTCCTAAGACTTACAATTTTGGGTAAGAAAGGAAAAGGTAAATGTGACCAAAATGAGAAAGCAAGCTGAAAACTGCAGGTAATCTTCCATCGTCTAACTTTTGGACATAGGACTTGGTGAGATGATGCTGAATCGGAGTTGTTCCTTACCACTGATAAAGTCAGCACATCTGACATCAATAAACCAAACACCCTCTAATTACCCATTCATTCCATAACATGACTGACTTCAAGAAAATAACTGTAATTGAAAAAAGAACCACTATAACGTTAACGTGGAGGTTAATTGCCATCTTCAGCCGCATCGTTGCCTTGCCGTGAAATGTTTTTGCCGTGTCTCAGCCACATTCCAGCTTGGGGTCTGGAGTTGATTACTTGGTGTAGTAGAGAGTTCGGAAGGACAAGCGCCTGCTTTTGGTTTGCTTTCCTTTCGATGCATCTTGGAAGGAGGCTTGTGCTTACCTTTACAGTTTCAGAGGCGGGAGGATTTCACAGAACCTTTCTTTTGTTCACCTTACTTATCTATACAATTCGCCTACAGAAATCTTCTTTTCGTGGGTTTATAGTAAAGGAATGATGATCACCTAATGCTAAGTATATATGTGTATATTTATGCGTAGAAACTTTCTAATTTTATTTTTTTTACATGCACAGTACTAAAGAATGTCATTTAAGAGGTGTTTTCTGGATGCTAAGGGAATGACATGATTTATCCAGAATCCTAAACTAATTGCTAGCTTTAGACCCCTTGTCCTTTAATATCCATCATATTTTGAAAGCGTTTGCATGTGTGTACCTATATAAAGATTCAGAATACTGTTCCTTTGAGAAGCAGCTATTTTCCCATTGCCAGTCACTAGGGTTGTTTTGGAAGTAGCACCGAACAGGCTGGTTGGTATAGTGTATTGTCTGCTTATGCATTAGTAGACTGCAGTCAGGAGGGCTGGTGCGTGCTTTCCTTTCAAGAATTACTAGAAGGCTTTTTCTCCACTTTAATTATCTTTCAAAGAAGTGTAACTAGCATTCGGGAGTCCTTGTGACTTTTTTTTTGTTTCCATGAAAATGTTCCGTTCCTTTCGTAGGTTAAAATCGTGAGAGAACATAAGAAGTGGGCGAAGCACTAAATTGTGCTATAAATCAAGAAACTTTATGTGAAATTATGTATTTTCTAATTACCTTGCTTAGCTATATATTGAGCAAAAAAGCAAACGAGCTACACAAGTTGAAGAAATGTCAGATAAACAAACTATGACATGTGTCGTATTATTACCATCTGACAGATCTCAAACACTGATTTTACTCATCCATCCTTCATTCTTTATATCTGCATGTCTAGCGGTGCATGCATTTATATTTTATATAAAGGGCAGAGTCTGTAGTCAGAGCATTTGAGTTATGCTGTTAAAAATAAATTAAGGAACAGCAGGTGAAAATGATTCCTACACATGAATATTCAAACCGTACCTCAGTCAGATACTGTAGAATAATAAAGAGCGAAGAAACTTTGGTGGGGCCAAGGTTGATACGATCTGAAATAAAAGTTTTGTTGGAGTGAGGTTGAGATGACTCCGAAAACTTACTGAAGGAGTGGCATGATCTGCTCGTGTGCCCCATTGCCAAAGCATTCAAGAGTTTAAAGAGTGGAGGGGGCAGTAGTGCTGGGATTGTTGGGAGTCTGACAGTCAGGCTCTTCATCTGGATTCTTACGCTCTCGTGCTTTAGTCTGAGGGCAAGAATGGCTTTAGGGTCGGCAGGAGGGTGTAGGGGCTGCGTAGCTAAATTGAGAGCTGAGATCATTCCTTCCCTGGCAGCCCTCTCCTATGTCTTTGCATCACTCAGGGCTGGACTCGCCGAGGGACTTCAAGCAGACCATCAACTACCTTTTTTTTTTTTTCTTTTGGTAAGAAGAAAGTGCAACTTTCACACTACTAAACTGGTGGGAATCGTGCTGCGCTTTTTGGACTCACTGAGGTTTCACAGGAATCGGGAGCATGACCACTGTTCAGGGCCCCGTGACAGGGCATTTTCAGGGAAAACTCGGGAGCCGGAATACGTTGGTGGAGCTGACGTTGATTTGTAAAGACAAGAACATGCTTTTAGATACTCTGGCTATATGGAAGAAGGCATAGTAATGGATAACTGACTTCTTTTAATGTCATTTTTTTTATTTTTTTTTCTTTGCTTGCTTCACAGATCCTGTCCATGGGCCGCAGAACGTAGAAGTTGTTGATATTCGCTCCCGGCAGCTGACGTTGCAGTGGGAGCCTTTTGGTTATGCGGTGACCCGCTGCCACAGCTACAACCTCACGGTCCAGTACCAGTATGTGTTCAACCAGCAAAAATTTGAGGCAGAGGAACTCATCCAAACTTCGTCCCACTACACCTTGCGAGGTCTCCGGCCCTTCATGACCATCAGGCTGAGGTTAGCCCTCTCTAACCCCGAGGGCAAAATGGAGAGTGAGGAGTTGGTTGTGCAGACTGAGGAAGATGGTAAGCTCCGTTGGGTTGGTTTTGCTTGCTTGTTTTCTGGGGGAAGACTAATATTTTCAAGTTGTAAATAACAACGTAACTCTCTGTCCCATCAGACTTATAAATGGCTTCTCTGCCATCTGCGTGCGTGTTATGCAGGTAAAATTTGTAGGTGTAAATAATTTCCATTTCACAGCCATGTTCTTGAAAGGGCAGAGCTCCTTGAGGTGCTCGGAAATGACAAACACCAGTCTAAGCAGTCACCGAGCAGCGGTAGGTTTAAGTCTGCAGGGGTTCTGAACTACCCAGGACCCACAGAGCAGCTTCCTCTATCGTGGGGGCGGATGTAATCCTGGCATTTGTGGATTTGTCTTGTGCCTTCACGCCACTGTCCCAAAAAGAAGTATAACGTCTTCCTTTCCCGAGTGTAGCTTTCCTTAATGCCGGTCTTCTGGACGTAGCATTTTGTATACATCTCAGAAGCTAAATTCATTTGGTGCTAACTCTTCTGGTCTTGAGACGAAAGAATTGTTTTCCGGAAGCACTGATGGAAAGCTTTAAAGTGTTATTATCCCATCTGAGCTATTTCAGGCCAAGGACTCTCATAGGCTACAAACCTCCCTTCTGCCTAATGTGTTAAAAAAGAAGCGTTCTTCCCCTGCCAGAGCTGGAAGGAGTTGCTGTCTTAAGTTTCTCTCGGCTGAAAGCGGCTCTAGCAGTCCAGTATATCATAGGGGGGGACATCAGAGGATGGCAGATCTTTCAGAAAAATGAGCAGGGTTTTTATCAGGCAGGCTTGGGAGCGCATTTAGTTAGTTATCTTCCACAGCATTAAAATTTTGCTTGAGTAGGTGGATTTTTTTTAGCTGGCCTTGTAGCCATAATGAAATATAAATCTTACATTGTTACTTTACTGAGGAAATCAATCTTGGATATTGATAAAGGTGTGCAGCCCAGTAGCATCTTTATGCCAAGGTGCAGTCTGGCTGTTTAGGTGGATAGAGCTTTGCTGTTCTGTGGGTGGAGGAGGAGAAATTAGATTCCCTACTGCTGCTGTGCTGAACTGGAATAAGGACGTACTGAAATTAGCTTCATGTTTTCATGGATTCTGGTTTTATGTATCACTTAGCGGTTAGATCAGAGTATTCTTATTTGAACCAAAGGTTGAGTATACACCTTTCATATAGATAGTACCTTGGTAATGGTAATGCCTTGAGGGTTTTTTAAATTATGTTATTTTTATGGGTTTTATTTTCAACTCTGAACTTCCTGTCTGGTGGCCTTTTGGTGTCTTCTGATGTGTGTGCAGCTGAAGCTGGTAGGAACTTCTAACACAATTTTTTTGTGGTTTTTCTTTTTTTTAAAACTTTTTTTTCCCCCTGTAGTTCCTGGACCCGTTCCCTTGGAATCCATCCAGGGAGGACCTTTTGAAGAGAAGATCTATGTTCAGTGGAAGCCTCCAAATGAGACAAATGGCATCATTACACTCTATGAGGTGAGGAGAACAGATTGTTGTCAAGGAATACGTGCCATAGGGCCCTTTTCATATGTGTTTAAGCCAATCCTGAGCTCTCAGAGATGTCAGCAGGTGCTAAAACAGCCTGATTAAAATAGATAAGAATCTTCAAGATACTCTGCTGCTGTCACTGAAAAAGTTTTCCGGTTCAAAAAAGAGAAAAGATTTCTCTACCAATATTTGTGGTAAAATGAGAGCCATATATTCCCCCCCACGTCTTGGCTGTTCAATTCCTGCTCTTTTGTTTCTGCAGTGTCTCCAAGGTCTGTTTTCTTTCCTTTGTTTTTCTTGAGGTAAACTTCTGTGAGATTTTTACACCTAAATACTGCAACTAATTCCTGTCTGCCTTTCCAATGGTCGTAAGGCTTCCTGGCAATCTCGGCAGAATATAGCCATTAAGTCTTACCTTAGAGCGTTCTTACTGAATCTTTCAGTGATGCCTCGATGTAGCCCAACCACTTTCCCTGCCACCAGACAAAACATTCAGCAGGTTACAGGACGATCGCTGACCATCCTATGCTGGATGAAAAAAAAAAATAATTAAATGTGATTCTACTGTACCAGAGGAGATGTTTCTTGTTAACGTAAGGAAGGGTTCCTGTTGTCATGTGCTTCTGAGACTGCATCTGTAATGTTGGGTACACCCAAATGTGCAGAAAAGGAATGTAAAAGGAGGACTGCTTTAGAGGACCGTGTGAAATGAGACACAGTCCTACAGGAGAAGGTAAAGCACTTTTATAAAATAGCAGAAAGCAGTGCGCCAGTGCTGACTGAGCATGTCACAGTTCGTAAGTTCAGCACTTACCACAGTAGGATTAGAAAAAGTGGAAAAAAAATTTTGCCTTTATGATGATGTAAAAATCCTCACTGTAGGCTTGTGCAGCATTTTCTGGTACAGAGGGGCAAGAAGCGTTTTTCTGCTTTCTCTTTTATGCTGTACAAACTTATTTTGGAAGAGGCATGTGTGGTGGTTTCGGCACCGGGGCAGCAGGGGTGCGAGAAGCAACTCTGCCATTGCCAATGAGGTTCTGCTCCTTGCCTTTTCCCATCCAGCTTCTCAGTTTGGAACAGCATGTCTTTTAACATGTCACTCCTAGATCTCCTCGCTAACACTGGCTGCCTCTGACACAGGGGTGGTCAAATGGAAAAGATCAAGCAGGTTTAACATCAATGAGCTCTTACACTACAGCATGAGCAAGAGATGGCAACTTTCTCCTGGAATTAAATGTAGCTGCGCTTTTAGGTCACCTCTCCAGCTGGCTCACAAAGGGTAGATTGAATTTGATACGGCAAGACTAAATACATGAACAGCAGTTTCTCTTGCTAATTGTGTGTCATATCAACCAGGCGATAATCCTTGACTAAAGTAAGGAGTCATTTTTTTGTCCGTCACTGTTGAGATGCTCGTGGGAAACTGTGCAGGTTCATACCACCTGTCTGTACTAGAATAGTACTAACCCTCGCACTTTCATGTTTTTTGAAGCTGTACTACAGGCCATGGTGTGTCTGCGTAAGGAACTATGCAATAAAGCTGTCTGTATTTTTAAGAAATTAATCTGAATAGAATCAGTTGCAAATTCATTATTTTATTGGCAGTACAGGTGACCTACAATGGAACACATTTAAAATAACCCAAGTCAAATGATGCAAAAATAAGTCCTTTTAATTTTTAAAGAGGCAGTTCCCTACTAAAATGTAGCCTTGGGCTCAGCTCATTGAAAGGACTGCAGCAATCTGAGCAGCTTTTCTGGCTGAGCGGCTGCATAGAGATACTTTAATGCCTCCAGGGTAGCGATGCGTCGTGACAGTGCCTTTGCCCCTCAAGTCATATCATTGCTCGAGTCTCAGTGGAGGCACAAACAAATTTTTCTTTTCTGATAATGACTCTAAGTGTGTTTGGCAGCTGAAGCCAAAGAGAAGTCAAGGTGAATTCAAACTCTTCCTCCTTTTCCTCCTCCCCCTCGTCTCCAAAAGGATGAAAATCCAAGTGTTACAAACTCCAGGAGACCCACAGTGCCTGAAGGTTGAAAATGCATACAGAACGTTTCTGTTCTCCCTGGCACCCTGAGACAAGTTCATCAGCGGGAGACAAAAATACAGATGAGCCTTTAGACATAGCCTGGAGAGATGGCCAGAGCATTCTCAGGGTAGTTGTCAGGCTCTTGAAATCTGTATCACGGGCAAATATGAGTGCAAGTAACAGGAGGTCCTGGCTTTGAAATCACTCAGTAAATAAAGTCACAGGCATGTGCACGGAAACATCTCATCCTGCTACATGCTGCTGACGTTTAATCTTCCTAAAAACACTGAGAAAAATCCAGTATTGTCCACATAATTGCTTGCTTCATGCCTGTCCTACTATAGATACTTAAACCTGCACCTTTGTCTCTACTGGTATTATTTCAAGCTTTCATACCATGTGTCTAGCACCAAAGTAATTCCTTGGCAGTAATGACCTCCAAAGTGTTATTTTAGACAGGGTTCAGCTATTTTTCAGTGTCATCGTGGCCTTACGCTGCTTTAACAGAGTTCAGCTGACCTCTTGGTTAAAGAGGAAAAAAACAAACTAGCGGTTAGTCTCTGATAGGTTTCCAGCTCTTTCCCGTGGCCTACAGTACCGATCCGGGTAGCAGCAAAGGCTTTAATGATAACAGGAGAAAAAAGGTGAAACTATGGATTTGTGGAGCGGTGCTCTAATGGGGTCTCTGCCGGGAGCCCCGTCCCCGAAGGCCAGCGGCGGCAGGGGGAGCCGGCAGCTCAGCCACGCGCTGCCAAACTTGCAGCTATCTAGAACCACTGCAGTGGTGTTGCTGTCATTAGGGAGAAACAAACCCACGAAACTATCAACATTTATTAAAGAAAAATGCCCTGCAAAGTACAGATCAAGAAATATTACTTTATGAGTTTGAGCTAGTGGTGTCAAGTTCTGCGTTACGTGTTGGAAGTAACCGGCTAGGTTCACATGTAGGCATCGTGCAAGTGACTGTCTCTCAAACTCCCTGGGGCACAAACCCTCCTAATAAAAACGAAAAAAAAACCCTCCTCCTTCTAAGTTATAGTTCCCTCCTTACCGTTGCCATCAAGCTTCGATTCATTGTATCTGGACGCTGTAGTTTCTCTCTAGTTGAGTTAAATTTTGTTGTAAGCTTCTAAAATGCTTCCAGATACGCTGTCTGTTCTACTTACATCTCACTTGCTTTTCCTTGGGACAGATTTTCTTCTCGGATCCCTGATCATTCTTTCGGTTCTCGGCCAGGCAGACTTCCATATCGCACAAACTGCTGTTGCAGTTTGCACGCGCACTGCGTACGTGCCAACTGGGCTGAAATCCAGCAGCGCAACCTTCAGCAAGTCATTTGGCAGCCAGAATCCCTCCTTTCCTAATGACTGAATATTTCTAAAGAGCCTAAACGACACGGAAGGACCTTAATGAACCTTTTTGACTTACGCGGGTCTCTTCGGATTGATATTTATCCTTCAAACCGCTATTGTAGTCTTCTAATGAAGGTGGCAATAGCCTGGCATTTAAAACTGGTGTAAAACCCCCCGTGTTCAGTTGGAGAAGTAATTGTTCCGCTGGATACAGCCACAGCTGGATTTTTAAACAAAGGAACCCTCTAGATCCCCAAATCAGCATGTAATTGCCGTCTGTTTCGAGGGAGCAGAAACCTCTTGTTCAAGGAACTTGGAAAGCAGCGGGAATTGCAAGTCAGTTGATCAGCACGCTGAAAAGATGAGGATGCGAGCGGTGGTACAGATCGTTCTGGGGCGTTAGGGGAGCACGGCAAAGCAGTTGTTAACAGGAGCACGTGCCGAGCGAGTGAGTAGGTGCCGGTTGATCTGTCCAGTCAGAGAAGCCGCTGGGGAGATGTCCCCTCTGCTCTTGCAAGTAAGCCCTGTGGCGGAGCTGAAGCTTGAGAGCTCCGGCTGTAGTCAGGTCCCCAGGTAGCGCCAGGGTACTTTCGTGAGACAAGTAGATCAGTCTGTGTTCAGAAACACAGCTAAGCAGCGATAATGGATTTTGCTGGTACGTTGGTTTGGGTAGAATGCTCTGCAGAGATGTTTTTGCATGTGACATTCATGAAAGAGGCGTTATTACAGCTGTCTCTCGTAGCGAGCTGTGAGTGGCAGAATCTAATAATATTGTAGTAAGTCCTGTCCCCCCTCCAGTCTCCTAGCAGACTGAAAGCGCCACAACTTGTTGAATTTTATTTTTTTTTCACCAGTCCTGAAAAGCTGCTATGCTTTAAAATCCCTAATAATCAAATGCTGCGTATGGCGCTTATACCATGTGGGAGTTCAGCTTCAAAGCCTTTGTGTACAAAGACATGCACAAAGGTTGTTTTTTCTTTTATTTTTTTTTTATCCTAAGTAAGTGTAAAGTCAAACCACCATCAATCAGCAGAAAGACCTATGCTGTTATTGGACCGTAGGAACAAGCCATCTAATTTAAGGTCATGGACCAACTTTGGCACTTAAATTCTCCTGCTGTTACATGGTGTGACGAGGTCTCAAACATTTGTTCCATAATCCAACTTGAGAGCTTCAGATAGATGTGCGGACCCAGATATTTTGTGCAAACTTGCATTTAATCTTGACAATTTAAATAAACAAAACTTAAGTTCTCTCTGCATTTCACAGTTTGTTTGGGCAGATGGAAGCTTACGGGTGCATTCAGTAAGTGACGTTGGCTTTTGCCTTTGTAAATACATTTTTCTTGTGTAATCTATTTCTCAGACTTATCGGGTTTTAGAATATTTCACCTTTAAAGAAAAAAAAAAACAAAAAAACAAAACACCTAGCATTCCTTTCTAAAGTATTTGTTACTGGGGGCAGGCATTGTTATAAGGTATTACAATCCTAGAGGCACTTAAAGGGTGGCTATGGTATATTCAGCTCCTTGGCTGGAAAATTGGCTCTCAGGACTGTTGAAGTCCTTTCCATGAGCCATGCCTAAAGGCAATGTTTAAACAGCAAGCTGTCTTTTTAGACGTTGTAAGGTGTAGTCTTGTAATCACTTATGTTCTCCTCTTTACGATTATTAAGTCCTATGTGGGTTGCAGAAGGGTCTTGGGAAGAGTAACAATGCATTTGCAGCTTCTAACTAGCTGGTTTTCTGTCACTGTTTCTGAAACGCTGCAAATCTCTATTTAGATGCCAGGAATAATAATATAAGGGACATTCATACACAATTTCAGCTCTTTAATGGGGTGCTTGGAGCCTAGTTCCTCTAATCCCAGCGGATTTGAGTTTAAATTGCACTTCGGAGGTTTCAGATCCTCTTAGTTGCCATGTAAAATTGCAGTCTGCCCTTCATCATCTCTCCAGTTGCCAATATGCCATTTCTTCTCCATCACTTCACTCACTTTTTCTCTGCAGGAGAGGTCGTTACGTGAAAGCTGCTTCTTAGAGGGGTCATGCATAAAGTCAACAATGTGGGATGCACTGCCTGCATTTACAATAGGGTGGAAACAATTTTTTTTCCCCCTTTGACCCCTGAAAGTGCATACTTATTATAACACAAAGCATGATTATGTGGTGTGATAGCTATCCGCCGCGTGGCTATGCATGCATTTCTATTCATAGCGCTTTTTAAAGCTATTCGTGAAACCTGACATTTTTTGGATAAAATCTTCCCTGATAAAAAAGGTTTCCTGGAAAAGCTGAAAGGGTTGGGAACTCAACTTGGCTTAGTCGCTTGTTTGTTTATTTAAAGGCTTTTTTTGGTTAAGAGAAGTGAAAAATGGCTCCCACAAGAAGGAAAGCAACAACCACGAAATCTTGCAGCCAATTTATATAAAGCTCTACAGTCGAAATAGTAGAAAGATGACAATTCTCGGAAATTGCCTTCAGTGAGAAGTGGCTTTGAATGTTCCCATGAAAATCAATCATGTTACAGCTCCTCAATTGCGCTCTGTGGCTGCACGATACTCCTGGGACAGAGCTTTCTCACTTAAGCTCACGAAATGTGCACTGAAGGAAGTCCATGCGATACACAGCTGGCTGCTGCATTTAGCTGAACATTAAGAGAGCATTAAGGAGACATTGTTAAGTGCTGAAAACCCAGGAAATGATCAATTAAGGATCGTATATTCGGTCCTAGCTTTATCACTCTTCTGTAAGAGCATTTGACAATGCAGTCTTCACGCAACTGGATATTATTCTCTGTTCATCTGCAGCACTAATGATGTTTTCCTTTGACACTGGATTTATACGGTGTCTTGTACTGCAGTATATTGTTTGTCCAGAGTCCATGAAAGTCAATTACACGAAGAATAAGTGTTTTACTGCATCTCTACTATGTTGAATTAGAATTCTCTAATAATCTAAACTAGTGACGGAACTGTGAGGCCACGTATAATCTGTTTCAGTTTCAATCTCTGTCAGCTCTGTAGTAGGCTGCTTCATCCTCTCAATTACGTGTAAGGAAAGCTGTGCATATATACCCAGCTAAATTAGTTCTGTAGTTAACGGCTTTTTGGGCAGAATTGCGCTGGAAGAGGGCTGGGCTGGCGGAAGAGAATTGTTTGTTATATGGTTGCTGAATATAGTTTTTACTGAGCACTTGGTGGACAGGTTGGTGAGACGCTGCCAATGTTCTGGGCCCCACTAAGGCAGGATTCAGGCCAGAATTTGGAAAAAAGAATGGTACTGGTTGCACTGATTTAGTATCTTTTTTTGGCAATTGAGAAGGGCTGTAAATCTGAGCGTTGCTCGATTTCTCAGCAGGTGGGGATGCCGTGCCAGGCACAGGCCCCGTTGTTCTGTTTCTGGGACAAGGCAGGGCTTAGTGAGACAGCTTTCCAGCGAAATTTGAGGAGCACAAGGTGACGAGAAATATCTTTTTCTTTCAGTCAGCAGAATCCCACAGAGAGCCCTTTTCCCCCCTTCCATGCTGTTTAATAAAGTAATATGGCTCATAAGCTCCCTATCAGCCCTAGAATTGTAGTATGTGCTTGAGTGACTCCTCTGCCATGCAGAGGGCATTTCAGGTGGCTTCTCTGGCGCTGCATGGAAAACCCAATTTACCTGTGCACAATAATATAGAAGCCAAAACATGCAGCTGCTGTCCTGGTGAAACAGGGTGGCTTTTCTTCCCCTGTCTTGTTTGGAAACGTAACATGCCGTGGCGGAATGGAGCAAGTTGGAGCCGTGTTGATTTAAAGCTGATGTGGGGGATAACAGGAATTGGGCTCTGCTGTGTCTGGTGTGTCCTGGGACAGTGACTCTGCTGGTGGTCTGTGCTCCTGCCATCCCAGGAGGGCCGCAGCAGGGAGGACGCACCAGATGTAGCTCTCGGGCTGCTTCTGCTGATGCTAAACCCTGTTGAGAAGAGCCTGCTCTGTCATTGTTGCTGTTATAGAATCATCGTAGAATCGTAGAATGGTTGAGGTTGGAAGGGACCTTGAAGACCATCCAATTCCAACCCCCTGCCCTGGGCAGGGACACCTCCCCCCAGCCCAGGTCGCTCCGAGCCCCGTCCAACCTGGCCTTGAACACCTCCAGGGATGGAGCAGCTACAGCTTCTCTGGGCAACCTGCGCCAGGGGCTCACCACCCCCACAGTGAAACGTTTCTTCCTAATATCTCATCTAAATCTCCCCTCTTCCAGTTTGAAGCCATTCCCCCTCATCCTATCGCTCCATGCCCTTGTAAAAAGTCCCTCCCCAGCTCTCCTGGAGCCCCTTTAGGCACTGGAAGGCCGCAATAAGGTTTCCCTGGAGCCTTCTCTTCTCCAGGCTGAACCCCCCCAACTCTCTCAGCCTCTCCTCCCAGCAGAGGGGCTCCAGCCCTCACAGCATCTTCATTGCCTCCTCTGGCCCCGCTCCAACAGGTCCGTGTCTTTCCTATGTTGGGGCTCCAGAGCTGGACACAGTACTCCAGGTGGGGTCTCTGCTGTTTGTCTCCATCCTGTCCTGGTTAGTTTAACACAGCCTTAAATTTTGGAAATATTTAGATGATGTCCTAATTAAAGATACTTTTCTGAATAAACACCATAAAGAGCTTTTGAACAAACTTCTTCAAATAACACAGGATTCTTAATTGTGCGCTACTCACTCACTGTTAGTTGCAAGATATACTTAACTTGGAAGCATTTGTTAATGATGCTCATTTAAGTCTTATGGTTTCCAGTAATGTCTTGATAAGAAAATGAGAGGGTTTTTTGAGAAACTCAGGTGTCAGGGTTTTTTTTAAATGTGTGACAACCTTCAGGTAAATAGCATACTGGTGTTATAAATAGTACGAATCAACTGTTTAAAAAAATTGCTTATCAAGCTTTCCAGAAATAAAAGCATAATACGGTCCCTTGAGCACAACAATTTCTTTGATTACCTTTTTATTGTTCTTTTGAAGCCAATAGAGTTGCAGCAATATAAATCCAATGCAAATGCGAAAAGATATTTGGCTACAACAAAACATTATTATTTTTTTGTAAAGGAAGGAACTGAATTATTCTAGTGTGTATGTTGGGCTCTTTCTAAGCCAAACTAAGTGATAAGAACAAAAAAAAAAAAAAAAACCAAACCCAAAGCCTATTATTTCTTACAACAAAGTTCAAATTAAAAAAAAAAATCCTTTTGTAGATATGTGAACATCTTGTCTTTCTGCCTTCCAATGCTTTGTTTACTTTTCTAGAAAAAATACGATTTTGGTCTTTTCTTCTTTCAGACATGCTCTTTATTGCTCATCTAGGAAAACAGTTGATTCTTAATCCTATTTCTTCTGTCTAATCTTTTCGAGTGCCAGTATACCTGTGCAGTCATGGTAATACAGAGATAAAGCTCTTTAACAGTTCCATATTCAATATCTTGCTTACCAAAACGTAGTAGTTAACTAAGGTGACCGCAAACCACAGATACGCGTTTGTCCTTCCTTCCTAAATGGTTATTTCCCTTTCATCTTAAGTATTGCTTAGTTTAGCAAATAGGTAGGATGGAAAAATTCAGAAGAGGTGGCTTTATCCTGTTTATTGATAAAACTGAGGAACTATGTAAAAGAGGAAAAGCCAGTCAAGGTGATCTCATCACCTTCAAAAGGAGGAGAAGCCAGTATTACGGTTACTTTGGGGAGATTAATCTTATTGCTGTTCTTTGTGTATGTGTATTAGACCCAGTCTTTAACTGTGATCCTTCCATCCAGTGGACAGGATGGGTGTGGGTTGTTTCCTGTGCCCTACTCTCATCACCAATCTCTGTCACTTTGAGTCCCTCACCTCCCTTTTTGCCTTCTCCTTTTGCCCTCCCTGTTTGTTACTGGTTTTTTTCCCCGATTTCTGTTCTCTCTGCGGTCCAGGTGGCAACGCTGACAGCAAGGGGGGGACAGCTTTCGGAAGGATGCTGGCAGCTGCTAGGCTTTAGCACGGGGAGAACAACTGGGTTCCTGACTCTTCCCTTTGTTTCTAATTCAACCGCTTTTGTCTGAAACGGTGAAAAGTGACTTAGGGTGAGGCAGACGCTTGACTTGGAAAATAAGCACAAATGGATAGTGGGCTGATAGGACTAGGACTGATATTTGATCTATAAATGTGGCAAAAACATTTTATACGTGCGTGGGTCTTGCTGCTGTTGCTTTATGGTGTGTAGCAACCAGAGCGGCTGTAAGTGATGTTGTTAGTACTCCGTTGTGTTGGTTTGGGTTTTTGTTTGTTGCCCACAGCTTTCGCTGCGCCCAGTGTAGCGTGGCAAACCAGCTACAAGACGTATTAAGCGGTGCTTTCAGCATCAAGAACTAACTGAGGAACAAGTATGGAGATTGAATAACCGCCTCAATGCTGCAGTCCTATCAAAGCAATTTCTATAGTTGTCATTTTCTGCTATTAAACTGAACAATGAGGCTCTCCAATAAAATCATATGAAATAACAGCTCATTAAAAACTCTCCTTAATATATAGCATGCTAATTAATGTCAGTGGGGTGCAAGCTTGAATGGCAGAATAGACTGTAATGTTTAGAAAGTAGGTAAAATAAAAGAAGATATTTTATCATTAATGACCTTTTAGTAAACCTAATGAAATCCTTAATGGCCTGAATACATTACAGAGGCGCTCCCAATTGCTTTGTTACCAACTCCATTCTTCCTCCCTTTCTCGTAGACATTAAACTTGGTTTTATTTATAGAAAACACAAAACAATAAAGTCCCAAGGAAATATGAACCAGGAAGGAAGGAGTCTGAGCAAGAAGAAGAGTAGATGAGACTTCTCAGCCCTACTGTCCCTGTTGCTGGTCAAGAGCAAGGCTGGGTATGGGACCACCTTATATCCTGCCTTGTATGTGTGCTGTCTTTGTTTTCAGGTTTCATTGACTCTATGTTTGTGTGACTCTCAGTATACGGGTTAGGGAGCAAATGGGCCTCTTTTATTCCCAGGGTCTCCCTAGGTTAACTTCCATCCTCATTCCTAAAGCTGCGCTGTGCCTTTTTATACTGTTACTAACCATGCTGTGCTTGCGCTGCGACTAAATTAAAGGACTCTATTCTTCAGGGCTTTTAGTCTTTCATGTGTTGCCAGCCTTAAATATAACTTGCAAAAATGCTGTTTAACTCTCCCTTAACCCTCTCCCAAAAGAAGTAGTAGTAGTATGGAAAAATTAAAGGCCTTTGCTTCTTCCCATTTCCTGGGCGAAATTTAGCGAGCTGGGGAGGGATGTAAGTAGCAATAATTGCCTGGCTTAAACTGAGTTTTAAGATGGAAAATGCGCCCAATGATCTGGTCGTAAAATATATTCTTTAGTTCTGAAGTCCAACACTAGAGAAGGATTGTTCTCTAACCACTAACCTGTTCACTAACTCTTTCCTGTTCGTTAGAAGATAACTTTCTTCAAGTTATTCCTTTTGTGTAACGCTTGGTGCAATTAACTTTGGTCTTGTACCCCAAATGTCTGAAACGTCCTGATAAGATTGAAACTAATGTCCATCCCAGCTGCAATCCGAAGTCACCTACAGTGGTAATTGTTCCTAAGAAGCACAGGCGGTTGGCGAGTCTTAGAAAAAAGGAGCCCATGGCTTGCTGTGTAATCATGTTTCAATCAACTCTATAGAACCATGAAATTGATTGTCCCCCTGACCTACCGTACGCTCCGGCGCAAATACTCTGCTAGGCAAGTTAATTCCTTATTTGGTTCCACGCACACAAAAGAAGAGAGCTTTCTGCGTCCCCTCCCGTTCTCACAAACCGAGGAGGAAGGGAGCACAAATCATCTTGAAATTGGAATTTGAGAGCATAGCAGCATCAGCCAGCCCTGTTTTGTTTTCCTAATCATCCGGTGAAAAGCATGGTGATTCAGGAGAAAGATGCCCAGGCGGTTGGCTGCGTACAAGGGAGTTTGGATGAATGACAAAACCAGCGGTGGTGATGACCAGGTAATCAAAGAGCTATAGGAATCGTAAAAGTCTGACGGAAAGAGAGCTGAGCGAGTGTCTTGTTAATGTGGTGTCCGCTTCGATATTGGAGTCGGCTTCTCTCCTGGAGCTGGGAAAAAGGGGATGCTGTGAAGATACAGTCTCAAGGCAATGAAGATTATTCCTCTTCAGATACCTGCAAAGAAAGTCTAAAATAATAAATCCAAAATCAACACACCAGAGAAAATTCTAGGAGTTCCTTCTTAACCCGAGTCTCATCCCTGGAAGTTTTAACATCTCCAACATTTTTGGTTTTCATGTTGAAATGTTCCCAATTCAGGGTCCCTCGGCAGTCTGAAATGCTGCTTCTGCTGGAAGCGGTTCATTAGTCCTTGAGCTTTCCTGGGCTAACTCTGAAGTTCACAAGAAGGAATCAAGAAACACAAGGCTGTTGCTGTCATCCTTAAAATGCACCTACAAGGCCCTTATCTTGGATAGAAACTCTGAGGGAGGACACAAACTAGAAAATATATAACAAAAAATCCTGCTGAAACAGCAAAAGGTGCTTCTGTGCAGATTTATGTTGCCTTTTACCATGAATGCTCTTTCTCTAAGGCTTATTTTCGTGACTTTCCCAGAGGCAGAAATGTGGTCCCCGAACTTCAGGCCAAGTTCAGGCCTTTTCTCCTCCATGAGCCCCTGCCCGTGAACGTTGGGTACCGCAGCCTGCGGCCCCCAGCTCGTCCTGCGGCTGGAACGGTGGCTGCACAGCAATGTGATGCAGTGGGGGGTTTTTTGTTCATTTTGGTGGGGTTTTTTTACACAGACCGCAAGGGGCTCGTGGCTGCGGAATGATTGCTAGTTTGTTTATTGGAGAAGAGAAATACGAACAGAAGTCGTGTACGCAGAACTCCTGCGTATTACTGTCTAGGGTGTTTTGCCTTTTACTGCGTGGTGAGGCTCCTTTTTCCACTGAGCCACAAGCTTTTTCTCAGCTATTTAACTTTGTCTGTCTCTGTGACAGTGTAAAACTTATATTAAATTTAGAGGAAAACAAAATAATGCATATACAGCATCATTAACTTGCCATTTTCTTATTTAGGACATAGACAAATTAGAAATTATTCAGGTTATCCAGACAAAAGTTACATCCCCACCTAGCTGTCATCCCTATTAAGGATGAACTTCGTGAGCTCATCCACGCTGCTGCTGAGCGAGCAGCGCTGCTTGCTAGATGTATCTCAATCCTTTTCCTGCGTACTGTAATCTTTCTCTCTCATTATATTTTATAAAATCTGTCTTGTAATGTTCCACTTTCCGGAAGCATTCTCTCTTCTTCCCAAACTTCTCTATACAGCAGACCAGATTTCCAGCTAAATAAAACCGCAGCTCCCGCTCTCGGAGGAGCGCCAGCAAGAGACACGTCTGGTGCTCAGCTGACACTGAAGTTGGAACAACCTTGGCTTGGGCAGGAGTAATGAGACACAGCCCTGGGCTATAAATTACATTGACTTGGGAGCCACGGGAATTCATTCTGCTTTGCCTGAGGCAAAGGTCTGCTGTGCTGTCAGCTGAGTTTCTCAGACTCTCGGTTCCCTCTGTCATGGTAATCAAGTACCAAGAAAGCTGCTTATGAAAGAGTTTTGAGGAGGTCCCTTGTTACCTGCTACTAGTTTAACTTGTGTAATCTCAGCAGCGGCAGCAGTAGCGGGGCATCTATTTCTAGCTGCTTTACCGACAGATTTAAATAAAGATGGACTTGGTGGGCCTTCGGAACAGCCTTTCTGGACGGTGAGCAATTCCCTGCCGCTACAGTGGTTGGCTCATAGTTGTCATGTGAAGAAATGGTATCGATGAGCTGCGGTTCTGTCCTCTGCGTGGAGATCTAGGTGTTTGCCTTTGTTACTCTGTGCTCCTCAGAAGAAAAATTATGTCAAAGTGTTTGACGTTTCTAATAGGGGACGCACGGTAGCAACGGCTCTTGTTTTTCCAAACAAATCGGAGATAAGAGGAAGCCCTAGTGAAGCTTGCATGCCTGGGAAGAATCAAGAAGTGCGGTTTACCTACTGCTTTTTCACGTCATTACATAATTGTTTTAGCAGCTTTGCTCCTAAAGGACTCCACACACATCTTGGTGACCACGTTATTTGCTGGGATTTAACACAGTGCTGTCTAAACAGGGTATCTGTGAACGTAATCTTTAATGATATGCTGGGGGCACCCACTGCTCGTGGAAACCTTGCCTGTGATTAATCAATTAAGAATAAGATAAACCCAGCAGTGGTTCTTCTGTTTTGGTAGACGATTCGAAACCTGCTGAGGCTGAACATGCGTCTGTCCTTGTTTGCAGTTCCACATAGGACTTCCAGGGTTGTCTCAAATTAGATAAGCATAGAAATAAAATCCTCCGCCAATCGTTGCTGTGCACAGCAGGTCCTCTAAGAATGACAGCATCTGGTTTTTTGGAGAAAGCCTCCTTCTTGTATCGGTAGTAATGTTGATGGTGCAGACCAGGGCAGCAATGCTTTTGCACTGGTACCGCACGGTCTGTGTGCAGGTGGTTCAGAGAACGTGTTCAGTGTTTGCTGACCTGTCGGTGTTACTGGGCTGTTCGCAGGTTGAGTCCTGGATAAGATTGGCTGAGTTGCCACCCGGACGGGAGATTCTCCGAGTTTTCACAGGTCTGTTACGGGTCCTGTCTGACCTTACGTGCTGTGTCGGTGTAGATGGCAAAACCGACAGAAACTCTGAGCCAGTGAAGCGTTAGTGTTGTACTGCATCGGTCTCGGCGTTCGACCTGCTTGCTGCGTGTCTTTACAGCAAAACGCAGACAGGTGGTCCCTCAGCGCTCAAGTGTTTGCATCGTGTGCGACGCGTGCCTCTTGCCTCTCTCCCCAAATAAGCAGAGTGAAATACAATAATTGCAAAAGCCATTAACAAGTTTGAATTAATTTTCATGCTCCACATTAACTGCTGGAAGAGAAAGGTGACACTTCAGAAGACAGAGATGCATTTTATTTTTCATTTAGTTACCTTCAGAAAATTTGGGAGCTCCTGCTGATAATGTTTCTGGAACTTCATACTAAAAATGGACGAGTATTAATTTGTGGGAAGAATGCTTTCCTCTGCGTCCTCTCCTCACCTAAGGGGGTGCAGGAGTTGGGCAGTGTACTCTGCGACGCGGTTAGTGCAGCTCTTCGCAACGTGTCAATCTCTAAATTTACTGTTTATAAATATTTCTGCCTATAAACTACTGATTATAAATATTGCCAGCAGCTAAAGGCATTGCAATCTGGTACAACCCATTCAGCCTTGTCTGCCCCTCAGAGAGCCATTATTTTGTTGAAGACGGTAACAGATGAGGTGACAGAGCTCTTCTCTGAGGTGGCACTTGCTTTTCCTACTTCTTGCCATTGCAAGCAGATACGTCCCTGGATGTAGAGGAAGATATGTTGCCTTCTGTTCAACAGCTTTTCCTTTTCACATTAAAGTCCCCAGAGAGAAATATGCTTCAGTGGATGGGACTATTGCTAGTTATCGTTGCAATCTTCTTTTAGTAAATTAAGCTTAACATCGCTGCCAAGAACCTGCAACATTAAGGAGCCAGTGTCACACATTCTGGGAAGGGATAAGAGATGACCACCTAAAAGCTGATGGGTTCCCACCTTCTTTTAAAAATTTGGAAACTCAGTTGATGGCTAGATACAGTTTTGTAGCTCAGGAACCTGTATTTCTTTGCAGATGTCTGTGTGAAAATCGATCTAAATCGGACTTGAGTCTGACTTCTAGAGAATTTCGGTGGGTCATCACCTTCATTCAGAACAGATACACAGTAAGAACGGCCTTGGCTATTGAGTTTTTGGTCGCATCTGCATCCAAGTTCTAAATAATTCTGATGATAGACTTATCTAATGACAGCGGGCTTGGAGTTGGATCCTTGGTTTTGCTTGGCTCCTCACCAAAACCGGCTTCTCTTCCCTAGTTTCCTGGTTTGTAGCTGTGGTCCCTGACCGGTGCCGTTCCTTGGAAATGTTACCTCTTCTTTAGCCTCTTTTGGGTGTTACAGACACTGCAAAGGGAGAGTCTGCGTAGGGGACCCTACCTTGTATCCGAGTGTCTCTAGCATAAGCGTTTCTAGCAGCCGTGTTCTCTGTTCATCGATTTTTGTCAATATGATAGTAAAAATAACAGTATGCTTGAGAGCAAAAAAAAAAGGGGGGACAAAAAGCCCGTGTATCTGCCAGCATCTGAAACTAAGTAGGTCCTCATTGCTGTAAGTGGAAAGATGAGCTTAGTGAGCAGCAGGTCATGCAGACATCAGAGACTGTAAAATAATGACTGCGTGTCAGAGTGTAGCTTGTGCTCTTGTACCTGAATTATGTCTCTTCCCACTTAGAGTACTCGTCGTACCACACTTGTAACGTGATAAACATACCCGGAATGAAAATGCTTAGCTGTATCCTAATTATAGGAGCACTGCTTCTTAATTTGGGAGGTATCCTGAGGTTATGATGACATGCTGAATGAATGCAAAGCGGTACTTTTCAAAAGAGTGTCTGAAGAGTAGTTTGGGCTTGTCTGGCTTCTGTTAACTTTGTCGGCGTTTGGGGGTCAGTCTGCTTCCCTGATGGATGTGTTTTCACACTGCGTCCCGACTTGCACAATGCTGTCGGAGGCGCGCTGGGATTAGATCCGTCTCACCATTCTCATTCTGATAGTTACCTGAATATTTGGACCTGCAGAATGCAAGGTCTGAGTAGCAGCTCTCTGTGGATCTACTAGTGGCAGTACGCGGCCTCTCCGTAGCAGGCGGACGTCGTCTGGGAAGGCGGATGCGGTTGTGAGAAATGTCTGTGAAAACGAATACTTCTGGACGGAGTAGGCCTGTCTTCTTCATGGCTGTTGTGAGGCGTGAAAACTTGAGTTGTGAGCCTTACGCAGCCAGTGCTGTAGAGCAGTGTCCTGTGCTTCCCCACGGCTCGTCGGCGTGGGCTGGTCGCGTCGGCGTTGTGTGACTCGGTTCAAAGAAACAGGGTTTGAAAAGAGAGTCGCAGGTGAGATTCGGCACGCTTAGCCGACGTTAGCGAGACGCAAGAAGAGCTGGACCCAGCTTGGCACTTCGAGTAAAAAGCTGGAGAGATCGGGGTTTCTGCAAAATGACCGGCTCGTACGAACAGCCCGAGGCCGCTGACTCCGACTTCTGTACGGTTCTCCTCTTTACAGCAGCTGAGAAGTTGGTTCAGTATTTTCTTTGCCAACTTCAATGCATTTTTTTATTAGATTCAAGCCATTAAGAATGAAAGTCTGCAATACGTTTCTAATTTTTAAAAATTGCTTAAAAATAGGATCATAATTAGATCAGCAGGAGGCAATTTTTTAAAATTTATTGCACCGTGAAAACTAATAGAAACTTGATGCGATAATCAAAGTGCCTGGGTCGGTTTTAAGTTATGCTAGTTTTTTCCTCCAGAAATGGCCCATAAAAATTTATATTATTTTTAAAGCTTTAATTAGCCAAGTATGTAAACGAAAATAAATATGAGTTTTGGAGACATTCAGAGGGGAAGACAAGACAATATAAATGTTCATTCTAATTCCTATTTATTTGAAGAGTAATGGTTTCCTTTGATGCTAAATCACCTTTTCTTCTCACTTGATCCATGAATTTTCTCTCTGCTAACAGAACCTTGGGGTTTTATTCCCAACACTTTGGCCCTGTCATTCAGCTTTATTAAACTGGCAGTTTGTTTGAACACTTCAGTTACTCATTAAATTTTACATTTTCTCTAGCTGTATTAATCACTGCTTTTTACGAACTGGGAATGTAAACGATCCCTTCGCCATCTATGCCGTGGGATAATTTGCCTTCGTAAGAGGCTCCTCAGCACGTTATGCACTTTTCCTAGTCGTGTAATAAGCGGGTTTTTTCCCTTCGCTGTACGATTTACATTGGATCCTGCTTTTTGCTATTGTTTTCCCCAGTGCAATTGCCCCCAAAGCCAGAGTTTCACAAAGCTAACATTCCTGTGTACGTGCTGCTCTGGCATCAAACCCTATGTATGCAAATGGCAAAATGCAAAGTTCGCCGCCTGTTCAAAGGAGCCGCTCTGTGGCTCGGGGAGAGTAATTGCTTCTATCGAATCCTTGAGCGTTCAGAGCACGTACACGCAAAGGGGAGAACCGGCTCAAGTCCCCGGTGAAAATTTCGCTTACTGAGATCAGTAACTAGCACGCGTGCCCCGTAGGCTGCACGGACAGCCTGCTCTTGGAGACTGCATTCCTGATAGATTTGCTCGTGGTCTGACAGCAAGGCGACAGGGGTGAAGGCAGGCAAATGTGGCGTGCCTTTCTTTTGGTGTTTTACACCCCTTTATTCACAGCAGATTTTCTCATAAACATGAAGGCTTTGTAGTGAGGAGCCCCAGGAGAAATGGGCTTGTGGTCTCAAGATCCGGGGGAAGGGGGTCCAGTGTTCCAGTAGCTCTCTCAGGGGAGCTGATGGCGGTAGGAGCAGCCGGGGATCTTGTTCCTTGCACAGCTGAGGAAGATGGGGAAAGAAATACGGTTCTCGATCCCCAGCGCTGTGCCCATCTGGTCCTACTGGCACTCCAGTTGAATCCTGCTGTTTGTAGCCCGTGGCGCTGTGCCTGTAGCTCTGGCTGTAGGGAACCTGGCACTGAAGGAGGAGACGGAGCATCTAAATGTTAGGAAGTGCTGGTGTGCTCACTTGTTGAGATTCTCTAAGCCTGCAGTAATCTCTCTAGCATCACAGTTTGTCTGGGTTAGTGCTGAAGAATCAAATCTGAGTTTGAGAAAGCCCAGACCTGGAAGACTTGAGCTTCCCCATGAAGCCGTAGGCTTCCCTTGTCAAATGGTTTTGGTATAGAAAACAATAATTCTGGGACCGAGACCTCCACTCGGATGTCCTCTGTGGTAACCCGAACTCCCTGGGAATGGTTCAGATTTGCTCTCTGTTTCCCAGCGCTACGAACTGTGCAACAAAGGCACCTCAAATTTCCCATAAGGACAAAGGCAGCTGATGAGGGGTCCCGGGACTCACTGGAGGTGTCGGACAATGAGGGTTCATTGCCGGGAGGGGACGGAATGGCTAAGAATGACCAGACTGCTCGTGATAAAAGAGGGGAGAGGCTTCTCTTGAAGTGCCGGAGGGTTGAGTTATCTCAGAGCAGAGTCTTGTCACCGATGGGTTTTGTCTTGCTGGGTGGGTGATCGTAAACTGAAGAAATGAGTGCGGAGCAGTAGCGGCAGCTAATTCCCTGCGCTGGCAGCGGGAGCTGCACCCAACAGCCTGTGTGTGTGTGTGTGTGTGTGTGTGTGTGCGCGTGCGTAAAATATATCAAAACACACTTAGACTGCTGTGTCTTTAGGCAACGTCTTTCATGCAAATCATGGCTTTTTTTCAATAAATTACCCTTAATTTGAATCAATAAAAAAATCTGCCTTTCCATTACTGTGTGACGACTCTCTCCGGCTCCCTAGTGAATTCATAAATCTGTTTCACTTTCAAGCCTCCAAATTATTTTAATAAGAAACAAGGAGAAGCAGTATAAACTAAGTTTTCTGCATGACTTTTCAGGACCAGGTGTCTGCACTCTAATTTACCACATTTTGATGTTACCCTACTCATGTTTTATACTTAGGAGCCTAAGCTGAGCCACATTCAAATTCGCATTCTCATTATTACTATTCAGAGTCTGAATGCTTGTTGGTAAAAGGCACTAATATTGCAGTAAGTCCAGGAGCAGCTGGTAAGTCTGTTTAAATTATACTTTGTAGCTAGCTCAAAATGTCAATACAGGATCTTTTTCCTTCTATAAAATGCCTTGATATTTTTTTTCAGGGTAAGTTTAGGCAGCAGCCACATGAAGGTATTTTATTTACCTTTTAGGGATGGCTAAACACAATGTTTCTACGTTTCTCTTTTTAAACCTATTGCCATCTTTCAACTGACTTACTAGATTTGGAGAACTCGTATAAGGGGTCTGTAAAATCTTGAAATCAGGCTAGAAGAACCTGGCACAAAATACTGTATTCACAGCTTTGCTACGTGCAATAAGAAGCAATTATTTTTATGCTCCTTGGGGCTGAACCACTGCAGGCTTTGAGGTTGAACCCGTGAATCGCTTGAGGCTGTCGGAAAATACAGTCCTGCACTAATCGTGGGCTTTTGTGTTGAAGTTACAGCAGCTCAGGATTGACCACAAATAGACATCACTTTTAAATGTTGTCACTGAGATTTTTGAAGCCTTTTTTGTGAGTCTTACAGGGACGTGTACATACTCTACCCATTTTTGATTTGTGGAAACCCCTGGACCTCTTCCTTCCCCTGAAATTTCTCTACGCAGGTGCAAACCACCGTACAGCAAATTTTAACTACCTGGGCTGGCTTGTTTTTCTTACTCACCTTTAAAGTTGCCCGCAGAGTGTCAAGCACCCAGAAGGAAAAAAAAAATAAAAAATGTTAGGATTTGGAAAGTGTACTCTGGGTGGATGGAGGAGAGGGTGGCATTAAAACTATCTGCTGCGTGAATCACTGTGACTAAGTGTCCTTTACATACTTGCCTGGGGTTGCAAAAGACGGGATTCAGAGCCTGAGGGGGATCTTCCCTCCTTTCGCTCCCTGAGCCCTGCTGCAGTCATCTTGCAGCGTAGGAGGCATGGCTTAGGGTTGCAGTTTTTGGAAATGTGGGAGAAAAGTACTAAAAGAAATGCCTTAAAGAGGGAGAAAATATTTTCTTCTTCATCGGAGAAAATATCCACTGTTTCTTGTTCTCTGGTCCTCTACTTGTGCTTTATAATTGAAACCTAACGAAGTACAGTTTGAACAGTGCCCCAGCCTTCCAAGTTTAGTTTTATTCGGTGATACCCAGCGTGCAAAGCTTAAGCCTACATCTGCAGTGCTTAACCTTGTTCACCTCCTGGCCGTGACAAGCTAAAAACTCTTGGCTTCCTCCGGTGGCTCATCAAGGTGCCGCTGCTCTGCCTCTCCGTCACCCGCTCCAGCTCTGCGTCCAGGCGTTGACACAGCGGTGGTTTTGGCAACGTGGCCTTTCTTGGCACTACGTGACAGTGTCGGTGAGAAGCCAAGCTGGTTTCTTCTACCTTTGCTCCCTCAAAACACTTCAAGAGTTGGGGGTAGTGCAAATTCCTACTGGTGCTCATGGAGGTCAGGAAAGGTCCTTGCCGAGGTGGAGGGCTCTAACGGGGAGACCAAAGAGTTGAGGTTCGTTTTCTATAGAGATTTTGCTTCTTATTTATAAAGCAGAAATGGAGCTAGTCAGCCTCATCCGACAGCTCGGTGCTTGATTTTACAGCTCATTAGTGAAAGGCAAAGAAGCCGCAGAGCTAGATTATCCTAAAGGGGGAGTTGGAACAATAAATTGGACTATTTTAAACTCGGTCCTTTGAGACTCTTTTAACTGTGATGCCTTTTAATGCAACCTAAACCAATCCAAAGAATCTTTGGAGCGTCACAAGGAATTTGGTGGTAAAGAACAGAGGGGTGGAGTGAAGCCTGCTTGGGCTATCGCTGCTAGTGTGGAGCACAAAGGGAAGGAGACTGAGCCAATCTCACGGATTATCCAATGAATCACAGAATGGTTAGAGTTGGAAGAATGAACACAGTTTATGGTTGACTATATTCCTGCTGATGAAGTAAAAGGAAAATCCAACAGACCGTTAAAAAAGGGAACAGAAACGTATCTTCTTTCACTCTTGTTTTGAACTCGAAAGCAGGCAAATGTAATGGAGTACAGGAAGCGTATTATGCCAAGAGTTTTGCAAAACATTTTAAAAGTGCAACAGAAGTGTTTTCATGTGGATTGGAAGTTGATTACAGGATCATAAAACCGGAATTGGAGTTGAGAGGTATCGAGAGATCTTAACAGTTCACTTTTCATTCATGTGGTCTCCCCAATGTGCGTTAAGAAAACAAAATAATACAGCTGAAAAAACCCACCTTACAACGTAAAGTATACCATAATGCACATAACATGGTTATTTCTGTGCTAGTCAGGGTTTGAGCGAATGCCCTTATTTTCTCAAATTGAATAAAAAATCAAAAATCAATGTAGCGCTGGGAGAAAGGTCTAAAGCTGGCTTTAGTTTTTCCTTGTGTGAACAAAACGAATCAGCCTCCGCTCCGAGTGCTCGGTGTGCGGCCGTCAGGGATGCAGCTCTCGGTCTTGCCCAGTTGGACGTGGATCAGTTACAGAAAGCAGGATTTCAGTGTTTGAAAATAAACAGCTTTTGCGGTTGCAGATTTCTGACTGGAGCCGTCCACCTTGTGCAGCGATGAACAAGCTTGATGAACAACAGTGATGAACAACACTGAGCTTCACAGTAAATCTGGGACCCTCATTCAGTAACTCAGAGTGGGTGAGAAGAGGTGACAGCGCTCAGGAGAGCCAGGGTGACACCTGCGGTGGGAGAGGGAAGTCTGTGGGCATCATATGATGGTTTTTCTATTGACTTTCTGGTGGGAATGGAGAGTCACAGGGAACAGAAGCGTTTCTGCCCAGAGAAAGCAGCTACAAATAGAACATCACAGGGGAGAGAAGGATCACGGTACAGGTTTTTTTCACAGTTTTTCAGTGGACAAGAGGCTCCTGCACGCTTGCTTTTTACATCCTGTCCTCTGAACGACCCTGTCTGGCCAGTCCTTCCCAGTGTCCTGGGCACAGCGTGGGGGAGATGCCCCAGTGGTACTGCAGCACTACGAAGAGCTGGGGGGAATAATGTTGCTTCAGCTTTGGACTTTTGAACACATTTTCTGCACTTAGGCTACTTTATGTTTTTTCCCCTCTACAAAGAGTATTTAGTTGTTCAATGAGACATATCTCACTTTCAGCTAATGGATAGCTCGGAGACACCTTTGTGTGGGAAGTCGCTTAAAAAAAAAAAATTGAAACATTTTTTTGGTAGGAATTTTTAACTTGCTTTATACACCGTGCATTTTACAGCCTCTGGCTTTTATTAAACTATAGTTCAGGTGAATAAACCAGAAAACTTAGTGCAGCAAACCTGATTGGAGACGACGACTTCTGCAATAGTAATAGGATTTTATTCATGTAGTACCTCAAGTATCTGCAAAAACTGTATCCCGGTTATTTGCTCTAAAGTAGTTACGGCCTGAGGAACAAAGGATGTTGTTTTTCCAAGGTGATGGAGGATTTCCAACTCTCTTCTGACTTTGGACTCTCCCCAGGACATTAGAAAATCAGGCTCGGGATTTATTCAAGAGGAAACCAGCAACAGTGACTTTGTTCAGCAAAAGTCGTAAACAGTCTGTGCACAAATGAAAGCCCTCTGGGTGTAAGCGCTGTGAAGTCTCTTTAAAGGCCCTGATGTATCGGGCACAAGATGCGTTCTTTCTGATGAAATATTTTGATTAGGGTGGAAAGCAAAAGCACAGTGTAAAGTCATATGCCCTTGAGTGAGAAAGGGAGCAGGAACTTTCCAGCAAGGGTGGGAAGAGGGAGGGCGTTGTGCGATGATCAGGAATTCATGGGTTTAGGGGAACTGAAAGGCTTTTTTGAATGACAACATAGGAAAAACCCTTTAAGGTTTTAGATGATACGAAATGTATATAGTTGAGATGTAGACAGACAGATTGTCAGAGATTTTGGGGACTGAGGGGCGGTAGGCTGTTTCCCCCACAGGCTCGGCTTCTGCGCTGCTCTGAAATAGGGTTTGTGCTGCGGTGGCGGTGGGGTGGTGTGTGCCTGTCCTGTCCCCGGGGCCGGCGGTGTGGCACAGCCTGCTCGTCCCACCCGTGCTGGGGCTCTCGTGGGTGCCTCACCCCCACACCTTGCGAACGGGGGGGGCCCATCGCCCTGGTGAGGGTTGATGCTTCAGCCGTGGTGGAATTTCTTTTTGTTCCTGCAGCTGCAGGGCTTCCTAACGCTCTTCCTGATGCAGCTACCACTCTTTGGGGTCCTCCCTCTGTTTCAGGGGAGAAGATGCTGCGCAGAGGGTGGGCTGCATTCCTGGTGTAACCCTGCTGCCGTACCAGGTCCTGTGCCCCCTTCTCCATTTCCCCAAATCCCCACCTGTGGGATGGACCCGGGTCCTTCGTGTGTTATCGCGCTGTTACAGCAAGGTGTGGCCGGCGGGTGTACTTTTCAAACTACAGCTGAGGAATATTCATGAGAACTTCAACCTTATCTACCTTGGCAAAACTACTCAGGAAAACGTGTTCCATCTTGCTATAAATACTAATATGCAAGACAGCATCTTAACCACTAAATTCCAAGCAAGTATTTTGCATATAAAAATTTATTTTCTTCACTCTGTTATCTCGCTGCAAAGCTGACCATTTTTCTGCTAGAATATTGCAGAAGCAACTTGGCTTTTTTGCTGGCGGAAGCAGTTCGGGTGGATTTATTTGCTATTACTTAGAACATTAAAACAAGGATCTTTACATTGGCTTCAGGAAGAATTTCTTGCCCTCTTATTTATGACAGGTGTGCCTTAGTGGGGGAGCTGGGTTGGCTTCCCTTCTTTGTTGTAAGGCTGAATTAGACTTGCAGCAGTTTTCAAAATCTTTGCAACTGGCCAGCCCGTATTTTGGGGAATTATGCTAGACAGGAAGGGTGGAAGTATTAATTTAAAAAGTAGAAAAATGGGTTTGGAAATTGCACAGCCTATTACGTACAGCTGCTTTTTAATCTTTCTGATGAGAAACATCCAAAGTTGGGACAACTTGATGGGATAACTTGAGAGACGGCTGCAAAAACTGCGGTCAGAGTCATTGTTTCAACACACAATGACAAAAAAGGGTCGTACCTTCCATTGTAGTGCATTCTGCCGTTCTGGCATGCTATGGCAAACTCATCTTAGCGTATGAAGAGCAAGGCGAGGTATAGGCAACCAGATTATTTGATGATTAGTGAAGCATGACAACTCTTACACATATTAATCATGGGTATTTGGTGTTTGAGATGCCGGTGTTTTCGGTTCTGCTCTAAGTCTTAAAATTGGAAGATCCAGGCAAAAAAGGAAGCACCAAAACCTCAACATATAAAAATACAGTTTAGTTTAGGGATGCTTGTGGGGAAGAGGAAAGATAGGCCAAACATTTGGGTCCTGGATTGTGTCAAAACAGATTTACAAGTGAGTTCTCGTCTTTAGTGCTCTGCAATTCTTTCATTGAAGATGAATTTTTAATTTTTTGTGTGAATTTTCCCAGGATAAGAATGCAGCTATGGGCTTAATTCACTTATTCTTTGCTTTTGAGATGAGCATGTAGACCTGCACTTAAAATTCCCTTAGCAGTGAGGGAGGCTAAATGTGTGTTTGAGTGGTTTGCTGGGCTAAAAACATTTGTTTGGGTGCTTCCGGTTGGTGTACCGTATAAAATATTCTTACTGACGGTAATACCTTGCTGGTGTGTAGCCAGGCTTCTTACGATTTTTGTTCCTTATGAATATCGTGACCTTTGTAAGGCATTTCACGTGGCCTGCTGTCGTGGTTTAACCCCAGCTGGCAACTGGGACCACGCAGCCCTTCACTCGCTCCCCCTGGGCCCCTGTAGGGCAGGGAGAAAAAGGAGAAAAATCCTCATGGGTTGAGATAAAGATGGTTTAATAAGTAAAGCAAAAGCCATGCACAAGCAAAGCAAAACAAGGCGTTCATTCACTGCTCCCCACGGGCGGGCGGGTGTTCAGCCATCCCCAGGACAGCCGGGCTCCATCTCGCGTGATGGTGACTCGGGAAGAGAAATGCCATCGCACCAAACTTCCCCCCCCACACACTTCCTTCTTCTTCCCCCAGCTTTATACGCTGAGCACGGCGTCCTATGGTTTGGTCCGTCGGGGTCGGCTGTCCCGGCTGTGTCCCCTCCCAGCTTCTCATGCACCCCCAGCCTTCTTGTTGGCAGGCCAGTATGAGAAGCTGAGAAGTCCTTGACTGCTTAGCAACGACTAAAATATTAGTGTGTTATCAACATTATTCACATCCTAAATCCAAAGCACAGCTCCGTCCCAGCTGGTAGTAAGAAAATGGACTCTCTCCCCTAGCTGAAGCCAGGAGAGCGGGTTTGGGGGTTGAGCTGTGATCTGTTTTCGCCTCCGTGTTAGTCCCGCTCTGCCTGCCGCAGGGCTGAGCGTTTTGTAGAAGCTGTGAATATGTACCTTGTTTGAATGAGCTGATCCTTTTTTCCCCCTCCTGTGTGATAACCTGTTCCAGTTGGGGGGGGGGGGGGGGATGAAAAAAGTGCAGGCTTCAGTTTGTTTTATGAAATGGACTGAGGCTTTTACCGCTTGCTGTTGCTTCTCACCAGCGGAGCGTGGGTGTCCCCGGCGTGGCGGGATGCGGCAGGGGTTGCTCCCAGGGCGGGTGCCCCCCGCGCCGTCGGGGCAGGGGGGATGCTGCTGGGAGCCACGCGCTGGGAAGCACTCCCCCTTTCCTAAGCCTACATCCAGAAAGAGTCATTTTCTTGTAATGCCTATAGGTATCAAGTCGGTTTGACCCTATTGGCAGCGGCCAGCTCAGGCAGTCGAGGAGAATATGGTCTCCAATATTGCTCTCCCTAAAAAAGCACAGCCCGTGACAGCCGGAGGGGCGTTGTAGAGGGGATCGTTCCTCTCTCCCCTTCCCTTCAAGGAAACAAGCAGCTCTGATAATACATGTGGGAAAGACGGCGTTCCTTATGCTCTTCGTGTCTTATCTTTTACACGCAAGTGAGACTTGAGCTGGAACGCGAAGATGGAGGTGAGCCAGACAAAGTATGTCCGTGCTTTGATGTAAAAACACGGCGCTGAGTCCTCCACCTCTGACGCTCTCAGCTTTGAACTGGAAATCAGATGTGTAGCCCACGTCCAGGGCCCGGCTTGTTTACGATTTGCACTTTACTCGATATCAGCCTTGGAAAGGTAAGCGGCACGCGTTACCAGACAGCGATGCTGGAAGCAGGAGTGGGGACTGGGTGGGTTTTCGTGCGGCTGGGAACGTGGAGCGGCATCGCTCTACCAGGAAGAATAAGCTACTTCCAGCTATACAAACTAACAATTATGTTTCCCCTTCGGAAAGCAAAAGAAAACATTTTTAATTGTCTGCTGAAACTGCAGTTATGCCGAGATTCAATGTAGAATTAACACCAGCAAGTAAAGAATTTGCAGAAAATTCAGTATAACAGAAGTTTGGGCTCTGTCTTGTGAATCTGTAACTGCCCTTTGCTGTTGGGTTTCAGCTGACAGTGATGCCGCTTCGTCGTTTACTCCCTGTATTGCATCAGCTTCCAAAAACCTTCAGTGGTTGTCTGTGCAGTGGTGTTTTACCATGGAAGTGCGGTTCTGACAGCGACCCTGAGCAAGAGCCTGTGGGGAGGAAAAGAGCTGATTTTCATTCTTAAGTAAATTTTAGGCTGGGAGAAAGGTGCAGATAGTCAGATTTGAATTCAGCAGTGCTAATTGTTGGTATTCAGCTTAAGCCCTGGCCCTAAGAGATGTCGCTGAGGAGAAGGAGGCAATTAAATCTTCATGGCTTAGCCTGGTGTGCAGTGACCAGGGAGAAGCCAGGTCATGCCCTCTGGTGGTGCTGGGCTGATCTGTGTAAGGGACGTGTATATAATTTTAAGAACATCTTGCGAATCCTCTTGTCAGGTCCAGCTAGGTGGGAGGAAGGGGAAGCAGTGGTTGGGAATGGCTGTTCTTTGCTGTTCTTTGCATTGCGATCTGAAGCTGCTTTTGTTCTTGGGTGTCTTACGAGTGATACACACTCCGGTTCAAAAAGATACGTTTTGGAAACTCAGTGTTGGCTCTATGAGAGTAATCCATATGTAGTATGAAGCGAGGAGAAGCGTTGCAAAATTTTTGGAGGGTCAGTGATGCCTGAAATGGCAGCAAGTGGGATGCTGAGTAAAACACCTTCATGTTGTACACTCTCTGGACACGCTGAATTCAAAGAAAACATCTCCAGGAGACACCATGAGCTGGATTCCTTCCACCATCGAAAGTCGTTTGCATGGTTAGTACACATCGCACATGGCTTCTTAACACCTGGCTTGGGGAACAGCGCTTCCCTGAGGCGCTTCCCTGACTCGGGAAATGAAGGAAATGTTTGGATAACTTCAAGTTCAAGGATATTTCTGTCAGACTTTAATGCATCAGTTTATTTGTGTTTATTTTTGGGAAACGGGGGAGAAATGAAGTTTTCTTGTAGGCTTTATCAGAGCACGGAGTGGAATATGTAAAGTGAGATTAAAAACTGAATAGCCTGTTGTTTCCCAAGGTATTTTCAGTCGTGAAACCTTTCAGTTGGTTCCCCCTCCCCTCCATCTGCAGCACTGGAGCCTGTGAAACACATCCAGCGCTTTCCACCGATACCCAACTCCCTCATCTCTGCGCTCTTCTGAACTGCATAATGATTTCTAGCCCTGGAAGATCATGCTTTGCTTGTGACAAACTTCTTTCTCGTCATTTTGTGAAGTTTTGTGCCAAGCTTGTTCCGAAATTGAAGCAAGTGGCATAGGAAAGCGCAGGTGCAGGACGGCAGCCTGGCAGTCGAGGAGATGCTCTGCTCTGCGGTGGAGTGGGAACGCACCGGCGCTGGGCTCCAGACAGCTCAGTACTTGACTTCTCTAAGTAGGACGCTGTCCTACAGGACCAATTTTGTTCATAACTTTGCTTCTTAGCTGGGCCTCTTCTAACTACTGAAATGACGATCGTATTGTGCAGACACTGTTTGCTCTCAGGGTGGTAAGACCGCTGCTGATAGCTGATGCCCAGGCGTGGGATGCGGAGAGGCTCCTGCTTGTACTCCTTGCTCTAACACCCCGGGGCAGCGAACTTCCTTACGTGCCCCACTGGGGGGTTGGCAGAGGAAAAGAGTAGAGGCGTCCCATCTGTGGGGAGGAGCGGACAGGACAGGTGACCCAAAACTGACCAACGGGGTGTTCCATCCCATGAGGGGTAGGAGGGGGCATCTCTCAGACATGGGGCACCCCAGATGGGACTGACAGATGCTCCCCCCTACCCCTCGGCCTGTGTCATTGCAGTGGGGGGGCACCTAAACCACAACAGACGTAAACACCACTAAGGCTTGTGCACCCCTGAGCCTGGTTGTCTGCTGGTTGAATAGAAGTGATTCTAGTTCAAGAGCGGGTTATGGAGTTGGGAAGTAGCAACGTCTCTCCAGTTAAGTGCTTTTCCAAATGAGGGGCTTCTTTAAGAAGGCAAGGAGTTAAAGCTGTGACTGATCGGTGGTTTTCATTTTCTGGGATGCCAGCAGCTTGATTTTTCTAATTTCAGTGGTTTTGATATAGCCTTTTCTATCGGTGGGGCTGGTCGGGACGCGATCCCCACAGGGAAGGGGAGAGGTGGCCCCGGCCCTGGTGTGGGGTGCGACTCCAGGGCTGTTCCGATGGGACAGGCAGACTGCCCTCCTCGCGTCCCCCTCGCTGAGCAGCGCTGGCGGAGCCGACCCCTCTGACAGCCGCCAGCGATCCTTATTCCCGGTGCCCCTTCTGCGGGCAGCCCGCCCCCCGTGCCCCCCGCACGAGACACGATGTGATATGGATAAAAATGGATAAAAAAAGTCTTGATACCAGGTCTTGCATTGCAAGACAGGAGTGAGTTCAAAAAAACAGCAGTAAATCAGGAAAAGCTTCGCTTTCTTCTGGCTCAGTGAGGTGAGAGGCACTGGTGAGGGGGTCCCTGCAGGCCCCACTGCTGACCTTGGCACAGTCGTCCTCCTTCTGGCTCCTCTCTTGTGCATGGCAAGAGGTGGTTTCGGTCTCGAGGCATTACTAATTGAAAAAGGGAAAACAAATAGGTATATGTGTACATATATAGTAGCTACCTGTCAGCTCCAAAGCACCCCAGATGTTGGGGGCTGTATGAGGGGTATTGTATGAGAAGCGGAATGGGCTGTTTTATAAAGACGGGGAACGTAAAACGTCAACGGGAATGTGGGGGATAATGTAATGGATTTATGGGTTTCAGATGCTTTCCCCAAACTGCTGTGCAGGCTGTCACTAAAATGGAAAATAGATATAAGGTTGCATAATGTATCTACAAAGTAGTGTTTGATTTAACAGCAGTACTTACCATTTGCATTCAAAGAGGCTGCAATTGCTAAAATCAGAGGGGAAGCTTAAAGTCCTCATGTTTGATGGTGAATATGGTTGTAGAGAGCAAAATTCTCCTCGCGGTGGTTGATTAATTCTATATGACAAAAGATATAAGATGAAGTGGTGTGTATACTGGGATCAATTGCTGTGGAAGGAAACATATGAGCATATTTTTTTGCCTTGACTGGCGTCTCTCGATCCTGAGACATTAGAGTTTGCTGCCCTCAGTTTTAAGGTTATGAACACATGAAATCCTGACAACTCAGTTATTCATCAGTGTGAAAGCTTACTCGAATGTATCAAATGTATGGGAAGGCTAAATGGATACATCAGCCGTGATTGGAGCAGAATATTCTTTCTTGTTCATTTATTTATTTAAGAGGATTAAAGAGAATCTGAACAGCCATCTAGGGTTCCCAAAGGATTTTAGTAGTGGAGGGCAAGAAGGACCATTACAATGAAGTGATGAGATCTTTATCACAATTTGTTCTTGCATTAAGCTTAGGGCCTCATGATCACGCCATAATACATTCTTCCAAAGGAATGTCTAAACCCGAAGGGTGATTTATCACATTGCATGATGGTCCGTTTCACTGTTTAATTACCACATTTTTAACAATATGTACTCTTTTTTTCTACAGGGATTTTTTTTTTTTTTTTAACCTCCAAGTTTTCGACTGCGCTTGTTGATATTTTTATTTAAAAAAAGCACAGGACAAAGCCCCCCCCTGCCTCCGCCGTGCGAAGGTGGAGTAAAATTCCCCAGACTTCTGCTGCTGTCTGCGTTTGCTGAGCTCGGTGTAGAGATTCGGCCCGCGCCTGGGCACTGGACTCGGCGTAGCTGCTGAAGCGGAGGGTGAATGGCTGAATGTTAATTCAGCGTCTGGAGCAGATTGTGAAGCCCTCGCAGAGCTTTGTGCTCTGGTGCATGGCTGATACTCGGGCTGAGCAGACGTAGCTCAGATATGCCCGCTGAAGCTGTAAAATAATATATTCCAGTATTACAATCTCCTTTTGCTTGTGTGGACACACAGTTGCCCGTACATACACCTGTGGGATATGGAAAGTCCAAGTGGGTTAAGGGTGAGGCTTTTTTCTTCTTGGACTTGGGGGTGTTGGTGGATGAGAAGCTCAACATGAGCCAGCAATATGCGCTGGCAGCCCAGAAGCCCACCGGCATCCTGGGCTACATCCCCAGCAGCGTGGCCAGCAGGGCGAGGGGGGGGATTCTGCCCCTCTGCTGCGCTCTGGGGAGACCCCACCTGGAATATTGCATCCAGCTCTGGGGACCCCAACATAAGAAGGACATGGACCTGTTGGAGCGGGGCCAGAGGAGGTCCACGAAGATGATCCGAGGGGTGGAGCTCCTCTGCTGGGAGGACAGGCTGGGAGGGTTGGAGGGGTTCAGCCTGGAGAAGAGAAGGCTCCGGGGAGACATCATTGTGGCCTTCCAGTGCCTAAAGGGGCTCCAGGAGAGCTGGGGAGGGACTCTTCATCAGGGAGGGGAGTGACGGGACCAGGGGGAACGGTTTTAAACTGAAAGAGGGGAGACTCAGACTAGATATTGGGCAGAAATTCTTGACTGTGAGGGCGGTGAGCCCCTGGCGCAGGTTGCCCCGAGAAGCTGTGGCTGCCCCATCCCTGGAGGTGTTCAAGGCCAGGTTGGACGGGGCTTGGAGCAACCTGGGCTGGTGGGAGGTGTCCCTGCCCAGGGCAGGGGGGTGGGAACTGGATGATCTTCAAGGTCCCTTCCAACCCAAACCACTCTGTGATTTTTTTCATTATGTTTTTTCCTCTGAAGTAAGATTTGTCCTGGAAAATAACCCTCTGCTTCCTAGCTTAGTTAATACTGTGCTGTGGTCTTTCCCCTCTCAATGAAAGTTTTCTAAGTCCTCATATTGTAATAGAAGTTTTACAGCCACAGACGATGCCAGTTAGCAAAGCATTCACGTTTCCCTAGAAAATTGTGTTAAATTAGGCTCTGTGAAGGAGAGAAGAGCTGTGCTTATGCTTTCAATAATATATCTTCATCTTTGTAGTTGTTAACATAGTATTTGCTCAGTGATTTCAAGGAATTAATATTCTGAACTTTTAAAATGGATAAAATCCAGAGGGGAGAGTGGAATCAGAGGGTTGCTTCTGGTTAACGGGGATGAGAGTGCACTGGCATAGATTGGATGTCTGCTTAAATAACAAGGAGTGGACTCGCTAACCATCCCATTTCTTATGCTCATCTGTTCTTATTTTATTCTCCATAGTCTATCACAGCAATTATATATCACTGAACACTTGGAAATTAAATATATAAAGCCTTTCTTGGCAATTTCCAGTAGACTTGAACTTGTACAGCTGACCTGTTTTACATTTTACAAAGAATTTGGACTCACGTAGCCAAATTTCACGCAGTCGACCGGGGACTTGAATCGTCTGTGCGCCTCCTGAGTAAGTCGTTCCTGGGCAGCTGGGTCGGTGCCGGGCTCATTGTTCGTCCCTCCTGTTCTGGCAGGAATAGGGCTTTCTGAGTTCTTGTGCCGTCTGACTTCGACTACTTCAAATTTACTGCTGTTGTTGCTTTGGTTCAAGAAAGATTTCATTAATTCAGTGAAGGAGATTCCAGGGAAGACTTAAGATTTATCAATGTGTATTTCTTGGGTTTTTTTTTGTATTTTAGCCTGCACCGGTGTGTGCTGTGATTAGAGGCACCTGAACTTTTCCTTGGGACCATCAAGTAGCCCTGCAGCCGATACGTAAACTTCACGTTAGGTATGCAAACTCAGGGCAGCCATTCCAGTTTGCGGAGGAAAGACAACTTTCCACTTACAACAACTGCCTGCTGTGCAGGAGATAACCAGGGAGCTGGTTAAAATACATAGAGTTTCAGTCTTGTGAGAAATTTCCTCATCTTTGTATTTGCATTTGTTCTGTAGCAGAGTAAAACCAAATATTTTCAATATTTTCAATCAGCGTGAAATTCTTAAATATATTTTTGAGTATTTTCTCATTTGTTTTTTTTTGTCTAGGTTTTTAAACATTTAAATTAATATTATTGTTTCTTTTTTTTTTTTAGAATACAGAAGTGTTACTTGATGTGGCTTGTTAAAATAGATTATTTTAAAATAATTTAGAACAGCTGCTTTCTGGTGATTGAGTCATGTCATTTTCTAGATTAGAATCTCTTGTTTGTTTTGTAATGAAATGGTTTGACACTTGGAACAAGAAATTAAGATAAATACCATACCAACTAGAAGAGCAGGTGGTTTTTTCGGCATCCTTCTTATTCTAGGAAAGTGCCGTATTTCTTCTCCAGACATGTTTCTGTGCATTTATAAATTACTCCAGAGTTGGAAATTTCCATTTTCTTCTTGACAGTTTCTCAGTATCTGGTTCTCTGAAATTTCTCTTGCTTCGGTACTTTTAGTTTAAATCAAGGAGAGTGGCAACTTCTTACTGTCATACCTGAAAACCAACATATAAGTGATGTATTACAGCATCGTTTCTTTCTATAGGAGAAATCCCCTGAAACAGTGACATTGCGTACGCATAAATGCAGACGGTGTAGCACTTTTCAGAGAGTCCAGTGAGGAAATTCCAGCAGCTCCAGTAAGCGCAGATGATGCTGGCTAGGAGGGGTGTTGCCGCGGTGGATGGGGGGCGAGCGGCTGGAGCAGCGTGGCTGTGTGCGGGGCCGGCGGGAGCCACCGGCCGCACGGCGGGACCCACCGCTGGCAGGAGCCGCTGTCACCGGGGCTGGAGCGGCGGCAGCTTTAGCTCTGCGGGGAGAGAGAGAGGAATAGGCTGAGACAGAGCTCTCGTGTTAATCCACACCTGGGGTAGCGCTCATATCTAGGAAACAGCACTTATCTCGCTTGGAGGAGAAAAATTTGAGAATTTGCCTCCTGTTCTAACTAGAGTGCTGTTTGCAGGGCGACTCCATCTGTGCCACCTGTGGTTTTGCTGCTTAACCTTCAGCACTCGGCAATCACAGAAATCCATAGAATCCCTCAGCCACAAAGTGTTTGTGTGGAGGAGTGTTATAGCCCTCATTTTATACATGGCAAAACGGAGACTGGGAGAACATCGGCTTATTGTGGTCGTGCCGAAAGCCGTGAGCAGAGGTGGGCACACAGCCCGTAGGCTCTCCCGGCAGCGCCTGTACTTTCCTCACCACCACAGTCATTCAGAGCTCTGCTTGTGGGAAGCAGAGGAGAGCTCGAGACCACCTCTGATGCAAGCAATAAGCCGGTAACTGGCTGTATCTGCTCACGCAGTTGTGCTCACCAGTCCCTTCAATATTTCTCCTTACAGACTGGATAAACTGGACCACATGCACGATTTTGTACTATTGTTTTCCTATTCTCTGTGTTGCATCCAGGTACTTTTCATGTATTAAAGTTAAACGTCATGTTTTGGGGACAAGGATTGCTTTCTTTGAATGTCTGCACATCACCCGGTTTAATAGGAACTCTATTGGAATAGAGAGTCTACTGCAGTAACGATAATCTCGCAATTTGGCTATGCCACGAATCTCTCTTTACTGTAGTTTATATATCCTAGAAAAAGTTTTGGGAAATATTGAAGTGTGATTGGAGTGAGCAGTCTTTCTGAAAATGGACCCACACTGCAATCTCAAATCGTGGACAAACTCTCTCTCAAGTATAGTTTTCTCCTTCCCCCCTTCTTGTGAGTTGAACCCAGATTGTTTTAATGTCCCATGTACTCATATTTCCTGCTCTAGTCAAGAGGAAAAAGAAAGAGTGGTGTTTGTTTGGTTGTTTTTTTTAATCGGTGACTTTTTTTTCCTCTTGAAAGCTTTTCTAGCTCTATTTGCCTTAAGGGGATAGGGTTTTTTTAATGAAGAAAAATAACTCTCTTTGTAGTGATTTTAGAACTGGTGAAGGTAGCTGAATACATTCATTTATATGAAGATTAAGGACAAGTGCCTCTTCTAGTTGTATTTCTAGCCTTCCGTAGAATGTGCTTGAAAATACATCTCCCTGATTTTGCATCGGCTACAGCCTGGGCACCCTGTGAATGTGGCTTTCAGTGGCCCAGCAGTTAGGAAATTCCTTTTCTTTTTCCCCAACTCCTATTTTGCTGATTTCCCCCTTTGGAATTTTATAGAATTGCTATTCCTCTAGAAATTGATTTGCAAAGAGAGCAGACAGATTGCGTCGGTTCTTTCCTACCCAACAGATCAAATACGCTTTTCTTTCTAGATTTGGCTATGACCTTGCCTGGGTCATGTCTCTTTAAGTTAAGGGGTTTGATGCTCACCCTAACTCCGATGGTGTTTCCACACGGATTCCCTTGCCTTGAAGTACCTCGATGCAGTAAGAACTGTCAAAATATTGGCCCGTGCCGTGCTGTATCGCGTGGTCCCCACCTCACCGAAGGAAGAGGAGTGCGTGTCAAGATTTCTCCTCCCTGCATTTAATTTTTTTTTTTTTTTTTGCTTTAATGACCGTTGTGCTAAGATCTCCCTCTTTCTGAGGTTTCTGGCAAGTAATAAAAATTTAAAACCAGGTTGTAAATCCTGGAAAAAAATGAGTAGGTTTTCAATGAAATCACCTGCAAGCTGTTGAATTAGAATTCCTTTAAGAGTTCTGCTTTTGTTATTTCTTGCTGCTCTGTGGGCCTGGTGTCATTCACGGCCCTTTTCTGTTATGCTGCCTCGTCTCGGGTGTCAGCTCTGTCTACATTGTTCTTCTCTGTCCAAATAATTGGATTCACACGCTCGCACCCTTCTCTGGTGTCGTTAGCATCAGTCTCTGCCTCTTAGTTATCCTGTTATTATTAAAGCTCCCCTTTCTAAACATTGTATATTTATTTTTCCTCAAAACGCAACATTTTCCTCCTATCATAAAGCAAGCGACTTAAAAATTTTCAAAGGCTCTTCCAGCAAAGCTGGGAATTAGATTCTTGCGGAGTCCTTCATAAAAAATTGAAGACTTCGTGTATTAACATACATTGATTTATTCATAGTGTTTCATTACAAATAAGCGAGGATCTCATAATATCAGGAAAGGTTAGGAGAGCAGTGGAGCACGTTATATTATATTGACAGCTCAGTTGAAATTGAGCTGCCTTTGGATTGAATTTGGAACGCAGGCAAGGAATCGGCTGGTAAATAAGTCATGAGTTGTACTTGCGAGTGTCTGTATATCAACAGGGTTGCCATGGGTGAGCGTAAGGGAGCTCCAGCAGAATTTCAAAGGTGTGCTTTCAGCTTGGATTCCTCTAAAGGTGTGTTAGCACCGGCAGCGGGCTGTATCCATGAACGGCTCTCCAGGTCCGGAACCCCGCTGACTTATTCTCTGAGGCGAAAGGCGGGCAGGGTACCACGTGTAAACCTGCCAACGGAGGCTGAAAACGGGGGGAGGGAGAGCATAGCAGAAGCTGGCTTACAAGCTCAGAGAAGAGAAGGGCTCTTGTATAAAGACTTGACGATATTTATTTCATTTGAACGTGCCGTTTCATTTCAACATTTCATTTCATTTCCTCTTTAGCACAGGAAAAGAATTCCGAACCCATTGCTATCAGTAAAAGGCTCCCGTTGTTTTCAGCAGCCTTTTGAGAAGACCGTGTGCCAGAAGGGGAAAATAAGCTGATGGAAAATGTATCCGTGTTTGCACCAAAAGCTTTGATGTGCTGGGGGGGGAATTGTGTGGGAAATTCTCATGAAAATTCTGCGCTCTGGTTTGGCTGCAGAAGTTCTGAAACTCAGAACAAAAAGCAATTGTTTGTGTCTTTTGTTGTAAATCAGCACACGCTGAGGTTTTAGTGGAGAGAAGAAATTAGGTTTTTTTCCTAAGTAAAGTGTTGGAAAAATTGTCGTGTTTGTTTGCCAGCATCCAAATACAAGACCGCTCGCTAGAAATACTGAGATGATACCTGTCCTTGTATTTTCAGTGTCTCGTCTCAAGAGATGGCGAAGTGGGGGAGCAGAGAACGGCCGGGTGCAGAAGGCCCCTTGTCACCTTACGTCCCTTGTTCTTCATTTGCAGATTACGTACAAGGCCGTTGGGTCTCTGGATCCCAGTGCTGACCTGTCCAGCCAAAGGGGGAAAGTCTTCAAGCTAAGGAACGAAACACATCACCTCTTTGTAGGGTTGTACCCGGGGACCACGTATTCGTTCACCATCAAAGCCAGCACAGTGAAGGGCTTTGGGCCACCCATCACAACGCGGATCGCAACAAAGATCTCAGGTACTGCTTTGGAGAAGAAGAAAAAAGAACGTTATAGGGCTTTGTTCTTTAGAGCTGCAGCTGATGCATAAAACAATAAAAAGGTATTCAGCTTAGTGTCTCCACAGGTTCCATGGGGCAGATTTTTAAAGCGGCCACAATCCAGTATCTGTGTGTGTTTGGGTTACAAATGCAGCGGTTAATTTGCGGATATCTTGAATATCCATTAATATCTTTCTGGAGCATTTTAAATGAGACCCTTCATTAGTTCTACAAATGAACTATCCCTATATTAATTGTTGGTATTATCTGTGTGGCTGGGGAAGCTCCTTCAACGTGGCTTTTATTTTCAGATTGCACCAAAATGGATGTAATGAAGTAATTGAATTAATAGTGCAAGGAGGCTAAAAATAATGGAGGAAAGCTGTTTTTATGTTTTCTTTCTGAAAAAAGAAGAGCAGAGGGAGGGCACAAGGTAGGCAGACAAGTATATGAAAGGCACTAAAATCAGGAGGCATTGCAAAGAGAAGGTGTATGTGTCTCTAGAATAAAAGGGAAACTTAGACTAACTCTCAGGAAAAAAGATGGATAAAGGGATGGTAGAGGTGATATTGGGCAGACGTATGTAGAATTTAATTTTGACGTTTAATTGCTAGCACTAAAATAGGTTTTCTAACACAGTTTAAAACTGTAATTTTTTGGAATATTTTAACTGGGTGGGTTTTTTTTTTTGTTTGTTTTTTTTCAGAAACCCCAAAATAAAACATTTGAGACGTTCAGGACACTTGTAATGCTTGAAATTGTGGCTGGGTGCCGTAGAAAATAGTGCACAACAGTGCATATTTTCCATTGCCCTATTTCAAGATTGGTTAATAAAAGCAAGTTGTTAGCAGTTAAGTGAGAGTGTAAATTTTAAAGGGGCAAAATGCGTCTGTTCCCTCCACTAACCGTCAGCAGGGTGTGAACCCTTAACATTTAGTGCAAAAGCCCGTCCGTGTCTCAGCCACTTGAAGTAAAGCCATTAACTGTCGTAACAGCTCCCACGGACCGTTAGGGTTTATGTGGCCCGGTTGGGAAGGGAAGGCACGGCATGCCCTCGATTCACTCGTGACCAAAGAAATAAAAGAGCACAGTAATGGCCGTGCTTTTTCCCTCTGATCCAGTTTCTTTGCATTTTATTATTCAGCGACTGCTCAAACTGTGTTAGAAGCCTGCATGATTATTAACTGTAGGCACGCTGAGCTTGGTTTATCATCTTCTGGTTTTTTCCATCTTCCAAACACCTGGTTCGCAATAGGTGGGCACAGACCCCATGCAGGCCCTAGGGTAGTCTCTGACATTAGATTATCTCATTGCGCGGGCAGTCCTCTGCATGTAATTTGGAAATTACTGTTAAACTTGCTCTAAGAAGCCACGCCAAGGTTAGTAGGGAGAACAAAGATTTTTGCATTGACAAGAATGTCCTTGTAAGACTGTATATATTTTAAAATGAAAAGACACCTATGCTGTAGACGTGTGTGGGTGTATATATTTATGTGGGTGGACACATTTGTTTATATCTTAATCACAGTTAAATGGCAGAATTCCTGAGGACTTCTCTTTGGACAGAACAGGGATCTTGCAAAATAGGCATTAAATTGATGAGCAGTGATTTTAGAGAGATCGCTGCCAATTGTGGTTTTATTTTATTGAAGGTACTACACAACTGTTCCGTCTTGACCGCGCAAGAAAACTACTATATCTCAGTTCAGTGTCTTGTGACTGATACAGACGGTGACTGCTGAATTATCCTCTACCATTAGCTGCTTCAAAGCAGGATGATGGAGCCTGTGAAGGCAGAGCCCAGCCCGTTTCTGGTGTCCAACCCGGCCTTGCAACCTCTCGGTCGTACCGCGTCGTGCTCTAACACCATCCCCTCTGGCCGCGGCGGGTGCTGAACAGTCCTTGCTGTGGCATCTCCAGCAGCTACAGTCATCTCTGGTATAGAAGGCCACTGGTGACGTGCACTTCTTTAAACGACTCGCGCTGCTTCCTCTTAACGCAGAGCGCCTTTTTGCCCATTCAGGAATTGGCATTCCTTCTGAAGTCATTGCCAGCTTATTGACAGGGAAGTCAGTGGCTGAGCTGATAAAAGCAACCACCATTCTTGACAGTTTTCAGGAATTTAGATAAAACTCCTGATTGTAAACAGGATTACAGTGGAAATCACTGTGAGAGGATTAAATATGGGACTCCCCACAATGCAACTCGCCCTTGTGAGTTACAGGTGCACTACTCGCGTGAATTCTTCTCTTTGCTTTATACTTTAAAAATATTTCACCAAAACTTGCGAATAAATTTGATGCTTCTCTGATCTCGTGATCTCTTCAGTTCTCCCCCAGTAACAATCGTCCTAAACAGACATCTGCACTGGGGAAGGAAGAAGTAATGTAGTAAGTAAAATATGTTTCCTGAGGAAAGCCATCCTACTTTCATGGAATGATCCTAATAGAAGATAAAAAAGCAGAAATAGAAACTAGGCTCTGGCTAAACGTGACTATTCAGTGGTTTTCCGTATTGCTTTGGGGAACGTGTCAGCGGAGCGATGGGGATACGAAGGCTGGGTGCTGCCCCAGTACGCCACTGGGAGCCGTGCAGCCGCCTCTTGATTCAACATCACTGAAGCACTGGGGTAAAATGTCATGTGTTTGAGTGCTAAAACAACCTGTCTCACTTGCGCTCCTCTCTTTTCATCTTTCGTGCTTTATAACACACCTTAATCAAGGAAACACGGCTTAAGTCTGTATATTAAAAACCGTAAGGTGTGGGAGTTCTAATCCAATGGCCAGACCAGTGAGCAGGAGCCCGGTTTCCTCGGCGCTGTTCTTTGCTCTGCCACCGATTTACTCATCCTGAGTGGTCTTCTATAATGGCCGTGCAGTTTTCTTTCTTCACCCTTAAAATTGAAGGAATGATCCCATCTCAGAGGATTACTAAGTCTTAAAAATTCAAGACAGCATTTTCAAAGCCAACCTGGAGATTTGGGTGTCTGATTCCTGTTTAATTTTAATAGGAAAAGAGTGTACAAATATTTAAGCCATTTTGACAATTTCGGTCACAACATTGGGAAGTATTTTGATGTTTCACTTGAGAAATGTTAAATGGTCTCCAAGAAATGTTAATATTACGTTGCCATCACTACCAAAGGCAGGAACTGGTATATAACTAGCGTGTTGCTCTTTGTTCTGCTGTAGCACCGTCGATGCCGGAATACGACACGGACTCCCCCCTGAACGAGACCGACACCACCATCACCGTTATGCTGAAGCCCGCGCAGTCCCGGGGAGCACCTGTCAGGTTGGTGTGCTGTCGTCTTTTTTTCACAGTTCTCCCCTCCTTCCTCCCCAGGCTTCCCTCGCGCACGCCTCTCTCATTCTCGTCTGATAATGCAGCTGCTGAAAGCGAGTGCTGACTGAAAGGCCGACTCTGCTGTTGATTCTGCCTTTCACAGTCTCCTTTTATAAACGCCTCAACCTACTTGCCTCCCGCTGTTAACCTCCGGGAAGGATTACTGATAGCCTCGCACGGGGTTATTACCCTTTCAGCATCGCTTCAGATGTCTCTGCAGCACCGGCGTTTCAGTACGTGCAGCTGTGTACTGCCGCGTTGGGAGTTCGGCATCACCCCGCAAAGGTCCGGCCTCCCTCTCCCGCCCTCGCTTCCGTGATGGACAAGGCCTTTTTTGTAACTGTCCTATGAATATCCCAACTATCTTTAATGCTTGCACTTGCGTTTGTTCAGGTTGCGGATCTAACTGCGCCCCTCACATCTGCATGTTGCACTCCAGCTGTTGCTCCTGCCTGGGTGCAGAGTGGAGTAGCCATCTGGTTCAGAAAAGATGAACTCAGGTTTAAGGGAGGCTTTTCCAGCTGTAGGCAAGCGGTTTCCCCTGGCAGAGTCGAGGATTTAGGAGCAGGGAGCTGCACAGGCCCCTGGGGAACAGAGCTTGCAGAAGACATTTCTGGCTGTCCCCGAGCGGGGTCCCGTTCTGACTGATGAGATGCAGAAATGGGACGCGCGACTGCGGATCGCTCCCCGACTGTGGGAACACAGCTTTACAGAGCTCTGTGCTTCATTGCTCTCTTCCGCCTAGGTGAATTTGTACGTGGTGAAAGGCACCGGCGCAGACGACCAAACGTCCCTTCTGAGCCGGCACTGCCTTATCTGTCGCGGGCAGAAGTGCCAGTGCCAGCTGGGCGTTCGTCCCGCCAGGCGCCTCCGCCGAGAGCAGGAATTAGGATCGCTTATGATCAAAACACTGGGTACTGCTTCGCAGGGGTGGCCGGCAGCCGTTACCTCCCCGTAGGCTCTTCAGGCTTTCACCTCCGGTTTTCACTAGAGACTTTTGCAATTTTTCCTATGGGTGGTGTTTTAAAAAGCCGTAGTCCCTCCTTTCCCAAGCGACTTGTGTTTCTGCACCCCACTGGCAGGATCGTAGTGCTTTTCTAGGATGTCCCACTAAGTACTCAGAACCAAATTGCTCAGATGTAAACTACTTGATTTCATGAAATCAGTCGTATCAGTTGGCGGTCCGCCCCGTGTCACAGCTTTCCCCCAATTGATACTTTCAAGCAAAAAAATCTGCTCTTTAAGACTTAGCACCATCCCTTTTCTAGTTTTTCTGAGTAATGTGTTTTAAAGTTTCCCTTTCAATCTCTGGTACTCCATATGAGGGAATTTAGGAGCCTATTTTCTGAGTCCTTTAGGGATGTTTTTCCGCTGGAAAAGAGCAGTAAAATCACACAGCTCTGTTTGGTTTTATTTCTTTATATGGGGGAACATTCCTGTATCTCGTTTTACCACCTGCTGTCTTAAGAGTGTTGCTATTTTGTCTTTTTATTGAAATGTCTTGTGATTTTTCTCAAAGACAATTTACTATACTTTAACTGCATTCAGTGAATAATGTCTTTTCCAGCAAATTGCATCTGTTATAAAAATTTGGTAGAGATTTTTATAAATTTTCTCTCTGATTTCTTTAATTACATTGTAGCCTATTATACACACATTTGCAGAGAATGCAATATTTACATGCCCCATCTAAGCGATAAGATTACTTCTCTAATGCGCAGATTTCATTGACTTAGGCGTGCGTATGAAAACCAGAATGGACAGGAACTGGGAGGGGAGGGGAGGGGGGGGGACAGAGAAAGGGGATCTTGGGGAGAATTTTAGCTTTATATTAACCACGACAGCCTCAGAATGTGTGAATGCCTTTCCCTGTCTAGCCATATAGACTGTTCTTAGTCTACCCTCAGCAAATCCGGTTACTTCAACCTTAGATTTTCCCAACCTCTTCCCTTTTCTTTCAGTCTGTTCTGCACACTCTCCAGTTTGTGTCAATTCTCCCCAAAAAAACATGTCCAAAAGCAGGTAGCGCTCCCTCAGAGGCCTCAACAGCACCCAGGGGATTAGGAGAAGAGCATACTGTGAACTGCTTGTGACACTCGTAACACATAAGAATGAGGTTTCTTCCCCCTCAGTGTTCTTTTCGTATTCAAGCTGAGATTCAATATATCCTCTTTGTTGTTGTCTGGTTAGTTTTTCTACCTTTTCTTTGTGTGTGTTTTATTTGTCCTTCACAAGTACAGTATTTTCCATTCATCTTTATTAAATATGATAAAATTGATTTTCAAAATGCTTTAAAATTCTGATACAGACTTAAATGACTTAGAGCTCCTCTTAGTCTGATGCCATCCTCTGTTCAGTTACACGAAGCATTAGTGAAAACACAGATTCGAGACAAATGCCTGCGAAACCTCCCTGTGCAGCAGCGAGCCGGTGTGGAGCTCCCTGGAGGGGATCCTGTATGATCACAGAACCATAGAATGGTTTGGTTGGAAGGGACCTTGAAGATCATCCAGTCCCACCCCCCCTGCCCTGGGCAGGGACACCTCCCCCCAGCCCAGGTTGCTCCCAGCCCCGTCCAACCTGGCCTTGAACACCTCCAGGGATGGGGCAGCCACAGCTTCTCGGGGCAACCTGCGCCAGGGGCTCACCTCCCTCACAGTCAAGAATTTCTGCCTAATATCTCATCTAAATCTCCCCTCTTCCAGTTTGAAGCCATTCCCCCTCATCCTATCACTACCTGCCCTTGTAGAAAGTCCCTCCCCAGCTCTCCTGTAGCCCCTTTAGGCACTGGAAGGCCACGATGATGTCTCCCTGGAGCCTTCTCTTCTCCAGGCTGAACCCCCCCACCTCTCTCAGCCTCTCCTCCCAGCAGAGGGGCTCCAGCCCTCGCAGCATCTTCATGGCCTCCTCTGGAGCTGCTCCAATAGGTCCATGTCTTTCCCATGTTGGGGTCCCCAGAGCTGGAGGCAGTACTCCAGGTGGGGTCTCAGCATGCTTATAGGGATGCCTCTTCTGCCCTCCCTTGTAGCCATGACTATGCTTTCCTAGATCCCTTCCATTTTGCGCGCTGACCTTTTGTATCCCAGCCTGCCTGAGATGATTCTGAAAAGGTACTTGAAAGTGGTCTGAAATAGATTTTCCTCACACCTTCTTGTAAAACCTCTGATACTGAAATCTTTCGCTATGCAGGAATAGGTTGACCCGTCATCTCTTCAACCTGACAGTTCTCCAGGCAGCCAGCTTCTGCTCTGCAGTGCCCTGGGTTTTTATTATAGTCCTCCCAAACTGTGAAGCTGAAAAAAAACCTGACTATACAATAATTATTCTTAATATTTCCTCTTATATACTGGGGATGGTGAGTTGGAGTACGTGTGGAGGTGTGATTATGAACTAGTATCTATACTTAAGATTGTTATGTGACTCCGTGTTATTTCATTCTGCTGTAGGCTGAGCAGCGTACAGATGGAGTATGGTCCACAAGATCATTTTTAGAGTAATATCGCAGAATATTTCAAATAAGATTCATTGTATTTCCGTTCATCTGGAATGCAGGTACACCAAATCCAAAGTCACTTTCAACATTAAGACATTTCTGATGTTCCCCAGTGCTCGTGATAAATAACTTAAATGAGGTTGTTTGTAAAACTAACGATCGTGAACTCGGCTTTGTTAACGATCTATAGATAACAGTGAAGACACTTTCATATGAACTAATAGAAATAATATAAACTTAGATACTCTTTCATCTGTTTTGTCCTGTTGCCAAAAGAAAGGTGAAACAGTAGCAGGCATAAATATTCTCCCTTGTGGCACAGGCATTTCGTTCTTGCCTTTATTTTCCATGGCGTAACCTGCAGAGCTTGACTCCACGTTGCCCTTTAAAAATAACTTTTAGGTGTTCTTATATCAATCTAAAGCCCATGAATGGTGCTATGATTGATTTGCCGAAGAGTGACATTCATCTATAATAGATTCAGAAGAGGAAAGAAGAATGCAAGTGTTCCCAATCTTTCCTCCTCAACTCTTCCCTGAAAATCTCCAGTGTGATTTTGAAGGTAATTCCGCCTTTGAATCTGTTATTGTCAGGAGGGCTGAGTCAGTCCTTCATAGATTATTCACATATGACATCTTTAGACCTCTATTTGAGAATTTATATCCCATTCACTGCTTGAAAATACCACTGTGAAGGATTTTATCTACATGGCATGTCCACTGGGCTGGTTTTTGTGTGTTGGGTACTTGAAAGTCCATCTGGTTTATTAACATGCGGTTGGTTCTATCAGTCTACCTATACTACTATTAGGGAGAAAATCAAATTTCCAGAGCATGTATTAGTTTTGAGGTTTCAGAGTTTAAATAAATGTTCCCCTTAGGTGTGATTGCCTTGTAGATAACGCTGCTCTGTGTATTGGAGCTGTAGGACACTGTAGAAGGGTGTCAGAGAAGAGTCTGCAATTATTTTGGGGGGGGTTCAGACAGTGGAAAAAGGGAGATTTAATCTCTCTGTCTTCCTTCAGTTCTCTGAGGTGGATCAGTAAATGTGTCTGTGATGTTCTTTTGTGTGTCTGCCGAAACGTGGGCACAGGACGGTCTTAGGCGCCTGACCCCGTACCGTGCTAACGAACAGCAGTATTAGAACAAAGGTGTTCAATCTTTGCGCTTACCTTTATGCATATATATAGGGTTTTCTGGGGGGAAGGTATATATATTTTCTATATATATAAATATATATATGCAGTGTAAGTAGCATGTGTAAGTGGTTCTGGAGAAATATATTCAGGGAGGAGTCATTTATTGTGTATGCATGCGATGGTCGGATACTTGTAATCACTTTGATGGTGAGGAAGGATGGGTTAGTTTATTAATATACATCTTAAAGAAAATAAGTAAATCTAAATAGGAGAACAGGAGTTTAAATATTTTAAATTTATTTAGAAGTACTGAGCAAAGGTGAAACAAATATTTTCATATCAACAGCCAGCCAGTAGGAGAAATTAATTTATGTGGACCGAGCCCCGTGTTACTCTTGAGTATTATCATCTGTTCTTGGGCTCCCAAGCATGAAATAAAGGAAATATTTTTGGTCTACATGATGCTAAACAAATTAAGATGAAGCCGTTGTAGCATTATTTAACAGCACACTTAAGAACAGTGTTTTTTTCAGGTTTTATGCTTAAGCTGTTCTCCAAGCGAAGAATCCCGTGCGATGTGTCTGTGTACTTATGTATTCCTACATATAATACCAAATGGAAATTTCCCTTGATGAAGGGGAATGGTATCGCTTCCGTTTTATGTTGGAGAACTGAGACTTCAGCTAGAAAAAACTTCCCTTCTGTTTCAGTCTGCAACAAAAGAGAAATTAAGAATCTCCGGAGCCATAGGTTATAACTTTAACCTCTAGATAATTCTTTCTTTTCTTGTGTTTTCAGGCATCACCTGTTCCTCCTGAGCTTACCTTTCCCCTATCCCTCCCACCAGCACCCTCATTTTGATTTTGGTTTTAAAGCGCAGTAGTTCTTTCCGTCCCTATGAAGGCGGGGCCTGCAAGCCGAGTGCCCTTGGTTCTGCGGTGGAGGAGGAATGAGACAAGAAGCTTATAAACTTGCAAAATTTGCCGGGGTTTTTGTTTGTTTTACAGCTGGCGGCTTTGGTGCCTAGATCTCCGTAGCCGGAGCCATGCTCTTCAGCTCGCCGCTTTGCAGCTTCTTAGCGGCGTCACGTGAGCTCGCCTCAGGCATTTATGTTGATAATTAATTCATTAATGCCAAGAAAGGGTGGCGATTTCTTGTTCTTAAAACTCCCACGCAGCGTACCTTGTGCTTGAAAATAACGGCTGGAGTCAAGGATCAGTGGAACAATAAAAAAAGGTTCTAATGTTGAAAGCCCCGGGGAGCATAACAAATTATCGTGCCCTTGGTAATTCCGAAAGTTCAGTTGCCCTGACGGGCATGTTATAAATACCTGGAAAATAAAACTCCCGGCCCGCTTTTTCTAAACTCATTTTCAAACATATGCATCACGTGGCTCGGTTGATTGAATACAGGGCAAACAGTCATCGCATTAGATCTTTTAATTTTGTAGTATCTAATGAGGAATGAGATTATCAATTTAGGCTTCTGATATTATAAGCCTAATTATCTGTATTAATTAACATCTCCTATAATATACCTCAGGGATATTGTTCTGAAATCATTCAAGCTGGGCTTCTCCTGCATGGCATTCTGCCTTTAATTTAGGCAAGAGTTTGAGGGTAAATGAGCAAGTTTCTTTCCTCTTGAAGATGAACAGATCTGCTTTTTCCTTGACTGTGTGTGAATGTGAGAGAGAGAATGAAAACGAGAATTTGGGTGGAATCGCGGCAGCTGCGTAGGTCAGCGTGATGTTTATTATGCCAAAAAGGGTATTATATAAAAAGGGTATTATAAAGGGTATTACTATACCAAATAGAGTTGCAGATTTATAATAAGCGTTTCCAGGCTTGACCTCCTCAGTGTGCCTAAACCCCCTGGTGAGCCGGCCAGAGCACTGCAAGCTGAGCGTGCGTTTCCATTTCAGCTGGAGTCATTGAGCGGGGGGTTTAGATCACACGGGGTGACTTCAGCCGTGCTTGAAGTTGTCCCAGATCTTAGAAGCGCTTTGCCTGCTGTATCAGGAGAGGAGCGTAATGGAGATGTATAGGGATGCTTCAGGATGCGAAGCAACAACCGTAAGTATCAGGAAGGAATACTTAGTCTTTTGTGTAGCGTGACATAATTAGTTGAATTGATGTTTCAAGGTTTTTTTCGTTCCTCCTGAAGAGTCGGGTGGAAAAAGTGAGGATAAGGGGCATTTTGTGTCAGTTGTCTCACCTGGTACAGGAAATGCGTTTTCTTACTGGATCAGCGTATTGTTCATCTGAGAATACTGTCCCTTAAAAGGTCATAAAACGGCCTCTGCCCACTTCTCAGCCGTCAGGAACGTAGCCGTTCTCTGAGCCTGGGTGACCTGCTGGGTCTTACTAACGGTTCCACAGAGAGCTTGGGCAGTAGACAGAAATGGGAGAGGAAAGCCATAAAATTTGCATATATTTTAATGATAATATTTTAACAATCAAATTACACGTAGACACAATTCTTTTGTGTCGAGCAGCGTTTTATTAGCTCTACAGTGAAGTTTTTGCTAACACTTTTTAGTTTTAGGAAGGCCTGAGGTTGCTGAGAGTGGGGGAATGAATGTTTTTGAATAGATCTTTTATGCTGCCCATGTAAACTGTCAGATTAAATTCCAGCAATCAAAAGGTTAATGAAGTCTGAACTTTAAGCTGAGAATTACAAATTGATGGCCATTTTCTCACGTCAAGCTGTCAACCGGTAGAAAATACCCATGGCTGCCAGGTTGAAGGTCTCTTTTTCCAAGACATTTCTTCACTTCGCAGAGCCGATGCGCCCCTTCCTTGTTATCACAGAATAAATGGATAATAGCAAACCGCATAAAAGATTTTAAAAATTAGAAACTCTGAATTTCTTGAGGCGTGCTGCCCGGCCTCCTTGTGCCCGTGAGAGCCCTTGGATCAGACCTTCGGTGGGATGAACTGAGCCTGACCACAGCTCCTGAGGGTCGGAGCAGCCCACGGGAAGGAGCGTGGCTCTTTTTGCGGACCGCAGAGGATGATTTACCTAATGGAAGCAGCTCCTTAAGGTCCTTAAAATGAGATGGGATGAGTCTGGGCTCAAGTCCCCGGCAGACGTCCTCCCGCAGAAGCAGGGCATGAGCTTTATCCAGCCGGCAGCCCCTCCCTCTACCGGGAGGGAGGATGAGGAGTTCAGCGGGCAAGCGGGCTCTTTGCCGTTGCGTGTGGCAGGCAGTGGTTGGGCTAGCAGGTGCCCCTCAATGCGTCTGTAATAACAGAAAAACGCAATAAAAGGGGAGATGAGTAAGCTCTGCTTTGCTGTTGCAGACTAAGGCATTTCAGGATTTAATTATACTACAGGTATATAAATTCCGGAAACATGTTAATGCTCCCGTGATTAAAATTATAGAGGGCCTAATTGAAAAAGCATAAACCGAATTGAAGAATTCCTAATTATAGTTTGCTTTGAGGTGTTAATTTCCTCCATAATGAATGCATAATTTCTTGGAACTAGAAAAGGGGGTTGCTGCACGAGTGCGTGGGCTGCAGATGGAATGAAGGGATTATCATAAATGCAGCCAGACAATTCGGAAGAATAAACCTCTGCAGCCATGATGCTTTTCTGCCTCTATAATTTCAGTTCTCCTTGCACAGCGCTTTTCCAAAGCAAAAGGCAGAGCTGAGGAATTTGCTTACTGTGCAAAAGGAAGGGGGAATAGGACTGGTTTAATTAAAAGTGGTCCTGGTGCAAAAGAGGAAGGCCAGGAGAGAGGCAGAGCGTGCGGTAGTTTTGGTGGGAAGGTCAAACAGCGCAACAGAAGAGCAGGGAATGCTCGCTTCCCTCGGCGCCCACCTCGACAGATCCCTGATGTAACTGCGGGAGCTGATGTTGATGCAGGGTGATTTTTTTTTTTTTTTTTTTTTTTCTGCTGAGGGGTACACCCTATATTCCATGTTTACTCTTGCATCAAAAACGTGCTTCGCTTTGAAGGGAGTTGGTGAATTCGTGAATTGTCAGATACAAACTCCCGATGTTTAAATCTGCCCCATTCCCGCTATAGGGGAGTTAAACGTTGTTTGCAGATGATTACAGAGCAGCTGTGAGTCGATGCAGAGAAGTCCTTGCCCTTGGGACTTTCCTTCTCCCCTTTCTCCAGCCCCAATTTTCCTTCGTTCCGGGGCAGGAGATGTTATACTGAAGGTACCACTTAAGACCTCTCTCTGGTGTCAGAAGCATGATCTCTTTGCACTTTCTAAAAAGCACAAAGTGTCCAGAAAAGGTGGAAAGTATCTGGCTGATACTCCTGCAGCTTCAGGTGCTGAAAATCTGTATTATCCTTACCCAGGAGAGCTCATTTTTTCTCCTGTACGTTGATGATATAGCTGTGAGTAGACTGTTACATGGCCATATGGGCTCTGTCTAGTAATGAAGTTTCTCCTGAGGTTAGAAACAGAGCAGGCTCCTCCTATTTTTCTTGTGTTTTTCTTAGCCTTTTAGTTAAAAAAAAAAAACAAAAACAACCCCCCCAAAAAACCCAAACAAAACCAGGCACACACAAACCCAATAAAAATATTTTTGAAGTTTTCTCTTTTAAAAAAGACATCAGATTCGTATGTGTGAGTTGTCCCTCCCCGGTCTGGTAGCTATGGTTGTGCAAACGGGAGAGAAAGCTTTGGAATCTGGACTAGGTTATTTCTGCATCCAAATGGACCTCATTTCATGGAAGCCATTGGAAATATACAAATTAATTCTGATTGAGAATATGTGCAAATGTACCCATCCCTTTGTCCAAGGCACTGCTGTTATGAAGGACATGGCAGGAGGCGCTGGGCAGTGCCAGCAAGGGTGTGCCATAGTCTCTCCTCACCCTGCAGCTTGTTCAAGGTCCGCTTTGGCTCTTCTTCTCCTCGAAACTTCCTTCTGGTCTTAAACCAGTGACCGCTGAGGGTGGTGACAAGACCTTAGTCAGCGATGCCCGTTTAATGCTGAGCGACATTAACGCATAAGGGGTTGGGTTTTTTTGGTAGATCAAACAGATGGGCAGGTGGCGCAGGAGGGAAAAAACACCTCCAAAGCCACTACCTCTCGCTCCTGTTGCAGTGAAAGCCGTATCTGTCAGCGCTCATTATCTTTAATCTGCCAGCACAAAATAACATTGAACTGGAGTGATAGGGACTGGGCCTCTTCCACTGGGGAACAGCAGCTATTATGTCTAATCTGTGTTGCGAGCCAGGTCAGGCTTATGGAGATGGTTGAGATAATGGAACGCACAGCTTTGAAATGCCCTCTGGTTCTTTATTATTTTTTTTTTCTTTTTTAATTTTTATTTCCAAGAAGATTAAACTGAGAGAATTTAAAGCATTTAAAGGAACGCTGCATATATAATACAAGTAAATAGATGCAGTAGCAGTGTTCTGGTGGTCTGGGGACGGAAAGGAGGCAATATTGGGAGTACGGACAGCATCGTTTATTAGAGCGAATGATACAGCTGGGGAAAATGGGCTTTTAAGCACACAAATCCTTCTTTGGGGGCAGTAAATACTGACTGTCAATACAGCTGCCTTTTTGACAACCGCTTAAGTTCAGCGCATGTTACCACGTTTCTGTTTGCTGTGCACAGACTCTGCGGCGATGATTAGACTTGCTCAGGGCTGTATGGGAATAATTGAATTTTTAGATTTCTTTCAATGCCTGTCCCCTCCCTTGGAAAGACATGGTCGTTGTTCCACTCCCCGTTACTCTTCTACAAGTGACTGTTATGAGGTTGGAGGGACTGTTTTTAATATATGTGTTTATAGATGCACATGTATGTGTACACACACAGGTATTTGGATACGCACACGCACACAGCTGTGTATTTAAACCACGATTATACCTGCCTGTTGGCACAACGTCCTTCCTGGTGTTCGTGGAAGTTTGACAAGCTGTTGTGTCTTTTGTGTGGTGCAGTTTTAAGAAAGAGGGTCTCCCGAACACCGCTCTTTCCCAGCGCTGTCTGCTCCTCCTTCATCTCTGCAGGTCACATCTCCAGGGGTGCCCAGCAGCAGCATTTTTTTTATCGTTTTGCCTTTTTGAAAGGTTTTGTAGGATTAGCACGTGTTCAGGCTGGAAGCTCCAGACTCCATTGGACAGGACGTGATGGCTGGTGGGTGGAAGTGGGGGTATTGGACAAGAATGTGGGGATTTGTTTACGTGCAACTGATGCTGTGTGATGCCGGGGAAGTCACTCACTGCACTTTCTCCGTGCCACTGTTTATACATCTGCAATGACGGCTTAATTATATATTGCATCTCAGAGGTCTGTCAGGATGAAAGCCTACCCACCTAGGGGCTGAGGCTGTCTAATTTTACATTTGTTGTTACGTTATCACTTCTTTTTTACCAAAAAAAAAACCAAACACCTGAACCAAACCCACCACCATCAACCAACCGAACAAAAAAACCCCACTACTTTCTAATAGATTTTTCAGTTTTCAGTCCATTGTGGGAGTTCTATGTGATGCCGCACTATGACTGCAAAGAAATTTCAGGCAAAGTTTTGTGGCCAAAGATAGCATTTCATACAGTGATGTTGGCAGGATGCTTTTCTACGAATATAAATACAAACATTTTGTTTGGTTTTGCCTATTTTTCTTTTAAGCTTGACACAGTGCACAATTCCTTAAGTAGGTGCCACCACCCGTCCCACAGGTAGCTTCTCATACCTACTGGTACTGACTGGGGAGAATATGGGACCATATCACTTTTCTATAGAGGGAGAATGAAGTCCTTAAACTTTCTTACTTTTTCTGGCTCCGATTTCAATCACTATAGAAATTTAACAAAGCTTGAAATTTTAGCGATGAAGGAATGCCCATGTGAAAACTGACTCCAAATAGTGTTATCCAAGTGTGAAATCACTACCCTTTGTTTCATGAATTTCAGGGTACAACATGCCTTGGTAGTAAATCTAGACAACTGGATATGAGAGTAGAAGAAAATGTGAAGAGACTCTCTTATCAGCCTTCTTGATTAAATGAATTACGTTATTATTGGCTCTGTCTCAGCAGGTTTTTTTCATAGCAATGGCAGTAATTACCATCTCTTCTTTCTATGCCGTTTTTACAAATTTGGCTGAATTTTTTGTTGGTATTCTTCAACTTCAGTGGATGTACTAGAAGAGTTGTTTAATTTAAATGGATGTTAAAAAGAACACACAAAAATAACTTCAAACTGAAGGATCTGGCGTGAATAACTTTGCAATATGAGAGACTATTTCCTCAAGTAGCGTCACTATTATAAGCTTTATTTTTGTGAATGCCTTGCAGATGCAAACAAGCTGATCTCTTTTAATGATTATATGATGATAGCGCAGCCCAATATTCAGAGTGGGCTAGTTTTTGAATCTCTGTAATAGCCAAGCATATTCCAAAAGGTGACATTGCAGAACAATCTCCTTTTTTTCATATTTTCTGCATTAAAATGTTTATTGAAAGCTAACCTTAACTTCAGCATATTGTATTCTGCATGGAGCTGTTCCAAAGCCTGATGGGAATAGTAGCGATCTTTAATTGATTTTAATGGGTTTCAAATCAGTTCTTAAATAGACAGAAAATTGCAGAATAGTACAGTGGGTCCTGTCTGTACATCCAAGGTGGCTGTGAAACTCGGTTCATTATGTTTTGTAGATTACTTTCGGAGCGTCTGATTAAAGGTGCTATTGAAGATATTAAGGGTGACATTTTAGAACACGGGAAGTAGGTAACTCAATTCTCAGGAATATATTGCCACCTGTTTGAGCCCAGAAAACTTTATGAATTTGGAAACTGTCCGCAGAGTCGATTCTGAATGCCTGAATGTGTGATTACAGGACTGCAGGAGGAGCCTGGGGAGGGAATACGCCCCGTTGTAGCCAGAGGACAGCGATGCTGTAGGTGCAGCGTATGCTTAGAACAGCGAGTGCCGGCGTCAGGCTTTGTGGCAGTTATCCATTTAGTTCTTCTAAATTTTAGTAGAATTTTTGTTATATAAATCTTTTGTAGAATTTCATGGGGTTTGGTTGAATTTTTTTCACATAAGCCCTTCTATGCAGGTTCACGGGAGGGCTGGAGGCACACTGTAAGAAGGAGCTTATCTGCTGTTTAATTTCACAGGGTTTTTTTAGAGTAAGCTCTATAGACTACTGATAGATTTTTATAGGATATTTCCAGTTTCCATCCCTATTACATTTCCTTAAATTTCCCATTATTTCGTTTCTTATTGCCTGTGTGGCAGAATTCAGGTTTTTATTTAGATACCTTTAAGAAAGGTGTTGTTGATGATGATCAACATCAACATCAACATGTTGATGATGTTGTTGATGCTACTTTTCTGTCTCGGTTTGCATCACCGAAATCAACTTGACCATAAAACAAACATATGCACATTCAACAGCTAATCGGAATTCTAAATGTGGGTGTCAGGCAACACATCAAACCCTCTCCGTCCCAGTATCCGGGGAGATGGCTCCATGCTGTCAGAATAAAGGCGATGAACCTTCATGGATAGAAACAAATATATTTAAGTTGGCTCAACCAGATTTAACAGGGCCATAAGTTAAATGGAAAACCAGATGATTAAAAAGCTAGTGTTAAGTTGTCTGTAGCTTGGATTCTGTGACTTAAGTGTTAACTTAAAAAAATGGGCTCTTAAAAAAAAAAAAAAAAAAGCTAGCTGGTATGAGGACTGCCATGTTTAAATAACATCCAGGGAAACGGGTCCGAGGGTGTATTTGCAGACCTGGTGTTTGATGCCTGAAGTTAGATCTGATTTCTGTAGTTTGTTACAGAGCTGTGCCGTAGGAGATCAGCGCTTGGTGTTTGAGGTCCCTGTGTGATGCTTGCCGAGGGTACGAACCGGTATGCTGACAACGCTCTCACCATCTTAAGAGCATCTTCTTAAAACATTTGCATTGCAAATAAGAGAAAAGCTGAATTGGTTATTGGCCCCTCTAATTACTGTACCATTGACTCTGTTCGTGTGCACCCAGTGCCTTTTATTCACCTCTGTGGAGCGTTAACTCTGGTGGGTTGGTCAGGTAGTATTTGGGTTTCGTGTCCGTGGGTTCGGATAGCCTTTTCAGAAGTGCTGAATCTGTTGATTCCGCAGAATAGGTGCAACAATGGAAATTCAATGTCCAGCTCCGTGTTGGCTGCTGCTTCCCACCTGCCTTCAGTCTGAGACGACACAGCTATTAGAAAATGCAAATCTTTTTTCCATCCTTACTTCATTTGTCCTTTTTGTCCTTCATTCTTTGAATTAAAATAACTGTTAATAAGGACACCTCTACCCTTTGGTAATATCTTATTTCCTGTAGCCTATCAAACAGTTATTCTGAAAGTAATGTGTTCATTGGAGCTAGGAATGAGAAGTTCCCTTTCTCTGTTGGGTGAACTGCAAAACCTACTCACAATAATCTGCTAAAAAAATGCACTGCAAGATCAAGTTGTACTAATTGCCACTTAGTTTTGTTCCCCAGGAGAAAATATTATTGGAAATAATGTATGGCTGATAATATATTTATGTGTTAAATATTAAAATTAAACAAAGACCTATGAAATCTTTATATGATACACTTAAGAAAATTTAGTACCAAAATTGGTCCAGAGGGAGTACTAAGCTGCAGAAGCATTGTTTCTTTTAAGCTTTAATAAGTCAGGTGAGGGGATCACTGTAGGGTTACAAAGAAATGATATTCCTTTTTATGCCCCACCATTATCAGGGGTAGAGTGAAGATTTCACCTTGTTGGTATGTACGGTGTCAGGACAGCAAAGTGCACAGACCAGATGTTAAATGCTTTATGGAAAGCTCCGACTCAGCTTTTCCCCTCCACATTCACACACATCCTACGTCCAGGACTTGAGTCTGGTCTGGTACACGGCTAGACTGGTGGGCAAGCATTTCCTCAGTCCGTCCTCAGAAGTCAAGAGCAGGCGACGAGAAGTCTGACCGCGCTCAGAGTGATCTCAGTCGCACAGAAACGGGCCGTGATTTGGAATGTTGATTATCCGCACTTGGGCTTCCACACTGAATAGAGAACTCGTCATTTAAAAGATTACCTTTGTAGGTGATGATAAGAGCACATTTTCTTCCTCTGCAGACAACAGTTGTGCGGTGGCGACCGTTACAGCTGGTGCTTTTATCGGTGATTTAGAATGGAGCTGTCAAAAACTTTAAAAAGCTTCTATTAAAGTAATGCGCATTTATCTATCTAAGACCTGTGAAATTTATCAAGGAATCCAGTTTCGGCCTCCTTTTCTAATAAGAGCGTGCAGCCGCACAGCAGGGCACTCGGCTGCCCGGCCTTCTGGGAAGTCAGGCACTTGGTTAGCAGCCCGGAGCTGAGGATCTCCGGAGAGCGCTCTGGAGAGCAGAGCTGAGGCACCTTTGGAAGCCAGTCCTTCCTTGTCCTTTATGGGGACAGCAGCGTCCCGTGGCTGCAGTGACGTGGGGTAGCTTAGCACGAGGAGCACGAGAGCACTGCTTCTACTGCCCTGCAGCGTGCGCGTGCGGGGATCTGACTGCAGAGTTTGCAAATTTGGCTGAATATTAAAAATTTCAATGTAGTCGTTAGTTTTACTGTATCGTCTTTCTGTTTATTGGTACTGAAGTTGCTGTGTAGTGTTGGGAGTTCTAAGGCTCCGCTTTTCTTGTCTCATTTAATACAATTTCAATGTACGACACTGAAACTTTCTTTTCTCCGGTTGGGCATTTTCAGCTGATGCATTGATTCCTGCTGTGAAGGCAGTGCAGTTAGCCGATGCTGGCTGGACGCAGCAGCTCTGAAGCTTGGGAGGGGGAGACCCCGGGAGATGCATGCTACTGCCTACCTGGGAGCCAGAATAAGAGCTATTAGAATAGTTTGGATATCTCCTCCTTATTTCCGTTGCCCACTTTTTTTTTTTTTCCTTCCCTCTAGCTCTTCTTTTTGGAAAAGTGCTCCTCCCTTCCCTTGGCTGGAATCGTGTTGCTGTGTATTACAAAATTGTCAGTCGTAACAAGTTGCAAATGGTTGACGCTGCTCAACACCGAAACAGAGCTGTGATCGCAGCTGAAGTGCTTCTGCGGGCCAAAAGGGCAGATCCTACGCACCGAGTTTGTTTGGAGTTAGTGCCCAACCGCGGTCTTAGGGGTCGTAACGCGTCATGGAAAGTTATCGTCTTCTGAGCAAAGCTGAATTACTTTTACTCTTTTGAGAGTTGTTATAGTAATATAGATGGTTTGGCCAAACTTTAGGGTGGGTGATTGGATGCTCGCTACTCAGAATTCCACAGGAATTTCGTTCGGACGTGGGATCATCGGCTTTTTGCTCCAATGAAAAGGCAAACGGTTATGAGAGCATCTTAACGCTGATGGTAGCGGCTGCTGAAGGGAAGCCCTTGGTGTGCCCTGCAGCACTTCACTGGTTAATGCAGAGAAGTTGATCTCTGCAAATGCCCTGTAGGCAGTCAGGAAAACTCCGCTCATAGGGAAAAACCAAACATGAGGAAAAGCGCATAACCTGAAAAATAAAGGTATGGGAGAAAAGAAGAAAAAAGAAAACGAGACTGTTCCGGTCTGTGCACCAGCTGGGGGTGAACCGTGAATCCTGCGCTGTTAGAGGGCCTGGACAGATCAAAACACTGGGGTCAAAAGATCAGAAAGCGAGATCCAGAGTAATCATCTGATAAGGAAGCAATTTCTCAGGGTGATAATCTTCAGTCCAGAGTAATCCTCGAAATCGGCCACGCTCTTGCCTGCTTGACCGCCTCCTTTGAGAGTGGCCACCTGACCACTACCGAATAGCTGAGATTCTGAGAAAGGAGTGAGGCTGAAGGAGGATGAGCCCCTGAGGGGAGCAGGGAAAGTACACAGGGAGGCGCCTGCTGTGTCGGTTGGTGTGAGCTGGGGCATAAAGGGAAAAAAAAAAAAAAAAAAAGCCAAGAAAGCAGTCAGTCGCTCATCCGAAGTTCCACCAGAGCGGGTGTTTTAGACAGAGTGAACAATGAGCGCAGCGCTAGCTCACGTTCTTGTTTCCTAGAAAAGGAGACGGTATTCGAGCAGGAGATTAATGGGGTTTTAACTTGAACACAAATGGGACGTCTGTTACATTTCAGTTGAATGCTCATGAATGTACCGTTGTGCTTCCAGGGACACCTCAATTTATTCCAAAAGAATAAACATTAAAAGTAAGATTTCAGGTCATTAAAAGAGTGAGTTATCCCTGTGAAAGGAAGAAGTGCGTTATGGCTAAGTATGGAAGCAAAAATGTGAAAGAATACAGGCAGAAAGACTATCTGCTACCAGGGTCTGCATGTATCAAAGCTCTTTTCTCGTGATAGAAAAGCGCACCTACGCTGGTGGAGCGTATATTAGAACCCTCAAGGGAGAAACGGAGAACACCTTCAAAGGGAAATAAGTTCTCTGATGATTAGGGGAAGAGTTCAGCTATCTGTCACCTCGTGTCCCTGGGAGCTTCCCCGCCTCTGCCGACAGACAAGCGCGGGGGCGCCCCGCTTGCGAGGGGGCTCACGGGGGTGGGAGTCGCCCTTCGGGCGCCGCGGGGCTGGGGAGATAGGGAGAGGGAACCCTTGGCCTCTGCTGGGCTGAAAGGGGATTTCTATGTATTTCTACATCTATATTTATGTGTGTACCTAAAGGAAACATTTTCTGTAACCGGGAAAGACAAGTGTTTGGGATGGATAAAACGGAAACCGAGCATTTTTAGGTTAGAGGGCACGTGGCAAATGCCCATAAACACGTCAGCTACAGTTTTGCACGCTGCTGACAAACAAAATGACAGACTTTCCCAGTAGTGCGGATTATTATTGCCAGAGAGAAGGGTCACAATCAGGACCTGCAGATAGCCCGTTAGTAGGCGGTGTCCAAAATGGCAAGCTAAGCGTTTCTGTCGCTGCGCTGAGGGGAGGGTGTAGGTTGAACCGGCTTTTGCTTACAGCTCCCGCTGCGTCCTCGGTGATGATACTTAAAGCGTTGCTGGGAAGCCCGTTTATCTTTTTTAGAAATTGTAAAATAGATACCAGAGAAGGTCTATGATATTTCAGTAAAGCCTCTAGGCTGTAGGATTGAGGACGGTTTTCCAAAATGTTCATGGGATGTCATTAAAGGCTGCGATCCGTACGGCTGCTGGGCGCTCCTGCTGCGCTAGCAAACGTTAGCAGCGCCCTGCGTAGGGACAGCTTCAGCGCTAAGTTAATTCGTAAATTGGCCTTGTAAAGACTAGCTGGTGTCGCGTCTAGCGGTGGGAGCCAAAGGATTCGCTGACCCCCTCGTTGTTACCAGTGAGCGTGCCAGATACCCGCAGACCTGAAACAACGGCTAATTCCAAAGCAGCAGCGCGCTGTTGTTTCACTCGGGCTTGTTGGAGGTGCCAGAACTTCACCCCCCACAGAAGCATCCATCGATGAGCTACCGCTATGCTAGAAATTCTTCAGACCAATCTTTCTGCACCGATGAGCCTGTGAAAGCCGGGAGAATGATACACTGCGGGCTGGTTCCAATCTCTTAATCGATCTCCCCTGTCTAACTGAACACAGGAGCAGTCTCCCGCAGGCGGGGGAGGGCAGCGCCTGTGAATATCCTGACAAAAAGTAAAATGACTGCAGCGGTATCTTTCTTTGTCAAATGGGCGAAGTGGTGTTAAGCAGACAGTAAACCTGCCTCAGCTGTAGCGGCGCTGACCTGAAGGGCTTTGTTAACTGCCTGAGGTAAAATAAAAAAAAAAAAAAAAAAAAAGCCGAGGACATTTGAATCCCTTGCAACCTCCTTGAGCCTGAAATAGTAAGCCAGAAATAACAAGATTGCTGTTACACATCAGAGAGGCCAAAAGCTTAGCGGCAATTGAAAAGGATTAACGTTTCATAGAGTTGGAAAGAATATGAAGAGTTGTTGTTGTTGTTTCCTGAAACAAAAGTGAATTGGGAGAGCTGTAAAGCCACCTGCTCAGTCCATACGCCAGCCTTTTAGCGATGGCAGGTAGGAGGAGACTTGCCGTCAGGAATTAATGTTAGAGAACTCTTCATTGCAGGATATATCCCAAAAAGAGATGTGAGGGAGGGGCAAACTACGTTATTTTCTTAGAAGAACTGAGAATCTTTTTGATCTAAACTAGTTCTTGCACCCTGAAATTATTTCAAAAGGGATCTGACACCATTATCACCCGCCAGTGCCCTCCTCTACCACAGTCGCCGTTTGGTCCAAGCAAAAAGTTCATGTTTCAACTTGGTGGCTGAAAAAGAAAGCATCTACTTTCTAATATTCAGGACATTAAAATTTTATTATAGACTGGATATTTGATTATTTAATCTTTTCCCCGAAGTGTGACATGATTGAAATCTATTCTGACTTCACCAAGGTGTACCTTGATGAAGTCAACTAAATCACCAGAGCGAGTGATCAGCGTCTGTAACATTCAGTGGCCACTGTTACTGGAGTGCCAGGAACTGTGTTTGTGGTGATGCCCCAGCAGTGTTTTTCTTACGTTGCCTTTTCCTTTTACTGTTGGAAACACTCTTGATATTGAAGGCTCTCGGGGCTCTAATCTTACCTTCCTCTCTCCCTCCTAGTGTCTATCAACTTGTTGTCAAGGAGGAGAAGCTGCAGAAAGCACGGAGAGCTGCAGACATCATCGAATGCTTCTCTGTCCCAGTGAGCTACAAGAACGCTTCCAGTCTTGACTCCCCGCACTACTTTGCAGCCGAGCTGAAACCCATCAACCTGCCCGTCACACAGCCTTTCACAGTGGGTGACAACAAAACCTACAATGGCTACTGGAATGCTCCGCTTTCTCCCCTGAAAAGCTACAGCATATACTTCCAGGCTCTTAGCAAGGCAAATGGAGTAAGTGCAGAGAAAATTGAAGTTGCATCTGTACACGTGACCACCTCTGTCTATCCTCCCCATCTTTCTCCTTCCTACTCCACTGGATGCCAGTTTAACTGTTCCCCATTATTACATTCTTACAGAAATTTGGTGAAAATTGAACATGCCGCTACTCATCTTTCATTCAAGTCTCTGCTGCCTATATCCAATGAGAAACCTGTTGGGGAGCCGGACTATGTAAAGACACATGTTGGCATGTGATTTACAAAATTAATTGCTTAGAATTTGGATATTTTTTTTTCTTGCATATGCATGAAAGTCAGAGTAGGGGCTATTGTGCTTTTAAAAGATGTAACTGCTATATCCTGATAGTCTCCAGTTCACAGCGCTTATGATTTTAGAGGAGACATTGGGAGATGAGGACTACCCAAAAGCTATGAAGTTGGATTACCTCGTAGTTTACATTTGGTCACATCATAATGTAGCGCTTACGGTGAATTTTCAGCTTGAGTAAGTTGCACTGCGGGGGAGACTATGCGCATGTCTGTCTTACTCCTTTTGAATACCCTGGGCTATATTTTTACAGTAACTTACTCTGTGATGCTAAGTTTAAAATGGAGACAGCACAAGAAACATAGTCTGCCCTATTCTCAGACTCGAATGACGCACACGTCATGCCCCAACAGATGCTGTCATAGGAAAAGCGAAGGCCCCTTTTCCCTCTTCTGCTCCAGCCCAGGACAGTCTGTGAGCTGCTCTTTTACCTTTCCTGCTTCAGGTCTGTTCAGCTGACAGTGTGCAGGTCAGATCCAGCCTAAGCAGTCATTCACCCTCCTCCCCTTTGACTCCCCTAATTGTTTTTCGTTATCACATAACATGATACAATTTGACGCTCTGGCTTCCTGAAGAGTCTTAGAGCGTTAACAAGGTGTCGAGAAGTCGGGTAGCCGAGTGTGTTATTAACACATTTGCCAGTGCTTTCGTGAATCTGATTTGAACATAGATAAATCCTCCAGGACACCCCCTCTGAAAGAGCAAAATTAGAAAAATCAATCAAAGGTGAATGGTGTAGGCTTTGGTCTCCACTCGGGATAGTATCTATTATACCCAACACGCAGCCACGTGTCACAGAGGACCATACATCGTTTAACGGGCTAGCAGCGCCGGTGCATGGCCACAACATAGCTCGGTGTTTTACTGCCTTCATTTATCACCATTCTCCTGCAGAGATTCTGCTGGGTGGCTGACAAGCACAAATCTCTTCAATACTGTGCTGTTATTCACCTTGGTTTCCTTTCTAGACGATATATTTTCCTTCCAGTACCACTCAATTAATTCAGTTTCGGATTTGCCTTTATAAAGGAAATTGTGGAATATATGTGTATGTCTCTCTGTGTCTAGTTAGTTCCCCCTTGTGTGATAGTTAATTGCTAGTGAATGGATCCCCAGGGAAGAGAAAACTTTATTTGCTTAAGTACAACATAATATGCCGTAAATGGGTTGTATGAATGGAAGTGTAGGCTTCCCTCGGCAGTCTGGATTAAGGCAGCGGTAACGTGTGGTTCCTGCTCTTTCTGGGTCTCTGTAGCTGCCAGGTTGCATCACGCTCTCTACGTACAAGGTGATAAGGACTCAAAAAAGGGGTGACTTGCTTGGGCTGTTCTAACAGGAACACGAGACTGTAAAGGACTCTTTAAGCATAATTAATCCAAAGAGTCTGTACGCAACAATACGCGGTGAGTGAAAGCACGGGAGATGTCCTGCCAGACAGAACAAATTCCTACTTGAGAAAGAAATTGCCTCTTGTTTTAATAATTTATATTGGTATGGTATGTGCTTATAGATCCTTGAAGTGCAGTGCTACGGGAAAAAATAAAGAGGAAATGTCCAAGAGTGGAATATGGATCTTCAGAGAAACAGCTGTGATAGTTTTTGTTTCTGGATAAAATCCTTCAGCCCCACATTACAAACATTAGGGTCTGATTCTCATCCAGTCTTTTGCAGCTGTAAATAATAAGTTGTGATTCATTCCCAGAATTGTTTACAGGTATAACTTGTATTAAAGAGTTCTGTGTTTTCACTTATGTCTATAGTCTGCGCAGCTTTGACTGGTCTTCCTAAAGCCTGCTAATAATTATGGCTGCAATGTGGCGCTTTTGATAATGCACATCTGCAAAATATCTGAAACAGCAACAACTTAGCGCAATTAAAATATAGCCTTATGTTCCCTCGCACATGAAAAACTTAACACGACATTGCCACTCATTTTTTAATTAGGATATTCTATTGTTTCATTAATCACTGACAGTTGTGGAATGATGAAACTTCTTTCCACACCTGGAACCTGCAATGAGAAACCTTCGGGCAGTGAACCAGAACAGCCTCCTTTAGAAAAGTAGGACTCTGGGGAGCACTTAATTTGAAGAAACATTCTGTATTTGGTCAAAAAGCTCGAGGAGAGGAGGTAGAAGTGTTACGGGAGTTCTGCATTGTTTCAGCCCCTCTGTACGTGGAGGGTTGCGCTCATTTGGTGTTCTCGTCTGCTCTGCAACCATTAGCCGTGATTGTTACAGTGAAAGGAACATAATTAACAGCTGGATGCAAAACAAGTGTGGCAAATTGCTGCGAAATCAGATCATGAGCTTTTCTGCCTTCTCTCGTGCAATGTTGTCCTCGTTGTTTAAGAGTTTGAATGAGATAGCTGTCGCTGGCTGAATTCTTTTCTGTGGACAGTTGCGTGAAGTTTGGTCGAGGTGGTGCTGCTTCCAGACAGGGATCTAAATAGAACATGTGTGAAACAGAACAGTTTTCAGCTTTGTTATACAAAACGCTTCCAAATTGTGCGAATCTCCCTCCTAGGGGCTGTTGAAAGCCAGATGCTGAGCTGAAATGTGTCAGAGTTTGAAGTAAGAGGGGAAAAATGAGAAGAAGGAACCAGGAGCTCCAGGCTTTGCGGCCGTGGGGGTGAGAAGCACTGTTAGTTACTGTTTAATTGTTAGAAGGAGTTAGCACAGGAGGTGACACAGGAAGAAGGAGGGACAACTGGCTTCGCTCTCCTCTGGCAGGATCTCCACACGTGCTGTCGCAGCCTTCCAGAGAGCTAACTGGTGTTTGCTGGCTGTTCTGGTGCCACCTGCTACAGATTGCTGCCTGAGCATCAACTTTTCCTTGTCTGAACGCCCCCCCCCGGTCCCCCAGCTCAGCCCCTCTAAAACACCAGCTCTTTCAGGGTTTATCCCTCTGAAACGGGAGGCCAGGGTGGCGGCGCTGTGTTACTCCTTATCTTCTCTTATCCTCACGCTGACTTCATCATCAGAGTTAAATGTTGCAGGTTTTATTGTCCCCAAGTTCTTTATCTGGGTCATTGTAGGTGACAGTCTCTGGTTAGTGACCCAGTGACACGCTCAGATGGGGAGAATTCTTCGACTGCTGTGTGAAAGCTGCCCGAACTTTTGAGCAGCTCAGAAACCAGGGTTTCCTCAAAATCCGTCCTGTAGTTGCGTCTTACCTCATTGAGCTAAAATGAAACCTGTAACGGCACAGTTGCAATCAATAACTCTTGGCCATTTTTCCTCTAAATGGGAGATGAGGCAGGAGCCTTCGTAACGCAGCTGGAGATGATGTGGGGGATGCTGCCGGCTGCTCCGGCAGCCTGGTGGTCCAACAGGTGAATGATGTTTTCGAGCCAGAATTGTGAAAAGTAGCACCACAGGAATCAATGAGAATATTATTTTTGAGGGAATGATAGACTCTACAGAGATTTTTATTGATTTTTTTTTTTTTTTTTCCTCTCTAATGACTTGTACTACATGCACAATCAGGCAGTTCATTATTATCAGGGGACTTCAGGCTGGATTTGTAGATGCTGACAGGTCTGCTCACCGTACACAACATTCTTCTTCTGGGACGTTTTGGAGGTACGGCTGGAGCTGCCAGCAGAGAGGGGGCACTCAGCCCTGCGGGGATGGGCCGTGAAAAAAATGCTGAGGTACTTCAGGTCAGCACGAGCTGTGTTCTGAAAAATGATGTGGCACCAAGGCCACCTGCAATGCTTCGAGGAGCTCTGTGTTGAGTAGGATTTCGGGTGTACGGTTTTGTTCACTTACGTTTATTCCTTCTTAATCTCATGTGGGAGCTGCTGGGGCAGAAATAAAGCAGCTGTGGAAGCATTTCCCCCTCTGAAAGCCCCCGTTTCCACATCTGGTTGGCCATCATGGGCCAGAGTATGTGGACCTGAGTGTTTTCTGCATAGTAAATAAAATCCTCCTCCAGTCTGCCTCACATTTGAGAGGTGTGGGTTATTCAGTGATTAACTGTATATCATTAGAAATATCAATATATATCAATAGAAATAACTTTCTGTTGTAAATAATAAAAGCCCTACCCACTTTGTTAAACCTCCCTTCTCCAAACGGCACGGATACTAAAAATAGCAGATAATCGGGAAGGCAAATACTAGGTTTTGCTCAGTCTCTCGGAGAACTAGCGGTTTCCTTAAGCTGGCAGGAGAAATTATAGGGGAGTCCATTGACCCTGCACAGACATAGGCACGTGATTAATTTTAAAGACAGTAAAAAGTTGGCTTCAGTGGGAGGAGAAAGAAACACGTGACCCAGAGCTCCCCTGAACTTGAGCAAAATTTCTTGAGCGCCACAAAAATAATTCCTCCTGATGTTCGGTGGACAGAACCATGGTGTCTCTCCTGTGGGAAGCAGGTTGCCAACGAGCTCGCTCAGTGTATAGCTCTGGGACGCGGGGAGCTAAAGTTGAAACAGAGGCCAAATGGGAGATTGGTAATTACTTGTCTTGTCCGTGCACCAGCAAAAGCGAAAATTGCCTGTCCCCCGTCTGAGCTGCCTGATGAAACTGTGCCTGTCGCAGGGCAGCCCCGACCGGTGCGTCTGGGGACAGCAGGTCTCGCTGGTGCTGGCAGGTGGTTCTTCAGACAAGGCGTGCTCTGTTTAACTAATGCAAAGTCATAATAACAGGAAAGGAAAGGAAAAAAAAAATGTGGGTGTGAAAACAGATGGATGAAAAAGCTCTGCTGCTTTTATTGTTGTTGGAGTCTGTAAACAGCAAGCTGTCATTTTAAAGGAAAAAGAAAAGGAAAAAAATCATTTGCCCTTTTAGGTTGTGAAGATGCAGCTGTCACATAAACATATGTCCTGCTGCCCTCATAGCCCGTTTCTGCAGAAAATTGTTCCCTGTCCAAACACTAAAGAGACAGAGGCAGAACTTGCATTGTTATCATCCAGTGTACTTCAGTGAGATGTGCGTTTAGGAACCTAAATAATTAGTTGACAGCGTCAGCTCCCTTGCTTTGAAAAAGAAAGAAACAAGCGATATCAAAAGAATGTTTAAAAGAAATCTGAAAATTCCGAGGGATGCTGAAACAGGCCCGTGGTGTGTAGTTTCAAGTCTGTGTGCGTGAGCTGTGCTGGCAGAGAGGGCTTCCCCAGCGCCTCAGCACCATCTGAGTTCTCTTCAGAGGATCTGACTGTGGGTCTGGGTCTGCTCTCCAGGAACAGACTGCCAGCATCCGAAACACGGTCCTCCTATGCTCTGTGTCCAGGGTGTATGGCCTCAAAAATTTAGCTAGTGTTCAGCCTTGAGTTGAGGGTGCACCGTAACCACGTTTTATTCACATGGAAGTTCCAGAAAGCAAACTTAAATGAGTACGTTCTAGTAAATACATAGATGGACTTAATACGCAGTAAGCTTTCTGGATACGAAGCCCGTTGGAGAATCAAGGCACTGGCCCAGGTTGCCCAGAGAGGTTGTTGAGGCCCCATCCCTGGAGGTGTTCAAGGCCAGGCTGGATGTGACCTTGGGCAACCTGGGCTGGTGGGAGGCGTCCCTGCTTATGGCAGGGGGGTTGGAACTGGATGGTCTTCAAGGTCCCTTCCAACCTAAACCATTCTATGATTCTATGATATGACTCTATGATCAAAGTTGGATCAAGAGCTGTAGAACGTATTCATGCAGTGTCTTCCTATTCCAGGATCTTGATTAGCATCTTTACTGTGGGCAGGAAAGCACCTTGTCTGAATCAAAAGTAGTGTTTTTAAGAAAACAAATGTGATTGTGGGAAAATTGTTTTACTTTTCTTTGGAAAAAAAAAAAGGTGTATTTAATTATTCTGTTTCTTAGGAGGAAAGTTCATACAAACTCACAATTCTCAGCATCGGTCAAGGAAAATAGAGAAAAATTAAAGGGTTCCCGTTTTTGTGACACACCAAAGAGATGAGCAGTGGGTTGATCTCTGATGGAATAATCACCCCTTTTCAGGAATGTGGACTGAATTCAAGTCTTTAAACTTTAGCATCCCGAGTAGCTGGACGTCTGGCGTCTGTGGAGGTTTCTTTCATGTTTTCCTTCTCAGAAGATGCAATGTGAAGTTCTGAAGTCCAGATGTCTTGTTCCTCTAGTGATTGATTGCCCTCGCTTTTGGCAGTGCCAGATCGTGGTCTTCTAATAACTATGATTGTCTGTGCTAAATGCAGCAATTAGTAGATGTAGATGCAAACAGAACACACTGCATCCTGTCTTCTCAAATTACCCTGTGGGAGGGTAATGTGCAGGAATGTGCACACGCTCAAATGAGATCAGTTACAGCATCATTAACAAGATTTCGGGTTTTGTTTTCTCACCTCTTCTTTTCTCAACATTGACTAGTTTCTCCAGCTTTCTGTTGCACTTCGGAGCTAGCAGAAAGCAATAAATACACAGGAAGAATTTCCACAAGGAAATGTGAGCAAGTGTCCACCTACTTTTAGGCAGCAAAAATGCTGTCTTGATATTGTTTTATTTCTTTTCTTTTTCATCGCTGATTTTCCGGGTCACCTTGTCTTAGATCTCTCTCTCTTATAATTCCCAGCATTATGTGCTGAGGCTGTGCTCTGAAAATAAAGCTGGATTGTTTTTTCCTGCTTCATATATCATCACTAGTAATAAAGATTTTGGATTTCCAGAATAGCTGGCAATTCGAGCTGATTATACACGAGGCAGAGATGAATGGGGAGCTCTGTTGTACAGCTCTGTTGACTTTGCAGTGCTGACGGTTGTACAGGTTCTGTCGGGGGGGTTGAGTTTTGGGGGAGAGAGGGGTCAATGCACCAAAGAGAGGTGCCTCTGGTTTACTGGGATAAACGGTGCTTCAGTCCCGCTCTGGGGGCTGTATGGCTGGGACAGGATGTCCTTAATAGACGTGATTTGTCCCTGGTGATCCAGGAGTTCCTCAAGAGAGTCTGAAGGCAAAATCAACAAAGGGATAGTTTGTCCTGAGTATTTCGTTATTTTGGGGCTACACGCCGCGTTTCTTATATCCAGAGAGTGTGGATGACTTGTATTTTGAAAAATGCGTAGAAAGGGATCAGAGGGAATCGTTCTTGTGTTTCCCGGTGTGGGTCCTGCCATTGTCCCCTTCCTACGTGCAACGTAAGTGTGAGGAGAAAGACACGATGGGACCGTGTGTTTCTGCTCAGGCCAAGGAGGGTCTGCCACAGGTGGGACAGATTTTCTGCAAGAGCAAATTCAGACTTTCGCAGTGGTCGTCTGATTGCTTGAGGACGGAATGAGGTGCGCAGCAGTGCATTTGCGGGGCTGTTGTTTCCAGAGCGCCGACAGCATCCATGTTAATGTAGCGTTGGTACAGGCTGTAATTTATGCAGTATTCATTACACCTGAGGTGTGTACAAAAGCATGTAAAGACACGAAGTGCTATGAAAGCCCTGGAGATGACTGCCTGACAACATCAGGTTTTTAAGCAAAGCAAGACAGACAGATTTGGACGGCGGTCGTGCATCGGGCAGGAGCAATCCGCGCCGATACGGGCTATGGAACGAGGAGTTGGGGCTACCAGAAAGGATGTGCTTTCAGCGGAGGTGGCCTGAGAAGGCTGCCGAGTTTGAGCTTTTAGTGAAGCCAAATACAACATTGCCGTTCCGATCCAAACTCCTGTCTGCGCGGATCTGCGGGCTCTGAGGTGGATTGAACAAAAGCGTGGGGCTTTATCCCGGCTCTGCAATGAAAACCTGCAGCGGTGGTGTGGGTTGTGTGTGAGCAGCTCATTTGGCAGAGCTAGCCATGCAGCAGGCTGTTTTGCTTCGCATACATATCGCAGAGCTGAAATATTCACACGACTGCTTCGGTGTCTGTTTGCCATGTGTTTAAATAAATACCCAATTTGCAAAATTTGCAGTAATGGTGCATGAAAATTCGATGTACTTTTGACCCAAGGCTTGTCTGCCTATTAAAGATCAGGTCATTTAACTGGTAAATTCTCTTAGTTAATCAGGCAGCTACATGGGACCCATCACTCACACACCCAGCGTGGAAGAACACGTTGTCACTCTTAACTTCTCAACAGTTAGAGAAGCAGCTGTGTGCAAGTCCATTAGCACGGAGTGGTTTATGCAACTAAAACTGTTGGTGGTATTTTTGGAGATGAAGTGTAAGAAAAAGCGCTTATTTGTTTTAGTACCTTTTTAAAGGAATTTATGTTTATTGTAGATGGGCAAATTACACACCTTGATGTTTTTCTATATTTTTTTCTTTTTTCTTTTTCAGGAAACAAAAATCAACTGTGTCCGGCTGGCAACAAAAGGTACGTGGCTCTCCTTTTCCTGTGAAGTACAATGCCAGTAATGTAAAAGCTGCAGTGGTGACACAACTTGATTACAGTTACTATTCAAAGAATAAGCCTCTTTCCTTTCTTTTTTTTTTTTGGTTTGTTTTCCCCAAGGAATATTTCAAAGGCAGAACAACAATTTCCAGAACCTCTTCGCATATGTGTAGATTCTGTTTTGTTTTAAGACAGGGTATCTGTCTCTGTGGTTCCTCCTTTCCCTTAGCCTGTCAACAGTTTTCCTGTCCTGACAACTGTTCTTGCTATTGGTCGAATTTCACCAAAAATCTTCCTATTAACTTTTTTCTCTCCGCCGCTGTTTCAAGTAGATAAGTAAGAGGAGATCTCACATGAGCCAAAGCTTGAACACAGCACGGCACAATTTTTATATCACACCGTTTTCATGGTATAATTCAACAGAGTAGAGTACATTCCTTATTTTCATTGCAATTAGTTTGGAATAGACCAAACTGATCAGTCAAATAGACGAGACCGAGTGAACCTGAGGCAAATATTGTTAAGAGGCAATGCTCCGATCCCCAGGTTGCTTCACAAGGTGTGGCTCTCGAGGGACCAATGATGACAACGTCTGGGTTTCTTCTTGGAGTTTAGAGTTGCTTTAAAGTCTTCTAAGGACTTTAAAATCACCCCAGGGGCTAGTTTGCCAGTAAAGGTGTCAGAAACCAATTTCCCTACAAGTAACACAAACAGAGGAGTAGCTGTAAAGAGAGTTACTCAACACATGTGAAAGTGTCAAAATGAGCCTTAAGGAAACAATAGGGTAATTGCCATTGGCCATGCTACAGGGAGCTCTCAGGGTTTCCAAAACTCCCCCCCCCCCCCCAAAAAAAAAAAAAACAAAAAGCAAACAAAAAAAAACAACCCAAACCCTCAAGGAATTTCCAAAACTCAGGGTTGCATCTTGTGCTCTCGCTGCTTTGCTGTAATGTGAAATAACTGCATTACTGCAATGTGAAATAACTGCATTACTGCAATGTGAAATAACTGCATTACTGCCTGCGCAGTCTTTCCAGAGTCGAACAAAAATTGGCAGGAACCTATGACCCTTTTTTCTTTGGAGCACCGTCCTGTTTTTTTCCAGTCTTTTTGCTCCTTTCTGTCGTGTGGCAGTGACAGAAGTTAATTATTTCTGGGTACTTTACCCTTATCACTTCTGCATCTGCACTTACAGAGGAGTTGGGAGGGATCAGAGCAGCCCCAGCTACCAGTTGTGGGGTAGCAGAAGAGGACTTTTTCCACTTTTATATGGAGACATCCCCCAGGCTGTTTCAGAAAGCCCTGCACTGGGGTGGCAGGGGCTGCACGAAGGTCCCCCCGTGCAGCTGTTTTCACTGCCGAGACCCGATACCCAAACTGGTGGGGCTGTAAGCAGTTGTGTCACCACTGAAAGCTGAGGAGGAGGAGCCGATTCTCCCCTTCCCCCCTTTCATCTGTGGCTCTGGCGCTCCCCCTATCCTCATGTTGCTCTCCTTTAAAAAAGTTCCTCATAAAATCTTCATGTAATTCATTCCTCTGGGTTACAGACGTTCTATGTGTCTCAGTCTCCCCTCCTTCCCCCTCAGTTTTTCCAGCTGGCAGTGACGTGACCATTTTGGATACCTTATTTTGGCTTTCTGGTGGTAGAAAGAGAAAAGAGCAGGAGTGGGTAAGACGAGCCTGGGTGAAATGAGTCTCCCCAGGGTTTTCCCAGAGCAGGACTAGAGGTCTCTACATGAGATGAGAGACACTGGATTAATTCCTTTTTGGAAACCTGTAGTTTCTTCTGTTTCAGTCATTACTTTTTCTGGAGTTGGTGGAAGAATGTCGTCATTGGTATTTGCTCTGTGACTGTTCAAAGTAAAATAAACCCCCTGCGTAGCTTGGATAGTCCCAGTCTTGCGTGACCTTTTGCTTTGCGCTGTCTGATCTGGGTCCTTCAGAAAAGGGTCACGTAAGTGTTTGACCTTGAGTTGACTTCTGCAAACTGATTTAATTTTCATTAACCTGCTAGGTCGCCAAGAAGAGTCAATAAGCCCATCCTCATCCTGTCGTTTCTGAATGCTGTCTCTTTTTTAAAAAGGAGCTTTTACTAATATTAATTTGATAAGAGCTGTAAGAGAGATGGTGGAGCCTGAGGATGCCTAGAGCCACTGGGTTTTGGTGATCTTATTCTTTAGGATTTTTCTTGATTGACGTGAATGGAAAAAGACAAGAAATGATGGTAGCTCTAGTGTTTATTCGCACTGTCTCAATGGATATCACTTTAGATTTATAGGCAGATGTCTTATTTCTCTACGTGGAGTGTAGAAATCTCTGTGGAAATTCTTTTTATTTCTCCGTCTTTTTTTTTTTTTTTTTTTCTCTTGTGCTCACTCTGAATTGCAAGGTTGTGTTTCTCAGTGCCTGGCCATTAGCAAGGGCAGTGGAATATGCACAGCTGTAGTTGATTTTATGCAGTTTTAGCTCTTCAAAGGTACGGCGTTGCCTGCAGCTCACAAGCAAGGTAGCATCACAAGTGAATTTGGAGTCTTGATAACGTAACAGTACCCTCCGTTGCTGGCACCTGCGTGGTACGAGCAGCTGAGCCATAGCTGAACAATGTGGTTCTGTGGAACCACTTTCCCAGAGTTTCAGATTTCCATATGTCATGAGGCTGAATTCCCACCGTACGTTAACTCCGTATGAATAGAAGGGCTCAGACGCGCTGCACCCCAGCCCCCGAAGAGGGGTGTCATATCTGCCCTCTCTCTGCTGTGCCGCAACGGACAGAGACACTCCTGAAACTATAATTGCATCGTGACCTGATCGAAGGCTGAGCTGGGATGTTCTAGATGACCTGCTGTGTCTGTGCTGTCTTCTGTCTACTCATTATATTGATTATCTTTAATGGCGCTGCCCTGTATTCGCCTTTATTTGCATTGTTGTCTTTCTGAGGATAGAAGAGGGAACCTGTAGTCTGCCTTGAATGAAATCATCAGAGCTGCTCGCAACGATACCGCTGTGGTGTCTTTAGTAAGAGTCGGGAAAAAAACCCACTTTTTTGGAGTCGGGGCTAATCTCGGCATTGACAGCTTAAAAGCTCTGCTTTGAGTTGGTAGTGGAGAAAAAGCATATTTTGTTTCCATGCAAGAAAAGAAACACATTCTAGGTGCCAGACTAAATGTTCATTTTAGGATATAGGCCTAATTTTTCCATTCCCAGACATTTGACACGGCAGTAGCTCCATTAATGTTCATGAAATGAGTTCTGATTTACGCCGGTGCCGGGAAGATTAGGATCGAGACATGTTTAAGCAAGGCAAGTGTTCTCTTGAAGTACTGGATTAACAAGGGCACTAAACGTGAGCGTGGGAGTAATTAGGCAATAAAATGTGTTAGGCAGTGTGTTACTGGGGGATTATAACACATCTTGGGTGTTGCTGCAAGGCACCTGTTCGGAAGCTGAGTAGCTTTAATTACTCGAGAGACGCATGAGGCTGTTCCACTGTCGCTACATCAGCAGGCTGGGAGGCAATTCGCTCTGTACGTCCCATCGCCTCAAACCCAAGAAAATGAAAGTAGACAACTCTTTAAAAAAAGTGTTTTAGTCCATTAAAGAGAGTTTTGGAGTTTTCCCAGTTTTCTCTCCTCCCCTTTTAGCAAGAAATAGACTGTTCAGTTCAGCTCCGCGCAGGAGCTGTGTCTCGTCCCTCCTGGTGGTGCACTCCTCTGCATGGTTTTCTACGTTTCTGCTCCCATTCAGATGGACTTTATTCTTGTGGTTGCAAGAAAGAGCTCTCAAATCCTCGAGTATCGGCTTATTTTAAATGTCGGGGTGGGTTTCAGCATTTCAGAGCACTAGGTCTTGAGACCAGCAGTGCATCCTCCAAAGCAGAGGTGGCGGATGCCCACCCGGACTAGCACCTCTGTTGAGCTCCTTCCCTTCCGTCCAGTGCCTCAGGGCAGGAGTTTGCTGGTGCTGGTGGAAGGGGCCGGCGGCGGGGACTTGTCACCAGCCTTTGTGGGGACGTTTGGCAGTCCATCAGAAAGCTCTCTGCGTCTGTCCAGTCTGTGTAGCCATTTCACACTTTGCCAGCATGTTTTCAGTCCACGCGTGTTGTTAACCTTTTGTCTCTACGTATGTATTTATTTCCAGGCTCGTTGCTCTCAGATTTCTTACCGCTTCCAGCCATAAACGTCTCTCCTCACATGGGCTACTCCTCTTTTTTAAATTACTGGAGTAATGTCGTCTTTCACAGCGTTAGTCACTTGGATGCATGCACTTTCGCATTTCATTAGCATAAAACACTCTTTAAAAATAAGTTTGTAATTAAACCCCGATTTACCAGCTCTCTGCCATACAGTTTTCATTCAGCCAGTTTATCTATTGATTTTGCCGTTTGGTTTCCTTGATATCATTTGTATTAATATGTCCCATTCTTTCTGAATTAACTGACTTGTTCTCCCTGTCTTAAAGTAACGTATTTATATTGACGCTTTATTAGAGAAAATTGCAACCTCTTACCAAGAGAGAGCGATTACCTCTTGTATTCTTAAAGCGCATTAAATTAATTTCACAATGTAATTGAAGCCAAGGCAGAGGGCTCATTAATGGTTCCTTATCTCCTGATGCTCATTTCTTCTTTCTTTAAAATGTGACTTCTTGCAAATGAAAGAATGGAACTTTAATAATCATTATGAGGTACATTTTTATTTTTTTTTTCCTTTTTTTTTTCTTGTGCATGCTGCCTGGGAACGATTTTGCTTGTTCTTAGCAGTAATAGGGAGGCAACAGGCGACCACGCGAAACCCGCCCAGCCTCTTGAGCACAGGTGATTATCAGCTCAGGAAAAGGAAAACTCTTCAAACTTCCAGAAGTCTCAGCAGCGTCGTGGCTTCTTGTTTCGTGTTTGGTTTGCATGGGAAAATACTTTTACGGTTATTCTAAGTACAGTATAAAGGGGGCACTCCTAAAACGGTGCTCCTTTTGCACGGAGGCGAATCTGTGCCTCTGCAGAGGGTCGTCTGGAGGACTAAACACCGCTTAAACCTTCACAGGAGCGCTCGAGCGAGACTGGCGAGCCCCCCGGACCCTTCGCTGGCCCTCTGCAGAGGCTGAATATCTCCCTGAGCGTGCGTGGAGATGACCTCGCGTTTTTGAATTAAAGTAGCTAAGGCGTTCTGGGGGGGCCGATTATTACACTCCCTCTTCGACAGCTGAGTCCTGCTGTCGGAGAAATGGCCGCAGGAAAGTGAAAACTGGATTCTGTCGGTCCTCTCTATAGAAACTTCTGCTGGAATCGGAGACGATGCAGAATCGTGCCTCGGGAGCACTGTGTGAAGTCAGTCGCGGGTCACTAGCGGGGAGGTTCAGAACTTCTCAAAGGCTTTGCAGTTTCCATCAGAATGAACACGAGGGTCTGCGGGTCCTAAACTTGCCTCGTTGTGTGTATGACACGGGGAGCAGTGCCATCATTTCGCTGCAGAAAATTTAAATCTAGAGAGGAAGTGCCGTCAGCTGGTGGAAATAGTTTCTTCTACTTTAGCTTGATGTGCACGGAACGACTGACTGGGATGTGACAGAGGGACAGGTGATTATTATGAGAGGGAGGGGAAAGGAGGGTTGGTTTCTTAGTTTTGGGGTGGATTAAATTTTCATAGGAATGTTCCTCTCCCAGTGCTGCCTGGTTATATTCTGATCGAGCTGTGATTTTCTCACCCAAGAATTATTTTAACTGCACATCAGGGCAGCGGTAATGATACAGGAGTAAAAAGGTGCCTGGATTACTGCGAAGTTCAAATGCCTTTGAGAGGAATGGTCCTGCTTTTTTTTTTTTTTTGTAGTGCCTCAGCACTGGAAAAGGGAACTTCCCGGGAGATGAGTGTTTAACAATCTTGAGACCTCAGAAATGAACCTGGCTCTGAAAGGTGACCAGGGGAATCATGGGGGGGGGATACTGCAAAAAAACAGTGGAAAATGAGGAGAAAAAAAATTCCTTCACTTCACACCCAGTTTTGCTGCTCATGAAAACTGTTCATTGGAATAGCTCTTGCTCCCTCAAATTCATTTAAGAGGGCTCTGTTGTTTCCTGAAGTATATTCTGGTTTTGTTGACAGATAATGTATTTTTTAAACAGATCTAATCCCACTTCAAATCTGTTTGTTACTGCATTTTGTCTTCTGATACACTGGAATGTTATTCCTTTGACAGGTTTACTCTGTTTTGTGCTATTTATTTCAGAAGGTTTTATCACACTTTTTAAGTTGAATGCATGAAAATGCTTCTTTCTTTCTTTTCCCCTGAACCAATTCTCTGCCTTCTCAAAGTTATTTTTTAGCACAAGTTTGTGTATCGCCATAATTAATTGTTAATAACAGACACATTTACATTGCTTTTACTGAAAAACATTCCCCGCTGAGAAGAGAACTCAAACTTCCTGGCATGTGGATGCCCGCTTACCCTGCGAGCCTCTTTATTTTCACCAAATTCAGTGTTCAAGGCTTACTTAGAGGCATTTAAAATGTTGCCTGTGGGGGCTTTCTTAGCCCAGGGGACTAACGAACCAACTTCAAATTAGCGAAGAACCTGGTGCAGAATTGGATGAGGCCACGAGTGAGCTGAGTTTGATAACCTCAGCCCAGTTTCTGGAGGAGGTTGCCTGCTCCTAGAGCTCTGCTGCGCTGACAGACCCTAATCTTGGGCTCCCCAATCGAAATAAGCAGCGGGAGGGGAGAGGCTGGGAGAGGCACAGTGTTTAAGGTAAAATTTAGGATAGATTAGCAACAGTAGACTGAAAATATCACCTCTGTAATTCAAAGCATCCACTGCTGGGATACACTGGGTTGCTTCAGAAAAGAAGAGCGTTTAGAAAAAGCAGAATAAAATTGATGATTGGTGGGTGAGCCAAGTCCTCCTGGAGTCAAAGCAGGCGTGGGTTTCCCTGGAGTGCTGTGGGGAGGCTGTTGTGCCCTTACACCACCGCCTGGAGCGGGAGGCTGCCGGGGGCTGCGTGTCGTGGCTGTGGCTGGTGGATTCGTACAATCCTCTGTGTTTGCGGATGGGCTGGTAGCCAGGCAGAGCGGGGGGAAAGGGCAGTGGTTGGGCACTAAAGCCAGAAGTGAAGGTCAAATCGGAAAAGATTTCTTTTGGTTTATTTGGTTTTAACGCAAGGAGCAATGCACGCCGACTCACTTGTGAAATTTGGAGTTGGTTTTTTTTCCCCCCTCTCTTCTGCTTGAAGGTTTGGAGCAAAAACTGTCTGAACGTCCCCCAAAGCCTTCTGCACAGGGGCTGAGCGATGGGGCGAGGGGAGGGGGCAGCTTCGGGTGGAGAAGCAGGAGGGGGGCTGCAGCATTTTAGAGGACAGCAGTGTTGCATGTTCCTCACCTTCATATGCTTACACCAACTTGTTTGGGTAGTCAGTATTTCTTCTCCATCCCCTGGTACCTGGAGATGCTTCTTAAGGTGTATCAGCTGCTGGTCAGGTACTGTGTCTCACTTAAAAAGTTTTTCATGAACAGATTGTCATTGTCAGTGTCCTTGAATAGTACGGCCAAAAGCATGACAAACCCAAAGCTATTACAAATACATCATGCCTCTGTTTCCTTACATGGATTTTGCAACGAGCTCATGTTCAGAACCAGGCTTATTATTAATGCATTAGCTTCTCAGCTTCTTCCAGGAACCGGACATTTAAAAAATTATATAGTAGCGTTAGGCTATGTGGCAACGTCACAAGAGAGGTAGGTGCGAAAGAGACTGCTTGGTAATACCACTGTAGAGGAAAATAAAAACCGTCATTCAAGACAAGCCTGAAAGTGCTGCCTGAACTTGGCAAAGTACAGAAAGTTTCCCCGTGTCTTATGCAGCGCAGACTCCCTAATGCGTTGCCCATACGACTCCCTGTGTGCTGTAACACGGCGAGTATCCTCCTTCCCCTGCTGCTCAGTCAGCTCGCGGGTGAAGCTGGGTAGGGTGCGTTTTTTGTAGGCCACCGTGGTACTTCAAGCACCTTTGGCCAGCCGGGCCGAGAGGGGGGCCTCACTTCAGTATTCGGTTTATACCCACCTCTGGACTTCGCTCGCTGGTTTTGCCATTTCTGCAGCTGGCGCGGCTGTGGATTCTTAATGATAACCCTGATGAGAGCAGAGTTAACTGCTTAGAGGGGACTGGCTGGTGAAAAGGTTAATTAGTTTTTGTTCGTAGGGTGTGACGAGTCTGTTATACATCCGTAGCATCGTCACGCGCTGTAATGTTTTTGCCTGTATCAGTCAAAAGATTGATCTCCCTGTGTCTGTTTAAGACCACACAAAAATTAAGTCGCATCTGTAAATTTGAACTTATGATAATGGGAATTTTACTTGTTTTCCATTTTCATAATTTCAAGCTAGTTTCTGAAGAGCTCTGCAAAAGCGGAGAGTTGAAATGGAAACGTGCTATCACCCTCTGAACCATCGCATCTCTTGTAGGCATCACAGCAGCTGCTCTTTATCTGAGCTCTTCTTTCAAGTAAATGTAATAACCTTTCTCATTCTTGGGGGCCATATATCTGCCTTTAGCGCAAATTAAGTGCTTCTGTTCTGAAGAGAGAGGAAGAAAAACAGGAGGAGAAAAGAAAAGCCTTTGCAGTGGATATGCCCGGAATCTCCAGAATCAATTATTCTCTTACTGCTATTTTTTAATTCTCATTCAGTTTAGTAATGCTAATCTTGATTCCTCTCTGTGTGTTTACCCTCATCCTCCTATAGATTCAACCTGTATGCCTGATAATCCCTCATATAAATTCTGGTCTTTCTTCCTCTTCAGGACTGCTTTGTTTTGCTGCTCTCTCCTCTTAGAATATGGTTGAAAGCTTTTAGCTCTCATCATTCTTTCCACTCTTTTTGAGCTTTTTTTAAAGAACTGAGAATGTCTCATTGTCGTCTTAAGCCTGTGCTGTTTGCAGTCTTCAATAACTGGAGGCGGAAAATTGGTGTAGTGACGTTATGTGTAGCGATACTGTTGGTGATATTCATTTTTTAAATGAATTGCAACAAAGAAATAGCCAAAGTGGAATCTGCCTTTCAGGTCTGATGAGCTGTTTCGCTTTGTGGGCTTATGATACGCAGAAGCACCGGCATTACTGCCTTTTTTTAGTCCCAGTACAGTGGTATACACCGCGGAAGGTTGCAAACTGGCCTGTCTTCCACAGCCCACGCCTGTGGCCAGCTGGAGCAGAGGGCTGTAGCCGGGTAGTGCTGGCTAACGGGTATTCCAGGTCAAGACGTAAAACAGTGCCCTTCCACCTTTATCTCAACGTTATCGTTCTGAGAGGTACCTGTCCGCCCTTGTGTTTGCGTATCGGAGACTGCGTTTCAGGGGCATAGATATAATCAGAACCTGAAAACGTAAGGGAGAACATTTCTACGTGCAGAGATGCTTTAATCATTTGTAGGCCACTCGCATAGAAAGCGCCTTTTAAAAAAAAAAAAAAACAAAAAAACCCAAAAAAAAACAAACAGAAGAAAAGGAAATCATGTTTACAAGTGATTTGAGAATAACTGTCTTTTGAAAGTAAGCCTCTAGGTCTATTAGGAGATTTTGCATTCAGCATGCTGCCTGGCCATTATGTGCTACACAGAAATTACTCTGATTGAGCAGCTCATTTTAACTCATAATGACTTTGAACCCATTATTTTTCATTAATTTTTCTGGGTTAAATAATGCTTTGAAGTAATTTTTCTGATTGGTTTTTGTTTCAAGAGTGACTTTCCATCTGAAGAAGTTGTATTCTTAGGTGTCGCAAATTTGAAACCAAAGCTAGTCTTTGCCAGACTGACTTGTCCTCTTTCTGGGTCTTTCCTGTCATCTGCCCGTGGCTGAACCTCCCATTCCTTGTGTTGCTTCTCTCATTTTGTCCGTCCCTCATTTATACTTGCGCCGCCTTTCTCTTGCCCGCGGGTATTTGACCCATTTTGTTTCCTCTTCTCCTCCTGCTGTGGTATCGGATCCTTCTCTCTGCTGTGCAGTGACACGGCTGTGGCTGATTGTGGTACCACCTCCGTCGCAGGACTTTCTTCTTTGGGCCTCACCAGTTAGAAATCTCACATAAATACCCATCTTTTCCTCCCGCCTATGGCTCTTCTGGATTCTTTTTCCTGTCAGTTACATTATTTTAACGCAGTATTACAATTGCTGCTTTAAATAAAGAATGTTTCAAATTACAGTTTGCGAAATAGGTTTTATAGAAGAGACTTGTATTATCAGTCCTGTTTAGCTCCACACACTCAATAATCATTCTTTCCTGGGTGATATTTGGCGTGCCACCTCTGCAGAGAAGGTCACTTTATATCTGGTGGCTTATTGTTTTCAAATAATATATCTGTGCATAAATCGCTGGGTGAAAGATTGCCATGGTATCTATCACTTAGCTGCCGGTGCTGTTTCTCCCTCCATCCCTCCCGGCCCCCCGGCCCCATCTGCGAGAGGTTGTGTGGTCAATTGCCACAGGGTCAGTCCAGAAACGTCAGTCTTCAGCTCTGCTCTTGGGTGCCTGTGATGCCAAAGGCATATCCTTAACCTTTCCAGATCTATAAAGTAGATAACATAATTTATTCCTTACCTTGCATGAGCATTAAGAGGATTTAAAGTACATAGGACTCTCTCGGAGTGTATAGCACCAGGTATGAACGCTTGCTGGTAAGCGCATGATTTTTCGTTCTCTTAGCATTTTGAGAAGGTTCTCCTCTTTAGTTATGACTGGCAAAAAACTTGAGTTTAGGCTGTTGGAATCACTTGCAAACCGTCTCCCACCTCAAAGTAGCCGAAGATGTCATCTCTTCCTTGTGGACAGAAACACTTTCGGCTGAAGAAATCTTCTGAAAGAAACTCTGGAATACAAGTGGCAGCCCTCTATACTGAAATTAATTTTGGATTTCAAAATTCTTGCCCTTAAGCTATCTGGCAGTGCAGGGCCAGCTTTAACCGTGATGTGAAGGAGGGAGGAATTTAAAAGGTTGAAAGCCGCAAGGAGCTGGCGCGGTGCGAACCCACGCTGCCAGTAGCGGCCCCTTACTGAGCGAGTCTGGGATTTAGCTGTGTACGAATCCACAGCAGGATCGCCGGGCTGGACCTTGGGTGCCTGTGAGTGCATTACCCAAAAACCCCATCAGTGCCTGATGATCCATAAAGCTGGCTTCTCTTGGGCTGATGAAGCGGGCGACTCTGGGAAAGAACCCGTTTGCCCCGGCTCTGCTATTTTCCCAGGACGGTATCTCCTGGGAATGTGCGGCACGCCACGTGTTCCGTCTCACCGCAAGATGCTGGGTCGCGGGGGAACCTTGGAAGGGGTTGGAAAAGCAAAGTAGATTAGGTTGATGGGAAAGGAGTAAAATCTTTATAGCCGTGCGAAATAGCTCCGCACTGAAATGGAGTGCTGGGTGAATGCCAGCGCCTGTGAAAGTCAGATTCGTGCCACTGGTGAAGCTTCTGGGAAAGTGCATTTTGTACAGTAGGTAAATGTGTATCTCTGAAAGCAGTAGGCTGGTCTAGGAGATAGCGCGCAGATAGGGAGCCAGGGGACCTGCAGTCTTTGCTTCTCTGGCACTGTCTTCTATCATTTGCCTTCCTTATTAAGAAAGTAAGCTTAGGGCAGAGAATTGTCCTACTTCATGTTAGTACAGTGTAATGGGGTCCTGGCCTTAGCGGGGGCTGCGGGTGCCACTGAAATACACACAGTAATAACAGCGTTGACCTGTTCTATATCCTATTATTCTAGTTTCCGGCTTCAGTTACAAGGAACAATTTATTCCAGAAAATGTGGAAGTAACCGCTAGAAAAATACGGTTATAGTTCATTTTCTTTCCCTTTTAATGTCAGCAGTATATAAGCATTGTTTTTCAGACAGAAAAGGGTGGTCCCTCAAGTACGGTAGTGCAGAGCTTTCCAAGCGTATGTAAAGCCATTTGTATGAAATGGCCGTCTGAGCAGTTTTTATGGGCTTCTGCGCTTAGAGGATTTCAGATCTGCCTGCGTGCCGGCGAAGGAGAGAGGCAAAACTGCATTCTCAAAAGGCGTTGCTCTCGGGAGCACAGAAGTCCCGTCCGGCGAGTAGTGGCTCACAGACCTCCTTCTGCCAGAGCAGAAACGTCCTCCTTACCTACGGCTGGGGTGGGGCAGGCGGGGAGTACGAGCGACCATAGTAGATTTAGGCATCTACAAGGAAAACACACCAGAACGGCAGAAGAACAAGGGGCTTTCGCCGTAATGAGTCATTGCAAAGCTTTAAGAATCCCAGACGCAGGAATTTCCTGTCATATTCTCAATTCCTAGGCGTTATCAGCTGAGACAACTTACAAATGGTTGGACTAGTAGCCTAAAGGAATTGTTGGCCTGTGCCAAGATGGATAGGAAGAGGTACATAGAAGATTCAAGTGAATCAGTCGCCACAGTGTGTAGGTGTCAGGATGGATAATAAGCCTTTATTCTCTTTCTAGAACTGCCGTAGACTACAATGGGATGAGAAATATCAAATAAAAATACACTGACCACACATTGCCTGTAGTAACAAGCAACAGACTGGTAAAATCAAACTGATCTAGTGGGGTAGAGGATGGAGTTGACAGTACATTCTTAATTTTTTTTTAACGTGGCTCCCAATTCATGAGCGTATTCAGATGGTACAAAAACGGAGGGGGTCTGACTGTGCTGTTTGTGGTAGAAAACCATTCTCCAATACCTATTATTTCGGGTCATAGGAGTAACTGCAACTCAAGTGAAGGATAATTTGGAGTACTTCAGAGTTTCACTTCAAAGGAATAGAGTTTTAGCCATTTGCAGGGAAAATTTGTAGCTTTGTCTTTTACTTTGTGGTGTGATGGTGTTGGGATTGCCTGTGTGATGGCATATAGCTCACCTCGTGTGCAGATTTGATCCAAGATTGTAAGAGATGTTGTCAAATAAAGATGGTAATATGCAGCAGATACGTTATTTTATTTTCATGCTCAGGAGTCCCATTAATGCATTTCAGACACGTGCACACAGAAGTTACCGGTGAACTCTTAACTGGGAAAATTGGTGGACGCAGCAGAGCAGTAGAGTTGTCAGGGACAAAAAGCTGAAAATTACATGTGTGTTTCAAACAGGCAGCATTTTTGCTTGGTAAATATTGTGTTTTGCTGTGGCAAACTAGATTAACAGCTTAGCTGTAGGAAAAGTGAAATCATACTTTTATCACTGCATGTGGTGAGTTTTCGTGTTTTGCATTCATTGTGTCCTTGTTCTATACGTACTCTTCAGGATGCGATGAGATGAGAATATAACGCTTTATTCAAGATCAGATCCTCATCCCTGGAAGTCCATCAGCTAAGGCCCTACTTGGGACACATCAGAAAGCCCTATAGTCAGTTATATGATTTGGTCCTGGTAACCGTTGGGGTCATCCTTACAGACAGAGATCTTTGAAAGCACATGCAGTTTAACATGTGGGAAATGGGCAAAAGAATAACCCAGTGAGGCTTTCTACTGTCTCACCAACGTACGGACTCAGTTGAATATTATCTCCCCAAGCCACTGACTTTATGAACAGAAGTGATTCAACTTCTCCTGAAGGTCAGCAGCACAGACTTGTTAAAAGAGCAAAACATTATGGTCTTCTGATGGCAGCACTCTGTTTTCACCTTCGCTTCCCTTCTCCTGCTGTGTTTAAGGCGTACGGGGAGACTTGGCTGACTCCAACAGCAAAGGCGAAGCCCGACATGAGACCACGATCTCATGTAACATGAATCCATTTAACTTCATCAAATGCAATGGTGATATTTTTAGGAGTAGTTAAGTATATCAGGGATATAATAAAGATAGGCTTATTCAGCCCTTAAAGTAGCCATGACTCAAATCTTGCGGGGCTTTCTAAATCAAGCTCAGCGGTTTAAGCTATATCGGGAAAAGTTCTGTGCAGTGAGTAGTGAAGTCAGCAGAGCTAAGGTATATAATAAGCACTATTTGAGTAGTCCCAGCAACAGGGGAGAGGGTGGCGTTCTGCAAAGGTCCTCAGGTATTGCAGGGGCAAAAGACCCTTAATGTCAGATCGCAACGAGAAGAAATGCTGTGCAAATAACATTCCTAAATATGTTTCATTTTTAGGCGTGTAGGCTTTACTCTTAAAAAAAAAACAAAAACCAAATTTCATGCAGAAACTATGTTGTCTTGTCTGGGCTGCGGAAGATCCCGTGCACGGGACAGACTAGCTGATGCGGAGGGTGCGCTGTGCGTTGGATTCATGCTTGTTACCTGCGCAATTGTAACCCTGCGTTTACAAAAGCCAGGGCTCCGGTGTAGGCAGAAATACAAATGTGTTCTGGTTTTAGAAGAAACAAAGTTTCTGCAAGTAGTATTATGGGATATGTTACCGCAAACTTCGACGTTCGTTATTTGGATGAGTAAGGATTGCACCTCCACTTTAAGCTATTTGAGATGAAAATTACGACTGCTATTGATTCTCCCGCTTTTGGGCGTATGCTGAGTGCCTCAGAAGAGTAAATTCCCCATTACAGTGTAATATGGTAAAACATTAGAGTCAGTTGCATTACACTGGGATTTTACACCTTATTACTGCTCTGAATTGTCTGTCATTAGCCCTTGTTAAAGGCAGATTTGGTCAAACGGACAATTGTCTATTGCAATTTGATTGCAAATATGTTGTTAGGCTTTCAAATGAATATTTAAAGTGGATCATTGCACAATTTTTCTATAAATTCTCTTTTTACCTCCTCCTTCCTCTCCCTCCATCTTTTAAGGAGCTTCCACCCAGAATTCCAATGCAGTGGAACCAGAAAAACAAGTTGACAGCACGGTGAAAATGGCCGGAGTTATAGCTGGTCTGCTGATGTTTGTTATTATCCTCTTGGGAGCAATGCTCACCATCAAGAGAAGGTAAGTTTCTGCTTTGCTTCCATCTTGGACCTTCTGGCTGGAGTGTTGGCACTTTGAAAAGAAGAATAAATTTGGTAGAGATAAATCATACCATTTGTGTTACAGAGGGCAGCAGTGAATACCTTTCTACGTAACGCTACCGCTAAGAAGTTGTAGTCGCAGGAGGGACGCCTGTTTGGGCAGATACTGTATGAGCAACAAAAGAATGGGTGTTGCTGCAAAGAGTTAATGATAATGAATTGACACTTAATGAGAAGAGCTAGCTCGTGAAGAAGCGTGGAGAAGTACGAAGGGATAATGAGGCAGTGGAAGTGGGCACGTGAGCCTGGGCAGGGAGCACAACAGTGGCCCAACAGAGGACAAGAATTCTTTCTTAACAGCCAAGAAAAATAATGTCTGAAAATAATGTGATCAAAGGTCTTGTTCCCAAGTGAGTCGTGATGAGTTATATTTTCACACAGCGATTTCGTTGCAGCTGGCGTTCAGCTGGAATACAACATCTTGTTGAGGGTTAGAATCTTTCCAAGGGGTAGCTTTAGTTTACAGGGGAATGAAACTTGGAAAAATCGTGTATGGTAATGAAATTCGTTCAAACACTTCATTTCGTGTGATTTTCTGTGGACCGTTTGCACTTACGCTTTGAAGTAGACTATTGTAGTTGCTACTATGTGAAGAGCTCCACATTTACAATGGAATATACTGATTCAGAAAACCACTTAGGTAAGAGGTTTTCTTGAGAAAAGGATGTATTTTGTGTATATTTTTGCCAGTCAGATTTTTGAAGTGAACCCTACTTTTCAACAGTAATTTGCTTCTAAATGAACTAGGAGCTAGGTAGCCCGGCAGCCCCTTGTCGAGGCTGTGGGTGGCGTTACGTGGGAAAGCCCCGGTGATTTTACTTGGTCTGTTGCAGGAAGCGCAGCGTTTCAAAGCAAAGCTCTGTTCCTTTGAGATCTCTTACCTCTGTGACACACAGTCACACGTTTCCCCCAAATAAGAGCAGCGGTTAAATCTCGGTATGATCTCCTCGATCTTAACGCAGAGCACACGTGCAAAGGGAAAAGCTCTATGCTGCGGGTGCTGGAGTGCGGGGCTGCTGCTCAGAAGGACCTTGAGAGGTTGGAGAAATGGGCTGACGGGAACCTCGGGGAGTTTAGCCAAGGCACCTTGCGTTGGTGACCGTCTCCACCCTTGGAGAAGCTAAAATCGTGACTTGGACAAGGCCCTGAGGGACTGGCTGCAAGTGGCACTGGTTTAAGCGGGAGGTTGGACTGGAGTCCTTTGAGTGGCCTTTCCAAATGATGTAACTCTACAAAACTTATCGCGTATGTACTGACTACTGTGAATTCCTCTTGAATTAACTGAAGGAGTGGGGAATCTAGACTTTTAATCCAGTTTTTGTTGTGTGTAAAAATTCTTTTGTGGACAAAAGTGTACGTTTTGGAGTCACATCTGCTGCACTTTTGTTCAGTGTTAAGCCCAAACAGTATAGATGTCGCCAATTCCAGTCCCCTGGGAGCTTTTCAGTTCATAAGCAGAAAAAAATCAGATGCCTCCGATGAAAAACCGAAAAAGAGCTTCAGCAAAAATTGAGCTGGGTTTCTGTTACCTTCCTAAAATCTCTTTAAAAAAAGCTTTTAGTTTCAACTTGAAAGATAAAACTTGTAAGGAAGGCGGTTGGAGCAATGCCACGTCTGAACACCCTGGTGTATTTCACAAGCTATTAAAAGTTGAGAGCATTTCTGTCCCATAATGCATTATTATTATAAATCACATCTATTGCTCGGCAGAAAACAAACAGCGATTTTGTCACGATGACCAGGAATTCCTTATTTGAGGATAGCTTTTCTGTGGTGTAGTCTGCCAACAGCTAAGTCGGCGAGGTAAGGATACTCTTACGAGGCAATATACTTTAAATATTAAGGAGGTAGTATTTGCGATCTCTGTATTTTCTCAAATATGGAGTTGAAAGTACAAAATGGGGGGGCCTTGGGAGATAGACATTTGGTCAGCGGATGTACACTTACAGATGCTTCAGTGGCAGAGAAGGAAGACAGTAAAACGCGTGGTGGTTGTTCCCGTGTGAGAGATGTCTTCAACAGCTTCTGATCAAAAAGGAAATCCAGAAGTCAAATCTTCATTGCAGTAGACCGCAGGCTCATTTTCAGGATTTTTTTTTTTCCACAAACAATGCTGACCCCCTGTCTGCATGCCTTAGGTCAGAATTTCCATAAATCTCCATAACTAGTGTTTTCATTTTATTTTCAGTCAGTTATATGTGTGGTAGAATATCTCACTACTTTGTTCGCCAAAGGCCATTTTTTTTCCTATTTTCAGATTTCACATCAAACTCCTATTCCCAAACAGTCTACCACATCTCTCGAAATGTAAATGTGGGACTCTTGCTGTTAAACACTGTGATTGCTGCCAATCTATTTTTTGTGTAAATTTGAAAACAGGAAATTTCTCAGAGGTAGAATTATGGGCAAGTAATTTTCTTTCTTCAAACACTATGGGAGAAATCTTCATTGTTCTCATTCTGATGGAAAGCATTGACATAGAGATGTCTTGGGTACATATCAGTGATTCAGCATCTTTGCTTAATCTTCTGTCTTCCACTGGAAGCTGGAAAAACAGCAAAAAAAACCCCGAGTTATAAGCAAGTAGGAGGAATGTTTCAAAGAAAAAGTAAAAATTTACAGTTTATTTAGATTATCAGGTTTTCTGGTTTTGTTTTGTTTTTTTTTTTAATGGACATATTTTCCGCATAGTTATTAAAGGTCAAGAGGAAATTTAGAGACTATTATATAGTTTAGTTAGCAGATATATAAAATCAATAGATTTAGCTTAATTTTTTTTTTTTGTAACTCACGTGAGTACTGGTGGGGAGATCTATCAAGATGCAGCTTTTTCCAATTTTTGATTCTTCTGATGTTTCAGCTGTCATGACTGCTGCAATGTCAGTTGATATCTCATAGGCAACGATGCACAGACGGGCCCAGAATCAAAAATACTCGTCATGCAGAGCAAGTTCTAGAGGCTGGAGTCTGAGGACCCATTTGCTTGATATAAAACGTCCCAAACTCGTGCTGACGTGAGCTGCCCCCCTAAAGCAGTGCAGATGTTCTTCTGGGGAACTAGCCTGGGCCCAAAAGCAGCAATTTTTAGTGAATTTGGGTGTGATGTCCCCTGGGCGGAATGGTGCTATATCTGGCTTTGCCATAGGCTCTGTTAACCTGGGCATCTTTCTTCAAAATTAAAATTGGAAAGGAGGCGAGTGGGAGTATTAGAAATATAAATTCTCCTCTTTTTCTTTCCAGAGCTGGAAAAGTACATTTTCGTCTGTCGTGTTCCCCCCCAGTTGCAAACAGGCAAAATCACTGCAATCTGTATCTCTCTCTGCCTGTTCGCTGTCGCGTGCAAGGTTACCCCTTGGAATACACACTATTATAAGACATAAACTGCCTCATCGACTTTAAGATCTTTTCCCGTGTGGAAGCTGTGGCGGTGCAGAAGGAGGGTGTGGAGGATTGCTCTCTCTGGGTCTGTGGAGCACAAACCAGCGCCGCTGGCAAACCTGCTGGTGGCACTGGGTCTGGGTCTGCCTTCAGCAGGCACCAGCGGTCACGTCCAGTTGAGGCTTGGAGCTGCATGTGGACAACTGTTCCCTGAAGATGAACTGAAGCCTGCCAGGCTCGTTTCGTTTGTAAACTAATGCAGATTGGGACCGGCTTTTATAAAGGGAAAGGCCACTTTGGACCGCAGATTGATTTGAACTTCTGGAGGGGCACAGCTGAAAACTGGCACTTGTCTGGGAGAACAGTTTAACAACAAAGTTCTCTTTCTGTTTTACACACAGAAGCATTAGGAGCTTGAGCTCTTGCATTCGACTTTTGCATTAACCTTACTTTAAAAAGAGTTCCCCTTTTGAGTTCGCTAAGGCTAATGCCCCAGCGTACAAGACGCTGTAGTCTTGCAAGGCAACAATGCAGAAAAATAATTTAATTAGGCAAACTTGAGGCGTTTTCTTCAAATGGAGCCGGAAAATATCACAGTGACATTTGTTCATGGTCCAGGGCATCATAGTTCACTGGTAATAGGCACAGTAGTGGGTTTCCCGAACGAAGCGTTTTGTTGCCCGGTGCAAAGGGCAAAGGAAGGAGAGAGATGAGGAGAGGCAGACGCGCGGAGAGAAGGCAGGCGCTGGTTTGAGATTAGGATTAGGCACAGCATCAGAAACCGCTTTTTGTTTCTGTGTGACGCACCAAACCAGCATATTTTTTTGAACCTTCCGTACGCAAGGCATGAGCAAGTGTTGCCCAGTTGCTCAGTTTCAGTAGACCGTATGGTAAAAACTCCAACGACTCGCGTATTTCTGGGGGCTGCCAATGTCTTATAGGGTTTACTCAGATATGTGAAGCTAAATTAAGCCAGCCAGAATGTTTATGCAGTGGAAAATTTGGGTTTGACTTTACGTTTGATATCTGAAAGTTTTATTTCAACGCTGGGGGCGCTTAAAGTCTGCTAAAGTTTCTGTAGGTGTACATCTGTGTAAATGTTGTGTGTGTATATATAAATTTCTGTTTTAAATAGGAGTGGTTTATAGTATCAAAAATCAAAACCATGAACAAAATTTGTTTTCTTGGTTTTGGGAACCAGCTAGCTACATGAGTTACATGTCTGCAGCTCCAATATCATCATATGTATACGGATACACAAATTACTACAACGTAATTTAGGCTGTTAATTTACAGGTGTTGATCAGTGCCCACATGGGGGCATTTGCCCGCATAAGGCAGTACCGCTGTCTTTCATTAATAGATACATACCCTGAAATACCTCATTTTTATTGTATGAAAACATTGCTAATTCTCTAAGGAGCTTGTTTGTTTGTCCTTGATATTAATTAAATATTTTCATGTAATAGAGAATATAGGACTGGTTAGTAAAATCAAGCTGTAACAAGAAAACCAAGACATTTGTAAACTTCTTTTCCGGAGAAAATACCCTTTGACTTTGCTGCCCCAAAGGATTAGATTTTGGTCAGTTCTGATTTCATCAGGACAGTTTTAACTCCAGCATAATCGTGACTTGCGTTTCCCTGGAGTGAAGAATGTGACACTTTTCAGGCTTGTGGGTTTGAGCGGACAAAGCCTCTACTGACCCCTTTAAGTGTAAGACTGAATAAATAGGATCAGACAGCCTGTCATGGGTGCACTGTAAATAAGTTCTTTAAACTGCTGTTGGTAGCAAAAGAAGGAGCTTTGGGGCTATGTAGGGTCTGGGATTAGTTCCTTCTATGAAAATTCAGCTGCTTATTCTGGATTAGGATTTAGGTTGTTACCTTAAACTAATTAAATAAAACCCAAATGCCTCTTGAGCAGAACATACCCAAGCTGTAGGATATTTGCACATTCGGTGACCCGCGTCCCTTCTGGGTCCATATTTAAGGTGGATGACCGGCAGGGTTGTCAGGTCGTGTGATACATTCTAGGATCAGGTCACGTTTTTAGTGATCCGTAACTCTGACCAATTTTAACAGTTAGTTTTGAAATATTCCTTAGGAAGTCCTTATTTTAGGTTACATATTTGGAGAGAATTTGAGCGAAAATGGCCTGTCCAATTCCAAAATATGACCCTCCTTTTGTTTGTTTTCCTTTATTTTCTGTCCGTCTGGAATAAATCTTTCTGAGCTTTCCTCTGTAGCCTTGAGGGATACGCAGCTTTTTAATGAGAACTAAATGTCTCGTGTGATCACATACCTCCGCTGGCTGGGACGTGAGAAAAGCAGAAAGTACGGCAAGATGTTCAACAGAACAATTACAGCTGATAGTGCTGTGGCAAACCTGGCACTGGTGTATCGGAGGGGTTTGATTAGTAGAATAATTTTGGGGATGTGGGGGGTTCAGCTGTGTGGGGTCTCATTTTCCCCATCTTGGTGATTTTTCACTTTGTTTAGAGGTTCGGAGGAACTTGGAATCTCACAGTGAAGCTCGGTGGCAATCTCTCACCTTAACTGGTGCATTGCTACGGCATGTAGAATTTCCACGTTTCAGGAGATTTTAGCGTTATGTTATAAATACATTCAGGTGCACCTTGGAATCGGTGTCATTCAATAACTTGGCATATATCGGGAATCTGGTCAGAATCTCAGGTTTATGGCAAGGGTCACCACCAGGCAAAACACGTTGTGTCAGAGTAATCCTCTCGAACATCTGTAGGCCCCTGTCCTTCACCCGGGGTGTGTGTAGCAAAGGGGCGGTTGTGCACAGAGAGTGATGGCTCTGTCTCTGGTTTCCGTGTGTGCTTATGAAAATTGCGTGCAGAGCAACTGTGGAAGTGAGCCCTGGGACCGTGCATTTATCCTTCGGAGCACTTCCTAGTATTTGTAGCGTCTTCAGGGATGGGATTTTGAAGTTGTGCAATGGGTTGAAGTTTGTGTTTCATTGTTTTTCTGTGTCTCGGCCATGGCTGCTGCTTTGGAGGCTCCCGTGTGCCTTGCTGTTAATCTGTAATAACACGTGCTAGATCCGGTGTGAAACAGCCTTTCCAGAGAGGCCCTTTTCCAGCTACGAAAGGGAAGACATCACCTTTTAAGTTATAACTGATTGCCAAGGCTTGTTTTGTGGCGGTGCTCAAAAACATATCAAAATGTTCTGAAGTGTATTGTTGAAAAACTGTAATAGAAGATGCTAAATCACAGTGACGCAGAAAGCTAATGCGTACCCCCAGTGATCACCTATAAATATGGAATGATACTTGAATTGTTAATGAACTATTTGCATTTCAAAGTTTGATGAAGCTTGATTTATCATTACACAATTTGCTCATTGTCTAAATATTCCAAAATTGTGCTGTTCTTACACTGCCACTTTCCTATTTACTGATATTTGTATTAATAGCCCTTACATATTTCTTTCCGTTTCAAAAATCTCAAAGCGCTTTACAGGCAAAGGTAAGTCTTGTTACCCATGTTACTGACGTGGCGAAGTTAAGGAAGAAAGAGGTGAGGGGATTTATTCACGGTGACACAGGTTGGTAGCAGAAGTGGCAACAGAACCTGTGTTTCCTCTCTCCAGTTCAGTATCCACTCCGCACCGACGTAGGGCTCCTGAAAAAAGTGTAGGAGAATAGTAGCTCAGTACAAGAGGCAGCACCAATGCTTTGTATATTGAAAACAAATCCTAGAGTTCATATAAATCTAATTATGTGTTTTTCTTTTTTTCTTCTTTTGGATGTTTTGTTCATGTGACTGGCCGTCGATATTTAGAAGAAATGCGTATTCCTACTCCTATTACTTGTAAGTACTTGGCGGGGGATGGCGCTTCTTGAGTGTGCTCGCCCTGTGGTAATTTTGTGCTTTGTCGTATTCTTTTGTTTTACCACTTTTTTTTTTTTTTTTACCATTCCATTTTTCCTTGTCTTTCCAGCAGCTTGTGTTTTATTTTCTCAGTTTCACACTGTTGTGTTTGCCCCGTTTTACCGTTGCACCTGTAACTGTGCCTGCAAAGACCTAAATGTCCACAGATACGTCAGTTCTGGTTTATAGTTCTCCAAATGCCAATGGACAAATACAGAGTGCCCCAACTGCACCTTTTTTAATTAATTGTCCGTTGTATTTAGCCAGCCTGCAGGGAAATTCACACCTCAAAGTTGTTGGGAATTTCTCAGCCATGGGTATAAGCTTTTTAAAATTGTAACATTTCTGACAACTAGGACTCGACGTTATCTCAGGAGACATCCCTGTTCCTGGAGTTGCCAGGTTCCGAGTGTCAGTTTAGACTGTTGGATGATGAAGTGGTTCAGATATTCAGGTCTAAATCACCTGTCCAGTCCTAATGACAATGCTGCATAATTAAGGCAGTTGTTAAGACGCATGAAAATGCTTCACGCATCAGCACTTCCATCTGTTGTCTCAAGACTGAGGGGCTGGAAAGTAATCAGGGCCAAGCTGTTTCTGCCGTGATAATAGTTGTCTGAGGATGAGGAGGAGGAGAGGACTGGGTCAGTGATATGAGGAAAGAGCACTGGAGAATGGAGTTGGATGCCTTTGGTGCCACCGGAGGGTTGGGAGGGGTGGAGGAGGCAACTGTTGCTGCTGCGAGAAACGGATCTCAGAAGCAGCAGCCGTATCGCTGACCGAAACTATTCCCCCAAAGCAGCAACCTGCCAGGCTTTCCAGGGCTCTGACGTGGACAGAGTTGTCAGAAGGGCCATGTCTGCTCTGCCGCCCCCTCCTGCTCTGCCGCCCCCTCCTGCTCTGCCGCCCCCTCCTGCTCTGCCGCCCCCTCCTGCTCTGCCGCCCCTGGCAACCTCCTCCTTTGCCTGTTCCTGCAGTTCATCTTTGTCTGGATCTGGTGGTACTTTGTCCTGTGGCCACAGCTGGGAGGTGTTCAGCAGGTCAGCAAAATGAGGGCACTTATACTCTGCCCTTTTAGCGGAAGTTGGCTTCTTTTCCATAGGAGTTGATTTAAATCCAAAGAACAGGGCAAAGGGGTTTAGTATGAGGATCCCTACGTACCACCTGTTGGAGTGATTGTGCTTCTCGATGACCTTTCAGAAAGTAACTGAAAGAGGAACCTTCCCCACTTGCTAAGTGTGTGCGGAGCCTAGAGACACCAGCATGAGCCTTGCCTTTGCCCAGTTACGTCATTGTAAATGCAGAGTAACTCCATTTCCTGTAGACTTCTCACTGGTTCGCCAAGAATGGGATTTGACCTTGAGTAGTCACATTTAAAGAGAAGTTTAACAAAGTGTTAAAGTAGGGGATGGTTTTAATGTAGGTGCTCTTAGTGAGTTGCAATTCATTCTACAACCTTTCCTCTTCCGCACATTTCTCATGAAGGTCGGAGAAGTGCCCTCTGCGCTGTTCTACTGTTTTGGTTTCCTGACAGGCAGTCAGCACCATTGCCAAAAAAATTCAGTCCCCAGTTTTCCTTTATAATTTTGTCTTCTTCTGGCAGGCGGTATGTGGTCAGAATGTTCCCTGCTTGATTTTATTTTGAGATTTGTGGATTTGAAAAGATGAATCAACTTCTGAGCCCTATGTGACCCCTTTTTACAACCGCACGACAACACTGCTTTAAGCAGTCCACTGAGGATTACTCTGCTACAGAGAAAGTGGGGGTCTCATTAAGCGGTCTCTTTCCTGTCTTGAGGATCAATATACTGGAACTTCTTTTCTCAGGGAACAGGAGAGTGACTCAGGAAAAGTGAAGAGACAAACCTCTGGAGGCCACCCAAGCCTGAGGTTGCAATGAGCTTCAGCAGTAGCAGAAACAAGTGCTTTAATAAGATTTAATAAGGCAGATGTACACCACGCGGCATATCGCAACAGAGGCAAGCCTATGTGTTCATAGCACCCCACTCAAGCACTCAGCGGAGATTTGAGCTCAGGATGCATAAATCATATAACTCTATCTCCCTGGTACTGCACCCAATGTCTTTTGCAGAGCGTAAGCACAAGCTCCGTGCTTTATGGTGTCCCAGGTACCCCATCAGGCATGAGCTCCGCTAGCTGGAGCGTCACTATGGTAGAGGCAACACATAAATAGTCGTCACACAATAAGTAGCTCTATCATCAGGCTGCGTGTGTCAGGATTTGGTTTCAGATTGAATTTTGGCTTGTTCCCTGATCTGGCAAAACCAAGCTCTGTTGTTTGTGGTTTTTTTTTCCCTGCACAATAGTCAGGGTACGAGGGATTTTCAGGTAGTGGGGGAAGAAAGCAAAAGAATCCATGAAGGGCCATATGATGACAAAGTTCTACTGAGTTTCGTGTTTCGAGTTTCACATAGAATAGGATGTTTCATTAGGATTGCAGATGACAAATTGCAAAGGACTGTATAATCCTTAGCCAAAGATGATAGAAATTGTTACAGCCTCTTATAAGCAGAGAGGTTTGATTTACGTTTATTTGAAATGCTGTGAAAATAAGAGCAGCAATATGTATATATAGAAATTTTTTAAATAGAATTGGTTTCCATACTAGAACCTCGTGTAAATGTTTTAGTCCTGAAGCAAAATTCAGTTGAATGAGTTACCAGTACTGAAAAGCAGGTCCTCAGATCGATCTGCTGGCAGACCTCTAAATACAACCATATGGACTACATCGCTTTATTTATAGTCTCAGTTTCTGGACTTCAGAGTTGTGCTGCTTAGAGTAGTTCTCGTCTGCTTTCAGATAATTCCTCTCAAGCCTTTGTCATCTGCTATACTCACATTTCTTCTTGTGAAGGACCAAAATCTCCAACCCTAACTCTTTTAGACAGTTCTTAACGATAAGTCTATTAAAGTCACGGAGACTTATCTTATGAATTACAGATTTTTGCAGAGATGGGCCATAACTGTGTGGTGGTCTCTAGACTGGAGTTCTGCCTGCAGCCTGACGTGTGTTCTGCTGCTCTCCAGGACTGTAAAATCTGTTTCTGTATCTGCAGCTTTGGTGCAACCAGTCAAAAATGCTCATTTATAAGAGCAGTTCTTTTAGCTGTTTTGTGCATACCAGGTAAATAGTTGTGGGATTTTTGTATAGCAACACTTCATCACAAACTTCCTATTACATATAGGAAGGGATGTTATAGTGGCTGAAAGAGAAGGCCATAATGACCTTTAATACAATTTAAGTGGAAATACAAACCCAGGAGGCCTCTATTCCTAACTTGCGAAGTCATCATGCAGGAATAACGTAGTTTTGTGTATTTCCATTTACCCACCCTTGAAAGTTAGTTGCTTATGATTTGGGATCTTTGGACAGAACTCGGTTTTGTGATGGGAAGAGGGGGATGCGGAATTAGGAGTCGCTGTCCTGGTGCCCTCATTGCATCACTGCCACCAGGGCGATGCATGAGCCTTTTCAGAGGAGTTACTCTGTATTTACACCAATACAAATGTTGTCTAAGGTTTGTACGGAATTGCGAACTCTGTCACGTTGCGCTTAAATTTGATGCCTTGTAAGATACGATGTGCAATGTGAGATAGGAACCCATCCGTGGCTTAAAGCTTTTGTTTCTTTTCCTAGCGGAAAAAAGCTGTAAAACACAGACAGCAATTCGTCTGGTTTAAAGGAGGTTTTGCATTTAATGACAGACACCTCTTGTAACAGTATTTTCCGCTGCAGCAACCCATATGGAGGGTTTTATCGTTTCCTCACCAGGAAAAGGGATGGAAATGTTTTCTGAATGTGGGCCGAGGTTGTTTTGGTTTGTTTTGTTTCTTTCTCCTGGGCTGGGTAATGTGTATCGAATGAAATTTAATCAAGAGTAATATCAGACCAGCGAAGTATTTCTGGAAATACATAGATTCATGTATGTGTTACAAGCACTCAGTTTAATGTTATTTATAAGAAAAGGGCGCTCAACGGCCAATCTGTTGTTCTCCTTTTCGCCTGAACTGGCCACAGTAGTGAGGACACGACTGCGATGTAGGAAGGCCCCTCAACTCCCATCCTAATTTCATACCCATTTTAATTGTTGTGGTGGTTTCAGCCTCTTTTTATTGGAGAGGTTCTGTCAAACCTAAATTTATACTTGCATTTTCTGGAATAACGGAGCTCGTGCTGAATTTATTTCCACCGTCTGTGTCTCTTTCTTTGAAAAGAAATAAAACGTTATTTCATTTATAGGCATACCTCTGTATAACCACATACAGACATAAAAATCTCCATATATTTCCATGGATGGCGGGATTTGCCTGCACAGGTGAGCTTGCTCAATCACAATGTTAAGAAGAAACTGGCTTTCTCATTCGATGTTGGAAGAACAGAATCATGAATCGGTGGTAATGCCAGGCCAGTGAAAGCAAATTAAAAAAAAAAAAAAATACTGAAAGTATGTGAGATTTTATTTAGAACGTGTTTGTGTGGGGATTGCAAGCCTCAGCTTGGCAGAGGGCAGTGCTCGCTGGCTGTGTACGCCAGTACAGACCTGCACGGCGTGGCTGCTACATGCGCCTGTCTTGTCTAAAGTTTGTATTGTTGTAAGTAAATGTCCTCCACAAATAGGGATTAATTTGATCAAGTAAAGCTTAGAGAATGCAGCCCTAAGTTTTTCCCAGCCCTCTGTTTGTATACACACAGATTCAGAGCATCTTTAGACCTTTACCTACATTATATCGCTTTCTCGTGTCAAGTAACGTTTGCTCCTTAAGGAAAAGCGGTGCGGCTGGTGCTCGCTCTTCGCGCCGCCTTTACTCCGGTGAATGCCCTTCGGCTCCTGCACGAACCCGCACTGAGTTTGCCTTCGCCGTGGCAGGCGCTAAAGAAGTAGAATAGAATCATAGAATTGTTGACGTTGGAAGGGACCTTTGAGATCATCAAGTCCAACCATTAACCCAACCTGACAAAACCACTTCTAAGCCACGTCCCCAAGTACCACCTCTGCCCTTTTTTTAAACACCTCCAGGGATGGCGAATCCACCCCCTGCCCGGGCAGCCTGTTCCAATGTTTGATAACCCTTTCAGTGAAAATTTTTTTCCTAATATCCACTCTAAACCTCCCCTGGCATAACTGGGACCCATTTCCTTTCGTCTTATCACTTGTCACCGGGGAGAAGAGGTCAGCCCCCACCTCTCTACACCCTCCTTTCAGGCACTTGTAGAGGGTGATAAGGTCTCCCCTCAGCCTCCTCTTCTCCAGGCTGAACAACCCCAGTTCCCTCAGTCGTTCCTCATAAGACTTGTCCTCCAGACCCCTCACCAAGCACAAGTGAGGCTGTCTCCGCGCTTGCCTGGAAGTGGCGGGTTTGCCCGTGCGGCGGCTGTAAGAAGCAGTAAGCTGCCCGTGTGCTCAGGCCGGAGAATATTTCTTGTCTCCGCTGAGTGACTGTCTGCACAAAGACGCGACTGCTGTGACGAGCTGCAGTTCTCAGCAGGCCCGTGGGAGCGCGGGGAGGAGGTACGCCGCCGGCCAGGCTGCCGGGACCCTCTACCGCTTCTAACTCATTCCTTTTGCTCTCTCCTTGAAGACCTCTCATGACCGAGAGTTGACAGCCCGCCTGCCCGGTCCGCTTGGGACGGGCAACCTCCACTGCATATGGTTTTCCCAAAGTTTAAAACGAACTGCCCTTCCCGTAGCTCAGCCCCTTGGCTTTTTTCCCAGCCCCTGTAGACCGGGAGAACAGCTTCCCCGTGGTGTCTTTTCACGTGTTTGAAGACCTATCGGCCCTATTTGATTTTCTTTTCTCTAGGTTAAAGACCCGTGTGTCCTTTGGCCTTTGCTTGTAGGTCACGTTTTTCTAGACTTACCTTTCTTGTTCTGCCTTTGCATGTACGTGCGTGTCCCTGTGGCCCACGTCTTATCTGAAGTGCCGAATTGCAGCAGAGGCCGTAGCGATCCTCCGTCAGAGCGAAAGGATTACCTGTGGCTTGCAGACCACGGTGCCGCCTATAATCCCTGCCTTATTTTTCGCCCAGCATGAGACTGTTACTTGGATGGAGTTTGTGATCGTCCTCGGATGTAGGGGACAGAGACCCTTTTCAACAGAGCTGCTGTTTCAGCAGCGCTCCCTGTCGGGTGTTTGCATGGCTGATCGCCGCCTGCCCCACGCCTCTGCAGGTTTTCATCGTAAATACCGTGTGTACTCCGAGCAGGCTGCTGCGCACAAATACCTAAAAGGAATTGTATTTTGTAGCTTGCTTAAATTGCTTATTGAAAATGAGGGCAATACGCAGTTCTTGTCTGTAGGAGGAAATTTCTTGTTTAACTTACGTGATCTATACCTAATGTCTAAATTACCTGTGCATGCAAATCTACATTAGAGTGTATATAATCCATCCTTGTGAAACATCTAAAATTAAATCTGTCAACGTACACGTACAAGAGCTCTTTAGGAGAGGCAGTTACAGATTTAACGTTCATGCATGTAAAATTGATATAAAAAGTTAGAGAAGAGTTTGCAAGCTGCTTTTAAAAAATAATCCTTGAAGTTTATCTAAACCTCTGCGAAACAGGAATCTGATCCTGCGGATACCTCCAACTGAAAATATTGCGTGAGCTTTCGGATTGATGCTCATGGCAGTAAATGCTTTGTTCTCGATACTAAGTTTGCATTCCTTGACTGTTAAACTGGAACTACCACAACTTTAATGTAGTGTTTCAGCATTTTATACCATTCCATTCTCTGATAGGAGTAGAAGCTTCAAAAATAGCTGAATCAGATCCCCGCCTTATTTTTTTTTTTTTTTTTTTTTTTTTAAATTCACACTTAGTTGGGGTTCACTGCCAATAGTTTTTATCCTTGCCTTGGTTGGGTCAGCTTCAACTGCCTGATTATACAGCTGGTCTCATTTTTATATTCTGCTTTGAGCATCTTTCTGTCTCATCCCTTCTGTGTGTGTGTATAGTGCCTGTAAACGTCATCTCTTCATTTACAAACCCTCTTGAACTGAAAAGGGCAACCTAGTAAACCCCATCTGTGGACTCCTGTTTTCTTCTCGGCGCGTTTTCCTTACACTTAAATGTAAACCAGCCGTTAATGTCACCTTATTCGCATTTTGACATTTCAATCTCTTCACCTTGTGTTGATTGTATCCCGACTCTTCTTCCAAATACCTGCCCGGTCCTTTATTTCTTCCCCTTTTCAGCTGCATAATGCATGAGCCGGAGAGCGTCTTCCCGGTGCCGGGCTGGGCTGGGGACGCGCTGGCAGCAGCCCGCAGCGCGCCCGTGACTGACACTAATGCGCTGAGAGCCGCTTCTGCTGGGTGTCGGAGTTGTTGTGTTGCGGGGAGGCTGGTCAGCAAGGAGAGCGGGAGCCGTGTCACTGATGCAGCTTGTCAGTGGTTCACAGAGATCTCTCGGAGTGCCCTATTTTTGGAAACAGCATTTCCAGATAAATGCTTTTGCAATTCCGAAGGCATTTTGACATGCTGGGGAATAAACCTCTACCTAGCTGGGGGTTTAAGTCACTTCCCTAAGATTCTAGAAAGCGCTAGTCATTTGATTTTATAATCCTTTCTATGAATTATAATGACGGTAAGGACCAAATAGGCTTAGTCCTGTGCTGCCACTCTCTCCAGACACATAACGGAGGCAGAAAAGGCACATTTAGAAGCCGAGAGCCCCTTGATGTGTCTGGCAAGCTCAGCTCTGAAATCCTCAAAAGAGATCTGTCTTCCTTTTTCCCTCTAAATTTAGATGAAGAATTTTCACGTTCTTGGACTAGAGAGGGAGAAAGGTGGAAACTGATAACACGCTGTTGAAAGAAAATCGTAGCGTTTTCAGCTGCAGAGCAATTGTCTGCGTGGCTTCTCTCTGGCGTGCGTAAGCGTCAGCTGGTCCACCCGCGAGCAGCCTGGTTTGCGCGTGCGAGTTAGATTGAGAACTTTAAACTCATGTCACCTTTTCTTTTTAGGCATTCAAGCCAATGTTTTAGGGGCCTCTCTGTCTTCTACAGGACCAGGTAGAACTGCTTTGCATAGGGCTTTTTGTAAGCAGGCCTTTGGGGACTGACGGGCTTGGGTTTGGGGTTATTTTCTCCTGCCTAGCACATGCAGAAATGTTACGGCTCGTTCACTGAAAGAGAAAATGAGTTTGCCAGTTCCGGCTCTTTGTAGCTTGTTGGCATCTCTGAAAAGATACCAGGCAATGGGACTTACAGATAATTATTGCCACGAATAATTTAATGTGGATTTAATAAGGAGGTCACTCTTTTTGACTCACCATTCTTAAACATCAGCAGTGGTCGTCTGTAATGGCTCACCCCAGCAGTCCAGAGTGCTTGTTATTAAGGACTTCGGCATTTTGGATTAGTGTTCCCCACTGAGGAATTTTAATTCCTGTTGCCAAAGAATGCACACAGCCCTGTATGATTAGCAAACCTAAAGGATTAAAAGAACCGCCTCGCAGGGTTAATACGCTTCAAGACTATTGTTGTCACCTCAGGTACCACAGCACAAAAAAAAGGGGCTCCCACAGCCGCAGCTCGCAGTTGATAAATCTGACTGTGCTAACGTTGCCGAACCCTGGAAGCAAAGCTTTCAGCAGCAGCAAACGCCAGCTTTTTTGCTTCTCCGCTCAAGGACGGTTCCTCTGTTTGCATCTTCACCTGCAGAAGCGGATACACCGTGGAGATTTTGTGAGATCTGAACACCCGCTCTGTAATTACGTACCCAATTTGAATAGGTACGGGTTTCAGTCGAAACCACGAACCGCAAAAGCCTGAACCTCGACTGGTTGAGCAGATGAAACAGATTCAGTTGTTCAAAAGTTTGCATCAAACATTGGACGCTTCTCCATAAACCTGCGCTCTCCTGGTCTGGATTATCAGCTTGCCTTAAAATAGTCATTTTCCCACAGACAGAGGCAAAGGCTTTAGTTCTCTTTGACCCTTCCTTGCACACGAGCGCGACTGGCCCAGCTACCCATCTCCCCAAGGGCTGGGGCTCAATGTGCGCTTGAACTCCCTTGTGAATGCCGCTGGGACATGTGCTGTGAATAAGTAAAGCCTGTTGGAATATGTTGCAAGGAATATCCTTTTAAGAATCTAACGAAGTTTAAAAGACGGGTAGTACTTACAATAAGCATGTCATTTTACTGAAGACAAACCTCTTTGCAAAATGATTTAGTTGTTAGGATTTTTTTTTTTCTTTGAGTTGGAGGAAAAAAAGAAAACTAAAGCTCCTTCTTACGGTAATCTGTTTTTCTCCCTTTTATTTTGTTTTATTTTCTTATCTACGGAAGCCGTGTAAGCAAAGTTCTTTGCCGGTGCTAGGGATTTGTGTGATATTTTTTCAAGGTGCGGTTTGTAGAATGTCACACATTCATTTTTAAACAGTTTTGCTCTCTGATACGAATGAAGCACAGGGCAGTCAAATGTCAATGGCAGCTTAGCAGCTCCCTTTTCCTGCTTCTCCCCATTTTCTTATTATTAGCTGTGTTTGCAAAAGAGGAGCCTCTTATGTTCTGGGCTGTGTTAGTGTTTTCTGAGCAGGCAGTGTTTCTGCTTTTGCCAATGTTTTTTGACATCTCCTCGAAATAAGAAAAGACCCATTTTCCCCAGAACAGAGGCGTATTTGGACATTTCTAAAATAACTCGAGCCTTTAATTTGCCCCACCCTTCACTGACTGTCGCTCCTCAGTGCAGTTCGGGTGCCCGTCAGAATTCCCTAGGGGCTGCTGTCCTCGCTGCTCCGCGCGGGGACGGGCCGCGGGTCCTGCCCCAGCCCTCGGGTGGCACGGCGTCAGGGCGCGCTCCCCACCGGAGCACTGGGAGGAAATCCGAGTTCCGATCGCTGCCCTCGTCCCGTGCCCTCTGCTCTTCCCGGCGCGGCTGACCCCCATATCGCCGCCCTCTCCACAGGTGAGGTAGCGCTCCTACTGCTGGGGTGACGCAGGTTTGTGCAAGATGAGTTACCGGGAGGGAGAGCTGAGCTCAAAGACTGGTATCGCTATATTTATTGTGCCCCACAGCGGTTACATTAAAAAGTTGTGGGGTTTCTTCTCGTGCGGTTTGTCACATGCCCTGCATGTCTGACCAAGTGGGTTAATCGTGGTTTTCAAAATACTTTATAATTACTGGGTTTTTCATGAGGGAAAACTGACCTTGATTTCTCCCCTCTTCAAAATACCCTAAAGGAAGCTAGCCAAGAAGCAGAAGGAGACTCAGACCAGCACGCAGAGGGAGATGGGTCCCGTGGCTACTTCCGACAAGACCTCTACCAAACTCAGTGCTGTTCACAATGAAGAAGCTTTTTCTTCCAGCTGCCAAGATGTTAATGGATTCAGTAAGTTTAACTTGCTTGCAATGGATATGTCCCCCTTGGAGAGCTCCGGGTTCTTAAAAGGACCTATTCCTATGGGCATGACACTGAGGAGCTAGGAGCAGCGCGAGAGATCATTGCGAAAGCTCGCTAGAAATTGGTTGTCTGAAATGTCTCTGACGCTGCCCCTATTTTGTCTGTCAGATAGGTGGACGGCATTCCATCTGACTCTAAATCTGTTGAGAATAATTTATAAAGTCTGTTCTAATAACCACATCAGACAGTCAGAGAGGCACATGTTTGTTTGTTCTCCGGAAACGTTGTTTCCTTTGTGAGCGGCAGAGTCAAATCGAATCACTTAGCTGACTTGTAGGATGCAATAACGTTTTCTGTATGAAATTGTTATGAAAGAAAGCATGGTCTCGTGGTTAGAGAACTGGAATGGAAAGACAGCATTTCTTCTTTTGTCTGTGTCCCCAGTTTATTCCTCACACGAATTCAGTAAAACTAATCTTAGTTAATACCCGTAGACCACTCAGACCTTTGTAGCCGGAAGAGTTTTGTGGGCAAAGCAGCACAAAGTCATACTTTAGCCTTGCTAGATCCAGATTGAGTGCATGGCGGATCGCATGGTGGATTTGTAAACTTTTTCGTATTAAATAAATTTTAACTTAGACACTATGGGAATGTCACTCCCTCTTTTGGCACTTAGCCTGCTAGTGTGAACAGGGAACAGCTCTGAAACATGAGGACGTACTAAAACGCTCTTGTCTTTCTTAAGCATCTTTAGTGAAGCGTTTTTTTCCCCCAGTTACTAACGTGAGAGTGCTTATGGCACAAAATGCGCTTTGTCATTGAGACCTTTGTCATTGCAGATTGAGTGGGACAGGCTGAGTGAATTCTTCTTTTCCCTCTATCTGTAGGTCATGTCAAATTCCATCTGCATGCGTGGCTACTGCCACTCCATGTAACTTACCTGTGCGATGGATGAATAGGTGTTTGGGACCGTCAAGGCTAGCTGTGAACGCTTCTCTCTGATATTAAATTGACTTGAGTCAAGATCTAATTTTCTCAGGTGCTGAGTAGCTGTATCTCCTAAAGAAAACAGCAGGAGTTGTCAGTGGTTCATATCTTCGAAAGACAGGATAGCAGAGGACAGCATTGTAACAGTCATCCTAGAAACAGCAAAGGGAGCTTGTTTAAAAGGTATGGGAGAAATGAAGTTTTTAGCACTTTCTGAAGAAATCTGTATTTTTATAAGTTTGGGGATTATTTTTCCAACTAGAAAATAAGAGAAGAGACAAGCTTGAAATGTGACCTCATTTTTTTCCCCTTGGTATTTTGAGAGACTAATTAAAACAACTGAGTCATTTACTTGAAATGGCAACTATAGAAAATATGTTGTATCTAATTTTGTAAAAAAGCGTCCCTCCGGGTCGTCTTTTTTTTTTTTTTTTTTTTAATCAGTTAGTCCTTTGCTTGTCTGACATCACTGCAGATTTTATCACTGCCTCCCTCTATAACACAGCCTGAGTCAAGTCACGGGCCGATTCCTTTCTTTTTTCCTTCTTTCTTTCTATCCATGAGAAACAATTACTGGCATGATTTCTTGAAATTTTTTACTGCCGAGTCCAGGATGCTGAGGGGTGTTGGAGGTAAGTTCTCTTCTGTGCAGTAGTGTGCACATGCTGATACAGGAATTTTATGGGTAAAGGACTTCCTTTTAAAAAGATTGCCTTAACAGAGTTTAATACTTAATAACAGGCCCACTCTAACTTTTGAGTAACGTAATAGGATTACTTCTTAACGTCCCTGCTAACTAATAGAGCCTTACAGGCAGTTATCCATCCCAGCTTTTGAAATCAGCTGTCTATCTTGAGCAGCAGTCAAATTCCTTCTTAAATTGTCCTTTTGCCTCCCAACAGAAAACAGCATTTGCCGCTGTCTCATGAGAGGTAGTCACCCTCTTCATCTCGGCCCTCATGGGCCCTCCCATGATGATGGGAGAAGCAGTAGTGTATCATCTCAGCAGCGATGCACTAGCGATACGTCCTGCACAACAGAGCTGCTCTTCTGGCCTTGCAGTGCTAAAATGCCATGGGGAGGGCTTGTCCAGGAGAATGCCGTGCCACCAGCGTAGCCATCTTGACATCCTTGGGGGGTTTCTGGCAGGAACTGTTCGATTCTGAGGATTTAATCTCTTAAAACGCAGCCAGTTTTGCTAGAGACTGAGTTATTAGGGTGTGCTTAAGTTTTGTGACATCTCCGCTTGGGAGGAGACCGCTTCCCAGATAGCCTTCAGGAGTGACGCTGGTACAGATTAGGTAGGTAGCTTTAACGTTACAGGCAGAAGCACGGTTTGGAGACAGCACTTTGGAAGCTGTAAGGGACTGAGTTTTATATTAGCGGGCACTACTGTGCAGTGACCAAGTTGGCGTGCTTTCACTGGCGAGAGCAAGGAGATAAGATGAAGATGTAGGTAAGTGGCAATTTGGGGGTGTTAAGGATCACTTTTAACCGAGAAACATCTGAATTCACACCTGTCCGTGTCTTGCGTGTTTTTGCGATGAATGAATGAATGCAGAGGTCTTTAGATTTGCTGTAAGTCACAGCAGACATCGACATCAAGATTTAGTTCTTATTCCTGCCCCACAGATAATTTTCACCCTTCGTTAGGTTACCTGCGAAATGTAGTCCAAGGACTCATAGGGTCGTGACCATGACATGTTTTCTTTAGTGAAAAATTCTAAAATGAATGTAAAGATTAAAAAAATAAATCCGAATTTCATCAAAGGCATAAAATGAAAAAATACCAAAATCCCTTTTACTGGTTTTGATGCTGGTTTGGGATTTTTTGTGGGGTTTGCTAGTCCAGAAAATCTTACGCAAAGTATGGGAGAATCATTTTCGGAATAGGAAGGAGCCTCCACAACTCTGCATGACTAGAGGGATCTGTGTGGTCTCACGTACCGCTCCAGGAAGTACAAAGAGACTTTTTAATGAAGTCTTAATGTCTACCCTGACATGAAATCCTCTCTGGAAGCGTTTCCTGTGGTTGCACACACTAGTGCCTGTAAGAACCTCTGGTTAGGTGCCAGCAGTGCGTTCGTATCTCTCACGGTACAAGCCACTACCTGACTGATTTTGGTAAAGAGCTATCGAAAGTTTTGGGAAACTTGTTTTTTGGTGGTTTTTTCCCCCCCCTTTTTCTTCTGAATCTAGAAATCACCTCGCTGTCTCACAAATATGATTCATTTCATAAACCTCAGTTGGCAGCATTTTTAATCAAACTCGTTGAAGTGAGGTGTGTATCTTCAACTGCCTAAGTAATTTATCGTGAGCCATTCCTGGAAAGGCAGTACGGCCCAATGGGGTCATTTATACACCCAAATTTCCAAGCCCTGACTGTTGGCTTGCTCTGTGACCCTGGGCAAACAAATTACTCTTTTTAGACCTTATTTTATATGTCGGCAAAAGTGGCCGTGTTCCAAGTACAGTACGAGGAGGATCTGATTTAGGCTGCAAACACAGGAGAAAGTACAAGAGGCCCCAAAGGAGAGATGCTTTATGGCTTGAAGGCAGCTGGGGCAGAACTCAGCAGACTAAGCTATGAGAAATTTGATTATTTTAATGTGTTTTCAAGTGGTGCGAGTCTGAAAAAGTGGTGGGAGAATGCAGAATCAAGAGTGAGTTCATTTACTAGATGATTATAAACTGCTTAGGAGGTAATGCTGACGACTTTATGAAGCTCCCTAGACTAGTGACTTCTTTGGTTCACCCCACAGAATAGCGAATTTTTTAAGTGGTGTTTGCTCTAGAGGTACAAAAATTGCTTCTGAAATTACTTTGATGTATTCTAAATTTTATCTACCTCTATTGGATTATGGAATAGTTCTTCCTGTGTTATCTATTGTCATCTTTCTGATGTACTGAGATTTGTATTAGCTTGTTTCCCAACATTTTGAGGAGGAGATAAATAAATGCCTGTAACTCTGAGTGAATGCAGAATGATAACAAAAGAATGTGCCTTCAGAAATGATGGATTACCGTAAGAATGTACATGTATGCCATCGTAGATACAAACCAGCCTCATAACTTTACTATCAAGAAAAGAATCTCCTGCGCAGATGTTGAGCCCTGCCTCCTTTCCGTAAATATTTGATTAATATGGAAATAATTTGTGGATTCTTGTCCAGAGAAAGCTCGTGCTTTAACGGGAGAAGGCAGGGATGCTTGTCCTGCGGAAAGAACCCAGCTCACAGGGGAAAGGATTATAGGATTTGCTAAGAACAGTTCTGGGTTGAAGAGCAAGTCCCGTACCTTGTATTGTTTTAACAAAAAAACCCAAAATTGCTGCCCTACCTGTGTGTGTTTGTGGTGCTAGTGTCCACTGTGTTTGAGCAGGCTTATTTTACTGTTAATATTGCATTTGATTCTCTGTAGCTTGTATTTGGGGGGTTGTTTGTAAGGATCTTTCTGCTAGAGACGAAAACATAAGTTTGTTCCTTTGGTTAAAAAAAAAAAAGGATATCTAGAATATAGTCCTATATGTGTATCCTGTGTAGGAACACATTGATTTACAATAACTATAATACTATATTTGGGGTCTGGAGTGCTTATATTAAAGGAAATCCATCATGATGACAATGTAATAAATGTAATATGCATGTCAAGATGAAAAATATAATTCATTTTGATAAGCCTTATATCCCATATTACTGTGTTCTTTGAGGAACATTCTCCCTGTTCTCTTTCTCTCTCTTAATATATGTCTAAAGTCTTTTCCTTATGTCTTTCCTACCTAGCATCACCCTCTCCTTGTTCATTTTCTGTCCAAAGCAAAACCCTTCAGAGCAAATCTTTGTTGAATTCCTACTACTCAGGTACTAGTGCCAGACTTTTCTTTCATTTCTAAATTTTCTTTGCTTTTGTATGTTTCCCAATATGACCTATAGACTGAACCTTCTGAGTGTGAGATACAGCTAACCTTGTTTTCATTTCTTGTAACTTTTTTTCCTATTGATCTTCTGTTGATTTCCATTGATCCGTGTCGTGTGGGTGAACGGAATTCCATCTCAAAGTATCATCAGACACTGTTCCATCGACCACGCTGTTAGGTAAGAAGACAGGTATGGTGTACTGCACTTCATTGGAGAGCAAACATACTCACTGCATCTCGAAAATAACTCGGAGGACGCTGTTAATTGACTGGGCTCCAAAATCATAATTAATCCTGTGGACATGTGCTGTGTTAATTGGAAAGTCTTTTGTTTCACTCATGCTTTATTATTGTTATTAATTGATATTTTATTTTTTTGAAGGGAAAGAACGGTTCAAAAAATTAAGGTTTAGAAGTTCTATCAAGTATTTGTTGTTTCTTTTTGTGAATGGGATTTGACATTCTGGGCCAAGTTCCCACGTGCCACCTTGCCTCGGCTTAGTTTTGACTCATGCGGGTGGTTGTGCCTGTGCCATTGGCATAGAATCCTAGAATGGTTTGGGTTGGAAGACACCAGTAAAGCCCATCTGGTCCGACCCCCTGCCATGAGCAGGGACATCTTCAACTAGATCAGGTCGCTCAGAGCCCCATCCAACCTGCCCTGGAATGTTCCCAGGGATGGGGCGTCCACCACCTCTCTGGGCAACCTGAGCCAGTGTCTCACCACCCTCAGCGTAAAAAATGTCATCCTTATATCTAGTCTCAATCTGCCCTTTTTTAGTTTAAAACCATTACCCCTTGTCCTGTGAGGCTCAGCTAGATGTGCTTCAAAGCCTGCAAATATAAGTGAGGGTTTGCATGTCCAGAGGAGGTGGGAGCTTACACTTTTGGACTCAGTGGCAAGTAGAAGGGTTATTTGGAGAAATTGGGGGGTGGGTTTGGGCAATGGCCCCACCTCATTCAGTGTATGCTGAGAGTTAAACGCTAAATGTTCAAGTGGTTTGGTATAGGTTTGAGAGGATAACAAAAAGGCGGGTTCTGAGAGGCGGAGGCTGTTCCCTGGCTGCTGGTAACTTTAGAGGGGGGCGTTAGTGTTCAGCATGTCTGAAAATTAGCTTTTCTTGTGCAGATGACAAATAAAGGATCCAGTGTGCAGCTCTTAGGTTTGGGATTTTTAAAAATAATACGTTTTTACAGTAAGTTAACAGAGACAGCAAAATTGGCAGAAACTGTTAGCTGATAAAAGAAGTTATCCGGCAACTTACTGGAGGTGTACTCTTGGAAGTGAGTAATAACAGCCTACAACTTCAGGCTCTCCCTGGAGGATGCTGCCCGCGTGTGGAATTTGAAGAAGGCAATTCCTCTGCTATGAATCAGAAGGATGCTGTGTGGTTGATCAGAATCTAACCAGTGGTATTTATCAGACCTGTCATTTCGGATTATCCACAGTAAATGTTCACTCCCAGACACAGTAATCTACCGTGGCTGCTTCAAACATTACTCTGAGCGTGTTGAAGGCCCTCAGTTAGACCAGGAAGAAATTACAAGCGATCGCTTAAAGTGCCTTGGCTTGCAGGCTAACGGAGGCTTGGAGGGACTGCCCCGATACACACATTTACCCGGCTGGCTATCAAAGTGCTGACGGCAATGGATGAGCCCTCTTTTAACGAGGTGGGGAAGGAAGAGAGTCCATTTCTCCAGAAGGTTTGTTCTCCTTTCCCAGAGAATCAGTGTTGTCAATAGAAAAGTCTAAAGGTAGATTTATCTTTCGGCTATACTTTGGAAACAGGGCCCAGACCTGCAGTTTGCTGGAAGATGTCAAACTGTTCTCACTCAGGGACTCGGCATCTGTGAAAACCGGACTCTCGGTTGAGGGAGCAGTTTTCCCCGCTCTGTCCCCTTGGTGAGAATTACGGAGTGAACTGCACACTTTGCAGTGTGAAGCTCAAGGAGCCATTGACAGATTCAATCTGTGCTTCTCGTGGGAAAGAAAAAGCCAAAAAAGCCCCCAAAACTTTCAAAATCCAAAATCTTAGAGAGAAAAAAGAAGACATAGGAATTAAACTGGTCTTGCACTTAGGTATTCAAAACTCTCATACTTCTACTAACTGCTATATCTGAGTAAGGATCAATAGCCCTGCTTTACATGTGGGAACTTAAGTACAGAGCACTTTTAAGACATGATTTACACGGACTGGTCATCTCCCCAGTTCCACCGGAATTTAACAGCCACAGATGCTGTGAAACAGCCTTTGGCATTGAATAAATTTCTGTCTTGTGACTTAAAATAAAACACTGGTGTTCTGGCTTCTTGGACAGAATCACCAGACATTGGATGTTGCTGTATGAGCAAAATAAGTTTAATTTTTGACGTTTATTAATATTCATGCCCGTGAAAGAAAAAGATCTTAAAAAGGGCATCAGTCATCCCACTACCAATATCCGTCTTTGGGCACTACCTGCAGTTCAGTGCTATTTGTTCCCATCTGTTCTGTCTCCTGCTAATAAATGCTCTGTATCTGCAGTAGCGGATGACTCCCCAGGCTTGGCTGTGACATGATTTGTTGGTAGTAAGATATAGGGGATTTTGGTTTTGCCTCTACCCTGTCCCGTGCTTGATTAATACTGTTTTATGTAAGGCATGTTTTTAGCTCCATAATTTTCTCTCCTAGTTGCAGACAACTCTGGATTTAAATGTTTTGCACAAGCATCTTCACTAGAGAAGCGAATATTTAATATTAACAAATAAAGGAGGTAGATTTCCCTGTTTTTAATACTTCAGTAAGGCCCATGTTGTACCAGTGCTGCAAAGCCTGAACAGGAGGTAGTACAACCTTAGAGATTGTTGTTGGAGAACATGTGCGTGGCCAATGTTCAGCAGATGTCATCAGGGCAGTCTCTTCAGGGGCCCCAGCATGTCCTTCCCTTGCATCTATTAACATCTCCCAGCAGTCTGTAAGGACGTTTACCCTTGTTCGACATTTGAACTACTCAAGAGGATCCCAACAACAAGAGTCGCTGCCCTCCAGAGAGGATGAGGGCTGCAGTGCCTTGCAGTTCCTTGCAGATGGGCGGAACAAGCAGAGAAGCCTCGCTGTCGGGAAGTCTCACGCAAAATCTGGCTCGTGCTTAAACATAGAAATTTGCCCTGAATTTTAGCCTTCTGTAGCTTGGATGGACTTTTGCCCATGCCTAACCAATCTGCTGCGGGTATGTATACAACTTGATGTTTGAAGATCTCAAAAGATATCGAGCAGCTGATATTGCCGCTTCAGCAAGCGTCACCATTATACTGGCTTTTTAAATTGCGAGATGAGTTATTTTTATGCAATGGAAGCTCGAAAATCAGTGGCGCGATCTGTTCAGTTGTATCTGCAGCCTCCCACGCCGCGTCAACCCCTAAGGAGCTGCGGGAGAGGCTTTCACATCAGGCGGCTGTGCTGGTGTTGGCCTGCAGCAGAACCAGCAACGGAGGCGCGTGCCCTCGGAGGCTCTTACTTGAGCTAAACTGGGGGCTTGGAAAATTCTCTCTTCCCGTCCTTAGTGGCCTCGAGTTTTGTGTGCCATTTTGAAGTTGCCAGTAGTTTTTCAGCTGTAACTGATGAATGGCTCTGTAAGGTGGGTCGATGTGACAGCCTCTTCTCTTGTGGTCAGTAGGTCGAGGGAGGTCATTCTCCCCCTCTACTCTGCACTGGTGAGGCCACAACTGGAATACTGTGTCCAGTTCTGGGCTCCCCAGTTCAAGAGGGACAGGGAACTACTGGAGCGAGTCCAGCGAAGGGCAACTAAGATGACTGAGGGATTGGAGCATCTCCCTGATGTGGAAAGGCTGAGAGAGCTGGGACTCTTTAGCCTGGAGAAGAGAAGGCTGAGGGGAGACCTTATTATGGCGTACAAGTATCTAAACGGTGGGTTGAAGGAGGATGGGGCCAGGCTCTTGTCAATGGTTCCCAGTGACAGGACGAGGGGCAATGGGCACAAGTTAGAACATAGGAAGTTCCGTTCAAATACACAGAAACACTTCTTTAAGGTGAGAGTGACAGAGCACCGGCACAGGCTGCCCAGGGAGGTGGTGGAGTCCCCTTCTCTGGAGATTTTCAAGACCCGCCTGGATGCAGTCCTGAGCAATGTGCTCCGGGCAGTCCTGCTTTAGCAGGGGAGTGGGGCTGGGTGATCTCTAGAGGTCCCTTCCAACTCTGAAAACTCCGTGATTCCGTGATCCTCACCAAGGGGGCAAAGCAGGGTTTGACTTGGTGAGGTCCACTCCATGCATTTGAAGAGCTACACTGCCACGCATGTACCTGATAGTCCCAAGTCTTGGCCCACCTCACCAAAGCATCTTCCTTCTGTCTTGAAGGGGGTTTTCTTCTGTGCTAGCTGATGAAAAAAATGCATGCAGTAGTTTTTATAAGAGTAGAATACGCTTGTGTAAGATGTTTACCAAGCGATTCTTAAAAATCTCTTAAGCATCTAGAGAAAATTACTTTCTCCAGCTTTTTTTTTTTTCATTATTATTACGCACATGTGGCTTCTTCATAGCCTTTGAAATGAAAGATGCATCCTCTGCTCTCTGTCAAACCCAGTGTCAGAAGGCTTTTTGTTAAGGAACGTGCCTTTTTATAGCTCAGTTGATATCATTAGACAAATGGTGGTTTAACTTTGGTTTGCCATACCACTGTTTGTATTGCATATAGCATATTACAGCTGGATATTTATCACATAATAAAGCCTTGATGCACACAAAAAAGCAAATTAATTTTACCAGCTTGCCCCGTATCCCTAGTGTAAGGGGAAGAGATATTAGCCATGCTGTAGTCATCCTTGGAAGATGTCAAGTAATTGACAACCTTTACTGTAGTGTAGAGAGACTGCATATGTGGATAATTAAATCCATCACAAACACCACTCAAAATATAATTTATTTTGTGCAAAGGATGTCTTATCGTGTTACACACTTGCCAAGGCTAAGAGAATAAAAATATAAGCGGAGATGATAGGCCTGTCATTTCAGACACAGAAGGAATTCGTCGATATTAAAGCAGAAGTTTTGAAAGAAACTTCTCGACATGTACCGGATGACACATCAGTGCAGTGTTACTTTTAGTTGTATGAGGCACAGATTAGTTTTCTGGTCAGAAGGCAGCATCATGCTCTGTGTCCAGATGCCGATCTTTCAGACTAACAAAGCTATGCTTACGAAACAAGATGACACCTATAAAAGGATCTAAAGTTTCATTCCCCAGAGGGGCTCTGGATGGAGCAGTTCCCCTCCCAGCAGCCTTACTGGGACGTTGCACAGGGGTCTGATCCTACGCAGCCACTTCCAAGCTGGGAATCTAATTTCTCAGCTGCTCTTCATCTTATCTGTGACATCTGTGGAGGGCTTCTGTGGAGGGAGACGTATTTATTTTACTTGTCTGGGTAGCAACGGAAGCATATAATCCAAGGTGTTGTAGCAGCAGGCAAGCAATAATAACGTACCCTCAGGGTTCCGCATCCAACGGGGAAAGGTGCCGCCTCGCTGGCCTCTGCTTCAGCTTGTCTCTGCGCGCTGGACTCCCTTACGTTCCTCTTGGCGGAGTAAGACCTCAGAGTTCACTTCAGCAAGTTCGTGACTGTTTCTCCAGCAAAGAAGAGAGTCGCAAGAAGCGCCATTTTCATAAGCAGGGACTTTGTGAATTTTAAAAGTGGAGTCGACGCTGTTAAATTTGGTTATCTGCTGTTACACGCTAGACAGATAAGCTGAGAATGCCTGAGGAGTTCCCAATCAGGCTAGTTACGTGAGAGCCAGTGAATCATTGATTTAATGTCTTCCACAAAATTCCGGGGTATTCTGTGGACTCTTAGGCTGATAATGAAAGTCCCAGCTTCCAGAAATCAAAATACCTGCATTGGCAACGGGCGTCTTCGTGGGGGGAGTAAGCGTTGCACTAAAAAGGTCTAGCAAACAAGCTGGCAACGTGCTTTGCTATTGCAAGCTGCTGATGTTAATAATGATCCTCTCGAGCAGCGTGTTTCCAGCAAGGTGCAGAATACCTGTTTTAGTTCCAGCTGCACAAAAAGAACTGTGGAAAATTGGAAATGGTTGTAGGAAGGAAGCGGAGCCCTGCTGCCCTAAAGAGGCTTCAGAAGCTCGCAATTGAGTTACTTTATCAAAGGGAAACTGAAGAAGTGATTTGATCAGTGCCTGTGTGGGTCAAGATTTCAAATGCTCAGAGGGCTCTTTAATCTAACAGAAGGTGTAATAAGATTCAGTGCCTGCAAGTCGAAGCTGAGCAAAATCAAATTGCAATTAAGAAATGTTTAGACAGCAAGGGTAATTAACCATTGCCACAACTTTTGGGGTCAGAATGGAATCGCCATCTCTTGAAATGTTTCAACTTAGATTATTTCTTGAAACTGCATTCCATCTTTGGTATGCAATGAAATATGGTGGTATGTGTTCCTCTCAAAAAAAATGAGGACATATGACTAGAAATAAGATGTGCATATGAAATGTAATCCAAAAAAACATGATGCACGATTCTGTATGTTTAGTAGTTTCTGAGTATTAGAGTGAATTATTTCAAGCATCTTTCGGGGGGAAAAAATAATCTATTTTCCTGATTAGCTATTCTCACTGAAAACTCATAAGCACATGTGCTTTAGAGACACTGCCGAAACTTCCGTGAAAGTCTTGGCCAATTTGTCCTACACACTCATCCTCATTTGCAAGGGAATGGGGGCATCTTTGTGAGAAAGGGATGGAGAGAAGGGGCTATGGAAAATTTCTGTCACTTGCCCTTAGTGCAGCAATTAAAGCAGAAGCCTGACTTTGCTGAGGGGCTGCTATTTTTGTTGTCCTTTCCAGTAATAACAGTGCCAAAAGGAAGGAGATGTGGCTTATAGCTGCAGCTTGCAGGAAAAGCAAAGCCTGTTTGCAAGCCCTCCAAAGATTCTTTTGGTCGGTTGTCCTTGTGAGAGATCAGTTTGGTGCTGCCTCCCCTCCTACCCGCACTTTGAATTGTTCGCAAAATTGCTGTAAGCAGCGCATCTTGAGAGAAGGTGGTGTGCCTCGCCTGAGCGCCTCGTTAGCTACGTTTAGGTTCAGGCTCATGGGGCGATTAGACGGAGAAGGAACAATATGTTCCTTGCATCAGGCTTTATTAGCAGAATGTGCGAACGCCAGGCTCGCCTCGTACATAGCGATCTGTCTCCATGAAAGCCCCTCCCCTCTGTCCGTGGGGCAGATAAAACGCGGGTGCGAATAACCGACAGCGGTCCTGAGCTGGTGCAGGGGTCGGGCTTGGGTTTTCTGTCAGGTAGAGCAGAGGCCATTCAAGATGCATTTGTCGCGGCCGTCCAGAGGAGGTGATGTCCTGCCTGGTTTCGGCTCTGGGCATCACTGGGTTGAAGGTAGGATGACCCAGACGGTGTGACGTTTTTCAAGCAGCACCGCCTGGCTGGCAGAGGCACGCAAGCAGTGTGACGCCGCGGACCCTACTGCGAGAGCTGTTACTACAGGCGGTGGGGTTGTGGCATGTGTGACCTGTCTGACCAAAGAGACCAGAAGCGCAGTTGTCACTCTGAACTCAAAGGCCAGGGTCAGGTCCTTCTTTGCTACTGAGCGGCTGCTTCTGCTGCCACCTTCATAACACGGGCGCCCGCTTAGAGGGAAGTCATTCTGGAACGGAGGGGGCACCGCTTTTCTGGCCGTCACCTCTCCCTGCGATACTTCTCGCTGAGAAGAGAGCCGAGTGCACCGGAATTAAAGGATCTGTTGAAGAGAGAAATTAATAATTGCCTGCAAAGGAGCTGAGTGATCTGAGCTGCGTTGTACAAGTAGCCTGTGCTCTGCGTGTGCCCCGACTGTATCAGCACTACAACCGCACGTTAGTTTTAAGACTCCCTCTCGAATAGGGATATCGTAATGTTTTTTAATTGGGGCTGATGAAAATGTGGCATTACTTGTAGGTTCCTCAGAGAAGCCAATTGTGAAATTGGGTTTGTATTAAACCTAATGATGGAAAATTAAGCATAGTACGTCTGTCGGAAATGGTCCGCAATAAAAGTCGTCTCCTCTCCATTACAGGAGGTTAATAGGGAATAGGGGAGGAAAGATGCACTGGGAAAGCGAATCCAACTAGGGGAATTAATAAGCCTTGAAATTCCCTCTGTTCAGAGTTCTCACACTGTCATTAGTCGGAGCATTAGGGATGATTATACAAATGCTTTGGATGTTACTCTTCCTTAAATCCCAAATTTATTCACATTTTGTATGTGAGGGTTGTTTCGCTGGAGCCATAGCTCGGTAAATCTCCGAGTGTCCTGGGAATGTGACTGCGTTTATGAGAACCTGGGATTCAGAAATTCAGATTAGTAGCCTAATCTTCAGAGCAGATGATCACTTTGCGCTCAGTTATTTCAGAAGCAGCAGGATGCGTTCAGCATCTCTGACAACTCAACCACCAGACTGGGTCCCGCGCCAGAGTTGAGCTTGCCCTGCGGCAGTGTCCCCTGCTGCCTTCCTTTCTCCTTCTCATAGTCCTCAAAACAGAGCATACGCCTGTCTTGCTATCTTCCCCCTAATGTAAGAGTGGACCAGCTAGAGCTTTATTTGTCGTGTTTTGTCGTGTCGTTGGTTTGCCAGCTGCTGGGAAGGCAGGCAGTGCCCTCCTCCGTCTGCTCCTGCCCAACTGCGCAGTGATGGGCAACGGCAGAGGAGATCCTGACTGCTGCCCATCAAAACTCCAGGGCGATTTCTCAAGGATAGCAATGTTTACAGTAGCATCCCGGCCATATTTCTGCCTCACAAAATTCACCCTGAAATTGCAATTTGATTTATTTATTCTTTATCCCTTCCAAAACGTGACTGCGGTATTGCTGACAAGGGATGGTGTTTAGGCTCTTTGTCAGTAAGCTTTCTGTAAGGATCAAGCCTTGTGTATGCAGTCTTAAGGGGGTTTTACGAACAGACTGAGGGAGATAGATTTTCTGTTTGCTAATACCTTTATTTTGGGTAAGGCCAGAAAGAATGGATGCGGACTATTAAGGTCTGTATGTGCAAAAGAACCCCAAGCACCTCAGATGCCTGTAATCGTAGGAAAAAACAATGGTTTATTTGGTCGACTCTGGTAGATAAGAAACTACATTTTTCATCTAATCTGAGTTTCTGTTGTTAAAAATAACTATTGTGACAGTCAATTGTTTGGTTATTTAAGCTGTTTTCTATTACTTCACCAGGAATATTTTGTTGTGTGTATGGGTGGTGCTGGGGTTATAAGAGGTTACAATTCCATCTGTGTGGTGATAGAGATTTTTTTTTTTTTAACGCATTTCTTGTAAAAAGAAACTTCTGTTAAGTTTGCATATCTGAAATTTAAGTTTCTGCATGCAAGGTAACTATATTTTTATGCTGGTTTATTCTTTCTGATAATGTTACATCTTTGTAACTGACATAAATTTTAGGCCTGAACTAGCAGAGCATTTTGTTTTGCCTCTAACATCCTCTGTGGCTTATTTGAAATGCTGATAAGTTGTTTGCTATTAACTTGGGCCCCTTTCGGTTATCTCCTGTTGTACACCCCAAATCCTACGTGAATATCTTGCTCATCTGTATGTATCTTTCAGTCATGTTCTTTGCAGGTTTGTGGAAAAAAAAGGTATGTAATTCGATTGGAGTCATTACGCAGAGCTCACCCGTACAAAATGTGCTATTTTGCTCTATGCGCTGTACCCTCGTTAGCCTGATTGGCTCTTTACTCCGTTTCCCATCTCTCTGGGTTTGTCTCCTTGATGCAAAGAAAATATTCCAGTGTGATTTGCTCTTTCCAGGCAGCTGTAGGCAACTGTGTGTTTCCTACTTATTTCTTTACTTTCTTTTGCCTGCACCAACCTATGGGGTGGTGGAGAAAGAAAGCGACGGCGCAAGGAGGAGAGTGGAAATACCAGAGAGCTGAAAGCTTGTTTTGCCTCCCTCTCTTTAAAACAGACAGTAGCCATGGCGAGATGACCCAGCCGACTCTGACTATCCAGACCCACCCCTACCGGAGCTGCGAGCCGGTGGAAATGTCCTACCCCCGGGGGCAGTTCCAGCCAGCCATCCGAGTGGCCGACCTGCTGCAGCACATCACCCAGATGAAGCGGGGACAGGGCTATGGATTTAAAGAGGAGTATGAGGTGAGAGGAACCTTTGCTGACGTGAATGAGTAGAGAAGTGGCGCTCACGCAGGGTAGGGGCTGGGGCGGGGAGGATAACTGCTTTTAAGAGCTTCTTTTCCGTAATTCACTTACCCTCCTAATCCTTTCCTTTCTCCGTCTTTTTTTCCAATTATGAGAGTAGGATTTTACAGCGCTAGCCATCTTTGGTGGCCCTCTAGTCCAAAGAAAAGGTGTTTACTACAGCAGTAGGAAAACGACGTTGTGCTCATCCATTAGCATGTGCCCTCCCCCCCACAAAAGGCAGACAGTAAATATTTAAGAGGTGCTGAACTCAACGAAGTACCTGGAGTCCCCTGGTCCCTTACTTACTGATGTGCTTCCGTCAGCTCCAGCACACGCCAGGCTTTGAGAAAAGGAAGGGGTTTTGCTTCAGCTCATCGGGAGCTCCAAATACTCTGTAACAATTGATCAAATTAAATCACAGCATAATGACCTGAATGCAGAACTGTAAAGGCAAAGGCAGGAACCTCGTGTAGCTTAAATGAAGGATGGAGTTTTCCAGTATGCTCAAACCTCTGACTCAGAACGTGTTCCACTGACGTACTCGGTTCCAACTCCACGGGAGGAGAGAAGCAAAGAGTAAGCTGCAAAAGTGAAAGCAGCCCTCCTCCTCGCCACCTCTTCCCCCCCAAGCTCGAAAGACCAGGAAAGTAATCCAAATGACAAGAAGCATGACACTGGGGAGGAGCTGGAAGAGGAATATGCATTTCGAGGAGAAAGAACAGAAAAGGGAAATAGCATCAAACATATGTGAGACTTTGCTCTAGCAAGCGGTAATTGTAATGAGTGTAGTAAGCTTGTGGGAAGGCAATAGGCAATTAATATGCATAGTGGCATTAAAACTACTTAAAGATAAAGTAACAGCTGTGAAAAATAAGTTACTTGATGAAAACAGCTCACTTTCTACCCTGCAAGTAAGAGTCCGTGGGGTTTGTATCCTTGATGCTGGGTTTTGCTCTAATTGAGAGGCGATCTTTTCCTGCTTGTCACCAGGGAGCATTTTTTTTAATCAGATGGCATCAAAGACTGTCATAACAAATGTTTCTGGTCACTGTATGTTAACCAGATCTGGTCACTTGTGCCCCGCAATCAAGCACGCTATTTAAACTATCAATATAAAGAGCTCTGTTTAATATCGAAAAAGGGTAATAATTCTCTTAGGAGATTTACTTAGCCCCCCCTTGGCCTCCGTTTCCATGAATAGTGCCCAAAACTACATTCAGCTCAATTACAGATGCCCTAAGATCTAGTTCTTGATGCTCAAGAAGAAAACAGGTGCTGGCATATATGTAATTTTCTGGCACTGGCATCGGTAATTATCAAAATAACACATTAGCATGAAAAATGTCAATGCAACTTTCAGCTCCACAAGTTCTGCCTTTCCCGGAAAGTGCTATCTACATACGTATATAATGACGATGACATTATATAGATTTGCATAATTCCTTTCTTTACAAGAAAGAGCCTGGAGAATGCCACAAGCTCTCAAATCACATGCGCCGTTCTACCCTTCAATCAGAGGTAATTGCCCGAAGTAGCAGTCATTTTCAGTGGGGGAATTTGGGTTTCGGAGCACGGGGCGCAGGCAGCACTTCAGCTCCAACCAGCTTTCAGCCCCCACCAGCAATACCACCACCGCCGGGAGGATGTCGAGGAGTGTTAAAACTCCTGGAAGGCGGGAGGTTGAAGTTGGCCGAGAGCGGTGTCTCCGGCTGGGATCTGCAGGAGCGCAAAGCTGCAAAACGGGCTTTGCAAAACGTTCCGCAGAACGGTTGATAAAAATCTTAAAAAAGAATTCGATGTCTCCTTTAAAATGTGTTTTCATACACTAATACCAGCATCACCTCCAAATGTGTTTTTTTTTTTTCTCCCAAGGAGCTGATTTTCTACTCACTTTGCAAATTGATAGCGTAAATTACAGCCTGTTTAGTGACATGTTACCAAATAATTTTACTGTCATGAAGAATCACTTTGAATGGAGTGTATCAGTCACACATGGCAATCTCTTATCTCTGTACAGTCTCATCTCCACTGAGTAACCTGGAAATTGCATTCGATATTTGTTTAAAATATACCTTCACCTACACTAGAGCACAAGGCCACGTGTTTCACCGAGGGCATCTGGAAGAGTACTCGTGCTGCGTGTACATCTCGCACGTACCTCCCCACGGAGATGAGAAGCAGGATGAGATTGTGAGAGAGCGGTGTCACTGCTGGTGGGAAACGGATGATAACTGTGTGCGTGTGAACGTGGGGATCTGTCTGCACTCGCCGTGTGTGTGTTATTTTGGGTCTGCCTGCCGCACCTGCGGCCAAAGCGTAGTTTTGGGCCTTTTTGGCTGCTGCTTCTGTTCAGCAAGAAAAGGTGTAGACCGCAAGAGAAAAATGTATCACCAGCACTGGATGTAGATAGCACTATTTGGGATTAGGCATAGCTGTAAACTTTGAAACGGGACACGTTTAAATGTCACCCGCTCCTTTTCCAAAACGTATCAGCCCTGATTTGTTGTGAGCTGCAGGACTAGTCCCACAGGCTTAATGCAGGCACCAACTACTGGCTACAAAGATAATGAGCTTAAAGTATCCAAACTTGTTTTCCAACATGACTTAGGATGTCACTAAAGTACATTCTCCGGCTGCATTACTGGGACCATTTAGTTACTTTGGCTTTTGTGGCTCCTTCCTTAAGCATCTTAGTATTGGGGTTCTTCAATTATTGAAGGCACCTCTGCACTTTAACCCTTTCGTTTCTGGCTGGCTACACGTCTGTCTGGTCAAAAGGATGGATCCTGTGGCTCAGGCTGCGACATGCCCTTGCAAAACGTTTGGCAGCAGCGTGTTACTGCAGACGCTGTCCTTGGACAATGTTGGCTTCACGCTCTGCTACAAACCAGAATGGGGAATGGCAGTGGCTGAAATACTTCTTTTCAGGTTGTTTTGTGTTTTGTTTTTTTTGTTTTTTTTTAATCCAAAGCAGTTTTTGACCCTGGATCACAGCAGCGTTGTGGGAACAGTTTTGCCACCGCCGTTGAGAAGGTAGTGGCTGCAGGGAGAGGGCCGGGACCCCGCGGCAGGCTCCGAGATGAGCAGCAGGGCTTTTAATTGATGTTGTTGCCTGTGGCAGCAATACTGCAGCATTGGGGTAGATCAGTGCAAATGAATGATTCGCATTTTCGTATTTAAATTAAAAACAAACAGCAAACTAACTAAATGCATCCATTGGAAATTTAAATTGGCTTGCAATAAGCCTCAGTTTAATGGGAACCCTTTAGTTATGTTTGGGCTATGTTGCTTAGAAAGCTTGATTGAGATGAAGCTGACTTTGAGATCTATCCTTGTAATTTCAGATAAAAATTAGATCAATTTAGTTTAAAAAGCGTCATCGTAACATAAATTCCACTACTGGGAGGATATTTCAGTATAAATTTTGCAAAACTTCTCTAAAAGAAGATAAGTAAAATTAAAAAAAAGGCTGAAAATCGAGTCCAGATTTTTGGACGCTGAAATTTTGCTGTTAACAAATCAAAGAAAGAAAGGGGAGCGTTTCCTGTGAAATGCGGACCAAATACCGATGCCTGAGTGATCTATCCTGATTTTCCATTGCTGATAATGCAGAGAGTAACAGAAATATTAACACTTTCAGCTATTATTGTACAAAGAAAAACTGAAGGAACAAACCGTTAGATATGCTCCTCTTTTTGTGGATGCAACCAAATTCTAATTGGTATTTTTGCCTTTGTATTTCTAACGCAGTTTCAGTTCTTGGTGCTGCATTTTTATTGATCTCACAGAAAAATTGTTTGTGCTGTACATGCAGTTACTCCCATTTGTTCACCTGGGGCGTATGAAAGTAGGGGTGTAGGGTACACACCTCTGCAACGGCAGTTTGTGTTCCTCACCAGCCAGAGCTGTGCTCCCTCTCTTCAGAGATGGATGGTTCTGTGAAACGTAGAGATTTCTTTGGTCCTCGATGAGATGAAAAATCCTGAACTCTTAAATCTTTGGAGGCTATTTCAGGAAAATATAAAAACATCAATTCAATGGAGAATTTCCTGTTCAAATCGCATGAAAGGATAGGGTTAGTTGAAAAGGGATTTATTGGATCTGAATGTCTTTTCTTTGGCCATGATAGCTTCTCCCACGTGGAAATCATGAGAAAGTATCGTGATCTTCCTCTTCTTTCCCCTCTTCTTTCTTTCCCTTCTTCTTTCTCCTCCTCTTTTCAGCTGGCTGTGGTTAGCTGTCTAATGACTGTCGCCATTCTCTGGTCAATCTGCTGTAATTTGATATTGGTGGAAGAATAAGGCACCTTTTTCCTCAGTCTTTGAAGATGAAAATGAACCTTCCTCACCTCTTTTCTTTTACTTGGGGATTTTTTTGTTGCGTGTGGGCTTGTTGGTTGGTTGTGTTGGTTTTTTCTTTTTGCACAGGAGACGAGCTGCTATTTGGAAACAGCTGTCTGTAAAGGAAATAGATGTGTGATCAAAGCCCTCACCAATTACAGAGTTATTACTCTTTCTCCTGGGCTTTTGAATAGGAACTCGCTGTCCCTGTCTTCTGTCAGCAACGCTGCTGGCAGTGCTGCGGTGCCTGACGTTTTGTGTCCTGGAACCCCTTTGGGGGAAACGCACGGCGATCTGGTCTGCCAGGGGTTTGCTCGTATTAAGTTTAATGGTAACGTCAGTGTTGTAGATCCAAATAATTGTGTCTCTCTGCTGTTGCGTTCAGGCCCTGTAATAGACCTGGATGGCTTGTGAAGATGAATATAAATTCATTTCCTAGCACAGCCGTGTCAAACTACCCGCTGCTAGCTCAGGCAGATACAAATCTATGACGACTGTGGTATAAAAACCCCGCAATTCCCTAGGGACCATAAATAATACAGTTTATAATATTGCTGCTTTTGGTAATGTAGGATCATGTCAGAGAGTCGATCTTGGAGGAGGCAGATCTAGAGAGGAAATCCCGTGGGAGCTGTTCTCCTCCTCCCCGTGTTTCGGGCACGAGTCACGGCTGGGCTGGCTGCAGCCGGCACCGGCGCCGTGCTGATGGTGGCTTTGCGGTGGTTGGGATGCCGGCGGTACCCAGGGAGCTGGTGCCGCTGCGGTTCCGGCAGAACGCTCTGCGGTGCCTCCCGCTTTCCTCCTCCTGCGCTGCCATCTCCCCCCGTGCCGAGGCAGGGAGAGGGATCATCCCGCTTACGGGCAGTCCGGGACAGCTTCCAAGGAAGGCAAGGCACTCCTCCAGCCTGATCCTGTGACAGCGGCTGTTTTCCTGGCTTTGCCTTGAAAATCCTTCCTGGATGTGTCTCAAGGGGAAAGTGGCTCATTTGAGTGTGTTCAGAATAGTTATAGGACCAAGCTATAGGGAAGGGTAGCACTGGGTGCTGCCAGTTTCCTTACCCCATCCTGTCTCAACTGAAAGAGCAGATTTTAGGAAAATGACTATTTGTTTTCATAGTTTGCGAGCACGTTTTACCTCCTTTTACCTCTCTTCCGTAGACATGATCTGAAACTCTGACTTTTTTTTTTTATTTTCCCCCCAAGGGAACCAGATAGTGGATTATATTGCCTCACCCCATCATTAATATAGAAATAGGTGAAACCACTGTATCTGTTTTCAACTTAAACACGAAAGACTGAGCGCTATGTTTCAGCCGTCTGGGTTTTTCTTGGAAGTGTGTGTATGCCAAATCTCCGCAAACCCTGTTCTACGGGGAAATGGGGTTAACCTGTGACTGTGCAGCCAGAAACACATTCTCCTGTTCCTTTTAGATCTGAAGTAGCAGGAGGAAAATGATTCTTTGCTGGTAGAAGCCAAGGGACGCAAATGGTCTGCACCAAGCTTTGCTTTCTGCGTTAGTGGGTATGGCCTTTCCTCAAGAACAGCTGTTTGCTTGGCTGACTACTGAATTATGCAGCGCCTTTATTTTTGCCCTTAAACAACCTGAAGGCATTGGCCATATTTTTATAAACGCTCTGCTACTGTTTATTTTGCAGGCACTACCCGAGGGGCAGACGGCATCCTGGGATACGGCCAAGGAGGATGAAAACCGCAATAAGAATAGATATGGAAACATAATCTCCTGTAGGTGTAAATTCACATTAAATTGAGCTTTCTGTAAGATTTTGTAAGCATCCTGTGGAAAAAGGTGTGTTTGAGAACCTCACTAAAAGCTGGTTTACAGTGCTGAGCATTCAGTAGTTCAGTGTTTGTTACAAGCTGCGTTTCTATGGGGGGGGTTAATTTTATGGTTTTTTCATTGTTTTACATAAAGTCATTGTATGACTTTATGGTTTTTTACATGTTTCCTGTCACCTTGCTTTGTGCTTAATGTTTATAATTTAAGGGCTAGATCCTTTTGTCAGATTTTTGCAGTGGGTGATGATGCCCATTTTGTGGCCATTTTTACTACCTAACCTGGAGCTTTCAGTGCCACAAATGGAGGCACAAAAGGAGATGCGGAGCTATCAGATTTTTAAATATGGATCAGAGATCAGATTTTCTCCTTCCTTGTGGACAGTAACCAGTGGAGCAGTCACTGCTTGTCCCCAGAGAGCTGGTTTGACGTGTGGGACAAGGTTAGAATCACAATAACACCGCTGAAAATGCACTGAAGCTTCTTAGTTTTACTTCTTTCAGTAACCAGTTACAGTTGATGTTATAGGAATATTGATACATCGCAGAACTGCAGGGTGGGGGAGGACTCCATAAAACCATGTAGGTCAGCTTTATTCTCCGAGTCAGGACTAGATTCACCTCTGTCATTTTTATCAGATATTTCTGAAGCCTCTTCCTAGCAATCTCCAAAGCTGAGCTTTCCCCAAGCTCTCCAGGCAGCTTACCCCAGTGTTTCATTATTCTTTTAATAGAGAGGCGGTGTGAGAAATCATTCTTTTTAAGGGCTGCTGAGCAGCATCAAGTTGGTGAAGCCAAGCCTGAGAGCTTCAGAACAAGAAATAAGAATATAAATGAACGTGCCATAGATTTTCATCACTGGATAAATCTATGGAATGCTATACGGGTAAAATTAAGTCATATTTGGTACTTTATTTTGTCTCAGGTTAAATATGTATTTCTTCCAGAACAAACAGACTTAACTAAATAAATTAAAAAAAAAAAAAAAACAAACACCAAAAAAAAATTGGCCACAAAGAAAGATCATCTCACATGTATCTTAACTACTCCTCTCTTTCTTTTAAGACTTGAACGAAAAGAATCATGTAAGAGTTCTTGGGGAATGGCACAGAAAAGCTCAGTTCAGGGACCCCACGGTAAAGGTGAAGAAATCTGAAAATGGAGATCAGAAGTTTTTGAGCGTTGATCTGATCCCACTCCTGCAGGTGGATTTCTGTGTTGGTTGTGAGCAGGTCGCCAGTCCCATCAGTCTGTCTTTCTCTATGGGGAAAATGGAAGCGATAGTACTGGAGTATTACAGTTAGCGTGAAAATCATCTCCCTTAACTTCAACTGCCTAAAAGCTCCACCTCGCTGCAAGTCTCCTGTGTTCCTTGTGGCAAAGAGAGATACCTCCAGAGAGACATTCGATTTACCCGTCTATATGATTAGCTTAGATTACATTAGCCTAAGACAGATGAATCACTCAGCTATAGCATCTACCCATTGGCTTGAAGATGAAAGTGCCATAGGGTGATATGGAAGGAAACGTGAAAGACTCTCTGTTTCTCTGAATGATTTTGGGGAAGCACTTGACATAATTTAATAAAAGTGGAGGTGAAAAGAGGCAAGCCTGTGTGCAATAGCCACCGTCTAATTTATGTTGAAGGTGCTCACAAAGAAAACGTTGAACTCCAAGTGAAGTGTGAGAAGAAATTAAGGAAGCAAACCCAAGGAAGATAAATGGGGTGTTATCTAGAGGGAGGGTGTCCACAAAGACGAATTGTTGTCTAAAGAAGGGTGATGTTACCCTTTTAGCTATAAATATATTTACAGTAGCAATACAGATAGGAGGTGATGAGCTTGAATGCAAAATCTAATCCAGGGTACGGAAGAAGTGTCCACACAGTATAACGCATCAGAACAGAAGCTCCAGTTTGGGGGCTGTTGGGAAAGATTTCAGAATGAGGTCGAGAGGGTGGAAAGGCACCGGTAAGGAAAGCAAGGTAGTGAAAGAGAGGAAGGACACAGAAGAGTTGAAGGTAAATAACAAAGTTGAGTAGGTTTTCTTCGCTTCCAGTATATATGGAACAAAGAGTTTGAGGAGGAGACTACAGCTCTTCGAAAAGACAGCAAGGAGAATTTAGTGACATGCAATAAAGAGGGAGAAAGTGAAATGAAGTGAAATTTTTGCTTCACTTTGAAGAGGCTGGGGAGAAGGAAGGGAGGATGCCTAAGGAAGGGGCATATCATTCATCAGACGTTCTGAAAAACCAGTGGGAAATTATCAGTGGTGTCGCTGGCTGAGCCTTGAGCCAGACCCTGCTGACGGGCGACATTGGGCAACTTTCCTGAGAAAAAGCAACGACAGGATCCGGAATAGAGAATTGATGGCAGCACTGGGAATAGCAGTAGAGTAGTCCCCTCAGGGCAGATCATGAAAACGAGTTGTGCTCAGTGGGTACAAACTGTGCCAAAGCCTGAGCAGAGGAGGGGAGGTGGAAAACGCTTACACCCTTAGCTGCTTCGTCGTGCTAGAATTGTAATGGCTGGTAATACCCTGAGCATGCGCTGATTGCTCTTACCAGTTTATTCGGTAAAAAGCTGCAGATGGCAATTAACGTTATTTATTTAGCCACAGTTGTCATTTCATCATTCCTGGAACAAGATATCACATGCCTTTTGGGGAGCGAATTGAAAAGTCAGGTTTTGATCTAACTTCTGCAACTGCTGCAGAGACTTCTGTTAAAATGTGGGTTTGTAAGCTCTCGCAATAAGTAGCGTTGCTCAGTGAATCACAGCAGATTAGATCTCATCTTTATGGCCTTCTGGGTAATAGTACGCTTACAGGACTGTTTTACTCGGCTCACTGCTTTCCCAGGGCTGTATTAACATCCTGCCTGTCTATGAAAACCTAGATCTTACTGCCAGCCCCAACATCTGCTGTTCTTACGTTCGCAAACCAAAACTCCAGATGAGGCTAATCTATCCATAGAGAGGAGATGCAAGAGGGCTCTAAGCTCTCCCGTGCTTTAAACCCTGGGGTTTCAGGGTTCCCTTCAGTCTGCAACACTAGTATATTTTTTTGGAGACGAGGAAAAGCTGAGGAGTGGAGTTGATGTCTGTACGACCACAGAAATCCACTGCTGATGATGGAGCGATGCGCTGTAAGAGCACAGGTTTGCCATGCCGGAGGGAGCTGCCCTCCTTGAACTTCTTGTTATATTGGCAGTGTCCCCGAGCTTTGCTCCTGCGCTTTGGGGATGAAAGCAGTAAACATGAAGACAGTTGCGGACATGCAGGATTTTTCTTTCAGGGGCAAGGGTAGGTAGTGCATCCATTTATGTGCTGAAGCAAAATGTTGTAAATTAGCTTCAGGGCCTAGGTATTGAGGCCTTCAAAGTGCATCAGCAAGTGGTTGTTAGGGGAGGGATGCTGAGCTTTTCTGGGTTGAGCTGAACCCGTTACATAGAAGAGAAAACATCCAGACGCTATATGGATTCTGTGGGTTCTATTCTGTTTCTCCCAATCTTCTCCAAATTTAGAGTCATTATGTACGTATAAGAGAGTGAAAACTCTCAGGTGAGAACTGAGGAAACGAAGACGTCAGACTGTGTTTTGCTTCGACTTACAGGAAAGCACTCTCCCTTTCTTTTCTCCCTTTCTTTTCTCCCTTTCTTTTCTCCCTTTCTTTTCTCCCTTTCTTTTCTCCCTTTCTTTTCTCCCTTTCTTTTCTCCCTTTCTTTTCTCCCTTTCTTTTCTCCCTTTCTTTTCTCCCTTTCTTTTCTCCCTTTACTGAGCATAGTATTAGAGGAGGAGGTCAGCACTCGCAGGGGTGCTCGTTCCAGCCCTACTTCAGACACATCCTCCCATCTGCAGTGGAGCTCTGCCATCTTCCCACATAGGCACCATGGTCTTAAAGTCTTGTGGTGGTCCATTAAAAGCTACTGAGTTGATGACAAAAGACAGGAGACAGATTTGCTTCATTTACGTCATACTCTGACTGCCACGTGCTTTGAGCTGGAAGACTGTGAATTGATCTGAGAATTTTGCGGTGGACGAGATGAACAACAGAGAGAGATTAACAGAGCTCTCAGCTGAAACGCAGGTGGAGTGCAATTCTTGGCCATGGTATGCGATCCTGAGAGGATGGGTTTATCGCACCTGGCTGTTAGCCAGTTCTCAATGGGCAGTCCAGGATCAGTGGGGATAGAAGGGGGAGGACAGCATGTCCTTGAGAGGGCAGATCATCCTCTCGTACCACAACTGGGTTGAGTCATTTCAAAAGATGTCTGTATTTCTCCATTGATTACGCGGGGAACCTTGACAGCCAGTTTAGACTAGCTGCGTAATATTTAGATGGCGAAAGTTGTGCGAGATTAATCCAGTGCTGGTGTCAAAATGAGATGTGGAAAAATTGCAGTGATATTTCAAATGATCACTAATGGGAATTTTGACAGAAGTTTGAAATGATAACATTTTTGTGCTAAAATGGGAGCACAATGCTTTTCAGTGAAATTCTTGTCATCTTTGAAATCTGTTTTAAGACCAATTTTCAGTCAAAGTACTCTTCATATAAAATTTAGAGTTCTGCTAACTTGCATACAGACTATAGTAAACAGGGAGGAATAAAATCATTTATAACGTTTGTTAAAGTAATTTCCATCTTTTGCAGTCCTGAATGTTAGACATGCATTTTTCTCTTCTGTTTCTCCCTCCATTTTTAAAGTTTCCTGTAATCCTTCTGTAACATGTGGTGATATGATGTCTGATAAATTTACAGAAGAGTTAAGTGACACTTTCATGTCAGCATGCCAAATTTGTGGTCTCTTTTGCTAGTATAGTCCAGTGGGTAGGGTGCAGAATCGGAAACAAATTTTAACCGTTGGGAGAAGATATAATGAAGACTTTTGCTGGTCTTTGGAAAGCCCTTTGAAATCTGTAGGCAAAAAACCCTTAAGTACAAGATTGTTACTGCTAAGAGCATAATGAGTTGTATTGGGTTTTTGCCCCTCTCCATTAAATAAAAGACAAATTCCAAAGTAGTTTGGGGGAAAAAAGGGATATACGAGATAAGTTCTTTCATTAAGTTTTATCCAGTCTGTGCTCCTAAACTTATGAACAAGATTAAAGACATCATTAAGATGCCATTAATATTTTGTGTGCTTACTGTATACACAGATTCTTTTTCTGCTGCACTGTTCACACTTACAAGAGAAATAAATCTCCCACAGAAATTAATCTCATTTTTGCAAAATATGCAATGAAATATTTTTAATTCTGTCCTCTTGAAGCAAAGTTCAGCTAAAAGTATTTTTCGTTTGGTCCCAAAATATTATTGGACCTAAACCTGAATGTCTCCTTTTTTTAAAATGCCATTAATTTCTAGTGGTCATTTCTTCATCCTTTGCTGTTTTTCACAGCTAGAATAACCATATTTGGCTTAAGGGGAAAAAAACAGCAACCAACAACACTTTTTACAGCTACAGAGCATCTTTTCTTTATCCATAATTCCCATAAATGCATAGAGCTCTTCTGCAGTCTGCTCCTCAGGTCTCTCACATCTGGCTCTCTCAGGACGTATGCCTTGCATCCGTTTTAAGATTTTAACTAAAGAGTAACTCACAGAGCTGAAACTTAATTTTGGGGTTTGGTTCTATTAAAGGAAGAGAGGCAGGTTCTTCCTTGAGGGCTATTCAGAGCTACGCACCGTGCGTAGACAGTGTCTTTGTCTCACTTAAAAAATCAACCTGAGATTCTTTTCACCTGTCATCAGGGTCACTTTTGGTCTTACCGCTTTTTTAGTTCTATTGTTGCAATAAGTGAAGACTTCCATAGCATTATTACATCGTGGCATCACAAGAGGAGTTAGCAAATGTTCCCCTCCCAACCGTTTGCTCTGGGGTTGGGTTTTTTTCTTTGCTTTTGTTCTGGGTGCTTCTTAACTAGCTTAGTTTGCTGCTTGAATTGCAAGTGTGAAACTGTCCACGGGAGATTTTGAGTATTTCATCTAGGTGTCCGGTTTAAACAGCTTTTTGTCTATCATTGTGAATTGCTCTCAGTATAAATTCTTTTGTTGTCTGTCTAACCACGTGATTTACTGCAACTCCTGGTGCAGTCGCCTCGAGCGCGGGTGATTGTCTAAGAGTTGGGAACAACAGCAGCACTCTGAGAAGTATACCCGCTTCCACTGCGTCTACAAAGGTTATATTTAGTAATACACGTGTAACAGAGCTTTGGATGGCTCCACCTGTGTAACCTTTTTTGAATACAAATATGGGGTTTGATAACTACAGCAATGCGGTTGTATTTCTGGGGTGCAAAAATCTCACCCAAAAAATGAATGGCATATGAGAATCATTGCTTTACACAACCAAATGAATATTTAATATATATCCAAATCTTGGTTTTCAGAACTGCGTGCATATCTGTTTTCACAATTATTATCTGATTCCGCATTTAATTAAGCGATGACTAAACCCCTCTTTCGACCGAGTTACTGCAGAATCACACCTCACATTTATATGTTTCATTGCTATGATTCTTTTTAATTGAACGTAAATCACGCGGAGGCCTGTGTTTTGCAAAGTGCTTCTAAACATTAATGCTTTCCTGACTGAGAGCTAGGGCCTACAGAGCTGGTAGAGAGGAAATAAACTTGATGGACTTTATAGTATACTACTTTAAAAAAATCCTTGAAAAGGAGCCCAGCATGGCCAGCAGTGACCTCCCTAACCCCGTAGCTTTCGCCAAGCAACTGGCCCTTCGACAGCGGTTCTGCAATTAATTGCATCGCAGTGCCGGGGTTGCCAGCCCGGATCAGCTCAACGGCCCGGCTCGCGGAGCAGCTCCTTTGGCAGAGCGCAGCGCCAGCTGCTCCAGAGAAAGAGCAAAATATTCCCTTGGTGGAAAATCATGGCATAATCTGCCCGCTGGGGTAGTTCCTTTTTGCGGCTGAACTATAGAGCAGGCTGGGAGATGAAAAGATTGATATCTGTTATTTTATTGCCTCATCTAAAGTAACTTTGAACGTCCTCGAAAGCATGAGCATTGCTAATTTATTTTTTTTAACACTGCCTCGGTGCTGTTCTGCTGCCCTGAGTTCTGTGGGTTGCATAGAGGAACATTGCTCCCATTTCCTTCTGGTATGTCCTTTCGGGTCTCTGGGTTGCCCCGTTTCTTATTTGCAGGATTTCATTTGCCGTTTTACCCTCCTTAATCTTTTATACCTCAGTCGTGACCTATTTATTTTAAACCTGATCTTGACAGTTTTAGCTCCTGCCTTAGTTTCCATAGATCAGATGAAGCCAGGGAGGCTGTTACTTCCAGGCGTGAAGATGGCTTTTGTCATGGAGATACATCCTGCAAAGATCTGTTCTGAGACCCCCAAATCAAGCAGCGTTTGTGGTCTGTGTAAAAGCTCTGTAAGGGTTATGGTGACAGCAGTGAATTTACTGAACACCGAGTATGAGTGAACACTAACCTAAGGCTCTAAATGTTGCATCTTAATCACGAAAGAAAGGGCTTGTAGGAACAGGAATGTCTCCGATGTCCTTCCATTTTTTTATTACTGTAAGTATTCGCAGGAATCGGCAGATAAAATGAAGCACTTACAAAGTCCTCTTTATCGTTACTGTCACTTTTTTCTCTTTCCTTCTTTCAGATGATCATTCAAGAGTGAGATTGCAACTGCTGGATGGGGACCCTCACTCTGACTACATAAACGCCAATTACATCGACGTAAGGCTCCCGGACATTCCCACCATGACAAACGCTCCTGCTGACAAGTCTGCTTATGAATTCAGTGCATCCTACGTAGGGACAGACTGTTGATCTGATATGAATGACAGCTGAACATTATACAAACATCGTGTTGTGACAGGGAGAAGGTTCTCGGTCTCCAGTTTATTCTGTCTGACCGATCTGGACAGATGGAGATTTCCTATGTTTGACAGATCCACCAGCATAAGTGGAATGTGGGCTAAATGACGCATGCGGAAATCACTATCAGCCCCTCGCAGTAGCGTTAGGAGATATCTGAGACTTACCAACTTCTTACAAAGTTACAGTGCAGGAGCCACATAAATAGATTGACATATTATTTTTTTATAAGTGTTACAAAGTAACATTTAAAAAGCACACACAAAATGATCAAATGAATGTGCGTTTCTTATATGCAACTCCTAATTCTTAGGAACATGACAATGTTCAGAAGAGTTTCTTTAAGGGATGAAACATACACCTAATAAGGTTCCGTAAGACTGATAGGCATCATTTTCATACAGAGGCAAATGCACACTTTTCTTCTTTTTCAAATAAGAAGGTGCAACTTTTTGCCTATTAGTTTTCAGAGTCTCCCACAGGGCAGGCGCAGGACTTGTGTTTCTTTGAGGAAACAGTGAACCCTGCCCCATTCCTGTGTTCTCTGTGGCATAACGAGATGTTATTATTCAGCCTGAGCGAGATACCATCACTTATGCTGTCACAGGGCAACCTCGTTGCCTATCTTCACTCATTCGATAACCAGGGCTAGTACTGTTAAGCGTGTGACAGTTGTTGGTACCTGAGAGTGTAAAATACATGCCGTTGTGCTTTGTCTGAACTGCGATCTCACAGTCTGTCACGTATTTTCTTTTTTTTCCAGGGATATCACCGGCCTCGCCATTACATTGCAACTCAAGGCAAGTTCATTCTTGTATGTCTAAATATTTGTAAAACCGCTACCGTTTTAAACTGTTGTAAGAGCTGTTTATAGGGTGACTTCTTCTGTTTTGGGGAACATCTGAAAACTTGCTATAAGGACACAAAAGGGAAGGATATAGGATGTTCCAAGATCTTTAAGGCACTCAAATGCAAAACCTCAGCTACAGGAACAACAAATGTTACAGACGTAGAGGTGGCAGTGCAATCTATAATGTGTCTGTTGTGCATGAAGTATGAGATTAGAACTAAAAGGGACTTTCCGGAGCTTGGGTTTAACTTCTGGAGTGAAGTTGCTTGGGGAGGGCAGTATGAATAAGCCTGTGACTGACAAACTTTTGGTTAGCGGGAACTAGTAGGAAATGCATTTGATCACCACCTTCTGTAAGTTAGTTGATGAGTTTCTTGTGCCTTTTGGGGGGGAAAAAAAAAGAGGAAAAACCCAACACAATTCAATGCTGAAGGCTGTCCATGTTTGATGATAAACCTCCCTACTCCTGTTCCTTACTCTGTTTTCCTACATCATTGGGCAAACTTTTATGCCATGACCACTGTCTCTACCGTTATTTGTTCTTATTTTTGTGCATTCCTTACCTGCAAAAGGGTTGTTCACAGAAGTGACACTGTTCTTAAATTCTGTTTTATGACTTCGTTGCTGGCTTGTCCCTATTAAAAGAGCAAAGAAACATATTTAGAATAAAACCGGCTTTTGAGGATGTATGGGTATGGGGAATGTAGTGAGGCAGAGAACACGGAGGACGGAGGATGGGCGGAGTGGGTGAAAGGAGTCTGTGGGAGGATTTCCTTTATAGTGTAGAAGAGAGGAAGAAAACCAGGTCAAAGAGAGGTTCTCCTCTAATAAACCTCTTGTAAAGACTGGCTGTTTGGCTCTTCGAACCTGAAATTTTTCTGTCGGGGGGAGCTTCAGAAAAGGGCTAATTTCTGCATGTTTCCTTCCTCCTTCATAATTAATAAAGTGTGAAATGGAGGAATTTTAGTGCTGCATCAAGTACAAATTTCAATACAGCTTTAATTACAGACTCTCTATAGGGTGCCTCCATGTCCCATCACTTATACATGATTACCTACTGGAGCCATCTCCCCTATTTACAATACAGCCATCGCCTCTGTTTCCAGTGTGCTAGAACCTTAAATAACCCCTGCGAGGAAGTGTCTGAGCTCCAGGCTGTTCTGTGTCTGTAACCGTAAATCACAGAGGGATGCTCTGAAGGGGAGGGTAGGGTCCTGTGGGAACAGGGCAACGGCTGGGGAACAGCTGAAAAGAGTTGTTGGCATTCGATACACTCTCTTAAGATGTCCTTTTGTCTTCTCTCCCTCCCCAGGGCCGATGCAGGAGACAGTGAAGGATTTCTGGAGAATGATTTGGCAAGAAAACTCTGCAAGTGTTGTCATGGTCACCAACTTGGTGGAAGTGGGCAGGGTAAGGGTTCCACTTTCCCAATATATAAAGCCAAACCGGCGCTGGGTATCTCACGGTGCTGCTGCTCAGGCGAGCTCAGCAAGTGAAAAGCCTTTTGCTTGCTGTAGAAAGGGAATGAATTAAGCCACCCCATTTTTTTCTCTAAAAAGCTACGTTTTGTAATACTTAGCTGTTTCCCTTCTAGACTAATAAGGACTGCGTTCCTGGTGTAAGTCTCAGCTTTAGCAGTGTTATACAAATTTATGCTCGCTGAGAAGCTCTCTCCTTTTTCAGTACAGAAGGAAAAATGTACTTCAGTGATTATTCTTTGTCTGTACAATTCGAATACTTCTCTACCCACAAAAAATCCGGAGGGGCGAGAACGTGCGACTGGTGTTCAAACTATCAAAAGAGCTCTTGAAATGACGGTTCAAAGCCCAGACTTTCCAGTCGCTTCAGAAGGTCGCTGTGCCATGGTGGTATGAGATCGTGCGCAGCTGGGTCCTGGGGCCACCCAGCAGCGGTGGCCTCCTCAACACCCACCGCTTCCCTCTCTTGGACTCTGATGAACCACAAGTCCCTGTGTCAGCACAAGGCAGTTGGCAAAGCCCACGATGGGAGCAAACATGAATAAGTCGAAAGGCGTAGGTTAAACTTTAGGGAATAAGAAAAAGGCATATCTGGGGTGGCTTTCACCAGCATATTCTTTCCAATCCTGCTGATCTTTGGTTTGGAGACATTCTCAGCCCAAAACTGGAGCTTTTAAAAATTTTGTCTTGATATTTGTCATCTTAAATTGCTTTAGCACTAAGAAAAATTGAAATTATAGTTTGCTCACAGCCATTAGTAATTCGGCTGCTTTGTATTTGATTTCCTTTAGATCTCATGGTTGAATGCCAGCTGATCCTGTTCATTTATTGTTATTTATTCTATTTTACCTTCTACTGACACTTCAGTTTGAAATAAATGCCTCTGTGTAAAAAAAAAAACAAACCCAAAACAACAAACCTACATTAATCATATTTAATATTTATAAACCCCTTTCGTTTATGACTGGAACTGGAACATGAAACCTGCTTTGCGGTAGCTAATTGCTTCAGCTTTTAAGTGCTGTTCCACTCTTTCATGCTAAAGCATTTAATAACTTGATAGTCTTTGTTAGCCTAAATGTCCCTTCTAGAGCTTCACAGCCTTGGCTTTAATTTCTACCATTAGTTTTGCCACATTGCTTCTGGAATTGGCTGAGCTTGGGATGTGTTTACGTGATCAGGAGATTTCTTTCTTGAGCCTTAGTTTGAGGCCTGTCACAGCTGGTAAAATGTCAAATTTGTGTCCACATCTGATAAGGAAAGCTTAGAGTCAAACAAATGTAATGTATCAGCGAGTATCTCACAATCCCTGTGAACTGAAATTCTTTGGCTAAACAGAGCGAGTTCAGAATTACAGTAGCAATCGCAAGAACATAGATTTTTCTCAAAGGGGATGATGGTAGTGGCTGCCAGGTATTCTGTAAACCTGATATATGGCCAGGGCGTGTATGGAAATTTAAGGAAGCCGATCTTAAAGAAGAAGAGCTAAATGTGTCCTTTTCATTTGTATTCACCACAGAGGAAACTGAAAAAAAATCCTCCCTGTGGTTTCTATATACGGTAAAGGAATTTTGATCTAATTTAAACAGTTAATTTTGAGAAGGTCTGTACATCAGAAGAAAGCCCAATTTGCATTGGCTTCAGCTTGAAAGTGGAGTAAAATGTAGGTCAGCTCTGACTCAACTTGAGCTAGTTCCTCTCAATATTTTCTTTTCTCCCCCAGGTAAAGTGTGTTCGATACTGGCCAGATGACACAGAGGTCTATGGAGATATTAAAGTCACGTTAATTGAGACAGAACCATTGGCAGAGTATGTCATACGCACATTTACTGTACAAAAGGTAAGGAAATCTTCAATTGGCTGAGATTTGGGTACAACGTTTGTGTTCAGAAATGTGAATATTGTGAACATATCCAGAACGCTCTTGGAGACGGGAGCTGTTAGTATGTGGACAGGTTTCACTTCAGAAACCTACATTTTTGACAGAGATTGCAATTTTGGACAAATGATTTTAAATGAACATCTTGATGTAGCCGCAAAAGTAGAATCCACAGTGCATGAAGTTTAAATGCATCCAAAAGCCAGCAGATAGTTGATGGTATGCCAGGAATAATAACTGTCGTGTTTCACAGTGGCAAATTGCAGATGAAAAAAGGTATCAGTTAAACTGGATGCCAGGTAGGGTCCCCTTTCAGCAGAAATAAAAATACAATCAAGGCGAGAGTATAAAGATTATTCCCAAATCAGCAGGATTTGGAAGATTATTGTTACGTGTAATTAGAAATTGGATGTCTGAGTGTCAGAGTATTCCAGGTCTGTCCAAATTACTCTCCGAACACTCAGTAAGTGATTTTAAAGCTTTTCCAAAATTCCTGCTAAATGAACTTCAGCCACATTGGGTATATTGTTCCAGTTTTCTGATACAGGAGCTCCATATTTCATTAAATCACTGGAAAAACTTGCTCAGAAATGCTAATGCCCAAATCCGACAGGTTAGAGGACCCGCTGCTGGATTCTGCCTACATTTCCTGTAAGATAAGATGTCACAGTTAACTGACATTTCTGTGTTACCCTTTGCCGGGCATATACAAATGGTGTCAATTGTCACGTACCGATAACTTGATCTCACCAGAAAAGCCAAACGGTGGGTCTGGGTACTGGTTTCTGCCCTTTTCACCACCAGCTGTAATCTCAACCTGCGATTTTTTTAGCAGGAGATGGCAGAAAAACTACCCTTGCCTGGGGCCTGCCCGCTCGCCCGGTGTTCATTCCCCAGGCTGTTACTGCAACGCCTCAAAAAAGACTTAAGAGTGACTTCTTGGGGGGGGTTATGGCAATAACGCCAAAGGAGGCTGGAGAAGTGCAGCCACGGCGTGCTGGGGCTGAAGTCACCCTGTAAAGTTCCTCATCAGCTGGGCTTGAGCTCTTAAAACAACACGTTTGAATGGGGAGCGGGCATTCACCTTCGTAGGCCTCAGTTGCGTGTTCCCCCCTTCATTTTGGGGAGCGGGCATTCACCTTCGTAGGCCTCAGTTGCGTGTTCCCCCCTTCATTTGTACTTGGAGTTCAGCTTGAAATCTCTCGGAGTAAAAGCGGCGCGGGGCACGTTCCCGCGTATAATGAGACGGAAATGCTCGTTGAGCCCTCTGCTTGAGGGAAAGGAGCAGGGACCAGAATATGCTGATTGTAATCTGATGGAGGAAAAATAGAGGCTGTGTTGTCTCCTCAGAAAGGCTACCATGAGATCCGAGAGATTCGGCAGTTCCACTTCACCAGCTGGCCGGACCACGGCGTTCCTTGCTATGCCACGGGCCTCTTGGGCTTCGTTCGTCAAGTGAAGTTTCTCAATCCCCCAGAAGCAGGACCCATTGTTGTGCACTGCAGGTACGCGAGCTCTTTGTCCCAGCCTTTCCTCCATCAGCTTTTTCAGCTTTTTTCCCTTTTTCTTCTCTTCTGGCAATAACCGACTACATTTTGTTTGTTTAAGAGTATCATTTGTGGGCCTCACGAGGAAACAAAGTGGAATTCGGTTTTCTTCTCTAAAGTGGCAGCTCTGGAGCTTAGCTGGCATGAATTGGAGATGATATAAGTGGGTCAGAGAGGGCCATTTGAATGTAGAAGACTCTCTGGTGGCCTGTACTCTCTTAGAGGCTCATAGCAGAGCTGGGAAAATGGTAAATATCTGGGACAACCATTCCAGTCGTTATCTACAACAAACCTCAGGTGGCAGAAGGGACAATGCCTACAAAAAGATGGGGAATTTTAAAGCAACTGTGCTTTTCTACCCATGTGCAGCTCAGCTTTGTACCGGCGTCGATAGTCTTATCTAAAACATTAGTCTGTCTTCCTGGGCCCGGCTGGCAGCCCTCGAGCATCTCGGCCTCCTCAAAGCCTGGGAGCTGGGATGGGAACGGCAGCCTGAAAACCTTCCCGGTGCCTTCCAGCTAGTAAACGGAAGGGGAATGCCCGCGGGAACCTCACTGCTTGGTTTACAGCTGTGAAAATTCACAGCTTGAATCGCGCGCACATGCACGCGCTAAACAACTCCTGGTGTTACTGGTGAGGGCTCTTCTGCGCGGTTTTCTTCCGAGTGAGCTGAGAGCCCCGCTGTGCCAGGCACGGCGTGAGTATGCAGGAGAGTGTCCCTGACGTGAAGAGGTAACAGTCTGAGGTGTGATCGGGCATGCTGCCGGCGGTGGGAGAGCAGGCACGCACACACGCAGCCGGGCATCGCGGTTAGATGACTTCAAACGCATGGAAAGATACTGCGAAAGAACCAGAGTTTGGGTTTGTAGCAGCTACTTCTGCGGTGCTCAGCCCACAGCTCAGGGCACGTGTTCTATAAAGGGGAGAAGGCTGGAGAGCAGAGCTGCCTATCCCAAAATCTCACCCCTAATTAATCCACAGGCAATTACTTCTAAGTGCCACGCTGTGTGATCAGGAGGAGAGAATACATCCCACAACCACTTCAGAGAGGAAAATCAATTAAATCTTACCTTTTTAAAACAGTTTTGGGTTGGGGGGGGGTGTTTTGTTTTGTTGGTTTTTTTTTAGCAAGCATGAATCAATTTTGTAATAAAATACAGGAGGAGGCAGGAGGAAATTCATTCAGAGCCGGGGGCCTGAATTTGCTGCCTTGGTGCCGTGACACGGGTCTGGCCCTGGGAGGAGTCTGAACCTGATTCACTGTCACCAAGAAAGCAAGGAGAAATTTTTCATCCTTCAGATTTTAATGAATAAATGCCATTTCCTCTCCGTTATTTATCTGCTTTTGAATTTTAATGACTTGCTTTAAGTGGTAATTACCAAATTCTCCCTACCGATGCCTGGCTGGATAATATCACTGTTCGATATTTATGAAGTGCCAGGATCCTCTAAATATAGAAATGTTATAACTATTTGTTAAAATTCTGAAAAGCTGAGAGATAAAGGGAGAGGAAATGCCACTTATTCATTAAAATTCTGCAAATGAAAAATATCTTCTCTCTATTCAGCAGTTGATTAATCTGGCCCATTAATTTATGGTCATTCATATCTCCTTGCTTTCGGCTCTGCTGGAGTTTTCGTGCAACTGAAGTTTCCCTGATTTCAGCCGAGTTTTCCCTCTTCCTTTGGAGTAATGTGAAGAGACGTTCTCCTCTTGCTATCCTTCACACCTAAACAGTTTGGATGATTTCCCGGGAGGGAAGGAGGACACGACGACAACACAGTTTTGCAGGAGATAGTCCAATTCTCACAAGCAGCGGGGGGCTCTAAACTGAGGGGTTTGAGTAGCCTCCAGCTCCTTTCTCTGTAATTTTAACAATCCACAACTTGAAATCACTCTCCTTGGGATCCAAACTCCTCCGGATTAAAAAAGGGAGAGGAAATGTTTGAGGTGGAGGACTGAGCCCCTTTCATCATGCCCACTTGAGTAAACGCGTGTGTGCCTTTTAAAGAGTGCCATGGAAAAAAAAATTCTGGAATTGTGTCTATTTGCAACCCGGAGGCTGCTCTCCCACATCCTGTGTGATGAGAGGTGTGCATGTGAACCGACCTGGAAAATCATAATGATTATTTTCCTAATTTTTTTCTTGATATTCAAGAACAAAGGTGGCTTTTTCCTGCTACCTGGGTCCGTTTCCCTTTCAAGAAATATTATTTTACCTCATTCTCTTAAATCCGAAGCTAATTTAGCTACACACAAAAATCAACCCCTTAAGGAGAGGAGAGCAGCTTCCAAGAGAAGACAGCTGTGTCTGTGATACAATTATTTTCTCCTCTGTAAAGCCCTGCCCCTCCACGGTCCCTTGATCATGCAGACCCTCATTGTTTTCTCTTTTTTTCAGCGCTGGGGCCGGGAGAACAGGATGCTTTATTGCCATCGACATCATGCTTGACATGGCAGAGAACGAAGGCGTGGTAGATATATTTAACTGTGTGCGAGAGCTGCGATCCCAAAGGGTCAATCTGGTGCAGACGGAGGTAGGTGCCAGCAGGTCTCCTCTTCGGATGCACTGCTGTCCTGTCAGCTTCCCTGCTCAACAGGAGCCCAGCGAGTCGTTAAGTCAACACTTGCTTCCTCTGTGATGTGATTACACAGAGCTTTCGGTGGCTAAACATGACCAGATGTGCACCGAATCACATTCGCTGGCAGCTACTCGGGGCCTCCAAGACAGGAGGGCAAACCTTGAAGTGTAGGTCTTAGCATTGCTGATTAATTTTATTCTCACGGTAGAAAAAAGCTAGCTCCCGAATCCTCTCATGACTCATTCATAGGTATACTGCAGACTCGAATAGTACCTAGTTTGTGTCAATTGGGAGCTAAACAAATGAAACATCCTTGATTAACGGAATGGGTGCTGATTGAGCAAGCTGCTCCGTCACGTAGCGTCTAGCAGCTGCACAAACTTCCATGGAATCGTTATCCTGCTACACAATTTCTTCCTATGTGCTCCGACGCCTTCCCCTCCTGAGGGACAGGGCGATAGCCTGGAACAGAGAAGAGCTTTTAACTTTGTTGGGTTTCTCGTAGTTAGTGTGGGGAAAGAACTTTGCCTGGAATACCAAGAGTCCAGGAGTTTTGAAGACAGATGGAGATCTGTTAGTACAACTGTTCCTGCTGGTGTTATCGTAGGTCCAAAGCACAATCCATTCCTGACGGTTCCCTCGTGATTGTGAACAAAAAAGCTTTACACCCTGATTTCCTCCTCAGCCCACCCTGTTTCATCCCAGCGTTCCTGAGAGTGGTGACTTCCCATTTGACTTGTAAATTTGAGATGAATACATGAGACCTCACGTTCAATGATGGATGAAATATGCTCACAAAGCTGTCACATAACACACTGTGTAATTTGTCTCCACGTGAAACAGAGCCAAATATGCATATTGGGCATGATTTAAAAAAAACAAAACAGTGGTATTTCATGAACTGTATTAAAAATACGATTTTAATATCTTGTCCCCTCCCCTGTGCAGGAGCAGTATGTATTTGTCCATGATGCCATTTTGGAGGCATGTCTCTGTGGCAACACGGCCATTCCAGTTTGTGAGTTCAGATCCATATATTACAACATCAGCAGACTGGATCCACAGACCAATTCCAGCCAGATAAAAGATGAGTTTCAGGTAATTTCATGTGTCTCAGTCATTGTGGTTGGTGTATTGTAGGTGTTTAATCAATTTCTGTGTGTTATTTTACAATTTCCAACAGAGCAGAGAAGGGGACGCTGAGCCAAGATCTGATTTCAGCTGATTTTTGTTGTTTTACTACTAAATCAAGCAGAGATCTGTTTTTGAGCATGAACTTTTCAGCCTTCGGCAAGGAAAAAATTCCCCATCGCTTCAGTAGAGCAAGGGTACTAATTTTCACAGATAATGTTGTACTTTCTCATTTCAACAAATATTCTGTTGTTCGTTTTCTTCTGTAATTTATGCAGAAACGTTTATGCCTCAAGGTCTCTTATTATCCGTTCTTGTGGCTCATACTCTGCTTCCGAGTCTTGACAATCAACTTGTTGACGTCCTTCCATACGATAGGAGAAGGGGAGCTCACTGAGCGTTCCTTTCTCTATTACTAATTTTCAATGAACTGAATCCCTCGGTTCAGTATCTATGTTGTGCCAAGTAACTGGTGGTGATAACTGAAATGACATATAGTAAAACTCACACCACTCCACCTTTTGTTGTCACCGTTGCTTATCCCACCCTAACAAACGGGCTTGGGACACACGATCCGTGAGCCCTGTGCGGTTGGACCTCTCGCACAGTAAAGGACTCACCCTGCAGAACAGTGAACTAAGTTTTCCCGTCTTATTCCCCATGTATCTGTAAATCCCTTTAGGATTTTCAGCTAACACCAATGTATGGAAAACCAGAATAATGTGGGAAATCTGGGCAGGATGAGTTAGATGGGAAAGAGAGAGAGAGACCTCTGCTATTTGTTTGGAGGCTGTTCTTCTTAGTCAGCAGTAAAAAGGTGGAGATTCCTTTAACTGTAGGAAATGCCCACCCCCTTTCCCAGCAAAGTATCTTTTGCAGCAGGAGAACGTCTTTTTAGAGCCCCAGTCTGAGTCAGATGCCTCTTTTCTTCCCTCTCCGTGCAAAGGGTGAATGTGTGTTTTTTATCTGAAACCTTACAGGGAATCATCAGGGTTGGGATAGTGAGATAAAGAACGTGGATCCCAACTGATGACAGTTCAATTAAAAAAAAAAGATCTGGTTTCATCAAGTGATATCAGATCTGTAGAAGCGTTTCTGGTTCTGGACGCTTGGCATGAAGGAGCCGAAGCCTAACTTCATCAAATGCTGCTATGCTATTAAAAAAAAAAAAAACAGAAGTCTTGCTGAGCTTATTTTGTCATGATACAAGACGAGATTTGTCGCCTGCGTGCTTGTTCTTTTGAGCTGCCAGGGACTGGCAACTCCTGTGGGAAGGAAAAGCTCCGCTGTACTTTGCATAAGAGGTTCCTTCGCCGTCTAGTTGTAGAATCTATTTTTACAGGATTTTGGCTCAGAGCATTCTTCAGCCCTGTTTGTCTGGATTTAATGCAAAAGACGGTATCTTTTGCTACAATCTTTATGAACCAGTTGATCTAACTGTAGATCGGTTGGTGCAATTTGTACTCTTTAGGTCCCCCTGGCCCTCGGGTAAGGCTGGATGTATTTCGCGTGCACTGCATGTTGTCTGAACATGCAAAAGCTCGTTCCGGAGAGATTTTGTAATCTGAATAAGTACAAAAACAAGGGAGAGAGGGGAAGGGCATAAAATAGACAGGAGTAAATCACTAACAAATCGCCTGCCTAATTATCTGCACTGTCAGAGATCTGAGATTTCCTGTTGCTCCCCCAGCCAGAGTACCTGCTTTCTGTCTCTAGACAAAGGGACTCTTTATGTAGAACCTGCACGATCTAGAGCAGCTATATTATTTCAAATTTTGTGCTCGGGCACATTTCTTTATCTCAGATTGTTTGACCCTGTGCTTTTCTCCATTCATAACTTCTGTGGCAGAAGTCAAGCTCTTTGTAAGAATTTTTGGCCCCTAAATATTTTGTGTTACTCTGATGGCTGCAGAGGAATTGACTGTATGACTGCGTGGGCTTTGCTCGGGAAGAGGACACATAACAAGTGAAAGTAGAATGACATCTACCACGACTTAAGCGACAGTGTTAAGATGCCTTCACTTTGATTTGCTGTTTTTGATCCCTGCTGACCAACTTGGGCCGGTTTGTCAGGAGGCCTCCGCAACGGATAACACAAAAGAAAAATAGATTTAAAGAAACACAGCCTGTCAAGCAGTGGGAAAGATGGGTAGCGTAAAACACTGACAGCAAGACCCCAGAGATAAGGTGTGACTATGTAAGCGAAGCATCCTATGTGTCACTCCAAAAGGAAAGTAGTAATCTAAATAATGTATGAAACAGATTGACTTTCTGGTTAAAAAAAACCAAACAACACATTTTCTTTTAAGTTTTTATATACATTGTTAAGATAAATCAATAGTTTGAGGAATCACCAGAGGATTTGAACCCCGTCTGACCTGCTGGGCGAGCCAGGTCAATACTCAGGGTGCTTCTGTGCATGATCCACTTGAAGAGGGTGAAGGATGCGTGCTTCCACCCTAGGGGTGATAGGAACACGAGGAGGTTTCACTCCATGACCAGGTCAAAGCTGCAGCTTGTACCTGTGACAGCTATTTCCAACCTCTAGGAAAGAACAAGAATGTTACCTAACTGCTGTGGGGTTTTAGAGCTGGAAATTGTTAGTAGCTGTGTAGCGCCCTCAATTCACACTGGAGCTTACGGTGTTCAGAAGAGCACCTCAGGACGACATGCAAAATGCAGTACTTTATAACAGCAACCACCTCCTCAGTGCTCCTTCTTTTTTCCCTGGGATCCCAAAGATCTGCTAGTCTAAGTACCCGAAAATAAATGTATTGTGGAGATGGCATCCTTCTTGGAAGTAAACTCAAAGTCACTGAGCCTGCTTCTGTCTTTCTTTCCCTTTTCCCCCTCCCTTCTTTACAGACTCTCAATATTGTGACACCGCGTGTTCGGCCAGAAGATTGCAGCATCGGTCTTTTGCCAAGGAACCATGACAAGAACCGCTGCATGGATGTGTTGCCCTTGGACCGGAGCCTGCCTTTCCTCATCTCCGTGGATGGCGAATCAAGTAACTACATCAATGCTGCACTCATGGATGTAAGCAGCACTGCACTGTCCTCACCGATCCTCGTCTGCATCAAGTTTGTTTGTTGCCAGGATACTTTTCTGGGAGAAGGGGATACAAAGCAAAAAACTTCTTTACCTGTAGTTTCTGGGCCTGACATCTCCCAGCTGGGCAAAGGCACATGAATTTTCTCTCCGTCACAGAAATGTGTCACCTAGACCATGATTATCACACTACTGTTGTAGTTCTGCCTCGCGTTGGTGGAAAGCCTTTGACAGAGAAGTTCACGGGCGTGCAGTTTGAGGTTGTATCTTAGAAAGGCAGATGGACAAAGAAGCGGTGGGACAACTCTTCCCATACCTTGCTTGTCGTATAAGTTGAGAGAGAAATGTTTGCCAGGTCAGCTCTTTGAAAAGAATAGTTTGCAGTGTGGAGCGAGTGATTTATTTGAGCTTATGCAGTTAAGAATATGGGAGTACAGGGATCAGATGTGCAAAATACTTTAACGCTGAAGGACATGAGTTAAGCTGATGTGAATCTGTCTGAAGGCATTTTCCCTGACTTTGTTTATAGGCTAGAATCTCACGGCATGGGTCATTTGTATAGCGTGAATTATGTTGATGGTTTCTTTTTGCTGCGGTGCCTAACTGCCTTTGGGTAGAGATGTCTTTAAAGCCACTAATTATTGCAGCTGGAGTATGAGTAAATATGATCCAGGGTGAAATGACATTGTTTTTTTCCCTAGCGATGTTGAGGTCGGTCTCTTTAAATTTTGTCTGTTCTTTCAGTCTTTGGGAAACAATGCTACTACTGCATTTAAGAGGTTAAGTCAAACGGTCATAGAATTAATTTTAGATTTTTTCAGAAAGATTGTGATGTTTTCATTGCAAATATGCCTAAGGAATCTTTTTTTTTTCTTTAAAGTGTGTTTTGTGCTTTGGCAAATCTGCAGAAGCACAATCTATTCTTCTCTGGTTTCCTGGGGACTGGGAATGTGCTTGCACATTTCAGCCCTCATTACCTCAAATCATTTTGCTGATACTTGTGTCCTTCCCCACAAAATTCCTGCGAATTAATTTTTTTTGTACAAAGGAATTTTTCACCCGTCATTGAAATTCAGCCATTCAGGCTCTCCTTTATCCATATCCATAGAGGAATCCATAGAGGAATCAGCAGATTTTGAAAAAAAAAAAAAGAAAAAATCGGAGGGAAACAGCCAAAATCCCACATTTTCATAGGCGTTCCTGTTGAGGACAGACCTTGCAAATTCTTTGTCTTTTCCGGTAGCTTCGTGTCTGCAGTCTAGTACCGAACGCGGACTCTTACAAGAGATCATCGTCCCATATTGCCTTGAACTATCAGTAGTTCTTTCGTTGTGTGAAGACGGGCACGTGCTGGGGAACACTTGACAACGCAGTCCCAGTGCTGATCGTTTTATGTAGTTCTGCCTTAACAGATTTCTCGTGTTATCTTTTTTTTAAAACTTCTCCCCCCAAACCTTATGTGACTTGCAGCTTGCTCTGCGTGTTACATGAAAGCTACGATGGAAGCAGTGCTGGAGCAGGAAGGGACGGTGGTACGCCTAGAACGGGTTACAGCCTGGGGTTGGAAGCGTGAACGGTCCCAGGACAGCGGTCTGGCAGGCTGCTCCGGGCTGTGTTCGCCAAAATTAACCTGAGACATGGAACATCACGTGAACCCTCCCTCAGGGTGAAGCGCTCGGTCTGCGCTCTGTGCTAAAGCTGTGCTGGAGACTGCTCCAGTCTGTTGACTGCAGAGCGTTAATAACCGACCTCGTCTGCCTTGAGTTGGCTTTTGGGAATACAGCCAAAGGGCTGCTGTTGCTCTCAGAGGGCAGGGATTCTCCCCCAGCAGACTTTGAGACTCCTGACCTTTCCTTTTCGTGTCCTCTGTCCCTTTCAAATAAACAGACCTTGGGGTCTTTCCTGTGAGAATCATTGGAAAGCCACGTTTGCATCTGCAAAATGGTTTGTTAAGAAGAAAGGAGCAATACTGTCCCTCACCTTCCCCTAAAACAACTGAACATAATCCTTAAGCAAAGAGACTTTAGCCTTTTCTCCGGGTCAAGCCATACGTAAGTGGTGATAGGTTTGTATTTAAGGCTTGGGGCTTGGAGAAAGTCATGAGTCCAAGTCGTGTCCCTGTCCTCATCATTCCCCCAGGACCCGGCACGTGTTCTCTTACATGAGTAATTAGCATCTCTGCGTCACCTTCCCTTTAAAATACGACAGTGAACCTGGTTCCTCGCCTGTAGCAAAGAGACCGGGTGGGGCATGTTTCTTTTTTCTCCTAATTGCAAAACCCGCAAACGCATCTTACCTCCAGCCAGCGGTTTGGCCAGTCATGCAGGCTGCTATATTGGGGCACAATGAAAAAACGTAGCAGAAGCATTATGATGTTCTTAACTCTAATTAAGAGATAAGTTTCGCTGTTTTATGTACCACTCTGTTGCCACCGTTCATCTGGTACGACATGGCTTTTGCCCCATAGTGGTGCTCCTAGGTTTGAAATACAGGCTAGGGAAAAAGAGGAAAATGCATTCCAGACCGATCATTTCCTATGAAATCATTTCCTTTTCCTTCTCTCTGCTTCACATCCCATCACCCTCCTCGCACGTGCACGCTCTGAAGCACGGTGCAGCCTCCCTTCAAGCTGGCGCAGAGGGTGCACAGCACCTTCTCCCCCTCCCAGCATGGTCTGCTCAGCACTTCCGCACGCATCCAGCTCCTGGGGAGGAGAAAAGGCAAGCCCCTACAACAGCCATCTTAATACTTTGGGGTTTTATTTATTTCTTCACTTTAAATCCAAAATCTTAATGTTGGTTGTTTTCTTTTTTTTTTTTTAAACTCAGAAACATTGTGCCTTTTGATTCAAGTCTGCTTCACAGATGTGTACGGCCCAAAGGACTGTGCAGTTTGTAGGCTCATCTAAGCATTGCCTGCTGTGGTTGGAAAGCGATAAAGTTTTGAGCTTGTACCCTTTCATCTCAAAGCGCTTTGCAAACATTCATTAACGCGGCCCCGCGGAGGTCAGGAGCGCAGTTCCTCCCATTCGCGGTTAGGGAGATTGAGGTCAGAGGGCTTTTTTTGAGGTGGAAGAATAGCATCAGAAACTAAATGCCAGTGTCGCAGGCTCTGAATATTGCCCCGCAAGCTCTTAAAGGATGGCGGGCATCCAAAAGTGCCACCTCTGTAGCCCTACATCACCCGGGAGCGATAGCAGACAAGGGGGCTAAGCCCTTCTGTAGTTCCTAGAGTCCATTGCGGCAAAAAGGATAGCGTTTGCTTCCAGCTGTTTTCTTTCCAATTATTAATATTACTGATAGTAGTAGTAGTAATAGTAGAATTAGTATTATTTGCTGAGTCTCAAAATATAAATAATTGATTTGGGTAATCTCTGCTCTTGTGACACTTCTTTAATGAAATGTCTTCATTGGGAGCAAAAGAATCCCATTATGAGACATTCATTCATTGCAGAGCGATAACAAGGAGAAGGATATGTGATTTGTATAATCTGGTTAAATGGCTCAGATTGCCTAGCCATAGCCTCCCGGGTATAATATTCGTTTGAATAAAAGTTGATTGAATTTATTTTTTTTTTTAACTAATCTTATTCTTTTGTTAGAGCCACAAGCAACCTGCTGCCTTTATTGTAACCCAGCACCCTTTGCCCAACACCATAGCAGACTTCTGGAGGCTGGTGTTTGATTATAACTGCTCCTCGGTCGTGATGCTGAATGAGATGGATGCAGCACAAGTAAGTGATTTTTTTCATCAGTTCTGTCATGTAACTTCCTTCTCAAAGCCAGATGGTTTTAAGAGCATTTCTGCTGCTATTTTCTTGCCCCCCCTCCCCACCCCAATGAATAAATGAAGGAAAGTAATAGGTAATGTTTTGGGGTATAATGAAGGGTAAGCCTGCATGCTCGGCTCCTTCTAAGGCAGCTAATTCTTCCTGCAATTACCAGGGATTAGATATCTAAATAAGTGGTGTTTGTGAATCTAAAACTTCTTCCCAAACCTGCTTTCTTCTCTTTCTTATTTTTGTCTTTAGTTCAGTAAAATGTTCCCTACCGCAGCCCCAGTGTGCTTCATTTTTGCCTGTTCACAGGGCATTTCCAGAGGAATAAAACCAAGAGAGATGCTGAGATCGTTCGAAGGATCTCTCCCCTGAGGTTTCCAATGCGATTCTGTAATTCTGAGAAGTGCGTTTGCACAGTTTCCGGAGAAGCACGTTGTATTTTTTTTCTTTTTTTCTTTCTAGTATCATGTGCAAGTTGGCTTCTTGGCTACTAAACACATCATTACTTTCAGGCGTTGAGCTTGCCAGGGAGGAGGCGCCGCAGTTCCTCCCGTACTAGCGTTTCCAGCCACCTTGCTGATGAGTGGCAGAAGATAACAGCTTTCAAAAAGGCGTAATCATGCAATTTGTGTGAAGAGTACGTTTGGCATGGCTAATTCACCCATTACAGCACTTGTTAAACAAGAGGAGAGGAACCCTCAAGTAGTTGGTACTTCATGGATTAATTTTTCATTTGTCTCTTCTCTGGCTTCAAAATCTTACCGCACTTGAAGGCAGCGGGGTTATTGGTCTCGCTTTGTGATGGTAACAGAGAAGCCGATCGCCCCGATCGTTGTGGGGATCTCCCTTCAGGGTGAGCGCTGTGGGGTTTCACGTCCAGCCGCAGTAGGAGCTCTGCTCAGAAGCGGGCTCTCTTGGTGACCCGCAGAGTCCCACCGCTCTGCGAGGAACTGGAGGTCCCGTGCGTTTGCTGCCTCCTGTCCGCTTCGCCCAGCCTGATTCTGTGTCTTGGCACCCACTCCAGAGGGGATTTTCATCTTTGCCTTCTTTTTCTGACACTTCAAAGAAAAACACAGCTTTTCCTGGAAATTGCACGCTTTCTCATGCTTCATTCTTGGAAAACACAAACCTGTCAGCCTCAGCCAGTGTTACTCTTGCGACTATCTTTCTGCGCAAGACTTTACCTGCTTTGGTTTTTTTCCTAGCAAAGTTCTGGTTTCATGGGGTAGCCTGTAGGCCCAGGAAAGGAGATTTGGCAATACACGAAGTCACTTTGTCAGTTATTCTACTGTGGTGTCACCTAGCCCGAGTGTGCAGCCAAAGCCAAAAACATCCATTTAGCACTGGAAGTTCAGGGTGATTTTCAAGCTTGTATCTTATGAGCTTTCAAGGCAAGGTGTGACAGTTTGATGTCCGTTGTGAAAGTGAGGTTGCCTAAAAGGAAGCCATTGTGCTTGCACTGTCATTGTACGACAACGGTGTGGTTATCCAGCTGGTCATCGTTGCCTGATGCGAGCACTGCGCCCTGAGCACTACACAACCGTCCGTGCAGAGGTGCCTGCGGATGCCGTGTGGTTGCCTGTGGTACTCATCCCTGTGAGCAGAACACAAATACAAAAATTGCTTATGTAAAAGCTGTGCCGGAACCGTAGAGAGGAAAAGAGTTAAAATAAATAGGTAATTAAACCTTTAATCCACTAGGCAGGAAAAAAGTGCAAATAAAACCACGTGGAGGTCAGAGAACGTGACAGAGCATTTTAAGCACCATATATACATTTGGGTAGAGGGCCATTCACAGGCTTGCTTTATGAAAAGCGTATTTTTAATATTAAGGAAAGGTTTAATGTTTTTCTTCTTTCCAATGCACCTTGAGGTTGCTTCCTAAAGCACCCGCTCAGCTCAGATCTCCTTGCCTATTGGAGAGATGCTTTGAGAAGCGATCCGCAGGCTGCTTCAAAGTCTGAATGAAGAGTAAAGACAACCTTCAAAGGAGGACTCGCTTATGTGGTCTTGGCTGGCTCGCTTAATCTTAAAAATCTAACAAGGGCAAAGATGCGCAAGATTGCATGAATATCCCACCCAATTTCAATCCCATATGATCAAAGGAATAACGGGAGTACAGAATTAATGCAATAGCATGCACACACTTGACGTTATTACTGGCAATGATTGAACTTGAAAAGCTTGAGATCAAGTTCAAATGAGCATCTGGGGGTTTCAAAACTTCTAAAAAATTACACTTGAAAATAGGAAGAAAAAAAAAAAAAACAGAAAGAAATACAATCTCAGCAGAAACTGCTAATGAGATCTCATGCAAAATATTTTCTCGCCATGATCTATTTTCAGATGGATTTGAAATACTTACATTGTAATTTGTGTGGATAGGAAATTTTTTTTTCCACTTTCAATTCAGTGATATCAGCATAAGAAAAAAGACTTCCAACCTGCTTCGCAAACTTCAGAGATTTAGTTGTGGTTCACCCTGAAATCAGAGTTGCTCTCGTTGCTGTCAGAGCAAACTCATTCTCCCACCCCGGCTCACTGGTGGAGTCAGAAAGCTGAAGCGTTCATCTTGCAGCAAAAAGAAGTTCCACTTTGCTTGAGTTAAGATTGATTTTCTTGGTGTGTGTACTGTTCCCTCTTTAACATCAAGCCTGTGGGATTCCTAATAAATTTACCTACAGACACGAATCTTTTAAAGCTCATTTTAAATCTATACCCCTGCAATTGTCAGCCACCTTTTCTGCACCTTTAGACACCAGAATTCCAGCAGTTACAAATCGTGTTCATACAAAAAAAAAAAAGGGGGGGGGGTCGGACTTAAGCTTCTAAAATATGGATTATTTTTTTTTCCTCACATTTGTCATATTCGTGGTATCAAAATCTTTTACTGAGCTAGAAGAAGGTCTCCTCTGAGCAAATACATACAATACAATGTTGGTTGTGGATTTTAAGCTGGTTATGAATTCGAAAGGAAAGAAGACTGAACGTGCATTTCCGTGTTAATAGTTAAGGTGCTTTCTGTTTCTTTCGGTGTTTTCTCCAGCTCTGCATGCAGTACTGGCCGGAGAAGACATCTTGTTGTTATGGCCCAATTCAAGTAGAGTTTGTTTCAGCAGACATCGATGAAGATATCATCAACCGGATATTCCGGATCTGTAACATGGCCAGGGTAAGGTACCAGATTCCCTCTTTATTCTCAAAAATATATTTTGGCACGAGGAAGAGACAGAACCAAGACTTGTGATTTAGAGATGCTGAATCTCTCACCTAGGAACGAAATTCCACTGCAGAATTTAGTTGCTACTTCCTTTAATTAACATTTAATTGCATCAGTCTGTATTGGTAAAAGACTCTTGGCTGAAATTAGAAAGTGGATGATATGAGCTGGAAATCTGTATTTAAATGGAATGCATTTTTCTGTGTATATTTGGGAACAATTAATCACTTAGTAGCCAATATAAAACCGTCAGTATCGTAGGAAATAAACTTGGGATAGTGTCAGCAGCTCTCCATCTGTCAACTACTGTGCAGTGTCTCTGAAGACAGATGCAGCGTTTACTGGCTAGACTGGGATTCCCAATTGCCACTGTTTTTCCCATAAATAAGCGGCTGCCATTTCTGTAAGCAACTCTTTGTCTGCATCCCTCAGCCCCAGGACAGCTGAAATGAGAGAAACAAAGTTTATCTGCACACTGGACCCTGGCAGTGCAACCTCAGGGCTGCAGGGAAGGGTTTCGGTAGAGGATTTTTCTCTCATTAGTTGTTTCCCAGATTAATTGTGTCTCCTTTTTGGTTCCTTTTTCATTTTTTTCTAGTCAGAAATGGAAACAGGCACCACAAATTCTATTTCCATGCTGTTTAACACATCAGTCTGATTGTGTGGTCTGTGCAGCAGTTCAGTCGTGACATTGCAGAGTGAACCTTGTGGTCCACCTACACAAACCGATAAATCAGTTAGATATTCACCTTCCTGCGTCCCAGGCCAACTGCCTTTGAACCAGGGACAGCCTTGAAGTCAGGTAGCTGATAAGACGGAGGATCTGTGACTCTCGGGCTGAAGCTGGCTGGTGGATGCGCAGTTGGCAGGGTGGATGCCGGGAACTCCCAGCTCTGCACCCGTCTGTGTTCAACACCAGTGCCTGCTGCTAAAATCTTGACGAGGACCCTGCCGCAGTCCCCAGAGATTTTTTGAGGGTGGTCTTTGCCTTTAGTTCTCATGGCACAACTAACCTCCAGCACAGGCTACCGGGAAAGATGTATTAGATCTATTCAGATAGTTTGATGAGACTTTATTCTCTACTGAAAACAAAGCGAGGGACCCTAAGCACCTAGATTCTGCCTGGCTCTGTAATATCTGAGGTCATCGTTCTTATCCAGATTACCACGAAGTCCTCGTTTCCCCACTGTGTCAGTATCCATCAGAGTGGAGGATGTTAACATTGACGGGACGACGCCGTGTAACCAGTGCCTCTGCTTTACCCCATCTCTCTGCTTCCTGCCCCGTTCCATGTAGCGTCTTGAAAATGCTCTTTGTTTTAGCCTCAGGACGGGTATCGCATAGTTCAGCACCTGCAGTACATTGGCTGGCCGGCGTACAGGGACACCCCTCCTTCCAAACGCTCCCTCCTGAAGGTGGTCAGAAGGTTGGAGAAGTGGCAGGAACAGTACGATGGGAGAGACGGACGCACTGTTGTCCACTGCCTGTAAGTAGGACTGGAAAATGTCTGTAAGCTCACAAGATGCTGTCTGAAGAGCACCAATTATGGATCTGGAAATCTGGTGGTCTGCCAGGCTTCAGCTGGGGAAAATGAGGTTAAATTACCTTTGTAATACACTTCAAGTTGAATATTGGTGCTACATTATAGCATCCTGGCCCAGAGATTTTACTGGTTGCCGTGAGGAGTAGCTGAAAAAGCTACTGGTAGGTCTGGAGCACAGACACAACCGAAGCAGTGCTGCCCCGTGTCCGGCTCCGACCACAGAGCTGCTGCGAGCCCCAGGGCAGTGAGGAGCAGCGCTGCAGTCCCTGGGGCTTCCCTGTCCACCACTGCCAGGGGCGGCTTAGCCCTTCCGTCCCTGTCTCCTGCCCTGCCGGTCTCCGCTTTCACAAACCCTTGACCATCCTTAACCGGTTCTGACGTTACGGGTCTTTCTTAATGTGTGTGACGCGTGAGCTGCCGTGTAAGCCGTCCTCTCCCCTGTTCCCTCAGCCGTACCCGGCTTCACGTGTTGCCTCTCTTCTTCTGCACCCAGGAACGGCGGGGGACGCAGCGGCACCTTCTGCGCCATCTGCAGCGTGTGTGAAATGATTCAACAGCAAAACATCATTGACGTGTTCCACATAGTGAAAACGTTACGGAATAACAAATCCAACATGGTGGAGTCGTTGGTGAGCTTTTTTCCTGTGCCATACCCCACCCGGCGCATGCAGGGGGGCTTTAGGATAGGTGAAAAAATGTCATGGCTTAGCCCAGTATGAATCAAAACGCATCATAACGTGAAGCCATCGGAATTAGAATCAGTCCCAATTTTAGCCCGTGCAATGAATCCTCCAGTCCCACTGCTGCTCTCCTCGAGCGGAGGGGAAGCAGCTGCCCTGGCACCGGGATCAACAGCATCTCTCGCTCCCAGCCGCCTCCGGCAGGATAAACCCCGAGTCGCTGCCACCGTGGCTGTGGGGAGGGACTGGGGTTTGTCCTCCTGTGCCTGTGTACAGCCTCGTGCTTGACGCTGTGACGTGCCTTGAAACCAGGGAGGGAGAACAGTCCCAACCCCGGGCCTTGCTCCCCGCAGCCCAAGAGATTAAACTGTCCTGAACTCCATCATCTCAATCGATCACGCGGAATTCTTTCCTCAAAAGCAGCATGTGCAACGAGGGCATGAAGCAAATAATGAATAGTCCATACTGCGGCTGTCTTTTTGAGTGGTTTTCTCTTCCATCGATGATACCATCTCTTGGTAATGCTTGTTCAGGATCATATAGAAATGCAATTAATGTTTGCCTGGTCCTGCCAAACCGTATAAGAAAGAGGGAGGAGGCATTTTTGGCAGCTTGGAGAATGAGGCCCTGAAGAATCTGCCTGTATCCTAATGTCACTGGTTTCTGTTCTCTCTTTCAGGAACAGTATAAATTTGTATACGAGGTTGCACTGGAATACTTGAGTTCCTTTTAGCCCAGCGGAGGGAGGGCAGCCTCCGAAATGCCAGACCCCAATCCCTGGCAGACGCTTCTCCCCTCTCCCACACTGGAAGGCAGTGACAAGTGTGGGAAGGAAAACCTCTCCTTCCCGGAGCAAGAGACTGAGATTGCACAGACCTCGCTGGAAGGAGGAGACGACGCCTGTGTTTGCTGCTGCCTGCTTTTTATCGGAACATCTACCGCTTCTTAAATAACCTACTGTAAAAATTAGCAAAATGGGAGACAGGCTGAAAGACTGGACTTTCTAATTCCCTCTGACTTCTTCTCTCCTCTTTTGGATTGTATTTTTGCTCCCCTTGCTGCAGAGTGGGGAAAGTATGAAACCCTTAGGGAAATTCTCTTTTAAATGTCTCCTTTTTAATTTATAATTTTGTTCTCGAATCCTAGTCTTTAATTTTTGAATTTCATGCAGCAATCATTTGGGAAAAATGAGATAGCCATAGGGGATATGTGAAATGTTTCATTACAATTTGTCTATCCTGTTTCCTTTTATTTTATTTTATTTTTTCCAAATGAAAAGGCCAACACAAGAAAAGACAACACTGGAATTCTCTTCCCACACCTAGTCCCTTTTAGCATGAAAGTAGATGGTAGAGATGAGCAGCTGTTCATGGATTCACTGCCTCGGCTTCTAACGAATGTTTCCTCCCAGTTTCTGCTAGACTCCCAAGGCTGTGCATGAACCGGTTACATCTCTCTGGTCCGTGTTCGGTTCGGCGCTGGTGAAGCGATACCATTAATGAGTTTCCCAGCCGCTTGAACCTTAAGGTTAAATATTTGCATCAAACAAATTGCATTTGTCTTGCAACTTTTGGTAACTTTGTTACCATATTTTTCGAGTATTTGCTGGGGTGCGGTGTGTCTTTGAAAAACAGGGTATGAAGTAGGTATTATTGATCATATCCTATTTATTGTTATTTTTTATTTATTATTTGTATTGCTGTAGAACTTAAGACCCCTAGTCACGACAGGACCCTGCTGAACTAGGCACTGTGCAAACAAAGAAGGTTCCTGCTCAAGAGCTTAAAATCCGAAGGTAACGTTAAAATTGGGTTTGGTCAAGAGTTCCTCACTATTTCCAAACTGTTGTACAGTCAGATGTAGTTGAGTGATTTAGTCGGATTTCCAGGCCCTACGAGCTTCAAAACGGTAACCCATCCAGGCTGAAGGAAAGGTGATGTACATACACAGAAACCTCTTCTGACACGTGTTAAGAAAAGTGTTAGACCAGCACAGCAACTTTCCTTCTTAAGCAAAGCAGCTTTTGTTTTGCTCTGCAAAAATGCCCGTGCAACTCTCCTTCTCTGAGACACACAGCAGATGTGTTTTGCCATGGCTCTGGATCTCACTCCGATTTTTTTAGCAGCTGAGAAATTGCTTTTCTGAAAGAGTACGTTTAAGTAGTTAATCATTAAGGTCTGCAGGGTAATCTTGGAGAAAAAAATAATTGAATGAACAAGGCCTTACAGTACTCAGTATTTCAATTTAGCCATTTATTCATCTTTGAGGGTGCGGGGATCCGAGGTTGCTGTGTGTGAGAGTTAGATTCCGGGAGATGTGGGTTTCTTCAAATACAGACTTGCTAAAAGATAGACGGAAGGTAAAAGTTTAAAGAAACTCCACTTTCTTACCACCCTGTAGTTTTCGACCCTCAGGTCAATACTCGGAGGCTGCTGGGAGCTCTGTCGCAGAGCATGCCAGAGGTTCAAAACACTCTGCTAATTCTGTATGTAAATTCGAAAGGCACCTCTACTTCATGGTCATTCTTTTTGCAATAGTCATACCTTTGCCTTGACAATGAAGGATAAAAATGAAATCTGATAAAAGCAACTCTCGACTCAAACGCACCAGTATCGAACCCAATAGTTATCCCTACCCGCAACAGTCTGAGGAAGGATGTTTGGAACAGCAATAATCCTCTTCCCGCTGAGCGCAGGAGGGGCTTGCATAGGATGCTGGACCACCTCGCTCATATTCTTTCCAAGGAGCTTTGGATTCTTGGCTTCAATATCATGAAGGACTTAAATGAGCTTGAACCACATTGTCCCTGATGTAGCCGGCGTGTGCCATAAAGTATCGGGGAGAACCCCCACCCACAGATGCCTCTGCTGGGTTTCTAGTTGGTCCTTTCTGTTGTCTGCAAGAAATCGTGAAATCACCTTTAGTTGCCGTCGGGGCTGTAGGTGGACGGCTGTCTGGCATCTCATGAAACAAACTACACGTTTTAATTTTATTTTTTTTTCTTTTGCTGTTAAGCAACACAAACAGTTCTGCAGAAAAATGGAAGGCAAAGCAAAATTATGAGAGAAAAATGAGAAGGAAGGCATCATGTTAGTGTTCTGATTACAGGTGGCGTGCTGTAACAGTGTAGGTCAGGAGTTGGGAGCCGTTAGCAAAGAAGAGAGAAGAGGGAATCCTGAACCCAGAATGGGATTTTTCAACAACCGCCCAGGTAGGAAGAAACTACAAGTCAGCAAAGTGGTGGTGACTGCTAGCGGCAGAAAGCCAGAGGGAATCACTCCCTGTGGATACTATGGGGATACTAATTAGTACTTAGCACTCTGTTAATTTTACATGGAAACTAGCATAGCAGTAGGTCCCCCCCGTGAATTACTGGCAGCTTACTGCAATCACCTATCCTGGGTGACAGCCGGGATAAAAGGAATAGAGAGGCAGAAGAAATGGCAGTGTGACTGAGATGTGATGTGTAGGAGGTAATTCAAGGCTTAACGGTAGCATAAAGGAAAGTGGATTAAAAAGCCAGAAGTAAGCCCATAGGAGGGCTGTGTGCACGGAGGGAAGGAGCTGTTGGATGAGCAGAGCAGAATAGCACTTGCAGTGGAGTTGTTTAAGGTCTTGAGCTAAGTTTGAAGGTGTGGTATGGTGTGAAAAATGCTGCTAAAGGGTCAGGTGGGTGTCTCAGCTGTCCCACAGCAACTCGCCATGTGCTTTTAGCCCTCTGCAAATGCAAAGTGGCGTTAGCATAAACCGCGGGGAAAGATATTTAAGCTAAATTTCACCTTGTATTTGCATGGAACAAGTTTAACGCTGCAAATGTTGGTTACCGCAGCCTGACTATTAGTCACAGCTTATTATGTGGCAACTCAGCCGTGTGTGTCAACCTTCTTCTAATGCCCAGCCTACAATCCGTGTGGAAGGATGCTCAGCAGACACTGCAGATTGTGTTGCCAAACTGTTACATCGTCATGCAGTTACGCTGCGTTCAGGGCACTGACCCAGCTCCAGCCTGGGCTGGCTCAGGGATCTTTATGCTGTTCGTTACTGCACAGCGCATATATGCTGAATGCGAATTAATGACGAAGGGAATTGTGTGGAAAGAGAAGAGACGCTCACTTTAAATAACCTTATTACCTTGAGGTTGTTTAAAGCGTAGAGAACAGCCTATAGCAAAATAGGCAGTGTGTTTGAAGCAAGATTACGGGTGATGGGTTTGTTTTCGCTGGGAAAGAGAGAAATTACGAGATGAGATAAAGGAGGCTTTCTCGCTCCTGAAAGGATTAACAGTCAGGGTGAGCTTTCCAACCTAAGCATCCCCTGCTGTGGATGGAAAGAGATAATGTACGGTAGAAAAGGTGAATTCCTCAATGACTGAATTTTAGGCTGGAAAAATGCAATATTGACAGTATTTGAATGATCACAATGAAGATAAACTTATCCCCATTCAGACATCCGTCAGGGGTGAGGGAGAACTGTTTATTAATAGCATCGTGTTGGTCTAAAGTGTAATCTGAAATACAAGGAACAAGAAATAGGTAAAGAAAGGTGGTTCGGAGGTGACTGTGTTTCATACAGGGAGTAACTAACATCTTAAATTATTAAGGGATGTAACTGAAGCAAAGAATTCCAGAGCTATCTAGGCTGGCTGCTGGAGAAGACAGACCCTGAGTTGTCTACAGGAAAGAGATAGACCAAAACCCCTAAAAGGTACAGTAGATCTTAATGATCTTTTTTTTTTTTTTTCTTTAGTTTTGTGTTTGTTTGGTGGTGGTTTGTGGCTTTGGGGTTTTTTTTAATTAAGATCTCTGCAGGAGCTGTGTCCTATGCTGGCAGGTTGTGTTTTTTTTTTTTTCTTTCTTCAAATTAGCTGTAAGGAAAAAGTTATTTGACCTCCTGTAAATAGACTTGAGGTACTTGTTTATTAAGGTAAAGACTGTGCAAGGGTGTACTGCGTACATGTGAAGGTAACTGAATCAGGACCTCTGGTAGCAAGCAAGCAAACGGGAATTTGGTGATTTTATTTATGTCTGCAAATATAGTTGGCATTGTGGCCGGCAGGTCAAGGGAGGTGATTCTTCCCCTCTGCTCTGCTCTGGTGAGACCCCACCTGGAGTACTGCCTCCAGCTCTGCAGTCCCCAACATAGGAAACACACGGACCTGTTGGAGTGGGGCCAGAGGAGGCCACAGAGATGCTGCGAGGGCTGGAGCCCCTCTGCTGGGAGGAGAGGCTGAGAGAGTTGGGGGGGTTCAGCCTGGAGAAGGGAAGGCTCCGGGGAGACCTTAGAGCCCCTTCCAGTCCCTAAAGGGACTCCAGGAGTGCTCGGGAGGGACTTTTTACAAGGGCAGGTAGTGATAGGACAAGGGGGAATGGCTTCAAACTGGAAGAAGGTAGATTTAGATTAGACATTAGGAATAAATTTTTCCCTCTGAGGGCGGTGAGCTCCTGGCGCAGGTTGCCCCGAGAAGCTGTGGCTGCCCCATCCCTGGAGGTGTTCAAGGCCGGGTTGGACGGGGCTTGGAGCAACCTGGGCTGGGGGGAGGTGTCCCTGCCCAGGGCAGGGGGGTTGGAACGAGATGATCTCGAAGGTCACCTCTAACCTAACCCATTCGATGATTCTGTGATCAGGGAAGTCTCTGGACTTTGGTTAGAAGGAGGCATTTCAATTTGTGATTGAAATTCTTCAGCGAGGTTGCACCGAACTATGTCTGCCTTTGTCATGCTCAGCTCAAACCGGTTTTATTAATGCATTGGTGGATCCCTCTTAATTTATTAATGTTTTAGCCATTTATGCGAGCTTGAGTTGTCTGTTTTAGCCCACAGGCAACAGGCAGGTAACACTGAAAGATTTTTACATGCATTGAAAAACTTTTGTGGCCTTTACCCCCAAATCAAACCACAGTTTCTGTTACCCCATCTCTGCTGCTCAGCCCCTGCCCATGTGCACACACATTTGAAGAATATCCTGGTAACTCCCAAAAGGCAGACAGAGATTTTGGGAAATGCCTGTGACCCCTAATCAGTCAGGTCCACGGAACTCCGTAGGGCAGAGGAGGGAATCCCAAAGCTTTGGCTTAGAGAAGCCCATATTTGTGTCAGTATTTCCCAACCTTTTATTCTGGATCTGTAAACTCCGTGTAAAAAAAAAATCCAGTGGCAATGTGGATCCCACAGCAGTAGATTTAAGCCTGCAGCTGGTAGACCCGTTTTTCCGTTTACTTTTCACAGGCCCTTTAGGAGTAGTTGGTGGGATTTCCCCTGGGAATCTCAAGCCAGGGGTTGCTGGTCACTGCTCTTGATGTGCTGCGGAGTCAGAGAAAAGAGAGAGAGGCTCCTGCGGGAGGAGATTCAGAAGGCAGGTAAACCAGTTGTCATCTGGAAGAGAAGGAAAGGAGAAGAAATCTCCTTTGGGAGAAAGCAAACACTGGAGGAGAAGGCAGATTAAATGGAGTCCCGAAACAGGTAGGGAACTTGCGCCTTGTTCTGTCTCTCATTCTTGCACGACTGCTCTGAAATCTTTCTTACTCTTCTGAGTTCATGCCAAGATCATAAAAAACAGGTAATGCCACATTCCACGCTGTGGAGCTCTCTGGAGACGGAGCAGTCAGAGTGTAACAGAGGGAATAAATCTTGAGGGACAAAGATGAAAGGAGATTTGCTTGAGAGAGGAATCTTCAAGTACGAGGTGCCTCTGATCTGTCACACTTGCAGAATTCCTAACAAGTCATCACAGAGCAGCGCGCGGTCCTGGACGTGCAAGGCAGTGGAAATGTTCCACTTGGAAAACTTCATTGTCCTGTAATAAATTTAAACAATCGATTCCTTTACATTGGTAGCACGGTTAACTTTTATGAGATCTCCAGCCAGTGCAAGGGGCATCTCAAGAACTTGGTGTGAGCCTGCTGTGTTCTCATTCGAGATTCTTTCATTTGTATGAAGTGTACGAACTTCAGTCAAGCCTAGTTTGTTTGAAAAATAAAGGGGGCCGTGTGGCAAAAGTTATTCAGCATAACCACTGCCTCTGGGTCAGAGACTCAGTATACCTCCTCGAGGGCTGAAGTGTAGAACAAACTACTGCATCTTCCCTGCACAGGCGTTCACAGGAGTAGGAGCGGGGCGAGCCAGCTGATTTAAGGCAGGGAGACAGAAGTGAGTAATAAGGATTCTGTTAACCCTCCCGCGTTCCTGTTTATTTAGATTGCAGTCTTCTATAGCCATACATACACAATACTCAATTTAAATGCAAGTGCGCTTCCTTTCCCTGTTCCAAAAATACCTATAGCTCTTCTTTGATCGAGGGCGAGCCGACAGCGTAGCAAGCGAAGCCCACTTTCTGCAGTTCTGACGAGGACCACTAGGAAAATCTGACACGTATTATCTGTTCATTGACTTGGAAAAGGTATCAATCATCTTCCTCATATGCATACCTGAAGAATGTACGATTTGCTGTAACAGTCAAGCAAAATCATACATTTTCATACATCAAGACCAAATCCTGGTGGTACTGAGTGTGATGGAAATGAAAAAAACAAAAACAAACCACAACTTGCTGACTTCCAGTGACCTGTAGTCTGCAATCATTATTTGCTGTGTTAGAATATTTTAAAAGCCTCCCTTGTAAAAATAAACTATACTCAGAATAGCCTACGGTTTCATGTTGGACTGGCATAATTGTGTAAACCTGACAGCTTTTTCAGTTTGTAAAAACATGAGAGATCGGCATTACCCTTTCCATCCTCATCCCAGTGCATGCAGCAGATTTTTCACCACTATTCTGTTTTCAACCTGAGCCTTAACAAACAAAACAATGCAGCAGACTGAATGACAGATGCTGGTGTTCCCATAGTGTTTCCTGGTGGGAAAAAAAAAAAAAAAAAAAAAAAAAAGAAACGAGAAAAGAACAAACTAAACTGTTTTTCTTGCAACTCAGTTCTGCGTGAGCTGTTTCCAAGTATAAACATGAGCCAGACCACACCGCTTCGTCTGGAGCGAGGATTTGCTTGTTGCAAGGTGAAGGTCCGCTCTGGATGTACCCTTTGAGATCGGCCCTGGTCTGCTGCGTGTGGGTTTCCAACAGCACGGTGGTTACTTTACTGGAGGCGCTTGTTGCAGAATGATAGTGTTTCAGTGGAGCTATTTTTCCTTGGGAGATCTGGTATCCTGAAACACTACGGTTTGGGGGAACTTTGTGAGATACCTCGAGCCTGTTGCACTGTGGAGATTTATTTCCTTGTGTGAGTACATCATCTTTCAGTGGGGACCTCCAGGAAATCTTATTTGTGTCAAATTATGGAAGGGAGTGCATTTTGGGGGACGGAAGTGGGAGTGTGGCCAGCACTTTACAAGCTTTCGTGTATTTAGATGCTTTAACAAGGCTCCCCAGGACAAATGGTGGTCAGTTGTGTGCGTTGCTGAAAGTCTAACCAGACCTCATGTGCTGGACTTTCATGTACCTGGAACAGAACTGGCATTACCCCCTCATCGCCCCTAGAGCCCTTTCTTACATCCCCAGCACTTCAACGCTGTACTTCTATGCCAAAAGTTTGAGCCTGAATCCTTAGCGCATCCTTTTAACCCATACTGACTAAACACGTGGACAAAATTCACTCCCATACTGATCTAATTCACCACCACCCCTGCACCAATCCTGTTGAAATTAAAATGCACTAGCATCGCTTGTTGCCAGACTTATCACTACTTAACACAGCGATGCTGTGGCTGCATCCGGATCAGCAGTATCCCATTCCAGCTCCCTGGATGCGTTTTGCCCGCAGGGAGGAGTGCTGCATGAGAGCTAGTCTCTGCCGTTGCGATGCCGCCCCCATCTCCCCCCCTTTGGCCCTTATGGATTACTGGTGAAACTCACTTGTACAGTTTGGATGTTTGATAGATAAAGCACGTATGAAAAAAAAAAAAAAGGAAAAATATAAATACAAAAATCTCAACACTGTGCATTCAGTGTCTTTTCTTTCTAGCTTAAAAGAAGGAAGGTAAATAATGTCAAGTCAATGAATATCAGATATATTTTTTGACTGTACATTACAGTGAAGTGTAATCTTTTTTTTACAACTGCGAGTCCATCTTATTTATTCTTGTAAATGTTCCCAGACAATGTTTGTAATATGGGCTGTGTTGCAAATCCATAAAATAAATCTGTGATCTGAGATTAATGTTTTACTAAGAGACTCTTGTACTTGTGCCTTTTCTTTGCACTTAGAGGGGACGATGCAGTGCAAGTAGTACTATTAGAAACAATGGTGTGATTGCATGGGGAAAAAAAACAAGCCCGGCTTCTTGTCACAGTGATGGGCAGCTGGCTTTGCATCACGGTTATTATTCAGAAGGAGCTCAAGAGCAGCAAAGGGAATTCACCGGGCACTTCACTGGCTGCAGATTTTGAGTCAGTCCTCTGAGCGAGCCTGTGTATGTGAGCCAAGTCTTGCTGAAAATTACAGTCTTAGCAGCACGGGTTAGAGCAAAGCATATTTTTGCAACGTTTTCCTTTCTAACGGGTGTATTGTTTCCTTGGTATTCAGGTCCTGAATAGCGATTGCTAATATGTCACCGAGATTCTGTGATTATTTTTTGGGGGGCAGCTGTTGGGTGCCAAACCCAACCACAGGATAGGGGTGTCAGCTATGACTATTTTCACGCATTTACCAGCCGGCTGCCATCTTCTGGTCTTCTGCCCTCGTTTATCAACAGGCACACGTGGCGGTGCTTGCCATCCCATTCGGTTAGCGCAAAGGAGTAGACTGTAGGCAAGAAAGCGGATGAGGCTGCCGTGCTCTGAAGACTGCTTTGTTCCCACAGTACGAGCAGGAGTGCATCAAGATTCACAGCTTAGAGTGTCAGAAGAGGAGAGTCCAGTCATGCTACGCTTGTACAACCCAACTGGTAAGAACTACACTTTTTGGCATTGGTAATTAGTCCTACTGAAAAAAAAAATTAAAAAATAAGGCATCTTAACAAGGATGATGGAGGTCCTGTTTTTCTTAAAGCACGGTAACTCTACCTTGGAAGCATACTTTACTGTTCCTTTCTGTATTTATTCTCTATTTTCTTTTGAAAATACTTTGTTCTAATTCTTCGTTACTATGAACAAAACTCTGTTGGTGCACTCTAGGTAGCAGTGTTTGGCTCAGGCACGGGTGGCTTTTCATTGGCCTGCTGAAGCAGATTCCCCGTCTTAATTGTGGTGAACATTCCGATATAACGACTGTTTATTCAAAGGGTTCATTATAACGAGGTCAGACTATATAAAGTTACGCAGTTATTGTTAACAGAGCCAGTGAGAAGTTGATACCAAAGAAATCTCCTCACCACAGTGTTAGATGGAGAGGAAGTTTTACCCATACAGTTCTGACTGTTTAACACAGACAGTTGTATATTGGTAGTGATTAATTGCAGTTCGTCTTGGCACTTCATCCGGATTTATCCAAAATACTTTACTGACGCTTGATATTAACAAGCTGCGTTCAAGGAAGGTAAACAGCAGAGACAGCTCTGCCGTATTCCAGATGGTCTTAGAACGATACACGTTGAGTGCCAGCACGGAGAAACAGGCACAAATTCACCTTTCTGTCCTCTCCTCTGCCCAGCACACAGGTAGCGGTGGGTTAAAGCTGCTGAAGCCTGAAACCCACTGGGGTTCCCAGTGCTTCATGCCCTGTTCCTGTTGCCATGACTGACAGGTGCCGAGGTGGGAATCCAGATGTTTTATCCAGGTCAGTCATTGCCTCTGAGTATCAGCTGCTGCTTTTCCATCCTTCCCCACGATAACCAGTATCGTCATACTGATACTACTGTGAGGTCCGTCAACTTTGACGGACTCTCGTTGCCTGAGCTGAAGCTCTCACAAGTTAAACCTTTAAATATCCTATTTCGTGCTGAGCTGTTTCTCATGCAGCTGTTGTTTAACAGCGGACTTCAAAACTGGGACTTACTCAGGCATGGCTCATCCAGCTCTAGAGAGGGAACATGGGGGACTGTCTTGATGGTGAGAAAACAGCCCCTCCGGAGGGCGAGTCTGTCGTGGACAAAGCAGTCCAAGGCAGAGGGGTCGGATTGTCCTCTGGATGTGCCCGTTCTGCTCCACTGATTGCGTTCGCTCGCTGACCAGTACTGACTTGGGCAACTAATTTTGAGATGGCCGCAGTTAGGTGAGATGTGTTCCCCCTATTAATAGGTACCTGCAAGCAACTGACCTGTGTCATAAGTAAAATGGTATAGATGAGAAGGAACAGATTTAATGCTTCTTGCTTATGCTTGGAAATTCTTCTTCTGAGCCATTTAACTTGAGCATTTCAGGTCCTCTCTTTCTCTTGTCTAGTCCCACATTCAAAAAAGAATGAAACTTTTTAAAAAAAAAAATATGGTGTTTTGTGTTAATTTTACTTTTGTACACTGAGGTATAACTTTAATTTACAGGAACAAAACCAAATAAAGAGACTTGTACTCTTTCTTGCAATGATCTTGGGTTTTGTGAGTTATTTCTGTGTCTGTTTTGGGAGCATGTCATATTTCTTACTAAGAGTGTGTTTATAAAAGGCTTGTAAAAGTTTATCCATAAAGTGTTTATATATCGTGAATCCGTAGCTACAGAGCATTTATGCTACAGGTCAATAGGGTTACTTAAAAGTCTATAACATTTACTGATGTGTTTATAAACACCTATAATGTACTCTTTATGCCAAAAGCAATATAATATTTAGTACTCCTTTATTAATACATCTTAAATTATGTACGGTTAAGATAAACTGTAACCTGATGGAATTTTCAGCAATGTGGTGAAATAGCTTTTTTTTATTGCATATATAAATGGTACCCTCTAAAACAACTGTGAGAAAAAGCCTGGCTTGCGTAGGAAAACCAGAAATTATTTCGAAATGAAATGAAATATGCAGAACCTTATTCTAGAGATGGATAAAGCCAGAAGTTTCTAGCAACAATCCCCTCAGTAGGTTCACATGTAGGATGAGTGTGAGCCTTGATCCATGTAGGATCAAGAGGCTGAAGAGGTTGTACTAAAATATCCTTCTGTTTGAAATTTCCAAAGGTGCTCTTGGGAGTACACTTTCACTTAACGTTTCATGACTGAGTGTGCTGAGAAGGAAGCAGAGGCCACCAGTTATTGCCCGAGCGCGGTGCGTAGGAACCACTTTGCTCAGCTCTGTGGGCTTAACCGTCTGTGATTTGGGAAGTTACACTGTCGGTATTTACCATGGTTGGTTTGTAATGGCCTTCTCTGGTACAGTGCCCGAGTGTGGGGTATCACAAATGCAAGGTGGTACCTAGATGGATCTTTCTTCCAAGTAATGTGTCGAATTGTGCTTGAACGGACTCAGACCTTTCCCATCCAAGTAGGGCTTCTAACCCAAGAGCAGAGCGTGCGAAGGGCACAGCCAGCGCGAATTTCCATTCGGGGCTGAGATAGTCTGGTTTTATGCATCGCTCTTGCAAATGACCCTGTTCCATCAGCAAAGTAGGGCAGCAATTGGGTATGAAACTTTGTGTGCAAGTGTGTGTGCGCGCGCTTGTGTGTGCCTTCTGTCACCGCCTCCTAAAAGCTGAGCACAAATACACCTCTAAACCAAGAGGCCAAGAGCGACTGGAAAACTTTACCGGCGGTGTTTATGCAATGCAGAGTGCTGACAAGGAAAGAACGGGTTGTCTAGGAAAATGCTGGTGATGTGCAGAGAACCAAAATTATTGTTTATTCCGGTGCCATAGGAACTGTCTCGCAAAGGAAAATAGGCTTTGACAAAGGAGGTAATGAGCAACCCCAGTTCTCTGTGCTTGTGTGTACACGCGGTTGAGTTCTAATTACAGCACATGGCTGAATGTGCGAATGCAGGGCTCGTAAGCAGCCAGTTTCCGGCTCGTTTGTATAACGAGAGGCATCGCAACATGTGTTACTGGTTCCTGTGTCGGTTGGGGTATGGAGGATTAGCTGTGCCCTGAGTCAAAGTTAATACCAAAATTCAAAATAAGCACTTGGTTTGTTTTGTTTCTACTCTGGATCTTAATGACATCGCTTGTTTTTCAGGTGTTGTATGTACAAATTATGTTAGTCTTTGCAGATCGGGTTTTATGCTTATTCCACACCAGTGGTAATGCCCTCTCCATCGCTGCAGACAGAAACTGCTTAAGAAACACTAATGGTGTAGGAGAAGGGTTTCTTTGATGTTTGGGGAGGGGGTTTATTGCTCCCAGTCATGGAGGTCCTCCACGTGTCCCTTAACCCGTCTTTTGCACAAAACTCTGAGACGTGTTGCTCAGAGCTGTTTGACGTCCAGGTGAAGAAAAAACGTAAGGACTGCTATTCTTTTTTAGTAACACTTTTACCTGAAAGTTTAGAGCCTGCGAGCATTCTAAAATGAACAGTATCTGCTGTATATGTTCACTGCTTGCTGTGGTACTGGTATATAACCACCTGAAAATATTCTTCTTTCAGCAGATGTTGAAATAACCCCCCCTGCCTCTAGAAATTCAAATCCCTCTCGGAGCGGGAGCACCCACCCTGCAGTCGGGTCGGGATTGAGGTGCGCGTCGGTGCCTTGGCCCAAGCTCAGGGTTGGAAAACGAGAGGCGAGTGAGTCCGGGGAGGAGAGCTGTGCCCCTGCTCCGGTGCCCTCCGCTCCTCTCGGACAAGTCCCAGCCTCTGGCTGTCCTCCCACCCTCAACTAGTGTGGCGGGTCCAAGGCAAACAGCCCCCTCCCCCAGCCCCACAGCCCTTTTTAAACAGAATAGCTGCACAAACGTTCATCGCGCCATGAACAAGTGTTAAGTCAAAACTCGGTTTGGGCTGTAAACATGCAAATAATTCTCTTTGACAAACTCCTGCTGCTGGTGCTTACGTGAATCGGCTTTGCAAGTTTGGAGACTTAATTTTTGCAAATTGCAGCTCGGAAAGGATAGGGCCAGGCTGAAAATACACACTAACACTGTGGAAATATAAAGCAGATGGTGGCTTGCTGAAAGAGAATGGATCTCTCTGAGTACCAGACGTCGTAACAGTTTTTGGTCTGAAAACGTGTTGAATAATGTCAGAATTTTATATGCATCGGTCTGTGGAAAACACTGCCCTTTCTTCAGTGCCGCTACTTTTGTGTCTGTGTGTGTGTGTGTCTGCTGCTTTTAAAGTAATTTTCCCACTGTGGACCCTGCACGAAGCTGCTCGAGCAGTGGCAAGCCTTTGCAAGCAGGAACCATGAGGAGATCAGAGAGGAACGTTTATTCCTGGGAATTGTCCGGGATTTTTAGGGTGATAACTCCATCATTTCAGGATGCAATTATTTGCAATTTTCTCGCTCTCTCACAGACTTCTGAAAAAAGAGGAGGCTCAGAAGTTATCAGTCCCAAAGCAAGCTCTGAGGGGTTGATAAGAACATGCTGCACCCTTTCAACCTGAGGGGCAACCTTTAAAAAAAAAAAAAAAAAAAAAAGTATTGCAGATGGATTTAGCCTTTTTGGTAAATGCAGTCACACGGAGTGGAAAAATGAAAATGAAATGTTTTCCTAACGCGTTCCATCCAATTCGAAATGACCTAAGCACTGAAATCTCTTTCTGTCGCTTTTTCTTTGGTCCATCCCTTCCTCGTGTGAAGCTGCCCAAGCCCACCCACCCACCCGCCTGCCCGGACGGGTGAGGTGACAGCACGGCACAGGGTGCTCCAGCATGTAGAACATACAGATATATATATATACACACATAGAATCATAGAATGGTTTAGGTTGGAAGGGACCTTGAAGATCACCGAGTTCCCACCCCCCTGCCCTGGGCAGGGACACCTCCCCCCAGCCCAGGCTGCTCCAAGCCCCGTCCAACCTGGCCTTGGACACCTCCACACGCAACTTGTAATACTTTTCTGTTTTATGCCCACAGCTCTTCTGCTACCTCGCGGGGTTATCTAGCAAGCTTGAGGCTGCGTGTGCTGTCCTGGGGAGGTGTTGGCCAGGGAGGACGTGCATTGGAGTGATACCTGCTGGAGTGTGTGTGTCGGGGGGGGGTGGTAGGGGGTTCTTCCATCGTCACAATGGCCACATTTTGATGTCTTGGGATTTTCTCCCAAACCTTTACAAACTTTGCTACTTATTTTGAACGTGATTGCTGTTTCCCTGAGCAGGCGCCGTGAGGACACGGCTAATTGGGTGGCAATGATTTAGTTTTTCTTACAAATCTCACAGTTCAGTGCGGGAAATTATAGAGGCTTAAAACCCTTTCCTATTCCTGCTATACCCAGTGCCCGAGCATTTCCCTTGAGCTGAATTGAGTTCGGACTTTACCTTAATTTATATCCCTGCTTTTGGAGGAATATTTGTGCGCTAGGAGGGGGCTGTGTTTGTTCATCAGCATGGGAGGAACTGTGTGCTGAGGAGCAGAGGAGGCTACTGGGTGGTAAACAGAGAATTTAAATTTCTGAAAGCTCTCTTAAACCTGTTCAAATCTCTGCGCTGTGTAGATAAGGCCAAGCTGTTGTATGAGCTGACACAGTAGGAACAAACTTCTGGCATATGCGCAGCAGTTACAGCATTAGAATTGTAAAGCACCTTTTTTCTTTTTTCTTCTTTTTTTTTTTTTTTTTTTAATCAAGGTAGGAGCAAGTTTGAAAGGATGATTTGTGTTGTGTGTTTTCAGCTACAAACAGAAAAAAAGTCAGGAGAGGTGGGAAAGGAGGTGCGGAAGCTGAGCAAACATGATCTAATCAATCCGGTTGCCTCAAATGTTATCACTATTTTATCACTATTTTACCTCAGTTACCTTTTAGTCTCAGGATATCACAGATTTTAGCGTCCTTTAAATGAGAAAAAACCACCCTCTTTCCTGATACACTCCTTCCTTCAAGGAAGCATTAACCTAAAATCTGTGCCTAAACTGACTTTTTCCTTTATCTGGCTGATAAAAACGTACAATGAGATGAAAGCAAGTGGATGTGTTTTTCTGCTCAGCGGTTTGTTGGGTTGGTAGGAGGGGTCACAGCAGGCGGCCTGGGGTGCTGCCAAACCCCGGCACCCTTCGGGCTAAAAGCGTTTGTTTTCTTTGGCTCCACAGCCAAGGAGGAATCTTAACAGGCTTAAAAAACTTTGGAGACTCGGACTTCCACCCAAGGGAGAACATGAGCGTATTTTAAAATTGTGACTACTTTAGGTCTAAAACATACACAAAGCGAACATTACCGAGTCATGGAAGGGTGTGATGTGTGTCACTCAGCAAAACGCCTCCTCGCCAACTTGCGCTCTCTCTCTCTCTGTCTTGTTTCCTTCTTCCCTGCCCGCTCTGAGACAGGCTAATTGCAAAGCTCAGAGTTGTGTTTGAAGTGCTGCCTTTAAAATCTCAGTGCTACAGTACAGCCCTGGTTGTAGTAGTACTGGGGGGGGGGGAAAGAACAGTATTAATGTATTTTCTGGTTGCAAAAGTACTAATTTAACCTGAAACTCAGGTATAGCCAGGCTTCTTAAGAAATTTGTAAGTCCGAATTTTCTGTTATGATGTTACAGAAAGCATTTGAAAGGGTAAAGGAAAAGACTGTGCGTATAAGGTCAAGTGCGTCGCTCTGTGGCTGTATGCTCAAAACAAACTACGGGGATGTTCCAGTGGAGAGAGCAGCGCAGGACCTGGAAATGCTATAAAATGGAGGGAATCAGAGGAAAAGAGTGAAGGGAACTCAGCAATTTCTTAAAAACCATGGTCCACAAACGCAGTAGCAACCACATTGTACAGAAAGAGAAAGCCTCCTCACCCTACTGCACACTGAGGAGACAAAAATCTGGATGCTTTGATACCCACCTTTGTGGTCCAGCCAGTCGTTGTGCTCAGATCTGCTGCCGACGGCAAGCAAAGCTGTTCCCGTACTACCTGTTTCTTTTAAAAGTGGCTGCAGCCCATGGGGAAAGGACCAAGCGAAGACCACCGGGCCCTCCTGGGTAGAAGTTCCGTGGGTGAGAGCTGACAGCGACACTGCGGAGGTAGAGCATCCCCTCAAGCAGCCTTTTGAGGGAGACACCAAATAGGAGCATAGATATTTATTAATCAATGGCTACTTTAAAACACAAATATGCACTGTGTAATTAGACAGGAGGCGACGTAGAGGTTTCTCTGGAGCGCCCGAGTACCTCGGTCCACCCTACGAGCTTGGTGCTGCCGGTGCCGTTATCCCTGGTTGTGCTGTGGGATTACCCAGCCCCTCAGCGTGGAGCCTCTGGGCTCGGTAGGGGTGACCCTCCTGCCTCTGGTCCCGGACTCGGGGGAAATCCTTGAACCTAGTAAAGGAGCGAAGGTGCCCACGGCTGCTTTTGTCACGCGACTCAGACTTCAGCAGAGAGAGAGGATGTTAAAAATGAACTAATGAGCGTTGTTAACAACAACAAAACCGCTGCCTCCAGGCAAAATTTTGCTAGCTTCAGTTTCCCTCTCTTGCAGCTCAATACAGTGATTAAACTATGACCGAAGCAGAAAATGTTATGGTTTTATTTTTAAAGAATATAAACAATAGCATTTTATAAATGCAGCCGTTTCCATTTGTCCAGAAGGAATGGATATTTTGGGTTTCCTCCACGAGATGCAGTTGTCAAAAGGAGTTCAGCTACCGTCCCAGCTTCGTGGTCCCCACAGCACACATGCCTAAGAAACATAATCCTTCTGCCATTGTCTGCCCGCGTTCCTTCCTGAATACACTTGCAAGCGCGGAAAACAATCGGAGGTGGCAACATTTGTTGGCTTTAAAACTTGCTGGATGACAGCTCAGTCTGACTTCCAGCACAAACCAGCAGGGGAAGAACTGATTGTGCCCGAGAATACAGGGTCCCACATCCACACGTGAAGGACTCCGCTGAGCCTTGTGTAGGACTCTTTCATTTTCTGACGGTATTGATTTACTCTGCGTGGTTAGCGCTGCTAAGACTCTGCATAAACTTGTTTTTCTTTTGTCCCCCATTGCTCTAACTCTATCCTAAACACAAAAGGGCTCTTGGGAAGACCATCCCATTGGGCTGTCATGCTGAACAGCCTCCGTGTCCAGATGATAACGATGGGAAATCTAGCGTTATATGGGATCAGCGGGCAAGTAAGAATGACTTTTCAGCACAGTTCATTCCTTTAAAGCATTGTGAATATTCTGAAATGCCTATTTCTAAAATCACGTCTCCCTCTTAAAATATTAATGTTTGGTAGTGTTGATGCCTGTGCGTTGGAAAGGAAAATACTGGTAAAAATCAAACAAAGATTTCTGCTTTTCCCTTTCCTGAAAACCCGGGCTGTTTTCCTTCTATTAATTCCCCTGTAAGTCTATAGCTACCTATTACTTTGGGCTGCAATGGCTTCGATGGGCTTTTATAAACCTTTGGCCCTGTTGCTATAAAAACCTTCCATGTTCTTGCCAAACCTCCTTCAGAAAGATTACTTTTGCTTTGAAGATGCCAATAAAGGAAATTGCTTTCACAAGGGAAGAGCTAGGAAGACAACCCTAGACCCTTCATTTGGATTGCCTCCAATCTTACATTTATTGGAACTGGAGAGCAATCCCAAATATATTACGCCGTGGTCCAAGCAGCAAGGTCTCTCTGGGCAGCGCTTCGTCATGTTTCAGTGCCTCCTGCCCCTTCTTCAGCTTTTTCAAGGGAAAAAAAAAAATCAAACCAAAAGCCCACCCAGCCAGCCAGCCGAGCAGTGGAGCGTTCGGCACGGGGCTGGAGCTGGCAGCGGGGAGGTGACGCGCCAGCCCGCCGCGTGGCACGGCCTCATCAGTCAGCTGCCGGCAGGGGTGAGAGATCCCAGATGGTGTGTAGCAGCCCTGTATCTCGTCTCCATGGGCAGGTGGCCCCGTGCCATTCTCTGCCATCACGGAAAGGAGGGTTCGTTCTTTCTTTCTTTATCTCTGTGGGATTTTTTTGCTATTTTTTCTGTAACCCAAATCCCTTCGTACAATCTTCTTAAGAGCGGCACATGCTGCTGGACCACCTGGAGGGTGCTGTATCATGGCATAAATCTGAAACGATGAGGCAGAGAAGGGGCTGTTGTCTTTATCCACAGAGACATAGAATAGAATCACAGAATAGTTTGGGTGGGAAGGGGGAAGGGACCTTTAAAGGCCGTTGAGTGCAAACCCCCTGCCGTGAACAGGGGCATCTTCCACTAGATCAAGTCGCTCAGAGCCTCATCCAACCTGACCTGGGGTGTTTCCAGGGATGGGGCATCCACCACCTCTCTGGGCAACCTGGGTCTGGGTTTCCACCACCCTCATTGTAAAAAATGTCTTCCTTACATCTAGTCTAAATCTACCCTCTTTTAGTTTAAAGCCATTACCCCTTGTCCTGTCGCAACAGACCCTGCTAAAAAGCCTGCCCCCATCTTTCCTTTAGCCCCTTTTGAGTACTGGGAAGCTGCTATAAGGTCTCCCCGGAGCCTTGTCTCCTCCAGGCTGAACACCCCCAACTCTCTCAGCCTGAGTCTGCTTTAAACTAAAAAACAAACTAACTTGGAAATTTAGATGGAGTTCTGTTATTAGCCCGGCCAGGCTGAACACTGGGGCTGCGCAGAGGAATGCACGTTCACCTGCACGTCTTGCCCAAATTTCCTAGATGGAGCCTGGAGAGCTCGAACTCCCGGCGGGAGCTGCGGGGGAGGTGAGAACTGGCACAGAAGGCAGCACGGCCGTGGCAGGTTGCACATTGCTGCTTCTCCTGCTGCTGCGATCTCTGCTGGGTTCTTTCAGCCCTTCAGCGAGCGAGAACCTTTGTCAGAGAGGCAGGTGACATCTGTCGGCCCGTCAATGAGCGTATGAGAATCTACAGTGTGTTGTCACCATGTCCTCTGCCTGAACCAGGTGCAGGGACACTCAGGTCACCCTTTGCTGCTCGACCTCCAGCAGGACCATCCCCTAAAGCTGGCCAAGCACGGGTGGTCGGTGAACCATCCGAACATGGTCTCAGTGGTGTCACTAGGCAGGCAAGGGAGGAATCGATGCTACACACATAGAGAAGCCTCATCCCAACCTCATACAGTGAGAAGTGGCCTTAAAGTGTCTTGTGTCTGCATGGAAAGGGACAGCAGAGCTGGGGAGGCAAGTCCTTCGTCTGGGCAGGGAGGGGAGAAGCTTGGGCAGGAGCATGGGGAAAGTGGGGGGATTATTTGCTGGGGAGAAACAGACTGAGACAGCAAAAGATTAATCCTAATCCGTGTCTCTCCAGCTTTATATCAGTGCGTGAAATGGGCTCTTCTGCCCCTCTCCTGCACTGCGGATTGGGACAAATGATGAAGGGAAAAGTAATATTGCATCTCGCTAATGAAGCCACCACATTTTTAATTTTTTTTTTTTTTTTTAGTTTATCTTTTCTTTTCAAAGTGTTTGACTATGCTGGATCGCTTGCTATTTTGAAATGTTTTGTAGCTATTTGACCACAAGAAGCATTTTGTCAGCAGTATGTTGTGAAGAGGCGGGGGATTGTTAATACCAGAAAGTGGCCCTCTCTCCGGGCAGGCTGAATGCACAATAAGGTGTGAGGTTTGGATGCACACTAGCACAGCCAGTGCCAAAACAGAGATGTAGCTCAAGTGCTTAAGTGAATTATCATGTAGAAATAGGCAGCTTCTCTCTTTCTCCCCTTTTCTCCCCCCTGTCCCCAGGGAGGCTCCCAGTGCCCGGAGCCCGGCACGGGTCGTGCTGAGAGCAGCAGGGGTCTCCCCGGCTCCCAGGGTTCGGGATCTGGGGAAGGGGCTGTCACAAAACCGAGCCTGAAACAGCAGGCTCAAGTTCAAGGTGAGATGCGAGGAGCTTGCTGGGTGCGTGGGCTCCTTCAGCCTCGGTGACTCCTCTCTCTGAGCTCACCTAATTTCGTCAGGTCATCCAGTGTCTGATGTATTTAGAAAAAGTTGTGGTTATCTAAGTATGTGCACGAGACAGGTTTCCCTCCGTCTTTCCAAAGCCCAGAGTAGTTCAAGTTGGAAGGGACCTCTGGAGGTGTCTAGTCCAGGTTTTAATATCTCTGCAGATGGAGATTTCAGAGATTCTTTGGGGCACAAGTTCCAGCGCTGCCCCACTTTCCTGTATAATTTTTCTTATGTCCAATGAGGTTTTCTTTTGCTGCAGCTTGTGACTGTTGCTTCTTGCCCTTTTACTGCGCACATCAGAAAAAAAGCCATCTCCATCTTCTCTCTAACCTCCCTTTAAGAACCTTTATAACCTTTAATTAAATCTCTGCATAAATAAATTGTTTTCTTGGGGAGCTGACTCGGTATCCTGGTGTTTGGCTCTTCCTATCATCTTCAAAATATATTCTTCTCGTTAAGTTGTTACATCAAAGTGGATTTAATGGTTGGATGTGCAAAAGAAATCTGTACCCCTGATATTTTGCATCCCTGTGACTTCCCTGACCCACAGTTGGCTGCTCCGAGAAGTCGTGTGGAGCTGTGTGGCTCCGCCTGCGGGGAGTTCTTCCAGAGCTGCGCCCTGTGCTGGTGCGTTCATCACAGCCTGTGGTTTTCTGGTCTGGTTGACCTCTTTTGAGGTCAATTCAATCAAATCACTACCATTCAAGATTTCAGAATGCAACAGGCGTACCAGGGACCCAATTCTCTTTTGATGACACATTCTTCGGTGATGATGGTGATACTTTGCTTTTCCTTGCAGTTATCAAGATGCTTTTCTTTTCTTTATGCATCAAAGCCGTAATAATTTGACTTGTCTTCCTTGAGTAATGATTTTGTCTTATGCTTTTTTCAGTTACATTTATCTTCAAGGCATTGATTTCATTCCTTTTTCAATTTTTTAAAGTTCCTTTTCTTCGCACTTATTTTGTAGTGATCCTGAATGAATTATACTGGCTTTGTAATTATTTTAAATAGACACTACTTTTACATGTAGTGCCCAAAGAGAGGTAAAACCCTTAGGCTAAACTACTCTAAGGATAACTTTCTCTGCATCCTCAGAAGGTTTTTTGAAATACCGCTTTGTTAATAGTTTCGCTGAATGTATTAACTATGATAATGGATTGTTTCCTTGTTGTGTTCTAACTTTCCTACATACCAGCGCTCGCAGGAGACACTCGGAGCTGGTGTCCTCCCTTGCCTGGGGTGGGTGGGAGTGGGTGCCCAGCCCCCCCGGCGCCAGCCCACCCCTGTGCGGGGTTGAGGGGCTCGGAGAGAGACCGCGCACAAGGCAGACTTACTGTAGACCAGACTGTCCGATTTAATTTTCCCGGATTTCTGGGTGGAGGATTGAGCCAGCGATTTAGTTTGTCAGGTCGCTGGCGATGGCGCGCAGCTCCGTGTGCTGCCACTCAGGGCCTCGCCGAAGGGTGGCAAAGAGGAGAAGGTAGCGGTGTTCCTGTCAGCGTGGATTTGCCGTGCAGATGTTGAGCTTGCTTTTGACTCGTCAGAGCAGCAAATTTGCATTCATAGCATACAGCCAACTGTGCATTAAGTCAGTCCCTACAATCAGTGGAATAATTTATTTACATAAGTTTGGTTTCCAGGACTGTGTAGCACTGTGAATGTAGCCAGATCAGATGATCTAACGTGGGACTGGAGCTCTGCTGACTTACACGTAGCATCCGAGAGATGGGCAAGATCCCCCAGCATAGGAAAGACATGGACCTGTTGGAGCGGGGCCAGAGGAGGCCATGAAGATGCTCCAAGGGCTGGAGTCCCTCTGCTGGGAGGACAGGCTGAGAGAGGTGGGGGTGTTCAGCCTGGAGAAGAGAAGGCTCCGGGGAGACCTTAGACCCCCTTCCAGTCCCTAAAGGGGGACTACAGGAAAGCTGGGGGGGGACTTTCTACAAGGGCATATAGTGATAGGACCAGGGAGATTTAGATTAAATATTAGGAAGAAATTTTTCACTCTGAGGGTGGTGAGGCACTGGAATAAGTTGCCAAGAGAAGTTGTGGAAGCTCCATCCCTGGAGGTGTTCAAGGCCGGGTTGGACGGGGCTTGGAGCAACCTGGGCTGGTGGGAGGTGTCCCTGCCCGTGGAAGGGGGCTGGAATTGGATGATCTTCAAGGTCCCTTCCAACCTAAACCATTCTATGATTTTATGATTATTGACTCAGATGTTCAGTGTCACCAGGAGACCAGACCCCACCCCTGGGACCCAGAGTTAGGCTGTGCATGGTTGCAATGGACCTCTTGAACTCTGAGAGTAGCTCAGGCCATCTATGCAGCTCTAACCATGAACAGTAAGAGAAATAGGAACTCTTGGGTGAGGGTACAAGTTGCACTGGAGAATGTCCCCAAGTAGCTTTTTGTTGTTTTTTTTTTTTTTTTATTTTATTTCCCCTCTTTCCCCTTCATTATTTTGTTCTTTCATCCTTTTATGTTTTATGTAATGGTTCTAAATGTTTCATTGTTAGTTCTATTCAAACATAATTTTGCTCAGCGCAACCAGATGACCACAAAATCCCATCATTTGAGATGTAATGTTCACTGTAATAATAGCTACATCGTGTAACTTGTGACAGTGATGGTCCTAGCTGTCATATTAGGGGAGATGCAGCAACGTGACAGGGACTGGGTTTTTATTCTGGTAAAAGAAAAAGCTATAAAAAAACATGTGTCATAAATTCACGTCATTTGAGTAATTTCACAGAATTACCAGAGAGAAAGTTAACCCCTTGAGACCTAGAGAAGAGGTATTTGAAGTAAGACGCGTATTTGACACCTCAAGACACCAATCTAGACCTCAGAGAATCTAAAATAGTGGTTTCAAATTCTGAAGTATAGGTATCATGTCCAAAAAGGGGTGTGATTATGGAATGAACTTCCAGAGGAAAATGGACAAAGCCGAAATCTGACCAATTCAGGAAATTGCTGTAGCTCCATCCTCTTATGCAGCACTGTGGAAAAATGAAATTTGCTTTCAGCCACACTGGCAATAAGCACATGTGGACTCACTTCACGTGGGATTCTGCGTACACCAAAATGACAAGAACCAGAAACCCCACAGGGACTTAGAGTTCGCTAATCTACTTTACATTTCAGATGTTCTGATACCATGGTGATGGGCAACAGGAGAAAGACCTAAAATAGAGTATAAGTGTTTTCAACAGCTTTCTCTTACTAAGTGCACTTCATACTATCATGAGAAAGTCCTGTTGATTTTTTTCCTCTTTCTCCCACTTCAAATAAATTGTCTAGTACCTAAAAGGTCATTTTGAAGAACTTTGCTTTTCTATAAATTACTGCATTTTGTAAAAACACTGAATATAAGTGACAATCTCTTGTCTGTCTGTATTTAGTATCTTACTTTTACACTCCTAAGAGGGAGCCTTTAACAATTTTCTCAAAAGGATATGGGGCGAGGGAGAGAAAGGGAGGGGGAGGATACTGTACCACATTTTCTTTCTGAATTTTCTGTGTATCTTGGACAAGAAAGGAATGAATATCCCAGAATAATTAGTGTAATGATAATAAAGAAGGCTGTGAAAAGCCTTATCTTCTAAAAAACGTGTTTGTTGTTTCTCTCCGCAGGGTGTTGTAAATGGCATCCAGTCTGGTGTGTGTGCAGCTTTTTGATAGAGTTGCATTTGAATAGAAAGCGGCGAGTTTTGTGGGATTTTACTGATGTTTAATAACTTTTTTTTTCCTTGTCTTCTGGAGCTAATCTCATGCCTGACTTCAGTAATTTTGAAGGTATTTGAGATTTGTATGTTACTTGATGGGGCTCAGTTTATTAACGCTCCTGTCTACTTAAATCCACTACATGATCCCAGCAGTGACAAACTGGCAACCGCAATTATTGCCGATAATTGAGAAGCGACGCTGCGCATGTAGGGCTGGCTCTCAACCTGCTCCAGACAATGGAGCCTCTGTACAGAACAGTGGGGGTTTTAAAGGCTAAATTTAAAGTCAAAACATATCACTATCTGTTAAAGAGGCATTTGCGCCTGTAGGATGTGCTAAGCCTCTTGCAGAAGCAAGTCTCCTGCCTTTCATTTCTTTTCATACCTTTCTCTTCCCTGTTTTCCCTTTACCTGCCAGTTTTCCTCTCTGTGCTCTAGATAACTTCCCCTTCCTTCGGTGCCGCTGTGATGCTCAACGGCCCATTCTGATGCAATATTTAGGTGCCTCCTGGCTGTGGTTTAAAAGTTGCTTTAACGTTTTCTGCACTAAAGTAGATTTTTCTTAGAGCCCAACATTTCTCAGTTCTTCGCTCCTTAGGCTCCTGTAGTTAAAACTTCCAGAGCCGTACCGAAGCCCCGGATCTCAGTGGCTCATATCCCATTTCCAGCATCAGGTATTTTTATCCGGCGGTATCTTGTCTTTTTGCATCATTCAGTGGTGTTGGTACTAATTCCTTCTTATTTTTCAATGTTAAATGGCACTAGGAGGAAGATGAGCGTTTATCTAGAACAATTGCTATATTACATTTTTGTGTGCGTAAAAGAGGGGTGTGAGATTCAGGCGGAGTGTGGGGCCGGCGTTTAAGACTGCGCTGGGAGGAGAAGTCGAAAAGACTCTGAGGAAGCAGGAGGATCATTTCTTTTGCTTCTGTTTAACATCTAGCAAATGTCCTTGGTTTTCCATCTCCTACTGAGGTCCAGGAAAGAGTAGAACGAGAGCTCTCAATGCCTACTTGAGATTATTCCGTTTCAGATGTTACTGAAGCACTGCATAAATTGCTCCTAAGAAAGCACAGGATCACTTGACCTTTTAGACGCTCGCAGCGACTGCTTTGTCATCTGCTCTTCATTATAAGACCATTTGCAATGCTATGAAGCTGGTAGTATGGTCTGCTGCTCCACCATTTGGGGCAGTGCCCTACTTGCTTTCAGGCCTGTCAGTCTTGGCAGGCGAGGGGAAATCTCTGGGGAAATACCGGAGCTCAGACTTTAATACTCATCTGCACTGCGATGGAGTCTTTGTGTTGCTTTCCAGGGACTTTGCTTCAGGCCTTCAACTGATGCAATTTGTGATTTTCCAGAAAGTGGGGGATCTGCATGAATTAGTTTGCGTTTCTTTCTGGTGTGTACCCGTTCACAGGGTCCCATGACTATGGCGATAAAGTGCCAGGTATGGATTTATCCGTGCCAAACCAGGTGGGGTTGGGGTGTATCAATAACCCATTTCTTACAGGAAAGGAAGCGAGAAAAATTAGATGGTTTCTTCTGCTTAACGCGTACGGGACAAAGCACTGCTGGAAAAGGCAGCTCAGCTGATGTTGATGCCGAGTTCATCGCTGCTCAAAGGTGTGGTCCTTCCCCATTCTTTCTCTCCTTCTGCTGAGGCCCCAGCCCAGCTAAACGCTTGAGAGGCCCATTGAGCTTTCTGAGCAGCAGAACACCGTTATTTTCCCCTGGTTAGCTTTACGCAGCAGAGAGCTGCAGGATGAGGGGAGGGTTGAACGAGAATGGGCAGGTACCTGGGCAGGGGATGGCATGGAGGGCATAACCAATTTTCCCAGTGGCAGCAAGCGCTTAGAGTGGGCCAAGCCACAACTGTGCCACACTGCCAGCATCAAGAGCTGGACGGTCTTCTCCTATCCCCTGTCTTTCCCAAAATTCAGATAGAAAGAATTGCTTTATGGGAGGCATCTGGCTTGGGTGAAGAAATAGGTCAGTACCACGACCCAGCTCCTCCCCCATCTTGGCGTCTTGTGGTACGTGAAGAGTACGACCCAGCTCCTTCCCCATCTTGGCGTCTTGTGGTACGTGAAGAGTCACGCCAAAGCCTCGTTTCCTGGTGCCTCGACTTGTTCCTTGAATTGCTGCGCTGCCTGTGGAATAATTGCTATTTACCGCCGGCGGAGCAGCCCCTCTCTCTGCGCTGTTGCTCGCGAGGTCACTCAGAGCCTCGGGAGCCTGTGCGGCCGGGTCAGCGTGAGGCACGAGCCCCTGCGTGCCCGCAGCCCCCCTGCCCTCCCCTGCTCCTCTCCCACCTCGCGCGCGGCTACAGCAGCGCCGGGCAACCCACCCAGCGCGCACACCGCCCCCGGCGCCTCTCCCTTCGCTCCCCAGGGTGCGAGACAGCCCCTCTTTCTGGCAGTACGTTTCATGAGATGGCATATTTGTAATCGATTGATTCCGCGCTGGAAGCACACCCATCATTCTTGGCAACATACGGCGACTAATCTGTCCTTAAGCAGTTAATTAGGCACCATTTGTATGCACATGTCGCCCTTTGCGCGCTGAAGCGGCTGCGGTTCCTGTAGGAAGCTGTTTGTTCGGGGCTGTCTTTCTCCTTCCTTTGTGTGGAACGCATTTCTTTGCGTGTGTTCTTTTTAAAGAACAAAAGTGATGAGGTGGTGCGCCGGGGTAAGAGAGCGATGCGGTGTTTAGGGTGCTGGGCGCAGGTTGAGGCGAGCAGGGGCTCAGCTTTTGACTGTCTGTGATTGCAGGGGTGACGGTGAATTCGGCAGGAATTGCCCTCCCCGCGCACTGAGGAGGGGCAGGAATGGGGTGCCTTGGCAGAACCGGTCAGGCAAACTTATTCAGAAGGCACTTGCATCTTAAATGCAATTTGCTAGCCAGCGTTATTAATTTCTGGATTTAGGAGCACTAATCTATTGTATTTAAAACTTAAAAGATGTTTGTGTTTGGTCTTAACAAAAAAAAAAAAAAGGAAAAAAATAATCACACAGTGTATTTTGGTAACTGCATTTATTTTACTGCCCCATATTAGTTTACTGCTCACATTGCGGAACATCATCCGGAGTAGGATGTGAAGCCATTTTATAGAGGGAGAAATAGGTATTGCTGCAGACTTCAGGTGTCTGAAAACTTTTCCAGAAAAAAAAAAAAGAAGGGGGGGGGGGGGGAAGAGCCATCTATTACAGGAAGCAGACTGTTTGACACAGGAATTACAATACCCTTCACCTATTGTTATCGTTTATTATTTTGTATTACAATCATTTCTGCAATCCCCAAATCAGAGCTTTTTTTATGTTAGGCACTCTCCAGGCCATCCCACGAACACGGTCCTCATGATCGATACCAAAGGCCATGGAAGTTTGGGATTGGAATTGTTCTTGCTTTTCTGTTCTGAAAGGGGAGGTACAGGAAGGGTAAATTAAGCTCTAGGGGTAAAAACGGGGTCCGGATTCTTGAATGTCAGATCCAATGCTGCAGCGAAAAGGTATCTTTCTTCCCTCGCGGAATTTCTAGTTTAGTATCTCGTGTCTGACATCTGGATGGCATTCTAACAACTTCAGAGGGAGAAATGTGTAATGGACAATCAATAAACTCTTTGTTGGGGAAATTTTCTCCTACCAGAATGATAGAATCAGGAACTGAAAAGGCATGGGAAGACAGTTCAGAGCTGTTCATCAATTATCACTGCTATTTAGTTTCTTGAAATTGGAATGGAAAACTCGGTGCCTGAGTTGGTTCGAAGACACAGAAAGTGCGTGTTGTTCCATTACCTCCAACTTTGGTAAACTCCTTGTAAGTCTATGACAAATTACTAATCAGTCTGCAATTTTTCATACCTGTCTTCTCTCTATTTTGCTGTGCTTTGGTGTGATTACTGCATATTCTATCTCACAGCATCTTGTAAATGACATACCAGCCTTATTGAACGTGGTGTTCCCTCCGGCATTTGACGAGCCGAGTCCCACCTCGGGCGCTCGCGTGCGGCTGAGTTGAGCACGTGCGTGCGAGGGCTGAGCTCTCCCCGCTCCCGCGGGGCGGGAGGCAGATTGCTGAAGTCAGGCTCGTCGCTAAAAGTCTCTGAATCCCTCCCCCCTACTCTCGAGTAAGCTGGAATTTCTCCCATTCGTAATAACTGCAGTTGCGTAGTGTGTCAAATAGCTTCAGACTTTCCTCTAGTGTTTACTGTCTTCTATTAAGTTTAATGTCCTTTTGCTTTAGAAGCGAGTATAAATGCACTAACTACAAATAACACACAGGAAAAGCAATGTTGTAACATGACCGGTTTGCTTAATCTGTCCGTGAGTGACACTTTCCCCCATCACCGACCTCGTTAACCCAATCTAATTTCTGTTTCTTTCCCACTGTGATTGCTTTTTTGTTGTACGCAGCTGATAAGTTCCTTTCTTTCGGTGTAACACGTCACAGATTTCTGGATGAGTTCTCCAGGATCCGCCTGAGGAAAGCCTGAGCCCCAAGGTGCAGCAAGAGCCGGGGCAGCCGTGCGAGGGCTTTTCACGATTATTACTCCATTGCTACTCGCGAGCCCCACCTGGATCCGGGTCCTGTTGAATTGGGTACAATACACGTGTGACAGGAGGGCATTGCCCCCTTCTGTGAAGTCTTTACAGACTTTTCCCCCAAGAGGGTTAAATCGTAGTGAAAGATAAATTGATGGGAAATCCACCAAGGCCAACTGCTTTGAAGTTTCTAGAAGAGCGAGTTACAAATAATAAGAGAAAAAGCAGCAAGCGACAAACCAACATCACAAGGTGCCTTCATGTACCAGGCACAGATAAATGAGATAGAAAGCTTTTATTTTTTATTTTTTTTTACAGCCGTCATTGCGGTGTCTCCTGGCTGCTATGGGAGCAGCTGACTTACTGCACCAGTTAACAAATGGGACAGGTTTGCTGCTTTTCGGAGAGGCGGGCGCGCAGGTGTAGCCCCAAGGCTGGCCACCGTAATGGGCGCTCTGCTCTCCGTCGCGCTTATGCCATTCCAGAGCAAGAAGGTCCTGTGTGGGACAAATGGGTGATGCCAACGGCAAACAGTTTGCTGGTTTGGCTGACTTGCCCTTGGGAGTCTGAAGGGATGGGAAGGTTGTGATGTTGGCTGTGGGGATAAAGCCTTAGAAAGTGAAAGGTGGCAACAAGGCACGTACGCAAGGAGCAGAAGGTCCTCGGGGCCACAGAGAACGGCACAAAATCAAGAAACCCTCAGTCATGGTAGGAGTCACTGCACAAAGGAGACTGAGTGATGAAATAAGTCTTGTTTGCCACACTCCTGCAGGGATGAAGATGCGTTTGAAGGAGTTTTGAAGTAACCCAGCCCCCAAGTGAAGGAGACAGTCAGCTGGGATTAACGTAGTGATGGCTATTTGTATGCCAAAGTGACATAAGGGTGAAGCTAAAAGGCCAGAAGCTCAAGAGAGAAGTGGACTTTGTGTCTCAGCTAGGAGAAAAAGAAAAGTGAGAAAGAAGAAAGGAGGGAAAAGGTGGCAGAGGCGAGGGAGTTGAGACTTGCTACGACTTGAAAAAGGCATTAGAAGTGCTACTACATTAAATGAAGGAGGGCATCAAGGGGGAATATTTTGCTTTTTCAGAAGTTTTGAAGGAACTGCACTAATAAAGTAAGGTGAGCACACAAGGTCAAGGAGGCCAAAAATGAGCAATGAGACAGATTTACTGTTCTGACAGATACACGGCTCTCCACCTGCCATGGCCCAGATGTGGGACAAAGACCTGAAGTAAGAGGCATAAGATAAATAGCTCTGCAGGAAGGCTTTAAATTACAAGGGATCAATTTCTCTGACATAAATAAAGTTTCTTTAACCTCAGTTCCCCCATGAGTCAGCATTTCCAGCTGGAAATGATTTATACACACAAAAAAAGAGATATCAGAGACGTGATTGTCAGTGGAGAATGTAAATTTAAGAAAATCAGTACTTAGCTGGGAAGGATGGAATGAGATGCAAAGATTCTGTAATTAAACAGGACTATATAGTCATTAGGCCGTGAGCAGGGCGAAATTCACAATGCGATGTCCCCCAAATTTATGGTTCCAAATTTCCTGACTCAAGGAGAGTCTCTGCTCGTTCTGCTTCTATTAAAGGTAAGATACGTATTAAGCCGTGCGCTCAAGGGGCTGGACTTTCCCAGGCTCGTACAGATCTACACTCCTTCGCAGAAGTGTGGAATGATGACTCTTGCCTATTAACCCACGAACTTGGCATGAGCAGGGACTGACCTCCACTGTGCTACCACTTAAGTTACCCAATTTTGTCTCATTTGCACACATAATTTGCTGCCAAGGTGACATTATTGAGTGCTCATGATGATGAGGACACGTTATTGAGGGCAAGGGGAAAAAAATAAACACGGGCTGGAAATCTGAGCCCGGGGATAAAGTAGGTTGAAGGCACAATGCAGCACACACCAAAGATGGCTGTAGGGTAGGGCTGCTTTGGTCACTGGTTGAGATGCCTGTAGGTCATAAATCCATGTATGTCAAACTGCTTGTGTGATATCCACAGCCTGTGTTTAGAAACCTTGCTAGAGGTTTGTTTAGGATGTCTTTTTTGCCGTGTAAGTTTCGTTTGTTTTTATTATTATTATTATTATTATTATTATTATTATTATTATTATTATTATTATTATTATTATTATTGTTATTATTTGTTTGGTTTTATTGTTGTATTTTTCCTTGCTTGTTTTTATTCTTCAAAACTGGAAAAGGACTGATGCAACTCCCCCAGGCCACTGACTGTCCCAGGACCAGTTCAGACTGAGTGTGTAATCAAATTGGTTTTTCTAATACTTGTGCTCTAAGATATTTTTTACTTAATATCGCACCCGTAAAAGCCTCGACTATTTTAGGTAATCCTTACTTTCTCACCTTTATACTTCTTATACATCCCCCCATAACCTGGTCTGGAAATGCTTTCGGCAGCAGCGCTGTTCTCCATTGCTCGGATGGTCCTGGGGAGCCGGAGGCTGCGGACACCTGAGGGTGGCTGCGGTGGCAGCATCTCTTATTCACGAATTGAGCAGGAATCTTGCTCAGGTGCAGCTTGTGGATGTCTAAAGTGTGAACTGTGCCATAACCAGTACAAGACGATGCACAATGAGGCAGTTTTTGTTCTGTAGCTCAGGTGGACAGATACTGCATCAAAGAGGGCGATACCTGCAGTAGGATGGGTGAGAAAGGCTCCGAAGCTGTCTCTGCTGAAGCACTGGTTATGACTGGGAGTACCTGAGCGGGGAAGGGATGAGCATGCTATTTCAAGCATTGACCAGCTGATAGCCAGGCAGTGGTAACCCTTCAAATCCACGTTCCTAGCCAGTTGTTACTGCAAAGTAAAACACGCAATTTTGCTCTACATCTGTTCGGTTTAAAGGCCACTCTTTCCTGTTTATCATGTTTCAACTATACATTTTAATAGCCTTTAGAAACTAAAAAACATCTTTCAGCCTCAATGGTCCCAAGTGACAGAAAGCTTCAGAGAAATTTCTGCTCGCTGCTCACGTGCTGCCGTGATTGGGAATGGCGGGAGGTCAAGACAAGCAAACGGGACACGGAGGAGCTCGTAGGAACTGCCGGGCTTGAACCTCCCAGTGCGGTCTCAAGGTCAGAAATCGCAGCTGCTTCTCACGACTCATGCTCGCAGCCCTGGTAAGTCCCAGGCACCACTTCTGGGCCAGCGGTCTCCTGGAAGGGGGGAAAAGGAGGGGACAAGGACCAGAAAGGCTAAGGCTGACCTGCCATTTTTGTATCACTTTGAGCTATAAAAGTGAATGGGGGGAAAATGCCTATTTTAAAATGCTGAAATAAGTCTCAATAATTTTCTATGTTTCTCTTCATTTTACAACATTAGCTGTGAGTACTTTTAATGAGTCTTTTTATGAAAACCTATGGGGGGAGGGGGGGGAAGTTATTAAGCTTCCCACAAAGGGATTTTACGGTTTTAATTATAAACAGGTAATGGAGTCTATGTAAAAATTACCTTTTGACTTTGCAATAAAACCCATTTCCCCCTAAGGTAAGAAATCCATAAAGGGTGAATTACACAGCAAGAGAATGGAGAAGTCAGCACCGAAATCACACGGTGCCTACACAACGGCAGCTTTCGAGCAGCCCTAGGGGTCCATCAGCCTTAGTCTGCGCGTCTGTCTGTCCGCTGCAGGCCAGGGAAGCCGCAGAGGACAATGCAAGGTTGCAGGGTGGCCCAGGCTGTCTCGGTGCCCTGCATTAGGGCAGCCTCAGGACTTCTTTAACGTTCTTAATGGTCACGTACGGACCACCCAAAAACCACAGGCTGGAGACTGATGTGCGGTGGAGGGCTATAATAGCTCAGCTGCTTTCCTCTGAGCTGCACAGTGAGCTGTCGTGGTTGGAAAGGTTCACCTTTTTTGTGTTTGGGTTTGTTTTTTTTTTTGGTGGATAATATTCCTAGCCTAATCCAGCCTGGCTTTCTGGCTGGGCTTTGCCCACTCTGCAGCAGGAATCGCTTGCATCTCAGCCATGGAAAAAGCCCCTGTTTAGGAAAAGCTTTCTTTTCAGTGATTTTCATCACAAAGAAATAAGACTTTTCTGCTAGCCATATTCTGGAGAGGTCGGTCAAGGTTTGAGCCACCAGTACGGCTAAGGGCAGTAGCTACAAGCCACCCTTTTCCTTGTCTTGAAGGGAAAATGGTGGTTTGCCTCCCGACGTGAAATGCGCGTCTTCCTGATTATGAGAGGAGGCATTTTCTTGGCACTGAGACCCTGTGCTGGCGTTCAGCGCTGAGCTCAGCTGTGCTGCTTCTGCGGACTTCTTATGACCTTGAGTAAGTCACTAAATTTTCCTTTGCCTCCTCATTTCTCCCCTCTTCCTTCCTGCCCACAAGGAGGTCAAGTCTTTGATGAATGGGTTGTCTTTTAGCATAAGGTCAAGTGATCCAAAGAGACTGAGTTACTGTGACTTAATGAGTTAATTACGTCACTTGTCTGTCAGCAAGAACTGACTGTACGTGTGCTCTTGGCTGGCTCCTGCTAGCAAACGCAGCACGTTGTTTTAAAGCACTGTAAATAGAGTTACTCCAGCCAAGAGTCTGCTGCATTCGAAATTAGGAAATAAAGAAAGGTTCCTGAAAGCAAAGACTCTGAAATAAAAGCATTTCTAGAAAACGTGAAACCTCTTTTTATTTTTTTTTCAGAGCGCGACCCTGGTGTCCGAACACGCTCACGTCCCCCTCGCAGCAGAGGGCGGCGAGGCAGCGGCGGGACCTTGTCTTGCAGCCAGACATCTCCGTGGGGACATCAGGTAAGTCGTGCTCTTGGGCCAGCGGTGCACGAGCAGCAAAACTAGCAATTCCACGACAAAAGCAGGCCAGTGGCTGGAAGCCGGCCCGGTGGTGACCCTTCCAGAGAGACGAGCCAGCCCCGTGCCGGTGGGCTGTTGGCAGCGCTGGCTGGCAGGGAGCAGCGGTGTCACCCATGGCCACCACGCGAGTGGCACCGTTGCGAGACCTCGGGCTCCTTCCCGGCCTCTGGCCGTTATTATAACCCGCTAGTCCAGACCAGCTGTCTACGCCACCTACTAGAAGTGGCTAGTTATTTGACTAAGTTAACACACAGTTGGTCAGCGTAAGTTTTAATTGCCGCCTGTGAGCTGGGAGACTGAGAAAGAAAGAGGTGAAGAGGAAAAAAGCACAGCACCGCAGACTGTACTTTGCAGTCTTTTAGCTCTCCCTGTATATCATTTATAAGGATATATAGACTGTTATGGCTCATCTGTATCCCTCTAATCATTAATGAGGTGCCTCTCGTGCCCTAAAGTTAAAGTCGTAAAAGTAAAGTGTGTTTTCTACTGCAGGTCCATTTTAGTTCTTTATACAAATGTCCTAGTGCCCTTTATAATGTATTTGCTATAAATCTTGACAGCATTATTTGTTTTGTTTTTCTATCTAAATGCAGTGCTGAGTGGAAACAGCCTCATTATCTCCCTATTTCTAAAGAGAATTCGCTGTCTTTGAAAGGTGCTATATTAACAGCCCCAGAGATAGAAATCCCTGTACGTACAGAAGAGGCACAGCACAGGCAGGCGAATGGAGCCTCCCCCTTCCTCGCTGCTGTGCTGTAAGTGATGGATGAGCGGTACTTCACTTATCTGTCCCGGAGTTGTGGGTTCAGCAGCAAGCAGGCTCATCCGCATCTCGCCTTTTCCCTTGCTAAACGCAGCGCCAGATGAAAGATTTTACCAAATCTAGGGAAACAAAAATTTGCTTTTTTATAAACTAGGCTCCCTCTTCTATGACTTTGAGACAGTTAGCTTGTAACAAGCTGAGCCTTGTTCTCTTTTGTGTAATAATATTGATCACAGTCGTGTCTTGACAGTTAACTGAGTCCCCACTGTAGTCGACTCTTGGATTTTTTGGGGGTCTCACTCTGCCGGTGTTTTTGTGGCTGTTTCTGATGCTGCTTTACTTTCCTGCATTTTGATTTTAAACCCTCCGGCCAGCTACAATCCCACCAGCCAGCACCCGTAAGCCTGCTGCAATGTCAAGGGAACCCTCGAGGTCACGCTCTTCCGTCTGGGGAGCAGCCAGCCTGCGCGCCTGTGGCACGGGTGCTGCTTCGGTCCGCTGAAGTTCCGCTACAGCTGTCCTAAGTCGGGGGGTGCAATTTGGTTTCAAGGAGGTTTAACTCAACTTACGTCAGTATTTTAAACAGCGCGAGGAACGAAAAGTCGGCTACCCCTGATTTATAAGATCTGGCCCAGAATTTAAGTGCCACATTGAGGTGCGTAACCTTTTGCAATGCTTTTCCTCCCTTTTTGAGCAGTCTCTGCTTAGTACGTTGCCAGCCCTGACTCCTCTGGATAGCAGACACGAGGCAGCCCTGTACACCCCCGTGATGCCTCGTGAGATAACGAAGCGGGACAGTTCCCTGAGAAACTCCATTGGGAAGCAGGTGGACATGCAGTTCCTTTTCATATCCCAGATTTCTTCATAAAAAAAACCTTTGTTTCCTGGTGAGAAAAGGAATCTGCTACCGAAAAAAAAAAAAAAAAAAAGAGTGTTAGTGAGAGAATGGGAAAGCAGAGAGTAATAAGTAGATGGGGTTTAAGGAATGTGAGACCATTTTTACTTTCTCCACTGCTAAAACCTGCCTTTCTCCAAGACGGGAGCGGCTCTGTCAGCCCAGCTGCATCTTCACAGCACGATAAGGAGTGCTTCAAGCCCCCGAGCCTCCATAAAGCCTTTACAGAATTGCTTATGGTTGTCTATTCAGATGGAGCCGATAGCTAATCTCCTTCCTGCACATACCCACACGCACACACACACACGGCCTCTTTCATGATCCTCCACTTCTTCAGAGACCCTTCATAAGTGTGTTTTGGATGTCATTCAAAGTCCTTTGAAACCAAGGAGGGTCTTTCTTTTGGCTTCAGTGGGCTTCGGCTGTGGGGCTTATCCTCATTTTAAAGCAGGCTTCTTTTCTTAACAAATTCCTCTGAAGATTCTCAGAAAAGGTTAAAATGATGTTTACACCTCAGACCTCTGCCTGGGAGGTGCGATACAATCATATATCGGCATCAGTTCCGCGTTACAGATGTTTAAAGAGTTAAAAAGTGGCAAGCGATTTTTCTCAAAACTCCAGTAACAAAGTGCAGTTCAACGAACCGCTAATGAATACGTGTAAATCTTGTTAATCTCCCTGGGAATCCACCCCGGGTTGTGCTGAATCACAGCCGAGACACAGACCTCCCACTTACCCCCGAGAAAGGACTGGATTCATTTTCTCTTTCAACGCATATACCAGAGGTTTTAAAAACTTAGTTGTAAGTGTGCAAGGTCTCGTGCCACAGAGTCGCGTAGCTGTTTTTAGACGAGCTCTCCGCTACGTGTAGTATATTAAAATCAGTAATCACACCATATGCTTTTCCTCTCATTTTCGGTCACGTTTGGCTCAAAGAAATGCGGGTGGATCGTTGCTTCGCTGCACGTGCCGGGTGAGCAGGCAGGAGGGGAGGCACTTCACCTCTCCCTGGGGACTCTTTTGTACCATCTCAAAGGGCTTCCGCACCTCGCAAAACATCTTTGCACCAGACGATATTTCTGTCACCAAAACGTACTTAATCTAGTTTGATCTTGGCAATTAAGCACCGCAAAGGTTTTGCGTAGGTATCGTCGAAAAAGAAATCTTGATGGGGAAAAATGTGTCCCGAGAGGACGTTTTCCTCTGTCCTCCATCTGCCAATCCTCCTGCTGACAGCAGCCCAGCTCAGCCAGAGTCCTCTCCTTTGCAGGCAAAGGATGGCCCAGAAACCCTGCTAATAAGGTCTATTGAGAGGCAAATCTCTTTTTTTATTTGGAATTGTGCTGTCTGTCCCTTTGTCTTTATTACGGTGAGGGAAGTTAACCACATGCATAGAAGTGGAGTACATAGTTTATCTATTCCAGCACTTCTACCCAGGTACATCCCCAAGGAAGGTTTTTTGGGCAGACGGGAGACCGAGCGCTAGGCTTTTTTTCTTAATCTCTTTCTTCCCTTTCAAATCACCTGACATCCAAAGCAAAACATATCTTTCATAAAAACGGATGTTTACAACTAATGGGCATAATTTTTTAAAGCGCAGCAATTGCCAGAGACTGCTGAATGGTGCACCAGATACGGAAGTTTTTCACAGCTTTGGAGCTAATGAGTTGTAGACGTTGGCAAATACTGACTTTTTAAATTAGAGCTACTATAGTTCAAAGAGACAGATGGCTTTATTTATGAAGAGGGATTTAAGGACCACACACAGAAGACTCCACAGAAAGACAATGTGTTGTTGGAGACCATATATCATAAAATGTGATATTTAAAACAGTTCAAATTTCAATTCCCTTTTCCTCGTTGCCAGCCAAATCTGATGCAGCTGCTTTTTTAAAATCAGGAATGTTTGTTCTTCAGTTTTCTGTAACGAAATAAAAACAAACACAAAACAAGAGGAGTCTTTGAGAGGTCACCTTCAGAGCTGGAGATACTGTAGAGTTCACCCTGGGCCTGATTCAAAAGCCTTTGAACTCATTTCTGTTAATGCCTGTGTGCTTCTCTCTCTTACTGTCTCTTCCAATACCCATTCTCCTTCAATACCCATCGTCTCAAACACTGGAGACTTAAATTTAGTGATCAATAGTGACTCGTTTCCAGGTTCTTCTTATGCAACTTCGCAGATATCTGGAGCACAGAATTCCTTGGCAGAAAGGTTGTGGCGACAGTTTGCCAGCGTTGTACTTGGCCATCACTTTAAAATACAAATTTGATCATAGGTTTAGATGGCCCGGGGTTACTGAGATTCCAGTTGCTGTTTTTCAGCAGAACTCAGAGCAGTAATGGGTAACAATATGCGGTGTTGGGAGCAGAGGAGGGGTAAAGCCGCTCTTGTTCAGAAGCAGCTGCCCAGCGACATATCGCACAGGGGAGGTCAGAAACTGGTACAGAACGGAGTAGACATTGAGAGCTTTTTCATTCATCCACAAAACATCCAGAGCTGCACCAGGTTGGACAGAATCAAATGGAAAGAGCCCCGCGAGAGACACTGCTTCCATGTGGAGAGGCGGGGGATGCGATAGCGCAGGGATGGGCAGTAGTATGAAACCCGCGCTTGGTTTCAAACGAGGGTCGCATCATAACCCAGAATGATACCTGGCTCTTCCTGCTCTGAGGGGACCAGCTCCTCGTAGGGGAAGATATTCCTCTGCTGCTGCTGTTGTTTTCTTTCCGAGCTTTAAGAACAACTCCAACAATCCCTTTCCTGTCAGCACAGCGTACGTCTCCTCTGCTCTGCTGTTATTTGAACAGAATACAGAATGGAAGCAATTTCCAGAAAGCACAGCAAATATTAAGACACGCAGAAGCACAGGGCTCAGGGAAAAAATATCCCAGCAGTTATTTGGCTCTCCTGAATATAGTGTGGCATCAAGTCCAGACTGCTCTGAACAAGGAGGCAAATTCTGGACCCTTCGTTATACGAGGGGAGAAGTTTATATGTCTTGCAGCCTTCATACGTCAGTGTTACTTCTACATTTGCTTGGTTTGGTGCCTACATCTCCTGAAAAGCTGGGAGTCCCTGCATCAGAGTCTCTGGTGCTTACGTGGCCATTTGTGGCTATTTGAACGTCCAAGATAATCTGTGTAGATTGTCTTTTGTTCTCTAGAGTATGGGAACAACATTGAGGTAGTGGTGTGGGTCCTGCAGAGGACACCAAGGGAGTCAGGAAGTTTTGAAATCTTCATCCATTGAGACATCCAAATCTCAACAAGTGCCTGAGCAACAGGCTGGCACAGGCTGCCCAGGGAGGTGGTGGAGTCCCCTTCTCTGGAGATTTTCAAGACCCGCCTGGATGCAGTCCTGAGTCATGTGCTCTGGGCAATCCTGCTTTGGCAGGGGAGTGGGACTAGATGATCTCTAGAGGTCCCTTCCAACTCTGAAAATTCCGTGATTCTGTGACAGGCGCTGATTCGGCCTGCTTTGAGCAGGGTGCGTGACCTGCGACCTCCAGAGCTCCCTTCCAGCCAGCACGTCGATGTGAAACGCAGCGTGTGTCGGTGGCTGAATTTTTGCCAGCTGGCTGTCCCGAAGAGCGTACACCAACACACGAAAAGCTGCTGGAGTTCCGCTGGTAACCTGTCCTAGGTAAGGAGGGATTATTTTCTCATCCTAACCCAATGACTTCCTGCCAGCCAAGCACAGGGCTACCTTCAGCCATCAGTTTACAACGTTACTTTTCCCATGTCACCTGGCAGACGTATCTTGAAGAAAGCGTCTATAGAGCAGAGACTGGAGCTTCTGTGCCAACTGAACCCTCAGCCTCCTAATAGCAAAGGGCTATCGATGTCCTCACAGTGACATCTGTGCACCCAGGAGGAGATGGTGGCCACCACTGCGCATTCATGCAGAACCTGGAGCGTGACCATTTTCTGTAGCTATGTCATCTTCAAGCTGTGGTTGTAGCTGGTGCCACCATCCACAGGCAAGTGCCTGAGGCCAAGCAAAGATCTGGTTCCTATTTTAGAAGAGCTTATTCTGTCAGGCTTACTGGTTGCTCCAGTAACGTTTGCATTTGTGAGTCTGAGCTGGAAGATCTTCATTCTCAATCTCCTGCTTTCCGTATAGTTAGCATGATAGAAGGGTTACAGCTACCTTAGGGTAATGACAGACAGACATACCCATAGTGTCTGCTGCTAATTAAAGAGCGCTTAGGAAGTCCTGGGCTGAATGATTATTATTCTGTAAGAAAGCAGAATGAATGTGTAAATCTCCCCACTGGAAAACAAGACTCGACACCACAGGGACAGACAACAAGCTGCAAGCTCCTGTGAAAGGAAAGGTCTGTTGTGTTTGACATTCTGTAATCTTTAAATAAAGCATAATTTAGTCACTATGAGCTGTTACTGCTTTAACATTAAGACCAATATCACTACTGGCACTAAACGTAGCAAGGGATAAAGGCAATAATAAGAAATTGCAGGAGAAGAGTGTAATACAGTTTAATTTCCAGCAAAACATAAGGGGGGTGGGGGGATCTATTTAGTTTAGGATTATGAAATTGCAGTGGGTTTTGCTTTTTTTTTTTTTTTTTTTTAACAAGATTCCAGCAGAAGAGGATAAACGAAGATAAGTGGCTGACTCAGGCATTCTGAAATTAGCGCTGGAGCTTTCTGTTGCAGCTTGTCACTGCGCTGTGGACTTGCAAAGCAAGAAAAAATGGAAGCATTAAGTGAAGATGCCATTGAAACAAACTGTTCAGTTACAAGGGCTAAACACCAGCGTGTTTTTATTGGCCCTTATGCATTTTTATTTTGCTACTCATTTCTTGTTATACAAGGTGTAGCTTTCCAGAGCGAGAGAAAATAGACGTTTGGAGAACCTACTGACCTGTGTCTGGTATTTAGACTTGGTACATGCATTACTGTGTTACCTGGATTTATTATATACTAATAAATAATATAATAATATCATATATTTATACAGCACCTTTCTATTCCCAGAGATTCCAAAGCACTTTGAAAACAGCAGGACTTAATTGTCTTCTCACTTTGCTTTTATGAACTTTTGTCTTCAGGGGGATTACTCTTGATTTACACTGAAAATACACAAGAATTGGTTATCTTCCCTCTGGTCCGCAGCTAAGAGGAACCACAGCAATTATGAAAGATCACTTAGAAGCATGATAAGCCATTTAGGGCAGAGAATGAAAATGAGTTTTTGTTTGACTTAACAGAAAAGAGAGTGCTGTAGGAAAGCAGAATGTTCTAAGCTACAACTGGAATTTGGTTGGGAGCTGTGGCCCAGAACCATTTGGTTCAAAGCATCTCTTAGTCTTAAGTGACCAACCTTGCGTTTGCGTTTCATGGGAGCAAGGGAACGTTTGATACAGCACTGGAACATCAGCTTGGTTTTTGCAGTTGCTCACAGTTGTCATTTAGTACTCGTGGGGTTCCACTGCAATCGTCCTTCCCTCTGTGGGTAATGCCTACACGGGGTTTGGAATTTATAAAGTTCAGTTCTAGCAAAAGATATGTCCCTGTGAAACAGTCGTTGAAAAGAATGTTACATTTTTTTCATTAATCTATGAAGTCTGTGTGATCTGGACTGCGTAGTGGAGACACCAGTGCCCTATAAAGAGGACGGTACATATCGCAGTACTCAGAACAGTGTCCTCAGCTGGCAAATGAACATTTTTTTATCAAAACATTAAAAAAAAAAAAACAACAGGTTTTCATTTTTGCAAAAGCTGATGCTTTAAAAATCTACGCCAAATTATTCAATCCGTGAGGAATTATTAACTAGAAAAAAAAATCAGAATATTCTGGTGTTTTAAAATATTTTACTGTTTTGAACTTTCCCTTAAAGTGTTTTTTTTTTTCTCCTGCTTGATCTTTTAAGTGGTACAGTGCAAATAGCTTCCAGCTAAAACCAAAATGGGGGCGAAATCTAATTGGTCCTTCATGTTGTTTAGATTTTGAGGCTTCCTAAAAATCGATTCTTTTTTTGTTTGTTTTGATTAGAAACACTTTTATTTTTTAATTCCTAAAAATCCATAATTGTCTCTCTAACGTGGAAATGCTATTTAAGTTCTTCTGTTTGGATGTTTGACCTTCAGAGCCCGGAGGAACTATTTCCTTCCCTCTCTCCCAACTCAGCTGTGGGTGAGGCACAGAGAAGAAGACAGAAGTGCTTAGAGCTAAGCACTGTATAGCTTTTGCCTATAGTTTTTTTCTATAGCTCTTGTTGAGAAATCACACGGCCGCTGTGGTTTAGAGCCGGGGCTTTGCTTTCTGAGCCCTGGGTACTTACATTTGTGAGAAGAACAGAGTGAGGATGAGCTGCAAGTTGCAGGATCTACAGCTGGCCTCCAGCTTGTCTCCACCGTTGCCACAGTTCTGCTGCGTGGTGTTTTGGCTTTCTACAGGTGGAAATGTAGGCGGCACGACAAAGATTGTTGGAAACGGTCAGAGGTGCTAAGGGCAAATGGGGTAACGGCGTGCCTGCGGGAAGAGGCTGTGTTTCCTCGCTTGTGCAGTTTTTGTACTGAGCAATATTTGCTCTTGAGAGTTGTATTAATTCATAAGCTTAGTTTAGCACAGGTGCAAACTTCAGAAAAGCCTTTTTTTTTTTTTTTTTTTGCTATTCATAAAGAACATTGATGCTTTCAGGGCCACCAGGACCGATCTGCCACCTCCCCTGCAGAGAGCTGTTATCCGTTACTGCGTATGCCAAACCTTTTGAGCTGGGCTGTGATAACCACAGCTGGGCTCACCTGGTGGGTCCATGGGGAGACAGCAATGACTTCAGTTAAGACGGCATCTTTGGTTTCGGCAGTGCCAGCGCCTTGCCGCGCCTCAGAAGAAGACAACCTGAGGCCACGCTCCCTGGCGGCCAGGTGGTGGGGAGGATTCACTGCGGTTACGGGACCTGCTAGAGACTACAATTCACATTGCAGACACAAAAGGTGGAATAAGCTGAGAAAACCACAGCGGCCTGCGGTGGAGCACAGAGGGCATAGGTTGAGGAGTCATGAGCATATGACACATCCCCTTAAACTGCAGTGAGCAAAGTACGTACCCTATCCCGTGAAAAGGCCATTGGCTCCATCCAGGATAATACAGAGGGAGGTTCTTAGGTTTTGCCTGTGTGCTAGGTAGCCCTTCGCATCTGAACAGCTTCCCCCTCTCTGCCCAAGCCCTGCTTTTGCTGTCAGGGCCCAGGTCTTGAAGCAATTTTGTCCAGGCAGCCATATGTCCAGCAAAGAAAGAGAAAAGATTTGAACGTGGAGATTACTTCTTCTCTGAGGAAATTACTAACGATCTGCAAAGCTTACAGCACGGCAAATGAGAGCGAGTGGGTGAGGGCAAAGCGCACTGGCTATTTTAAAAATATACTTGTTTGTTCTAAAGGCTGAAGTGGTGCTTTAGAGAGAAATAAAACAAGGATGAGGAAGCAGTAATAAGCCAGGACTGTTGTGCAAGTGAGCAGTTGCCTTCCCGAGGGAGCACTTACAAGCCCTGCTGATGTGTGACGGTGCTCCTTATCACTCGGTGCTACCGGCTATTGTAATAAAAGTGGCCTTGTAATGGCTGGGTGGGAGCTCCTGGCTGGGGTACCCACTGCGCTCCTGGGGGAGGATTTGCCTTGGACCTGGTAGGGTCTTGCTCTAAGTCTGTGTCGTCCTGCTTGCCGTTTATTGATCTCCAAGGAGAAGACTCCACTCGGAGTACCAAGGGTCATTTCTCGCTGCCAGCTAGTTAAATGGCATAGGGCAAGCGGTAAATACGAACAGAAGGAAGAGGCTTTAATGAGTGCTTCGCACTTGAAATGCGATGATTCTTCACGAATGAAAGGGACACCGCGTCTCAGCTGAATAATTCTTGAACCTCTGGCATTGCACTGTTTGGCGTCAGATGTGTCCCCAGTATTCAGAGGTGAGTTCATATAAAAGGCCTGGGAACTAAATGGGCTGCAGTAGCATCCTTGGCGACAAATTCAACTTAGAGGCAGTATTAAATACAAACTGAACTTGCTCTCCGAAAGTGTTTACAAGTGAATTCTGCCAAAATTTGTTTCAAGGCACAATAAAGAGTCTGATCTCTTTCTGTGCTGGACGTCAGTGTTAAAAGAAATGGTTAGACATAAATATACTGAACTGCTGTTTTTCCTGAATGTACCTGCTTGATACCTGGTGGGTACCAAATCAAACCTGCTTGCTCCAGGCAACTCAGCCTCCCATGTGTTCCACATAGCTGGGAAAGGTAAATTTGTTATAATCTTGCTCAGAGGTCTTATTTTCTCATCTTTGTTGCAGGAATGACCTGGAATGGCAAAGCAGTCTTGAGGTCCAGACCCTGCGTGAGAGATGCCTCCGAAGCCCAGGTAAGCCCCTGGTCTGACATCTGCTTCCAGCCAGTTCTCTGATGCTGAGAGAGCGTGAAGGTGTCCGGGTAGCCCAGGCAGGTGTGTCTCTCCCTCTCCGTTAATTGCTGAAGGAGCCTAGGTGAATTAAGCAAACTGTTTAAGTGGCTAACCTTATGTGAGGTGAATCTCTGCCCTGAGGAAATCTTGATGGCTTTCCCAGGCTTTCAGCCAAGCCCTCAGAAAATAAATATGACATCCTGGAACAATATATTCGCAGTTGCTTTTTGCTGACAATAGCAATCTACATTTCATGTATAGAGGAAAAAATATTTCCCTATTATCCCTACAATACTGGATTGAAATGCTGGGGTTTCTTTAGCACTTGTGATGTTGTGGAACATCGCCTCCAGATCTGAACACACCAGCTCAGTCTGCCTCTAGTGCCAGGTCGTGTTGTAGAAGGAGGTTCTGAAATGCCCACGAGTGATGCTCTAAGAAGAGGGAAAGGGTTTTCTTTTTGTTTTTCTAATTAAGAGGTACATTGGTATTCTGCAATAACACCAGCATACAGAGTTGTAGGGACGCTTCTAATTAACTTCTTAGGTGGTCTTCATCAGTATTTCATTTGAACAGCTCATGAGCTTAGTTATCTTCGGTACAACTCTGCAAAGGGAAACTGAGGTGCAGCGAGCCTGAGTGACTTGTCTCAAATTATATGAGGATTCTGAGAGAGTTGGAAAATTGTCTCAAATCCCGATGTAGTTCCCTAACCTCTGAGCCTCCCTCCTGTAGCACTTTGGGACAAAGCTATTGAGCACTGCATGATTCCTAATAAACGAGCGAGACTTCGCAATACTTCTCCTTATCCTGCTTGCAGAGAGCTCCTCTTGGATGTGCTTTGGCTGGAAATCAAAGCTAAGATTTACAGAAGTGACTACAAATTTCTGATACCTGTGAGTTTACAAAACAAATCTAAGAAGTAGCAAACCTAAATCTTTCTCCTCCCCCAGAGGAGAGAACACTCCCTTTTCCACAAGTTCCTCTTCGTTATTGTTGTTAAAATCATTATGAAGAAAACAGCTGGGAGTGAGTTCGTATGTTTTTCACTCCTTCTGTCTTACATCTAGGTTGGAGAGGGCATGGATGGAACATCTCTGCTTTATTGCTGGAGCCTATGGAGAATTAAAACAAACTTTTTTGATCAAGTAATTTTGTTGTATAGGAATGATAATGCTACTCCTGAAATATTATTATAAGCATAATTAAAAGAACTCCCAGAAGAAGAGAGTCAGCAGTTTTGGAAAAAAATTCAACCTTATGTAAATGATAATATGAAAGGGCAGGGCAGAGACTTCCGAGTGCTTTATTTTGTGTTGTCTCTGTAGTATTTCTGTAAAAAATTCTGAAAAAAAGATTCTGTAAAACACTGCTTCTCTACTTGGATGTTACACAACTATGCTTTAAATAGTTGAGTATTCAACAGAAAATAGAACAAAACACAGTTTTGTCTCATCCAGCCATGGTTAGGAGCATCGTATTTCCGCGCTGCCTTAAGGAGGTGCAAATATCTCTCTGTGCCCACCTGTTCCGGGGAAAAAGACGTGTGTGCTGTGGGTGCACCGCCTGATCACAGCACCTGGACCGTGACCCGTCATATTGGGCAGGAAGACACCCTTCGGCCATTGCCTCTCTCCGCCTGCCATCAGCTTCGCATGCCTACTTAGTCACGTATCCCCACAGCTGACAAATAATGCCGACGGATGTTCTTGCGCGTCTCCAATGACACAGGCCCTATGCCGGTCCCTCTTACGCTGCGACCATGCGTGGGCTGTCCTGAAGGCACACGGGGGCAATGGGGAAAAGACCAGGCCAAAATCTGGGGGGAGTATTTTTATTTGTTGAACCTGAAGGCAAAAGTGACTCTGGAGTGGGATTTATTATCTAGGTTTATATAGTTTCATATAAACAATCACATTTTTAGTCAATCAGTCGGATAAGGGATGAAAGCTGTTTTTTTTTTTTCCTCGGGAAAGCTTATGTGACTTAAACTTTGTGACCAGCAAATCCCTTGCAGAAATGAACTTTGCTCAATCTGCATTCAACTACATGAAATTGGTATAACATAGCAGCTCTGCCAATTTATTCATACATCTGATATTTGCTAATGTGCTTTGATTTATTGGCTTTCTCATATCACAGTAAAACTGTATTTTTTTATACTTTATTTCCTCCACAATCCCTAGCATGCACAGTTCCTGCTGGGCCTTCACAAATTAATCTTTGATATTTTTTTCCCCGCGTCTTGCACAAGCAGAGAGCACCATCCGTCTCCTTTTGAAATTGGTTATGCTCCAACTTTCTGCTTTTTCTCTTTTATGCTCCCCGTCCCCTAGCACTTTCCAGCGGGCACGTCTGCGTGTGTTCACCACCGCCATCGCTCACGTCGGGGTCTCTCTAACGCGTGGGAAGCGACCTCCGAGCATCCATGGAACAGCACCCGCTCACCGGACTCTCTTCTCTGCCTGTCTTGTGTCCTCTCTGCATCTGGCAGGAAAGGCACTGAGCAGCAAAGAAAAGGGCTGTCACCTTTCCGCTCGTCAGCAAAACCAGTTAATTGATTGTAGCCAACCTCAGAGACAAGGTTCAACAGGAGAAACTAGTCGTGCTCTCTGAGACCCCAGGCCACGCTGGGCTCCCATTTAGCTAAGAAATGCGTCGTGCAAGCCTACCAGTTTGTGGTTAAAAGGTCCGGTGTTAAACTTGCAGGTCCCCATGCAGGGAATAACGTCGATTGTGCTGACGTCTTTTTTGGGGGTGCACCAAACCTGCTATTTGTTTAAATTTGTGTGTCCGGGACTTAGATAGAGGTGCGTTTTCAGAGGATGCTCAAAAGGAATTACAGCTTGACTGGGGTGCTGAGGACAGATTTAAATGTAGATGTAATTGTCTCTTTTTGCTTGTACAAAATCTGAGGAATTATAATATCTACAAAATGGGCCTTGCTGTCCTTTGTTGCCGCTGTTCTTTTCAAAGACTTTGGTTGTTACCATGAATACAAATACCTAAAACAGGTAATGGACATTGTAAGCTCCATTCTGGATGTCCTAGGGATGGAGGAAGGACATACAGAGGCAGTAATAAAAGCTTTAATTTTGTCAACCATGTTTGAAAGCTGGATTTACAAAAGGTTTAATGGAAGGATTTGGATGCTGGATAACTTTTTCCCAACCCTTTTAGGCGCACTAACCGAGAGAGGGATAATAAAATTTAAGTGACTCTGCTTAATTCAGTGGAAACCATATGATCCACCACTGCGCCGGCTCTTTTAAAAGGCTTGTTCCATTATCCCAGGCAGTTTGGGACCCCTGGTGTACAGACTAGTGCAGAGCCCAGGCAGCAAAAACCAGCAAGACTATTTCCCTAAGCTGCTGGAATTTTTATGATTGCTGTATTTTCAACTACTTACAAACATACTGTTAATCTGCTCCCAAATACACCTATGTTTTAAGATCAAGATAAGTGCATTTGAATGCAAAAGTGGGTAATGCAATGCAAATTGCTTTAATGAAAACGAAGCTGCCTCCTTAAAAGCATTGGCATTACCAAAAGAATACCGGTTAATATAACTTCCCAGAGTACACGGCATCATGAGTTTGCTTTCAGAACTAGACGCTCACCAAGGAAGGCACATACAATACATAAGATAGAGGAAAGTACAGTGAAAAGGGAATAAAGCTGAGATGAAAGGAAAGAGGGGGAGAGAGCAAAGTGAGAGGGAAAGAGGATGCTACAAGAATCAGCAGAAGATTAAACTTGCATTTGGTCACAAAAGAAGAAAGAACTACATTGGTGCAGTCTAGACACAGCAATATATAAAGAAAAATGCGAGCGAGAGGGAGTGGTTTTAAGCTGACAATGGTTTGGAATGAAAATCCCGAGGCCTGTCCTGTCCCAGATGTGATCCTAAGCTGAGTGCAATGGATAGGATTTCCCTCCAGCCTTCCCAGGCAGAAACATCTGTCCCTGGGCTGCTGCATGATCAACGGTGGCTGCGTTGGGAACCTGATCCTCTTTTTAATCTTGTGGCTGATGCCAGGTCTGAAATGTGAAGAAAATGAATCAACTCCCTCCACCACCCCTCTTCCCCCACGCCCCGCCAAATCCAGAATGAATCCGCTTGACACCAAGTGAACTGGGGTCTTCATAGGGAAGGCAAGAGAGAGCTGGTATCGCCGCTGGTTAGCAGGAGCATCCTTGTCCACCTGCCTCACCATGTAAAGGAGAAACAGAGGGGGAGAGAAGCAGCCCTGTTTGCCCTACGGCCTTCAGTGGGGCTCTCAGCCCTTTTCCATGAAGCACTAAAGCTCATGCCTCGTCCCACTGACTGCAGCGGAAATGATGCCAAATTTTCCTTTTACTTTACTGTTTCAAATCCAGCGATCAAACAAACAAAATAGCGTGTGTGTGGAAGAAGCACACTGGAGAGAAAGAAAGGAGGCACGCTCCCATTCCTGCTCCAGATGTTTTCTTCCTCCTGCCGCTTGGTTTCCGCTCCTCCTAAGCCCCACAACTGAATCTTCTGCGGTGAAGTAAAGCAAAACCAAGTGGCAGCTGCTGCCAACACCTCTCCGCACAGCCCTGGAGAAAGAAGTCTGCTCACACGTCTGCAGGGTATCGATAGTGACAGTCTGATTTACTGATACTCGGGCTACATCTCTTCGAGGGAAAGGGTCTGTCTCCGCCAGCTGGGACAGAGAGGCAGAGGCAAAGACAATGGCAAGCTGTGTGGCATCGATGTGTGGGGTGACATTCTGCTCTACAGCTACGTGGAGCTGTGCTGCAGCGAAAAAGAAAAAAAAAAAAAAGGTTGGACTGCAGCAGGGTTGACTCGGGAAAATAGTGCCACAGGAGTGGAATGGCAATGAGGAGCCCCTTGGCCCCTCAGGTCAAAATGGTAAGGAGCTGAAATATCTTTTCCCTCTTGCGCAGTGTGGAAGGTAATTATCCAGTCACTAAGATGTTGCGTAAGCAGCATTCGAGGAGATAACATTTTATTCCGATCTGATCGGGTGTCAGGGTGGCGAGCACAGCAGGTGTCTAAGTGTTGTCTGTTGTGGTTTTTCACTGTGTGACAGAGGAAGACTCTCCAACAGACATGCTGCCCTCAGGAGCGCTGGCGGTGCCCTTGGTCCCTTCCTCTGCCTCTGTGGCCCCCTGCACCTTCCTGAGGCTTTTGGCTTTTCCTGCTGAAAGCATTCGGCTGAGATACAGCAGTGAGATTGGGGTGTAGAGCAGAGGGGATGCTTAGATGGCCTTCCTGAACTTAAATGGTTGATTGCGTGATTGCCCGTGACTGCCAGGGATGGACTTGATGATACAGGTGGTAATTTTCAGACCTGTGTTCACTGGTCACTAATTCCCTCCGCTGACCGGTTCTGTGGTCCATGCCCTCAGTACTGTTCCACACGAAATGGATGTAAAGCAGCCCGATGAAGAGCAGCAAGGCCAGGGCTCACGCACTTGATGGGGCTACGCAGAAACCCATGTTCCCTTCTCAAATGGTTCGTGTGGACATAATCAAATAACTTTCTGCCTCTCTGCCTCGGTGCGCCCACGTGTAACCACGGGCTACGAGGCACGCTGCGTGGCTCTAGCACGCTCCTGGAGCCCTGGCTGGAAAGCTCCGTAGCATTTCAGGGAAGCATAACCGTCATTATGAAGTTTCTTCTCTAATAAACTGTCTTTGGGGCTGAGTTGGTATGAAACACATTTGTGTGATTCTGGTAACAGACCGTCATGTAAGCCTGGGTGGTTCCCCATGGACCGGTGCACTGCAGGTTGAGTGGAGGACTCTACAGGGTCCCAGTGGTTAAAGGTCAGTGCTGGTATCAGCAGTCTTTTGTGTCCTCTCTCAGCTCCCATGGTAATGTATTTTAAGGACATTTTTTGCTTTGTATGTCTATAAAAGGCGCCTGCATGGGAGTAATGGAAGTATGCTTTGCTGTCTATTGTGTCTGACTGACCTTCTTAGGTCAACTGGGAGAAGGAGGACGTGGAGCTGGGAGCGGGGAGCGCAGCGAGGTCCCCTCCTCACCCTGCCCCTACTGCTTTGTCCACTTGGGCAGCAGGACACGACGGGACAGTAGGTTATCACAGCCAGCAGCTTGCAGAGCTGTCCCTAAGAGAAATAGCAGTGAGCAAAAGGATCAGATTTAGATCGTGACAGATACACGGGCAGATTGGCTGAACGCTGCTCTGTACACTCCAGTGCTGAGCTGCTTAAAGACGCCTCAGCAGTGGACATATGAAGAAGCCTCACGGAACCATCACCACCACCACCACCGAAAACCAAAGCCACCACCAGCTGTGCGCCGGGCCCTTGCTGTGTGTCTCGGCCTCCAAGCTGGACTGATTCTGCTCCCTTAGGTCGAAAGGAGACAAGCCGCGTGCTGGATGCTTCTGCAGGAGCTTTGGTGCAATCTTGCCGCTTCTCCGTGCCAGGTTAGTGTCAAATCAGTCTTAGTGGATTACACTGGCTTAATAAATGCAATCCCATTTCCTTCAGCTCCAAGGCTACAACCCAGTTATTGAGAGCGACTTGTGTAGCTCAGGATGGAGACGTATTTTACTGGCGCTGGGGGTCATAGACTTAGTCCTTGCTATCATTCATCCTGCACTTCTCCAGCAAGGGGAGGATGCAGTGCTTTAACGCCTGGCAGCCAGGGCGGCAGCGGGGCTGATGCAGACAGATGCTCTGGCCTCGCGTCCCCCGCTCGGTGCTTCCCTCCGCTCCCCATCTCACGGTCCAGGAGCAGCGAGTGAGCACCCAGTGCTGCCTTTTAAATGTCAGTGCCAGGGAAGAGATGCTCTACCTGCTGTAAGACACTGAGCCCACCTTCAGACCTCTCAGCTAGCTCGGGGAGTAATGGCATTTCCAGCCCCTTTCATTCTTTTTTTTTTATTATTTTTTTGTTGTTGCCTAAAGGTGAGTATGTAGAAGTTGTTGACAGGAGCAAGAATAGAGCCGGCTGTCCTGCTCCCAGAGATGCTGCCCCTGCTAGCACTGAATTACCTGCAAACGGGTTGATGAAGGGAGACCGCACACAGCTTTTTCCAAAGAGTTTGCCTTAAAATGCTGATTACTGGACAGCAAAGTGAGAGATTTCTAACCATTTCTTTTCAGGCCCTTTGCAGCCCAGACGACACAGCTGGAAAACGTGGGCGTCTGGACCACGGTGCTGTGGGCTGAGAAGTGCAGCAGGTTAGTGCAGGTGGGAAGGAGAGCTCCGGCTCTCCCTTCTGCTCGGGCGGGCAGCTCGAGCCACCGGCACGTCCCGCTCGGTGCCCGCGCCATGGAAGCCGAAAGCTGCGCTCTTGAGTCGTTTATGTGAATCCGCTCCTGCAGGATCAGAAGTCCTGGAGTGAGATAATCCAGGCTGATATCAGTTTTCTGCTCTGTTGGCTTTCCTTGGAAACCCGTTACCAAGGATTGAGATGGACGCTTTCCCATAAGAGCTTTAGGTTAAGGCAGATTCCCCATCCGTGTTGGGATTTCTGAGTCTGACCTTCCCTGGTTTCCAGATGTCCCAAAGACGTTAAGAGCAACATGGGGAGCGTAAGGGAGGAGGGATGTAACTCTATTGTATTTCTTTTTTCTCGTTGTTGTCAATTAAACAGGATTTATGTCTGTCTTCTCTGTTCTGTAATTACCCCCCGGGATTTATTTCAAATCGCTCAAGAAAACAATATACCTCCAGAACTTTCTGGCTGCTGAGAAGAGTTATTGCTGTGCCTCCTGATTGTCTAGCGCAAACCGACTCCCTTCGTTACCTGCTGTACCTCACTGAAGCAGAAGAGGGTATCCGTTGTAATTTTGTTCCCCTTCAGGAGGGTACATAAAAAGCGGCCCTGGACACGTCAGGTACAGTGATCCTCTAGGACAAATTTAGTCACAGATCACAGAGGGCATTAATTAACCCCTGTGCACATCACGCTGCGAGAACTGCCCCGCGCTAGCCTGCAGAGCCAGGCTCTGCAGCAGAGGAGTTGTCGTTAGTGATGAGTGAAGGCCAGCCTGGTGTTTCTGAGGAAATACTCACTAATGACGGTCTGATGCTACGGGTTTTTTCATTTTGTGTTCATTTCAATAACAAAAAAGAGACATTTTATTTTGTACTTGCACTTGAACCGGGATTGACTGGCACTTTAAAAGGGTATGTGGTTCCTTGATTTTTTTGAAAGCTGAGGGGTGGGAAGGGGCTTTGTTTGCATTTGAAGGAGGGCTTGCCAAAGAAAAAAAAAAGAGAGAGAGAAATATTGACATAATTTAGGTAACACGCACTGTAAACAAGCTGCTAGGTTTTTCTTATAATAATTTACATCCATTCCTCTGCAGAGTGCAGGCTGTGTATTCCTCCTCATCTGAGACAAAGCCAATCATTCTGACTTGCAGGCTTTCTCGCACATATTTCTGCCATATTTGCCCTGAACTTTGGGTTTGATGAAACCCCATATCAAGTCAAGCTCTGCTGCAGTCGCCGAGGGTTTAATACAAGATAACAAATTGGCTTGTTTTATTCATATGTAGCTTTGCTTCACACAGCTCAGCCTGAGCTTGCGGACAGATTTGCTTCCAGCGCAGTTATTTGGGATTGCAGGTTAGCTCGAGGTCATGCAGGTCTACTGCTGGAGAAGCCGACACTCGCTAGGAAAACATACCCAGTGGGAATGTGTAGCTTCTCCCTACAAATGCAGACAAGTGATTCTGCCTGCAGCCATCCCACCTGTGAAAGAGGTGATCATTCATGGAAATGATTCGACAGTCACTTCAAGTAGGGCCGTCCAGACATAAAAGCAACTCACTCTGCTCCGTTAGGTGATGCTGGATCTCACCTATAAAACATGTTTGCCCAGGGGGACACTTGGGCCTCAACACTTTGGGCAGGGCCTAGATGAGACATGTTGATTCTCCCATCCCTTTAAGTGGCAGATGGCTGCGTTGGTCCCAAGGTGGGACTGGCGCATGTACTTGTTACTACTGATGCTGCTGCAGTAGTCCTACGGGAAGAGAGGACAGGTTGTGAAGAGCATCCTTGCAAGAGGCAGTAGAACAAATTGCCTTGCTTCTGCCTTTAGATCCAGTGTCCTCCTGCTCAGCAGAAGTACTTCTGCTGTCAAAGGCAGGCTGCAAAGTACTGCTGTGCATGCAAAACCTCCCTTGCTTGCCAGCAGTCATAAATTGTAATGTATCTCATTTCTCAAGGTACTTTGCCATAGCTTGCGTATGAAAAGCATGATATGAAACCAAATTATTCTTTTTCCCAGCAGTGGCTTTCTACAACCATCAGGCCCTAAGCAGGCCCTCCCCAAGGGCTGCGTTACCCAGGCAGTATGTCACAGCCCCCTCAAGGCTGCACTGGCTGTTCCCCTCGGTGAGCATCACTATTTGCCTTTTTCTTTCTTGGTTATTCTTCCTCTTCTTTTGTGGCAGCCCCGTGTTTTGCTCTCCTTACATCTCCATGCTGTTGTGTTCTTCCATGTTTTGGAAAGCTACGGTCATGTCCCAGAGGGCACAGAGAAATGTAGAAGGCTGTGGAGGAAAGAGGCGTACCTTCCTCGGTGCTTGGGGAGGGTTAAAGCAGTGAGGGAGGATGAGGCTTTGCATTCATTGCGAACTCAGGGGGAGGCGATGCCCATCATTTCTGTCTCTGCTGTACATCAGATCTAAAATAAAGTTAGCAAACAGACTCGCTCTTTCTGCCTCCAGAAATTCAACCCCGTGCTGCAAAGGTTACTCTTGCTGTTAAAAATGCTAGAAATCAGAGCAGTTGTTGCCACAGTTTCCTGCTAATTATTCCAGAAGGCGATGCTCATATTTGTTTGCTGTGCTGAATGGGTCTTCATTTGGAACTTCTTGTAACAAAAAGTCCTGTTTGCTTCCTAAAAATAACTGACTGGCTTGAAAGGTACCTGGGAGCAGCCGGAGAGAGAAAAAAACATCTTTTTTTTTTTTTTTTTTTTTGGTATTTCCAAGTGAAAATGAAAGGTCCAAATTAGAGCTCTGGCTTGTATTTGTTGTAGTCTTCATAAACAGGGCTTACACCACAACCGAAATTACAAATGCCACATCTGTGAGATCCTTCTTCTGTCCTCACTGCAGTGTTTGTAATGTTAATGCTTGTTTCTGAGAGTGTTTTCGCTGAGGAGCTTCAGGGTTTTTTACTTGGTGTTATTTTCCTATTAGTGTCAATGAGGTAATAAGTTCTGTTATTTTCACCTCTCTCTCTCTTTTAAATGTACCTATAAGTAACCATAAGGCTTTCTGGGGAAAAAAAAAATAAAAAAAGTTGTATTTTCATCTAAACAAATGAATAATATGCCGGCAGTCTTCAAGTTCCCTTTTAAGCCACTGTCTCCTACTTTCTTTCATATGGTAACTCCTGAGCCAAATTCAATAGGATCAAGAGCTCTGCGCAATGAAACTCTGCAGAGTAAATGGTACCAGAATGACAGTGTCTCACAGTCTATATTGCAAACCAACGGGGAAGCTGGCACTCTGAATTGAACTGTTTGCTGAATAGCAAATCTTCAATGGATTGCAGTGCAATTTCTCCCCTTTGAAAAAAACCTTCCCTTTAAAGCGAGGTGAAAGAAAGTATAGTTTCCTTCAAATAATCAGCTGTAGAAAGCAGATTTCCAAGTCCACAACACTCATATTTCAGTGCAAGTTTGATCTGTAGATAAAAATTGGACAAAAACAACTAAAGATTTTCAGAACTGCTGCATTTGTCCCAGATGAATTCAGGAGTTGTGGACAAGGACTCCTCAGTCGGATCTGGCGAGTGCCTGGGAAAGCGGGAGCTGGAAACAAGAGACCCATCGCTTGGCAGCCTCTTCCTGTATTTCTGTCCTCAGGGTCTATCGGCTGTGAACATTTCCTCCACCGCTTTGACATTTGCCTTACTATACAAACAGAAACATTCAGGTTTCTGTCTTCACTCCCTATGTCATTCAAACCCGCAGAGGGCAGGAATGGACGGGAAGGAAAAATCTCTGTCTGATGCCGGGTCGCTTAGGAACGGCTGGGGAAAGTCATCTGCTCTGCCAGTGATGGGGTTACGTGCTGCGACAGGAGGATGGATTTCACGGGACTTGCTTCTTACTTGTGTTGAGTAGCCGGTCTGAAATTTGGTCTGTTAACTTCGTAGTTCCATAAACAGAGTTGGTGCTGAATACTGGCGAAGTTCGGTATAGGGAACAGAGCGAAGATGTGCCTTCAGACAAGAACATATAAAAGTGTGGTGGGTGGAAGCGGAAGGAGGTGGCCCGGGGGAGTCAGAGGGAAGCTACGAGGCAGCCAAAGGAGCTGCAGCCGGAGCTGAAGAGCCACAGCCATGGCAGGGGCATCGGAGCTAGGTGATGTTTAAGGACCCTTCTAACCCAACCCGTTTTATGATTCTGTTATTCTAGGTGGAAAAGGCTACACTAGGCACGTGCAGCGTGCAGCTCTAAATCCAACTGTCCCCACTCCATTGGACCTGGATCTGGACATTGGTCCCTATGTTTCCAAACTGATGGTAGTGCTTCTCAAAACGTAGCACGCTTACGGCTCCTTAGGGAAGATGGCACATGTGGTTATTCTCTCCGATGTCTTTCGGTCCGGCCAGGATTTTAGGTAAACAATCCTTTCTTACCTCTACATCCTGTAATCTGTTGTCGTTGTCCTTTCTCTTTGGTAGCAGATCATCACCAAGAGAAACTGGAGGAAATCCTGCACTTTATCTCCTCTATCATATGGTGAATTCCTCTGCTTCATATGTTAGTTGGGTGGTTGATGAAGAACACCAGGAGGAAAAAAAGCAATTATATCCAGCACAGACACTCACAGCTGGTACCACAACTATGTATTCAAAGTGATGGTTACAGTGCTGCTGGAAAGCCATAACATTTACAGTTTCTAGACATGTTAAACCCTTCCCGATGAAAGCCAAAATGTTCTTCATCTTCAGAGTTAAAGCCCCAGATTTGTAGTTTAAGTAACCCTCTGCCCTGAGTCTCTCTGTACGTGCAGGGTACAGCAGGGAGCACGGGAGCCACGGTGTGTGCGGCAAGAAAATGTACTTGAGTGGGTTCGTGTGAGGCTCATCTGCTAAAATATCCCTGTTCTCGGGTAATTGCCAACTTCTTTTGAATCTTTCCAGATTTTCTGCTTCTGCCACCCACATTTAACATGGACAAGAGGATTTCTCAGCCTCGGCTATGCTTGGCTCCCACTTCACATGTTGTCAAATGACTACTCCAGAAGTAAAAAAGGTACAAAATCTGTGTAGAGTATTGAATTATTGTTAGCAGGTAACTCCAAATTAGGCTGTGTAGGTAGGCAAAAGGTAAGGAAATTTAACACTTTAGAGGTTCCCAGAAAAAGAGGGTGGTAACTTTCAACAAAGGAGTACAAAGGTGTAAGAAAGCATCTCATTCTTGAAATCCATCACCACTTCTCCCCTCCAGATTTGGGGTATTTCTCAAAACCTGTTGGTTGCTTTCATGTCTTCTCACCCCTCCGCTCTCCCTTCCCCTCGTTCCCATCTCAGCTCAGTGACCTGAATATGTTCACACCGCCAGTTAAGAAACAGGGAGTGTAAGCAAACACGGAGTAATTTGGTAAGAACACGGATGCTATTTCGCAATTTCTTGTAAATCATTTTGGAGGTACCTTTGGTAGGTTTGCCGCACCCGGGAATCTCTGCTGGGTTGCAGAAGACCCGCAGCTGCAATGCCGTTGCTCTCAGAAGATGCCCGTAGCTGTGGGACGGGGGGAGCTCTGCCCGGGGTTGTGTGTGCGCGATCGTGCTCAACTTGATAAAGCCCAGCAGGACCCTAGAGCAGTTTGTCAGAGGCGCAGAGCTGGATAGTGGCCTTGTGGCTACGAGGTTAAATAAAGCAGGCCCTGAAACGCACGTGTGAGAAATGGGAGTGCTGCCACAGAGGTAAATCAATGAAGATAACGGCGGCAGTGAGAAATACCACTGCCTACTCCCTTCCTGACGTCCTGCGGGTTTCCAGCTTGCCGCGAACAAAGCCCTGGGTAATAAATGGCAGCACAGATTCTTGGCTGTGGAAAAACTTAGTTTTAACTGATCGTCAGCAGAGGTGAACCTGGAAAGTGATTTTCCTTCCCCGCGATGACCAAACTCCAGCAAAGCCACTCTGGTAAGAATATTCGCAGCTTTTAGTTCCCCGCCCCGTGTCCTTCACTTCATCTGCATGCCTACAGAGTTACTAGGATTGCTCGGCGCCGGGACGGTTTTTGGCCAGGTAGCCTTCAGTGCGTTTCGATGGATCCCAGTGTGGCTGGTGTGCCACCGGCTGTACTGGGTTTGCTGTGTCACAGCACTGGCAGTTGTACCTGACACGGGGAGTACCGGGGGGGTGAGAAAATGCTTAAATACTTGTGAGTAACAAACACATCTGAGAATTTGGCGACCTGTTCGTAGACAATTTATAGGTGGTGAAAGGTGAAACTATTTCATCTGTTTAGAGTAAATCGTCTAATTTCTTCTTCTAAAACTCTGGTCTGTGGTCAACAATACAAGGAAAAACTTCATGTGTGAGTGCCAGCTACTGGGTCTGATGTTGTCAGGTATGAGATACTGATTTCTACTGAGGTTTGACGAGTCCTAGCCCCCGGGGTGTCACTGCCTGCAGGTCCCTAGGGCTTACAGACAGCTTCGGTTCCTACCATCCTGCCCAAAAGGTTGGGCAGCAGCAGGATGCTGCACAAAGCCCAGGGAAGGGTGGATGCTAACCTCCAGCTTTTCTGCTTCAGCTCTGTCTGGAGGAGCATATGGCTATCTGAACCTTGCAACGTTAAATTAGTCCAACCCTTCAGCCTGGGAAGGGGGGATTTGTTCACGCAGGCAAGTGAATTATTAATACAATTTGCAAGAGGTAACCTCACTGAATCACTCACGCAGCTGCTTCTTTCCCTGTATGTAGGGCTGCAACTATGGCAAGGTTAATACAGAGCATCCATCATTTCCATTAATAGATGGCAGTGCTGTGTAGATCCCTTGTGTGGTCTGCCTTTAATTATTTTTTAAGGTGGCCTCTGTATATTTCTTTGCAGTGAAGGCTGAAGTGGAGAATGGAGGTCAGACCTGTGGACTGACTGATTAAACCTGCCCATCACACCTTCTGTACAGGGCTCTTTCCAATGCAAATAATGCCTTGCAGCAGAAAAAAAATAGATAGGAAAATCGTGTTGGTGCAGCCTGTATTTGTGAGGAGGCAGATTTTGAATAGACTTTTTTTGGGGGTAGAGAGGAAGAGCATTTTTTTCCCCCTCCAAAATGCAGAGGGAACACTGAGCTGCCTTTTGTGGCTCCAAGTCCTAGGTGCACCAGGGGTGGAGAGCACAGCATTACTGTAGGTATCCCTTGTTACTGGCCTGTTACTGGTCAGGACTGCTCTCAATACTTCAATTTAATAATATAGTTTATACTGCACATTGTATTTTTAAAAGTGTGCCTGTTACCTGAGCATGAAATTACGTGTAAAGATCTCTGTTGCCTTTATCTGTCCTCTGGGCATCCAGTTGACTTCACAAGATTTACACCACATGCACTTGAAACACAGAAAGGAACTGGAGTTACCAAGTTACCACACTTTACCTTACGTATTTCACAGTAATATTAGCATACAATAGTCCATCCAGAACAAACACGTCTTTCTTATGTACTGCTGTGACCAAGAGGGAAATAACTAATGTGAAGCCTATGTGGGTACAGGAACATATGAAAAACCAAAAATGGGTATTAAAAGTAGAAGCCTACATGCAGAAACCTTATGAATAGCATATAGAGAATGGTAGCAGAAACAAGACCCATGGCCCAGACAGAAGAAGAAAAGATTTGGGTCCAGGAAAAAAGAACTGAAGGTCAAACTCAAGTTTTTGTGATAAGTCTAACCCCTGTTGTCATTGATGTACAGTCTCTTCTGTATTCGCCTTTACAGTGGTCAGTGAGGTAGGACTGGATCCGCTCTGTTTTAAAGGATGAACATGCCAAGGATGAAAAACAGTGGGTGGCTTCAGATTTATTCTTGGCTTGCTTCGTCTGGCACTCAGAGGACCCAAGAGTGTTCGCACTTGTCACCATGAGGGCACATGCCCAACTCTGTGTCTGCCATACCGGTATGGGCTGAATCTGCATCTCTGCACTGGGCTGTAAGGGCTTTTCCACCATGGTCTGGAAAGCAAGGAGAACGGGGTGCATGCAAAGGCATCCTAGGCAGTCCGTATCTGAACCCAAGCCGCAAGTCTGGCAAATCCCTGCCCGATGTCTGTGGAGCCGGCATAGCACCGCTACCGCCAAACCCAGGGTGCCGAAGACATCCCTACAGATACGGGTGTGTAGGATACCTCTGTCTTTAGTCCCTCATCTCTAACTCCGTCTCTAGCACTGTCTCTCTAGATATCTCTAAGAAATAGTTCATGAGAGCAGTATAGACTGACAGATATTTGGTGAGAAGTGTTGAATGCTTTCATCACATGGTGTACTAAAGATGTAATCCCTTACCCTGAAGAGCACTAGGAGGTGCTTAAGCTTTTATGGCTGGACCTCTAGTTATCTCCTGGTGCGCTTTAGTTGCTGCAAATCGGGGTGTCGTGAGGTATGGAGAAAACTTATTTGCAGAGTCTGTGTCTATTCCACTGTTCTGATCAGCCCGACTCACCAGCTACTTGTACGCCACTAAATAATATCCAACCTCAAATGAACATGAGCTGCTAAGGGGTCATTAAAATTCCTTCTCAGTCCTGATCATTAAACAAACCATACAAGAGGCAGACTCCATACCTGGAGAAAGTGGCATGTTAATGGAGATGCACCCAGCATAATTGCTGTCATCCATCACCCCTGCCCCGCCAATATTGACAAAGTGCAGCTAAATATTTAAATAAGCCATTTTTCTTCGGAAGCCGAAGGATTAGATGCGGCCAAATTTCTCAGTCTAGTCAGCAAACGATACAAATCCAGGGATTAAACAGGATTTGCTGGAGTGAATGAGAGCTGCTTCTGCATTATGCTTTATGAAAAAAATATTCTTTGCTGCCAAGACTGTTGCTTGGGGCGAGAAGGGGAGGAGAAAGGGTTCTCCTTCTTATTGAAAGCAAGCAAAATAGAATTAGTTCCTCTTTACTCGACACTCTTGATTTACTTTGAGGGTGTAGTTGAAGGAAAATGTGGCTTTCCCAAGCCCCATTAGACACCGACACTTCTTCTAAAAGCAATACATTTGAAATGAAGATGTAGAGGTTACAAGGCCCCGCGCATCTGTTTTGCTTCCGAGTCAGCTCCTTGGAAGGCTTGCCAGGTTACTGTCAGTAAAATAGAGGAGAAATCCTCGTTGAAGTCATTTTTACTTGGATGCGCGTTGGCACGCTGCACTTTTCCCACATTTGGTGATGGGTATGTTGAATTTTATTGGGTAAGATAAGAGGTTCTCGTTGAAGCACAGCAGGTACTTGCAGAGGGAGACAAAAAGGGTTTGCAAACACAACAAGATATATTTGCTGGGGCTGGCTGGGAATTTTCTGAATAAAACCTCTTTTCATTTGGAATGTCTCAGTTCACTAAAGGTGAATGAAGTCATTCACCGGAAAAATTGGAATTGTTTGTTTGTTTGTTTGTTTTTAATAATCCAAATGTGTATTTCCAGGCTTTGGTTATTGCTTTTTTCCAGTGTAAAATAACTTGGTTTTATTAATTTGTCTTTACCCATAATAATATTATGGTTAAAAAAGCCAAACAAAAGAGAGGAATGGAGTGAACAGCTGATTCAAATTAAATTGAACTAAAATATTTTAATTGAACCAATCCAAGGAAGTTAAAAATCTCCCTCAGAATTTTGAGTTTTCAAAACTGATTCGAGTTTGAAGCTTTATGCTGATCTGAACAGGGGGACAATACCGATATCCCCCATCAGCTTTCGTGGCATAGGAAAATCAGTTCCTGACCCTCGTTATGGTCACCTCAGCACTGTTTGGCAACTAGCGGGAGGGATTTGTGAATTATTTTCTTTGAAAGTGTGAAATGCCCTTAAATCTTGTTTTTTCTGATGGCTGCATGTTGGTGGGGGGAGGAAGGAGTGATTTGTCTTTGCAATGGCAGCAAAAAAGTTCGCGTGTCTTAGCATTTTTGACGGAAGTGCCCTAGATTTGTTGGCCTGACTGATTCGGAAGCTGAGCAAAAGTCCTGTCCGTTCACTTTAGACAAGGTATGAATCTCAAGAAGAATTGCGATAAACGAATAGGCCAGAGGAATTCAGTTTATTTGGGAAGACTTTTTCTCCCAGTACTCTATTTCCCTTTGCATATTCACAATGATTTCCTCTAGAATCTGAACTCAGGCAACATCTGAACAGAACTCTGTTCAAGGCTCAAAATATTACCTCCGTCACTGGTACATCTGTCCAAAGATTGCATGTGCTCGTCTTGTCAGATCAAATGTTACATACTTTTTGCCCTTGAATCAATAAATGTCAGGCGTCCAAACCCCATGCCCATCTCTAGGGAAAGACAGCAGCGTTTAGAAATCATGGAGAAAAAAATTAAAATGGTAGGATAAATGTGTTTCAGCTCAGGTTTGCAAGGGGCTACGGAGTGAGTATTTTCCCCTAAATGATGAGAAATAAAACTGTTCTATCCTTACAATATAGAGAGCAGGTTTTGGTGGAAATTAAGTAGATTACTCCTCATGACTTTATTGAAATTCTACTAAGATGTCTAAAAATGCAGAAGCCTGTTGCTCTGCAAGGGAATTCAGTGTGTTTCATCTTTGGGAATTGATAGCGATACATAAATGTCAGCTTTATTTAACGTGTCTCCACTGTCTGGCTATCCAAACAGTATTAATTAACTCCCAAAGTCCTGTTCCAGCATGCATTTGGACTCATTTAAAAACTTGCACTAGAGCAGTTGCTAGACAAATGCAGACTAGAAATATGGTGCACATTTTTTAGGGAGAGTAATTAACCACTGAAATAAATTACCCAGCGGCAAGGTGGATGCTCCATCATTTGAAGTCCTTAGCTCCAGGCTAAATGTCTTTGTGAAAGATATGTCATAGCTCCAACAGAAGTTATAAGCTTGAGGATGTGCTGCCTGTAGGACACGCGTATGTATTTACAGCTTCATTGAGCAGGGTCTGTAGGACCATTATTCATGTTCTGCGCACTCGTTACAGACATTACTGGTGGGACACAGCTCTCCTGCTAGCTGGGAGCAGGACCCAACACTTGGCCGCTTCTCAGGAAGATTCTTAGTACCGGCTACCCACCGTGAAATCAGCTGGCCAAAGCATGAGCTTGCTTCGTTCGCTGTATTTCTCACCAGAGCTGAGCAGAACACTAAAGTCTGTTAAATGTCGCCAAAATGGAAAGCATTTCAGAAATACTTAAGCAGATTTTTTTTTTTATCCTATTCCGTGAGCTCTTATTTTGACTGAAGGAAAACTGGCAAACTTCAATGGAGGCTAGCCCGAAAAAGTTGTGAATCTAAAAATAACAAACTTCGTTGGATTTCATCTTCAGGAAGTAATGGGATTGCACATTAAAATGTGCATCTGGGGATGGATGAGAAACTCTTTTTCATGTGGTAGCTGTTTGCTGATGCCCTCTTTCTATCCACCTGGGTGAAACCTGTTTCTGTCTGCCTTTGGACCTGTTGGAGCGGGTCCAGAGGAGGCCACAAAGATCATCAGAGGGATGGAGCACCTCGGTGATGAGGAAAGGCTGAGGGATGTGAGGTTGTTCGGTCTGGAGGATGTTCCAGGGAGACCTTATAGTGGACTTCTAGTATCTACAGGAAAGCTGGGGAGGGACTTTTTACAAGAGTGTGTAGTGATAGGATGGGTGGTAATGGCTTCAAACTGGAAGAGGGGAGATTTAGATTAGATATGAGGAATAAATTCTTTACTCTGAGAGGGTGGTGAGACACTGGAACAGGTTGCCCAGGGAAGTTATGGACGTCTCATCCCTGGAGGTGTTGAAGGCCGGGTTGGACGGGTCTTGGAGCAACCTGGGCTGGTGAGAGGTGTCCCTGCCCAGGGCAGGGGGGTGAAACGAAATGATCTTCAAGGTCTCTTCCAACCTAAGCCATTCTATGATTCTATGAAAAGGCTGTATCCGCACGGGCCTGCGAACCAAAGGGAAGGGAATAGGTAAAATACAGCAGCCAGATTAGCAATAAAGGGATGTACGCGGTGCAGCCTCCAGGTGCTCAGCCTTGCATGGGGACTCCAGAAACATCCCGAAACCAAACGCTTAGCACCTGCCAGGGGGCAGCTCCCTGTGATCCCCAGTGCAGGTCGGTGTCAGCTAAGCTTGTCTCAGCCGAGCTGAAAGCTGGCGGATAATGTGATTAAACAATAAGCATTTTGTGACAGTAATGAATCCTGGCATCTGTCTTTCCGCTGTGATTAAATCGGTCTGGAGACAAGTTCTTCATTTCTGACACCAGGTCACTGCACAAGTATGTAGTTTGTTTGTTGTTTCTTTTTTTATTTCTTTCTTTTATTAGGTACTTAGTTAAGCAAGGTGCCACAAGCAGTAACGAGGTCACTCAGGATTAATTTCTAGCCTGGTAGATGGCGGGGAGCGGGGAGCATTTTCGCTTGCTCAGCTGTGGATGCTGACGAGTCTCTGCCTGGCAAAATGGTGCCTGGCTTCTTCCTCCAGAGAGGGCCCTCAACCTGCGCGCACGCACACAAAGAAACAGGGTGTTCCCGTTTGCTCAATGTTCTTCGACTCCACTCATTAGTAACCTTGTGCAAAGCCCGGTGTGACTAGCTGAACAGGATTATGCCATAAGGTATGCAGAAAGCTGTTCAAGGGCCATATAATTATTGTCATTGATGAAAAGTCCCTTTCACGGCAGTTCTGACGCTTGCAGGTTAAAGAAGGCTTTGCAAATACACTATCAGCCATTCACAATTAACTTGGTTATTGATGGCACTCCATAAATGTTTAAAAACACTGAAGGAGAAGTAATAAATGGTTGATTTGTTTCCTTGACTGCAGCTGCTGCAGGCTTGCGCTGTTTGTGTATAATTCTTTATTCCACTTAACACCGACGGATATATCTTCTCTTACCTCCCCTCCCCGCTTTTAAACTAGGCTAATGAGATAGCTTCTGTACTTACTGCAGGGTAAAGAAAACTGCCTGCAGTTCAGCCCTGATTAAAAAAAAATCCAGCAGGCCAGTGCCCACCTTCACCTGTTTGCTTCTCGGGGGTTTAAGGCATTGCTCAAGTCCCACCTGTGGAAATGCGGACGTGTTTCCCACCTTCCAGCGTGTCCCTTTTACAAACCGCGCTTTAGCCCAGAAGTTTTTACCGTCTCCTGCAACCTGTTTCCAGGTTCTTCCCTGGCCACTGTGCTTAGGGGGAGGATCTGGGGCGATAAACAGAAACTCCTCGCGCTGCCATCCACGGAGTGCCTGGCGTGTGTTCCCATTAACTCCTGCACACGTGTGTACTCATCCCTTCTCTGGATACCTTGTAAATCCCGAATCACCTGGTCTTTTCTGCCCGTCTAATCTAGGGCTTCCTTTCATTCGTGATTAAGATCCGCAAATACAATTTGCGCTCAGGTGCAAGTCTCAGGAGTTTAAATGTTAATGCGTGAATCTTTGTCTTAAACTAGTCCCTTCTCTCTCTTTGGTAGCCACTGTAGTGATTCACAGGGCATAGACTGCAAGTTTGGGTATGGGTTTGAAAAGAGAAAAAAGTAACTGTGTGATCAAGAAGAAATTATAACTTTGGTGCTGTGGAATCAGCAGGCAACACTGCTGCATAGCTTAAAAATAGATGTCCTTGCTCCCTGTCCTTTTTCACTTGCAGCAATAGTTTTTAGACTCTTCTAATCACTCAGTTTACTTTCCTGTGGGCTGGCAGGGGCATCAGCTCCGGCAAAAAATAGTCTAGTCAGTGGAATATATCTCCTCTGAAGGACAAGATTGTTCTTCTTCTTGCTTCAAAAAAAAAAAAAAAAAAGAAACTCTCTGGAAAAGGGAAATGTTTGCTGGAATTCTCTTCAGAGCGGCCGTATGCTTGATTGTGTTTGCATTGGTGTGTGGTGCTCTTTCCCCTCCCTCCAGCCCCCGGGGCACTGAAGGCCCCACACGCTAATGGTTCCCCACCTTATTGTTAGAAAGGAGAGATCAGTCGTCGCCATAAGCCCTCTGCTCGCAGCTTCCATGCCCAGCCCCTCATAACGCTGAGCTCCTCTTCACTCTTCATCCAGTCTCAGGCAAACCATGGCCCCTTGTGCCCTCGGCGCTGGGTGGGTAGCGGGGAAGGTCTGGTGTGAGATACCTGCCGTGGCTCCAGCTCCCGGCTGCCCCCACTTTTCCCAGGCTGCTCCTTCCTGGGAAGGTCTCAGCTATTTGTGGAGTAAATCACTATCCGTGATGAAGAAACCTGCAGTCAATCCTGTTTTACCTAAACAGCACGGGCACGATGCGGGACAGGGATAGTCCTGATGGCAGCAGAAAGGTCTCCTGCGAAAGCGGTGGCATTCACATCACTCACTTCAGCGGCGACCGCCCCGGCGCTTGGCGCTAAATACAGCCAGATTGCAGCTGATGCACTGGGAAATTTGGAAAGGAAAATTGCCGGCGGGACCCACAGGATGGGAAATTCTGTCTTGGAAGATGGTGGCTCCGGGACAGCTTGGGGACCATCATGAGCAACAGGCACAAAATGAGCTCTCGGCTCTGCAGCAGAAGGGCAAACCTGCGTGTGCGTGAAACGAATCAAGTGGAATTAGGGGAATAACCTCACCTCTGTCCTCAGGACTCCAGTGATGGCTGCTGGAGGACTGCGTCTGCTTCTGACATTGCCTCTTCAGGAGCGACAAGAAGATCTTAGAGAGACCTCAAAGGGAGGCTATGAAAATGATTCAGGGGACGGGAAACGAGTTACATGACCTGAAGCACGGAGAACTCTATTCATTAGCTTATTAAAAGATGGAGAGGAGATTTTATCGTTCGTTTTAAGGACATGTACATGGAAGAGGAGTCTTGAGAGTCAAGGGCCTTTTGACCTTGCAAAATAGAGCCTAACAAGAAGGCTCTAAAATGAGCGTGGAGAAATTCAGCCTTGAAATAAGACAGCCGTTCCCAGCAGCCAGGCTGAGCCCGGCTGGCTGCGGGCTTGCAAGCGGATGGTGGGTAATGAGATGCGGTATCTTAAAAGAAAAGAATTTCCATCCAATTTCTGTGAGAGCCTCTCTTCCTTGTCTGTTAGCGCTGGCGGGAGCCTGGGTTGCCGGCATGCCCGTACTGCCTTCCAAATCTCTGGACCACAGTCCCACAGCACCGTCCCCTTTCTGCTGCCTTAAGGGTTACGCTCGCACGTCCCTCCTCCCCAGGGCAAAGAGCAACGCTGTGCCAGAGTACCGTCACATGCACGAAGGGACCGGGGCATTTGAACTCTGTCTTCCTGGCTTTATTTGATGTTTTCTGAATTTTAATTGAGGTGCAATCCTGGACATTTTAAACAAGTTCAAACCTCTCCCTGTGTGGCGGCAGCAGCCAGGCAAAAGAAACAGGAAACTATGCTCCTCTTTGGAGGCTATATTTTTTTTTCCCCCAACTACTTAAATGGAGGCATGAACAGAGGCACCAGGCATGAATTTAACCCCTCTCCTGGGAGGGGTTCGGTAAATAGCATTAGCAGGTAGGAAATGATAGACGTGACTACTTACCCGCAAAAGCCTCGCTGCAAAGAACTGAAACGTCGTGTATGGACCTTCTGTAGCAGGGACACCGGGAAGAGAGGCAAGGCAGGTCTTTATTTGGTTTCAGTTCTTTGTTCTTTTCCCTTTTTTCTGCCATTTCACTTGCCCAGCAGCTTAGATCTAAACAAAGTATCGATACATCCCATTGCGTTACACTGGGGACACATTTGACCCATTTATTTTTAAGTGCTCACGCTCTCCTTTTCGGTATCTGCTCCAACGTGTGCTATAAAAAAAAGGGCTTCATTAAAGGAAAAGGTATTTGAAAAGGTGCCTATGTGTAAAAGAACGCGTTGGGAGCTAATGGGGGCTTTCAGGGGACTTGACTGCACCAGTGATAATTGAAACAAACAGACCTCAGTGGCCTAAACTCGTTCAGTGGAGCTATATTCCTCTTCCTTTTATATTATACATGCGGTAGTTTAGCACTCCCCAGCTCCCCACTGGCATTAAGAGACACTTACAGCTGTTCTCCTCTCCCTAATAACAGCACTCCGTAGAGTTAATGGTGGGCTCCGAGGGCCTGATGAAGTGCTGCGGGGCTCTGACGACGCCAGCCAGAGGACGTGCCATATGCCTGGGGAATTTCACCTCTGTTTAGACTCACTTCAGCCGAAACTCCCAAGGTGAAATTCCATTTAGGTCGGTACATTTCTGCACTAACAATTATAGTTACGTGGTGAGCGCTCGCTTTTATTTCTGCTGGGCTGGTGTCTGTTGTATGTAACCAGATCTGCGCTGCCTTCACCCCTGCCGTGGTGACCCCGATTGCAGGAGGAGAAAGGAAATTGAGATTTAAATAGGGAAAACTTTGGTTCAAACAAAAATAAATAAATAAAAGCACAAGAAAAGCCAAAGACGTTTTGCGCTGATTTTCTCTGCTGCTGTGCTTACAGAACAAGGAGAAGAGTAAAGTAGTAGACCTTTCTGTCTGATATGCTCATATCAGTCTAAGATAACCTATGGAGGAGCGTGGATTTGTTCTAATTTTATAGACGAGCAGAAAAATTATATAGAGTATATTAGATATATAGATATTACATAGAAAGCAGAATTTCCATTGGTCATAATCGTTACCAAGCATAAGCAACAATGCCCCAGTGAATCAGAAAATATCTATGGGAGGTGGGAAGATGGTGAATTCCGTAATAACTTGTCTGCCTCTCTCTACAGAGCCCTGACCGGGTGGTCCCGGCGCAGCGCTGTCTGCGAGCCGGCTGCTGACCCTACGCACGGTGCCTCTGGGCTGGCCCCTGGGGGACGGTCCCTGGTCCTGCTGCGTACCCGGGGGACGGGTCCCCCCTTCCACCCAGGCCCCATCAACACCCATTTATCCCGGCAGCCAGTGAACATCAGGATCTGTGGATTTTGTTGCTGCCCTCTGTGGGGTTGCACGGGGAGAGCTCCCCCGCACAGGTGCTGCCCGGGATGCGCTACCGAAATACTCTGCACTACCCCAGCTGCTCGCTACAGGTAGGTTACGTTTTCGCGCTTTCCTTCACAACCACAGAACTACAAACTTCATATATTCATTTGCTTGGCGTCGTCTTTTGTTATGCTGCTAATTGTTATGTGTTTTTCAGAACTGTGAAGCTCAGGTCTGGATACAATTATACAAATCCCACTTATCCATACTTACCCGTATCCTTAATGAAGCCCTGGGTATTGTAAGATTTTCTAACCCCTAACTACCTATCAGTGCAGAAAAACAGAATTTAGAAGCTTTTTGTTCTTAAAATCCCCAAATCTGTGTGTTTATTTATAGATGTTTCTCTTGTGCACTCTTGGCAGATTGCATTGGAGAAACCACTTGCTTAATCTTGGGCGAAGGGAAATCTCCCCATCTGTGCTCTGTTGGCCCGTGTTGGAGCCCAGTCCTGCTTGCACCAGACCTTGTCCTCCACTTGCTCCGTTTGATGTCCCAGGGGAGCCCAGGATGTCGGAGCTGCAGCTCATGCAGCGGGAGGAGGAGGCGGGGGGGGGGGGGGTGTACGTACATACGGAGCCCACCTCAGCCTGTCCCTACGGCTCTCCTGGGCACTGCACAGAGCTGGCAGGTTGATCGTCGTGTTGTGATGGGTGATGGTAGCCCCAGATGGCCCCGGCGTGTTGGCTGAGGTAGTGCTTAGAGCAGCTCCGCAGAGTCAGGAGGGAGGTGGCTTTGCAGATGTCCACCAGCAAAGACACACATCGGGCTTTAGACCCTCGAGGGGCTTCACCAGCAGGATTTGGGAGCCTCTGGGACTGGGTATTGTATAGGAATACTGGGTCTCTTGGTGTCACCTACATCTACCTGGGTCCAACATGACATTTACAAACCTGAAACCCTTTGCGTAGGTTTTAGCTCCTTTGGAATCTGCTGCTGCGTGCAGCTGCTGCGAGCACGGAGACGTGTCTCTGACCTTTGGAAGCTGTAACTTCTATCAGTCATGTCTCCTACTAATTGCTGCTGCGTTTCGCGCCCCTGGGTGGAAAGAAGTGTGTTACAAAACGGCCCTTGCAAAATCTAAATTATTTTTAATGACAGTCAAGGTGGGCTTAGTGTGGAACACAGGGAAATAAGTTTCCGGCTGGCTTTTGTAACTGCATCTGTAAAATGCAGGAGTGTGTCTTGGCTGTGCAAAAGCTGCGTGTGCCCGTGTCATGGGGTGTACTGAAGTGCTGGTTTGTAAGTTCGGGAGCTCACACGCGCGCTCCTGTTATCCGTGCTTCAGCAAGGATTGTCCTTTCATAGAGTAGACAGGCTTGCAGTTTTTGCAAATGCAATTAGGGAAGTCTGCTAAAAACCCAGTGTAAGATTTGGTTATTTCCTTTCCTTTTTTTTTTTTTTAATTTTTTCTTTTTGCATTTGGTAGATGGGTATCAATATTTTTCTGCTGAGATGCTGCAGCCACATAATGCGCTTTTCTGCAGGTTCAAGATAAGTCTAGCTTCACGCCACAGGTGTACCTTCTTTTGGAAATAACGTCTTTGCCCTGCAGCAAGGTTCGTGAGGAAAGGTGCCTGTACTAACTTAAAGCAGCTGCTAAAGCCCTGGCTTCTAGTTCATTCCTATTAAGCAAAGCTCTTAAGCATGTTGCTTTACTGAAAGCCCGAGATCTGCGTCAGTCTTTGCTGAATAGGGATTGATTTAAAATTGTGCCTAACCACCTTGTGGAACGGAGGCACATATAAAGAAACGTGCAGCTGGAGTTTCTCCTCATTCGCACTGACGTGAATCAGGCATAAATTCACTGAAACCAGTGCTACATGTGGGAGAAGAGTCGGGTCCCGGGCATATTAGAAAATAGCTGTGAATATTTCAGTTGTCTTACAGAACTAATCCGTGTTTTTAGGAAACTAAAACTGTCAGCCATAGCTCTGTTTTAAAAATCAACCCCGCAGCTGCCAGCAACGTGGCCTGTTAGCGGTTCCATTAGCCCATATCTCCTTCCAAAAAGACGTATTTGAACGTTCATGCAATCGAGCTAGCGCGTTGGCTGAGCATCCTTCAGAGCTTTCTAATATACAATAATATGGCTATCACTGTGCCTAATGTTTCATAAAAATGCCATATATAATGTTACCTTCTTGGCTTCCTATCTTCTTTGATGAAAGGGTGCAGAAGTTTCATTTCCAAACGGTTACTCCACCAATCATAAAAAAGAAAAAAGAAAAAAAAAAAAAAAAAGAGCTAGGATGCTATTGTAAAATGCTCTGTAATTGTGATGGTGGGGGGGGAAGAGGGCTTCCTATTCCCTATAGTACTCAAAAGCAGGAACAGAATGCATGTATTATCAGCTATAGTAATCATCACATCTCATTTCTGCAATTATATATTATGTTTGTGTTTACGTTCAGCGTTTCTTACATCTCCCACGTATAAACATACGAGAGATGTTGGTATTTGGAATATCACAATAGACACACCAAGCCCTTGACTTTGGTGACATTCCTCCCAAGTATTAATTTATGTTACAGAAATATACGGGTATGTAGAAATTGATACAAACAGCTTCCTGAGTAACGCACAGATGTGGTGTTTGTGCCTCCTGTTACCTAGCTGCCCAGTGACGTCCTGTGTATTCAAAAAGAATTTCTCATGAGCAATTACCTCTCTGTGCTGTGCTTCCTGCAGTTCTCAGGAACAAGCTGAGCTCTGCCTTCTGAAAAATAGGCTTGTGGGAGATGCATTTATTTCCCCCCAATCATTTCTGATCCCTGCTTCCCTTTTTATAGGCTTGGAAAGGCTACAGAGTCATTTGTACTTTAACTTTTCCTAGTCGAATATTTTAGGTACCTGACTTTGCCCATCTCTAATAAGTGGGCAGACATCTGAAAAGCTGCTCACCATTTCTGTGGGTTCATTGACATTTTGAAAATGTGCTTCTTTTTATCATCTCCAAAATGTCTTCCCCTACAAACATCATACTTAGAATGATTTATTAGCCTTTCTGGAGATTTCTGCCTTTTAATACCTGCTGGGGAATTTTCCGGGAGATTGCAAGGGTGTAAAAAATTTGCTCTGGGATACGTACATATAGATGTGTAAATATACGTAGGTATATGTACATATGTATATGCATATATATGTGCGTATATAAGCACACTTAGCTAACAACAAGATGGATTAATCTAGACTTACGAAGGAAAGGAATAAGAAAAGGAGACAGGGCAAGACAAGCAAAAACCTTTTCTTAAGGTCTGCAAAGAAGAACTGATTTGAAAACAGATCTTGTTTGTGTAGTACAGGGGACATCCTTATTTTCCCATCTCCATCAGCACTCGGGTCTGGCTTCTTAGACCCGACTGTGACTAAAGCCCTCGTAGCTTTTGTGCTGAATTTCTTGTCCCAGGCTCTTGCAGGGCTGAATCAAGACAGCACAGCGAGTCCCAGCAGCAGCGTGTGGTCTCCCAACAGGGAGTGCACAACTCTTCTAGGCGTACAGGAGCTCTGACTCTTCATCAGTGGAGTTTTGGTCTGAAGTACTTGCGCTTTCACTCAACAAAGAGGAAATGCAGTTGACCCTTTGAGCTAAGGATACTGCTGGTGAATATTCAGATGCTTATCCGTCAACGTTGGGAATTTAAAAAACAGTGACTCCCATATGTCTGTCCAGATTTCTTCCCTGCTTCCCAGATGGAAATGCAGATGCTGTGCTACGTCTGCAGAGACTGCCCACTAAATCCAAAAAAGACATATTTCGGGTCTGTAGAAACCCAAGTTCCTCCGAAAGTGTTGGTGCGCGTTGTCACAAGGCGGGCATGTGCCTGCCCATTTGTCCAGACCGGTCGAGAGCAATGGCTCTGCCTGGGCTCTTGGCTCTCTGCAAAGCCGGATAAGTGTCTACAAAGAGCAGAAAGGAACTCAACAACATGTGAAAAGTGTAATTTGTGAGCAAAGGACAAAATGCGGCACATGAGGCCAAGAGAAAGCACTTCAGTGAGTTTCTAGTCCAATATTTACCTTTGTCATCAAAGAAAGGGGCAGATTTAATAATTCTCTGTGATAACTTACGCGTGAGGTGGGTGACACGAAGAGGCGGAGTATGACGGTGCAGCTTTTCCCGTTCCGCACCTCTCCTGAACTACAACAGTAATCCTCTGCATCGGCACTCGTTTCCACGAACGCTGCTTGCTTTCTTTAACCTTAATAGGATTTTCAAAGACTTGAAGCTGTCTGGCAGCCTTCTTCTTGAATCCTTTTGGAGATAATCAGGCTGATGTGCTAATCACATTTGTGCTGTATTTAAAAATAGTGGGATAAAGTCTGAAAAGTGCTGAGGAGCACTATTCACCTGCAGCTTGTTTACAAGCAAAGCAGAAAGAAAAGAGGTGGCGGACGGCATAGCAAATGGGGATGTCCAGATGCTTTGCATTTGAATCAGAAAATAAGCCAAACCCCGATTACTCGGTGGATTGAGGTTCTTTTGCTGTGGTCGAGGGTGAGCAAGGGAGCATCGTTGTCTCAGCTCGATCACATCTGAGGATAAACACCCCGGGCTGATCCTTCCTCAGCCCTGTGAGCGGTCTCTGATCTGTGGGATTTACACTATACACCATTAGGTGTGAAACGGAGAGGAAGTTTATTGCGGAAGGCTTGGCATGGGCTTGGGGAGTAAATTGATAAAGACGACATGTACATTGTCAAGTTGGGTGTTCTTAATTTATAGAAGCCCCGAGAGCCATTACTCAGTTCCACCCCGCGCAGTCCTCCCTGCCAAATCCTGCTGTATTTATAGGAATCCAAAGGAAGGCCTGGATGAAGATGAGGCAGCCACTAACGCAGACATGCACACGCTTATACAAAGTGCTCAGGTTTCAAGGTCTGACAGTCTTTCTTTAAAGAGAGCTCTTACACCAAGAAGTAGTCAATGTAGAGACGCACAAAATGAATTCGTTCTCCGGCTTTTTTTTATTCAGAGGGTCTCTTGGGTATAATATAAACCACTCTCTCCGGTCCCATAATTAGGTGCAAAAGTGGAAGGAGGAAGGCAATGCATTTAAAATTTCCTAGAACCATTAGAGCGTATCACATCCTAAAATGATCACCCTGGATCTCAGAGGGCGCCTGCTCACAAGTGGGCTAAACCCGTTACTCTCCCTTCCAGGTGCATTTTAAGCTGCCGGGAGGAGGAATAGGCTGCAGATCCCTTTCTGCTGTCCTGTCTCGGAGCGGGCACGAAGGAGGCAAAGGCTCTCCCTCCCTGCGGTGTGCACTGCGATGTCCCGCAGCCTCCTTCGCCTGCGGCCCGGCTCTCCTCGGCCGCCGTGGTGGCAGTTTCTTGGGGGCGTTGTGTGGCGAGCAGGAGATGAGGGCACTGCACAGAGAAGGGAAGATGTCGGGACAAATCTACAGCATCTCAACTGCCCTGAGCCTCACCGCGGCAGCGGCTCAAGTCAGAGGAGCTTCAGACGCATTAGTTGCCCTTGGTGAGAAGGCACTGTCCATGTTAGTTTTGGATGTCGCTGTTAATGAGTATGATTGTTCTCCGGCTCACACGTCTCTTTCCATTAATCGTGGCGTACCGCTGCCTGACACCCCGAACATGTTCTCTTTCTGCTTTGCATCGGGCAGCCTGCCGCATAAATGGCAATGCAAATGTTTCCTTGATAATTTTGTCACCCCAAATCTGATCAAATTTATTCGGTGTCATGCACACGCACACACACACGCGCGCGCGCGCGCTTAAAGACATTTGCCCTGAGGCATTAAAGCCAAACTCTGCTCTCTTAGTTGAGGAAACCCATCAGGAAGTTGTCCAGAGTGCTTGTGCCTTAAGTGACCTGCTTTCCTCAGTTTTGTGGGCTGGCTGAGCTTTGTGGTACAAAAGGAAGACGTGGTGGTGGTGCTCCTGAAAAAAAAGCACTGTCAAATCCTGCACAGGGAATGGATTTGGGGCCCAGCTTTAGCCATAGCCTTGCATAAATTACCTCATGGCTCCGTGCCTTGATTTGATAAATAAACCTTCCCTATAGGTTTATTTACACAAGGCTTAATTAATCTGTTTGCCACTTACTTTCAGATGGGTTGCGCTCAGTGTCAAGACAACAGTAAGAAGAGTCACTTCTTAGTGAAAGGGTATCAGTAGCTGTTTCTCAAGCTCGAGCTTCCCCATTCCAGCTCTGACGCACGGACTCCCTGAGCAAACATGGCAGGTCTTGGGTGGCATCAATTCATAGGCTGAGCGCCACTGACTCGTTGATGTGACTGCCTTTCTCTAATTCCTTCCCTTTTTGACGGACAGATCCCTCAAAGGCTTTTTTTGAAGCCCAGAGCTGTTCCAGACCTTGAGAGATGAAAGCCAGTCTGAGCAAGGTTTTGAGAAGGAGCTATCAGAGTTTGAGCTCAACTGCCAGCTCCTCCTCCTGACATCAAAGCCCATCTATTCTCATTTGCTGTGGCCTCCATATTTCAAAGGGTGACTAATTCCACTTTCTCTAGCCTCTTGAGACCTGTAGTTTGCTTCTAGTCTTTTTGATGGTTTGATTTCATATGTACTGCTAGAGAAATAGGTGAAAGCCTGTTGTGCCTGGAGACCGCTGGCAATGTCCAGCTTCACTCAGCCGTTGGCCCCCACCTAGAAAGCCGTGAAGTGAAATCAGAAGAAATCAAACATCATGCAGGTAAGCAGAAAAAACAGTTTGGTTTCCTATGATATGGGGAACAAAATCCATCTCTTTTTGATGTGCAGAAACAAAAGAAGGAAAAAAAAGCATTCCCTGCTCGGAACTGATTTTTTTTTTTCTTCTTCTTTTTGACAGCAGATTTAAGTTTGACATTTCTCCGCAATGTGACCCCAAGCTCCAAGGCCCTCTGGAAGCTCAGCAGCTGGGGCTGATACGAACAAGGTTTTAGCTGAGACCTCACCCTATGCTGCTGTATTCAATCTAGTGTGGCAGCAGCGATGCTGGAGATAAGTATCGCCCTCCACGCTACAGCCAGTGCACGAGCAAAACAGGGCATTAACAGCTGCTCAGTGCATTGCATCTACATTTCCAAAGCATTTTACGTAAAAAATTAAACATTAGCAGCTGTTTGTGGGTGAATATGTAGCAATTCCTCATTTGGCATAATAGCCCTGAAGGACTAGTAAAACTTTTATCTGTTCCACGCGGTGACATTACCCGGCTGACACAGATCTGAACAAGGGCAAGGAAGGGAACGTTATAATCGGGGGTTTATTGATTGCCTTAAAAAATTAAATTAAAGGGTTTATGCAGTGGAAATGCGTCCTCCTTGTTAGCCGTTAGATGCGTCAGACTGACACAGGGCTGGGGACTCTTGGTCCTGTGGGAGCCTTGGTGTCACACCAGGGCAGGAGGCAGAAGGAGGAGGTGGCGCTTAGGAGCAAATCCCAGAATTTCAGGAGCTGTGGGGAAGGGCGGGTAGGATAGCTTTGGTGGTCGGACAAGGGTGGCATCACCCCGGGGCCTGGAGGAGCGTGAGGTTGTGCAGCTGCGAGGCCCTGGGGAAGCAGGGTGCACCGTCCCCTTCGCCCGCTCCCGTCGTTAGCCTTCGGCGAGGAGGACTCTGTGGTCTCACCTGGGCAGGGAAGGCAGTTAAGCTGCATATTCCCACCTCAGCCTACCTTGACAGGAGCTGTCTGCAGCAAAACATTTAAAGTAGCTTCACTGGCCTGCAGGTTCCCTAGGGGAGGAAGCTCATTTGTGGCTCTCGGAGCTATTTTGTGGCTGTTGGCTGACCCTGAGCAATATCACTGTCTCGGTGGCATGCTGGTCACGTTTTAAGTTTCCCTTGTGTCCATGGGGCTGAGGAACAGGCAAATCTTTTCAGCCCTTTTGGTCTGCTGCAGCTCCTGAGTCTGTTTTAACCCCGTATGAAACAAGTCTTGCTTTTCTCTCGTTGGTGGATGTGTTGGTCAGCGTTAACGTGTCTGTTCCCTTTTCTTTGTCTTGTTCCGTCTCCTTCATGCCTGTCCATGGGAAATGATGTCCCTTCTTTCCTTTCCTTCCTGCCTTGAGTTCAGAGAATGACGTCCCTCTCTCAGCACAGAAAATAGCCCCTGGCTCCTTGAGAAAGTCCTGGATTAAATAAATCCCTCGCACCGTTGTTAGCAATCTGACCCCGAGGAGATCTCACGGATGCTTCACGCAGCTGCTCCCCAAACGATGAGCAACGGTGTCCTTGGAGGGTGGCTTTCCGTTCTGGAGGTTCAAAGAGGTAGTTTGAGGCAGTGGAGTTCAATGTTTTAGTTCTATTATACCTGAATTCCTCCTCACCCCACAGGATCTTAAGCACTGGCTAACTGGTAATTCTCTGTCAGATCCTAACGTGTCTGCACAGTGACAGACATCCAGCTGATGTAAATCGGTATATGCCACTGAAGTCAAACTCAGGAGCTGGCCACGTGTTGCACAAGTCTGGGTTAGGCCATTTATTTCTATTTAATTATTTTTGGGGGCGAATCGTGCGTAATGCCTTCTAGAGCCCAGAAACCTCCGTTTCCCATTTTACCCGCTTTCCCTCGCCAGGGCTGAGCTTCTGTTACAGCAGGCAGCGAGAGGGCAGGTCCCAGGATGATGCTCGTGACCTCTGTGTCCCAGCAGAGCCGAGGAGTGGGAGCCCGGGGCGCAGCGCACTCGTGCACGCTCAAAGCGGGGATAAAGGGGGGTTTAAAAAATACACTGGTGAAAACAGTAATGCTGCAAAAAAGCCTCAGAGCTGCTTTAGGAGATCGGGACTGGAAAGATAACATGGGGTCCCTCTCCTTTACAAGTTGTCCTTCTTGTTTACCAGATTTTCTGTTCTGTACCGTTTTATATACCAATAGCATCTAAATTTTTGCTGGAGCTGTCAACATGGAATATGCATTCCTGCACTAACTGGGATCCTCTGGATTTTATAAAGTCCTCCGAGCTGCCTCGACAGGCCTCGTAAGTGGGTTTTTACTTCTTGATCCGATAGCTGGCAGGCAGCGGTGGCAGCGGTGTGGGTCCAAGTTTTACCTGGCACTTTCACGGCTGAGCAAGGGAATGAGAATGAAAAGCCTTGTCTGAACCCTCCTGGGCTCCCGTCTGGCAGTCAATGTTTTTGGGGAGCATGGGGTCAGATCAGGTCAGACTCCGACAGCGGTGGCGCAGGGAATTAATGAAAAAATGAGGTTGTAGCAACATCAAAAGATTGCTGCATCAAAGTGTGGTAATTGCCAGAACAGGAGAGATCTGAAATATCTGATAGCTCCTTTATGAGATTACCAGCTATCAGAAGGGGGAAAAAAATCAGAACTGAAAATCTCATGTGCAGAAAATTAGGAGAAGGGACAGAAATGGCAACATGGCATTTTGGGTCCTGTTCTCAAAAGTAGAGCATCAGTGAGACAAAGCCAGTGCTGAAACTGTAATAGAGACATTAGCAATCCTTCCAGACTGGCAGAAGTTCGAGGATTTGTGCATGTCTGATGGAAGGATTGTTCACTTAATATCTATTTTTTTTATGAGGAGATGATCCTGGCATCAAATCCGGTATCATCCTAACCCGTCCGAGTATTTCTGTGGGTACGAGCAGGTGGAGGCTGTTTCACGGCTGGAGGATGACCACACTCCCTGTGCACAGTTGCAGCACAGGAGGCGACACAGACTTCGCTAAGGAATAAATCCTCTGACGGAAGATGGAGACACTTAGTGAAACTAGGCGAAGCGTTCAATCCATTTATCAAAGAACATGCAGTTCTCATTTCAAGGCAGGTGAGGCATTGATGATAACTTCCGAGTGCAGAAACTTAATCTACATCCAGAACATTTTTAATTAACGCTCTGCAGCTACCAAAGGCAAAAAGTCAGCAGATGACTTATGAATTTGGTGGCGGTTCTTGGGTGATACCAGGCTACAGGGCTTTCGTCTGCGGATTTTTTCACTCTTCTTGACCGCTCCATCAAGCTGTTCTGTGCAGAGTGAAGGGATGTGACAGAAGCGGAACTCTTGTCTGCCTGATTTTGCAGGGCACAAATGTATTTCCCTCTCAGGTTAAGGGGGGAAACACACATGGTGAAAATTACAGTTGCTACTTCACTATTGTTTCAGGTGCTCCTGAAATACCAAGCGCTAAACTGTAACTTTTGTGGGTGAGGGGATGGCAGTGAGTACCTAATTGCCGAATTTGCAAAAAAGGCAGAAAAAATAAAGGGGGGGGGGGGGGGCGGCTGTGGAAATATTAAATGATCTCATCCTCCCAAGCCTTAATGGAAATGAATCGAGGCTGCTAGACAGCTCAGGAAGGCAATTACAGGGAAATAATCTGTGGTGTTTAGTGAAGCGGTGATGTGGGGCATGCTGAACATGATGGATCTGGCTGCTATTTCCAGTTAATAGTAATGCACTTTAAGAAAAGGCGGTGCTGCACATGTTCGTGCTTTTGTGTCTGTTTGTGTAGTAGAGGAGCCAGCCAATTTTAGGTTTTTTCCTACACTGGGAACTGCCTTGAACCCAGTGGCTGGAGTGGCTCGTAGCAGTGCAAGTTTCCCCTCAAGGCAAAGCTTCTGCAAAGCAGTATTTGCTTTTGTGAAGATCTTGGCCTTCTTTCCAACAGTCCAGCTGCTGGAAAATTGTGGCTTAGGGAGCTGTTAGGCTCTTTGAGAGTTGGTATGTGCCCTGGTTGATAGCCATCCTTGGCTGAAGTCCCTGATATAGGTCAGAACTAGTTGTTAACAGTAAAAAGTGCGTGTGCCTGGAAATAAATGCACTTATTTATAGAATCAAGCAGGGAAAGACTTTTTCTCCTCTTAAACCTTAGGTCCTCCTTTCTGCCGCAGGGCTCTAGGGAGAGCTGAACAAGCTGTAACAAAAGAGACTCTTAAATCTGTCCCGAACTATTTACTGAGGTTTGAAAAGTTGGTTTACGTTTTCCAGCGCTTGGTCTCACTTGAAAGCAGAAGCACCCGTCACCTGCCAGAAGGGCTGTTTGAGGAGGTCAGAGGGACCATGAGGTCCCACAGCTGTTGGGGTTCAGGCATGGGTGAACCGGGCACGTGGCTCTCCGTGGCACTGTGCTTTACCTCTGCCTACCAACATGGCCAACTCTGAACCTGGCTTTAAATGACCGCAGGGTGCAAGTGAGCCTTGAGGAAGAGGTTATTTGGACGCGATGAGTGTCTGTGCAGTTCCTGTTGGTACAAATAAGCTCTCTCTGCTTTTCTACTTCCTTCCACCATAGGTCCTAAATCCAATCTGATGTGATTTTTAAACACCGTGCCTTGCCGAGCCACCCAGTGCAACCACAAGGCATCACTGACTTATTCTGCGTTTAGTCTGTGGGCTCTGTCAAACTGATTCAGACTCCAAAACCCTCGGTCTGATTTTGAGGCCAAATATTTTAGAACAAGCCCAGAGAAATGTATAATAAAGACAAACACATTTAAATATTTATCTGGAATGAAGGGAATGAAATTCCAAACTCATGAGATTTGCTTGTTGCTGGTGATTTGCTAATAAGTCAGTCGGATGCAGGCTGACAAGGGAATACTTCTCCCAATGTGAAGGGCTTGTGTTTCTACCTCCCACTGATTACTTTATGGAAGAGTCTTCTTCACCTGTAGACACCTGGAAGTCAGGTGAGAAGGAAAAGAACTAATCAACTTATGATGCCATGAGAGCATTTCCAGAAGATGCGTTGCAGAATTCATGTTTTTATTGTCCAGACGTTTATTTACGAGTAACGTTTCGTAAACTCTCCATCTCATTGCAGGTCAGGGACCTGCTTCATTATTTCCCAGAAAAGGAAAATAAAGATGTGTTCTTTCCTGTTTTTCTGTAAAGGTATATGTGAAGTTAGTTAGTGCTGGTGAAATGGTGCAGCTAATCACGCCGAGAGGTCCGAGTCCTTTAGTTACCTACACGTGACGCTGAGAGCTTTTGCTGTCTGCTTTGTCAGTAGGTCCCGATTCCACTTCCACCCTAACGGCAGGTCATCGAGGAGAAGGTCTGTCAGTAGTTCATCCAGTCAGTAGTCCTCACGCTCCCACTAAATGTTCCAAGACCTTGTACAATATCCACGCATACTGGGAATAGGCATCATGTCGGATCTTCGCTGCTCCGTAAACAGCTCTGTTTACAGAGAAACACACAGATTGCTCTAAGCTGGGCTCCTCTAGACTTCGATTCCCTCAAGGATGGTTCAGGGTGTTTGTAAAAGGAGAAAAAATAGCATATGTATTAGGAATACATATGTCATTACTTTTCTTTTTTGACATTTCAGAATGCAACTTTGCAACCTCTTTTGCAACCTCTCTTTGTTTTAAAATAGGAACTCTTAAAAATTAACCTTCATCAGAAATATTTTTTTAAAGTAAAATAACTGGGGAGTAAAATGAAACCAAATTTCTAAAGGAATACTAGATATTGCGTGGTAAAAAAAAAAAATCATTTTTATTTCATCAAACAAAACTCAGTGCAAAGTACACAAGGATTTTACATAACGTTTTTTTTTTTCCTGCCTTTAGAGCAAACTGTGAGGTCCAGTGCCCCCCCAACTCTAACAAGAAATTAGGTTTGACGATGGCATTTAGTTGATACCTTAGCACCTATATTTTTCTTCTGGTTTGCAAGTGTTAAGGTTAAAAGAATTCATCTTTCAGCTGGATATGTTTCTGTGGAGACGTATTTCGCACTCAAAAGAAAGGGAAAAGGCAGTTATGCTAAAGAAGTGGAGTCCTGAGCCACTGGTGGCGGATGTCCCAAGAAGACAGCACAGGACCCAGAGTGGGAGGAGAGACCCTGTCCCTGTACTGGGTGCCGACAGGGAAGAGGCAGTACAGTAAGGAAACATCAGAAAGCAGAAAGGGAGCAGAAAGCAGATGAGGAAGTAAAAAGGAAAGGCGAAGCTGGCAGCACCGTTAGGTATCTTAAGGACAAACTGCCCCGGCTCTGTGTTCAGACCAGTCAGAAAATCAGACGTCCCCAAACGTGTGACTCTCCCCACGGCCACAGGGCACCGTAAGTGACGGGGAAGGAAACCTGCTGGAAGGTAATTCCCAGCCGAATGCCACCAGCTCCGATAAAACCTGATGAGGGATGCTCAAACAAGAGGGATGGGGAAGGGGGGGGCACGATGAAAAAAATGACAGTTGCATCAGCTTGGTTTCCCGTCTCCGTTCCTTTAGATTTGCCTTTTGACTTCCAATCAGTCCCTCGATCCTCAGACTCTGCCATCAACACCTGCATTCCCGGAGCATCTGAGAAACGAACCTCCCGGTGCGAGGCCGGGGACAGGCGCCTTTCCCAGAGCCAGGCACACATCGTACATTGTTTGTAGTCTGCATTTCTGAGCCATTACTCGGTGGTACAAGAGCGTGTGCGTGCGTGTGGAGGGGGGGGGAATAATTGTGCGATTAATGATTGCTATTTTGATTACAGGATGCAATTGTCACTGCGGTTGGAAGCCAATCAACGCGTTGTGAGTGGGAGCCCGCTGGTACTTTCCAATGGTCCTTGATTAAAAAGGAAGCTCTTGGCTATCTTCAAGCAGCGGGAGAGGAAACAGCGCGGATGAAGGTGAGGCAAGTGCCAGACACTCACTCCCGATGGATCACAGCTCATTTTCACCGTAGTTTAGTCACGCAATCTGCTTTTTTCTCAACTCTGGGGCCTTCTTCCCCTTTTGCTCCCAACCAGACAATGTCTAGAGCTTTTTGGTGACAATGAATGCTCAGGTCTTTGCTCTGGCGTATTTTCCTGCAAATGAAATACGCAGTGTGCCTTCACGATCCATCTTCAGTTTATATGTGCTATTGTTTGTCTTTCAATGCACCCTTGTTCAGTGCAGTTGCAGATAACCAACTGTGTAACTGGAATCCAGCTCAGAACCAGCAACACGTTACAGGTCCGCTATTTTAGTACAGCAATAGGGCATTTTAATTAAAGTGGCAGCTGAAGGTGAAAACATATGGTGTTTCTCCCAGATTTTCTGTGGCTTTTCAGATAGTGGAATTTCTACCATCCCAGAGATTTCCTGCCACTGAGTGTGTCAAATCTTTTCCTAAGATGAAAGGAATAAAAAAGGTGGGGGTGGTGGTGTTCTGGTTTGGGGTTTTTTTTGTGTTTTTTTTTTTTTTTTCTAAAAACAAATGAGCAAAAGTGAGCGAACTCATCCAAGCTTCAATATTTTATCTAATTTAAGTCACTTAACCAATAATGCACACAAGTGTGTTATGGGGACAGGAAGTGATGGGGAGAAATTTGCACTCAAACTGTCACAAAGTTTTGGATTAATGTCTCTTAAGTCCTGTGAACTTGAAACGAAGCAGCTAAAATGTCACCTCACCTGTAGATGTTGCGAATGCACAGAATCCTCGATTCAACAAAGCCGTACTTGTTGCTGAAGAGCAGCTGACACCGGACTGTGCTTTGGTAATTGTGCCCAGGAATTTTTGTGTTTTTAATGAGTTTGGTCTGTCTCAAGATATAGGAGATTCATAAAGGAAAAAGAAAGTCGCAGGTTCATCCTTGGGCTTCACACTGCGTGAAACGTCAGCGGATTGATGTTGACAGGTCTCTGCGAATGTTGGGATGTGAGCCTTGCGGTCCACGATGAACACCAGTTAGGCTTATGGGGATGCAGGGATGAAGCTTAAAGCTTTACTTAGCACTCTCCCCTCTAAGTAGATATATGGAGTAGTATTCTTTGTATTGTAGAAATCACTATATTTTTTAACGTACATTTGTAGATCAACACTGATATCTTGTTTCTAAGAGGGGTTGGCTCTCACTCCAACCCACTGTAAAAATTCCAGTTCTCTGGTGGAAAACACATGGCCTCTGGTACCTGGAGTGCTCCTGTCTGGCTGGAGAGTTATCTCATCTTGTGTTCATCCACGGCTAAATGAACGTGGAGGTGCATTTGGAATTCAAAGGTGCATGTTCCTTCCTAAGCAGTGTTAGTCATTAGTATGGAATTGAATCTGCTGCATGGAAGGGGCCATACCACCACAGAGCCTTGTGCCGTGATGCGTTTGTTACGTGATATTAAGCACTGGTAAAAAATACAGGAGAGAAACAAACTGAAATGGCCATTCAGGCAAACTGCAAGCATGTGCAGCCCATGCTTTCAGAAAGGTTCCCATAGCAGCAAAGGGGACTAAAAACTCTATTATACTCTTTTCCCCTTAGAAAACCTGCTAATGCATCCATCTTTTTAGTATGTTAAATACGGGATAAGACTAAAAGGTAAAATTCAGATACAATTGTCATAGCACAAATGATAAAAAAACAACAACTTACAAGCTCTCTTGATATCAGAAATAATTACATGTCTCCAGTACCAGGTCTCAGGCTGTTTTCTATACCCTTTCATTACCCAACCGATGTGGCGAGGCAACCCACGCTCTCCTAAATAACTCTGAAAAAAAGGCAGCCTCTTGCGGGACGGAGCTGATAGCTAGCACACAAAAAGCGGGTATCTTTGTTCATTAATAATGCACAAATGACAACTATCAGGGGAGTGGTTTTCAGCAGATATCAGAAATATATGGAAGCTTTGAAGAAAGGGTGCGAGTTTGATCAGTTTAGCGGAGCTGAGGGGGCGATGGGGAGGAGGGTGTCCCATGGCCGTGGGCAGATTGAGCCCCAGAACTAACCCAAGCTGAGAGAGCAGCAAACGGTTCTTGTCTTTGGTATCTGGGCAGCTGATTTGGATCTGCAATTAATGGCTAAGAAAGAGAGCGTAGCACTGCTTCCCTGCCCGTTATCTGCCGTGGATAATCTTTTCTGGGAACTAAAATAAAGCTAAACACAAAATGCTGCAGAAAAGGGCCCCTTTGACTTCAGTGGTCTTTGAAGAAAGGCAAGAGCAGGGTGTTTTCTGGACGCCCTTCACGGCCAAGCACCTTCCAAAATCCTCATACAGTATCAGGAAAGGAAGAGCTGGAACTGAGAGAGGGCAGATTTGAGGTCACGGTCACTGTGCAGCATCTCTCTTTTTCATCTTGTTTTTCGGCCCCCGTGTCTCTCTATTGATACCCACCCCCAGTTTCCCACACTAAGTTTGTCTCTACCACAGTCTTGTCCTTTCAGCTAAGAACAACCAGTTAGTTTGTACCTACGGCTCTATTAAGATGAGGGAAACTTGTTTTTAGAGATAGATAGGCAATCTTTTATTAAACTGGACCATTTTTTTATGTGGTGTTATGTCATATCGCTGCAAACAGACAATGCAATTCCGGTCTAAAGCAAGGTATAGTGAAGGTATAATGAAGGCATAATGAGTGTAGTATGAGGTATAAATGGCTATAAAATCCAGCATTGTTGTAGGCTTCCTGCCCCTATCCAGAGCTCTGCTCACGGCAGTCTGTCTGCCAGGCGCGTTCAGGTGGTGGTTGTGCTGTGGAATTACTCACGCGAAAATGGAAGAACCGCTGTACAGGTCTGGATCAAAGCCCCATGTAACTCCCTGTCTTGTTCCTGACCGTAGCTGATGGCAGGTTAGCTAGGATGGTGTCTACGAGAAAAAAGGTAATTTTAAATTGATGATTTTCCCAGCTTCTGGTGTTCAGTGTTTTCTGAGCCTGATAATGTGCAACACGTGTAATTACTATGTGCAACAACTTATCTCAATTAATCTTTTCCCAATCTGTTCATGATTTCAGCCACTGAAACACCCTGTGACAATGAGCTCCTGCAAGTAATTCTTTATTTTGTGCTAAAAAATTATATTTTTATTTGGTTTTACCCTGTTGCCAGCACTTTTCTTTAGGCACTTCCCTGTTTTCATCTTGTAAGAAACTGAACAATCGCTCCATGTTCATCTTCTCCACACAATTGATAATTTCATAGGTTTATCTCACCTTTTACCCTTCTTCATCCACCATCACTGAATAATCACCATTTATTTAACCTAGTCCAGACTCTTGTAATCTATCCAGTCATAAATTCCCTCCCACTGAATTTCTTCTCCCATTTTTATCCTGCAGCCTCATGCGAGCCTTTTACAGTTCTTTGACATAAACTTCAAATTCAGTTATTGCAAATAATTTTCTATCCTCAGCGATTTGCCGTATCAGTGTTCATCCCAATTTTGAGGTTACGTAGAATTGTTGAACAAAATAAGTTGCAGCAGACATCCTTTTAAGACCTTGCTGGAAACCGGTGAAAACCATCCTTACCTATTGTTTCTTACTTTACAACCTATCGTTAATCCACAAAATGAGCAGTTATCTTATCCGATGGTGGTCTCTCTTCTTTAAGACCCCTAGTGAGGAAATTTAATGGAAGCTTTTTGGAAATCCAGCTATGCTATGTTGACCAATCCTTTTTATTTACAAGCTCATAAATGCCCTCAAAGAACTCCAGGAGATTTCTGATCACAATTTAACTCAACAAAAGCAATGTTGACTCATCCTATTTATTCTCATACCTACTTATTCTTTTCTCTACTATACTTCTACAAATTGTCCAGTACAGACAATTATTTCCCTAATAAAAGAGAAAGAATGAAAGAGATTAGTCACTGTCCTTTAAATTTAAAGATGAGGGATTTCTTCAGGAGAGCACATCTTGATTTAACGCACATTGTTTTTTTCTCTGCCGTTCCTGACTTTCAAGGAGTGGGAAGGAGAAGGAGCAGCCAGAACTCCCTGACAGAAATACAGACAGTGATATAGTTACTTACACTGGCATCGTGGAGGTAGAGGTAGGGGAAGAGGGATCCAGAAGGGGAGGACCATATTTTACAGTCAACTGAATAGGATCTTTATGGCATGGGCTGAAGTCCTTCAGAAGATTTTCTGTATGGTGCTCTGGCGGAGATGATGGTAATAAAGTCGAAGTTCCTCTGATGTGAAAGTGCTTGTTTAACTTTTAATTTTTCTTTAACATTTAACTTTTCTGTTACAGTGTATTTATTTCCTGGGTTTAGTTTGCCACCTGCAGACAAAGTGTAAATGAGGGAGCTGTAGCACTTAGCCATATGTGAGGGATATTTATAGGTGACACATGTTTTGCAAGGAGAGCGGTTATTGAACTTGAAATTTATTTTTAACTTTTTACCCAGAAATCAAACCTAACAATGAATGCTGAGGGCCTGAAGTTCCTTAACTGTTGTGGAGTAAATCTGTAACGCTCTAACAGGACAGAAGGAAGCTTGTGTTGGTTGGAAAATTTAAGTTGATGGTTCTGTATGGCTGTAGCAGTAAATATTCCTGTGTAGAGAGTGTCAGAGTGTTTACTCCTATTACGGGAGAGAAAGCACACAAGCAACAACTCTCTGACAGCCCATATAGACTTTCACCCCAAAGCAGTATCCACCACAACACTGGCGTTACGAGATTAATAATAAATCACAAGCTCAGACTGGTCATCTGGAGCAGATTCCTTTTAAGCTACAGCCTGCCCGGCTCCTATTAAAGTCAGCGACCATTCCGTGCTCTGTCTTTTTGTCATTGGTGCAGAAAATGGACTTTCTCAGCCTTCAGACACAACCTGGTAGTTGTATTTTCAGAACTGTGTTTTACTCGACCTGGCTGGCTGATATACTGTCCTTAAAAACGAGGGCTGTGCAGCGCTGGCAGTAGGTGCTGTTTACGGCACCTCCCGCAACAGATCCTTCTAGCAAAAAAGTTCATGTATTGAGTCTTCTGAGCTCCCAAGAATAAATGCTGAAATCGGTGGTCAAAGTTCAAGAACAGAAAAACAAAGAAAAATTGGTTGCTACACAGTTCTGAAATGTGCTGCAGGGGCTTGCAAGTGCAAAAGCATCGTCAGGTGTCAGAGCTTTAACTCTCTGCTAGCAGCAGTTTTGCCATGTTCGTGGATGTTTTCCTGCCCCATGAAATCACCAGGATGCCAAAAGCCAATTTACAAGTCCAGAAGTGGAAAAATCTCAAGAGGCAGTTTTGATTATTTATGATATCAGAGGATTTATGTGGATGTAAACCATCGTTTTGATTTTTAGGTTCAAACATGATGAGAGCAAACACTGTGTGAAAAGAACAAATTTGACTCGTTTCACACCAAAACATTGCACAATAGCAGTTCCCACGTGCTTCAAGAGCGCCTTGTAGCAAGGAGCTCCACAGAGAGATTATGCATGAGTGAATGTTCAAAATCTGAGGGGGTCATCCAGACTGAATGACCGAAAGTTTTCCTTTCTCCTTAGGAGCAAGTACTTACATTGGGAAGACAAGGAAGATTATATCGATAGCAAAGTCAACCAACCTGCAGCACCCAAATACTCAATTTGTAGGGAGGTATTCATATTTTTAACTCTAATATTAATGTTTTATGACAATTAAACCCAAGGAAGTAGTTACACTTGGAGCGCAACTGTGAAATTGTGGCGTGACGGAAGGTACCCGGAGTTTTTCATTCAGCAGAGGCAATATTTCTCCCTGTCATATATGAACATGTTTTGCCTGCAGAAAGAGTGAATTTGGACACCATTGTGATGGGAGAGCTTGTAAAAGAATAGAGGAAAAAAAAAAAAAAAGAAACATACTTGTTTATAGTTGGTGTCAGGAAAAGAAATAACCTCTGTGACCATGTCTGGGTCTCCAGGGCTATGAAGGTGGCACTTTCCACCTGCACAAAATTTACTGGAAACATAAAATCCAAAAAGGAGAAATGTATCATTTGTGCTGATAGTCTGCTATAGAGATTCTGCTAGAGAATATTACCTCCCGTGACTCTCTTCCTCTTAATGCAGCATCGCCTCTAGTATTTCCATCCAGAAAGTCTGGTTAATTAATCAGCATCCGTCGTCACGCTGCTGGATTATCCTCTTGTCTTCTCATTTGGCCACAAGGAATTGGTTTCTTTTCCAGGGTGGAATGAATCGAGATTTAGGCAGACGTGAAGAGCGGGCAGACATTACGATAAGTGAACAACATCCACTGTCTAACATCTTCTTGGACAAGGCAATTTTTCTGAGCAATGGGTGGAAGAATGCAGAGGGTGACACTTGGCCAGGACTGCCAGATTCATTTCATCTCCTGTATAGAAGTACATGAGTTTTAGCTAGATTCTGAGAGGACTGTTAAAATATCCAAAGTTGTAATAATTAATCATGAGGGAAGCTTCTGAATGTATTAAGAGTTTCATGGCTCTCCTTTAGACTCATTTCCTATGACACTAGGGATTTGTTAAATTATTTTCCTGGGTGGCAGGTTTTTTGTATTTTCCTATGAAGTTTCTTGTTTGATCATTTTCTGAGATAAGTCACTAGGTGAAACGGTCACCGGTTCTTATCCACGCTGGCAATTGTAATGCTACTCTGAAAGATTTTTGAATAGCAGCGTGAGAGAAAATGGTTGTAACGCTGACCCACAGCTGTCCTGTCCCAACCTGACTTCGCAGTGCCGTTGAAAGGAGCTGAGCACAAATGAGCTACGCTGCCCTGCCCTGCGCCCCCCAGCAAAGAGCTGAAATCCAGCTCTGCTTTCAAATTCTTTTCGCTCCGAGTTGGAAGACAAAAAGAAACCCAGGGCTGAAAGAGAAAAGTAGAAGGTTACCAGAAAAGAAATCTTACATTAATACAGAAAAGAGAAAAAAAAAAAATAATCTCTGTTCTGGAGAATACATGTGTTGCTGTATTGATCTCGTTCTGCACTACACTTGCAGGCTCCGGCAGAGATACGAGCGGTAGGAAAACTCCCTCTCCCACGTAGTCCTGTCGCAAGTGCAGCACTGCTTGCTTCCTTCCCTACGTCCTGTTCATTCACTGCTTGGTGGTTCATCGTCCCATTCCCAAACCTCTACACAGAGAACCATCTAGATCATTTCAGAACGCTTAAGGGATGGAGATTTACCTAAAAAACCACATGTATTAACTTTGGCCCCTTTGCCTGCACTGTGCCACCTCCTTTCAGTTGGGACTACGGCTGAAAGCCTTGTACCCCTCTAGCTTTTAGAGAGCCACCATTGTTGGAGGAATGAACCCTTCCCAAAGGAAAATCGGTCTCTGTTCTTCCAAAAATGGAATTCCATACTCATCTCCTCCACACACAAAGTAATCTTGTCCAAAAAAAAAAAAAATCCCCAAATATGTATGTTTCCCTCTTCTATGCAAAAGCAAAACATTTCTGAGTGGAGGAGATGTTGGTGTTGCAGTGGTCTGGTCAGGAAAATATAACTGATCAATTGACACCAGCTCTTGAACAGAGTGGGTTTTCAGCACCAAGCAGTTTCAGTCTTTCTTTCTAGAAGCTTTGTCCAAATGCCAGGATTTGGTTCTTGGGGAGCAACTTGGCCCTCTGTCTGTGCTGTGGTTTGAGAGTGCCGCAGGGAGCGAGGGGGCTTTTCCCGCCCGGGGCTGTGCCGTAGGAGTGACGCTGGGGCAGCCCCACCGCAAACGCTGCGCAGCTGCCGTGGCAGAGGAGACCCGGAATCCGGTGGAGATGGCAGACAGCCACACTCAGAGGTATTTGAGGGGATTTTTATTGCTTTGCAAACAGCAAAGTTATATTTTTGCTATGTAGAGGCTGCTATGGTCGGACTTAAGGATTGTTGAGGCCCTGGCACTCTCTTGAAGGGAGATGTACATGTAGGTATGAATTTAAGTAAAACCTTATTCCCATTTTCACAATGTGTTGTAGAAAAAATAATAATATGGTTGGGACTATTTTTTAATTAAATGACTGGACACCACTATCTGTCGTCATCCCCCCGCTAGCCAAAGACTCAAACGCAAATTGACTGTAAGGGCAATAGATTGATTTTTTTTTTCCCTTTCCCTCAGTACAACATTTTCTATTTATTTCTTTCTCCAGTAGTTGTAGTTTGCATCAGATATGTCTTTATCACCTATTCCTAATAAGTTTGTCTGAAAATACCAATAGTTTTAGCATTAGCCCTTGAGAAGGATGGTTTTGTGATGAAGGCAAGATTCAGGCACCCGGACGGAATTGGGTTCCCAGTGGTGATGCGGATTTCCCCTGGGGCTGTGGGACAGGGCCGTGTGTGCAGCTGTGCAACGTGCAGAGATTCCCGAGCTGGGGGAAGGAGCCGCCAGCGCATCTACCGGTGTGACAGAGCTGGGTCACGCAACGGTCTCCTGCAGCACTTGGCTCTTGAGTACTTGATGTGCCTTTAATCTCTCTGCACCTCCGTTTAACCTCTGTAAAATCCAAACAAGAATTCACTTCTCCTCCTCTTCTCGGTTTGCCGTGTATCTGCGGACGGCGAATCTGCAGTAAACAGACATCCTCGTACTGGGATAGATCTGCGTATGTGCGTGCAAGTGTGTGTGTTTAACAGATTAAGTTAAAAACAATCTTTGTCGCTTCATTTAACTAAAGCATTTTTCCAGACAAGTTCCTCTGCTTGAATGTTCCTTCTAATTATCATTTTCCCTTTACAATATGTTGTGTCATGCTGCTTAGGAGAAAGCTCATAGCGAGAGAGAGCACTGGGGTTGCGAAGGAAATATGTCCTGGCTATTAGAAAGTTCAATGAAGCGCTGACTTTTATATCATCATGTAGGGATGGGTGAAACAGTCCAGAAAAAAATACCCCCAGCTGAGCAGCAATGTGGGGCTTAAAAAAATCTCCGTTTCACAATGTTTTTTTAAGGTTTCTCCATCAGTTGCGAGAGATTATTTTTCTCCCTATCCGTGCTCTTATCCAAACTGATTGGCCTCGGAGGCGGAGGTTGGGTGAGGATGTGGAATTACGGCCCCAGCCAGGGTGCTGTCGGGCTGATTGCTTTGTGCCCTGAGCACCGGTGGTTCTGCCCCGGGCTGCGCGGGGGCCCGCTGCTTTGCTCAGAAGGAATGATTTGGAGTCACGTTCATTTGCTTTTATCCCAATTCCATGAGCTGTTTGCAGCTGTTAATTTAACAGTTTGGTGCTTCCATCTTCCATAGGCAGGAGCAACTGCTCCAGTGCCTTAGACATCGAAACTTCATTTCCAGTAACAGGACTTGGAGGACTGGGAGATGGGAGAAAAACGCTTTTGCTCCAGTGAACAGGGACAACATGGTGGCCACATAAGTCAACTGAGAGAGATTTTGCAAAATGAGTCTCTGTAAGCTCCAGCTTTAAAGGGATGAAACAAGAAGGGGCGAAGAGCTGTGAAAGCAAGGCTGCCTTGGGAGAGTTTTTCTAGGGCATAGTGTCTCTGCAGTGCCAAGGGAGCTCAATTAGCCCAAACAGCTTAAACATTAGGTATAAAGAGCCTCTGCTAATGCAGACGGGTGCGTGTCCCTAAATATATCAGAATTCAGGATTTTTCTCTGTAGGAACATGTCAAGCTGAATGTAGGACAGATCCTTTTTCCAAGCAGTAGTTACACCGAAGTGCTGTAGAAGAAAGTGTGAAACTGCTACATGGCACCTACTTGTGGAAGAAAATGTATTTCCATTTTATGTCTTTTGAAGGACTGATAAACCTTATGATCACGAAGCTGCATCAGAAACTTCTTACCCACAGACTGTTCATGAGTCAGTATCAGTGAAGTCAATAGGAAATTTTTCAGTGATTTCCAAATGAGGGTTTTTTCCCTACTTTTATGGGGAAAAAAAAAAAAGATATTTTTTTGTTTTCCAGCCTCTGTGTTAACTTGTCAGATCAGTTGTCAGACTGCAGTAGAAGTTGAAAGCTTAATCATTACGCTTATTATTTTTATTTTGAATTGTATTTATATACTCACAAGATCTTTTATCTTCTAAAGAGGAATTCATCCCCCAACACCGTTGTAAGCTTGTTTTCTGTAGTCCAAATTTTCTGATTGGAACACCTGCGCTTATGACGAGAAGCTCTCCCTTTCCGCTCATGTGTTATGCTGCTCTGTCGCCCTGTGCTGGTTTCGCCTGGGGTAGAGTTAATTTTCTCCATAGTCGCCAATATGGGACAATGTTTTGGATTTGTGCTGAAAACAGTGTTGCTAACACAGGGATGCTTTAGTTGCTGCTGAGCAGGGCTTGCACACAGTCAAGGCCTTTTCTGCTCCGGGACAGCCGACCCCAACTGACCAAGGGGATATTCCATGCCATGTGACGTCGTGCTCAGCATATAAAGCTGAAGGAAGAAGGAGGAAGGGGGGACATTTGGAAGTACGGTGTTTGCCTTCCCAAGTAACCATGAGATGTGATGGAGCCCGGCTGTCCCGGAGATGGCTGAACCCATGGGCAGCCATGAATGAATTCCTTGGTTTGCTTTGCTTTTGCTCTACCTATTAAACTGTCTTTATCTCAACCCACATTTTTTCTCACTTTTACTCTTCTGATTCTCTCCCCCATCCCACCAGAGGGAGTGAGCGAGCGGCTGCGTGGTGCTTAGTTGCCGGCTGGGGTTAAACCACGACACCCCCCCAAAATCTATGTTGAACTCTAGTGCCACTAGGAAAAAAAAAATAAAAAAAACCTGTATCCAGGATTTCATTGTTAATTGTGACTTTTTATTTTGCTTCAGTGCTAAGCCATTCTACAGCACTTGAACAATGTTTCATGCAGTGAATCGTTAGCAGCATCAGCTACTGAAAAACGGTAGCAGTTGGAAAGATGGTGCAATTTGTGTTGGATACAGTTCAAGGTCTTTTACACAGCCCTGGAAATTGTGCTAGTCTTTCTGTCCTGGGGCACTTTGCAGGGCATTGGTACCACGCAACTTCAGACATCTAATTTAATCAATTAAGTTAGCTACCCGATCTCCTCTAGTTCTCTCTGTAATCAATTGGGAGTAGGGAGAGCACCTCTACAGTGTGACTCAGAGCAGCTAAATTAGGTTCCTGTTTGAAATGCTGCTTCCGAGCAGGCCGAGTTTCTCCTTTAGTTACAGAGAGAGTCAAATCAGACTAGTTATTGATGTCAGACTGGGTGGTGCAAATTCCTGCTTTTGTACACTTACCTGTAGCTTCCAAATGAGAGAAGACATCAACTCTTAAGTCCTCCCTCCATAAACCCACACCCGCTTCCTCTGCAGCTTGCTACATCAGGCAAAGGCATGGGAGGATTGTACTGCGAGAAGCCTCTGTTTAACAGTGAAGTTATTTTTAAACAGTCATTGCACAGCTCGGTCATGAGAACATGCTGGTGGGCCTCCACAGATGTCCAGGCCTTTGCAATTCCAAACTCATCCTTCCAAGAGAGGTAACTTGGTCTCTCCCACTCTTAACATCCATACTTATGCAATGCTGAGCTGCAAACCCCTGAATTTTCACTAATTCAACTAGTTCAGCTCTTGCCCTGCTCTACACTGGAAACTGCCAGGTCAGCATATCTCTACATTCGTTTAAATCTCAACAAACATCTCATGAGCCTCAGCTCCTGGCTTTATCTAATGTTTCTGCATTTGGGTATAGACGATGATTTCCAGGCTGTTCATTAAGAAATCCCAACGCTCTTCTCAGAGTCACTGGAATATATAGTTTTGTCCTCTTGGGAGGTACTGCCAGGATTGTTTAGGATCTCGGTGTTAAGAATGTTGTTTTTTCCTCTGACGTGCTTGGTGGTTCACCTTGTGGTTTTGATATCAATGTGTTATTTATTGGCAATTCCTTATGCTTCTATAATTCTCCTTTTGCTTTGCTGGCTAGCATTTAAGTCCTGAGATCAGTGGTTTTTCTCATGGCCCATAAAATAAGAAAAGTAATTTCGTACTTTATTTCTGCCTGGTGGAAAACCATATCTGGAAAAGTGGGGTAGGCTCACGATTCATAGGCAGGAACCAGGCAACTTATATCATATGAAATCTAACTGCAAAATATTTTTTTATAAATTGTAAAGAATCCTTGTGATCAGTAGACCCTTCTAGGTTAAGTAAATTATCCCCCCAAATAGAAATGTAATATGGATATTTTAGGTTGCCAGTTTAGACAAGCACAGTTATTATATGAGCTGTGGTACGCAATGGGAATTTCCCTATGACTTTATTGATTTAGATTATCTTGGAGTACTAGAGTATAATATCTCACTGATGCTCAGATGCAGTGGAATTTAAACAAGAAGCCAAACAGCTTCTCTGGTATTATCTGTTCATCCGTCCGCTTGACAGACAACGGGTAACCTTCCAGATTCAAGGAATCTGACACTGCTAAGTGGTAAGTAGCAAGTGTGGGGTTTGTGAAGTAGGAAACCTGGGGGTCAAAGGAACACTTGGCATCTAAAAGCCTCTCCCAGCAGGAGGAGGGGGTGGGGGACCAGGACACCTGTGGAGGGATGGGTCATCAGAGAGGCTGGGGAGAGTCTGAAGGACCCAGGCGATGGGGAGAAGCAGGCTTGTATGCATCAGATATTTGTTTTAATGTAACTTTTCTCTGAAAAGCTTTTATTTTAATGGATGATAAAATATTTTAAAAGACTGCATAGGCAGTTACAGGCTGCTTAAAATTTCCTCCACGTTGACCATTGTACAGACGAGTGCCTGTCACATGAAGGAAGAGCTGAAAGCCTCAGGTCTGGGTAGGGGAGTGAAAAGAGATCTGCAGGGACCAGGGCTGCGGCTGGATTGGGAGCTCAGGCGCTTTTCCATCTACCTGGGCTAATTCTGGCCGTTGGGATGACTACTTGACATGGTCATGGAAAAAAGCTCAGTTTACAGATATATGCCTAGAAAGGGAATGTTGAAACTGAAATCACAGCCTTTTCCATTGGAAACCTGTTTCTAAGGCTTCTGCTCATCCCAGCAGAGATGGCAGTGATTCCAACCGGTCTTCGCACCTTATTGAGCCAGAGCAAGTCCTGAAGGTCCTAAGCAAACTGCTCACTGGCGATGCATTGAGCGAGAATTGTTTACTGAGGTTATCCAGCAAATCATTTCAATAGCGAGTAAATACAACAAAATGACCATCTGCCTGTGGATAATTGGAGAACAGAACAACAGGCCAGACTCACAGAGCAGATTATTCCTCAGGCTCTGTTGGGAACGCTGCATGGGAACCGCTCATGCTAGTCTTTGATCTAGACCAGATAGCCTTTTGCTTCCGTGAACGCCAAATTCACTCATAAGCACCTCAACTGATTATGGACACCTAAAACCGTGTTCGTTAGCAAACCAGTATATTTACACACCTATTCAGGTTACTTGTGAGACTTTTTAATTTGCGGCCCATGGAAAAATATTTTCTTATGTTTGCTATTCAGTGCTGTTTGATATTCTGTTGTATCTTTTGCAACTTTGACTGGTGCAAAAATGTAAAAGACAGATGTGCCAATTAGGTGACTGTAGATTAAACAACTGATTTCTTAATGTTAGTGTTTAAAGTTAGGTCCCTGACCTAAAAGCCCAAGAGCTGCAAGGAGAAAATTAAGCAAATTTTTAACAAATGTACTTGGGTAGACTTCTGCAAAAAATTCCGGGGTGAGACACAGTGCTTCTTTGGCCCATCTCTTACAAAAGTGACCCAAAGTAGCAGCTACAGTGGTGCTATGAGCAAAGCAGGACTGAAGTCGGTGGGCACGGATGCTCTGGGTCTTCAGCCAAGCCCTGGAGACTGTAGATTGACATAATCAGCTTTGGGTAGATAGAGCTGTAGGCACGTGCTAACAAGGATGGCTGAAGGGCCCCAGTACGAGTATACCCAAGTGTTTGGTGCCATTTCACAATCTGTGAAATTAGTGTAAAGCCAGGGCGCTCACGGCTCTGCGCGGTCCTGCCTCTGTCTTTGTGCCTCTGTCTTTGTGCCGGCGTTGGGGGTTGTGTAGTAGGTGGGATTCTCCAGGTCCCCATTCCAGTGCTGGTTTTGACTTTGAGACTTATTCTGGTGGTGAAATGGCACGCTTTATTTTGTGTGCAAATTAACCTTGATCCAGAGCCTGGTCATACCTGCAGAAAAAAAATTCTCCCAGTTTGAGAGGCTTTGGAATTCAATCGCATAACTAATTTTACTGAAGTTAATAGATTTTGGGAGTACACCTACGACTCAAGATTCCCTCAAAGCCTGGGTTTGGCGTTAAATGATGAGACTCCTGGGAAGAACACTCTTTTAATACATCTTCCGGTATAATAATCTGAGATGTATATTTACAAAGCATTTTCTCTTACTTCGGGGTCCAAGTTACAGCCTTGATTATTTTTATAGAAGAATAGTGATTCTCACCTCAATCACAGGACTGCAGAAGCTGTGCTTTGGGGGGAAATATTCAAAACTTTCGCTCTCATAAGGCAAACCAAATACATGTTTGATAATAAAGGACTGTAATCAGAAGTCTCTTGTCTACCATCAACCTATCTTAAAATTATTTTGACTTGAAATATTTTCCCCCTAAAGGTGAAAAGGCGGAAGGTTATATTCTGGCATCAGGAACAATGTTACGTGCCTGAAGAGTTGTACATTTGGCCCTACGACTGGAGGTAACCATTATTTTTATCATTGCTATCATATAATCTATGTTTGTGTGGCTGTTCTATAGTTGCCATTGCAGTGTAAAAATGAAATAATGGTTTAATAGTATTTTCAACTATGGAGACCATACGGATTATGCTTGTAATATTTTGTCTAAGATAAAAATAAGATTACTGGTCAAAAGAAGCATTAGAGTGACAAAGGTTTTCATATTTAGAGGAATGTTATAAATTGGGACAGCATAAACTGGTAATTCTTGGGAAAAAATGTTGGAATATATAAGACACTTTGTCAGATTGCCAGGAAAACAAACAAAAAAAACCCGACACATTTTGGTGATCTGGAAAATGAGGCTGTTTTCTTGAGTTTAGATTTAAAGACTGTGAAAAAAGCTCTACCACCTAATTTTTTTCCCCCTATACTTATTCAAGTTTATCACAACAGTAGTGATAATAAAAAGAAAAGTAAACATCCACTTTGGCAGCCAGATGATCAACCATAATGGTTATTTCATTTGACTATTAGTTCTAGCATTTTAGCAAAGAAAAAGACTTATGCTTTGTCTATTGTTTCCTTTAATGGTAGTTTTGTTTTGTTTTCTTCCCCTCTTTTTCTTGAATGATATTAAAAAAAAAAAATAGAGTAAGAGGTTTCCAAGGTTGCATTTTACATTAAAAACATAGGGGTTTATTTGTTTGTCTAATTTTCTGTTCTCTTCCTTTCATCGCCACGAATTGGAAGATGACAAATGACTTTGTGAAGGGATAAGAGAAAGAGCTTCCACGGTGACATTTAAATTGGAACCCATGTTTGATGGCATGCAGATGATTTAAATACATGTCACCAATGCACAGCTATAAAGGCGGATTTTAAAACTGCTTTTGCTTCCTTTACTGCTGCTTTAACATGCATCTGGAGAGTGCTGCGATCCAATGGAGCCATTGTAAATAAGCTGCAATCGTTGTCTTTCAAAGCCTTTTCTTTACTTGCGTTCCTCAGGTGAGCTGCATTGTGGGGGTTATAAATAATGATTATAATCTTAACGCTTACTATGCAGATAGAATCGGCGGTGTTAAAGTCGCCTCGCAGTGAGCACTCCTGACCCCATTGCTACGTTTACTATTCAGCAGGGGGTCATAGCACGTCAAACTCCCATCATGCAGAACTCCACATCTACTGCCGCAAACGTATTCATCCTTTCTCTAACCGTATGCAGGGGGCAGAGCCGGGATCACCGTCACTGGAAGCGAGTAAATTATCTTCTGCAATCAGCACGTGCCTGATACACGTGCTTGACCTTCTCTCAGAGTTCTCAGAGAGGTCTCCGTTCTCCTCCAACAGCAGGTGTGCTACCGTCACCCCTAAATCCAGGCGTGCTCCTGTAATAGTCTCTCTTTTCTTGTCAGGAGGAGGTTTGAATTAAATTCAAGCGTATAGGCACCACTGACATTTGGGAGCGTTTGGATCTCTACCTGACTGCGATAGCTTGTGCCCCGTTTGATTTACTGGAGACGCAGAGGTTCTTCCTTAGGGGTGTGTGTGCATGTGTTAATGCTATTATTCAGTAGCAGCATAACCAAAATCAAACTCTTGCAATGTGAAAGACCTCCAAATCCAGGGCTATCGATGCTTAATTGGCATGAAAAACCCCCAAGTTCCCTTGTGGTTTATTACATGCTGAAACACTGTGATTTTAGTAGATCTGCAGACTCTGTTAAACAATCTCTATTAACTAAAGATGAACCCAATGATTAAATGTCTCTCGGTACCTTGCATGAACTTACTGAGACGCTAACAGTGTAAAATCTGAATATTTCCCATGAAACAACTGATATATGAATATCTGATGTGGTGGTGTCTAAAAAGGAACAGTTTAACACTTTTCCCGAGCTTCTTCCCTTTAGAGAAATGGGAAAAGGAAGGGGAAATGAGGAACACAGCTGATATCTCTGCAGCAGCATTTCTGCTCTCCATCCCGCGCTGCCACACTCAGGTTGTGCTGCATGGTGCTGTGACCCCTGTGTGATAAATACAAGTCTGGGAAACAAAGAATCTTCAAAACTTATTTTTTTTTTCTTTTGGGGTGTGTGTGTGGGTGTTGGATTAAGGGTCGGCCTTGCTCTTTGTCTAATCTTGGCATCTCACTGCTCTTCTCTTCTCCCTCTCCTGACCCTGACACGTCAAACAGCTCGGTTGTCTTAGTGCCTGGGTGGGTGGTGATGGTTCCGTATCACACCAGGGCTGCTCTGGAAAGGCAGCAACTTCTTCCTGGGGTGTTTTCGTCCTTTTGTTTTGATGGTAGAATATTTGTCTATCTATGTATTAGTATTATTTGAACTGGAACTTGCCACTCGTTAGCTGTATTAATCCTTGTTTTTACCTGTTTGCAGTATGAAAACATTTATAAGCCACAAAGTTACCTCCCATCTTCATTAGGTAAGAATTTGCATTTTCTTCCTTTTCACATTTTCACTTCTGTCACTGCTGCCAGACTATCATTTCTATATTTGTTTTCCTTTACTGGTACCATTCTGAATGCACTCATCGGGCTTTCTACTTCTTATACTTGATTGGCTCAATCTGGTCTCCAACACAGACCTTCCCAAATCTCCGCTGTTAATCCTGTGTCTAGTTTTTATATTTCTCAGCGCTTTTATTCTCCTATTCCCTCAGTCTCTTCACTCTCGGTGTTATCCCTTCAGCCATGCTCCACCCGCTCTGGACGCATTCCTCTCCTTTTCACCAGGCAGCCTTTTCTCTCCTCCATCACACCCATCTTCCCGCACGTTCCCTCCAGCAGTCCTTTCCATCTCTTTCGCTTTACCCAGGTTTCCTGGCTCCTTCCAACACTCAGCCATTATCTAGCGTGCTGGTTTGGCTTGTCTGACTTTGCTGGAAGCTCTGCTGGGCATCGACTCAATCTTATTTCAGATTATTAATGGGGCTGGAAAGCCCTGGTGAGAGGATGAATTTCAGGTTTCCGGGGCTGTATTGCAGAAATACAGCATCACGATTTGAAGGTTGTGTCTGCTCCCCACTGAGACAACTTAGGACACGTTTTATCTCTCCTGACTCTCGCGTATAGCAGCAGAGCGTAGCGAAGACGTGAGCGCGGGAGACCTGCTGGTGTCCTTTCACAAGAGGGTTATTTATGCTGGAGATGGCTCCGCTATGGCATTGCCAAGCAAACGAGAGCCAGCAGAGGCAATCTGGACCAAGACTGGAGCAAAATCTGCCAGAATCGCATGGGAAATGAGTATTGAATCTTTGGGCATCTGGGTCCATGGATGGAGCGAGGACTCGGCGCCGCCAGCAGTCAAGCGGAGCAGCGTGTGGTGCAGCAACAACGGATAACCGGGACGAACCGGCAGCCAGCCAGCCTCGTCGAGTTAGAGAGAAACACTGGTTAACTGGGAGGAGCAGGAAATGAAATTGGAAGGAATAAAGGTAGCAGGCAAAGGGAAGAGCCTTGTCACAAAGACAGAGCTGGGGACGGCTGCTCTGCTTCCCGCCTGCTCGGGAAACGTGTGTCGTGAGCTCGGCAGGGCCACGGGGTCCACGGCTGCGGTCAGAGCTGAGAGAGGCTGAGCCCCACACGTACCGGTGTGGGATGAGCACCTGCCCTTTGTCACCGGGTCGGGGGCAAGTCGAAGCCCAAAGCACCTCAGTCTGCTCATTGCCACAGGTTCTCTGGCTCCCTGGGTCTGCGCGGGGGGCTCAGAGCAAACAGAGCTGGTGCAGGTGAGTGAGAGGTTACGGAGCTGCTAAAATTCCTTTATTTCCCCCTGAAAAATGCACGCCTGGTGCTATATGTCTGAATACCATTGAGAATCTGGACCCAAGCACATAACATAGGGAAGGACAATTTGGGGACAATTGCAAAACACTCCAGAGAAGGATTCATAGACTTGAGGGCCAGGAGGGACTGTTATCATCATCTGGTCTGACTTCCTGCATAATGCAGCTCAGGAAACCTCAGCTAATAATTTCTGCATCAAGCCCCTAACTTCCGTTTGAGTTATAGCATCAATTTTCAAGAGACATCCAGTCTTGATTTAGAGAGGATAAACTTTGGGTTCTTTTTATCTGTCTTCCAATGTCTGAGCCTTGAGGGTGCGCTCACATCTGGTTTGGAGCTTTTCTCTGCAAACACAAAGGCTCGATACTAACTTATAAAAAAAAAATTAAATTAAAGCTGAATTTTTCACAGTGCCTTTTTCATCCATGACTTGGGGCTTTAAACAGTACACCCCAAAAGCTTGAAGCTTCTGATAACATCCCAACTTGTGGCAAAACGGTTATCTCCTTCCCAGAGATAGACGGGATTAGCAGTTTCAGAAAGCAACCTCTTTTCGGCAGATTTCCATCCCAGAGGAGCTGACCTGACAGGCAGCCCGTGCCCCGTCAAAGAGTGTGGCTTTGCCACGGTGAAATGCGGCTCTCCCATCCTGTCTGAGATCTGACCGGCTCTTGCTCCAAAGCACCCAGAGCCACCGATTAAAAAGGCATAAAAGGGTCTGAATAAAACGAAGGTTAATAGATGCTGATGTGGGAGTAACCAGGGCTGTCAGGGAGCGATTAAGCTGCCGAATAATCTTCCACCTGGAGCTGTCAGGCTGGTGTCTAATGTTTCATTCAAAGAAGGAGCTCTACATTCCTGATGAGTAAATGACAGAGAAGATTTCAATTAGAGCTGCTCTGTGACTCAAATCCTGACATATCCTGACGGTTTACTTTCAGTTCTCCTGCTGTTCTCCAGGGGACGCCGACCCATTAATAACACATTTTAAGCTGTAGATGGGGGGGCACGGCTGCGGTTGATTAGCAGGTAGCCATCAGTGGGTAGGGAGGGTGCACCTTTCTCGAGCTGTGAATTGCCTTTATTGTAGATATTTGGATGGGGCAGGAAGGGAGTTTAAAGCTGCTAATTTGAGGGAGCCGGTCCTGTTATTACATGCGAGCAAGCGGAGGCAGGCGCCGCGCCAGCAGTCACCTGCAGCGCCGTTAATGCATCACGAGCCTGGCCTCGAAGAAGTTGGGGGCGCAGGGGAGGCTCGACCTCCGGGAAGATTTCCCTTCGCTCTTCCACGCAGCTCAAAACCAAAACAAAATAGTTCGCAAACTCGACTTGCATTTAGTGCAGCGTGCCCCGGGGCAGGCAGGCAGGGCGGGAAGGCAAGAAAAGCTATTTAGCTAAATGCAAAACATTTCGCTTGATGATATTTCTTGTTTTGAATTTAGCGTGAATTAAGAAATGGTTGAGTACCGTGAAAACAGAATGAAAGCTTTCGTTTTGGGTCAAACAGGATGCTTCCGTTGATTGAAGGTGAGTATTTGCTCCTTTTCTCTCATTATAGTGGAAAATATGTTTCAGGTCAACACAGAACAGCTCTGTTTTGTTTTCCAAATGAACTGAAAAATCCATTACGCTCACAGCTGTACCTGCAATATCTCTGCTACTCTGCTCCTGAGGTCCCCTATGGAGCTGTCAGCAAAACACAAGCTAGAAGACAGATTAAACTGTATTTTTTGTGTACTTCTTTTACTCTTGTAGAGATGAAAGTGAGCCACACCTCACAAACCTGAACCTCCCTCTGGATCCCATTCAGGAGTTTTAGAAACTCTGACTCTTATCTCTAGATGGGGTTCAAGTCAAGCTCAGGATTTTGCCCCTCATCCCACCTCGTACCTGTATTTTTTAGTGTAAAATAATATTTGAGGGCATGTGGCTTCACGCCTGTTACGACAGGCCATGGAAAAACTAACCAGCCCAGGTAAGTCCACGTGGCGTTTCTGTTCCCTGCCTGTGTCTGCCCTGGGGTCACCCCTCCTAGCTGCGCACCCTCCTGCTCCCACCAGCCTCTGCGCTGCCAAGCTGCGCCCGGCCAGCACGGGCTGTCAAACCCCACCAATGCCCCAGTCCGGGGACTGGATTTTCGTGCTGGGACACGTATGGGTTTTTTTCATTGCTTGGTGGGCCAGACTTGTGTTAGGAAGCCCTAATTAGGAAAAGACTGTTTGTGTGCTTTCAGAGTGGCTGGGTTTGAAGAAAACAGCCTTTGGCACAGCTAATTAGGAAGGTTTGTATGTCGCCAGTGTTTGGATGCCCCTGCAATGTGGGCATGGCATGGGGTGCAGGGGGGTTGCTTTCCCATGGGGTGTGTTTGTTCAGCTGGAGAGCGGCTGCAGGGGTAAAAAGGTAGTTTAATAAAGTAACCCCATGCAAATAATCCACTGTGTCAGAGTGTCCTTGTTTTGTGTGGGAAAGAGTTAATTTTCTTTCTAGTCATTGCTGCGAAAGGACTGTCAATAATGCATATTGTTTTAGTTGTTGCTAAGCAATGTTTATACTTTTCAAGGACTTTTTCAGCTTCCCACAGAAGCTGAGAAGGAGCATAGACAGAACAACAGAATGGCCAGTGGAATATTCCATACCATAGATGTCATGCTCAGTATAAAAATGGGGGGTGGCGGGGGGGAGGGTGGGAATTAATGATCACTGCTCGGGATGGCGTGAATTCACCAATTTACTGGGTGGTGAGTGACTTGTGTCATTATTATTATTATTATTGTTGTTGCTATTTTCCTTGTCTGATATTGTTCTCTTAAACCACCTTTATCTCAACCCACAAGGGTTTTTTATTTCCCTTTCCCCTCCTTTTCTCCCTCTTCTCCCTGCCTTTCTGGAGGCAAGGGGGAGAATGGTGCCAGCAGCTGCATGGTCCTGTCAAACCACGTCACAGAGAAAGAGAGCTACTTCACACGTATCCATCTCTCTGCATTTCAATGGCCCCTCTATGTCCCCCTGCTCTCCCCTGTGTGTATAGGGAATATTTCAGGCTGCAAAGAAGTCTTTGCTTAATACAGAGCAAGAAGTTCCTGCATTTGGTGTTCAGCGGTGCTGCTATTGCACTCTCGGTACTGCGCTGCCTTGTGCCATCTTCTGGTTAATCCCTCTCCTGCTGGACCGGCCGCCCTGGGGGCTGCTCTGCCTGCAAGCTCGCTACAACACAGGCGATGACTGATTGTCTCGTGAACTTGCTGCAAGCTAGGTGAAAATCATTTCCCCACTCTGTTAAACCCGAGAAAAATGGTTCTCAAGCTGTTTTGCTTCTTAGGGAGCAGTGCAGTGTGTTTCTACCATGTTCCCGTGCACCTCAGTGCAAAGTGAGGGGAAAGTGAGTGGAAAACACTGCCAGGTGCGAACCTGTAGATGAAGCCAGACAAAGTTTACAAGGCAGACATGAAAACGATCTTTTTTTTTCTTTGGGCTGTGAGAGCCCAGGCTGGCTGAGAACAGCCTGATTTAGGTGTGTCTCTCTTTTCAGCACCCCCTGGTTCATCCTCATCATCAGTCCCATCATGCGATAAATCTCAGCGAAGAAGAGTAAGCTCATGTTTGGGCTTTGCTTTCTTCCCTGCTTGTGCTCTGCAAAGGGACACACGTGATGTGTCACCTCTGAGCTGGTTTGGAACCTCGGGAAATGTTGTCAGGAGGGAGCATGATTTTCTGACTTGCTCTTTCCTCTTCGCTGGGCTCCGGAGGCTCCGGTGTGGATTTACTGCCTTGTTCTCTCTGCTGTCTGTCGGGCTTCACTCTAATGAGCGCCTGGAGGCTCATTCAGCATTACTTTGCTGTGCAAAGGGGCACAACCTCAGTTTAAGATTTAAGACCAGAGCCCCCCTGGCTGCAAGGCTCGTCCATACCATAACTTTGACTCTGTGGGTAGTACTTATGTATAAAACCCCGTAAGGAAAGCTAATGCATTTTTGCTAGCTTGTAATGATGCTGTGCATGTAGGACCAAAACTATTCCGTGAGTTTTTAAAGTTCTGTCAGGCTGGACCCATCAGGGGAGAGTAAAATTTGGAGCAAGTATGCTGTGGAGTTTGCCTTGCAGCTCCTGAGCCTAATCAATGGAAGTTATACAGCCAGGAACAGAGATTTCCATTTGCTCTACTCATCCAGAGCACAGAAAGAGGGAAGAAGTGGTCCAGGGTTTGGCTGATGTCTACATTTGCCTTTTGTCTACATAAGCATTTGAATGACAATAAATATCAAATAAGTCTAGTGATAATTGCTGGGTTCTGGTATTTTTAGAGAACTATTTCTAGAACCAGAGGCAGAGCTGAGAATTTCTTTCCAACAGGCTCCTGGAGACTAAAACCTCTCACGTGTTTTAGAAAACAACATTAGGAAATGCTTTGTAAGTTTTGGGGTTTTTTTTTCCTCTCCCTCTTCTTGTGTCTGCTCATTGTATCTTTATCTTGACCTTCATAAGGGCTTCCATATTTTTATTTTCTTACTTCTCAAATGCCTCCTGTCCTGCTTTTCTTGTCTAGGGCTGTGTCTGCCCTCTTAAGCTGTGAGCTCTCAGACAGAAATGTGCTAGTCTACCTATTATATGTGTTGCAAGTCCAAAGCCAGACCCACTGATGGAAAAGGCTAGTGCATTTACCACGGGTACACTGAGTTTTTTGGGTATCAAACTGTGCCTTTTCCCAAGGCATGTTCCCCTCCTGGAGCGAGTGCGTTTCCAGCATCCCAATCATGTGCTTACATGACAGTCATAAAATGGGCTCTGCTGTCCTCACCACGATGCTGCTCTTATGAACTCTCTGTGATGAAAGGTCTTTCATCCCTTCTCTTGCAGGGGAGAGGCTGCGGGTGAGACACCGCAGTGGGTGGGATGCTACAGGACCACTATGTATCCATGGCAGCTGCTCTCAGGTTTGTGTGGCAATTTTCAATTCTTACTTTTGTCCTCCAGCATGGGGGGGTGCGAAGGGGCCTCTGAGGTTGGTCTGACAACCGGTCAGTAAAGTCGGGACGGGCTATCGCAGCAACGCTGTTGCTCCATCTACACACCCTATATTGATGAGGCCTCCTTGTACAGCGACGTCCTAGAGATTCATAATCTTCCTGGATATAAGATGTTGCGGTTTTTTTTTTCCCCCTTCGCAGCTCCCTCTCACCCTGCACTGCATGTGCCCACTGATGGGTTCAGTCTTGGGTATGTGCTCATAATTTTGGGGAGGAGGAGAGGCACTGAGGAGCTCCAGGCGAGCCTTCCCCCTGTGTCTGTGAATGGCGGTGGCATTGTACCTGGGAGGGTTTGTTGCATCCAGTTATTTTGCCCTGTCACTCTGTCCTGCTTTCTTTTAGTGTGTGTCAGCAAAGCAAAGGCAGGATTTATAGTCGCTTCTCACGGCTTCCAGCGCCCGCCCGTGCAGGGGAGGTTTTACTCCTGTATGCGGTGCCACACGCAGCATCCGTTTAACAGAAGCTGTTACATAGGCTGTAAGTGATGAAACTAAATGGAGCCTATTTTTAATAAACTTGAGAATAAAGTGTGAGAGAGAGAGGAAGGAGAGGTGGGCGCGGGAGGGAAGGAGCAAGAGGAAGTGAATTCCCAGTGATCATTAGCTGGCGGACTCTCTTGGACACGCAGGTCTCCGCAAAAGCGCTTGTTGGAAGTTTAGTGGTGGAGACAGGTACACCTAATGGGATCTCGGGGGAGGCATCCGCTCGCCTGTGGATAACAGGCTGCGAGACAAAGCTGTCAGCTTGTCCTGATTTACTACTCTCTTGCAGCAGGGAGATAAAAGTTTGCCCTTCCTGTAGCAAAGCAAGCAACGGGACTTCTTATGGCAACACCACATCAAAACCCAAAAAGGTACAAGTGACTCGAGCCAAGCAGGGTGGGGAAGGAGAAAAATGTACAAACTAAAATAGCCTTGTGTTTTGGATCCCAAAAATGCTCGGTGCATCAGACTCATTTACTGAGAAGAACGTCCTATAACTCTCCAGCTCAGTGAGTAGAGGAATGGCTACCGAAACAGGCTTTTCACAGGAAAACCCCAATGTGGAAAAGATTGTGTAACATATGAATATTTATTTATAATCTGATTTCTAGATGACAAGTTTAGAATTTTTTACCCTGAAGATGACACGGCGAGGCAAGTGTTAAAGCGAGACTTTGCGGACTGCGGTTTTATGTTCTGCTGCTTATTTCCCGTGCAGCCTCAGCCAAGTAAGTCCGTCTTTGCTCCTCTCCTCCCTCCCTGCAAAGCAGCCGTCGCGGCATGTTCGCAGCTGGGGAGACTCTTGCAGAGATGTTCGTTAGAGCCTGAGGGACAAATGAACACAACAGTAATGGAGACAGCAGAAGTAACTCAGGAAGAGTTACAGGCTTGCAAGTGTGGCTAACTATAATGTAAGGTCACAGCTGCAAATACATTATAATCCCCAGGAGAAACACCTTGCTTCTAATTTTGCTTGGAGCAGTGGCTAATGGGGATGAAAGGGCCAGAACGGGGGCCAGCTCGAGGGCTTTAGTGTTGCTATAGTGTCTTGGCTTGGACAGAGCTATATTTTTCTCTGTAGAGCAAAGAGTGCAGGGGATGCGCTGGTGGTTGGTAAATTCACGAGCCATGTCAGTCTCCAAAAAATCCCTGAGATAAAAGGAGGGTGAAGCTGGATGTGGTACCGGGGCTGAATGGATACTTGGTCTCAACCTCCATGACTCTTCTTGCATCCCTGAGAAAGACGAGTCTTAGGGCACATGCGACAAAAATTGAGGCCCGAGAGAGAAAACAGGAGGCCAAAGGGAAGGTGACATCCTTCTGTCCTCATCTCTCATCTTCTCCAACAGCATGTCCTGGGGGAAAAGCAGAGGATGGGTATAGTCATCTGTAAGCAGGCAGAGCTGGGGGTGACCTCCCCTGGGGCAGTCACTGAAGGAATCGGCTCTGGGCAGGTTCTCAGGTCGGCTCCCCTGAGTCGGTGTCTGGTGTCATTGCTCAAGACTGCCGAGCCTTCCCTAACTTCAGCTTTCTGGGCTTTATTTAGGGTTTTATTTTATTTCAGACTGGTGGCAAGAGGAGACTGCTGTGCAGACGACTCTGGAGTGGAATCGGTGTGCATAAACAAACAGGGAGATGGGAGACATTTTTCTCTTTAATGTCATCTTGAGTCTTTCTGGAGCTGTCTATTTATCGCCAGTCTGTAGGTCCACAAGATGATGAGATGGATAAAATGGGATGATAAGCTTAGACTAGAAGAGAAACTATCAACAGACCTGTTGATTTATTGCCCTTCTCAATACAGGTGGATTTAGGGGTGAGGGGAGGATAAATTTTTCCCTAACTTTTGTTGCTGCTTTTAGATAGCCATTAACTCTTCATGGACCATGACTTTCATTTCCCATCAGCTTTGAATTACTCAGTCTGGGACTGAGCTGGAAGGTAATTTCAAGAGGCAAAAAGAGGTGGGAGAAACCCAACTTTCTATTTGATTCTGACTGTGGCTGGCTTAAATTCTGCCCTTTATCGGGGCTTGCATCAAAGACAGGCTGACGGGGATGCTGCTATGGGCAAGGGGAGATGACAGGCTTGCCTAGGTGCTCAAGGAATTGTGGCTAAGTCCTGCAAGGAAAATAGGGTGACTAACAAAATTCAGCAGAGTTACAGTCAGCAATACTTTTGGGATAAGGACTTTGGTGTGTAGGGCTATGTAACAAGCAGATGAATAGTACACTGCTTTTGGTGTATAATTTTACACTGAACAGAGAGCTTTTTCAACCATTTTTAACTGAGGTTGAAAGTACCATAAACTCTTAAACCAAGAGGGTTTAGGCATGGTTTTGATTCTTCCCACAAATTCATGCTTTGTCTCTCTCCTTCGCCTTGGAATAGTGCTTAAGGACAGGAACAAAATCACTGCTTCACTTGGAAGAAACAAATGGCTCCGCATCTACAGTGTCCCCTCTAATGGATTAAAAGCTCTCTCTGAACTGCAATAGAGATCCTTTAGGCTGGTTCCCACACCTCCCCATCCATCCCTCGCCTCGCCGTAGCCAGCATGCTTTCAAGCAGGGAGCTCAGACGCCACAGAAACACCAGTTTTTATTTTCCTTCTCAACACAGCTTTTTCTCCATGAACAGACCTAAAATTCTGTGTGAGTTTCTGACATTGCTGAGAGCTTTGCACAAACAGGAATCCATGGCAAAGATTTTACAGGGGAACCGGCCCACGTATGGCAATTGAGTAATGGAGAGATCTTCACCCACAATGAGTATAAAATGCAACAAAGCGAAGCAATAAATAAATGAGGAATGGGACAGAAGGCAAGAGGATATTTATCTTATTCTCTTTCAGTGTTTGCTTTCCTCCCTTTTGGGGTAGATATCCCCTTTCTGTATTTTCTAGTGCAAAAAACCCACCCAAAGTTGTGAAGTTACGTAGTTTTGCAGCCTGAGAAGCTACCTCCTCCTACACAGCTGCCTGGTGGCTGTGCTGGTGGGAGAGGGTGAATCCTGGCTTCAAGTAGTGGCTCTCGGTCAAAAATGTAAAGGGGCACTAGAAATTAATGTAGCTCATCATGTTCATAATGGCTGCAGTGCACATTAGAAAGTGCCGTCAGTGTTTAGTGCCTCGTAGTTTGCTCAGGGAAATCGTGGCTGAGGCTACTTTGCATACACCTGTCCTGCTGATTGCTCTCCCCTTCCCATTACCCAATTAGGAGAGAAAAGATAATATTCATGTTAATTAAAAGGTAATTGATGACAAGATGACGATATTAATAGAACAGTCCGTGTTCCTAAGAAACAACAGGCTCCTAAATACCACCCATCCCACTTAAAAACAAAAGAAAGCATCAACCTCCTAATACCTAAAACCTGTTCTCACTAATTGTGGAAAATGATTCAAAGGTCCGGTTTGGTTGTTATCCGGGTGTGGGATGGTGTGATGAATCACAGTAGCACCCAACGCGCGAGACGGGTGGCAGCGTGCTGTGCAGTACCAGCCAGAGGCTCTGGCCAGCCCCTGCACCAGCCGGCGGTGCTGGCAGAACCAGCCGCGGCACTATGCCCGCGTCTGTCCTGTGCGCATCTCGGCGGTGCAGATGAAGCTCAGTCCCTGCGAGGATGAGAAGTGTGCCAGTCCTGCCCCGGGGGCGCAGGGCAGAGCTGGGTGGGCGCAGCTTGGTGGGATGAGATTTGCAGCTCCCGCTGCTGCCGCCAAGCGAGGAGGGCCGTGGCAGGGAGCGGTGCTGCGGGGGAGATGCGCTCTGCCCCAGAATGGATGCTCCCTCGTAAACCCCGTCCTGAACATGCCAGCGAACAGCAGGAGCCAGCCGGGCTCTTGTGGGCCCTGGCACTGGTGCCGTGTGGGCAGCAAGTCCCGGCCGTTCCGGCCGCTGCTGGCACTCCTCTCGCTTGCCCAAGCGTGCAGTTGGCTCTGCCTCTGGGCAGCCACGGAAACCCAGCGGTGCTCACGGTCTGTTGCAGCGGCTTGCTCCAAGCTCCCTTGGAGACTCCCGGACCCCCTCGGTGGGAGAAAGCCTGGCACGCCGTCCCCGGTGGGGAAGCCACAACAGTTCGTGCCCCAGTCTCCTCTGCCAGGCCCGGCGGGGTGCTGGCCAGCCCCGAGGCTGGGACCGACGCGCACGCTGCTCTGGGACCAGAGCGGGGCCGGTTATAAGCCACCCAGCAGCCGCTGTCCTTTTATCCCCTTGCATACTATTCCCTCAGCCCAGGAACCAGCGGCTCGGGTGGGATCGGAGTAATTTCATCCTCAATATAATCTGCAAATTTCTCCTGGTCCCTCCTTGCTCGGCTGAAAGCATGAGGCTCGTTGCTGCCGTCCTGCTGGCTCTTCGGGAGCTCCTCGCTGGAGATGCACGTGACTGGCATCCAAACCTGCACAGTGGAGCGGCCCCCGACATCACTTCTTCGTAACAAAGATCCATTACATGGAGGTAATGGCTTTGAAGGACTGAGGCAATTCAGTTAAAGAAATAATTCTACTCTGTTTTTTTCTTGATTTTTTTTTTTTTTAATGTATTCTGTGAATCTGTATTCTCTTAGAGACGTATCCATGGCTGGTAGCTCTTTCAGCAGCTTGGCAAGGCACCCAGAGTTATCGGGGAGGATCGAGGGTAGATAAAATCTAAGGAGGGAAGATGGGGAGTCGGTGGTCCCAGTCAGTGTGGATAACAAACCTGCTAAGCCGCCACCCAAGGAAGCAGGGAGAGCGAGACCTAAGTGAAGATGCCAGGAGAGCCCTGTCAATAAAATCAAAGCAGAGAACAGGTGAAATGTGTTGTGGGTAGTGCAAATTTGGTGTCAGATGAGTCTGTTTTGTAAGCAAGATTTTACATTTCCCCTGAGTCAAAAGTAAGAGCTCGCTTGGACAAGTGACTGATCTGGGAGAGACTCTTGGCTTTTCGGGAGGAGGCTCTCCAAGTTTTTATTCACCCCCGAAAGATAATAAAACCACAAATAAACCCCACCTATCAGTTACATTTACCTCTCTGTAGAAGACGAATGGTGTACTGAGCCACGCATAAACTCTGCCCTGGGACCTGAAAAGATGTCTGTGTCAGGACATGACATACCGCCCCGGGGTGCTGAGCTCTGCCAGCGTCATGGAGGGGAGCACACAGGTACCCAGCGCTCTCTGCTTTACGTGACAAAACACTCTGGAGGCAGACACACAGCGTGAGAAACTTTAAACAGCAGCACAGGACACTGCAGACAGGCGAGAAAAGACTGTCTTTCCTGCGCTCCGCTGAGACGACGGTGCTGCTGGGTGCTATCAGGGGAAATGTGCTCCAACGTGTGGCAAAAGCAAAGTTTGCAAGTTTTTGCCTTTGTTCCCAGGGCCCTGCGGGTTGCGTCAGGGGCTGGGAGGGGCTGGGGAGAGAAGTGCTTCGGTTTGGCTGGTCCCACTCCTGTAGCTCACTGTGGCTTGTGGGAATTACTGCGCACTGCTTTGGGATCCAGCAGTGGCGGCATTGTGTAAATGTCAAATAGTCTTATTTTTTATAAATGTTCCTCACACCCACGTTTGAAAGTGGCTTCAGAACTGTCCCCTGAGGGATTTGGTCACTGCTCTATGGATGGGAAAATAACTGCTGGATTGGGACTTTACCGTGACCGGGCAGCACCCACGGGACATCTCGCACGCTGCTCTGATCTAATCCTCATGAAGTCTGACCCTTCCTTTCGAATGAAGACTAATCCATCACACCCTGATTGTGAAAAACATTAGCCGTTGACAAATGCGGTGTTTACAGTGGTAATAACAGCCTGATTGATGGCCGGGGCTGGGGAACCGCGCTGGCAACGCTCCTGCGAGCCGGCTGGCAAGGCCGGGACGCGCGGCAGAGCCACCGGGCCACGCGTTTCCAGAGGTGAGTTTAGCATCTATGTGTGGACACTGGTGGGGAATAAAAGGGTTTTTTTTCTGGAGCTTCCCTGTACAGTTCAGCATTTTTGGCAGGTCCGTGCTGATGCCCGGCATTCCCAGGGCTGCTCAGGGAAAGAGGAGTCATCAGGTGTGACTGCCTTCTGCTGCTGAGGGCATTTAACCCCTTCAGCAAAGATAAATAAACTTCGCTATTAGCTTTTTTTTTTTTTTCTTATCTAAATCATGCAAGAAAAAGCATTCACTGACCTGTACTGCTATAAACTATAAGTGGCCCTGAAGGCCATGAAGATGGAGAGCCTTTTTTAAGTGTCAGACAGAAGTACTGCATGCTCTGTTGAGTTTTTTCATTAGGATTTTTCTCCCCCGTCTGTGTGTTTTTCACACTCGCTGGATTATGCATTTGCATGCATTATAATGAGAATAGCTACAATCATGATAGTTGTTGTTTGTTTTTTTTTTTTTTAAATCTTCATATAAAAGTGTTATAGGACCTGAGCAAACTGTCAAAGTTAGAAGGAAACATCCCGGTTTTGGTCCTGTGCTTTCCTGGCTCCCGTGGTGGAAAGGCAAAGCGAGCCTGGGCTGCAATCTAAATTCTGCAGGGAGTCGGAGTAGACAGAAATAAGCCATGTGGTGAGGGTGCCACGTGAACTGAACATAAACATGAATTAAACCCTGCGACTGTGGAGGAACCAGGGCTGTTGAAAAACTAGTACTAAAAATGTAAATTTAAACTCTAAAAGAATGGCTTGGAAGCAGATTTAATTGCCTCAATAAAGGGGTAACGTGAAAATTATGGGTGTCAGAGAAGATTAAATGTACCTCAGAAATCAGAAGAGAGTGTTAGTGTGCGATGGATGAATGGCAGTAGCCTGACAGAAGGCTGTTACACTCATGCAATTGCACAGAAAATGTGGGTAAGTGGTTAAAAAAGGGTGAGTGGAAGGCAGGAGCTCTTGCTGGGGCACAGCAGGGTCTGCATCGTGGTGTGAGCTCGGACTGAATCTTCTTTTGAGCACGTCTGGTTGGACTGCTTGGTGTCCCACCTTTGCTGGGTCCTGGGAGCTGTGTAACCCTCCTCACGTGGCTGGGCAAATCGACCTGCGCTTTGGAAAGCGTGCTGTGTTAAGGTGGGCAGAGTCGATATTAACACGCCTCAGTGTTGGCGTGTAGACACTCAGGTGGGGCAGGACACGGCTCACCTCATTTTGGGCATCTACATCGGCGCTGGTCAGGCTCCCTTTGCAGTCAATGGAGAAAAAATCCCAGCCGCTCTCAGACTGCAGCTCCTCTCACTGCCTTTAGACCTGAGCGTTGCAATGAGATGCAGAACAACTATGGAACGACTGCTCGCCTTTCCCCAGAATGCAGAGGAATAAACACAGGAGAGCATATGGTGGAGGCATGAGTATTAGCGTACGTGAGGTTGCAGCAGGGCTGTGAGAAGGCCAGTAGCTAGACTTAATTTAGCTGAGGGTAGGCAGAGCAGGGTGCCGGTGCCGGCTCACCCAAATCCCCTTCTGCTTGCGCTGTAGAGGACATCTTGCTGATTGAGAAACCTGCTTGTGCCAGCACTGCAGGTCAAAATCACTAGAGAAACTTCTTCAGTGTTGCAAAAGAGGTTTCATGACGACGTGGCTTCTGCGGTCCATCTGCATGTAAAGGACGCGTGTCACCAGTGTCTCTGGGGTGACTGCAGGGGTGGTGGGACCCAGTCAGTGGGAAGTGTCAGGGGCTCCCAGAGCGGATGAAGTATCACCGTGCTGGCAGGCAGAGGCAGATAAATGAAAGGCTTTGAAACAAAATGCAGTTCCCAGATCCTTAGCAATTTTTCTAATAAGGTCACGTCCGGCAGCGGGACCGTCAGAAAGGACTTTTGCCACTCATAACAAAAGTTTTCACGCTCTCTCCCATTTCCAGAAACTCATTGCTTTGGCCAGCACCAATTTTCCAGGAAAAAAAAAAAAAACCTCACTCCCACAGAAGAACAAAAATGCATCTGTTAAAAATAGGTAGTACTTTTGAATATTCATGATTGAACTTAGAAACAAACAGCGATGTTCTGGGGAGGAGGCTCTCAGCTCTCGCTGACGAACCCGTACAGATCAAAACGCAAAGGTAGCAGACAAGGCACCGTTACCAGTGGGTGCTGGGCATGTGTCTGCCACAGACTCACAGTGGGACCTTCGCCAAATTATTTAGGCTGTGAGTGTCTCGGGCTGTCTTGGTAGAAGAAAATACATGTGCCTATTTACCCACCGTTCTAGGGAGTCGCAGGGCTTAACTAGTCAGTGCTTCGGAAGCATTTGTATAATGGCAAGATCAAAAAATGATGCCGTGCGAGTGCAGAAGTTTATTCTGATTAGATAAATTGTACAACTGCTCCCCGATACTTCCAAACCAAGGGCTCCCAGAGGAGACTGCATTGCAGTCTGCTGTTTTTCGTAATCCAAACACAGAAGCTCTTTCTGTGCACAGCAGGTTGGTGACTTATCAGAGACTGGGTCTAGCTCAACTTCAGAAGAAGTGTGAATGTCCACAGGCCCAAGGTGTCTGCTCCACGAACGGGGTCAGATGAGGAGAGAGGCCATCAAGTAACTAAACTAGGAGCAAGCAAAGGACTTCAACCATGGAAACACCTCAAAAACTGAAGCCGCCTTATTCTGCAGATGACTTTGCAGGCAGTCCCTGGGGCTGAGCCTTCCAGCTCCCTTTGAGGTGGACATCCATGAGACATCTTCGTGGCAGCACAGTCACACACTTCATGTTGATGACAGCTTGTGCAGAAACTCTTCATCTGAAGGGTTTTCATACAGTATCAGACCATAGGATCTGGGAAGAGGGAGGAACCACCAAAACCAAACCCCAAACCCCAAATCTCTTATTTTAATCTCAATGTCCCATAATTCCTCTCTGAAACTGCAGGAACTGGCATGTAAACATCAGGAGCACTGTCTGTGTAACTCTCCTGCCATCCATCCTTTTCTCTTATACATGTATCTCCTCCTCTTCAATTTTGGGGAAATCTTTTTATCTCGCCAACTCATTTTCTCCACTATTTATGCCATTCCTAACTCCAGTGCGGGCTGTCAGCACTACGCCAGAGCCGCTCTGCCTGTGGATTTCCTGTATTCTTCACCTGCTTTTTAAAGCCTGTCTAAAGCTGCGATAGGTAAAGGAACTGTGGGAAGCCGTAATTTGGGAAGTTTTCAGAGCCGCTTGCAGCTTTTTTGCCTGCTGCCGTGCCTGACAACTTGAACTGGTGGAATTATTCATTGGAAATAAAGCATTTGAGGAATGTAGCTATTGATTGTTATGAATGATTTATGTATAATTTATATTGCTCTAGCCTCTAATGACTCCTTATGGATTGGGGCTCTACGGCGGTAAGCTTTGCACACTGCAGTTGCACTAAGGCGGCGCGTTTAGTCAAGTACAGTAAAACAGGCAGGTGTGGTTCAGGACAGGGAGCCCGAGGTGGGTGAAACAATCATATTCGGTGTAGTGAGTGCCTGTCACAGCACAACCGGCCCTGCTGTTAGCAAGTATTTTGTAGGCATCTTGTCATAGGTAAATTTTAATGAGATATTTGGAGGAGAACAACATTCCTCCCATGGGCAGCATGGTAATACGCCAAAAAAAAGAAAAAAAAAAAAGAAAGAAAGAAAAAGCTTGTTGGAAAATGTAACCGATGGGCAATAAAAGCTGGCATTATTATCAGAGCAGAAGGTGGGCTTGATATTTTTTACCGTGTCTGCAAGCAGGTTGCCTTTGTTGTTGTTGAGCTGCTCGTCTCTCACGGTTGCCTGTTAAATGCTAAAGTCCATCTGTGCTCTCTCACACACATTTTCAGCCCAGAGGCTGGCTGGCAAGATCAGGCCTGTCTGTATTAACGGTTGGTTATTCAAGCCGTGGGAGAGGGCCCCAGCATTTCCCGGTGCTGTTGCTGTTCCCTGACTGCTCGCTGGATCGCACGCGTGGCCCAGTCCCGTCTGCTCATGGATAACTCAGCCGGGATTGAGCCTCCCGTCTCTTGTGAGATTAATGAAGTGAACTTTTGAAGATGACAGGTGGGATCCTTATTCAGAGTACTCTCAGTCCAGTGAAAAGAACTCAGTTTTGTTGAATTGTTGTAAGAAAAAAAGCCCAATTTCATCCTAGAAGATTAGCATATACCCGTAGGTATCCCTGAGCCAAAGGGCACTGAGCCCAAGCTAGGGACTGAAGCAGACCCCAAAGTAATAAAAGATAAATGATAATATCAGTAAACTGGCAAATATGGTTTAAGTAATATTACGGAGCAGCTTCTCTGGTACCTCCTCAGCTCTGTCCAGGAGACCAGCACATTAGGCCAGGCTGGATGTAGCCTTGGGCAGCCTGGGCTGGTGGGAGGTGTCCCTGCCTATGGCAGGGGGGTTGGAACTCGATGATCTTCAAGGTCCTTTCCAACCTAAACCATTCTATGATTCTATGCTTTGTTTCACAGGTGCTCTTTCAGCAGCCCCATATAATTAGTCATGTTTTCAATTAATACCAAACAACAGTATTTTGGATACATAACAAAGCCTCCCACAGCTTTCGAATGTTCAGTATTTTCACTGAGTTTCATCTCTGGGAACACTCATGACAATTACTCCCCCACATCGCCCCCGACTTTGCTGTTTTCTTTCGGGCCAGGAGATTTCACTGCCTTGGCAGGGCCTTTACTAAAGACGTTTTTATTTACATGGCTATTAAGTTTCTGTCTTCCATCAGGCATCCATCTGGCTGGGCGGTCATGAAAGTATTAATCATAGGGCTGTCTAGACACCCACTCCAGAATGGGAAACTCAGAAATTCTGTGCAAGGAGATTTTACATCAGATTTCTCTGTTTCAAAATGCTATTGATTTTACCTGAAGAAGAGGATTGAATGCTTTGACTGTTTTAATAATGTCACCTTTTTTTTTTTTTTTTTTTTTGTACCTGTTTTCCCAAGCTGGAAACTTTGGTCATTTCGGGCATGTTTTTAGTTACAAAACATCCTAAGTGTCCGTGTCCTGAACAAAGCTTAAACATGAGTTTAACATATGGCATTTAATGGACTTTGACAACAGAAAAAGGTTTCCAGTTTAGAAAAACACAAGTCCATTGGGCTGTGAACTTCCACAGGCTGAGTACTTTCCAGAGTTAAGACCTGTATGCTGAAACTCCCGCCTACCGAGTAGCTTAATACAACCGTAAAGTCTCTGCCTTTTTTACCTCTTGAATTCATGGAGTTACAGTTTAGCTATAAGCTTTTATTGTGTTTTTGCTTTGGTATATGTGCACTTGCTAAATTGTAGCTATCATTGAAAGTAATATAACATAACTGAAAAGGGATAATGCGCCAGAGCTGTATGTATTTAATGAATACCCAAAGGCCACGAAGAAATAATTTTGACCCAACCATGCCCCTGAATATTGAGTTTTGCCCGAGAGTAAAGATAGATTTGAAACATAATTCTGTAGCATCTGTTCTGCTGCCATCCAGCAGCAGGCAAAGAGGCTTTTGTTAAAAATAACAGAAAACAAACCGCGAGATGGTTGAAAGCAGAGCGGAGGGCGAGGGCAAGGAGGACGCTGTCTGAGGACAGTGGTCCATCTGCAGGTCCTGCGGCAGCTCTGCTGGCTGCTTCTCGAGGGTGGGAGGGACCTTCTGAAAGAAAACGTCTTGAAGCTGCGGACCAAAGGTGGGGTTTTGACTGGTTTGAACTGCTTTGGCACCATAACAGGGCTGCTGGGCAGGAGACTGTGAGAATACCTCCCAGGAGCCAAGGTGTGAAGACCCAAAGATACTGCTTTTGAGAAGCAGAAATCCTTCTGCTTCACCGGACAATGGTGCTCCTAGAAACTTAGTGCAACATGTTATTCTTGTTCACGAGAAAAATTAGGAGTTTTATGCAATTTATCTCCTTTGGGGCATTCTGATAGATATTCAGGATATGGTATTTTTGAACAAAAATTAAAATAAAAAAGCACCACAGGAAAAAGCCCGTTTCTGAACAGCTTCAGAGCCTAGCTGGCTCCAGCTCCGATAAATATTAGAAAGTCCCAGAGAGATTAATATACAGTGTGTGAACTCCATGTTTGGATGTACCATGAGGACTTGCAGATCAGCTCAGGTAAAACAGAGCAGTCAGTTTTGCCTCCCACCTAGACCTCCCAAATATCTCCCTGTGTATCAAATCCTCTCCCTGAGTTGGGTGTTGCACATGGGATCCCCAGAAGGGTTGCATTGGCTTACCCGTAAGGGTTTATTTTGCTTCCTAAATGTATACTTGTTCAACATCATCCCATAAACAAGAGCAACCCCCCCTGCATAATTCAGCATCATTAGAATAATTAATTCATTAGGAGGTGTGGGATGGATTAAGTCATGCGTAAGGCCTTGTATTATAAGACAGGAGTTAAACAACCCATTGTATTACTGTAATTGGAGTTATAGGAATTACAGTAAAGGAACACCAAAAGGTAATTTCCAGTTTGGCTAAACCCTCCCTGATTCCCTATGGCCACAGATTATCATATTTCTTCTCTGAATCAGACCTCCCCTGTGTTTTCAAGCTCTTCTAAATTCAATGCTGTTATAGTAATCTCTAATCCTCACACAGACCACTGAAGTCTCTTTTTTTGTTGTTTTGGGGGTTTTTTTTTACACAAGCTCATTTGTGAGAGATTTACTGCTAAGAGCCTGATCTTGGCTTCGGCTCAGCTGATAAGTAAGCACAGAAAGACTTTCAGATTAGAAAGACAAATAAATATTTGGAACCGATTCAGTTAAAAGAAGGTTCAATCGTATGATGTTCCAGGGCTGATTTATATACATGAATTGAAGAAACAGGAGAGAGAAAGTGAATACAGCGGTCTCTTAGTCTGAGTGCTGCAGAAGCTAATACACGTGAGGTGAGATCACCTCCTGGTCCAAGATGCTCTCACAGGGTGGGGAAAAAGGTTGATTTAAACTTCTTCAGTTTGCTTAAACTGGGACAGTTGTACTGAGCCAAAGTTGATGGAGTAAATCTAAATTATACCAGTTGGGATCTGCCACCGATCAGTATATCCTGTTGTTCCTTCTTGTTATCCTGAATATATTCTACACGTGCGTAGCGTGACAGCTGGCCCTGAGACAAAAAAGGTAGCATATGTTGGAGGAAGAACTTGTGTTTAATACGAGATAGATGCACATTTCCGCACTTAATCTGAGCTTCCACTGAATGTGCAAAGCAGTTAACTGCATCTGCAGCTGCATTTGGGGAAAATAACGAGTGTGCAAATAGCACGTATGATTCAGTACCCAGTCTAGGAAATAGGTCAACATGATCTATCACTGTGGCCTGTGCTTTGTGCCGGTCCTGCAGCGGGTGGAAAGCTTCCAGATACCTGACATATTGGCTTTTCCGTCTTTTAATGGATACTCCATATTCTGTAATAATAGTGGCATATACAGTCGGTGTTCCTAGCACTTTGCATTGCCCTGGTGGGGGGGAGGGGGGAGGCAAACAAGCCTTAGCAACTTTCTCCTCTTTTTCTTGAACAATCCCTTAACACACACTGCAATCATCCTGAAATGCATTCAGTAAATCATCTCTGATTACACAGTTAAAGAGCATTACTCTATACTGGTCATTTAAAACATCTTCAAGGGTTTCATTGATGAAGACTTTTCGGAAGGAGAGAGGCAACAAGGAAGAGCTATTGAATTTTGAGTCCCTGTATGCTGGGTGTTGCATTAGAACTTAAATCAGATCCAGCGTTTCACAAGGAAAGGAAAACAGAAAAGTCAAGTGAGATAAAGGGCTGTTTATCCATAGGAAGACGTGATATGTGTAAGAAGAGCCACCTTACAAAAGGGTTAGCTGTTCAAAATGCCCCCTTAAAGAAGATACAATTAGAGCTAAATCGTTTCTCTCTTCAGTTCAAAGCTCCCACATCTAAGTTAATGAACACATATGCCAAGTCAGCCCTATTTGTACCTTGCTTATCTTGACCATTTAAACGAGCTGGCTCTTTGCTAACATTGCTGTTTAGAGAGATTGCACATCTCTGTGTGGGAGCGTTGCTCCTCTTTGTAGGTTGGATTTCGCTCCGTACAGAGTCTTGAGGATCAGATGTAATTTGTTCCTTCTAAGGAAGTCCTAACAATTAATTTACAAATAGGTTGATAAAAAGCGAATAGATGCTAAATTAACCACAGGAGGACTGCTGATCTGTTCCCTGAACCGCAGGAACACAGTGGAAAATTACAAGAAAAAAAAATCAATGAAGAAAGAAAGTTGGAGTCCAAAAAGTTCAAGCCAGGTACAACTGTTACTTGACACCAGCATCTTCTTGCAGGGCAAATTAGTTTATAAATGTGTACAATGCAGCACCATGTGTTTGAGGCTGCTGCATGTTATGGAGAAGCTGCAACGTGCTGTCAAGCTCTCAAAAGCCGTGTCTATACCGGTAAATTAAATACGGCCAGTATTGCTGTCTGGCACTGAGGCTGGAGGCTCATGTCCCATCATACCATACTGCGCTCTTCTCCTTCAGCGTAGGCTGCTGTTTGCAGGGTGCTCGTTGCAATAGCCCTAACATGCTAAATCACGAATCCTGCGTGGGAACTGCCTAGAAATGGGTTCGTTAACCTGGGCCAGAATTGGGGACTGCTGTAAAAAAATTCTGGCCAGCAGTTATCTGCTAAGAGAGAGTGAGGAGGAAGGCGAGGAGGCAGTGGTAACACCATGCAGAGCAGGGCTGGAAGTCTGGCCAGGACCTGGAAGCAGCACAGGCTTCTTGTTAGGGAGCACTGAACACTGATAAATTCATAACGTTTCTAGGCTCAGAGACACGCTTGTTGCATCGTGAGGCACAGACGTGACCCTACCTCTGAAACTGGCTCTTTATAAAGTGCCTTGTGCTCACAGACTGTCTGTCTGGAGTCAGGCTTTTCCCTTTTCCTCCCCCAAATCAGTGTTTCTCTTTCTCTGTTCCATGCACAGCACTACATTTTTCCCTTCTGTCGTTGCATCTTCTGGGGGAGCAACTTGCTGAGGCCGGCGGTCGGCAGTGTGCGTGGCCCTGAGGATGTGGCCATTGATGCAGACTGTTATGGTCCATTGGCCTCAATGGCCAATGCTGCAATTGCCCTTGGTGCAATTTTGCTTTGCACCTACTGGTAACTGAGTGCTTTCCTCTCGATGCGCGCATACAAGACATACGCACGTATACATATGTATATGTACAGATGCTCTTTTACAGGCAGTGGGCTGTCAATCAGTTATACGCCTAAATGTGCAGGCATCTCATGAGGTATCTCCTCAAATCTAACTGATCAGGTTGCTTCAGCTATGGTATTTCTGTCCTGTAAATTTTGCTATAGTCATATTCGTGGGAGTGTGTGCTGTGGCTTAATTTTCCACTGGTGGTTGCCAGCGCGCTCAAGGTGGAGTGCTGATCCAGCAAAATAGGAGCACACAGGTTCCCCACCTGTGTCAGTTCAACGCTTAGGAATTGATGCCTGTCACTCTTTGTCAAATGTGTTGTTACAGACCCCAGGAGCTGCTCATGCATCCCACAGCGCAAAGTACCAATAACACTTGCAGCACCCAAGGTCTCTGGAAATCAGTGAAATCCAATTCCCAAAGCCTTGTAGTAGTGATGAGCAGAAAACCACAGCAGCCGGTGTTGGAAAAATAGGAATCCGACTAAAGCAACAGTACCTTGACAACACTTGGCTCTGCAAACATCACTTAACTTGACAAACAACCAGTAATAGCTAGAGTGAAAATAAAGGGTTAGGCAGGTAGAGAGATAAAGTATGAAGAACATGCTGAGCAAATAACAGCCTTTTGAGAATCAACATTAGCATAATTACTAAACATAGGTAATTGCTGAAATAGCATTTGCTGGCAGCATTTATGTTTCTAAATGCAATACTTTCTCTCTTCCCTACATAATCTTCTGCTAGGACTATAGAGTGTGCTTACGCTCTGCTTTTAGCTGAGAGAGAGCTGGTATGGAAATTGGCACCATCTGAAAGCCGAGGGCGTAGAGAGGAACAAACACATTTAACACCTTGGAGTCCAACCATCCCTTTTAAACAAGGTTGTCATACTTGGGGCTACATGCTTTGTTAAAATCTATATGTTATGCCATCAACTCAGCATTTGTCCCAGTGCCCTACTCGATATTTGATAAGACTGGACATTCTCAAATCAATTCCTATTGATTTCTCACCGCTGAAATAGGATAAGCATGTGACAGACACAATGAGTGTTTAGCACAGCAGATCAAGCCATTCCAGCACTAGAAAACAACTTGGCTGATAAAAAAGCACAACCAAAAACCAAACAAAAACCCCTACCAGACACAAATGCAGTAACATGCAGTGCATAAGCAGAGGCCCTGGCGACAGTCAAAAACATTAGCTGGTTCTGCTTAGAAAGGCATTTGGCCACAGTTTTGATGGAAGAGCAGGTGGAAATTAAAAAGAAAAAAAAAAAAACCAACACCCCAAACCGCAACAGATGAGGTTACATCTGTGAAGGTTGTAGGGCTGATCTGCAATTATTTCTGAGCACTGTATGTGACCTGGGTACTGAGATCACGATGTACTGGCTTACTGCCTCTCTTGCTGTATGGTGCTCTGCAGGGCAGATAGGAAGCTGTCAGAGGCAATAGCGGGCCCCTACCTGAGTAAATTACCTGTAAATACCGTGGGGAGGGGAAAAACTATATGTGCACCATTAGCTGAGACGATTCCTCTGGATAACACAGGTACAAAAGGGACTCAGCCTGGGTTTTTTGAAGAAAAAAAAAAAAAAAAAAAGGCAAAAAAGTAATTTGACAGTAACTGCAGAGGGCAAAAATGGGACCATGCAAGAGTGGCTCGGAAAGGGCAGGATGCCATGGAGACAGCTCCCACAGGGAAGGCTGAAGTAGTGGGGCCTTTTAAACCTTCAAGGTGATGGTAAGAGACAAAAAAGTCATTGGTAGACGCAGTTCCCACTGGGTGAAAACATCTTTTTCTTTTAAAAATCGCTCTATTCTTGTTGTGAGGTCAGAAGTTGATACCCATCTCTGGACCGCTGACCACGGCTCACTGATAGCTGCTTGCCTATCTCAGATGGATGAGCTGAGAGAAACGGGCATCATCCTGACTTAAACGTGGAAGGATCATGGGATCAAAAGCAAAAGCCTAAGTCTTTGGCTGGAGCAAAAGTATGGAGCAAAAGCATGAGGCTCTCCGAATACTGCCTCATCGGCTCCCTGGTGAGCCCCTCCGGGGGTTTCCCCAGCAGCGACCCAGGCACGTGTTTCATGGAGCATAAATTACACTCTCCTCAGGGGTAGCTCAAGCCTTGAAAATTTGCTCTTGAACATAATTCCCTCAGAGGAAACTCAAACAAAATAAGCAAGAAGCATGAGGCCATTTGGTGATCCATACTTAAATAAGAGATAAAAAATGGCAGACCCTTCAAAAATCAGCCAGAAAAGCCTTATACTGCCTAACCCTGTGGCAGCAGTTAGACAGACGTTTCTTTAGGCAAGAAGATCAGTATTTTGCTGTCATTCATTACGGATTTACCAGTTTTGTATTGATTTTGTTGTGGCCTCCTATGTACTTTAATTGCTGCAATAGAAAAACAAGTTGCTATACATGACATTTCCTTTCTGAGAAGCTGGCAACAGAATTGCATGAACCACTGGTAGATGCACTGATTTCCCTTGTGAGTCAGTAATAAAATGATGACTGAAACAGCTTGTCCTTCTTTCTGTTCCAAAACAGCTATTTTTTTTTTTTTTTCAAGAACTCTCACTAGCTGTGGATTTAAAAACAGAAATCTTCCTAATTGCTGGATAATATGGTAGACTTTCCTATAGCATTTCGCAGTTATGAACTCTGAGGTTTTATTGATTTACTGTGAGGGACAGGCACCTGAGCACCTTTGCTTGAGCAAGCGGGGTTGCTCGGGCTGTGGGTGAGGTCCTCCCAGCGTTGGCCAAGGGCAACGGGGATAATTGATGAAGTGGTTTCTGGTGCTCTCATCGTTAGATTGACACGTGGTGCGACTCTCAGGGCTGTGGGTTGCAAAAGAAATGCTTCCTTCCTCTGGGACGCAAGCCACCAGCTCAGATTTGAGATTTCTCACCTGGGAGATTTGCGGCAGCTGGAAACCCATATGGTGTGGGGCAAAATAATGTCACGGTGTGCTCGCAGGCTGAGGAGCGGATGAGGCTGATTAAGTTACCTCACCTCATCCCTATGAAAGGGTTTTCTTTGGTGGTGTCATTTCTAGAAGTTCTTCCAGGGCGTTTTCAGCTGTCCCGACTGAGCAGACTCCACCTTCCCCGAGGAGCTGCTGTGCCAGCAGAAGACATCTACTTACTGAGTACCTTCACGCTGAAACGGAGGTGAGAGAAGGAGGGCTTATTTTGTGTTCCCTGTGCTTTTTCTCCCTCAACTTCCAATATTTTCCAAAAATCGTGTTTTAATCTTTTGTGGTTAGCCGTCTGCTGACATCCTCTGTCTGGGTTTCCATGGCTGTACTCTTCTGTTGCGCATTTCCAATCCTAATATTTTTTTTTGTATATTTTTTTAAGTTGTGACCCTGGCAAAACTGAGTTTGAGGAAGGTAGTAGACAGGACATAATTCACCTCGTTGAAAACTGCGTCAGAGTTAGAATTCCTGACGGTGCCCATGATTCTCCTTAGCTGGTTTGGGTCCCACTGCATGAATTAATGTGATAAGAAAAGAACCAGAGAGTTCTTCCCTCTGGCAGCTCGGTGTGTGTATGTTTAGGTACCATAATGAGAGGTGCTACAAGAAAACATAGGTAGATGAAGGCCTGTGAGGAGATCCATAAATAACATAAATTCAGTGTGTCCATAAATAAATTAAATTCTGCAAGAACCCCATAAGGTAAGTCAGTATTACAGATGTTTTTGAGATGGATAAACTAGCTTCCTGGAGATGCAGCTGATGATGCGTTGTCTCAGCAGCACGTTGGAAGCAGAGCCTGGGCAACGCCTGGCGGGATTTGAGAAGTGGCAAGATTGCTGAGGAAGGAGAGGATTTGTTAGGGTTGGTCAATCTGATCAGAAACAACCGTATGCAATTCGGCAAAGTCAAACAGGATCTGACAGCTCTAGGGGTGTATCAGGTGTGTGTGTGTTTTGCGGAGACACAGAATCTACTTCCTAAAGCGTGTGGTTGACCGAAGTGGCAAAAACATGCTCAGTCCAGAAAGCAGAGGTGGACTGAGGTGGGAAAAAAAAGAAGAAAAAAAAAAAAAAAGTAGCTTTCTTTTGCCTTCTGCTGATCCTGCTTCAGACCAGAGCTGCTGGAAACCTCCTCAAGGAGTATTTGCAAGCTGCTTTGCGTGGCCATTTCGGCATAGCCCAGCTGGTTAATGCTGGCAAATCTGGGCTGGTAACAGTTCCTGAAATAAAACCCGCCTTGCCAGAAGAAGAAAGTCTAAGAACAGAAAAGTCTGGTTGTATTTTTTCCCTCATTGCCTATGTACTTCTCAGAGACGTGTAAACAAAGCCAACTTGTTGATGAGAAATATGTCAATCAAAGAGCTGCTGAATGTTCTGGAGACAGTTATCACTAGATGTTTTGACTAAATGTCTGAGAGCTCATGCTCTTGGGAAATTTCCCAATAGATCTGAAGATAAACACACAAGCTCTTGGCATCTCTCCTGACTGCATGAGAATCTGAGAACTGATAATTATTTACATTTAACCAGCGCACCTCATAAAACTTGTGGTGCATCCTTTAGAAGGCAGCGTTGGAGCAGTTCACAGTGGTGTTTATTAAGGACAAAGTCCCAGTGCATACTTAAATTCCGGCAGACTACTTGTCTACATTTCAAATCATATCAGAATAAAACCAAAAATATGCTCTATGTCATATTCCTCTATAGTCACTTTGGTCACAGTTGAAAGGCGGAGGTAGCAGAAATCAGATGAGTGAACCTGTTCTGGAAAGCTCTCCACCGGGGGGTAACATCACAGGCATTTGGTGAGGCAGCGAGAAGAAATTTGGTATTCAAAGGAACTTTTCTAAGTTTTCATTTAAGTCAAGTGTTTAATGATCCCCTGCTGCCAAAGGTCCCCTGCTGCTACAGTTCTGTGCTGCTGAATGATCCTTCATTGGGCAGAACTCTGCTACATCCCAGGTTTGGGGCTTCGGGGAGCCAAGATGAATGACTGGGAGGCAGCAAGAAGTAAAGATTCACAACTAGGCACCTGCAAAAGCACCAAAGCGGTAAGTAACACGTCGCTAGTGGTGGTCTTGCTGCTTGCTTTTCTGCACAACGCTCTGAAAATGGGCGGTGTTTGCTGTGATTCAGTCTTCTCCCCAAGCGCGAGTGCTCTTGAGCAGCGACATCCAGTGCAGCAGCCTGGGACGGCTACTTGAACTGGGACATGGGGCAGTAGAGGACAATACAGGACAATCTCTAAGAAAATAACCTCTCCTTAATCTGACCAGACGATAGTGGGAGTTTTTTTCTTATTATTTTTCTTTTGATCAAATTATATGCGTGAGGACATTGGCAGTGTCCACTGTGCAGAAATCTTGAGGAATGGTTTGAACTTAGAAGAGGAATCAGTAAACAGAGGTTTTTAATTAGAAAGCTCAATTTTACATCTGTGCCAGCAGCGACCTTTCTGATTTGTTTACCAGGAACATGCACAGGAGTGATTCTTTCTGTTGTTCTGGTGACAAGAATAACAAGTGGTTTTGTTCTCCACCTACATTAGAGGTACGCTCGTTTTAATTTCACCTGCTACAATCAGTCTCTCCTCCGTAGCACCCACCTGACTGGCAGAAACCCAAGCCCACACAGCCCATTGAGAGTAAACATATCTGTGAAATGTCACGGCATTAACCAAAGTTTCACAGATCGGCACAAGGAATAAACCATGGCAATAATGAAAAAATGGTTTGCCCGTGAGGATTAACCAGTCTCCATTAGTGGGAGTAAATAACCGACTGACTTTATTCTTGGAGCCTGTAGAGTTTTGTAATTCTCTGGCTCAGCCACAAACCTGTTATTGGCTTGCCAAGACTCTGCATCTTTTATCTCAGTTAAGTCAACAAAACACAGTCTGGTTCAGAGTATACTGCAGGTATACAGTGCATTAGCATCAATACCGTTGCAGAGTACTGCAGCAGTATAAGCATCGCATCTGATCTGCAAAGGAGTTTTCTCCCCCGGATCAGTTAGACGTTCAAGATGGTCAGTGGGGTGTGCGTTGCACCGACCGTCTGCCTGACATAGTCCGGTCAGTGGGGGAAATGGTGCTGACGTTATTTATACCCTGAAAGCACGCCTCTGGATGGACACTGCTCACTGCGTGTTTGCCTGTGTGTATGCATATATATGTACTTTCCTCTATATATGTATCTATACATAATATATAAAACAAAGGCCATGCTTAAGCCCAACTCCAGATCACTCGAGGAGAAATTTTAATGACAGGTGGGCTGAAGGATTAGGCTCCCACTTCTGTACATTTTCAGCTTAAGGAATCCCCTGTTTTCTACAAACACCCACCAACATGTACGACTTCTCCCAACCTAGCAGAGAATCTAAGAACTTGCCAAACCGAATTAAACAGATAACCTTAGTGATTCTGTGCATAGTTTTCACTTTAGTCACGAGCTCACATATTTATAGCAGAAAAGCACGTGTTCTCCAGCCCGTGGGAGCTCGCAGGAGCTCTGAATGCCTTTGGTGCCCTCAGCACCCGGCTTCCCGGGAGCACGTGCGTGGGCAGCAGCACACCCCATCCGTAGGCGTCAGCTCCAACCACCCACCGTTGGAATAGCTTCTTTTCATTAGCCCGTTCTGTCCCTACCTTAACTTAAAGACAGGGAGGGAGACCACTGCACAAGCTCAGCTAATAGTTCACACGTAGTATTAGTCACACCACGGCTTTGCTTGAGGAGACCGGCTCTCCGGTGTGCTCTTCTGTACCAGCTGCGGGTAGCAGGGATGCTCCGGCTGTCCCTATTATATCCATAACGCTGTTTGGGGATTTTATTCCTCCCTTCCATCTTGAATAGTCAATAGAGGCCTCAGGTGAACAGAGACCAGCTGCATTCCTGTCCTTGCAATGGAAGTGATCCGGGATAGAGCAAGAGAAGGACAATAAGGAGACTGCCGCCTTCTCCTGTGTATTTTCAGATCTGCAACCCAAGGCAATGTGCGAGACCATCTTGCTGCTGAAAATAGCCCGTATTTGCTGATCTTTAGAGGTTTCCACAAGGACCATTGCTGAGAAAAGAGGTATCCTGGCTGGACGTCTATGTATTTGTGCTGTTTCTGGGTTACTGTTCATTTACAGTGGCATTATGGGAGCAGTTAATTACAATAATTTGTTTGTATAAAACCTCTTCTATATGCCTAGATCTAAACATATGAGTTTCATAACTCATAAAAATTAAGGTAAACAACTGGAGAACAAACAAGCACAAATGATAATTAAGTTTTGATTCTTCTAGCATTCCCGGGCCACTCCTGGGACTTGCCAGTTTTGTCAATATTTTGCCATGTTCAGCAGCTCTTGAAAGTAAACAAATGGCCATCGGTGGGTAAGCACTTCTGTGTTTGTTTTTCGGAATTAGTTGCTCAGGTAGGTTGCATGTGAGTGGCAGACCGAATGCATTTACTTCAGAGGCACAGAAACCAGGCTTAGGCATCCATAAATGCTGAAATCTTGAACATGTTCATATCAAACCCAAGCTTCAGATTATGAGAGAAGTTTTCTCTACCAGCTAATCGGCTAAGCACCAACACAGGGCAGATAGGAATCCAAGGACTCGGATGTATTAGTCTCCCAGCCCTTTACCGACCTCGAACAATCCTTTCTGCTAGTATTTCCTTTGGCAAATAATGGGGGTTTCACAACTCATACAAAAAGAGTCAAATTCAGTTTGACAGTATCCCTTAAAAAAATCACTGAGAAACTGTATTCTGAGTGGCACCGTTGTCCTATGGCTTTTCAGATTAAAACTCTGGGTGATCGGGAGTGGCTGCTCATTTTTCAGGACCAAAAGTCAGCGAGGGAAAAGCCACAAAAAAAAAAAAGTCATCAGAGACGGATCACTTAGACTGTCGAGAAAACTACATAATCAGACCGCAGCTCAATACAGGGAGTTAAGTTATTAAAAGCCTCAGAAGATGGTTTGATGTGGACAAACGGTGATGCCTCTGACAGTTCGGTGCATCTTATGATATCAGGTGGAATAACCAGTGAGGCTGATAGAAGTTACAGCCCTGGAGCGGCAATCCAGCTCACGCACCTTTGGATAAATTAGGCCTTGTCTCCGTTGATGTTAAAGCTCCGGAGGATGCTAACGCGGTGAAGTTATTTCAGGCCGCTCCTGTTGAGCCAGTGCTCTGCGCAAGGCAGTTTCTCGCCCTCCTGCAGGTAACCTCGTACTCACCTCGGGGACTCGGCTGGAAGGGAACAGGCTGGAAACGCAAACCCCGCGCGCGGGAATCGCCCCACCTGCCTGCTCGGCTCACCGCCACGAGAGCGGGAGTGATGCACAGCGACGTTTGGAAGTAATTACTGCAGTCAAGTCCTCTTAACGCTCCTTCTTTCCCATTTTTGTAGCAGAGCGGAAAGAGCTCTCCATCTCCATCTCCCCTGGGTTGCCGTGCCCCTCACGGCCTGAATTATGCTGGACCGTCGTGAAAAGGACAGGTGATGTATCCGCGCTGTAAAAGCCAACCTCATGTTAAATTTCAGTGTCCTGCTCCAAGGTACCAGAAATGTTTTACCTGGACAAAGTCCATATATATTTGTTCAGGAATAGCCAGATAAGCAATATACAGGCTTTCGGCTTACAGCCCGGTGTAGTTCTGGGTCACTGAAAAGAGCTATGAATGTATAAGCACCACACAATTATAACAAAAAAACAGAGCTATTTCATGCACGTCACCATTCACAAAAGTCAGTGTCTGGGCTTCTGTAAATATACTGATACGTATTTAATTATTAAAAACTGCAGTGAGCTAGGTATGTATGCATATTCTATAACTATGTAGCCCCCATTATTACATATAAGCGCATTTTCTTAATTGGCACGTGAAACCGTTGCCTCCTAGAATTCTGTGGGTGGTTTGAAACAAAGTACTGAAGATTAATACGGTTTTGAACAAGCACGTTATTTCTTGTGTAGCTTAGTTTAGCTTTATGTAGCTGCAGTAAACGAGTATCTTGATGATATGTTTAATATTACATTACATTGTACTATTTTCCATTGTGCTGAAATATGTTTTAGCATTTTTCCACAATGTAAGATGACAGAGATCAATTACGAAACTATTAAATGTCAATTAACATCTTTGCAATCTGAATCCCAAATGAACCTGTTAAAACTACCTTGTTGCATGTCACTTATATGTATAAATGCTGGTTAAATGTTTAATGAATGTATGAAAAAGTAATTACCTATTTTCTGTTTATGTAGTGGTAAGCTGCTCCCATCACCGTTAGTTATGTCCACTGGAAAACTAAGACTGAATTTGCAAACCTGAGTGGCTAAAATGGGCTCTGAAATGCATCATTCATTAATCAGGTGCTCTTCTATGTAGTGCCTAAATATAGATTTGGGAATCTATGATTTTCAGCACTTCAACAGGAGTATTTTGTCCTATTAAACTACGAAGGTTTTTTTTTAGCGTGGTGTAGTCAACACTGGTGCTCCTTACTACAAAGTATAAGCATTGTGCGGCATCTACAAAACCTTGAGCTTTCCTGGAAAAGGTCGTCATCACATAAAAAATTCATATTTTTAGCAATAATTTAGGCCAAATGTAGTCAGTACAACAAGGTTAACACCTCCACTCAAAGGAAAATGTAGTCATTGCCCTTGGGATAAGAACTTTCCCCTTGCAGAATATTAAAAATAGGATTTTTATTTATTACAAGTAGTCAAGACTTTGCTTTGGCATTTCGGCTGAAAAATGGCACCTTTCGGAACACAGCAGAGGAGCTCACGCTGCCTCCTTCACTCACCCGTCTCGGTTGCCTTTGCTAACAACCCGCTCTCTTGCCCGGGTCCTCAGAGAGCGCCGAAGGGCTCTGAAGCATGCTCTGGTGGCAGCCGGGCTCCCTCTGATGACTACGCAGGGCCAAAGGGGACAGGTCACCTGAAACGGGCACCTGCGCTAAGGTGGGTAGAAGCGGGTTGGGGAATGGAGCCCGTGTCGGGGCAGACCTGTCCCGAGGAGAAGGTACCTCCTGCGTCGCTTAGGCCAGCACCGGCTGTTTCCCTCCCAGTTGGAGGAAACATGTTTATTTCCAGTAGATATTGTTCACGCATCTCCCTTTTCTCTCCGATGAATGACTTCTGCGGGAGTGAGATCAAAAGGGCTGATAAAAAGCCGAGCCGGACCAGCGAGCGTACCAGCCCGCACAAGACCAAAGCGGGGAGTTACTAACTGGGGAATGCTCCCGCCTCTCCCTGCCGGCTGGTAAAGCGTAGTCTTCCCAAGGCTAAGCTGAGGATCAAAGGGGGATACTAAACCTTACAGATCATAGCCTGCGGGAAGAGCAGGGGAGAGGGAGGCTGTCAGCCGTGGCAGGCAGGCGGATGGAGAGCTGGAGAGGAGCAAAGGCTCCGGTTCCACAGGCAATGTGGGACTCCGTGGGCAAGTCCATCCATGGTGGGGTCCTGGGGGAGCTACTAACCTTCAGGAGCAGAATACGTGCAGCTACATCTCTTTGTCCCTTTCAGCCATCCTTCTGTTCTTCTTGACAAAATTCTTTGTATTGAAAGAACCATCTCTTTGTAATTAGAAAATACAGTTCTCGGGTCCCAGAGGAAAAGTATGTGCAGGTGTGATGTATGGAAAAAGGGAGGGAGAAACCTTGAGAGCATCAGCTGGAAAGATCCCGCTACAGGGATCCATGCGGTCACCAGCCTGCAGCAGGGAGCAGGAGGAGTGACGTTCCCAGGGATCCGGAGCCTGCACCTGTCTGCGGTGCAGTACGGCAATAGTTTGGAAGTAAAACTGCACAAAAAAGACAGCCCGTTCTGCTGGACAGCATGGTCTCCTCAAGGGCTTCTTCCTTGAAGTCCACCTATTATATCCAGGCCAACCTGCAGGCTGCTGCCCGCGACAGGTTCTGACTCCGCGAGACCCCTGGGAGAAACTCGTTAGAGGGAAAATGTTCCACCAGAAGTTTGCCAACTATCCTCTGACAGCAGACGTTGTTTCAGACTAATTCCTTCTCTTTCGCGAGCTGGATGGTGCCAGCTGAAGATGTTATGGGACTTGCTCACTGAATTCTCATTAAAATAAATGCATATTGGCCAGCAGACCTTGCCGTATGGCTCCGCGAAGCTCATCTTCAGCATCTCCTCTGCTTTATGCACCAGATGACTTCAGATAAGGCCATTAACACTAACTGGGTAGGAAGGGGACCAACAGTAGCCTCTGCTGCCAGATTGTCCTATCTGCAGGTGTAGCAAAGCGCCGCCTTTGAGGAGCCCAGAGCTATTCTCTCCTGGTAGTCTGGGGCAAAATGGAGCAACAGGCACAGAGGTGGCTTTGCTCTTGCAATATTCAGTATTCAGTGTATTTTTGTGGACGGCACAATTTCTAACAGCAGAAACAGCATTAAGAGTGTTGTTAAGAAGTGGGCTTCTGCTGGGAATATCTTACTCTTCCATTGCTGCTGTTTTGCTGGAGTTGTTCTGTGGCTCTAATGATAGCAGATGCTTCAACATAATTTAAAAGGAAAAAATACTGGGTGTTTGGGTCTCCCCCCCTCCCCCACCCCAGAACAGAATCACAGAGGGGCTTCTTTGTTCAGTTGTTTTAGGAATGCAATTTGGTAATTCGGTTGCTTGCCTGATGAATGTCTGCCCTCTGATCCCAGCTACAGGAGATGGAATAAAATGTAACTGGATTTGACAGACAGAATTCGTCTGCTGTGTTTGAGGCACAGTGAAGCAGCCTGGGGAGAAAAATATTACAGCAAATTATGCGTCCTTATCTCCCTATGCTAACGGTGCCAGGTCAGCTTGGAGGGGTGAATGAACAAGTCTTCGGAAGGACAATACCCCCTAAGCTCGAACAACAGTGCCGCCCTGGTCTGACTCCAGGGCTGGGGATGTGGGCACTGGTGAAGCTGCTGTGAAGTCCCAGCTAAGCCACTTTCCCTTTCTGGTCCCCTCTTCCTGTGCTTAGTTTGCAAGTTTGGGGACAAGGACTTGCTTCCCAGCAGTGCTAGCATCTTGCTCCGAGTTGCAGCCTCCGTTGGCTGCCGCAGCCCCGTCTGCTCGCACTGCCCTCCTCTTCGCCAGGGCAGTGGACAGAGATGGCAGTGCCACTGGTAGAGAAAGACTCTCCCATTTTATTTTTTTTAATTTTTGTTGGTTTTTTTCAGCGTTATTCAGTGGTTTTGGAGCGCTCCCACACTGCAGATACACCCACCAGCGAGCCCAGCTCTGCGGACACACTGACTGTGATATGGATGAGCACATGGCTCAGCGACGGCAGAACAGCCACAGTTGTTTGGGGTTTTTTAATTTGCACCGTTTAATAATCAGAATATATATGTTTATTCTGATATTACTCTTTGGGTCAATTCAGTTCTTAGAGGTGGTTCAAAGCATCACCAAGCACACCCATTAGCTGGTGTCTTTATTTCAAACACACTCTAGTTTCCTATGAACTGACTTTTATTTAATGGCAGTGGACGGCCATCAGTCAGGCTGGACCGTGCCTCGCTGAGCCTGCTCTGAGCTGGTGGCTGATGGCTCCCGTCTGCCTTTCTGCTTTCTCAGCAGCTTTGTGTTTTGGGGATGGGCAATGCTGAGGTGTGGATGTGCAGCACAGGGAAAGCTGCACGTGCACAAGTGATCTCCGCTCAGCACTCTGCCCAGGGGTGACCCAGCTCAGCACCGCTACACCGGGCTGCTTCTAGCAACAGGAGTCCTTATATTGTGGGGTTTTCTTTAGAAGGGTGTCTAGATGCCCCTAAAATTTGTCTTGCAAATAGCCAGAGCAGGGTGGGTGAAGGGAAAAGTCTGTTATCCTCTCTGGAAGCGGAAAATTTGTTCTAAGGTACTTGCATCCTAATGGGGACTTTTCTATCAGTGTAGTGACTCTGACGTATCTTCAAAGTGATGGGGAAAGGAGACGGAAATAATTTTTTTCTTCTGTGTTCACTACCTGGATTGTAACTATCTAACCTGACCAGATGTCCTCCATTCCTCCCACGTCAAAGCCCGCCGGCTCCTTTCCTGAAACATCCATCACACCGCAGGTCAGCTCTTCCTTGATTTGTAGGAGATGGTTGCCCAGTCTGCCTCCCCTTTAATCATTCCTCTGACAGCAGCTGGAGAGATGAAAAGCTGGGGGGATCTAAGTAATCCCTTTCTAAGTATAAAAAGCCCCCAAAAGTGGGGGGAGAGTGGAAGAGAGCGAGCCTGTCTGCTGAGCAAACAGACTGATTACGTCAAGGGACAGGAAGAGCCGCACTTGGAAATCAATACGGATGAGGCTTTGAAAAGGTTGACTGACTGCACTGGATTAGCTATCGATTTTTGTCATTTTCACAGCTAGTGCCATGCTCTCCACCCGCTGAGGCCATTAAGCTCTGAGGCCTTAAACTTCTAATCCCCCGCTAATAACAACAAGACAATGGCCCGGTAAGCTAAGGATCTAACAGGATGTCCAATAGCTTCAGCGCTGTATCGAGTGTGCCCGTGTCGAGGAAGCAATCGTGGCAGCCCGGAGGCACTGGGTGGAAACAGAATGCACAGAAGGATTCAGATCGTGCTCAGAGGCCAACTGCAAAGCAATGTTTATTGGTAAGAATCTCCAACTGGTTTCCAGTTAGCACCAGCAGCATGGAACACATAATTTTTGCAGGCTCTGAGCATCGATTTTGTTAAAATAACTGCAGACAAGAATTTTGTTTGTTTTCAGGATAACTTTGGTAGAGGTGCACAGCAGTGTGGAGTCCCTCTCCAGCAGCTGAAGGGCCGCAGCTACATTCCAGTGTCATATCATCGCTGTAACTTTGTACATTCAGCACACCCAGCTGTAAAGAGACCCTGAGCTTATTTTAAGGTAGGACTGTAAAAAAAGGGATGTTGGAAGGAGTCCAGTCCTTACCATACATCCTGAATGGAGACAGAACACAGGAAAGGATTAATGGAAATGCTCTTCTGAGATGGATGGGATGGTGGCTGAGGAGTGGATAAAAGAAATGGGTAGAAGAGATCCGGCTATGAGTGAGTGCTTCCAAGGCAGGGGTACTAAGCCAGCTTCTTCCTATACCACCTTTTATATAAAGTAGAGTAGATTTGCCAGGTCATGTCAATGAGTTGATCAGCTCTGTCCCAGCTCAGCTTCCAGAAAGTCTGCAAGTACCAGCTGCTGTGTGAACATCGTCATGGATGCGGCCTAACAAGCTCATGTCATACTCTACATCCCACTGGAAATATTCTTAGTCTGTCCGCAACCTCTGGAGCCTTAAGAAGAGTGCCTCAGAGTTCAGTCCCACAAGGCAAGTCATCTGCATCTCTTAGCTTTACTCCCTCAGCTCTGGAGGTGGCATCACTCAGCCTCTTCTGCCACCCTGTTCTCTGGATTCTCTCCATCTCCAGGGGTGCCCGAACTCAGTACAGCTGTGACTGAGTGGCAGAGTGTGCCCAGAAGAAGAGAAAAAAACCCTTGGAGATAAGCTGTGTGTTCCTTAGCAAAGTCTTGGTCCTTCACACAGCCATGCTCAACAAAATCACCTTCTTTCCTCAGCTGCAGCCACTGCATCCTTCCTTAGAGCCCACGGGGTGGAGAGCACAACCATCTAACGACCTACAAGACACAGTCCTAAATGCCCAAACACATTACTAGGGTTTATTTATTTGTATTTATTTTTATTTATATCTCTCGAAACTGAGAGATGTGGATAAAGCCGGTGCTGCTGGCAGAGCCTGGGGGCAGTAACAGCACTGTGCCCACGAGCCTCCAGCGTGGAGCCGTGCGTGCAACCAGCTGATTAGAGCCCAGCGGGGGGAGCGCGCTCAGCAGCCGTTTGTGCTCAACTTTTCTGAGAGTCTCCGTCTAAATGTTGACAGTTTTATTTTGCTTGGGTTTGGTATTTATTTTAAGGGCCTTTGTGGTTCTCAGAACCTAAAGGATTATTGTCAATATACAAAACAAATGGGCTCTGCCAGATTTCATCCCTTTGGAAGCAGGGAGATAATGCTCCCGCAACAGCAATCATCACTGCCCGCCCAAACGGGCAGCAAACAAAAGCGGAGGGATGTGCGAGGGAGCAGATAGAACTTCTCCATTCACAAACCTTGTGCAAATCCGGCCGATGCAACGCTGCGCTCTCCCTTGATCTTTTTCTTCAGGCATCCGGCCAGCTGGCAAAAGCAAAGCAAATTGAAATGTTTTCACTCATTTTCTTTCCAGGTTGTTCCTTTTTCAAGGGCTGAAACACAGCTTCAGCCTGTGCATCGTTTAAGCCCTTCTGAAGTTTTCCAAAAACACAGGAAAGGGAAAAGTGATGGAGAAAGCAATAGGGACAAAAGGAAACAACTTAATTTTTTCACTTACTTCAGTACCTAAAGTGCCTGCCCTGAAATCAATGAACCTATTCAAAGCCAACACTGGAGTAAATGATAGAAAGCTCCTTAAGGTGATTGTCTTCAAGGTTATTGAAATGAAAATAACCCTGTTTGTACTGTGGTTTTATTTTTATTTCTTACATCAATTAATGTGTGTTTTAAAGTTCTATCAGACTTACTTACAAATATTTCAACTGTTTCTCTTAAGAGTCGTTGGAGAAGGTGCTATACATAAAGCTTTATTAAATCTGAAGTAAATAGTAGCTGGGTTTTTTTAAATTTGCTTAGAGAATTTAAAAAAAAAAGAATAGTTTCATTCTACTCAGATTTATTTTCCCCTGTTTTCTCAAAATTGAAGAAAACAAATCCCTTAATTTCTCAGCTCTCATCAACATCGTCCCCCTGAGGCTTAAGCAAGATGTTTCGAAAGAAGCATCTGAAAGGATTATTTCTTTAGAGCTGCTGGGAAGGGTCTGGGTGGGGAAGAGATTAAGTGACACAACCTCTCACCTTATAAGGTTAAATAATTTTGGGGGCAGATCCATACGTGGTGCAAATCACTTGAACCCCAGACACTTTTTTATTAGAAGAAAAAGAAAAGGCATTTTATTTAAAAGTTGATTGCCCTGAATACCTACCAGTTGCCTCAAGGAGATCACAACAGGGAAATGAGTCCCCTGAGCAAATTGCCTTGCTTATTTGGTAATACCACCATGCACGTTTTGCCATGTTGTTTTGCTGAGTTCTTCTAGAATTTTTTTTTTTTTTTTTAAACAAAAGTAACAGCCTGTGAGGGGTACAGGAAGAGGGGGACGCCAGCAGCATCAAGGAGAAGAACATGTGAACCCAGCATGTGACAACGCTCTGTGGCTGGGTGAGTCCCCAAAATTCCTGTGGGAAGTCTGTGGGACAGAAGGTGGCCAAAGGAGCAGTTGTCCACTGCCTTCCCATGCTCCTGCAGCTCCGTGGTGGCTGGAACCCATCCTGCCCCGGGCCGCGGGCAGCCTCTGCTCCCTGCCCGCCCCTGAGACCCGGTGTGGATGCTGCTGCCTTAGTTTGTAAGTACAAGAGGGACCGCCTCGGTTTGCCTCCTGTGTACTGTGCTGATTTGTTGGCTATCTATCTTTATGATTAAAAAAACTAATAAAAGGAAATGTTTATCATCATAGCTAATTGTAACAGACAGCACCATCTCGCCCCTTCGCAGACCACACATGAGTTTGGACCAGAGACAGTTCAGCACAGACACCTGATGCTTCGCACAGGAAGATATTCACAGGATCTAATACTTGTGCAGGGCTTTGCCACCATTTATCTAGACTTAGGTGTTTTTCACCCTGTGGCATTTGCAAGTTCTTGCACCATCGCTGTCACAGCTCTCTCCTCCCTTTGGCAGGAAGGTGCTGCTTGTCTTTGTCCCTGTCGCGGGGGCTCGTGGGCCACCTGGCTACTTGCATTTGCATGTCCAGCCCTGCCACCCACAAGGTAAGAGGAAGGTGCGCCGTGCTATTTATTTCACAGAGGCAGAACACTTTTTTTCTGTTTTATCTCTTTCCAGACAGTTGGCTCAGTTTAATGGACTGTCTTTCAGCCTGTGCATAATTCTTCTCCAAATTAAATTCTCTTAGAAGCCCAACATAATACAGACCGTGTTGTCAGCTCATTACTTTTACATCCTTTCTTGTTCTGTTTATGTGAGCAGAGGTTTAATTAACTATAATCTACTGTGTAGGCAAGAGGAAAAAAATACATACTACTTGAAGGTATGTATTTATGCTCTCACATTTTTTAACGTTTTTGGTGGGTGGGGGAGTTAACCTTTCTGTCTGTGAGCAAGGCTGGTTGCTTTATGTTCCTATGCAAACACTCGGGCAAAGCTAAGGCATCCACGCTTGTCTGTCACCCTTATCAGCCTCTTACTCTGCAGTGGAGTGGACTTAAATCTAAAAGAAAAAGTGGAACCTTTGCTGCCTGCAGCCTCAGTCTCTGCCGGCTCACTGTGCAGGCTCGTGGTTTGTCCCAGCAGCAGTGCAGGGACAGCCCGTGCTGAGCCCCGGACACTGGCCACGGGCTGTCTCCGTGGGGCAAACTGCTGGTGCTCCCTCTGGAGGAACGCTGGTTCGGCAGGAGGCAGCAAGACCTGGCTCTCATCCCCCTGTGCATCCCGAAGGCAGTTAAAGTGCCCAGCTGCGTTGCTCTAGGTACTCCACCTATGACGTCTTCTCTGTCTATAAGGTCATTTGTCCTCGTCTATGATGGCAAAAAAAGTACAGAAATTCCAGCTAATAAAATGGGGCTTATAGAGGCATTGTTTTACCTTCTCAAACTCTGGGTTAAAACGCTGTAGAGGCTTTCCTGGTGACAAGTTTATAAAACAGATGCTTTCCCGGTGAACATTTATAAAACGATGTATTTCATCCACAAGTTATGGTTGTACCTGGAGGACCTAGAGTCCCCAAACAATCCCACACGCTCAGGCAGAAGGGAATACAGCAGAAGGTGCTAATTTTTGCACAAATGCCAGGGTTAGCTGTCAGATTAGAGTGGGATTAGATAGGGACTAACACTTGTTACTCGAGCTAAATTTAGATCTCACCAAGCAGCTTCAAATTCCCTCAGAAATTCACAGGTTCCATCCAGAAGATAACAGGAAGCAAAATTAGCATTTGTTATTATTAGTTTCAAAGATCAAATTAAGCAATTAAGCTAAATTTAGAGAAGTTGTTACTATACATCTTTTGCCATTGTGTAGTGCTATTCCTGTCTCGCATGCAGAGAAAGGCTGTGATTTTGAGAGTTTAGTTGGCTTTTCCACTGTCTGGGAGGTGTGAAGGAAAGCTATTCCCCATCCCAGCTCTGCCCAAGGCTCATCAAAGAGGCGCTCCTGCTGGCGGGGGTGGCCCTCTCGCATCCACCCAGCCTCGACTGGCAGAATGGGGTTACCAGCCGGCGGGGCAGGTGCCGTCCTGGGGATCGCTCCAAAGAACTCTGCCAGAAACGCGCTGTTTTGTCGCTAGAAGCCATCTGATTTACATATAAAGCTATGCCATATATTTGAGGATCTTTGTTGTATTGGTTAAACCCCAATCAGGATATGTTGCTATGATCACAGTGACTTTACAAATAATTTATCACAGTTGCCAGCGTGAAAGCATCTGAGACATTGAAAGTATCTGCTCAAAATAATTTTAACGTTCATTGTCAGCCCATCTGACAGTTTTGTTGCCTTATCCCCAAGTAACAATAAAATAGTGGCTTCTGTGTCCAGGGCAAATCATCCTTCTCCCCCATCCATTACACTTAGCAAAGCTCTTGCCTGATGAGGCCCCTTAGGTGTCTGATTTCTTTCTACTTATCTCACCGTAATTGCCAGAAAACTTCAGCCTGTCAGCACCGATGTGTGTGCATAAACACGGTTCTTCCAGAGCAAACGGAAGGCGCCTACCAGTACTGTGGCCCCAGTTACAGAGATTGTTTGGCCCACAACGTACTTCATTGTGGTTTTCCAAACAGGCAAAGCCAGTTAGATGTGACCTGGTAGCATGTGATTGACCAACAACTGGTGAGTGTCTTTCAGGTGACTAGAGAGTCTGTTGCCCACAGGCATCGTGTTGGAGATGATTCCTCAGGAAGCCCAAGAGATGCCTATTGCCAGAATCATGGCCAAGAAAGCATGTGTTCAAAAGACCTTTGGATGAGGTATTGTCTCCTGAAGTTTTTTTCCTTGAACGCAAGCCAGGCTCCAGCCACAGACCTGGGGAGTTGCAGGTGTTGCTTTGCACTCTCATCATTTTCCCACAGTGGAGCAGTGTCACCGGTCACCATCAAACGGGCCAAGAGATTACCTCATCATAAACCATTTCTAAGAAAGTGTCCTTTCCTCCCACCCATCAACCACTCACTAGGTGTCACTTGTCCTGGCTGTTCAGCTTTATGCAGACTCTTCCCTTGCACGTTATTGTCATCTTGCGGGTTGGATGTGAGTCTTCAACATTTAGACTTCAGTCGCAGTTGGTGTGTGGAGTTCCCTGTTCCCTGCCATGGGAGGGTGACTCTTGCAGCGGACACGGCCTCTGCACGTGTTCTCCCACGGGGACTGCCACTTGGCTTTCTGTTCCTGCTTCCGAGTTTGGAGTGTTCACCCTCCAAATGGCTGCAGGAGTGAGTATGTTGGTTCTCATATTTAGAGAACGCTGCTGCACGCACCAATGAACACAACTCTCTTTCACGCCAATGAGCACCAGTGAGCTTGAAGCCAAGTTTTTTCAATATGAGAGACTATTCATGCAGCTACTTTCTGGCGTTCTTTTTGCTCTAATTACAGCTATAACACCCACCCACCCCACCCCCCTTGCTTCATTAATGAACGAAGACACTCAAGCCTCAATTCACAAAGGCATTTAGGCATCCGACTCCTGCCGAAATCCCTGGTGAATCTGAGCATTAGACGCTCCTCAACTCCTCTCTCGCTCATGAGGTAACACTGGGGACTTGCGTGGTATTGCTCCTGATTTAGAGCAAGCTTGGGTGAGTGAGGAATCAGAGTCTCTGCGTTTGTGAGGGAGAGGAAGGATATCTCGGTGCCTGAAATCCTAACAGGGAGGTGAGTGATACAAGTGCTAGTTCCCAGCTCTGCATCTGACATTGCCACTGACCTTGAATAAAGCGCATCCCTCCTTCTGTGTTCCTGGCCATCTAGCGTGTCTCTGCCTCAGGTTTGCGAGGCTCTGTGCTTTCATGTTCATAGATAGTATAGTTGGGGCTTTCCCAAGGGGATAGGATGTTTATGTCCCTGTTGGGACTCTCACTTCCTTAGTCTCTTTGAAAATGCCAATTTTAGAGATTACTGCAAGGAAATAGCACTAAGATCCGGAGCAGGAAGGAAGAGTCTGTCACTCAACTTGGTGTTCCCATCTTTTAAAAGATGAAAGAGGACAGAAAAAAAAAAAAAAAAATCACAGGAAAAGTTAATTGCCTTATGTTTATACTGGAGGATCTCAAGTTTCCCCTCAAGAGTTGCTGCTCGTCTGCCCGCATCTGTTCATAGCCAGGGCTGTGGTCCCCCAGTGCTGAGTGACGACACTGGCTGCTCAATGCATCAGCATCTGTAGGCAGAACCTGTTGACTGTTTGCTGCTACGTGTTTCTCCTTGTTGTGTCTCAGTCAGCTCTTCAAGGGCAATATGATTCACCAGTAAAAGATTGCGCTTTAGCTGAAAGTGCTGAGGAGTCGAGCTGATCCTCCTCCATACATCACTGCTGTCCCCCCACTGACGGGAGGACTACAGATATGCTTTGGCATATGGACCAGCTAATGTTTATTGTCCCTATTGTGCCCTCAGTTGTGCTCTTAGGTTGTATAACACTACATATTCATTATGTCACAGAGGGAGGGTTTTTTAAAAGTTTTTTTTTTCCCTCTTTTCATGATTTTGCCTTGCAGTTATCAGAAACACTGTCTGGCCTCACTTTGCTGGAGAACGTGACTTCAAAATAGAGAGGAGGAAGCACTGCTAACCCCCAGCTCGGGGCATGCTACTCTCAGTCCCGGAGTCCATCAGAAAACCTGTAAGTAAGCAAACTTCTAATAATTACCTCTGATGTGCATCCTCTGTTTCCTTTAGCTGCTGAAGTTTTACTTTCTTGTCTTTGTGATGTCATAATCTGCTTGTTGTCCAGCCTCCCCATCCTCCAAACAGTTATGATAACAGACACAGAATGAAGGGGGTAGCCTAAAAGTCACAGATGACCGAAGTGCAAGTTTGGGGTGCAATCAAACCTAAATTCTTACAAAAGCCTAACCCGACTGTGACTCATCCTGTCTCAGCACAGCTAGGGAGGAGGTGCTGGTCCCGCTGATGCTCAGCTGTGCGCAGCACTTGGCTCAGGTCTGCAGGAGCGTGGGGCTGTCACAGACCCGCAGGAGGTGCTCGCAGTCGTGTGAGAACAAACCATAAATTTCAGCCCAATGAGGTTTTTGAGCAGCCACACAAGACAAGGAATGAATTACTGAACCCGTTCATGCTTAGTGAGTTATTAAGTGTAAGGCCAAAGACTGCAGGTGCTCTCTACGCAGCAATGTCTGAGTTAATAAACCATCACTCAGACACCGCAGAATCTGACTGCAGTGCTGAATTGTTATTATGAAATGTATTTTTTTTTAATAGTTGCATTTGTTCAGAAGTTCTGTGCAATACACTCTACCGTGTCACATTTGTCTCTTCTGGTACCCATCAGTCAGGTCGGCTCCTCTCGTTTCTGCTGTCCGGTTTTACAGCCGGGGACGGTGTTCCTTTGACGAGACCGTGCCATGGTGCAATTTAGGGGTTTGTTGCCTCCTCTGCGCAGAGCATCATGAAGGCCATCGCCAAGCATGGCAACCAACCAGCAAAGAGGAGGTTGCAAACAAGGCTGAAGGTGAAGGTGACTCCGGGTCACTGTTTGCAAACAGGCTCGGTTAGACCTCTCATTGCCTCTGCCTTTCTCTCCCTCCTTCTTTTAGGGTTCTGTTTTTTGTGACTCAGAGGCATATTTGCAAGAAGACCCCCAGGTCCATACAGCTGTACAGGCAGCCATACGACTCAGGCTCTGAAAATACTTGTGAAGATTTACAAACAAATCTAATGCTCTCTCTGAGTCTCTGAGCCTATAGCAATAGAAGGCCTGAGCTCCAAAAACACCCCGGGTTTTCAGCACCGCTGCTTCTAGGGGTGCAATTTTCTTGGGAATGGCTGCACGAACTCATCCACGGAAAATTGTTGCTTCCTAAAAATATTTGAAAAGAGCTGTAAAACTAAATACACCTCATCTGAATACCCTGAAAGCTTATTGTGGACACACATATAATAGATTAAATCTTGCTTTTCTAAGAAGTGCTCCCCCCTTGGTGTCCCTTATGAAGCTCACCTCTTCCCCGTGCGGTTTCCACCCTGCCTTCTCTACCTGCCTTGCTTGCCAAGACTAAAGGGTTACAATCTGTTATCATAAAAGGAGCCCGTATCAACATCCTCGCAGAGACATTTCGTCAGACGCACTAAGCAAAGGCTAGAACATTTGCCCTCCGTGTAAGGTCGTTCTTGTAAGGTCTCCTATCGTCTCAGAGGTCCATGGGGCTCTCCAGTTCCATAAGCCTAGTTTTCACAGCTAAAATAGGTAAGTTTTTAGACTTGGGAATAGCTATATGAGGAAGACAGAGCAGGAGGCCAGCGAAAGGAAGGGAACCTCAGAAAAGAAGTCTTTGCTGAGATCGCACCTTTCATGTTACAGTAACACTGCAGAGCTTCGTGGTCCTTCAGCCACATTCAAAGGTGAAAAATCCCATCTCCTTAACAGTGAAGATGGCCATACTCATACATCAGCCTGTAATGTAGCTTTGCAGGGCAAACATTTTTTGGCTTTTAAACAATAGATCCGCATTTGCGTAAGCCTTAACATATCTTCGCTCTAGCATCAGAAATAAATGGGCAATGCCTTCAGATGTTTTCCAGAATTTGTTATATGGGGGTTTGTTTTGTTTTGTTTTGTTTTGCAAACGTAATGGCCTTCCGATGCTTCTGGTGAGCTGATACACGTCTGTACGTATTTCCGTCACGTACTATTCCTAGCCTAAGACACCAGCCTTTTGCCTGATGCACGTATACACTTTCCAACATACCTTAGAATAATACAGTATTATTTCATATTTCAGAACGGGGTGTTTTAACTACATTTTGAACCTGCAGCTTGCATGACTATAATGCCCTGGTAGGATTTTCAGTGACACAGGGAATTACAGGATCTTTTTTTTTTCCCCAATAAGCTTAACACAACCCCATTCATTGCTGTTAGAGGAGCTTTGAAGTTTTCATGCTTATGCAAAAATCCAATGTTTGCAGTTAGAGTTAAATTCAGTATTTTTTACCCCAGCCTCACAGCAGCTATGCCATACAGTAGTTTTATGGCATATGTTAACTACTTCAGAAAGGAGAGGTGCCACTTTACAGTTGTGGGCTCTCTCTAAAACACTATTGTACATCAAGTAAAAAGCCCACACTTACCAGAGGTGCTCAAGGACCAACTCAGACTGGGCCCATGTGCTTCCTACTTCCACTGGTATCACAGGAACTCTAGGACACCTAACATCTCATGGGGTCAAGGCCAAAAAAAGTGTAACATTGGGTTATTATTCTGTATTTTTGATTGATCATAATTAGCAAAAATATTTGAGATATTTTTCCTTGCAATCAGTTTCTTGAATCTGAAAATATTCTTGGCTCAGTGTAACATTTCCTAAAATGGCTAGGCGTTGTTTTCAGTGGGGGTTAGTGAGTTAAATACCTTTGGGGATTTGGACTCAAAATCTCAGATGAGAGGACATATACAATGGAGCCACGAGCTTTGATAGGAATAGCACTGGAATACCAGTAGTGAATAAACAAAACCAGAGCAGAAGTTCTTCAGGCAGAGTATGAATATTGCTACTCCCTGCGAGATGCTGTGGATTCGTCATTATTATGATTATACAAAAATAACAAAAGAAAGAAATGAATAATCATAGGACCACAGGAGCATAAGGTCATAGGATAGTTAAGGTGAGAAGGGACCTCAGGAGGTCTCTAGTCTGGCCTCCTACCCAAAGCAAGGCTGGCTATGAGACCAGAACAGGTAGTCTGGGGCTTTATCCCACTGGGTCTTGAAGAATCCCACAGACAGAGACTGCTGCCCCACGGGGGGAAAGGTTTTCCTTATGCCCAGCGTGAACTACTCTTTCAGTTTACACATTTTGTGTCTCTTGTCCTCCCACCTTTTGCTGCTGTGAAGAGTGTGCCCGTCTTCTGGATGACCTCCTCATAAGTATGGAAGGGCTGTTGCTAGATCCCCTGAAGCCTTCTCCGCTCCCAGTTGGACAAACCCTGGGCCCTCCCATGTATATGGGATCTCACGAACGCATGTTTGGGGGAAGGGTGAATGCGTCTCGATGCCCACAAAACCTTACAAAAAGCAGAGTGAAAAACAGTTACTACGGTCTCACATTCTAATTCAAAGCAATTCAAAAATGAAATTAGCACAAAATAACCACAGATGAAATATGGTAATTAATGTCAATTACCCTGGTTGCTATAGAAACATGACTGAAACAAGCAGAAGTTGCAGATAAGTTCAAGGTGAACCACGAATGGAAGTGGCTGGCATGGTCTTTTTTCTCTAGCTGATTAGAACTTTAGCTCTTCTGGCTGACAACCAGTTATCGATAGAACTTAATCCATTTAATAATCCCATAATCACTTTAATCCGGTTGGCTCAAAGTATTTTGCAACTGGTTGCTCTAACTGATTAACAACTGTCTTTTAAGAAATAAATAAAAGCTATCTGTGCACTGCATATGCAGCAGCGTTTAGCAAAGAACTTGTTTCTTCAAAGCAGGATTGAACGTATAGCAAAATCTCTGTAATTTATAAATGCATAACCCTAGGGCACAAAGGGCTTTCACGAGACTTTAATTTAACTATCAGGCACCAATATCTCTTCAGCTTTTGCAAAATATAATTGGAAGCATGCAAGGGAAACTTATCAAAGGACACCCCCTCTCCCAGGTACCTTCTGATGCAAACGTGCAGTGAGGGCACCGGTGTGAGTGAACACTGAACTCGGGTGACTCAAGGTGCCTTGGAGGTCAAGGACATGCAAAACACCAACTTCGCTCTTGAACTGCTCCTATTTTACTAAGAGCTACTGAAATGCTGGGCTGATAATTTTATGGCAAATGTTTTAATGTTGTTCTGGTTTGGAACAACACTCAGCTATTTGCAAGATCTGTTGTCAACTATAAATTCCTCCCTGCCCACCCCCAAGCACTATTTCTGGAAATTTCATTTCAAACACAATTTATGGCTCAGATGATAAATGTTTTTAAATCATTCTATTTTTGTACATCATTTCACCATGCGTTAGCAGTACCGAAAGAAGGGGCAACACATAATGGGACATCTCAGGTTTATTGAGACATCATTTCCCAATGGAAAACAGTTTAGGTGAAAATATGCTGACAAGGTCTGTAATGACATACTTTGTCAAACACATTGAAATCTACTGGTGAAAAAAAGCATTTTATACAAGATTAGTGTTAATTATTATAGTGATTATTTGGTTGCTTAGCTCCTGGACATTTTTGTGGTCCTCTTAACTCAGGATTTATTGTGTTCTGATTTATGAGCCTCGGGATCCATTATAAATACTGTCTAGCCGGTGATTCTTCTCCGTCTGTACAACGCTCAGGAGCTCAGAAGTAGCACTCCTAAGAGTTTTGATTAACTGCCCCTTGGCAGTTTGTGAGGCTGAACTTGTTAAAAGTTTTAAAGAAAAGGATTTCAAATAGATTTTCCGGATTTGGGGTCTACCTTATCTTTTGAACTTGCCTAAGACAACTGGCATGAAGGGCAGTACAGGAAAATCGCTGGTCAGATTGGATTTGCAAGCTGAGGTCTCCTCAGCTGTCACCTGTAGTTTCTGGGAAGAGTAATCAGCTTGGGGCACATTTCCTCGCTTATTTGAGGTGTTTTCACAGACCACAGAAATCTTTTAGCCATCCCATACCAAGGGGAGCTTTTGGCTGCTGACACTTCTCTCAGTTGGCAGTCACAAGGAAATTAAATACTGGCTGAGGTCATAGTGCCCCACAGGAACAAATTCGGGGACTATCTCTGCTTATTGGACTCAACTCCATGAGTTACACAGGCTCTCTCAGGCTGGAACAAATAGAAAATAATAAAGACAACACAGATCAATGACTGACTGGTGTTTACAGCTGTAGGGAGTTTTCGTATTTCATTAAGTTTCCAGCTGAAGTTTTGGCTGAGTCAAACTAAAGATGTGAATGCCTCAAGATAGAGTTTCATCTCTGGATGGAAACTGGTATGTGGAAGTTGGAGCCAAGCCCCTGGTGATCCTGGGCCCGCTCTTCAAGTGAGGTAGAGTTCATCTCCACTTTCAAAAGAAGGTCTTCATAAGCTGTGGGCTTTGGCATGAGCTGGTCTAGAGGCAGGATGAGAGGGTGTCCATAGCCAAAATAAAAAATTAGTATGGAAGAAAATTTATTTTGGGTCAAATTGAAGTAGGATATGGTTTGAGATTTGGGGGATTTTTTTTTTTTTTTTTGGTAGGGAAGGGGAGAGAAAGGGTTAATGAAACTAAGCATTTTTTTTTGGTGGAAAACCAGAAAACAAACACTGAATTGCAAGTGTTTTGGATTAGCTAAGAGCACTTCATCACACTTAAAAATTGTGTTGTGTTTTTCATTGCTTCATTACTTAAGCCTTTTCTAAACTTTGTAAAATCTATGCCAGTTTTATTTTTAGAAGTCCAAGAAAAAATAAGCATTGAAAAAAACAACCAATTTTTAAAAATATTCTTCTACTTCTACATCAAAAACGTTTGCCAAATTAAAAAACCCACATGAATTGCTTCCTCCTGGGGCTCCATTTTTCTACAAAATTTCTACTTTGATAAATTAACCCAATTATTGAAAAAAAGCCTTTGCAAAAAAAGGAAGTTTGAGTCAAACTTAACTTTGTGCTGCCACTTCTTTGCATCCATTGCTATTCATGGCAAGTCACAATAAAGGAGCTACAAGTTTATTTTTTCCACGTAATACAGAATTGAATGGCAGTAAATGCCCTTCGCCACTGATGAAGCTCTCTTCCATATCTCACTTCCCATAGTTAAGACTTGTCTATAGTTTGTGTTAGTTCCCGCAAATCAAAAGTGATGGATTTTCCTCTTTTCTACTTGTAATGAGCATTTTCTGTTTCTCCTTCAGGGGAATTATGTAGTAGAATTAATGGGGCTGTAAGTCCATAAAGTAGAGTACATTTTTGAAGAGGGTTACTTGCACCTTGCTTAATATCACATACTATTTTATAGATGCAATGAAGAGAGAAAAAACTCCCAGCCAATGCCTAGAGTACTTTCAGGCTAGCGTTGAGACTTGTTTAAGATGGTGATTTATTTAAAATATTTGCAAAATAATGAAAAATAAAGAGAAACAATGTTACATACTACTTAATACAGGACTGGAAAGAAAAGGACTTGCTTTCAGTGGTGTTTATATGAAGAGTGGAGGGAAAGTTGGCCAGAGAAGGCAAGGATGAATCCCTGAGGGTGGAGATAGGAATAGCTAAGAAGGAAATTAACTTAAGGAACCACCAGAGCATCACTTATAATAAGTAACAGGGGGTGGGGGGGCGCGAAGCAATTTGGCAGCAGTCTATTCTGGATAAGCAACAAAGGTTTCGAAGAAAATATTTTTCCTCCTGTGAAGGAGGAAAAAGTTCCCACGTGGGCTGCCTCGTGAGGACAGTGATTGCCACAGTGGCCATAGCTGAGACTGCAGAAGAGGAGGCTGCTAGGTGGCCGTGTAACTCAAACACTGAGCAACACGGCTCAAACACTGTGCAGCACAACTCAAACACAGTGCAAGCCTCGAGCACTGCTTGGGAATCTGTGGTGAAGGCAAAGACTCTGCTTGCAGGTCTATGCCAGCACCCAGAAGCAACAATAACTTGATTTTCTCTCTGTGTGCGCTCCTATGTCTGATTAAAACACCTGACAAGGAGCATTAAGGTTTTAATTCCTTCATACAGGAGTTTAAGTTTGGAAAACCATCTGGCCACTGTAACACCCCATAAACAGGTCCTGATTCAGATATGGGCAAAGCACTCACTGTGAGCGTCGCTACTGTGAATAGAAGCAAATCTTTAGACGTGGCTTTGTCTCGATCTGGGTAAGCACTTGGCAATTCCAGCTGAGGACATATTTCTTGGGACTGCGGAAGTAGGCTTGGTAGCCTAAGTGAGTTCTAGGACTTCCAGGTATTTGGCTACCTTAGGAAATAATGAAAGGAGGCGGAGAAACACAAAAGAAGTCCTTGTTTTGAATGTGAATTCATTTTGGGTGAATGTTCTGGTCATTTCTTACCTGATCTTTCCCAGTTTCCGCTATTCCTGAGGACAACCTGGGATAGAAAGGGTGGGATCTGAGTGCCCGGAGTCCTGCAGACCTGCTGTGTCACCTCACTGCTACTACTACCTGTACTGCCCAGAAGATACAAGCCTGTGCTGCACTCTCCCTGTGGGACTGATGCATGAATATACTCTTCACTGCTTTAACAGGACTTTCTGATACGTCATTATCCATTTGGCTGATTTTCCCCTCTGCAGCTGATAGTAGGTTTTATACAAAGATTGCAGAGTGAATTTTCCTAGTCAGGAAGATGAGATTGTTCTGTAGTTGGGTCCCTTTTCTTTGATCCTTATTAATTCCTCTCCCCAGAAACAGTGGCATGCTAGCGAAGAAAGACTGCAAACGTCTCACGGGCATAACTTTCAGGCAAGTTTGTCTTCTGCTTGCTAGCGCTTACTAATGCCCACAAACAACTTTTATATGAGGAAAGCACAAGGCAGCAACTCTTTGCCCATGCAATTACTGTGATTGTCTACACAAATCAAGTGGGTTTGTATGCAAATGGCCAGTAAGCATCTAGTGGATGCAATGGCTTGAATATCAATTTGCAATGAATAGTCGCATATGCAAACCCGTGTAAAAATGAGTATGTGTATTAATATCCAACAAATCATCACCCTCCCTTTCAAACAGTTTTTTTGGCTTATGTCAGTTGAAAACTCTTTGGTGTGCCATATGTAACCCCTTGCAAGTGAATAGTGGCTCTTCCGAAAGCAATGATTACTGTTAACTCCCAGTCACTATAATGCTTCCAGATACGCAAGGAAGCTTATTCCCAATAATTAGTAATTAGCAGTAACTATTTTATGGAGCAGAAAAGAGTTGATTACAGTTGTTTTATCAGCTGGTATAATAATAGGAAAAAAGCTTGTTTCAGAGAGGGGAGAAAAAGGGACGATTTCAGAAAGTTGGCTCTCACTTGCCAGCCGTCCATCACCGAGACAACAGCTTCAGGGATCAGAAATTATTGATTTTAAGGGGATTAACTCTCAGCTACAGCTAGTTCAGTTTCAGGGCATCATTTGTAAGCCGAGCTGTAGCCATAAACCAGCTGGCACTGGGGGCCTGATCCAAAACTCCCTCAAATGATTTAGACAGCAATTTCAGGGACACCTTTGGGTTAATAAGTCCCCAGCTTGAGAGGAGTCTCAGTTCTCAGAGCATCTGGCACCAGGGAAAAGCCCATTTACAGACAATTTCTTCAAGACAGAAGAAAAGTGGTTTCCGAAATGAGGAACAGGTTTCTTTCATGAAAGCGAGCTGTGAGGATTGCACCTGGCACACATCAATTCCTGCACAGCCTCTAGTGCCTTTCGCGCTAGCTGGGAAAGTACAAACAGGTAACCATAGTCTCTGCTGACACCAGACTCGCCTTTCTAATGCTCACCGACTTAATTAATTTTTGCTCAATTTGATTTGACATTCAGATCTGTGATACATTTATCCTCCTAATGGGCACTTCTCCCTATTCCTGGCTTCCTCTGAAAGGTTTAACAAATGACAGGGGCTTTTTGGGGTGGGTAATGAGCCTTTAATTTTGTACTTATTTATTCATTAAGCTTCAATAGTATCTGGAAAACAACAAATTGAAAGACTGTCTGTGTATTTACTCTCTGTTTTTTTTTTTTTTTTAAAAAAAAACACCCAAACCTTTTATAGCCACAAGTCTATTATTGCCTTTGCACAAGTTAGACATAAGATATCGCAAGGATTGCATTTGTTACTCTGCAACTGAGGCATATGTCATCAGAATGAGCCATATTGCTCTGAACACCTCTGTGGCCTACTTGGTCCTTGGGCTTTCTACGGGGACTTCAAACAATTATGCCGAACGGTGCTATTCGAACGGCGCTATTTCTAAAAGTCCTCGTCTGGACCTGAAATAAAACTCGTTTCCCATTTTCAATTGGTCCCTGCACATTTCTGTTACCAGAAACCCGGGCTACATGCGGAGAGGTTGGAGAAGGGACTCCGTTGCCCACTTGAATCCTACGGAGCTTCCCACAGTATCGGCGCGGAAATGATATCAAGGGGGACTGTGAGATGGAAGAGACAGAATGATTTAGCAATGGAGGTAGAGAAGAGGAAAAAAAGGAAGAAGATGGCAAATGAGAGACGTGTAAGACAATGAAAGGCACAGGAGAGAAAAGAAGGGAAGAGCGGGGTAGAATGGAATAAGGAACTAGAGACCAGAGCCAGCCCTCCAAAGCGTCTTGCTTTGGTGACCGTTGAGACAGGACATTAGACAGGATGAACCACTGCTAAGATCTAATGGGACCATTCCTATGAACTGCAGGCAGCAAAAACTATCCCACAACTGTAATTTTAGATCTGGTGATGTTAGCAAAAGTTGACAGACAGCTGGCTACCAGCCAGAGACATTCAGCAAGAAAGCTGACTGGGAAATTATATTTTTTCCTCCACAGATAATTTTTCACAAATAATACTGAACTGTCCCATTTACTTGGAAAAACTTATTCTGTCCTACATATGGGGAGAAATTAAAGGAGCTCTATTTTATTTTATTAAACTATTCTGTCCTAGAGCATTAATTCTGCTGCCGCTACCCAGGGTACACCTTCTGCTCCCAGCTCAGCAGGGTTCATGTTGCAAAGGGCTTGGAGCAGGGACACCAAAAGTGAGAGGCTGAACAAAGGCCACCGGTGCAAGCTCCCACCCCATCCTCCTGCTCCTCATAAAGTGATAATTGCATTTGCTTGAGCTCTATCTATCTAATACTGCTTGTGAAGATGTCTCTCCCACATCTTGCTAATAACACAAGACCGGTAAGGTCTTTGTCCAGGGTGAACTGTAACAGTGTGGGAGCTGAGTCTGGGAACATTGGGGCTGGGCGGGTTCTTGCTTTCTACTTGGAGAATTTTGTTGGGCTTGAGTCTGGACATGTAGTGCCTGAGAATATTTGTGCACCAGCCCCGAGCTCTGCCTCTCACTGTGGCACCTTGCTCCTGGGTACCAGCACCTGGTTCAGCCGTGTGTCTCAGCCCTGCTCTTCACTGTCCCCTCCCTGGTTTTGTTTATTCAGAAGCACTTTGTAACCCCCCCCCGATTTCTTAGTCTTCTCCTTTCTCTTTCCTTTTCTCCTTTCATTTTAGTCCTTTTCTATTTCCCTTATTTTCTTTTCGCTTCCTCTTACTCATGGGCTCCTCTATCTCATGACTCCTGCATCCTTCTTGCAAGAAGCGTTTGCAAGAGGGACCCTGGGAGAGGACCCTCTCCCAGAACTTTCCTATTGCTCCAATACACTGGATCTTCTGCCGGTCCCAGGAAAAAAGGGCTTGCTGGGGTACCCCTTCAACACAACATTCCTGTTGCCACGAATACCGGCAGACAGTAACTTTGGAGTTCCTCCTACCTCTTTTCTCTTCTTCTCTCGCTTTCCTTTTACTCTTGCTCTTCACGTTTTTTCACAGCTGCACGCATGGTAGCCAGCAGAAGTGGGAACCTCTGGAGAGGCAGTAGGAGTGCAAAATGACTGGCACAGGTGAACAAACAAGTGAGAAAAGACGGAATTCAAAGGGGAGAAGGGCTGAGTCCCCTGGAGACATCTGGAGGTCCCAAACCAGATCTTCAAGCTTTACAGTCTGATGTTCTGCACATGGCAAAGGCAAATCAGAGGGCTTTGTTCGCTCCCAGACTCCTATATTCTTGCATTTCAAAGCACCCCCATTTTCCCAACTTTACCAGGCATTCCCCCAACATTGTCAGTAGAAGTGTTTTCCTGCCTAATTCTTTCAACAATATTGTGCTTTCAATGCTCTGTGTGCATGCGTGCAAGAGCGTGTGCACGCCTGTGTGTGGGGGTGTGCAGGTCTGACCAAAGGGCTGATGTGTTTTCGGCTCTGTGCCTGTGGAATTGTGCGCTTTCCTACTGTGCAGCGCAGCTCTCAGGGCGCTCTCAGCTAATCAGCTGATATACACTTCTGATCTTAACCCTATAATTTTACCTAGTGGGTGGCCCAGGCATGGCTGACAGTAACGGGAAGGAACATAATGTCGTGGTTGTTAATTGTTCTAGGGAATGTCATGTTTTACCTTTGGAAGTGGATCTGGGGGTACATTTTGTTCCCGATCTCTGTGGTGCGGTTTGTAGGGTCCATGTCATGATATTTTTCATTCCCCGTACAGCATTTCCAAAGCAGATTTGTTTCTTTTTCAGCTGTGTTTGCGATTTTTATCTGCTGGACAGTGTATGTGTCCTTTTTTCATTGCAATAGTTATGATCCACTATATGCTTGGAGATTAACCACAGACCTCTCAAGACTGTTTCAAGTGTGTTTCAAGAAGCTGGAGGTTTTGTCTCTGAAATTTCAGAACCCCGTATCGAGCAGCGAGTGTGGGTCATTGGGCTGTTCCAGTACCAGCGCCTGCAGCCGTCGCAGCCCCAGGAACACCAGCAGAAGGCCAACTCAGCTGCTGGTGGGGCACGGTGATCCCTGGCCCTGGGTATAGTTTAGCGCTGTCTTTACCACCGTTGTAACACCTTACCCTTGTGTCTCACTGCCCTCTTGCTGCCTCTGCTCAGTCCCACGGTTTGAATCCAGCTGGGGACGTCACTGCCTGATTTACCATTTGTTCGGCAACAACAGATTTCTTTTTAGTTCAAAAGCCTGATTGTTTACCGCAGCATTTCACAATTTCCCTCATAATTGGGTTGCCTAGAAATTAGGCTGTGCATGCACAGCAGGAAGCCAAAAGCATCTGCCCTGCTGTGAATACAAGAGCCCATCCGCACAGCAGATAAGAGCCCTGACACACGCTCCCATGGGAAATAAATCCAGATTTTTCAAGGAGAGTACATGGGGAGAGGGTTATGGGCAAAGTCACCTGGAAAAAGAGAGGGTCTGTGGGTCCTTTTGGCCAAGGAGACCTGGCAGGTGAAGGACGGTCAGTTCGGGGCTGTGTCCGGACATGGCAGCTTCCCAGGGGTCCCTGCCACAGAGCAGCCCCCAGCCCGGCGGTCAAGCAGTTCTCTACTTGGGAGTTGATCTCAATGCAAAACCTGCGATGGCAGCTCGCCAGGAAATATTGCCTTTTACACAACGCCCTCAGGCCAGGCCCTCTAGGCCTTTGGCCGGGTAATAACCGGCCCCCAACCTCCAGCGATGCCCATTAGCGGGCGGCCTTGGCCTCCCAGCGCCTCACTCGCACCCTGACTTCATTTTGCCATCGCCACCTTTTGGAAGGAGGCCGTGCAGCGGGCACAGGTGAAGATGGGCTCACCGTGAGCCTCACCACCCCATCTGGCCAGGTCACCAGCTTCTTCCTGCAGCCTGGGTCTCTGTGAAAGGTCTCGTGAGGTCGGCGGCGGTAGACAGGCCAGGTCATGGGGTAAAGACACCACGGAGTTTCACATGAGAAAACAAGCAGAGTTTTCTTGCTCCGTGTTATTTCCAGATCATCCTGTACCATCAGTATCTGGATCCTTTAGCACAGCATGGGAAAACTCCTTCAAACAGTGTTTAGCTCTTCGATGGCTTTCTCCCTGCCGCCTTCTTGCTGCTTCTACCTGCTATTCCCACACACACGTGGAGAGCTCCTTCAGTTGATGTCCAAGCACTCAAGTTTTCTCCATCACTCCCAAGGGGCACCTCTTGGAGAGACGATTTGCCTTTTAATCAAGCACAACAGGCGTCTGTGTTTTGGTGGCAGGTCCTCCAGCCTCTTCCTGTGCAGAAACACTGTTCCTTTGGGAGTCTTTTGGTGAAAAAATTGCTTCATCCTTCGCGCTCAGCCCACACAACGCAGGACACAACCTTCCAGTGCATCAGATACCTCCTCCTGCGAGTACCACAGCGCCGCGCGAGCTGCCTAAGGAAGCATCGGGAAAGCACATCTGTGCTCACCCAGTGTGGCACAAAATAATAAAGGGCGAAAAAAGATGCAGTCTGAATATTATGCCTGAATTTTCTCTTATTACTATATCACTGTGTCAAAATTGAAAGCAAAGTAAGATTTCTCAAGAGGGGCCATCCATAATGCATTGCAGAGCTGTGTGTAGGTGTTTTATGAAATGTATTTTATTCAAACCAGTATATACAACACTAACATTATTGAAAGAAATTGAAGGCCCAGTCTTCTCTCCTTAAAATATTCATTATTCATGTTATAGTCCTTTAGCAAAAACTAAAGCCAAATACATATTCAATTTATTTTTTTTTCCCATTCATACTTACCTGCTATTCATCTCTGGTGTCCAATGAAATGTCCTCTTATTATTCCTGTATTAGCTTCTGACAGTTCAATTTCTCTGAGTGCTATGTTTGAGACAACCCTTAACAAATAGCCACATAGGTAATTGCTCTGATCCAAATTTCTTGCCAAATCTTTTAGATCTGATGTAGATCGCAGGCAGTAGGATGTTGACACATTCTGATTCAGCCCTGGCAGCTGCCTCTGTGAGGCTTTTTCTTCTGATAAATATTATTAGAATAGCTTTCAACATATGCACGGTTTCATTCTCTCCTTCCAAATAAGACCTTGCAAAGGTATTGTGCCAGAAATGCTCCACAACCTTGTTTCTGTCTTCATTTTGCATTCACAGAAACTATGATGGTATCCAGTGGTTTTAAATTGCTGTTTCTTTTCAGGTGACTTCTTGGAAGAGAGATCATCTCGCCAGTTCAGATAACTTACTAGCACCCTGCTCACCTAATGACTGCTCTTCAAAATACATTGCAAGACAACTTCATCTCTCCCCAGTTCAAGGCTATCCTTCACAGCGTGCTTTTCCTGATGAGATTTAAGGGCCTCATTTGACAAAGTTCCCTCTTGGAAATCTGTTTTTTGTTTTACCTGGTTTTTGCCTCTCAAGCATATTTCAGCCCAAACTTCTTCACTAATTATTTCTGTTAAGAGCAGCAGCTTGAGGTGCTTGGCGAGATCAGGAGTCCCCTGGGCAAAGTACGGTGTATTCAGACAGCAGAAGCTCTCAGCATTTTGCCAGGATACGGTCTGAGGGAGACAAAGAGATTCAACAGGAGAGAAAGGAAACTTCACAGTTTTAGAGGGGGGAAACCGAGACAGGGAGAGATTAAGGACCATGGTCCTCAAATCATATTTAGAGGTCTAAGCTGCCTAATTGGGTTTTTTTAATGGTATCTAAATTATTTTCAGGATCTAGGACTCCAGTGGGCCAGGTTTCCCAGGAAGCTTGGAGGAGAGGTGCAGAGTGACACAGCCAGTCCTCAATTTTAATCACAGGCTCATTAGCCCTGCTGCAGACTGACATAATTTTGCTTTGTCCCCCGCAGTGGGATTTTGTGTTCCAGAAGATTTTGCCTGTGATGAGTTACTATTGATTTTTCCAGGCTGCCATTAATCTTTCAAGCACTTTTAAAATAAAATAAAAAAAAATTCCTCTGGATTATAAACACATGTCTGTACCTTTGTACCACTGAAATCCGAGCAGAAAATGCTCTGTCTCCTACCCGACCCCTCTCCCTCACCTTTCCCTTTCGGAGGTGTGCTTACATCTATCAAACAAATGCAACAAACCTTCTGGCAGCAAGAGCTTAATAACAGGGTCTCCAAACAGACAGAAAGACAAAAAGAGACACACTCCTGAAGGGCCGTAGCTCCTGCCAGCCTGTCCCTGGGTTTTGCATGGCAGTGGTGATCCACTGTGCCGAACTGAAAATGTCTTCAGTTCTAAACAATAGGGAGCTGGATAAAGTGGAGAAAAAACACTTTTGCACTGGGAAGAGTACTTACATAGATGTAGCAATTACTCTTGGTCCCTGGGGAGAGCAGCTAATGCACACCACGGAGCGTGACTGAGGAAGACCTCTCTTTGCTTTCCGAAAGGCAGTTCCTTTGCACATGCACAGTTGCAGCTAAGATTTGCTCACGAGACTGAAGCCCAGCGTTAGCTTGCCTTTCCTCCCTGTTCCAGTCTAAACGTCAGTAGCAGGAATGTCTGTCTTGATTTGCAATGTAAATATTAAACTTACACATAAAGACCAGTGCTGGTGGGCAAAGCAGACTGCATGCCAGGCACTGAGAGACAAGCATCCATTGCATTCACGTGCCAAAATAGTGCCTGTACAACAGCAGTCGTTCACTCTTTGTGATCTTCTTTCCACAAGAATGATTTAGGGACTTCTCCGGTCCCCTCTCCATTGTCCCTAGCACTATGAAGCGGCAATGCCACACAAAGCTGACTGGACCTGTCCCAGCAGTTCTTTCAGTCTGGCCGTGAACCTGCTCTGGGAGGGCCCAAGACCAGATAATGGCCCTTTGGTGTGAGAAATGGAGTTTGTGATCGGAAGAAAATCACCTAGTGGTCCATTAGCAACTTCCAAGGCTCCAGAGACCTAGACAAGACTACATCAGCGAGTCCTGACCATCACAGGGAGTGGGACAAGTGCTATCCCACCTTTTCCTGAAGAGAAGAAACGGACAGGCAGCAGCAGAGAAGCCAACCCCACGGCTCACTGTAGCTTTCATTGCCAGAAGTGGCTCTAATTAAAGTGTTGCACTGCAGCAACTGCTGGTGGGATTGCTAAGGAGCAGCATGATATAGAAAAGTCCATTGATGTGATCACACCACAACAACTACAATCATCTTAACTGCAAAATGCATCTTCTGATGACCCATGGTAGCTTAACAAATTAGCGAAAACAGACGCTACGTGCATTGGTTACAGAACTGTTGCAAAATTAAGGCCATCTCACCAAAAGACATTTGGCTGCCTCTGCAAAGCTAATTCTAGGTAAAACTGGAGGATCGGGAGCATTTTTCCCTTGAAATTGGGCAACATAAAGAACAGCACGAGTGTGCAGCAGTGTGTCAGCATCCCGGCAAGTACGAGACAGAAACCCCTACCTGCCACATGAGTCAAGACCAATTGCCCTTCTACTGGATTTTCCCCACCATTTGGCGTACAAGCATATTAAAGCACATGTAAGCGTCGCCAAGAATTGTCTAGTACAAGGGAAATACTAGCAGCTACCTGTTTTTTCTGAACTGGCTGCATGCGAACTTCTAAGACCAACCCACCAGCCAGACTTTGAGAAAGCGAATACGTGTAACTGCACATTTGCACAGACAATGGGAGAAGACACCTGACAAGCAGTAGTTGTACTGTAGAGCCCACAGCGATTTGTTGGGCTATAGGACGACAGAAGAGAGTATTGAAATTATTATGGTTCCCAGTTGCTGTCAAGTTCTAGTGCCACTTGAGCGGTGCTAGGAATTATCAAACATGTCGAGTTACATCTGTTAGTATCGTAGGGGAAAAAATACAGGGTTTTGTAGAAAAAGAAATTATTTATGTGGATATAGTGTATTCTATCTATTTTTTCAGCTACCAAAAAGCAGTGGAATACACAAAATTGGGTGGACATTTTGCTTTTTTTTGTGTTGTTTTTTTTTTTTTTTTTTTTCCCAGAAGGCTATGTGATTTTTGGGTCTAGTAACACTTGGGAAAGTCAGTTCAGAGCTACAGCAAGGGCTCATTTGTACAAGGGCAAATGTATCTTCCAAATCTGTCTGTCTGAAAGGAAATAAAGCTTTAAAAAATAATTAAGATTTCCTACAAGTGCCTCATTCACAATAGAATTTCATAATATAGTTACGTTAAGAGGAAATGAATGCCTCTCATTTGAGGTTATTACCACAAATGAATTAAATGAGCAGATACCTTTTGGAGACTGGTTTTAAAATCTGGATTCAGCTCAGAAACTGAGTCTTTCCAAAATGCTCCGTTAGTGCAATGGCACATGAACACGATGCGTAGTACCCAGGTCCTGATGCCCAGGTCAGGATGACCCCACTACATATTTAATGACTATGTGCTGCATACAGCCTGCACCTCATTACCAGTGGCTTTTGGCAGGATGAAGCCAGTGCCTTTATGGCAAAATATAACAAATGAAAAGATGTTATTTTTGAAATTCATCTGAAATAACAAACCTGGAATAGTCCAAATAGCTCCTATCCTGACCCTACTGAAATCAACAGAAGATGGGCACTAAGCAGATGTACTGGCTTGGATGTGCACAACCAGTTCCGCTGCTCTCTGGCTCTGTTTCTTCACCATTACGCTGTTCTGAAAAGCAGGTGGGTAAACAGTGTACTGAATCAGGCTATACCTGATTATCTTGGCTAAATATGTTTACTGAATCACACAACTGGAGTAGTGTTGGCAGTCTAACTGATATGAATTACTCCATACTTAACAGGAATATTTTGCTTTTCCTCTGAGGATCCCGAAGCTCTGTTGTTAGGGGACTCTTCTTTTTACTTAACCTCAAACAAGCCTGTCTGCTTCTCAGCAAGCCAAAACCCTACCCAGGGAAAGGTAAGGATTGCTCTCAAGTATAAACCAACCCTTTTACTTATGTAGAGACAAACCCTTGGTTAGTCCAAAGGACTATTCAGGGACTCCCCACAAGAGACACTCAGACATCCTTTCAGGATGGTATTGAGTGTATGAGAGCATAGATGTACTAATTAGCACTCTTCAGCTCTGTCAACGGTCCAGAGTGTAACTGGAATAACTCTTTCATCTTTTCAACTCACCTTTTACGCCTTCTGTGCGGCATAACACAGAGGACCTCCAGGTCGTGGGGAGCTCCCAGCCTTTCTGCTCTCCCATGTCATCTAGCTGCTTCCCGCGGGAAGACTGTCTTTTGCCTTTAGCCTCGGGATGGAGAGAGACTCCCAGAGCTCGGCTGTGGATGGGGGTGAACTCCTGCGAGCCTGGATTTCCCTTGGCGGCTGGCTTCGCCTCGCCCCGTGGTCCTGCGTGCGTGCCTGGCCCAGGCTGGCCAAGCTGTGCTCGGCGGGAGGAGACAGAGGGGTCGCGTGGCTGAGCTCAGGACTGAGCAGGGGGGAAGCAAGGAGCGGGAAACAGGCAGTGGGATGCAAAGGAATCAAGCTCAGGACCTCACAAATCGCATCAGAGGTCTTGCCCTGCGTTTGGCTTTGTATCCCACACTGACGGCAGGCAGGACGTGGCTTATTTTCTGAGCTAATCCCCTAGTCCCTAATATGGGCTCCCCTCAAGCCTATTCTCTTTTGCAGCCGTGTGAGCGCACTGTCGCCTCTCCGGAGTCACTGCAGAGCCAGTGCTGCAGTCAGTCCCAGAGGGCTGCAACTCAACTTGGCATCTCGAGAGAAGAGCTTCTGCTCTGGAACAGCAACCTGCCCTCACCACACTGGCCAACCCGCCCAGCCCAGCCCAGCCCAGCGGGCTGCAGGCTGCCCAGTCCATATTGCTACCGCGAAGAGCGGGGACTCTCTTTTTCTCTTCAGACAAATTAAAAAAGAAAAATCAGGAGCACAAATATGAGCCTTTAGTGATGGGAATGCTGTTTTTTTTCCAGTGGGACACTTCTCTTGGCATGTACTGTGCACATCATTAGTGCAACAGCAAACCCATACTCCCTAAGGTCTCATTCCCCATCTGCCCCCCAACCCATCACTACCTTGCGATTGCCCTTTGTGCTGGAAAAAGTTGTGGGAAAGTTTCCTAATTTCTCTCCTTGTGCTGCATGCTAGAGCCCTCTCCAAGTAGCATGGCATTTCTGGTGAGCAAAGGGGACAAACTTGGAATTCAATTTGTTCAGAAGAACATTTGAGCTTGTAAAAGTATCTAGGCTGTTTTGCAATAAATTCTTTCAGCTTAAAAATTAATACCAAGAATAAATACCTTCTTATGCGCTTCCCCTATGTGTTCAGCCCATCAACATAAGGATTTATAACCTTCTTAACAATTAATATCCATTCTCCTTGCAGTAACTTCTTCTTATTGTAGGCTTTTGTCTTCATACCTGAACGTTTTTTAAATAGCATTTGCTGGGGGTACCATGATTTCCTGATAAAAGACGTTAAGTCTGAATCTTGCCACTAATTCTGCAAGGTGATCACTGTATTTCAGCCACATGCTTTGATATTATCATTAAACCTACAAAAGGATGCTAATTCCTTAGCCGTGTCTGCTCAGCACACACAGGAAAGGCTTTCAAACACAGGCCAAATAAATAAGTAAAATACAGGTTGACATGGAGACCAGTTTATTAGCTCCTCAGTAAGTACATTTGTAAATAAGTGTGCCTCTTGTGTTTTCTCAATATTTGAAACTAGGTGATAGAGAGAAGGGCACACAGCCTCCAGCCCCGTGAGGCTTGACTGTTGCATAGTCATAAAATAAATGTCTAGCTGTTGCTTTTCACTTCAAGTATCAACTGTGTGGAAAGCTACGTAAGGGCCTACAATCAGTTGTTTAATCAGCTTTAAATAATAAAATGAAAAAACCCCACAGACACTCAGACAACCTACTTGTGCGTAACTGATATGCTTGATTTGTGAGAATTATGGGCAGTAATCATATTATCATTGCCATTAGATTTTTCTCTTCCACACTTTTTATAACTCAAGTGATTCATCTAGTAGATGAATATACAGACACAGACAAATACTTCAAAATGGTTTTTTGGAGCTGTTTATGTTTAATTTGTCACATAACGAGTTCATCTCACCTAATTTTCCAAGAGCTGAAGTTGTTATTACAAACACGAAGACATAAAGATCGTCATGGCCATGGAGTAGATGAGGGAAGAAGAAACTCGGCACGGGAAAAGGAGGGTAAGAAACAGCGGTGCCGAAGGAAGGGTGCAGCGTGAGAGGAAATAAAAAGGAAGACTCACATTGATGAGAGGGTTTAGGCATTTCACGGATGATACTTGCAAATTGAGAAGGATCTGGCACAGATGAAGTAATGACAGGAGATAGAGCCTCGCTGAGGAGTCCAGCTGGTCAGGGGAACACAAAGCTGCCTCGGCTGTCAAGGCTTGAGGGTCACATCATATGTCATTGGAAAGATCAGTTCCCCAGACTGACAACAAATCTGGCGCTCTTATTCAGGACCTTTAAAGTTGAAGCCGGTGTTGATCCCTCGCACCTCAGAGAGGGATGAAGATCGACAACCAGAAACAAGAACCCACAACACATTCCTTATCTTTTGTGTGAAAAATTCCTAGACTATTATTAATTTCTGATGATACTTGCAAGCAGTAGAACTCATTCATTTTTTAACTTTCGCTTATTTGCAGTGAATGGATCTGTTTCTCAGCTGGGTAGCTGCATTCATTTTGCAATAATGGTGTTTGTTTGACATCTGAGAAATTAACAATGCAAATGCCTCCGTGTCTTCGTAGCACATTTAAAATAAAATATCTTCTCATACAGAATTGATGGCACGACTGTAAAAAGGGCTCCATAATAGTCGAAACATTTTTCAAAAGCCATTATAGTGTTAGGCACTTGGATGCGATGGGATTTTCTCTAGGGGCCCAGCTCTATCCACACTGCCCCCAAAAAACCCAAACCCAAACCCCCAAAAGCCTGGGAATCGCTTTGTGACTCTGTGCTGTGGTTTTACCCTTTCTCCCACACCTACCTGCTCTCGGGGCAGCCTGTGTCTCGGCTCTCCCTCTCTGCCAGCTCCATGGGCCGGGCTGCCGTGGTGGAGGCACTGGTGGCTTCCCCTGTCTCCTACAGGGGAGGATGTCGGCTAGCAGATACCCCCAGAGGACCCTTGGGCACCCTAAGACTGGGCACTTTAATAAATAATCTTGCAGCGTTACGCTTTATAATTCAGGTTCGTGCGCTAACACAAGAAGGGTACTGACAATAAATGTGGGGGATTTTTACCCTTATGTTTACAAATAAAAGTCTGACAGTGTTTAGCAAATGAAGAACAAAAAGTAAACTTGCAGGCACAGTGTTTACAAAGACTCTCATTATTTTTAAACAAATCTTTTTTGAAGGGAGGGGGAGACTGAATGTTGGCACACAGAACTACATAGTGCATTGCTCTCCTGCCCTGGCTGACCGGAAGGCCCCCAACGATTCACACTACATGGCTTTTTCATGACCTCCTGTTTCTATAACCCATTTATGCCTGCTCATTTCTGCGTTTTCTTTGGTTCAGAACCAAGAGGAAAGCCCTTTGTTTACAAGCCATTGATAAATTGTCATTTACAGGAGGCAATAACTTCCTTAAAGATTTGCATAATGTTTTTACTGGTCATTTAGGGCTGTTGCATATTATATTAAACCTTAAATGGCAGATTTTTATTATGCATTAAGCCTCAAATAGTATTACAAATCTACCAGCCTCACTGGAATACTTTCTGTTTCCTGAAATTTAATTGTGTTGCAAGCCAAGGCAGCTCATAAGCTTCAATAAGTCTCATTACTAAATTGGGATGTTGAACTGGCTATTTCAGATTATCACTAAATAAAACGGACACATCGTATTGCCAGCAGGCCTGCAAGGACTGAGGTCATGGGAAAGAGCTTCAAAGACAGACCGAGGAGCAGCCCAGCTCGAAAAGCACTTTAAAAGGCTCTCTTCGGACCTTCCCCCTGCCTCACAAGCTCCAGCGTTGGGAGCGACGCATGTAGACGTAGCCTCCAGAGACAGCAGAGTTCCTCCAGGAGGTTCCCCTGGGGCAGAGGCATATAACCAGCTGCAGGATGACGCTCGGGCTAGAGCAGGAATAGCTGCCGTCCAGACGAGTAGGGGTAAAGAGGGCTTTGGGAGATTGCGCCTTCTTTGCTGGGAACGTGGGTCACCGGGGCTAGTAAATCAAGAGAGGCCACCACTAATTGCTGGTGTCGCCTGAGATCTACTTCAGGAGCCGTTAAGTCAATTGAAAGTCTCTCATGGAGGTCGGATGGCTTTGAGTTGGAGCCCAAGGGCAGGTTTAGCTGAGGTTTACCTGGCAGCGTGATTTGTACTCATAGAAGTAACTGGCCTCGATAACAAGTGCTCAACTGTCATGGACCAGCTCACTGCTTAAATTAACTTGCTCAGCTGGACTTTGAAATAAAGCTGTTTTAAGAATGCACTGTACCATAGAAAGCAATTTGTTTCTTTAAGATTTAGTACCAAATGCCTAGGTTGATTTTGATTTTAGAGAAAGCAGCAACTGGTAGAGTGGGTAATTTGAAACTTAACATATTTCTCCTCCCTAAGATCCGAACACATTAAAATTAGGTGCAAAGTGCTTCTAATTTGTCAATCATTCCTCATGTAATTTTATTCCTCCAAGAAAATTGCCCGGGAGAGTGTTTCCTTTTTCCTTCATCTCCTTTCACCGCACCGTTCATTTGACTTGAACCCAGTTCAGGCAGGCGAGCAACACCCCCGCACCCACCTTCCCGTCGTCTCCCATCGTGCCAGCTGCTGCCTCCACACGACACCTTCATCTTGCCGTCTGCGGAATAGCTGTGTAGACAAGGCAAAGATAAAAGGGCAACTGATTCAGCCTTCCATCCAAAGGACAAACTCTGATTCACATCTACAGTTAAAATAGCCTTAGCAGAGGAAGATGGGGAAGTATCCCAACTCCTCTGAGAAAAAAAAAAAATGGTTCTGCTGATGTTTCCCATAAAGCCTGTTAAGTGCCAGAAACAGCACGAGGCAGCCTCTGCCTGTGAATATTCCACCTCATGTCTATAGCAAAGAAAGTTCAGATAGGTTTCTGATTTAGAGCCATCACAAGTATACGCAGAGCAACATAAAACCAAAGCAAAACACATCCGTTCTTGGGGTTTGTCGGAAATGCTTACATTTACATCAATTTCACAGAGCAGTTGGGAAAGGTTCATAAAATCTGAGCCCAAGTTTCAGGGCTGCATTTCACGCAAGCTGTGCGGAGAGATACAGATAGTCAGTTATCGGCTTGCTTCAAAACGAGCTCATGTCAAACAAAACCAGAAGGCTGGATGAAGCTCAGAGTCACGTCAAGCTACTCAGCGCGAACCTGTGCTAAGCAAGCCCGCTTTCCAGCTCTGCTCCAGCTCCAACAAACAAACGTAAGGAGTGTTTAACTGATCCACCCTCTGGAATTGCAAGAGATCAGCCTACCAGTAATGTGTAATTGTGAGAGAATGCATTTATCTACGGCTCGATCATAAATTCTGCGCAGAATTTAAATGCAGCGGTGTTATTTACAATTCAAGACCTCTAAGCCAAGCATGAACTACTTTGATGATTTGATAGCAGCTGTCTTTTCTCAAACGCAGGAGCTCTGGCTTTGCAGTAGTGGATTGATTTCTCTCTGAGAGTGGCCAATATCAACTCAGGGTAAAAATCCCCCAGTCTGCTACTAACAGGCGCACAACGCTACCGATGGAGGGATGCAAAAAAAGGACGATGGAAGAGCAGGAGAAATTCCTCCTGTGAATTTTCTTCCTTTCGTATTTCTTTATAAGCTGAGCTTTGGGTACTCTGATGAGTGCTTATAACTACAGATGTAATACGCTGTGCCAGAACCACCCCTAAAATTCAGCATTGGGTTTTGGCTCCTTGACCTCTCGGCAGTGGGGGAGGGTCATCGGCTGATTACACTCCGCATGAAGCAGCATTGCTTGTCATAAATTTAGCTGCCATTAATGCCCCTGAGTGACCCCGCGTTTCTTGTGTTACGAGCTAGATAGGCAAAAAAGACTCTAATCAGTTAGTGCCACACTCTTCAGGCTTAACCCCTGCCCCAGGGAGGTCCTGCCTGCTCCCTGCCCGTGGCAGGTGGATGATAAGCACAGAGATATATTAAGAAGCTTGCTACGTGGCACCATAAATACTATTTACTCATAAAATATCATGTTTTTGTAAGAATAAAAGTAGAAGAAATGTAGTGGTGTTGGATCACCAGAATCCCAAATCAATTTCCCTAATTCTCTTCCGTTTTAGGAGCTGGTTGCCAGCATTTATGAGGCAAATTCAGCCTGTTAGGATGGTAAAGGATGTCACAAAAGGGCAAAGTTAATTATCCCCTTTTCCTCTCTGCCATTGATTTGGGGAAAGACAGGTCACTTGAGGGAATTCCTCCCAGTTGCTGCCCATTCATAGCCTGTTGGCACAAATAGACCTTAACTACTGCACCCACCACAAAGACAAGAGAGCTGCAGAGGAACGAGCCACACTCCATCCTGTCTCGTGCATCAGCGGCAGAAACCATTTCTGCCGCAGGAAGAACAACATAGCTTGGTTTTCAGGCACTGGATTTACCCTGCAGCTCTGGCAGAGGAGGGAAAAAGAGAGAGAGGGGGGAGGAAAGAAAAAAATCAAGTTTTGATTTTTAAAATGAGCAAATTGATGTGGAAGTCACAGATGGTGAATAAATATGGGGCACAGAATTGTCATTTGGCAGCCAGTTCTCCTGACCAATTTAAGAGGGATACGCTGTTATCTAGTTTGGTTCAGGGAAAATATATTCTGGGCAGCAGTTAGCCATTTAAGAGGCCTCATTGTTTCATAAAATATATTTGGGTTTGATACAAACACAATTAATTCCGCTTTCTAATATTGTGTTTGAACCAAACCCAAAATATGTGTTGTGAACATTTATTCTTTTATGTCATTTATTGGTTCCAGGTTCTTTTCTGAAGGCTTAGATTTAAAATGGGATTTGCAACAAAGAAAGAACATTTGGGGTGACTTCAGCTGGTGCAGCAAACTCCATTCTTATGCACTGTTTTGAGATGTGCCTCCAAATTATCTGACAAATGATATGTTCCAAATTAAGTCCCTCATTACCCATGCTTTTCTATTGCTAAGTGCTGCACAGCATTCTTTATTATTATACCACTGTATTTTGGGGACTTATTAGGCTTTGCTTGTTGGGTCTAGCAATTGAAGCAAAGGATTTGAATCGGGCATAGCACAGCCAGCGGTTCTGCCAGCCAAATCACCCCGCAACTGCATTTAAACTCTCGGGCTTTGGTTTCCCAAGCGCTTTGGTTTCCCAAGCGACAGCCTTTGAGGAGATAATGATCTTGCAAAACACCATCAAGATCTCCAGCCCTCCCCATCCAGGGGCTTCTTTTCCTCCCAGCTGTCTGCAGGGATCTCTTTGGGTTTGTTTAGGTCGTTGGCGCTTTGGATGCTGAAAGCAAAGGATATGGCAAAGGAGCTGAAATGCAAACCAGCTTTTCCAGGTGAAGGAGTAGCTTGTTGTCCCCCACCTCATCCTGCCGAGTGCTGCAGTGGCTTAAGGAGCTATTTGGCAGGCCAGGCTGCGCAGTGGGTCTTCCTTTGCTCCCAGGTGACTGCCCTCCCTGTCGGCAGGGGCTTCAGCCCATCATCGCTCACTGCTGCGTGCAGCTTCTCTGCAACCCAGAAGGCACCAGCCACCACAAATAAGCGCTGGTCCTCGCCCTGCAGCTCAGCCCTGCCTTTGCTTCCCAGAAGTGTTGCTTAGTCAATGGCTTCTGTGACACCCTATTTTCCAACATACAGCGCACCAAACTTCCCGTGGTTCTGAGTTAGGCCAGGTTCAGCATCCGACTCCTCTGAGTTCAATTGCCAATTACTGGCACTACAGATGACAGAGGGGAAAAAAACAATCAAATCTCCACTTAGACATCAGTCCCCTCCTCCACATGTGTGTAACCTTCAGGAGAGAAAGAAATCGGGCACAAATATTTCAAGACTATGCTTGGGCTTTCCATTCATGTTAGGGACCCCACAGTGTAAAGCTCTGCTGCAGATCCCTCTCTGCAACCAGAGTGAACGGAGCTTTTTAAAGCAAATGAATAAAGCCTACCCTGCCGTACGTTATCCCTCATCTGGTGGTAAACCAGGACTCTACGTATCACTGCTGGCTTGCAAAACACATCCCTCCATCCCAGACATCAATGTTAATTAGCGAGATTTCTGCTTCAAATTAGTGACGCCAAAGCACTTTGAGATCCACACATGAAAAGAGCCACAGAGGCCAAAGTGTTACTTACTGTTCTCTTTGGTCACAGTGTTTGAAATAGATATTCTTTAATAGCTGTGTTTTCTCCTAACAGGTAGTGTGTAAATGTGCCCTGGTGCTCAGCCTCCTTCAGAAACACAAGGCGGCAGCAGCAGAGCTCTTTGAAGCTTCTCCACAATTACAGTCCTGTGCTGGAGAAGGGGAGTGGGGTGTTAACAAGTTTCAAAATATACATATGAACCGGAGAGATTAGGACTTTCAGAAAAGCCTTCAATGAGAATCTTTGCCAAGTCTAAGATACATATCTAGTTTATTCATTATCTCCAGAGATGAAAGCAACTTCTGATGGTATCTTCTCTACTCACCACATTATCATACCAATGATAAAAAGGCCAGTCAAGCTTCCTGGCTTTGGAAGTCATGATGCGGTTATTAATATTTGTCTGGTTTCCCCTCTCTTAGACGGACGGCTGTATGAAGGAGAGCTGGAGGAGGGCAGGCAGCCGAGGAGGAGAGGAGCACGGTGCAGGGGTGCCAGTGCTGCCGGTTGCACCGCGCTCTGCATTAACCCAACGGCGGTGAGAACAGGCGGGTGCTGCTCCTCAATTCCCTGGTGGAGGCGACAAGGGGGATGCGCTGTGCTGGGTGCCAGCCGCGTCTCTCGCAGGACACGCTATTGCCATGGCTACAGGGATGGAGCCAGGAGATAGAGAAGAACAGAGCACTCCATGTCATCGAGTGCTTGGCCTTGAAACATCAAAACACCAAACAACCTCCGAGGTCGCATCGACCCACACAGGTGAGGCATGTTTGTACCTCTCCTCGCTGATAGGTTTTCCGCAGCTTGTTGCATTCACAAAATACCTCAGGAAGCCATGTCAGGGAACTGCTACTGTGTCAGGTGGTGTTAATCATCTCTGCGTGATCTGGAAAGGTAGGAGATGCTGCACACAATGGAAAGGAGACGGTGAGATGTGTATCGTGCTGCTTCGGTAATGCAAGGTGCGAAAAGTGCCTTCTGCAGTAAAGAAATAATAGTAGTTAGCATTAATTGCGGGTTTAGAACTAGGGAATCCTGCTGGGTTATACACATATGGTAAGCGTCTTCTCCACTTTGTGGATGGAGAAAGGAAAACATGAAAGGGGAAGTGTTGCCTGTAAACGCACACCAGGACGGATAAAAGTAAAAGTTAAAAAATAACTTTTTGAAAGTACAGTCACATTTTCAAACCATAAATGCTTTTTGTTTTAAAAACATAAAAAGTTTGTTTAGATTCCAAGATTAAGTGTTGACTGTGTAAACTTATTGCAATCTATTACACACCTTAAACTAAAAATGCTCTATCTCTGTGTCACATGCTTGTCACTGTAGATAAGAGGAGGTCAAACCAACTAACCTGTCTCACCCGGAACTGATGTTCGCAAAAGTGCATAAACTGATGGTCATTTCTGCAGGAACTAAAGGACTATTTCTCTTTATTTCAGTTTATTCAGCTACTGTAGTACTGTGACCAGCCAACTCAGAAAGTCAAAAAGTCAGGATCTGTTCAATTCAAGAGTATAAAATAAGGGTGAGAGAAAAAGATCAGTCTTTTCTAAAACCACACCATAAGACAACCAGAAATACCGCCCTCATTCATCATCTTTTACACTCAACATTTTGAGGCACTGTTATTTAATGAATAAGACACATAAGTAAAATAATGCCTTTTTATATCCTTGAGTCCCACTTCCTATCACTTCCCATGTGAGAAGCTGATTCTCCACTAGTAAAAAAGTATGCCATTTACCTTTTTTAAGGTTATAATATGTAAAAATGAAGAACTGATTAATGTATGGTTAAACAACATACTTGTTTAAATCATTTTGTCTAGGTATAGGGCACTCTTCTAGCTAGCAGAAAACAGAAAGGCCGTCTTGAATGTCAACCATCTGTTTACTAATTATGTGTCAAAGTTGTCAAGGTTTTCCATGATTATTTTTTTTTTAATTAATAGTATATCTACACTGTAAATTGTCCATCCATCCAGGCTTGAAATCTTTCTCTGGATACCTTCATACCCATGTTGGAAACCCTAAATTGCTAGGCTGCACGTGGCTCACGCTGCTCCTGCCCTGCCGACGTAAGCATCCCGACCAATTCCCGTCCCCATCCCGCTGCAGGGCGGTCACTGCTCAGCGCCGTGGAGCACGGCTCGGACACACACCCGCCTGCTCCAGCAGTCCTGCCAACCCCCTTCCTGCACTTTCCAACCCTTCGGAGCGCTCTGCCTTTTAGTCCTGTGCTCAGCAGAAGCCAAGAGGTACTTAATGCCACCGCATTTGGCACCTCCACTCTGGGCTGCCTATTTCAGGCTGCCAATACAAGCGCAGCAGCTCCAAACTGCCCGGCCATGCCAAGAATTGGCTCCCTTGTGTGCAGCTCACCAGCCAGAGGCAAATACATGAACTTTAGAGATTATCTAGAGGGAATATTCCAGGAATTTAGATTTCAGCCGCAGCAGTAGGACCATACATCATTAAAGCTGCCTCTCCTGCCAATGGAAAAAGCAAACATCGATGATTTAAATCACAGTTCCCCGGTGGCTCATTTAAATCACTTGGATGGAAATCAGTCCACCTTGTCACTCTGGAAGAGGTAGAAATGGAAGCTGTGGATTCATGACTCCCAGGTCAACACTCTGCGTCGGACGTGGACCAGGTGACAATAAATCCTGCGAGGCACAGTATATAATAAGCAGTTTTATGAGGTGTGGCACTGATGAAACCTGGTTCCTACAGTTGTGTGTGTTGTGTTTGGACTTTCTGTTGTCTGTGAAGTGTGACTATTGACCAAAGCTTTTCCTGCAGTCGTGACATGCAACACCATGCTCTTTGGTGTCTTGTGGGGGTTAAGCTCATGAATCAGTCTGTCATTCTGTGAGCACTTTCATGGAGCCTTTCTCACTTTTTTTAACCTGCCAGCCTGTTATGAAGAAACCTGCACAAGATATAAGGGTGGCATTTGCTGCAAAGCTGGTACCTTGTGCATGGGGTGACACTCAGAGACAGGCAACGTGGGACAAAGAGCCTTGAAAGCATATGTCCGATGGCACCTTCCCAGGAGCAGCTCCAACTGGACACACGCGGGCTGGGACCCATGTGCCCATACACACCTCGGGATGCTCTGGGCAGGTGTGAGCCCCAAAACAGGTGTCTGGTCTCCATCACTGAAGCGCTGTGCAGGGCAGATGCGTTAGCAGGGGTGGTCTGTGCCACAGAAAACCTGCTGCTTGGCTGGAGAAGCCTAAGGCAGGTTGGCAAAGGGCAGAAACACTCCTGTCTCTCTAGAGGTGAGCAACCGACGCAGACAAAAAAAGCAAAGCCCTTTCCATGCAAAGTCAGACCAATCCCTCATTTCCCTCAAGGGAGCGGAGCTGTGCCAGCTCACTGGCACACAGGCGTGTTTAAATTGGTTTGAATTTTTACGGCTGTGCAATAACCAACGAGCAGCAGAACCTGCCATGTAACAGAGAGGCGTTGGCTCCACATTTTCCTGCCTGTTTGGGTTCTCTGAAAGCAGCAGATTTTGTTGCCTGTGTTACCTATAGAAAGAGACAACACTTGGTGTGAAAGCAGGTGTCAGAGCCCAGCCCCGGACGAATGCTTTGTGTGCAGGCAGCTGCCCACATTTTGACAAACTTGTTTGACACTTTCAGCACTGGAGAGGCGTTGAGAGGTGACAGCTGATTTTGGTCTCCGTGGCATTGCGTTCTGATCGCTGACACTCACAAGTGCGGTTAAGAAATCTTCCCGGCTTATGAACAAATTAATAAAAAACAGAAGGAAAGAAAATATAGAAAGATAGAAGTAATGTCATGTCACTGCTCTCTCCAGCCCAGGTTTATGGGAGCAAGAGGGAGAAGAGGACATAGACTTAAGTCCCTCTGCCTCTTTTGGCTGCTAAGTTGCCTCATCCTCTGTTTCATGATGCCACTGCATCTGGGGCTAGGACAACATTTAGGTGTCTCCACACTATATAAAAAGCTGATGCAATCTGCTTACTGTAAAGAGGAGAAAACCTCCACTTAAAACAGTATCTTCAGTTGACAAAACCGATTTACCTTGCTATGTCTAGAGCAGGCTCGGAAGAAATGATCAGAGATAGCACAGACAGGTGAGCCCCATAGAAAGAATGCGCTTTGTCTGCAGCTCAGCTCCTTATGAACTGATTTCAACCTCTACTTTTTAAAGTAATAACAGCTCATTAATGAGGATTTTGCTTCCTATTAGGGGATACAGCTGGCTCTAAATAGTCTTCAACCCACGCTTGTTTACTTTGTTCCGCTCAATGCTTTTTTCTCTCAAATCTTTTCCAGTGGTCAAAGGTGAAAAAATTATCCCTATTTGCATTATAGCATTATATACTTCCTTCAAAAGACCCTTTTACAGGTATCCATCCGCCTTTCTAATGCTTTAAAATGGAGAACGAAGCCCGGCAGCTGGCAAATGCCCAAGATCAAGGTCACAGCATGGGGAAGAGCTTAAGCAAATAACTGGTGCCCTGTCTAAGCGCGATGGGGTCTGCACTTACGTTTCTTCTGTTCTGCTCAAGTGGCAGAGAAGCCCAGCAACCCCCCCCAGTGCCCTGTCCTGAGGTTCGGGAGCTGCCACCTCCCCCCAGGATGCTGAGTCCCGGATGGGTTAGATAGGGAAGGGTATGGCTTTTACTGAACTAATCTTGTTCAACTCATGCAACTTCCAGACCTTAAATGACTGACTGACAGCAAAAGCACTCTTCTCATACCCCTAACACACAGGGAAGGGCCTGAGTGTGCTCACGCCTTCTCCCACTTTCCTGCTGACGCTGTCCCCTTCACCTCTGTAGCCGGCAGCATCACAAGGGATCAGCAAAGAGATACAAGGTCAAAGGAAATTATGGGGGAAAAATAGGCGGGTATCGAGCAGGCTGCATGTGAACAAGAGCAGGAGGAAACGTGGAAAATTCATGCTGAGACCTTTGAAAATAGGGAGAAGAGGGTAAAACAGAGAAGTCTGCAGAAGGATGTGAAAATAATTGGGATATGGTCGGAGCCATGAGATCTGTTAAATTGAATTTCTGTTTGGTGTAACATCCCTTGTATATGTTAATCGGTATGTGCTCTAGCAGCCTGATTTAGTGTTATTATCAAAAAGGGTTCCTCAGCTGCCTTTGTCAAAGGAAGATTACAAATTATTCCAGATAAGTAATGGAACTAAAGACCTTTAAAACTAATTGGCCATTGCGCAATCCCGTTAATATCCTTTCTTGTCTAACAAAAACTGAGAAGGCAATTAAGGGCAAATACCAAAAAAAATCTGTACCTGGTCTCTTGCATGAAAACATGATTTATACGCTCCTGGCTTTTCCTGTGAAGAGGAAAAAAGATGGCAAATGATCATCCAGCAGCAGCCAACATGGCCAAGGAAACTCTAGACACATATTAAAGCCTGAGTTGGGAATGGTTTAAGCACCACCCTCTCCTAGGCTTGCTACAGAAAACGGGAATTTCCATAGGGTCTCCATATTAAATAGGGAGCCCTGCTATTTACTGAGCTTTGACAAGCCTGAGCTGTAGTGTCCTTCGAGATACAGCTGCTTACTGACAGCTCTGAGAGGACTGTACCTGCCCAGCCGAGTCTTGGCGAGACATGAAATGGGTTAGCGGGACCCAGCTGTGCCAACCTCCCGCGTCCCGGTGACAGCTGCTCAGGCTCCCTCGGAAAAGGTGAAAACAGACCTTGGAAAGTGCTCTCAGGCCTCCTGGACCTCCCAGTCATCTTTAATCAATCAGGTCCCAGCTGCTGCGTTATGTTACTATTAATAATCACTTTCATAATCAGTTGGTGTTTTTTCCATGATACTGTCTCCCCAGTCCTAAATGCCCTCTGTGTTGCTATAAAACATAAGAAAACAGGAAAGCAAATGATCCTTAGCTGGTGGGATCCGAGGAAACCAGCCCAGCGCTGCTGCTGAAAGGCAGCAGGCGGCGATGGGCAAACGTGGCTCCAGCTGATGGAGCACGAGCAAGAGATGTTGGGGGAATCCCTCCGGAGTCGGCTGAGAAAACAGCCCTTCACAGGACACCAAAGGAATTTGCTCAGCTTAATGCTCAGTTTTACTGTGCCATTAATCCATAAACAACACTTTCTGAGGCAGTTCCTTGATCTTGAGAAACTTTATTCCTTCTTTTGCTACCTGCTTTGTTCATTTGCCTGACTACCTTAATCTCTCCTAGACGACTCCTGTCAGTGGATAGATCTTGGCTTTGTTTAATCCTGTGTTTCATGTTCACTTGCTCAGTTAAAAGCAGGACAGAGTCAGTCTGACAATTAGAAGATACCCCTTCGACTTCATCGCCGAGCTCCATCCTCCAGCTGTGAGCACCTTCCTGCGCCGCTTTCTTGAGCTAGAGGTTTCAAATTCATGTTTGTCAAATTTGGACAAATTTGATTTGTTTTGCTTTGGACTGCATCCTCATGGACCACATGGATGCAGCAGTTCACAGAGCTACACATACCTACAGACACAAGAGGAGGCGTTCATCTTTGGCATTCACAGCCCGCACCAAAGGCTGTCCCCAGCGCCGGGGCGGGGGGGGGAGGGCACTGCCAGGGATGAAAGGTGATGGCTCAAGGACATCACCCCCTGAGCTGGCTCTGGCCACGGAGGGCCCTGACGGACCACCCAGCTGGCTGTTAGAAATCAGGTGCAAGCACAGGGATTTCTCATTTTGCAAATGAGATAAGGCAAGATTAAAAGCTGAGAGATTAAGCTAATACCTCTGCTAGGTCTTTAAAGTTGCCTAATATGGCATGGGTTTTTTTGATTTTATTCCCCCAAGCCACAGCAGTCTCCTCCTGAGTCCAAAGCTTTTGCAAGTCGTCTGAAGTGCTGGGTTTGCCTGATAGCCTGGCTTAAAACTTCACCTGCGGAAAGACACCTCTGCAATGCCATAGCAAAACCTCCGCGAGGTTGTTACCCTCAACATAGCCTGTTTCTTCCTGAAACATGTGACAGAATTGGTACTGAAAAGAACCGAGAGCTGGCAGAGGGAAAGAAGAAAAAAAGCCAAGTGTTGATGAAAGTGCTTTCTCTTGAGTAGGGGACCTGTGGAGAGAAACATTTGGGATAGACTTCCAGTGGGAGCTGCAGCCAGCTGAAATTCGCCTGCACGCAGAGGAGCTCCGGCCCCTGCAGCATCCGAGAGCATCGGCCACAACCTCACACAGCCCTTTTTTCAAGAAAACGAAGTCCACCGAGATTTAGTAAGACCCGGTGAGCAAAATATTGCTCCCTAAACACATTCCCCCTGCAATGCTAACGTGTTTTTCATGTTTGCAATAAAAAGCCACCCGTTTTGTTGCTGTATCGGTGTCTCGGCAGCAAGTCTTTGCTGCTCAAGCAGTTAGTCAGCCATGGAACCTTTTAACGTCGTCGTAAGGGCAAACAAACACTGAAATGCGTTACAGAAAACCTGCTGCTGCCTGGAACCCAGGTGGGCATTTACGTCTAAAGATACACTTTGTCTTTTATGAACTATTGCTTTTTACCAGGCTGCGTTTTCCATATGAGGCAGAATCTTCAAACTCCCTAGTAAAAGGGATCTTAGGAAATCTCATTTAAATTTCAAGGACCTCTTAGGGATAGTTGCTAATGGTTATGCTAATTGGCATAGGGTCTGAGTGACAGTTATGTCCTGGAATGATTTGCAAATCACATTTTCTTGGAGCTTATTAGCAGACTCATTAACTGTACAACAGTACATTACTTTCAGAAATTCAGATCTAAGCAGAAAATTAAAATTATTTGCTAAATGACCTAATAAAATTGAATAAAATATGCTGAGAAAGTGAAAACTGAGGTATAGCAAGACTCCAGAATTTGGCTAAAAATAATCTCCATTTGCCATCGATGTTCACCCCTCCTCTGGGAGCAGTTGTAGCCCAGGTCAGACTCAGTTAGAAACCTGTTTAGATATGAAAACAAATGAGCTCAAATCATCAGCAGCAAAACCCAGCACGTCACAGCCAGAGCTGGCATTAAGGTTTAGGGCAGAATCGGCCAGCAGTGCCTCCTGCGGTCCCTCCGCCACGGCTCCATTTCTCCTTCCCTCCAATCCCCCATGCGATCGAAAACCCAAACTTTCCTGCTTCCACCATGAAATCCATTTGCAAAGGTATTTATAATAACGAAAAGTCTTCTTTGAAGTCAAAAGGGTGACGTGAAGGAATGACCAGTCCAAGTATTCAGTTTGACTTACAGGTGAGACAGGAGACACTACAAAATCTCCAACCTGGTTAAGGTATGGTATCCAATCTTCCTCTGTGTGAACAAGATATTGCCCAAACTTCACAAAATTCACCTGCAAAACAGTTTAATGGACATCTATTTAAAATTTTACAAACCTATCAGGTTGTCATGCTATTCAAAAATACACGTTTCAGTATATGTAATACATACACGTATTTCCACATATTTAGAATGTATTGTGTAATGCCAAGAAACTTAGTGCCAGGTTTTTGAAGGAAGGAGAATTTGATTTACGATTGTGTATGAGCATACAACATTGATGCTCCAAATCCAAGTTTTCTAGCAGGCAAATCCTTGCACGTTTTATAACTACGGACTGAAGACCCAGATCTGCATCATCACCTGCCAACACGCCACCCAGCATTGCCCTAAACTTCTGCCCTCCAGATCTGAGTTTTGAGTGCCAGGTGTAAAATTTCCAGCACCCCTTCATTTTTTATTTTTTTCTTGGCTCTCCAGGTGCAATAGTAACCAATAGTATTTTAAAGGACTTTAAAGTCTTTTTTGAGGACTTCAATGCAAAAGTCACAAGAAGGGCTGGGCTGGATCACATACACTCTCTAAGGCATACAGAGATCAGAAATTTCTGTTAAACATTCAGGGAACCTGGTCTTCGCCTCGTATTCAGAAGTAAAACATGATTTCTTTTGGTTCTGGATTTTATCGAACACTCTTTAAATAGCTCTACTTCAGAAAATCTTGAGCTGTAGCAGGAATAACTGATGAGTGTATAGTTTTCTTGGCACACTGAAGTGCTTGAAAAATTCTCTCCAGTTCACCGTTTCTCACAGGCATTGTTATACTTGCAATTTATGTCGGGGTGAATAAAACACATTCTGGTTCATGACACCTGGTGGTTGGATTTTTTTTTTCTTTTTAAATGCACATAACAGCAGGTCTTAAATAGAACCCATGGCAATTTTTTTTTCCACTAAAGAAATCTCAAGCCAAAAGAAGCTCTTTGAATTTAAACGTGCTCGTCAACCTTCAAAACTTTGTTTTACAAAAGAAACAAGCTGATAAGATTGAAATGATCTACAATGAAATGCCTAGCTTTTTTTTTTTTTTTTAACTGGCATTTCGAAAGAACCAGCTTTTGAAATAAAAACTTTAAAAGACAGAAATTAGAATTAAATATTTTGATGTCATAGAAACAATGGCTTCACTTGAAAAAATACCTCCAGCGCTTTGAAACTGAGACACCTGAACTTGTGATACTCTCAGTAAACAAGAAATCCGTGTCTTCAAAAACATTGGTTTTGAAGTGTCCCATATTTTTAGCATTCGGATATGACATTTCACTCTTACCCCCACTGTCCTTGAAAAGACAGCAGACCTGCTCCAGAAGAGTCACTGCAACTCATGGACACAAGTCCAAACTGGAGAAATTATTGGGGAAAAGGAGAGTCATGAACGATGGAGAAGTCACATCTGCAAATGTCACAGCCACTTATCCTGGGATGCTGGGATTAACGTATCCTGGGAGGAAGCAGCAGTGTGACATGCCTTGCTTTTAAAAAATGTAGGAAGGTCCTTGCCTGAGAAGCTGGTGGCACTCCTACCTCAGGGGATGGCTGCATTGGTGGTGGGCATACCAGCACTATTCAGCCCCCCTCAAAGTCACCTCCATCTGGGCACTGGCAGGGTAAGTTCCTGTGTTTGTTGACTTGCAGGTCCCAGTCCTTGAGAGGATGGTGGCAATTCTACATTACCATTTCTTGCCACCGTGAAATCAGTTTGATATACCCTCACTTTTTTTTCATGTCCAAAGCCAACTCAACTTCTAACCCGAGGAAATCCACACTGTCCTGCTCCCTTCATCCCAGCTCTGGTGACAGAGGCTGGAGGTTTGACCTCCAAGCCGTCAGAACTCCGGTCTCAGTAACTTTGCCTCCCCACCCGGACGCATGCCAGGAAGCACTGAACAAGCACGTATGGATGTGTGGAGAAAAAGCACCACCATGCCACAAAGAGGTCTTATTTTTCCACCGCTTGTGCAGGTCGCAGGTGCTTCTTCTTTCTTCAAGTCCTTTCCCAGACCATTAGATTCAGCGTGGAGAAAGGTAAACCAGGGCCTCTGGTAGGGCCATGGGTCAGCTTGCACAGATGTCTACCCACAGATGCAGACTGAAGTCTACTGATGTCTACCCCTAGTGTCCCACCTACCTTTCCTATCACAAAACTATATGTAGGTCCTGTGAGGATAATTTCTCGTAAGTCTAACTGCATTCAAGTCCAGAAACTGTTTTCATCTCAGCAGGTTCTCTGAAAGCTTTTTTCCTGAAACTACAGTGGAAATGCTGTTTTAATCAACATATTATTGTTCATTTTAATATGGTCCAAATTTAAAGTGCTTACAAGCTAGTGAGCAATCCCACCCGGGGGAGCTGGAGATGTCAAATCATTAAAGGCATTAGTGGAAAGAGGGGAACAACAGGCTCTAGGGAGATTTGCTCTTTAGAAAAACCCTCTACTTTTGACAAAATTTGTCATATTCTCCTCTGTTAAACCGGGAAATCTCCTATAATAAAGAACCTGGGAGACTGCTGCCACTGGGACATAAGGCATTATAATCTTAGATACTTTTATATATATATATATAGTGCATATATATAATATATACTAAAATACAGCACAGTATTTCACCACGGGAAGGCGGTATAATCTGCATCACCAAACACAGCTGCTTTGGGCTGCAAAGTGCCCCTACGCAGGGAGATTTAGCTGTGCTGTGATAAATAGAAAACAGTATCTCCAGGTACCTCTTAGCACTGCCTGCGGTCGGAAGTGCGTGTGTGTGGACCTTGCAATATGGTGTGTGCTGGGGAGCAGTGTGGGGACAGTGGGCAGCAGGACCACATCAGGAATGAATTAACGGCATAGATGGACGTTGCCTCAGGATCCAGACATCCCCCAAACTTGGCTGGACTGAGCATGGAGATTTTGGCCAAAGACTGGTTTGACCTGCTACGAAAAAAGGGTCAAAGACAAAATGTTTGGCTGCAAGTCTGAACCTCCCCGGTGCTCCGAGAGCTGGATGGAGCATTTCTGCTTGACGTCTCCTTGGGCACGGTGAGCAAAGAGCAGCGCAGAGGGTGAGCAGAAGAGAGACCCACCATCTGCGTGTCCCTGCCTCGTCTCCCAGCAGCCAGATAAGAACCGCAGGCAAAGAGAAGCTCCTGTCCTGGGAGTGAAGGAAAGCTAGGATGACAAATTAGAATAGGAAGAATATTCAACTTCTTTAGAATTTCAGACTTGCAGCGTATGAGATCCGAGAGGCCCAGTAGCGCTGTTCGATACCTGCATCTTTAGACTCGCTTAAGCTTCAGGGGCTGTCTGGAAGTCTATGGAGTCAAAGCAACAACACGACAGAAACTTTCACGCGGTGCCTTTCATCCCGAGCCCTTTTCACATTAGCCACCCAGCTGTGTCTCCAGATGAGTTTCCATTTGGCTTCAGAAGCTGCTCAGCATGTTGGAAAATCAGCCTGCTTGTTTAGGAAACTGCACGCAAAGGCGGAAACTCAGCGGTACGCTCCTGCACTTGAAAATGTCATTCTGGCTTGATTTCTATTTCCCTAGCTTTGAAATGGGGACGAAGAAACCTCTAAACCCTGCACAGGTCTCCAAAATTGAATCGAGTGGGAGGGGCTGAGGATGGGGCACTGGGGCTCCGCAGTGGCAGAGGAGGTGGTCACCTTGTGAGCACCCTTCAGTCCTGGATTTCTCATGATCTCAGTCCTGGCACACACTGACTGGGGCTACTAGTTTGCTTCAAAAGACCCCAATTTCCCAACATTTTCACTCAAATCTGTAAGCTACAGCCGCTGTTTCAAGGCATTGCACCTGTCCGCAGGCAGCATTATTCTGATAGTTTTACAAGAGGGAAATATCTCAAGCATTCACCCTTTTAAAAGCGTACCCCAAGTATTTGCAGCCCATCCTGCCAGCTGTTGGCATTTTTCCCTGCAGCCGCAGCTTTCCACTATATTTCTGTGCCTGTAGTAATAAAACCAAGGCAATAATTTAGCTCCCATGATTGTTGTACTGAAGTTTGTTTTTTATCCCACTCTCTTATCTTCTCCATTCAGAGCCAACGTATCTTATTACTTTGCAGCAAACATGGTCAGAGATGAAAGATTCTGTCATATATTTCCCTTCATATTAAACCACAAGGCTTTATCCTTCTCTTTCATTTTTCAATTTTGGACTTTATTGTTTCTGACTATCTCTGCCACATGTGATTTTGGCTTTCGTGCCGACGTGAATATGTGCATTTCTCTACTTATCCTCTTTATCACAACCAAACAAGATTGGGAGCACTTTAAAATAACTGGCCAATGGATGCTGCTTCATCAGTTATTTGTTGCAATAACCTTACCGGGGCAGACTCAGGGTTATGCAGATACCAGAATAAAACATTTCTGAAGACTTGCGGTATTTCTACAGATTCTCTTTACCTGTTCATACCTGAGTGTGCCACAGCATGGAAAAAAATGACCTAGAAATGGTAGCACCAGGCCAGATCCTGCCCACGCCAGCACAGGGGAATGGACCCAGAGGACAAGAACTCAGGCAGGACTTAGAGTGCTGTGGGACTGGCTAAACTGGATCACGTTCTCCTCCCCATCACAGCAAAACACAGCCCAGCTGCAGGTAAGGATTTAAATTCTTGATCATTCGCTAGCCCAGTTAATTATTTTCCCCTCTATCTTCTCCCTTCAGATCTCAGACTTTTTTTGTGGCAAAGGGTTGGGTTTGCTCCGGACTCAGCGAGCATCATTTCTATGCTGCTGAGGGAGAAATGGGGGTCAGAAAAATAATCAGAGTTTTGAAAACTATTGAAGTAATAATAGTTCACCTTTTCAATTTGTACTTTGAGGGTGGAATGGAAGAGAAGCCAGAAAGATCAGGGTGCCTGAAGGATTAGTATCTGATTCGAGTTTAAAGGAGTAATCACATCGCCTAATTTGGTCTCCTAATGCCAGAAGCCATATTTCTCTAGATAATCAGTGAAAGAAGGTGGTTATTCTAGAGGGAGACTCAAGTTTGCTTAAACCACAAAACTTATAAGCATTGCCCATCCTTGTCTTATTCCAACTTTTGTTCCTTTTCCACTATGGTTCACCTCCCTTTCTGCTTTCCAGAAGGGACTTGGGGCACGTTTCAGCCAGATCTTCTTAAGGACAGGCAGCAGACAAGGATGAAGCACATCCATCCTGCCACGTGGGCTGTTTCAGCTCACTTGGCGAAAACCATAGCATAGAAGCCCTGAATAACTGTCCACTGGCTTGGTCTACAGAGAGCTTAAACAGAGAACATCACTGGGTATGAATTCCTATTCACACCTCTAATTAGTGTCAGTGGAGTCATCAATGGTGTAGTCACATTAATTACACGTGAATGACAGCTACAATAGCTTTGAGAATAGGTACAATTTTACCGGAGCGCCAAAAAGGACATACCTTTGACTTAACACAAATACTGAATCTATTAAGAAATAAATTGTGATTAAAATATTTTAATATTAAAATTGAGCATATTACAGTAACAATAGAAAAGATGGCAAAAAAAGGAAAAACACACTGTAGAGCTATAGATAGTACTAGACTGATGGTAATTACTTACCAAAAGTTTCTTACAAGATGGAGCTATAAATACTTCCATGGTGGTCATTAAGCCTTCCCAAATCACGTCTGGTAGGCACCATCTGTTCTTCTGGCCTTTGCTGTAAGACGGTGTGTGTGACTTGCAAGCACAAATGCACCTGAACCTCTCGTGTGCTGGAAGCTGCACGGCCCCGCTTCAGCCTGAGGAGCTGAGTGTCCCCAACACACCTTCAGCGCACAGTGAAGTTGTGCACAGGGCCACCATTGCAATTCAGTCCACAACTGATGGAAAGCCTCCAAAAGTGGATTTAGATCATGCATGGGCTCAGTTGCTATCTCCCTTGGTCACAGGGAGCTTGGGTGGTCTTCTAACATGGTTCAATGGCTATGGTTGGGTGGAAGGAGTCGGGGTGGCTGAAGCCCCACGCCAGTGGAGTCACATGGCGGTGTAGGTGGAGATGAGGATGTGTCACGTCAGAGGGTGCATGTACCAGGCAGCGTGGGGGGGTGATGGTAACGCAGGTAGACATGCCTGCAGTAGCTCTGATCTGTCACAGGCAACAAACGAACATGCCCCAGCACGTCTTTCCCAGCCAAGCTGACTGCAGAGATTTGGAAACCTCCACCGCTGGCAGTGCAGGCAAGTCTGAAGTGTTGCCCTTTCCCTGTGTCGTGGTTTAGGCCAAAATCCACTACTGGGGACCTGAGGGACCCCAGACGGGATGGACAGATGCTCCCCTCTACCCCTCTTCAAAGAGAGAGGCAGAGGAGGAAAAAGAGACTTATCAGTTTAGAAGGAACTAAACTACTTTAATGAAATATTAATAATAAAATAAAAAGAAATAATGAAATATATACAAAACCGTATCAAGCTCCCGAGATGACAATCAGGTCACCGGCTGGCACTGGGGCAGTCCCAGGCTGGACTCAGTGATGGACGGGAACTGGATTCCAGATTTGGATTCAGGGTGGGGATCACAGGCAGATGAACAGAGTCCTCCTCAGACATCGGCCATTGAAGGAAGAGCGCTGACCCTTTGATCCCTCAGCTTTTATACTGAGCGTGAGGCAGATGGGATGGAATACCCCGTTGGTCAGTTTGGGGTCACCTGTCCTGTCCGCTCCTCCCCGCAGGTGGGACCCCACTATGCTTTTCCACTTCCGACCCTCCAATGGGGCAAATAACAAAGTCGGTTGGCTGTGGGGGTTATAGCAATGAGTATAAGCAGAGCCTCTCTGCATACCATGCCCGGGCATCAGCTGTAGACATTGGTCTGATCACTCTGAGAGAGTGAACACTCTCTGCACAATATGCAGTTAATTTCAGTAGTTAGAAGATGCCCAGCTAAGAAGTGAAGTTACTGAACAAAATTGGTTCTGTTTTACCTCAAACCAGGACACCCTGGTTCCCGATTGGAAGCGGACCATTTGCGATTACACTCCCTTAATGTCGTCACGCAAAAAGAAACAACTTCCGAACTGTACAGAGATCAAAAATCTTGCTACAAACTGCATTCCGCTACTGAATGTTCACAATATTGGGATTTTTATTTATTATTTTTTTAAGAGGCATTTTCCTGGCCATTAGCATCCCTGGTACTCCTGTGCAGAAGTGCATTACCTCTAACACGGTAGAGCTGACAAGCAGCAAGAGCTGTGTAGATCCCTAATGGTTAAATCTATAGGAAACCTCTGTTTTTTAATGAAACCCCTATGGAGACCTCCATATTAGCCATGGTTTAATGCTCCATAATGGCAGTGAGTAATTTATCTATGAGCAACAGCAACTCCTAGTTCTCTGTGCATTAAGGGTTATTTATGAAGTCATTTTAACAGTTTCACACTGGCTGGTCATTACGTTACTGAAGGCCAACTGTCGGCAGCTGTAGCCTAGGAGGAGAGAAATACTTTCCCTGTCACTGGCGGAGTAGCGAACCCTGACGTGGGAGCACTTGCATGTTGGTGTGTGCACAAATGGAAAAAGATGGCAGGAGAAACAGCTCTACAAGAAACCCTCTGAGACCTCTGCACGGACAACAGAGCCTACTTGTCACCTCACTCCCACCAACTCCACCCCAAGGTTCCCCCCTGCAGCTCTCATGGAGGCACCTTTCCTCTTTCCCCTCTTGGGTGTGTTTCCAACAATTGTACTGGAGAAGAGGTTAGAGAGCACGGGGAACATAGGGAACAGCCGATGACCTGGAGAGCCAGGACACAGCACCACATGTAGGAGATTTGCTGTGGTCTGGTGAAGGAACAGCTGGTGCAGAAGCTACTGACGTAGATAAGTGGCCCGGGACTATGGAGAACGGTCACAAGGTGACCAAATATAAATAGGGATAATACCTTTGCTTTCTGGAGCATGCAGAACATTGTACAACCACCTACTTACCACTTCAGCTCTGGGTGCGTGCTGCAGACAGGCTGTGGGACCACAAACCGTGACAAAAGAAAGTTGAGGGCACAGCCCCAAAGCTGTAACAGAGGCTCCTGTTGCAGTGTGACAGCAATCACGGGACACTGGCAGAGGAGGATGGCACTGCAGACAGATGCAGAGTGGCAACGGGGCAGACAAGGTGGGGTAAGGAGTGTGTAGAAGGTCTGGCCATCAGCTGGCCAGAAGTGACTGTGAAAATACGAGGTTTACGAATGAAGCAGGTGGTGGCTTCAGCAGGTGGAAGTAGAAGATAGATAACTTCAGAATGGAAAGACTAAAAATGCAAATGAAAAATAAGAGGTGACACCACAGACTAGCACTCTGGTGAGGCTGGGATGTCGGTGGGCTGCGGCAGTTGAGGACCTGCTGCCGGGCACAGTCCTTACTACGTGTGAGCAATGATCCGGCTGTGGCAGACCAGCAACTGCTGCCACAAGAAACAAAATAGTGAAGAATATTGGGAGGAAATATGATACCAATTCAGATGATACTGAAAAGGGTAGGACTGTGGTTGGAAGCAAAAAATGAGCCAGAAGTTGGTCTTTAGGTACACAGTTTGAGTTCTGGTAGTAGTTGTGGCAGCAATACATGAAGTTTCTTAATTGAGAATTGTTGTTTGGTTTTGTTTTTTTTTCTTTAAAAAGTTTTTTTGCCAAAACCATGGTAACAGTACACAAACAATTGGGAGAGATTGAAGTAGACTGGTCCCATACTCAAAAGCTGCAGGATCTTCTTCCCACAGTGTCCCCAAGGCTCGGATCCTGGCTCAACTCTGCTGGCAGTCGTGTGTCCTCCCCCCCCCCCTGCAATACGCTGCTCAGCAGAACTAGTCGGTTGCATGAAGATAAGTGGTGGCCTGTTAGGTAGCTTCAAGCCACAACTTGTCCTGAGTTCATTCTGTTGGCAACGTGCAAGCCATCTTTTTTCTTTTCCTCCCAGAGCTCTGCAGGTTCTGTTAAACTACACGGCAGATGTGATGCTGCGTGAATTTGTAGAGCAGATGTGCTCACTAAGAAGGTCCTGTAGCTAAACCACTTTTTCAGACTGGAAGTTCACATCAGGTGAATTTACTTAGGGGAAACATAACTCCTTGGCTGTACACATGGGTTTGCTGCAGCCAGTTAAAACACATTTGCCTATCAGAAGGAGCATCATCTGCCTTTCTGGATTCAGTCCAACAGAAATATTAAAAATAAACCTCTTGCTTCCACTGTCCATTTCCCCCCCCACATAAAAGCTTCCACCACTGTGGAGTTTTGCCCCGCAGTGTCCCCTTGGCACCTGCCAGCTTCCCAGTGCATCTTGCCAAGTGTCTGCTGTGAAAAACCTTCGTCTTGGCCTCTGCCCCAGCTGTCCTGGGCCCTTAACGGGATGGTTATACCATGGGCACATGTTGTGATGGAGAATCCCGCCACCCCCGGAGCAGAGCTGTCCCCTCTCCCAGCTGGGAACTGGTCAGGCTTGGCAAGCGGTGGGGCAGGTGGAGCAGTTGTGACTGTCGACAGCTAAACACGTGGGCAACTTTGAGCAGGGCTGGTCAACACCGTGTCATCAGAGCAAACCTACTCTGAGACTTCAAGACCATATTCCAGCACACAGGGGCTCTCCTCCTTCTTCAGACAACACAAGGCATCCTTAACACTCATAAAATAATCCTTTTCCCATACCCCTATTGACAGAAACAGCTCAGTCGCTTTTTGCCGAGACCTTCAAAAAGATTCAGACTGAGACAGGTACCCAGCACAGAAAATCTCAGTTTAAGCTGTTTCTTTAAAAGAGGATAAAAAGGTCTTGTAGCGGGAGGTTCTGGGCCAGCGTAACTGTGTACTGTGGCTTCGGTACATAGTCAAACCGGCCTATATCTAGGCCCAGGGAAGAACTCCTTAAGATGCAAATAATCCTATAAGCTATAAAATATACTGTACGTATCAGGAAAAAAAAAAATGTAATATTTTTGGACAACAGATCTCCTGACTGCAGGAAGACACTCAGAAGCTTCAATATTTAGTGAGCAGATCCATACCTCCTTAACTGAATCCTTAAAACTCCCAGAGAAACCCCAACCTGCTGCCCCATGTTGTCTTTTTTTTTTTTTCTTTTTTCTTTGCTATGGTATCACCAATATGCCACAGGTACTGGCTGAAAAGCCAAGCCATTATATTGCCCTGGAAATACCAGTTCTAGATTCCAAAAGGATTTTTTTCTGAAACCATTCTCCATCCTTTCAATGAGAACTGAACCTGCATAAGAGCTTCCAGAGTTGGGCTTCATCATTTTCCAATAATTGAATTTAGCTGGCCGGAGAGCGGCCAGCGCAGAGCGCAGAGCTCCATTTCCTCGCTCACCCGAGCTTCCCCAGCCACGGCAATCCCTTAATTACACCCATTCACTCAGGAGCATGTACGTGTTAGTGCCATTTCTCCATCCTGTGCCCCCTCACCCCCCAGCAATTTGTCATAAACCAAAACACTAGCGTATTTTCTGCTAACCGTCATTAACCATTGTCACGGTTTGGGACAACCAGGCCCTTTACAATGGTCTTAATGGTGTGCCTTGGAACATTAACCAGACCTCCCAAGGTGTGTATGAAGCGGCAGACTCACCAGCATGTACTTTGAGACGTTGCACGTACCAAAGATTTACAAAACTGTACCTGGTACTGAGCTCATTTCCATCCGGTGCTGGTGAGGAGTTTCTAGAAGGAGCCAACAAGACTGCACTGGTGTAAAACTGCCTTCAGAGAGACCAGATTATTTTATTTTACGCAGAGAGAGTAAAAGACAGAGTCACCTCCCCTTTTCACTACTTTAGAGAGGGACACTTAGCAAAAGAAGCAAGGCAACAACAAAATCCATTTGCCAAACCCCCCTCACTATACAAACCTTTGCTTTACCTTCCTTTTTCCTTTCCTGAGCATCAAATGAAACAGATGTGCCATGGGCAGTCGCTTCCATATTTCTCCATCTGCTTGGTGGAGAATTAACACTCGTCTCCTTGAATTCTTCTGGACTTTCTGCTCAAATTCAAGCTAACATCAGACAGCGAGGAAATGTACCCAGCAGCAACATAACGGCATCAAAGGGGGGCTCTGAGGAATGGCATTTGCACAAGCCTCTGCCTAACAGCAAGATACCAGGAACAGACTTTTACTGGGAAGAAAACTGATTTCCTGACATTTTCAAATCAAGCTTATTCAGAAACAATGTGGGGACAATTATATGCTGCTCAGAAGAGTTAACCTTGGAATAGGTTCAGCAAAAATGATTATTTTTTTTTTTCTTATTGTGATAGCTCAAACAATAGCTCATTCGTATCTTTAAATGTTTTTAAGTGGTCAGAGAGAAAAAGAAGCCACTATAGTTGGAATTTCGATGCATACAACTGCAGTGATTCACACTGTTGAAATTATTTATTTACACTTGTAAACTGTGTGCTTTTACAAAGCTGACTGCAACTGAAATCGATGGAGGTGCTTTGGTGCATTTAAAAATTCTCTTATCCACTTCTGTAAGTCTTCTGGTTTTAAAATGTGCCTTAAAAATCTGGGCTTTGCTTCCATTTTAGACAAGTTACAAGTATGAATAGAGTGAGAGATAAGATAAATTCATGCAATAAAGTGAAGACGCTCATTGAACCTTTGGAGCGGGAACATACTGTGCCAATTTTAGCCAGGCTGTTGTGGACCGGGGTTATGAAGCCCCGGGCGCCCTTGCAGCTCTGCTCTTCTTCTGCCCAAGCCCACCAAAGGTACGCTAACTCAGGTGTGATTTGCCCAGGACAAAGTAACAACAGGGCAAACTTGTGTGACACTCACAAGATGATCCGAGGGCTGGAGCACATCTCCCATGAGGACAGGCTAAGAGAGTTGGGGGGGTTCAGCCTGGAGAAGAGAAGGCTCCAGGGAGACCTTAGAGCCCCTTCCAGTGCCTAAAGGGGCTCCAGGAGAGCTGAGGAGGGACTCTTGATCAGGGAGAAGAGCGATGGGATGAGGGGGAAAGGTTTTAAACTGAAAGAGGGAAGACTCAGACTAGATATTAGGCAGAAATTCTTTACTGTGAGGGCGGTGAGCCCCTGGCGCAGGTTGCCCCGAGAAGCTGTGGCTGCCCCATCCCTGGAGGTGCTCAAAGCCAGGTTGGACGGGGCTTGGAGCAACCTGGGCTGGGGGGAGGTGTCCCTGCCCAGGGCAGGGGGGTTGGAATGAGATGATCTTTAAGGTCCTTTCCAACCCCAACCATTCTATGGTTCTATGATTTTGTGACACGTCCCCCCTCCCAGCCTCAAACTGCTGCCAGCTCAGGGTGTTCCTGAATTGGAGAGAAATTCTGTATACTTTGAAACCCTCAGATTAATTTCCATGAACTCACGTCCGCTTGAATCCACGTAATGTTTCTGCATCCCCCACGTCTGTGGCATGGAGTCCAGCAAAGGCACCCTCTATCAGCTGGAAGAAGAATTATCTTGTAGCATTTGTTTTGGGGCTGGCTTCTTCAGGCTTCATGTGAGGCCCCCTAATCCCTGGATGGGGGGACGCAGAGAGCAATCAATCTCAATTCACCCTCTCTCTTCCTCCCTCCTGTAGTTTTATAGATCTCCACGTCCTCCTCACCTGTTTCTTTTCCAGAATGTCATAAAGGGAGTAATAGACAGTGTTACAAATGATCAGCATATTTACAAACAAGCTATTGTGTTTTTTTAAACCTAGATCAACTACAGCAACCCCCTATGGAGTAACATTTGTATAAACTGTTGATAAAAAAAAAATTATGCAAAGTTTGGGAGGAGAAAAATCAGTGTATTTCCAGCTAATCAGAAGAAAACAGTAACTATATTGTAATTATTGCAAGAAAGTTGTTCCATCTGTACATAATGCAAAACTTTGCAGCATCAGTGCTATTTAAATCTGCAATTTGTCCTCGCTGCAGATATAAAATACAACCATGACACAAGAACAAATGAGAAATAATGCCTTGGGGGAGAATAAGTTTAGGCTGGAAATTAGAAGGATCCTAGCAGTAAAGGGAATGAATTATTTGAACATCCTTCAGCTTGGAGTAGGAAGACTAAAAAAGCCTAGGTGGCTTTGTCTTGGCTGTCATCAACTTCAACTGATTCAACACAAGAGAGGCTATAGAAATTTGAGCTTTTGGATCAAAAGCCCGGAGTCAATATGTGAGTTGTTTGCAAATCCAAATCAATATGTGGACTCGTAAAATCAGTTGAGGGATGTCTCCAAGCAGGTAACTCAAATCGTGGCGTGACCCACAGCCGCCATCAGCAGTCAGAGCCGCAGCATGAACCGAGGGATGCGTTCCTAACAGGACCGCTCCCTCCCAAGGGAAACTTATTTAAGGCTAAGTCGGGGCTTTTGGCCAATGTATGCAGGCTTGAGAAAGACCAAACCGACATTATCCAGACCATATAAGCTGAGCTTTCATTTCCAAGGCTGTCAGGGTTAGCTTTTGCTAGCGTGACACTTGGAGAGGACAAAAAGAGCTTTTGCTTTTTGACCTTCACAGTGGGAGGCAGAACGCTACGTCCAAAAAATAACATGCGATATACCTTTAAAGCTGGTTTTTGTGGTTTGGACTTCCCCCTCCCCTCCTTGTTGGTGTTTTGTTTTGTTTTGTTTTGGGGTTGATGTTTTTTGGTTTTGGTTTTTGGTTGTTTTTTTTTTTTTTATGAGTCCTGGAGTAGTTCCAGGTCACGTGAAAGCCATCTCCAGCTGAGGTACAGAGGGTTCAAAGAACCACTGCGATGCAGCAGAGAGCAGTGCTGTTGTGTGTTTATTTGACCTTGCCCCTCTAATTGCAGTGGTGAAAAGGCCATTAAAAATGCCTCTGTGAGCCCATGCAGGATGCAAGATGCTTCATGCCAAAGCAGAGCCACGTACATTAAGTAACAATCAAAACAGTCAATATTTGCTGTGGCAAACACGGGGCAGAGGGCTCAGTGGCGCAGGAGGGTGAGCGCAGTGCGGGAACTTTTTCCACCGCTGCTTTTGATTTAAACAGTTGAGCAATTAACACTATTGTTAATCACTGCTCTCACAGAACTGAGCCGACAGTACCTTACTGGCAGAAGAAAAAGAGATTCCTTATTTGACAAAGATTACAGCGAAAGGCAGGAAGAAATCCAAATGAAAGGTGGGGGTGCAGAAGGTGCTGGCACGGGCACGCGAACCTGCGCCGCGTGCTTCAGAAACAAACTGTATTGATTAGTGGCTGTCCTGAGACGGGGAGTGATGTGTAGGAAGGTTCATCCCCTTGACAAAGAGGGAGAAAGGTATTCACCAGCTATAGGGAACTGCTTTTTAATTTAACACCTTTATCAAGGATAGGCTTTTAAGAGGGATCAATTGAAAACATCGACTGCAAACACAGAAGACCACAGCAAGTAAACAATTCCACTGACGGTGTTTGGCTGTTCTGTGCCCACTGGCTTCAGGGTTTTGGATGCAATGCTTCACTGACGGAACGGCAGATCAGGCCGGGGTATAATGCACACTCTGACTCTAAAAACACGGAGGATCTTTATTGTTGCTGTGCAATATTCCAGCATTGCAACTATTTGACAGCTTTATGCCCCAATACCCTCCGTTTGTTTTGCTGTCCACTTAACTAGACCACCAGCTTTTGCAGCTTCACTGACATGCAGTCAGCAACATGGTGCAGTCATTTCCCTCTGTGTGCTGGCAAAAAAAACCCAACCAACCCCACAGGCCAAAAAAATAGAAAACAAACAAACAAAAAACCCAAGGCCCAAAACACCCGTCTCCCCCCAAGCCCATCATCAATACTTTATTCTCAGGACAAGGCTCTCAGGCCGCAGACCTGCTTCCCCGTCTGGAAAGCAGCAGTGTTCTTGCCTGACGTTTTGGTTTGTCCAGTGACAGTTTTATTACAGAAAGAAAACGAATATATTTGCAGCCCTTGTCATTCCACTTGTAGGAGAGTGAAAAAGCATAAACGCTGCATCAGAACTGACTCAGCTGCAGACCCAACCATCCCTCTTCCCTCTCCTGCAGGCTCCCTCCTGCCCCCTCCCTCCTCCTACAACTTATCCTCTTATTTATCTTATCTGCTGCTGTTTCACACTGAAAAAGTCATCTGGGAAGACCTTTAACCATCTTCAGCTGGACTCCACTGTCCAGGGCACTGCTGACAAAGTTGTCCTCTTTAGATCTGACTTCTAAAAGTGAGATAAAGTTTGTAGCACAGGATTTTGGAAACTGTTCAATCTCTCTTTTTCTAGAAATATAGAAAAGAAATCCATATGCTGAACGTCTGCACAGATTTATTAAGTAACCAATCACTTAGGAATCTTATGAGATAGGTGCATATATATATGGTTTCAGGTAGGTAGAGCAAAGTAGAGTGTGTTCCTCCAGTAGACCCAAGAACACCAAGTGTCCTGCACTGTACCAAGCTGAAGGCGTAAAATAAATTAAAAAAAAAAAAAATCCCAAGCAAAGTTCTCTGCAAAGATGCAACAGCCCCTTCCCTTAACTAACCGAGTCGGCAGTTTCCACGTGCAGGTGTAATCTCTGCATGACTACAGCAACCCCTGAGCAGCAGCTCCACACCGCACTGCTGCGTCTGAGAGCATCCCGGGACCTACTGCAGAGGGGAGCTGTGCCCCAGCGGCGCCACGGCACAGAACCAGACCCAGAGGTTCCCAGTCACTTGCAAAAGCAAAGAGAAAGAATTCAAGCTGCAGGGCTTGGACTGGCTAGAAATTTTTACCGGGGCTAAAAGAAATCGGCTACCTTGCTTTTTGTAACCGTTATTCTTTACGTTGGCAACTTACCCTGAAACTCCCTTACAAAACACAAAGTAGGACCGCCTTCGGTGTGACTGAGCAGACGCACGGGCAGTGACATTTAGCCTTCCTACCCTTCCTACCCCCACTAACCTTTTAGCTCCTACTGGAACTTACAGTGCCACAATAGCTATCAGCCTGTGCGGGTGCTCAGCCACGGAGAAAACAAAGCCAGGCCTTAAAGGAGGGTTTCACATGACTGAAGGAATAAAGCCTCTCTTTCCCCGCTCAGTGCAAATAATGCTAGGTTCAATGGGGACCCCTCGGGAGGGGAATCAATCCCACCCACAATAAATAAAGTGGTGCCATTTGTATGTTAAAAGAAGAGCATCACAAGCCAGTTACGGTAATGACCCGTAAAACTGAAATCACAGGAACAGGGCTGTACCAGCTCTGTGATTTATACCTCTCTAGATTGGTAAATAATGGGGACTCTTGCTGTTTTTTTCTTTCTTGTGCAAGAGCTCCCATTATCGGAGCCAGAATTGAAAATGCAAAGTGAAACAGATGTTTGTCAGAGCCCTGGTACTGTAACTCTCTGCACCTTAAAGAAAAAGGTATTATTTTGCACTTAAGAAGTTGTCTATGCAATGTGATTCCTACTAAAAAAGGGAACCTGTTAAAAGGTCACCAACCTTCTCCGGTATGAAGACACAGCAGTGTCACCCTGCCCTCAGTTCAGTGCCAGAAACGTGTTAACAGCCGTGTCATATTTCAGCTGAAATGCCATTTTCTCAGCTGGAGCTCAGGGGACAGCTACAGCTCATCCCTGCTTTCCACCGGGGCTTTGTGGAGATGCTCATCCCGGGGAATCGTTCAGTCTGCGTATGGAAAGGGGACAGTCCCGGGGATCAGGGTGTTTCTCTACCTGGCATTTGAACCTCCATAGATCTGCGTACCTGCTCCCGTAATGTTGTCCCACACGGTGTTGTCCTGGAAAGCAGTGCTAAAGTAGGACCAGGAGACACCACACAAGACACCTGCTGGGTGCAGCGAGGAGCTGCTCTGCAGAAGAGGCTGAGATGGAGGCACGGGGCCACACGAGCAGGGAGAGACAAGCAGGTCCAGCCGACAGCCCGGGAGAGTCCACAGGAGGTGACGAAGGGTCGAGGCTGGTCAGGGGCAGTAAGGAGCAAGGTCAGGCTCAGCACACACACAGCCCTGCTCAGGGAAGAAGAGGAGTTGAAGGTCTGAGCTTAAATGCAGTCCCAGGCCAAGGGCTGGAGGCCCAGGTGGCTCGTAGGACAATCAAAGCCTGTTGGTGCATACAGGGCCCTAACGATAGCAACTCCACATCAGTTGCATTGCTCTACTATCACTGTCCTAGTGCTACAGGAGTATTTCATTTCTGCATCTCTCTGGAGGCTGAAAATTTTTCTCTGGACTATGTGAAGGAATCTCTGGGCCCCTGAGACATACATTTCTTCAACAGGATTTTCTCTGCCCGTTTTAGTTATAGAGACTATGCTGGTGCATGGACACCATTGCCTTGCTTTTGGCTCACCAGGGTCAGCCCAACCTCCTGGCTCAGAGTGACGTGGGATCCTACTACAAGACTGCTTGTTCCAAGCCAACACACTTGGGCTTCATTCTTCACGTCTTTGTCTGCTCCTGGAAGATCGTCCTGTAGCCTAGAACCAAACCATGAGCAGGTGCACACCAAACCCATCACTGCTTCTTTGAAGGATGGACTATTTCTGAGTATTGACCTCAATTTTTACCATGCTGTGCAGCACACAGCAAAGATAGCTGCAGAGAGATGATGGAGGCAAGGTTAAAAAGCTGACCCAGAAGTACCTCCAGAAGGAGATATTTGTACCTTGTTCTCCAATTAGCACCTGGTGTGAAAGTCTCTAACAGGGCTTCTGGGAAGAGATCTCCCTTCTCAGACAGGCACTGTGTGCCACCAGTGCTGATCAAGCGGTATAAAGCAGAAGGGGTTATCCTTGCCCAGAGAGGTGAGGGAGTCTCCCACTCTGGAGACGTTCCAAACCCGCCTGGACGCTGTCCTGTGCAACTGCTCTAGGTGACCCTGCTCTGGCGGAGGGGTGGGCTGGATGATCTCCAGAGGTCCCTTCAGACCCTGACCAGTCTGTGATTCTGCGATCTTTAGGGTCACCTGTGGTGTATGGTGATGTTAAAGTATACACAGCTTTTTGACACTCATTGGTGATGGAAGCAAAGCCTCCAACTGATGCTGGATGTCATACAAAGCCAAGAAGGAATATCTTTAATACCCGTTGTGGGGTGGATGGGCATCTGCTGCAGGCTTACTGCCACTTGGGTTTGGGGGTTGTCTCCAAAATGGCGTGACTTGACTTAACCAAGTCAGTGAAATGCACCCATGAAGTACAGAGTCTGATTCAGCAGCTGTAGTCCTTGTGGAGATAAAATAAACATCACAAAAGTGGGGTTTTTTAAGACTTTTTGTAAGTAACCAAAGAGCGCATGAAATCATAAAACTGAGACAACGAAATGCCCAAGAGACATTTCCATGTTTACCTTGTGTGCATTAAAATATAAAATAAGGCTTTATGAAATAGGCTGTATTTCTCCTCCAGACATTCCTGATGTGTAATAGGGCTCATTTGAATTGGAAAAAAGAAAAGTCTTGGAATCACTCTAGACATAATCTTGGGGAATTTCCAGTAAATTCAATTTATTTTGGACTTTGCGTGTGAGCATGACTGAGCCTTGGAAGGTTCGGGAGAATTTTTTGGAACCTCTGTGTTAGATTTTTATCCCACACAAGTGGGAGCCTGAAACAGTTGTACTTACAGCATGAGATTCACTTCAGCTTTACACCTGGATGCATTAATCGAGATCATACTCTGGCTCCATCCCTAAATGTTTTCCTTTTTTTTGATTGTAGATGAGATGGAAAGAGAGCATTACGGCTCTTCATGTCTGTTGTACCCAAGTGATATTTATGTTCAAAAAAAAAAAAAAGGAAAAATCAGCAAAATATTTTCTCCTCTTTTAACTTTCTTAAGTGTCTCATTTATACCACTTAAGGTCTTGGATCATATGATGAAAGAAAGGAGACTGCCTTCCAGTGTCCACAAAAAACTTTGCATTGGGGACGGTCGCATTTTCTACTTAATTTCTACCCGAGAAGTATGTTTGCTCAGCTTTGTGGCAGTGCCACCTCTCTGTCATATGGCAGGGCTTTTTCTTTTAGATACTTAAATATATAGAGATAGGCAAAGCACGTGTGTGCCTCCTGCATCGCAGGAGCTCAGGGCCTGGGGGAGCCTCAGGAGATCACCTAGTTTATTTTCTTGCCCCAGGCCTGGATGAGTCCTCCCTGCATCATCCCCGACAGATGTCAGCCACACACGTCTTCAGTCAGACCACAGGGAACGGCATTGAAACTCGTTGAAGCACACCAGGATTGAACAACTGTGACTATTGATTTGAAAATATAATCGTTAGTTGGGATTGTTTCATCGGAGATAGTCTCTTTTAAAAGCGCTGTGAGCGGGACACCAAATTATCGTTAGCTCAGCCCAAGTGAGCAGCAGTGGGTAAAGCTTGGGAGTGTTATCGTATTCTGATTTGCACAGAAAAGAAGCTGGACAGGAGAGGTAGGAAATGGCTAGTTGTTTTTGTTTTTTTTTTAACCCCTTGACTCAGCTAAAGGAGTTCTGCCTCCCCTTTGGATAGACAGAGAATCTCATTCCTGGAGTTTGAAGTATCTCAGCAAGCAGATTGATCACCACAGAGTGAAAGACAAGCCGATCAAATCACCTACTGGTGAACTCAAGCTCATTCTCCTTTGCTGGATGTAGTTTACACTTGAGTTTTACTTTGATGACACGTTTGGGTGGGCTGCCCCCCTCGCAGCGGTTAGCCCGAAAGGCTCTCCGCTCCCTCAGGGACGACAGGTACCTTTAAACTCTCCACTGATGCCTTTGCACAAATATAATCGCTTTTCCTGCAGGCAGGCTGCTAGAGAGCTGGGTCTGACTGTCAGGTGTCTGAAGATCTGAATATATTGCCATGGTTAAGAACCGATGTGATTATGCAAAATTAAGCTCTGTGCACGTCTGGGAGCGCGTGCGGGTGTGTAGATGAACCGAACGCAGTAGCTCGCCCTGAAACGTGACTGCTTTTTCTAAGATAGTGAAAAATTTCTGCTGTCAAATAAATGCTCACAGAGTGCTAATGGAAAGCAGAATCTGAGCAGAAATTAAGGTTCAACCAGATTGCACAGGCTGGATCCTTAGTTGGTATAAATGGGCGCCTACAGTGGATCTGACTGCTAGTCTACTCCGGGCTAGTCTCAGCCGTCCTGCGCTTGTTCTTCCCTCGTGCCCACCAGCGCGGGGGCTGGATGACTGTCTGCACAATCAGGATCCATCCTATTACTATGCTGCCTGCAGACATGGCTCCAAAAATAAAATACTTTGTACGTCTCCGAGCAGCCTGGAGTCAACGCACCCGCAGGCTCCTTCCCGGGCCACGCTCACTCTCACGAACAAAGCGTAGTTGGGGCAGGTCTTAAAGAGTGGGTTTTGTCTCCTTCCCAGCTTTCTTCCTCCTCCAAACACCCTCCCCAGCTCCTCCTCCAAATACGGCTTGGTGGGACTAAGACAACACTGACGGCTCAGGAAGAGCGTGGAGTTGAAAAGTCAGCGCTGATTTAAGAAGAGACGGTGAGAGGCAGAGCAAGGCGTGAGGAAGAGGTGAGTCCAAGGAGAGCCCAGATAAAACAGACTCCTCTCAGCAGCAGTGCTTTGAAAAAAAGCGACTTTCCAAAATCTCCCCATTGCTGAGACACGAGTATTTCATGCTGGGGGATGTGGCAGCCCATAAGAATGAGAGGGAAGGGGAACGCGGCAGGGGCTGAGCGATGAGGACAGCGGCAGCCCAACAGGCGCAAAGAGAGTGAAGCCACCGGCGGGAGGAGAGGAGCCGGGCTGCGATGTGCCGGAGTGCTTTGTTATTTCACGGAGCACTTGCTCCGCCGCCAGCCACCCGCTGCTGCCGGCAATGGCACACGGGAGGATGGCAAAGCAGGAGGGGGACAGGCAAGGAGGAGGGAAGCAAGAGAAGAGAAGTGGGGCAGCCTTGGAGGACCGTGTCAGCTCCACTCGGTGGGGCACGCATGGGAGGACGCGGGCATCATCGCACACGTCTGCGGAGATTCGTTGCCCTGTTTGAAGTGGGATGTTTTGTAGAAGCAGAGAAAGGGAAAGGTGGAAATAACATGTCAGGGATGTCTGGAGCTGTGGAAGGACCCATCTTGCCAGCAGCAAACAGCGAGAGGGAGCAGTAACTACGCACAGCGCCCTTCAGCATGGAGCGGTGCTTGCCAGGAGACCTGACCTCTGCATGGAGAGAGCTGGTGGCACACGAGCCCGCTTCAGAAAGCGTGTCCGGTTTTCCGTCTGTAGCAGCCAGTGAAAGATATTCCCCCTGGCACAAGTCCATAGGCCACCATGGCTATAGCTGCACGGCGTGTGCAGGGTAGGCAGCACCTCCCTCTGAGTGGGGAGGATACTGTTAAAGGCGCTTTACTGAACCGTGAGCTTACAAGGCAAAACCGAAAGGGGACAGTGGTGGATTGCAGAGTCCAGCTCAAGGCTCCTACATTCACACTGGTGAGAGACTCTCCCTGGGCCCACCCCACCGCAGCCCCAGTAACAGAGAAGTGGGACTGAATTATGGGGCCATAGCACCTTCCCCCAAGGCTGCTACCACCCAATGTCTCCTGTGCTCCAGCTCAGAAGATACTGCGACAAACCCCATCTCTTCCCACCAAATAGGGGTCAAAAGATAATTTTCACTACCTGATGACTGATTGAGAAGCATATCTTTTTTAGAAGGCTTTCTGGAGTCAATAAAGACGAGACATTCAGTGAAGGGATTGGGGGTGAAGTCCCAGCTTCTCAAGAGCTAACAGCATCTTTACGCAGCGCTCAGGAGGGACAGGATTTCATGCTGCATTTCCAGGGTGTGAAATACTGTCTCTTTATTTCCGTGATCCAAACACGGCAGCACAAGACGAACAGCAGCCAGAAAATGGACCCTGATAGATACTGACCATAAACAAAAGCGAAATAAATACTTCTTTTCCTTTAGGCAGGCAGACAATCCATAAGCAGTCAGCCAGCTGAGGCTCCACGCAGCTCACAAATGTCAATGAGCATACCATGCCCGGCCGCTCGCTCTCCGCTCTGATTTTCCTCTGCTCTCTGACTTGCCACGGGACTCCCCAGTCCTGCTACGCTTGCGCTGCGCTCCAGGGCAGTCTCCCAGACGGGACTGCTCCTCCAGCCCCCTTGGCAGGATGTGAATTAAGTAAACTTTAAATTCGCATCTGTTCAGGAGTTTCAACTTTCTCTTGCTTGGGCAGCTCTGGAAAGAAACCCCGAACTGCCCAGACACCCGCAGAAAGGGGCCAGGCCTGAGAGAGGCAGGACTGCATCTCCATCATGCAAAAACCCTTTTGCACCAGTCTGGGACCCCTCTCCGAGTTATCCAAGCTTCCTTCCTAGCTCTTCCTAGCTCTTCCTAGCTCTCCTTCCTCTACCTCTGTCACACCCTTTTTGCTATTTAGCGCAGTGCTTTACTGTGCAGATGTATCCCCAGAGCTTTTAAAAGCAAAACGAAATACCTGTCAATCGTTTTGTCCTCCCTTACAAACCCAGAATACCACGGGTTATCATAAAAATCCATCCAGATTTAACTATTGTTTTCATACCATGCTGTCTCTGAAAAGATCTCTAAGTGCTGCTGTAAAGGGGTGAATCGATCGAGTCTCACGGCATCATGTCAGGCAGGTATCATTAACCCTCCCACTTCACAGCGCTCCTTTAAGGCACGGGGTGATTATCTGACACACCCAAGTTGGTATCTGAGGCAAAACAGCCCAGAAATCTCAGTGCCAGACTCCAGAATAGATTTGATGGGGTGTGCATTAATGCAAAATTAATGGATATCCGTCACTGTGCAGCGGCATCTACTAACGGTGCTATATAAGCTAGTAAATAATACACAACAATAAAACGGACATGATTTTGATGGCCAAATGTTCTTCTAGTGTCAGCAGCTTCTGTCAGTAGAGGATTTGGCTCTCCAATTCCGAATAAGCATAATTAAAGGAGATACATACGGAGCTGACAGCTCAGCTTCTGAGATTGGACTGTTCTCATTTAGATACAGGTTGAGGCTCAATCATTTTAGTCATTAGGGATTCCTTGTCTTGTGGTACTTTCAGGATGAAAGGGAACGCAAAGGGAAGAGGATAGGCAATAACAGAAAATGCCAATGGGTAAAAAGAAAAAAAATTAAGATCCTGGGGGTTTTATGTATGTTGAATTCTTCCTTGTCACTGAGCTCTAAGCTCGCTCATATTCCCCACAGTCCGTATCCCAAGCCAGTATCACCACGCTCTTTCCACGGGTCTAGTCATTATCTCATCCGAAAGAGAAACTTCTTATTTCCCCCTGCTCGAGCATCAGCAAAGGGCCCTAAATGCCAGGGAAAGCTCTTTGCTCTAGATGTGCGTTTGGTTTCTGCCCGTTCGCAGCGCCTGCGCTCCCTGCCGCAGCGCCCGACCCCCACTCTCCCACACGTGAGCATCTTCGGGGCAAATGAAACGAGAAGACAACATTTTCAGCAACAAAGACATTTCAAATCTTTGTTTTTGGTGCACTGCCTTTTTCTGAAGGCACACGGGGACATATTTGGTGTAGTTTCAAGCCAGAGGAAAATCCCCGACAGAGGTTTCAAATCCCAGCTCTAAAGCAAGGTGCAGCTTCTAAAAGGAGAGATTGCTAGGTATTTTATTTTTTTTCTGTCAGGATGAGTAAAACAACGTATTTCTCTTTCTCCTCTTTCTTGGAAACTTAAAAATGGTTTTGCTTGAACTTTTTCCTAACTGTGTCAGCTGGGGGCAGGCACCCGCTGAGGAAAATCTCAGCCCAAATACTCAGAGGCTGGCGGAGTCACAAGGCGTTTGCAGTGAGATGCGTTCGGGGCTCAGCAACAAGCAGCAGCAGCCCCCCACGAAGAAGGGCTGAAGAGTGGACGGAGACTGAAAGATAGAAGTAAAATTAAAGATTGATTTTGCCAGTAATTTTAAGGGCTCAGAAAAGATTCGCCTAAAAGGAGGGACGTGACAGGCCAGTGTGGTAAACAAATTAATTCAATATCTGGCTATTACATTTTAAAAAAAACAACAAACAAAATACAGACTAAGTAACCTTCAGCTGAGCCAGCTCCCTGGCTGCTTGTATTGGACTTGCCAACAAATAACAAAATCTGTCAGCAAAGCTTGTTCACACATTTCTACTTCAGGTACCAATTTCAGCCCAAAGATCAACTCCTGACGATTAATGAGGTGAATTGAGGAAAGAGAGGTTTCCACTGATTGGAAAGTCCCAGGAAGGGAAAACCGATACCATTCTTCTTCTGTGGAGATGGAAGGAGCCTTGTGAGACGCGGTGGGTCCGGGACGCAGGCTGGTGCGACGCCCAGGGGGGTTCCAGCACCCTTCCGTGCTCGCTGTGTGGAAAGGGGCAGCTGCGACGCGACGCACCCAGCGCCGTTCGACTTCACCTGCTGCCACGGGAAAGCTAGAGGTCAAAATATTTTTCAGCAAACAGCTGCGAAAGTAAATGATACGATAAGGATTCTTAAATTGGAAACATCGGCTCCTGAGGCCGGATTTGGCTCTCCTTTGTCACGGTGCAAGATGGTGAATGGTCTGCGGGTCAAAGACATCAGCCGGCTCTTCCCTGACTGCTCCCCACTGAAATACCCAGGTACCCAGTCTGGTAGTCAGGGCTGAGTCTGCAGATGTAGCTGTGCAAATAGGCCCCAAGGCGCAGGTTTTCCAAGGCATTTAAAGCATTAATTCTCTTTTAAATCAATGCGACTTGGGCATCAAAATGTTTTGAAAGGTCTGAGCATCGGCCTGGAGCGTATAGCGAAATCAGAGCAGATCGAAGCAAGCCGAGCCAGCACTGGAAGAGGTCTGGGAAGACGGAGCAAGAACTACGCTGTAGTTATACTCCTAGCAGCGATTGGGTCCACACGGGCTTGGTGGGACCTGAAAACAAGCGGTTAAGCAGATGCAGCCCAGGCGTTTTGTTACGAGCGTGCAGTCAGCTCAGGTCCTTCCAGCCCAGCGAACACTGGCAGCACCGCCACAACTACCGCGGTCCTTATGCATCCCCGCATACCACCTCGGGATCCGGAGAGAGGGACGGAGCTCTGCGTAAAGGACAAAGTATCATTATCCCCAGCGTGTGGATGGAGAAAGTTAAAGATTGTTAGGGGCCCGGGATCGCATCGCTGCAACCAGCGGCAGCAGGAGTAGAAACCGGCTTTGCTGCCGCCCAGCGCGGCGGCTGTGTGCACAGGCTCACAAACCAAACACTGTTTCTGAATATCCTGATGTTTGGGGATTTCATGCCGACCGGTGTCTATGAACATCTTTTTATTTCAGTGAATAAAGTCTCCTTTCTCGTTCTAGTGAAGAGTTCCAGCGGTGATTACCATGCATTTGTATTATTTATAGAAAACTAGTGAATACGGAGAAAACAGCAAGGCTACTGTATTCCAAATTCCAGTTTCCTACAAATATAGAAACCATACTTATGCTGGGTCTGATTCAGAATAAATAAGAATGATCAGATCTCAATTAAAAATTTAAAAATTAACTTCTTCAGCTTGAGTCTACATCATTATCCCCAGTTTCATATCTGTATCTCTTTCCCTATGAGTGATAACTCTGTACATCACAGAGGAGGAGGATGGATTTTCCAGCGCTTGGGTGAGAGGAACCTCAGAAAAACTTCCTGGATCAGGAAGAAATGCATCTGTGTCATCAGGCAGAGCTTCTCTTTGCGATCAGGCAGAGACCATCTTCCCTGAAATTTGGAGAATCCAGGATTCACACCTTAGCTCAAAGGAATTTCCCCAGGACCATCAGCAGTTAGCAGAGTCCCTTGACAAACACCAAATATACGGTCCAGTTTGCTGACGTGACCTTATTCAATGAATATTTTGGATCCCAGCATTATTTGCTCCTCTCTTCTGAGCTGACCTTAGTAAATCGCACATCCCATGTTTAAGCCTACAGCTTATCAACCGTAAATGCAATCAAAGCCAAACTACATCCCTGTACACGCAGCGGTCTGCTCTGTTGTCATGGCCATTTTAAAATGCAAATTAAGCTTGGTACTGTACATATTTTTCATGCACAATTATACAACCGCCTTGTCAAAAAGTCTGGCCCAGCAGTTCTGCCAGCAAAGTAGTTGACGGTGGTTAGATCTGTGGGTAAAAGACAAAGCTAAAAGGCGGCTTGAAATCGGGGAAAAAAGTAACATAAAATGCTGCAGACGAGAGCGTCCACTGAAGTCCTAAGATCCAACTCTCCCTAGAAATGACAAACTGACTTAAATTGGAGGATCACATCGTAATCCCATATAATTAATGTTTGTCATCTTGCTGTAAACTGCCAGAATATCATTAGTTCATCTTTTGTATTTCCAGGAGAAACTCATTACTCAGTGAGTGAAATGTTAGGAAATTATTTACAATTATGCTGCCGAGAGCAGTAGGCTAATTCCATCTACTAATTAGCACCACTTACATAAGTATAGGTAGAGTGCTATAAATAATAGCGGTAATGTGTGCCATGCTGGCACCAGCTCTCTGAGTCCTCTGCGCAGCGCTGGCAGCTACCCCCTCTGGTGGCCTTTTAATGGGATTTTACTCAAACCACAAGAAAGGCTCCTAAAACTTATTCTTTGCCTAGGGTGGAGAGAGATGGAGGGACTTGCAAAGCGGGTATTTCTCACCTCCTTTCTGCAGCGGGCAACCTTCACTTAACCACCAGTTGATGTTTTCCAGCCTGTTCTGACGCTGCTGGGAGAAAACAGCTTCTGTACCGGCCTTTAGGGGAAGGAGCGCTGATAGGGGGGAAAAAACCCTTTGCTTTAATCTGGAAGGTGTTGTGGAGGTTCTAGGCAGGAGGCAGTGAAGTGAGAAGATGCCAGGGATTTTGTGCTGCTGATGGCTCCAGCCTCCTTAACTCAACCCCTGAACCAGGACCGAGTGTTGCACATCCTCTTTGTACTGGGCCGTTTGCAGTTCTCAGCAGCAGTTGCACTTCACATTCAATAGAGATTAGACTTTGGAAAAAAAAATCACCGAGAAAAACGCTCTTCCTCCCTTCCAGCTGGACCAACTAACCAAAAGGCCAGGGAGGTTTGTCTTATTTGCACAGCGCATGGCTCTATGCAACCCACCTGTGCAAACTGATATCATCTGTATTATTTTTTTTTTTTAATCTGACCTCCAGAAACCTACAGTGGTGCTATGCTGCCTATTTGCTTTCGTTCCTCTCCTCCCTCCATGAATTTTGCTCCTCTCTATACAGTAACCTTGGTTTAGCAGGAGCTCACCTTAATGCACATCCCAGGCTGTTCCTTGGTGACTTGCAGACTGACTGGAGATGTGTGTTTATGTGTTAATTAATAAAAGCCTGACTGGTGCGATTTGAAACAAGGAGGTGGAAGTACCTTCCTCAGGAAAGCGTTCCAAGCTGTGGACCTTCCATGGAGAAAATCAGGTCTGAGAGAGGCCCCCTCCGATCCCAGGTGGACCTTCCTTTGGTGCTGTATAGAGCCAGGCACCTTCTTCCCAGGATGCGCGGTCCCTCTCGAAGGCCTTGATGCCTGGAAATGAAGAATGCAAAGCCCACATCCTTCCTTGGATCTAGGCTGACCAATCGGCACCTGATTGGGGGAAAAAAAAAAAAAAAGAAAAAGAAAAAGATTAGCGCACACTTGAAATATAATCTTTTAGTCTAAGCCAGCATTTCTCTCATGCGTGGTTTCTTTTTTCAACGACTTTAGGGACATCTGGGATGTTAGAGAGGGAAGATGAATGGTGTTGTAACGCCAAGGCATACACTAAAAACAAGAAGTCCAGAGAGCATTTTTCCTTAAGGCATTGAAATATGCAGAAATGAACAGCTGCCATCCTAAACCACTTTAAATATTAGTGACATAATAAAACACTTATTTTCGTTGTTTCATATGGTTTCCAGTTTGCACACTTAGCAAAAGCCAGAATTTCCTGACTAAGAGCATGGAATTGGCTAACAGATTCAGCCAAACAGTCTCAGATGTTGGAGTCCTTATTACAATGTTCCCAGCACCAACTGCCTGGAACCGTTTAATAAGATGGAATTGCAGTTTGAATGACACATATAATCAAAATTTTCATTTGTTTTCAGAAAGAAAATCCATCTAATCTCCAGCAGAAGAGAATGGAAGTGGTTTTGAGGCAGGCGGTCCATGCTCCAGTATCAATTTAGACGCAATTCGCAATATAGGATTTGCCTTAATGGATCATCAGGTCTTAATATAGAGGGAAAATGAAGGTATAAGAAGGGTTATTGAATGAGAAGGAAAGGCTATATTAAAAGACAACAAAAAATAAGAGAGGGAAAATAAAAGGTATATTTCTGTGACTGCAACTAGAAACAATTACTACATATGGTGGGATTTTTCAAAACCCTTTGGTCACTTCCTATATCCAGACCATTTTCCTGCTGTGGCAGGAATGTTCCCTACAGTCCATGATCCAATTTGCCAGGCAGTTTTTCAATGACCCATGCAAGGCATCAAAATACTCCCTACATGGTTATTACATCACTCCGGTCTCCAAGATGAGATCATATAATTTTCAGTACAGGGAAAAGCCTCCATCCAAAGTGGCTTGCTTGAAGAAGCAGCCAAAAGGAATAGTTTATTGCTTTTGCTGCTATTTTAAAACATATAACATTGATTGTTTCCAGCTCGGTGCTTTCTCTTTTCCTCCTCATTGTCATTCTCCAAGGAAAGCTGTTTTCTCCCAGCGCTCAAATCCCAACTTTTTTTGTTATTTGCTGTCTGCTCACTCTCTCACGTAATCTCAACTTTTAATCAAATATATTCTTCAGGAAAAAAGCACCAACAAAATATATGCTTCTCCCTCCCCCCATGTCTATCTAGTTCACATTCCTGTTAAACTGGTGGGTTGTCCATGACAAACGTGGAACCCACAGAAGAGAGCACAGGCCGGCACTTCAGACCCCTGGTTCCCCGCTGCAAAGCCTCAGGGCTTGGTCCCTCAGCCTTGACCGTCCAAGGGTTGATGTTGTGAGACATGAGCGGCTCTGCTGGCACGGGGGCACGAGGGGAGCTCCTGCCCCCGCTGAGGGGCACCACGCTGCCAGCGTCTGAGCCAGTTCATACCGGGTCGATCCGAAAAGCAGCAACATCCCCGGGACCGATCTCTCCCAAAAGCCATTCCTAAAGCTCTCCGGCCCCTCAGCTCTGCCAGGTATGCGACACGTGCCTTGTGGCGTGAGAAATTTTAGGATACGGTTTACAGGGCCCTGTGTTTAGCCTCGCACTCAGTGGTGTTGCTAATCCTGCCTCTCTTTCTCGCGGTGGCATCCACCTCCCGGTCAGACTCCTCCTTTCCAGATGCTCTACTGCTCCTTGTTGGAAAGGCACCCAGAATCCCCAGACTCTTCCTGATAATCTTCTTCCCTCTGGGCCATTTTCCTGATTTGGTACAGATTAATAAAACCACCCTTCTTTATAGCTCGCATTTCTTCACTCTTCCCCAGCCCATATGTCCCACCATCCATAAGTCTGCATAGCCATCGGGCCCTTCTATGTCTGCTGTGGGAATCATGTTGTTAAAGGTGGCGATAACAGAGCAGAAGCTGCATCTGAACCCTAAAAGTTATGTGTGCGGTAAATAAAAGCACCACCTGGGTCAGGACCGGACCCCGCGTCCCGCAGTCTGCGTCCCAGCACAGGCTGCGTGTCAGCCCAGCACTTACCGACAGGGACGGTAAAGTCTTTTGCCGAGAGCCTCCGGGAGAAGCAGATGGCCAACGGGAACAGCTCTGCACGCAACGAGTTGTACTAACACTCTGTCTCGATAAGTCAAAGGCAGAAATGGCTCTGATTTGATCCTGCTCACAGCATTCCCTCTGGGTCAAAGGATATCAGGATTTGCTTTGTCGAGCGTGAGGGGAGAGAGCCTGGACCTTGAAAGTTGCCTTTATATAGGCGTATAAAACCAGAAATTCACAGATGTAGACACGTGCACATTCAGTTGTTTTCCTTGCAAACCTTAAAGTCATCACAACAGTTTTTATATGTCAAATTCAAAGGGCAAAAGTTTGCTGTTGTTTTATTTTTATTCCCTCTTATTTGATTTTGTACTTCCAGCATGTTACAAATCACAGGCTTACACCAGGATGTAAGCCATAAAAGCATTGCCTCATTACACACACAAATGTTTGGGATTAAAATTATAGGATGGTGGCATATATAAGAGGCAGATTATAATTAGTATCTAGACTCTTGGGTGATGAATCACGCCAGAGCGTTACAAGCCATCAGCCTCGCACTACGTTGCAGGTCAGAAGTTAATGATCCAAGTAATGGCGTTCAGCTCAAGCGCTGCAGGGCCGGATGCCCGTGCTCACGTCTCAGAGCTAACGGGTGACATTGCTTCTCGCGCCTTCCCCGAAATGGAAGGTAGGGCTTTGTGACGGGTGCTAGACAGACCGCTCCAGAGCATGGAGACTACGAAGGCTTATCTCCGGCTGCGGCATGTCAGGAGGGATGAAGTAGAGAGAAAGCAAGTAGAAAGCTGGAAAAGAATGAGCGGATAGCTATGAGACTTGGAAATTTTTCATTTGAAGTGGTTTTTGCAGGAAAATACCCATCTCTTGAAATTGAAAGTTTCTACAGAGGAATACAAGCCTCCAGAGAACTTTTTTTCTGGGATGGAAGGGCAAGAGACGGGAGGGCAGGCAGGGACACTGCCCAGCCTCCCTGGGGCATCTACACGGGCTGGAACGGTCTGTCCCATGGCTGACCATCTCCACAAAGCTCAGCAGGTTCTCTGAGGCCCCAGTCCATGCTGATTTAAAAAGACAAAATTAAGACCTTCCAGCACAGTGACTATCACAGACTCATCCCCACACGAGCCCTCTCCACTGAGTGCACTTAAACACTGACCAGTGTCACTGTAAGCCTTGCAACATTTCTGTCGCTTTTAAGAATGTTCCTCAGCTGACCGAACATTTAAGAAGCTGCAAATTCTGTTTCATAGGATCACAGAATAACAGGTTGGAAGGGACCTCAAGGATCATCTGTTCCAACCTTTTTTGGCAAAAGCACAGTCTAGACAAGATGGCCCAGCACCCTGTCAAGCTGAATCTTAGAAGTATTCAAGGGTGGGGAATCCACCTCTTCCCTGGGGAGATTATTCCAATGGCTGAATGTTCTCATTGGGAAAATTTTTCCTCTTTAAATGCATAGTTCCCTGTTTGCATGCAAGCTGCTCCCAACACTTAGTCTGCATTTAAAAGCATAGCATACATACTTTTATATATATATACAGTCATATGTGTGCTCACGAGACACACACATACACGATCGAACATTTCAATTGCAAAAACACCCTGCATCTCATCTGTCAGTAATTCTGCCCTCCAGGGAGACATATGTGCTGACAGTGAGGCGATTATGAAGGTGATTGAGCTTTGAAACGTATTGTTGCTCTCTTCAATAGTGCTGATTGGCAGTGGTGATTAAATGACTCAAGCACGGGGAAGTGGCATTCAGAGGCTGACCAGGCAGATCATGGATGCAATCAGCTTAAGCATCTGAGAATAAGTGCTGGTTTTCTTCTTGAGCGGAGGGAGGACGGCTGGCAGTCACCCACCACCATGGAGCTGGGCGAGGATACGCACCCTGGGCGGTTGGGATGGGAACAGGACTTTGGCTATTTCTCCACCTTTTTTTTTTTTACTTACCCCATCTGGTGGTTCCAGGGGAAAATCCAGGCGCTAGGTCTCTACATCCTGAACGTCAAACTTCAGAAAGCCACAGTCCAAACAGCATTTCATGGTAATTCCCTCTCCTGAAGGAGCTGGGCCTTAGGGCTCCTGCTTCTTTTTTTCCGGCTCAGTCACCGATTCGCCTTGGGTTCTCTTCCCAGCCACTCTCTGGTTATTAACAATGCTGGAAGTTCCCAACGGCTAGGGAGAAAAGAAGAGTATTGACAAAAAATTAAAAGATACCCACCGAAGCACTATACAAACTATGGGATCATACACTCATATTGCAAACACACTTAATTTAAAATGCTCCACTGGGTTATATCTGGTGTCATCTGAACCCTCTCTACTGGCCTGGAAAAGGTTCTGACCTAAAGAAACCACTTTTCTGATCCTGCATGGCAACTCCTATCTCCAGTGGCAAATGTTTACTGAGCTATAGAAAATATCAAAACTATAAGGGTGAGAGCAGAGAGAGTATTTATGCATAATATGATACTCCAAGGAACAGCCATCAAAATAGACTTCAAATTTAGAGAAGACTGTGAAATGCCCAGTAGACTTAGTGTATCATGCATCAGATTTCCCTTTTGCAGGTTAGAATTCTTGACTTCCCTCATAAAAACAGACGAATTATTTTAGCAATTACTGACCGCAATTATATCATCACAGCCTCAGCTCTTCCCTCAGAAACGACCCGGCCATCAGAGGAACCTACTTGGTGCAAAGGTGGCCCAGTCCGGTCCCCAGAGGTGGGCTCTGCCTGTATCCTCCTGCAGCGCAGTCATGTATCAGCCCTCCTCATCCCATTGCCCAGTCATGTACCTTCATTTGGAGTGACGGGAGAGGAACACCTTCCTCTCCCGAGTCATGGGCCCAGATTTCTTCTGTGGCAGAGGTCTTCCTCAGGAACCTGCAGACTGAAACCCCGCTCTACATTTTCTTATTACTTTAAGGAAATTTCACTGCAACAGGGAAGGGAGGAGAGCCAACCTGAGCGAGGTTAAGGAAGGATTTGGAATTTCTGGCGTGCAACTAGCACTGATTTAGGATGGAAAGTACATCCTACGCAGGGCAGCCCAAGCACGACACTGCTGGCGTGCCCGCCTCGCTTGGCACCCTCTTCCTACGCGCTTGCCAGCACAAGCGCTGGGAGGAGGCAGCGGGAAAGGGACAGGCTGAGGAATGAGACCCTCATAGAGGACCGCAACCTCTCGAGCGCCTGCTGCTCACTCCCGCGACTCCCAGGACTTGTTACCAATGAGCTCCTCCGTGTTTCTTTTCCCAACGTTCCTTTCACGAACTGCAGAAGTAACGTCTTTCCGTATTAAAAAGTAATTAATGATTTCACCATAATGAAATTAATAATTAACTGGAAAGACGTTTGGACCCTTTGTTGAACAAAACTCACTCATTTTATGACGCATTAGGACTGTCTGGGCCAGTCTGTCTCTGAAGCCGCTATCCCACAGCTGGCAGCAAGCCAGGGGCTGCAGAAAACATGTCTTTTTTTCCTGTCAGAGCCTTTCTGACAGGCCTCCACAGCGCAGCAGCAGCTCTGCTCACAGGCACCGTTAGCTCCTGGTTTCTGGATCCCATCAAAGACAGGAGAACAAAAGAAAAAGGTAAACGTGAACGGGGACAAGGCAACGGCCTCAGCTGACCAGCTCCCCACCAACTACCCGCCGTTTGTGAGATGCAAAAGGGTTTTAAAAAGAATTTAGAGGGCACCAGTGGGCACATCTGCTTCAGAGAAGGACATCTCTACAGTAGACCAACACAATGCAAGCCACTAGCTGCGGGGCAGGACTGAGGAGTAAGGGTATAAGCACCCTGTACAGCAGTGCCCTGTGCCCTCCACTTTGGTCCCCACAGCCCCAGGACAGTTCTCCTCCTCCTTTACCCCACGCTCACGTCACTGCCATGGGGACAGCAAATAACCATGGTACAATGGGCTCCTTGAGCCGACCCGCCGGCACTGCACACAGGACTGACAGATTTTTTGGGGCTTGGATGTTTCGCAGGCTGCAAGCACACAAGTTGCGGGGGTGGAACTCGGACACCTTGCATGGAAACGCACTACCTCTTTCAGACCTTAGACTCAAACCAACTGACCAGTGGCATATTTTGGCAACCGCCCACCGCAACTCGAGGCACAGTGCCTCTGCCACACCACCGTAGTCAGCCTGCAACTGAGCCAGCTCTGCTCTTTGGGTTTGAAGCATCTTAAACTAAGACTTTAGCTTTCCCTTGAAGACAACTGAATTAATCAATTCCTCCTTGGCATTGAAATAAAGCTCGCTTTCTGCTAGGTGGGTCAAAAACGCACAATCTATTTCGGCTGTTCTATTCCCGTGAATTCTATTACAATACGTTGCAAAGGGGAAGATTACAGGGAAGGCAGAGCCAGCGGCATGCCTTGCTTTATGAGGAGGAAAAAAACACACACACAATTTATTTTTCATTGCTTTATGATGAATATGAATTCAATTACATGCAGAGGAGAACTGCAGTAGTCAGTCAGAATTATACTCAGCTAGTAGCAAATATAATGGCTTTTAACAAGGAGAGCTTATCATCAAGGTTCAGACAAGCTTGAGTCCGTGCTGCACCTGATGAACCTGCACAAGGAGACAATGACTATCACAGCTGAGAATTAATCTCATCTCCGTGGCTGGAGGAGGGAGGGGGAATCAGGGTGTTAGTGAAGCCCTCTGGTCTTTGCCAGTCGTCCAACCGCACATGTCAGGACACCAGCCACGGGCACCCGGGAGCAGAAGGACCATCCGTCAAAACATGAGCACACCCAACAAAAGCAACACGGAAACGCACTCGTCGCCCTTCTTGTTTCTGTCATTTTTCCCACCAGACAAAATGCATCTCTCCTGTCCCTGGGTAACGTTTCCGACAGCCCGGTTAAGCTCTGCCCCCAAAGCGCACCAGCTGAGCAGCCGCGTGTGCAGAAAACAGCCCACCTCTGCCTTGATTCAGCCAGACGTCTGGGAAGCGCCTGTACAAATGGCATCCCAGCACCCAAACACCCCAGCGCAAGAGTGCCTATATATGCATATATCCATATGTACATCTGTGCCTTTTCGCTTATAAGGCCCTAGTCACTCCGGAACAATGACCACCCTTGCAGGAGCTATGAGTTCTTGGAAGAGGCTTTTTGAGCCCCTTTTAGTCCTTCTAATTGAGCAGAAAGCCACAATCATTAGCACATCTGTGCTGGGCACAAAGTGCTTCTTAGCACCAGCTCCACCGGAGAAATGAGCACCCGACCTCAGGGAGGGCAGTGAGACCCACCGCACCCCTGGGAGTCCCCTTCCAAACCCCGCTGTCCCCAGGACAGCTTGGTGATGCCCAGTGGCCCCCACCCTCTGTTCCGCTCCCCAGAAGCCCCAGTGCTCTGGCGGCGGCCACATTCCCCCAGTGCCGCCGCGGCAGCCAGAGAAATCCTCAAGCAAACAGGAGGGGCAGACGACTGCCACATTCTGCACATAATTCTCACGTGCGGGGCAGCTCTCCTGGGATATCACTGAAGTTTGTACAACATCGCTATGTCCAGGATTTCTTTCTTCAAGGTAGCCCTCAAGTCGTTTCTTGGGGTGTTCGGCAACTCAGAATCAGAAAAGTAATGTTAATGCAACACACCAAACAACCACCTCCGGCCCTCCTCTGGGAGCAGGCATCAAAAGATCATACATCTTTAGTTACCGCTTAATAAAGTGGTCCTAAGCAGCAAAGCCCATCTGACTTGGCATTGCTCGAAGCCCCGAAACCCCCAGCAGCGTGTGCAAACACACACCCGAGCGTGCCGCTGCTGTGCAAACACACGCACAAGCGATTCGCTGCCCATCAAAGCTGCCTTTGAGCCAGACGCATCAGCCAGGCAATGGGGAGAAGCTGGGGGGCAAACGGGGGGGGGGGGTCAGGCAGCAGTAAGCCAGATGAGGCTGGAAGGAGGTGTCGTGTGTTTTGGGTAGGAGATGCCGCTATTAGCGGCCAGGCCTGGAGCAGCAGCCGCACCGGGCTGTGCTCCCCAAAGGGGGCTGGTGGAGACAAACTGCCCAGGAGAAGCTGGTCCGCCTTCCTCTCTGCATACAGGCAGCGCACACGTGGCTTTCCCTCTTTCAAAACCAAAACGTTGTTTTGGAGCAGCTGTCTGGGAAGGGCTGCTCAAACCTTGCCCAATAACAAACATTTCAAATTTCCTCACTATTTTTCATCAAAGCATTTCATGTGTATTTGTAGGTTAAGCTTTACTTCTTCAGCATGGAAGGTGAGTGTTGTTACTCTTTAGAGACAGAAGAAATAAGATGGGGGGGGAGGGGGGGGATCACATTTCTTGGCCAAACTTATGAATCAAGACAGAGCAGAGCTCATACCAACCCCTGACATCTGTGCTCCTTCATCCCCGTGCGTTTGCTCCTTCTCATCAGCCGAGATGCTGATGAGAAACGCAGTGACTGTTCTCTTACCCGCTGCCTGGAAAGTATTCATTCAGTGCCGGAGACACCATCAAGCTTTTGTCCAAACCGCTGTCATTAATTGACTTCTGCTGGCAAGCAGAGAGGGCGCGCGCTTAGTGTCCTGCTCAAAGCAGGGTGCTGACACCCCGAGGGAGCTGCGCCTCCACTCCGGCGCGGAAAGGTCAGTAGCCCCATAGCACCGGCCGAGTGCCACCGCCCTGTGAAACCCTGGGCTGCCCGTCACCCGTCACCCTCTCTCTGTGGTCATACAGCAAGAGACGGTTCCAGCCATTTAACGCAAGGGAAGACGTTTAATCCCATTTCCATACAGGTGAGGCTGCCTGCCTGGCTGATGACCCTGTCCCAGCCTTGAGCATCCCCTTTCCCAAACCCACGTTGCAGCGGTGTAAGCAGAGCTCAGCTCTGCTGCGATGGCACCGGCAGCCGGCTTCGGGTCTGGAATCAGACTGCATCATTAGACAAAATCTACGGACTTGAATTCTGCCATCTGCTCGCCAGGCTTGATTGAAAGTGTAGGAATTACATTAAATTACCTGATTATGTGAAGGCTGACAAATGATAGCAGATATTACAGCCCAGGCTGAACGAGAGCTTGGCCATTCCTGTCTCTACAGGAGGAGTGGGAGTTTTGCCCTGGTAATAACAAGCACTGCAAGTTTCTTCTCTTTAGAGCTGGGTGTTTTTTTTACATCTGAGGATGGAGAAGAAAACATACAAATTGCACATAATAAGTGGAACACAGAGAAAAAGAGCCAGCTGTATTCACAGATGTTACAATGCAACCAAAGGTGCTTCTCTATTTTCTCTCCTCCTAGAATACGCCGTATACATCTAATGAATAATGCAAGAGATTTCCTCTATAGAATTAATAGCACGCAGTCCTTCTTGACTTGCCTTTAATCACACTCAGCACCCAGTGGGCCTGGGAGGGAAAGTCAGCATTACTCATTTACTCAGGCAAACCCAGCGGGTTTCAGCCATCCCAATCCTTCACAGCTTTAACACCGCAGTTTGGGGAAGAAAATCAGAATCCCTGGGCAGCCCTATGAGCTTCGCTCCTCACCGGGGGCAAAGTTTGGATTAAAGTCAGTTGACATTTCACGTGGACGCAACCAGTGTTTACAAATGACGTGTGTAGGAAAAGCCTTTGCTTAATTAGATGGACTCATTCAACTTAATCGATGCACAGTGATGCTTCAGATTTATATTTGTGCAAGTTCATGGAGATGCAGAGGATTTCACTCACTTAAAGAAGGTAGCTTAGAGGTAGATCTGGCTCTATCAGTCTATAAGGTGCACACAGACTATTTATTCTATTAGACACCTGTTACTAGCAGCACAAATGGTGCGGTTTCAAGTATCTCTGCAAGCCTACAGCTCAAGGCTGAAATCCAGTCTTTTCCCAGAAGCTAACGAACAGAAAAGTATCCGTGAACTTTGCAACACAGGAGATGAAAAGAGAAAAGGAGTTCGGATATGGCTGAATCTGAAAATGATTCAGGATTTGCAAAAAAGGGTTTGTAAGTGGTCCCTCCTGATCTGGCCGGTGCTGGTTCAGACCAGAAGACAGCAAGGTGTAGCGCAGTGGGAGTTTTGCCTAAAGAAAAAGTAAATCGAGTATGAGTCACAGGCAAGCGCTGTTAGAGAATATTGCGAACTGGAGCTCCCATCCATCAGAAAATCTGATTACCTTAATGTGTTTTGTTTAGAAACATTTCTACATACATAAATCTCAAAGTTTCCCTTTGCCTTGTTGAACTGTTACGGCAGCCAAGCAGCAGCTTACCTCCACCGCCGGGGCTCATCTCCCTGTCATCCTGCAGAGCAGAGCCTCGGAGCGACGGTTCTCTGTCCCTCTGTCCTGCCTGGACAGACCAACGCCGGGGAGGCACGTGAGCCACCGCGCTCTGCGGGCAGCGGGAGGATGGCACACGACATCTGAACTACAGCTCCTGCAGGGCTCTGGCAAACACAAAGAAATGGGGAATTAACTGAAAAGGACATGTTTTGATTTGGCTTAATATGCCAAGATAGTTCGATCTGGATCCACTAGACTGGAATGATATGTTTCATTTAAATCTTCTTGACAAAAGACAACAGTCTATGCATTGATTTGATTTAAAATCAGGTGGTTTTTTTTTTCCACAGAAAATTTGATCTTTTTACAGAGACTGCATTATCCTTATAGACAAACTCTTAAGCACCTCTAATTACCACACGTTGGTGAGTTTGCTAACAGACTTCTTGGGAGTAACAGGACTTGAATCTCAATTATGGTCAAGTCACTTTACATCCTCTTACTCCATGCTACCTAAAGCCATACAGTGGGTGTAAAAATAGTTACGGAGAAACATTAAGAGCCCAGAGCCAGAATGCAGTGCTCTGCTGGCACCGCAAGGTGCTGGGGGAGGCTGGGTTGCAGATGTGAGCCGGATCGGGCCCACAAGTGACAACACGAACCGCTACAGCTACAATCTGATTATCCTGGCAAGGGTTGCTTGAGCCCCGCAGATTCCTTGTTTTTTCTTCTTTGCCTTGCAGGTGTCAACAAGAAGTTCAGAAAAAAGTGCCAAAGTTGGAGGAAGGGGGGAAGGAGATCTTCAGTATGTCTTGAAAAAATAGAAATAAACTTTCCCACTCCCATGATGACTCATATATTTGTCAACTGGTCTTTACGGGAAAGCGGTAAAGAAGATTTCCGATGCCTCATACTGACATATATTCCCACTGAGGAACAAAGTTTGAACCAATATCTGAATTTTAAAATTATTGAGAGGAGGGGCTATCACAACCAAGAATAGCTGTGTGTGAAAGGAAATTGATTTCTAGTCTGCTAATAATTTATTTTACGTTCTTCATAAGCATATTCCAGAAAGCACATATCCTAGAGCAATAAATAATTCCAAGGGCTGTCCTCGTTTACTCTCCCCACAGCATTCTTTGGACTTGCTTAATTTCATAGCCCAAGGCTGCTCTGGGGTTTAGGTGAATTTTATATTGTGCCTGTTTAAGACGACAAGCCATCAAAAAGCTGCCGTTGCCTCCCTGCCAGTGCAGGTATCCTACCAGCGACGGCTCCCAGTGCTCTCCCTACTGAAAGCTCTCTCCTGCTTTTTAATAAGCATTTTAATTTGGTCTGCATCTGTAGCATTCCGGGGTTTCCATACCCACCCTGTGTTTTCCTTCTGAGCTGCTTTCTCTTCTGGCTTAGGGACCCTTCAGAAAGTCTCCCCAGTGCTCCTCCTTCTGAATTACCCGAGACAAGAGATGGATTTTTAAAACAAGTTAGGTGGGAGACTGATCAAATGAGCAAGCTGAGCCAGAATGAGTGGATTTTCATGGGACATTGAAAGGCAGCAACAGTGCCCGCGAAGTTGGTTGAGCCGGTTAAAGCGTGCTGTCCCATCTGCCTCCCTTCCCACGAGGTCCCTGGAGGTCCCCTGAGGAGAGGCAGAAGGACCACACATTTGCACTGCTAGAAGTTATCCACAACTGCAATTTCTAGGCATGGCAGTAAGGCAAATAATTAAAAAAACAACAACAGCATGAACCATCCTTAACATTTTTGCTGGTGGTTTTTTTCTCTATGGATCAGTAAACGCCCCAAAGATATGTGGACACTTATTTTCTCCAGAAAGATTGAGAAACTGAGGCACAGACTGATTAAATAACATGTTCAAAGTCATAGCAACAGCAAATAAGTCACACGCTCAAATCCATGGGATGGCAGCTGCTGAGTTCAGCTGCTTCTGGAAGGAAACTTGTATCTAAAGTCACTGATTCCTATTAAAACAAATTCTTGCCCATTGAAAAAACTTCCTTAACACCCTGGGCAGAAAATCTCAGGACCAAAATTCTTGGTGGAAGTTGAGAACTGAAGATTCATGTTAAATTTATTGTTAAATATATTCCGGTGGTCAACACTAGAGGATGATCTTTAATTCCTTGGCTTTTAAAGCAGTCCAGGGAAGCACTGCAAGATAAATAGGAAAATTACAGCATCACAAAATCACAGAATGGTCAGGGTTGGAAGGGACCTCTGGAGATCATCTGGTCCTGACTTCCCTGAGAATTCAGCAACATTTTCATGTATTACTGTCCTATCTTTGTCCTGTTGTTTTGGGACTTTTCAAAACCATCTAGCATTTCACCTAACAGAAATGAAAAAAATCATTGTATTTAGGTATCTTATTTACCAATCACCTTTGAGCCTCAACTTTCAAACATCTTTCTTTGTCATTACTTGAAAGGACAAAGCACGCGGCTAATGAGGTCTTTTTCCTCCCCATTGATTCATCTGTGAGCATTCAGCCACCTGCATTATTGGAAGCAAGAAGGCATTCACTAACGGGATGGAAATCATCCCCAATGCAGCGGTGGTGTAAGATTTTTCTCAAGAGAGGATTGATGGCTATCGGAATTCAGCGTTGAAAAAGGCCTTCCTGGGTCATCCTTACCGGTGCCTGTGATCGGAAGGACCACAGTGTCTTCCTCCTCCTGAGGTTACCGAAGGCTACTGTGGCTCGGAGGGGCTCCTGCCCAGGCAGGATTTCCCTCACTTTGGGAAATCTGCTCCTTTTTCTAGTGGGCTGTGCCCTGAACGTTGCCTCTTTTGAGCTGTGCTCCATCCACAACACTTTCCAAGGCAGGGAGACTTTTTCAGGGCATAAAGAGCCATTCACTTGGCAGAAAGACCCAAGGAAGGACCTCAGACGTAGCCGCTTCCCCAGGCTTTCAAGGACTTGAAGACAGATTTGCCCGCAGACCTTCTGCCTAACCTTGAACAAGATGCACTTAAAGTCTGCATCTGCTCTGAAGTGAAAGATCACCCCGGAGGCTTGGCCGGAGGCCAATCTTACAGATGGCCCATGTTCTTCACTTCGTGCAGGATTTGGCTGCTCATCCTGGTGGCGGTTCAGCCCCGGTATGGGCAGGGCAGGCTGGGAGCGCGGGGTAGATGGGCCACCGGGGCTGTGCCTGTCCCCCACGTATCTGCTTTGTAAGAGTCACCTGATGACTGAGGCTGGGGAGATAAAACGGCCTATGGATCTTAAAAGGATCTTGTTACCTTCCAGTGCAGCAGATGGGATTTGCAGTGCAGCCTGCCCATAAGGGCAACGCGGATGTGCAAACGGGAATTTTGGGATGCCGCAGACTGCTCTTCCCAGGGCAGCCGAGCCGAGGTAAGTGTTAACATAGCTCCTGTGCTTCAGTTTGTGCCTGCAAAATAAATGCTATCCTCACTTCATTAATGAGGGCTCTGTAAGTACCACAGAGACAAACAAGATTTTAGAGGGGCAGAAGCCTTTGTGCTTTTCCCTTCTCCACAGGGGAGAATTTCAACTCACTGTCCAATTTGCAATTACTAACAGAAAATTTTGCACGTGGAGAAGGATTTGCTAGCACAGTTTGTGCCTCCGTCTAATTGTTTTTAAACTTTGCAACTTGGGAAGAATTAGCAATCATGCTTTGGTGGATCCCTGTTCTTACAGTCTCCACATTTTTTAAATTTTTCTTCCTGTAATATCCCATATGTTTCTATTGCTTTCAGGGGAGCAGAGCTGACCCATTTTCTAACTAAGACCCGTTAATTCACAGAGCACATCAATCTACTGGACAAAGCATTTGCAGTCTGTTGTAGAGGTAAAGAAAAACTTCGCGAGTGGGGAAAATTATACCAGGAAGGAATGCAAATCTTGTTAACGTGATTATTTGTATTCTTTTTAACTATACACAAGATAGATTAATTTTCTTAGAGCTTTTTTGAAGAGAGGAGGAATGAGAAGGTGAGAACAGGAGGATGTCCGATTAAGGTTATTGAGGACAGGTATTTGCATGGATCCATCCCTTCGAGCCTTGCCAGCACTGGGTCAGGAACACTGGGGAAGTTGAGATGCAACTCAACTTTTACCACCTTTCCTGATTCAGCTCCTGCTATAATTTAAAAACACTTCAAGTCTTCTTTAACTAATAGTGATAGATAACCACTGCCAAAGGCCACACCATCATCTGGGATCCGCTCCCCCTCCCCACTTTGGCATACACCCCCCCCCCCCTTGGCTTCTGTTTTTAAGTCCCCTGTGTGACCTTAAATGTGAGACAAAGGGGACGGACCTTACAAAGGTCTGGTGTCTGATGGCTGTAGAAAAAATCTGAGTTATTTAAATTGTTGTGCTTAAAACTAACATTGGCTTTGTTTTTAAAGTGTTCTTAAATCCTCCTACTCTGGGAAAAGATAAAAATATCCCAGCACACCTGGTTAACTTAGCCACTTGTCACAGCCACTGCTTTTTGAGGACAGGTATTTCAAGGTGTTGTCCCCTAAACTGCTTTTTCCAAGCATTTGACAGGTTAGATATTTTAGGATTTAGGCAATGTGCACCAAATCAGAGAAAAGGCCAAGAACTCGAGGCATTTGTGTCTGGTGGAAGTATCAGAGCCCCACTCACTGCGGCTCTGCAACATCCCTCCCTTTATTTTTGCTCCCACAAAAGCCTCTGAACTCATTTCCTTCAAGGGAGACCCGTTCCCCTGCCATTGCTTTATTGTAGGCTTGTAATCTCAAGCAGGCTCCTAAAAATAGAAACATTACTCTAACATCTCTGCCCTTCTAATGTCAATAAAAGCGGGGCATGTAGTGCTTTAAATCAGACTCTCATTCTCTGGAATAAGGAGGATCACCCCTCTCTGGTCAAAAGTCACAGATGGCAGATGTTTGGTTTTATCCCTTTTGGCCGTTGGCAGTGGCAGATTCAGAGCTGCTACAAAGCGCTGAGGCTCTGCACCAGCTCTTAGCTCTGGGAAATCCCGGCTGTCTGCTCTCATTCATTCTCTTGAAGCAATATTTAATCTTCCCAACGTTCCCTTCAGGCTCTCTGTTCCAAGGCCGCAGCTAGAAGAATGTTTTCACACAGTCTCAAAGTCCAGAAGTGCAATGCCACCTCAAGGCATAGAGGGAAAAAGTGAATGTGAAAGTTTTTTTATTAAAAAAACAAACCACAAACCCCGCTACCATTAAATTAAAGTGATTGCCAGCCTCCCCGCCCATGAAGAGACTTGATCTGCTCATTCCTTTGAACATCAGCGCCAAAAAGTCCTGTGCTTCCTTCTCATCCCTTTTTTTTTTCCCCTCACCAAACTTCCTTGTTGCCAGAGAAGCACCAACCATGGAGGCACTGAACCTTTGGGTTTGCAACAGGTCGTACAAGCTGTATGGCAGCTTTGCCTTCCGCTTTGCCTGCCTTGAGCCTGCTGGTCGGCATGACCAACTCAAGCGCTGGCTCATCCATGATGGAGTTTATAACCATGCTTTTCGAAGGAGCTCCAGGTGCCTTTGGCTGTCTGAAGCTTGGATGGCCGCGAGCAAAGGGCACCCAGAGCCTTGGCTACTCCTGTGGTTCTCCAGCCCTTAGGATCTCAATGAAAGGGAGAGGGCCCACGAGGTCCAAGAGCTTGAATATCAGAAAGCACTTAAGCACACCTTGCACCACACTTCCCTGATTAAGATCCTGCTGTGACTACTGCTGCTGTGCTTAAATTTAGGAGTTAAATTGCTTTTCTTCCTTTTCTGACAGATCCAGCCTTAGCGCACCCAAAGCAGACATGCAATATGGAAAAACACACCTTATTTTTTAAGTTGAGGGAAGGCGAAGGAAACATATTCAAAGGCTATGAAAGTAGAGGACAAGAATACGGAGAAATGTTCAAGCTGGCTGATCTGCAGGCGAAGGACGAGCCTGAAAGAGAACCAAAGCTGCCAACCAGACCTTTGGAGTCATCTGAGGTGAGACAGAATCAGCAGAGATTTCATTACTCACAAATCCCTCCAGATGCCTTAAATCATTCATAGCAAACACTGGGACATAAAGACCAGGAGTCCCATTAGGAGGCACATGGTATTGTTTTTGTTCATTAGGGTGAGTCACACAAAACACATTATTACATAAAGCGGGATGTCTCATTAATTACATCAGTCTGGGGGCTATAATGTACCAGTGCCTGGAAGAGCTCGGAGAGACTCAGTCCTTGTCCTCGCTGCTCCAGAAAGTCCCACAGCGTCTCTCTGCAGAAAGTCACCCATCGCTCCCACCCCAGCCGTCTCTCGGGGTCTGGCTCCCAGCACCCGTGCCATGTCCCTGCCCGTGGGTGCCAGCACCCGTTTCTCCAGCGATGTCACCTCTCCTGTGAACTGCCCCCCCAGGCCGCGAGCCTCCTCCTGCTCACCCCACGGGTGACACCAGCCAGGGACACCCCCCCCCGCCCCCGAGCTGAGCTCCTGCCACCACCATCCACTGCAAGAAGATAAGAGAGACTAAAGGAGGAGCGTTTATCACTGGTGTGTTTGGAGTAACGAGGCAGCGCTGCACCGTGGCTTTCAGAGCGAGGGGAACTGAAGCATTTCAAGGGCAGCTGCCAGTGTTTGCCCATGCAGGCAGGTGGTAGCCATGCCTGCCAGCTGGAGGGGAGACCCCGGGACCCCACGCGGTACGCCTGCAAGCACCCACGAGGACCGGCCCTGCTTGCACGGGTGCCGCCGCAAAGGGGTACCATCCACTTCAGTCCTGCCACCTGCGGGTATCCAAACGAGGGGAGATTGAATTTCATGAAGAAAAATAGAGGGTTGGCTTTCCTTCACTGCACGGTGCGTGAGGAGAGTGCCCAGATTCCTACGGCCTGAGTCATTTCCAGGGAGATGGGAGCGAGACCCTCCCTGGGGAGGTACGGGCAGTAGCTGGGGAGCTGTAGGCAGGCAACCCGCCCCGGCTGTGCAGCTTCTGCCCGCTTTTGGAGCTCAGCAATGCAGCTCCCTCCCACCTCTTCGACAAAATGGGTTGTTATGGGAGACATACACCACTTCTCCACAAACCCAGTCTTCAAAAAACTACATCATCCTGAGGAAGCCCACCACAACCTCAGGGTCATGGGGTGGACTAAATAACCTGCCCATGTCCCTTACACCCTCCTTTCTACTGTCCTGCATCTTTCCTGGTAGGACTGTGAGCAGTGATGGGTGCTCGTACCCTTCAGTGATGCGAGACAGAGATCAGGGACAAGAATGGGAATTAGATTCCTCTGTTTTGCACAGAAGAGGATCATATAAATAAGTCAGGGGACCATCAAGCTCTGCACTAACATAACATTTCTGAATAGCATCACCCTGTGCTTGGTTATACCCAGACTGTGCACTATGGACATTACCAAAATCTTGCTGCAAGGATACAGTAGTGGTTGTCGGTAGAGAAAGTATAGAGAAAGTATAGACTTTACTGGGGTAGAGAAAGCATAGAATTTACTGGTGGAGAGGAAGGAAAAGGTCAGGGAACATCCTCGCATATTTTGCTCTCTAACCGCTAGTCCTTGTGACTGTTTCAATATGCAGTAGCAATGACAGGGACAGATGATCCAGAACTCCCTGCATTATTAATATACGGTGAAAGATGAGGCAGCTATTGTGGAAAAGTATCTGTTTGCATGTTTAATATACCATGGTCTAACCTCAATGCACTGCTACTGATGATGCTGTATTAAAACGCAGCTAACCTTTTAAGAAATCCCACACTGAACAGAACAAGAAGCATTTGCTGAGTTCAAACACTCCTAAATGTTCCAGGCTTGGAATCAGGACTGTTAAGATCAGGAAAACAAAACAAATCAAAAACAAAGCGGGGGGGGGGGGGGGGGGGGGGGAGGAAATGCAGTGACAAATGCCAATGGATGGTGAAGTAGAAGGAGAAACAAAGAGAGGGGAAGTGGAGGTGTGGGGTGTGCCCAGACGCCACAAACTCCCCTCCTCAGCCACATTAGGACTTCAGTTCCCCCCACGGGATACCCGGACCACCCTACAGAGCGGTGCAGCAGAAAGGATAGGTGGTGCAAGGACCAAGGGGGTCATTCTCCTCCATGAACTCCTGAATGGTCACATTGTACCTGATCACGATGTCGTCTAAAGAAAGTATGAATATGGCCGAGCCAGGCCTTTAAGCTCTCTAGTAACCAAGTCCCAGAAATACCTTATCCTAAGCTCTTTAACATGGAGTGACTGAGCAATACACGTAGAAGCCAGCCTTAACGCCTGCAGACAGCAAGGAGTCCAGCAGACAGGGGTTTCTGCCTGTTATGTTAAGCTTAAATAGAATTATATGGTCTTTAGTTTACCTTGCCATGCAGGCACATTAGGCATGGATTTCTCTAAAGCCTGAACATCACAAGCTACCCAAACAACCCTGTCATTGCAATTTCACAAATTCCCTCTTTTGTGCATCTTTGAGCTCTGTTTGCAGTAAAATTTCATCTCCTCAGCCCACTGCCATCTGGAGCAAGGTTCGGCCTCAGTCACAAGCATAACGGGAAAGGATATTTCTGGAGAATGGTGGGAAGGTTAACGATGAGTATGCTTAGAGCTGGTGATCTCTTTCTGTACCTCACTGTGACATTCCGGTCTCCACTGCATGATCTGGAACCACTAAGTGGAAGTTACTGGGAAGATAACAAGAGCTCTGAGATCTGTGGGAATCGGGGACTACAAAACCTCAGTCAGCAATGCAGGGGGAGTCTCCCCAAAGGATTTTCAATCTGAAGTTATCCCACCCAGGAGACTAGATCATCTGCAGAGCATCAGAAGGAGCTTCTCAGCAGCTGCAGGGACTTTACATCTCCCAAGTCTGGGCCAGCTCAGCTTGCAAGAGGACAAAGATGGAAGGTGTTCAGATGGGTTCCTTCCCGGTTATCTGTTAGGCTTCACAGGGAACATCAAAACCTTAATTATCAGGGTTAAAAAGGGACACCAGAGGATGCCTTGTAACTTCCTGGCATCAAGAAAGCAGGTGGTGCCCATTGCTTTGCACAGATCGAGTAACACATCAGCGTTCCAAACTGCCCTCCGGCTGTGGGCTGGATGACTCCGTACCAGCTTCAGCAATGCACGGCATCTCCTTGAACGGCTTCAGCTCTCTGATGACCTTCTTTAGCCATTTCGGTGCTCTTGCTCTTTCTGCCATGGCCCTGCCTTACAAGGCTACGTTCCTCCAACACTCCACAAGGCAGAGACCAGGAAGGAGAATAAGAAGAGATGCTAATGCCTTCACTAGGCGGTGTTACAAGCCCACATCAGACAGGCTGTTTACTTCTGCTGGGCTTAGCTGGAGGTGTTTGGATGCTGTTATACGACTTGACATCCACCCCTCAAATAATCGGCTCTGCATCCCCAAAAAGGCCAGAGACAGACGTATTATTCTCTGATGCTATTTCGAGCATTGTCCAGCAGACACCACAGGGAAGAAGACCAGCTGCAGCTCAGGCACTTGTACAAGCTGCTCCCGGCCCGGCTGTTCCAGGCAACGGCTGTCAGGTCTGAGCGAGCCGGACTCCGGTAATGGGGCAAAGCTGTTGTTTGTTAGCCCCTCGCGGTCTCTTGACTTTTCATCTTGATTAAAGACTATGCTGAACGATAGAATTAGCAAGGCAGGAATCCTAATCCTTTTCGCCGCTCCCAAAATCCAGTCGCCTGCCCACTGCACACGTGCTCCTCCTCGGGGCTACCAATTAGTGGCACCAGCTGCTAGCCTGGGTGCCAGGGCCAGGAGCTATTAGTGCACAGACCATTAGCTTTAAAAGGCATTTGGAACTTCTGAACGTATTAAGGTTTGTGTGACTGACGTACGCTACAGCCATATGCGGCTCACTTTCCTTTCTGTCAGTGGCTTTTTCTCCAAAAATGTGTTGGTTTATCGGGGCGATCTAGGTGGAACATCTCATGAAAACATCTTACCAGGAGGATTCTGTAACTGTTCAGTTAAATAGCTGTTACCTGCTTTAACTAACTTCCTTGGCATCTTGCTTCTGAGTTCGGAATGGCAATGGGTTGTACAAAAGGTTGAATATCCTGACTCTATTTTTAGCCCTGTCATTCGCCCAGTTAATGGTTCCAGGGAAGTAATTTCATTTCTTTATGCTTCAGTGACCCCATCTGTAAGATGGTAACGATGAGTCTGTACCATAGGGCTTTGAGATCCACGTCTGTGAAAAATATCACAAAACTTAGAACTACCATTACTGCCTAAAGCAAGGGTGGAGAGGAAGCCCCATGGGCCTCTGCGTATTTTGCAGCAGTACCTACACAGATTTCTTTTTTGCAAAGCCTGCCCTGCCGTGGCATCAGACCTGGGTCCCCCCTGCTGACCTTGGCAATGGCCGTTCCATCCTTGGTGCAGGTTAGACTCGCTGGGGGCTGCTGTTGCCGCTGGGTCCTGAGGAGCGGTGGTACCAGCAAGCCCTGCAGGTCACTTCCTGAGAAGATGACAGGAGATGATGACAGAAGGTGCTTTTGTTATGCACTTTGTGGGCGATCAATCCATTGACACAGCAAGAGGGATGGAGCCATTGACTTCAGATTGTTTCCCTTATGCTGCTTTTGTTTCCCCAGTCACAATCACAGCTCAGCGCTGGGTAAATCGTGAGCTGCTCACCCCTCTTTCCATCATTACTTGGGTCAACCAGCACATCTCCACTGCCCCTCTGATTCTCCCACTTCTCTGCCTTGTCTCAGCCGGCATCCAGGAGGGATTCTGCCATGCAGGACCTGCTCTTTGTGAAAATTAACAGAGCCGGACTGGAGTTTACCCGAGCGTACTGCTAGCACTCCGGTTACATGTTGTCTGAAGCCACTGCAAGAGGGAGGGCCAGAACACCAGGCTATGCGTTTGTGGCAGTGGTCCTGGGCAAACGCAGACGGAGGACGTGCGTCAGGAGACCACCTGGCTACCCAACCTTTAACCCTGATCTACAGGGATGAGCTAGGTGGCAAACCAGAGCCTTAACTCCAAAACAAGGGACAAGCCAGGTTGTCTTACCAGCCTATCTGAGCCCACTGCAATCTGGCTGCAGGGACATCCTCCAAATTCTTTCCCAGCTTTTTGTTTAAAGCAGAGCTGTCATGGAATTTGGACTTCAAATACAAGATTTCTTTAAAAATCTCTAAAAGAGACTTTATAATGTGAAGTTCTGATGAAATTCCCAGGCCTTCCTTCTTCATATAGCTGGCAAATACCAGCAAAAGTCTTTTATCACTTTAAAAAATATTTTAATATTATGCCCCTCAGCTGGATTCTTAACATGCAAACATTAAGTCGGTGTCATTCTAAGCTTGTCTTTTTATCTTGGGTTTGTGAGATTTTTCAGGCTCAGGACAGTTCTTTTGTCATTTGAAAGGACTCTTCCTTCAGTCAGACACACAACCTTCTACTTTCCCAGATGGTCTCCTCCTCCAAGCTAGAATAATGTATTTAAATTTATCCAATAGCTTTCATGACTCAAGATTTCCCATAACTGGATGGTTTCTAACCATCCTCTGTTCCACCTGTTCAGACATTAAACCAACCCTCTCACTGGCTCACAACCTGCAACGCTGCAGTTCATCAGTGGAGTGCGATTGCTGTTGGGTCAGGGAGAGGGTTTCAGCTGGTTTAGTCTATCGTACAGCAGTTCTAGAGCAGCTTCAGGTTCACATAACCCACGGTGTACAGCTTGGTGCATGGCAGTCCCGGAGAGAAAACACGGCTTTTAGAAACTGCTTTAAGGTTGTGTCATCTGGGGAGGAAGAGTATGTCCTGAACACGGTCGTTTCAATCTCCTGGTCAGACAAGGTGGAAAGCTACACTTTTACTCCACCCCAAATCTCTTTCACCTGACTATTTCTCCTCAAACTATATATCCAATCCAACAGAAAACTCTTTCAGCAACCACAAACACAGCAACTTCACTGTCTACATAAACTGATAATTTGCTGGTTTGGACTACAGGAGAGAAATGCCAATCCTTGCACACTGATGTTTCATCATCTGCTTGGATTTCTTCAAGACAACAGGCAGTGATTTTAAATAGCATGTAAGTGATCAAGGCCCCCCTCATTACCGCTGTTCATCGAGACCCGAGCTCCTGCGCTACATAGGTCCTTTTGGAAATGCCACCGGTGCCTTCCAACTCACAGGAGTCCTTCTGGAACAAAGGTATTTTCGGAGAAAAGTATCCTAAATGATACTGACATTCAAGAAATCCTTTGAAATTGCTGGCAGGCATGAGTGGTGGCTCATCATAGCCCGGAGCAGCTGAAAGCCAGATGCAGAAAAAGCAGGTGGGGGAGGATGAAGTGAGATGAACAAGCTCAGAGAGGGGAAGGGGTGGAAGGAACAGGGGTAAAAGTCTGGATACTGGGGTTGGATAGGTTTCAAAGCTGCTTGGGTAAGATGGTAGATTGGTTTTACAGCATAGATTGGCATTTAAGAGGGCAGAAGCGAACTGAACTACAGGATACTGCCCTGCCACCATCTTCCATAGGCTATTCCCAGCCACCATAGAAATTACAGACCGTTTGAAACCCTTACTCTGCCCCAGCCCAGTCCCCATGGGGCACCGAATGCACACAACTCAGGCAAGAACCTGGCTCCGGAGAAGAGCAAATGATGACCGACAAAATCTTGCTTCAGGAGCCCAACACCACTGACGATACGGCACATTTTACTGCAGCCAGAGTTTGCTGTACCAGCTGCCTTCCTAAATACAGACAAGCCATGAAACGTCCAGAAACAGAAACCCAAGTGAATGAGAGCTGCTGCGTGTTAGAAAACAAAACCCCTTGCCATAAAGGATAAAACAGGAAGAGAAGATTAGCGAGGGCAAACAGGCAAGCAATTAATTACAGAGTAAATTAACTCACCAACCATGTACATAATCAGACAAGAAATATTATAAGCATAAGCCAGCAGTTTTAGTACCAAAAGTCTGACAAAATTTCCCTGTATCATCCTCTGGCTTAAGCAACAAAGTTCTGCGTGAACGTGTCAAAATGGAGCCAAGAGGGAGCACCATCATCACCAACACCCTCACATCAGGGCTCTGATGGCAACATGAGCCCTGTCCGTGGAACCCTAGTGTTATTTGCCATAAAAGCCATGAGACAAATGAGGCAAAAAACATCCCAGGGTTGAGCCCTGGTAAATTTCCTGGTAAATTATTCCCAGTGTTTGAGACATCCAGGGACAGTTTTAAAGATTTGAATGTTCAGAAAGCTGTGAAAATCCACGAGAAAAAAATAGTGCCGTAAATAAATAAATCATCAGCCCCAGCAATTTTCAAGTTGGAAGAAGGAAAATCAGTGGACACTGTTCACAGGTCTTCTGTGCCTCAGTTCCCCAGTTACAAAACAAGACACTGTACAACACGCATACGATATTGTTAAAAAAATAATTAAAAAAATCTAATCGTGACCAAGGAGCACAGGTACCACAGAGAGGCCAGGTAGGAAGCAGTGAACCGGTATCCCACATAGGGTCTGAGAAGAAAGAAGGATCCAAGAAGAATAGGGAGAAACGCTGCAGGGGTGCCCAAGCACTGAACTTCAGCAGAAAAATCTGTGTATTGCCACATATACATGTAAGTGCATAAGCTAATTTAAAGTTATGCACATAATATTAAGTGAGGCATTTCCAAATATCTAGAGACAGCTTTGATTCCCAGTATCACTTGTATACGCTTCCTTGAAGTTACTTACGTGTTCCATTGGGCCGTTACTGCTTTTGTGGAGTAAAATGGGAAGACAAGGCCACCTTTTTCCTCTGAAATTCCAAGCTGAGACCCTGTGGAGTGCTCTGGTGTCTGCCTGAATAACGAAACCTGGCCAGTTCCTGTAGTGTCCTGCTGCAGTTTCATCTGAACTGGGAGATAAACATGGAATTATGTGGTGGAGATGAAAGAAGCTGGTCAGGAGGTTGCCTGAGGCTGGGTGCAAGGAGCTGTTGCTGACCTTGGATCACTGTCATTCCTTGCCGGGGCTGGAGTTTCTGTCCTCACCTGAAGCAGGTCAGGTCCCAGGTGATGACAACGTACCTGATGGATAAAGGACAATAAGCACACGGCACCAGCATCAAAACCACAGCAAGGGTGAAGTCGGGTAGGATGCATCCAGGAAAACCCCCGAGGAGATCATGAGATGATGGGAAACATGCCTGCAGCCCACTGATGCACTCCAGGAGGATGGGTTGTTTTTCCACAGCAGCAGCAGCGGCAAAAGAAAACAAAACAAAAACAACTAAAATCGGGTTTTATTTGCTGAAAGCAAATGTTCTCTTCCCTGTTGCTTCAGCAGCCTAAGGAGAATCATGCAGTTTTTGTCAATATGCCCGAGGAACATCTAAGCCTTTCAACATCAATGTGTCATTTCCCATAACAGCCCATCACCGGGGCAAGTCCCACAAACAAGCCTTCACGGCCATAATATATGTTTCAGTGCATTTTGCTGTCTCCGACACAGCTCCCCAGGCTGCTCGCTCAGGCTCCAGGCTGCTGTCTGGAGACTGTGAACGAGCAGTGGTTGGGACCATCTCAGCAATGGCAATCTCAAGGCTGCTGCTAATAAGACAAGTCCACGCACATCACCATCAGAGCTGCGTTCTCCTTGCCGGAACCAGGCTGCCACGCTCCCTTAAATCCTGCCTCCCACCCGCCAAAGGGAGGTGGGTCAGGGTGAGCCCACAGCACCGTGGAGGTGACCTGGCCAGAGGGTGCCGCGAGCAGCTGGACCTGCTGTGGGGACACCAGGGGATGAGGACCTGCACCCTTGTGGGTGAGGAGTTAATGGGTAAATGTTAGTAGAAGGCACTCAGGAATATGAAGCCGTGGTCCTGGGGCTTGGAAACTTACTGTTTGGCACTACCAACAGTTCCTTTTTTGCAGCTTTTTATGTTGGCTCTTATAAAGGGGTTTTTTACCTGGTTTCTGCCTTAAGCCAAGGCCCAGCACCTCCCTGAGAAATTTAACTGGACTTTGACCAATATGACAAGGCCAAAATAGTATCTGGTATCTGAAATACAGGCATTTCGCCAAATAATCCACATACCGCTGCATTTCTTTTTTGAGAGAAAAGGGTTTTCTTATGCTATGGATTTTGCTGGTTTTAACGCTAACATTGTAAGATCAGATTTGGCTCGGGCTCCCACGCCTGTAGTTTGTGTTTTTTAAGAATCAGCAAGGTTCGAACTATGAAGCACGTGTGCTGGGGTGACGGTGCTACTGCGGTGCGTTGCTCTAACAAGTTTCGGAGAAGCACAGCAAGGGCCAACGTTATCTTGTGTAACTCAGAGGTCCTGAGGCCACCCTGAGTGGTCCTGGGGATGGAGCCACCATGCAAGGGACCAGACCCTGGTCTCAGCTGGGCCAAGCAAACCAGCTTCATCGAATCTCCAGCTGCTCCAGCCCTCCCTGAATTTGGCCCGGAACTATTCATAATCCAGATGACAGCTTCGCCTCCCAGGGTACAGGCAGAATGCTGGAAATATGTGACTTCTCTATAATGAGTTTGGCAAACAAGGTAATTGCATGCCAGTCCTGCAGGTTTCATTAGTCTGTCTCTGTCCACTGCGGGCTGATCCTGCCTCTGTCCTCCAAAGTGGCTGCACGCCAGCACCATCCATCTCTCGCTGTCCTCTTGGCTGCAGAGTCCAGTTTTTTAATAGACGTGGTCTCAACAGATTCAATAGGTGCCCGGTGGAAGGAGCAAAGCTGCATCCCCGAGCATCCTGAAGGATGGCTGAGCATTAGGCAGTCCCATAAATGATTGTCTTTCTAAGGTCAAAGGGTGGAGAGGCATGGTATCGCCATGACAGATTGAGAGAGATCGTTAATATGGTATGCATTATCCCCAAATATGATTCAAATCTTAAAATAAGATGCCTGGAAAGAAGTCCCCACTACCCTGAAAGCAGAGCTCAGCAGGGCTCGGGTTTGTGCATCTTCAGGTAGACAGTGAGTTTGCTCGGACCAGAGTGGCAGAGTGACAGAGGTGGCCATAACGCAGAGTTCTTCACTAAAATGTAATGAATTAAAGAGTTACTGGGCCCTTTTCTGCAGATCAGCCTGGAAGTGCTATTTGGGCAGGCAAGGATACGCTTTCAAAGTTCTTGCATTTGAATTCCTTTTTTTGCACCTGGGATTTGTGATCAGAGTTTTATTCTCATAAGCAGTTTCTACAGCTCTAAAATGCCTTCACATCTATTTCCCCTAATTTCTATTTATAACATGAAGGCTCAGCATATACATTAACCAAAGCTTTGGTGAACATCAAGAATTCAGGAATGTCCTGTGGAAAAAAAAGCAAGAAATCAACTTTAAAATAAAATAAAACCAAAAACGAAACCAGAAGATGATAGAAAAACAGTCCAGGTGGTAGGGATTAATCTGATTTCACCTAAACTTCCCCCAAATGGAGAATATTCTTCAAAAGTCAAACATGGAGCCCTATTTCACGTTCTCTACAGTAACCTTTAGAGTTCAGAACGCTCATCTGTTCATCCCCCCAAGTCCCCTCTCGCAGTGGCGTTTGCAAATGACACAAACATTTGACTATGATCTGTGCTCTCCCTAATGCAGCCGAGCCCGCGCACGCCTTGCAACAATTTTCTCTGGAGCAAGTTCAAGCACAATTTGCTCATGCTGGTATCTATCTGTCATCGGATGTGTCAGCTGAATCTCTCTCAGCTCGGGTGGGGAGGAAGGAGACAAAAGGTCACCTACATACGGTATGTTCTCCAGGAGGCAGGAGAGAGGAGGAGGAAAACTAAGTTTTCGTCTACCTGACAGGAATCGAATGCTTTTTTTTTCCCCTTTTCCTTTCGCATTTCATTCCCCACGCTAGCAGTGAGGCTCAGGGCCTCTGGTAGCAGGTGGACATGCTCAGGACAGCTGAAAATGAACCAGATCCATCAGAAAGTTGGGAGGTTTGGTGCCGTCAAAAGGTAGTTCTGAAGGTTGTGATGCCCTTCCTTAGAGTAAGGATCACTCTCCAGCCTTTGAATGTTGACACTGTCTTAGCTCCCCAAGGCTGTGCTGTGCACCGAAACTAGGTCTGGTTGATACAGCCAAGGTGCTCTCAGGAGCCAGCACGAGGCGCTTGGGTTCATGACATTGCCCTAGCTGAAGGTACACCGCATTGCTTGGGAGCCCATCCTCCCGTGGAAGACGCAAGCAAGAAGGATGACTTCAAGTGCAGTTCTGCACTGAAAAGGGGTTAATGAAGACATAACACCTTCCTTCTCCTTGGATGTACTCGTAACTATGTCTGATTACCAACTGCACACAAGAACGTGGGGCCCTGTGACCCTAGCCTGCCCCACCGCAAGCTGGCATGGCTTCCACAGAGGGTGCCAACAGGAGATGTGCTCACTGGGAAGAGGAAGGACTTCACAGCCTAAGCTTTAACTTGCATTAGACACTTAGCTCAGGTACCTTCAGCAGCTCAACAATCAGGAAGCTAAGCTCTCCGAAATGGCAATTCTAAGCATACCAATTAGGTGACTAAAGCAGATCATACTGCTCCAATTCGACAATGGATGCTGGATGCTGCCACACGCAGGGTGGTGACAACCGTGCTGGTTGCTGGAGAGCATCAGCCTGACTCACAGGTCCTTGGCAGGCTGACACAAAACAGGGCAGATGTGCTTCGGAAACCACTGCAAAACTCCAATCCCACCAAGAACCAATGCATCTCCTATATAGGGCAAGGGCTTGCCACGCTCCAAGGCGACCGAGCTCCAAGGCATATCCTGGGGTGTGAAACTTGGGCTGCCCAGCTCCACTTGCTTAGGGAGAAGTTTGGACTAGAAAACACAGCAGAGGCAAACACAGCGGGTGGTGTGGTGTGACCACTGCCCACACAAGAGCCAACCTTTGTCCCTTCGTACACAGGGCAAGACTGCTCTGGTCTGGGAGAGACAGAAAAGTGGCTGGAGCGGGGAGAGAAGCCAGAGCATCCATCTCCATCGAAAAAGGGTCTTATCTTTACTGCAGATAGAACCACCAGGATTTTTATATCCTTGAGGTTTATTTTGTTAGTATTTCTGTATCTGACACCAGACAAAAAGGATTCTGGGAAAAAAAAATATAAATGGTACTTTTAGTGTTTTATAAAAGGAGATGTATGATCTCAGTCATTCGGTGAGAGCAGAAGACTTACGGGATGGTAAGGAATAGAAAAGAGCTTGGAGATTTATTTCCCATTAGAGCGCGGCAGATGGGGAGGAAGGGGGCACAGACAAAACCGAAGTTGTCGATGTGGAACCAGAGCCAAAATGTGGAAAAGGCAAAAATCAAATCGAGACAGGCTGAAAGTTTTCCAGTGAAACGTTTCCCTTGCCCCAGGAAAAGAAGTATTTTCTACAAAAGGACATGTTCAGGGACAACCCCCAGTTTTCATGAAATTGTTATTATTTTTCAGTTTGCATTGAGTAACCAACCCAAAAAGGATTAGCACCACCAGAAAAAGAAGTTAGGTTGCAGCAGACTTATTTCCATTGAAAACGCAGGTGAAAGCAAAGGCTTATGTGCAATTCTTCCATCAATAAAATCTAATTTTCCAACCATTTCTAAGGCTGAGGTGAAGAAAAGAGTTAAGGAAAAACACTCTCAGGGAAAGCAGGCTAGGTGCTATTGACAGTAAATCTACAGAAACTTTTACCGACCCCGCTGCTGCTGTTACCCGTCAATCTCCCAGAGCTGCCATGTGAAGGATAACCATGTCCTGGAGGACAGCCCGATGCTTACAAGAGGGACAGGCTTATACACCCAGAAAAATACGTATTTTTTTCCCCCCCCTGGCCATATCTCTTCATCTAATAAAAGGTTTTATCTCTCCCTACAAAGCTTGTCTCACTGTGACACTTAACCCTCACTAGCTGCACACATCCAAAATAACCAAGCCTATTTCGGAGGATGGGAGAGGACCACGACGTACGGAGGCGACGCGGTCACTCTTGCAGAGGAACGCATCTCAGCTGGGTCAGAAAAGGAAGATTGCTGCCCTGCCCGCCAGGGGGGCAGACCCACGGGGGACCCACTGTGCAATCCCACTCCACTCGGTGGTTTCTTTTGCTGCGCCCCTAACCACGCTCCCCCAAGCATCTCCTCTCTCCTTATCGCATCCCTGATGCTTCCTGTTGCCCCATTTCCAAAGTCACTAAAATAGGAGAATAGAGACACACACCCACACGATACAAATTTAGTAACGTGAATTGGAGAAGAGAGAACATTTTTTTTTTTCCACGCCGGCTGTTACCAGCACACAGCAACAATCGGTGCAAACTGTACATTTTGCAGTATGTGTCAGTGTGCAGAGACCCAGACAGATTTTGAGCAGCGGCAGTAGCTCTGATGAAGCTGATTTGTAACCACCAACTTAAAGTAACGAAGCAACAAAACCACCAAACTATTTTACTGCGCAGCCAAACTAAATGCCTTTTGGTCCTTCACGCGTGAGTCTTATAAGTGTAAACTTTTCACACTAAAAGAAAGAAAATAATCTTTACACTTTAGCAAGAATGATTCAGATAGCCCCAGGCAACAAAGATCTGAGCCGATAAAGAACAACAGTGTTTGACTGCCTTTGGAAAAGTATTTGCTGATTTTTTTTTTTTTTTTTCTCATGTGCAAGGTTGCCTTAAGCTACAAAAGACACGGAGGTTAATGGCAGGTCACTAAGAAGATGTTATCGTGTTATTTCTTTTCACCCTTCCTTCCTCCCCTTTTCCAGAGGTGTGGGGCCGAATGGGAGATGGGGCTGGCGGTGGCAGCCTGGACCCCCGCTCTCCAAGCAGAGGTCAGCCCAGCCCTGGGTCTGAGCTTTGGGACCGGAACCTCCTCTGTTACTCCGAGAATGAAACGCAGCATCGCTTTTGTAGAGACTGTTCCAATGCGGTTTTCAAAAGCAGATGTGCACAGAAATAAAAGCCAAATATCCGTCAGCTCCACGTGGCAAACTCAGAAACCCAGCGCGTGTGGTGGAAATCTGGTAAAGAAAGGGTGAGGGAACGAATACCTTGAGAGTTCCCATTATTCAAGCATCTCAGCCCTTCCCACCTCTGAAATAAGCCTCTCTGATGGGCAGAGTACCTCGGAGGAGTCCCTAGCTGCTCTGGACTCGATAGCAGCAAATATTTTCTATCCAAAGTGAAAATAGCGCATGGAGAAGACAGTCAGTAAAAACAGTTAGAAAAGAGAGTGGAAACCAGAAAAGTAACTGAAGCACCATGGGGTGAAATCCTGGCCTTTCTAAGGCAATGGCAAAAAACTCCCACTGGTTTCCAGAGACTCATGTAAGTTCTCCTGTCATCAGTAACACCCAGACAAGTCCAGAAAATTTTATCAGGAAGGATTATGTTCACACTGTCCATCATTCCTTCTGCAGTTCCATCACCACGGTGAGAGACCAGGTAAGGTCCCCCCGTCCTGCCAACAGCGCTTCTCTGATATGGAGGAGGCTATGGCCTCTTGACCTCCTCTACTGCCTATAACATAAGGTATAGAGCCTTTTCGTCTCCTGCTTAAACAGGATTTCTAACATTTCTTTCAGAATGAGGAGCATAAAAAACCGTCTCACAAAAACGATGTTTTTCAATGAATGCTTCCTAACAAACTGGTGAGATGGGATCGAGGGAACGATCTCTCTGCCCTGCACACGATAGCATGCCTCTGCTCCCCTCTGACACAGCCTCCACAGGCTGCCGTAACGTCCAGGGAGCAAACCTCATCCCCGACCACCGCCCAGCAGGCCCAGGCTGAAATGAGATAAACTGACCTCCCGCTTAGCAACGGGAGATGGCTTCCCCAGAGCTTCCGTCCAGCTCTGTAAATCAGTCGTCCCGAGCAGAGGCTGGCCGGAGGGTGCCTCATCCCTCCCAAGACTCAGAGCCCTGCCCTCCTCTCCCAAAGCCATTTATTCGGAAAGGCCACGGAGAGGTCCCAGCAAAGCTGTGACTAATGCCTAGCTAATTCCCAGGAGAGAAGGCAAACCAGCTCCCAAGGAAACAGTCTCTCATGCTTTCTTGACCCAGGCTGTGACAGTTTAAGAGAGAGCTTGCTCTGACCAGTAAAAATAAATGCTTTCCTCATCAGAGATTACAGAGGGCAGCTCTCCCGTCTGTGGTCCATCCGCAGGGCCAGCGGTGCGAGGGCAGGTGTCAAGATGTTGAGTACACCGAAGACCTGCAGCAGTGCACCGCAGGGATTAACCTAGGTGCAGGCCAGAGGAGAAATTTAGTGTGACACTTGTCCTAGCCTTTTTAGGTGTTAAATGCTGAAGTCATTGGTTGGTTTTCATTGTCAAGCCCAGGCAAAACTTACCGTCGCTCTCCCTGAGTCGCTGTTTCAGGGTTTGAATACCAGAACATAGAATTATAGAATGGTTTGGGTTGGAAGGGATCTTGAAGATCATCAACTTCCAACCCCCCTGCCCTGGGCAGGGCCACCTCCCCCCAGCCCAGGTTGCTCCAAGCCCCGTCCAACCTGGCCTTGAACACCTCCAGGGATGGGGCAGCCACAGCTTCTCGGGGCAGCCTGCGCCAGGGGCTCACCGCCCTCACAGCAAAGAATTTCTTCCTCATATCTCATCTCAATCTCCCCTCTTCCAGTGTAAAACCATTCCCCCTCGTCCCATCGCTCCCCTCCCTAATCAAGAGTCCCTCCCCAGCTCTCCTGGAGCCCCTTTAGGGACTGGAAGGCCACAATAAGGTCTCCCCGGAGCCTTCTCTTCTCCAGGCTGAACACCCCCAACTCCCTCAGCCTGTCCTCACGGGAGAGGTGCTCCAGCCCTCGGATCATCTTTATGACCCTAATGTATAGTCCTTACTGCAATGTTCATTATGTTCACAGCTGTGAAACAGCTCCCAACTTCTAGGCTTTGGTGGAAGCTGCTCTTCACTTAAGCCTGGAAAGGAGGTTCTGAGAGTAGCAAACGTAGCATTGCTTAATAAATGGAAAATACAGTGCACATGAGCTATTTGCAACACAAAGCAATAAGGCTCAATGAAGTTGAGAGAATATCTATTAAAATGAAGAATACTTCAAAATTACAGATTTTTTTTCCTCCTCAAATGTGTATGTTTTAATTAAGTATTTTTAGCACTTTGTGCTTCCTACATTATCATCTAATTTGTAAATTCCAGTGTCTTTACATACTTTTTAAGCTACATTTGTTCTACTGACAATTAATACTTTATTCAATTAATATTTTTACATTCACCAAAGAGGTATAAAATCTTTCATCTTTGCAAAAGAATATTCTTTTAATGATCTCCAACGTTCTGCTGCAGGCAATATTTTGCAGGTGTACATGGGAGTCGGGAAACAATTACACAGAGCTGGAACTGCCAACGCTCTTTCTCCGCTTGGAGGAAAGGAGGTTTCCAGCGCTCAGTAACTTGTCTTTGGGAGGAAAGATGTTGCACAAAAATAACCGCGGTTTAGTGAGCATTGTGCGTTTTGCCCATATGAACTTAGATAAGTTGTCTCTTTGTAAGGAAATATAAAATCTCTTGTTCCGCTAGTTCACTCTGGTCAGTGGACAGGACCACTAAAGGACCACTAAAGAATATGGAAGCTGATGTGAGCCTCACTCTTTCCATGCAGGTTTCACCCTTCCGCAAGGGCTGATTTGGAGGAGTTTTACACGCCCGAGGGCATGAGCAGGGTGTCTCTGCAGCATGACTTTGTAAAGCAGAACTGCAAAAGCTCACTAAGTCTGAACCGCAGAAGGAATTCAGGTTTGAGCACGTCAGTAAGGAACAGGAGTACCTCAGAGCACGAATCACACAATAAACGACTCATGGCTTTCTGTCCAAAAAAGGGGAAGTTCATGGGATAAACTATCACAAGGAAGGAAACTATTTTAACCATATAAATGACAAGCCTATATTAAAGAAAATAGGTTTTAGCTTAGCAGAAGTAGTTTCTGACCTAGGAACTCTTTGCTGGTGCAGAAGGAACCCAGTATCCAACTCCGCTTTCACGATGCTGTGCCAACACATCCCGTTATGCAAGAGAGGACTTTCAAATCCTTATTTAAGAAAGGAGGCCAGACTGAGCTCAAACGGTTTCTTGTTGAAACGCAGCTGAATGTAAATTTGACTAACTATCATGGCTCAGTGCCAGTCAGCAGCTTCAGAGAGGTTTCTGAGAAAGGTTCTTCAACCTCCCTTGGCTTCAATCTTCCTTATTCAGGGAAATAGGGTAAAGCAATGAGACTGAGAGGTCTTCAGAAAGGAAAAATTTACAGGGTCTTGCCCTGGGATAGCTATAACTAGCAAGTTAAGATACCCAGGCCAGACAATGTGTCTGCTGGTTTTGCTGCTGGACTACATCTTACCTTACGGGAAGCAAAGAGAGTTGTCGTCTGTGGGTGAGATGAACAGAAAGATGAAGTTACGGGCGCTGCAGAGATGAATGTGTCACATCAAAGTTCATTTCAAGCACAGGTTAGGGTGGGCTGGAGGGTGACATCGTGACCAAATTTTTTATTCATCCTAATTTCATGGCTAGATTTGTGTAAGAATGAGGATAACAATTTTGAAAAGCATCACCACAAATGTGTTTATTTTGTTGCATTTTTCTCTTAAGGCTTAAAACTTGATATATTCAATCAATTCTACTGCTCCTGTTACATCGGGGATTAGTTAATTGCAGAAGCAAAAAGGGTGCCTGATTTATTATGTATAGAGCTTTGGAAAACTACAAAAAGCAGAAACCTAGACAAGTCAACCAACTCCTCACTAATGGCCTTCAGCAACGAGGAAATGAGACGAACTCTACTAAAAATGCAAATAAAAAGCAACATATGAATTCAGGCCTCTGTCTTCATTACAGAATCAATAAGAAATACAGGAATTCAGACAGCCAGAAGTTTAAAGCTGAAAAAAAGAGAACAAACCCCAGTCTTTCACATCTGTAGCCCTGGCAGCAAGGAAATCTTGCCAAATTCCTAACCACTTATATGGCAATTTATGCCTCCCATCGCCCCATGTGTGTTCTAGTTGCCTATGTCAACAGTTCAGAGAAGAAGTCTCCAGAAAAGAAAGGCCACTCTCCCTCTGGGGACAGGAGGAGCCTCTCTTGAAGTCTCTTCCACGACGAGAGCATGAAATCGTCAAGACCCATTGAACCGAACTTGAGCAAAATTTAAACAGGGATTTTTGACCAGTCCAAAATCCCTCGCCACTTCTTCCCAGATGTTTCTCTTGCAGGTGCGATGCCTGTCCCGCCGCAAGAAGGGCTCAAGCCCAGGGACAACCCCCGCTCTAAGGGCTTTTCAGGCATGCTAAGCGGCAAGACTGATCAGCAGCTGCATGAGAAATCCTCTTCAAGGGCAAGCTGCAGACACCCAATCTATTCTGGATAAAATGTAAGAACTTGAAAAATACAACTGTGATACCAGCTGCTTTTGAGGAATCCATTACACAGCCATCAGCTCACAACAACTCTTGGCTTTTAAAGACTGAACCAGCGACACGGAGGAGAGAGATCTACATGCAGCTCCCTAACCTCAAGGCCCCCTCGTGCTGGAGCATCTGATACAGCACTAAGCCTGTGCAAACTAAATTTAGTGCTGAGAAAACGGAGCTCAAACACATACAAAGCTTTCACTCGCTGCGTGTGCATGTGTATGTGAACGACTCAAATTTCTACACTGCTCTTCGCCAATTAATACCTTCAGATAAAACACACCAGGGAGAGACTTACAATTTCAAAGATTCTGTGTGCTCTCATGCCCTGATAGACATCGTAGCACTTTACTACTGTTTTACATGTCCAAATATTTGCCTGGATAAATAGATTTAGAATAGTTTGAATAAGCTGCACTTTCTCTCAGGAAGCTGGATGAGTCACACTGAAAAAAAATATATTCTGGAGAAGATCTACAGCACAACTACAGACAGGGAAATGAAAGGAGAAGTTGACACTAAACAATGCATCACGGGTAGAAATGTCCAGACTATGTGAAACGTGAGTAGTCTACAGATTTAAAGAAAATTTGCCGAAGGAGGCATTTCCCCAAGCTCAGTCTCTATGAAAACTGCTTCGTAAAACCATCAATTGGATATATACCTCTTTTAAAACATAAAATATACAAAAGATACCTGTGAGCTCAAAAGGTGTTGACCAGCGGGAAAAACTCGCCAAGCCACAGTTAGAGCTAGACCTTTTCTTCCCAGCAAGAGCCTCGGAAAGCCCAGGGAGTCACTCCTCTAAGGTGTCCGCTGGGCTGGACTGCCACGGTGCTACAGGTCCACGCAGCAGGGTGGCCTTAGTCCTGGACCCACACCTTGCCAGGCAAAGGAAAAGAAATTGGGAAGGGTTTGAGTGGAAACCTGCCCGGCGTGCTGGAAACACCCCTGGAAACATGACACAAATGTCTGAGATCCAACAAAACCAACGCTTTTCACTCTTTTTTTTTTTTTTACTCTGCTCAAAAGGACCAAAATAACACACGCACCATAAGAGAGGGCTGAAGTTATGATTTTGTGTCTCTCAGGACACAGTGAGAGCCCTCACATGCTTCAGAAATCCAAGTGGAGATCTAGCAGGTTACGCAGATCAATTGCAGGCATAGAATTAGGGAAGCAAAAAGTGATATTCGCACCATTAAATATAGGTTGGAGCCTTAATAAGGCACAAAGTGAGGGAAATGAGAAGCTTTTAAATTGAAGTTATTATGTGCTGCAACAACTGCCAGAAATTATATGCTAATGTCATTCTCGTGCTTTTATTCCTCTCCAGTTCAGCAGCAACCCACTCCCCTCAGTCTCTTCTTGCATCTGCAACCGGTCCCCTCGCACAGATTTGATACCACTCTCTCTTCAGACAGTGGACACTCCGCCATCAAAATGCAACATTCTCTGCCCCAAACCCAGCACCATCACTGATCCAGCAACCTCTTTGCCTGAAAGCCCCCCTAGCAGTAAGCCCCCCAGGACTTCTCCATGCCCATGCCACAGGCTGGACCGTAATTTGAGATGCTACTCATATCATTTCTTTCCTACCAGCAATACATCTGTTGCTAGAAAGATCTACTTAGGCATTCAAGCTTTCTCAGCCTTGTCTTTCACTTCTGTATGCAGAAAATAGAAATAAAAAAAACCCAAAACAATTAAGACTATTGCATTTTCCCTCCTTCCTGATTTGCTTCATTTAAAAGTAAGAAACAGTCCAAGGTTGGCCAACTGGAAACTTGCAGCATGGCAACTTCCACCGCTTTCCTGCCTCCAGAAACACAGAGGAATAAACCCAAACCTTCTTTCCTCCTGATCTTCAGCTTCTGGCTCTGCATTACTCGTGCATTGTGCAGTCAACCTACTTTCTGTTACACGCACTCATACCTCTAATTAAACAGGTGATTATTTCAGCCTTTGGCTGGTTCCTTCTACGTGGGGACTCCAAGCCTACGTTATTCCTTCTGCCCCGTCCGTTCTGCGGTTTGACACACCACCAAGGGCAGGAGGATTGTGTAACACATGATCCTCCAGCTACGTTGGTCCTGTTTGGCAGCCCCTGTGTCATCCCCAGACAACTGAGTAGCATCTCAGTGGTGGCCCTTACTGCACAACAGAGGGTGTTCAGATACTACAGAATATAAACTGGAACTGCAACCAAAGTGAAGGATTTCCTGGGTGAACGGGGTAGAAACCAATCCTGTGGGGCTGTTAGCACCTAGAAGCTATTCAGAACTAGAAAGAAATACTCTAAGGGTGTCCTGCAGCTCACAAACAAGTACACTGTGCTCTCCTCAGCCTCGGGTAACAGTCCTGAATCCCCTCCGCAACCATAGGTAGCTTTGCTCTTCTTACCTGGGTGAATGGCTGATGTTCTCCAGTCACCACGGGTACTGGCACCCAAAATAAGGCTGTGGCAGACGTTCAATCACGTCAGCAGCAATAAGCATAAAAATGGTGTTATGTGAAGCAATGAGAGAAAAAAAAAACAAAACACAACCCAAAAAAACAAACCACAAAACAAACAAACAAAAAACTTTTACAGGGGAACACAAGACCAAGGTGAAAAGCAGAAAGCCACAAGATCACAAGCAATTCTGGGTGACTTTCTTGGCAATCACAACTTGCAAATCAAGTCCACCTCCTGCCCCAGTGGCTGATTGCCAGGACCAAGTTAATTAACCATCACTAACAAATGCACGGCTAGTCTAGACTTTAACAACTCTACTAATGCTGGCTCCACCTCCTCTTGGCAGCTTCCCCCAACTGACCTCCTGTGATTGCCCACGGGCCAAGTTCATCCTCAAGAAAAGTCTTTTCATCTTTAGTTTGCACCAGGAATTAATTTAGCCCTGAAAGTATGCCCTGGCATTTTCCCCATAACCTAAAGGAAATAATAAAATCTTCTTTTTTTTTTTTTTAACCTTCTCTCAATGTCATTAATCTTTCCTGTCTTCTTCCAGTCACCTTGATGCCAAAGGCTTACGGCCGACTCCTTTTCTCTTTCAGTTGATATTTGCAAGCATTTATTTTATTTTACACGTTGCTCATTGAACTTTTTCCAGTTCATGTGTCTTATTTTAAAACTACAATTCACAAAATAGCCTAATTCTCCAAATGGTGCTGAACTGAGTGGAATAATTACCTTACTTGTTTTAGGCCTCTGCTGGAGTCCAGAATTATACACTTGGAAAATTATGATTGTTTTATCTTCGTCTTTTTTTCAGTTTCACAAGATGTGTGAAAGACAGGTTTTTATAAAGGACATAAAACCAGCCAAAACTATAATTACCACAGACAGAAAAGAATTCAGAGAAAAGATGATTTTATGATTAAGGCACTGGAGTAGAAACTCGGAAATTTAGATCCTTTTTGTGGTCCTGCCAAAAACTCCCTCTATAACCTTTGCCGAGTGAGTTAATCCCTCTGTGCCTCAAATGAAATACTCTGGCACTTGCCTGTTTTATGATAGCTGCTGCGAAAACACATTCGTTCACATTTGCGAGATGTTCAAATACACCAATAATCAGAGAACCACAACGCCTGGGACGGTTACAATCATCTGGCTGTACTTAATCATCTCTTGTCAGAAGCATATGCATCTTTAATCACAAGCACATGGGATATAGCAGCATCGCTCTTGAGAAACAAGCGCTGCACTAAAAGAAAAAACAAAAAAAAGAAAAAACAAAACCAAGGGCAAAAATTCCATGTTCCAAACAGAAAATATTTTGCAAAGCAAGGCGGTGGGTGCTTAAATGTACGTCTGAAGCTTAGCATCACCCCATTCCAGCTCCCCCTGGGACAGGCTTAGGGACAGGGGACATGCTCAGGTCTCTTACTAAAAAAAAACCTGACCAAGATGGCAATTCGTATTCCATGGGAGATGCGTGCAGTCAAGAGCAATTACAGCAACTCCCCGGCTTCCATCTTGATATCGAGGAAAAGTACACAGAAGAAATGTTACTAAAGGCATAGACATCATTTTAAAAATCCCCTTAGAAAGGGGATGCCAGAGGAGCCAGAGGGATTAGCCGCATACGTTTCCAGGACACCATGAGGACACTGAACTTCCAGAGTGAACTCCATTCGAAAACTCTGAGATCGAGCAGCGGCGGAAAGGAGAGAGCAGGAAAGCCGAGCCCCCGCCAGCCAAAGCGGCGCAGGGAGCGCGGGTCCCTGCCGGCACCCGCGAAGGCAGCCGCCTTCCCCCAGCGCTTCAGTGCCTCGCCTCGCCGGCGGCCTTGGGCAAAAGCTAAGGCACCTCCAGAAGGTCTTTCATCTGATGCTGCTGCCATGAAGCCCGCTTGCATCACGGCCTTGTAGAGAAAGGGTGGCCACCGTGCTCGGCCCGCCCCGGGCACCCTGCCTGGCGGGGGGGGCAAGCTCACCGGGGTCTCCCGTCTTCTCTCTTCTTCCCCGAGTGCCAAAGACGGGGAAGGCTGTTGTGTCAACTGATCCCCGCCCCCTCCTTCCTTTTTCATTGCTTTAATAAATTAGGCCGAGCAACAATAGAGATGAGAGAAAGCAGGACAATGTGGTAAATGTAGCAGAAAGAAATTTGAATTGTAATGAGGAGAGCTAATCAGGAAAAGAATGGACTATAGAAAAAGCACTAATGAGTTTCTAAATAAATTCAAAAGGTTAATATTGTTCTATCTAACAAATACGAGAAGACTCCTGATGTGAAATTAAAGGCCTCACTCCAACGCCCTTGCGGCCCTACCTTACAGCCATGTCCCCCACCCGCTCCACTGATCTGTCCGACCACCACAGCCTTCTGCTGCCGCCACGGACCGCTGGTGGCAATGGGGTCTCCCGAGATCAGCCCCGGCTCTCCGTCTCTTTCCTTCTGCACATCAAATGCTTGAGCCAAAGTCCAATAAGTTAATAGACAGGTTTTTGTGACTCGTCTCTGTTAGCATTAACAAATCAGTAATCAAAATGCAGTTTTCAAGCCATGAGGGATGTGTGTGTGTCTTTGTGAAGTGCTGGACGATGCGCTTTTTCCAAGTACACTCGTATTCACTTTTGTTATCACGTAGATTGCCAGGGTGAGTAAAAAGCTAAAGCAGGTTCACTAAGGAAAGGGCAGGTAAAAATAAAAGTTTATACAAATTAAAAAGCTGGAGGGGTTTTGTTTGTTTGTTTTAATTTATATGATGCCAGTAGTCCAAAATGTAGAGCTAAGACTTTCTGTATATAATCAAAAAAGAAAATATTCAGAGCCCTTTATGCATTCTATTGCAAAAGGCGGTAAAAATTGTATTTCAGCCAAAATAAGGTATTTTTTTAGGTGAGGAAAGCAGCCCCTTTCAAGAAAAAGAAATATCCAATTCCCCGCAAAGTAATAGACTCACAGGCTTTTCATAAGAATAGCAGGTCTGCTCAACTATTTTCTTTCTTGAAGGAAGGAAACGGTGCCATTATAATATTTTACCCCGAATATAAAAAAATCCTAGAATGACATCATTCTTCAGGGACAAGTCTGAGTGTATTTGTGTACAAGGCTGTCCATCTGTCTTCCGAACGGCAAACAAAATTGGGAGGGAAGGGCGGAGGGGAGCTGCACGTTTATCTCCCCACTGGTCCCACGATGCCGGGAGATGAGTTAGGTGCAGTCCCAGAGCCGTGTAACCTCATTACGATCCAACTTTACCCACGCTAATAAATCTCTCCGCACACATGGCTGCGGGCACAGTCACACGCCGACGCGCCGGCGCTGCCGGGGGATGCGCGATGACTGGGAGCCCTTCGGGGCCGCGCGGGGCAGAGCCGCGCGTGTCTCTGCCCCTCTGCCCTGCCCCCGGCGGCAGCCGCGCGCAGACCCCACGCGTGGTCCCAACGGGCAGAGCTGCATCCCTTCAAGCTCCCACCGTCAAAGGATCCCTTCGCTCCTATCGCTTACAGAAAATGAACAAAATTAAGATGTGCCCCTTTTTTCTTTCAAGCGTGTGAATTATTCTACAGTTGGAGTAATACTCCCGTGCTAAGACTGACCATCCTATGTATTATTCACGGGAACCTTGCAAAATGCTGCTCAGCCACTCACCTGCCATGAATAATTTTGTTTGACAGGCAGGTTAAATACTTTAGCTTTCTAATCCTCCTCCTCCTCCTCCTGGCAGGGAAGGTGGGCATCGGTGCACTGCACCGAGGCGCATCGTGGTGAGGAAGTTTAATAGAGGCTTCGCTGGAGTTCGACGCTGGGAGGCAAAGACTGAAAGCAAAAAACCTGGGACCCAAGAGAGAGGAGGAGTGGGAAATGCGTGGAGACAGGGACTTGACAGTCAAGACACGTAAATTCGTTGCAAGTAACCCTTTGAACGCCAGTGGGAGACGGGAGCTTACCCTCCCATCAGTCACGGAGAGCTCACCAGATGTTCCCAGCCCACCGCACGAGGGAAATGAGGCAGAAACCACTGGAGCATCTCGTGCTCCCGAGCCCAAGGTGGAAGTCTCACCGACTGAATGTTTCTGGCAATACTTTGTCTGTAAAAGCTTAAATGCAAAAATCTTTCTGAGACAAAAGGCACTGCGATGAAATTGCTAACTGTGAATAAACAAGACAGTTGCAGAGCTCATCATAACCCTAATGATCCTCTCGAAATCACGCAGGCCCATCACCTAGATCTATTGGCCACATTAGCAGACTGCTGAGCGTGGGAAATACAGAAAGGATCATTTTTAAAGGGTTTTGTGGGCCGCGCTCATTGGGAGCCCTTTGAGATGGAGCCTAAAGCAGATGGTGAAATGGGAAAATTAGTCACGTTAATTCTTTAGCAGCCTAAAATAAATACAAAAAAAAATTTATGAAATAATGAAAGCCCACTTTTACTTATACTTTTGCAGCAGTCATAAAAGTGCCAACGGGAAGAATCCAACACTGCTGCATTCTGCACCACAAACCTGCTGCCAGTTCATTGGTTCAAGGGCGCAGGAACAGTAATAGCCTGTAAAAAAATATAAGCTCTTCCCCCTTCTTTGGCTATTGTTCCACGGCTATTTCTTCACAAAAGAACAAACAAGCCGAAACAGCAAATAAACCTCACTGTACACAGGGCTGAATGCTGAAACCATTTCAGTTTTCTTTCACACACGTTTTCTACAGGACAATATCTTTTGCTTTGAGCTTCTCATCCACTCTGCAAACTCTTACAATGAGACATCATTACGAGTCCCCCATTTTACAGACAGGGAAACTGAGGCACCGCTTTCATCCAGAGGGGCAACAGCAAAGTCAGGACTACCCCCTACACTTAAGCCATCCCCAAGACTGAGTTCTCCTGCTCATTTTGCAGGAGGACCGGCTCCTCGGGTGAGCCAGTGTATCAAACCATCAAGGTCTCCCGAGCTAAACAGACGGTGTCCCCTGTCACAGTGACGCCAGGACTTGTGGTCTCTGAAGTTTCCCCTCACCCAGATGAGCCAGAGGACTTGAGGAACGTGCCACAGGCGAAGCCCGCTCCCACAGCAGCTGGTTATTTTACTTACCATCTTAAACACGAGAAGCAAATAAAGAACACTGCAGAATTCACGAGACGTTTCTGCGTGAGAGCAGTACAAAGCTCTGTGAAACTGCCGAAAGCAAATGAGGGAGAATGTAAATGTTTCATACTAAAAATGCTAAAGTTCACTTTTAAAACCACTAACACCAAACTCATCTAATACTAAGATATAATATTTGCTAAATGGAAATCTCTGACTGAGTTTTTGCCCCTGACACATCGCAGCCCCGTTGTTTTCTGCCTATTTTATTTCCTGTCAGTTTTTGGCACGATGAGTAAAACCTACCGAGGCTCACAACCGCCTGTAGCTCTAACCTGCGTTTCTCTAAGCTTCCGTCTGCGGGTCCTGCCACTATTTTAATTTTATCCTCTTCTCTCTAACGCACTAAGGTGTGCAAAATGAGTTCAGCTCACACCGCGAGAGCTGCCATCAGCAGAGAGCCGCTTCAGTAGTGCTTCTCCCATCAGGTTAGCGCTGGGGTAAGCAGCCAGCTGGTCCAGCGCATAAACATATGTGGACTTACATCACCTGAACAGGCTGCCCTGCCCCATTCCCCAGCGTCCGGCAACCGTGAGACAAAATTTAACACAACTCCAGCACTGTCCGGTGCCCGGATGGATCCACCTCTGCAGCCCAGGCTCGGGGCAAGAGCCACCAGCAGTGCCCTGAGCAGCTCCCTCTCCTCTGGCCTCTCCCAGGGCTCAAACACGGGAGATTCGGGTTTGGCAAGATGCCACTTCTGCTCTCAGCCCACGGTTAGTGAAAGCAGGCACAGCTCGGCAGTGACGGTGCTGCCAAGGCTAAGGCTGCACTCACGCGCCTACTGCCGGCCACACACAGCTCAGCTCGCTACAGTAGGGCCATGTTCCCAACCCCTTGCCAGTACTTAAAACACCGCTCGGCAACGCACTCAGAAAGCCCTTCTTTCCAGTCTGAAACATCCCTTGGGCTGAGGCTTTCCGGCCCTGCTCCCAAAATGAGGGGCTCCCAAAAAGGAGGTAGGAAGAAAGCTTCTCTGCGCTCCTCCTGCTCCTTCTCAGCATCAGCTGAAAGCTCTGAGCTCTGGAAAAGGCACGGCTTGGTAAAGGTCATGATCTGAATGCAGATTATTCATGGACATGACTTTATCTGATGAATTATTCTAAACATATAATTCAGCTGGCTGTACCGAGTGTGTATAGGATGCACCTCTGCAGCTACTCTAGATACAAAGGGGGGCATTAAATAAGGACAGTCACTTGCTTGAAAGCGTAATATTTTATTTGCCACAAATATGCTAATTCTTTAATTTTCACAGTCTGTGCTAACTAGAAATACAACCTGAGGAAGATAGGTTTTCTTGTAGCTGATTACTAGGTAGCATATCACAACAGATATCTTGGACTTTAGACACTGATTCAGAGTTTCCTTAGGCTCTTACCTAATTTTCATCACACAGTAATGGATTTTGAGTTGCTTGCAAACATGTAGGGCTATCATCTGTCAGCCATGTCCCTGTGCTGCTCATTATTGGTGCCTACCAAGCAACTTTATTGGCAGGTTTGTCAGAAAATGCAGCATTTTTTCTACCACCTTCTAAATAAATAGTAAGAGACAATGAAGAAGCAGCCAGTTCGGTACCTACCCCAACCTCCTGATGAACCTTCTGCTTTCTGGACTCCGGTTTACTGTATTCAGGCACTAAAAGCAAAAACAGAGCGCCTTTATCATTTAACACATCTTCTCTTAAGCTTCACTAGTCCTGCTAATTAATGCTATCTAATTCTTAATTTTAAAAAGGGTATTTTCTGTCACTGTGATCTCTGCTGGGCACAAGGTCCCACGTGGTGGGACCACAGGCATCATTTTCAATAGGATCTGGGGAGGTTAAAAACAATTTAGCCGGTGCGTTGTAGGTACGTCTAGTTAGAGCTAATCTAATTACACAGGAATTATGGGAATCGTCTCCAAGGAGGAAGGCACTAGGCCTCGGTCCAAGAGGAATAAACAGCAGTTTACCAAAGCAAGAAGGCTCAGAGACACCGACCTGGGACCACAGCATGTAATTCCCGTTCAGGGGTGCTGTGAGTCCCACGTGATGTTTGTAACTCCTGCGGTACTTTGCGATGACAAAAGAGGGATGGGAAAGTTCCCTATTACCAAATTTTAAAGTGACAAATTTACGGTCGTCCCACAGTGTTTGGGACCGTTGATTGTTTTAGTGCTCGAGTCCAACATCAACACAGAGAATTCTAAGAGACAAAATAAGCAGAAAAACTATTTTAAAACCAAGCGCAACTCTTTGAATGTCCGGAATAGTTCAAGTGCATTGTTGGTTCAGGACAAATATTCAATTTAATTCTTATCTTATCCAAACTCCAAATCTCTTTTGTCATCAGTTATTTTCCAAGGCACCAAACAAGAGAGCTCTGAACTTACATTTAAAAGACACAGAAACAACACGGAGCACTTCCGCTTCCCTCCCCAGAGATTAGCCCATTCCAGGCTTCTGACAACCTCTAGATCTTGGGGAAGTTCGAACCCAGAACAAGCCGGAATGAACTCCCAAAGCTGGAGATATAATGGCAGTATCTAAACATTACAAGTAATTTTCCAGACGTATCAGGGCAGATCAAAATCCAGGAGTGGTCACACTAATGAGATGTAATGCTGTTGTAGGAGGCTGACAGCTTTCTTTAGATCTCTGACAAAAAATTTTCAGGTATGAGGGACTTTCTTTCGCACGTGGTCTCTTCACCATCTCATCCTGTCACCTATAAAATTGCTTCTCCACTTATTCCACAGATGGGAGAAACCAAACCAAGCAGGGCCTAAGCCAGGTGCTTTTCTTGGCCATGTCCAATCCATGGAGCTCATTAGAAAAGTTTGATGTAATCATCCCTTTGAAAAATACACATCTATTAAATGGAAGCTGATCAGAAGAAAAAGCAACTTTCATATATTTTCTTGATTTTAAAAAAAAAAAGGTCAGAAAGATATTTTTAAAGTTCAAATAAAAAATTCTCAAAGTTAGATGAACTTTTAAAAAAAAAAAAAATTGCAGGATAATGTTAATTCTGTTCAAGTAAACAAAATGAATTGACTGGTTAGCAAAACCATCCAGATTGTAGCTCTTCCTTCTGATTTGAAATCTCATGCACTTTCCTGGGAAAAGAAAATAATTTCTCATGGTATCAAATCAGATATTGTCATCACACTTCTGCCTCTTTTCTTCAAAATAACTTGTTGAGAGCAGTTTTCCCATTCTTAAGTAAATCATTCGGGTTTCTCCCCCGCCCCACCAATACCTGTCACAGACACAGGTCACGAGAGCACAGGTCACTGTTGGCTGAGCATCATTTCCCCGCTGCACACAACGCGTGCCGCAAGCGCTCCCCTTCTCCTGTGCTGGTAAACCCTGCCCCAGCAGCATGGCCCCAAGGGACGGCGGGATACAGACAGGACGCGGTCCCTTTCCAGTCAAACTAGGGGAGCGACCCCAAGCGGACAGCAGCGCAGACCCTCAGGATGTTCCCTTCCCACTCCGTGTTTTCTGTAAGAAAGGATCCCTCTGCTTCTCTCAGCTGTCAGCAAGACGTGCTTTTATACAGAGAAAAGCAGCCTGGACTGACTCAAAGTACCTACGCAAAGTCAAAAACCACCCGGGCCTTGCTGCCACAAGGCAAGGTTTAGGCACGCGCTCACCCCGTGTTAAAGCCAGCCTTCCCCGGTGGTCACAGCACCACCAGCTAAAGCAGTATCGCAGCGGCAGGGTCCGCAGAGCATCCCCCGGCCCCGGCCGGGTGCCATGGAAAGCTTCAGCACAATAAAGCTGCTTCGCCTGTCGGACGTACGAAGGCCTGGGGCTTTCTATTCTACATCTTAATTTTCCGCTCATCTCCTCCATAGTCCAAGGATAAAACGGCTCCAGTGGACTTCAAGAAGGAAAACAAGAGAAAGAAAAGCGTAACCCCTTCCACCTTCATTGCCCCCAAACCTACTCGACTTAATCATTTCCGCAGCGAGTCCTTCAAAATGCCGGCGGCGTTGTGCTTACGCACGTGCCAAGGGCAAATCAGGGCCCCTCTGACACTCCAGAGGACGCCTGGGTCGTTGTGGGCACAAACGCACACCTCCAGCTTTCCGCACGGGCCCCCGAGGGGGTGCGCGGAGGAAGGACAAGCCCGGCAGATTTTGCGTGATGTGGGACTTGGAACAACGCATCAGCTACCGCGGTGGAGGCACGTCCAAAAGAACTGGCGGGGTTAAGTCTCAGCAGGACGCGTTATACTATGGAGCGTACGTGTGGGAAATAAAAGGTAAACTGAAAAGACAAAACTGCTCCAGACAGCATCTTTATCCAACCGGCAGAAAATCAGCTGCTCAGCAATGGCCTTCCTTGGCTGGTTTATTTGTGAGAGCCGGACCTGGGGGATTCTACTCCAAATGCTCCCAGCAGAGCACAAGTACGGTGCCTTCAGCACAAGCACAGTCAGCCTTGCCTTCATACGGGGAAAGGGAAGGAGGAAGGAAACAATTGCGATAGGAAGGAGCGGAACAGCAGAACGAGACGGCAGCAGAGGTGACAGGCAACAATTCATAACTTACTCGAGAGCCTTTTCCAAGTCGTCTGTTCCGCAGCTCAAACAGCAGTGGAGGTTTGTCCGACTGTATTACACACAGACACATAAGCGCACATACATTCAAAGTTGTTAGTGACCACCTCTTTCATCCTGAGCCCTGGCATCGCCTCAACAAGCCACATCTGCACTGATTTGTTTTCGTGCTTAGTGGTGAACTGACAGGGCAGTAATAAAGTCGGATTATTATGACCAACCAAAAGGGGAAGCTGCTCTAATTCCATGGAAATTTCTCTTAAAATAAATATATTAATATGAGCTGAGCTTCATGGCTTTTTGTGCAATATGCTGAAGTCAGAAATAAAAATGCGAAAGAGTCCCTAAGACACATTAGTACCGTTGTTGTGTGCTGACTTGTGGGAGAGAGACTGGTGCTTCTGCTCAATAAATTCTGGAGGACAGAGCTCAGGAGAGGTGAAACCCAATGCTGCCGTCCCTCAGGATCCTTGTATAAACCCCCAGCGCTTAAACACGGGATTTCTTAGCTCGACTGTCCCCTCGGATCTCATTAACCACCGCAGTTTGGGTGGGGTCATTAAGGCTCTCATAAGCCGTAGGAGACCTGCTAAGTGCACTTTGCCTCCCTTACCCCGTGCTTTGGGCTGGGTCACAGTCCGCATCTGCAAAAAACGTTTGCCTCTTCTCCCCAGACCCTCCTGCCGACCAGGTCTGCCTCACGGCAGCGCGGAGCCTGCTGCTGCTCCGGGCTCAGAGCTATTGCCCACTCAGGTGACAATTAACCACCTCTACTGCGCCTGTACAGAAATGGAAAGTAGTGAATTAAGGAGAAAAACTCAAAGGAAAAAGGCTTCCTTCCCAGTGTAGCTGCACGGGAACGACATGTTAAATTTACACCCACAAAACCACATAATAATTACCCAGGCCTTCTGTTTGCTCAGTAATTACAATGAAACGGTTTAAGGAGGAGGAAGAGTCTTGCGTATGAGCGTGGCTGGTTTTCTTGTCAACTCCTCCATCTTAAACTCCTCCTTCCTCTGCAGCAAAGAGACCCTCCTGCTCGTGACTTCCCCCAGCTGTGACCCTGGGGACCTGCCCCAGGTCTGTGGGCCACCGCTGCGCAGGACGGGCTGTGGGGAGCTCCACGCTCTCTACCCCACAGGACACAGGACACCAAGACCACATTGGCAGGTGCCACCACACAGGCAGCAAAGGCGCCGTCAGCTGTCCAAACAGCACCGTGGGCACCGCTTCATGGCTGTCTTGAGAATATTTAATGTGTTCTTCGAATTCACCAGAACAACCCGTCATTAGCTTCCCGGTCCCTCCTGCCTGTACAGGAGGAAACTCCTTCGTTCCCTAAATCAACGGACAACTGCCGCAGCAGTCCAGCTGGGACCAAGCACTCACTGAGGTGGGACCAAGCACTCACTGAGGTGGGACCATCCCCCGCCATCCTCGGTAGCAGACAAGGAGCTTCAAAGCCTGCGGGTGACCATACCGGGGCCGCTAACACGCTTCACTTCAAACGCCAATACAAACTCCCAGCTTGAGGCATTAAAATTTAATTACCAGGGACAGCTGGATCTGGGCAAGGGTCTGGCTCTGAGGACCTGGAAAAAAAAAGCACTCCATTCAGCAGCAAGCTGGCCGGGGCCGAGGAAATGGACCCAAGCCAAATATTATTTACACGTCTTAAGGTCTCACAGATTTCGCTCTCTCAGGCATGGCCGGCCAAGCAACCCAACCCAACCCAACCCAACCCTCTCGGGGACAGCACTGGGTCCTCAGTGCTGGGGACTTGCTTTGCCATTTCCATCTTTTTGGGAGGGAGCTGAGTCCTGCCACATGGGTGACCTACGTTTTAGGGGACGCGCGTGGCAGTGGGACAGGAGGACACAGGTCCCTGTGCACACATCCTTATTTGGGGCTGGCTGCTGCTGCCAGTACTCACCAGCACCGCTGCTGGAGCGTCCTCCAGCCCATGACAGGCTTACAGCAAGCATGCAGGTGACAGCTTTCATATTTTCTGTTGGAAATGAAATTCAATCTCACACAAATAATTGTGTTTGTTTTCCCTACAGGTTCCAATCAGGCATAGCCAGCTATTGAAAAAGCCAAATACTCATCAAATTTGCTTCTCCTCTCATTTTCAATGCCATAGGTTGCAAATTTTTCTCCAGGATGGGCGGCGCTAACTTAAATACTCGGGCATCAGCTGTCTTCCAGTTTTTAGTGAATCCCATCAAAACTGGGGGGAGCAGATATCTTCGTACATATAAACAGTAATATTTAAACAGCATTTTTATTGCAAGGAAAGACAGGAAAATCAGAGCAGCTCTGAACCGAGTCTGCAGTATGAGCTCAACCTTCTGCTTTACCCCCAACAAAGTGCAGGTGTTTTAAGGGCTGCGGGTGATTTATTTTTATTTAAAAAATAAATAATAATAATAAAAAAAAAGCACACACACCTTTCGCAGGCTAAAGGGAGAGCGGTGCCATGCCGTAGCCGAGGAAGCCCAGGCTGTCCCCGCGGCGTGGCGGCCACCCTGCCGCCACCCTCCCCCCCCGCCGCTGGGGCTCAGGGCACCCGGGGGGGCGGCGGGGGACCCGCCACCCCCAAACGCCTCTGCCAGCCTGGCAAGCTCTCGGCAGGAGCCTTTCGGTGGGGGAAGGAGGGTCCCGCCGCACTTGCCGTGCGTGGGGCTCTGTCCCCCTCTGGTGACCGGCTCACGGAAGGACAGAGCAGAACCAGCCGCCCCGAGGAGCGCGGCGCCGGCTCCCGTCCGCCTCGGCTGGGCTGAGGCTGCGAAGGCGGGACAGGCAGAGAGAGATGGTCACAGCGCGGCTGAAAGAAGGAGGAGGGAGAAGAAAGAAGAAGGAGGGAGAAGAAAGAAGGAGGAGGGAGAAGAAAGAAGAAGGAGGGAGAAGAAAGAAGAAGGAGGGAGAAGAAAGAAGAAGGAGGGAGAAAAAAAGCTCAACTCAAAAAATCACGGAATCACGGAGTTTCAGAGTTGGAAAGGACCTCTAGAGATCACCCAGCCCCACTCCCCTGCCAAAGCAGGATTGCCTGGAGCACATTACTCAGGACTGCATCCAGACGGGTCTTGAAAATCCCCAGAGAAGGGGACTCCCCCCCTCCCTGGGCAGCCTGTGCCAGTGCTCGGTCACCCGCACCGTAAAGAAGTGTTTCCGTGTATTTGAACGGAACTTCCTGTGTTCTAACTTGTGCCCATTGCCCCTCGTCCTGTCACTGGGAACCATTGAAAAGAGCCTGGCTCCATCCTCCTTCAGCCCACCCTTTAGATACTTGTACACCATAATAAGGTCTCCCCTCAGCCTTCTCTTCTCCAGGCTAAAGACTCCCAGCTCTCTCAGCCTTTCCTCATCAGGGCGATATGCAGTTACAAAAAAAGCTCAGTGCAACGTAACCTCCTTGGGGCAGGGACTGTGCCAAGGCTGGTTTGGCACTTGCCCCAGGGGGACTGGAAGCAGAGATGCTGCTCCGGGTCTGAAAGTCCCCGCAGTAAGCAGGTGCGGCTCTGCTTCTCCAGGAAATAAATTGTATCTGTGAAGATTTTGTACCTGCAGAGCAAGATGCCACTCACCAGCCCCTGGGGAAGTTATTGCTGCTCCTCGGAAGGCTGCGTCTGAAGGATGCGCTTCACCCCACTTCTGACTGGAGTTGGCAAAGGCGGGATAGTTCCCTCTGAAAGCACACACCATCCTCACAGAAAGGTAAACCCCCAGTTTTCCAGTAAAGAAAGTTTTTTATGAAGTTTTTAGACCAAACAACTTGTGATCTACACAAAGAACTGGAGGTATGATCATTAGCAGAGGAAGTATTTACTGAACGGATTCCTCATCCTACGATGCAACCAGGAAAAAAAATATCATTTCACCTTTTACTGAGATCGAGGAAAGAAATACTTAAAAAAAAAAAAAAAAACATACTCTTTTAATTCCAGTAAGGAAAAAAAAAAAGTTTCAAATTGTTGAAAGTATTAATTAGAAGAGAGAGTGGAAAAGTTCCACCTTGAAAATCTCAAGTATTATCATTTTTTGAATCTTCTATTGTACGTGCAACTTCAAGCTGTAAGTTTAACAACAAAAAATAACCTTTTTGTTATCATTTTTAACAAAAACATGCAATCAACCATATCATATGTTTGGGGTTCTTTGGCCCTCTTGAGGGAAATGTTGAGAACCAAATAAGGGTGGATTTGATTAAAATTATTTGGAAAATGCCCTAAAGCTTGGCACAGCCCCATAACTCACAGACAAAGCTTCTCACATTAGCAACAGCCTTCGTGGACAGGTACGTCTGTGCATATGTGACTTTTTTTTTTCAGAAACAAACTCAAAGCCGTTTAAAAATACATTTTAGACCTAAGCGGAGCATTTTCCTAGATGCCTTTCCATTCCCTGAAATCCCTGGCATTTGAGGGTTTAGCTATATCAATATAGAGAATAACGCAGGGAAGTCAAAGGCCAAACACAAACCCCTGTTGCGACTAAAGCGATCAGTGGAGCCTTACCATCATCTTCAGCAGAACTGAGATTTCACATGATTTACATAATTTTTGCGGCTTTAAAAGACTTTCAAGAAAGTCTCAGTGCTCACTGCTCTTCTGACACCCACAGCACCGCGCAGAGGTGAAAGCCGCCTTGGAAAGAGGCAACTTTTTCAGTTGGGTGTCATGGGGTTTTGCTTTTAGGACTGCAGAGCCTTGTGAAATGACAATGAACTCGCCGCTCTAAAGAATTTTGGCTTACAGCCAAGAGCCCAAGAACGAGGCAGTCTGCAGATGCTTCCTTATGTTCTAATACTGTCACAGATAATTTTCCTTGAATAGTTAAAAAATGCTTACAACGGGGTTTTTGTTGTTGCTTTTTCACAAGTGGAAGAAATCCTCATAACCCGGCTTGGGTACCGGTTTTGTACAAGGGAAAACATTCACATTTGTGTCACCTCCCAGCTGAACTGCTTTGTTGACAGCACTATCCTGTCTTTAAATCCGTAATTTGAAAGATTTCTAAACCTTTCCTTGCTCTTGAAACCGCTTCTTTTAAGAGGAACCTGCAAGGGAGCGGTCTGCTTCACGCTTCCATCATCTTTCCCATTAGCTTCAGAAGATCAGGAGGTATTTCCTCCGTCCTGCCCTGGTAAGCTCTCTGTGCAACCTGTTCCTACTGTTCTGCAAGTCTGCATCGGTCACGCTGGAAAGACTGTCCTGCGTAAACCACTGAAGTTCAGTACTGAGGGGGTGGCAAGGGCTCACATGGTGAGAAATGAAACCTCACCCCCACCCCCACCCCGCGGCAGCGTCCCGGAGATTCTCCAGGTCAGCGAGAGCAGCTCTGCAGAGCTTCTGGGAGAAGCTCCTCTCAGCAAATCTGCTCTAGCATCATGAGAAATAAGGATGAAGAGGCATCGCAAGGATTTGTGCCTTCCCAGCCCACGTCTGCTGGCTGGCAATAAGGAGGTGCTGGATTAGCTCCACCCATCCTCAGGCAGTGGCAGGAAACGGCATTTCTCCATCCCTATTCTTTTTTCCCAGTTTCTCTGTTTATGGCTGTGCCTGTTTGCTTTATGAGTCGTCTGGTGGTGTCCTCTAGTGGTTCCTTCCCGCACAAGAAACGCCAGCTTCCTTGGCTAATTTATGTCAGCTGCACTGTAAAAGTATTTGGGGGAAGGAAACCCACAAACTTTTGACGGGACTCAAAGGAGTGGAAAAATAGATGACATTCTTCTCCTACATTTATGTACTTAAAAGTTACAGCAAAATTCAGTCTGCCCTACTATTAAGGAAATTTTATGAAAGGTAACAAACAGCAGCATGATTCAATATTTTTGAAGTGAAGGCTTTCTATAAATATAGAAAAAATCAGAAATAGCCAGTAGAACTATTAATTAAAACGTGAAAGCAGATAAATAATGAATAGCAGTGTCATGTATTCATTAAGAGTCTACAAATGAAAAATATCTCTCCCGGTTATTCCTTTGATGAATCTAGCCCAAATATACTTGAACTGCAACATAAAAAATTCAGCATGCTCGTATTTCATTCTGTATCAGCCATTCTCAGATCCCCAAATCTCAAAGCCAAGAACTGCAAATATCTAATCACAGCATTGATACTGACCTCTTTCTCCAGCCTTGGACAAGTCATTTAACCTGCCATGATCTTAAGATAAGAATGTCTCTAATAAACCCTTATGAAGCTGTGCATAATTTTGTGAAGTTGAGAGTCCCTTGCAAGGAGAGCAGTTCGCTAGTGTGGGGTGCAGGGCTGTGGATGGAAATGTCACGGTTTGGTCATAGAATCATAGAATGGGTTCGGGTGGAAGGGACCTTGAAGATGACCCAGTTCCACCCCCCTGCCCTGGGCAGGGACACCTCCCCCCAGCCCAGGTTGCTCCAAGCCCCGTCCAACCTGGCCTTGAACACCTCCAGGGATGGGGCAGCCACAGCTTCTCGGGGCACCCTGCGCCAGGGGCTCACCCCCCTCACAGTGAAAAATTTCTTCTTGATCTCTGATCTAAATCTACCCTCCTTTAGTTTGAAGCCATTACCCCTTGTCTTATCACTACACGCCCTTGCAAAAAGTCCCTCTCCAGCTTTCTTGTAGGCCCCCTTCAGGTAGTGGAAGGCTCCTATAAGGTCTTCCCGGAGCCTTCTCTTCTCCAGGCTGAACAACCCCCACTTTCTCAGCCTGGTCCAAGGACTCCTGAGAGCTGAGGCTACGTCTTGTTTATTCAGGGGATCATCTTAGAAAGACAAGAAGGTCCCCCATCTCCTGCTTGCTCTGGCTATTTGCTTTGTGGCAATGCCATGAACTTGTACCTGAAAACTGGCAGGTAGAAACCTAGACTGTCCACCCTGTCCCGGCCCTCGGCAATCACATTTGTTCCTTACACTATTTTCATTTTAGACACAGAGATACCAGCTAGAGCCAAACCCGCCACACTGCTGGCCTCTGCCTCACCAGCAAGATCAGCCACAACCATCGTGGTCCACCACTGCCTTTAATCCAGGGGTCCGGTTCTTCCTTACCATCATAACTCCAGGCTGGCACAGAACACTTCCAATCTCTAGGCAAACCCCTTACTTTTTAAAAGTTTAATGACAGGGATACAGCAAATGTTTCGAGTTTCAGAAAGAGTGGACAGATCTCACTACAGCAGTAGAGGGACTGAGCCATGCAGCAAGGAAGGGAGCTACAGGGAAGGGGTGACTTGGACAGCCACGGAAGAGAAGGCTTCTGTATTTATTCTGCGTTGTTCCCAGTGGTACATCTCCCCCAGAGCCATCACAACAGCACTCTCTCTTTCCCATCTCATGGAAATCAGATTACCACTGCTCATTCAACCAATGGCTTTTCTGTTGCAATTATTGACAAAATTCCAAACCCTGACCATCACTGGGGAGAATGTTATGACCTGCAAGACCTTTTGGAGACCAGCTCATGGCTTCATAGCGAGAACAGCCATGATGCGTAGTCCTTGTCATATCGCCCTCACCCTCAGCAGGATTTGGGTCTGTGACCCTTCTCTGGCAGACGACGACTTCTAGCCCTGCTTACAGGCAGAACCATCTGCAGGAGGTGGGGGCCTTCCCCTAACCACTTGTGCTCAGCACAGCACCATCAGTGCACTGGATGTATTTTGGGTCCCCGTCCAGCAAAGGAAGCACATGGGAGGAAGGATGCATAGCACTGCTGGGGGGAGAGGGAGGAGAGAGCTACAGGCCCATATCTCCCAGATAAATCTCTATTTCTGCAAGGAAGATTAAAGATATTAACGAATGGGTCCACTTGATGCGTTATATAAATATATTTAAAATAAATCTACTGAGCTATATGTGTATAACACCCTAACGTTGCTTCTTTGTTAATATGTTTTCCAAAAGCACCTAAACCCCTTTTGAAGAACCAGAACCCAGCACGTCACTGAAATCCAAGGGCAGCCTTGGTCCTGAAGTCACCTCAACACTAAACAACCCTCCCCCCCAAAAAACCTCAAAACAACCAAAAAAAGACAAAAAAAACCCCAAACACCGAAAACAAACAAACAAAAAAACCAACCAAACCCCAAAACAGCTGCCACATCACTACTCTACAACACAAGTAGCTACGACGCGCTGTGTCTTATTCACAGAGCCTCGGCAGCGACTGTCACCGCAGGGTGGTCCCTCCTCCCGCCCGACCTGTGGGCCCACGGCGCTGCGCAGAGGGGGAGCGGGAGGGCAAAGGGGCACCGAAACCTCTTGCCACGGCCAGGGGATGTCTCAGCCCGGCGATTCTTTTTGCTCACACAGAAAACGTTTTCACTAAACATTAAAATAAGGTTCCTGAAGTGTACCGGCAGTTGTTAATAAAAGACATGCTTTCCCCTGGGGTTTGTCAGCTCTGCACTTCAAAGCTCATTTTACACACAGGCTGACGCTGTATTTTAAAAAGGGAATGTTAACATGAGCTCTTTAGTCAGATGAATAAAAATATCAGGAGCCCCCTCTCTCCTTCCCCCTCCCCTCAAATTAAGAGGGAAAAAAAAAAAAGGAAAAAAAAAAAAAAACAAAAAAAGAACCAACAAACCAGCACCCTCTCATGGATTTAACATTACAATTGTTTTTGTGCTACATCTTCACTCCTCTGATTTGCTCCCTGGACTTGTGCTGCCCCCACCAACCTCACCCCTCTGCTCTCCCGCCTGCAAACTCCCCCCGGCGGGGGCAGCCCTCAGCTCCCGCCTGGCTTTGGGTTTGAGGTCTTCCAGGCAGGACCTCACCTGCAGCTTCGCAGAGAGCCCAGAGCACTTCAGCCCGGCCACCGCCCACAGGCGTGCGTCGTACGCTTTGGGTTGAGACATCCCGACACACCACAAAGCTCCCAGGGCGGGTTTCGTTCCAGCAGAGGACAGCTGATATTTACTGGCAGCAAAATTTAGGGAATACTTTCCAAGAACAGAGAGGGGGGTTGGCTGGTGTTATCACCATCCAAGTACTCTTCCTTCCAACTAAAAGGGAAGTTTAAGGGCTAGGCAAAAAGCTTGCTAGCATCCCCGTTCCTAAACAAAGCCACAGGGAGACGCTGGAAGAGGGAGGCAGGAACAGACCCATTGTAGGGTAAACTCAAATTTCAACCTCTATGAATAGGATTTTTCTTCCATAACCACAAAACAGAAAACAAGACCAGACAACACAGACCAAGAGATGAGAGTTAATAACCAGGTGTCCAAGGCATATTTGACTACCTCACTTTTTTTCTATTAAACAAAGGTAGATACTGATACGGGCTGTCTCAGACAGATGTGCCAGAGCTGGAAACCGCAGCCCAGAGAGGTGAAGAGCTGGAGATGCCCATTACCTGGTGCGCATTTACCTCATACCTCTTGTTCACGTTGCTCTGCCAAGGCTGTCATCTCACACTCTTCTTCACCACCAGGTTCTCCAGCTGCTCCTGTTCATAGTGGGTACAAAAGGCAACACGGACCTACCATCCCAGCATGGCTATGGTGGTCCAGAACCATCTCAAACCTGCTGCTGCGGGGTTTCATGCCTACGGGAGCTCCTGGGCAGCCTACATCCAGCAGAACCTCTCAGCCCTGGTCAGAAGAGAATTGCTTTCTCCTCTCACTTTCACCCTGTGCTTTTAACAACGCTCATCTTTGGACAAAGCCCAAGTCCCCACCAACATGGGCTCTCAGCTGAAGCATAACATTGGCACTATGCTATGCTATCCAGCACAGCTGACTTCACCTTCGGGCTTCCTTGCCAGGACCCTTTTGGAAGTTGTCTCCCACCAAGATCAACAGCACCTCCATGGAGGTTATCTCCTGCAAGAAGGTGTTGGCCCCAGCAATCTGCATCGAATGGACCCAGCTCTCAGCTTCCATATCATCGGTGCTTCAGGCTCCACGAGCCACAGCCAGGGTGAAGACACCTGATTTAAGGGCTGCAGTACCTCAGGCAGCAATGCAATTCAAGCAAAACTGGCTGACTATGCACATGGAAAGAGCCAGGCTCCTTTTATGACCAGAGGAGAAACCCTTCCCTACATTAATTCAGAGCATATAAATTAGGTGCTGTCTACTGGTAGGGATAAAATGTGGGAGATGTAAGGTCTCAAGCAAAGGACAACTCTTGAAGCCATGAAATCAAAAGAGAATTAAAAGAAAAATATATTACTTCTAGTTCTTTGGACAGTTAATTACAATGATATATATGTATATTAAGCTTATATTTATTGTAATTACTGAATAATTTATATCACCATGCAGTTGACAGAAATTGCATAAAGAAATGAGAATGATTTGGAATTATTTTAAGTGCTTTGAATGTGTGAGAAATATTTTTTAAGATATATTGAAAGATTCTAAATCTAATTATAACAGTAAGTTACAGAAAGCTCTGCTTGGGCTAATGTTTTTTTCTAGCAATTAGAAAGTGGTTGATGATGCAATTACACTCTTATGTACAAGGTCTTTGCAACCAAGATAGTTTTTTATTGAAAAATAATCAGAAAGCATAATATGTGAGAAGTAGTTCTATTCAGTTTTTTCTGTCATTTTCTCCAGACACATTTTGTAGCTCCAGTGCAGGTCTCTGCACAACAAAGCAGGTAGGGTGAAGTGGGAGAAAAAAAAAAGGAGGAAGGAAAAGAGCCAAGACAAGCAATTAATGCACGGTGCCTCTCCTCAGAGAGGATTATCCCAGTCTCCATCAGAGGAGCGTGCAGTTAAGGTTCATTTCAAATGGAAGAATAATCTCACACGTGAGAGTAAGAAGATTAAAAGGCAAAAGACAGAATAAAAATTCTTAATGACATTTTGTTTGTTTTCCAAACCTCATGATTTAAAGATTATCATTCTGTGGGTTGGGGGGGGATTTTCTCTTTCAGTTTCTTTCCCCCCTCCCTCTTCATTTCCCGAGCTGGCAGCACGGTGGCTTTGGAGCAGCAACCAAAACCTCTTTGGAAAAGATAGTCTTTAGACAAAAGCCAAGCTCCCTCACTCAGACATCCAAGAACCTGCCCTGGCTCAACCTGTGCAAGGTTGGGAATCAAGCTGTTCTCGGCCAGGCCAGCCGACCCCAGGAGACTGGAACCAGAAAGGCAAAGGAGGCGTTGGTGTCAACGTCCGAAGGAAGCAACTCTCCAAGTCACCTTGAAGCCGGTGTATTCCTTCCAAGAGCTGGCAGGCTGCATCAGTTCTGCCTTCCCCACTTTTTTCTTTTGCTTTTCCACTTGGACCAGACTTCCAGGAGATGTGGCGGGCCAGGCTGGCCAGCCTGTCCGAATGCCAGTCATCTTTGAACAGGATCATTTAGATAATTAAGAACAGCTAGAATTTGAATAGTTAAGATTTATCAGTGAATTAGGAAACAGCAGATGAAAAATCAAAAACCATTCTATCACTCACTAATAATAAACGTTTCTCTCTAGAAAATGAAAATCTTATGCAAAGAAGCATCCATTATCATCCATCACGGGTGCTTCTGCAGAATCAGTCTTTGCTGTACCTTGGGATGGCACGATCCCAGAGATGCAGCAGTCTACCACTTGTTTCGAAATGAGCAAATTCTCCCTAAATCTTTATCCCACGCTGACTTCCCTTGCTCATTTACAGCAACTGCATCTCCACTGAATTCCATGGCATTGTTGCTGTTGACTTCCATCAACAGGAGAATGCTTCAGGCCTGCATAGCCAAAGGCTGGGATCTCCAAGGGAGTTCAAGAGTCTCGGGTCTATTTGACTGAAAGATGTAGAGAAGTATAATAAAATACTTAAGCAGCCATTTAAACCCTGAAGCTCAGGGGATGCCATCAGCTTCAGTGGTGAAGACTGGAAACCAACACCAAGCTCCTCTCCAGAACTGCCTTTAGGTTTGCAACCGCATGGACCTCTTCGGCATCACCACCTTCTTAAGCAACCAGCAGCTGAGTGCTGCAGATCCTCTATGGCAGGTCTAGTCATGCACAGACGACACGATGCCCGCACACTCCATCAGAGCATCCCTTGGCAGGTCCGAATTGCTAAATAAGAACACTGCTCATCCAGTGATGCGGCAGATGTGGTGCTGGGCAGGTCTTGCATCTGCTGACACAAGTATCCCTGCTCTGCAATTCATGCAGAAGCAGTAGCTACCAATTCCCGTCACTTTTGTTTACTGTAATTTACAGGTTTAAATATTTATTCTATTGAGGGGTTATTGTGGTTCTGGAATGGTAGTGCTCAAGTAAAAAATATGTTGGTTAACCAGAATAAAAAAAAAAAAAAACAAACACCTAGCATTTAAAAATCTAGTTATTAAACAGTATACCCAGATTTCCATGTCTTCCCGTGATATACTCAGCTTTAGAAATAAGTAGATGTTGTTACCATAGCCCATGGCCAATATTCAGGTCATCAAAGCTGGGTAGAAGATGACCGACTAAACACACTGACCCCTGTGCCCTGCAGCAATCATTTTTTTTCCCTTCCTGCTCAGAGATGGGACCAGCTAAGGAGAGACACGGGAGATTCACGTGGTGAGCAGATCCGCTGGGTAACCAGAAGGAAGCATCCACAAAATTTTCAAAAATTGTGCTGGCAGAAGTGCCTGGAGGCATGGGGCGGGTACGGACCAGCTAAGGCGGATTTACAAGGAAACATTGAACTGTGAGGAAGAGGCGGCAGAGGACAGCCGGCATGAGCGTAAGAGCAAGTGGAAGGGTAACGCGAGGCTGCAGGGGGACAGCCTGGAAGCAAAGCGAGGAAGAAAAGCAGAGGGAATCGGACGGAAGTGAAACGTGCCCCGCAAAATGCTCAGTGCAAGAAAATGAGAAGAGCCGGCTGTGTTTTCCACAGGCAGCGGGGTGAGCGGAAAGCAGCCGTGCCGACACCGCTTCAGGGCGACCGCGTGGAGCCCACGGTGGCGAGATCAAACTCAGGATTTGTTTGAAGTGCCTCTGGGCATGTGCCTTCCGCATCTGTGCAATGCAACTTAAGCAATACCACCAATTAAATCCCAACAGTTTCCCTCACTGACTGCAGGGAAAACCGGGGTGCAGAGGGAAGCCAGGCTGGACCCGGCGCTCCGCACCGCAGCTTCCCCGACGGAGGCACAGACGCACGAGTCTGCTCGGCACAGATGGAAGTTTGAGATTCTGGGATTAGTCAAGGGGTGACCTCTGAAAGCGACTGCGTTATTTACAGATGGAAAATCAAACCCACGAGCAACGTCTCTGCTATTCATCCGCTCAGCAGTAATTCGGGTTAGCCGGCATCTTTCTACCATCAGACAGTTGCCGAGATGCCCTCTGTTTTCTTGTGCGAGGTTTTCTTATGCGCATTTTGTTAGCAAATCCAATCAAACGCTTTTTCATTTTTCAAACACAACAAACCCCCAGAGGCTGTACAGAAAATGAGACGTTCCAATGAACTCTTAAAATTAAGTATGAGAGTGACCCGAACAGCAGCTGGAAGCGCTGGCAACCAGAAAACATTTGCAGGCAAAGGAGTGATGAGTCAGACGGTTTAAATGACTCCAACCTTATCTGAATGAAGGTCTGAAGAAGAGTTAGAAGAACTTATTTTAACAAATTGGAACAGATTGCCAAGGGATGCAGTAGCTTTTCCATCATTTCATATCTTCCAAAGAAGATTGAATTTTCTATACACATACACACATTTTCATTCCCGGTCAACCAGAAGTTATTGGGATGGATACATCACCGAGTGAAGTCCTATGACTTGTGTTATACAAGAAGTTAGCCTGGGTCGTAACGTTAATCTCTCTGTTTCCCCTAAAAACCTTCAGCTGAATTAATAACTTCATTGCGGACAGAAAACCAAAATGGCCTCCATTTTAATTATAGCAGCAATTCAACTGATGAGTCTACTGAAATCCAAGACAAAAGTAATAACTTCTATATACATTAAATAAGAATCTACAACCACTGAAATTTAAATAGTGTTTGATTGCAATGGTAAATAAATTATGGTATGCAACACCATCATATAAAAAAGCCACACTTACTCTCTCATAAAGAACTCAAGCCAAACACGATTCTGAAAGCTCCCAGATTCCTGAGACAGTGCATAGATTTTTACAATCAATTCCTGTGAAAAATAAAGTCTATTTTAAGTAGAGGAAAAAAAAAAAAAAATCAAAGATTTTTCTGTAATGCTTGAGAAGCATTTTCCTAACACAAAACCAGATACCAGTTCCAGAGACCAGAGAATTTCTAGAACACTTTTCCTATTTGCTCACTTTGAAGTTTTTCAACCAGGATTTTTAAGTTTCATGCTCTTTTTCGGTAAGCGTCTGGCAGCCATGGCTGGCCCTGGTGTTGGCACTCAGCCCCACAGTTGGGCGCAGCAGCTAGAGCAGCACGAGGGTCACCATGAATCGTAAACAGTTTTACAGAGCATAAAATTTAACAGACCCGAGGAATATGACAGCAGGGGCCATAAATATAAAAATTAACTACGGGAGCACTCCGTCATTAAACAGGGATCAGGGAACAAGCTAAAAAGCTGGCGTTGGCTCAGGAAGCTGTCACGATAATGGAGGTAATTAGCGAACCGCGGTGCTGACCAGTTTGCTGGCTCCCGGGAGCATCCCACGCGGGGGCTCGCGTGCCGCGCTGGCGTTGGGTCGCGCAGCCGTCCTCTGCCTCGAGTCAACTCTCGCGTTTCTGCAAGTGCACAGCACTCGGTAGCTGCAATTTAGGTTTGCAGAAAAGCTCAGGCTGCCGTGAAGACACCAGAGAAAATCACCACATTTTATTAAAAAAAAAAAACAAACAAACCCACCAAACAGAAAAACAAACAAACAAACAAACAACAAAAATCTACACATGGAAGCTTCCCCTGTGCTCTCCATACCTGAAAACCTGCCTATAAAGTTCATCGTTGGGGAGTTAATAGGTAAGGCATGCTCGAAAAACTGGCCTTTCTTTCACCGGTTCAAAATCCAATTTTTTTAGAAAAAAATCTAGCCCCATATTTAGTTAGATAATAAGGGGCAGCTCTCCAGAGGGAGCGCTCACCCCGCAGCGCTGAGTGGGCTGCAAAACCACAAACACTCCGTCGTCTGCAGCGCTTGAAATGGCACCTCTCGACCCAAGAAGGAGCTGCGCAAAGCGCCGGGGCTGAGGAGGAAAGCATTGGGCGGGGAGACAAAGGTCGCAAAGCCGCCGATATGATACAAAAGACGTGACTTGCCTGAAAAGAGAGGAATACGCGGGCTGAGATCCACAGGGCGGGAAACGATAGGAAACGGGGGGCAACCAGTATGAGAGGTGGCGGGAAGCAGGTGGATTTCAGCCTCCGTCGTGGATGGGTGAAGGATGTTCAGGTGAGAACCCAGTCCTCCGAGCAGGTGAGGAAGGGGAAGGTCATCGCCCAGGGAGCTCTATCAGCCAGGAAAGCACAGGGGGTGTTTCCCACGCCTCCAGCCAAGCTGGGCAGCAGCCGCGAGAAGCATTTTTGCCGTGCTCTGCACCTGACTGGGTTTCTCTTCTGCAGCGAACCTAACTAAATAACCCTCTTGCATAGTGAAGAAAACAAAAAATAGTTTGGGGTTTTTTTTTTCTAAAACGGTAAATCAGGATGTTTAGTCAAAATATTAACTTTGGGAGTCCAAATACTAAAGCTATGAGGATCTTCGCATCGGAAATTAGGAGATCAAACCTGTCAGAAAGCTGGCCCAAGAGACTCCTACATGAAGAGCCAGTTTCCCAGGCTCCTGGCAAGGAGATATTGTTAAGACTTCCTAACTCCCAGACCGCCTAAGAGCCTACAACATCTCACCATTTACTGTGCTAAAAATCAGCCTCTGGAGAAGACAGCATGCTCTCGTGGTGCTTTAGCTTTCGTTCCTGACATAACAATCGCTTGTGCCATGTTTTCCATATAATTTTGTCCCGTGGGCCATATCTTTAAGGTACGCCAGTGGAAATTGGGAGCCACCGCATGAAAAGCAAAATCATATCAGCGGAAGGCAGACGCAAACGGACGCGGAGGAGAAATGCTCACACTGCCGTCGTCTTCTGAAACCGAATAAAGAGTTTTATCGGGACGAAGAAAAGCAATAGCGTCCCTAACAGCGTGAGGCACCTCTAACTCACTCGCAGGAATACCTGACCACTTCGCAGCTCCCGGGTGAACAGTGCTGTCACTGTACTCAGCTTCACAGGGGCTGAAAGGACTTGGCCAGCCTCGCTCGGAAATCCTAGGGAGGAACAGCAAAATCGACCCTGGCTCTTCCTACAGGCAACGGCACTCCATTTCTCCTCGGTACTACATGCTGCTCACCTACACTGGAACAATATTCTCTCTGCCTCGTGCTGCCTTCCCAATTTTATATGTATAAAGCATCGCACGTACAATTTCTCTTTGAAATTGACATGTTCGCTTTTTATACACTGTATGCGTGTACACGTATTTAACCATATTTCCCTGAAACTATGAAAATTCTCTCTCGTCGTGGCCAAAAACCCAAAGAAACATTTCTACCCAGCAGGACAGGACGATGCAGAGTTTATTTTGCCCGACAGAGAGCGAGTGTGCCCCTCAGCTCAGCGCCTGGAGCGCTCCCCCCGCAGCCGCCGGCAGAGCCCTGGCGGCAGCAGGTCCCTTTCGCCTTCGGGGGATACCACCAGTACCACTCTGCTCTCTCCAGAAAACACAACACGGCGTTAGGAAGCTGCAAAAAGGCACTGATAGAACTGGAGGAGCAGCTGCTCCAGTCCCACCAGCCAGGAAGGCTCCCTTCCCTGTAGAGAAGGCTGCTGAAAACGGCTCTGACTTTGGGAGGAAGAATGCTAGGCACCAGTATAGGTTAAGGGCGGACCTGCTGGGAAGTAGCTCGGAGGAGAAGGATCTGGGGGTTGTGGTAGACAGTAAGTTATCCATGGCCCAGCAATGTGCCCTTGTCGCCAAAAAGGCCAATGGAATCCTGGGCTGCATAGGGAAGAGTGTGGCCAGTAGGTCGAGGGAGGTCATTCTCCCCCTCTACTCGGCACTGGTGAGGCCACAACTGGAGTACTGTGTCCAGTTTTGGGCTCCCCAGTTCAAGAGGGACAGGGAACTGCTGGAAAGAGTCCAGCGAAGGGCAACTAAGATGATTAAGGGATTGGAGCATCTCCCTTATGAGGAAAGGCTGAGAGAGCTGGGACTCTTTAGCCTGGAGAAGAGAAGGCTGAGGGGAGACCTTATTATGGCGTACAAGTATCTAAAGGGTGGGCTGAAGGAGGATGGAGCCAGGCTCTTTTCAATGGTTCCCAGTGACAGGACGAGGGGTAATGGGCACAAGTTGGAACATAGGAAGTTCCGTTCAAATACACGGAAACACTTCTTTACGGTGCGGGTGACAGAGCACTGGCACAGGCTGCCCAGGGAGGGGGGGAGTCCCCTTCTCTGGAGATGTTCAAGACCCACCTGGATGCAGTCCTGAGTCATGTGCTCTGGGCAATCCTGCTTTGGCAGGGGAGTGGGGCTGGGTGATCTCTAGAGGTCCCTTCCAACTCTGAAAATTCTGTGATTCTGTGATTTGTAACTGCTATAAACACAGTTTCTGCCCCTTTCTCCCCCCGACAAAGAAAAGCGGCAGGAGGTGTTCCCAGTCAGAGAGAAAGCAGGTCAAGAAGATCATCTGGGAACAGCCCCAGCCCCTCGGAGCGAAGCCGAGATGTGCACCAGCCCCAGCAGAGATGGACCCAACGCGAAAGGAGCACCTGCAGGACCCCGTCCCGCAGAGCCCGGTCCTGGGAACCAGCCAAAAGGCACCAGCGCTCCGCTCCCTGGGGGCGGGGGGAGGTCAGGGTCTTCCCAGCACCCCCCCCGGGGGCAGAAGGAAAGGCTCATTCCTCTGCGCCCCGGCTGTCGGAGCACCATCAAGGATCGAAGTCCTTTTATGTTTCCCACGTTCACCTCTGCAGCCCAACGTGCGTTGACACACGGGTCCAGGGGATTATTCAGCACAGTAAATCTATTCCCAGCCAGCCCTGCGGAACCATCGCTCCCATGTACCGGACGCTTTCTCCATTTTCCCCTTCACGCTTAGCTTTGCGGCACGGCAGTGCCGAGCTGCTGTGCTCTGCCCCGGATGATGCCCGCGGCGAGGCATTGTACCAAATGCACATTTCAAAGGCGCCCTCTGATCAACAGGTGCTGACTGACTCGCACCGGGCACTGAGCTATTACAGTACAAGCCCACAGTGATGCTGCACTCGCCAGTGCTATAAACCTGTGGACAGGATTTACTCTAAAATAAAAAAAAAATAATAATAATTTTAAAACACACACACAAAAAACAACATGAAAGAAAAAGAATCCATTGCAGCTGCTGAATTTGCAATGTATTTTACAACATTCAGGGAGAAAGAGGAGAGAGAATAAATCTGGGAGCTAGTAGCCACAGCAACAAATTGCATTTCTCCTCTGGCTAGCTTTTCCCCCCCCAATCAACAGCAATTACCGGGCACCTTAGGGTAATATAACAAAGTTTATGTTGCTTCTATGTCAAAGTTCTTTTTGCAAGACTGATTTATTCCACGTCTGCAAGGTGCTGATTCATTACAGCGCATTACTGGGGGTCTGATCACGCCAGCCAGCGAGAACACAAAGAGAAAAGCCCTGGACAGAGCTTGTCCCGCTCTCTTGTTGTTTTTTATCTGATACCAATTAAGAGCTTGGAAAAGAGATGCCTTCCCCGACTCTTAGGAACAGGGGAAAGGCAGCAGATAACAGTGTTTGGGGGAAGCAATTGGGGGTGAAAGGAAATGTAGGCTCGTACCTGACAACGTCAGTCTCAATAAAGGCTGTGGTTGAGAAACCACGTATGTGCTGCTTGAGAAAAGAATAATGAAGGAATAGCTGTGCTTCCTTCTGCTCTTCAGAGGCTGCCTCGCAACCACTTCACATTCTCTCTGTATCGCTGCAGCGCCATCAGGGCTAACGAGGGGCTAGCAATCTGGTTTCCACAGGTTTTACCCAAAGGAACTTTGCGAAGAACCAAGGTCGACTTGCTTTCAAAACATCCACGTGAATACATCACAGATCACCTACCTCCGCACGTTAAAAGACTAGTTCAGCAGTGGACAAGCTGTAACAGGTATTGCTCTGTCCTAGGGCACGGGACAACCGCTGAAGCATCTCGCCACGCGTTTTGCAAAGGACTTTAAAGCAGAAGCTAACGTAGAAGGACAGGGAGGACTAAATCTGTCACGGCAGGGCAGAGCCTTCCAGCTCCGATGTCACCCAGCAGCTGTCACTGTTGGCTTTTAACCACGTTTGCTTTTGCTACCTTTTAGGCCCTCAAGGTTTTCCGTTTCCAAGGGAATGCCCTTCAGGTGCCAAGCTCCCAGCTAGAACTGACAGTGGGACAGCACGCCGCATGCAGGAGCGTTCATCTAGCCGGTGGGAAAAGCAGTGGGAAACCCTGCTGCCCAAAAAAAGGAGATTTATCGCCTCTGAAACAAAGTCCTTCCAAGACAGCCTAGCTTCCAGCGCCCTCTCGGCAGGCAGGGTCAGCTCCGCAGGCACTGCCTGTCCTGATGAGAAGGCAGAGGTTGGGGAAAGAGCCATCTCCACACCACATTTAATTAGTAAAGTAGACAGAAGGGATTTGTCTAGTCTCTAAATATTTTGCAGGGAAGCTAACAGCGCATCTCTGTGTGAAGCAGGAGATGATTTCCATGCAAGATGAAGAGCTCTGTGCTCCCATTCAGCAGCAATCACGTCCCGTCTGTAACTACACGAGACGTGCAGTGGCTGGATGATCCACCGGAAGGATATCTAGCATCACCCGTGACAGCTTGACATACTACTTTACTTTCCTTAAACACAATCTTATGACTGCCTGGGAGTCTTGTACAGCAGAATCTCATCATCCCACAATCTCCAAACATGCATGGAGCTAACAGGACACACCATTCACCCCTGTCCAGATATGCCACTTGCTCCTCTAACCGTGTGAGACCATGTAGGACAGACCACCCGGAGGTACCTTGTCTCCTCATTGGTGGTACACACACTGGATCCATCAGACACAAGCTTCATCTAGTTTTCAAAAACCTCCTTCTTTAGAGGACTGCCAGAACGGATCTCTCATTTCTGCTCTCTTTTAGTCTTATGGCTCGTTTTCATGCTATATTTGTCAAACATTGCGATTTCTACAGAAAAAACTTAACACTACCCTAGATCAGGGTCCTGGAGATAAGCCCAACTCGCTAAAAAAAAAATTGCTAAAAAGCATAAGGGCAAACACAAAAGCCTCTTCCCTGTTTGAACAGCCTCTTCGAACTACACGCACCCAAGCAATCTTTTTTCTGCCAAGCTAGTTCCCTACCTCCCTCTCCAAAATTTTTTAGACTGCTTTAATCCGGAGCCAAAGCACCCTGCCCTGCCGCCGCTGAAACTAATAGATGTTTTGCCATTACATTCAGTGGGATGAAAATTAAGCCTTAAGAAAGCCAGACAATCACACCGCGGCCCATATTCATGGAGGGAATACCGCAAGCGGGATTTAAAAGGACCTCACATTTATCTTTGCGCTGCCTGTGCTCCATCTGCATATAATTGCTTATGTCTACAGACGCTGCAATGCTCATCAAAGGCTGTGTTCTTACCCACACTGGGTCCCTCTTTCGACTGGCAGGAAATTCTCATTGCTTTACAATCTATACACAGCCATTTAGCATTTAATAATTCAAATTGTAACACAATATTTGATGGAAAACAGTCATTATGGATTTATAACACAATGCAGGTAGCTGAAGTGCACAAATTTCAGCATTTCAGGAAACGGGTGCTATTTTCAAACAGAGCTAATCCTATAACAAAAAAAAAATCCATAATATTATCCATAATCTTTTCTTGCTGCACGCATCTATGGGGTTTGGTTGATTTCCTCCCCCCTCTTTTTAATGCTCAAACAACTGAGTTATAGCAGAACATTTTTCTACGCTATGAAGCTTATTTACATACTGTAAATAACTGTGAATGCAATAAAATTGTGGTACAAATAACATGAAATAATGCCTCAATTTGCAGTTGTTTTACATCAGCATAGTTTATAGCAGTGTTTACTGTAGACATAGAAACAAGCAAACAAACAAATAAATAAATAAAAAGACAGAGAGAAAGACCAAAAACTTGTCTGTTCCCCGCACCCCACAGCGCGGCTTCTAGCCATATAACCACCACCGAGGTTACTCACTGCTTAAGCAACATTAAAAATCGGAGACCGCGAACGTCACTAGATCCCAACCTGGATGGCGCAGTACTGGACGAAGACGATGACTGGGTTTCTGTCCCACGTCACGCACAACCCAATGTCCCAAGAGGTACGCGCTGCAGCAAATTTGGTGAGAGCGGGGCCACTGCTTGGACCTGAGTAGCCAATGGATCCTTCCCCACATCCCAGACTCCATGTGCGATTTGGGACCAGTTTCTCCCTCCCTGTGCACCCAGGTTCCCCAGCAACGCTGAGATTTTCACCTCTAACTTGTCCATTTGGATGGTCTTGTTGGGGTGCCACCTGCAGACCACAGGGTGTTTCAGAACCTGTTTCTACTTGTAACACGCTCCAGGCAAACAATCTTTGTGGCTAATTCTTACCCTCCACCTTCTTAAATTGAGAGATGTGGGTGGTAACTGTCCAAACTACCTTATTTTTGTCACGCAGCCACCAGAAGCCATCCACCTCCTGGGAGCAGGGATGTCTTCTAAGTCTGGCTGACACCCGATCTGGCACATACACAGACAGGACCTAATGTTCCCCTCCCAACAACCCACTGCAAATTTGCGTTACTGATGACATGAAGAAAACCATCACCTTCCTATCTGGAAGCTTAATGTTGGCTCCTAATTTAGATTTCTCTGCCTGTTTTGGGTTTTTGATGAGACAAGTTTCCATGCGATGATTTGATCTGCCCTTAATTAAAACAAAACAAAACAAACCAAAAACAACAACACCCAAAACAAAAGCCTTTTTAACGCATTAGAAGGGATCATGGGGATCGTTTTGGGCTGTCAGCGGGGCTTAGCCAAGGTAGGCCACGTGTAATGCTATCTCTCATAGTCTGCTAGCTACCAACCCCAGCAGTCAGACAAACGTGTCAAACTGGGGTACTCCCAGGAACACATAGGTCAGGAGAAAGATTTCTCTGAATTCTTTTTTTCCTCCTGGAGTATCAGAGAGCCAGAACAGAGCCTTGAAACGATGGAGTGCAATTTTCTCCTTCCTTTAAGCATGCACTGAGATGTAAATAGTCGTTTCCAAGAGCTTAAAACCCCAGGGAAGCAGATAATAAGCAATTACTCTAACCAGATAGCACTGATGTCTAAAAATTAATTTCTGTTCTAACATCCCACCCCTAAAGTTTTCAATTTCAAAGCAGAGCATCTTCTGAAAAAGATACACAGGTGTACAATTATGTTTCCCAGACATCTGTCTCCCTCTACTCTGGTGGCACGTGTAACCCTGCCTGCTCAGAGCACCGGCAGCGCGATGGCCTTTCCTCCGCGTTCCCGGCCGCACGTGCCTCCAGCCAAGAGCCGCTGCTGGAGTGTAAGGCACTGTGCTGCTCAAAACAAATTGATCTTGTCACTGCAGCCTTCCTGACGTGCTTATCCCACTATAGATTTCCTTTGTTATCTCTGCCAGTACTTACAAATCAATTTATTTTTTTTTCAGAGAAGGTTGCTGTTTTCCTCAAGATCTGCTCCACCACCGAGCTGTCTGCCATCTTCAGAAATCATTGAAATGGGACAATAAAGCCGTCAAAGTCAGAAGGGTCAGGAACACAACCGCAGGAACCGGGTTCCTCCAAGCAGCTCCTCTGTTCACAACATGGATTCAAGCTGGAACACAAGAGGTTCCACTTAAATTTGAGAAGAAACTTCTTCTCAGTGAGAGTGACAGAGCACTGGAACAGGCTGCCCAGGGAGGTTGTGGAGTCTCCTTCTCTGGAGACATTCAAAACTCGCCTGGACGCCTTCCTGTGCAACCTCATCTAGGTGTTCCTGCTCCGACAGGGGGATTGGACTAGATGATCTTTTGAGGTCCCTTCCAATCCCTAGCATACTGTGATACTGTGATTTAGCTGCCCACAGGCAGCAGCGCTGAAGCTTACACCGATGCTCTGGGGCCGCTGGCCCGCGGGGAGATGTTCTACCTTCGCGGCTTCACACCACGCGGCTATTCCTCCCCCTTTCTCTGAATTCAGAGATGTCATCCGTAAGAATGGCATCAAGTCTTAATGGTAAATGCTCCCTTCTTCCGCTAGTGTTTGTCAGAAAAACAAGAGCTGGTATAGGGTTTCACATACTATGAAATCACGGCACTCTCTTTACTTCATCCTATATAACCATTAAAAATAAGCAAAAGAAGTGAAGCGAAGATGAAGAAGCCATCTATAACAGCAGCACTTTGGGTTTACGGTACTATTAGTTGGATGTTATTCATAATAAATGAGCCCATCACGGTCAGTCTACCTTGCATCTAGGGTCCTCTGAGACATCTACAAATGTGCCCAAATAATCATCCCAGGCAGCCAGAGACACCTTTTATCATTTACTTGTTGTCATTCTTTGAAGGTAAATTACCCAATATTTATTTTTGGTATCTAAATACAGATTTAGTGCCTACCTTAATAAATGCTTACATTCGGAAACTGGCTCCACAACTACTATGTAATCCTCACAATGGAGAAAGGGGAAAGCTAACTACTTCACAGGAGTTCAGTGAGTCTTCATTGACAAATACCTCTTAATTTGTGATATTCTGGAAAAAAAACAACTCAAAACCAGATTCTCTACCAAAGCCCCCTCTCTCTGTCTACTCCCTGCTCCTTAACACTCATCACTGAAAGGTATCTGGCAACTGTATTAGTAGGAAGTTTGAGCCCCGAGATCTCATTTTTTACGCCATTTGCCAAAAATTCCTTTATATTTTTTTCCCCGCAGCTCTGAACGTTCTCTGCCCTTCATTTCAATTAACGATGTCATAGATCAGGATATTCTCCCAACAAACTATTAAATTAACTGCCACGTTCTTCCTCCATTTTTTATTCACAGAAAGAAAGAAAAAATAACCACAGCAAACTGATGCACTTAACTCTTTATTATTTCAAATAAAAGCCAGAAAAATGATGGCAATGTTTCACCAGTCCCACCATTTAGCCAAAAAGCACACTGTACGTCTTAGTTATGTCGTGTTTTATCCCTCAGCCTATGAAGATGCTGCAGACTAATGCATCTAGGGTCAAAAAAAAAAAAAAAAAAAAACCAAAACAAAATGAGAAGAAACTAGCAGCAACTTGAAGTCAGAGATTTTTCTGTTGCTTAACTCAACGCCTCCACAAATAACCCTGTTCTTCTCTCTCCCTTTAAAAACAAAGACGCAACACAAGGAAATAAAAAATGCCGTATGAAGCTTTTATTTCCAAGTCTGTGGAAGTAGTACTTTTTCATCTTTAGCTTTCCCAGTTATAATCCCCGTCACGTCCTTTCCCTGCTGGCCGTGGGTAGCTGATTGACAGGGTGCTGTCTGCATTCACGCCACGTTGGAAAGAGGGTCAAATACTGCCCCAGACAAACAGACTGGAGGAAATTTCCCCTCGAGACCCTCCATATTATATATTTACAGATACCTTTTCGCATTATTGGACCTCCAAGGACAGAAAAATGTCCACCAGGTGATTCAAACTTTCCACCACCTCTTTTCCAGCTATTCTTTCTCCCTCTTCTGAGCAACGGGCCCTATCTCTCCCCTTCTGCACCTTCTCCTTGTCCTCACTTTCCCTACAGTCTTCTCCCCAGAATCTCCTCCAGCAAATCTTCCATTCAGCATCATGATTTCCACTATACCACCTTTTGTTCATTTGTTTTGAATGAAACCTCGGGCTTAATTAAGTTAAAAAAACAGTCACAAATTATACATCAACAACTAAACACACTCCTCGGAATAAGAAACAGGAAAGAATTTGTTGCCGCTAACAAACCCGCAGCAGATCTGCTACAATTTTGCACCAGCCATTCCTTGTTGATGGGGAGCTGCATCCCACCGCTGAGCTCAGCCTGAGGGATGCCTCTGTCGCTCGTGATGACGAACACAAAAACTTGCTAGGCTCTCCTCCAAAGTCAGCAACCTCTACACGCTCCCGCGCTTTTCATCACCTTGCGCTGTGTTTGAGCACTGCCCGGCCGAGCGGCACCCCGCGCCAGCAGCAGGGCCGCTCAGGACCACCGTGACACACTCTCCAAGCTACTGCATCGCAAACCATCTCCTCCGCAGCACCGAGGTCAGGCAGTCCCACACCCAGTCCCACGCAGGACCGCACGTACACCTCTCCCATCTACATGGGTGACTTCTTTCCAGACCAAGTGTTTTATTCAGTTCTGCCAAGGAAGGATTTCAAGGCAGTTAAGGAGCCCTCTGGCCTGCTCCAGCCCACTGCGTTAACCAGCGATGCGAAGGAGCTGCGAGACGGTTAGGGAAGGTTTGGGGCAGCCCTTGTACATTAACTGCTGATGAAATTCAGAGACGCTCCTCTGAGCTCTGCAAACAGACCTTTACAAGAAAGTCTATAACCAGGACAATGGTGAGGACGTGACAGAGAAAAAATAAAACAGATTGGGAGTGAAGACAGAGAAAATGAAAGAAATTATATGAACAGAGTGACATTGCTTCTGGGCGTCTCGCATTACCCAAGGGCAGGGGAGAGGGTCCTGGTTCCTCTCCTGAGCACCTTCCCAGGCATTGCAGCAGCTGCAGCAGAATCCCCCCTCTGCTGCCAGGAGGGGACACATCCAACCTCAGGCTTTCCTCTGCAGCATGTTTCTTTCTTCCACAGCATGTTTCTTTCCTCCCTCCACAGTGTCCAGGAGCTATGGCACAACTTGGAAGAGGAGAGGAGAAATGTGGTGAAGCATTTCTCCCCGTGATCTGCCCTCAGCTGAGTCCACAGACAACAAAAGTATGTGCAAAGACCTCTTTGTTCCTCACTACACAAAGGGGAAGAGTTGCAGTCGTAAGTCAAAGCTGATTACGTTGTACTCCAAGGACAAACTTACCTCCCCACGGGCTCCCCAAAAACCCACCAGAGGAAAACGCGAGATGCAAGTCAAGTTCTCAGTGGCAGCATGTGCCTTCGCAACGTAGCACAGGCAAACTCCAAAGCGAAGGCAAGATTTGGGCACTTCTCCAGTGCTTGGGCTAAGGGAGCAAAATGCACAGGATTAACTCCCGTAAAAACCTGCACCAGCTCCAGGTAATGGTCTTGGCAACTGCATCCTGGATGGGGAACTAGACCAACCACAACGTCACGGCAGTCCACACGGATTGCTGGCATAAGTGTGACCGAATCCCTGAAATCAAACACCCGGGAACCCGAGATGCAAAAATATGAATGTATACGTTTAGGGGAACCTTGCTTGACTTCTATAACCTTGTGGGCTGGCAATCCTACGGGGTCGGGCCTCTGCCACACTGCACACTCTCAGCACTGACCTGTGCTACACTTTCTCCGGGGAGATTGCCTGCTCTCATTAGGCTCATTTCAATTACAATTGCCTTTCGACTTCTTTCTCTTTAAGAAAAAGCAGGTCTGAAATCTATCACAGACGCTTCATGGCTATACACTCATTATTAGTTCTGTCCTGCTTTTTAAGGGCCATGACTCACAAGCCGGGTTGTCCTCCGCACGCTGAGAAATGGGCAGGAAGGGCCATGAGTCACTCCAGGCACCGTTACTCTCACGGGGATTGAGTAATGGGACAGAAGCACAAGGAGCCAACCTTTCCCACAGACCGCACAGAGGAATTTGTTGCTGTTTGGGAGTTGCCACCACTTTGGTCACCCACCAGAAAGGAACAGACATGGCAGCAGGGAGCACCTTCCTCCAAAGGTCTTGGTGGCAACTGTTGCAATGCAGAGGACAACTCTGACGTCCCGTTCCTTCGTTGCAGATGGCATCCAGCCGCCTTCTCCGTAAGCACCACCTCCACGAAGCCGTGCTGCTAAAGGAGGCTGTCACACTTCCTTCCAGTGAACAGTGGCAGATATTTTTCCCAGAGCTGACAGATTCATTATGAATTAAAACCATTTTTTTAACCACAGCCCTTTCACTGCCCCACCAGTGGCACACGGGCCTCTGTTGCCCACTCGCGGCTGGTTTGCCTGTAACAGAAGTACTGGGGCCAGAAAGACCTCTCAGGTCATCAAGTCCTATCATTTTTTATTGCAGACAAACACATTATATAAGCCCTTTAATAAACGTTATCAAACCCGCCTGTAAAAACTCGTTAGGTTAATGTGGTGCTATTTTTATTAAAGCTCAGAGAACTTGCGTTTAACAGCAATTACGCTGTTTAAACATGAAACAACTCTAAAATGATAGAAGCCAGAGCTTAGTATCGACGGAAATTCACAGCCCAAAACAGCATCTCTGGGAGTCAGGCTGACTTCTTGGTTCTGCAATTACACCCCCAACTTTTCTCAACAGTGACAGTGATTCCACACTCTCAAAGGATTCAGATCTGCTCCTGAGTGAAGGATGTGACTTCCAGCTCGTTCTGCACAGGCTCCCCTGAAGCCCTACGAAATTCCGACGGGAGGCATTCCCACAACATCTCCACTCCAGCACTCAAAATGGTCCCCAGGAGGGGCAAATACTGAGGCATTTGACTTAGCTGGGGAGTAACATGCTACACTAACAGCATGAGAAAAATCGTGGTCCTACAGCTAAAAGCTGCCTCTTCAATAAGATTTAAAGATAAGCTGCAACTAAGCTAATTTTAAACAAAGAAGCACCCTTTGTGGTAAGGTGTCTTTAGGGGCAGAGGAAGTTCTTGCACTCACTGTGGGAATTTCACCTCTCTCTAAACGCCCTAAAAGGAGTCAGTCAGGAGGGGATGAGACGGGAGCTTCAACCAAGAACTCTGCATGAAACAAAGGGATTTTTTTTTTTTTTCCTGCAAGCACTTCATTTCGTAAACTGGTGTGTACAATAAGTCAAACTGAAACAAGAGAATTCAAAGACTTCATTCTGGATTCCAACAGCAGAAAAGAAAGCTCAAGCTCCTTACCGTTTGCTGTTTGAAGGCAGAGAGCCAACACTGCAAGCATAAAGCATCAAGTGTCCTCACTTCTTTTCTCTCTGGAGCAGATATTCCTATTCCTGCAGGGAGAGGACAGGACTTGTGAGCAAATTCAGGTTAACTCTTCCATGCTCCTCTTTCAAACATAGTCTTATGAAGCAGAAGACAAAACCCATCATCTCTCTGAACCTCCGACAGGAGACCAGCTGAACCAGCATTTATCTGAACTCCAAAAGGCATTATTTTCAATAAGAATTTCTATTTTCATCAGCACGGACTTCTTGTAAGGCTATTTCCATATTCTGTTAATCTATTTAAAACCTTCCTGCTCAGCAACCTGGCAACTGTCACACACATTGCACAACCAAGAAAACAAAAGGCCATAGTTTAAGTAAAGTTGGTGCTGAGCCCTCATTAGTCAGGTGTTGGCAGGACTTTATTAATGGCAGTAATTAGTAGGAAAAAAAAAAAAGTTCGGTGGTGGCAGTGGAAAATTCTACCACTTAAATATTCATTATTATCGACTCCTCCAGCTTCGCGGTGCAACTATCTTATTAGCTTCTTTTGGGCCAGCCTCTCGGGTCAGCTCTGCTGGTAGCGTTGAAGGTGAAAGGCTGGAAATATTAAACTTCTTTCAGGAGTCAGCAGAATTATTATGCTAAGAGGAATGACCACCCCTCAGTTCCCTGAGCATGCCCCCTTCGGTCCTCCGGGGCACCAGGGCAACCTGCGGACGGCTAACAGGTACTGCTCTTCACTTTGGCCTTTTAATTCACAAGCCACAGTAAAGCAGTAAGGGAGACCAAGCGGGAAATAAAGCACTGATTATAGCAACAATGCACTAAATATAGAAAGATCACAGACCCATAAAATGCTCTGCAATTGTCTAATAGGACTGATTAATCAAGATCAGTAGAGGAATCTGGAAAGTTTTGTAGCAAAGGCCCTTTAAACGCAAAGGGGGAAAATTAAAAAAAAATCTAGGACAGAATTCTCAGTAAGTTCTGCCTCCGTTTGTGGCTGTTCAGCTTTAAGACAGTTAGGTCTAGATTGTCAGAGCAATCTGAATGTTTAAACGTGCTGAAGTCCATGGGAAGTAGAGGCACAAGCCCTGCTGAGTCAATAATCTGATGTCCTTTTTTCAAAGCAATGTTCCCCTGGAGCTCACTTTTACCCTGGCCCAGCTGTAGGGGATAAAGGCAGTTCAGAGGCACTGCGGTTTGGTGAAATCCTCTGGTTTTCAATTGACCAAGGGTGAAGCAATTCCACCTGAAATCCTTTGCAAACAGTATCTCTGATGGCCCATATTCTGATAGATGTCATACACATTAAATCCATGACCTCCAACATATTCAATATGGAAGCACTCCAGACACAGGCATCGAAATTGAAATACCTACTCTTATTCCACATGCCCTGGGACTTCTGTCCATGTGCAGCTTCCCCTTTGAAGCACATTTCCACTCAAAGGCACACAACCTACAGAAGTAAGGCCAAGGACAAAGCCCACCAACTACGGTATGATAGTATCTATCTCCTCTGGGTTTTTATTTAAAGAAATTAAAAAAAAAGGGAGAAAAAAAGAAGCCCCCAAATGTCTCAGCTGACATTAATTCTTTTATCAGCATGAAATTAGATGGATTTATGCCAAACTCTGTCAGCTGGAGGACCCTGGAGTTACATTCTACTGGCCTAAAGCGCTTTTGAGACAAGATCTGTGATTCTCAAAAGCCAGCCGGGTCCTCTGTGGTTTTTTCTCTTACCTATGAACCCGGGACAGCACTTTGCTGTGTCCTAGTGGTGTCATACATCAGAACACAATAGCTGGTAAGCGTTAGAGGAGCTTTAGGCTGGAGGGGGAAAACATAAACCTACAGAGAGTTTTATTGCTTCAAGTAAATGGTAGCCTTAGTACAGTGTTTGTAAAAAGAGGGTGAGCTGATCTGACCTTTCTACAGCCCTCTAACTTTTACTAAGACAACTATCCCAAATGTAGCTGGCAGTGAAGTAAAGCAAGCTCGTGGCACAGGGCTACAGCAAAGAGTGGTCAGCTCAAGAAAGATGGTGCTTATTAGAAAAGGCCAGTCTAGGGCTATTTATAAAGAGCTGCAGAAATGCAATTCTTACAGAAGGTGTTGCTGCTTTAAGAAGCCTTCATAAAAAACCAAAAAGGTATTTGCTGAGATTATTCCATTCCTGGAGTTGCGATATTTCCACAAATCTAGCTGATTCCACATTTTACCCTTAAAAGTCTCTGTATGTGTGAAAGGATTTAAGACAAAGCAACTCCATTTCCCGTCGTATTAGATGTCCTGCAATACCTTTCTATTTGTTGTTGTGTTTGCAATAGCTTTTCACCTCCGCGGTGCATAATCTGTTCTCATTTGTACCTCTGCCTTCATCTCTGCTTAAATGGGGTCTGCAGTAATACCTCGGCTTTTTGCTGGAAGGTTGGTTTAAATGAAATGTAAAAATGGGAGAGCTTGGAAATCCACACGGTTCCAGCAAATGAAAAAAGGAGCTTTCCCACCGTCACCTGGGCTGGAAAAGCAATGCTCCCTGCCTGGTATTAGGCATGCAGAGCACTGGCAGCAAAGCTCCCGAGACACCATCTGTGCACATAATAAAGAGCGGTGGGATTTTTGTAACATAAATGATTGAATTTGCTTTCTCCTTCCCTTGCAGTGGGAGTATGCCAGCTATTAAGTGCCATAAGAACTTGCCAGACTACCTTTGAATATAAAATTTATCTCCTCTGATTCATGCCCTCTTCCACCTCTGCAAGTAAAGCTGGTGCTGCTGTAGGAAATATTGTAGTCATTTTGCCTAGGCAGAAGTAAGTCTACATACTTGTCACATCCACCTAAATTAGAAATGTAGTTGTGAACTACAGAGAGTCTGAACCTCTTTCAGGACTTGCCTTATTCTTCGTTGACAGTTGGACAAACCTGAAGTGACCACTTGGTCTCACTACCTCTCGCAAACCCTTTGAATTTTACTACCAAATCCGAGCCCAGCAAAAAGGCTGATATGCAGTACTGCCTTTGTCACGTTATGAGCTTCTGACCCTTGATTTACTCCAACACTTCCCTATCACTTCTCAAATAAGAGGAAGACTACTGGATCTCCAACATCTGCCTGTATTTTTCTTCTTCACCAGGACCAGAAGCACTGCCCGGTAAAAGTGCCCCTTGTTAGACCTGTTTGGATTGGATTATAAAGCCAAATTCTCTACAAGGTTAAGATTTCATATCTCAAGTGCCTACGTCAGGCTAAAGAGGTTTGAAATAGCTCAGCCAAAATGGGTCGGGTATTTCAGGAAACGAGAAAAACAAATAAACAAACAAAATCGTTCCTATGTTAAAAAGATAGCGAAACCAGGGAGTGATGCTTTTACTGGGAGCATCTCATCTTCCTGGCGGGACATGAAGTGCTAGCAGCGACCATGCAATTAAAGATGGTCATAACATGTATGTGCACAAGGCAACTGTACAAACCAGTTAAATTCTGGCCTCTTCCTAACTCTGTTATGCTTGACTTTTTGCTCTCTTAGTATCTCGAATGTGTTGTTCGTCTGGTTATGTAAACAAAACACAACCCAATTACGCCCAGGCAAGCCTTTGAAATTTTATGGGACTGTGGGAGGTCTGCGGTGGGAAAACTCAGCCTGTACAAATTGCACAACAACCAGAGGCAGCGGGAGGAGCAGCGGCGGCTGCGGAGCGGAGACAGCCCTCACCGGTGCCGCGCGTGGGAACGCCGTCTCGCCGAGCCCCAGGCTGCTCCCTCGGCAGGCGCGGGATTTAACAAGGAGATAATGTGCCGAGTACACAAGATGTTATGTTGAATATAAAGGACAGGAACATGTCCCACAGCCTCTGAGTGGAAAAGCTGTTCGAGTTGTGCTTAAGCAGGTCCGTGGGGAGGGGAACGGAGGTTTTCAATAAGCCGCAGCATCACCTTTACAGCAGCAACACACGTGGTACCCACACTCCTCCACCTCCAGGCCAGCATCAGCTCTCATGCTAAAGATTAGCTGACAGTAACGTGTCAGTGGGGGCAATAACCACGGGGTAAGTACCAACACGCCATCAAAGGAGCTTTGGGAGGACGACTGGCTTTCCCAGAAAGAACTTTAAATCCAATACGCTAATAACCAACGAGAAAATTTGATGTGGATAAGCAAACCCAGCACTAACAGAGGCTTCCTCCCATCCTGCAGTCCCTGAGGCTGGAGTGGGAGATGTGAGGACACGCTGCCAGCCGGGACCTCTCGTGGGCTCCCTGCACGTGGCAGAGCCCCGGCAGCGTGGCGCAGATGTCCCACGGCCATCCCAGGCTCCGGCAGGAGAGCTGAGAGGGCAGCGCTGACATGGCCAGGGGTTGTACAGCAACAGAGAGTTATGTGGCTGATGCTGTCCCTGATTTGCAATAAATCGGCTGAATTGTGAGCTTCTTTCTGGTTTTGGGAGAGGAAGGCAAGGGGAAGCAAAGACATAGAAAAGAAGGAAAATCAACCCAAATTTGCGGTGGCCCACAAACTCCGCACTGGTTTGCTCTAAGGACACCTGTGGGACACTTCAGGCTGACACTACCATGAAGGACAGGACAACTGGCCTATGCCAAGGTCTAATGATTTTCTTCACCGCAGATCTGCACAAACAGAATTTTCCAGCCTCATCACTGAGCTGGAGGCCATCCTCAAGGAGTACTGGTCACCAGGAGAGTGCAGCCCAAGGTACCCGCAGCAACATGCAAAAAATTAGGGGCAGAAAAACTGTAAGGTCTACCTGCTCTGAACTGCTAACAAGATCTCCAACGCACAGGAGGACTGAAATCTCAAGGGGGCAGAGAGGACAAGGCGCACTGAAACCTGCCCAGCTCTGTCTGACCCACATACCGGTGGGTGAGAAAATGTTCCCTTAGAGAACGTAATGAGGGACACGAAGACCAAAGCTTCACCTGGGACTCCGAGGCGGTGGGACCATCCCTGCACAAATAAAAGCTGCTTTTGTTTCAAAGCTCGACTCTCCAGCCAAGAGCCAATAAATACCTTTTTCCTATGCTTGCCCCAAAAACTGCTGCGCCATGGTCATAATTGATACGCACACACCGACCAGTGTCCCTGCAGGGCCCTGGGAAAAGACCCTCTTTTTTCTTCTGCTAAAACCAGCAGACCACCAGCTGTCCCCTCCCGATGCCCACCATGACCCCAGTGCTTGGTAAATCCAGCTCTGCACAGCACCCAGCCGGCAGGCCTGATTATGCTGTAAATAAAGATTTACAGCCACAGTAAAAGATTTCTAAAGCGCAAACAAAAAAGGCTGCTTCAGCTCCTGTTAAGCTTCAACGAAGAGCAGTAGCGCTCCTATCCACGCTGGCAAACGCATTCTTTCCTTGCAGGATCTCTGCTTGTCTCCCTTCTTCCCCCCTTCTCCTGCCCATTGCCAGCCCCGACTGACATTTGTGCACTTACTTCATTACTGCATCTCCAGACGGGTAGGGAGGGGTGAGAGGAAAGGAAGAATGAGAAAAGGGAAAAAATAATTACAACAGGATTTCATCGACAAGCAGAAAAAAAAGGAAGTGTCCCTCTAGGTTTGATCAATAATGCAGCACTTGTTATCTTGATCTTCTTAATAAACCACAAGCAACCCAGATATATTTCTATCTGTGAATCAATTCCTTGCAATGTTTCTATCACAATATAGCCAGTACATGCAACCACACAAAAATAAAATGAAATGGGCTGGTTTATTGATTGTCCAAACAAGGAACCTTGTAGTTTGCATAGATTATCAGCAGAGGAGCGCTGCCTGTTTTGCTTCTGGTTAATTACTTTTGCTTTGTTTCAGACTTTCTCCCTCCCCCACCGGGGCCATATGCATTACCAGGCAACCCCCTATGCCATATCAACGGCTAAATCCTTCCAGTTTAACCCCAAAGACATTTGCTAAACCTGCCGCAGGAATTGCTCCCGTGTCTGCGTCCCCCGTTGGAGAAACACTCCCAGGCACTGCTTTTATTTCTCTTAAGTCGGGGGCGTTGGAGGTGTTGCCGCACTTCACAGGAGGCAGAACTGGCCCGGAGTTCCTTGCCCCAGAGAAAGTCTAATTACACTGCTAATTATACAGCTGAGTTGGCCTCCTTTCACCTCTTTTTTGTTCCTTTCTCGGAGCCTGCCTGCAAAGTTCATCCTCTCTGACCCATCGCCGCGCAGGCTGTGACCACCCACCCAAGCCCGGGCCGAGCAGCGGTAATTGCTGGGCTGGGGTCAGACTGCGGAGCCCTCCCAGGCTGACCTGGAAGGCAGCTCTGTGAAGCTGTGCTGATCCTCACCACGGGTAACCCGTGAAGTAAATGCTCAAAGGCATTTTGTGTTTGGGTACCTTGAGCTCCCTGATGTACCCTCCTGATCACGGTGTGCCAGGACCTGCCACAACGGCATGGATGTGGAAAGCGGCATTCGGTGGACCTGGCCTTGGAGAAGATCTCCCCACATCTAACTGCTGAGCGACCTGCAGCAATGCGCCCCGTGGTTAACCACACAACAGAGATAAGGACACCTACCTCACACAGCGCCAGATTATACTCAGTCATCATCTACACGTAACCGAAGAACGCTTTTATCACCCTAGATGCAATTCCAATGTCTTTTCTTTTACTCTTTCAATTTTCAGTAAAGCCTTGAGCCTCCTGTCAAGGAAAACTTCCTCCTGCAAAGGAAATTTAAGAAAGAAACAAGCAAAGCCTTCAAGATTTGACCAATAAAGAAATTACTAATTTTCAGATTTTGTGACCATCTGATGAAAACAAGCAGCATGGGAGGAGCAAGGTAACATCTCATCATCTATCAATTCAGATACTGGGCATGATAATGTTTCCTGGGGGTCTGGTGGAGCCGTGCTGCAGCTTGCATTGATCAACAGAAGGTCCTGAAGTAATTCCCCACGTTTCATAGGTGTTTACCATAGATATTACTAAGTTTTGAGAAGACAGCCCCTGAATGTTATGTAGATGAGCCCCCCTTCCCGCTGAGCCAGCATAACATCCTTCAAGAAAAAATGTAATTAAGTTAGACTTGTGAACGATAATGAGTTTCTATTACACCCCGCTGAGAGTAGCGGCAACATCTGAAAATTATTTTTTGCTGTCTACAACGAAGCAATAGCTCCTTTATTAGAAACAGGGATGGAGCTGATAGCTCGGACTGTTGCGGTTCCAAACTTAAAGTTTAAGACCAAACACTTCTGAAAGATGATGCTGGGCATTAAAGCTCTGCACTAACGTACACGGATAACGGAGCTTCACGCAAGCAGGGCAGTGCTGGAAGTCTCAGAGAATGACTGGTACAAACCCATTCCTTTCCAGCGTGGTGCAGCTTGTCAGCTGTGCTGTAGCCACGCTCGAGCCACGCACCGGCCTTGGTCTGGCTCTTGTGTCCCCTGCAGCCACCCCTGACCACTGCCGTGGGGACACGGGTAAGACGAGGCCAAGCAGTGAGACGCCCCTGGGACGGATGCTGAGCTGGCTGCGGCCAGAAGCCCTTTTTCCTCCCTACAGTTTTGCTAGTCAACCTTTTAAATGTAACGCCAGCTTCTCGTTTCGCGATGTCCCCGTGCCCAGCAGCTCCACACCTCAGCCAGCCGCTCCCTCAAGCAAACCCTTCTTTGGGGTTTTCTGAACCTGCTGTTCCAGTCTGCGCCGGCACGGCGTTAGAAGCAGCAGTGACCCTCCCCTTCCCAATTCAAGCCACTCCTCATTTTCTCAAGCTCTGTCGTAATCTCCCCTCCACCTTTTCTTTTCCACGTTGGACTCCTTCACCCCTTCGCCATTGTTCCCTGGGGGAGAAGCTGCCCTGCGCCCCTCACCCAGCCTTGCTGGACATCCCGCAGCGGGGACCCTCACGGGCTGCTGGGCTCTGAGAAGATCAGCAGAGGTTTGCCCAGTGCCATAAAAAGATCCTCTGGTTCGTTCTCCATTTATTCCTTGATAATTCCTCGCACTCGATTCACTTACTTGGTTGCTCTTGAGCACTAAGCTTACACTTTCTTAGGGACTCTCTGTTATAATGCCAACATCTCATTCCTCAGGGCACTAGGCAAATCAAGGACCATCAGAGTATATATATGCGTGTATGTGTATTTTTATTTTATATATATAAAAATAAAGAAATATTTATAAAAATATTTATATTTTTTCTATTTATATATAAATATATATATATTTATATTTGCATACATACACCGTTAACACTGAGGGGTTTTTCGTCCCATATGCATACTTTATATTCAACTCCATTAAATGTCATCAGGTACTGCATTAACAGTCACTATTACGAGGTCTTCACACTCAGCCTTGTTCACTTTGGGAGTTTGGGGGTTTTTTCAAGAATGAAATGGAGAAAACCCAAACAATCTGTTGGTCCTTGCAATGCAGGAGAAGGGAGTTTTTTCCTACACAGAAGTAACACTTTATCTAGGACCCCAAACACATCAGGATGAAACCCTCTCGTGAATTTTATCCAAGAGACTTCATTGCCTTAATCCTGGATAATCCATATCTAATCCTTTTTATAATCTTATTCATCTACTTGCCTCAATAGTTTTCCACAGCAGGGAGTTTACGTTTCATAAAAGGAATATTTTCCTCTTTCTTTTTTGAAATGAGTTTTACTATCCTAGAGGTTTTTCCTCTGCAAGGTTCTTCGTCCAAACTGAAAATGAATTACCTCTGTTTTGATGCCATACCTCGTAAAGGACCAAAGAGTTGTTTTGTTTCCCGACAGGACCTGTAATCCTGGTGGCCCCTACCAGGTATATTTTGGACCCAGGAATAGTCACAGACCCCTGAAACCCATGAGTGTCAAACACATACTGAACAGAGGAGGTAAATATTCAATATTGAACAGAGTATATTTCACGAGAAGAAAAGCAGTCCACAATACGCTATAACGGTGCTAAAACAGTGTATTTCAGGGCTGGCCGTGACGGGGAGAGCCGAGAAACCCTGTCTGCTGGATGGCGCCGCATGGGACCGCGACATCTTCCAGCCGCCTTTTCCGAAACCTGGCGCAAGACAAGCGTCCTGAAGACCTTCTCCGAGACACTGAGACTCAGCCTGGGTCTCCGCCAGGCAATCGGGACCACCTGGCCAGCCTGCCAGGGAGCCCTTCGGCCAGCCAGGGCCTTCGCCGGTGAGGGTGCCCGCAGGCCGGGGGACCCCAGGCGGTGCGGGCAGGAGGCAGCGAGGGCAGAGCGCTGCCCTTCTGCTCCCGCGGCAGCCAGCCAAGAGAAGTCACAAATACGGGACACGAGAGATTTAGTTTTCCGGTCACAGCACTCACTGGTGTGGCAGACGCGTTGATTTCTGGCTTAAGAATCTGCTTGAATTATCTCTATTGTGCTTAAGGAAACAAGACGGATGTGCATTTTCCTTTTTTGGCGTGTGCGTGAATGATGAAGAAAAAAGGCTACACAGAAAATGTAGCTGCTACATATCGCTGCTTTCTCATCCTGACAGGAACAAATCAGCCAGCCTTCAAACTTTTGTTAACCACTCAGGATGAAGGGGACGTCGCATCTCCTCTGGAGTAAATAACGCGAATCCGGCGAATATTCAAAGCAGGTGTAATACATACAACACAAAACACAGTATTAAACTGAATAATCTATTAGCGATCAAAGATCTGGAACCAAAATTACACTCTACAAATAACGTACCAAAAATGAACTGCAAACTCTGTACCAAGACGGATAATATCAAAGAGAAATAGGCAAATTTGTCACCAGGATGCGGGTGGTGCAGCTATATTTTTTGCTCAGGGAACCTACAGATTGTAACCCTTAGTAATCACCGAAGAAATCCTACCTTTCGTTAAGCGGAGCAACCTCACTTGAAATTCAAACCTCTGTGCTCAGCTACCCAATTCCTCATTTTATTATGGATTTCAGAAAAAGCTCCTTTGCCCCCAAACCCTGCATGCAATTTCCAAACCACAGGCCAATTACGCGCAGCTAACGAACGTGGCTGGCGCCACGCTGTACAGCGATGCTGGCTCGTGCTAATGAAGAACCTGATCCTCACGCTGGGTACTGGGGAGCAAGAAGATGAGTGCCCCCTTCTTACTCAGTATATATAGTACCGCTTCGAAAAATCCCTGAAGTTTTTTCAAGTTCCCACTAATAAAACCAGCTTCCTAGCAGTGCTAGATCTTAAATACAAGCAGATCGCTTCCAGCTGCTCCTTATCTAATTTCCGTTGTCATCTGACACCGTTCATTTACAGTATATCAATCTAGCCTGGTAATGTTTGAAATATTAATTACGCAATGGCCTCAGCTCATTACCACGGATGCACTTAGCAGGATGCGTGCCTGTTTACAGGTAGCCGAACTGCTGTGCAGAACAAATAATCAGCGCTTTCTCCCTTAGGGTATGTCTGTGCAGAACTACTCAAACTAGCTTTAATTGAGCCAGCTTGGGTGCTGTACCGGGTCCGCGCTTCAGCCACGATAACGAGCTTTGGGCAGACGCGAAGATGTATTAGGATCCACCGGGGATCTGGTACAGCCCCACTTAGGGCTGTGCAGGCGGAGCTGGGCTGCACCACGCTGCGGTTTTTGTTTAGCTTTATTCGCCTCTGTCCAAGCCTGCCTAGGCGCCGTGCCCGCGTGGGTAAGCGCAGAGATGCTGCTAATAACCCCGCTACCCTGCTATGGGGCCGAGAAGCACCTCCTGTCCCCCCACCCCGCCGGCGGGGACACGGCAGGGTGCTGCGGGCACCGGGGCCAGGGCAGGCTGGGCTGACCGGTCGGTGGTCGCCCACATTTCCAGCAGTTGAGCCGCTCTGTGACCAGCAGCACGCTGCAATCCAGCTCGCCCACCCAGCCCACGGTCCCCGCGCCGCCACCCTGCCTTCTCTTCCGCCTCGCTCCTTCCTGGCAAGGCTGGAGCACATAAAACATAGGCGAAAAAGAGCACAGAGGGCTGTTCTCCACCTAGAAAAGGCAGAGCAGCAGGAACTGGCCTTTCCTGGAGGCAACCAACAACGAGACAGCACTTCACCCCCACTCCACTTCTTGCTGAGGCCTGTGGCTATTGTCACATAAATGAGAAAACGGGGGACTCGCACAAGCCAAACCTCGCGGTACAGCGCACGAAGCTGCTTCTGGTGACTGCCCCCCGCCGTGCCCCAGCAGACCTTCCCTCGGTTTTGCCTTGAGGGAAGGAGGGTGTCGAGTTTTGGGGGGAGAAGAGGAGCCAGAGAGACGGGTCCCGCTCTGCTCTGTCAACAGCGCCGCCCATGAAACACCGGCGTGGCGAGACGCGGGATTCAGCCCCTCCCGCGCCCACATCTTTCCCTGATGAGGCAGAATTGAGGAGCCAGTCAACGAATACACGCAAAGATGAACATACACGCACTAAAAGCTGTCATTTAAACGTCTGGAAAATAGCCTAATTTCTGCATACGCTGGCTGCCTATTGCTGAGACGCTGGAGGAAGATGGGCCAGTGATTGACAAAGCGAGACATTAACTCCATCAAGCAGATGGAGAATGGCATAATTATGAAAATAATAACAGTGATTGGCCGAGATATGACAAAAAACACCCTGTAGGAATTATTTACATTTAGGGTTGTTGGGGCCTAATTTATTCTAGTGTTTGAACAGCAAGAGAAAACACAGAAATCACAGCTCCTAAAACACTCCGTGTCAATGCGCATAATAGGTAGTATAGCCCAGAACAATGGCTACCAGCTAAAGTGGTTTAATTGCCTCTCCTGATGAATGAAATTAACCTTTATTTGGGGCTGATGTGCACGTGTCATCCAACAGCATTTCTCAAATGGCTGACGCTTGCTTCCACCGCCGTTAATGGCTTAAATGAGTTCACTGTGGTCTGGAGCGAGCCGAGATGGGACGCACCGGGATGCCAGATAAGAGGAATTAAGCTGTACCCGGAGGACCAGCTCTGGAGCAATTAAAGTCCCTCATCAAGAAACAATTTACAGGGAGATGGGGAAAGACCGATAAAGGAGTTGGTTTTGAATAAAAAGATAACACATGCTGCAATCCTGTTTATGCCTCCGTGTTTCAAGAGGGGCAAACGTGGCCACATATGGTGGCCGGCCAGGAAAGCAGTCACCTTCCTAAATAAAACACTCTCATCTAGGAATTGAAATATGACTGCGCAGATAGTCACGCTGCCAGGAACGCTTACATTTTTCATACTTAACCCTAAATCTTTTCACCTCTCTGAAGTTTTTCATCAGTTTCCCTGCCACATCTGCTATTTGTCAGAGCTAGTTGGCCCCATCTCACCATGCGTTCACGCTCCTGGAGGCAGCGGTGTGACCTGGGGAGGGTGGGATCAGCTCTGGACGCGCAGACCTGCCCTCTCCCCTCACTAATTGCTGCCCCATCCTCCCAGCCCCCTCGCCTGGGTGAGGGATGTTTCGGGATTGAATCCCACTTTATTACCCGCAGGACCCCTGCCTCGTTTGCAGCACAGGACAGACACTGCTCGGGGAACAGGAGAGCTATTCGGTGCTTAAATTAATTCTTATTCAATGGGGAAACCTCTGCCTTATTTACTGCACCCCGCACTTGATTATTCCTCGTCTTTCCAGGGGTGTTCATCATTCTGCCTCACAAACGCTAATCAGCCCCTCTCCACCTCTTCCCAGGAGAAGGCAGAAAACTGGTCCTGCCCTTGTTGTGAGCGGGGAAGCCAAGGCAGAGGGACAGCCACGACACCCGCAGGAAACCAACTGCAGAGCTCGAATCAAGCCTACCAGGATGCTCCCCACCTCCCTGGCTGCGCCCCATCAGCGGCAGCCTCCTTCCCCGGGGGGTGATCACCGCGTTGGGTACCAGGTATGTCCTCAGCATGATGGAGGGGCACAAAGCTTCACCAGTGATGGACCCAGCATCACCTGCCCTATTTTTCTATGCCCTGTCTCCCTCCCTTCCAATACAAATTGCTCATAAAGCAATTCCTTTGCTCATCAATCTTGATTCCTTTCCATGGCAGCACCGCTCATACTCCGGGCAGGGCCATGGGAAGGAATAGCACAGAGTCAGTGATGACAGGATGAAATGAATAGGCCAAAATGCAGCATTTCTGAATTTCCAGCCTCCTCCCAGCCTCACCTGCCACCACTCCTCAGCCAACACAGGCTTCATTTCCACCTACTGCCAGCAACCAAAGTCCCATACTAAAAAAGAACATGAAATCTGAGGAACAGAGTCATCTACATACTCTCCAGCAACCCCACACCTTTCTGCTCAGAGCAGCTCTTGAGTAAGTCCCTCCAGCCCCATCCCACCCCCATCACGCCCAGCCCCCGCACTGCCCCCAGCCCCCGCCGCAGCCCCAACCTCTCCAGGGCACCGGAGGTGGGCTCTCCTCCTCCTCGGCTGGCTGCAAGGCAGGTACCACAGCATCCTGGTTTTAGCTGGGATGGAGTTAACTTTCTTGCTAGCAGCTGGTGTAGTGCTATGTTTTGGATTTGGGATGAGAAATAGTGATGGGGGCACTATTTGGCACCATCTTTGGCTGTTACTAAGCTGTCAAGACCTTTTCTGGTCCAGGCAGGGAGTCCATGAGAAGCCGAGAGGGGACAGAGGCGGGACAGCCGACCCCGATGGACCAAAGGGCTATTCCATACCATAGGACGCCGTGCTCAGCGTATAAAGCTGGGGGAAGAAGAAAGAAGTGGGGAGGACATTTGGTGTGATGGCATTTCTCTTCCCAAGTCACCATCACATGTGATGGAGCCCGGCTGTCCTGGGGATGGCTGAACACCCGCCCGCCCGTGGGGAGCAGTGAAGGAATCCCTTGCTTTGCTTTGTTTGTGTGCACAGCTTTTGCTTTACTTATTAAGCTGTCTTTATCTCAACCCATGAGTTTTTTCTCACTTTTACACCTCCAGTTCTCTCCGCCATCTCAACTGGGGTGACCGAGCGAGTGGCTGCGTGGTCCTGGTTGTCGGCTGGGGTTAAACCACCGCAGAGAGGAACTCTAAATTCAATGTTTCAGGTCTTTCTGATGCATCAGCCTCAAGTTTAGCCAGGGCCGCAAAGCATTCTGAAGCTGAGCGGGTCCCACCGTGAGCTGCCCCCACCGTGAGCTGCCTGCTGCTGGGGCCGGGAGGCAGCATCCCTGCTCGGCCCTGTACAGCTCACACAGCTGCAGTGGGTGCAAGGGGGAGAAGGGCAGGAAAAGTTAAAGGAAAAAGCAAAAACCACTGCTATCAAAGGGTCTTTCATAAGCCCTCTATCACGCACAGACAAAAGCCTTGATAAACTAACCGAAGCCCTGCTGTAGAAGAAACTCGCAGCAGCCGAACACGGAGCCCCGGCGTAGGCTGTTGCACCTGAACAGGAGTGAGCAGCGACTACGATATTTATGCATCAGCCTAAGTAATACACAGTCACATAATGCGGCAGCATCTGGACTTTGTCAAACTCCAGATTCTGCCACCCAAATGGTTTTGAGCCAGTTCCAATAGAGGTGAGAAGCTCCAGCAAAGTTACCTCGTCGAGACTCATCACGGTTCCTGCGAAAAACGCAGCGCTTTTGCTGGCCCCATACCTGCGCCGTGAACAAGGAGAGCTGCAGCCATCCATGGCTGTCACTCTGCTGCCTTTCAGTAGCCCAGAATTTACTCAATACACAATTAAAGAAGAAATGTTCGGTTTTGTCAGAATTTTTCCCCAGTTAGGTTGTTCTGTTTTGCTCCGTTTTGTTTAAGGCAGGAAAAAAAAGAATATTAATTACATGCTGCCAAGATCTTTGGAGAAAAATTCAATATTATCTTTTACCGCGAATAAGAAATGAATCAAGGCTCCATTCCAAATCCAGCAGCAGTCCTGACTTTGACGTGCCGAGGAAAATAATAACTTTCAGCACATACTAATTGTCTTGTTAACATAGATTATGCAGCCAGCCAAATAAACGTCATTCACACTTTTATGAGGAAGAGCATAAATCTAAAAATCGGAAATGCATAATATTTTCTAATATTTTCTTTTCTCCCCATTCTGCATTCATAGCCTAAATATATTTACATTTTTAATCCATGCAAACAAAGCAAGAGCCTGCTGGAGACTTTTGAAAGCTCCCAGGGGTCCAAAGCTCAAGGTGATCAGATTTTTAAAATAACAACCTTGGTTCCCATGTAGCCTTCAAACCAGTTTATACTTTCTTGGCACTGCGAAGCGGTTTTGAAATAAGGATAATTTACACTCAATTTAATTTACACTAAGTCCCCTTCACACTGCTGGCACAGTACAAACAAGCGCTGGAGCTAGCCTGCGTAGGGAAGGGAGAGCGCTGGATGCTCATTTCGTTCCTCTGCAGGGCAGGGACGGGCACCCAGGACCAAAGCCGACCCCCCGGGGCAGTTTCCCCAGTTGAGGTGACTGCCTGACCCCACCAGGCTGGTAACAATCTTGGTTGAACCTGTGTTCCCCCCCCAGCATCCCCACTTAACGAGCTCAATGGTAAGTTTTCCTCTCTCAACTCCCTCATCGTACCATCAGCCTTCACTTCGCGCCAGGACAAGGGGAGCGGCAGAGGTGACGTGACTCCCAAAGCCACCCAGCAGCGCGGGGCTGTGGGCTCCTGCCCAGAGCACCGGACCCCCTGGAAAGGCAAAGCGGTCATCTAACGGAAGGGAGGAACGGCCATACAAGACGATTTAGACTAACACAGGATACTGATAAACCCCACTCATTAACATTGCCCCTGTAGTTATTAAAATTCAGCGTTCATCTCTCCCCCATGGGTCAGGCACTGGAAAAACAGCAGCCGCCAAGGGGACCCGCAGCGCAGCCTGGTTCCTGACCTCCCCGGAACAAACTGGATTTCTCAACAGGAACTGTTCCTTGGGCTTTCGTTTATTTCGCAGCAGCCTGGCAAGCAGCACAGCTCTGGCACAAGGCTGGGCTAAAGCCCGTGGTGATGGGCCCTGGGTCGCTCTGCCAGCCTCTTCCCGCGCAGGATTATCCCATCCCCAGCCCCGGCACTGCACAGCCACCCTGGTGCTCGTATGCGCTAATCCGGCTTCCCACTCGGCTGTCTCCTCTAACACCGCTCCTTATCGCCCCGGTCACTGGGATCACTTTAATCACCAGTATCCCACTTTTCCGGCTCTCATCTGCTCTGGCTGGCCAGTGCCGGCAGCAACAGCACTCCCAGTGGGACGGACCGTATCCATCACACAACTTCCCTTCTCAATCTCAGCACCTATCCCACTCTGTACACACACCACTGCCACTAACCACGTCCAAACCTGCCACACAAGACACCGTGTCTGACCCCGAGCTGCTGCCGAGCTTGCACATCTCAGTGCTACCGTGTTCAGAGATGCTGCATCGGCGCTCGGAAGATGAACGGCCTCAGCACCGCCCCGAGTCTGCATTATCGAGCACCAAAACCAGTGCCAAGGTGCCGTTCTCCCTCGGGGCGAGAAGCAAGCTGGCTCAGCGTGAACACGCGCTGCTCTGCAGGCTGGAGACGAACCCCCCAAGCCATAAGCACCCGATGCAGAACATCTGAAGACAGCCCTGTATCTCTGCAGGAAAGAGGTTGAGGGATCGATCTTTGTGCAGCTCTGAAGTCCTGCCGTACTGCACAGAAGTAAAACCAAATCTGCTGTAAAAAAAAAAAAATAAAATAATACCCGCTTACTGCCACGGTAGCAGCACCCAGCTCAGGAGCAGAGCGGGGAAGCAACCTCGACAGGGCAATTCGAGCAAAGGCTTACGGACAGACACAATTAAAATAAGCACTATAGTTTCAATTAACTCTTCTCCCCAGCAGCGCAGGCTGGGAAAGGGCTCTTAATAGATCTCTTCCACCGCAGTGCACAAACTCTATTGCCATTGCTCCACCGATTATTGAAAGTTAGCGGAGTGAGGCAGTTCTCTCGCAACACCTTCGATAGCGATTTGAGGATCTGTCTCTTATCGGCCGGCCATTTCGTGTGCGGAGGGGCTAAGCAGGGTACGGAGCGCAACCGTTTCTCAGAGAGTTTCTGGGCTCAGGCCCCTGTTTCCTCACTTTGGGGACGCGTTTGCCCCGCTGCCGTACCCCCCGCGCGGAGCAGCATCCCGGCCTCCGCCGAACGGCCGGACCACGCTGCGGCTGCCTTAATTAAATCATGGGAGCGTACAGTTCCGCCATCACCTCGGGTTGATTTGGAACAAGGCTCAGAATAATCACACAGAATCACAGAATCACAGAATTATCAGAGTTGGAAGGGACCTCTAGAGATCATCTAGTCCAACTCTCCTGCTAAAGCAGGATTGCCTAGAGCACATTTCTCAGGACTGCATCCAGGCGGGTCTTGAAAATCTCCAGGGAAGGGGACTCCACAACCTCCCTGGGCAGCCTGTTCCAGTGCTCTGTCACCCGAACCGTAAAGAACTGTTTCCGTGTATTTGAACGGAACTTCCTGTGTTCTAACTTGTGCCCATTGCCCCTCGTCCTGTCACTTGGAACCAATGAAAAGAGCCTGGCTCCATCCTTCTTCAACCCACCCTTTAGATACTTGTATGCCATAATCAGGTCTCCCCTCAGCCTTCTCTTCTCCAGGCTAAAGAGTCCCAGCTCTCTCAGCCTTTCCTCATAAGGGAGGTGCTCCAAGCCCTTAATCATCTTAGTTGCCCTTCGCTGGACTCGCTCCAGCAGTTCCCTGTCCCTCTTGAACTGGGGAGCCCAAAACTGGACACAGTATTCCAGTTGTGGCCTCACCAGTGCCGAGTAGAGGGGGAGAATGACCTCCCTCGACCTACTGGCCACACTCTTCCCTATGCAGCCCAGGATTCCATTGGCCTTTTTGGCGACAAGGGCACATTGCTGGGCCATGGATAATTTACTGTCTACCACAACCCCCAGATCCTTCTCCTCCAAGCTATCTCCCAGCAGGTAAGCCCCTAACCTGTACTGGTGCCTAGCATTCTTCCTCCCCAGGTGCAGGACCTTGCACTTGGTTTTGTTGAACCTCATTAGGTTCTTCTCTGCCCAGCTCTCCAGCCTGTCCAGGTCACGCTGGATGGCAGCACAGCCCTCTGGGGTGTCAGCCACCCCACCCAGTTTGGTATCATCAGCAAACTTGCTGAGGATACACTCTGTCCCCTCATCCAGGTCATTAATGAATATATTAAACAAAATAGGACCGAGTATTGACCCCTGGGGGACACCACTGGTTACAGGCCTCCAACTAGACTCTGTGCCGCTGATCACAACCCTCTGAGTCCTGTCCCGCAGCCAACTCTCAATCCACCTCACTGTCACCTCATCTAGCCCATACTTCCTCAGCTTCCTAATAAGGATGTCATGGGAGACAGTGTCAAAAGCCTTGCTAAAGTCAAGGTAGATGACATCCACGACTTTCCCCTCATCCAGCCAACCAGTTATAACATCATAGAAAGCTATCAGATTGGTCAAGCGATAATCTCTGCTAGATTTTTCTCTCTCAGACAGAGAGACACCCTGATGGTTTTAAGCTTTCTTTTTTAGCTCGCAAAACGCTCCCCCAGGAGGGCAGGCTCCTGCCAGCCCCACCACGGGGCTTTGGCGCGTCACCTCCTAATAGGGCAGGGAGCGCAGAGCGGATTTATTTAGCCAGGTGTGAAGGTCAGCCACCTGCACATCTGGACGTTTGGGAGCAATATTAAATTTAGCGTCCGCACTGCCGGTATGCGGAGGCTTTGGATGAAATTCTGGCTTCAGCAGCCAGCAAAGCAAAGAGCATCAAGGAAAGCAGAGCTGTGCCTTCATTCCCCATCTCAAAACACTCGGTAAGAAGCACAGGGTTGTTTTTAATAGAAATTATTAACCTTTCGAACAACTGACCTAGAGATGTCAGAGATTCTCTAATTCAACAGTTTTGAAATCAATCCTGGCAGACTTTCTAAAGAACCTATTACAAAAATAGACAATACCGCTCAAGTTTTTCATGAGAAGTGACAGCTACCAACAGCGTCTTCATTTTCTTTTCCTCTGGCTTCTCCTTGGCTACAAGCAAATGAAGTGTCCTGTGACTGAGGCTCAGAGACGAGAGCCGGGAGGCTCAGAGACCATGTCTGGTCCTGGCACAAACTTTCCGTGCCCTTGTGCCTCCACTTCTGTATTTGTAAAAAAAGCAACGGAGATACCCACCAACTTTCTACAAAGGTACCACAGTGTCCTTGAATGGAAACGATTACAGAACTGCAAGATATTCTTTTTCTCCTAGAATTAGATACTCCCATTATTTCCTTCACATCCCACTGAACATGGCCTTGTCCCTTCTCTATTCTTCTTCCTATCGATGTCCACTTTAATTTAGGTAACTGCCATGGTCCCCAAGGCCCTCAAACATGCGACACCTTAAATATCCAATCCCCTAACCTTCTTCTTTCTTTTAGTGGAAAAACAAAGACCCCACACACTAAGTTCCTGCATAGCCAGGAAAATTACCAAGTCCTACTTTCTTATGGAAAGCCCCCAAGCAGATTTTTTTTTTTTTTTTTTACATCCCCCATACGTGCGTTCATGCTGCAGGTTTCCTCTCACCCGTCCAGCGATTTTTACAGAGCTTTTCAGAAATCTATTACCTTTTTAAGCTCTTTTCTGTCAAATCGCATTGAAATTGGCCAGTTCTTCAAAAGTTAACAAGAATAACCGAACAGGCGGACTCAAGTGCATTTGGTATTCCCACAGCCCTCCTTCTCTGCGGTAAAGCAGCACACAAAACCCAAGGAACATACCTCCCTCCTGCCAGCCAGTCTGCTGAGGCTGGGATCACTGGGACCACCAGCCCCAGAGCCAGCACAGGCTGCCCAGCACCACTGGGAAAGGTCCAGGTGGAGGGTCAGAGCTGAAATCACCCCTCAGGGGCTGTACCCCAAAACTCAGAGGGAAGCACCAGAGGCAGACTGGGCTTCGAGATGTCAGCAGTGCTGAGAAGAAGCCTTTCCAGTTTGGAGCCTGGTACGGATCTAAATCAGGTCTTGCGCTCTCTGAATCTGATGCCAATACCCTGGCTCCGTCTGGCTGCTCCGACAGGGACATCACAGAATCTCCTAGACTGGAAAAGACCTGTAAGACCATCTAGTCCAATCATTAACCTACCACCGACAAGCCCACCACTAACCGTGTCTCTGAGCACTATATCTACATGACCCTTAAACACCTCCAGGGACGGGGACTCCGCCACTGCCCTGGGTAACGCATTCCAATGCCTGATGACCCTTTCAGCAGAGAAATTCTCCCTAATATCCAATTTAAACTTCCCTTGGTGTAACTTGAAGCCATTTCCTCTTGTTCTATCCGCTGTTACTTGACAGAACAGGTTGACTCCCACCTCTCTGCAACCTCCTTTCAGGTGGTTGTAGAGAGTGATAGGGTCTCCCCTCAGCCTCTTTTCTCCAGGCTGAACAATACCAATTCCCTCAGCCGCTCCTCAGAAGACGTGTGCTCCAGACCCCTCACCAGTTTTGTTGCCCTTTGTTTGTGTCACATCAGTACAATTTACGCCACAGGAGAGCTGGACATCACTGATAACGTTTGCGCACTTCGCCACATGCCTCAACTACGAGCTAGGTCGACTTAATTTTCAGATAGTCTGTGTCCCGCTGCTACCCCCATCCTGGAGAAGCACTCCAAGGTTTAAAGGTCTTTGACAGCAACCCAGACCCACGGGAGACCTGCGGCTTTGGTCTGTACAGAGCAGAGGGCAGCAGACACTGAGCACCATGCTATTTAGGGGTAGGTACCCCCAAAGCGGAACCCAGGGGAGGAACAGATTTCTGAGCATTAAGTAGCCGTGGTTGGACACCTCCTGCAGACATCTCGCATTCTTCCAGGTATCCAGGGGGGAAACAGAGCAAGAGAAATTAAGTGTGTGTAGGGAGAGCGAAAAGTTTCTCTTTGGGTTAAGGGAGGTGACATTAAGGGCAATCAAATGTAGTCAAATCGCACCTCCCTTCTCCTACAAATATCCCAATATATATTCACAAAATTGCTCAGGCATTGTTGATGAAACTTTAGCTTCTTTCCTCTGAAATATCCACCTGTGGTCAGGGGAAATTCCTACCCAAATCCCAATTTGAACCGTATAATTCAAGGTTTCCTGATTCCTGATGTAAGCCCTTTGCCAATAGGGTCAGCATTTCTCCGGGCTGCCTGCCCTCCCCTCTGTTCCCCACCAACCCCCCGCTCCCCTTGCTTCTCTCATTAAAAATCAAACTTGGTAATGGGTGTTCTGCCCCTCTCGGTCTGGATCTATATATCATCTTTCTACAAGGGTTTTGAAATATTGGACAGCACAAGACAAAAATCCTGTCTTCTTTTTTTCTAACTTGAAAGAAATAATTTCACCTAGATGGCTGCAGTGAACACACTGCAATAACAAGAAGCTTTTCTAGAAGGGTAAATTACTTAGTGGTGGTACCAACTGGGAGCGATGCTGGTTTATAACATCAGTTGTAATCTTTCAGCAACAGGGGGGAAAAAATGCTTTCAGAGAAATGCTTTTTGTCATTGGCCACTATGGTGGTGCATCCAATTACACTGCTTTCATTTCAGATCCAGGGGACACAGCTCAGAGGAGAAATCAAGAGCCGCAATAACAGCATGTGGCAGCGCCCCGGCCAGCCAGAACAGGAGCTCGTGTGTGCCCTGCTCCACGAGACAGGGCGCCGAGCCTGTCCTGTTTCTCCTCGGCTCCTTTTGGGCTCCTTGGGGAGATCCCAAGGCTTTCAATAGCCCAAGGAGACGCCCACAAAACAAGCAGGTTAAAGGGAGGGAGAAGCATCGTGTCCTTCATTCGGAAAACTGAGTCAGCACAGCAAACCCTGCCTGGAGCCAATGGAAACCTGACCCAAAGTCTCCAAGTCTGTTCTGAACGTTACTAGGATGTTGGTCTTTGAAATCTTTCTTTAAAATAAATCTTAAACCCACTGGAGGGTCCCTCTGGCAAGGAGCTGGTGCAGCACAGAGAGGCTGGGCGCGCCCTGGGCATCCTCCTGAGACCCACCATCTCCATCATGAACTGCCTCATCGATTATTCCTCCTCTTCCTACTCCATTGCTCTCCCATCTGCCAATATTATCTGTTATCTTTCCTAACTGTCATTCTCATTGATTTTTCCAGACTTCTTCCACTACTCCAGCTTTGCTATCAGCGTGTAGGAATTGGGTTTTTCAAGCGCAAGTTTCCCTTACGTGGCGACTGCTGTCGCACACGGCGAGGTGACCGGCAAGGACCAGCCGGTGCCCATGCCTGGGGCACATTTGTGCACACAGGTGACATCAACCTGGTGATATCGTCTGCAATAGTTTTGTGTCAGTTGGCAGATGCAGCCTCTGATACCTTCATTAGCAGAGATAACCCTCCCTTGGGAAGCAGCACCCTATCTGCTACAGCAGAGACCTTCCAGCTCACGCCACATCTGTGGGTCTCTGACTTGTGCAAACCAGATCTGAGACGGTGCTGTGCGGTCCCACAGCCCAAAAAGAACTGCATGCTCTGGGACACACTCATGTGTACTTATAAATGGCAGAGGGAGCTATGGGGAGCCTCCTGCCCCCCACGCACGGCCCCACGCCTCAAGAGCTCCCAGGGAGCCCGAGGTGGAGATTTGGATTTTGAATCCACTCCTGATTTAGGAAGCACTTGCTTCTGTAGGTATATAATGGAGCAATTTGTGGGGGAAATGGTCGCGTAATATTAATTTCTTTCTTTTCTGCCGATTATTATGATACATTTGCAAAAACATTTTTCCAATATTCAGCGAGCTTAACAGGTGACTGAATAATATACACCAACTACATCATTTGCAATATTTTCCTGTCAGTCATCAACTAATGTATTCAGAGATGAATTCCTTTTCTCCTAGGCCAGCTCTAAGTCAAATTTAGTGACTGAAACAACATTAGCCTTATTGACTCTTTTACCAGAATCCTGTTTGTTGGTGGGCAGAGACATCCCAGAATTTCACGGATAATAAGGCTGATCATACTTTAAAATCACAAGAATCAAGGGGAGAGCAGGGCAGGGGCAGCAATTTCCACAGCCAGCGGGGCAGCACTAAGGCCCGAGCCCTTTCCCCCTGCAGCTGAGTTTAGGTCTGGGTTCGAACTTCGCCGCTGACAGGCAGAGGCCGGGCTCTGATAACGGCTCTCGTTCTCTCCCACTGTGGCCTCCAAATACCCAGTTGTGCCTTCAGACCACAAAGCAAATCCCAGTTAAAATCCTTTTCTTAGCTATTGCACACCGATTTCCCAATTCTGCATTTGCAGGAACTTCCCTGCATTTAAAGTCATGCCGATACCCAAATAAATACCTACGAAACCCCAGCAGTTTGTATTCCCAGACTGGCACCGGCACTGGTGGGTCATCCATCCCTTCCCCGGCTGCCCCGGGCACCGCCGGAGGCTGCACACACTCAGCAAACACACATAGGGAAGAGGAGAACTCAGGTCTCCTCATTCACGACCACCAGCCCTACCCACCAGCCCACGCACCATCCTCTTTTTCTCCTTGATAAGCAAAGACTGTCCAGCGCTGCGCTCTGAAGAGCGATACCTGCCCGTCCCGCAGTCAAAGCCCGGGTTCTGCTCGGTAAGTCACAGCCACAGCACGGCTATCTGCCCTCAGCATCTGTAATCTTCTCTTCCCTGTGCGCTGCGCCCTTCCTTGGCAACGCGGACGCGAACCAACCCACAGACAGCTCTGAAAAACAGAAACAAATCATTTACATTTGGTTCCTAACCAGTAGCGTTTTCATTTGATTTCCTAGCTCCTTATTGTTATCGCCCTCTACACAATTTCAATCAAATCACATCCATCAACCTGCCCAGCCCAAAGCTTAACGATGGTAACGCTCTCATGTGCGTTCCCAAACGCGGTATGGAATTGCAAATTGCAGCAGGCATCGGTTATCTGACCCATGCTCACTCTTCATCGATAACCTTCAGATCCAGAGATGACTTGCTGTATGAACTTCTCTCTGGGAGAAGCTCTCTGGTGTAGGTAAACCTGTCGTGTAAATTCTCATACGAAGGTAGACTATAAAAGGAGCGAATTCTCCACTTTTAAATACAGGGACCTGGTGACAGAAGTCATATCTCCAATTGCATCTCTCTTTCCCCTTGTACATCTGGCTTGGCGCTACCTCCTCTCTCCAGGACCACATGCATTTTACGTTTTCATAAACCACTTGGTAGACCCCCATCCTTGTGAAGACCCAAGCAGGTCACTTTTACCCCAGTATTCTCTGGGCAGATCCAGGTGCCGGCTGGGGGTCAGGACAACCTCTGCTTTGTCTTCTCCAGGATCCTGCAGCGCCTGAGGTACCTCAGGTCTTCTGCTTTAATCTAAACACAAGCTTTATGCAGCAGATGCCCAGCCTGCGCTAGCGGGTCTGCGAGCTCTCCAAGGAGGTGCTTTGTGCTCTCAATGTTTGTGCAATGTTCAAGACAGCGAAGAAAAACTCATATCAGTATCGTTTAGATTAGTCAAACCAGAAGGAGTCTCATCTGGGATGCGTTCCCTGGGAGAAAGGAGATCCACAGGGTCTGATTCGTATCTGCGTCTCCACTAGCTGGGCAACTTCATGGAAACCACCTTCACCCAGCACACGCCTGAGGAGACGTGTGCCCACCACAGCCAAGGGTGGACGTCCCTTAGCAGGGACAGAGACTAAGCTGCACTTGGAGCTGCTCTGACACTTTTCCACCCTAGTTATGCCCACCGAGGAGTGCTGGGGAAAGGAACAGAACAAATTAAGGGCCACGTACCAGACTTTCACGCACACTTACCTCCTATACCGTGGCAATCACACCCCCTCTGGGTGAACTATACCACCTGAAGTACACTGAAAGGGGTTCAAGCAGTGCCATCTTTCAGCACGGCCATGGCCCTGGGCCACTATGATCCCGCCTGGAGGATTGTTACTCTGCTTTGCCTTTCCAGTGACCCCGCATGCTTCGACAAGCACTATATGCAGGCGTGCAAAGCAAACTGACCTGTACATGAATGGTTCCCTCTTCTTCCAAGGCTGCAAGTCACCCCCAAAGCTGTCCTATGAGGCACGGCCACAGCACACGATGGCCAGACCCCACCACCTATGGACCCAACCCGCCCACGTAGGTGACCAACCTGCGTCCCCCGGGCTCCTCAAGGGTCTGGCATGGGGCTGAACCTCCTGCCGTGGCTTTGCATCACTGAGAAACACCTGCCATGGCTTGGCGGTGCAGGAAAGCTGGGCACCGCTCTGCTGAAAACAGCGCTTCTCAAAATCAACCCGGCGTTTGGAGACAAATCAACTCCCTCGGCCATTTTAGCAGCTTCAGGCCTTGGCTGCGCCTGGACCCGGCACAGTCCCTCCTCCTCCCACCACCAGCAGGTTCAACACCGACACGGAGCAGATCCGGCTCTGCAGCGGCACAGCAACCTGCTGCTAGCAACGGGGCGTTATGCTGCACACAAGTAATGAGAACACTGGGAATAGTGTGGAAGAGAAGAGATTATTAGATAATAAATTATCAACGCACCAAAAACTGCTCTGTACATATTTTTCCCCCCTTACAGCTCCCCTAATGTCCCGGGCAAGTGACAATTACACAATTTAAGGAGGTTAAGTTTATTAAAATCCTTTTTTTATTACTTTTCTTTTAATATATGGTCGAGATAAAGCATCTGATTAGAGGAAGGTCACAAAATAAAATATTTAATACTCACGGAAAGAGCAATTCATCCTCCCCTCTGCATGCAGCCGCAGCAGCGAGGCGGGGGGTGCCGGTGGCAGCTCGCTGCAGAGCCCCCTCCGCAGAGCCCGCGAGCGAGCGAGCGCTGCCAGCAGCCCGGCCCTGCTCTTCCACGTTGGCTTTGCCACTTTATGGCCGCCCTTAATAGCAAAACGGGCCACGCGTGCACCGAAAGAGACAGGCCGTCTGTAAAGAGGGCTTACTAACACCTCCCTGACCTCAATACTGCTTAAAAAGAAATGAAAAATCACATTCAACAGCCTGGAGGCACAGTGCCCACTCCAGCTCCACATACCCAGAGTAAGACCAAGGTTTTAAAACTCGTTCCGTGCCCCGCAGTGCCCCAGGCCAGCGTGTACTCCCACCCTGGTGAGACACCTCACTTTGCCCAAACTGCACAGCACAGCCCCCTGAATTAGGGGCTTTCTCTTGCCACAAGCTTACAGTCTATGCCAATGCCTTTGGGAACTATTTGCACAGTGAAGTTCGTGTATTTTTCTCCATTTCAAGCATTTAGGGCTTCGCAAGGTGTTACTCGACAGTGTATCACCTTATCATAGGAGCTCCTGAGATGCAGGGAAAAGGTTTGCTTGTAAATCCCAGCAGGAGCAGGTCAGGTCACACCAAGGAGCCAGGGAACCGTCTCACCTTTCTTTTCCACCAGGAAGCAAACAAAATCACTCACGTTCCATAAACGGTCCCAATGGACCCGATTTCCTAAAGGAGAAAGGGCCGCTTGCCCACCCAGCACCCTCCATTCCTTGGGGCAGCCCCATCACTCCTCTTCACCAGCATCCGCCCCCTCCATCGCCTGCTCCCTTTCTGCCTGTTCTCTTCTCACTCATCCACAACCCTGACTCTAAATTAAACGCTTGTGACACGCAGCCTGACCAAACGGAGAAGACGACTGCTGTTTCTATAGAGCATAAAGCACCGAAAGACATTACCTCTGGTTTAGATAGGGATCTAGTTAGGGATGAAGTACCACGGTGAACGCAATGTGACAGGAGAGAACAGCAAAGTTCCCGTCAGGAGCAGCTGAGCCTCTAATTAGTTTTCTGCAAAACGTCAATAAAGTAATGACTAAAGGGAAGGCAAGTAAAGCACTTGGCCTTTTAAAAACCTTTGTCAAAGTCTTCACAAGAAACCATTAAGGGGAATAAGTAGACATGAGGTGAGAGGCACAGCCCTGCCACCCATTAGGAAGAGACAGCCCCGCTGCGTAGGACCGGCAGTGGTGACCATGGCACAGGGGCTGTCAGCACAGTGCTCCCCCACCAATGCGGCTCCCGGGGTATCACACCAGGGAGGCCAAATCCGCAGGTGATGCAGAATTGCTGAGAGATTAGAAAAGGCCAAAGGGTTTCTGAGGCTCAGCTGGGTACATGGCGGGGGGGGGTGGTGGTGGTAAAATTCGCTTTCACCAATGTGAAATAATGCAGAGGGGTGTATTTTCCTCTGGTTACACTCACTCACAGATTGGAAAAATTTCCTCCCATTCTTCAGGAAAATCACATCCCCTTCCTCACCACCCTCTGCTGCTCGGGTGCTACACAGCCCGTGTACAGCTCCAGCCACAAGCACCAGCCAAATTTTGCAGGGAGCACCGTGGCAGCGAAGCTGAAAAACCCCCTTAGAACCTTTCATAGTGCTCTGCAGCCCCCGGTAGACACCTGCTGCGTGTTTAAAACCCTATATAATGTCTGATTTTCCATGAAGAAGTTATTCCAAGCTTTGCTTGTTGCTCACCTCTTTTAAGCAACGACGGCAAATGAGCAATTGATGAGCTGTATTCAGCTGTCAGACACTGCACACAGCCCGGTATTTGGGACAGGACCCTGGAAAAGTCACTGTCTTGCAGACACATCAGTCTGAGCTTCGCTAGAAATTCTCAGGTGGAACTGATTCTCCACACATCTTGACACACACTGACTCCCTGGGCTCTTGCAAGCCAGGTTTTCCTTGGACAGAGCAAAACCCCAGAGCTTCACGGTGAAGATGGATGGCGAGTAATGTGTACTTTATGAGACAGAGTGTTCTTGCATGTCCAGAGGTAAGAGGCCAGTGCCCTACACAATGGCACTGTCAAGCCATCTGGATCAATTTAATAATAATGGTCTCCAAATGGCCCTGTGTAGCAGAGAGCGACTCCTTTGTTCATACCACTTACAGAGTGCTGTGAAGCGAAGAAAAAAAAAGTATGTGGATTGTTAACGACACTGCAGGTGAGAAATAATAGCCCCCAGCTCTCAAAGCCACGTACAAACATTGCCTAATTACTGCTTGTTAGCACTCCTGTGAGCCAGGTACATATTTTTACTGCCCAAATCCATTTAAAAAAAAAAATCAGCATCCCAGAGGTCATTAGAAGTTAGGTCCAGACTCTTAGCCTCAAATCCAGGCAGACACTTACCTGTCTTATGTGCAGCATCCAACCCTTTCAAGCCCAGCCGATACCTGGAGAGAAAGAAGCATGGGTGATGTTCCCCTGCCGGGCAAGTGATGCATGGAGAGATGGAGTGACTTTGGGGGGCTTGAAGCCCCCATTTCCACACCAGGAGCCCTCCCTTGGCAGTGATGCCTCCTGCACCCATGGAGAGGGCTGTGGTTGCCCCTGCGCTGCTGGGAGCACTGGGCGAGCAACCAGCTGGAGAGAAAAGTGCTGCTGATTAACACCACAAATGGGTGAGATGAAATAAATTTTCATTGTTAGGAATGGACCCTGCATGGCTCAGCTTGATAAAATCATCAGACTGGAGATGGATGATGCTGCGAATCACTTCTGAGTTACAGACGTAACACAACGACAGAAATGAATAGAGTCCTCGTATTTGAAACACTGGGGCATACATTTTAATTTAGAAGGGCTGAAAGTAAAAAATCATCTCGCCGCCACATTTCCAGGTCAGCATTTGACTTATTAACTTCTGCTTTGGGCACGGGTAAACGAACCAAGCCACACTCTGTGCAGCTGCCAAAGTTACATAGGGTATAATTTCTTTTTTAACAGGTTCATTAAGAATTACTCGTGTGTCTGGAAGAGGCATCAAAAAAGGTATTTTCACTTAATAATCAGGCTTAATCTCTTTAAGTTTTGTTGAAGTCACTTTCCCAGGGCCTTAGGCAAAAATCAATCTTAAAAGCATTGTGAAGCTGTACCATGGTAGTTAGATAATTTATTATTCCATAACTGTGGGTCTTAATCTAATTAGAGATTGTATCTAGGATTTGCTTCAACATCTATTTATTTTTCTATTTTTACTTGCAAACTTGCACAAAGAAACAACACCGTGAGTGAGAGAGACGGGAGGTATGCTGTGTTCTTCCTGAAGCACTCCCGTATTTAACTCTACTCAGAGACCAAGAAAGAATACGAGCAGGACCCAGACTAAGGGTCCTTTGCAGAACCACAGGAAAAACCTCCCGCATGCAGCCTAGAGAGAGAAACCAAAGAAAATGGATCCAAACACAGCCTTCTCCTTCCCAGAGGACACCCCCGGCCCAGCCTTCTCTCCGTACAGCTGCGCGGTTTGCATTACCATCAGGCAAACACATGGAGTTTGACAGGTCATTTGCCCTGGCCGGCGGCGTGGGGACGGTGCTCACCCCCAGGACTGCAGAACTCCATCACCGGGCTGCCGCGCGCCGCCCGGGGACTCGCACAGCTTGGAAACGGTACCTTGCTTCCTCCACACCCTGTGGGGGATCCTACAAACAAGACATGATTTATTGGTTTAAAATAACTAGAGGTACCGCTCAGAGCGCGTCAGGAGCCTGAAATAAATACTTGAGATGCAATGAAGTGCAAATAGGAAAAATAAAAAAGTAATCTCACGGCATATATTAAGGTAAAATCATTGGGGCAGTGTGGAAATAATCTAAGCCCTTTTGCTCCATAGCGAGCCCAGAAATATTTATTGGCTTGTTTTGGGAAGATTTTGCACAAATCTTTGGAACACCAGCCTTTCCTATGAAAAAGCAGTTTTGAAAGATAGTAATTTAAGTTTCTTCTGGCCTATGCTTTCCAGAAGTTCCTGTGTACTGCAAAAAATCATAGAATGGTTTAGGTTGGAAAGGACTTTGAAGATCACCCAGTCCCACCCCCCTGCCCTGGGCAGGGACACCTCCCCCCAGCCCAGGTTGCTCCAAGCCCCGTCCAACCTGGCCTTGAACACCTCCAGGGATGGGGCAGCCACAGCTTCTCGGGGCAACCTGCGCCAGGGGCTCACCACCCGCACAGGGAAAAATTTCTTCCTAATATCTCATCTAAATCCCCCCTCTTCCAGTTTAAAGCCATTCCCCCTCGTCCTATCAAAATACCCAGAATTTGCCTTTGTACTCACAGGTCGGGGCAACAAGTGGACAAAAACCAGTCATACACACTGAACATCAGCACATACTTCATCTAAAGGAAAGCAAGGTTCCCTTTGTGCGCACGCAGTCTTGAAAGCCTTTCTGCTCACAGGATCAACAGACTTTCAAAAAAAAAAAAAAAAAAGGAAAAAAAAGACACTTATAGGAGGACAACCTGCTTCACTGACCACCGGAAGGTCACCCCAGCACCTTCATGCATTGGTCTCCCCCTCCTGTAAAAGAATTGCATAGTCATAAGACTTCAATGCAGCTCTCCTGCAGCTCTTGGAAGGAGCTTTTAGGGTCCCTGGGAGAGGGAGACACTAAATCTGTTTTCACCCCACCCTCTGCCCCTCTGCCTGCTCTGTCAGGAACCTCATTCAGGGCTCTACAAACCCTCTGGCTTTAACAACTTCTGCAACTTTAGAACAGGCACGTGATATTTCTGCAGCACGTTCCTCATGGGACCTCGGATGCAAGACGTAGCTGGACCCGCATCCCCGGGTTTCCTCTCACACAGCACCCCGAGGAAGGAGAAGAAATCAGGCTCGGGAGAGAGTTGGTGGTAGCACTTTTCAGAAAGGGACAGCCAATTTGCACCTCCTTGGACACTAATTACAAATTCTCTCGCGTGCCTTCATTGGTACGGCAGCGCACAGCAAGAGGAAGCTTTGCTGCTTCCCTGAGTTGGCCGGTCCCTCCGTCAGCTCATCCTCCCTCACTCCCCTGCTCACCCTCCATGGAGGAGGACACCCCATTTTCTCGATTAACTGCCGGCATGGCGCTGTCTACCTGAGCGATCACGAACAACGAAGCACTGAGTCATCTGCCTGTGGCCCCCTTTGCTCTCACTGCTGAATGTATACCCGCGGGGCACGTGGGGCCGGGCACCGCACCGGGGAAGGGAATTGCACTGCCCGTGGAGTGTTGCTCCGTTCTCCAGCGTTTACGAGCCCAGGAGCTCTGCGTTAGGATAGCCTGGGATCCTCCTGGTTTGCGAGAGGATGCCAAAACTGTACCCAAACTAACACTGCTTACAAACTGGCATAGATTTCAGTCAAATTAGAAACTGAAAGCACTCGTCTTTAAGAAAGGTTCCTGGGTCTGTTTTACAATCATCTTTGACCACGTGCCCTATTTATCGCTACATGGACACCGCTATAAAGGCACTCATAACACCTTACACAATTTTTTTTTTAAAAAGAATAGCTAAATCTGCGCATTCACAGCTCAGAAGTGTCCTTCTTCACTAATGCATCTATTCATAACTATTGGTACCCAACTGTGCACTTTAAATTAACCATATGCTTAACTGCTTTTCCCAATGCAGACCTTGGAGGACAATCATATTAATAATGTTGAGATACCAGTAAAGGAAGCTGATCCAAATCCCCCATGAGCCAGGGAAGTTCTTTCCTTTAAGTGTGAAAAATGAAGCTATCTTTTGAACGCGTAGGAAGGTAGGAGATTTCTGAAGCTGTTCTCCAGTAAATCAGAAACAAAAAATAAGATTAACCACAGTCCCCATCCTGCCAGTCCAGTAGTTCACCGCTGCCAGGATGGACTCCCACCTCTGCTCTGCACCATCCTCCACCTCAGGGTGCCCCTGGAGCCCTCAGCCCTCCACACACATCTCCTGCCAAAATAGAGACGTTTTCCCCCCCCCCACTGCTTTAATGAGCTGAACCGGCTCCTGGAGGCACCCACGGAGTCCCAGAGCTGGAGAAAGGGGAGATGTGGGAAGAGGTGGCAGGGAGCAAAGAGCACGCTCTCCCCTTTCATCAGCAAGGAGGTTCCCTCTGACCCGTCCCCCAGAAGCACCACCAGATAAAGCTCCAGTAATCTGGGACCCTGCTGCCCCGTCAGAGGTTAAAGCTCTCAGAACACACCAAAAGGTTCGAGTGCCTCTACTTCTCCAGTTCCCGGATCTGCTTATTAGCTAATGCCAGTTCCCACCTGGGGGGGGGGAACACAACAGAAAAAAAGAGGGGATAAAAAAAAAAAAAAAAACAACACAGAAAAGAGGAAAAAAAAAAACAGAAGAGGAAAAATACAGCAAAAAGAAAAAAAACAAACAGAACAAAAACACCAACTGCCCATCAAAACTTTGCAGCCAGATTACTTCAGCCAAGATTGGCCCTGTAGATGGGACGGGCCCATGCAAGAGCAACTTCTTTTAAGGAAGACAAAAAAGGTTGTGCAGACAGAAACAACGATAGGTTGTCTGATAATCTGCTGTGAGAGTTCAGCTGACTTGTGACTAATCACTGCATTTCCCTTTGCCTTGGGAGTTGCATTAATTATCACAAAATCAGAAAGGGCTTCATCCAGCTCTCCTCTGAGTCACTAGAAAAAAATTAAAACTTATTAGCTTCTATTTTCTTCACCGGCTCTCTTCAAAATCTCATAACAGCCAGAAATCCAGATCAAAAAATATGACACACTCCAATTTCCCCTGATTTAATTTCCTCCAGCTGACTAATTTAATTGCAATATTTGCCTGGTACCTTGAGTTCTGCTTTCTCGCTCCCTTCCCGATGCTGAAACCTGCTCCCTAGTCCTGCTCCCTAAGCTTAAATCTGCACAGATGTTTTCAAATTTCTATTTGTTAGAGACTAATTACCCTCATTCCCCAGTGGATCAATCCATAGGGATCAGATGCTCTGTTTGCGATCACAGATGTAACACTCACACACATCATATGGTTATCTAAAAGAGGTTGGATAATTAGGTATCTCAAAAAGGATAAATTGTTTAAAGTGAGACAGATTAAAAATGAAATCTGGATGATTTTTTTTTTTTTAATCTTCCATGTGATATGAGCCTGAAAGGTATAGCTGGCTACTGGAACAAAATTAGAATTCAGCTTAGCCACCGAGAACTCAAACAACATCAAGGTGAGGAGATATTTTAAAAGTCCACAGAATAAAAAGCTTTTAATGGATTTCAGACTTTATCTTTCCCCTTTGTTATACTTTTGAGTTTAGAAACAATAAGAAAAATAGCAGCAGTGAAACTATAACTCAAAATGAGGTCATACTTTTAGATAGGCGAGAGAGCTGTTTTGCTCTTTGTGGGTACCTACTGCCTCTCCCACCGCCGTAAGTCAGGTGAGTTCCCTTCACCAAGCCGCAGCGGCGCCTCAGCCCCGTGCCCGCGCAGCCCCCGCGGAACCGGAGCAAAGCCTTCCCCTCCCCTGAGCTTTGCGTCTCAAAGCAGCGAGTTTGTTGGCCACAAACATTGAAAGGATGAGTAGAGCTGGAGGCGAGTCCCTACGCGCGTGAAGCTCTTCACAGGCATAAAAATTCGCTAGTTTGGGGCTTTTGCAGTAGACTTTCAAAGGTAAGAATTGGGGATCTGAAGTATCTTGGGGGTTTTGTAGCAAACAAAAGGCTTTAGGGACAGGACCTTCCCCTGACGAGTAGCAATCACCAAAGATCCCGCAGCGTCTGTCTCAAAACCAAAACCACTGACTTCATCGCACGCCGCCACGGCAGAGGAGAAGGGCGTGAGGTGCAAACCTGCCCCCCAGCACCGCGGTATCCCCCGCTCACGTAGCGAAGGTGCCCAAACACGGGTTGTGCAGCAAATTGCAGCTCCATCCTGCGCTCTCAGCTGCAGGCCCTGTCTGGCCGTGCCCTGACCCGCTCCCGCAGGCGTGCAGGGCTGCTCCTCTCCCCCGGCAGAAGGGGACACTGCGTGAGAAGGGGTGTGCAGCTGTGTGCTCTAGCGGGTGCCGCCACGCCAGATCAGCCCCTGTCCTCTCCGTTCCCAGGAACCGACCTGGATTTGCCCTACCTAGAAGGCCGTTACCACCCTTTTCTTCCCGAGGCCCTCACAGCCCCATCTGAAAGCAGTGGTGCACACGGGGGGTTTTGCATTTTCTCGGGCTGAAGGATCCACATTATCACCAAATCCGTCTCTTAATTGCGGGCGGCAGCTCCCCGTTGTGTCCTGGCTGCTGAGACGGGAGAGGCACTGCCATCTGCTCCCTTGGGCCCTGTTCAGCACGAGCAACCCCGCTCGGAGGAAGCCTCGTGGCACCGCGAGCATCAGTAAGTACTGACAGGAGTGGTCCATCCCATCAAAGGTGAGAGCAGAGAGGAGGAGGAGAGGAATGGTTTTAAGACGCTGACTGGAATACGAATGGAAAACTCCAGTTGTGCTAGTTGCCCAAGCCTGAACAGGACACCGTCGCACCAAGGAAATTAGGATTCAGCTTGGCTTCTGACTATGAACAAGCTGGAAATTACTCGTAATTATATTCGTTATTATTTTGCTTACAGAGTCAGCCAACCTGCCAGCCTAAGCTGGGCCCTGCGGAGACCTACCAGGGGTAGTGCTTAGACCCAAACCTTTCCAATCCTGCATAACCTCCAGACGGCGCACATCTAGCAGCTTGATGCTGGCTTCAGCGGCTACTCGGGAGACAAACCCTCACGCACACACTCATTACTATATCTCTATTCCCATGCAAACCCCACAATGCCTCCCTACGTGCCAAGCCTTAAAAGCTGAAGACTTCTGCACTAGTTGTAATCCTGCCGGCGGCACAACAGCGGGCTGTCAGGCTTCAGAGCGAAGGTGCCTGTTTGAGATCTCAGTAACAGCCATCAGGTCACCGCAGCTCCGACTCTATCTCGACGACTTTTCAAAATAAACATTCTCCGTGATTGGATTCAGGCTGCACGAAAAGGGAAGGGAAGGAGGGTTTTTACACCACAGAAATAACCCTTTTCTTCACATAGCTGCAGCTCTTTTGCTCCCGTTAGACACTCTGCATAGGGCTGGCCACACAGACTCGGGCACTTTTTTTTTGTCCACAGTGGAAATCCAAAGTTATTTTTTTTTGTTTTCTTTTTTTCCTTTCTTGAATTATGAAATACCTTTCCAAGTGGAAGAAGAAGAATCTCACCTCTCATCAACAGCTATGCCTCTCTTCAGTTTTGGCTCTTCATTTCTCCTCCCTCTGCCGTTTCTGTATTTTGAAATAAAAGGTTATTTCAAACTAAAAATATCAAAACCTGTCATTCGAATCCAGTCAATTTCCAAAATACCGCCTCTTTTCCCTGCAAAGTTAAACTGTCAAATCCATACCATTTCTGCATGCTGCACATGGAGAAACACACAATTTCATCAAACCACCACCTTCCAACATAAATCTTTTGCAAAGAAACATTCAGATGACATCCAAACCCGCTATTTGGCACAGGCAGCCAGGCTGGGGCAGAGGTAGTACAGATCCAGTGGATTTTTGCAAAGCATAAGGACTCCAAAAAGTAGAAGTAAAGAATCAGTCTGTGGAACTCCCCTTTTCATTCAGTCTTGTAGGAATACATTAATATGGTACTCATTAGTTAATGGATCATCATCCTTTACGGAACATAAGAGGTGGGGGGTTTTAATATGGCATAAGACTAGAGTGTGGGGCACTTTTCTGTTATTTTGGGGTGTTATGTTGACCCAGTCTCCCTCTCCTTGGGCAAACCAGACCATCCCCAGTTACGGTGGAGTCGGGATGGACCCAGCTTGCCCGTTGACAACACACCCCAACCTGGCCACCTTTCTCTGCCACGCTTTTCTGCGGTCCCAGTAGCATCAAATCTCAGCTGAGCAGAGGGACCAAGCCCTCAGCTTACTCCTCTCTACCTCAAAGCTTCCCCCAGGAAGAGAAAACCATTGAGACATCCCAGGAGGCGACAACCGGCACATTTCGGAGGCTGAGATTCCCCACAGAGGAGGTTGCAGTCAGTATTTATACTTCTGCAAAAGAAACGGACCTAACCTTGCCAGCCAGATGGGTAGAAGTGACAGCGCCGCCACGTGCAGGACAGCAAGGTCAGTGCTCTGAGCTTTCTCTTGGTTTTGCCGCAATGGAAAGTGCTCCCACAGGCGAGGAGCTACCCGGCTCCTGTGTTCACCAGCAAGGCTCCCACACAGAGAGGAGGGCTCTTCCTGCAAACATATATATAAAGCAGAAAATGGAATGATTCATGGGAAGAGGCATTTCCCATCCCGACCCAACGTTTAACACCCAGGTAGACTCTTAGGGGTCACACTCGTCCATCTTGCAGTGGGTGCAAGAACCATTTGGTTGGTTGGTTTTGTTTCTCATCCAAATGTCCCTCAGTTAAAATGATTCAGTTTTATTGAAACTGAAGTTATTTGAAAAGTGTTCCTTTCTGTCAATTGCCATTAAGTAATTATGACATGAGAAGATCTTGTCTCAAATTTTCCATTAAGAATTTCATTTCAGAATTGTGAAATTTTAGTTTCAATTTTGTTGTACAGCTTTAGTGTTTCCTTTGTTTTCCATTTTGTGACAAGTCCACTATAACTTATAACACGTTACTGTGACTGACGAGTTCTACCATGATGGAATGTACGAGTTGAAACACTCCTGACTTTTTATTTAAAGAAATACCAGGGACAACAGATACCAAATCTTCTCTAGAATAAAACGTCTCCTGTTGGTTCCAATGAAGCGAGTTGAAGCAAGTTGACACAGAGATCAAAGTGTTGCCTACTTGAAAACTGTCAAACCATTTCATTGCAAACTAGATGGGAAGCACTTTGAAACACAGGAAGAATCTGATGTTTCATTCAGCGAGGCAAATCCCAGCCATCCTTAATGCAAGTAAGAAAAACAGTGTGATTTGCTTAACAGGTTGTCATAGTATACCATTATCAGTGAAGTCTGTTCTTCACTATTAACATGGTGTCACAAAACGATGCTAAGACAAAACAAAGATAAAAGTAAGTGTAACGTGTCAAGAGTTCCAAAGTGAAGATTCTTCTGGTCTATTTTAAAGACATGTTTTCACCTGGAAAGTTAAGGTATTTGAGAACGACAGCACATTTGCTGCTCTGACCTTGTCCACAAGATACCGTGGCTGGTGGGATAACATGGAGTGCCCACCCCAGCCATCGGCTGCTGGAGCCTGCCAGGGCACAGCAGAGATGTTGTGGCACATTAGCAAACTTCCACTAGCTCCAGTTTAAAATCTCCCCGTCTGACCTACACGCCTTTCAATCTTAAAAACAACAAAAAAACCAACCACCACAATACACCAAATAAACTATGGAAGAGCATCTGGTGAGGACTACATCCTGGACCACAGACAGGACAGGAGAACAGAGATGGTAGAAACTGATTCAAATGGCAAAGGACCGTGTAAATGAGTAGGGCATGCATTTAGGAGTTAAAATAAAAAATAGGTCAAGTTATATATTGCTTTAGAGCTTGTAAGGAACCTAAATAATAACAAAAAATAATTTAAGTCAAATTAGTAATAAGTCTATGACTAGGAGAAGAGTTCTTCCATTATTCAGCAGAGCTGTTACCAACCCTCATTGCAGAGGGTAATGCTTCACTACTAAAAATGATGGATTCATTTGTATAGATATTTCAATTGTTACTTGTGATAAAAAGGTAAGAGATTCAGACTACAAGGGGGAAGCAATAGTCCGGAAAATATTTATATAAATTACATGTTTTCAAATCAGTTGGGTCTGCTGAGATTCACTGCCAGGTACTTAGAAGTGGTAGAGGCAATCTGAGGGCTGTTAGCGCTTATCTTTGAAAACTCAGGGACTGTCGCGCGTCTCAGAAGAGCAGAGAACGGCAAACGTTGCGGGGAATTACAGGCCAGTCAGCTTAACTTCAATTCCCAGAAAAAATATTGCAACAAATCATCAAATAAACACTTTCTAAGCTCCTAAAAGATAACAAGGCAGTGAGGAACAGCCGACACGGATTTGTCAAGAACAAATATCAAGCCAATCTCATATTTTTCCATGACGGGGCAGCAGGACTCCTGGAGAGGGAGAGGTGGTCACTGTTGTGTACAATGACTTCAGGAAGGCCTTTGACATCGTTGTACGTGACATTGTCTTAAGCCAGCCACAGAAGTATCATTAGATGCAGTTGTTAAGGTGGATAACACACTTGGAAAGGAGCTTCCAATGACTTATCAAACTGGAGGGACGTACCTGTACACATTGGGCGAGGATTTGTCTTGGGCCACTATTTTCATTATCTGACCTGGGCAAAACAGTAAGTTTGGAGACAACATCAGCTGCGAGCAAACGGGAGTCAAGGGGCACTCGGACCAGTCTTGACAAACAAGAGAAATACTCCAAGGAAAAGCAGGCTGTGGTCAACGAGGTCCTGCACAGAGACTGAGGGTTAGGTAGGAAAGATCCAGCACATGGCCATCCGCCAAGGACCATCCTGAGCCAAACCGGGGCCAACAGCGAGGAAAGCAGGGTAGGGGGAGCCACCGGGCAGCGGTGAGGCTTTCTGGCACATGCAGTGTGCCCACCGGGGCACTGCCACCCGGGAAGGACGCGGATGGGCTAGGAAACCAAGAAAAGGCAGCTGAGGAAAGGTGAAGAAGCTGGGATTCAGGTCAAAGAAGAGATATTGTAGAGGGAAAAGAGTATAAATACACACGTTAAGAGTGATGCAGCCTCAGAAAGCAAGACGGACAGATCATCCTCCACATCTGCTACAGATAAAGCAATAACGAACATGTTTGAATGCTGCAATCACGTTTAGGGTCAACATCAAAAGATATTTTTGCATTTGAGGGTTAGTGAAGCACTAGAACCGACTGTCCAGAACGCATAACAAACATCCATCACTGAAGTTTTGAGGAAAGGTCAGGCAAATAAGTGCCGAGGATGATATCACTTAACATGCCCCAATCGGAGAGGTGGGGGGCAAGTGGAGCCATCCCGAGCTCCTCTTCCCGGCAGCAGCTGCCTGCTCGGCTGCCCAGCGAGATGCACACCATACACCGCATATCAGGAGGATGTTCTTTGTCATATTTTTTTTTATTATTCTTTATCAGGTTTTATTTTTCTTCAAGGGAAAAAAAAAAGTCTCGTAAAGAAGCACTACACTCATCACTATTAGTGAAGCACAAAAATGCTACCTCTGTGAACAGGAAGATTAATTCTCCATGATGTACTCTGCTGTACGGAGAGATTCATTCTGGTGTCTAATGAAGATGGTACTAAATGGAAAATAAAATACCCTTCCATAACAGTCACCATAACCTGAGTGCATTTAAAAAGAAAAACAGAACATTGACATTTTCCATCACCACCACCACTCCCCCCCCCCCCCCCAAAAAAAAAAAAAAATCTTTGGGCCAATAATGAGGCACTTGTCATTTTCATGCAGAGCCAAAGCTGCCAATTTTCGCTTCACATTGATTTCTGTAAAATATCACCTACAGATTGTGCCCTCGGAGGAATAAAGAGGATGTTGATACAACGTAGGAGCCAGGAGCACTCACGCAGCCGGGTTAGCCAAGGGGACAGTGCCCGAATCGCCCCTCAGTGGAAAATTAAAAGGAGCAGAGAAAGGGCAGGGGTGGAAATTGGGATCCTCCTGCTCCTCCAGACAACAGCAGGATCCAGCCAGCCCTGAACAAACACAGACGCGCAGCCTCCCTAATGGCACAGCGCTGTAAATCCTCAGGACCGAAGGCATAAACCAATCGCCCGCTTGTGTCAGGCCGGGAATAAATTCCCCCCATGAGCAACTACTACTGAGCTGGCCAGGTGTCCTAAGCACAGCCTCCAAAACCAGCACCGCCAGGAACAGCATGCGAAACTAAACTGAATTAATGCTCCTTTTTTTAATTTTTTTTTTTTTTTTTTTTTTTTACCTCCCTGTCCGTAGGTTCTTACAAAGTGCAGTTACCATTTTGGAGCATTTTGCCTGTGTTCTGGGACTTCACGATGCGTCCCCTTCTCACCCCAGATCCCACACCAACTCTATTTCCTTAAAATAAGGTTTTCCGTAAGCTAGGACTCCCAGAGAGATGCTGGTAAAGCAGAGATGATGCCTTCCTGAGCCGATAGGCAACCCTTAAATAAAAACCCCATGAAAATTTTAACTACCTATTCATTTCATCTGTTTTGCCCCAAAACAACTCATTTCATCTGTTTTGCCCCAAAACAACTCATTTCATCTGTTTTGCCCCAAAACAACTCATTTCATCTGTTTTGCCCCAAAACTCATTTCATCTGTTTTGCCCCAAAACAAAGACAGAGCCACAACAGTGGGGCACAGGCTGGAGTAAGCACAAAAGATGGATCCATTTACTTCTGCCTGTGTATGAGTGTGAAACATATTGGGGCTTTGTCAAGCCTTTGCCTTCCGCTGCCACCCCCAGGGAGCTGCGCGCCCTGGGAGACGTGGGCCATACCTTTATACTGCGCTGCCCACGGTCCCCAGATTTCTCGTCTGCATCAGCAGAACCCCCTTCATTCGTGACGCTGGGACAAGTATTGCCCTGAAAACACAATTTTAGCTGAGTAACCGCTAATACGGAGCGAGCACTTGGGGTTTCTCCAGATTTCCACCATCAGCGTGCTGCAGCTGACCCACAGTTTGACAGCAAATCTACAGGTTTGGCTCACATCTCTACTTGCTTGTATTTAATTTATACTTCTCTTCCCCATCCCATCAGAGCTACTCCCAAGCTTTGCATTCAGCGGGTCACCAATTCCAGGCACGTGGGGTTAATTTTTCTCTTCTCGTGCTAAAAACGCTCCGGTTTCTGCTCTCGGTCGCTCCATCGCACGTCTCAAAGAACTGACCTGGCTTTCCTGCCGTAATGCCCAGGCTACACCAGCAGAGAGAAGGCTGCAATCTGGCTCTGCAAATGCAAACCAGATGTAAAACGCCACGTTGAGGGCAAGGCAGTGAAGAATTCAGGTTGGCAGCAATTTATCCCTACTTAGCGCAGGTGTAAATGGCTCCATAAGGAGCAAGGCAGAGGAAACTCAAGCCCAGAGAAGGAGATTACTCAGCTGCTGAGGTTTATCTCCATTCCCCCATAGCTTACCAAGCTCTTCTCATAACGATTGCCTAGAGCTTGTGCTGGGTAGAATTTAGACTCCTGTTGGCTGCATCACATGTTAATAATTTAAATAGATGGGACAATATATCAGATAAATTTAAAATAGTGCAATCTTGCCGCACTTTTTATGGTATTTTGACATTAATGGCCCTTGGTTTAAATACATGAAAAATATGAAAGAGAGTTAACATCTACCATACTTCGCCATTACACCATTTTTAATTATCAAGAACACCAGGCCAAGTTCACAATATTTTTAACCGAGTTGTATGCATTGTCACAAGTCTCTAAATTATTGATGTGCACCACATTTTATTAAACATAGCATTTCATGAGAACCATGATTTGGGGGTATAATTTTACTAGAATTAAGCTGTTAAGGCAGAAGGAGGAGCCTCCAGAAGCAGTTCCTGAAGAGGGAGGGGGGCGGGCGAGACCAAGACTGATTTTGCACTTCTCTTGGTGTTTTGGAGGGTGAGGACCAGAAGACCCCAGCTCCTTTTCTGTGGGAAGGAGAGGAGATGGGGGGACAGACATCATCCTCAATTTTTCCCTTTATGCTGAAAAAGAGGTCTCCAAAAGGGCAGTAGGTGCTGCCTCCTGTAATAAGTAACAGAAGATCATTTGCTGATCCAACCAGTCGCTCAAGGACCGTCTGGACAGTAGGTTATCTCAAGCACAATAAAAGCTCAAGCACAAGCGCTTAAGCGGTTTGATGAACAAAATAGTAAAAAGTAAAAGGGGGGAATTGTGATAAGCTCAGCGCTGTTTGTTCACCAAACCTAGAAACTCGCATTGTCACATTGTTTTACAAAAAGGCAATTGCTGAACCTGCTGTTGCAAGATAGCCCGCATCCTGTGAGCGGGCAAGGCTAAAACTGCAAAGGTCAGGTTATGCAAACAAAGTAGGATGTGAAAAAGACTTGGAGGAGGGGAGGGGGGCTCATGAAGACGAAGAGTACATGATGTGAGGAAGACATGAATCTTTCATCCCTGCGACAACCAGGAGGAAAAGGAAAGCAGAAAACAACCCCCTAGCAACAAGTCGTGTCGTGCAGATGCAGAGTACCCCTCTACCGGAAAAAGAAGAGTATAAAACCAGGGACTTTCGGGAAACGGGTGCGAGCCGTTGGCGGAGTGAGATTCCCGGGCCGCCCAGCGCTGTTTTGCTTGCTGCCGCTTGCTAAATAAATATTCCAAATTTTTAATTGACTCTGTCTCGCATCAATTTGTGGGATCAACTTATAACACCTCCGACTGTGAAAGGGACCAAGGAAGGGATTTTCCTCCTTTAAGAGCAACTATTCCCAACAGCTCTACCTGGAGCCAGTAAGTGAAGCTCCACATCTGCATCACAAAGCCTAACACGCCCCCCCTCACCCTAAGCACCTTTAGGGCAAGATCAATCAGTGCTCTACCCAACTCAGACATGGGGAACCCAGGCACATAGACACCGACCCAGAAGCCTCAGATGATGCAGGGAGCCAGAAGCAGGACCGACGAGGGCATCCCCAACCCGCCCAGCTACAAGAACCACACGCAAAGTGCTAGAGCAGCTCTTAGCTCCTTTCCTCCTTCCAGTTATGTACCTACATAGAAAGTTCTGGCCAAACATAGCCTCACGATCACAACGGGCAGAGGAAGAACATGGGGAAGGAGCAAGACTGAAGCCACGTAGAGTAGCTGAGGCTCAAACCCAGCTGGACAGTCCCACCTCGGTGACTCAGGCTCACTTCGGCACAACATCCCCGACAAAGAGACACCAATGCCACTCTTACAAACAAAACCGACAGGGGCAAGCCAGTGTACGTTACTGAACGGACTGGCCCTGCTGGGCACAGTTATTTTTCCTCCACAACTAAGGTTTGAACAAGCTGCCCTGGGGAGTAATTTTTGGAAGCAGCTGCAATGTTTATTATCGGTGCGGGCAGGTTTTTATTCCTCTAGCAGCAATCTATCATGCCCCATTTGATAAGTTGCTATTTCTCACTGTTTGCCCTCAGAAGGACTGGAAACTCTTCTTTTCCGTCTCAGACCTGCATAAAACATGGCAGTTTCAGCTCTCATTCCAGGGACCACAGCAGCCTCCCCGAGGTCCATCCCCTGCCGACCCGCAGAGAGGCACCGCGACTGTCCAGAGCCATCAGTTTGTACCAATAATGGAGAGGTCTTTTATTCCTTCCCTAGCAGGGATGGGTTGATTTACATAAAAGTGTTTTAAATCACCAAGCATCACTGGTCTCAATCCTATTTCTGTTTGTACTTTGGAGCAAAGAGTTTCATTGTCATTGGTGGGAAATCATTAAAACATGAATTGCGATTAAATTTAGCCTTTACATTCAATTGACTGCTTCATCTGTATGCATTTAAGCAAATACAGATACCTGTGTTCATTCAGAGGCTGAATTTTTCCCATATTTTACTATGTTAAAAAGGCCTAAGTGATGTCTTTACTATTTAGGAAACATTAGTGTATTTTGCACTGGTGTCAAACTGTACTTGGACAACAAATGGAACTGAATGAAAATGCACAAATCAGCATTTCAAATAGCTTTCCACCAATTACAAGTTTTTCATGTGTGCTAGGTAATAAAATGCTTTTATTAAAACATGCTTTGCATTTAAATCTGATTTACTATACAATAGAAGAATTATATGCAGTCAATAAAACTGAACTGGTTGTTTCCAATAACTGGAGCCAAAACATTCAAGGTGTTAGAGCTAATAGATATTATCTTCTTGTACCTGATTTTATTCAGAGATTGCAGAAGGAAAGCCACTTTCCTGTGTTGTTGGTTGCTTTGGTTTTGTTTTGGGTTTTTTTAAACCAAATTTGAATTAATTAAATTTTTAGCTTTACTATTAGATAAAACTGCTATAAAAAAATTATTCTTTCTGCAATTCCTGCAGACACCGGCTTTTAAAGTTGAGGCAGCCCTTCAGCAAGGCTCACTGCAGGCGTTTAGCCCGGTTACATCTATTCTTTAAGTGGATTGATGCATCAGAAAACTTCAGCAGAAAACATGTTGCTTTAGCATTTTCATTTAAGTTACTTAAATATATTAAATTAAGATCTTCATATAGACGGTCAGAATTTCACACTCAATTTTCTATTTTAAAAAATCTGATTACTTTAAAGTTATCCATTTTTATCTGCCACACCTCCTATAAAGACTGCTTTGCAGGCAGAACATAAATCGGGGCTCCCAGGAGAAGAAACTTAACGCCCACAGCTGGACATGTTCACCCACCGCATCAGCCGGAGCAGTCACAGCCAGGCCAAGAGAGAGCACAGAGGCGCCAAAGCTCCTGAAACTTTAACATACGAAAATTAAAGATTCAGTTCCTTACCCTGCGCAGTAAAACACCGCCTTGATCTCTGGGCACCTTGTTTCTCCTGCATCCCATGGAGCTGAGAAGATGAGGGTGGATGGCTGCTGAGGACCAGGCGGCCCCTTACCCCCGGCCAGCAGCAAGTTTGGATGGACTTCCTGCTTTTTGCACTTTAAAAGTGACAAAAAGTCTTGTTGTGTCTTTCAAAGTTGCGGGTGGGGGTTGGGGAGGCTTTGTTTCCATCGCAGCAGGACCACCCCGTGCTTGCTGGATCCTTGTTGCTGGAGCACGTAGCCCAGAGGCCACGTGGGGGAAGACAAGCCCTGTCCCCGGCGTCGCAGTCTGGCTTGGAAAGCGAGACGAGAAAAGTCACAGCACCCCTTGGGCACGACAAGGAGCAAGAGCTTTGCTCTCCTCCAAAACCCCAGCAACTGCTGGTGCATTATCGCAGCCTTGGGCTAGGAAGAATGGCAAATCACCAATTTTCTTTGCAAAATCTCAGATTTTTTAATTTTTTTTTAATTTTTTTTTTTTTTTTTATCCGGGGATCTCCAGTCAGCACTCCCTAGAATTCAATTTTCCAGAGCAGGGGAAGCCCGCAGCCAGCCCGCCCGGGCAGCGGGGCCCGTTCTGCGCCCCGCTTCTGGTATTACACCAGTCTGTCGCTGCCTTTAAGCCACGCTGTGAGGCCACGCTGTGGCCTTTTTGCCACATCATTGAGATCTACCAGAAAAAAATAATTCGCGCCCACATCAAGGTATTTCAATTGCTACAAAATAGCAGCAAACAAGTTTCATTGGAGGGAGAAGTCTTCCTTTGGACTTTGTTTCAGAAGTCACCGAAGGCACAGCACCGCCCATGCGAAGGGTGACTTCAGAAATCAATGCTGATACTGTCTCCAGAGCATAAACGAAGCAGACAGGACAGCAAATTGATTTGGTCGTGAGTAATTACTTAACTTATTAGTGCTCTTGTGTGTCACGCCAACGACAGCAGGGACGCCGGCAGCTCGGGAGGAGACTACAAGCAAGGCAGCCGCACGGACCCATCCCGGGTCCTGAGCAGCGCTGGGACCACCGGGACCCCCAAAGGGCCCTTCGAAGGTCCGTTTGTCGGTGTCTGGTTCGGCTCCGGCAACAAAGAACCACGCGGCGGCTCGTTCGGCCCCGCGGCTGGGGGAGGGGGGAGGGCGGGGGAAAGGAGAAGAAAAAGGCAAAACTCGTGGGTTGAGAAAGGCAGTTTAACAGAGCAGCAAAAGGAAAGAGGACAATAACGCCACCACCACCGATAAAGGAGCGCACAGACGCGATTAGGGTGCCGCCGCTCACCGCCCTCCCCCCCGGCCCCGGCCCGCCCTCCCCCGCCCCCAGCGGAGGGGTCCTGCCCCCCCCCCCCCCTTTCCCCCCGGGCAGATCCCCCCCCATCGCCCGGGCACGGCTCACGGTGTGGGATACCTGTGGTCCCTGCTGGAGCCTTGGGGAAATTAACCCCGTCCCCGCCGGAGCCAGGACAGTTGGGGATGCTGTCTGCGCACATCCCCGCTCACAAGTGCGATCCAGTACCCGGGACGTGGAGGGAGGCAAAGTCTTCCAAAGGGCAAAATGTTGGGAAAAGGATGAAAAATATAAGGTGCGTGATGGAGGGGACGGTATTTGAGATGCACAATATGAGCAGATAGATGCAGACAGCAGACGCAAAATACAAAGAGGAGGAGTAGTCTCCCTGCCAGCGCTATTTTTTCATGTGACTGTATCTATAGAAAGCCCATGTACCCGCACATATAAAGCCACACCATTCTGGAGTTTTGGCTGCCCCCTGTAGTGATGCACCACCGTCAATATCACCTAGCTTGGGGACCAGTTTTGCCTAGAGATAAAAATTAGTTTACGGTGATTTTGGCATCCCCTCCCCTACAGCATATTCAGCCCCTGTGCCCACACCAGCGAGAGGAACCATTTGGGTTTGGCGCCCAGATAGGGAAAAAGCTCCAGTACCACCAACACAGCTTGCACATTGTACTCATCTCACCAGTGCTCAGAAGCACTGCACTTCCCCAAGGAAAGCGCGCTCCACCATACATGAGGGGACACTGGGGCTCTGCACCCTGATGGCCTCACACCAGACACATCACCATGACAATGGCCTGAAGATGGTGCAACCATCCCCAGCACCACCACAAAGGGACGCTACTCAGCGTGGGGAGGAGGAGAGATCACCTAAATCAATTCACACAGGTGGAAGAGAAATAACAGTAAAACTCCTCAAAATGCAGGGTACATCTTCAAAGCATTGGCCAGGAGGCACAGAGTCACTTGGTGGGAAATGTAGGCCAGACCCCGCATGAGAGACATACATTTTTCATGACCTTCCCTGTTCTTGATATTTCTAACCTTCAAACATATGTAAAGAGGGGTTTCCCCTTTTCTCTCACCAGCTGCAGTTTGGCTCTGCTGAACACAGGAGCAGCTCAGGGTGAGCAAAGGAGAAGAGGAGTCACTGAGGAGTCCCTCTCTTCCTTAGAGGCCAAGTCTGGCCCTTGAAAGAAAATAAGAAGGAATCGGAGTCCTCCTGGAGATAAAAAAACCAACCAACCAAACAAAACAAAACAAAAAGAAAACCAAAAAAAAAAAAAAACACCAGAAGTAAAACACCACACAAAGCAGCAAAGTGCTGTTTGGAAATGAACAAGAGAGCAACAGGAGGAGGAATTTATCTTAAAAGATGCTCTCTCATTTTAATCCATCAAACAGGGAACTCACCTTCTGCTCCCAGCCTCGGAGACCACCTATCTTGGATGGACAAAGCAGAAGACATCAATAAATGGGTGTTCTCAATTGGTTGTTTTTTCATCTCAAGTATTTACCACCCCTTTCTGTGCAGATGAGAGGCGAGATGTAGAAAGCCTCAGGATAAAGAAATGAAAACAAGGAAGCCTCCAGTTCTGTTGGAAGAACAGCAGAGTTCATTTTTTGACGAGGATTACACCAAAGGAAGCAGGGCAGCAAACTAATAACGTTTATACCAGCCTCTTAGATATCAGGAGAGTTTCACTTAAGATACACTAATATCTCTGCTCAGTCTACGTTTCACAGCTGCCGACACCTCACCTGCTCTAGCTGCGCTGTTTAACGCTCACATCACTTGCTCGATTTTAGAGAGAATCGGCTGAAAATGCCACAATCCCTTTACGCAGCTGGAAGCCAGGGCCCAGTGTCGCCTGTTGCGGACGCCTGTGGCAGCCCAGCACAGAGCAGCGCTCCAGGTCTCCGTCTGCCTCCCCAAGAGGAGGTGAGGGTCAGGGCTGGCTGAGGAAGGGGTACTCCCTGGTGGGTCTTCAGAAGGGAGTTCACTCAGGTTCCTATCTCCAAAGCAAAATAGTAACTTCCAGAGAAAAACACATAATTACTTATGAGTGGCTTTCTCCCCTCCAAAGACTAAATAATGGATGGTGGAACATTTTTGATCTTCTGAACTTGCCCACATTGCCTTTGGAGCGAGGACAGCATCCCCAACTGTCCCACATCAGCAGCAAGGCCATAGGTGGTCCAAGTTCTCAACCCTTTCATAGAGGCACCACCCTGCTCCATACCGTGTAAACACCCAGAGATCTCAAGATGTGAGCCTCACCTATGACAAGTCTCACGCAGATATCAAGTCTCATAGAAGTGCTACCAAACCATGATTTATGGGCTCTTCCAGGCTGTGAAAGGGGACATATAGTTAAGAGCTGTTCCCCTGCAGCTGTGATCGAGGCCGGTTTCTGGAGAAAACATTCATGAAAGGAAGCACTGATCTTTCAGAAGCTTGCAGGATAAATTGTGTCCATTTCTGGGCAGGATAGCAAGATCTCCCTTGCATGCGAGTATCAAATAAAGGCTTTGATTGTGGCTCCCTAAAGGGACACCTCCCATTAACCAGCTGTACATCTAAACCATTGCTACATTTTGATAATATCACTACAACAGCCCCCATACTCCTAAACACTTTGCACGCAGTCATTTCTGCAACGCTCCCCAGAGCTCTGACTCCCAGACCTATTGCCCCACTTCCCCACGTACACACGATGATGTGCATGAGCAGCATTTAGCTCCTTTGGCAGAAACAGAGAGGTCCGTTTGCCTCCTCCATAGGGGCCAAATAACCCCCCCACAAGCCCAAGACAGCTGCAGCAGCATTTCGGTCTCTGCTCCGGGCCCTATTCACGCAGCAACGGGAAGCACGGTGTAAGGCAGCTCTCCTGGAGAGCAGCTTAAGGAACACGCCTGGAACCTCTGCAGCACACACAGGAAGAAATTTCAATCACGTCAGCTTGAGATCTAAGGCAAAAGGATAATGTTTCCACGCCTTGCTGCCAGCTGGCGGCTACAGCCCCAACTTTGATGCTCTGCATGAGAGTCCCGAACTAAAAACGAGCTGTGGCTTCATAATGCTCCATGGCTGGGGCAACCCAGGCACAACTCGTCCCCATCGCCTCCTGCCTCCCTTGCCGGCCACAGCTCATCCCTGCCTTGGGGCTGGACACCAGCAAAAGGTGTCGGTGGCACATTTGTTGTTTTGTGGGTGGTGGGTTGTTTTTTTTTTTTTTAAACTAAAAAAAAAAAAAAAACCAAAAAACAACAAAACGAGTGGCAGGGAGTCAGTGATACAGAAGAGCTTAAATCAGTAAAATGCCAACAAATACTTCATATCAGCCAATATGCGGAGTGACAACAGCCCTTTCCCAGATCCTGATGTCTTAATTGCCAGCTGCTCTGCACCGGCAGCGTTCAGACTTGTCTCAGCATGCCCAGGAGCCAGTATTTAGGCACCAAAGGAAATTTGCTGTGGCAAATCTGCAAGAAACCCAGGGCTTGAAACCACGCCAGGGTCACGACAGACACAGAAACAGCATCCGCAGAAGACAGGGAGCCAGAATACCAAGCGTCTGAGCAACCCGGCTCAATGAAGCTTTCACCAGGCTACAGGGCATTATACAAGAAAAATATTACTCTTATTTGCTGTATAAACAGATTGCAGTTTTGTTCATTACACAGACTTGCATCGCTATTCAGCCGTAGCACATTAAATGCAAATAAAAGAGGGATAAGTTAAGTTGCAGTTAGCTGCCCGGCACGTTGTAGGGGCGCTTGCGCTGGTGAGGGGCTCACAGACGCATTTCCCAGGAAATGGAGCCAAAGGCCCCTAACAGCCCCCGCTGCAAATTGCTAACTGCTTCTGCAAAGCTCACAAGGCTTTTCCCCCCCTCTTTCCCTTTGTTTTTGGAACGGTGAACAGAAGTCATGTGAATAATTACCTCCCACATTAGCAAATGCACCACAGAGCCACTGTTGTCCACTGTTGGGTGGGTTGGTTTGTTTTCTTGTTTATGGCTGACAAACAAGAAACACAGAATATTAGCACTTGCCCCCTACAACATGCTGAACAAAGCTGTTTTGCAACATCTCCAATAGCAGAGAAACACGAGTTTAAGATACGATATCGTGAGAAGCTAACGCAATGATGCTCAGAAGCATGAAGGTCCCTGATGCAACAGACCTGGAGGAAGAGGGTCTGAGATATGAATGAGTCTCTGCCACAAGGGCACAAAAGCTCATAAACTGGTGTTGGGGCACCCATAGCAAGTGACTGGAACCCAGTGGTCCTCAGCTACTTTTAACAGTAAGGCAAAAAGTTGGGCAGCCTGAAGCGCTTCTGGCCATTGCTGCTGTCTGTACCAGGTCTTATTAAGGCTGGGAAATATTTTGGGGTTGATAATGGTGGAGGTGGAAGCTGGACACCAAAGATGTTAATGTGACTGCTATAGAGAGCTCCACTACCCATGCAGGGGGGCATCCTCCCACCCACGAGGCCCACCAGGCAGTGCCAGCTCTCATCCTTGCCCTGTCCTCACCAGATAACACCCTTGGCTGGCTGAACCTTTCCAGTTCTCTTTAAAAACAGAACAGAAAGAGACTCGCAAATGCATCTGTGTCTTTTCTCCGTATTTTGTGCTCGCACTCTCTGTCCTGCAGTTATTTTTAATTATAATTCGCTCCAAAAATAATTTTCGAGACGTTTATCTGCCTCACGCTGCTCTGATAGCGCAGCCCGTGCTTTGTTGGGGAGCAGCGGCAGCCGACCCCGCCGCCCATCGGCGCTGCTCTGCCGGGCTCCCTCCGCACACCCGCCACCCCCATGCCCATCCCACCCCTTTTAAACACAATTATTCAAAGGCAACTTTGGCTTTGCAACGCATCTCACCGCGGCACAGAAGCGGTGAGAGAATCCAGCAGCAGAAGGGAAGGGCGCACGTTATTCCTTGTCATTCCGTTTGTAGTTCGAGGATGCGCGTATTTGGCAGAAGGCTTTTCCCCCTGCCCGCTTCTCCCCCCAGCTCTTTTATCACCAGCCCACAGCCCCTCGCGGCGATGCCAAGCCGATCTGAGCAGGGAAGCCATCCGCAAGGCCAGCGGGCTCGGAGCCTGTTCAAAGCCACCCTGGCAGATGCCATCTCCCCACGCACCAAGGCAGACCCCACACTTCACCACCACCCCCACCACCCCTCTCCTCCACGCCCCTGGGAAGTAGGAAAAGCAAATCTCCCGCAGTTTATTAACGGGCACTCAGCCCAGGAACAGACCTGCTCAGCCACTGGCACAGGGACAGGGTGGCCGAGACCCCCGCTTGCCCCCCGTGGCTGGGTCCGCTCTGTCGGAGAGCAAAGAGAGAACTCGGATAAAAATGTAGAAGTATCACTATTTTTAGATTCAGAAGCGCTCTCCACTTTTGGACTTCAGCTTCTCAGCTCTGAAAGACTAAGAATATTGCGGTGCTCTGTAATTATTTTTTTATCTTAATTTTCCACATTAATCATGGAGACTTGCTTTCAAATGTTAATTTTCTTATTTTTTTTTTTTTTGGAAAGTACAATCCTGTGAGCTGGCTGGCTCTGACTGTTCGAAGGCTTTGTTTTAAAATTAAACTTCCCTTCATATAGATTTCAACAGCTATAAAACGTCCATGGCTTAGGTGAGCCATAAGCAAAGATGACCCCAAAGACCTGTAGCCAGCTAAGCTGGGTTTTGCTTTGTGCACCCAAAGAGGCAAGAAGCAGCCTGGAACTAAGCTCAGGGAATGGAAGGCAGGTCAGGGTGTCCGGCAGTATTAAAAAATGCAGACACACCAGGGAGGGCATCTCCTGCGTAACTTATCTGCCTTCGAGCATCGGCTCAGCAAGAAGAGCTGCGCGGAGCTGGGGCCAGCGGTGAAGTCAGCACACCGCAGCAGCCAAAAGCGAGTGAGCTGGGGCAAAAAGAACGCATTTGAGGAGTCTCAGGCATCCCAGCTAAGTTTTCTATTTTACCCAATAACAAGGGAATAACTTGGAAGGGCGACCAAGGTCCTTGCTACACGACAGCACCCTCGGCACACAACTCACACATCCAACAATATTCTTTGCTTCACATTTTCCCCTCAGGCCGCTTAAACCCTTGCAGAGACACCTTTTGGTACTGTGGTACCATCCGCTCTACCCCAATAAAGACGGTAGAAAGTTAAAATTGCACAAACTGGTATAGACAGAGGGTGGGAGCTGCGTCCCGGCTGTGGGAAGCACAGATTGTGCAACTTTAACCAAACCACTTCATTTGTCTTTGGCCCCATACAGTGCCTGTAAAGTGTAGGTAATAACACTTTCTTACCTGCTATGCTCACAAAATCCATGAAGGCACAAAACCAGGGAGGAAATCACATAGCCAAGACTCGGAGACGATCTCAGAGCCACAGACCCTACTACAGAGCTTCAAAAAAGCCAAGCTGGGCTGCCACGTCTCTTCACAAGAGAGGGGGTTCAACAATGACCAATTCCAACTCCCAGAAAAATATACAAAAATGCTGTGTCCCGCAATTAAAAGATATTGGTAGCAGTGGTCAGCAAGCTACCAAAAAAAACCCCAGAGTGTTTAAAGTCATTTTAATATTGCTTATGCAGACACACAAACGGCTTAAAAAACAAGCTGTATAAAGCCAATAAACCACCACTTTTCTCCTTTTCTTGGTAAGTGCTTCTTCATAAAATTAGTTACACTCAAAAAGCCTCATCTCTTTGCTTGCCCTTCACATGTTCACTCCAGATACATTTTATTGCACAGTAAAGTGCAGCAAGTCCTTTTTGGCTGGCTTTGCAGTCAATGGACAACTAGTAGAAAAAAAACCCAAACTGTTTTATTTGTGGTTTTAATACTGCCCAGTAATTACAAGGGTTTGGGTGGTATTGCAGGGAAATCCCACATTACATCTTTCTTTTACCCTAGGGACTGACGGCACATGGAGCCTTCTCCTCCCAAGGCCCCTCTGGAAGTGCGACACCGAGCAAGCAGGCTGCAGCACGAATCCGTCCCACCCGCAGGGTCAACAAAGCAGTGGCCTCTGTCTCCGTTTGCAGCGGAAAGAGCACCAGAGCGGCGTTTTGGGGTATAGCATAGCATTGTGCACCCCCTCCTGCTGCCAGGCAGAGGAAGGGAAAGGCATTTATCACCTGCCCGTGTCCCACAGGTAAAAGCAAATACAGATGCCGGCACTGCCAACTTGGCAGCGTACACCAGCACCGTGTTGCCTGGAATGAGAAAGAAGAAATAATTTCTATTTTGAAAGCAATAAGCTTTCTGCTGCTGTTGGTTTAGTAGCCGTCCATTGTACAGAACCCTTAATTATGAGTATGGGACCACGGTAAGCCAATTTACTTCCTTTTTTCCTACCTCCCAGCGGAGCTTTATGGGGAAGGCACATTTCCATAAAGAACCAAGTGCATTTCAGTGACACTTGCCCCATTACATGAAATAAGGCGCACACGTACACGCCTCCCCTCGCTTTATACAGCCCTGCATGGAACCCCAAGCCCGCACAACAGTCAATTCGGAGATCAAGGATCACTCCTAATGGAGACAACATAACGGAATTCATTTAATATTCTCCTTGGATTTGAAATAATAATATTGTCAACTAAATAAAAGGCAAGCATTCATTTGTATGTAAAACAGTTGGTTATATCAGGCCTATTTATGTCTGCTCTGCCTTCCAGCTACAAAGATTTATGACTGAACACCCAAGGGACCTTTATATATCTATCCAAATTCATGCATTTTTTTCATTAACCTGTGTACTGGCATCTTGTACAACATGGCATGAAACAATAATACAGATTTTTTTTTTCCCTTGCTATTCAGGCAAAGGAAGAAAATGTTCTTGCCAATAACAGCAATAATAAATAAACTGAGCTGGTTTGTCATATATAGATCCACATTTATATGTCTGCATACGTGTATGTAAATGTGTCACAACACAGACACGTGTTACCAACGCATATGTGCCTATACACACGCAGAGGGGGTTTCTTGTCCTCCCTCTTCCTGTTTTTTTTTTTTTTTTTTTCCTGTCTCCCATTGCAATTCTCCCCCAGCCTTCCCACCTTCTTGCAATGCCAGACTTGTTCTTCTTTCAGTATCTCCCTGGTGACAGGACAGAAACAGCTGCAATAAATTACTCAGTGTGCTTTTTCCATTAAATATATTTTTTTAAAGTCAAAGTTTGAAAGACAGGAGTGTATTTGTATAGAGTAAGAGCAACCGCCTTTATAACCCCAGGAAAATTACTGCTGGATAAGAGGTGGAAATGTGGAGGATGTGGAACAAAACCTGGCTGTTGTTAAGACTAACAGTAACAAAAAGTTTCTTTGCTTGAGCAGTTGTCTGTTTCTTCTAAATCTCACCAGTTAGGCTGACTATATTACCTGCCTTGTTTATGTTTTTAGCCCAGCGAAGCTGTGCCACCAAAGAGATGAAGCCCTCAGCAATGGGCTGCGCCCTGAGCCGGGGAACAGGTCCAAGCCCCATTTAGAATTTGGGGATCCCAGGCACTGCTTGGCCAGAGCATCACCGGTGCCTCTTGGGGCAGAGGAAGGGAAGGTGAAAAAACAAAGGAATCGTCCAGCTCTGGGGGATGGGGGACAGCAGCAGAGCATGTCAGGGATACCCCCATATGCCTTCCCCAAAACAGAGCACCCATCAACATCAGAAGTGAGGGAGCGCTGCTGCGTATCACAGCGAACAGAGCCACCAGGACACCCCCGCGTTACTGCAATTGCACCTCTAGAAAATGCCACTCTTCTGGCAAAACGCTTTTTTGGGGTGGCAGCAGAACAGCCGGGACCACTGCAGCAGAACATGCCTCCCCAAGCACCAGGACTTCTCTGCTTCGTCCTAAACCCACCCATCACGAGCCACCACCGCTGCCCAAACGACCCCCCTGCCTGCTGGCACCCCGCACGGACACCGCGGGGGCATTTCTGCCCCCTGTGTGGGAAAAAGAGCACATTGCTTTCTCCGGCAGGCTGCTGGGAGAACTGAGAATGGTGATAAGGCAGGAAGGAACATGCTGAACCAGGAGACATCCATAACTCAGATCCTATTGCCTACTGAATTGCATTAAATTTCAACTTTTCTACTTAAAAAAAAACACCAAACAAACCATCACACACTAAACTCCAAAAGAGTTTTATTCTTCTTTCTTTTTCCATTAGGAACTACTAATGTTTGTTCTTTGAGGTTTGGTGGGGGGACATCTTTTTAGAACAGCAGAGCATCCGAGTAGCAAGAACATTTATATCCCACCTGTCCTCAGACATAGACTTTTGTCTGCCAGACACGCACTAAGAGGGCTATTGCTGAAATAGCATTGCCCAGTTACTGCCATCCAAACCAGTCCCTCTTCCTTTCCACCAGCAGCTGGGAGAAATTACACCTCGCTGAAGCACTGCGCCTTGTCATTTAGGTGACTGGTTTCTTCCCCACCCTCTGCCTCCCACCTCTTCCAAGACATAATTGAGCCCCTTAAGTAAGCAGTAAAACAAATATAGAAGCTGGGTGGAAAAGCTCAAGCATAAATCTTTGGGGTTTTATACTAGAGTTTATTCCCTTGCATCCTTGTATTTTTTATGTTTAGTAACACATGCTGAGGCAGAGTAATCAATCTTAAGCGAAAAGACCAGCCTTTCCAAGAGTAGCTATGTCTGCAGAGTACTTGCTCTCATGCCTGAAAATTTCAGAGTATCCTGAGTTTTTTCTAGAAGTGGCTTCTTAGGGTACAATTTTCAGCTAGGCTTCGTCCCACACTCCTGCTACACGGGTGCAACCTACCACTACATCGTCTATCCACAACCTGGTACCTGCAGGGGAATAGAGATGAGAACCAGCGCCTGGATTTGAGAGTACAACAGTCCCAGAAAATTAGGACAGGCTACTCAATTGTTCAGAAAAAAAGATCCTCCCAACCACATGGAGTTTCCTAGCACCCTAGCTCCTGTATGGCTATCTGAATTAGGCCCTGAGCTACCACCCATGCCTTTGAGAAGTCTTCCTGGCATCCACAGCTGCCATCAGTTGCTAACAAGTGCTCAACAGGATGGATCTTTTAATGTGGCCAAGCAGCTCTCACAGAGTCAGTCCCAGGTTAAAGAGCAGACAGAGGCATCTCAGCTTTACGCTATCATCACTCAACTCTCCTCTTCCTATGGAGAAGGTTTTGGTCAAGACCTCATCCAACACGCCACCTCAGAAATGATCAGAAGGACACGGCACTGCCTTTTGAGAGATGCTCGTGTATCTTGAGTTAATGAGATTATTGCCCAGAAGTTCTGGTGACCCATATAAGTTCCAAAAATTCAGTACTACATCTTTCCTTGATAGACTTCCTTGCTCCGCAGGCTGTCATAACTCTATACCCCACCCATCATGGAACATCACATTTTGTACACTAACTCTTGGAGACTGAATTGGACCTCCAGGGGAAACTTCATCCTCAAATATTCATAGCCTGCACCTATGCCCATGCTTCCCCAGGCTAGGCTGGTGATGTGGACGACTCCGAGACTTCCTGCTCTGGAAAACACTACCTTGTCACTAGGACAGCTGTAAAAAGGTCACAGCTGGAGTCCTTCTGACAGCCACTTACGCCTGCAGGGAGTCAAACTATACAGTAGTCAAGGATGACAACACACCACCCCTGGAGGGAGCTTTGTTGTCCCTCTGGGGACGGCTCCCTCTGCCCAATCTCCCTACCCAGCAGACAGGGCTGCAACTGGGGAGCCTTTGCTTTTGTCCCTGCCTCTCCGGGCCCAAGACCACAGGCAAAAAAGCCCCACATCATCTATGTTTCCTGCACTTCGTCCAGTCACTTACTCAGATTGCAAGCTATGAAGATCAGAGTTGTTCCCACTCTCTGTAGGACAGCCTGACACAAGGGACCCATCTTGTTTGCCACCCCAGGGTGGGCTTTGGCTGTGAGAGGCAATCACTGCCCGTTCGGCTACATTCAAAGTATTAACCATGGGGAGCGTTCATTCCCATGAGATTTAACCAGTTGGGAATGCAGTTAACAGCTAGCAAACCACTTCTCACCAGGCATTCCTGGCCAAAACCAATGCCAAGGGTAGCACAGATTCCCACCCGTTAAGAGAAGCAAGTCCTGCCACCTAGAAGACACTGGCGGCGATGGGAAGGAACCAGCGCACAAGGCTCAGAGTGCCTGCATCCAACAAAACACAAGGTTAGCAATTTTACAAGTCACATTTGCAGCCTTCTCAGCTGCTCCTCGTGTACGACATACCTCTGAGACTTGATAATAAATGCGCAGCGCTGTTCTCCGGCGCAGCTTTCCAGGTACGCTGAAAACAGTGATTTTCGTGACTAAATGGATAGAAGAGTTGCAGAACATGATGTCAGCTTGCTAAGTGTCTCATCTCAGAGTTACACACACAATTATTCTCTACAAAAATCAAAGGCAATCCATCAATTACTGTCTTCTTACCCTACCTGCTTTTCTATTATTTTGTACTTTTAAAATATTGTATGTATTAACGACACAGAATTTACAGCACACGCATTGATTTTCCATTAGTCTTGCTTTAGCTGAGATGTGTTGGTTTTTTTTTTAAAAAAAAAAAGAACAAAAAACAAGAGTCAAGCCACTTTTTTTTCCCTGCCACAAGTCAAGCACGTGCGATAGTTAGCAGCTTAACTAAGCTCTTTGTAGACCACTTGCTGGCCACCAATGGCTAACAAAAACCTATAAGCAAAAGAGGGTTTTGGTATCATGTGAGTCTATCCATAGAAAACGCTGCAAAGATGCATTAAAGACCAGATTTTCAAGTGCAGACACGTAAGCACTGTCATCTCCATATGCCTTTTCAAGGGAAAACAAGACTTTGGGTGGGGGGCCAGAGTGCGTATTCAGAGCTGGGGATGAGCAAGGAAGGGCCTGGCTCCCTCCTGGGCTGGGGGAAGGGGTCTCCTTGCAATCCAGAGCCAGGCCATCATATGCGCACGCATAGGGAGGAAGACAGGTTCATCCAGCCCCGTGAGAACAGGCCATGGCCATCCCCGCCAGCCTCTCGCGTGGTGCGGGAAGGGGCACCAGCGTCCCCACAGCGACGCTCCGCACCCCCCACACTGTCACAGCCGTGCGTCTCCCCCCTCACCAACCGCTTTGAGGTTTCTAGACAAAAAGCTGTTAATGTAGGTTAATGCATAATTAAACACGTGATTCGCACACACAAGCAACTTGATATATCTCCCACGAATACATAAATATTTTTAAATGGCCAGAGACAGAGGAGACAGGGAAGTAATGCAAAAACCTGCTGCTCTTGAAGCTTCCCGCCAAAGTTAAGGCTGCTGCGTTCCCAGAGCCACCACGCAGCTTGGGACACAGCTGGGCCACTATGGACAGGGGGTGCCACGAGTCAAGGACACAAGGCAGCAGCAAGACTGACCGGGGAGCAGAGGTCCGGGCCAGGCTGTGCGCTCTCGGTGACCACCCAAGCGCTGCGTGTACTGGCAAAGACAAACAGCAACTCAGGCTGGAAAAGGATTACACCAGCCTCCATCAAATACTTTTTTTTTTTTTAATTATGATTATTCTATCCTTTGGTTTCCTGCTGTGCAATGTGCTTCCCCAGCCGGAGCGCGGTGGATCCATGGCACTGAGCGCTTTGATGGTCCCTCACCACGTACCGCCCAAGAAAGCTCAACAGGGAGAGGGCTGAGGGGCACTGGGACTTCCTCAGTGATGCAGCAGTGACATTTGCTGGAGCCCGAGCGAGCCAGGGACACTGCCCGCAGGTGCCAACCCTCCCTGCTCGCGCGGATAAGTCCAACAGCAGCAGGTAGGATGATGACCCTGCCATGCAGAGAGCTGCAAGCGCACCTTCATAATGGCACAGGTGAATGTTAAATGCTCTTTCTTACAGTCCTATTATTCCGCACCATCATTAGGACGAATGGGGACTGGGAGGAAGTCAGGGAAGGTTGTGTCTTTTTGCTCCCCTGTGTGCTGAAGATTAATTTAGAACATATTAATTACATTTGCATATGCCTGAAAGCTAGCAGAGAAGTGAGCGAGTGTCCTGGAGGTAATTGAGTACTACAACAAGAAAGTTATCTTGGCAGATTTTTCTTTGCAGGGTGCAGTAAGGTAGAAGATGGGAAGAAGGCTGTCCAGGGGCACAGCTCAGAGCATCCCCCCTGGACACTGCAGCTCCAGGAGCGCTCCGGGCTTGTCCCCGTGGGATGCAGCTGCTGCAGCAAAGGGACCTTTCCAACCCACAGCAGCAATCTGCCTCCTGAGGGGCTGGCACGGGAATGCCTTCAAGGGCACTCAGAAGGAGGACATTCATCCTCAGGTGTCCTCTATCAAAACACACAAGCCCTTCTGGATTTGTGGCCAGCCCAGCCCAAACCACACCACCTTCATACAGCTGCTCTCCTTACTACATTCCTACTGCTTCCCCTCTCCTTCAAAGGATCCCGAGATCAAGAAAATCTGGTGAAAAACCTTCTCTAAACCCAGCTGAGGCTATAGCTGGGACTAGGTCACCTCTATGTCCTGTTTCAAAGCAGTTCACCTCCCCACCCACCTCTACCTATTTTACACCCCTCCTCCCCCCAACATAAACCCAGCCCTCAAACACTCCCCATAGGACAGAAGACTAAACTAGATTTTGCATCTGTTTCCACACCTTCAGCAGTCATCTCACAGGCCCAGTGCACCTCAAGGACCCCGTTAGCTGCTCTGCAGAGGGGGAGACCACACTGGCCTCAACACTGCTACAAAGTTCTGCCCTTCTCCCAACAGCCCTCCTGCCCAGCAGGACCCAGGATGATACCTCAGCGCCTCTCTGCGCTTAGTACTGCTCTTATTTAACTCTGCTGGGTGTTTCAAACACTCTGCAGCAAACAGCCGGCACCTGCCATATACTCCAAGTAATAATATGTTGAAAAAGGATATCAAGTCTAGTTCCATTCTGGGAAACCTTTTTTTTTTTTTTTTATAAGTGCAGGTTAAATTATAACTTCTATAGCAGGTATAATAAGGAACATAACAGTTCTGCATTCTGGGAAGCCTGCTGTTCTCCTTTAACTGTTGCATAGCTGCTCAGACTGAGTAAGCCTCCCAGCCTGGCTCTGCACCCAAGAGCCTGACCCCGCAGCTCAGGGGGTCCGTTTGTCCAAGAGCAATTTCGGCCCCTGATCTCTGCAGAAGAGCCAGCAACACACAATTCAACCTCTTGTTCTTTAAAAGACATCTTGGCTATCATATCAACAACCCATAGTATCTCATCGCAGGCATCAAATGCTTGCTCATGTTAATAGTTTAGCAGAATAAAGTTGGACTAGCTGAGGTCCACCTAGGAGCATCTCTCTCCCCTGTGTCAGAGGACCATGTCCTGCCCAGTTTGTCCACACTGCTGCAGTAACTTGGCAAGCAAGCCTGGCATGTATTTTGCAAGAGCAATTGGCCTCTTTGGTTGAACTACTTCACCAAAAGGTTTTCCCCAGCTCCCTGTGGCATAGGGGTTGGCTCCCGAAACACTGGCAGTGCTCCCTTCTGGCCCAGACTGTGGAGCACAACCTCCTGGGACACCCACCACCTACCTTCAGAGAGCTTTGGTGGAAGAAAATGGAAACCAGAACGCAAAAACCGAGGACAGATCATTTTTGTCATAAACTGGTCAGAAAAAAAAAAAAAAAGTTTGGAAAAATTCAAGTCCCTGCTCTCACCTTCTCCAAAAAGCCAACAACCCTGCAGCTTTAGTGCTGTTAATTTTCAATGAAATGCCCCCAAACCCCAGATCTCCCATTAGGCCACTTAGTGGGGTGTCTGGAGCTGTTAATGAAGCCAACCCCCCCTTTGTTATACCAAAATCTGCTCTGCAACAGGTAACCCAGTGCTGTACTAAGGCACAGCTATCAGACGATGCACCACATGCCACCCTGCACCAGCTCCCCCCCCCCCCCAAAAATGAGCTCAGATGCCTGAGAAAGGGGCCTTTACATCACTGCACAATCTCCGTAAGAAAGGTGGGAACCTGTGATTTAGGTAAGATTTTCTGTAAATGTTCAAAGTAGGGAACATTTTGGAAGGAACTAAAGATTAACTCCTCCCTGCCCACCACGCGAGCAGTCTGCTCTTCAGGCAGAAACAAGCTCGTGCTCAGCAGCTACTGCGTCCTTTTCCGAGCCGTTCCAGTTTGTTCCAAACTTCTCTTGAATTTTGTACAAAAGAAAAAGTGCAAATTCTCCCCCATTCTTTTTGACCTACATTCATTTATCAAATTGCGACTAAAAATAGAGCAAACTATGCAGAAATGGTTTAAACTGTTCTTGCACTTTCTCTCTTTTACCATCTATTTTAAGGCTGCTCTAGCACTTTTCAAAGCCATGGGGAAAACAGATGAGGGCTATGGGGTGGATGGCTCACACCAGTGAGGCCACTGGTAGCCCAGACCGCAGCTGCTCCTCCGGCTCAGAGCCTGTTCCCCAGCAAGAAGTGGATCAACAGGACTTCTGCTCATACCCCAGAGACAGGTCTGAGGGAAACACCTGCAGTTTGGAAGTACTCAGGTTTTGTTTAGGTGGTTGCCCCGCTTCTCTCCAGACCCAGCTTGGGCAGAAAGAGTTCTCCACCCCTTGCCTACACCAGGGGCAGGAGAAGTCTGTTGTCACCTTGGTGCTCACTCATGGCAACCTGGAGCGAACATCATTTCTCTCTTGCTGTCTTGCAGTGGTACAGGGCTTCCACGGCTAGCAGCGAGTGATGGGAGGTGGGAATCTCTCAACCCCTAGAGCAAAGCAGCCCTCAGCCCCAGTGACTTCATAACATCTCCAGCCACAACCTGGACACTTCACCCATGAGCTCTTCATGGTGGAACACCTTTCCCAGTGTAGAAAAAAGTTAACACAAGCTTTTCCCCACACTTAATGAATTTATGGATGAAGCCCTTAGAAGCCCTTGTCTGGAGTTTAGATGAAGAAGAAACTTTTTATGGTTCCTGCCCAGCTCTTGGAGGCCAACTGACAGCACATTTTCAACCCGTGAACAACTCAGCTTGCCAACCATTTTCTGACAGCAGAAACCTGCATTACATCCACACAGAGAATAAGCACTCTAAGAGGAGCAGAAGCAGGAGAATGACCACCTGACCTTACTCAGAGAAGCAAAAACAGCAAGTATTTGCCCACAAAGAATTGAGAGACGCTATAAAAAAAAAAATGTAGGTTAAAACCAAGTACTTCACATGGAAAGAATTACAGACAGTTGCACTTTTGAGCAGAGCAGCTGCTGAGCTGAAGCGGAGGAGCTCTGCTTAGCCCATTATGGTCTCCCAGCTCCTCACACCCCTTACTTCGGCAGTTGGCGTTGCAGCTGGTGGCGGAGCCCAGGAGGAGGATCTCAGCCTGCAACAGGGCCGGGAGGAGCAGTAAAGCCTGGAATGATCTTACACTTGTACTGCAGCAGAGCGCTTGGCGTGCCTGTTATTACAGCTGTGCAGCTGGGACTTCCAACCTTTTCCTTCGGTTTCAGTCACCTGGCCACTATTCCCAACTCTTCATCTTCCTTGAAAGCTCTGGGCTGTTCCAGAGGAGCAGAGGGAATCTGCCAACCTGTCTCTCTTGCTGGAAGGGGTTCGCCATGCCGTCAGGCGCAGCTGCTTCAGTCTCAAGGCTGGTTACAAACCCTGCTCGGCACACCTTGATGCATTCGGAAAAAAACACAGCAGGTTTCACCAAAAAGCAACTCAGCATCCCAGCTAAGAACACCAGCATCTCACCTAAAGGTCTAAACGTGTTACAGCGTGGCATTAGCCTTGTGGCACACTCATCGCCCCAGGTTTGATCACAAACACCCCCAGCCCAGTCCTGCCCATCAAACTTCCTTTCCCTCCTCCTCTCCAGTCCCTCCCCAGACTACGAGAGCAGCACCCCAGAGGCTCTCACAGGTGCCCAGCCAGCGCGGAAAGCAGCCACAGCCCCACCAGCAGCCACATTTGGTCAACCCATCATCAGACCAGCACAGAAGAGGCGGCATTAAAGTGGATTTCGGGGCCAGCTCTAAGCTGATAAAAGCAGCTATGGGTATCACTCAAGGCATCACGCACCGGAGGCCAGACCCTGGAAGGACAACCACACATCCGACCAGGAGTGAAGCTCACGGAGGTGCAGTGGCCCAAGCGCCTGCCCAGGGTCCGTGCCCAGCCCTTGCTTTACACTCACTCAACCCAACCACGATGTCTCCAAGCAGCCTGCCGGACCCTTCCTCCTTCGGGCAGTAGTCCATCTCCACAGGAGCAGGCAGGACCAGTGCTCCCAGTAACAGACATCCCCCCTGCAGCTCGAACCTCCCTCGCTGGCCTGGGAGCGCAGCTGGGCACAGAAAGCGGCCACAGCACGTGGGCAAACAGCAGGTTCCAGAAAGCACTGTCAGGCAAACCAGAGAGGGCCGGGGGGACTAAGCTGCCCGTCCGAGCAGTCTCCCGTGTGTCACTATAATATTTATTTAAAGAAACCAGCCCTTGCAGTTAGCAGCAGGCAGCATCTCATTAAACGTGTTGGGCTACCAGGTGCACCGAGTACCTGCTGAAGTGTTGGCTTCTTGTCACCTTATTACAGTCCTCCACCAGCTGCTTCCAGCTCTCCTTCCTTCCCTCCGGTCAGCTTTCTTTTCGCACTCTGCGCTTCCTCAGCTCTTTTCCCTCGTTGTACCCGTCCCTCCGGCAGTAGCTGTGCTGCTGGATGGATCCCAGGCAGCCTCTGGTGCTTTAAAATCGCCAGCAGCTGGAAGCAGAGAGTGGCATCTCGCTCTGAGCTCTTAAAATCAGCTCCTAAATCCCACCACAGCCTGGCACTGCCAACCCCTCAGCCTCCAGAGGGTGGGAACAGCAGGAAGAAAATACAGGGGAAAAGTTGAGAAAAGGTATTTCTTTACTCCAGGCAATTTCCACCGCCCGCAGAGCGCTGTCTGCGCAGCGCAGCGAGCATCGCTCACCTGGAAACGGTCCCGAGGACACCGGCAGCTGCCAGAGTTGTGGCAGGAGCACACGGACCTTGCAACAACCCTTTCCTCCTGCCCAGGGTCTGCACGGACACTCTCAGTGCGGGGGGGTGGTTCCTCTTCTGGCCAAACAGCGGATGAGACAACTTCAGGGAGAAACAGCACTGCATCTTGACGTCAGCTCTTCCATTAATAAAAAGCATTAACTAAAAATAAAATAAGATAAAACAAAGCTGACCTACCTGGGGATAAAGCGTCGAGGAGCATCAAGAGGGGGCTGCGCCGCGAAGGAAGATGAGCCAGGAGCCGAGGGGGGCAGCAACCTCACCAACAAGGTGCTCAGCACCAGGGCAAGGAGAGCCAGTTCTGGGGCAGTGATTGTCACCACACAGGTCCATAGCAACGAAGAAGGTCCAAGAGCAACCCTGAAGCCAGGGCCAAGGGGCAAGGTACGGCACCAGACCAGCCGAGGGAAAGAAGAGGGGCCAAGAGCCTGAGCTTAAATGCAGCCCCTGGCTAAGGGCTGGAGCGGTGGGGCGGGTGGGGTGGGGTGGGGTGGGTGGGAAGAGGCCCCAGGTGAGGCTGGTCAGGGTGATTAGAGCCTGGAGATGTGTGCAGACCTCCAGGAGAGCTTTTCTTCATGGTCTTGTGGGCTTGGCCTTACCCCATTAACACTGGTGCTGGGGCTTCACTGCTGTCCTCCCAGACCAGCACGAGGCACCCACCGTGCAGTGTGTAACCTCCCCTGCCCCATCTTTGACCCTCTCCATAAAATGTATTTAGGGTGATGTTACAGAGGTCCCCCACAGCTATATAGATAAGATGGGGTTTTACACCTGTACCTTCTCCCAGGAGCCAGGGTACCGCAGCCACCACTGGGGGAGGCTCCAGGAGACCATCAAGCTCCTTTCATACCTTCAGAGTTCACGTGCTCTGTCCCTGTGGTTAATGACAACCTATACACCCCAATGACACCCCAAATTCCAGGTTTGGGATCTGAATAATTATCAGTTTGTTCCCTGCATAAGCTGTCCCCGGAGCCCTGCCTGGACAGGAGCACATTGCTCTGATGTTCCCCAGCCGCTGCTGCCACCCCGGAGCCACCAGCGTTTCCCAGCCAGGAGCCATGGACCAACGCTGCTGTTAAACGAACAGAGGGCATGGTCCCCTGGCACCTTTTTAGTCCCTTTGCTGCCCTTGTGCGTTGCTGCAGCAATGGCGCTCTCCGCCCACACACGGGCAGAAGCAAAGCCACGCATCTCCCAAATCCGGATGTCCTCTCCCAGCCCCGACAGGAGACACCACAGACCCATGGGTGGTGTGAGGGGGACAAGGGGGACCGGCAGAGCATCCCCAGAGCTGGCAGCTGCCTCAGCCCCCAGCAGAGGTTTCAGTGCCCCACCAGTGCCACTGGCCCAGCATGGGGGGAGCAGCGTGAGGACCCCCATCGTCCCCCCTTCACCACGGCCATCCATTCCGCTCCGCGGGGCTCTGCCAGCAGTGCCACATTGCTGACACCTCTCTCCTCTGGACACCTCGCCTCCAGCAGGTTTGTATTCATGCTGATCATTCCCACTTGTGCCAAGCTTCGCTCCTTTACATTTTTTTCTCTCCTTCACTTTCTGGGAGCCGTGAAACACATCCATAATAAGCAGCTGTTGTTTTTCAGGCTGCGCATTTGAAATAAAAACAGTCCAAACTCTCCCTCCTCCTCTAACAGAAAATAAGTAAATAAAAGGAAATAAAACCCTCCAAGCAGGGAACAAAATAGCTTTAATGGGAACGGCAGGTTTCAGGCGGACCCAGAGAAACCACCCCAGTTTCTCTGGGTCGGGAAAGGGGGTAGGGCTGGGGTCCCCACGCTTGTACCAACCACCCTCGAAATGACCCTGCAGCTTTTAATGACAGTCTGAGAACACCAGGCTTTGCGTTTAGAGAATCCTTTCTTTTAAAACCCTTTGGGTGCTTTTAAGGGCTCTAATTCATTAACCTTTCCCTGGCTGAGTCCAGCAAATGGACATCCAGAAATACAAAAAGCAATTAGACAAATTCATGGGGAAAAAAAAAAAAAAGTCCGTCAGCATAGCAACATTATTAAACACAGACTCTCAGGAAAGTGCCTGAGCTGCAGGTGGGGAGAGCAGCTGTGGGCTGGGGAAGTGCAGCCGCTGTTTTCCTTGAATTCCACCCATTCCCTTGGCCACTTTTGGAGGTGAGGGTGCTGGGGTAGATCAACCTTTTCTCTCACAGGTAACCACCATCCCCAGATTAATCTCTTATTGATGGAAAAGCCCAGGGACAGCTGACCTTTCAGAGCCCTCACTCGATGCAGAAAATATTAAAATTTTCATATGGCCACAAGACAGCTCCCAGCGAGAGGGAGACCTGCTGGAGAAGGTCACTGTTGGGGTGGCTGGTCCAGCTCCTGCATCAGCTCTGCAAAGCACAGCCTGCACATGGGCATCATGCGTGTTTTCTGTGCTCATTCAGACATAACTGCGAGACATATCTTCAGGCTGCACCTCTGTCTTCCTCAGTACTGGAGAAATCCCTGTCCATAAAGACACAGCACCACATGAGTGGCTGCGAGCTTGAAAGGATGACACAGGTAATGGTGCCAGCACTGATCCTACCTGAATGAGCTCTCTCTAACCCGCAGCACCTCTCCAAGGAGACCCGCTAAAAAGCAATTCATTAATGGAAATGGGAACAAATGAGCAATGCTTAACATGAACGTGAGCCCTCAGCTCTGACCCAGGGCATGAGACAGCACCAGGTTTGTATGAATTCTCCGTCTTTCTAGGGAAAAAAATAAACCACCTGCAAAAGCTCAGCCTGCTCTGCCTAAGTAACTCAACCCTGATGGACCTGGATGGATTGTTAGGGGGATTTCTAAGGTCCTTTATGAGCTTTTTCTGAAGCTTGTCTACATGCAATGATCTCCAGGGAGACCAAGTTGTTATTAAACCAGAACGTGGCCTCCTTCTTCCAGGATGCCCACACAGTTTTCAGCTGTTTTTGCAACACTGCATAAGCCCAGGCTCCAGATACCATTACACTTAGCAGGGAAAAAATTCCCTAAGTCTGAAAACCCTACTGGGTCCCCGACAGGGACAAATTGGAAGAACAAGTAAAAGGAAACACAAGCCAGAAGGAGGAACAGCTACCAGAAGTCTTTAACAAATAACATAACTTATGGCAGCAGTGGGCTGTTTTCTGGATTTAATGTGCCACGTACCCCGGCACTGGGCTGTGAACAGTCAACACAACGTGGAGGGCGTGAACGTGGCAATCTCAAAAATGGGAGCCATGAAAGCTCCACCTTTAGCCAGTGAGAGATGGAGATCCCAGCTAAGGTTTCTGAGCTGGCACCTACAAAATTTGTCAACTTTCTTGCCCGGTGGGCAGAGATTCCTGCCAGCCAGGGCTACCTGATCCAGTCCCCCTGAGGAGGGGCTGGCCAGATCCTTCCTGAGACCTCCTTCACTCCACTTTTCTATACTCCTTATTTCATGTGCATTGCTCTGTAGTTTTCAGGTGGCAATACCAGACGATCATCTGCCTCATCCAGATCTTTCCCCAGATGGTGAACAGATTAGCAGGCACTTTTGGATGTGAGTGGGAAACTCCATCACTGGCTACCCCTGGAGGCTATTTTGGGAGTTGCTAAAAGCTGGTCAGATATGGATCTCTGCCAAAGGTTTTCTGGACCAAACACAATGTTTAAATAGCCAGCTGGGAAAGAACTGACCAGGTGCTTCAGATGAGTTACATCCTTGTAACGCCTCAGGGAGCCCTATGTAATCATATCAGGGACGCTGATGGCCACCAAGGCTGGGCCTGCAGGAGATGTCTTCTGAATGTACGTGAAAGGGGCTAAAATTGGAGAAGTGCAGAAGAACTGTGGGTTCATGGAGGAAAGGCTGTAAGGAAGGAGCTGCTCCCGACAGTATAGAGCTGCAGAGCGGTGGGCACCGGTGGAGTGGTGGGAGTGGGGACAGATGCAGTGAGCTGAAGTCAGTCCATGGGGTACGTGGCAGATGTGTCCCCAGGAGCCACAGCTGGATGGAGGCTTTCACCCAGGACCTCTGCTCTGCCCCAGTTGCCCAGCCCTGCTGGAGCACAAGGAGGCACATGTCCACCTTCTCCTCCTGGCTGCTGCCACCACCTGGGCAGAGGCTGCAGGGACCAAGAGGAGGAGGAGGAGGAGGGCTGATGACAGTCCCAAACCAAGCAGTTAGAGAGCACTAGAAGGGCATTTTCTGAAAAAGCTTGTGTCATTATTTAGCAGATGCAGAAGAAATGAAGTCAATCAAACTGAAAACTCAACTTAAAACATGCTCTGACGTTGAAATGAATTTTTTACAGTCGTCTTCCAAAGGCAGTCTGGGAAGGAGCAGAGGGCAGTGACAGCCTCTGCTGCCCCATCCCCCCAGCAGCAGTCCCGCTCTCCCCCTGCCAGGCTCAGGAAGGCAGGACAGGGTCACGTTCCCGCTCCAGCTTTGCTCAGAGCTCGCTGTCAGTGTTTCACGTTGTGGCTCAGCTCTGCTGCATCTTCGTTATTGTTTTTCCCTCTCCCTTCCCCATTCCCCACTTTACACGTCCCCACTTCATATCCTTCTTCCCCCTGTTTCTTGTAGAAAATTCATGAGTCTAATTTCCCTCAGATGACCTCTTTGTATCACTTTGAAATTTCTTATTAGGCATTCGGCACCGTGTGTATCTCAGTGCTGCTCCGGAGCCGACCTCCCTTGGCGTTCTCGGCAGCTGCTCTGTCTAGATACCTTTTTCTGAGTCAAGGCACATGCACGTACTGGGTGGGCTGGTATTCTGGCTGTTGATTTTTTTTTTTTTATCATAGTTTATGAAACATCTGCTGTTTATAAATTATTTCTTTTGAATGTCATAATCTCTTCAGTTGCGTGAGCCAACAAGCACCTCCGAGCAGCAGAGCAGCGTTGCTAGCCCTTGGAATCGGCTTGTACTGCAAACGCTGCACTCAGACGGGATGCGCAGACCCCTGTCCACAAACACACATGCGTGCATGCACACACAAACACACACGCACACCCGCACACCCCTTCTCTGTGCCGTGGGAAACTCTTCAGAGTCACCTCAAACCCACAAGAAGCCCCAAAGACGACCACCACATGGGCACAAACTCCAGCCTCCATCAATCCTGACACACAAGTCCAGCACAGGCATACACAGTGAGACAAACACACGTATTTTGGGAATTTATCAAAACATAGCTAAGACCTTATCAGACAGCTTTGTCCCAGAGGAATGATCCCCAAAAGCCTCTGCCACAAGCACCCAGCCAAGAAACGAAACCATCCGTGCCCAGCCCGGCTCACGCTCCTCCGTGCAGGGCTGGAGCTGCTCACGGGCTGTTGAGGAGCCGTGCCTGGGACTGAAATCTGCCTCTGAAAAGTCAGGAAAGTGAGGACAGGAAAATTATACGGAAAAGAACCAAAACAAGTAACACGCATTTGAACATCAAAGCGCGCTCAGCCAACTCTACCCCATTATTTATGCTTTACTCATGGGTTTAATTTTTCTGCTTTGTTTTTTGTTTATTTGTTGTTGCGATTTCCTTGAGAGAATGAGAGGCACAAGAGAACCCTCTGGGGGATCAGAAGATTTTCTCATTCTGCTTAGTGAAAATACTCAAATGATTGTAAAAACAAGGCAAAATCAATAGAGGATTATTATCTGCAGTGATTCAGCCACTCTCTGCCTGAGTGACAGTGGCAGCTTTGCTGGACTGTCCCCTCGACGTTGGCTCCTAGCTCGAGTATCAAAGTGGAGAGGAAAGAGCTCACACTCCTTTTTCACCAAGAAAGGCATATTTTAACCCGCTTTTAACTCTGGACACAAGCAGGGGTATTTCAGCCCCGACCCAAAATTTCGACCAGCTCCCTGCACATGACTGCAGGTGAAGGATGTGAAAGGCAGCTGGAGCCTACACCGGCTGGTAAGAGCTAGCTGGAGCTAACTGGCTGGAGCCTACACCGGCTGGTAAGCCCAGGGCATGAGGGTCCTGCAGAGAGTCAGCGATTTGGCTGCTTCTTTAAAAAGAGCTCTAAATCCCGTTGCAAAGGCAGCTGGAATAGGGGAAGAGAATCCATCCCTGCCCTTCCAAACATACCCAGTCACAGTCACAAAAGGCTGCCCTGTGGGTGATTTCCTTTTGTTGTTTGCTTTTTTTTGGGGGAGGGTGATGGTTTGTGCCATGTGAGCAAAGACCAAGGTGTCAACACACAACAGCTTCTTGGAGGCAGGAGCGGATTCTGCAAATGCAGGTGGATTCTTTAGAGGCAAGGACAAACCCAATTAGTTAAACACCCACTGAAGAAGAAAATTCCATTTATGCCCTAACCCTAAAACTCCTGTCAAGGAGTTCTCGTAGAGCACCTTCTCTAGAGACACATCCCTTTTCCAGTGTAATACTGTCTCAGAAGCCAGTCAGGCAAGGTGAGCGCAAGAACAAAAATGGATTAGATGTCTTTCATGTAGGCGGGGGGGAGATGACACTCTGTAAGGGCCAGACCTGCCGGTCCCCGCTCTCCGGGAGGCTGAGGAGAGCTTTGTGTCAGCAAGGACTCTTCAGAAAAGAAATGCATGCAAAAAACACCTCCAAAATAAGTCTTATGCATGTCTTCAAATAAAAGAGACTAAAGATACTTTACAAATAACACAATCAAACAATGAATGATGAGCGGGAGGAGAGACGATATAATAAATAATTAGGCTAATCCTCAGGAAATTAGCTAATTCCCAGGTAGATAGCAGCTGGGGATCGATTAATTGTTATGCCCCAGGAGGTACCATGTGGGAGACAAGACCTGCTTCAGATCTTCCGCCATGGGCTGGAAATGAGCTGGGAAAAGTACATCCTGGGGGGGCTTCACCTCACCTCTTCCCTCCAGGGAGCCGGGTGGGAACCGGAGGGACGACGGAGGGGATGATGCTGCAGGAGGTCACCACACGCCTCCGGAGCCGACAGGAGCAGGAGCAGGAGCAGAGAGTAGGATGCAAACCGTCACCCAGCTTAAGCGAATACTCCGTGCAGCTGCGGTGAACTTAGCTTTAGTTGAGCTCAGTGGAAGTTATAGGACCAGAAAGCGTGTGCCCAGCAGGGATGAGGCAACGCTTCCTGTGGACTAACGGCCAGGAAAAACAGCGGGAGCACCATCTTGCCAACAGGCATTATTTTTATCTCCTTGAGAATAAGATGAAATGTTATTATCGTGTTTATCTTGCATCAACGGAGCTATATTGTGGACATAATAAAAGTGGAGTCTGGCGTTCAGATAGGAATTCACCACGTCAAATCTGTGTTGTTATTCTTTATCGACTTCTTGTATGACATGATTAAGTAACATTATTTTAGTCTTTTACCCTGAACACCCCCTCGGGGACAGATTCTTTGAGCTCTTGTGATTTCTTTCAGTTAATTTCTGAGGGTCAACACAGGCGCATGAGGAATAGGCTGCCCGAGTCATTGGGAAATCTGGCAGCTGGGTCTTTTTCTCCATTAGTCCAATCATGAACACACTGATTAAGGCCCCAGCCCACCCAGCTAGTCATTTTGGATAAACAAAGAGTCACCCAAGCATCTAGAGCTGACAGTCATTCCTCTCCTCCCAGGTGGAGGTACCAAAGCACACGGGGAGAGAACAAAACACATGATACAAGCACCAGGGTGAGGTTTGCTGTCCCTTCAGGCAGCCAACAGCTGCCGGTTGATGTGGCTCCTCGTTAAATTGCTCATTAGTGTGCCAGGTCTGTGCGCTGCTCCGACTCCTGCTCACGCTGGGGCCGCAGCAGCCCCCAGCTCCCCCTCTAGTCAGACCTCCTGACCCTGCACACCCAGACACCAATTTTTAATCTTTTTTTAACTTACCCCTCACTGTTTTTCCCAGCAGATGGAGTCCCCTGAAAGCAAATTGAAGCTCCTGACAGTGGTTCTGCTTTGCTGTAGCTCTCCGCACACTCGGCTGCTTTCAGGCCACAGCACGGGCTCAAAACTGATCCCGCGGTGATGGTTTGCTGCGACAGCGATGCCGGGTGCCACCGTGCTGCCACCGTGCCGGCAGACACAGCCAGAAGCTTCGCCGAGCCTGGCCGTGCAGCTGCAGGAGGCAAAACCCCAGCGTGGCGGGATGTGCTCATTGCAAACCATGAACCAACAGTTCAGCTCCCCGCTGACACAGAGAAGGAAGGGCTAACATTTCTTTGCCCCGGCGTGAAGCTGAGGATCAATTCTAATTCTGATATAAGCTACCAAAAAAAAAAAAAAAAAAAAAAGTAAATTGGCTGTTTGGAGGAGAGGAAGGGGTAAGACCACGGACGCATTTGCTCATCGCACCTTGCTTCGGGTGTGCGACGCATGGCCACGGGCACAAACATCCCAGAGCGAGCTCTTGTGTGCAATACAATGACAACTGTTTGAAAGATAACGAACACGTCTCTTCCAGGACACGGGTTCCTACATATTTGATAGTGATGTTGTAACATCGATTATTTTCCATTTTTCATAGCTTTCCCTTGCACAGCTGCCGAAAGCCTGTCTTGGAAATCTCCAGGCACTGTGTGTCGAGAAACACGATAGAAATGTGTTTGAGCTAACACCTGACAAAGCAACTGATCCCATCGTTATGTTGATGGGGCGGGTCTTGTTGCATTTACATTCATTTGCATAAGGTTAGCCAGAATGCCGAGCATGGGGGAGTGTTGCTGGTACCCCACAAACACACAAGCAGCCAGCTGGAAGCTGGCCGAACCCAGGTACCACACTACGGGTGGTCCAGGAGGCGCATGAACATGGCCGCACAAACCATCTGCTCTAGATCAGCCAGTGGGAAGCCAAAAAGGCCTCCCTATGCCTCCATTGCTGGGTCATACACCCATGAAGACAGCTATGGTTGCCGCTGATGAGTGCAGCAGCTTTGCAAAGGAGCCGGGACGGAGGGATGCTGGGGTGGGGATCTAGGATTTTGATGCGACTGCTGGTACAAAAAGACCTGCTTAGGGATGTAACTTTCACTGTAGGCAGCTCTTCCACTTTGCATTCAAGTACAGAAATAGTCTTTACTGAGCTTTTCTGCTTGAAATCAAACCATATCCAGGCTTGCGACACAAGCAAAGCACTCCTGGGGCCTTCAGCTGGACCCTAGCACCCCCAAACTCACCTGTGTGTGGTCTCAGCTTGACAAGAGACAATACAGCGCTGGGAAGGGAAAATCAGCCTGTTCTTCAAATAAGCAAAGACACCAACACGTTCTCTCCAGCAGCAGTGTCACCAGCTGTACTACTTGGGGCCACTGTAGATAACGGTCTGATTAAGAATTTATACATGTGTTTTACCTTGTTTCTATCGCTGCTGGCAGAAGCAGCCTTCAGCTGAAAGCTAAAACCTCACAGCAGAGAAAATTCAGGTTTTAGCTAAAGGTAAACTCACTTTGGTTGGAAATCCCTCCGGGCTGAAGTTTTTGGACCATCTACCCAAGGGGAAGCGAGGTCCGTGCTGTGGGGAACACCTTGGGCTCCTGCATCAGTGTGGGGACAGCAAAGCCTCTCACTACGGACTTGCCTTGGTGTCCTGGGTGGGCAGCGGAGGTGGGATGTCCCTCTCCAGGGCTTGTTGGGGACGTCAGGTGCCGGAGTCTCTCTGTCTCGCTCCCCATCTTACCCAGGCAGGGGAAAACCCGGTCTAACCTCTGCCTGCGTGCAGCAAGGACGCAGCTGGAGGGTCAAGAAGCCAAACAGGTGGTTTGACAGTATGCTTTGTCTTGCCAAGATGAAAAAAAAAAAAACAACCAACCAACCCAAACACAGACACATACAAGAAAATTCAATAATGTTTGGGTTTTTTTTTCTAAGGAATGCCAGTAGGCTTGCTTTTATTTGGTACTTTATGCATTTACATATAAATTGCTCTATAATAGCTCTGCCCTCCTTCTCTTCAGCATTTGTTGTTAATGAGCTGTGCAAAAGGTCAGGGGGCTGAGCTGAATGCTGCTTCGGGGCTGCAGTGTGATCCTGCCCGTGGAGCTGAGCTGTGCTGCAGGACCCCCCCTTTCCCCTCCCGCGCTCCCCACACGCTCGCCAGGCACCCAGGCTACCGGGCACCCAAAAAAAAGCAAAGTCACCTTAAAGATGCAACACGAGTCCGGTGCCACCAGCAGTTCATTTTGCATCCCATTCCCAGGGAGATTTGGTCCGGTCATGTAGGTGACTGTTGTAGCGGCATAGCTGGGAAAGGCGCTTGGGCTCTGCTGGTGTGAGTGGCAAGGGGATTAATTTGGTTTTTAACCAGCCTCCTCCAGCCCAGCGCCCTCGTTGCTGCCAGCCTGACGAACCCCATCCTGACAGCATCGCGGGGGACAGCATCACCCTGAACGAAGACATTTGCCCCAAGACATCTCAGGGCACCCTGAGATGAAAGAAAAAGAGCTGCCGGGCTGCAGTGCTGGAGGATGCAGGAGGCAGCAAGAGGATGCTGACGGGTGCAGGACAGGCTTCTCACCCAGGCAGGAGGGCTGGGGGGACCCCAGGGTGCCTCCAAGCAGAGCTTTGCCCCGAGGTGTCCCCAAAAATAAGAGGAGGGCAGCCGGCAGCCCCCGTGCTGGCGGGGAAGGTGGGAGGCAGCCCCGTCTGCCCCACGCCAAGCACCGCAGAGCCGACCTAATTTCTGCCATCTCCCCGGGATGCGCTTGTCTCTGGGACCGGATAAGGCTCCCTTTGATCAAAGGAGACTTGTGCTAAAGTCAGCTTTTGTCCATAAAGAATTAAGCGGGTGCGGGAGGGAGGGAGGGAGGGAGGGCGGTCGCACCGCAACGGGAGAGGCGGGTGGGAACCGGCTGGTGAGAAATGCCATTAAGGGCGACAGGCTTTGAAGTGACAGAGCCGGAAGGCCCGTGACACTCCCCAAATGCAGAAATGCCTCCAACGACAAGGAAAAAAGAAATAAAAGGGAAAAGAAAAAATATAGCAGAGCAGCTTCATCCTGGAGTCTAAGCTGGAGACTGCCTTCAGGGGGGTGGGTGCACCTGCAGGAGCGGAGTCCCCCCACTTCACCAGCATCTCCTCATCGAAGATGAGCTGGTGCCTACAACACATGGAGCCCCCATTCCTGCCTCCTCATCATCCAAAGGCACATGGCAAAGCTCCTTCTCTGCACTGTTTCCATGTGCTTAAAAAAAGGCAATAATGAGCTGGCGGACTGGAGAGGAGGGAAGGTGCTTAGGTTTGATGGCATAGGACAGGGCAAAGGTGTATTTAGGAAAAGGTTGTGTTGTTACCCAGTAGCTCCAGGACCCTGGGGCGTTGGTGGGGCATTAGTGGTTGTCTCACCTTAGGTCTTGCAGATGACCTATAACTTAAAAAGAAGGCAAGAGATGGTGATAGGAAAACCCTAAAACTCCAGCCAATTCTACCTCTTTACCACCCAACCACACCTGCATGCCTGACACAGTCAGCACTACTCCACCACTCGTACGCAAGTCCCTGCCCAGCCCAGGGAGGAGCATGGAACACACACCAACCCTCTGCCAAAGAAGAGAAAAAAACCCCTTTGCCGTTGGATGAAGAGGTTTCTGGGAAACTCTTGCACAGACAGAGTCAGACAGTCCATATGCTTATCTGTGTCCCTTCAACACGAGGTGCTGCAATGCATTTACAAGATACATAATTGCAGAGTATCGAGAATTTTTGCAGAGAATAAGGAAATTTTTTTATATATATTTTTATATATATATACACATATCGTTTTAAAACATTGGTTTAATCTAATGCCTGCATTTGGTCAAAAACTCATACCCTGTTCATTTAGATGAGTAAGTCTGATGACAAAACCCTCAATGGCAAAGCAGCAAAGGAGAGAGAACACCTTATATCCTCCACAGGAAACACTTGGGCAAACAACAAAACTGAAAAAAGGCAGCATGTATCCTTTTCCCTCTGCTCTAAGCCTAACTTAAGCCCTTGGGGCCTTTATGTAGGTGTTTCTGTAAAATCACATGCCAAAATGCTACTGGCCTCTGCTAGGGAGGCTGTCAGCAACACAGCCAACGCAGCTTCCTCACACTGCGAAGGTTTATAGCAGATGAGTGTGATGCTCTTTGAATCCCACGTTTAAGATCAGAACTATAAGAGCGAGCAGGACTGGGGCATATTTATCTAAGGAAAAATGTGGTTGTCACCAAAGGGAAAGATTTGTGCTTAGAGATGTGCCCCTGTGGCTAATCCAGAAAAACTCTATTCTAAATTCTTCCATACCAGAATATCCAGACCAGCTTCAGTACCTATGGGCAAGAAAAAAAAAAAAACAACCTCAAACTAAAAAAAATGCTGGCATTATGATGTCAAAAAGACAGTCACCCCCACACTGAACAGACTCAATGAGGACATTCAAAATTTTTGTTACCTTTCAACAAGAAGATGGAATTAAAACTTACGCCCAAAAAAAGAGCCTGAAAAGGTTAGGTAAGAAAAAAAAAAAAAAAAAGAATGGTTTCTTTTGTTTTCAGAGTGGAGACGTACAACTGGGATAAATTTACAATAATAACTGGAAACTTCAACAAAGAGCTGGAAAAAGAAAAAAGGCGAGCAGGGAAAAGGCACGTGCCAGTGCTGAAGGCACACGCTGTTTCAAGGCTCTGCTTCCCATTTCTGAGCGAGAGAAACCAGCAGGGGTGGTAAGGGAGAGAGACCTCGTCCCTGTCCCCCGGCACAGCGCTGGCCGCACTCTTGCCCGAGGGTGCCGGGGGGATTTGCCCAATTCCATGGATGTGCCATGCACAGGACTTCTTGCTCCTGACAGCTGCCTACAGCTATCCCAACGGCCGTTTCGAAGATGATTCTTCACTGTAGTGGCAGACTATAAATATCGCGACATGAAATATGATGTCGGGCTAGATACTAGGGAAAAAAGGTCCCCTGGAAGACTGGTGTAGCTCTGGGACAGGTCACCAGAGGTGGTGAAGTCGCCAGCCTTGGAGGTTCCCAAGATGTGGCCACACAGAGCCGCATCTGACCAGATCTAGTGGTGATGACAGTCCTTCGAGCAGGAGATTGGGCTAGAGACTTCTAGGTGATGCTTTAAAGAATCATAGAATAGAATCACTGAGGTTGGAAAAAGCCTTTGAGATCGAGTCCAACTGTAAACCTAACACTGCCAAGTCCACCACTAAACTATTTCCCTAAGCGCCATGTCTACGCATCTTTTAAATACCTCCAGGGATGGCGATTCCACCACTTCCCTGGGCAGCCTGTTCCAACGCTTGATAATCCTTTTGCTGAAGAAATTTTTCTTAATATCCAATCTAAATCTCTCCTGGTGCAACTTGAGGCCATTTCCTCCCATCCTATCACTTGTTACTTGGGAGAAGAGACTGACCCCCACCTCGCTACACCCTCCTTTCAGGGAGCTGTAGAGAGCGAGAAGATCTCCCTTCAGCCTCCTTTTCTCCAGGCTGAACACCCCCAGTTCCCTCAGCCACTCCTCATAAGACGTGTGCTTCAGACCCTTCACCAGTTTCACTGCTCTTCTTTGGACAAAACTTTAATTATCTCTTTCTTTATCTTTATTTTTTATCTTTCACCCAACACGTCCATGAAAAAAGTCAACCAGGACATTGGTTAAAAAGTCTGAAAAAATTCATTGCTGCAGTATTTAAACCAAGTGGTACCAAGAGGTATCCCAGAGATGCGGCGCTTCATGCAGTGCTTTGGTAACTCCCCTATGGGTAACTTCTGAGTTTAGGACAATAGGGCAGGCATGCAGCAAAAAAGAAAATAACTTGTAATAGATACCTGCTCCTTCTTCCTTGCAAATAAACAGGAGATGCCAGAAGTCGAATCTCCCCCAGACCTGCCAGGCAGCCGAATGCACTGGGGAGCAACACGGGGACAGCGGAGGTCAGGTCCTGGGAGCACAACCAGCTTGGGGTGCAGAGCCGTGGCTCTGGGGTGTTCTGGTCCTTCCAGGACTGCTCAGCCGCAGAGCTGAGCATCCCCAAAAGCAATCTCCGGCAGGAGGATCTGTAAACAGCAAATCACCACTGTATAAAGTGAGAAATATTACATAAATTACCACCAATTTAGTATAATTTAGAGGACAACCTTGTCCAAGGAGACAATCATTCCTCAGAACAAAAAGAGAGGTAAACAGCCTCAACAATAGATTCCCAAAGCTGGCGAGAGCGCGAAATCCCTCTTTTTATTAGCAGTATTGCGATTAAAATAGTTGCCTGGAGGACAGAAAGGGAGGTTTTAACCCAGCCTGTTGGATGATCCCACCACAACTTCAGCAGGACGTGGAGTCTCACTGGGAATCCAGACCCTCAAAAAGGCACTGAGGGACCCAAGTGATGGTGATCTCCATGGTGACCACAGGCAACCTGGCCAAGGAGGTTGCAAAAAACCCCAGGAGAAGCAGTCTGTGATGGCCATGGACCCCTCAGCCCTGCCTGACAGCAGGCAGCCAGGGGCCAACTAGGGACCCGCCAGTATGAACCAGAGCACCAACACCCAATGCAGAGGGGTGCTTTGGGTGACCAAGGACGTGCTAGTTACGGGCTGGTGAGGAATGCTGACATCCCATTCATTACCCATCTCCCAAACCCTCCCACCTCTCAGCTGATTAGCAGAAAGCTCATATGAGAGGACTGGGGAGTCTCCCTCCCTCCCTCCCTCCCTCCCCCTCCCCCTCCCCCTCCCCCTGCATCCTTGCTGGAAGCAAACCCGCTTTGCTATAATTGATGGACACAATTCGCTGCAATTAGTATTTCAGCAGCAGGTAGTTAACCCCCGGGGCAAAGCGCGGTTGTCTCTATTTGACTTGCTTCTGCCTGGCTGTGAATTTCGAGCAAGCTCTTCACGTTAGTGTTTGCTTGCTGAGCCATCGGAGCAGGCAGCCCTCTCTGCTCCGCCGTCTGAAGAAAGGTCAGTGGTCAGGGCAGCAAACGCTGCCTCCATCCCTCCTGCCTGCAGAAGCCACCCCAGCAAAACCTCCGGGCCACGGTTGCCTGTCTGCTCCGGTAAGGAGCCTGAGGTCCTTTCCCTGCTGAAAGGAACCGACACCGGTCACAAACGCAGGCAATAATGCAAACACCTAAATGGCCCCAGCACCCAAGCTGATATTTAGACCAAAAGCAACTTGTTTGTCCTTTAAATTCCCAATAATCTGCATTTATTTTAATTGGCACTCATGGCAAGAGCATTTACAGACAGCAGCTGGGAAGGTATAATTATGTTACTATCTTAGGCATACGTACAACCTAAGGGTTTTCTGCTCACAGACAAAAAAGGAAAAAGGAAAAAAAAACCAAAACAAAACAAAACAACAAAACACAAAGAGAAAGAAAAGGGATAGCCATGAAGCCATGGACTTCTTGTGATCTGGACCGGACCCAGGCCAGCACGGGGGGCTTTGCGCATTGCAAAGACAGTGCACCCAGTGCTGGAGAGAGACTCCAAGGGCAGGACGGCTAACGGGGCAGGACGGCCCACAAAACTCTGCAAGGGAGGGGAAAACATGGCAGAGAAGCTTGCAGGGATTAAAAAATGCAGGGATTTCCCTGGAAATAGTAAAGGTCTGAGGGGCCTCTCAGGGAATTTGGATCAGAAACGAAAGTCATGGAGAGCTCGATCCCATGTTGCAGGATCACAGCGAGGAGGTGAAGTTCTGCAGGCAAAGGGTTGGGTTTGGGGGACTCTGCACTCCCCCCCCTGCCCTGCACCCCTGCCCGCACGATGCTGTCCTAAACGGTTTGTCGCTCCCTGAGACCAGGAACGTGGCGTCTACTCACACACCGTCTGGCTCCGGGAAAGAGCGGTGGTAAGGGAGAAAATCCTCTAGCCACGGGTCCCCAGGTGCAGCTAACTCCCCCACCATTGTTTTGAACCCCAGTCCTGTTCTCCAAGACCGCCCACAGCCCTCCCCAGCTTCGCCTCTCCTGCGCGCTTAGTCCGTCTGCCCGCGGGCGACCCGCAGTATCCAGCGGGGACACCCAGCCCAGGCTGGCGCTGCGTGCCTGCGGTCACGGGGGCTGCACCGCCGGTTCAAAAGTCGGGATGAGAGCACCAGCACAAGGTCCAACCCCACGGCTACCCCCTCCGTGCACAGGGCACAAAACCAGCCCTCTTCCTCTGCCGGAGGAGCAGGAAATTTCCCGTATCTTCCTTTTCTACATCCATGCTTTGGCTGCTGCTTAGAGATCCCCCCCCCCCCTCCAACACAAGCCATGGTGTCCCCCCCCCATGTAGACACAGTTCTTGTGGCAAAGAAAAACTGCCCGTAGGGAGTATGACAGCGGCTGACAGACGCTGCTGCGTACCACCCCCCCGTGCTGCTCACTGCAGCGGTGGGTTCTCCATCCGTCAGGATATTTCCAGTTATTTGACTGGAAGAAAAGTCTTCAAGCTTTCCATCCAACTCATTTTTTCCCAAGACCTTCCGGGCTGGGTGGGTGCCTGACGACGTGCAAACAGGTTACGGCATTTCAGTGGGCTGCTACTCGTCAGCTGAGTGCTCTCGCTCCAAACACAAGGTAAAGCACGTTGCCTTTAAACTTCGGGGAAGTGCAACTTAAGCCAGTCCATGAATGGCAGCTCATTGAGCTGCTCTTATCCAAACCACGTTTAATGGTGTTCATACCTTTCGTATTTTAATAAGAGCTTAGATTTCTTCACACCCCCCCTCTGAAAATAAATAGCCTGTCTTTACCAGCTTAACTCTGTCCTAGAAAACTTTTTTGCCTGCAAATAATATTTTATAACCACAGATTGTTTTTAACAATATCACAACACGCCTCAACAGCTGTCTTAAATCCTCTCTGCCCTGGATATATAAAGGATGCAGCTGAGAGCTAGCCTGGCCAGGATATTTAAAACTCAAGTGGAAAAAAAGCTCCAGGTTAATCGTCAGTAACAAAACGGTCACCCTGCACAAAAGCCATGGACCAAAAATAAACCACTGCTAGCCCAAATAAGTGAAAAGCAAGCACCAGCATACAGATGGGGGGGATTACCCGCACGAATTGCCTCAGCCCCAGCGTAAGGGGGGCTTGGGGCCGGCGTGGTGCGGCACCCAGCACTGGGGCCAGCCTGCTCTGGGGGTCAGAGGAGATGCCCCCCACTCCCAGTCTCCCCCCCCCCTGCCAGCTCAGGCACCCTTGTGCCGCCACCGGGATGTCAGCCGGGCTCGGCGGAGCTGACTTTTAAAGTGTAATTTGTTATTCTGTTACGGTCATTTTCTATATTAATTTTATGCGGCATCAAAAGCCCTTTCATATGTTAAACTCTAATTCATATGCTAATACCCAATTTATGGCAAGGTAATTATTTTTTGTCAAATGTATTATTCGGCGTTCGTTGAGGAAGGGAGAGGCGGGCAGCGGGTGAATTTTGGCACTCCGCAGTGTGGATGGGCAGGACCGCGCCAGGTAACCCCCTCCCGCACCCCCAGCGTGAACCCGAGCGGGCACAACCCCCCTGCCAAAACCCACTCCTCTCTGATACGGGCATCCCAGTGCCATCTATTTATTTCCTTACTGGTGGCATCTCTGGCAGAGCTTAGAAAAACTGCTCCAAAGCTTTGAAAGGGCACCACGCATCCCACCGAGGCTGTCCCCCCACCAGGACTTGGGCCAGGGACTTGTCTAACCGCCCCAGGGAAGCGAAGCGGGGATGGGACATCTACTGAGAGGATGGGATTTTCAAAAGATAAACTGAGGAGTAACGGAGTGACCCAGGCAAAAATCAGACAAAAATGAAACAAGCACCCGCCTCTGCTCACAACAAGCCGCTTTTTTGCCCCATGCTGCTTTGTACAATAGCCATGGGATAGTGGCTGCAGTTTCCCCTTAACAACTGGCTCTCGGCTGCCTGTGACGGGCAGGAGGGGATGGGGACAGCCAGGGATGCCCCAGTCCCTGGCCTGAGCACGCAGCCCATGTGCATCACGTTGCTTTACCCTCTCTCTCCCACCCCAGGAAGAGTTTTGCACGTCAGCGAGAGCACCCACACCTCCGCTGCGAGCGTGTCATCAGAGCTGCGTTCCACCGGACACGTGGGACACGTTCCCTTCCCAGCTGGTCCCCGTTTCGCAGCCTGCCATCGCCGTGACTGGCCCTGGGTGGCATCGCCCGCCCCGGCTCTGCTCCGAGGGGCTCGGGGAGGAGACGCGCGGAGGGGGCAGCGGAGCGGGGATGGGGAGCATATGCTATACATAAAAAAGACACGACAGCAGTTTAGCCTTCACCAATTTTTTTTAACAGTCTATTTTCTGCTTGAGGAAGCAGGTGCATTTCCCATCCTTGCAGCATCAACAGCCGACAGGCTGTCGGAGGTGTGATGGCTCCAGGACAGTTACACTGCCTCGGATTTCACATTCCTGACACATCCGATAATTATGCCAAATGAGCTCACCTCATCTTCAGCCTTCTCAGCCGCACATATTAAATTAAGCAAAAGCTGTTAACGGCGCAGCCGGGAAAGGCGGGAGGGGAGAGGCACCGACCCGCTGTGCGGCGGGGACGGGACGGGGCTCAGGAGGTCCCCACCGCCACCGCCGTGGAACATGACCCACCTAAAAGAGCGAGGACCAACCTTCTCCTTCCCCCAGCTCAAACCACCACCTAATATCCACCCACGGGAGAGAGGGCGATGCTGCGAGAGCACAGCACAGCTGCTCCCCGCTTCCCCAGGAGCCAGCCAGCGGCTTCTCCCCATCTCCCCATCTCTCTTTTCAATTAACCCTTTTTCTCAAATCCTGCACTTAATACCTCACCCCATCTGGGGGATTTTGCACACATATATTTTTGGTTCTCTATCTTACATTTTTAGCACAAACCCCCCTGACGATTTATTCCAATGATATGAACGAACTCCACCAGGCAAAATGAAGCTGTAACTCCCTCAAGCTAAACTCCAAATTCATTTCATAATCCTTAGATAAAAGCTTAGAAGCCAGAATATTCATTACCAGCCCAGGCTCCACAAGCAGCCGGGGTAGTAATGGAATGGAGCAGATTTGACACAGGGGATGTTGCTACAGAAATTAGCCTGTCATAAGATTACAGGGACTAAGTGTTATTGGGTGATAAGGTGTGATGTGTTAATATTAAATTATCTCGCCAGTTAAAAAAAAAAAAAAAAAAGGGACTGATGAAACCCACATTTATTAAAAGCCCTGAATACGATATTAAAAGATCTCAGATAAGCCAGTTTATTTCTGTGCTGGAGACCAAATTGAAAGAATTCTCCAGGAGGGATTTCTTTGAATGGGGCATTACAACTATAAAACAAAAAAAGAGCCTTTAATAAATGTTTTGGGGCTAAAGAAGCCTTAAAAATTCCAGACTAATCTCTCTGGGGAAGGTTCATTAACCCTTCATTCCCTTTCTCGTTGCATCAAAACAGGGATTAACTAGAGAGTGTTTCCAAATGAAATAAAGCTCCGTACATCCCAAATTCTCTCTCTATAGCAAGAGAAGATTAACCCTGCTGCTTTGTGTGTCACAAAGCTGAGATAGGACCGAAACAAGGGTTTCTGGCCAAAAAAAAAAAAAAAAAACAACGCAACAAAACACCACAAGCACAAAGCTTAAGTGATTTGTCCGAGTCACCGGGACCAGCGAGATAACAATAGGGCTATATAGTATCTGGAGTTTGCTTAAAAATTTGATTTGTTGCCATCAGACAGTAACAAATAACACCGAGACCCGATACACATTTGTTCTGAAGCCGTGTGGTTCCATCCATCACGCTTCGTCCGCGCTCGTGCACTCCCCGGGTTAAGCCAATGCCGTGAAGCCCAGAGTGAAAGGATGGGCGCTAAAGCACGGGAGAATTAATGGGGGCATTAGGGACGGGAGGGATTTACGAGGCAGCCGCGGAGCAGACAAGGGGACGGCGGCAACGAGCCTGGAGGGTGCAGCGGGGAACGGAGCCTCGGCGGTGGGTTTTGACCCGGATGACCCATATATACACCCTGCAGTGAGCGCCGACGGGCTCTGCGGGGAACCCCCTGTCCTGCAGATCGTGCAGGGAGCTCCCGCGGGTGGCAGGGGGGCACCAGCCTCGCCGTGCCGGGGGGCGTTCAGCTGGAGTGACGTCCAGGTGGGAAATTAGAAGAGGTTCTCTCATCTCTTGGAGCAATAGAGCAAAAAAATGTAATTAGCTTTAAAAGGCTGCTAAATTCATTAAAATAAAGCGCGAGCCAGCACGTTCAAGTAGGAGAGACGGCAGCTCCACCGGCGAGGTCCCCTGGCCCCAAGTCTCCGGCCCCCTCTGTCCCTCCTGCTAACAGCGAGTTGTCATCCCCCACAGCAGCGAGGGCTCTCTGGGAAGGGGTCTGTAAAGGGGGTCTATAGTCCTAGACCCCTTAGATACCTAAAGGGGCCTCTAGGAAGGGGTCTATAAAATCTATATAAAGCCCTAAATAACCACTTGTGGTGTTTTCTGAAATCCCAGCTGTTCTGCTTTCTCCTCATAAAAAAAAAACAAAAACCAAAACCAGCGTTGTTTTCACCCAGTGCTTGAGGAGGGAGGTGATGGTGCTCAGCATGGTTGGAGGTCATCCCCGTGAGAGGCTCAGGGAGCAGCACCTTGCTTGGCGAGGACAGAGGTGGGCAGACAGACCACAGCTCCCTCCCTGCCCACCATAAGCGGCTCCCACCAGTGCAGGATGCTCAGAGGAAGCTGATTTTCAGATGGGGGTCCAAATTCTTGCATCCACTTCAATTCCTGAACCTTTAAGTATTTTTGTCCTGCTGTCACCACCACCTGGTCTCTCTGTCCCATCATGTCGTCCTCTCTTGTTTAATCCCTCGCCATCATACGGAGATGAACTCAAGGCACAGACCCCTCTCTCCTGAGAGCTAAAACCACCTCGGTGGCACCTCTCTCCCTGCCCACACCCACCGCCAGCAGGGACCGCGCGTGCCAGCATCCCTCTCCGCAGCCGAAGGAGAGCCAAGGACCTTCTCCCACTTTCTGCCCTGGGATGAATCGCAGCCCTCAGGCATTAACACAACTTCACAGGTACCACAAGTGGCACGTTCTGCCCACGACCCAGCCACCTAAATTATTCAAATCTTTTAAAATCCGCCTGCATTACATCTCACTTCTCTTTGCTCTGATGCACTCAGCGCAGCTCTGACTTCATGTGAAGCAGAGGAGCTGCAGAAATGAACTCGCGCTGCTCCTGTACCGACTTCTGACCTGCAGATTATGCCATCCTGAGCTGCCCGAGAGCTGTCCTGAAATCAAACCACTAGCAAAAAGAAAGAATTTTTCTCCGTGGTTACAGCAAATTTTACAGCAGTGGGATGTTTCTGTTCTCTCCATACAAAGGATTACACTTTTGTAAAATATTCTTTCTGTGAAATCTTTTGTGACCTACGAGCAGTATAAAAATGCAACTCAGGGACGCCGAATAAGGCTATATATCCATGGGGGGATTTGGAAGCGAACACAGCATCGGCACTTAACAAATAATAAATAACCATCATTAATTATTGATCACAACCCCAGCTAATCAAGTTTCACCCCTGTGGTTACCATGATATCAACAGACCCCTTTGATAGAGCCCGCAAACGGCCTTGCAGCACGCACTCGCCCGGCACGCAGCTCCCCTTCCCTCCGCCCCGGGAGCCCGCCGGCTGCGAAGCGGAGATTCGGGGAGGGGGGGAGAGCTGCTTCCCCCCCACACATACATACACACAGCCCATCCGCCGCCGGGCTCCCAGAGGATGTCTGCACATCCAGAGCATGCAGAGTTTCCAGGGAAGCGATAGCATCCCGGGGCACGGCAGTGCTGTAACGGGGTGGGAAAGGCTGGAGTTACGGCGGGTGGTCTGCATTGCCGGCATAAGCGCTGAGCCAGGGCTGGCCCCCCGGCTGCGCTGGGGGTTTTTGGTTGTGCAGCCTGGGAACGGGTCTGAGAGCTTCCCCACGAGAGCATCCCCACGAGAGTATCCCCACGACCTTGAGGATGCACAGCCCAGCCTCAGCACTCCTCTGCTTCAAAGCCAGACCCCACCACGGACCCCAGCCCCAGCCACAGCAGCCACCACGCTGCTTTTGGGTCAGGGCAACTCTCCACAACGGGGCCAGACAGGCACTTTGTCCCCACCACCACTGCCCGCCGCAGCCATGCAAAGCCATCACTTGCTCTCGGCACATCCACTGGTCCTGCTCCAGCCGGGAAGTGGGAAGGGATGGCATCACGCTCTGTCACCGCCTGACCTTATTTCACCAGCAATTTGTGGAAGCGTAATACAAGAAAACTCTATCTCGCAGTTCTGACAACAGACAACTGCCCGCTCCCTTTACCGGGACGTTAAATCCTGTTATTAAATGCAAGCCATTATCAGGATGTCACCGGCATCTCTTGATGAAGCTATATACCTGTGCAGACAGCCAGACCATGTTTGCTTATTTACTATTCATTATAAATGTTCTGGATTGATTTTCCTCATCTTTATCTCTCTGTGGCTGGAAGATTTCTTTTCTCTGTGTGAACTCAGGGTACTGGACCTTGGTCCTTCCTCCCCTGGGGAGGTGTAGGAATGCAAAGCTCTGCCACTGCCATCCTGTCCCAAAACCAATATTTGGGCAGGTCGGCAAATCCACTGCCTCTGCTGTTTTGCTGATCCCTTGGTTGTGCAGAATAATGAGCAAACCATGGATGACTGGTTGCTTCCAACCAATATTTAAGCGCATTTCTCACACCTGCGAGTAACTAAGCAGCTGCTACCTTGTAAGCGGAGTGGTGGGATCACCCAGAGGACACTCACCATTTAGGATGACAAGAAAAAAAAAAAAAAATCTCTTTTTTTTGGCTCCCAGAACCTCATGTCCATGTGCTTTTTTCCAAGCAGGAGAAAAGCCTTGAAAAAAAGTTCAGCGCTGGAAGTCAGGAGAGCAAACAGGGTCCTACCAGGACCAGAACAGACAGGACCCGAGCTCCCTATTACTGCAACAGGTCACGCAGCAAGCCCATCAGCTATTTAGCAAATAAGAATAAAAGCCAGACACATTTGCTGAAGAAAGAGTTAAATGCACACCACAAGTCCTAAAAGCAACATTTCTGGAAGCTTTGATAACTCTGCAAATAGAAGATAGTGTGAATGCTTTACCCATATTCATATTTCCCAGTAGACATACCCATCCCCAGACAATTTATGAGCCCTCATCCAAACCAAACATCCATCTTTCTTTCAATGACATTATGACCCTTTCCAAAGTCTTCTTGAAAATGTGCATTTCAGTGATTCTTTCTCGCTGGAAGCAATAAGGCCAATTCCAAGAGCTAAAAACCCATTAGACCTTCCCAAAGCACATGCGATGGGGTTAAAAACCAGGAGGCTTTCACACAACTCGCTTTTTGGGACACTGTGAGTTTGGTAGCAAGCCATTCCCAAGACTTGATTTAACCCAAATAAACGCTCTCTCCCTGCCACTCCGGGCCCCCTCTCATCCCCATCCCTGCGCCGTGCCAACTGCGGTGCTGGCAGGAGGCAGCGGGGCTGCTGCGAGGGCAGCGCCGGCTGCGGGTACCCGCTGGGGAGATGGGAACCTGCCAGTCCTCATCTTTCCCTCTCACAGGAAAGGGCAAAAGTATCTTGCAAGCCACGTGCAGTTTTTATCCCTCTACTGATTTTTAAGCACCCACCGCTGCTTCTGACACTGGGGAGTCGTCCTGACGCACCACCAACCACAAGCGGGGCCACAGGTTTAAATTTGCTTTTTCCCCCAGCGTGTTGGGGAAGCTGCTTCAGAGGCACATCCCAGCGAGGGACCCAGACGCAGTGACACATCCATCTCCAAGAAATGAGGACGGCGAGGATGGCATTCCCTGGGAGAAGAGCTGCCTTCTGCATTATACAAGTTTCCCGACCAAATTGTATTCCCTTCTGCTCAGGCAACACGCACTTGCTAATTTGCACTGGAAAGGAGAGAATTAAGTATTCCCTTCCCTTGCTGCATGGGGAATAGCCCCAATTTCTCAGAAATCTCCCCTGACTTGTCCTTTAAATAAAGCTTAAATAATGCCACACTGTCCTTTAGGCAGCTTATGGCAGAATATTAAGCGATACAAACAAATATATACTTATACACAGACAAATATATATACAATACTGTCCTCCGAGCTGCCCAGCAAGGATAGTAGGCAATCTCGCTGGCCTTCAGATGCCTACAAATGAATATCATGGGACAGGCCATTAAGCCTTCTTTACCCCCGCAGGATCCCAGACAGACCCTTTGGGCTCCATTGCAACGTGCCGGCCCTGAGCAACCCCATCCCCGCTCTCCCTCTCCGCACATTATTATCCACAAGGTCAGGCAAAACGCTATAGAAAATGTTCTGATTATTTCCTAGAAGGGAGCGTCAGCGGCCTTTCAGCCTGGGTGACCTTGGGGGCTTTATCTGCCATCAGATAAGTAATCCCCCCCCCCCAGCTGGAGAGAGGCAGAGAGGGCCTGAGACCCTCCCGCTCCATGGAGGGGACCTGGACAACCCTGCCAGGCTCTGGTCTTTGCAGCTGTGACCCTCCTTTCTGGTAGCCATCGGCTAGCCGGTAAAGTCCCTGCAGCACCCCATATGTCTGCATCTCTTCATAAAGTCTTCCCCAGCGTCTAAACCCATGGTGGGAAAGTTGCATCCCAGTCCCCGCAGGGGAGGAGGAGGGTGCAGGGGGCACTGATGCTGCAGGGAGAGAACAGAACAGGGATGTGCAGGGATCAGGCACCATTTGCCATTCCCCTTCCCACTCAAGCTGGAGCATTTTACCCTCCGCAGCAAGCCAAGCAGGAACGCGGATTTTCACTCTCCTCATGCCTTTGGTCGTCAGTGCATCCCCAAACCCCACAGATCTCACGTTGCTCCAGGGTTTAAGGCAGATTCTTGCTGCCTGACTCAAGGGATGTGGAAATAAGCATAAAAATGGGATTTAGAGAGCAAAGCTGTTACTAGGGATAACCGAGAGCAGAACAGGGGATGCCTCTCGAAGCCAAGGACCCTGCCTGGGTGCACAATCTGCTGCCACCTTCCCATGCAGGGGATTTCACTTCGGCACAACAAGGATGTGAAGGAAGAGGGCATCCAGGAGAGCATTTCCCCCAGCCCACAGGCCAGCACCCTCCTGCCCCAGTGTCCCCGCTCAGCTCACACCCAAGGGACGGGCGCCCACCAAAGCCCCAGCTCCCGCAGGAGGAGAGCGGGGAAGAGCCTGGCATGAACAGGCACTTTTCTCTCAATGGCATCGATTATTTCTGTAATCAGCACCTCGCTGCTAAAACTGAACATCCATTATTACAGGATTCCAAAACAAAAATAACCCAAGGGAGGGAAAAAGATATAATTCAGAAGCTGTCCTTCTCCCGAACCGTGCACGTTGGGTCAGTGCCATCTAGAGGCAGCAAACCAGCCAAAAGCACCTAAAGCACCCAAAAGCACCCACAGCCCGGGGTTCACTTAGCACCCAGAGGCCGTGTGGCCGCAGCGTGTCGGGAAGGGAGACCCGAGAGGGGATGCTGTGTCTCACCCCGGCGATGCAGAGCCATCGGCCCCGCTGGCCACTGCCCCATGGGACACGCAGGAGAGGAGCCATGCCGCAGCCGGGCAGCCCTGGGGAGCAGGCAGCACCGCATCCCGCATCCCGCATCCCGCGCACAGCATGGCATGGCAGCGAGGGCAGCGATGGCCCCGTGCCGCCGAGGCATAGCCAAACGCGCACCCCGCTCGCAAGCAGCCCGGCTTTTAATATGCATGCAGCTGTATTAATAGAGCTGGCTAAACACCGCCTCGGGCCAGAGGAATATTTCAGCGTTTCGGTTTCATCCCAAATTAGACTGAAACAGCTAAACAGGAACATTTTTAAATTTTTTTTTTTCACTGATGGAAAGTTCTGGAAAAATATCAAATGAGAAGATGAGAGATGAGAAAATATCCCATCTTTCCCGTTGGTGGGATCCAGGCTGGGGGTGTACCTGCCCGTGCCGCCCTGCCCCATGGGCACCCTCGGCTCCCTCTTGTGCTCACACACCTTTGTGGCTGGTGCCCTTCTGCTGTGATGAATCCGCCCATGGGACCAAAGTGGCTCCCCCAGCCTGGCAATCCCCCCGCAGGTGGCTGCAGCCACCCCTGGGGTTTATAGCCAGTCTGTGGGTAAGGCCAGGACAAAGCTCACACCAAACCCAGCTGCAGCCGGGGAGGGTGACACCAGCTCCAAACCCGGGACCAAACCCTGTGCCGTCACCAAGCCCAAAGGAGCCTCTGGCACGGCCCCGCCGTCACCGCCTCCATCCCCCCCAGGAGCAGCGCGGGTCTCCAAAAGCATCTCTGCGGTACAAACCTTTCCCTTCACTTTTGTTCTCTTCTTTCTTCAAAAAAATATGAATTTCTATTCGACATACTTAAGAGCGAGGAGCCTGCATAATGAAAGAATAAAATTGCTTTCTATCCCTGGAAACCCTGTCCTATTTTGCAATGATTAACTAACTGTATTTGCATACTGTCCATTCCTGGTTAAAGACTCAGGGGGACCATTTCCAAACACTTTCTAATCTTGCACAGAGCCTGCACGCAGTGTTGTTATTTCCTGACAACCCCCAGCGTGGCTGCATCTGGCAAGCCCCACTTTTGCTTCCTTTTATTAATATTATTTCACATTTCCGTTGCCGGCTTGCCCACAGCCAGGGCCCTGCCGTGCTGGATGCTGGACTAATGAGAAGGATGATGCTTTCCTCACTGTGGAGCATTGCTACGTAAATTAAACGGTGTTTGCATGAGCAGGAGGCTGCCGAGGCCCGTGCCTGCACAGGCACATGACAGCATCATGGGGTTTTGCTGGGTTTTTATGCCCGTGCTCCCAGCTGGGGTATTAGGGTCACTGGGAATTGCTGCTGCTTTTCTCCCCCTGGGGCTTTCAGGCGAAGGTTCCCCAGGACAGGGTCTCCCCACACACACCGATGCCAATGGGCTCTTCGAACCACCCAAACATCCCAAGATGGTGCCTGCTGGTACCTATGGATGAAGCAGCAATGGGTCAGCCCACACAACCCCAAATTACACGATATGAGCCCTAGACAGTCCTTCAAGGCAAACACAGAAACTCTGGTGACTTTGGGGCTGGGAATGTGATCAGAAATCAAAAAGTTTGGGGACTCAGTAATCACCATAGCAGGGTTTTATTAAGCAAATTATTACTGAGCGAGTAAATAAAGCAGTGGGAATCAAAGCGGGGATCGATAGCACAGTTCGATCTGGGGCAGCCTGAGCACAGCCTTGCGCTGGTGCTGCCAGCGCCGAGGGGGGGGGAACACCCCATCGCACGGGTGCTTGAGTGGGAGCACAGCGGAGATTAAACCAACAAACACCCCAAAAAGCAGCCGGACGAGCGCAGGCAGGGATAGGAGTGGCTCAGGGGGTCTTTGCTCTCTTTTACACCCCGCGTTACACGCTGGCCCCACGGCCGCCCTTCCCACGATACAGCCCCCGCATCGCAGCAGCGGCACGGAGCAGCACGGGCACCCTGCGAGCCCTTTTTCCGCCCCCAAAAGCACCGGCAGCACCGGTTAGCTGTCCTCTGCCACAGCACCCCCCCCCCCCTTGGCACAGGGCCATTCCCGCCCAGCATAAAGGGAAGGAGCCACACTGCAATCCGCAGAGCCTGCGATCTCCCGCAAAGGCTCACGCCTCGCACTGTCTGCCCCGTGGCCACCACGGAGCCCTGAGAAAACCTCCCGCCATGGAGGAAAGCACCCCACAGGCACCCGAGGGAAAAGCTTCCCATCTCCGCGCTGAGCCGTGGTCAAACTGGACCGCAGCATCCCTGCGCGGCCGGGTCACGGCATGGGGTCGGGCATGGGGCTCCGCTTCCCTGTGCGAACAGCCGCCCCACAAGCAAAAAGCATCCCACGGTCACAGCCCCCTCCTGCCCAGCAGCCTCAGGGCTGACCCGAAACCCTCCGCGGAGGAGAGCACCAACACAACTCCCCCTGGCATTTATTTATGGGACTGAAGGTGATCAAATTCCCACTATCGGTTAATAAAGCACGACAGAAGTGAGAGACGCCCCCCTGCCCCGGCGGGGATACATCATCGCTTGCTCTGACGCCCGGAATTTATGTGCTAGATTCGCACAGGCTGCATTACTCATCGAGGGCAACAAAAAAGCGTGGCCAAGCCCGAGGACATAAATCCGCACACTCGGGAAGGCTGTGCGGGACTGACCCTTGCCCATGGGGAGCAGCCCTGGACGGGGACTTTGTCACGGCACGAGAACGTGAGCACTGGCCATGGACACGGTCACCATTACAGCCACGTACCCACCACCAGCCCCGCAAGCGGCTGCCGCGCTTTCCACCTCCTTCTTTTTTCCACCTCCTTCTTTTTTCCACCTCCTTCTTTTTTCCACCTCCTTCTTTTTTCCACCTCCTTTTTTCCACCTCCTTCTTTATTTTTTTTCTCCCACCTTCTTTAGCAAAGGGGACCAGCAGCCGCTGCCTCAAAGGAAAAGAGTCACTATTTGTCCCAGGACCACTCAAACACAGAGGAGTGCTCTCCCATTCCCCAAACACACAGAGAGCCACGCACTGCTTGATGCTGCCGGAAAGTGTCCATGTCCAATATGTCCCGAATTTCCCGCTGCCCCAGCCCAGCTGTAATCAGCTTTGGATTACCATAGTCTTCTAAATTACCAGACTCCGATAACATCCCTTCTGTTACCAACTCTCTAAATCTCCCCAGTCACGCAGATGGTTTCTCCCCAACAACCCAGCACCAATTACCAGGAAGGGAAAAGAACCCCAAAATAAATAAATAAAAAAAAAAGGTAGTAATCAGGTGAAAGCCAGATGCTGTTGGCAGGAGCAGCTGGTGGCTGGCTTTTTGCAGCAGCACAGCTACAAGGGGTTATAGAGTGAAACCAGACAGCAGTGAATTTAAAACTGACCATTTCCCCATAACATTATCATTAACCTGTGGAAGATGCTGCCACAAATCGTCTCTGAGGTTTCAGTGGTGCAGGGCTCGAGCTGATCAGACATTCAGATCAATGGTGAGAAGAGCCACAGCCACCTAAAGCACAAAAGAAAAAACTCTATATAGGTTACAGAGGTTCATCCTTCAGGACACTGTCCGAATGCATTTCCCCCTTATCAACACTCACCATTTTTCCCATCCTTCCCTTGCCACTGCTGGCACGTGTGGCAGCAAGAACATCCTTCGCGGCAGCTGGTCCTGTACTTCTCATCTCTGATTTTCCAAAAACTTCCCAGACTCCTCACCTGAACTCCTTCTACAGCAGGATGCCCTTTTCTCTCCAGCTTTCCTGAAGGCATCATTTTCTAACAGGGATGTGCTTTGGCGAGAAGTTGCACCTACGCCAGCACAGCCCGTGCGCCCACAGGGTCACGGCACACCAGGGCCGGCTCTTCTCCCCATCACATATTGGAACGCGGAGATCCTGAAAATCAGACCGCTGCTTTTCAGCAGTTCTCCTCATTCCACTTAATTTTGGGTTTAAGCAACCTTGCCGAAGGGTTTTCATCAATCCCATTGCCTCAAGTGGTAAAACTCAGGCCGTGCAAGAAAGAGATGGGGCTCAAAAATAACTGCAGCAGCCGGAAAACAGAAATAGGTTAATGAACATTTTTTTAAAGTCTCTTTCTTCCTGTCAGCGCGGTGCCCGGTGTGCATCCCACACCGCAGCAGGGGGCACGGGGCAGCTCTGCGCTGCGGCAGCCCCCAGGGAAAACAGCCCTGGCACGCAAAGCCTGCCATCTCCCACCCACCCAGGACGAGGGCAGTGACGACTGCCCCCAGTGACCATGTTTTACAGCACAAACTGGCATTTAAAAGCCCCCCCAAGTGCCTGAATCCCACTGCAACGCGCTGGAGACCAGATCCGGTACGGCTCATTGTCTCCTTAGCAGAATACAGTCAACATGGGGACACGTTGGTACCCAGTGCTGTAGAAAAGCTTCACCTCCCGCGTCAAATCAGTGTCTGTGCGGCTCACAGCGAGCACCGCAGCCTTCGGGGAGGGACACGTGGCAGGGCCACCGCTAACAAAGCACGGCACACCCCGGGAAGGCTCCTCCGGTGACCCTGCGCTGGCCATTTGGCATCCTCGCTGAGCACCGAGGGCAGAGGGCAGCCGGGAACAAAGAGGACTTTACAGCCCAGCCAAGCACAAAGGAAATAAAAGAGATTAAAAAAAAAAAAAAAAAAAAAGAGCTGACAGAGTGTGGAGAGCAAAACTTTATAGGTTCTCACTTTCATGCTTTTCCTCTTGCTGTACGGTGAATGGGAAAGGACAAAGAGAAAAGCCCGGCCCCTCTGCGGGGACGCTGTGTGCTGGCTCTCGCCGAGACGCGCGGGCATCGGCATTGCCGCTGCACATCGTTTTCCTCGGGGAAAGTCAGCCGGTGGTTTTAAACTCTTTAACATTTTCAAAAGACCGATAAGGTAAATCCTCCAGGCCCCGAGCAAGGCTCCCGTTGGACCCCACAGGAGTTTTGCCTGAATGCTGCCGGATTATTATAACCGAAATGTTTCTGTGAATTCAAATCTGAGCCTTTTCACGTACAGCCTGTAGCTGCAAGTTTTGTCAGTGAATGGCCCTGATAAAGGCTTCCTGATTTTACCCCCATTTTAATACAATTGGTATTTATGTCCCTGTAATCCAGACAACTCCTTTTCTATGCCATTCCACACCAGCACTGAGGATTTACTTTTTTCCTCACAAAAGGGAAAAATCAGTTTCTCTATCCTGTGCCCCACATGCTCCTTAAGGAGCTGCTTTTAAATGTGCTAAGATGGATCCAGGAACCCCAAAGCTGAGATGGGGAGAGACCAGCGACCCGATTCCTGCTGCCTCGTACCCCCCTGCCCTGCTCCCTACGGACTGCGAAATGCAGCCGGAAAAACAGGAGGGAGTTTTGAAGGCACCGTCCATGTGTTCAGTTGCTGCCCAACAGAGTCTGGCCATGTCGGTGGAGGTGTAGGGGCAGCCCCAGAATGGGTTTTTGAGGCTGGGACGACCCCAGGAGCTGCCGTGTTGGGTGAAGCACCCCATCCCCCGAGGCTCGGGGCGAGGGCAGTGACAAGCCAGCCCTGCCTGGGAGGACGGCGCTGGGGGACAGGGTCTCACTGAGGGCAGCACTCGCACTCTGCTCCGGCTGCTGGGGGTTTTCCAGCCGGCAGAATTAAGTCTATCCATTCGGCTTAGTGCCTTGAGCTGCTCAGCGGCTTCGCCAGCTCCTTCTGCAGGGCAAGGGGTGAGGACCAGGGGGATTACTGCCTGGCAAGAGATGCTGAAGCAGCGTCTGGAGAAAGGAATTTCTTCTTGGTGGCCTCTTTTAGGTCATCGGCATTCATGACACCTCCTCTTAGTGATGTCCTGAGACATGCCATCATCCAGCAAAGAGGGGGAGCTTGGAATTTTCCTTAAAAAATTGCTGTCCTCTTCAAATCCTTGCTTTCTGTGTGTCTGATGGCAAGGTGACACTATGGAGAGGCTGCAGCGGGTGTTCTCTGCCTCCTACGGATTGCCACAGTGGAAAATTGAGCCTGGAAGGAGGAAAAAAAAATAAAATTCTTTGCTGGAACAATGCTGTGCTGCACGAGGCTCTGTGGACCAGCTTCACCCTGAAGGTGTGAGCCCGGCCCCGGGGGACCACACTGGGGCTGTGCCAGCGCTATCCAAACTCCACTTCCCGAGAAACAAGGGAATCGCTCCCACCAATACGCGCCAGCGCAGCCCCGAAGCAAACAGAAAGGACAAGGAGTGAGACTGCAAACCCCGGGTAAATGTCTAAATCAATAGCACAGCAGCTCAATAGCGTTTCCCTACAAATCCAGTGAGCCACGCTTACAAATGCCTCCAATTTAAAGGCAGATTTCTCATCAGCTCAGCAACCACCACCCCTGAAGGCACAGGCTCGGACCGAATGGCCTGTGCCTGCCTGGGCTGGGAGAGAAATAGCAGCTGCAGACGCAGAGATGAAGTCTCAGCGGTCCCCAAAGCTACCCAAGTACGGAGCCAGAGGCAACCCTAATGCTTCTGCCGATCTGTATTTTGGTGCCTGACCCTCCCTGGTGCCTCGTAGCCAGGAACTGTGTGGAGCTACTCCTGCCTGCATTGCAAGGGGCCATCTAGGGACTGCCTACGGTAGCCCTGGGGAAGTCACAAAGAAAAAAAAAAAAAAAAATATCCACAGAGTAAATAGCAAGTTGTTACAGCCAGGCTGCTGCATTATCCCAGCCCTGTTGGGCTGCACAGCAGCCAACCCCCAAACTTGGTTTGGGGCTGGATAAGGGATAAACCCTGAGAGACCCTGAAAAACAGCATCCAATCCCCAAACTTGTTTTGGGGCTGGATAAGGGATAAACTCTGAAAAACCCTGAAAAACCCTGAAAAACAGCATCCAACCCCCAAACTTGGTTTGAGGCTGGATAAGGGATAAACCCTGAGAGACCCTGAAAAACAGCATCCAATCCCCAAACTTGGTTTGGGGCTGGATAAGGTACCACGCGGCATGGCACCGAGCAGCATAGCGTGTCCCAAGGAGCGGGGATCGACTCTGGGTCTGGCACTCTGTCCCCCCACGTGTGTGGAAAGGGGAGTCGGGGCCAGCCCCTGCTCCCGGAGGCCAGGCTGAAACCGGAGGCTGATGCTCACCCCCCGGGACAGCCGGAATCCCCTCCCTCCCCTCCCACTAACCGCTCCTCCTCGCCAGCTCTTTGCAGCTTGTTAAAACCAGATGAAGCTTCGGGGTTCAATTTAGTTCCAGCCCCTCTGTGGCTAGCGGTAAAATGTACAACGCTCCCCTTCCACCCATAAAAACCAAACTCCAGCTATCACTCGGATTTTTGTATTCCTCCCCATTTCAGAAACGATGAAATACAGCCACCGCTTGCTGATCCCCGTGGCTGTGGGTGCCACGCTGACCGCAACGGCATCCCTCTGCCCGTGGGGAGCATTTGCTTCCACCGCGCAGGGAGCCACGGCTGTGAACAAAAGCTCCTCGGACACAGAAAGGCATTTCAGCTTTGCACTTATTATCACTATACTTTTACAGCAAAAAGATGCTACGGAAACAAACTGCTGTGTGCTCCCAGGCCCTGTCTCTGTGCCCGAGATCCCGTCCCCCTGGTCCCCCACCATGTCCCACAGGACATACCTATAGTTCCCTTTCTACTACCTGCATTTGCACTGTGGGGGAGAGCCTCCAAAAAGACGTAGGGGATTTGATGTCAAGCATTAAGGAAAAACAATTTGGAAAACTGGAAATAACCCACAACGGGGGCTTCAAAGCAGTGCAGACCCCGGTGTGCTCCAGAGGCTGTGTGCAGGCGATGGACCGCAGAGTCCCTCCTCGGTGGACAAATTTCCACCCTAGAGAGGAGCTATGACCACCAGAACAGTTAAGCCCATACCATCTAGAAAAGTTGTTTATTGGCCATAAAATTACTCCACACTCAGCCAAAGAAGCTATATGCGGCTTTGATTTCCCTCAGCAGAGATGGGAAACCCGGGGTTAATGACACCCTGCAGCAGAAAGCCCTTCAATTGATTTGTCCTAAAATTGCCCACTCGCTCACTCAGTTGAAGGACTGCATGTGTGCCCACTGGAAGGGACCAACAAGAACTGGGGAGCTCCACCGAGCTCCATCTCCTTCCTGGCGGGCAGACAGGAGGGGAACAGATGCTGATATTTGCTATGGCTGCAAATGCACCCCAGGGCCACGAGATTGGAGAGTCCACACACAGAGCACTGAGCACCACGGTCCCACCCCATGGAGCTTGCTGGCATGCCATCAGTGACCGTCTCTGCTGAACAGAATTCAGTTTTCATTTGGTTTTATTAACCTTCACATGACCAGACACAAGGGCTACGATTTATAGCGCACACACAGGAAAACACGAAATCGCCACATCTCCCGGTTTAAGATACTGGCAATCGTGATGCGCGATCTGCCCCATTATTAAATGCTGGTCCCAAATCCACCGATACAGGGGAAGCAATTTCCTAGAAGGTGGGAGAGCCCAGCTAACCCTCCACTCCTGCATCCAGCACAGCACTCCTGGCCTGTTTGCAGCAGCTCCGCACATCACCCCGCGCAGACATCTCACCAGCCCGGGCCACGATCTCGCTCCTGATACAGGGAGCCATCGCACCTGATTTATTGCATTCAATAAGGAGAAGGAATTTAAAACAGAAGGTCTATCCAGAGGTAAGCTTTTGAAATGTTTCTGCCTCTCTACCTTTCTCCTTGCCATCCGAAAAGCATGTGACTTGTTTTGAGTGGAAGAGGTAATTTGGGGCGTTTGCAGCTCTCCCCGGGGCGCAGCAGAAGCCAAGCTAAAGCGCATCCCTAAGGATGCGGCCTCGTGCATCTTTTTCAAAACACCTGCGTCTTAATTACTTCAGAGAAAAAATTCCTGACATGGCAAAGGCAGCTAAACTAGCAGGGGTGTCTTTCGTGCCTTCCTAGCTCATTTTGCCACTGGTTCCTTCAAAGCAAGCCACGAAGCCAAAAACATCTCCTTTAATGCACTTGATAGAGGTTTGATGTGAGTGGTGGCCTCTTTCATCTGCTGCTTCTTCAAAAAAGGATGTAGATAAAATGATGAAAGGAAAAGGAAACCTCGTGTGCAGAAGTGTTGCACCGAGAGACTTGCTTGCTCTGCACTTGCTCCTTTAGCACAGCCCACGTGCTCGCGCGTCGCGATTTCACCTCGCTGCTCCAGGCAGGGAGAGGCAGCGCCCTGCCCGTCCCGGTGGCCTTTGCCGGTGGGATAGGGCTTCTCCATCACAGCCACCTGCAACGTCAACAGTATGGCCAGGATGGGGACAAGGCCAGCCAACTTGTCCTGCTGGGACAGGTCCCCGAGCATTTCTCTGCTGCAACCTGCCTGTGAATAGAGTTACGCAGGGACTCTTGGACACTGTGGTCCCCGCCGGTGCCAACTCAGACATTTCCACCGCATCTCAGCTCAGCCGGACAGCCCTGCTCCCCCAGAGAGGACCCCCCAGCCCCTCATCCCCTCGACCTTCCCCTGCAGCCTCTCAGGGACTCACTTGCAGTTTTTCCCCACTTTTTTCGAGGTCTCAAGGGTCAGCCTCACTGGCAGGAGAGGGCAGCTGGGGGTTGAAAGGAAGCTTTTTCATCCCCCCCCCCGCTAAGGAGCCAAGCAAGCGGGACCAAACAACACGAGGAGAGGGGTCCGGCCAGAGCAGGGCACCGTCCCTGCCCCCAAAGTCTCATCTCGCGCTGCTCATAGCCATGGGGGCCCAAAGCATCCTCGCGGCCGAGGGCAGCTTCTCCCCCTTGCCACCATGCACGCAGGCAGGATTTCAAGCACACAGGCAGCAAATTCATCTTCGCCGTGGCCTTCAAGCAACACCCTGGGCTGTCTACGTGTCGTCTGAGCCCAGCAAAGTTCGCAGGAATAGGAGCTGCTTGTTTCCTCTGCCCTGTCTGAGCACCACCCAGCATCAGAGAGCTGCCACCCTTCCCGCTAACCCCCGCGGGTACCCGCCTGCTGCAAAGAGAGCATCAGCCAGGGCCGGGTACGCACATCTCCTCCCCAGGACCAGAACAGGGGAGGGAGAGGAGCAAATAGGAGAGGAAAGATCAGGATGAGAAGATAGGAGAGCTGACAGCACTCTCATCTATCACCGCAGGTCTTAGTCTCGGTGCTCATTAAAGCCCCGGGTCTTCAAGTCATGCGAATTAGAAGTGGTAAAAAAAAACAAAAAAAAAACACAAAACAACCTCTAATGGAATGGTTTCTTGTAGAACAAAGAACGGCACTTGTGTTGAAAAGTGAAAAGAATTTGTTTTGACTTGAAAATCTTTTGCTATTGTAAGTGAAACAGAGAGGTAAATACATTTCATTTAGGTTTTATCACTACAACTCATTCTGACATTTACATTGTATTAAAGTTTTAATATTAATACTCTGCTGCTATATAATATTTAATACAAAAATTAAATATATATATTTAAGTTAATATTTCATATGCTAAAATCCAAATGGCAAAATCCCTTTGCTCCATCAAAGATAAAAGCACCCAGCACTAATTAAAAGTTATCTGATGCTACTGAGGCTCAGGACCAAAAGCAGCACCAAATAAATCCCCCGGAAACAAATCGCAACGATGCCAGAAAGGTTTGTAAGAGCATCTCAAGGGCTCTTCGCTGACCTGTGCTGATGTGGGGACCGGGTAGAAAATGACCCTTCTTGCTCTTCACACCTTTGTGCATCACGCAGTGTGAAAGCCAAGCAGGACCAGCACCGTGAAAAGCACAGGGAGAAGGCACAAAGTGGGAGGAGGAGGGGTGATCGATGGTATTTGGCAGGAAAAACAAGCAAGTTATCCTCCAGCCAAGGCTCAACAGCTCTGGGCTATCCGTTGCAGAAGGTTGGGGACCCACAGAAGGAGTTTGGCCCAGACACCACTGCTGTCCCCATTGACACCCCCAGGCCACCACCGACATGCATTTCTTAACCATGCACATGCGTGAGGAGAGCAGCCATGAAGCCCACACAAGAAATCTGGAGGAACTGTGCGGTCCTACAGCAAAACCACTACCAGGTCCCAAGCTGGCTGGTGTGGAGCAGGCGTGGGGCTGCCCTAGGCACAGTCGTGGCCAGCAGAAAAGGGAGGCTGGTGCTGACGACAAGTCTCAGACACCCGGACCACAGACCCCAGACCAAACCATGCATGGCTCTTTAGGTCTTAGGAGGCAGGAGAGTGCCCACGCCTGCTTGTAACCCACAGCTCACCAGACACCTAAAAACCTTGGGGCTATCCAGAACGTACCTCCCATCTGCACAACCACCCCACCTATGGCACGGCCCTGGACCCTACCCAGGTCCGAAGAGTTCAGGTGTTACAGCCCAGTGATGCATCTCTGAAAGTCAGAGATGTTCTCAGGAGAATGCCTTTTATTCCCCCAAATTCTCAAGCCCCTGATCCAGTCAGCAATATTCCACCAATCCCCAGTTGTTCCAGCGACCATCACCTCCAAACCTTTCCTGAAGCCTCAAGCCTCTGGTTTCCACCCACCTGGAGACCACTCAAGCTTCCTTCATGCTGAAGAACCAATTTGGGGTAATTCACCGCGTACAAGCGGGACCACAAACATCCTGCCCATGGCCGGACAGAGACTCATTCCCACCAGGGAGGAACTGCAGATGCACGGAGCTGCTCTACGGGTCCCCCTCTTCCCACAAGCTCCGGTTCTCCAACCGCCTCTGCTTAATTGGAGGCCAGCTTTGAACTGCCTGTGTTTAACAGGGCCTACTCTTCAAACTGAATATATTTAATAGGGCCTGATCTTCATAATGGCTGTGTCTGAGGCCCCGGATTTCAAAGCAGTTCCACTTAACAGGACTTTGTCTGGAAGCTGCAACCATATAATAGGGCCTGGTTTTAAACCAGGAGTGTTTAATAGGATCTGATGTTTAAAGTGCACGTATCTAATTGGACCTAATCTTTATAATCCTCCCCCTTTGCCGGCGTTTCTTCTCCTCCTTTGCTCTCTCCCTGCCTCCAGCACCGAGACCTCCATCCCCGCTGTGGCAGACCCCTGCCTCTGCCAGGAGCCCCACCGGGGCCACAAGCTGCTCCTGCAGGACCCGTCCCAAAGCAACCACCAATTTGAGGTGTTCCATTTGAAAACCCTCCAGGGTTTCCCAAATGATCTAGTTCCCACTGCACTCCCTCTGCTCTCACCATCTTCTCCTCGGGAGCTCACTCAGACCTGGGCAGTCCCAGGGTTACGGGCACAAGCCCATCATTTAAAGCTTGTTTTAACAGGAGCATGAATGGTAGGAAAAGAAAAAAAAAAAAAACAAACCAAAAAAACGCCTGATTTGGTGGGTAGAAACATGGGGTTTTTTCCATTCTGCTCTGCAAGAACCACCAGCCTCAGAGTATTTTATTTCAGTATTGCCTTCCCCAGTGCTATGGGAGAAGTTGCACGTTTTTGGAAGGAAAGTCCTCTCCCAGGAGTAGATAAGATACTCAATTTCAGAGTTGTAACTAAAACGCTGAAGCAGCAGTTTGTTTTGCCTCCTCATTTATCAAATGGGAAAATATCAACTCTATTTCACAAAGTTCAGGCATGAGGAAATCAGCATCTTGTCCAAGCAAAGAAGCCATAAATAGACATGCCCAGTGTTTCTACGGCTGCTCTGAACAGTCCCATGCCCACCTACATCCGAGTCTTAGACGTGCCCACCTCTAAGTACAGCAAAGCCCCTCAGCTCACACCACCAAAAACACCGCACCTCCCGGGATTTCAAGGCACGCAAGTCACCTCCATACCCATCCATGGGGTTTCTGTCATACACAAATATTTCAAGACACTTTTTTTTCCCCGATGTGCTTAGAGTTCAAGTGTTCAAAATAACACAACCCATGGAGCCACACTGCGATTTCTTCACATTGACAGATAGGACGGGCTGTGCTCTTGGTCAGCACAAACCCAAGGAAGGGTCACGGGCACGGGGCTCTACCTTCACGTTGCCTTTCTGCTGCTGGCACCCACATCCAAAACACCTCTGAGGTTACAAAAGCTTCAACAGTCAATTTTAATACCTCCATTGACTGCGCTTTAAATTGTACTGTCCGCAGGTCAAGTATGTTTTTTGCACATGTCACATCTAAGGAAGGACACCATAACCAAGCCATAAAGTTTACTGTTCCCAGAGCTCTCAGTTGGCTGCGGATCACAGAGCACAAGGAACAAGACTTGATGGCTTTCGTTCCCTGCCCAGCCTGATCTCTGCCGCTAACACAACCGCTCTCTATAAAGGCTTATTTGATTCCTGAAGTGCCACTGTAGGTGTCCCCCCCCAGCGGGACATGTGCTCTTGAGCTCACCCCGAGGCTGCCCGGGGGGCCATGGCAGCCCCCCCTGCACCTCAGCCCTAGTCTGGTAGCTCACGAGTGATCACAGAGTTAAACGAGCCCGTGTCCATCACGGTCTCAGGTCTGATGGTCCCTGGAACTTACACTTTTGCCCAGAGAGCACAGACTGCTCAGCTGAAGTCCTGCCCACGAGCAGAGGCAGGGATGCGGCCACACACGAGCCCTGCAGGGGGTCGGACCTTGGGCAGAGCCCTGTGCCTCAGTTTCCCCCACCCACCCTCTCTGCAGCGCCCGCAGGGGACAAGCCACAGGAGGAACTTGTACTTCACAGCCCATTGCTGTAGAACCTTTCAGCAACGCTCCTCAGAGCTGTCTACCTGCAATCTGGAGGAAACAAAGAGAAAAATATTCCTGACCCCAGCTGACCGACAGAAATCGAGGCAGAGAGAAACCAGTGGGTGGTTCAAAGGGCGAGGAAGGACGGAGCGTGCAGCAAAGCCAACATGGGGCAGATCTCTGCCAGCATCTGCACAGCCTGAGCGCGAGAACATCTCCCATCTCCAGTCTCTCGGACGATCGATGAACCCTTCCTGAGAAATATGCATCCCTCCCACCTCCCCGTGCCGACCCCAGCACCTCCCCAGATGGGGCAGCCGCACCGCGGGGTCAGGCAGCCGCGTCTGCCCCGTGCTCACACCTCCGCTGTCGTTCACCGCCCGCTGAATTTATTCCCCGCGTTTTATTTGCAGTTGAATCAGGCTCTGGCACTGCCCTAAGATTTATGCTCCACGCAAGCCTTATTGACAGACAGCGGGGTTGGGAGGTTAGAGAAGCAATATTTCCAGAATTTGCATAAAACAAGGGCATTTCATAATTTAGCTGATGCAGATTTGGATAAGATGAAATTGTTGGCCATTTTATAATTAGATGGCTAATCATAAAATAACCTTTGCGAGTCATCAAAAACCATTATTATACAAATGAATTCCTGCTCGGTACTAAACTTACTTTACCCTCGTCCTTGAGGATCAGAGACGGTAAAAGAAGACCTTTTTGGTAGAATTCATTCGGCAGCCATCCCCACGTTGTTACTATGTTTTATGGATCACAAACGCTTAATCAATAATGCAGCGCTTTCGGGAGTGATGTTCTTTCTCCTGTCTTTCCGTGGCTGGAATGGTTTGGCTGGCTGCTCGCAAATCTTTTGACGTGAACCCATTGTTTTGGAGATACCCTTTCTCTGCATCTCAAGGCAGATTCGGCAGCTGAGCTAGAAGGAGGGGGAAAGTTTATTGGGGTAAAAAGAGACGTCCTGGCAAGCGGCTAGAATCATTGCTCTGGGTTCACCGGTTGACTCGTCAGGTTAATGAATGGCCCTAGGAAGCCATTAAGGATGCAGAAGCTGGAAGATCCCTCCTTCAGCAAATAAACTCAAAGCGCCTCTTCCCACATGCCGGTGCTGCTTTTCTCAGCACGCCGGGCTAGGAAAGGGGATTCCTGCAAAAGGGACCCCCTCCGAGCCTGGGACCCCTGTGTGCCCCTCGCTCCCTGCCCGACCCGCCAGCAATGCTGCTTGCCGCGCAGCGGACATCCCTGACTGCCCCACGACAGACCCCGCATCAGCACCTGAGTGCGGAGGTGGAATTTTCCAGAAATTCAAGTTTTTCTCCACAAGAGGTTTTCCTACACTTGATTTTCTGTCCTGTTACAGAGCGGCAAATGCGTTGCTCCATGGTTAGAGCTGAAGAGTAGGGGTCCAGGCTCCCCACTGCAGACCCCCCCACACCTTATCTACCTTCATATCACAGTGTTTCTCTGCCTCGTAGGGTTGTTGTGAAAACAACTCTGTTAAGCAGCTCACAGAAAAAACCCTGCACCAACACTGGGGACTTAGCTCGTCTCCGGGCCAGCCCTGACCCAAAACTCACACTCACCTTCAGCAGCATCCAGACCTTGGACTCCTGCTCTATCTTCTACGACTCAGACTTCGCTGCAGGATCAAAGCTTGGGGGAAGGAGGCACTTTGAATAGGCACAACTGCTTGGAGAGGGGAGAAAACAACAGAAAATGCTTGGACATTTATACATCTGGAGGGAAAACAGCAGCCGTGGTCTGTAGGACAGCCCCGGCCCAGCAAAGGTGGTAAGAAACTTCCTTGGGAATAGTCTCCGGAAAATAGAGAGCCACCCAATTCCTGCCCTCTCTGTTTAATTTTCCATGCTCATTATAAGAGGAATTATCTATTGTAGCTCACCCTTAATTTGTGTGCCAACCTGTTTAACGGGTGTACTGACCATGTTTGACTTTGCCACCTGAGTAAATGTTGAATCTGCTCAGACCTCGTGGACGGGCAAGAACGAGAGAAGAGCGAATTGGGTCTGGCTCGTTATACAAACCGTCTAAGGCCACATTTTTCCTCCAATGATCTCAAAGCACTTTGGCAAACAGTGATTGAACCTCCAGCCTGCAGGTGGGGGCGAGGAAAGGGCCAGCTCAGGTTCAATCGCTGCTGCTGGAGAGGAGGCACTGAGGAGCATGAGGGGCTGCAGCTCCCCGGCCACCCCCTTGTCACCCCTGGGGCAGCCCATCCACCCGCTCCTCCCTCCTCAAACTCCACAACCAGCACCTTTAGCCACTATTTTGGTATGAACTGAACGGAGACCTTATCCCCAGCCCTGCTGCAAGGGCTGTAGCCTCTGGGATGAACCCGGGTAGGAGTGGGACTTCCTTCACGGCAGCACAAGGACCACCAGTGCTGCAGGTTGGGGAGCCAGCGGCAGCGGGGCGGGCCTGGGGGTTTCAATCTGTGCGGCGCAAAGTTACCGTAGGAGCATTAAGTCTCCCTCATCAACTATGCAAACAGTGCATTTCAAGGTCCATTGCACAAGCGCCTTCTCACTGCAGCATACTTATATTTTAATTAGCAGCTTATGCACTGATTACCCTATTGGTACCCAGCAGGCTACGCGATGTGGCTGGCTCGCTCCCAGCAGGCGGGTGGGTGGCCAGCAGCCAGGCTGCCCCTGCTCGCCACCTGGGTGCCAACGGCACCCCTGGCCAGGCAGCACCCATCGCTCTGGGGTCTTCTCCCTTGAGGGTCTCCTTGCTGCGAGACCGGCAGACGGTCTCTGCTGGGGATGCGGGAAGGAGCTTTCTCAGATAGGCTGAGCTCCTGTCTGAAGGATGGTCCTTGTGCTGCTGAGGTTAATGGTATTCAGAGAAAGAGCAGCAGGAAAGGACGGGGGAAAGGAAGAGATGATGGCGATGACCGGGAGATGAAGGGGGTAGGAAAGGTTTAGTCACCACGGCAAAGGCCTCATGATACAGCTACGCAGAGGGAGGCGGGGTCTCGCCATCTCTGTTAGGCCAAGAGACTTGGAAACGCAGCAACGCGCGGGGGTTCCTTGGCCTCCACCCGCAGCCCACCAAGGGAGCGGTGGCTTGCATTGGCCACATCAGCCCGAGCGGCAGGGTGAGAGCAATTATCTGTGTCCAGGGCAGGCTGGCAAAACTTTGCAGTGTTGCAAAACGATCGGATAAGGCAGGCTGGAGGTGTCTCATCCAACCTTCTGTTCAACACAGCGTTAGCGCTGGCGCCAGACCAGACCAGGCGGGTATAGCATCAAACACGTCAGGAAGGTGCTGTGCCAGCCACAAGGTGCTCTGCCCTTACACAAACACCATCTGCAGAGCCCAGCACCCACAGCGAGCATCTTGCCGTGCACTACTAGACAGGAAGATGTACGCCCTCGTTCAGCAATTAGATGCGGAGTCCTGGCCAACTCATCCAGGCGATTTATCCCCACAACAAACCAATTTCAGAAAGGACAACACATTTTAAACCAGTCCTGCTCCATCACCTTCCTGCAAGGAGGCCACCTGAGACCAAGGGGCTCTCCAGGCTCGACTCTACAGGCAGAGCTGGCCCTTCTCTCTGCCTTCGATGTGGCAGATACTCCAGTCACCTCTTCTGTGGTTGCTACAGGGCTGGGACCCCGGGTTGGAAAACAAACTGGGCGGTGCCATCTCCAGAGAGTTCTCCATTATTTGGAGCTGTATGATTTTACCCGAAGTTCATAGGGAATGAAGGACTTTGAGGACCTTCCCTTCCTTCAGCCCCCAAGTGAGGTCACTACAAAATAGCCTTTAGGCACAACCATGACAGGAGCCAGAGCTCAAGATGGGCCGGTACCCACGAGAATATCACTGCTGCCCCTGCAAACATCGTGGCTTTCCTGAACTAGAGCTCACATGTTGAGTACCGCTGATCTCCGAGTCTTAGCAACCCTCTGTCAGGACATGAGATGTCACCAACACCTCAGCTGTCAATTCACCCCTGCAACACATCAAAGGGGCAATTCATAAAATAATGTGAAGTTTACGGGGTTGGGCCATCTCACCCAAAAATCATCGTTTATCTGACAAAGCAAGAGTCTTTGTTTTGTCCCAAATGAGAGGGATTAAATAAATTGGAGCAGGTGGGAAAGAAAAGGATTAAGTCTGTAGCCTTCATATCCGAGAAATAAACATTTGGGTTTTTTTTAAATTTCAAAATGTGGGTCATGTATCGTTTACGGCAACCTATCTGCCCACATCTGCACGCTGCAGCTCAGACATGCACGTGATCCTCTTCTAAACCTGGTGTTAATCCTAAAAGCCTAAAAACTGTTGACCCATCATTATTAATTAGCTTGCTAATACCAAAATACAGAAGAAAGATGATCACATTATTAATTTCTGTGCAACCTGCTGTGACGCTGTCTTGGGCAGTGGGAGCTGGGCAGAACGACTACCGAAGGATTTCCCTCCCACGCCCCGGGAATCAGCTGCTCGCCCAGAGCCGAATTCCAGCTTGGCTGCAGCCTCACGCGCAGCGCAGGATAGCGTGTCACCATAGCAAGTGTGTAATAAACATAATTATAGAAAAAACTTATGATTATTCAGAAGCATGTGGGGGCAGAAGCAAGCACTAAGTGATGTAGAAGCATCTCAGTAACTGCAGCAGCGCTTTCAAAATCTCCTAAATCCATATTTTATCAGAAGAACAGCGGGAGACACCAGCGGAGGACCTAACGGACCTTCCTCTTTAACCTCAATCCTGCCACCAAAAGCTGAGGCTAAGTAGGGTTTACTCACACCTCCTGCTACGGACGGCTGTCCGAGTGTCACACAGTGGATGGCACTCAGCTGTTCACTCCAAGGTTTGCTCCCAGAAACTGCATTGCTTTTTTCCGAGGAAAAGATGGGCTGATCGCTTTCCACTTCGCTTTGCCTCTCCCACCGCCCAGCGGAGAAGCCCCACGGGAGAGCAGGGCAGGCAGACCCACCGACAGCAAGCAGGTGTCCCAGTAAAGCTCATCTGGGAGCGTGTCCTGCCTGGGAGGACAGCAGGCTCTGTCGCACAGCCCCAGCCTGCTCTGGCCGCCTCCTGGGCACACCGGACCGTTTCTTGGCCCCGTGGTCTGAGGCTGCCCACGAGCCCCGGCAGGCTGATGTTGCATTTGACTCACATTATTTACGGCACGGCTGATACGAAGCATTACCAGACATATACGCCGCGACACCAAGAGCTGACGTGCAATGCCTGGGGCGTGTTTCCTAACAGAGCTATTATGGATTTAAATGATAGCATTTTCCAAGCACTTGCACCACGATGCTTTCAAAAGCCCCGTGTGCTAAGCTTTGGCTGAATAGCTGAATGATCTCTTGCAGAGATGGGGACATCATCTTGCAGAGATCATCTTGCAGAGATGAGGAGGAATTTAGTTGATTCCTTATCGATAACACCCAAAAAGGCTTTTTTTTTTTTTTTTTTTCAGGAGGAGGACTTATCCTCAGAAACAGCTTTGTTTTCCTCATCTTTGCTGGCTGATGCAGAGTCGGAGCTCTTTGTCCTTACTGAGTTTTTCTGCTGTGTTCTCCCCAGCTTCCCACCCCAGTCTGGCTCCCGGTCACCTCCACCTCCCAAAGTCATTCTGATGTCCTGGCGTCGCCCTTGTCCCAGGGACGTGGCCCCAGGGGCAGGAGGGGAAAGCAGCCAGCCCAGAGCCAGATGGGCACAGGTAAAACCCCCAACTGGAATCTTAAACAAGATAAGGGTGAGAGATGAGGAAAGTTCTGTATTTCACTGTGGCTTGTTCCTGATAACAGAGGAAACTTAGCAGGTCTCCAGCCAGGCACAGAATGCTCCAAAACACCCTCGACAGACACAGCGTGGCTTTTTATCAAGCAGAAAAAGGGTTCATCTCCCTTCACTTTGTCTTAAAAGATACGTCTCGAGGTCACTTACCCAGAAAAAGCAACAGAAGGAACAATACGAACATTTTACACTTAAGCATGCCGTTTTTAACATAAATACCACACGTGCATCCCCTGCCTGACGCAAAACCAGGGCGAATCGCTTGGGAGAGCATCTCCTGGGCCACTGACATTTGCAGCCCAACATCTCAAGGCAACCCAAAACCAGCACATGGGCAGACAATTAGCCCTCTGCCCTGGCACGAGCCATCCCCCCTGGGGTCACAGCCTCTGCTCGGGCAGACCAAGAGCCAGCGCCGTGCCGGATTGGGCCTTTCTCCTCAGGATCTCACAGTCCTGCCTTCTATCGCCTGTGGGTGGGGAGGAGGAGGACAGGGAAGAAATAGGATCTCACTGCCTTCTTCTGTGCATCACACAAAATAAATCCAAGATGGATTGGTGACCTACTTCGTCTGAGAGGCAGTAAATAATATGTAGTGCAACCGATTGCCTTTCAGACCCACCAGCCATGTGTAACAGATAAATCTACCTGGGCAAAGGAAGCTTTCCCACAGCACACCACTGCCGGAGCACGGCCCGAGTCTCACAAAGCCCCAAGAAATGGACCGAAGAGAGAAGGACGTGCCAGAGACACACAAAGCTGGAGGTGCTGAGCAGGTCTGGGGTCGACAGACAGGAGCCACGAGAAGGGGAAGGTGGGATGGATGGAGGGATCGGTCACGCAGGCACACAACCAGTTCAGCTGATCTGAGGTGCAGATGCCCGGACAGCTGTGCTTGTGCACAATTGCCTGACTTTTAAATAAGGTCCAGTCAACACAAAAGAGCTTTTGGGAGAGGATGTAGGGTATCGGCGTGTAACAGAGCTCACGCTGCCTGGGTAATGCACGGGAGGGCACCAACACAATGCTGCTCTCGGGTTCACTGAGCCACCAGAAAGGCTCTGCGTGATGCACTCACAAGGGTTTAGGAAAGACAAACGTAGTCCTTAGAGAGGTTTCCTTAGTGACTCCTTTCCTGACACACCAGCAACATTCCCATGGCCAAGAGCCAGAAGTGACCAAGATGGGTAGCCAAGACACAATGGCTCAAGAGTCATCCGTGGCTACGAAACCTCTCCAGGGACCTCACGTCACTGCTGCCAACCAAAATGGGGCCCTGCAAAGCCCATCAGGTCCCAGCACAGTGTAGCACCCTCAGCTGCAGCACCCATCCCCGGTCTTCCATGTCCCACAGTAAGGGGGTCACCACCCCCCCAGCCCAACCTGCTGCCCACCACATCACGCAGCTCCATCATGGGGGCTGCCCCAAGGCCCATGCCCCAGGGGTGCCCAGCACCTGGGCTGTAGGTCTGCTGGAGCCAAAGCCTCTTTGTGTCACATCAGTCCTTTGACACCTGCATGGTGCTGTTCCGTGACCAGAACCACAAAGACTGGCCATCTCTCCCACCCACAGCTAGGAACTGCGTCCCAAACACCTGCACTGGGGTTATCACAGAATCACAGACTGGTCAGGGCTGGAAGGGCCCTCTGAAGCTCCCCCAGTGCCACCCCAGTGTCCTGTGCAGTGGCACAGGACACGTCCAGGCGGGTTTGGGATGACTCCAGAGTGGGAGACTCCCCCTATCTCTGGGCAGCTGTGCCAGTGCTCTGCCGCCCGCACAGGAGAGAAGTCCCTCCTCAGGTTGAGATGGAACTTCCTATGCTGAAGTTTGTGCCCATTACCTCCTGTCCTGTCACTGGGCACCACTGAAAAAAGCCTGTTCCCATCCCCCTGGCACCCTCCCTTGAAGGATTTATAAGCATTAATAAGATCCCCCCTCAGTCTTCTCCTCTCCACACTAAAAAGCCCCAAGTCCCTCAGCCTTTCCTCATAAGAAAGATGCTCCAGTTCCCCCATCATCTCTGTAGCCCTTTGCTGGACCTTCTCCAGCAGATCCCTGTCCTTTTTGACCCGGGAAGCTCAGAACTGGACACAGTGCTCCAGATGTAGCCTCACCAGGGCAGAGTAGAGGGGGAGGATGACCTCCTTCCACCTGCTGGCCACACTCTTCTTGATGCCCCCCAGGATGCCATTGGCCTTCTTGGCCACCAGGGCACATTGCTGCCTCATGGGCATCCTGTTGTCCACCAGGACTCCCAGGTCCCTTTCCACAGAGCTGCTCTCCAGGAGCTCAGCCCCCAACCTGTACTGCTGCATAGGGTTATCCCTCCCCAGGTGCAGTACCCTACACCTGCCCTTGTTGAACTTCATAAGGCTTCTCTCTGCCCAACTCTCCAGCCTGTCCAGGTCACGCTGTATGGCGGCACAATCCATGCTTAGGTGATGCTCTGGTCTCCAGCTGCCTCTCCTGCCTATCTGGGGCAGACACACAGGAGCTGCTGCTGTTCTCCCCCTCAGACACATCACATCCGCGCTATATTGCGGGTTCTGCCGTTTTTTGTGGGGATGTGTGTGCATGGCGAGGGGAGATTCAGTTTCCAGAGCAGAACAAACACGATTCAGCCACTGTTTCACAGCCCGGGAGAGGCAGAGCGGGCAGGGAGAGCCCCGGGCCCGCAGCAAACCGGCAGGAGCTGCCGCCGAGCCCTGACGAGTGAGACCCCGGGGCCGGAGGAGGTCCCTGCTGCGGGATGAGAGGTGCCGGGCTACAGGACTCTCTCTTTTATTTATGGCAAGGCAAAATCCTGGCGTAAAAATGGGTGTGTGCCCTCACCAAGTAACCTCACACCATCGACAAAACCCTTCCTTTGGCTTAAGCTCAAGGCAAACGGAGCTGGAGCAGGAGCAGTTTCCTAAACAGAACTATGGGGACAGGGTGGAGAGCTGAGCACTCCTCCTGCCGCTTGCCATGCTGGAGGGGGTTTGCACGCAGAAGGGCGGGAGGGGTGGGATCTGGCGGAGTTTGACCTGGGAAATATACTGGTAATACCAGTCTGGAGGAATGCGCTTTATAAGAATATTGTTGGTGTGATGGGAAGAGCCATGAACAACAGCCCAGGCACAGGACGAGGGCTGGAAGCCATCAGACCCAACCCAGATCAAGCCAGCGGGTTGCCAGGCGGGGGGAAGGGGGAGGCGAGCCCCCTGCCAGGGCTGCTCACCACCTCCCAACGGTGACAAAGCCTCTGGGTGCTCAGACCCAAAAGCAAGCCAGCCGCAACCAGCCCACCCATAAATACCAGCAGGCCCGGGGCAAAACCCAACCACTGCTGAGGTCTCCCATTCATGCAGGGCAGCAGCGACCATCACAGCCCTTCGTTTTACACCCGCTTCAAACGTGCCAGAAGGTTGTGCTTGACAGCAGCAAGGGATTACGGCTCTTCCTCCCTCCTCCTCCTCGCCTCTCCTTCCCCAGGAGCTGGAGGTTTCTGCCGGTGCCACCTCTCACGCGTGCCAGCTTTGAAATAACCCCTGGCAGAGCTCCCCTGTCCAGCTTACACAGGGGGGAAGCAGCAGAAACCCATTTCACAAAAAGCTGGCAGATTTTCTAACCTGCTGTATTTGCCTGCCCTCAGGCTGTGCTCCCGTTTACCCACTTGCGAGATGGATACGGCAGCTCCTTCCCGTGCGGAGCGCACAGCGCAGTGGGAAGAGCTCTCGGATTCACAGACAAGTATTTATAAGATGTTCGTGCTGGAGCCTGTGCTTCACCTACCTGTTTTATTTTTAATCCTCATTTCATAGAGCTCAGACAATTCTTTCAAGGTTCCCGTGAATGATCTTTATCCCTTTTGCAGCTCATTCCAATTCTGTGAACAAAATCCCTGGGTGGCCCTGGAAGAAGAGGAGAAAAAGGATGACATTCGAAATGAAATCAGAAACTCAAAAACAGAACATATTTTTAAAGAAAACTCACAACTCTAACTGCAGCAAGTCATAAACAAACGTCTTTGGCATCTGTAGATCCTCAAACCCTTTGTAAGGAGAGGTAAAAAAAATTAGATGAATGGGGTTATCTGCGTTTCATAGGCAAAGGGACTGAAGTCCTAACAAGGGAAAGGGTTGAATTGCATATACATATCTAGTGTGCCTCACAGGGCAGGGGAATAACCTTGAGGGCAGCTTGAGCACAGAAATTATGACATGAGCATCAGACCACGTGGAAGTGCCCAAAAGCAGAGATCCTGAGCTGCCCTAGCCTAACAAGTGACTGAGCCCCATTTCTAACTCTCTTCTCCGTGTGGGGAGGGACCACTTCCACAGCAGGCTTTGGGGCATTTCTTTTCTTCTTCTGCTCATTCCTGTAGCAGGAAAGCCCATTTCAGCAGAGCGCTCAGCGTACATCCACCCGCCTCCATCCTCATCACGCTCTCCTGGCTCTCCGTCAGCATCTGTCCTCCCCAGGCCTCGAAGAGCTTTGTGGGTCAACCGGTCTCCCTCAGCCCAAGTTGTCAGACCCACCTGGTTGCAAGGGAAGGATGATCCATATCCTCGTGGCCCAAGACAAGTCCAAAATTTGCATCCCTCCCCCCTTTGACGTAAAGCACGAGGGTGTTTGCCCTCCCCTGGGCGATGAGGTCCCCATCCCGCACTTCTGCCTTTCCCACGCTCCCGCAGGGGGGAGGGAAGGAGGACTTGGGGCTCCGGTCCCGTCCCGGCCCACGGACGGCTCTGCGGCGTGGCAACACTCCCCCTTAGTGGCAGGAACCGAGAATAAGCCCTCAGACCAAAAATAACTCTAATAAGGGACAAAATGATCTCCTGGCTCAACATGGGGCCAGCGGCTAATCCGGCTGCATTTCCACAGCGTGGTACTTACCACCGCCTTCTAAAAAAAGATGCCCGACAGCAAGAGGAGGGGAAAAAGGCTGGATGGGGCTTGGAGCAACCTGGTCTGGTGGGAGGTGTCCCTGCCCACGGCAGGGGGGTTGGAACTGGATGATCTTTAAAGTCCCTTCCAACCTAAACCATTCTAGGAGTGTATGATTTTCTTCCTTGCGAGGGAAGGATGCTGTGCGCACCCCTGAAGGCAGAGCAGGGTTGGGTTTGGAGTAGGGATTCAAGCTGCAGCCCAGCAGCCCCAGTCCGGGGGTAAGGCAGGCTTTCCACACCTTCCCTCTGCCAGGGCAGCCCAGGATCGCCGGCCGGGAAGGAGCCGTGGGGCAGGATACGGCCCCGGGGCAGGGAGGGCTCTGGAGACCCGTGGCTGCAGGGGTTATTAGGCAGAAATTAATCTGTAAAGAAAACTTAGCAACAGTTAGAGAAAATATCGATTTTGTGTTTGTCTGCTTCTGCAGGGCCTGAGAAATGGCAGATTTAGACATTAACTGGGGCTGTTTTGGCTTAATTCAAACCTCGATTTACACTAACCCTGGGAATAGACGAGTACATCAGCAGAATTGAATCTAAAATTGTTACTTTTTTTTTTTTTTTCACTGCTTCCTCTTATCTAGTCCTTTTGAGCAGATCTGACACCAATTTTGGCACCCATTACCTGCTGCACAATTACAGATAACAGGCTTTATTTTTACAGGGCTGCAGATTCTAATTTGATAGCGGAGTTTTTAGGCCAGCAGTCTGCCCGGACGGAGGCACTTGGCAGCACCATCCCCAGCCGCTCGCACCAGCACTGCCGCTGTGACAGCTTTACAAACGCAGGAGGGTAAAACACAGTTTTACACGCCAGGCTTTGCATCAGAGGTCCGGCTGCCGTAGCGAGGAGGGGAGCAGCGGGCAGGGAGGCAGCTTTGCTTGCCCGCAGGGTGGTGGTGAACATCAGCACAACGCGCTGGAGCATCTTCCCATCCAAAGCAAGAAGCTGCCCTGGGTCTTTGCCCGAAGTACAGCTGGGCACTGGGCTCTCCATCACAGGACGGATCCGAGTGCTTTCGGCAGCTCGGTGCCCCTGGACGAACTCAGGACAGGACAAACTGCATTTGCACCAAAAATAAAAGAAAGAGAAACTCACACCTTAAGAGGCATCACCGTACAACAGCGATGCAAGGCACCCCTTCCCCTGGGCTGGCTACCTCACTCGAAGCCAAAGCTTTGGGTGAGACTTCCAAAACCAAATGAAATTAAAAAAAAAAAAAAATCCCTAGAGGAGTTAGGAATGCAATTTCTATTTACTTTCCTACAACATCTGTCTGGTATTTTGAAAACAAACAACCAAACAAAAAAACCCCAAAACAAAACAAAAGAAACCAAGCCCCAATGCGTTTACAAATAAAACCCCTATAAGGTATTAAATATGCCTTTCACGAGCTATTAAGTCACTAGGTCGCAGATGATGGGTTTGACCACTGCCAACTATGCACGTACAAGCCAGACGCTGCCCATGGCAAGGGGGGGGTGACCCCATGCTTGTCCCCCAGGCACTTCTGCTGAGTCCTTTCACGGGGGGGGGGGGGGGGGGGGGGGGGGGGAAGAGGAGCCTATTAACTCCCTGAAATTTCTCTTTTCTAATGTTTTTCAAATGGAAACATTCATTTCCCAATCTGAACCTTTTGGTTTCCACAGCAAGATCTTTTCCCTGACCTCGTGCCATATTTTAATCTTTTATTATTCCATACTGGCAGAGGTGAAGAACTGCAGTTTTCTCATCCAGAAACAGTGGGGGCGGGTGGGGGAGAATTTTAAGTTTCCCAAGCTCAATTAGTTTCCAGCCCAGCTGCGGCCAGCTCTCAACACGAGTGTTCTCCATCTCTTGCAAAATCCAGGAGCTGGTCAGCTAATCCTCAGCAGGCATCTACCAGGCTAAAATTGTCCTTTGAATTTCCCAAACCTTTAAACCCACAGGTTAGAGTGTCAAAAAAAGCACATGGGAAATTTTACAAGGTTATTGCTTAGCAACAATAAATACCATAAGCAAAGGGGGGAGAGGAAACACTTTACTGCTCTGAATAATCCCCAGGGTCAAAGCATTTTTTGGTGAAGCAGAAGCCCCGGCCATCCACCTGGACCTCAGCATCCTCTTGCCCCCATCACAGGGTCCAACGCAACCTCCCTTCCTGCACCGAGCTATGATAAAGCTCATGAAACATCGTTGAGGCATAACCAACTCAAATTCAGCCACCAATGGGAAATCCATCTCTTATTTTGCCCCCAACACAGCACACCTGCAGCCCCAGAGGACGCACAGCCCGCTAAAGCTCACTGCTCCGTGCAGGAAGGCAGGAGGAGAGCAGGGATGGAGCAACCCGCCTGTGCATCCTCCACGGAGCGGAGATGGCTCCCAAACAGGGGCGCTTGGAAATGCTGGGGGCTGCGATGTTCCCGGTGCAGCCAACAGCCCTGCTGTAACATGGAATCACACCAACGCTCCGAGAGGACAAACCCACAGGATGCCCTCCACACACACCGCAGCCTGGAAACATCAGGCAGCGACAGGTTATGCTCAAACTCAAACCTCCATCACACCGCTAAGCAATTATTTATTGTTTCGTGCACTGCCATTCATAGGCTCATAGACTTATAGAATGATTTGTGTTGGAAGGGACCTTAAAGCTCATCTCATTCCACCCCCCCTGCCCTGGGCAGGGACACTTCCCACCAGCCCAGGTCCCTCCAAGCCCCATCCAACCCGGCCTTGAACACCTCCAGGGATGGGGCAGCCACAGCTTCTCTGGGCAACCTGCGCCAGGGGCTCACCACCCCCACAGTGAAACGTTTCTTCCTAATATCTCATCTAAATCTCCCCTCTTCCAGTTTGAAGCCATTCCCCCTCGTCCTATCGCTCCATGCCCTTGTAAAAAGTCCCTCCCCAGCTCTCCTGGAGCCCCTTTAGGGACTGGAAGGCCGCAATAAGGTCTCCCCAGAGCCTTCTCTTCTCCAGGCTGAACCCCCCCAACTCTCCCAGTCTGTCCTCCCAGCAGAGGGGCTCCAGCCCTCACAGCATCTTCACGGCCTCCTCTGGACCCGCTCCAACAGGTCCATGTCTTTCCCATGTTGGGGTCCCCAGGGCTGGATGCAGTACTCCAGGTGGGGTCTCACCAGAAATTCACTTTGCTCTACGCCATCGCATTAGTAACTAAGTCCTGTGCACTAGAAAGGTCAACGGGGCAAGCTTGGGTTGCGCTGGTCATTGCGACCAGGTTGGCAGTGTCTCCTGCCGCAGCCGCGGTGCTCAGCTGTGCCACCCCGGCACGAAGCCTCTGCATGGCAGCAGGCAAAGCACTTGCTTTACCAGGGCTGGTTTTGTCGGCCAGCCACGGGATGGGCTACATCACTTCAGCTGCACTTTTTTCTTTTTGTAGAACCACTAGTTTGGGTTGGAAGGCACCATTAAAGGCCACCGAGTCCACCCCCCCTGCCATAAGCAGGGTCATCTTCAATTAGATCAGGTCACTCAGAGCCCCTTCCAACCTGGACTTGGACTTTTCTTTCCTTTAGTTACAGGAAATACCCCAAAAATCCTTTATTCACCGTTTGCATCCCTCCGCGGCTGTGCGTAGGGACAAGTCCGGTGCCAAAAAGCCCCCTGCGAGCCACCTGCTGTTTGCACAGCTCTTTAGCAGAATTACCTGTGAAAACAAGATAAAACAGCTGTGAGGTCGCTCCAGCCAGCGGGAACAAGCCCAGCAGCCACGAGCCCTTTGAGGGACAGGTAGCAGCTCCCGGGCCACCGGCCGCGGGGCCCTGCAGGCTCAGCACCGCTCTGCCCTGCCGCTGCCCGCCCGCGCACCACCCAGCTCCATCCTGGAGGAAGCTTGCCAATAAAGAACCCTGAATGTCCTCTCTTTTTTCCCCCTTACCCCAATATTTTTGCACTCCCCAGCTTTTCCAGGCCTCGTCCCAGCTGGAAGCGACATCCCGCTGGCAGTCTGGGCACTGCCATGACCCAGGAGCTCCAGCTCTGCTATTCCCCTCCGGTCCCTGCTAAAATTCAATCCTTTTTCCACATCTGGATTCAAACAAGGGGTCATCTGTTGAGGAATGCAAAATACCAAAAGCAAATACAAAGTTTAATTTAAAGCAGCAACTCAGGGTTCCTGCAGCTTTCCAGCAAGCCGGGCCATGGGAGGAGGTTCCTCTCCCACACGGAAGAAGCTCCTGGGACTCTCTCATCCCGGCCTTTCATTCAAAGCCACCTTAAATTTCCAGGTTTATTTTTGTGAATGAGGGCTGTGCAGCCTGAGAGGGTGGCATTACTGCAGAGGCTTCAATGGGACAATGGTCAGGGCACAACTGGGGACACAGACTGCGGGGAGTCTCCAGCTCTAGCTCAGGGACTCCACAGCCACTGGGAAGTCCAACCTCAATGAGGTTTTTACTGGAAATAAAGCAGAGCATCTGAACTAAGGGAAAACAAAGCAAGTGTGGTGTGGCTGTGGTATTGGTTGGATGGCCACATCCAGAGGGTAGTGGTCACCAGCTCAATGTCCAGATGGAGATCAGTGACAAGTGGTGTCCCTCAGGGGTCTGTACTGGGACTAGTACTGTTTAAAGTCTTCACAAGTGACATGGACAGTGGGATCAAGTGCACTCTCAGCAAGTTTGCAGACAACAACAAGCTGAGTGGTGCGGTTGACACGCCTGAGGGACAGGATGCCATCCAGAGAGAACTGGACAAGCTCGAGAGGTGGGCCTGTGTGAACCTCATGAGGTTCAACAAGGCCGAGTGCAGGGTCTTGCACCTGGGATGGGGCAACCCCCAGTATCCATACAGGCTGGGGGATGAAGGGACAGAGAGCAGCCCTGCTGAGGATTGGTGGGTGAAAAGCTGGACATGAGCCAGCAATGTGTGCTGGCAGCCCAGAAAGCCAACCACATTCTGGGCTGCATCCCCAGCAGCATGGCCAGCAGGGCGACCGAGGGGATTCTGCCCGTCTGCTCTGCTCTGAAGAGACCTCACCTGGAGTGCTGCATCCAGCTCTGGAGCCCCCAACATCAGAAGGACACGGACCTGTTGGAGCGGGGCCAGAGGAGACCACAGAGATGCTGCGAGGGCTGGAGCCCCTCTGTTGGGAGGACAGGCTGAGAGAGTTGGGGGTGTTCAGCCTGGAGAAGAAGGCTCCAGGGAGACCTTATAGCAGCCTTCCAGTACTTAAAGACTTATAAGAAAGATGAGGACAGACTTTTTAGCAGGGCCTGTTGTGATAGGATAAGGGGTAATGGTTTTAAATTAAGAGAGGGAAGATTCAGACGAGATATAAGGGAGAAATTTTTTACACCGAGGGTGGTGAGACACTGACCCAGGTTGCCCAGAGAGGTGGTAGATGCCCCATCCCTGGAAACATTCCAAGGCAGGTTGGATGGGGCTCTGAGCAACCTGATCAAGTTGAAGATGTACCTGCCCATGGCAGGGGGTTGGACTAGATGGCCTTTAAAGGTCCCTTCCAACCCAAACCATTCTAGGATTCTAAGTGGGGCCCCCCACCTGCAGAGCAGTGCCTTTTCCCAAGTTCCAGGATAGCCAAGCAGGGCTGGTAACGTCCACACCAGAAGGAGCTCCATTTTCCAATTAAAAGCTAATTGTCTTCTTACTCATTAACCATGTCAGGGCTTACTTATTTTCCTTGGTATTTTTCTGCCCCTCAATCTTCCTTAATAAGCATGCTGCAATGCAGGACACCCGGCACTATCTGGATTTACAGCATCAGAGCAGCAGTTAATACTTCTCAGCCTCATAATCCTTTAATTTAGGGGCAGCTCCCAAACATATGTGCCAGGCTCACACACTGATTTATTCTCTGGTGGACACTGCCTGCTCAGGACTCCCAGCTCACATCGGCTCCGGGAAGGAAAAGAAAGTCTAGGCTTGGTTTTGTAGTGACCTAGCGCAGAACAGCCGAGCCCGCTAAAGCCCAAGCACAGAGGGATGGGGTTACGACGATTTCTCTTAAAATAACAACAGAATCGAAGCAGCTAAAGGCAGGCTTTCAGACAAGTGGTCCCAGCCGTCTTTCCAAAGCAAACATTGCAGTGCTGAGAAACAGAAATAAAAATGACTTCATGGATTTACTTTGGCCCAGAGCTTGTAGAAATGAAAAATGAGCTGGGTTTCGAAAACTCCCTTATTTCCCAGGATCCAAGGTTTTATTAACAAGTTTGTCAGTAAGGATTTTTTGACTCTATTTCCAATGCAAGCCACAACTTGAAAAATGAGATTTCTACAGCCCTGCTGTTTTTCCACCCTGAAAAGGGACTGCGGACACTGACCCCATTAAGAGGCACAGGGCTGAATGGACCCTCTCATTTGCACCTTCACTGCACGGCCACCCAGCCGGAGGCACATCTGCCACGATGGCTTTGGTGGCTCACAAAGGACAGCACATCACAGCACAGCCCTGAACAGAGCTCACCCAAAGAGCTGTTCGCGCGCTGGTCTAACCAGCGAGTTGCTCTTCACTTTTTCCAGTACCTTTCCAATTGCAAAAGTTAATAACACTGCTACAGTCGCCACGTTTCATCCTTGGCTATGTCAACACAGGACACCATGCTACTGTTATCGCACTGAAACAGCTACATGGATGCAGCTTTGGCCTCTGAAGGAAGAACAGAAGAGGCTCTGCTACATCACACCCTCCCAGTGCTGTTCTCCAGCCCACAGCTCTCCGCAGCCTCCATCCACTCCTGCAGCTTTGCAGAGGTCCCAGACTCGCTAAGCTCAAGCACACTGTGGCACTTTCCCATAAAGTACACAAAACCATTTCTAAACAGCTGATGAAACAACCAGCACGGGGGGGGGGGGGGGGGGGGGGAAACCGTCCCTTCTCCCCCCATGGTAAGAAGCTAAAAAGAATTTGGCAATTTTCCAGGAAAGAAAAGATCCCACATGAAAACCAGTGCTTTGCTGCATCTCGCCACCCCGGCACAGCGCTGCCTCCCTCCGAGCGTTGTGCGGCCCCGGGCAGAGTCAGAGTCTGAGAAACAGGGTGATGTTAGCACCATCGTTTATTTGAAGAGGGAGCACAGCCCTGGGGAGAGGCGCCTTCTGCTCCCCTTCCACAGCGTGGCAGTACAAACAGCCCTGCTGGGAGCAAACGGCCGGCTCTGAACACGGGTCACCCCAAAACACATCTCCCACGAGCATGCAACACCCTCCCTCTTCCTTGAGTGAGGGGGGGATGGCTCCATCCCCCAAGGAAAGCTGGAAGGGGAGACGCAAGACATGCAGGAACCTTCAAAAAAGCCATTACCAATGTACCAGAGCAGCCAGCACGAAATCCAGGCAGGCTGTGAGGCCGGTCTCCACCACCTGCTGCACACGCTGCTCCAAGGTGGAACACAGCTGCATGCTTCTACTTTTGCAGAACCCCGGTCTCGCAGAGAGAGGCCTTGCCGTTGGCTCTCCATCCCTCCCTCATTCGCCTTTCTGTAATGATCCCAAAACTTGCATTCCACACATTAGCCAGCAGTTAGCCCAATTTATTACAATATAGATCTACCTGGGAACGGAAGGAAAAAATCCACCCCCACACACCATGGCCTCGCAGAGGATAATTTTTCCTGTGGCTCCCCCTCCCCTTATAAAAAACCTTAAAAAATAAGATATATAAAAAAAGCAGAACAATCCTTCATGATAAGATTAAGGTCCTTGATGTGTGACTCTGTTTCAACATGCCCAAAAACTGTCGAGCTTTCTCCTGCATGAAGAGTTGGTCTCGGGTTCCACCACAGGCCACTGCTTTCCAAGCCCTGGTCATCTACAGAGGGAAAAGAAAACACATGTACAATACAGTTAAGGGAGAGGACAAACACAGTATCAATATCCTGTTTTAAAAGACTGCAAAAATAAATAAAACTCACAGCTATCTGCTACCCAAGGGAAATAAAACTTCAGACTTAGGAGCACCCATCTGGCAACCAGGAGGGACTTGCACACCACCAGTTACTCATCACAGCTGAAACGGTCGTTTCTAGCAAAGCGCGGTTACATTCAGTAGTTTCCCAGGCAAGTGCTCCATTTTTGGATGGCCCACATGCCCTTTCAGGGCTTTTTCTTACTTGGCTTGAGACAAAAACCCCAAAGCACAAACCCGATAAGGCTCCTTGTGCTAAAGAGATTCCAGAGGGATGGAAGGAATTCAAGAACACCTTTGGGGTTTATTCCCAAGCCAGTTCAATTCCTACAAGAGCTGCTCAGCCCCAGGTCTAGATTGGTCAAAGACCATCCTTAGCAGCAATTTGGTGCCTGTAGTTTCAGCGGGGCCCTGCAGCACACAGGAAAAGCTGAAAATTAGGTGAGCTTCAGCCACTGCATGCAAAAAGGGCTCCCATGAGGTGCCTTGGCACTCTACAAAAACCCCTGCAAATCCTCTGATAGATGCAGCCTGGAGATACACAGTGCCCTGGAATGGAAATACCCATTTCACATGCACTGCAAAACAACCAGAGCTTGAGCTTCAGCATTTGCTTACAGTAACACTGCCTCATGCAGCCACAGCACGGCTCCGGGACTGATTTAGGTTCAGCCCACAGCTGGGTGAGCTTCCTTAATAAGTAACTGCCACTGCTAGCAACACCAGTCCGGCACAATAAATCCTGAGAGCCCAGCAACACCACAAACAGCTCTGCTGTCTTTGCACAATGGGATTTCACTGCACACCTGTACTCTGTCACCATGCAAGCTGCCTTACTGTCACCTTCAAGTCGCACCCAAAGCTTTATTTATATGGGTCTATTAGCTCTCAGAGTAATACAACCCTGCCTAAGACAGGAGGAGAAATGGAAGTGTTTAAGTAGGGTTTATTTTGAGAAGGGGAAGGAATTACTCTGGCTGACGAGTACCTATTTGTCAGGAGAAAGAGCTTTCACAACAGACAGCTCTAATCCAGGGATGGCTGCAACTCTCCTTGCTGTAGTGTTTAGCAAAGGCTGAGCCAAGGCTGCTCAGTGAAGACAACATCCTATCTGGGTTCTTTCCGGGACCTGAAAAGACCCCGACACTCGCCCCCAGTTGCAGTTTCACCCCTGACCAAGGAGAGCATGTATTTCCATCTGCATTCAAGCTACCAGAGCGCTCCTATGACTTGGCCCAAGCAACTATCTGCAAAATCACTGCCCAAATCCCCTTCTCTAGGTCACACTGCCTTATAAAGCAGGAATACCCCTCTGCTAGTGCACTCACTGCAAACATACCAAATGGTGAAGATTTTAAGGAGAGCACAAGAAACCATTTATGCCCCAGAGTGCATTTGTAGGCTACTGTGACTCCAGCACAGCCCAGATGTGCTCCACAATGTGGAGCTGAGCAACAGGTATAGCTTTAACACCACCAACCTCAGCACAAGCTACAAAGGTGGTACACTATCAACTGGAGCTCTGTATTGCTGCCATGGATTCAGGTAAACCGCAGGATAAAGCCAGCCTATGCTGCCTATGGCACACAGCCTTCACCACACCCTAGAAACACCCTAATAATCACAGAGATGGGAAATACCTTTCTGTTTGGTATTTATACAGCACTTCACAGACTTGCTATGCACAGAGAAGCAAAAAAGATGAGCCTACTGTTGGCTGCTCAAGGAGGGCTCACCAGAAAAAGGAAAATTTGCTTCACTGCTGGGTCAACCCTCTAAATTCCCTGATGGACTGGGACAGGATATGGATTCCCATGAGGAAAATCTGGTGCCAAACAAGCAGGCCACAGCGCTGATCAGCCACAGGGCTTTGAGCTTTGAGCACCAGCAGAAGGGCAGGTTTGCAAAGAGACAGAAGGGAGCTGTAGAGTGACACTGCTGACTCAGCTCTCCAAACCTGGGTGCAAAGACAGCCCTAACAGCATATGGATGCTTATGCAGCAGTGTGCAGAGCTTCGTCCCCTTGCTCCTTCTCCCAAAGAGGGAGGAGGTCTGCACTACCAGCTAACCTTCTGACTAGGAAGGCAGAGGCTGCGGGGCTTACCGGTGCTGGTGGTCTGAAATGGCTTGGCATTTTTGTGTAGGACATTTTCTCCGGCTGCACTTGCACGAAGGCTCTGTTGAGCAAACCGCTGTCATTCTTCCTGCTAGAGGAGGAAAGGTTCAGGGACCTTGACAGGAAATTCAAAGGCTGCAAAGGGGAAATAAAGAAAAATATAAGGAAACAAGTTAATTTGCCCTAACAGTGCTGATACATGTCCTGGATAAGAGGCCAGCTAGCAAATCCAGCCCTTCATCCACAGCTGCAAGTGGCAAAGCTCTCTCTGCTGCTTTTTACAGCGTTTCTCTGGAGCAGAAGCCAGCTCCAACCCTGTTCTGAGCACAGTACCCCTCACCTGTGCTCTTTTGAAACAGACAGTCTTGGGGAGGGCAGGCATATTTTGCGTCATATCTTCATCCACAATATCCAGGGCCAGAGACTTCCGGACCTTCTTGATGGGACTCCTGCGCAACTAGGGGACATAGAAATACAAGTGTCAGCATGAATCAACCCGGTGAACTAATGCCCTAAGGGCTCAGGGTGCACACCAAGCCCACGCCATCCCAGGTCTGCACTGCACCAGGACCTCAGGAAGAAGATGTGCTACAGCCTTCCCCATCACAGGGCACAGCAGCTTCCAATGCTCTCCATCTGGCACCCAGAGCCACTGATTTAAAAGAGGAAGCCCCTTTCAGTAGGAAAGGAAGGCCACCAGGGCAACTGAGCCAAGAGACTTCGCATACCAGCCCACAGCTTTCTGGGAGCCAAACTTGCCACAGACACTCCAAGCATGCCGTGATTCTCTCCTGGGGGTTAGGGACAACACATCACCTAGCATGCACCAAGTTTAGTAAAAGCCAGGACACAGTTGGCAGTATTTTAAGCAGGCCTTAATCACAGGCATCTCTTGCTGATTAAAAGGCAGCAGCCACAAACAAAAAGAGGAAAAAAAAAAAAAAAAACACCACGAAACTTTTTGGCATCAACAGCAGGATGAACAAAACCAGCCAACACACCCCTCAACAGCACAGGGCAGCCCAGCAGCAGGTACTGGATGCAAAAAATCAGCTCACCCCTTGTTTCCTTTTCTGTTTCTCAGGCTTCACATCATCCTCTATGATAAGTTCAATGCCAGCTTCACTTCGGAGCACTTCTTTCAAGTCTTCTTCCAGGTGAGGAGTCTGGGGCTGGTGTGAAAAGGAGGACAGAGAGCACAAGAAAAAATTTGCATGCCGGGTAGACTCACTAGTTATTTCCCTCAATGGATAACAGAGCCGGGGGAGCCCACAGAAGCTTACAGTGGGTGGATGAACATGAGAAACTCTTATCAACTGAACCTCAAATGTGCCATCAAGAGACCAGCATGCACAGAAGGCCTGGGATACTGGAAACTGCCATGCCCACAACAGCCGGGTTAAGAGACCCAGTTGCACAGGGATGCTTAGGTAGATCATTTCCTTGCTCTTCCTCAAGGTCATCAGGAACCAAGCACTGCAGCCTGATTAAAGGGCACTTTTGGGAATTTTTAGCTGGTTTACAGAGGAGCTAGAAGTCCTGTGGCTACTTACCATGACATATTCACCATGATAATGTCCCCTTCATCCCTCCCACCTCAGCCTAACACTACCAAACTGGACTTTGTTATGGCAGAGATCTAACAGCTGGCTCCCAGCTCCACTGCAACCTACCCCACATCCCATTATCATTCATTGTTTCTGCCACCAGTAAGCAGCAGAGCTGCCCAATACTTACCAGAGGCCTAATTGGTCCATATTTCTCCAGGGCATTTTTGAAAGGTGTGGGGGTGTGAGGAGTGTTATCCACCACATACTTCTGATCTGGTGTGACAAACCTGGCAGCAGAGAGTGGGAAAAACAAAGAATCAGACATGCTGCAACCCACACAAAGTAACCCCCATCCTCCTGAACCCTCTCATTACATGAGCCACCTGCAGAGTCTCATGTGGTGGCAGCAGAAGCCACCTGCCTGGCTGGACTGTGCCTGGGGTGCGAGCAGGGCAAACAGGCACAGAGGAGTCTTTAGCAGGGAAAACGTCCTTCAGACATGCCAGCTATGCCACTCCACCCTGCCAGCTGCCAAGCACGCTCATCAGAAAGCAGTACAGCACCTCTGACCCAGGCAACGTGAAGCTCTGCAGGCCAACCCTACTCTGCAATGTTTCCACTGGCGGAGCTGCTCAGACCCAGCCTGGGCTTGTGACAGTCGCAACTGGAACAGTGTAAGTCTGGATGCAAATGCACTTGGAGCAGCCAAGCCAGCTTGCACTGCTTGGACATGGGAGCTGCTCTGGGCCAGGCCAACAACAGAGTAGTTTTGCTAGCACAGCCAGCACCCCCAAACACTGTGCTGCTACAGTCTGCCAGCAAAACACAGCCTGTGCAGACCACCCTTTCTCACCCGCCCGGTACAGCAACTTGGGTAATCAACGCCCTGGACTGCCCCTCAGCTCAGGCAAAGCAGAGGGTGCAGAGCTGAAGGGATGAATCTGAACTCTTGAGAAAATCAAATCCCTTCCCTGCTGGCGCGGGGCTCACAGCACAGCACTGTTTCCCAGACAGAGATATGCACAGAAGGCAACAGCCCACCCAGCAGCTGACCACAACAATGGTCACACGGCTGCAGCCTCAGTCAGATGGGACACTTGTTCTCTGCAGCTCAGAGAGGAACTGTCTTTGGGAAACACTGATTTAAGGAAATCCCCAGCCTGCCCTGCCCCCCTCAGTACTTCCAGTACACATACTGGGGGAAGTATATTTTAATTGGACCAGACCCCTGCATGGAAAAGGACCTTGGTCTGGTGGGGATGCGGGAGGAGGAAGAAAAGACTTACGCTGAGTTCTTCTGGAGCAGAGGGGTCTTGTCCCTGTGCAGAGGGGTTGTGACTATCACCTTCTGACTGCACACAGGTGTGGAGGTCAGAGACGGGTTCTCCAGTTCTAGTGTATCTTGTTTGGTCCAAAAGTTTAAGAACTGCACAGCACAGGAAAGAAAGAGAAGACACTAAGTCTCAAGCATCCCAGTATAGTATCACAAGTCATTACTTTTTCCTAAATATGGGGGAAAACCTGAGTAGGGACAATCCTCCCATACTGAGTGGCACAAGAGGGATCTGTCTGAGTATAAACCAGGTTGACTCTTAAAGACTCAGAGTCCTGTACATCAACACACATGTGAAAGTTGCCAGAAGGTGCCTCACACCTATAAAGGTTATTCACTTCCCATAAGGGATGAGCTGATACAACTACAACCAGCTACAGGGTGGGAGAGAAGTCTCTCCTTGCACTGGTCCAGATAAGGCCAAGTAGAATGGTGAAGGAGAGGTAACACCAGCCCACCAAAGGTCTATTCTGACCTCAGGTTGGCAAATGTGAAGGAAGTCCATCTAACACAACAGCATACAAGTTAACAGATTTTGCACTGATCTGTCTTCAGCCTAAACTGTGAGAAAAATGACAAACTGTCTCATCTATGCTAGGATTTTACTTCACAACAACTAGTAAGCGACAACTTTACTCCCGTAAGGAATGAGGTTTGTAGCCTCAAGAGAATCGGGAGAGAAGAGCTGTGTGTTACATCCACTGATAGTGGAAGCTCAGCCTGAGAGGCAGGATGGGCCGTCTGCCTTCTCAGATTCGCTCCAGGCCTTCCAGCCTTTTACACTCTGCAGAGCTGCACATTTCAGGTCCCACTCCGATTTCCCAGTTCTCACTGGCCTTGCATTCAAGGTCCACCTGAACCTGGGTGTCAGACTGTCCTGTAGTGTTCTCTCATGTGCCACCCAGGGCTGCAGAAACAGCAGAAATAAAGGCCTGGAAGGCATGGGTAGACAGCGTCTGAACAACGGAGAGCTGTGGGAACTGTGCTGGAGAATGCAGCAGCCTTTATTCTGTTTTATAGACAGAACTCCACCACATCAATATAAGAGACACCAGTGGGTTTGAACACCACAGTGCTCCAAGATGATGTATGTGGGAGACCATGTGTGGACATGTGTGCGTACACTGTAGGAGTCATGACAAAGGCTGAAATATCGAGTCCCTTTTGCAATTAAGACAAGCCCAGGAGCATTTTCCTAAGCACAGCAACTCGGAGATCTGCACAAGGCATGTGCTGCCAAGCCTGCCTTCGTGACTTAACTGGAAAGAAACAGGGAAAGCCACTTTTCACTGTTGCCACTCTGCTATCCACAGCTGGGGCAGTAATACCCTGGGGACAGAATCATTGTGCTCTCCAGAGTTGCTGCAGTGGACAAGCACATAGATCTGCAGTGGTGTTCCTCCTAGCAAGCACATGCCCTGCCCATCACACAGGGTAGCTGGGCTTCCCCAGAGGCAGACACAGGCTGCTGTTCCCACAGGAAGGACATCGCTGAAGACAAGTGGTGCCAAAACCCAGCTCTGTGCCATGTTTTAGCAGACCTGCACCCTGTACACTTGCACTGCCTCTTTCAAGGGAGGAGAAACACAAAGGTGGCAGAGCTGATGGGAATACATGGCATTAAGGCAAGCAGATAGAGCACTAACATGCTTATTAGGTCATGACCAAGCCCAAGCAGAGGAGTGCAGACCAAGCTCTGCCATTGCTCCATACCTGAGATGGAGAGAAGGGCAGTGTCTTGACAGGGGTGCTCTTGGGCGTCATGCTGTTGCAGGAGTCAAGGAAGGAAAGGCTGGTGCTGGTGGCGTTCTCTGTGACGGGGGAGAGGGAGATCTTCCTCTTCTTCTGCCTCTTCAGCACAGAGGGCGGCGTGCCAAAGCTCACATCTGCGTGCGGAGAGATGGGGATGAGCTCCCCCTTGCTGCTCTTGCTCAGGTCAGAGATGGTGTGGCCATCCAAGCGGTACTCAGTCACATTGGGCAGGGACGGCAGTGGCTTGCTGGGGGTTTGCCTCACCGGGCTGTTGCTGCTACTGCTGCTGCCAGCGGAGGGTTCCTCAGGCAAGTCAAATTGAGTGAGATCACACCACCCATCCGGGTCCTACACACAAGGGAAACCATCAGAAGCAGCACAGGAAGGAAAGCTGAGCAGCCAACTGGTGCAGATGCAGAGATGAACTGGGAGGTGAAATAAGTGGGTGTGTGAGACTGCACTGGATTTTACAAGGAGCCTGGCTAAAGGAGAGCTCAAGCCCTCCTCCCTTCTGCTGCCAGCACAGCTGAGAACCGGACCAGGGAACTGACCCAGCTGAAAGCTGCTGCTTGTGTGTACGGCAGATTTTTCTGTTCACGGAAGGTTGGTTTCCCAGTTCAGTTCACAGCACAGCTGCACAAACAGCTGCACCCCGGCACAGAGAGGACAAAAAAAGCAGCTGCGGATAGGTCTGGGGACAGGGGCTGAATGAAGCAACTGTCACCAACACCAAACCACAGTCTTGGGCACATCAAAACAGTTGGACACAGGACTCTGCTGCAACATGCAGTGCTAGAAGCAGATTAAAAATAATCAGACCAGTTCAGAGATCAGCTGCTTCACAGCTCAACCCCACCAATAACCAAAGTACCATACAAGCAGGCCCCTAAGGGCCCACAGATGGGCCTTTAAGCCTTGGGCACAGACTCTGTCCTCCTATACACATGCAAAGTGCATCCTTCACAGATAATCAGCTCATAACCTCTTCAGGCAGGGTGGGGGCTGCAGTGACATTTCACGCTGATGGCGGCAAAGTGCTCTGTTGATTCTAGCCAGCCTCCTGCTCTGGCATGCATCCATCACCCTGGGGACCTCAGCACTACTTGACTGTCCCAAAATTACTAGTTACAGTGAAGCTACCTCCACTGAAAGCAAATGGTGACGGCATCCTAGTGTGAAGGGGTCTGTCCTGCATACTACAAGTGTGCCTGGCCTATTCCCAGTCTGTCCTGTCTTGTCCCATCCCGTCCTGTCTTGTCCCATCCCGTCCTGTCTTGTCCCATCCCGTCCCATCCCATCCCATCCCATCCCATCCCATCCCATCCCATCCCATCCCATCCCATCCCATCCCATCCCATCCCATCCCATCCCATCCCATCCCATCCCATCCCATCCCATCCCATCCCAGAACAGGAGGGAAAGGAAAGCTCATGAGCATGGGCCTGAACTATTATGAAAGGGAGAGCTGGGGACACTCTGGCTGATAAAAGTAGACTTCAGATCAGGTTTGGCAGCATCTACAGCATCCTACACCAGCAGAGCCCCTGCACAAGGACACCCACTAGTGGAATTTTTAAGCCCAGAGCCATACTGGCAGAGCTGGAAAGGCCTAATCCAGCCCTGGAAAAGAGAGGGTGGGAAGTCGCAAGCCAGTGACAGACCCAGCCTTCCTCAGGATGCCCATGGTGACGAGCAAGGGGACCCAGTAAATTCACTCAAGGGAAACGGGTGGGGATCAGTATCCCTACGTTAGCTGGAGGAGTAAGGGTCTGTTACTTACAGATTCAATCATGTCCAGAGCTTCATTGAAGGCTGGCACGGATGTTGGGTACAAATAATTGGCAGCTTCGACGACCCATTTGTATGGCGATGTGACAAATGAAGTGGCATCCTCAGGCACCGCATCATCTGGGGTCCCTTCAGTGTTATGCTCTGCCAGTTCAGCAGCTGGCAGCTCCGAGGGTAACTCCTGCACACCCGTCACTTCCTCGTCACTGACATCTTCTTCCTTTATTTCAGAGATATTGACTGGCCAGTTTGGTAGGACAGTCTTTGCGCAAACAAAGAAAGTCCAGCCATTAGTAGAAACCAAGGGAACAATGTCAAGTCCTGGGGACAAAAAGCAAGAGTCCCTGGACACATTCAGCTCCGCCTGCTCTCCTACCTGCCGTTCAGTTTGTTTCACATCCCCATTCTCCCTCACTTCTCTGTCCCATACACCATCCGAGCAGGAGTCCATGCAACATATCAAGCACAGGACTGTTTAACTGAAGATTTCACTTAACAGTATCCCAGGAAAAAGTTGAATGAAGGCTGAGCAGGTAGCACTAATTCTGCGTTTCCTACTTTCCAAGAGCCTGCCTTTGAAAACTACATGCTTTCTTCACAAAAAAATAAATGGGTGTACCTCCCATGCTTCCTTTTTTAGAGGAAAGGAACACAATACCTCTTCACCATGCCCCCCACACTGTCTAAATCAGCCTCCTTCTCCCACCAGTAACAGCACAACGGAGCCAAAAAAATCTTCAGTCTCCAAGACAGACCTGATGCTGGGATTGGCAAGATAAAAGCACTAGCAGACTGCTGTACTCCACCTGGATAGCACACTTGGGTTCACATTACATCTCTAGCTCCTGGAGGGAGAGAACTCCCAAGGGTCAATGTCTTTGAGAAGACTGATGGAAGGCACAGACTGTCTATGTAGACACCAGGCTGTGGCAAAGGCAGCGTTAGAGGCAGCAGAAGGGTGGATGAACAGCTCTGATATGCATTAGCAGAGCAGGGGACTGACCCAGCTGCCTGCTGCAAATGTGCTGGTGCAGTACCTGGCTCCCAGCTCTTGTTTGACTTTGGCTCTCCTTGTCATCCACCTCCACGAGCAAGTATAGTGACTTGGACTTCTTAGTTTCATTGAGGAAGCCTCCTGTGTCCACCTTCCGCTTGATGGTGGAGTTCCAGTGATTCTTCACAGCATTGTCAGTCCTGCAGAGAAAGCCGAAGGAAATAGAAATCACCAATTACAGCAGCTTTAAAGCACAGCTAACAGCTCCTACATGCTCTCGAGCCCCATCCTGTGAGCTCAACACATGGTTCTCCACAGGCCACCAGCACCAGCAAGCAAAGAGGTCCTACCTCCCAGGCAGAAGCTTGGCAATCTCTGCCCAACGATTCCCCAGGACCTTGTGGGCCTCAAAAATGATGCGATCCTCCTCCTCTGTCCACGAGGACTTCTTCACCTCAGGGTTCAGGTGGTTATGCCAGCGTTCCCGGCACTGCTTCCCTAACCGCCCTTTCAGGTGCTTGGCTATTAGCGTCCACTGTTTGGTGCCATATTTTTTAACCAGTTCAATTACCTTTGAAGAGAGCAAGAGGGAAATAAGAAAATGGAATAAAGAAGGGGAAGGTCAATAGAGTCATCTTGAGGCTTTGCACTTCACTTCTACTGGGACCAGGTAAGGGCAAACAGAAAAAGGACCCTTAGGAGAAAATGCTGGAGGGATCCAGCACTGATAATCACATGTACCAACACTTGTGAAAGCAACGATTAAGCCAAATTTCTGAAAGAGGCTGTTCCCATGCAGACATTTTGCCAGATGGCACCTTGAATGCAGAGGACCACTTACAGAAGATGGGGTGCAGACTGGTAGGCGCACCAGGGGCAGAGGGGCACAGATTTAGAAACACATGCCTGTTTCTGAGCAAAGGCCAAGTCCCACATGCTCCAAGACTCCTCTGCCCTTCCTCCTACCGAGGACCTGGCCCCATGACAACAGTTCACATAAGCTCTGCGCTAGTCTGACAAACAGTACTCACTTAAGAGCCATCCACTGTGCCACTTCCCCTTCACCCAGGGCTTTGCCACTTCTGTCTGAGGCTCTATGAAAATTCTTCTGGGCAGGGAATCTGTTCGAGCCTCTGCAATAGGGTCCATAGCAGCGTTGGGACAAAACAATCTACTGTCTGAAACGTGCAGCCCACCAAAATCTTAAGAGGGCAGGCTGGAGGGTTCTCACAGAGCATTTCTACCCTGACCAGCTGCACTCAGCTGAAAGGTGCGAGTAGCCAGGCGATGCTCACAGTGCTCTTAGCCTGTAAGAAGTGTCCCTACCACAGACTGCCATCTATCAAGCACAAAGAGACCAAAGACACCAAACTGAGGCACAGGCACAGGAGTTGAAGCGCTTGCAGGGCAAAGCGATGTGCAGTGTCAGGAGGAGAAAGCTGGAGCCCAGGCTGGCCAGGATGGCAGTGGGCATTGTGACTGGGTAGGCTGACAGAGTCAGAACGTGCAAAGGGAAGGGGAAAGCAAGCAGCTATTGCTCTGCTGTAGGAAGCTGGAAGGACATCATGATAAGCTTCCTTAGGATGTGCTTGACATAACACACAGATGGGAGGCAAAAGGGACCGTAACAGCCTGTAATGGGACCAAAAGGGAAAGTATTGGGGGAGCAGAAGTGTTAGAGAGAATCTGACAAACTAGCAAATTTTCAGTGGAAAACCTTAGTAAAAGTTGGAATTCATTACAACTTTTCTTAAATACATCAAGATGACTCTATCTGAGCTGGTCCTTCTCAGCTCATTCTCAAATTAGCAGATAAACAGGCTCACAGAAGTCACGATTCATCTAGTCAACCTCAGACATCCACTTCAGCCTGTCTACTGTGGCACAGGAAATGCCAGTTTTATTTTTCTCTTGGGTCAACACGGCCAGGTCAGGTGGAGATCTGCCAGCAGGCAGATGAATTAATTCCCTTTTCTGCTCTCTCCCTTGGCAGTCTACTGTAGCAGTACTGTGTGAAAGGGAGAAGGCATTTAGCTAAAGAGGCCTAAACCTGCTTCTGCTCATCATGACCATGGCTGCATTAGTGAGCTCAGAACAGGCCACTGCTGCTTTCACAGGTATCCACCACTGGAAAGAACTACCCAAGGGTCTGACGCCTCCATCCCCTCTGCAGACAGTCACAGTCCAATGCTCAGATTGCCCCAACTCACCTTTTGGTCCTCCTCTTTGGTCCAAGGGCCCTTAACTAAGTCTGGATTCAACACCCTCAGCCACCGGTACTGACACTGCTGATCGCTGCGGTTCTAGGAAAGGAATCAGAGTAGCCGTGAGTTAGACCAGAGGCTCCAAAAGCCCCTATAGCAACAGAGTCCCCACACGCACAAGCTGTCCCACAGAAAACCTACAGAAGCATATAGAGAATACAGATTAGGGAACTTAGCACAGAAAACAGGGACAGAAACCTCAATTCCTCATCCCAGCTCCAACAGACTTCCCTTTGAAAAGTCCTCTATGCAAGAAGGATGTCTCCCTGCCCTGAAGGAGCACCATTTCATAGCCTGGAGCTGCAGTCACAGAACAGAGTTCCACTGTACAAGGTGCTTCACAGACACAGAGAACCAGCACACTGAGTGCAAGAAGCAACGTGCAAACACCACAATTCCCAACTGGGCAAGGGGTCACTTACAGGAAAGTGACTGGCCAGGAACTTCCAGTCATTCTGCCCGTAATGTCTTACTAACATCTTCAGCTGCTCATCCTGCAAAGAACAAAGAAATCCACTTTCACATACACTGAGGCAACACAAGCCACAGGCACCCCTGGGCTGACAGCATGAAGAGAACAAGCTAGATATTTTTAACTGTCAAGAAGAGGTTTTTTGGCATTCTGCATTCAGGGTAGGAAGGTAACTCACACCATCCTTTAGCAGCACTCCAGTGTATGGAGCCCAACTGGAACAGACCATTTGTTTCTGGGCTCTGTGCTAGGGCAAGCTCGTACAGTGACTACAAAATAAGAGCTCAGCTCTGTCCCAGTATAATCTGGTTCAAAACCTGTGGGCAAGGCTACCTGCTTATCCAGTCCCAGTACACCCCTGACCAGACAGTCCATCTCCCAGCTCAGCCACTGCTTTTGCCTGGCCAAGAAAGCTGACTGGTTTAAGTGTATCACCACTAGCCCGGTGGTCCACTGTCTTTCAGTGTTCCTTGGCTCTACAGCATTTCTTTCATGAAACCTGCAATGGCTCAGGTTTGCCGGCTCTTGCAGCTCACAAAAAGCCTGCTAAAGGTGTCCTTGCTTGTGTGCTCTGGCTGGGCTAACAGAAGCATGAAGTAATTCCCTGCCCAACACAAGACCGAGGCTTTAATCTCTGCACAAAGACCACCTTGCTCAGTGTTTAGACCCCAGGGACCCAGGGAAGACAGGACATCTTATAGTTTTCAAACAGAACAATGATGGAAGAACTGGGAGGAGGGAAGAGAATATCCCAATTAATTTCAGGCTCTCAGCCAGGACGACTAAGCCACGATCAAAACAGTCTCAACACTCCCTGCTTTTGCTACAGAAAAGGGAGGACATTTCCACTGCACGATTCAGCTTGCTGGAGGCCTCAGCCATCCTCTGGAACTCCTCTTTGCTCACAAGATTGCTGCAGGCTGTGGATGCCTCACGCAGGGCTCACATGCTTAAGCTAAAGTGGTTGGAGCTCTTGCTCTCCAGGCTACACTTCAAATGCCCCTGAAGCTCCCAGCCTCATCAGCTCACACCAGCAAAACAGACACATGGTCTTCTCCAGCAGCAAGACAGCAGGAGGTGGTATGGTGGCCAGTGGGAGATGGCTGGGGTGGAGGCACCCAAGCTCCGGTGCCATGCCAGAGGCCTACCCCAAAGCACTGTTCTCAGCCAGTGCCACTCTCACCTCTTCCTGTGTCCACTTGACTTTGCACCGCCCGTCCCGCTGCTCCGGCACATCCGAGTCGGTATCCTGGCAATGCAGCTCATCCTGGTCCTCACTAGACATGAATAAATGAAGGATATAATTTCCACCTCTGATAAAAACGCAGCAGAGGGAGCAACCTCCACCTGGTAGAGCAGACCTCCAGAGAGCAACCTGCACCGTGTGGAGCAGTGCTCCGGTTCTACCCTCTTCCAGCGCTGGACCCTGACACCTCACAGACATTCCTTCAGGCACCCTATGTTTAAAGGGGTCCCTCAGCTTTGGGCTCCCGGTGCACGCTAGCAATTTTTATGCTGCCGAGAGCGGGGGAAGGGGCGTTCATCTTGATTTCTGCTCCCTTCTGTCCCCGCGGGAGGACTCTGTGTCTCGGGACTGGCACCATTTCCCCGCTTTACAGCTCACCAGTTTCCCGGGTTGCTGGGGTAAAGAGAAGGGACGGGAGAAGCACCCAGAAGCCGTCCGGCGACTGCCGGGAGCGCGGCCCCGACGAGCTCGGCCCATCACCCGGCCCGGACCCCCCCGACCTGCCCGCTCCCCCCCCGCTGCTCCCCAGCGGGCAAAGCCAGGCCCGCGCCCAGCTCCCGGGTGGGAGCAAGCAGAGCCCTTAGAGCGGGGCCCCGCGGAGCCCGGGGGTGCGGGGCCGCGGCCCTGCCCGCCGTCCCGCTAACCGGCCGGAGAGCGGGAACGGGCCGTCCGGGGCGTGGGGCGGCCGCGCAGGGGAAATGCGCCTCCAGGGAGTCCCCGATGCTGCCCCGCAGCCCCCCCCCCTTTGCCCGTCGGGAAGGCGCGGGGCCGGCAGACGAAGCCCCCGCGGCGGCAGGGTCAGCACTCACCCACGGCTGCGGCGCGCCATGGCGGGGCCGGGCGGCGGCAGCGGCGGCACTTTCCTATCTCGCGCCAACGGCGCCCCCCCGCCCGCGCGGGGCCGGGCCGCGCATGCGCGCTGCCGCCTCCCGCCCGCACAAAGAGGCGCGCGCGGGAGGGCGCCCGCCCGCCCCGCCACCGGTGACACCCCCCCCTACCCCACCCCCCGCACCGGGGCCATTCCCCCCCAGCCCGGGGAGCCCTCCGGGGGGGACGACACCACCACCATCACCACCCCGTAAACAACGGCAGCGGCCACCGCCCGCCGCGGCCACCTGTGCCACCCCTCCCCCGCCCGCCGCCTCCCGCCGAAATGTGGGGGAAAAAAAAAGAGCAAATGACATAAACCGCGTCCCGCTCCGGGGGTGCGCTGCTGGGGGTGTCCCCGCTGCCGAGGAGAGAAGGTTGTGTCACCAAAGCTCTGGAATTCCTTAATAAAAGTTAAACCGGTTTTGATGTGGGGTTTCCCCCCCACACACACCGACGTGGCTGAATGTACAATCTCTCCCCATAGACAATTATAGCTACAAAACCTTTGTCTTCTACGCAGCGCCGGGTGGTGGCACTGTCACACTGTCACAGCGCGCAGGGAAAGCGGGAGAAGCGGGTTCCCGCTGGTTCGGGCTGTGCACACACCTGTCCCTGTCCCTGTCCCTGTCCCAGCTACGATGTCCGCGCTCTGCCTCTGCACCGGGATGCTCCTGGCCAGGAGCAAAACTTAAGAGAGATGTCACCTTGCTGGGGACCCTCCCCGAGTGTTGTGTCCGGGCAGGAAGGCTCCATGTGTCCTTCTCCTTCTCCCACACAGAGGACCACAGCTCCAGCTCTCCCAGCTGCAAACACCCCCCAGCCCCGGCAGGACCCCTTTTACCCCCAGCAGTTACCCACGGCACAACACCTCTGCCCCTGAAGCAAAAACCCCTCCCTCTCCCAAACCAGCTTAATTAGGAAATCAGCCTGTTAATTAACTACCAGAACTATAAAACCGCTGCAAGTAGCACTGGCAAAAAAGGATCAAGATCTTGAAGGGGGTCTCTAGAGAAGCTGAAGGTAAGAAGAGCTTTTTTTAGCCCAGCCTCTTAGCATGTACTTTTTATTTCTCTGGTACTTCTCACATACTAATTTATTTAAATCACCTTTAAGTAATTTAAATTAAGTATTTTAACCTCTTAAAACTTTTTTTTCTAGACTGACTATACAGTCCTTTTTTTTTAGTAAATACAGGAGCTTTTTATCTCTGCTTTTAATGCATTTATTGTAAGAAACGGTTCCAGAGCCCTGTAGCTGCCTTCCCTTTCCCTTGCCTGCCCCATTCCCTCTGGGGGTGGCTGGAAGGTAGCCACTGGTGGAGCCCCTAGTGAGAACCTCCCTCCTAGGTGTAGGGGGAACCTGAAAGAAGCTCCTGGCTGTGCAGCAGAAGGCAGCAGTGTGTGCTACGAGAGCAGGCAGGAGGGCCTGTCCCCAAGGACCTCCCTCAATGTCCGGTGTGGGCTGTGGCACCCCACAGGTCAGCAGGTGGGGGATACCATGTGTGGGGCTAAAGCTAAGATGAGAGCTGCTCCTCAACCTCACCCATCCTAACCACAGCCCAGTTTCAGTACCCCCATCTCAAAGGGACTCAACTGTAACTGGGGTTAATGAATCTCTGACTCAAGGAACAAGGGTAAAGTGTCACATCTCTAGGGAAAAACAGCTCTGTCTTAGTATCTTGAGCAGATGGAGAGGTTTACTGAGACTCTTTCCACCTGGGGTATGAAGCTAAGAGTAGTGGTATAGAGGCTTAGGCTGAATAAATATTACTCTGGGGGTGCTCCATGGTGATCTTCGAGCAACAAACAGGCCTTGGTGCAATTGTGTTTCTCTAGAAGACAGCAACAGGCTGGATGCCCACCTGCCTGTCCTGGATCCCTCTCAGCTCCTCGCTCTCCTAAGCAAGACTGAGACAGGGTTTTGCAGCAGATCAGTTCAGCTACTCTAAGTTTGCAACTCCCTACTGAACAGTAATGAACAATAACCTGTTTATTCTAACAGGGACAGCCTGGTCTCCATAAACCTGACAGTGGTGGGATTCTGCACCATGCTGTCCACCAAGAGGCATGGTACCAGCATCCTGACTATAAAGGAAATCCTGGAAAATGGGTTTGTGGATGGGGCCTCCAGCCATACCCATTCTTCTCCTGTCCACAGTTATTACGCGGACAACAGCAGTGCCTCCAAACCAGACACCTGGGAGTTGCTCACGGACATGGACAACGTAACAAAAGGCAGTTCCCTGTGTGTTGTCAAGCAGTCAGAGTCTCTGAGCAGTTGTGCAAAGACCGACCTGCACAGCCTGACCCAGGGCATCTCCGACCACAGTCTTGTCTGTTTCTGCAAGGCCCACCACAGTCAGGCTGCCTTTGACCTGTCCGGTCTGCCTTGTGAACACCCCAGCAGAGCCGGCTGCCTGATGGACGTGGCATCACACAACACCTCAACGCCGTGCAAGGAAAAACATCCCAAACAGCTGGAGAGCCTGCTCTCCAAGAGCATCGAGCTCACTGGCGACCTCTCAACCCTCGGGAAGATGCCAGCACCCAGATGGGAGATCTCGGCAATAAAAGCCCCCCTGGATACCAGCCTGTCCCTTGATGCGAGCACTGAGGAATTAAGGTTACTGGGATGCTCCAAACTGGACACGCCATCCCTGGAGACCTCTGTAGTAATTCCTCTGGCTTGGCCTGGAGCCTTCAAGAGGCACCCCACGCTGATCCACAGGCCTGCCACCCCCGAGTCGCAGCTGGGCGACCTCGAGCCCGTCCCTGCGTTTCTGCACCAGGCTCTGTGACGCTGCTGTCCCGGCTCCGCGCTGGTGGGCTGTGGGGTGGCAGCCCGGGGACCCCCTGTGCCGCAAAGGAGCGGGGTGCACGGAGCCGCCATCCGCGCTGCGCCACAGAAGACGAAGCCCCCCCCTGTCCTGCCGTGCCCTGCCCTGCGCCAGGGGCTCGCTGGCTGAAGGCACCACCACATGGCAAAGCCTTCGCCCTCCCGGCCTGGGGTGACCGGAACGGCTCTGCCGGGCCGAGGAAGCTTCGGCTGCTGGTGGCAGCCCCGACAGCCACCACCAGCTGAGCAGCAGCGCCGCTGGCTCCCCCCTCCCTTCCCCGATCGCTGTCTTTTGTATTAATGCAATAAAGATACATTTCGCTCAGTCCGCGGTCTCTGATGCGCGCCCGGCCTGCGGCTCAGCCCCACCGGACACAGGCGCATGGGCCCGGCCCGGCTGCCGGTAAAACCCCTCCGCCTCTAGCGCTTCCCCACCCGCTGGGGTCTCCGCGGGGCCGCCACGGAGCTCCGCGGCTCGGGGGAGGGGGCCCGACCGCTCCCGCCGCGACCGGCTGAGGAGGGGCGAGACGCCGCCACAAGATGGCCGGGCCCGGCCCGGCCCCGCTCCTCCCAGGTGCGCGGCCCCGGAGCCGCCTCGCCCGCCCCCGTTACCTGACAGAGGGGCCCGGTTATGTCTCGGTGAAGGAGGGACGCGGGAGCGCGGCACCCGCCGCCGGGCCATGGCGGGGCTGCCGGGGCCCGCCGCTGCCCACCGGGAGCGCGGGTAGGGAGGCGGCGGCCGGGCCGGGTCGGGGATCCCCCTTCTGGCGCAGCGGGGGAAGAGCAGGCGCGGAGCGGGGGGAGCGGGCCGGGGCGGCGGGGAAGGCGACCGCGGGGGGGGAATCGTATTCGGTAAAACCAGCTCTCCGGGAGTTGAGGGCTTGCTGAAGGACCAAAGGGCACTCCCTCATCTTCTATTAGGGATGGATAATGGGATGAGAAGTTTTGTTAAAAAAGGGAAAGCAGCACTAGTTTCTTGGAACCACCTTTTGTGAATCACAGCCATAATTTCATTCATGCATAAAACCTGCGGCTAGCTGCATGCCTAACCTTCCCCTGGCCCAGCCTCACGTCTTCAAAGCCCTCACACGCTCATACTCCTTCCAAATTCTGTCAATCATCCATAAACCTTACACGTACCACATCCCCACAACCAAAGAAAGCACGTCCGTTCACAAAATAACAGTTTAGAGGGCCAAACGGACAGCTTTGAAAAGAGAGATGCAAGCTATTGCTCCCACATACATTTCACACTAGAGCTTCTGGCCAAAATCCACCCATTCAGAAAAAAAAAAAAAAAAAAAATCTGTTCTTTTGCTTCAGCTGTCAGAGTGTGGCTACAAACAGTAAACAGGGAGCTGCTTGTACTCTCTGGCTGCTCAGATGACTTTTTTCTAAACCATGTTACAGCATCAGGAACAGGTGACAAAACAACCCAGAAAAAGGGCCCGAAAAGAGAATGTATTTGTGTATTTGCAGTTTGAAGTGTAAACACCACAGAACAGTACAAACCAGATCTATAATTAGCAAGAGGATCACGCATTGTTTGGTTCAACCAGAGGCTGTGCCGGTTGACTGATTGGTAGTGATACTGCAGAGGGAAGATTAAGCTTATTGTGTAAATCTATATCTGGAATGCACAAAGTGCCCTCTGTGACAAACACAACCATGCCCGTAAAAAGAAAAATAAATTAAAAGAGGGAGAAATGAAAAATTTCAAACATGCTGCTGTGAAAAAGGAATGTCTGCAGTGGAAGAAGAGATACAACCGCTTCTGCTAACATTGTATTAGCACATCTCAACTGGGCAGTCACTTCCCAGGTGCTTTTCCTTTAGGAAAACCTGCGCCAAGTTGGCATCCAAAGCGTGAAGCAATGTAAAATAAAATGACTTTTTGTGGGGTAAAAGATGAACGCAGCTTTCAGAAAAAGCAGCTTTGCCATTAAAAAGTCATGGTACAGAAAGATATAGCACAGGTGTCAAAAAGGCTGCGTAGAAGGTTTGAGTGGGGAAGAATTTAAGCTTCAGTTTGGGTGTCAGATTAAATACAAAATTTTTTTGGACGTCAAAGTGCAATCTCAGTGTTGATATAAAAAAAAAAGTCCTTGCAACACAGACACGCAGTGTTCTCACCAGTCATATCTTTGGCTCTATTTTTGCTGTGCATTGAGCTTCAACATTTCATGGTCAATGAATTTCACTTGAATTTCCATTATTCTTGTGCATTACCTAACTCACTACCTCTGAGAATAGGGTAGATATCAAATAACTAAGTAAAAATATTCCTGAATTTCTGCACAGTATCACATTTTCTTAATAATGATCCATTAAATCTTAAAGTCATTTTCATCCAAACACTGTTCCTTCTTTTCAAAATTATGTATTTCCAGTCTCATATGAGGCAGCAATCTGCAACGATGTCATATTGCTTAATTTTGACTCTTCGCTTCCCTTGGAAGAAACGTTTCCCTTCTACAGTAACAAACCCACCTCTCCTGGGTTCACTTTGGCAGAAAAACAAAAGGAGACTGCCTCAGGGTGACAGTCTAACATAGTTTCAGCAGCTCCTGTATTTATGACTGTATTTTCTTTTCCACAGTTCACAAACCAAAATAACAATCTTTCCCGCAGTGCAATTAAGGACTACATGTACACCAGGACAACCCACAGCAAGTTTACTACAAGAAAATAAATACTGGAGCCAGAAAAAAGGACCAAAACCACATTTTCTTAGTGTAAGTTTTTTTTCATATATTACAAAAAATCACAGTTTCAATAAAGAAGTAGAAAAATAGGAAATTATTTGGAAAGCGCCTGCAAAATACAAGCACTTCCTCAAAAGGCATTAGTTATCCAAACTACTATGCAGAAATGATCCAAACATTCAGTGAACTACTGAGACGGTGCCAATGAATATACTGAGCACAGAGGTTGAAAAAATGGAAAAGTATGCTTTTACTAAAAGGTCTGTCTCAAACTGGGAAAAGCCAGCCCTCAGCTACCATTCTGGAATCCAACTTCACTTGTGTCAGTATCATGTTCCTTAGGTGAGGGAAAAGGAGGAAAAAAAGAAAAAAAAAAAAGAGAATTTTAACAATAGGGTACAGATTTTTGTCTTAACTAGACTATTTGAGCAACAGGGAATACTTGTTAGTAGAAACAGCTGATCTGCCAATATGTTCCAAACAGATTCTGAAACATCAAATTTACTATAAAGAATTATTTCAACACAGTACTGCTTGTGAGTAACAATGCTGGTTTCACATCCACATTTAGCATTAGCCAGCACTGTGAACATTCATGAGGGCACACTGCTGTTACACAAGGCACCATAATGAACTGCATTTAGCTGAAATTAGCAAAACTACACTTGCATTTATTAATCCCCCAATTAAAATAAATGAGAGAATTAATAAATTGAGCACCACACATTCTATACAGATTAACAGTCATAAGTATTCTGGATCACGCTTCACCGGTCTAATTTATTATACAACAAATGTCTCACCACATCACTGTGCCTCTTGCTTGTGACAAGTGTAGCTGCTACACACATCATCCCCAGTGCTGACACTACCAACTATTCACTTGTAATTCTGTAATTAAAAATACCTGATTAAGTTTCTTAAACTCAACCACTTGGAAGAAGATGTGCTCCAGGATATGTTTGGCATCTTGCTTCTCCTTTGGGAGTTTACTTGTTACTCCTAGGATATCGCCACATTTTCGTACATAAAACTCCAGGTCATCATCAGTACCTAAAGAGGTATCCCAAGGAAGAAGGCCATTGAATATCACACATAGCTGTATCAGCTAAGCAAAAACTTACTACAAATCTCCATTAGCTGTTGGCATTCTGGAAGATTAAGTCCTATAACCAAGTTCAGTGGACTAGCCATGATATATTCCTGCAGCTAGTACTTTCTCATCTTGTTTAGACTTAAGGCGTGTTTAGAATAATCTTAACGCTCGCTTCAAAGCATAAAAAAGATGTGAAATAAATCAGCAAGACTGCGCAAAGCAATTTATGCATGGTATAGGAAATAACAGGCAGAAACATAATAAAATGTCATGTAACGAACAAAATAAAATGTCACGGTACATTAAGTCATGTTATCAATTCCCATGACCTTCCAATTTCTTGGCCCAGGATGAGACCAGTGGATTTTCATAAGTGAGACCCATATTTTCACATTAAATATAACAACAATTTTCCTCCAAAAACTTGGACTTTTTATATAAATGTGTAAACAATCAGTCTGCTCTGCTTACATTTGTTTGTAATCTCTGCAAGACGAGCTTTCTCAGAGGAAAAAGTTTCATCCAAGTCAAACAGCTCCAGAGGGGGAGGAGGTAATTCTCTGAAAGCAGGTGGAAAAACCTTGAAGAGAAGAATTAGCGTGGTTTATTGCAAAATATTTTTCTTATACTTTACAGATTTCCAGGGCAACAATTTTGGACTTAGATGGAGCTTGAAGAAACCTTTTATAAAGTCAAAAGCAATCCTAAAGACCACAGTACAGAGGTACACCTTTTTAAAAATTCAGTTTATATTTTGCAAAAATAACTGAATATTCCAAAAGAGTTTAGTCACAAGTATGCCAGAATTATCACCTAGCATCACAACTAGACATACTGCATTGGCAGTCTGGTTTTAGTTTTGCTCCATGAGACCCAGGTGATGGCTGAGATAGCTGAGGTACTAAGCTCACCGTAACAGTTCACCTTGGAAATGCTTTCACATTAATTCTGGTAATTTCTTTTTCATGCAGTCACCACTTATGCCACAAATTGGACTTGTGTTTTTAAAGAGCAACACATGAGACACTACTTCCAGTTGCACCCCTGCAGCTATAAGGATGCCAGTAATGTTTCCTCAGTGGCCAAGGTAAAGAAGGATGAAGCCATGATGGCAAAACTCAAAGATACTCAAAGATATCTGCTTTTCAAAACACGTTTGACACTGCTGTAGCTCGTGTTATTGCTGCCAGCCCAAATCTCTGCTGGTAAAAGTTTGGCCAGCCCTTGCTGTAAAAGGCCAACGCTCCACTTTCTACTTCCCCAAAGGATATGGGAGATGGAAGAAGAGTGGGACAGACTGGCTCCTGCCCTGGTAGCAGTCAGTGTATTGCTTACAGCACCACTGCTTTCTGAAATACCACGTTCTGTTGGCTGAACCAACACCTCACAGGACTGGGAGCAGCTACTCAGCTGAAGGCTTATATACACAAGACATTCTGCTATGGTACCAGATGCTACATTTTCAAGCTCTGCAAATAAAAATTAGAAGCGTAAATAAGTGCTCTTTCCAAAAAGATAGTCCCTGCAATGTAATCAACTCCCAAGTGATTAATTATTACAACAGCATTTATCAATTTTTTTTTTTTTGAAAGAACTATGGAAATGACACTGAGGTTTTACACAAAAAAGAAGGATTCTCCATGTGCTGTATCAGCAAGGAGATTTACTCACAGCTGGCTGGAGGACAGGTAGTGGTGTCTCAAATTGAGGCTGAATGAGTTGGAGGGGTTCGTGCTTCACATTCAGCTGTTCATAAGCTCTGTAGCACAGAAAAAGACAAAGTATGAGAAAAGAAATAATACATCCATTTCCACTTGCATGCCATAAAGGCTACAGAGATTAATTTTTATGACCTGGGTCAACATTATGCATGAATTATGCATGAACATTATCAGTCATAGCATGAAAAAAAACGGCTGTCTAATTTTAGAAGGACCTCAAAAGCTACATATAAGTAATAAATGACTTCTACAGCAAGCAAATTAGTTACAATCACAACAGAGAAGAACACAATGATAGGTAGATATACAAGATGATAAAAAAGAAGGAAGTCACACCTCAATTCTTCAAGAAGGTTTTACAGGGATTGAACGTGCATGGGGAAAGAGTGATCCAGTTCAAAAACAGCAGATTTGGAATTTCAAAATGGTATTTCAGAAGTACATAACCAAAAACTATTTTAAAAATTTATTTGTTACGGGGTAAGAAGGGAGATCCCACTATGAATTCACATCTAGCAAAAATACAAGAACAGAGTAAGAAGAAAGAGTGTCCACAACAGAGTATAGAGTTCCATGGAATCTGTGTTAAGCCTGCTACTATTCAACATGTTCATGCATGATCTAGGTAACAGACGAGTTATGAGGGACAAAGGTGCTATCGATACAAAAATGGTAACACTGAGGGTGCAGATAAATCTCAAGACACAATTACTGGGAAATGCAAAGGTGAATGAAATGTAGTTTTGGTAAATGCCAAGTAATTCAAAAGTGGAAAAACAACCAGCTCTCACTAGTTATCACTCCAGAAAGTACCCAACATAACTGCAGATGGTTCTACTAAAAACATCAGTTCACTAAATCAGCAGTTGTCAGGAAAAAAAGGAGAAAACAATGTCAGAAACTACAGCTAAGACAAGAAGCAAGAGAAATCGTCACTGTCACGCTGTACAAACAATTTTCTGGTATATCCATATTCAGAATGCTGCCTACAGCTCAGTCTCTTCTGCTCTTAAGCAGACACAGTTAAGCACAAACAGAAAATGCAGAATACACAAGGGAAACATAAATAAATAAATAAATCACAGCTGCTGACTTGATAACTGAAGGGAGGGCAGTTGTATCCAGCTGATACAGGGATGTATCAAACAGCTTTGTGAAGTCTCGTGGGTTCTCATCTCCTTCTTGCAGACAGACTCGCAGTTGCTCAGACAGTGCGGCTGTGTCTGGGAGCATGGTATAGTCTGAAATCTGGACACAAACGCAGATAAACACGCCTATGATTTAAAAAGACCAACCCATTGACATAGTCTCTTTCTAGTTTACGTCTCACCTAAAATCTCATCTAGAAATAGTAATTTCGCTCTTTACCAGCTATGACCATTTGCAGTGCAGCTTACTACATCAGTAGACTGTGCAAACTCTATTCTCTTAGCTGTAAAGCTACTCACCACATGGAAGTTGTATCTGGATTTCTGTTAATTCTTTAAAATTAAGAGACAGCTTACTAGTCATCTGTGCAAGACTGTTCTTTTTATGCACACAGAGTATACAATTTTAACACAGATGATATTTCCAAATAAAACTAGCATTTGCATACACCATTTTAAAAAACAACCCTAAAATCGATACACAGGTTGATCCCTACTCGTACACAGTACGAGACATTGACTTTCATTTCTTGCACATTCCTCTTGTCTGAAGACTCAGAGTGAAGTGCAAATTTATTAAGCTGGAGCAGCAAATGATCTCATAAACATGGGCAAACTGGGAAGACTTCCACAAATGAAGTCTGCTAATGAACGGCAATTTAAGTCTGACATAGATACAATGCCGTTATTTTTTATGCCTAGTCCATCTGTCTACTCAATATCGGACCCTGAATAAAGGGTCTGCAACAAAAACAGCATCCATCTAGCTGTTAACCATTTTGTGCTAAATACATGGTTTGCCAAAACTTGTGTCGCTGGATCACACTATTATTTACTTCCCTGTGATGGGTCTCTCTTACCTCAGGGTCCTCCATATCCATCTGATTTAAATGGATATCTGATGTTGTGAGCCACTGGAAAAGCACATCCTGGAGAAGGACAAAACTTAATTAATTTCTGGAGGGCCTAGGTAATCTATTATAATGTTTAAACATTCATATTATATCTATTAAATAACACATGGCGAAAAGGAAGAAAACAAATAGTAATAAATCAAAGAATATCTGTGGAGAAAATATAAGCTTTATTTGTATTTACATATGGAAGCAATGAGTCGTGCAAATGAGCATACTTTGTATGAGGTGCATACTTTCAGGAACACCTCAGCAGGAAACTCCCCTTCCTACACATAACAACGTTACATACCCCGCTTTGGAAAGTGCATTACATCTCCAGGTATCGGGAGCTATACATGCAAACATTTATTGTTAATCCTGTAGCCATAATCAAGCGCTAAGGAAGCTATGAAAAAGTTGTAAATTAAAGAAACCCCTACTGAATATTTAAATATTAATAACAATAAAGTAGCAAACAGAAGCAGGAAAAGCTTTTCAGTGTCCTGTATCATAAATAGTAAACTATATCTTTAAAAACTCCTTCCTGTTACTTGTGCTCTAACAAATTCCTCAGGATGTTAGTATTGGGCTAGAATCTCCATAATGAATCCATTTCATAGCTCTAAAATGAAGCTTGTGATGTTGGATTGCTTTGTAAGTGATGCAGATATCCACTAAGAAAACTTTTAAATAACAATCAAACAAACAACTTACCATGATCTTACCATTTTCTTCTTTATCTAAATATTGATCGCTGAACATGTGGGAAGATCCCAGTGCTGCCATCTTTCCACCTTGACTCTATCAACGAAGAAAACAACATAACAAAAAATCCTTCCAAATCACAATTTTAGAGGCAATTGTTAATGTTGTCTAATAACAAAGCGATTTAAAGAAATAGGAAATTTTGGAATAAGTAGTGACAAAAGCAGTTTCAAACTTGGCAAGCTCACAAAAGTGCAGCAGCATCGTAAGGGTATATGCTCTTAAGGCTCATAAATTTATTAAAAATACTGATCTGCATTTCATAAGAGTAGACAAACAATTGGCTGGCAATCAGAAAAAACCCAGAGAATATCATCAACAATAGCTGCACTTAGGTTATTTTTGCAGAAAAAACCCACTCTTTTTTTTAATAACATAAAAAAGAATGAAGTGAAATGAATGCATTATTAACTTCCTGCAATCCATTCTTCAGTGTGCCAGGATGTCAACCTAGGTTGGCATGTCAATATACATGTCAATATAGCACATATTCATGTCAGGTAACGAGAGAAGAGTTTCATAATTTTATTATTTGTAAGATAAAATGCAAAATATGGTCATTATATTTTAATTTAGCTAAATTAAGCATGCATGAAAATGCATTTATTAACTATCTTTGGAATACTTCTCTAAGATACCCCTTAATCCTTCCATGAGTACATACATAAGAAATAGTAAGTTTTCAACACAACAAGAAACCCTGTAATGCTCCCTGCACTGTGAAATTCACAGCATGATGTAACAACGGATACTGCTGCAACAAATTTGAAGATATATCAAACAAAGCTCCTGTTCGTTTAACACGTTTCTGATGTTGCATACTCCATGATTTACAAGGTTTTAACTTGAATTCTACAAGCTTTCCTACAATAGCACAATTAGGTAGCATCCTCTGCTCTTACTTTCCATTCCTTCACCTTCTGTTGCTGTTTACCACATCTCTTTCTAACTCCAAGAGATCTTGTTTTCCTTCTATCAAATTTCTCTGCTCTGCTTGACAGACAGCCTCTGTCTCTGGCTTCATCTTCTACCCTTGTGTCTATAACTTTCTTGAGCTAGATAGGAAAAATGATGCCATCTATTTGACTTTCATGTCATGGTATTATACCAAATGAAGAACTACCAGTATGATGTGTAATGGTTTCCACTCCACAAACCTATTACACTTCAGTGATCAATCCATGCAAAAGACTTCATGGAGGTCCAAGCAAGTTATATGGATTTCATGTACAGCATAATTTAGTTGTTATAATTCTTAGAAGAAAACACTCGTCTCCATATTGATTAGGTGAAGCACATTAGACCCCATGTAAACAGGCACAGTCTTGAAACAAGAATGCCAACCAGCAAGGCTACAATCCCAGTAGAGTTAAAGCTTTATATAACATAAATTACTTATATCACAAAAAGACAACTCTACCATTAACGCAAATAATTTCAATATTATCATGGATGCAAAATTAGGCATGAGTCTATTAGTCCACTGGATCTATGTGCAAATATTATGTTGATGGAGGGATTTTATTATATCTTACTCTGACAGCTGCAGATAAAATGTGAGCAGTAAATATACTTGTAAATTCACATCATGCTGATGTATTGTCTTTGATTTACAGGGTTTATTTCATCCACAACATGGGGGGATGAAGTTGGGCATCTTCAGGAAAAAAAAATCACCTTCCTAACAAAGATATCAAAAAAACACAGTAGTGTTAGAAACTCATCAACGTAGTAAAAATGTGTTAAACTGTTTATGTCACTAACAATATTAATTCTTTGTTTGCACCCATAAACTACTACTAGATTTCTGAATATTTTTTTTTTTTTAATAAATTGACAGGGCTGGACAGGTAAGATAACATAAAAATCTACTGGTTCCAATGTGACAGTCCTCTTCCTTAACTCAATTTGGCATATTTATGAAGCTAACAGTAATCTTTCTTTCTAAGCGATCACTAAAACAGTGGGGAAAAAAACCCAAACTTTAAAGAACTAAAAATATCCATCTGTCAACCAAACAAATATATAATCTTTGCTGATCATCAAATTCATTCTCCTCTGAACCCCATGCAAAGAAGTTTTCCACACAAGGAGGCAGGAAGCACTAGGTTCATCTGGAATTTGCAGATGTATCAAAAAATAGCAGTGAGTTTGTAAGTACTCCCAGAAAACATACTCACAATTTTTGTGAGGGGTAGGGGGAGAACGCATGGTTTGTTACATGCAGAACCATACCTCATGCTGATAAAAAGCAAGAATAGGCCTGTTGAGCGGGAAGCAGACAGATCCCGTTGACAGAACAGCCACTGCTGGTTTCATCACATTCAGTGTGGCACCAAATGGATACACAAAAGTGAGCGCTCTGCAGGAAATACAGAAACTCCATAAGTACCTGAATGTATCATCTAGGCTGGACATACTTATAAAACTCTGTCTCCCTAAACTGCAAACTGTAATTATGCACTGCCAACTGTAATTGTGGAACGTCAAAAGGCATGGTTTCAAACATTCAGATCATTATAAAGACATTTTAGTCTCTTGCGATTTGTTTTTCCACGTTGATGATTTGTCTTAAATAAGAAACAAAGAACACTCTTGATTTCTGTCTCAGATACTCCTGTATCTGAGAGAAGGGTAGTTAACTCACAGAAGAATATACATTCTGGAACAAAACTACATAAAACGTTTTTACATTTACATTTTCCTTGTAATCAACCACATTGTCATTTATTAAATCTAAAATCCAGCTGCAAGGAAGAATACAAACATTTCCAGTTATTTAGGGAAAAGCTGTGTCCTTCTCAATGCCTTTTCACTCATCTGCAGCACGGATGAATAAAAAGCTAAAAACTGCAATAAATGTCTATCTTACCCTGGATTAAGACTCTTTAAAAAGATGTAGGGTCGCTCATGCCTGCAGCCAGACCACTAACGAGCTAGAGGTTATTCATATTTACATTGTTTAATCAAATTAAAATCTACAGACAAGAGACAAAAAAAGATCTGGAGGGTAATAATTCCCTTCAAAACCTCTCACTCTTGCTCCTTCACTGGTTATAAAATGTTACTAAACAGATTCTCCTTTCCAGATAAAGCCTTGAGGAACAAGAAGCTGACATAAGAAACACATCAGAAAACCTCAACACGAGCACAATACACTCCTGCTAGATTACAAACCTGCTAATTCCAAGTTATTTTAAATCTTTTCACATCAGCTTCCTCAAAGGAAAACACTTACTGTGAGTCATGTCCACTTCCATCTTCATCTGTTGTCCCAAGCAATGTTTTTCTTGCAGCTTCACCGATTCCCCTACAAGATGTTGAAAAGCAAAACTTACTGAAAACAATACAGATTATACGACTTTACTGCAAAGATTTATATACCCCAAATATTTACCTGTTCAAAACTCCATCAGAGATCAGTGCTTCTTTTGGGTGGTGGTACTTGTAATATACATTTCGTACTACAGCATCTTGAAGAAAGAAAAAAAAATAGACATTTACATCTCAGCTGATCTGTGTGCTACATACAGCAATGAAAAGTGCGTTTAGCTGTGAGAATCCCTGGGTGTTTGCTTCTAACACCACAAAGCTGGCATGTGGCTCCAAACAGAATTCACATCAGCCTTCTCTACTGTTTCTTTCTGGACATACAGATTTAGAACAGGAACATATTTTCAAGTTCAAATAAAAATAAGTACATCTCCACATCTTCTGCAAAGCAGAAAAGGCAAAAGGATGATCCAGCTAAGAGAATATATATCAAGCTTGACAAGCTCAAATTCTTTTATATACCTTTCAAAAGCATGATAAATCCAATACTGTTGATGCAAAAAAAAGCCCATCTAGAAATGCCACCAAAGACCCTAAAAATATTTTATAACTATTTTATGCACACTGAAACACAGTTGTTTTGTTTGTTTGTTTGTTTTTTTCTTATTGGCAGAACAAAATCTAATGAATGGCATTTTATTGGTCTGCTAAAGAAAAGCACCACTGTTTATTCAGGGAGAGTATGAAGTGATTCAGCCCATTAAAACACATGGCAATAATGTTTGAAATGAAAGGCTTTTTAACCAAGAAATGCCACTCAAATTATTTTTTTGTTAGTAAATACCATTAAAATTGACAGCCACAGCAAAGGAATGGAGATGACCAAGCTGTTGTCAAGGTATTGTCTCCATGGAAAGCCCTTGGTGTGCTTCAGGTTTACACTGCCATGTACATGTAGGTTTCAAGAACACCTCTCAGACCAAAAGGTACTTTGTGAGAGGGACCTGCTTGGCTTACATCTACGAAGGCTGAACCTGCTCTTTAGATTTTGGTGAAAACAGACAAATAAAAGGTATCAGTGAGCCCCATTACCGTTATTGAAAACGATCCCGTATTCTTCTAACAGAAAGTTAATATTTGTGCCATTTCGGGTCTCTCCACCTTCTCTCAGCATCACCAGGATGGCTCCACCATCCTCCAGGAATTTCTTCAAAACCGAAAACTAGAAGGCAGCAAAAGATCCAGAAAAAATACATGTGAAAGAAGTTACACACAAGACTGCAGGAAGTTAGACTGAGATGAAAAAAGGTAAATGATTCTGTTTACTTGCAATGAACTTGACCCTATCAGAAAAGCATTCGAATTTCAATTTGCGTAAATTCATATAAAGCAGTACTATTGCAAACTCTTCTGCGATGTTCTTTTTTATTTCGCATTAAACAAATCTTGAAACATAACTAATTTACAAACAATTATTGACTTCTTACCTCAGCAGCACTGAATTTTTCTCTTGGCCCTGCTGTAATCCACAGTTTTACCCCAAACAGTTTTTCAGATGTGATCTCATCTTTTAAGCTATGAATAGATTAAAAAAGGTGTGTTATTCTTGGATATAGTCCTGAATCACAACTTACTTTTTTTTTTTTTTTGTAAGAACTAGCAAATGAACACAAAGCAAATTATTTCAGTCACTTCACATCCTTTTATCTGGGTTTAAAGTTGACAATTCAAGTGAAAATAATCCTTACAAATTTCAACCCATTAAATAGTAAAGCCCCTCTAACAAGGTACTGTGGCGGATGCAGTACTGGTATAAACTGTCATAGCTGCTATTAAACTTTGCACCTGATGAGCTTCCTCCTACTCTTTTTTTGTTTTGCTTTTTGCTCTGGGCACATTTTGTAGTGAACAGATATGCAACATCAGGCTGTTTTCTTTTTATCCCAAACTCTAAATCAAAATACGACTCAAAAACTTGTATCTGGACTTTCACCCTTATAACTTACGCTCTACCTGTTCCACAGATAAGACAGGGGAATGCTCCAAAGAGAAGTATACTCATCATCCGACAGTGCAATTACAGCTAATGCCACAGATCGCAGTCAATGCGAAAGAGAGATCTTAGTTCACAGACATTCCCCCGGACAGCTGCGGCACTGCATACGGGTCACGCACAAGTTTGAGTATCTCTCCGGGGACCGCGGGTGCCCCAGCCCCTTCCCCGGGCTGCCCAGGGGCAGGGGGAAGCACCCCGGCCTCTCGGCTCAGGGGCGGCCGGTTTCCCCCCACAACCGAGGCGGGCCCGCTCGGCCGGGCAGGCTGAGGGGGGGTCTCTCCCCCACCGGCTGCCAGAGATCCAGGAGGCGCTTCCGGCCCTGCCTGTAAAGGGCTCCCCCACCGCAGAAACGCGGCTCCTCTCCCGCTGCCGGAGGAGTTCCTCGGATAGCCGCCCCTCACCTCTGGATCTTCCAGTTCCCGCGAAGCCTTTTGCGCAAGGATTTGTAGCTGCCGGCGAGAGTGAACGCCTCCCCTTTGGACGCGTTGAAGACTATGGCGTTCCGCAGGCCCCTCTCCATAGGGTTACCCGGGGGGAGGGGGTAGCGCAGGGGACGCCGAAGGACGCCAGCTCTCGGAACGCGAAGCGAGCCTCCCACGCCCCAGCTCTCCGACAGGACCCCCGCCGCGGGGGTCAGGGTCGGCCCTTGGGCCCAGCCCGCCGCGGCGGCGGGGAGAGCGGGACCGACAAGCGTCACCCGCCGCGCTCCGCCTAGCAACGCGCCGGCGGCGAGAGCGCATGCGCGGACGTCGCCGCTGTGGGTTGGTCCATTCTTGGGGCGAGGGGGGGGAACTGAGACGGTACCACTGTGGCGCGGGGCGGGAGGCAGCGGCCGCTCGGCCTCCGGCCGCGGGCAAGGCCGGTGCTTGACCAGAGAACCGCTGAGGCCTACCCCCGACCGGGGCAGGGCCCTGACCCCCCTCAGGTAGCCGCCTCCCTTTCTTGGGCCCAGGTAAAAGCAAAAATCCCAATCCGTCTATTAGCCTAAAGTAGGGAATTTTCTATTTAATTAAAAACTAAAGTTTCAGTGACTTTCTGCATGCAGGTAAGTGTTGGGTACGGCCGCTCTCAGGCACAGGGTGAAGCCAGCACCCTCCCTGCTCTCCTCCTCCTCCAGCCCTCCCTTAAAAACAGGACAGAGGTGGACACACAGTGGTCTATGCACTTTAATATAAACCAGGTCATGTTTCTGACAACTTCATCATGTACAAGATAAGTCAGATAAAAAACAAAAACCAAGTTGTTCCAGCACAGCATGAGCAGCATCATCACACCGCTTTGAGAAAGGCCCTGGTTCATCCCTCTGGGGTACATCGGAGCTCCGGGACCCCTCTCTCCTCCCCCAGCAACAGAACAAAACAAATGTGGGAAGCAACATTCAAGGAGTATCCAGGCATTTAAATTAAGGCAGAATAAATAACTATTCTACACAAGTGAGGGGTGTTGGTGCTGGGGGCCCCTGCGCCTTTCACCAGTGCTGGTGTGCCGCCCGTGAGTCAAGCAAAGGATCCCCCACCCCAAGCAGGTCATATCAGCCCCTTCCCCACCCGTTTTATCTGGGATTTCCCCCCCCACACACACACACTGGCTCCTCCCTAACCCTCCTTGTTGCTTCAACAGCATCCCAATCCTGGACAGGAGAGAGATAGTCCACTCACGGTGGGGGGACCAGCTGGCATGAAAGGCCACAGTGCAGTTCAGGATTTACAGACCTGCAGCTGCCTTGGGAGCAGTAACTGATAATTAGTTTCAAAGCCCACATCAGTCCAGGATGAGCAGCTTAAGTGACATAATCCACTTAAAGGAAAGAAGCCACTGCTTCTGATAGTGTGAAGAGTTTCCCTCTCCCTTGGGGGGGGTAGGGGGGCACAGACCAAATAGTTGGACACAGATGGCAGAGCTGCTCCACCAAAAAAGAAAAAAAAAAAAAGAAGTGGCCTTTTAAAAGGACATGGCTGTTGATGTGAATGGCAGTACATACCTCAACCATAAATATAACCAGAGTGAATATGGTTCTGCCAAGTAGCACAAGACACTCAGGGGGAAAATAATAATAATAGCGTCCCACTTTCCCTGCCAGGGGAACAGTCATCTAGAGGGAAATCCACCAAACAGCAAAAGTTAAGAGCTCTGTTCCATCCCAGCCAGTTAGTGTATTAGTCCCAATTTCCTTAAATGGTGAGCAAAGGACAGTACCAATCCTTTCCAAAAAAGAAAAAACAAACATAAAACCACATTCAGTTAAAATCTGGCTTCTCAAAGCCTGTATAAAACCTAGATGCCCTCTTCAGTTGGTGCATAAGAAAATCCTAGAAACGCATCTGAGGCACTGGAGCTGCTGGCTGCTAGGTCAGGCGTGTGGGTGATGGAGGCAGAGATCGCTTCTTGGGTGAATTCTGGGTCAAAGTGTCGCAGATCAGCTGGTCCAGCCTAAGCCAAGGAGCAGAGAAGCACACAGTCATTTCAACTGAGCAGACCCCAATCAAATGCTTGTGTTCAGACAGTATAACACAGCTGGTCTTCCAAAAGAGTCATCACCACCGCATTTGCAGTTCCTAACCTGCACTTCAGCATCCCTCAGTGTCAGCATAAAACATATGGAGAGGATTCCTTTTGTACCACTATTGTCATGGTTTGGCCTCAGCCAGCAACAGAGAACAATGCAGCCGCTCGCTCGACTCCCACAGCCGTGGGAAAAATCAGCAGAAAAGGGCAAGAACTCGTGGGTTGAAATATTATAATTTAACAGAACAGACAAAGGGAAGAAGAAAGAAAAACAATAACACCGGTAAAGGAATACAAGAACACGATTACAGTACCGCCGCGAAGCGCACCGACCAGACCCTGACTACCGCAGCCCGCCCCCGAGTGGCGACTGACTCCCGCTCCCCGGCTAGCTCCTTTTATAGCGGGGCATGGGTCACGTGGTATGGAATACTTGCCTCCCCTGCCGGCTCCTTGGGAAATTAACCCCATCCTTGCGGGAACCAGGACAACTACATAACAGATACCAGTAAAAATACCCACTTACCACATTGGGGTTAAACGGAGGAGTAATCCTCTTGTGGTACAAGTCATCCCAGTTTATTGGGCTGAAGAATACATGGTTCTTTATCTCAAGCTGCATAGAAAGTGGGAGGAAAAACAAGTCACTCTTCTGCCAACCCTCTTTTTCCAGCACCTACCAGCTGGTTTCGTAGCATTAAGTGGTTGAAACAATACTTGGAGCTACCACATATCCATGTAGGGGCCATGTAGCAAATCCTTAATACATGAGGGTCATGGTCCAGTAATCCCTTGAAGGGAGATGACACCATCACACATCAGTGCCCTAGCTTGCCACCACACCTTTCCCTCTGGAAATCCAAATCAACATCATACACCCCTTTTAGGGGGCTGGAGAGACATCAACCGGCATGGAAAGCTTTGTCCAAGGCAGTGGTGTTATCACTAAATAAAGTCTCAAAATAGAAAGGTTTCCTATCCATCCCCCCTCCCAATCATAATGGAGGCCACCTACAAAGTCTGTCTTGGCACCCAGCCTCCTCTTCTGGTCCTTGTGGAGAAGTCCCTGGAGGATGTCACAAGCTGCTACAGTCTTGCTTCCTTGGATCTGGAGTGGCTTGTGAAGAATGTTGTCATACATCTGAGACACATCCCGGCTGTAAAAAGGAGGCTAATTTGAAAGAGAGGAGAAGCAGCCAGGTAAAACATGAGCTACCATAAGGAACCACACATTGCATGTCAAAATGAGTGCTGCAGCGAGTAGATGAGGGAGACCTATCATCTCTCTCTGTTCAAAGGGGCAATAGTATTATTTAACCAGGTCATCTAATTCAGGATTCAGTTGCCTGCATCAGGTACCGTGTCAACACCAGACCAATGTCACACTGCAACTTTTGAAAGTAAATTCTCCATCGTGTAAAGTAAACCAGACAGCTTCCAAAAAACTTACCAGTCCAAACAACATCTCATAGAGGACAGCTCCCAGGCACCACCAGTCTACTGTCCTGTCATACGGCTGCTTCTTTAGCACCTCAGGAGCCAAGTACTGGGAAGAGTCAGAAGCAAATATTTGAGTCAAATTATAAAGGAAGGGCTTTGCCCTCATAAGTACACAAACCGGGCTGCAATTCAAGCTGAGCAACTGCATCAGGAAACACACGGATGCAGTTCCTGCTATGCTTTAATAGACTCTCCACTTGCTTCAGAGCAATGGGTTTGAAAGACACCCACCAAAACCCCCAAAGTGTTTTTCTGGGCTACAGAAGGTTCTCTTCCTATAGAGGACTTGTACAAGGATTTGCTACCCACCACAACTCAACCAGCAAACCTGTCCTGCACTGGCACATTACACCTCCAGGCAGAAAGCTGCAGTTTTCAGTCCCAGTAAGTCTGTCCAAAGCACAAAACTACCAATAATTATGACTAAGGAGCAACAGGCAAGAATTCAAGCAGCATGTCAAGGCTGGTCTCACACAGGATTATCTCCTCGTGCTATCAGCCTTCCTGTCTAGGGCAGGAAAAAAAAACAACACACAGCAAAAAAAAAAAAAAAACAAAAAAAACCCCCACACACACCCCACACACAAAGCTCAAACATTCCTGCTGGGTTCGTGCTGTACTATTGCACAAGTGGGTCCCCACTGAAAGCTGAGGGATACCACCAGGAAATTCCTGCCCACCTCTACTGAATGATACCTTGTTTACAGACCCTTCTTCAAGCTATTCGAGGGAGGGCAGCTGGACAGGTGTATTACCTCGACCAAAGTTCTACCAAAATCCCCAACTCAGTAAGAAGCAGCAAAAAAACCTCCAAGAAACCAAATTAGAGATACTTTTTAGCAAAACCTATTGGAGGCGTGTTGGAGAAAAGGCATTTCCTCCCCTCTGAGCAGTGGTCACATTCCTGAGGAGTGGCTGGTCCTCTCCTCTGCACAGGGTGTTCCGCAGCTCCTGCACACCAAGGACACGCAGAAGGGCACAGCGAGGTCCCATGTATGTCAGTAACCAGCCAGTTCCCCGTTCTGCAGCTCCAGGGTATCAGAGCAGGTAAACAGCCTGCTCAGAGGCTTGTTCCTGGGCTCCCAGGGTCAAGGTTGTCTCCAAAGCTACCTGGAGCAGCCCCAGTTTCACAAGACTGGCCATTTCCCAGTGCAGGGATCCCTGCCCCTGGCAGCATGGCAAATTTAGAGTAGTAATCAGCTGTTACAAGTAAAACAGACTCTGAGCAGGGAAGGCCTTATCTGAACTTCAGGCTGACATCCTGAAAGACCCCATGACAGTCTAGTTCACAGAGCCCATGTTTGGAGACACTGAGCACCCACGCAAGTCTGAGACCCAGAGCAGCGAGCCTCCGAAGGCTTTCAGCCCCCCAGGTCAGAGCAAAACCCCAGCACACGCTGTACCTCAGGAGTGCCACAAAAAGTAGAAGTTGTCTCCTCTTGCTCCATTCCTTCTTTGCAGAGTCCAAAGTCTGTCAATACTATGTGCCCCTAAAAGAAGGGGGAAAAATTTCAGCTTGGCCCACTCTTTTTAGAGGGGAGACAGGACTTCCAAGCATTGGCCTTCACATTGCATCACATGCATGTTTTAGTTCCGCACTCTCACATTCTGGACATCCTATAGTACAAGTACAGGAGCCTATAGAGAGAGGAGAATCTAGATTTTTTTTTTTTAAATTTGTCTACAACTGCATAGCTTTGAAGAGATCCAGCACTGCAGTGCTTTGCCACGGATTTGTCCCAGAGCCAGTTTCTATGGCTGTCACCCACCAGAGGAGCAGCAGCGACTGATCCCTGATCCCTGCCCACAATCCAGGTCCCAGCTCTTGGGAACAAGCTGAGAAGACGAGCGTGCAGTTCTGCAGAGGGCAGGCTCACTCCCTCTTGCAGGACGTGCACAGAAAGGCAGTGGTGCGTACATACAAAAATCCAAGCAATGAAGTGAGCTACAGCCCAGCTTGCAGAACCATAGCCCTCTCTTTATGGTCCTCATGCTTTTAAAGCCAGAAGGAAGGCAGTACAAGCTGTGAATATACCTGGCAATCCAGGAGGATGTTCTCAGGTTTTAAGTCCCTGCAAGACAAAGAGTGCTGTTTGAGCAGATTTGGCCAGATATTTAGAAAAGCCGGATCTGAAACAGCATCGGCTAAGAACAGGAGCTAACAAAACTTCCCCATCCAGTTCAAAACGTTCCCACAGTGCATATTCCCATCACTGTTGGGTATCAACATACAACATATGCAAACACAGAAAAACTGCTGTCATTCCAGGTCAGGCTGGACGGGGCTCTGAGCAACCTGATCTAGTTGAAGATGTCCTTGCTCATGGCAGGGGGGTTGGACTAGATGGCCTTTAAAGATCCCTTCCAACCCAAGCTATTCTACGAGGTGTTAGCCTGCATTATTTAAGCATAAATTGCTACCGAGAGACAATTTCTTACTTATTAAGCTAGGTTTATTTTAGATCTTTACACTTAACCCTTCACTTTCTTTCCCACTATCAGGCTGGGAATATCTATTGCCCATCAGGTTCTGTGCAGACAACACCCCTCTTGCAAGATAAAATGCCAGTAGTGCACTGCCTTGTCTGGGGTAGGATATCCTTCAGCTACTCAGTCCTGCATTTTGCAGGGCCCCAGTGAAGCCCTTTTCCTCCCCAGCCTGGCTGGGCAGACTTGGTGCCCTGCTCTCCCCAGCAGGACACACATCTTACCTGTAAATGATGTTTAAGGAATGCAGGTACCCGATTGCGCTAGCAACTTCTGCAGCATAGAATCGGGCCCGGGGCTCACGGAAACAGCGCTCCCTTTGCAAGTGGAAGAAGAGCTGCAAACAGATCATAACATTGATCATTTCTTCCCTAAGAAATTGAAGGATATCAAGAGCAAGCCTGAAAACCAGCTGCTCAAGTGAAAACTGATTTGCAGCAGATAGCATGTGAATAGCACCAAATAAGTCCAAACCAAGTGACTTTAAGCAATCTAAACACCTTTCTAGAAATTGATTCATTTGTCCTCCTCTTATATCACCATCTCACTTATGAATTCATCCACAAGAAGTCATCTAGTTAAGCTTCCTAGAACCCACAGGCCAATTATAGCAGTAGTCTGGGCATGAAAGGTGGTACATGCACAGAGCTGAACCCACTAAGATCCCCAATATGAATTCTATTTGGGCAAGACATCCTTGTTAACAATATCTCCCAGTCACTTTCAGATAGCACAGAAAAAGACAGCTGAAAAAGTAAGCTTTTACAGGACAGAAAAAGAAGTCTAATATACTGCAATGGCATCACCCAAGCTCTAAACTGAAATCCAGAGCTGGGCAACAAGTGGGTTTTGCCTAAAGCTCACCGATATCAGTATTCCTCATATTCTCCATAGGATTTTAAAACAGCCCTAACACATGCAGAGCATCCTTGCCCTAGGAATCTTCTGACTCGGGTCATAGCCAGCAAGATCTTCACTCAATTTACAGGTGAGGTAGCATGCCAGATGCTCCTGGCTGGTCCTTGCCAGCAGTCAAAGCATTATACTTCAACATCATTATCTTCTGACAAGAAAGTTTTACTCAATAAAACAGCATGTTTGGGAAGGACCAAATAGAGGATTAAAATAAAGCCTGTAAGTGCACTCACCTCTCCTCCGTTTACATAGTCAAGCACAAAGTAAAGCTTCTCCGAGGTCTGGAAGGAGTAATGGAGTCCCACAAGGAAGGGGTGCTTGACATTTTTCAAGAGCACATTGCGCTCTGCCATGATGTGATTTTGCTACCAAAAAGCAGGCAAGACGTTAGAGTTTCAGGCAAGGATCCAGTCTAGTCTGCCATAGGACCTCACTGCTGCTTTGAAAACAGGTGGAAGCCCAAGATGGTCATCTCCAGCCCCAGAAAAGGAACCACTCTCTCCTATCTGACCTGATTCATCTCCATGCTTCTCCGTATTCCCATGGCACAGAGAAATCTAACACGAGTTGTCTACATGAATGGCAGCCACAAGATACCTCAATTGCATTACCGGATTGCTCATACACTGACCACTATTTACAGAAGTAGCCAAGGAGAGCAGACGTACCTCCTTTTTCTTTAGTATGGTTTTCTTATGCAAGACTTTCACAGCATAAAAAGTCCCATCACACTTGCGTTTGGCCAGGAGAACCTACAACAGAAAGTCCTGGTCACAGGTTTGAGTCTCTCACCTTCTGCCACTTGGTTAGTGTTCCTCATTAGCTGAGCACTCTTGTGAGTGACTGTACACAGAGTACAGCCTCAGAGGGTCAGGTACAGAGTTTTACAGACCAAGCTCCAGCCCACTGAATTCCCAGCACTTTCTCGTTGCCAGAAAGAGGCACACAACATCTCCACATACATCTCTTACACACCCAATAGAATGTAGTTTTGGAGCATTTAGGGACAGTCCCATTTAAAGTGAATCCTTCATATCTCTCAAGGCACAGATTTGTCTGGACAGCTTTTGCTAGCTGAACAAGTCTGAGGCTCATATTAAATCAAGTACTGCTCCTCACTATCACTACCCTGAGCACAAAACACCTCACACTTCTGCCCTTAAAGAGGTTGCAGGACAGCTCAAAAAGTAGGAATGGACCATGAAAACTCTCTCTCAGGTCTCATCTGGTCTCAGTCCAAACTCTTCAGGAGAGGTGCAAGCAAAGGACACAGCTAGAAACTCCTTCAGCAAGGAAGTCTCTTTCCAAGCTGCCTCTGAAGAGCTACAGCCTATCGGTACAAATCCACTTACTTTTCCAAAGCTTCCTTTGCCAATAACCTTCAGGAAGTCAAAGTCTGTTGGCTTGGCACTGTTGGGCAAGAACGAAGCAAGTTAATGTTTCTGGGAGGGAAACATGCAACAGCAACACTACCATCAGAGCAGTGTTCCTTCTTGGAAACACGAGTGTTTGTGAAAAGGGATTAAAGGGCACTGGACGGGTGACCCTCACTCCCAGCCAGCTGTCAGCAAGTGAGGGATTCGCACCGTGTGTGTCGGTGCGCCCAGCAGAGGATGAGCAATCCCTCAGCAACCCACCTGCTGAACATGGCAGCAGGTGAAAGCACCCCTCAGGACCAACCAGCACCTTTACAGGGGACACAATCGTCCTGGTTTATCCCCATTTCTAGAGAGAATGATAGCCACGGAGCCAGCAGTGATGAGGAAGATCTTCCCTTACTACCTCTCAAGAGAGATGGGACAAGGGTTTGCAGACATGAACAGGAGAGGATGATTATGATAACAGGGACCAGCTGTAGCTGACTGTCTTGAAAGCTGGTGCGTTGCGATACATGTGGTATGAAAGACCAAGTAATGTAATTGTTCACACTTTCGCGGACACCACCCATGCGAGACACAGGGACCAACTGCATTCCCCTGCCCGATCTCTTCACTGCAAGCTCCGCACCCTACCTGCCTTTTGCAGGGAGCTTACTTTGGATTGGCGGAAGGTCCAAGGTTGATGTTGTCAGTTGGTGTTGGAGGCTAGGGAGGATAACAACAACATTAGTCCTCACTGTAGGTTGTGCTTTCCTTTCCTCAGTAGAGCATCACTTGCACAGACTATTGATAAACACTCATCAGAAAAAGACAGAGCGGATGCTTTGGCAAACTTTTAAGTGGTGGGGAAAGGGAGAAGAGCTATGCACTAAGGCAATAGCATCTCCAGGCTGGAGACTGTACTAAGCTAGAGTCTGTGCCGAAGTCCTCATCCCATACTTGCACAGAGTACTAAGCCACTGCTTGGCTCCCAACTTGAGGCTCTCAAGACCTGCTGTGCTGCCACAGAAAAAAGGTGCTGTGTGGCTCGGTTGCTCACTGCAGCACCAAGACAACAAGGCACTACTCCCTGCCTGTGCTCAGCAAGAAGCCTTGTGCACAGCTCTGAGACAGAGGACCACTCCTGCAGCAGGACATTAGCATAGCCCCAAACCCTGCAGCCCTCTGCCTGCTCCCATTAAAGCCCCAAAACTGCCAAGTCAGGAGCCTTGGAAATGGCCTTATGCACTCCCAGCACCACGGAGGTGCACTCTTCCTCTTCCCAATGAGGAGATACATACATACACACAGTCTTCCTCCTGTTCCTTCTCCCTAGGAATCATCCCCTCCCCAGACTCTGGGAACATTATGCCTTGTCCAAAAGGCTATATAAGGTCCCTCTGCTCTCCTTTTTCTCCACCCAGCATCACCCACAGGGACAAGGCAGTCTCAAGTAAGTCTCCTAGCAAGCTAACACAGGCTCTGCTCCTTGCTTTTCTCCTACAGGCACCAGCCCCTCTCTTCATCCCAGTGATGAGCACTTGCTGACTCAGCACCATGATCTCACCTGGCTGCTTTTGTCCGGGCTCCGGGAACGATCCATTAAAAAAGCAACTCGTTCAGCACTTGGGGAAAGAAGAGCAAGTCAGTATTGAAAACAAAATCCAAGAGAGAAATGGCTTCACACCGTTAACATGCCACAGACCAACACAGACCCCAGTGCACGCTCCCTTCCACCATAGGAGACCCCAGCTACTGCTGCTCCCATGGGGTGCGGGTGCACATGCACTGGGGGAGACAAGACCAAGCAGTTTGGGGCTGTTGGCATTGCAGGGGAGAGGGGCTGGCCGCAACAGCCAGGGTGGGCTCAGCGAGCAGCAGTGTTCAAGCACAGGGCTGTCATCTCCCCAGTGCAGCTGGGGCTGGAGAAGTTGGACTTGAACACTTGTTGGTTTACACCTGCCCTGCTGGAGCATCACTGGGGAGGGACAGGTTCTGCCACCCCAGGGGTATCTCCCCTTGGTTTTAAGGGTTCCCCCACACTCCTTGCAAAAACTGGGATTAAAGAGATGACAGAAGGAAAAAAAAAAAAAAAAAACACCAAAAAAACAAACAACCCACAAACCAGCTCTGTACCCTTTTTCCCTGCCCCAGAGCGCTTTGTCCATCCCCCCTCAACCCCACCAAGCTCTCATATGCTGCATGGAGGCACTGGAGGCTCCCACACACCCCCCAGCCACCCTCTGCCCTACCCCTTCCAAAAAAGGGGGGTCACAAAGATCCCACCAGCCTCCCCCAGACCTCACCTGTGGGTGCTCCCCCTTTCTGCCCCCACACGCCGCCAGGCACAGACCCACAGCCATCCCAGAGCCCCCCTCCTGCGCGGCCGGGCTGGCCATGGCAGGAGATGCTGGGCGGCAGCGGGTGCTGGCGGCTGTCCCCGGGGACTGCCCACATCTGGCCGGTGCCAGCCAGCTCCATCCACCGCCCAGCCAGCCCGGGGGGTTATCAGGCTGAGCTTTTTAAAGGGCTCTCATCCCACTGGGAGGCTTTCGTACTCACTACGAGCAGAGCCTGGAGCCGGAGGCCTTGATGGTTTGTCCTATCCTCTCGCGGCCGTGCTTGATGAGCTCTGCGAGGAAAGTTGGAGCACCGAAGCCGATTAGCTGGCGGCACGATCACAAACGCACAGAGGCATATTTGTTCTTCGCTGACCTTGCTCTTCTCTCCACAGCTGCCCTCCTCCCCCTTCCACCCACATACCAAAATAACCAGGAAATTATAGGAACCAGGACAGCTCCCCTCCCAGCCCTACCAGGAGCCCTCAATAGCTCACAGGACAGGGAGAAGTCCCGCAAAACAGGCAACCTCTCCCATGGCAGAGGGGACTCAGGCTAAAGCACCGCTGCCGAGCCTCCCTGAGCCACCCCTGGGTTCCCAGGAGGGACAAGGAGAGTGCTCACAAGGACGATGTTTGTACTGGGATACGTCATGCGCTTGGCACATCCACTGCCCCTTTCATTCAGGGCTCCGGGAGTAATTATGGACATGAATGAAACCTTTCAGGGCCCCACAGGAGGTAAGCCAGCACACACACGTCGCAGCAAGTAAGTGACTTGCCCAAGGACACGCAGCCAGTGCCAGAAGCTGGGATTCCCACCACGGAACATCCCCGCTGCTCAGCTGCGCAGGCAGTTGCCACCACCCATCATCATCATCACCTCTCCCTTTGCAGAAAGGCAAAGTCCTGAGCCTGCTCCTCCCAACGCAGGCTGAGCAAGAGAAAAGCCTGAGAAGCGCAACCTGTATGGAGGAGTTCCTTGTTTTGCTTAGGAGTAGATAACAAAAGTATTCCAAGACTCAGTTTTACTCCCTGGCTCAGCCCTAGTTTTGCTACGGAAAGGAAAGAGGAAAAAAAAAAAAAAAAAAACACACTCACAGAAACCTACACACACACACCCCCCAAAAAAGGTGGCTTTGTAGACATAAGCAAGTTTTCATCCTGGAATCTCTCTTCCACAGACCAAGGGCTTGGCAGTGTGAGCTGCCAAAGCCCGTCTCCCCATACAAGGGGTCTGCGGGACAACAAGTTTTGAGGTAAACACAAGCCCATTTACAGAGCCCTTCCCGCAGGATCGGCCAGATGGAGGGACCTGCACACTCCAGAGGGCCACTGAACCAGGCACCACCAGCAGTTCTGGGACCTGGGGGCAGATCTGACAAGGAGCCAAAAGCCAGCCTGTGGTTTTAGTCTCTGAATGGACAGGGAGAAGAAAGTAGGAATTTAAAGAAAAACCCACAAACCATTCAGCGAGTGAACTTACAACATCAGGCTTGTCTGAGACCCTGACCTTGTCCGAGACTTTGCCCTGCAGCAGGCGGGAGAACTCATCCCAGCAGGCACCCACCAGTTAGGGACAGCATGCAGGCAGTACCCAGACGGATCAATCCCCATCTCCTCCCACTGGGCATAGTCCTTATTTCCCTGACAGTCTGGCTTTCCCCAGCTTGCCGAGGTCTACTGAAGGTCATCCAACACCTGCCTAGAAGCTGCGGCTGTCCCCAAGGCTGCTCGAGCCAGCTATCATGGTCACAGCAGAGGGACATCAGCCCCCCCGCCCTCCAAACCTGAACCCCACAAGCTTGGGTTTGGCCCCAGTGCTACCATAGACTCTGTGCTGATCCCAGAGGTGAGGAAAATAAACTAATCCCTTCAGGCACAGGTGGGCATGGCACAGCTTGGGCATCTTGGGGAGCATGCGGACAAGTCACAGAAACACATGCATCTGGCTTGGGGGTATTTGCTGGCAGCACAAGACGAGGGACAAGTTCCCGACTTGCTCCGAGGGGCTTGGACAAGGCTGTTTTAGCAAAGCCTCCATGACCTGCAGCTAGGCTGGAGCATAGCTGCTGACCAAAGCTCCCCAGCTCTTCCAGGGCCACAGCACGACAGCCCCTTCGTGCTTCCCTCTACCAGCCCCCTTTCGTTCCACCACATCTTTGCTGGAAGGGGAAGTGCTCAACATGTCCCCGCTGACCAAGGGCAGCGTTTTCCAGCAAAGCTATTTCACTCAATGTACTTGCTCCAAGGCAAGACTTTCTCTTTCTGCACTGAAGTACCACACACATTTTTAGGATATGTATTTCCCCATCCCATATCACTTTCTATTCAGGCTCGGAACCACCTTCTCCAGCCTGAGTCCACCTTCAAAGCCAGGTTAGTTTCTAGTTTAAATCTCCTGAGCAGTCAGACTTTTCCTTATCACTAACAAACCCTACTCCCCCTAAAGCACAAAGATTTCCTGAGCGCACACGCACTGAACAACAGAGTCAGAAGTAGGTCATGAAAATACGCTGGAATCTGTGGTTATACATGCCCGGCTGCATCCCCCCTCATGCCTGCCGGGGCAGCAGGGATGCTCCAGGCATGGCCAGGGCCACAGAGAGCATCAGCAAGCAAATCTAGGAGTTTCCTGAAACGATGTGTCTATTACACTCCAGGAACAAATCACTGCACCCCACAGCCCCCTCCTCAAAGACCATTTCACCCCAACACCCGAGCCAGAGACATCCCCCAAGCAGCAGACACCCGTTCACACAACGTAAAGCTGCTACTTACAAGTTGGAGCAGTTACTGCAGCTAAATCTCCCCCCACCAAACATCCCTCAGTAACATACGTTTTCTTCCCAGCACAGCACAAGCAGCTCCCTCTTCCTTCAACAGTTCTGCCAGCGGTGACCCACATTCCCATGCTAGCCCAGCGTTATTTGCTACAAACACATTACTAATGCAACGCGTACCTTGCACGGAGAGGCAACCTCATAGACTCGTCATCCGCGAGCTGCCTCCCACCCTCTTCCCTGATGTCACCGCTCTCGGCATCGCTTCCTACCTAACCTAGATTGCAAACCCCTCCGAGCAAGTGCCTCATCCTCTCCCGCTATGGGAAGGGCTGGTTGCCAGCATGGAGAGGCAAGGAGGCCTGGCAGGCTGTCACTGGGACAGCAGGAAATGTTTTGGAAGAGGCTTGGAGGAGCAAGGTTGGGAGAGGGGTGCCTAAGGCAGCCCACAGCTTTCATCCAGCAGAGGGGCTGCATGCAGCGTAAGGGGGGAGATGCCCCAGTTTCAGCTGAGAGAAGGAGCAGAGGGGGAGGTGGGAAGGAGGATTCCTGCAAACACAGGCTTTTACTGGGGAAAAAAAAAAAAAAAAAAAAGGAAAAAGCAGCCAAAGCTTTCCTTTGCTACAGATCTAAGAGATAGCTCCAGGCCAGTACTGAGCTCTGCTTTCATTCCCATTGAGACAATACAGCACATGGCAAGTCCAGGAAGAGGTTAGGAAAGACATTAGAGGACTTCTTCACTTGGGGAAGCTTTCTTAGCTGCCCCTTGCAGAGCTTCTAGCTTGTCCAGTTTTCTCTTGAGGGTCCTTCCCCCTATACCCCAGGGACACTGCAAACCACAGCAGGAACCCCAGCCAAGCAGCCCTGGCTCTGAGCAGGCTGGAGCCCACAGGCAACCAACCTTACATGCTTTAGAGAAAAGCTACATGCAGAGCTAGAACAAAAAACAGTAGATGGCTAAAGATGGCAGCATTTTTCAAAATAAAACCCCAAAACAATCGCATGAAAATAGAGAACAAAGCATCAAACACACCTGGGAGCACATCCACCAGCAGAGGCTGTGTCCTGAAGCACGGGAGACAGTTCACAGCTGGCAAGCACAGGGACGCCTCATTCCTCACACTTCTCATCCTCACACTAGCCCACCCTGCCACCGGCTGCCCTGCCAGACCAGAAGCCCAAGGCTCTTTCCTAAAACTCAGAGGAGAATAGCTTTGTTTCCTGCAGCAGTTCATTTAGCCCATGAACACAAACACCTCCCCAGAGCAATCATACCACTGCTGCTAGTTCACTGCAGCCCTTTAAAGAGAGCAGGAAAAACCCATCAGCTGCAAAAAATGAAGAGACACCTGCTAGATATGCCCAAGGAGTGAGAATTTAGGTGGGGGTGGTAGTTTCGGATGAGGAGGGAGGGGTGCAGGTGGTGGGTAGGGGCTAATTACATCCTGGCCGGGATCCCAGGTGTTCAGAACAAGTTTTCACACACAGTAGTAAGCTGGAAATTTGTCCGCTGTCCTGTGGTTTGGAGGAAGGTCAAAACTGTCGTTTGGTTCGGGTCAAACCCAGAAGAAGCTGCTCCTTCCAGCGTCCTCCACCAAGCCGGGACGGCTGCAGCCAGAGCAGCGCTTTGCATCGATATTAAATGCAAACATAAACTGGTGGGGAGGGGGAAACCTGGCGTCAGAGGCATGCAGTGATTTGAGAGAAGAGACCAAGCTCTGAGCAAAGGAGACATTAGAGAAGGGCTAGTGCCTTGTCTCTCTCTTCATTAAAAATAAAGCATTCTCTTTTTGCTTCCGTTGTCATTTCCTATAAAATCTCCCATGTGCGGCTGCAGCAGGAGAAAATCCAGCTTCCCCAGGGGAGCAGAGGGGCTGGTTGCTGCGGGACAGATCCCTAACCCCAGGCTACAGCTACCAGGAGGAAAATATCCGAAACATCCGATGTGCTCCTTGCCGTGCGTAACGAGAGAGGGGAAGCAGTATATTGCTTGAAATATTGTTCTCTCTCACGTCAAAGCCTGAATTTTTTGCTCAGCCAACATCCTTAAACTATTAGCATTGTCAGCTTCTAAAAATATCTCCTATTAAGTTTTTATTTTCTCTGGTTTTGCCGCAATTTGCATTGAAATCGTCAAGTTTGATACTTTCAGCAGCAAAATTACATTTTCAAATCAATATCTTCTGCTTTTGTTTCTTTCAATAAAAACCTTGGTATTATCAACAAAATCTACTTGATTTTATTTTCCACAGAAAGGCATCTTTAATTAAAAACCCCTTTTCTATCCAAAGAAGAGAAAGCAGAAGGATCCTGGTATGAAAAAATTTTACCAGCTAGAATACGTAAAGTATCTAATCTGGAGTGTGGCCAGTAGTGATAATTGTTACTGGTGGACAAAGCAGTGGCTGGGTTGGTTTTGTCCGTCCTGTGCCCTCTGTTTGTAAGGGCCGCTGACACACGTGGGCTATGCACACACTGGCTGTACCTCAGGGCCAGCCGTGTGCTGCAAAGCTGCCGCCCCCCTCGCACACAACCACCGCCTGGTCCCCCCTGTGGGTCCCCGGGGAGCTGGGCTGGGAGCAAGCTGGGATGGGTGACCCCCAGCCGGCCGTGCCTTCGAGGCTGGGCTGTGGCAGGACCCAGGCTGGAGCCCACGTGGAAGGCGTGCGATGGGGCTCTGCCAGCTGCTCTGCAACCCAACACTGGCAGGAGACCTCCGTGGGGAAGCCTCCTCCATGCCCTCCCCATCCCCGGGGGGATTAGTGACACCAAACCAGCCAGGAGCATTACCCTTCGTCTTCCCCAGGGCAGTGGAGGAGGGCTCCATCCAGGACACGTACATAAAGCCAGCTGAAATAGTCCTCTCTCCTTATGGCTGGGGCAGGAGCTCAGCGACCGGCGTCCTCGGGCAGCAGAGCACGCGGAGCCCTGACAGTTCTCCGACTGCAAAGGCAAAGGGCACAAGAGTAAGAGGAGAAACAAGCCCTTAGGTGCAGCGCTGGCTGCCCACCAGCCGAGCATGGCTCTGGGACACCAGGCTGGCTCCCAGACCCTCGTCTGGCCAGCACCCACCTGGCGCTTGGTCTGGTGGAGACCATCGGGGTGCTCTGCCACCACCCTGGTGTCCCTCTCTTTGCACTCCTCTAGAAAGTGCTTTCGGATTGGCAGTTGGAGGGCATTGGAAGAGAGCTGGGTTGTACTGGTTGCCTGTTTGACTTCTGTACAACAGAAGAAATTTACCCTACAACTGTTAAATTCACAGATTTCTGCTCTAGGGGAAGGATTTTGTTTGATGCTTTTGAGGAGCTGAGACTCAATTTGTCCTCCCTGTACCCAGGGTGACTGCCATGGCACCGGTGGCTCCCTGGCACAGGAGAAGACATTCCCTGGAAGCACAGAGACACGTGGACCACCAGTAAGTGCTCAGCTTAGGGCAGGTCCTCACCTGGGGATCCATCATCAGATACCACCAGATGCCTGGGGCATCTGCAGAGGGCTTTGCCCTGCAGAGCCCCATGACTCTTCCTGGAGGAGAGGTTGTTCCCGTGATGGAGGACATGAGTGGGACAGGTAGATGTGAGCAGGGTAAGCCTCCAGTGTGCTGCCCACCTGGGCAGCCCTCCCCACGTGCAAGAGGTGAGGCTTTCCCCCTTGCCTTGCCCCTGTGTGCCCACGGCCATGGCCAGCAGCAGCAAGTGCCTCTTGCCCAGGGCTGCCCCTTGCCCACGACAGGGCACATTAGTGCCACGTTGAAGGGGCTGTTGGGTGTGGGAGTGCTTGCAAGGCACGTACATTATATAGGCACACAGGTACCCGTCCCTACAGGTGCTGCAGGACATGCCCATGCACCCCTTACACTAGACTGGGCTTGGCCCATTCCCCAGCCCAGCAACCGCACGCTCCAAAATTAAGTAATTCTATTAAAGCCGAAGGGCAGCTTGTGTTGGGGTTGGGTTTTGCCAGCATTGTTGTCTTTCGGTATGGTGGTGGTGTTTCCCTGCCCTCCAGAGAGCACATCTGTGCCAGGAAAACCTCTGGCTGGACCTGGGTCCAGAAGTGAGGAGCAGCTATTGGGTGATTTAACCCCATCTGTGCGCGTCTCCTGCCTGGGCTGGGGCAGACCCTGCTGGCAAAATCAGGGAAAGTGGGAACAAGCCCCGGCCACAGAAAGGTGATTTTGTCAGCTGCACTGGCACACCTCAGCGCCTCCAGACATCGCCTGTGCTTGGAAACATTTTCCTTTTGCCCCGAGGGAGGAAAGGTGACTTCACTTCCCCAAGCTCTCTGCGGGGTCGAGGGCTGCATGGCCCCTCGAGCTGCAGCGGCTGAGCCTAGTCCCTCCCTGGCCAGTGCCGCTCTCCCCAGGGAAGCCACATTTCAGCTTCTCTAGGGCTGGACAACAGGTCCAGCCTGTTGCCTCTACATGCAGAGAAGTGTATTTTATATGCTATGCATATATGCTATTTTATAGGAAAAGATGTGCTATCTTAATCTCCCTATCTAGCAATATCCATAGCCATAATCATAAAAGTATCAGTGAAGTGGAACCACACAGTCCTGAGCAATCGGAATTGCAGGGAAAGGTCCAGATAAGATTAAAACAAATATTTCTCTAGAGGGCACACAGCGAGTTTCCATCGACCTGCAGTGAAAGGTGACCTGAAATGTTTGGCTACTCAGTTATTTCTGTTGGGTAAGGGACAGGATAAGGATGGGATAGGATAGGATAGGATAGGATAGGATAGGATAGGATAGGATAGGATAGGATAGGATAGGATAGGATAGGGTAGGTTAGCGATAGGATAGGGTAGGGTAGCGATAGGGTAGGGATAGGATATTCTTTAAAAGGTCAGAGCCAATTTCTTTATATTAAGAGGATTCAAGAATGATTAAATAGACTTTTGGTGACCAGTGGGTGTTTTTTTTAAATGTATTTTCCCATCCTCTCTACATTTTTCTTTTAGCTTCAAAAAGCCAGTGCTCTGCCTCAGGCATTGCCCTTGATTTTGCCAAGGAGTCCCACATGGGTGCTGGGAAGTTTCCCACGTTTTAGTGAAAGGAGCCAAGAGGAGCCCGCTCGGGATCAGATTTTTATTCTGAAGGACAGCTAACGTGGGTTTGAGCAACTCTTGCCACTTTCTGTGCCTCTGTTTCTACAAATATGAACGTGGCAGAATATTACTGATCTCTTTTAATGCCTTTACATCTTCAGAGGAATAAATGCCTGATCTTATTATTGCCATTAAATTAGTTGGCTCAGACTTTCTTGCTCCCAAGTGTTTTTTAAGTGTAGGCACAGTCTCAGTGAATAAATAACATGAAGTTGGAAGCAGCCTGACTCAAAGCGACCCTTCCTCCCCCGGCTGGCCAGCCTTGTCCTCAGGGAAGGTGCAATTCTCCTGCTGCCTCTCCTCTCCTCTCCTCTCCTCTCCTCTCCTCTCCTCTCCTCTCCTCTCCTCTCCTCTCCTCTCCTCTCCTCTCCTCTCCTCTCCTCTCCTCTCCTCTCCTCTCCTCTCCTCTCCTCTCCTCTCCTCTCCTCTCCTCTCCTCTCCTCTCCTCTCCTCTCCTCTCCTCTCCTCTCCTCTTCTCTCCTCTCCAACAGAACTTCAGGACACATTGTTGCCTACGTTTTAGAGCCTTTCTTATATAAAAAAAAATACATATTTTGGGGGATAAGCACCTCTTTTCTGCTGCAGTGTGGTCGGTCTGATGCAGGGTGAGTGCTCAGGGCCACCACTGCAGCTCACGCCCCGTGTGTGACCGGCCACTGGCGGGGACAAGGGCAGAGAGGCAGTTTCCCGGCCGGATTGAGCAAGGCTTAGCAGCTCAGAGATGGCTCGGAGAGCCTGAAACCAGGCCCCTCGCTGCTGGCACAGCGCTGGGTTTGTTAGGAAAGCTTATGGGTGAAGCGTCCCTGGGAATGCCTCCCCTCCACCCTGCACCATCCACGGCGTGGGATGCATGTTTTCACCCCTTTTTATCCGCATACAAAACCTGGGAAGCAACTGGTGCTGGCACAGCTGGAGATTGTCTCCAGCAGAGCTATATATTTGTTCAGCCTGGAGAAGAGAAGGCTCCGGGGAGACCTTAGAGCCCCTTCCAGTGCCTAAAGGGGCTCCAGGAGAGCTGGGGAGGGACTCTTGATCAGGGAGGGGAGCAACGGGACCAGGGGGAATGGTTTTACACTGGTAGAGGGGAGATTTAGATCAGATATTAGGCAGAAATTCTTGACTGTGAGGGTGGTGAGCCCCTGGCGCAGGTTGCCCTGAGAAGCTGTGGCTGCCCCATCCCTGGAGGTGTTCAAGGCCAGGTTGGATGGGGCTTGGTGCAACCTGGGCTGGTGGGAGGTGTCCCTGCCCAGGGCAGGGGGGTGGAACGAGATGATCTCCAAGGTCCCTTCCAACTTAAACCATTCTATGATTCTATGAAACCAGAGGGTGGTTTGGCCATGAACAGCAGCAGTGGTTCTGCAGCAATGCTGTGGGACGGGGAACTCGTGGCTCACCACCTCTGGAGCAACATCATAGGGAAGGTGAGATATATACTGGATCCACTGTGCAGCCCAGTCCAAACTGAACCAAGTGCTGCTCGAGGCATTGTCAGGACCCGTGAGCCTCTGTGCAAGAACAGCAGATCTGCACTGAAATCTGCTGAGCCCATCCCCGTTCCCCTGCTCTGGCACCGAGCAGGAGCAGCCCTCCCTGCCCTGCCGGCCAGGGCCGAGGGGATGTCCCATTAGAGGGATGCGAGACACAATGCTCCTGAGCTTTGCCAGGCCCAGCCTGGCCACAGAGACATAGCCTGGGACACCACAGCCAAAACGACCTAAAATTTCTGGTGCAAACCTCACCTTCCTGGTGCCGTCTGCGAAATCCCAGTGCAGCCTGAGCCTGCTTTCCCTGTGCAGGTGGCTCAGGGACATGGGGACACACGCGGTCCGTCACCAGCTACCTCTGCTGATCTGTCAGCTCCTGAAATTACCCAGGGTCAGAAACACTTGTGGCTGCGCCCCACGGGAGCTCACCCAGGGAGGTGAGCTGGTGTGGGGCTGCGAGCACAAGCAGGGCGATGGAAGCTCCTCGTGATGGAAGTTTCCTGGGGGAGGCGCAGTTAATGCATGAAACCTTTCCACCTAATATGATATTTTCAGGGGGAATGACGGGGCTGCTTGTCTTCTCTCCAGATCCCTCCACAGCTGGGAAACAAACCCACTGCTGGAAATCAAACTCCTCCTGCTTCAAGATGCTGTCCCCGAGCCGGACCCCTGGGGAGCAGCTCTCCCGCCGGCCAGCGGGGTCCCTGACAGCAAGGGATGAGTCCTTCACAGAAACCTCGGCTTCTACCAAACCCCATTAAGAGAAGGGAAAGTCGCGATCGTCCCAGAGAAAGTAAATCGGCGTTACCTGCGGAGAGCGAGGCGCAGGGAGCCGGGCTGCGGGGCTGCGGCAGCAGGGCTGGTGGGCACTGCCACGCTCCGGCTGCAGGAACCAGCGTGCGCTGCTCTCCCTCCCCTTGTTTTTATTTTGGCAATCCGGTCTGAAGGTCGAAGGAAAAGTCCGAAGGAGTGGCTTTGTGTCAGGAAGTAAATGATTACCCTGCCCGGCGCTCTCTGAGGGGACCGAGGCAGCGGGGAGTTGGGGTGGGAGAGGCAAATCCCTCCTTGGGGGGGGAGGACATTAGAGGGCAGCTCGCCGGCGGGGACACGCAAAGGGTCAGAACAAAGTGCTCTGTTCACCGGAGGCTGCGCCGGGTCACATGCTGGGTCCTAGCAGAGGTAATGAGGCATGGGTCACCTCCCAAACACCAGCAAGACCTTCTAGATGTGGGGGAGACCCATTGCCAGTCCACCAGCAACCCAAGGAGCTTGCCAGGGAGGAAGGAGCTGGGCGAGGTGGAGCCTCATCCGCCGGTATCACTGCGGCCGGGGCAGGAGATCCAGGGACTTGTACATGCTTGAACTTTGCAGGTGCCACAGTCCTCCAACCCTATACAAAAAAGATGTGGACAGGCTGGGGAGGGTCCAGAGGAGGGCCACAAAGGTGACCAAAGTCCTGGGAAGCCTGCTGTGTGGGGAAAGGCTGAGACAATTGGGTTTGTTCAGCCTTGAGAAAAGAAAGCTTAGGGGAGACCTTATCACCATGTTCCAGTATTTAAAGGGTGGCTACAAAGAAGGTGGAGACTCCCTTTTTACAAGGAGTTACAGGGAAAAGACAAGGGGTAACAGGTACAAGTTACCCCTAGGGAGATTCCAATTGGACACAAGAGGAAAATTTTTCACGATGAGAACCATTGGAATAATCTCCCCAGGGAAATGGTAGATTCCCCAACATTGGACGCTTTTAAGATTCAGCTGGACAAGGTGCTGAGCTGTCTTGTCTAGACCGTGCTTTTGCCAGGAAAGGTTGGACCAGATGATCCTTGAGGTCACTTCCAACCCGGTACTCTGTGATTCTATGATTCTGTGAACCCCACTTCTGCCTCCTGTGTGCCCCTCCTCTGGCTTCATGCTCCCCATCCTTGGCCACGCGTACACAGGAACAAGCACCTGAGCAGCCGCTAAGGACCAAGCCCCATGGACACATCAGAGCTGAGCCCAGAGGAGCCCTCTTGGAGTCAAAATCTACTGCCCTCCATCATGCCCTCCCCCATTTTCTCCCTGTTCCTCTCCCTTCCCTTCTACACATGCGCAGCACCAGTGGTCACCACATCCCTGCATGGGTGGATGCCCAAATAAGGGTTTGATGGTTGAGCATCCTGGTGGAGTCACTGCTGGTCGCAGGTGGAGCTTCCACCTCCTCACCCAAAATACAAACTTCCTGTGCACAGGGCATTTTCTGGTAACTCAGGAGGTTTTCTTTCACCCTCAAAAGCCCTTTTGTGCCTGCCCCTCTCGTGAGAGCGGACCACGATGTAGTGGGTCGATAGGTCCCACAGCTCTGAGAAAACATGCGTGGCCACACAATTACTCGAGCATTTGTCAAGCTACTGACCTCTCGCCATCGGCACATGCTCCTCCAAGCGGGGCCTGTGAATCCCAAAGCAGAGAGGAGAAAGAAAAAGGGTCACTGGATAGAGAGGCCATTGCAAAAGCGAAAGGGTGAGCTGAGGTGGGATTTGAGTACGCAGATGGGTACAAAGATGTGTAAAATCAGATGATGGAGAATATTGGTGCCACCATCAAAATAAACATTTTCTGAAACGGTCTGGAAGACATGATGTGGAGCATCCAAGCTTCATGAGGCCAAGACAGCCAGCTGCCACCACAGCCAAGGTCTCCAGCCCCGTGTGGGTGGGGAGAAGGCAGTGCCGTACCTGCCCCTCTGTGAGCTCCGGGAACAGCGGCAGCACGTGGAGAGGAGCAGGCTCAGCCCTCGCCTCGCTCCAGCTCCCACCGACAGTCCCATGGGGCGGCACGGGCATGTGGGCGCGTGAGTGTAACAGAGATTTGATATTACCCTCGTGTCTCAGGGAACAAACCCAAATAGAGGTCCCTATTGTATTTGAGGAACCAGAAAGACACAGAGAGAGAAATAAATCCGTTCCCTGCTAGTGCAGAGAGGGCCTTTGTTTGTCTCGTTTTCAGACTGAGAAGGTTTAGAGGATTGCTGCAGCACATGACCAGAAGCTACGAAGCTGCAGACGAAAGCCATTTGGAACAGAGATCACTTTGCCATCGTGCTGCCTTTTCAGAAGATTTCTGCTTTGTCCAAGTTAAACCTGCTGCTGTTGGGGGGTTTATTTTGCTCACCCCGCTGTATCCTCTGCTTTAAATGCTGCACACCTCCCACGACAGTGGGTTCAGGTCTGCTTTCACCACCAGCAGCACAGCATCAAAACGTCTGCTGCGGCTGGCTGGAAGGGGCTGCCTGTATTTCAAGCCCAAGTCACAAAGGTTGCACCGACAGCCGTGCTCGTTCCAGCTACGGACAAGTTTAGAGGGCAAAGCCTCAGCTTATCGCTCTGGCTTGCTGAGTGGGCTCGTTTGGCGAGCTCGTCACACGTCAGCCGCGAGCGCGCATCGGCAGCCAGCAGAAACGCAGGCTTGAGCAGAACTGACAGCGAGACAAAGCCCGTTGGGGCTCTCTGGATAATCGCTGGCTTTACCACAGCTGAAAATTCCAGTGAGCCAGATGCTGAGATGCCCTGTCATCCCTGCGCAGCCTCCTGCCGGGCATCACGGGGGAGGCAGAGTCCCTCCAGCCAGGCAGTGTCTCCGCTCCCCGGGAAGAGGAGACACCTTCCCCGGCTTGGAGGGGCTGTGCCTGGGCAGGACTCGGGGATTTGGGGTGCCCTTGTGGGGGCTGAGGGCACACTCTGCTCCTGCTCCCCTGCTCTGCACCCTGAGGGATGGGAGCAAGAGCCCTCGGCTGCCCTGGCTTTCCCCTCATTGTCACAAAAAAAGCACAAATCATCTTACAGCCCTGAAGACACTCAAAGCAGGAGCCATTTCTGCTCACAACAGGGGAAAAAAATAGTGCTGAATTAGGTTTAAAACCTCTGCAAAGTTAAAGCTTCATAAAACCGTTTCCATCATCACGTGCCCTGAACCAGAGAACCTTTGGCCCCTGAAAAACACAAAGACATGGGACAGGTTAGTGTGCGAGCATCCTGCATCCATGCACCGGCGGCTGCCCCGCGAGGAGAGGCAAGCAAGCTGCACCACCGCTGCGGCACGGCAGCTCTCCTGGCTGCAGCCATTCGCCTCCTGTGATCCCAATGGGGAACGGGGAAAGAACCCTAAAACCACTGCGTGCAAAGCGGACGCAAACCACCGATGCGTGACCTTCCAGGGCTACTCAGTTCCCCGCTTTCTCCCAGGATCCCAGGGGTTATCTCAGCCCTACACAGCGCAGGGAGAACATGGACTGGATCTCCTCCCATGCCGGTCCCTTCTCAGCACCCTGGGGAGAAAACAGAGCTGGAACGGAGGGCTCACGGCAGGGGGAAAAGCAGCGGGCACCCACGAAGGAGGAGCTCCTCGCCCAGCTCCACCGGCCGGGCCGTCTCCCCGCATCCCGGGCGGGGAGATGCTGTGGTCCCCGGGCCGAGCCGCGCCGTCGGGCGAGGGCGCTGCGCCGCCGCCGGGGCCCCGGGCTACGGGGCAGCGCGGGGGACCGGGCGCGGATCGGGCTGCCGGTGCCTGCCGGCGGGGTGGGTAACCACCGGTCACCTGCACCGGGATGGGGATTGGGGATGAGGTGAGGACGGGAGTGGGGATAGGAATGAGGATGGAGATCAGAATGAGGATGAGGATCGGAATGAGGATGAGGATGGGGATGAAGATGGAGATCGGAATGAGGATGCGGATGGGGATGAGTATAGGGATAAGGATGGGGGTGAGGATGGGGATGGGAATGGGGCACAGCTGCATCCCCCTACAAAAGGGGACGGGCAAGGAGGGAAACGCGACTGATCCGGGGGAGCAGGAGCCCCACCACGGTGCCCCCCCCCCCCCCCCCGCCCATCTGCGGCACTGCACGTCCCTGTCCCCACGCGGAATAAACCCCACAGCTCCCCGGCGCTTTCCTTTCGGAGGCTGCCGGGGAAACCGCCCGAAACACTGTTTTCTCCGGGAAGGAGCATCACCCCCTCCCTCCTGCCCGCAGCCCCTTTGTGCAACCCCCCCCCCCCCCGCCCCCTCCCGGTACCGCATTGCGGAGCTGCCCGCTGCCGTCGGGGGCAGCTCCGCCAGCTCGGGCCGGGCGGAGGGGGGGGGAGACGACGACATCCCCACGGGGTCCACACGATTCGGGGCAATAAGAGAAGCCCCACGGGGACATCTGCTGTGCCCGGGCTGCGGGAACGCTGCCGGTGGGTGTCCCCCACCCATCCCTGCTGTGAAGCGGCAACGGATAGACAACGAATTAGTTGTTGCAGATTTTAAATAGGTGTAAATCGAAGTGTTTTCGGTCACGGGTGCGGAGCGTGGGGCTGATCCCCGCCGCGGGGGCAGCCGCCCCCGCGGCGGGGATCAGCCCCACGCTCCGCACCTGTGGGTAAGGTGGAATTAATTCGGTTCAAACCAGGGGGTGCCCCTAGCCCATTATTTCGTTTATTTTCCCTCCCCTCCACAGGATTTGTTTGTTTATAAGGGGTTCCCCCCTCCCTTTCACAAGAACATCCCTCTGCCCCTGCCCAACTCCTCCGAGCCCCCCACGAACCAGGCCAGCCTCGTCCACTATGTTTTCTCTTTATTGTTCGATATATTTATGTACCACATTATATGTTAAAGATAGATTTTTTTTTTTTCTGATATACATTTTTCATCTTATTTACCACAATGACACCACACGTACATTGGAAACAGCTCCACGGATCTGGTAGATTGCACAGAATGAATTGTGTCATATTTTTCTTCCTGTATCCTGAACGACGTCAAATCCAACAATATATTAATTATATTTTTTTTAACTTTTCATAGTTTAGAAGTAACAATTGTTAAAACAAAACAAACCAAAAGTCACCGAGAAGCGGACTCCAGGTCTGCAATCTCAATCAGAGGCAAAACATTGTAATCGATGGGAAGCGCCGTTCCTCGGTGTGAATTCGGATGGAAGAATTAAGCAGTCCTGACATCTATGTGACTACGGTGTAAACATTGCAGGTAACTGGCATTGCTGGTCATCAGCCGCTGCTTGGACTTGTTGGGCTGGTCGTACAATCTAGGTCTCATCTACATCCATCTCACACAGTGTAAAACGAAGGTCCCTGCTCCCAGCACCCACAGCTGGTTTGCTTCCCGTCTGTGAGTGCAGTAACCCAATCCCATCGGATCGGCACCTGTGTTTCAGCTCCTGAAACACTGAATTGCATATCTGTAAGGAATATTGAAAACTGTGACTGTTTCCCAACAGGTCATTTGCGGGGGGCCAAGCTTCAGGCAACAAGTGAGGAGATAAGGGTGGGGCACTGGATAATTTCCTTCAAAAAATTCTAAATAACAAAAAAATATATTTAACTCTTAGCTTATTTAAAAAGATGGCAGGGCGAACACTTTCATCTCTTCTTATTTCCTTTAATTTGCAGATTCTATGACATAGAATTTGTTGGATGCACGTAACGAAAATAATGACTCTTTCCATTAAAGGGATGCAGAATTATTTGGCTATGCGGATGTTTGATGCGATTCTCCTACTGCAACCAGCTCTGGCCCCTCCTTAGTCTTCAGCGTTGGTTCTGAAAGCCTCTATGAGGCCTTCTAAAGAGTGGATGAACCCAGAGACGCTGCAGATACCGCCTATAACGAAAATGGCGACATCAAAGAAGACATGGTGCCACAAGAGCTTCCTCCACAAGAGTTTGAGGTGGAAAAGACTGGGGAGCAGGAAACAGAGCCCTGCACCTGTGAGGCTCCCAGTAAGACCCATCAAGAGGGCAAAATGCGGGACATAGATAGCCATGAGCAAGGTGAAAACTACCAGGGCACACCTGAGGGTGAGTCCCCAGGATTTGAGCCGCCCATCACCCCCATAGCAGTTGGGGAAGAACGCCCTGTTTCCATCTTGGAAAAGGGACCGCTCCAGGACTTCCACAGCCGCAAAGAACGGCAAGGGGTACGAGAGCAAGGCTTTGGCCACCAAGAAAATGTTGACTACTGCCCTAATGGTGGATGGCAAGTTGTCTGTAATGACTTCCTTGGTCTCATCAGCCCAGGTCAGGTAGGCAACCAAGGCAAAGAGTCCCTTAAGGATGCAAGCTGCTATGTGAGTCCAGTTCATCATGCAATGAAACTCCTTGGGGTTCTGCATGTTCCCCTCCAAGGAAGGCAGAAAGATTTGAGAGGTGTAGCTGAAGACAATGATGCCAATGGAGATGGGAAACTTCTTCACATCAATGTAAAACTTGACTTTGTCCCAGGCCCAGTCGCGTGCCCTGGAGAGGCAGTAGGCAATCACCAAGATGTTGATCACAAAATGGGCTAACGTGCAGAGCAAGCTGAACTTGGAGACTGCCTTGAGGTTCTTCAAGAACGCACAAGGCAGGAGCACTGCTGTGGCAATGATGGACCACGACTTCTGGGAGACGGGCAAGTTGGGGAAGCTGTTGTACATCAGGTTCCCACTGACCACCACATAGAGAATGCAGGTCATGACCAGTTCAATGATCTGAGCCACGTTCACAATTCTGCCTCCGAGGGTGGGGAAGCGAGGCGCACAGCACGCATTCGCTATGTCCACGTAGGAGTCTCTCACCCTGACTATCTCCCCATCCTCATTCTCTTCATAAAGACAGGCAATAAGGATTTTCCCAGTGTAGCAGCAAACCACTGCAGCAAAAATTATTAAAAAGAGTCCTAGGTATCCACCATGAAGGATGGCATAGGGCAGGCCCAGAACAAACATCCCCTAGAAAGAGACAAAATGGAAACCGTGTTGCTCGTCTCACCGAGGGGACCAGGCAGGCGCCCGTACCCAGGCACACGCAGTCGCACAGTCGCAGTCACATGCACGCTCGCTGTCTCACTGGCACACCATCACACCCACGCAATCACAGTCACACAGTCACGCCATACAATCACGGCCACACACAATTACACTCCCCCCTCTTTTCTCTCTGACGTAGCACCCCCCCAATCACACCCGCACAATCACACCCGCACAATCACGCACACCCGCATAATCTTACCCCTGAGCACCCAGAACAAGCGAGACGGTTTCAGTGCCGGGGCTTTGCCCCAATCTCTGCCCTCTCTGTCCCCAGCCCCTCTCAGTGCACCAAGACCCCCAACAACCAGGGACCCCTGGAGGGCCTGGGCAGGGCCCATCCCAGCACAGCCCCCCCGGGGTCTCCCCTTGCCCCCGGCCCACGTGCTGGGGCAGCCCGATGCGGGGGACACCAGCCAGCCTGGCCCCATGGGGACTAGTGGGATGGGGCACGGGGCCCAGCGACCCTCCCTGGCTCTGCGCAATACTCTGGGGGCGGGGGGCAAAGCAAAGAGATCTGAGTCTGGGTTTATCCTTTTTTTTTTTTCTTTTTCTTTTTTTCCCCCTTTTTTTCCTGTTTTCTTCTATTTTGTCTATCATGCCCTTATTTTTTCTTTCCTTTTTCTCTTCCTTTTTTTCTTCATTTTTTCTCGATTTTTTCTTTCTCTCTTTTTTTTTTTTTTTTTTTTTTTCCTTTTTCCCTTTCCCCCCTTTTCCCCCAAGTGGGTTTGCGATCACCCCGAAGCTACCGGTGAACCGGGCGCGGGGCTGGGCGCGGAGTCGGCAGCGGGGCCGGCCGCGGGGAGCCCTCGCCGGTACCCGGCGGTGGCGGCGCGACGGTGGTCGTACCTGGATGGCATTGGTGACGTTCCAGCCCGCCTCCCAGGCCGTGATCTTGGGCTTGCCCTGCCCGGAGAGCTCCGAGCAGACGCCCGCCTCCTTGGAGGCGGAGGGCGGCAGGGGGCCGGTGCCGTCCCGCTGGTAGTGGATGTCCCCTTCCAGGGGGGGCTCGGCCCCCTCCTCCCCGCCGTCGGACTTGAGGATGTCCATCTGCAGCCCCTGCCGGTGCTCCATGTCCAGGTCGTCGCAGTGGGCGAACCCCACCGCCTCCTCGTCGGTGGCCGCCTGGAAGCCCATCCTCGCGAACATGCCGCTCATCTTCGCCTGCGACTTGTTGGACACCGAGGTGGCCACGTTGGAAAGCTTGCTGCGGAGGAGGGTGGCCATGGTGGCTGGTGGGCTCGCTCCGCTGCTCGGGGATGGAGAGACCCGACGGGGCGGGCGAGCGGCGGGGCGGCGGAGGGGAGCTCAGCGCCCGGCGAGGGTCGGCGGCCTCTGAGTGGGGAGTGGGAGGTGGGGGGCTGCTCCGAGCCGCTACCTCCTCGTCCCGGCGCAGTGCGAGCGGCTCCCCGCCGGGCTGCCCAGGGGCATGACACCGCTGCGGGGAGCTGCGGGCCCCGCCGCCCGCTCCGCGCTGCTCCGCGCCTCTCCGCCGGCCTCCGCGGCGGGATCAGGGGGCGAGTCGGGATGGGATGGGGTCGGTGGCGGGGTTGGGCGGCTGTCAGCAGCCGGCGGCTGTCACCAGGCGGGCAGCGCAAGCCCCTGGCAGAGCGCTCCCCGTCTCCATCGCAGTGCGCCCACCTCGCGGAGAGAAGAAGGGAGAGGGGGAGAGAATTGCTGCATTTCTGGGGGAGGTACCAGCCTCCCCGGCCAAGCCCAGCCTTCCCCCCCCCACCCCCCCGCCCCACCCACGCCCGCCGGGCCCCGCCGGCAGCGCCGCAGCGCAGAAACACCCCCCACACCCCCCCACAACCCCCCTTCCGGCTCCGCAGCCCCTGCGCTGCCCGTCCTGCCCCACACCCTGCCCCACACCCGCGCCGCCGGCCCCCGGCTTCCAGCCCCTTCCCCACGGCGAAACAAAAGAGTCTCAACCGAAGGGGCGGACAAACGGCTCCCCACCGGTGCTTAACGGAATTTTCCTCCCCGCACACCGTCCTTTTCCTTTTTCTACTCACTCCCCCCCCAAAAAAGACCGTGCCGTCCCTTCGGAGGCTGGGGACAGCGGCGGCGACAGCCCGGGCAGTGTGTCCTGCCACAGCTGCGGAGCACGGCGGGGTGTGGGGAAATCCCCGCACAGGGAAGGAGGATTTAGGCGGTCTGTAACGACTTGTGTGATCTCTGTGCCCCGAAACCAGAGGGAAACGGGTTCCCGTTCCTGCCCGGAGCTCGCAGCCGGACGGCAGCGCCTCTGCCCCGCCGAACCTCTCCGGTCCCGCCCCGCAGCTGCGGGATACCCGCACCCGGCGGGGATGCTCGGCTGCAGGTTTCTCCTCTTGGTCCCCACGATCTAATGTAGACATTCTCCTTTCTCTCTTATTAAAGAAATACCGGTATTTTCGTTTTGCTTCCAAACGCTTATACTTATTGGTAATTACAAAGCCTTACGACTTTTTCTTTATTTAAAATATTTCCGAGGTGAGCAGTCAACACAGCAAACGACGGAAACGAGAAATCCCTGTCCTGTGCTGTGGCAAAGATAAGTACGGGGTGGCAGGGAGAGCTTTGGCATTTTGGGACGGTGTGTGTGAGAGCACGTCCTCCTCTGCTGCGGGGGATCCTTTGAATCGTTGCTTGTTGGTGTTTTTTTTTTGTATTTTTGTGGTTTTTTGTTTGTTTGTTTGTTTGGTTTTTTTTTTTTTGTTTGTTTGTTTAAATAGATCTTTCTTGAAAGGGGGGGAGGGAATCTGTGTTTCGTTTGCTGCTTTGGAAGGTAAAAAAAAGAACACTTTTTTACTACAGATGGGCGGAAAAGCCAGTACTAAATTATTTCCTAATATCGTTGTTGAGGGAGCGGGGAGGGAGTGCTCGGGCTGCGGTTGTATGTGGAATGCGGCACCGAGCAGAGGTGGGGAACGGACACCCCCCGGCTCCTGGGAAAAAAAAAATGAAACACCCTTGTTTGGTTTTTTTTTTTTTTGGTTTTGTGTTTTGTTGTTTTTTTGTTGTTGTTGTTGGTTTTGTGTTTGTTGTTTTTTTTTTTTCCCTACCAGAATCCAAAAGGAAATTGGATGTAAAGAGGCTGAAATGCGTGGAAAAAAAAAAAAATAGTATTCCCGGTGAGGGCTTTACGCCTAAGGGGGTCTCTCGACCGCTGCTCCCGGCTGCCGTCGCGGCGGGGGCTGCTGTGGCAGGCGGCCCCCCCAAAAATGGGGCTTTTTTATAGCAACCGCTGCTCTGCGAGGGGAGGAAGGCGGCTGAGCGAGGCGCATCCTTGGCTTTGCAGAGGAATTATTACATGTCAGTGCACAAATAGGTCGAGAAAGCCGAGCTGGGCACGGTTTCGCTCCGGGTTCAGCGGCCGCGTCCCGGCGGGCCGGGATTTTACCGAGGAAAATTAAAACCCACCGGGGGAGGACGCGGGCGGCTCGGGCCATCGCCGCTGCCCTCGGCTGCCGCAGCATCGGCTTCGCCTCTTTCCAGTACTGGAAAACGGCTGCTACGACGAACGCTTCGGGGAGTTAATTCAATGATTTCTTCTTTTTTTTTTTTTTTTTTTTTTTTTTTTAATTTAGCCTAAGACAAGTTCATTGTGAAAGAAGACGTGAAGGAGACCTATTTCTGGAGGCTGCAGGGGGCATCAGGGAGGAAGGAACGAAAATTCAGCCAAACCGCTGTCTGGTGCGTGAATATTTTCTAAAATCGCCCCGGCTCCCCCAAATCTCCCCTGCCCCCCGGCAACCCCAAACCTCTCCCCCTGCCCCGGCTGGGAGCCGGCGGGGCACAGCCGCAGCCGCCGGAGCAGCCCCAACGAGTGTTTGTCGTGTGTCTTCCCCCCCCTCCAGCTGGGGAGGGGAAGGGGGTCCCAGCCACCGGCATCATGCCAAGGGTGGAGAAGGTGGGCTTTCGGCTGCTCGTTGAGCATCCAGCGTGCTGGGGATGTGCCGGGCTCGGGAGACACCTCTTGGGGGGGGAAAAAACCCAAAACAATGAAAACAAACAAACAAACAAACAAAAAACCACAAACCCCAAAATAAATTAAAAAGCCCCACAAAACCAAAACCAAACGAAAACAAAAACGACAGCCCCCCCAAAACGGCAGGGAAGTTGAAAATAACCCCCGCTTTGCCGGGCCGGTGCGGAGAGGCGTTCCCCGGAGCAGGGGCTCCCTGCGTGGGCCGTGGGACCCTCCATCCCCGCTCGCCCGAGGGACCCCTCACCCTAACACCTCCGGCAAAGCACCGGCTGCCTGCCGAGCCTCGGCGGACACCGAGGAGAATAGGAAAAGGGGGGTGGAGGGGATGCGCGGGGACGCCGGGGGGGATGCAGGGGATGCTGAGGAGCTCAGGGGCTGCAGGGGGGGGCGGGCGATTCTGGAGATGGGGGAGTGAGGGGTGCCGAGGATGCTCCTGTGCCCGCTCGGTGACCCTACGCCCGGTTCTAACGCTGGGAAGCCGAGCCCGTAGCCGCCGCCGCCTCCCGCCGCTGGTGGGGGGCACCTCGGAGCCGCCTCCCCCCCGCCCCGGCACCTTCCCGGGGATCCCTCTGCCCCCGGGACGGCGACTCGCTCCTGTCCCATTTCCAGAGGAGGAAAAAAAAAAAAGACTTTTTGCAGCAGCGACTAGAATAAAAAGACACCCCACCCCCCCGAATTTGTACCGGCGGCTAAAAGCGGGGATAAAGCACATCGAAAGAGTGGGGATGGGGACGTGGAGGGATGGGGGGAACAGAAGAAAGAGGCAGAGGGAGAGAGGAAAGAGCAGCCCGGAGAGATGGAGAGGAAGGTCGGGGCATTTACCTCTGCTTCTCTCCCCATCGCCGCCCGCAGCGCGCCGCTCCGCCGGGGAGCCGGAGTGGAGGAGGGGGGGAGGCTGGAGGGGCGGATGGTGGGATGGAGGGATAGAGGGATGGGTGGGTGGATGGATGGATGGATGGAGGTAGCCGCGTCACTCCTGGGCTCCCCCTAACTCCTAATTAACCCAAGCAGGATAACGTGCCAAACCTTATCCAAAGGTTAGCGGCTCTCAGGGGGGCGTTTGAGCTGCAAATCGTTTCAGATGAAGCTAAAAGGAGAGAGAGCGCCTGCAAACGAGCCGTAGCCCTCCCTTCTGCAGGGGTTGACGCTGGGGGTTTCTGGCACTATCTGCTTTCTCCGCAGCTGCTCCTTGGGGCGGGATGAGGGTCTCGGCCCCCCCGTTGGACAGCCCTGGCAGGGCTCGGGGGGTGCAGCCCTGCTCCTGCCGGGAACAGCTCGCCCAGATCCCCCCCACCCTCCCCAGGCACTGGCAGATCCAGCCAGAGGAGCCACTCTGCCTTATCTCCACTGAGCAGGCTCTGGGGGCTTGTGGTTGGGTCTTCAGATTAATAAAGTGAGGGAAAAGAGCTATTCATGCTTAAAAATCATTTAAGAAAGGCAGAAAAAGTCAAGCCCGGGTGGGTTGGCTTTTTACAGTCCTCACTGCAGCCCCTCTCCAGGCTGCTGGGCGGCAGAGTGCAGTGGCAGTTGCATGAAGGTGCCATTATTTGGGAGTAGGATGAGCATCACTGCATACTCAGGCCCCCAAACCCCAAAGGACTTGATGCTCATGGTCTTCGGTGGGCTGTGAACTGCCTCAAACACACTGTCTTGCAAATTGTGCCCGTATGAAAAATGGGACTTGCAATTCCTGCGTGCTCAGCTTCATCCTCCTCTGTAATACTCACGAAAAGCGTGGGTGTCCGAACACAGGCGCGTATCTCCCCAATTCCTGCGCAGCCTCCTTGCTTATGCCACAATATGTCCCCACACCCCCAAAACCCACTGCTGGGCATCATCAGCAGAGCCGCCAGCTGCAGAAACAGGAAGGCCGGGGGGGGGGTCCTTCTGCCTAACCAGCCGAGAAGCTGCCCCGGCCACATCTGCCCAAGGAGCAGCCTGCCCAGAGCCGAGCTAACGCATGTCAGCCCAGACACTCGCTCTTGGAGAAGCGACCACCCCTCCCGGACACGTACGTGTGTACCTAGAGATGTGACGGAAGGAGTCAGAAGTGGTCCACCTTGCCCCCAGCCGTTCCTAAAAGCACCTCCTGGGTGTATGGCCCAGACCGTGACCATCCCCGCAGCATCAGGGACGCACAAGCTCATCTTCTGCTCTCCGCCACGAGTGGCTGCACAGCAGCGGGCTTCATCCCAGCTCTGCCTCCCTGTTCCCCCTCCGGCACCACGCAGGGGAACGCTGACAGGATAATAAAGAGTTGCACAATATACTATAAAAAGGCAATTAGATAAACTGCTGGATTGGGACCAGCTCTCGTGACCTAGTTAATAGCTCTGGGAATTTCGGAAGGGTAGGGAAGGAAAAGGCATCGGTGTCAGTCCGTGGTGCAGGGCCAGTGGGTCTTGGAGGGGAGGGAGGGCTGCGGTCTGCATCACGGCGCGCTGGAAACACCCTGAAAGCAGCCCCGGCATGGTGTAGCAAACACCCCTGCTTGGCTTACAGCGTCTCCTCCTTGCCCACGGTTAGGGTTTGCCGTCAGCATTTAGGGTATAGGGTGAAAACGCTGGATAGAGAATCAGTTCTCAGGCAAGCTGCATTTTGGTCTGCGCTCTGGATATTGAGGCTGAATTCACGCACAGTACGGTGTTCGAGACAAAGACGGCTGTAGCCAGAATTACAGATACTTTGCAATAAGACAACCGCAACAGAGTAAAATCCAAAAGCAAAGTCTGCAGGAGAAAGCCCGCGATAGATGTCCCCTCTTAATTTCATTTTTTTACTGAACACAAAATGGCTGCCTAAATTATAGAGACATAAAACAAAGACAGAGCATATAAAGGGCTGGGAATATCATAATTTTAGATTAACTTGTCTTGCAGTAGGGAAATTCACCTGAAGAATATATGAAAACTAAATAAAGGCTTCTGGATTTAACCTCCCTATTCCTAAAATAGATGACTTCTGATCTGTAATTTGGGAGGCAGTTTGTACACGAATTTCTATGATTTTCTTTCCCCAGAAGGGAAAAAAGCCCTGATAAAACATTATCATCTATAAACTAAAAACTCATTTGCAATTTGACCACGGCATGTTTTCAAATATAATTCCAATAAGTTCGAATTAAATTTATTTCAGTTTGTCTTTATTGTTGACATAAAAATCAAGTGATAGCCATTGGTTAATTGCGATGCCAAATTCCCAGCTCACTATGCAAGTAGTATTGTTCCCACGAGCTTAACAGCGTTTTCATTGACTTAATATATAAAGCTTCATCACTGTCAAATTAAATATTCGTATATATACATGCTCTTGTATTTCATAGGAAATGATTACGGACCAGGAAAGCAAAGTGCATACTTCCTACATGCCAAGCTTTTTAAGGTCAACTTGCGAATAAAAAACCCTTCTCTCCTGCTACAGTCGTAGAGCCTAAGTGTTGTTTTCCAAAATTAGACTATCGTGCTCCCCAGCCCAGGATTGGCTGTTTTCCTCCAGCATAAAGTTTTGCTTGCCTTTTTTTTTTTTTTTTTTTCCCCTTTGTGATTTTAAACAAAATTGGGGTCAGCTTGCAATGAAAGCACGAGGTGCAGAGGACTGAGCATTACCTATAGCTATAGGCTGACCGGTGATGACTGCAGCAGCAGCATCCGTGCCCGTCTCACCCAGCCCATCCCAGTGTGTTCCCAGGCAGAGCAGGAATCGGGACCCTGCCCGGGAGGACACATGTACGGCTGCTGGGCTTGGTCAAGGGGCAACCGCTTACCATGCCCCCTTGCTTTCTCTGCTGACCCCAGGCCCGCTCCCCGCGGGGAGCTCAGCTCCTCAAGCAGCCGCCTCCAGACCCAGCAACTGCTGCCTGGATCCGACCCGCCTCCTCCTGCTCCCGTACCTGCTCGAATCCTGGTGGGTACGTGCTGCTTCAAAGCACGGAATAAAAGCTGCTGTGGTGAACGGTGACCGGTCTGTACAGGACATTTCTCCTTAAGCAGCCTGCAGTCAGATGATGCCCCAGTAATGGAGAGTTTTTATATTATCCATTTTTTTTCTCTTATGTTTTTTCTCTCTCTTTTTTTTTTTTTTGGTAATTTTTTTTTCTCTTTTTTTTTTTTTAATCAGAGCAAGCTGTGAGGAAGGGCATCTCAGAGCAGAGGGATGGGGCTGGCAGCCAGCTCGCCTTTGGGCTGTTTCTTGTCAGGAGGGCTCAATCTCAGCCAGCTTCATCCCCATCTGTCCATTTTCTGTCTCCATTTTGTGTTCACCTCTGACACAGGCAGGTCGATGACACAGGCAGTTGCCCACATCTTTTGCAAACGTCTCCCAGCCCCACGCGAAAGCCGAGACCGGCACATTGGGGAAAACCTGGCCCCCACTTTGTGATATTCCTGGCAATTCAGCCAGGGCGAACAAGGGAAGGCAGGAGGCACAGGCTTGTGTACCTTCCCTTAGCAGGACCTTGCGCAGTATTTGGGAGTGACACAAACAGGGTACACCTAAGCCAGGGTCTGGTGCTACACGCAAAATTGCAGTCAGGTCTCTGAACCCGACCCCCGCATCTCCCCGTGGAGCCCCACGCATGGAGGCTGCGATTCCCAGGGGCAGGATTTGGACGTGCAGCCTCCGTGTGCTAATACCATCAATTAGTTTTTTTTATGTTTCGTTTTGGTTTTTTGCCAGAGGCCAAAAATAAAAGCCACGTAAAGGATACAGTCAAAATCTGAGCCGAGAAAACCGCCGCATGGGGCTATTACTGCGTTGTAAGGAAAACCAAAGGGCAAAGCGAGGTACGTCATCGCTCGATCCAATGGGAAAGACAGCTCAGCCCACAGCAACACTTCCAGTGCCGCTGCGTTTGCTGCTGGGGAGGACGAGACAGAAAACCTCACCCCGTACTGGTGTTTGTGAGTTCTCTGCATGCCCACTGCTAGCGACCGAGACACCGGTGCCTGTGGGCGAGGACTGAGCACTGCGCTCCACTCGGCTTCCTTTGCTCTGCAGCGCCGGCACAGTCCTGCTCTTAAAAAAAAAAACAACAAACACACACATAAATAAAGCAAAAAAAAAAAAAAAAGCTCTTTTTTTGCAGAAAGGCTGCACACACATTGTTCTCTTTCATCCCACACGTACCAGTGTGAGCACTGCGATGCACAGTGCTGGGAAACCGCGCTGCAGCCCAGGGAGGGTGAGGCTTTCCGCAGCCGAAGGAGGACCACAGCCTTCCTGGGACCACCGGCATAACCGAGGGCAAATGCAAGGAAATACGGTTTACCCATGTCTCAACGCAAGCAACGGAGAACCTGCTTGTTTCTCCCATGGCTCAAAGAGATCAGCTCATCATGGTATCCTGGTTTGCTGTTGCATCCTCCCTCTGGCGAGTGTCTGATCCTCGACACAACGGAGCAGCGGATCATCTCACGCTGCAGACGGCTCCTCCGCCTTGGCTCCGGATCCGCTCACGGGGACAGCGCACATTCATTACCATCTAAATTTAGCATTCCTATATAATTTATCAAATACCCTGACCTGGAAAGCTTCCGGATTAGGAAAACTGAGACAGGGTAATATTTACTGTCCTTACGAGCAGGGCACCACGCTGCAGGGACATCACCCAAAGGAGTCCAGCCAGCACCAGGGGGTCTCAGCATCAACCCCATACGCGGGGAAGACCAGACCACTGCAGAGAGGCTTTTCGTCTTTCAGCTAGTGTAATGTAGAGAAAAAAAAAACCAACCCAGATATTGCGACATGACTGAAATTGTCCCTTGCCAGGAGACAAGAAGAAGGGAACAGTTCATGCGCCACAAATCACATCTGTAGCAGAGGATGTATTTTTTGTGACTCAGCAACACACGCACCGCACAGCTCGCACTGACACACATCAAACATTTCAGTGAAATAGAAATTTCACTTGGTACTGCTGCTGAAAACCCCACGGGAGGTTGGCTGTCAGGCTTCCCGGCCAGAGACCCGTGTCCAGGAGCGCGCAAGGTGCAGCCAGCCCGGTGCAGGCAGGGTGGTCCTCGCCCAGGGGTCTGCTGCCGGGAGCCCCGGGCTCTCTGGTTAACTGGCGTTACAGGGACAGCTTTTGTGCCCTTCCGCGAATTTAGCTTACAACTTTTAATTAAGAGGGGAAGGCAAAGGGGATTAAAAAAAACTTATAATAGTGCTTGACACCCTCCCCTCCATTCAAAAATATCATGTATGTATATAAAAAAATAAATATATTATATACATATGCATATATGTAGTCATCATGTCACATACCTCCTTTCACCTGCCTGTTGCTATCAAGAAAGCTGAGAAACCAAGAAGTCACGCCTGCGGGATGCTGAATCCCAGCTCCCTGGCCCCATTCCATGCTCGCTCTGCCCACTGGTGTTTTTATGGCCCCAGCGGTGCCCGGGCTTTTCCCGGGGACGGCTGCATCGTGCTGCCGGCACTGCCATGTGGGTGGGAAGCACTATTATTCTGCCTTTCAGACACGATAAATGGAGGCATGAAGAGACAGGTATGATGGGTACATACGCATCTAGCTCCCACGTTACCCCCTAGCAGAAAACTGCAGTTAAGCACTTCATAATGTATATACTTTTTTGCCTAAATTACTAGTACAAACAAAAATTTCCCCCCCTGACACCAGGCATCACACTAATAATGTCCGAATCCCAAGCCTGTGTCTTTGTCACAGGAGCATCCACCTTATGCTTTAGCCGTTGGCTCTGATTCCTTTTTAAATGCCCCACTCTCCCACAGCCTGGAAAAACTTCCTTTTTTAAAAAAATATTTTTGGTTTGGTTTGGGGTTTTTTTTTTGCATTTTCTTTTTATTGCATTGATCCTATTTTAGCCTTAGAACCCCACCGCAGCAAACAGCCCACCGAAGCAGTGATCGCACAGTACCCTGGAGTACTTTCTTTGCTAAAGCAGCATTTCTGCTGGCTCTCTCCATCCTTGCTGGCGAGCAGAGGGCCGCAGCACGGGGCGGCTGCCCGGGGCTCAGAGGTGCTCGTGGTGCCAGCGAGGCCACTGCCACCCCTCCGCTGAGCACACCAGGAGCCCAACCCAGCACAGTGCACCTGGTTTGGGACACACTGTAGGTTTTGGAGGGGGGTTTACCCTCCCGTGCTGCTGCTCTTCCACCTGACCCCGCGCTGCAGGCTCAAACGTTGGGGGAACGCGCTGCGCTGAGCTGCTGTTCTCCCACACCCCTTTCTCCCTGGGGTAGCTCCTAATAGAAAAAGGGGGACATGCCGCTTCGTGAAGCGCGTCGTTGTGTCCCATAGAAGAGTCCATGAATGCGCCACCAGGGCTCACTGCTTTTGTGGCTCAGGAGCTTTCCAAAGCCACTCAGGACCATGACCTTGGACATGTCCACATGGCTGCAAAGGGCAATTCAGGACCAGCTATGACTGCCCAGCTTATTAATGTTGATAACTGCTCTGTAAAGATCAGCAGGTTCCTGGGCTCTCAATGACCACAGAGCTTTAAGGCAAAACGGGGCTGAGATTCACACTCAGAGCATATTTTAGAGGACCATAACGTCCATCACCCTGAATTTATTTGAATGCTGCTGATGCTCAGGTGACCAGACTGGTTTGTGTGGTTTCCTTGGCACGGTCCCTGGAGGAGGAAACAGTTTCCCAACCCCTTCGAGTCTCCAGTTCTGCTGGAAACCCCAAAGGAAAGGAGAAGTAGGAATTTATTGACTGTTCCGTCTCTCCAGCATCTTAAATGATATCTCCATCATAAAACAGAATGAAAGGCAGAGATCCCAAAGCACTAAAGACCCAAAGCACTAAAGACCCAAAGCCATATGTCCAAAACCCAAAGTTTTGACTTAGTAGTGTGCGCTGCCATGGTCTAACCATGTCAAACCCACCCCAGAACCAGACCTCCCCGCTGGGGTGTTGCGCTGGGCTAACACCGAAACCCTGCCATGTAAACACCTACATTAAAGCTGCATTTGATTTGATCCAAACTGTAACTGTCCTGGCAATGAATGCCCGCCAAGGCTCCAGGTACCACTCCTGCTCTGCACGGGGAGCCAAGGGTCTGCAGCAAATACAGCGACCAATCTTTCAGCCACCTTTATAACTCTTCATCCATTTGCACCTCTGTAAATACGTACCAGAATATTCATTTCACAGGGGAGTCTTAAGCATGGTCAAAGCCTTTAAACTTTGAAGAGAAGATAGCAGCCTGTAAACTCAAAGTATTACTATTAAACAGACAATTCTCATCGTAAACCTTTTGGCATCATAACTCTATCTTCTTTTAATAGAAAAGTACTTCTTAAGCAATTTAGTTAATTTGATTTATGAAAAAAGAAATTTGGAGAGTGTAAAACCTCAGGAAAAGAACAGCAGGGAAGGGAGCTCGGTGATTACCTCCCCCTGCACACACGTAAACTGTGGCTGTGATAAATTAATAATGAGACTTAAAGTTACTACTTCTCCACAGAGCACATCAGAAAACAGAGTGAAAGACACCTGCAAGCCTGGGAAAGAAGAGGGCTGTGCAGTCTTGTTCTGGTTTGAGTGCAGGACTGTGATTCAGGAACTCTCTTCCAATACTAAACCACCCAATATTAGGATTAACTTGTTAATTAAAACTGGGTTTGGTAATTATGTGGGGTAGAAGATCCTCAGGACTTGTTCTTCAAGACTTGTAGGTGGTGTTAGCCTTAGAGCTGATCACAGCACCTCTCAGCCTCTTCCGGAGGAGCTGACAGATTTCTTGCCATGTCAGAGGTCTGCGGCTGATAAAGCTGAAGACTTTGTTTTGCCAAAAACTCCTTTACGTGGTACAAACCCACGATGGGGAAGGGACCACCAGGGATCCCAGACTCCACCAGCTTGTGCAGGAAAGTAGAGATTAAACTTTCTTGTTCCCATTTCAGTCACCGAAGGTTTGTCGCTCTGGAGAAATCATTTGAGCCCGGTTCAGCTCACATCCCAGCTGGTAATGGGACAGAAGTGCCCGGAGGTAAAGTTAAACTAGAGGGTCACACTTTCCACCATCTGTCTAGGTTTAACTCTTTCTACAGACCAGGATGCCTTTCTGGTCATCTGATGCCAAATTTCCCTCCGATATTCCCTCTAACATCTCGCTGGCTGCCATCCCAGCAGAGCCCTCCCCAGGGGTCCCCCCTCGCCCGGCGGCTCTGCCTGCCTCAACCACCAGCCGTGCTGGAGGCTCGTGCACATCCCAGTTCATCCTCCCCCTTCCACTGCCGCTTCTGCTCTGCCCGGGGAGGTATCGTTCATGATGTCCCCGCTCCTAACCCACACGAGGTGACCTGAGTGATACTGCTAAACTAGAGGGGCCAAAGGTGACGTTGACTCGCTCTCATTAACAGGGAATTACTGAGAGGTCTGAAGCTGCCAGATTGGATAAATGTACATTATAATATTCCTTATTTTCTTTGGTTTTTCCAGTCCCACTCAGAACAGGGCTCTGCTCACTGAGTCCCAGTCTGTGAGGGCTGAGGGTGACCTTATAAGTCCCGTATCATAGTTAAGACACTAGAAGTAACACCTCCTCTTGCTCGAGTCAAACCTAATATCTGTTTGGATCATCACCCGTGGTTTCTCAGTTGTGTTTGTACCCATCGGTCAAATTGTTCTGAGGAAATTCAATCTTTAAAATGATTTTCCCATTAACCTTCACCATAGAAAGCCACCTGAAAGAGCAGTAAAACAGTCACCTTTGAAACCAGCTCTCAGAGCAACCAAACAGCTGCTATGTGACATCTTTCTGGGGCAATGAGAGAGGCTATGGCAGCCAAAAAGTGACCGTTACTGAAAGAAACTTCTTGAAAACACAGTTACAAAACAGGGAGGGGTTCAGAGCAGATAAGCCCATGTCCCCGGGAGCTCAGCTGGTGCCCCACAAGGAGACAAGGGTGTCCACAGAACCATCGCTGGGGCTGAAAGCAGGGCCAGAAGTCAATAACGGTGTAATCAGTGGCATCTTACTTTTTGTAAATGAACCTGTAGGACGAGGATTTCCCCCCAGCGCCCTTCCTCGCCTCTTTTCCCAGAGCTCATCCTTCACTGTGTCATGCAGTTCCCAGCTGGCCAGCTGCAGCCTGCCTCGCTCCCTTTTCCATTACACACTCGGCTGAGCTGCGGACGAAAGGGCCCCTGGATTTCAGCGAGAAGGTAATTAATTGACTTTCTGCTCTCGTTGCTATGCGGCAAAGGTGGAAGCCGCAGCAGCTACAGTTCATTTTTAATCCTGGAAGATTAGTCACAAATAGCATCATTATGGAGATGATCAGCTGCCCACAATAAAGACACTGGCTCGACGGAGGGGTGCTCTCAGGACGAGAAGGGCTGTGATGAAGAGACCGGGAGCTGTGAGTAGCACACACCCGGTTAACCCATCAGCCAGGTATTAGTATTTGAAGCTCCTCTCCTGGGTAGTCTTTCTCCTTTTCTTCTTAAACCTGTCCCAACCTCCAGATTGGGCAGAGGTCAGAGCCACCGCTGCTTTGGTGGCTGGTGTCACTCCCCAGCCAGGGTTTTTCTCCAGGTAGGAGGAAAAAAAAAATATATCACTTTTTGGAGCTGTAGGTAAAATAAGTGGCTGATTCTGCACCGTGTCCAGCTCAGGTGAGCGCCTTTCCCCTATGTGACAGCGGTGCCGTGCCCTCGGAGGCGCAGACGTCGCCAAGATCAGCTTCTTAGTGCTATGGAACAGTGAATTCTTCTACCAAAATTTGTTAGAAGATCATTTTTTCAGCTGAAAATACTAAAAACTCTTCTGTAACTGAGACAGCAGGACCACTCACATGTAGAAAATTACACGTGATGAAAAGACTTTTAAATTTCAGCTCTAGACACACTGGAAACAAATTCCTCTCTCTTCAGCACCAATGAGTAACTGCAAAAATAAACCCATTTTGCTGCTGGAAAAAAAAACCTGTTAACCCAGGGGAATGTTTCCGTTCTAAGTTTTATGAAGTTTATATTAAATCTGAGTAAGAGCAGTTGTTTTGTTAATTGTACAAAAGTTGTTATTCTTCAAGAGTTACGTATTTGCCTGATGGTTTTCAGCTGAGCTGCTCTTCCCTACTTGCAAAGTCATTGTTTAAGCACTTCCTCAGTAACTGTGTTCCAGATTTAAAGCAATTTGATAAGGAAGAGCCACCCCCAGGGGCAGGGGACTCGGGGACACTCTGGTCATCACTGGGCTGCCCAAAACTGCTCCTAACGGTGCCTCCAACCTGCGCCGGCACCTCCCCTCCCGCAGCCAGTGCCAGGTGGGGAACCAGTGGGCTTCTTTAGCCAGACCTCACTCTCTAAATCCAAGGAGGGTATTTGGACACGTTCATCCAGATAAGGGTTTCTCACTGTGCTGGAATTTGGGGAATTTGTCACAGCCGCCTTCCCCCCCAAGCAATCAGCTGTTTCTTTACAGCCCCCTCTCGCTGGCGGTGACCGCTCCGGTCCCTGCAGCCCCCTGCCTCCTGGCGGGCTATTTGCCTGAGAAGGTCAGCAGCAGAACAAACATTTGCCCTTCCTGCATCTCATTCAGGGCTTTATAAGAATCAAAGTTTTACTTTATGATCAAAATCTGTATCTCTCTTTTTTTTTCCTGGTTCACTGTTACTCCGGGACCTTTTCCTTTGATTTTCAGTTGGTACCAATGCCTTTTTTTTGCCAGCACACACACACAGAAAACCTCGTCAAGCATCTTTTTAACCTAATTTTTTATCATGTCAGCATCAGCCTAAGATCTGAGCCCTAAACACAGCTTTTATGGCCTGAACTAGAAGTAAACCTGCTTAAGCAGCAGCATTTATGTAGATGCCCAATGGCGCACGAATTTATGCCAAGACAACAGCAGCATTATGCGCAAGAAGTGAGGGCTGTCAGGTCAAACCGAAGAAGAAGTCATGCTATGGACAGACAATGACAGTAAGTGGGTCACGAGAGTAGAGTAAGGTACTGCCCATCACCCAAACCTCAGCAGCCAGCTGTGCAGACAGCCCCAGCCTCTGCCTGTTGGGCAACAAAACTTGGCTTCAAACATCACCGCTGGCGACCCGATGGTTCAAAAACACCTGCAGGTGCCTTCAAGCCACCCCATACGGCTCTCTGTAGGGTGGTTTCGATGTGGGACCAGACCCCACACTCCCATCAATAACCACAGAACATCTTTTTCTACTTGCGTGCTTTGTCCTCAACAGCAGGTTCAGCCTCTTCCTCTCACCACTGTCCGAGATAAGCTTGTTGGAGGATGATGGCTAATTTCTGGTCACTCTCTGCAGCACTGTGTGAGGAGCGTGCAAGGGTTTGCTGTGAAATGAGCTGAGGAAGGATGGAGGGAGGATTTACCAGCCACGAGGTGAAATCTGTCACTGGAAATGAGGCAGAGATCCTCTTGTTTCTGCTCAGGGCCATCACCAAATTTACAATGCCCGTAAAAAGCGCAAGGCTCGCTCCCCTGCCAGCGTGCCCAGGAGAGCCGTCCCATTTCGCTGAGGTGACAACAGCTCTCCCACATGGACCTGAGCGCAGGCATCACATGCAGGGAGCTGCGGAGGGGTCTCAGCTGCAACACCACCAGGAGTAAAAGCACATTGTTAAAGGTGTGAGTTTATAGCATACAGCTGGGTCGAGGCAGAGATTCATTTTCACCTTTCTGAAATTGTTGCAAAGCCTAAAAGTAATCTCTTTCCCTACTCTTTGAGCACTGGGAACAGCTGCCTTCATCCCCATGTGGTGTTTACTCTGAAACTTAATGAAGGTGACCTGTGTGTCCATGTTAGTTGCAAACAGCTGTTTTTCTGTGCTCCTCACAAACCATGTGGCTGAATAATCAAGTGGTACGGCAGCAGGAAAGTGTGCAGACAGTAGCAGCATCCCAGGAAGACACCTTCACATGTTCCCAACCCCCCTGTCCATCACCACGTCTGGGGGATTTCTGCTTGTGTCATCAATAGCATGAATATACTAACCTGCGTAATAGCTGTGCTTCCCCCTTCTCCTCCCAGCAGTCTGCCATCAGAAACTGGAATACAGCTCTGAGCTGCTCTCTCCAGTGATACAGAAGGAAATTCAAAGCTAAACTGTGTTTTGCTGTTTGAACATTCAACACCTCACCCAGATTTCACCAGCTTTGAATTCACAACCCACTGTACGTTTCCTATGCTTGAACAGGCATGCCGTGAGTTGTGGTTCGCGTCCAGCCGCACCACCGGAGCACTTCCCTGTGCCCGCGATGAGCCTAGGGAGCAGCTGGGCTATGCCTCTATGTGTGATTTGCATCAGAAAAAAACCCAACCAACCAACCTTATTGCCTGAGTCATAATAAAATTGTTTTTTTAAATGTAGAGGTGGCAAAATGTAGCATTACACCCTATGCATAGACTTAACTGCTGTATATATGAATACAGTGGCTACAGTAGGTCATCTTTTTTTCCCATGGAGTTACAGTAGGGTGTGATGTCGTTCATTTTTCTGATGCCCGTAGATTCTCTCTAGGGCCCTTTTCCGTGGGTTACTGGGCAGATACTGGAGGTACAGCCGCTCATCAACACCCGTCCTTACCCCAGCTACCCCTTTGCTCAGGGAATTACCTTGCTTTTTGGGGGCCAACAACAGAGGAGCCGCCAGCCGACTTGCGCCGTTCAAGAGGGTTGAGCTGAGCAGATTGAGAGCGATGAGCCCAGAACATTGCGTTGTGCTGCTGATACGCTGCGCGGGTATTGTCGCGACGGACCGCCAAATGCTCAGCGTACACAGGCCAAGGGGCTGTGATGATGTAGATAGGAGGCCCGAAGAAGCAGGAGGCGATGGGGAATTATTCCTTTGCCTTATCTCCTCTGCTCAGCGTACGTCGTCATTTCTGCCATTCCCCGATCTGGCAGGTCCCAGAAGGACGCATCTGCCAGTGCCGCTCTCCTGATAAGAGAAGCTCCATCACGTACATTTGTAGTTTCTTTCCTCACGCACTTTGCATAGCCACAACAATTATTCTGCGTTTCTTAGATCTAAGGAGATTTGGGAGGAAGCACGTGCAACCATTTCTAATTAAAATGCATATATTAGCTGCTGGTGGCGCGGCATTCACAGCAGAGACCAGACCTGGAGACCTGATATTTGCACGTCACAGCGTAACATGCAAGTTTATGCTGAATGCCGTGATATTTGGTGGGAAGCAATACGATCGTTTCCTCAGAAAATATTGCCTGCACAAAAAGGTGTGGTGCGCATTTCCCTCCCTGCCTCCCTTTCCCCCTTATTTTAACAGCAGCCATGAGATTTCGCATAAGCGTTTTGAGATGCTCGGTACAGGGCAGCCCAGCCCCGCCGGCACCATCTCCCTGCCCTGCCTGCAGCACCCCCCCGGGCTGAGCCGCAGCCTCCGGCTTCCCCCTGCAGTCGCGTTACCCCGTAAATAAAAAGCAGAGCACTTCAAGGTGCTGTAACGTCTTCCCCTGCACGTTGCTATGGCCAAGGTGATCTCCATCGCCACTGGTTCAAACATCAAAACCAAAGAAGCAAGTTGCAAAACAGAAGGTTAAATATTTATAGTTACAGACATATAGAATCCATATCCTATGCATATATGTGCACGGGAATATTTGCCTACTTACCCAGGGATATTTACTTGCCTAAGGCCATCAGATTACCCTCGGCTGCAGGGGACCTGCTGTGCCCCGCGGTGGGACACCCTCAGCTAGTGCAAGTTGTGACTGCAACCAGTGGAGATGTCCATCTCCCACCCATCAGGATCTGCATTTCGAAGAGCCCCGTTTCGCACTGAGCTACAGAAGAACGGGGGGGCGGGGGGGAGGGTCAGCTCTGTGATATCTCCTCAGCTGGAGAAGAGACTGGCCAAGAAGTTTCCATCAGCCCATTTAATGGCCAACCTCTGATTCACAAGTGTGGCTTTTCTTGGGCTGAAGCCCTTAGTTAGCAAACATTGTAAATATTGAAGTATCTGCGGCGTCAGGAGATAGCCCTCAGCTTTTGTGCTTCCTCTACAAAAGGAGCCCAGGATGAAACCAGGACAATATTCTGGAGAGTGAGATGTCCGGGTCTTGTTTAAGTAACAGCTGATGGCTGGGGAAATGCACACCGTGTAACAGCGGGATATCTTCTGCCTTTCAAAACTCTCCTCTTTGTTGGAAATAGACTAAGAGCAACTTCTAGACATCAAATCAGGAAAGGAAAAGCTCTGCACAAATAAGATGTGCCTATTTACTCTATTCAGACATAAGAAAAAGTCCATATTCATTGGCTTTAAAACATGGCAAAACACCCCAGATCTTTTTCTATGTCTCGGCATGCCTTTTCAAGAAAAGGCAACGCTAAACCTTATTTTATTCACAGGTTTGGGGGAAGATAAATATGTTGATCGCTACCTTTAAATCACTGTGCCCTCAGTATTTCTTTCCACGCGCCCTACTCTGGTCCCACCACGAGAGGTGGCAGAATTTCCATTGCTTTGGGGGGGGGACACACGACGGATCAGGCCCATTGGGGATTGCAGACCTTGTCTTTTTTTCTGCATTTCAGGCTTGTGTGTTTAAGAATTGGCTTATTGTCTAGCCTGCTAATGTTTTCAATTATGTGAAGCCCAATTCAATATCTCTACCTGATTGGGAGGCAGCAGGAGTTGGCTTTTTGTGTTCTCTGACCTAGAGCTGACTCCATTTGCTGCCTATCTGACTAACTAGTGAAGCAGAAAATGCACACAATACAGCACAATTAATGACAGAGTCTGAAAAACACACCAGATCCCAGCGGAGAGGAAGAAATTAGGCTCTTGCACAGTGAAGGAGTTTGTTGATGATGGTTTTCTATTTATAACAGTTTGAAGGGGGGGGGGGTGAGCTGGGCTTCGTAGAAAATCCTGACTATATTTTTTCTAAAATTGGCTTAAATTTTTTTTTTTTTTTAATTGAAGATTATAATACTAAAATTCACACCAGCTGCGTGGCCCTGCAGAGTGCCAAGAGAGGGAGAGGGTTTCTCTGGCCTTTAACAATCTGTCTCTCTTGGCAAATGTGGCAAAGTATTTAAATCTACATAAAGACAAAAATACTCTTTAAAAATAATTGTCAGTTGTGTAACTTGCTCCTCTACTATGCTGATATACTACCATTAAACAGGATTTTATGGCAAAGACATAAATGAAACACATAATAGTTTGACCCTTTACTTTTTTTTGCCCACCCAAACTAAACTAGAATTATGAAGTCAGATCTACTTTTGTCCTAACACTTTGTTTGTTGCGCCGTACTGGAGTCAGCCAACTGTTTCTCATTACATACCCGAGAAAAACGGCAAACTTGGCGCCGCATTCATTCTGCTGAGTTAGACACGTGCAGCCACCCCTCGGCCTGACATAAGAGGAGACGTGGGCAAGAGCTACCTCCCACCAGCACCACTTCAGCTGTGGCTCGGACTGTAAACACCTCAGTTTGTAGGAGAACACTAACGCTGTGTTGGCAATCACTAATTTCATTAAGTTCACTAATGGGATGAGTCTTTTTAACTGCCCGGTCTTTAGCTCTTGCATACCAGATGCCTTTGGACACTGTGAAAGAACAAGTACGAGCAGCATAAGCTCGTTAATGTGGTGACGATTGATAGAGTGAACAGGAGCCCAGGTATCCAAATGGGGTGTTACGAGGGGACAGAGCAGACAGACAGAGCTATCTCAAGACATTATCTTTGTAAATCAGGAATGCACTGACGTATTTACACCGCCTTTCTTTTCCGGCTACTTAATAAGGAGCAAATCCTACCTCTGCAGATGTCAGTAGGACACAGATAGTCCTTACTAATCTTTTTTTAAACACTAGCTGCCGCATTTCAATATTCAATCTAGATTTTTGCTTAGTTTTATGTCCCTGCCCCGGAAAGCTGCCACATGCCCTGTACTCTCCCACGGCGAGATTTTCCTTAGCAGGGCTGTTCCCACGCTCCGTTGTCCTCACCCACCACCTGTGACACCTTAGCACACACACCGGTTTGGAGGTGACACAGCGGGCACAGGATACTGTGGGCTGCAATAGCATCTGACCTCTACTCCCCTTGGCTCCAGCGTAGCAGCAGGATCAAGGTGAGGAAGCCGAAAACCTCTCTGCAGCACCTTCATCAGTTATCTCAAGGGGAAGCGATGCGTTCACCAGATCTACAGCCCTCAGCTTACTTTTTAAACTAGAAATGCTTTTTAAAACAGAAACACTTTTTAAAATAGAAATGATTTTTAAAAAACCTGCACCGTATCCAAGAGCAAAGATCTCGCACAGCATTAGGAGAATTAAATAGTAGCTGTGCTGCCTCCTGAATAAACTCACCAACACGCTGCCCGTTGGCTTTCACAAGGGATGGCAAAGTCCAGTGCAACTTTCTCTCTAAAGGCAGGGAAGTGCACAAGACCACATCCACAGGAGTTGGTGGCCATTGCAAAATGAAGCACGCAGGAGACCGAAAGCATCAGAGTCGAACCGTTCCCTACAACCTTAATTCAGCATCTTCAAGCAGATCGGAGACTTGGCCTTCCAACCAACACACTTCTTCGTGGGTCCTGCCTCACATCGCACATGGAAAAGGTAACGCTCCAGGAGAGAATAAATAGCAGCATTTTCAGTTATTTTCACTGTTCGCTGTGTGGCCACAAGCTTCATTCATTGCACAGAGGTAGACACTACTCTGAACGTACAAGTATTTGTTTCCCCACAAGCCATTTTTTCACGGCAAAGAGAGATTTTTCAAGCCCTAATAGATATATCTGCACAATTCAGGTCATGGCAGCATTATTCACATCTTACCTATGAAGTACGGTGTTTAATTGTATAGTCAGCGCAAAACACACAGGATCTCACGTTTTTCCAACAGAATTTAATATTCTTCAGCAACTGGTATGTTAAAAATCCAAACCCTGTTGCCTTTAACTGCAGATTGTAAGAGCTGCACTACTGAAAATTCAGGTCTCGGGGTTGTGAAATAGTTGTGAAATATCACCATAGCTCTGCATGTGTTCTTTAATGAACAGTTTTTGAAAAATAAATATTCTTCACAGCTTGACAACATTTATTTTAATGCAAACATCTTTTGTTCATCCTCTCTGGGGAACAGACAGTGCAAGCACATGGCACCGAGCCAGGCCAGGGCACTGTGTCATTTGTCCCCTTCAAACTTTGCAACATTTGCATATTTTGGCACTGAATTTCTAATTCTCTCCTTTTTACAAGAGCCATGGAAGTTTGGAGATTCAGGGGTTTTTGTTTGTTTGTTTGTTTTTAATGCTAATTTAGTAATCTATTATTTATTTTAGTAAAAAAAAAAAATCTGAAAATATTTCAGAAATTCCAGTTCCCCTACAGACTACTGCTTTTCTGCACTTTCCAGCTCTTTATTAGGGAGACTTCTCACTGGATCCAAGCGGCAATACGGGGCCTCAAGAGAGCTTGCAAATGGATTCTCAATTGATGTTTAAAAGCCTTCTTTTTTCCAAACGGGAGAGGCTAATGAGTTTTAATTCCTTGGAAGGTCAGCTACTTCAATAAAAAGGGATTTTTCTATTACTGGCAAGTCATCTGTTTCGGAGACTGGTTTACTTATTTATGTACGTCCTGACCAAAAAGCATTTGATTAAGGCTGTGTTTTGTTATTCAATAAATTATATGGAGTGCTGCTGGAGTGGGTTTTACTTTGTAAACATTCAAAAGGAAAGATAGGTGAAATGCAATAAATATATTAGCTGAAAGTCAAAATTTGAGCATTCCTACCAGCATCCCAGTATATAAGCAATTTTCGTAGGCTCAGAAGACTAAAAAAATACCCACAGAGTGGCTCAGGAACTACAAGAAGAACAGCAACTAGGTCTTGCTCCCACACTAAAGCCAACGGTAAAATTTCAGATTTCAATACACAACTTGGGCTCTTTACCCGAGCGTTACTGTGTCTGCCCATGGTCTGGGTTTGCAAATCTCACGTTAATATCCAGCTTAGTCGAGATTCTGCTGCAAATTATCCCAAAGAACATCACTAGGTAAGGGACTGCCAGAGGAGAAGGCAGCCTCAGGGGGACAGGGCACATAGCCCTTGTCTAATTCTCCCTGAATATTTGGAAGTTGGACAGTCCCATTCCTTATTGCCTAAATAATGCAGAGCCAGAAAAAAGTGATGTCCCCGCTCACATTTAGCTCGGCAAAGGGATTCCTAACGCACACAAGAGAGGAGAGGCTGTTAACTGCTGCTTTCTCCATGGAGATCCTGCGGCCATCACAAATCACTTGCTGTTCTGCCCCACGATAAAAAGGTGACACTATTTCTTGGAGGAGTTACGCAGCTCTGTTCAGCCATGCACCAGCCAGGGGACAATATGCTATTTCACTGGCTTATTTCCCCCCGGTCTGGAGAATCATTCTCCCTCATCCCCAGTCCCATCCTTTCTAGAAAAAGGTCCCAAAGGTGAAAGAAATGTTCCTATTTCAGGAAGACAAAAGCCAACCCTTCTGCCTCTTGCCACCTCCCTTGGGAGGGAAGCTGGAACAAGTAATTGGGGAAGAGAAGAGAAGAAAAACCTGCTGTCTGCATTAAGGGACACTGTACACTGGAATACTGCTTGGTGGTCTGGACAGCTTTCAGCTGCTGGTGGAGCACAGGAGAGCCATGAAGAGCACTGTGCGGGGAGGCTGAAGCCCTTGATAGTGTGTCAGCAGGAGCAGGAAAAAAAAAGGACTCGAGGGAAGGATGATAGCCTGTGCTGGGGCACATGAACCCCAGGGCTATCTCCCACTGGAGCTCCCTCTTGACAAACGTGGTCCAAATGCGGTCCATGCAAAGCACCAAAGCTTTGGCTCTCCCTCCCAGGGACACTGCAGCTCACTGCCAGGCAAGAACAGGATGAAACGAGAAGCTTTGATTTCTGGTGCCTGTGTCACCAAAGGACAACGCTCCAGCAACATCTGAGCACAGGTAGAAGGAATGGAAAAGCTGGAAGAGACTAACCATGGAGGGACGATGCGACACCTCTCCCACCGGTGCTCCCTGCACGACGGCTGCGCTCAGCATCTCACGGCCGTGGTGCTGCCTGATGAGCACCCTCCGCGCAGGGACGAGGGGGTCTGCTGGGTGCCATCCCCTTCCTTGCATAACTGAGGAGCTGCAGGGGAGAAAACCAAAACCAGAAGCCTCAGGAGTGAGATTTATTGCTCAGTTAATAACATCCTTCCCTTCCCAATGACCCCAGTGAAGAAAGGAAGGGCTGAGTGGCTTTATCTTTATTCAGTGCTGTGGTCCTTCTGGGACACTTGAACGTGATTGCATCATTTTCGGTGTCAGACTTGATAAGACGCTGATTGTATTTCTGCGATTTTCCGTGGCGGAGGACTCCCCCGGCAGCCCGCGTGGTTAATGGGAACTGACTGGCTCTCCGTGAACGTCAGCGCAGTTCTCTTTGGCTTCCTGCTGTAGCACATTAACACAACAAATTAACATTGTAATTGCCTTTTAACTATTTATCACTGTGGAACAGGGGAAAAAATTTTAAAAAAGAAAAAAAGAAAAAAAAAGATCACAGGCAACGACCCAGGGGATAGCTTAGGAAGGCAGGTCTCTGTCTGCACCTCCCTTTATTTCTATTTATAGCCAGCCATGAAGTTATGCTAATAAACAGCCAACTGCAGGGTATGGCAAATCCCTTGCTCAGGCACAGAAAAAGCACCGAGTTAAATATATTCAGCTTACCCGACTCACAGGACCGGTGTGACTGCTACCGAAACCACGGGGATCTAACAGCAGCTTCAGCGGCTTTCACTTAGAGACAGCAGAGCCACTGCAAGAGGATATACATTTGGCATGTATATTTGTAAATCAAACACATGATAAATAAAACAAGGAAATTCAAACAAAATGCCCAGTATCAATGACTCAGACTTAATAAATTATTTTGGCAAAAGGCAATTCACTGCAGTTCATAAACTGACTCATCTGGGAGAAAACAGCCCTTTTATCCAAATAGCAGCATAATGCATCTGCCACCAATTTCTCTGGAGCAATCGCATCAAGAACAGCATTTATTGTAGCTCTCCTTCGCATACAGTTGGTTGTTATGCCATTTTCACGTATATGCAGCAGTTTCTAAAGGGGATTGCATCAGGTCCTCGCATAACCTATATATTTAATCAGATTATCCAATTAAATAATACAGCCTTAAACTGAAAGTCTGCCGTTCCCTCAAGCATTTCTGGGAAAGCTTTCATTGCCTGTTCTTGTACTTAAAATGTACTAGCAGCACTGTCCTCTGCAGCTATTTTTAGGTATCCAGACATTTGCAAAGCACCCATCGCTAATTTGTAGATACCAATACCTTGTTTTCCTCATCAAATTACAGCACTCAGAAATGTCATGTTGATCTATAAAGTCACAGGGCACACAACAATAACTTGATCTTTTCTGACCGCGAGCAAGCACAGGATGAAAAAGCGATTGCTGATCACAGGGATATTGTAGAGAAAGGAGGGGAATCCCGCCGGGGTGATGGGATTGCTGTCCCCAGGCAGGGCTGAGGCGTGTGCCGACCCGCGCGCTTTGAACCGTGCCAGCAGGTACCGTGTGGAGCAGCAGCCACGGAGCCTGGGTAACCTCTGGGGTTCCCTATGACTTCCCCAGCAGCCGTCACGATTGGATGATGTGTGATGGATTCGGTTCTTGGCGTGATCCCGGGCTGCCCCGTCCCGGGAGCGCACCAGCTCTGCTGTGTGAGTCGACGGGGCAGGAGCCGGGACCGGCTCCGCTGGGCGATCCTTCCCCGGGACACGTGCTCCTGATTTGAGTCTTTCTGCGGCCTTTGGAGCAAGGATCTACAGGCAGGGAACCCTTTTGTCAACCCTGAGCAGGAATTGCTGGAGTATGCAAATCTCCAGGAGGATTTCACACATGGAAGGTCATTGCAGAGATAACTTCTTCCAGCAGTAAACCCTGAGAACAGTAATACCTCTGGTTATTTGGCCTCCCAGTCCCTGTCTTGGTAAGACCTGTTGCCTCACTATCGATTTACAGTTTTATCCAACATCTCCCAAATAATTTATTTTAGCAGAGATTAAATAGGTCACAAAATACTACCGGGCAAAGGCTGGGAGGTGTTCCAGCACCGCCATCCCCGGAGCAGTGGAGGAGGTAACACAGCTGTGCAGCACTGTGGTTAAGTGAACGCAAACACTGAGTGTTGTAACACGGTGTTTTCCCAAGGGCAAAAACCAGGGAAAAGTGACAAATTCAATCTAGACTGAACACACCGAGCGGACTGGTTGACCAGACTCTGCTGGCTACCGCAGCACCCAGCTCCCTCCGAAAACCAGTTGCAAGGTCCAGGGATGCTGGTGCGGCAGCTCTGCTAGCGTGCCCCGACAGGACTCCCCAGTGAAGCCCTGATGGTGAGCGGCTGGTGCCCAGGGGTTTCTGCCCATCAGGCTCTCGCACAGTGCCCAGGCTTGGGCAGACGGGGCAGTGCTGGTCAGAGCCCCAAAACACGCTCAGTGTTCAGGCACCAGTTGCACCACAACCATATGAACAGAGCCGGTTGCCTGTGTATGCCCCTACCGAGTAAAACAAATTATTCCCTGGCCACTTTTCTCTATCCCTGACACTAAAAGGCAATAAAAAAAATATAATAATTTGGTTAATCAAAATATCTCTTTGATTTCTTTTCTCCTCCCTACCACCACACATCCCAGTAAAGCAGGTGAGAGGCATTCACCCCCGTGTCAGCTCTTGGGCATTCCCCGACTTCCCAACCCTCCCTTTCCTCCAGAGGAAGATTGGGTGGAAAGGAGGATGTTTTGCAGTCATTAAAAATTTACTCTATTTTTAACCAGACACGCTGCCGGTTCAAAAGCTCCCTGGTGAGCAGGGGATTGGCAGTCTGGGGAAGAAGGCGCAGGGGCCGGTCGGGATGCGGGAGGCGTTTAAGGCAGCAATTGCGGGAGCAGCGGAGAATCTGTCGGTGCAGGGAGGGGGTTGGCTTCTTGCCAGCCTGCTCCGCGCTCGGAAAAAAATAGCAAAGCTAATAACCTCAATTACAGCCCGGCCTCTCTGGGGGTAGCTGATGATGCCTTTGTTTATCTGAATCCCAATGTGAAAGCAAAGATTGTTTTCTGTCTGCAGGGGCATATGTTGTACAGACACTGGAGAAATAAGCAGTCCGCGTAAGGGAGAGAAAGGTCAACTATATTTTCTTCCAAAATTCACTTTAGATGCTGGCAGTTTTAATTCTGGCTCCTGTGGGCTCTCAAATATTTCAATTTGGCAGCCAAAAGGCAGTAAGTCACCTGGAAGGTGGGTACCAATGTTTCAGCCTTGGCTGAACCAGGGACGGTGTTTCACCCCCTCCTGCTGCGGCTGTACCACAGCCTGAACTTCCCACCGTGGCACTTACCGCAAAAACAGGTCTTACGTCTTTTTAAAGAATCTGGGAGCTATTCTATAATAGGCGACTGGTTACCAAAATATTTCTTTTATGAATATATTAGTTAGACAGGTGTGCCTAGAAGGAATGGGCAGAAGGAAAACAGCCGTGCCTGTTGCGATACAGCTCTGTTGAGCCGTATCTCAAAGAATATTTGAGACTTCAGCAACATTGTTGGACTTCCTGGAATTTTCCTCCTCAGTTACAAATCTGATCTACATTCAGGAAATCTGGAAGGATCAGGTAGAGAAACCACTACCTTCATCATCAGAAAATGGAGTACAGGGCATCTGTGCTGTAGAGGTGAGGTCTGCCTACATCACCACGAAAAAAACCTACAATAGATGTCATAGAAGATGACTGTCACTATAAAAACCTTTGTCATATTTAAGCACTGTTCCTGCTGATAAAATGAGCAATGCTTTTGTTTCCGCATGGTTTCCCTCCGCGTGTCACTGGACACGGAGCCCTGCGGGCTCAGCGATTCGGTCGGGTCTGCCAGATGGTCCATACGGATGGTCCTACGCTGCAGCTTTAATGCAGTTTACTGTGCTGCAACTTCATTTCCTTTCCCTATGAAAAGCCATACAAAGTAAGGCTTCTCAGGACCAGCAAAGCCTGCGATGTTCTTCAGTGACGGGTTCCCTTCAGTCCGTCAGCACACCCAGACCTGCCACCTGAAGGTGCTCGCAGCAGCACGCCTTTGGTTTGCACATGTATAAATTTCAGTGAGGGTGAACTTACTTAATGGTAGTTAAATTTTCTCACTACCCTTACGAAGCAGAGGCAATCAGCCAGCACTCACGGCCGTGCCACGAGTCAAGTCTATGCCCCGTACACACCGGCGAGAAACACAAGTCTTGTTCATTTGCAGTGGCATAAATCTGAAGAGACATCTAATAATTCCCGGTTCCCACTCACCAGATACAGAGAGACAAACCGCTTCTTCCTGGTACGAGTCAGCAGAACTGTACGGTGCCCCCCATTCTTTGGCAGCCCAAAATTAGGCAGGTTAAGGACAACGTGTTACCCGGGTGTGTTAGATCAGGTTTACACAGCTTGACTAAAACCCACCACTCCTCGCAGCAAACGAGGACAGCGAGGTTTTGCTGCTGAATATGTTTTGCCTATGAAAAACCAGAACCTAACAAGCAATATTACAGCTCAGGTTAGACGGCCCTGCCTCGGGCGAAGAGTCAAATCTTTCCTTGGCTAAGAGAGCCTTGCAATTTAACCTCTGCCTGCTCTCACACATGGCTGCCTCTCACAAAAATCACAGCAGAATCATTGTGAAAAAAGGAGGGGGGAGTTACTGCGCCGCTGCCCTTGGTTGCCTCACGTTAAATGACAAGACACGGAGGGGTGGAGGCTGGGGTGTCCACAGCCGGGCTAAACCTCACCATGGGCACCTGCTGGTTTTCATCAGCCACAAAGGCGCGCTGGAAAATTCATAGGAGCCAGTCATACAGGACCTGTAAAACAAAGCAGATGTCATTGCCCTGTCCTCACTACGGAGCTGAGCATCACCCGACTGCAGGTCTCCAACCGCACTGTACCAGTGCTGCCGGTGCCCACTGGTACCCGGAGTCTTCACAGCCCAATGCCACAGGCCGTGCCTTCTGGCTTCAAATCATTCCCCCTCCTTTAAAGACAGTAAAAGCTGCACAGAACTTAGAGCTGGAGGTTTGCCCCGCAAATATTACCCGATTTTTCAGTAAAATCACAGAAACATCAAACCCATGCTTAGGTTCACGTGCCAAACTCTCCCTGGAGACCCTCTCCACTCCCTGGGACCCCAAGTCCTCTTCTGCACCCACATTCCTGCTGAAGCATTTACTATTCCTGCCACATTTTGGCACAGCAATGACAACTGTGATACTAACGTCCCAGACAAAGGCAGCCAGAGCAGCAGAAGAAATAGGAACGACGACAGGAATACTGAAATAAAAGCTGGGGTTTGTTTGCGTGTCTTCTTAACTAGATAACCCAGGGGACATGAATAGGGGCTTGAAAGGGTGTGCTCACCACAGGTTAGATACTCCAGTTCCAAACACCTGCGGGGGTGATGGGCCAAATTACGATTTGGCCTATCCTGCAGAAAACGTGGTTTTCACTGCAGCGTCTTTACTCTTGTCCTGTGCTGAGGAACTACGGTTTGTCACGCCAGACCCTCGGCACTGGCAGAGGTGCCGACCGAGCTCTGCGGGGGCACCCACACCCCGGAGCCGGCTCGCCAAACAAGTACTCGGCACTAACGGGGAGGGAGACCCAGAGGTGACACCAAGCAGTCAACGACCAGCCTGGGGCTCCAAGGGTTTGCAGCACGTCCCCTAAAGCGGTGACAAAGCCAGGGTGGAAATGGTGCTATACCACCCAGCGCCGTGGTGCAAACGCTGGCGTTACTGGTGCCAGAGGGAGCTCTGACCTTAGCGTTTGGAGACCGAGTGGATAACTACGTGCCCCACAACTCCAAATTCAAGTAGCTCTGTGCTGAAAAATAAGGTTCAGCTAAAAGTCAATGCAGCAACTCAATGAGCACAATAAATTATGCTTCATTTTTTAAGCTTAGGGAAATTAAAGACAGTAAATGATGCTTCCCCCCTCAATAAGATGAGAAGGAAAGAAGGCAGAGGGGACAGCGTGGATCCTGTTGATGTTTCTGGGAGATCTGTGGGCTCGAGGTTGATTAGCAGTTGGCAGTGTCCTTTCTGTGTCGGGAGAAGATAAGCCGGGAGCAGAAGGCTGCAGGCAGCTGATGGCAGCGATTCCCAGATCAAGGCTCGTGGGGGCTGAGGATGCGGAGCAGGGAAGATTTCCCGGAGAAAATGACTTGTGATGCTGAATGGTTCTGAAGTTTGTGAAAAGCGCCTTGAGCCTACTAAATAAAAACACATCACTGAAATCTTCTCCTCCCTACAGAAAAGAGTTTTGTTTTAAATAGAAAGCAGTATCTCTGAAATTCAAACCCAGATACGTTTCAAGTGTAATTAAATTTGCCAAATTACAACTCCTCAGCCATCACTTACAAACCTAACTACTTAAAACCATGCAAGTTTATTCTTGAAAACATCATAAATCCTGCACCACCTCCTCATACACTAACATCCATCAATAAAGGGACGCAAACTTCATTAAAACAAACAAAAAACCAGTTTTAAAACAAAGTAGTCACGCACAAACTATCTGGAGGTTTATATGGGAGTGTAGGTGACTCTAAGGACCTATGAGTATTTGGGGTTTTTAGCCTCTTTAAAGAAAACAAAAGGCTTCAGTGTGAAGTTTTAAAGTGAAATCAAGCGGTTTATTTGTAGACCCACACCACTGTACAGGGGTGCAGAGTACACACTGGTAGTTTCCAGATGCCCGTGAAGGTCTCTATCACTTTTTGTGTTTCTTTCCAAGGATGCTGTACATGTAATTGTATTTTATTACAGTCCAGAATTGTAATCTGAACCACATCTGATGCCCCTTTATATACACACGTACTCCTGCAAAACGTCTTATAATCTGCACTCACCAAAACACACCAAAGGAATATTATTACCCTAATCTACACATGATACCAGAGATGCTGAGAGGGTCGGCGATGCGTTCGAGGTTGTGATGACATTTCTAATAAAACAAAACGAAGTCCAACCCTTGCAACTCGACAGCCTCACCCCGTTCACACAACACACGGCTCTCCTCCCCTCGTTCTGCCCACCGGTCCTGCTGGGGTCTGAGCTATGTCATATTTGAGTTCTTCCCCTTCCTTGGTATGTCTGAGCTTTTCAAGGGAAGGGACAATTCAGATTACTCAAGTCCTAGCCCCACAGAGTGCTCTGAAGCGAAGGCACCAGTTCGGTGCCACAGACTGGGGAGAGACACGTAACTCGGGAAGGGGTTTGATCAGCCCCAGGGATGTAACCGCTCTCCTGCGTCAAACACGCTCATCTGCCGTTCACCACTGACGGAAGGACAAAGAAGCAGCCCTAGCAGCTCCTCGGTCACGCAAAGTACTACAAACTCTTAGCTGTTAAGGAAAATAAAGAGGCAGAGAGTTTCCAAGCCTGGAGCAGGAGCAGCCCGCCCCAGCCAGCTGGGCAGCGCAGGGGCTCTGCGTTTCAGACAGACCAGCAAGCTCATTTCTGTGTAAAAGCCCTATAATTTAGCTATCAAGCCCAGGCCAATGAGGGCTCAGCAGCCACGATCACCGCGTTTTTTAGCCATCCAACCTAGCACAGAAACCCTTCTGTAATCCCCTTTTCCTAGCACATTATCTTTAATCATGGGCATAATAGAGACTCAATTTGAGCCCTCAGCTGCATTTTCTTCCTTATTATTCACTGTGCCGTATTTTCCTCAGCAATAAACAATTTTCCCCCCTTCCATTTTGCATTGATCTGCCTCAAAGTTCAAAGAGAGTCTTTTAAGGTTTTTATAGGCCTGCGTGGAAGCTCCTGGCCAGTAATGAAGACAGAAACGCCGGGCTTTTACCCAGAAAATTGAATTGCACAAAGCAACTTGCCAGCAGAGCACCCGCTTTCTTTGTTCTCCTTCAGATAACATCCCTGGAAATTTGACAATTATTTGCAGCCATTTGCCAGCACCGTTTCCATCCAAGAGCCCAAATCCCACCATCGAGGGCTGCTCGCTCTGGTGCTCGGTCTATCCCGCTCCCAGAGCACAGCGCCCACCCTAAAGGCTTTGTCACCACCGGTCTGTGCTTCATCTCCTTCCTCCAGTACCTTCTCCAGGACTTTCTGAACAAGCAACCTCTTTAGGCAATATCAGTAGTCTCAACTGTTTAAAAAGAAAGTTGCCAAAATGTGAAATTAATCCAGGCTGTGTAAATACACAGTTTCCCCTTAATTGACTCTTTAAATGCACCTGTGTCAATGCAGGCACCCCAGCGATGTGTCAGCTTGCAAGACTGAAAGGTCTGTTCTCCCCTGGAGGCATCTGGGCTAACATTTCATAAATTACAATCATGTTTTCCTCTTCTGTTAATATTTTCATTCCAAAGGTCATTTACCACACGCACACACTCACAGAAGAGAGGAAGGGGATGGAAGCTGCTCGATTCCCAGACTTGGGAAACACAGTCCGCTCCTTTAGTGATGCAGATCTACAATCTCACCGCAAAGATGTATCTATGGACAGCCAGGGCACTCACCTAGAAAAAGCTCTGTTCTTTAGATCTGCATCCAGGCAACGGGCTCTCTACGCGTATATTTGGCTAGTGAAGGTACCGGACTGCCCTTTCTGAAGCTGGGTGCTTGAGTTGGGCACCTTCGCCCAACACTAAGGCGCCCAACCTTCAGTCATCACCCTTGGACGAGGTGCAGGCGCAGGCAGTCTCGCTCAGAAGGGTCACACGGGCGATGTCTCTTCTTCCCTGGGGAGCAGAGAAGGGCACAGTACACAGCAGCTGCGGAGCAGTGCCAAAAGAGGGGCCCCGAAGGTGACCGGGGTACCGAGTCTGCTCCATTGCCCCGGCGTGAACTGGGGTCTCTGGCACGGGATGCTGGAGCCCGGCAAGCCAGGCGCTGCCTCAGCAGCATTTGGGTGAAGAGAACATTGTTTGTACATGCAGATCCAAAAGCCTTCGATGAACGGTTAATTCACTTTCTGAAATATCTAAGGAATGTAACATTTTCTCTGACTATTATCATGTTAGCCTGAGGTTTGCACGCCCCATCCTAGAGGGTGTCAGGAGCTTAATATTAATTAAACAGCAGATTTAAGGTTATTTCTCATAATCACAGCTGTGGTCTGAATTATTGCTTGATGATATTCCACTTTTGCCCGCTTGCTGCTTTTGATTGATTATTTGCATTTGCTGGTTTATAACGTGCACGTATTGCTTCGAACAGAGGCATCTCTTTTGATTCCAACTGCATTACATTCTATGGTCGGATGATGGATTGGATTTTCCAGCATACCATAAACACCAGCCCGTTCTTGCCAGCGTGATATGTATCTATATTCCATATTCACTCTTCAGTGTATCCTGTATTCAATCATCCTTATATTCATTTCTCCCCATATTATTATTATTAGCCTTGGGGAACTTGTTTTATAGGCTATTTAGTTTGAATTAAGCATGTATGTCAGTCATTTCTTGTTTCTAAAAAGAACACAGATGATAAATGATAGGATTTATGCCTAGACTCAGCTTTGGACTAGTTCCCATCTTTACCTATATCTAAGTATTATTACTATTAGTAAAACAACTGCTGGATTCTTTGTCAAAACCTTCCCTGTGTGTATTTTCAGTTTTTTTAGTGGATTCATTAGGCACAATTGGAAATTGTTTTTTTTTTTCTACCAACTTCCTTGTTTAATCGGATATGGTCTCGAGAGAAAAAGGTCCTTTGCCATTCTTTTCCCCTGTAGTGCTCAGTGCCACTTCCCAAAAAGAAATTCAAGGATTCATCAGGATATTGATTATATTTCAACCATATTTCATCTTCATTTTAAGCTGTCTATACATTGAGACTTATTGAAATTTTAATATTTTTAATTAACACACCTGGCCATCTATAGAAACAAGCAAATGTATAGACACTTACTCTGGATAATAAGATCAAATTAGTGTACTGTTAGTGTAAATTGATATACACATGGAGTCAAAAGACCACGTGCGCAAGCTACAATGAAATATTCAGACATATAATCAGATGTTCCCCCACGCTCCTCTTGATGCGGCTTCAGTAGATTTTAATGCTTTATCCCCTTCCCACAAATTTTGTAGCAAAGCACACGTCAGATGACACGATGCTCAAATCGTTCCCCATCATCCCCGTACCTTCGCCTCCCACAAATGACTCATAGCACCATCTCTGGGGATTTCTTGAGTGACTGGCATCCTTTGTGACGGAGGGGAGCACGCTGCTGCCCACGGCTCTGCGCCCCTTCGGAGCGCGAGTGAGTCACCGTATCCTACTTTGGCTTGAAGCCCACAGATCCCTCTAACGCTACCGAGAACGGTCACGTTGCAGGCGGAGAGCACAGGGAACATCCCTCCTCTGCTCTTTCCCTGGTTACTACACAAACTCAGTGACTCCTATTATATTTACTCATAATAGAGATTTACTATCTATTTATTCATACAAAGTTTTTCAGGGTGCTATCCACAGGGGGTTTTGTGTCTTTTTGCTTCAAGTTTCCAACTCATACTAAAACCACAACGATGCTTTTACAACACACCCACTTTCTGGAGGCAATTGCCGCAAGATGACAGCCCTTTGCAGCAGTGCAGTTGTGTCACATACCGTTGGACAAAGCTACACAAAGTCGCCAGGAATAGAAGTGAGCAGCCTTACGTACAGAAGCGGATTATGAAACTATTTTGTCACATCTGCACTGGAAGATTAAAAGCTGTCAAATGATTATCATCGTGGCAATGGGTTCTCTAGCAAGGTGATGATTGGAAATAGCTGGAATGCCACCACCAGAGCTGAACACTGTTAAAACTGGCAGACTATCTGCTTTCTTTATCATTTTTACATACGCTTCCAGCTACCTGACCAGAGATTAAGGCAGGGAAGCCTTAAATCAGGTACAATTTTTCAGATAGAAGTTTTCCTCAGCTTTCAGTACGCAGTAGACAGGATATCTGGGAAGGAAAGGCAGACAAAGAAGTCTTATCCCTCCAAACCTGGTTAGAAAGCAAAGCACGTGTGAGCCAAACCATGTACAGAAGAGAAAGACATCAGCACCCACGACCAGAGGCTATGCCTGAAAATACTACAAACAATTTAAATGACAACGCTTTCTCTCCCCAACCCTGTAAGTAGCATATCTAAGCAAAATGAATCCCCACGCGCTGGCAGAATGCCTTTAAATCAAAGGAATAAGACAAGAAGGCAAGAAGCAGTCAGCAATGCACGCTGCCGGTCACGGGATGTAACAGCGGGCATCCCTTCATGGCACACGGCGATGCAGCCCTCGGACTCTGCTGGGGACTTAGTCAATGCCCCTGCAGCCAAACTCATCAGGCGATGACTCAGAAATGGCTTTGAGAGCAGAGACATCCTTGCGGACAGGACGAGGCATAACGCATCCTTTCCATTTAATCCTTGCCAGTGTGAGCAGGCTATAGGACTCAATTTATTATGGCAGCTTAAAAAAAAAAAAAAAAAAAAAAGAAATCCTTTAGCCACCAGAGAAGCAATATTTGTCCGTCTCTATTGCATCTGCAGCCTGCTGTAGGTATTCACACGTGCATCTGCCCATACCCCAGAGGGTGCGGGCAGAACAGGAGGAACCATGTGCACGGGGCAGGAGCGGCGGGGGGGGAGGGGAGTTCAAGATGAATTCTGTTTGTGTCTCATTAGCCTGCCAGCTGCCGCACGCTGATGGCAGAGAAACTTGCCAAGAGTCCTGACTCACTGGGTCATCAAGATCACGGGCTTCAGGACAGAGGGGAAGAAGAAGGCGGGGGTGAAGATATTTTTATGCCTGACCTTTCTCAGAAGGGCAGGAGTTGGGGGTTTGTTTCTTTAAAGGTCCAGGTCTTGATCTCAGAAACAGCCTCACTGAAATGCTACGGCACGGAGACAGCATTTGTGGGTACCCGTGCTTGTAAGGTAGTGACACGCCAACTGTCACAGGCAGATCACTGTCCAGTATAAAAATCACTATTTGTGATAACATAGATTAAAGTCATGAACAGGCAGCGATGGATCTAACTATGATTTCTCATCAGCTCTTACGGACATATTTTTGGATTTGATCGTACGGTTATCCACACCACCACTGGAGACAGTGCCACCCATAGCTCCAGTGTCACCCCAACCACCATTAGAGCCCTGGTTTCAAATAAGAAACTCCGCATGTAAGTTCCTCAGTGGAAAAAAGACCCCGAGATTTTGGTGCAGGTCTTTCTGCCAGGCTGGAGAAGGGGAAGGATGGCGTGGGGAACCTGTTCAGATACAGTACATCTACCCGGGACCTGCAGCCTGCTCTGGAGAGCTTCATTTAAAGTACACAGATACATAAAACATCTCACGAATTCCTGGGGATTCACAGTGTGAGCTTCTAATAAGTGAGCACTCAGGAACATTATGAAAAAGTTAGGACTCTTAAACAAACATTCATGCTGGGCACCTGATTTATAAATTTACTGTTCAACCAAAACAAAAGCAGAGCCGCTTCCCCCCCCGCCCCCCCGGCCAGCCACAGCCAACCCCCCCAGCTGGGTTCATAACAACATACCTGCTCAGTTACTCACAGAGGTTATCCAACAGATACATCTTAAATGTTAGTCAGATCAATAACACTTAATTCAAGGTTAATATTTTGATTAGCACGGAACAATCACTTCACGCTCCAGAGGGAAGAGAAGGGGGTATCCCTCTGCCAAAGGGTAATCTGAAAGGAAACCTCACCGACAGAAGCCTGTTTCCAAATCCCTGTATATTAACAACAGTCTGGCTATTCCAACTTTTTGAATCTTACTTCCATTATTAACCTGCTACCCTGAACATGGCAGATGCAGAAGAAAAGACCTTCCCGAGCTGGAGAGCCCAAAGTTTCCATAGTGGAGCAGGACATTAAGCAAATCAATTCAGCTTGGCTCTTCAGCATGCTCCGTGCTTCAAAGGGGGATAATACAACTTGAAACCACCACCATCCCTGCTTGAATATCCATAGAGGGAAGCAGGAGATAGGTGAATGTTGTTACACATTCCAGTTGACCTGCTTAGTGTCCCACATGGTTTGTAAAAGGTGTTTTCAACAAATAGTATTAACTCACTTTGTTTCCTACAAGATACTGATTTCCAATATTTTTAACAAGTCCTTTGAAACACCCTGTGATGTGTGTATTTATTGCTTGACTAGGTCTGAGGTCTCAGGTGCAAAAGACTGCCTGGGGCTACGCGCCTCTCTCCACCACGAACTTGATTAAAGGAAAAAGGCAGACCGATACGCGGAAGATTTTACTGTTACAAGAAACCAAACCAAGAAAGAAGAGCAAAATTTTCTCTCTTTTGCCATATACATCTCCAAATGTTCACTTGCTGCCAATTCTTCAGCGGGAAAATATTGATTATAAGAAGATTGGGTCTCTCAAATGAGCCTTTAATTTAGCAGACCTAAAAGCTACGTTATTCTCTGCACTCCCGCCTGAACTCGTCTGTGTTCTTTTCTTTGAAATGAGCTCTCTTCCATGCAAAATCTGCCACATTGCCTTATTTATTATTGACCCGTCACAGTTTGGAAACATAGCTTAAAATAAATGAGTCTGAATGCCATGACCGTAGAGTTATTAAATTGCCTGGCATTGAGGAAATTGCTTTTCATAAACATCCTGAGCTCTTATGGGTTTTTTCTTAAAGTGTTTAATACAGTGAGAGTCCAAGTTAATCTGAATCAGTCTGCAAACTGAATTGCTAATGACAAGGGAAGATGTATTATTGTTCAATATTGAAAAATTGAAGTTAGAGGACAGAGCAAAGAAAAGAGTTTCACAATATACAAATAATATTCTCCCTACTTGCTGTCACTCGATGCACTAGCTAACCAGTGAAAGAAAATGCTTCCATCTTCTCGGTAGGTGAGAACACATCGAGGATGGTCATTTCAGGTCTCCCCCATCACGGATCCCAGATCTCACTGCCAATACCAACACCGTTCTGCTGTTGCCCGCAGCCCCCGGCAATAGAGATGTTATCAGGTGAACAAAAAAATATAGAACAGCAATTTCCATGTTACTGTACACAGCCTCAGAAGCATACAATAAATATTCTGTAGTTGTTAATTCCCTATTCAATATCTTCCCTTGGTAGCACTCAGGCATGCCCGTTCTGTGCCAGCCCTGTCTCAGGCACCCCGAGAGGGCTGTACAAGGGAAGGTGCTCCAGCCCCTGCAGGTTTGTTTGGAAAGCCAGATACATTGTCCAGATGAACAGCACATGGACGGCGTGCTTCCCTGTACCTAGCCACCGAATGCAGACAGACTCATTAGGGATGCCCACGTGGTGTCTCAGCAGCCCAGTTCCTCTTTCAGGGTGGACTGCCTCTGCTCTGCCGCTGTTGTTACACAAAATACACCAAAGCTGAAGTTTGAAAAAGCTCTTTGCGCCCCTTCTGTGTGAAACAGCTCGAGCTGCAGCAGGGCAGGGAGACGATGGGATGCTCTGTCCCACCTCCACACGTGGCAATCCCACTCCTCAGTGCTGGGACTTCTTTCTTACTTGTGTCACGTAATCACGCTACTCTTCAAAACAGTCCTGGAGAGCCTCCATTTACCTCAATCTCAGCATCTAGGATTCCAGACAAGAAGTGAGTTGGTGAATCTATTTCCTATTCATACATCCAATGCTCCTAAACAGCCTCACAGGTTGAAAGGGCTCCAAAGCCTGACCACTTCTCCAGTCTGACATGGAGATGGAGATGCAGAAGCAGAACCACCCCTCTTCTGCACCTTACTCCCTAAACAGGGTTCGCAGGGAAGAGGGAACACGGGAGCCCTCCCTGGTATCGTGGTGATTATTACAGGTGAGAAGGGTGACCTGGAGATACCTCTACATCAGGTCTGAAAGGAGCAATGAAATTTCCAGTCCTCATCCCATTTTGAGACCCAGCAGGACAAAGGGATGAAAAACAGCAGCTGAAAACACAAACAAAACCTGGAGTCGCCCAGGTTCATTTCACTGGTGAGTTTGCACCTACACCATGCTAAAACGAGGCTGCCACCGCCTGCCATCTCTCTACAAGATGTAAAGCCTAAGTGAATCCTTTGTCAATAATGAATTCCTGTTTGCAATGCCTCTAAATTGAAGAAAATGAGTATTTCTTTTTCCTCTCGGAAAAGCAGCGTGGTACCCCAATTGGGGTTGCTATGCAACCACCTCCTGCACATGGCTGATAACACTCTCGGCATTATTTCCCCGCCTGACTGCGCCGTCAGAACAAAGCCCGGCTAATGAAGCTTTCAAATGCTCTTGGTTCTGCCTTTGACGGTTCAACACGGGTTTTCCTTGCTCGTATGTGACAGTTACAGCAACAACTCGACGTCCCCTCCAGCCAGGGATGACTCTGGAGCTGGACAGAGGAAATTCCTGATGGAGAGTGACGGACACGATCGGAGCAGAGTGGCAAAATGCCCAAAAGATGCAACCAGCCTCCAAAATGGAGGGCAGCCATGCACGCCACGAAACAAGGCAGTGATGACGAGGCCCTCTAAAACACTGAGCCCCTGGCATTATAGACCAAGCCAGACATCCTCCAGTGCCCCCTTAGCCATCAGATGTAACACCCTCATCACACTGCAGCCACTGCCCCTGGGTACGGGTACAGCAAGGATAAACCTCTCCAGCAGCATATGCAAAGAGGGACAGGAGGAAGACGACTCTCCAGGTTCAGTAGGTCCCATCCCTTGAAGAACCTACAGATTTTATTTTTTTTAATGATCTGTTGAAATAAATTTGACTGTGATTTTTTTTTTTTTTTTTTATAACACAACATGTGTAAGCAAAACCCTCTTCTGCTAGATTAATAGGGGGAGCAGGAACCGCCATCACTGGCAAGGAGCACCAGCTTCCCCCATAGACATCTTCATCCCCCTGTAAGAGCAACCAGCTGATGCTGAAGCAGTCCCCTTTTGTAACTGGGAAAGTCTCTCCTTCCATCGCTGCCAGATCTGCCCTCCAGGGACTCTATCACAGGGACAGCCCCATTTCTCAGAGAAGACCCTCCTCATCTTCACACTGATGGCCAGAGCTGGTTTCTTAGAATCATAGAATTGCTGAGGTTGGCAGGGACCTTTAAGATCATCAAATCCAACCATTACCCTAACCTGACAAAACCACTTCTAAACCATGTCCCCAAGTACCATGTCTACCCCTTTTTTTTTTTTTTTTTTTAAAAAACACCTCCATAGCAAATCTACCCTTTACCAGTTCATTTCGCAGGACAGCAGAATACAGTGAAATGGAGAACATTGGCCCTCCAGTATCTTATCGGCTTAACAGGAGCACCTTAAACACACGTGCGGATGCCCCACCATCCTGGAGTGACGCGGCAGCGAGGACGGGCTGACAACACGTGCAGTGTGAGCTTGCCAGAGCGCACAGACGTACCTCAAAGGCTTAAAGAGGGACAAATCCCAGTAGCTGAATGCTTTCTAGACAGCGTGTGGCTCCGAGTTTGTTTTCATTAGGAAACTGCCATGAACTAAGTCAGGGCACGAATCCAAAGCCCAGTGACTGTTCCGCACCCAGTGACTCTTCTACACCCAGTGACTGGATTTCAGCACACTGGGGACATGCTGGGGCAGCCTGAGAGATGCCAGCGCAAGGATGGTGCCTGTCCAGAAATCCAGGGCAAAAACTGAAGAACGGTTATTTAAATTCCTTTCCTACGTGAGCAACTGGCAGCTCAACCAATTACCTGGAAGAAGAGCTGGGGACAAGTTCCTCCCACACCAGGGAGGTGGGAGGACTGGCCGGCGCTAGAAGCACATCTACCCTTGGAGAGCAAAGCTGGGCAGTCGGAGCAGGCGACATCTGCCAGCCATAAGACGACCTGAGGGATTGGTACGGCTCTCAAAGGCACAAGTTCTGCCAACAACCAGGTAAGAGCCATGAGAGAGCACAGCGCTCAGGGAATCCAACCCAGCCCTGCCCCAGGTTTAGGTTATAACAAAACCCACCCGGCTCTTCACCCCCCCGGGCTCTGCCTCGCTGGGCTGAGCTGAGGAAAGCGCAGCGCAAGTGCTTTTTGTTGGAGACGGAATTACCTAACAAGAGATAATTATGTGACATTACCATTAAAAGCAGTGTGTTTAAAAAAAAAAAAAAGAAAAAAGAAAAAAAAAAAGCTTTAAGCCTGTGTATCCTGATGTCTGCAAACCCCTTTCTCTGCCTCAGTACTAAATAGGTCTCATTTAGCCCATTTGTCCTGTCCCAGTCAGGCAAAGTGAAAGTAGGGTTGATCGGTTTGTTAATTACAGTAATTTTATCTTAAATACAGACAGCTGAGTGTTCATCAAGTCACAAATTTGCCTGTTACTGAGAGACCTCCCCCCCGCTAAATAATTAGGGATAATAAGTGGCTCATAATAAATGCAACTCACAACAACGTGCTCCAAGAGTGCAGCGCAGGATCAGGAGGGCTATTAGGGAACCCCCAGGTCTATTCCTCCTTTTGAAGACAACAATGCAATATCTTTAATTGTCTCTCTTGAAACCCTGAGCCAGCTCTGCTGGTTTGTTATAAGTGAACGGCAATTATTCCATTTTCTGACTGCCTCTCGTGTCCAGAGAAGGCTTACTACAGAGTCATCAGCGCACATAAGGGCAACTTTCTCCGCCTGCACCGCCGAGGCACATACAAAGAGCTGAGACAGGAGGCAACACAGGTGGGTTAAGTATAACCCTGCTCCTCAAGGCTGTTAAAACTCTGGGGAAGGCTCAAAAGATTCCGTTTCGACACAAGTCACAAGCTGCTCTTAAGGCACAGCTTTAGAGCATCCATCCACGCACGAGGACCAACATGAAGCACGTTCGGTACTGGAGGCTCACACCACCCTCTGCGCTGAGCGCACGGACAGGGCAGGCCAGCGAAAGCTGAAGGTGAGGGAAAACAGCCTCCGGTTTTCAGCCTGGAAAGGATGGGGAACCGCTGGAGCAGGTTTCTACTGCAACCTGCCAAGAACAAGGTTTGGGATGAGCGAGGAGAGGACAGCAGAGCTCACGTGCATCTGCATCTCTTCCAAACCCTGCAAAATTAACAAAAAAACCAAACAACCCCCACAGGTACACCTATAAGCTCAATTTCTGTCTTTTTTTTTTTTTTCCTCTCTTTTCCTTTATCCCCTAGTTAATTACTCATTCGACTTCCCCAGCCATGCAAGTAGGGACAGCCGAGAGGGTCAGATAGGTGAAAACACCACCACTTTGAGTTCCCTTCCAAGATTCCAGATAAAAGGAGTCCCTCTGCCCTCGCCTCCTTTACGCCAGCCCTTGGACAGACCCGGTAACAGAACATAGCGTGGGGAAGAAAGTTGCAACCCATTGAGCCCAGTGGATCCTGCCAGCTCCAGGCGCTGGGGAGAAGCTCCTCGGCGGGTGAGGTGACCTGCCTTCCCTTGGACAACGAGGAACTGGGAAGGGACAGCTGACGCAACGCTGCTTCAAGAAAGAAAATGTTTGTCACCACACACAAAAAGTGTACAAGCCTGAGTTTGTAGGGAGCAGAGATGCCAGGGAAGACTACAGGACCACATCCTGCCACGACCCTTTCCTGGCTGATAAGTCACTGCAGCTGCACATTTTCTTTTCTAGCAACTTGAAATACTGAACTGCGGCCTCCTATCCCCCACCCCATCCCCCCCCCCCCGCCAAGGTGTACACATGTGCCACCCTCGTGTGCAATCAAGACCAGACAGGATTTGGAGAGAACTTTAAAGTTTCATTCTCTCAGCATACAAACCCACAGATGTTATTTGCCTTGTTTTCAACACCGGGGAGTGCACTAAGGGAAAGAAACAGACTTAATCAAATGCTACTGTATTTTGTTTACAACAGTATTTGCCATCATTTACTTACTTTGCTCCAGAAGGTGTACTTAGTTGTTTTCCTGCAGCGATTCCCTCCAAGGGTTGAAGCTTCATTTGTTCTTACAAAGACCCTATATTTCTGCAAAGTTGTTTTTTTTTCCTCTGAAGCATTTTTTTTTTTTTTTAAATATGTGGTATTTCAGTTCCGCTTCATCCACAAATATGTTTAACCAGCATTTGCGAGATTCTTTAATGCTGTGTCCTGTTATCTCAGCACACCCAGCTGTAAGTTGCATACAGAATAAATACTGGGCTTTTGTTCAGAGCAGGGGAGATAGCTGTGTAATGATCAATCAAAAAATGCCCTTGGGGATGGGAGAGATTAGCACTTTGATACTACTGAAGATGAATGGGTGAAATGAGTTTGATAAGCTGGTGTTTTCCTCAGATAATTGCTCTGAAAGCTTTCTAAAGCTGCTTGGATCCTCCTCCCTTTCCCTTTGTTTCTGGATAGGATGGCAAGTCCTGCTTTTCTGTGGGTGATACTGGACAGGCTGCTGCTGTTACTGTTTTTAAACAAACAGCAGTGGATTTGTGCCACATTTCATCACTGACTATTGAACACTAAAATATCAGTGAGAATTTAACCAAAGATTCAGACTGGATTCCTATTATTCTTGGCCAACTTGGCTAATCCTGCCAGCATGTACGGCACTGAGCACAGGACCGAGGCGGTGGGAAGGGGACTTCTCATGGGACGTGGCCATCTTTCCTCAAGCTTAAATCATAAACAACAGCTCTTATTCCTTCCGAAATCACTAATCCTTGGTGCTCACAAACAGACCTTCAACCTACCATCAACTTTTCTCTGGGCTTTCTGTACCCAACGCTGACCTCCTCTTCCTCCTCCTGGACCGTTCTAACCCACAGCATTGGCTGAAGAGGAACTTCTCCCGAAGCCGTACCACGAAATTCTCGCCAAGCTCCCGTAGACCCCAGGCACATCCCTCTTCAGGCACGAGGCAGATCCTGCTGGCATTCACTGATGTGGTGCCGTTTACCAAGCTAGCTTATTCTCAGCCACTAATGAAATTGAAGCCAAGAGATTTTACTATATTTTTTTATTGTTTAATTGAATAAATGATTTTTAAATACAGAATTAATAATTTGTAAAAATAGTTATTAAAAGCCAGCATTCAGAAGTAGGTTGCACATCAGTGACTGAAAAATTCATACGTACTTTTTGATACAACGGTAGGAAAGAAAAATTAAGAAAAGCATATCTATCATCTAAAAAGAGATGATTTTTCTTTTTATATTTCCTTTTGTGTTTGAGAACTGATGTTTCATGAGAATCTCACACCAACCTTGTTTTTCACAGCACTAGTTCACATTATTTGGTGACCAAAAGAACCCACTCATTTGCTTGCTTACAGAAGCAGCGATGTAGCATTTCCCCCTCATATGTATGGAAGCCAGTGTGTTTAATAAAACCCAGTATATGAGGGGTGGGAAAAAAACCCAACCTGTAGAGTTATGTGACTTGCAGGGATGCAATTAAGGTTGGCAAAGCATCTCTGAGCAAGCACAGGTTCTCCTGCCTCTCCTGCTGATACCTTTGCGAGTTAGGCATTTCTTACGGTATCGCATCTCTGGCATTTGCTCTTTCCTGAGCTCCATCACTGCAACAAAGTTTTCCAGGAGTGACGAGCCAATAGGTACCTTCGATTTTTAATGCCCAATTTTAAAGCAGCTTGATCTTTCAAGAGACGCAGAGCACCCAATCTCAAGGATAAGAATCAGGCCCTTTTAGGCACAGTTTAAGCCCTATAAAACTGAGGCACCTCAAGAAGTCTTGACATTGGGGTTGTGGGTTTGGGTTGGGAGGTGGTGTTTTTGCAAGTTTCCATTACGGGTTCTTAAAAAGACAGCTATGAAGGTGATCCCACCAGGCAGTGCATCTGCATCATCTCAGTCAAAGAAAAGGAGACAGACTCTGTAATATATGCATCGTTTCAAGACATCAGCACCACCCACGCAGTATTCACAACAGGTTAGAAAGGAGATGGACTGTGGCTGACCTGTTCCTCAAGGATCTTAACCACCAAGAGAACTTAACCACACAGACGGATAAACCACAGAATGAAATTCCCTTACAACAGAAACTAGGACTTTGAGATAATGGATAGAGATAGCTACACATCAGCCTGGGGAAAAAAAAAACAAAAACAAAAAACCACACACAAAAAACCACACACAAACAAAAACAACACAGAGAAGGGAAAATTCAGACTGCAATGGAAACAAATTCAGTTAAACAAAAGAAATAATACTGGAGATTGTCACTAGTGCAGCTAGGACTCAGCAAATGAAATACTTTGTGTATATGGCTGCAGAGCAGCCCTGCTTCTGCCACATGAATAAATATCCGACAGTACTTAAAAACAGTATGTAAAAAAAAGTCAGGATTTTCAGAAACAGTGCACGTTCCACCCCCTGTAACTGCACAGTAGGTCCTCTCACGTGAGGTATTTCAGCATCACTGGAAAGGAAAGCAATACTGCTGCACTCCTCTTCCACAAGCGCAGTCTAATTCGAGCTGAGGTTGTCCGATGGTTAAGCAGCGATGCGCGGCGCAAGCGCGCTGCTCCACCCTTGTCTCCCCAGACCGCAGCGACCGCACTGGGCTGGGCGGGATGAAAACGTGCAGTCAGGGCTGTAAAGGTTCAATCCAGTACCCACTGCGTGACCAGACACAGGCACGGACCTCTTATTTCAGCCACTGCACATCTTGGTTGTGGTTTTGTTTGGTTTTGGGTTGGGTTTTTTTTTGTTTAGTTAGTTGTTTTGTTGGGTTTTATTTTTTAAACAGACATGTTCACGCAGGGTCTTCCAAAAGGAAGTTTAGTTCATGTGGCCACTTAACTTCAGAATATTTCCTTGGTTATCTGTCGATGGTGGTCCAGTAAAATAACTGTACCTTTTACCATCATCAACGGCAACCTGTACATTTGTTTTTGCATCAGCAGCAGAGCTGTCTGGGCCAGGCATCTCTCCTAGCAAACTGTACACATGAAAGGCTGCTGCCCATCCTGTACTTTTTTCCAAGGAAAGTTATTTTCTTGTGTTGCATGTATGTATTTAACCGTAGTCATTAAATACAGGATGTTGGCTTCACATCCCATCTGGCCTTTTTGGAAGCATCCTTTTTCACTCTTCAGAGAAAATAACAGCATCGTGTTAGTGAAACCCAGGATCACAACTTCTTCTGGTGATGTGCGACACCCAATAGTGGATCTTACCAAAGGGATGTCATTAGTACCGCTGCAGCATTTGACTGTCTCTCCTCCAAAATGTGGATGTGATCAAAAGAAAGAGCAAACCCATAAGAAACAGATGTCTTCTACCACCTTCAAGACCACCTTTCTCCTCTTACATTCCACCTTTGCTGCACAATCGCTGTAGCTTTGTTTGCAGAGTTTGTTTTGGGGAGGCTGTTTTGTTGACGAATAATCCCACCCCCTGCAAATCCTGCTACATAACGATAATGGCTGCTTGTTATCAACACCCCTGTTAGCGTGTAGGCTCATGCACTCTCACCACCAGCTGTCATGGAAGTAGTAAATAAAGTTGTTTTTCCTTCAGACACAAGCATTGTCCAGTCTGTGACTATACCAGGAACATCTCTATAGCTTTTCCACGCCTTCCAAAAACTTCCACCAAACACTTCGTTTTGCTCATGCTTTCCTTAGAACATCCGAGGATAAGACGGGTTTTGTTTAATTATCCACTCAGCGTGGGGATTGATGTGGTACAAGTCTAAGAGGTAAGTGTCTGGGTCCAGGCAATGTTCACCTACCAAAACAAGACATTCAGAAAAAAAGCATTTCTTATATCCTTACTCCTACAGTTGCTAGGTGGTTTAATTTCCCCTCAAAACTGGTATTTGTTCACATTAATTTCAATACCACAGCCATTCAGAAGCGTTCCCACAAATCTGGAAGAGTTCTGACTATTTATGTTAAAATGAACGTATGTTTCTTGAAACTATACTAAGCCCAAGCTTTGACCTTTGTAGACGGGTGCTCTAACTTTAATACCCAGTAACTTTAGCACTTGAAAACCATCATGAAATACATTCGTGATCAAATCCAGCGACTGAATTGTTTCCAATGACAAAGCTCTCTTCTTCAGACGCTGCTAAGAGAAATACTAAGAGGCAGCCAAAGCGCTCCAGTAACCGACTGTCTCCAGCACCGGCTGTAACAGGGCATAAGAACTCCTTTCCATTTTCAGACACCCCTGATCTGCTGCTGCAATCACATTATTCGAGTCTCCTCTCCATCTGATGACATTACCCTCTTGATGAGTGGAAATTGGTGACTAATGAACGTCAGCAACTTGTTTAACTAAATGGCTTGAGAAACTTCCACCCAAGTTAGTACAGGTTCTTTTGTCAGAGTTGATGAAAGCAGACAGAATTCACACCTGGAGCAGCCATCGTTAGTACAGATGCCATGCGACAGCATATCACACTTAATTAAAGCCCAGAAAAGCAGCACACAATTAAAAGCCTGTAGTGGATAGGATGAAGTTGCCCTTTACTTTGTCTTTTACCTTTTGGAGCCCCCTCCAAATCTCATCCTTTTTTTAACTCCCTCCTAAGACAAGCTAAGCAGAAAAGACTGGATATCAGAGTCCTTACTTCCAGTTACCACCCAGACTTACCAATATTGCCTCCCACTTCATACAGGACCAAGTTCGTGCACTCCATTGAGTTGTTGCTGCAGAAAGAAAAACACATTGAAGTTAACAAAACTCTGCAAAAGGCAGGTTGTGTAGTTTAGTAATGTTTCTTCCCCCAAAATTGCTTATGGTTCAGAGACCAGCAACGGTCAAGGAAGCTACAGGCCATGGTATAGAGACCTCACTGATCCTCCTGAACAGTGCAGCTGTTGAAAATACACCCAAAATTGGAAGGAGGAAAAGAAGAAAAAAAAAAAAAAAAAAAAAAAAAAAAAAAGAGAGAGAACAAGGCAGATATTCCTCACTGCTGGCAAGAAGCACACTATATGCAAACCTTAACTTTTCAACAGGAGGACAACAGGCATAAATATCAAAGTTCGTTGGCAGCATTCCTCTAGGACTGATGGCCTGTTCAGGAGAAGCTTATCTGCAGGAAGACTTCAGCAGCAGTGGTAGTAGTTTGTTAGTGAGATACTCGTTCCCGGCTGACCCATATTCAGCCAGCTTCCCATCCACCCTCCTTGTCTAGACATCTTCTGCCCAGGGACACAGTCAGGAGATGCACTAACACTTCACCTACTAAATACAGTCTGCAGGCACGATGGTAGAGGGGGTGGGAATTCTTTTGTTCGTTTTTTGGGTTATTTCAACAATTCACCACTGGACCATAGGAGGGAACCGCAGGGTTTACTTTAGGAAGCCCCTACATTAACATATGCATGTTGGAAATACTACTCCAGGCAGTAATCTGCACGGGTGATATTTTTCTCCAGGAGAGCTAGAGAGGGTTTGTTTTGCAGGGTCAATGTTATTCCACTTTCCCTTCCCTCCAGCAAGGCTGCTAAAATTGACAACAAACCCGAGGGGACCACCCGACCTCCCGACAGCCTGAGCACAGGGATGGAACCACTCAGCTGAACTAACATGTGCTTGCCCCATGCAACAGGCTATTTCCAAAGCTTAGAACAGAGGAACTGCGAAGAGTCTGCTAATGGCTCGCTGTGCCAACACATCAGCTCTGCCAGAAGACAGAAAACACAGCAACTAAACCACCTGGTACTTTTTTTTTTTTTTTTTTTAAATAAAGCAGAGAAGAAGTCATTTACCACTTGAGGAGATTGACAGTGTTAACAATATTCCAACCGTTCTGGCACAGGTTCTTTTGAAACTGCCTCAAGACATCAGCAACTCTGGTGGCATTGTTCAAATGCACCTCTAGTGAATCCTTCAGGAGAAACGAAGCGTGGACTTTCACAATCTTGGAAGGCTGAACAAGGCAGGCAGAGAGGCAAAAAGAAGAACGCGCTTAAAGAAAGACTCCGTTATGAACTAAACCATCAAGTTTCACAATAGATTGGAGAGTGTGAAGAATTAAACCTATCCAGCCTCTCTCTGTTCAGAGAATTTAGGTTTGTTTCTTATCCCACCCATACTACAGACGGGAAGCTTATAGAAGCATCAAGGTGAGCATTATAAACAAACCGTCTGTGCCCCGGTGCTGTGGCTGGGGAGAAAAGCACCAGTCTCCATCAGCGTGCGCTGGTGCTCTCTGCTGTTCAAATACAGCACCGGCACTAGAAGCGACAAACTGATGAAAGTAGGATTTGTCAGAATAAATTTTGACAAACTGTTTTGCACAAGTCGGATAGACTTCTCTGGAACTCATTTAAATTACTGAAAAAGGAGTTTAGGCAGTTGAGTTGCAGACTGCTGAATTTCAGAAGGGTAGTTTCAAAAAAGGAAGCGCTGAGACATCACAGAGCAGAGTTCAAGTGCTATTTTCTCAACATTGTTTTCATCAACTCCTTCACGAAGTCACTTCCCAGAACTTTTGTGGAGAACGTTGAACCTTTGTAATGGGGTCTGATCTGCAGCAAGTTAATTTTGCAATCCTGAATCTTCTGCAAAACAGCTGAGCACCAAGACCATTAGGCAGTAGTATTAGCACTAAGTATCAGGTCGTCTGTTTAACTGCCTAAACTGTAGTTGTCCTCTCTGAAATGAGTGCACCTTCAAGTGACGTGCAACCTTAACCAGCCAAATTTTAGGCAGACATCATTTCAGGAGCCCGACTGGTATAGAAAGGGGGATGTACTGACTTGTGAGAACATACACACTTCTCCAGGTCTGTAGACTCAAGCTCTATAAATATTATTTCTACCTGCAGACTCCATGTAGCTCTTGTCCTTTTGAGCATCCCAGTTGCACCATCACTGCTATGCAATACTTAAAATCCATCAGCGTGTGGTATAACTGAACTGCCACAGACCCACGCTTATTCAACTAACAGTGGCAACTGAAAAAAGGCAGAATGCCTTTTCCAACTTTAATACACAAATAGATCTGAGAGTAACATCTGTTTAAAAAAAAAAAAAAATCTCAGTCTGCACCAACACAAGGAGGAGCAGAGCCATCTTATTTATCAGGGAAGTTAATTCTCTCCTTTTTTAAGTGGCAAGAACCTTGTCCTCAAGCCTCCCCGTACAGATCAGCAGCATTATGGAGCAAAAAGAAAATGAGATACAAAAATGTACCCTTACACTACCATAATAGCCTAAATTTGCTTTAAGTTCATGAAGATTAAGTCTGCATTTATCACAGTAGACATATCTGTCTGAACACATGGGGCATCTAGAGCCATGTGAATTCTGCTCTTCATATAAGGTAGAAACCAGCATTTCTGCTTCTGGTCTCTTCCCCCTTCTTCTGCAACAACGCAGCACCTTAACCAACTGTTTTGTAGCCTGAAATGTACTTAGTACACTTGCTGTTGGGCTCAGGTCACAACCTGGCCAACACGGTCTGGGAAGCTGTTTCTCATGGTTCTGCAGATTCTTCTCCCTCTGGCTCTGTAAAGAGCATCACTTCTCACTGTCTTCCAAGGTCTCATGAAAGCACGCACAATGAGAAAGTATTTGACGCTTATGAAAGGGCCCAGTTTTTCCAAGCCTCAACTCACCTCTGCCTGGTTCTTTTCCACCTTGTCTTTATCAGCGTGAATCTTCCGCAACAAATTTTTAATTCGCTTGTCACAGAACTGGTACCTTTTGCTGTTGCTCTCATTCAGTTTTCTCACTTGAGCTACGAGAAAAGAGGAGACCTGGGAAAGGAAGAAGGAGGAACACAGGAATTAAATCAAGCAGAGATGAGGATGTCATTTAAGAACTTAAAAATCACTTTATCAAACTCCTTGAGTAGAAAGAATATCCATATACCTTGAAAACAGGTAGGCTTGGAACTCAGGCAGAGGTTTTGCCTACAGACATTTAACTCCCCCTGAAATTTCCAAGACTATCCCTTCCCCTACCCCAGTTCTAGGCAGACCAAGACGCTGCTACACCGTTCTGCAAAAGACCTGTGCAACTCACTGTCCAGAGCAGATCCTGATAATGGATCATCATCCGCACAACATCAGCCGCCCCCTCTGCCAGCTGTTTCTCCTTCCCTTCGGGGATCTTGTTCGGCAGCCCCTTGTGCATGAAGAGGTTTGGGGCCATGACTGTGGAAACGTTCCAGAGGTTCATTTTGTTGTTGTTCTCCCTGGCAACCACTTTGCTGAGAAATTCAAGGAGGGCCTAAAGAGAGGGCAAGAGGCTTAAGACACAGTACTAACAGTCCTCAAGAAAGAGAGGACTGCGGAGAGATCATTTAATTAGCATTTTTTCTTGATATCCATGAGCAAGCCCTATTTCTCCAGTCAGGAAGTTGAGTGATCAGTTTCTAATACTAGGATAGCAACAAATAACCATACCCAGCAGGAAGAGAGTTTGTCCAGCGTTCGCAAAATCAGGACAGTCTGTGTGGAAAGTGGATGAGCTCTTACTCCTTGTCAGGCAGCAATTTACAAAGTCCAGTCATAAAAGCTACAGAATCCAAAGATGACCCCCTTCTTTCCCCCACTGTCCCCTCAAAGCTATTCCCAGATGTGCAAAAATAAACCCTTTTGGATTTCTTCTGCCTCACGCCTCCACCAAAGCCATGACACATGACAGATCATCTCTGACCGGATTATGCATTCCTGTGCTCTAAATAAAGTCTGCAGGGTGCTAAGTCAGCCTTGCCTGTATCACCTGGAACCTGAACTACTCAGGAGAAAAAAAAAAAAAACCAAAAAAAAACCAAAAACCCAAAACAAAAAAAAAAAAAAAAACAAACAAAACAAAACAAAAAACAGCTGCAACCACCGCCACAGTTCTTCTAAAGCCCAGAAAGGCAAAGGTTGTGCACTGCCTGCAAAGCTGATCCCACCAGCATTTATTCTTTCAAAAAGGAGCAGGTGAAAGGATTTTAAATGTCATCTGATCAGAAAAGGGTAGGAAGTTATAAGTTTAGTAGCTTTTTAAATATTTTTTTTTTAAATTGAAACTATCCTTCACAGATGATGACAATACCACAAACCATGAATCAAAAAACTGAATTTCTTTCCCTGCACCTTCGCATGCCCACAATGTGAGACATAGACATCTTTCACTCCATAGTGAAATGCTTTAACAGACTGAAGAGGAAGAGCACGTTTCTGAATAGGATGCTCCAAGACCACAGGGATTCCTCCTGCTCTAAAGTTTGTACCCAAAGGGCAGACTGTGCTTACAGCTTAACGTTCACTGCACAGCCTTGAGGTTCGCCCATTCCATTCTTAAGTCAGCGAAATAAAGCCAAATGGCATAATGTATGTTATTTACAAGAGCTGATAGAGCCTCTTGAATAAAAACCTGGAATGAGATCTTGTTTTTCCAGTTAAATCCAGAACAGGTAGTTACCTTTAGAGTGTTTCTGTTGGGCTCTGGCAGAATCAGGATGAGGAGGTTCAGAGCCTGCAATCTTTGTTTCAGGTCTGGAATATCTAGAGAGGGAGAGAGACAACAGAACGGAGGATTCAGGTTCCTGACACTGTTCTTTTTGAGCACGGGAATCCCCCAAGGAATGAGGCAGCTGTTTATTGTAGTGTTTGTCACCTAGGATTTGAGACCTTGTGTTTTACAGAAGTAAATCAAGCTCATACAGCCCTTACGAAGTGAACTACCTATGTTTTAGAAGACTGGCTGATTTGTTTCAGAGTACACAGCCTACCAGCAAGTCTGATGGTCTTGAAAGGCAGAAAACCCCGTTACTTCCCATTCCTTGGACAAAAAAAAGCAGCTAACTGTTTAAGTGCACGACATAACACATTCAAGCCATCTATTGAGGCACCAACCTCCAAATAAGGGGCTTGCAGAACACGGCATTACCCGCAGACAGGCCAAGGCTGGGCACCCCGGCCAGCTGCCACAGCTCAGCCTGCGCGTCACTATTGGTCGAGTTGTCCTTATTCATAGTAGCAACCTTGCAGCCTCAAATGACACGACATAATTCAAGACTCCAGGACAGTGCTCCTACACAAAGATGTACGCAACCAAGCACCAGGGACGACGCGTCGCAGGCTGACACATAACAGTACACGCAGTACCCAGCGCACCGCGTTCGGCTATAGTTCGTACCGTGCTCTGTATTCCCAGGGAACCCACAGGCCCCCAACGCACCCGCCAGGAGAGCCCAACACCAGCAGAGCTTTACCAGAAAAGCACAAACCGGCAAACTGACGCTAACCAGCCAAAGCAGGGACTCACTTTGCACAGCAGCAAAAGCAGGGAGGTACTCCGCTGTCAGCAGCGGGGCCGGCAGCTCTCTTATGAACCTCTTCAGTAGCCCAGAGACATCATTCTGGTGGACTTCATCCCAGCGGAAAAGGCCAGTATAGAAGTCCCTTTCTAGCTTCTGCTCCAGACTCTATAAAGAAGATGGCATTTGTTACATGATTTAGTAAGCAAACACAAGGGAGATTCTGTAGCTGAGCAGCAGGAGAGCAACCCATCAAGTCCAACTGCGCAGAGACCCTCACAGCAGACACTCCCAGATTTCCCAGCGATGGATGTTTCTAATTGTACTGGGAAGGGAGGTGAGACAATTATATTTGCTTAAGCAACATGCTCCGTGGTAAGCTCTGATACTGTCGATCATTCCTAGAGAGCTCATACCTTGATTCTGGTCTGGGACCCAGAAACTCTCAAAATGCCCTCTGTTTCAAGTCCTCTCTTTTCCAAGCAGGACAGCAGCTATTAAAAAGGGGAAAAAAGAAAGCTCTTAGGCACAGAGGATAAGAAGTCAGCACTTCCTTATCCAGGCTTGCTGACTCTGAGGATCAGAGGTGCAAATGAAACCAGAAGAGAACTTACTGCCTGGAGTAACAGAGGGACCTTGGTGTTGGGGAGCAGTTTTTGGTCGTTTTCCAACAGGGTGTTGAGTGGAACTCCAAAGAGTCTTTTCTCTACAACAGAGACAACAAGTTATAAGTCTGTATCTCCACGAATACAGACGCCAGGGATATATCCACCACTGCTGACTAAGAGGCACATTTTGTAGGTGTAGGTACTGGAGAAAAATAGGGGAACAGTTAACAAGACGAGTACATTTGACAGTCAGAGGTAAATGTGGTGCTAGGTCTTGATGTTACAATCCAGTGACTTCCAGGAGAAATTCTGACCAAGGAAAAACACCTGTCACAAGTTCTCTTATCAAAGACCCTCTATGTTCTAACATTTCCAACACAAACCTATGAGAAGATCAATATAAAAAAAAATACATCGCCCCGCCCGCCAAAAGAAAAAAAAAATAAAAAAATCAAGATGAAATACAACTGACCTGCTGTTTTCAGTTTTGCTGCCTTGTTTCTCTTCAGCTCAAAGCCCAGAACATCACAGAGAGCTGTTAGTTCAATAAGGGCCAGTGTGGGGATCTTCTTCATGTCCTGAGCAGATAGATCTCCAATCCTGGTCACCCCTAGTCTACCCTTGGGGACCTTAAATTTCTACGGGAAAACACACACACACACACGCAACGTTCAGCACAAGTATCATGACTAATCTCAGCGGTATCAAGTTTTGCTGCATTTTTATCATTCTTTACTATAACCAGGCATCTATTCATTCTCTTGTTTTCAACACCAGAAAAACGCCCCAAGCTACTCCTACTTCTACTTAACCCACAGCTGAATAAATATTTTCCCTTTTCAGCATCACTCTTTAACTGGAGATGCCAATTTATCTAAATTAAAGGCAGCCTGATGCCCACCCTAATCTACTAGAACTTTGGAAGCAGTCCAGTACATTCACGGAGGAGAAAACTATTAGAATTACAAGTAAGAAAGTCCAGTTATTCTCCTCTTTTCAGTGGAAACAACCCAGGTTCACATCAAAACAGTTTCACACACAAGTACAGCTTCTTTTGACGCTCCACTACACAACAGTTATCCTTGCCCAACACTGCAAGGATAACAGCTTTACTTGTCCAAAAATATCCACCTAATATAGACCTGTTCCAACACTATCCCTAGAGGAGATTTCCTGGCCATACAGTTGAGTCAAGGGTCTTGACAAGAAGGGAGCTAATAAGTTCTAACAGGAAAAATTCCTTCAGCGCTTACAGTTAGGGCATTTCCATCCTTTAGCCTCCTAGATTCAGACAGGAACGATCCCTTGAGCAGGACAGCTGCTTGCTCCGAGTAGGCAATATCCATGTTGAAGACTTCCTCTTTTCCAGGGTTTCGAACCGTGCAGGAGTAATCCTGGGTTTCTGCTGCAGGGGAGAAAACATCTTGAATTTCAGAAAGCCACAAGGGTGAAGATTAGAGAACAACTGTGCTAAAAGAACAGTTTGAGACAGATTTGGGGATCACCACTCTAGTAAAAAGCTATATTAACATTTGAAGAGTGTTGTCATAGCACAGTCCTGAGACTGATCAGTAGGATAAGATGAGCTTAAAGCCATAACGTTGCAGCTATGATCACTGGTAAGACATGAGCATGGCCATAAATTATAGGACATACCTATGGCTAACTTCTCTTAACACAATTCCGTATGGTGTTTAGAGGATTTCACCATGCGATCTCTGCTACAGTGATTTTATTTACATCTTCCAATTGCTTTCTTGAGAGTTACAGTTACCAGTCTGAGCAGCAATTTCTAACACTAGAGCCTGGAAGAGTTTACTAAATCCACAGCTGGGGATGACCATGTATTTACAAAATAATAATAATTAAAAAAAAAAAAAACAAAAAACAAAACCAAACAAAGCCAATGTTTCAGAGCTCAGATTAGTATAACTCCCCTTCCGCTCCTACTCCACCTTTAAAAACTTCTTTCTTACATTTCTGCACATTTGAAGTCCGTAGGTTGTGCCACAGCTGATCTGGGCTGGACTCTTCTTTCTCTGTCGCTGTCGCCTGAAAAATAAACCAGAACATTTTTACCTACACAAAACAGAAGTTATTATAAGACAACTTGATTTTTGGCACACCTGACCTTGTCTGCTAGTCTAAGAAAATGCTGCTCAAGCTCAGAGCTAACAAGGCTGCTCTGAAATTAAGAACCATAATTAGAGGATTTCTCAGGCAGACGGAAAACAGATGACTATTTCATGGACAGTATTTATGATAAATTTGCATATGATTAAGCCAATTCTTCCTTTCGAGCAATCATTAGCCAATTCCCCCCTTTTATTTCATGTATTGAGGGACTACCAAACCGCGCACCAACCAAGCTGCGCGGGATCCACCCACTGCGCATCACCACAAGATCTTTCACCAGAAAGAATGCACTAAGTAGACATCAGCACCTAAAAACTCCCCTTCGTGGGCTTCAAAGTAACCTACCTCTTCACGTCCAGAGGGAGAAGTGAATCTTTAGAAGTATAAGGAGGCATTTGGCAGGCAGTTCTGTTAAAAACCTTTTGCCAGCACTAGTTAGACTACAGGAAAGCTTATTCTATTATCAAAAGTTCGCAACTTTCCAAAAACCTGCTTATGATGTGGAGTTGTGGACCGAGGACTGAAAGTTAAAAGGAACCCGTGCGAAGTTATTGCAAATGGACAAAACAGTTAATCTGCACAGAAAGGCGTACTATATCTTCAGAGTACGCATAAAGCTGATGAGCCTGCCCTGAAAGCAGAACCGATTCATTTAGCATCTGGCCTAATCACACATCATACACTAACGCCAGAGCACCTTCAGATCCAGCTGCTCAACAGTAATATAGGGGAAGTGACGAATGGTTCTGACAGAAACGCCAACCGCTTTGATGCCCGAGAGTTGCCCGTGACAGAGGTGGACGGGAGGTGAACTGCGAAACCATTTTGAAACACTGATGGAAATAAAAATCCAAACGACTGACACATCACTGCCTGCACTCTTACAGCCCAAACTGCTCCCACTCAGGCCACAGCAGAACCGGATTAGCTTTAAGCTTGATTGGCTGAACATAGCTTTTTTTCCCATAGGTAGAGCCTACTCAAACGTTCTGCTCCCAGCGTGCCGAGAGAGCAGTCAGGAGCGGGAAGCATCCAAAATCTGATTGAGCAGTAAAGGCAGAGACACGGGATCTGGGTTCCAGTTCTGGGACCGGGGGAAAAAAAAACATTACCTTTTTGCATTTCTGTTTCCTCACTTACAAAGCTGAGATTTCAAATATCCTTTTGTGTGATAAGGGATTTATCATGTTTTGCTACATGCCTGGAGCAAGTGTTGCAGCAACACTAGGCCTGTTTTGGCATATGGTTCCCGAATACGTCCTTCGGAGCCCCAAAATTGTGTTTGGAACTGGGACGACGCAGCAAACCAGTGTGGAAAATTAACCAAAATGGTGATGTATTCTTTCACCAAAAAAGCCAGCAGTGGCTATTCTTTCTCTAGAATTAACAGCTGTACAAGATCAGCTGATCAGAACCGAACTTCTGACGTTCTCTGTTTTTGGTTAATAATGATTTAAGACGTTACTGGAATAAAGACAACACAAGAGGGCTCCAAACGACACCAGTGCTTCTCAAGGCTGCAGCGCCATAGGCACTATACAGAAGTCTCCCAGCAGTCTTTAGGAAGTTCATGGATCTGCAGGTTTTGTGGTGACTTCTCATCGCTGCAACCTGGATGCAGAATTTCTACAGTCTCAGCTTCATTTCAGCTCAAAAGATGAAGTCATCTATTTGGAAATGAAAGTAGCCCTAGATCCAGAAAGCCAAGTCGGCTACTGCAATGCAATGAAGCCTTTCAGGAGGTCCCAACTAAATCAACATACCTCAGAGTTGACCACTCCAAAAATGTCTCGGACATCACGCACAGGATGCTTGTTCTTCCTCCTCCGAGACCGGGAGTAGGTATCCAACCGCCGCTGCACGGCGGCCGCCTGGGTCTTGGTCAGGGTGGAGAGCAGCACGATGTTGTCGTTCTCCGAGGCACCGTCCCCGAGGAGGTCGGACAGACCGGCGGCCTGGAGCCACTCGGCTTCAGCTTCTCCTTCTGCAAGGCAAGGGATGAGAAAGGCGAGTGAGAAGAGAGAAGATAACAGCAATTAGAGTGTTTGAAACACTTCAGGGGCAGAAAAGCAGAAGCCTGAGCCGTCCCCTTTCCGAGTGGCAGTGGGGCATCGCTGGCAGGGAGCCACATCTTTGTAAGGAGGTCACAGCTCTTCTCAGAATCGCAGCCCTATTCCCAGGTACCCAGCTGGGTATCCGGGTGAAACTGGAGGAGACCGGACAGTTGAGGCCACTATAACTGCCCACGTGCTCATTTCTCCTCACCCTAGCTGAGGAAAGAGAGAAGAAAAAGACCTAGGGAGGCAGGGATACGGCCAGGACCTCAGGCTCCCTCAGAAGCTGGGCAGAAGGGGGGACACAAGTGTGACTGCACGGTATTTAACAGAAGGATTGCGACAGGAACGGAACCCAGTGGGGGATTTCACAGGACACGGGAGGGAAGTCAGATGCGCTTGCTTAAATCTGCCTTTACACGGACTGCCTGTGCCAAGGGGAGCTCTGGCAGCAGGCAACGGGGCACAGCGAGCTCTGAACGAATGGCGGTGCCTTCCCGGAGCACTCCCAATCCTCCGACAGCTTTCAGGAGGGACAAAAGGTCTGTGGGAAGCCACAACATGCAACACTGCACATTTGGCTTTTGTACTCTTCCCAATTATTTGTCTATTTATTTTAATTTTTATTTTTCTATATGCATGCTTATATATCAGAAACTTTTTTTAAATACCCTGACACTGATCTGGTAGACTCAAATGTATTTTATTTAATGTACTTGTGTGACTATTTGTATGCACCATCCCTATTCTTTACCTTTTTAAGTGGATTGGTATCAATACAGTCATTCAACAAAAGAAAACAATGTTATTCTTACTCTGTGCATTCGCTTTATGTCTATGCCTGTTCAAAACATCACTAAAATTTAAGACCATTCCAGTGCCAGAATGACGTGTGAGAAGCCTGGAGACAGTAATAGCAGCATAACTCAAACAAGCTCAATTCCATTCTTCAACATAGAGTTGCACTTCAAACACATAAGACACTATTTTCCTTATGGGATGTGCCCTTTGTGCAAGTGAGAAAGTGCCCTGAGCGAGGCAGCTACTTCAAATCCAAGGATAAAAGAAGCAATTTAGCAGGTGGTTTCAACTTTAATACAGCGAACACCACAAAGCCTTTATCTTTTCAATTCTATGTGTCACAGTAATTCACTGCAGTCAGCTCCAGCAGAGCTCTACCAAAGGTTATACCGGGAAAAAGAAAAGTTACAACTGAACTGACCGAAATAGAACAGTTCGTTCCCACTCTTCCTTTCTGATGCAAACTGGTATCTTCTCAGTTATCACAGCTGCTCAGACAAAAGCTTTATTATTGCTGCATAAATAATAAAAAAGTCATTCAGCTCTTCTTGAGAGATTAAATAATTTAATTTTTCCGGGGAAACTTCTGTGTTCATGCAACTTGGAAAAACATTTTGTGACTCCATTAAAACTCTTTTCAGAGCACGTTCTTTGTGTTCTTAGGCGCTGTAATGAAACCGAACTTTTTTTCAGCATCACACCACAATAAATAGAGTTGGACCTGAAGTGAAGTGCTTGCTTGAATGAATCTTCTAGCAGACTGGCAGGATTTCCCACACGGTCTTAAGTTCTGGTCATTTCCCACTTCTGGTCCTACAGAGGCTAAAGAGGTAAGAGCATCCCCCCGGTACCGTTGGTTTGCTCACGCGCTCGTGGTGCCCTTCACAACCCCTCGCTGTACAGCTCTCTGTCCTACGTCCCTGGTTGCGCAGCAGCACAGCGCAAGGCTGCTGGTTTATTTTGTCTTTGGGAACTAAAGGAAGTTAAGTGTATTGCCTGCAAATTTTGAAAATACCCAGTTCCAGTCATAACAGGAAATTAATCTAATACACAATACTAAACAGCAGGTCCTAAATCGGACATCCGTGTGAGCCTACTGCCCCACCTGATGCCAAAGCACCAGATTTTAATTCCTCTATTTAATATTTTTGGCCCAGTTATGTTTGCCAGCAACGCAAAAGGAAACCGGCAAGATAGGTTATTTATGGGGAGAAGGGGGAAATCGGAGAGAAACAGGTCAGAACTGAGAGGTCCACAGAAGCTGAGCTGCAGTATAAACCCAGAGAGCTGCTCAGATTTGCCTTGTGAGTTCCAGACAAGTGGCATTTCAGGGGGGCATAATTGGGAATAAATCTGCAAAACTAAAGAACACCAATTCCAGAAGCTTACTTGAAACATACGCTAGCCAAAAAGAGCATTCGGAATAAAGCATTTAGTTTCAAAAAAAGCTGAAGGACAAGCTGAGCACCCTACGATTTCAGACTAAACATTAAGTACAACTTCCTATGTAGTTTTCAAAGGTAGAGAAGAATCACTCTTTGCAGACACTTCTCAGCCGTGATTACATGCTCTAAGGACACCAGCAGTTATTTTAGTGGCAGTACCGCACAGAGCGCATTCGTTATCACTCTGTACAGTCAGACCTTGGAGAGAGCGGGATAGACAGCAGAGAGCAAGGAAAGGACAACGCTGCTTGTATTTCAAGAAAAAGCTACTTTCTGCCCCCTTCAACTGCCAGCGAGGCCACAAGCATCATCAGCACCTTTCAGCCGACCCCCTTCTTCTGCAGAGTCGCACGCTGGCCTCCCACTGACACCGGCTCACAAGCAGCTTCCCATTTCACCACCCCTTACACAGGAGACCAGCCTTCTCCAACTGGGTCAGCGTTTCTGCAACGCCTTGTCTCCACGTAGCCTCCACACAGCCTCCACGCTGTCCCGGTACTGCGATTACGATCGGCTCTCTGTCAGGTTGAGCCCCGTCGCCTGCGGGCAGAGCTGCTGGCCCCTGCCCAAGCATAGCTCCTCGGGCTCTATGCAAAGAGCGATGGTGCCTTTGGCTCCGAGGAGCCCCGAAGCTGCATTGCCACCGAGCAGTGCTCCGACCATAAATTGCAGAGGTGTGAAAGCCAAGAGGCGCCCCCATCCGAAGTTTCCCCTCGCTACTGATGCTCCCAGCACACCGCTTATTTGGCGAAGCTCCTTGGCAGAAGGCACCGGGAGGCTGAGCGTGCCGGGAAGCCTTCCCCAGCCCGCCGGGAAGGCTTCGCTACTCAGAGCATCATTTCAAGTCTGTCTGGTTTCAATGGCCAATTAAGCAGTCAGCTCTTGCCTGCTAGATTAATATACAGCATTAAAAGACGCTTTTCCCTGTGTCCCTGCCTACACGCAGTAATCAAATTGCCTCTGGCGTATCAGTGTTTCAGATATCCCAGACAGCCTTTCATCTCATGGCACGGCCTCTTTCCCGGAGTCTCCTTCCTGACGCACTCATTTTCCGAGTCACTTTTGCATCTCTTACAGTTTGGAAATACAAACTTCCATCCTTTATGCAGGGACACCGACAGCAGACCTTAATGTTTACCGTGTCTTGCCTACTATGGCTATGGCAGACGTGGATGATGATCTTCCCACCCCACTCTCCAGAGCCCCCTCTGTGCATCCCGGATAATTCTTTACCCTTCCCAAGCATGGCAGCACACTGGAACTGTCACTCAAACATTTTCCCATTACATACATGGATCCTTCTCAGCATCAGGCCAGCACAACAGCTGTAGGCTGTACAGGCTGCAAACCCAACCGCTCAAGAGGATGTACAGCCAACTAAATCACATTCTTCAATATGGACCTGGAAAATCTGTGATCCCGATCTGCGGGATCGCTGGGCGCTTATCACCGTGTGTCACCTCTCCAGCACCCCAGGGTGCGGTACCTCCCGTGTCAAAAGGCAATCAGCCCAGGTTCCAGTTATTCCAAAATAGTGGATAACATCAGCACTACAGAAAGCCCATCAGAAACAGCCTGTGCACACGAAGTAGTCTTCAAAAGAAAGAAAGAAAGAGGAGAAAAAAAAAGAAGTATATAAGAAAAGCCTTGTGTGGATGGACTCAAGTCATTCTGGATGTTTCTTATGACTTCTTGAATAGCGAGTTTGAGGGGGAAAAGTCTGTCTTCCACAAAAGCAGCTCTCGTAAAAGCCACTGTGATGAAGTCTCAGAACCACGTACACAAACCAGCCTTCCAAAACACCCTCAGCTATCACCATGTGTTTACCCTACGGTCACCTGCACCGGGAGCGAGAGCCCCCACACTTAGCGGGGGTTGTTTGAAAAAAATCTGGAGCCTCGAACATACTCCTGACTGACCTTTAGAGCCAGATTTGTTTCAGAAGCTGAAACCGCGCCAGGGCAACACTCCCCTTCTGCGGGGCATTATCCACCACCCGATAAATAAATAAAAATATATAGATGATTTGACTAGTAATATCCGAACCATATTCCAACACGCTTCTAAATCATTCAGGTGCATAAGCAGATTTTGCAAGATGTTCATCTTCCTCCCCTCACTCCCGACATTCTCGGCAACCTACCCTCTTGTGTTTTGACATCTGCAAGGCTGCATTCCTCTTGCTCGGCTTCGGCGCTCTGTTTAATGTTCTCTACTTCCAGCCAAAAACTGTCCATTGACAAGTTGTCCAAAGACTCTACCCTGGTATTCGTGCCCTCTGACACCGCGGATGCCAAAGGACTCTTCGGAGGAAGCTGGCTCATTTTGCAAGGGCAATTTCTGGTCCTGAGAGAGGAAGAGATAAGGAGAGAGAGAGAGATTAAGCTACACATGTTCACATACAGCATTCACAGTACAGCGGTCTTCATTGATTAATGACCGCAATAAAAGCCCAACAGAGGTAAGTGCTAGACTTCCTTCAGTTAGTGTTTAGCAATAACAGACAAGGTTGGGATCAAATCCCCTAGAGTGAGGGAAAACCTGCCGTCCAAACACGCAAGAGGACACTGTATCAACATGGATTTTCTGACACTGTCCTTCCAGCGACCTCCAACACATCACCTACCACTCCCACACTTGCTACCAAGATTCCCCCGCGAATTTGCCCACATACCCTCTGCATTCACAGGCAGCCAAGGTGTCCCAAGCTTGGCGCACGTGTGCTCTGGCTATCATCTGGCGCGCGCGGCAAGCCCGGCACCTCCCAGCCACAGCAGACCCAACCCCACAGCCTTCTCCTCCGTACGCAAAAACCGGCGCAGCTCCATCTCCCCGCGCTTCAGCTCATGCAATAAACAACTCAGATGTTTGAGGCCCTCTTTTCCTGTCCAGACCAGATTTTTCAGCTGTGAAACAGCACAAGTGTCCCGGGAAACCCACACACACAGAGTTTTCCTACCACCCTGCTGATTAATTCATGGGCAGCCGAAATCCCAGACCGGCCTCCTTCAGCTTCCAGTCTCTGTGGAGAAAGCTGTGAGGTTCTCATCAGTTCACAAAATAACGCCTCTCCTAAAATGAATTTTAATTTTCTTCAAAGGGTTACAAGCCATTTAAACCGTACTGTTTATTTCAAAGACTTAAAGACTTTTTCAAAAGTCTTTTTCAAAGACTTAAAGAAAATTGGGGTAAGTGTACCTACTTATAAAAACACCTCAATGGTTCAACCTACGAATACAAAATCAAAGAGAAGGCACACTACGTTAATTCTGGATGGTTTGAAAAACACCTGTGAGCAGCCACCACCACCAAACACAGATCAGAATCACCTTCTAGTTTCATGACAAAAAAAAAAGCACATTGAGTCTTGTGCCTTGAAAACCATGACAAAAACACCCACAGAATGTAATTTAGCCTCCTAAATCTAGAATGACTTAGAAAGTTGTAGATGGCAAAATATCTGGAAAGTTTTAGTTCCTTCCATTCCAGAAAGCCATTATTAGCAGTTCTGGCACTAATTTGCTTCTGTTCTAAGATGTGTTTCAAGTCATAAAGGGCTAAATTTGAAGATCTAACAATTAAGAGGCATACATTGTAGGATATTCTGCACTTATATTTAGACGTGCAGGCACATTATGCTCGTACCTTTTTCTAACATGCGCATAGGCAGCCCTTCTCTTCTAAAGGCCAGAACTAAAGCAATAACTAGCGTTCCAGGAACATCTGGAGCCAGCAATGCCGTTGAGAACAAGAATAAGGGGTTTGTTTGTTTTACAGGAACACAAAAGTTAAAGATTGAAAAGAGCTATTACACCACCCAGCCCACCTCTGACAAGGGCAGAGGTGATCTGCTTCTTCAGTACCCGTGCCCACCCCCCCTTTCCTACTCCTCGGTATCCAAATAACAGGTCTCCAGACGAGGTGCCACTTCATAGCCTGGTATGGAAAATAAACAATTAAAAAAAAAAATAAATCTCAGATTGACTTAAATCGTCAATCTGAGATTTATTTTTTTTTAATTGTTTATTTTTTTAACCTTCATAATTCATGTCTGTCTCTCTCAGTTCTGCTACAGCTACCATCTCAAATCATTACTTCCCCTTTCAGCTTTTTACTTATCTCTTAACCCATTAGGAGTTAAAAACACAGATCACATCTCGCACATTAACTCTTCATCTTTAGTACTCCTCTCCATTTTCTCACGTCTGCAGACAGCCTTCTCGTAAAAGCATTAGAATAAAACAAAGCCACCTTGCTAGCATCAAAAAGACTGTTCAATACCTTGCCGTGACAAGTCACTAGAATTCCATCAGATGCCAGTCAATAGAAATTATCCCTTGCAACACGAAACTATCCGATTGCTCCGCTAAAGGCACTCAGCAGGCACACGACTACTCTTCTTGCCCCAAGTTACTGCCCTGTACTACTGTGGGATCTAGCTCATACAGCTCAAAGCAGCTCCGAAATGTACCTTTCCTTCACGTTCAGCCTGGTGTAGAGCAGGCTCATCCAGCATCCCGGAAATCTCCGTGGATTCACCCCAAAGCAGCACTTACATCCAGGTTTGCAGATGCAGCAGAACCTCCCCTAGACCCGAGCAGCAGCTCGCGGCCAGCACACGCGCTCTGCGGCAAACCTGCAGCACACGGAGCCACGACAATCCCTTCCCCACACCCGCCACAGGCCTGCCTGGAAAAAAAAAAAACAACCCAAAATTTTAAGCCAACGTAAATATAGTCTTCAGCTCTTTCAAAAGGGTGACTCTTGACTTAGGTGTTCTATGTGACTTACCCAGATACCAGATCCCGAATACAAGTTCTAGTCCAGAAGATACTGTGACAAGTGGAGTAATACTTATCTAAAGCATTAGGGCAGATTCCTGGTGCACATCTAGGAAGGGTCACAGCATCCAGATTTCAGGCTATAGCCTTGCCAGCAGCTGTTTTTGATCTACCAGCACCTTCAGTCCACATCAAGACAACACGGGACTGGTTTGCCAGACAACATCAAACAGCTGTACCCCTATGCTGCTCTGACTTGTGCTCCTGTGCCACCCACAGTTGGTTTGCTTCCTTCCACAGCTGGAAACACAGATGATCTAGTAGTGCTTGCAGCAAAAAGCTCCATCACCAGTCACGCTATGTGCCTACTCTAGGAGAGCCACCTTTGGACTACTTGTGCATCCAACAGCCCAAAAGCCATCCTAGTGAATTTTCCCCCTCAAGAACCTCACGGACTGATGCACTAAACCCCATTTTACCAGGGTGCAGGATGCCAACATCAGGCAGTTGCAGGATCCGAAGCCCAGCTCTACAAGTCCCAAGCCAGCGCTGTGGTTCCTGTCTCACAGGATAACACCAAAGCAAAGTCAGACCTTTAAATTTAGCAATGGTTTTATTTTTGGTCTAAATACTTTTTTTCTTGAACACACTGCGCAGTGCTTTACAAATCCAACTGCTCAGTTGGAAGGTTAATTTTAGATTCAGTGCACCTCAGAGGTTGTTCTTCCTCATTGCATTCCTAAGTCAACACAGGGCAATCTGTGACGTCTGAGCATAGCAACAGTTTAGATTGAAAGTGTAGATTGTTGGCTTAAAGCGTTAATCACTCAGTCGCAACTGGGCAAAGAGAAGTTGAATAATCAAGTTCACTCAGTTGTACCGTCAACGTAACAAAAAGCTTAAGATTATAAAGTTTTAAAAATTAACCCAACAAAAAGCAAACTGGCAGAAAGATCTAATTAAGGACAACCATAAAGGAATGACTGGAAAGACTGACTATCCTAAGGCAACCTTCTCTCATTTAAGAGCAGAGCCAGTTTCAATGGGGCTCGAGAGTCATTCAGCTGACTCCCTTAACACCTTCGGTCTAACCCTGACTTAACAATATTAACAGCAGACTTAGGAGAAATTAGACTAGCGTGGACCTCACGTGGTTCATTTTCTGATTATTTCTTCTACGAATCCTCTTCCCATAGAGCACTGGTAGCCCTGAGCAAGATGCGCACGCCTGCATAGCACTGACTGGGTGCTGGTGGCTCACCGGTCCTGGGCTAGAATACGAAGTCTCAGAGTAGTTCTCGATCTGTTCCTAGATACTGTCAATACACAGCAAACAGATTGCAAACACTCATGCAACTCTTGGCCCTTTTGAATATCAAAATAAAATAAACCCAGTTGCTATGCATTTGTTCATTCCAGGCTTGAATCATTCCCATCAGAGAGCTTCTCAAAGGATCTGGAGCTGCCTAGACTTCTCCACCGCTTGCTCAACGTCCTTCCCTCATTGAAATAACTCTCGAGCAGATGAATAAATAAAGAGTGTTCTTCTCAAGCATTTCAAACAGAACAGGAGGCGACAAGTGTAAGCCAAGAAAATCAAATTCCTTTAATACTGTTTCCAGAAAAACTAAGATGAGAAAAAGGCAACAAGAACAGAAGAATTAAGCTATACAAGGCAGTCCTTTCACACTCAAGCACCTACATTTTAAAGACATTTCCAAGTATGTGGAACAAGCACAAAGGCACACATGCAACAAAGAAACAGAGAGGTGGAAGGAGTTGGAGTTAACCTCAAGAGCAAGTTAGGAGCAGCACACCAAGTCACAGCATCATAGCAATTCAGACTGCTGGCATGAAACACAAGCTCTTTTGAAAGGAAAAAAAAGCGAGAAATAATTATACCAACTGGTTGCAGTATTTTGACAGATAAAGACACTAAATCAGGGAACAAAAATATGTTTGCATCACAACACATGCGCATCTCACAGGCTTTCAGTTTACTTCAAGGTCAAAACCAACCAATGGGTAGAAAAGCACAAGATTAAAAGAAACAAATAAAAAAGTCCACGCAGGAAAAAGTCGCTCTTCACTGTGCCTCCAAGTTCCTACCCTGAGCAAGCAGCTTAAACTCAAGTGAAGAACTGCGTAAGTAATTCTGAAAAGAAAGAATCGCCTCAAATTAGCCCACCACAGTTCAGAACATGATAGGTTTTCTTGTTTAAAATGATGTAGTAGGGTAAAAGCATCCAGAAACAACAGATATTTGAAAAGCTAGAGAAAATCCTGAAGCAGTAAGTCACATAACTATAGCTATATCTACATAAAACATAGATAATTTTGCTTACTGAAACTATTGGAAGTTTAAACCTCAGTCTTTCAAAGATATCAATGTTAATACAAGAGCAACTCCTAGTATGAAAGAATTCAATCAACTTATTATCAGAATTTTAGATGAAATATTCATAATCGGCTATTTTATTCAGACGTACAGAATTACCCAAAACCCTATTCTCAACAGGGATAGCAAGTTTACCCAGCAGATGCCTTGGGGACACAAGCTCCACAACTTTTCTACCAAAGTTTTAAATAAAAGCAAGTTTTGTTGCGAATCTTTAAAGCCTGCCTTTGGTACTCCTACAGTCCTCCAAATTTTGTACACAAAGTGCAAACACCACAGATTACCAATTCCCTCCCACGACAAGCAACAAAAGAGCAACACTGAACTTTACTCTTCGGAGAAAATGAAAAGCACGCGGCTGGTTCAAATTCCTTGGGCCAGACTGTAAAAGCAAAGCCAGACTAATTATCAAATTACTGTGGCAGTAATGAACAGTAACTTACCCAATACACTCTTACCATGCTTTACTTTCCCTGGCTTAACTAAACCAAAGAAACTAGAGAGGCAGCATTAAAGCAATCTCGGAAGCAGGCTGCCGCTGCAGACATACGCCTTTGCGTATCTCTAACCATAGGGGATTTGCTCACATACCTCAGTTTCACTGAGAGCATCCCCTACAAGGAGTCACGGTGCCTCCAGCCCGGGCTATTTTGTATAGCACTGCTGCCAACCACCACTTATGTTCCCATTAAGGCATTTTATCAAGGACTTCGCACCCATGGGACAGCACACTTGAAGGTCTGCCCCTATAGCACCAGCAAGAGTAGCTCAGATGTCACTACCACAATTTGCTAATAAGATGACAGCTTGTTTTCGGTAACGCAGCAATCAGTTCATCAAGATGTTCCATTATGCAAGCAGCGCGGGGAGCCGCGTCATTTCAGGTTGTTTGGAAGAAGCCTGTTCTGCAAGTGATAAAGAGGACGTGGCGGATCGCTCTGCCTGCGTGGAGCGTTTCATACCAGACCCAGCTTTCCCTCACCCCAACAACAACAAGGCACTCCCCAGCTCCTCTCCTGGCATCCCTAGTGCCACCAGAAAGACAAAACAGCGATCTTCTGGAGCGAAAGACTCGAACCCCCAGCTTGTGCTTAACACACTGCTTTAGCTTAGCTCCTCCACCGCTTTTCATGATGGACCTGAACTCCAGAGGTTACCTCCGCTGCAGCACCGGGAGTTTGAAATAAAGCTCAGGTTATAACTTACCTGACTATAAGTGTTTCTATCAAAGTACTTATGGGCAAAGAAACTCCATCTCAACATCTGTGTCTCAGGCCCTCATCGGGAGCAGACTTGTCTCCACTCTGTCTAGTAAGGGTCTAAAGGAGCAAGCTACGGAATAGCGAAGTTTGCCTGTAATTACAGATCTGCCTGGCGGCGTCTCAGACCGAAACTCAGAGCAGAACAAACACCGGATTGATAAGCCCATGCAGATACAGCCAAATTAAAAATATTCAAAGCCATGTTTAGATTAGCCTATTATCTGGGTGTCTGTCCCTCACGCTAGAGTTTGTTTTGGCCTCACAAGACATAAGCCATTCTCTCTGTACGTGTTTTTTGGTTTCACTGTAAGGTCACTGCCGACGAGCCCGTTGTTCACTTTCCCTGCATTAGCCCCATAAGCCAAACAGGAAAGGTCTTTCGTTGACATGGAAATCCGGCCGCGAGAAAGGGGTACCTGGCCAAAACAAAGCTTTAGGAGTACCGTGATCTTTAACGCAGTCGCGAATTGATAAGCCTGATCTACCGCATGATTATATGAGAAGCGTTAATTACAAGGTGGCATTCTCATCCCTATTTCCGTCTTCACACACTCCACTGAATCTATGTTCACCTAAACACACAAGCAGCTTTGTCCGTCCAGCAGCCACAGAGATGCAGTCTGCCGTTCAGGTTCTACCTATCGGCACGACACCGGGATGCCGAGACCCACAGACCAGCGAGCGCGGGGGCTGCAAGCGCCACAGACCAGTGGCCCTGGCTACAGACAGGAGTTGCCGCATCCTTGTTCTCGCCCACCACCGAAGCTGCCCTGGGCTCTCTCTGGCTGCCGCGAGGCTGAGCCTGTGCACGGCATTCCCAGGAAGCGGCTGGCACGGACTCACTGCCCTTCAGCCACTTGGCTGTCACAGCCCTACAGCACACATGCCAGGGATCTTACCGAGGCCAGAATGAGTCAATACCTCCCAGTTACTGAACGCATCCTCAAAACACGCTACCGTTACGTCAGATGAGACACCCTTACTTTATTTCCATCACCGCTGTGACTTTAGGCAAGATGCTCAACCTCTACACGGCTCAGCTGCCCAGCTTAGGGACAGGGGTGCTGAGGGACCACACGGCTTTCAGAGGAAAGACTGCTAATGTGTTTGAAGCCTTTATAAAAGGGCTGTGAGCTTATTTTTTTTGTGTGTGTGATCATCCATTAACGCAAAGGCTTTTTTCAAAAGCAGGTTCACATACTAAATATTTGTGCTACAACTTCTTTAAGGTTGAACTTGGACTAAACGAGGATGATAGAACTCACTTCTCCTTGTAGTTCATTCTACCAGCTGCACCTACATCACAGCAGAGAATGAGCGACCGTAAGTTGTTGCTCAGATGTATGGGAACAGGCAAGAGACTTTGAAGAGGTCACAAGAGGAACGTGCTGGCCACCACAAAGTACGGAGGGGCTGAGAGATGTGCTGGAATCCAGCTATGCTTCACGCATGAGAGGTTAAGGGATGCAGGAAGACAGGAAGAACAGTCATAAGCTCCTTGCTTGGATTTCTCAGGTGAGAGTTATTACACCCAAGACAAAGTGCTTGGCTATTACATTGCCATGAAAAGCCTCCCCTTGGTTGAGATTTGTAACTAATTCTACAACTAAGAACTGGAGTAGTGCCTGCGAGCCCAGGGCCACCGAGCCCAGCCACCCCACGTACCACAAACTGCACAACCTGTAGAACAAGAGGGAACGGGCACAAACGTGACCATAGGAAGTTCCATCTCAACCTGAGGAGGGACTTCTCTCCTGTGCGGGCGGCAGAGCACTGGCACAGCTGCCCAGAGAGGGGGGGAGTCTCCCACTCTGGAGCCATCCCAAACCCGCCTGGACGTGTCCTGTGCCACTGCTGGAGGTGCCCCTGCTCTGGCAGGGGGTGGCACTGAGGGAGCTCCAGAGAGCCCTTCCAGCCCTGACTGGTCTGGGATTCTGTAACCCCGAGGGGGGGGGGGGGGCAGGAGGCAGAGGGCACCGGCTCTGCGCTGACTTTGGCTCGGTGGTGCTTTGGGGGCACAACATCCCCACCGCCGGGTAAGACAGTAGGTGTCTTAACGGGAACCAATGAGCATGCCACAGTCACTGCTGCAAAAATAACCAGCCATTAATGTCAATTAAGTAGAAAACCAGGACGGTTGGCATATTGCCTTATTGTATAGGTGTGTTTTAAGTCAATCCCAGCTGAGAGGCTTAGTTACACATACACGTACGGGACACGTTTCACCTGCTGGTGAACAGCTGTGCATTGCCACTTGCTAGGAGTTAAGTGCTTTGGTCAAAGTTAGCGAGCAAATTTGGGGTTCCTGCTTTAGCATCTCTTCAGACCTGACCACAGAGGTGTTCTGGCACCAGTACAGACACTGGAACTCAGCTAACTTGTTTGGCAAAAAACATAAGTTGTTACTGAATATTTTGATTTTTATCAAAGAAACCATGCGATACTCAAGGTGCTAATCTAGTGCTCTTACACATGGGTAATTTTAAAGTAATTTACCATATTATTCCTGTGTCCTTTCCCCCAAGATTTTTTAATTTTTTTTTCCACATGTCAGATTTTGCCTGGGATCTTTTAAAGATTTCCTTTCTTGCTTCTACACAGAAGGTCAAAGCAGGTTAGGAAAAAAGAGAGGTCAGACAGAAACATGAAAACCTGAGCTATGGTTAGAAATAAAAATCACTGTGAGTACATTCACACAAACCCAACAGGTTTCAGTTACTGCAGCCAGGAGACATTCTGAAACTCAGTGCAACTTCTAAGCTGATCCAAATACACATTAGGTGAAGTCTTAAGTCATTTAATGTCATTGAAGCACACAAACAGCGCAGTGTTTGTCAAGCAAAGTAGTTCAGTTGTATCCTTTAGTACATGTGCTTTGCGCAACATTTATAAATATGCAGTTCTTGCCTTCATAGGGTTCTACAAACCGCCAAACAGCCCCCAAACCCCACAGGCTGCCAGGGCAGCGTTACCACTGAATCACAAGGGAACACGCAGGCTGTGTTTTAGCCCCCCCCGAGCCACGCACACCCCCCCCCCCCCCAGGTCCAACTTCCACAGCTTGCTGCACTCAATTATAGAGTTAATACCCACCAGAAAGGTGTGCTTTAGTAGGTTTTATTTTACGATCCAGGCAGTCAAAGCACGGCTTTAAAGAGCGTATTATAGCCTGCTCCCCTCTAGAAATTTTACCTCGTTTCCACCTCTCCCGCCCCAGGTATCGCCCTGCCTTCGGGAGGGAGGAGAGCAGCCGTCACCCCGTACCCCGCCACCGCGCTGCGTACCTGCCGAGCCTGGCTGGCCGGGCAGGCGCCAACACCACCCGGGGCCTGGGGATCCCGCTCCTGGCGGCCCCAGAGCCACACGTGCCACGCTCGTCCATGTCCAGATGGGGAGGAGAGCGGCCGTCAGTCCATCCGTGTCCCTCCGCTGCGGAGTCGAGGAGTGGCTGCCGAGCCTGATAATGAAGAGCCGCCCCTCATCACCCACGAGGTGCCGACTGGATGGCCGTGAGCATCCTCTCCTCCCTCCCCGCATCCATCCACCCGCCCAGGGAAGACCGAGCAGAAGTCACAGCAAATCCACCTGTGCCTTCAAGGCAGCGGTGCCCGAGGCTGAGCCGCCCACGCCTGGGACGCGGGCTGGAGGACACAGCCCACAGCCCCCATCCAGCCCTCGGAGTAACCAGAAAAATATAGCAAGGAGTTATCTCCACGCCTGGGCTGAAGCTAAGGCTTGCTAAATATTAACTCAAGCCTCAGCCGCCTGACAAAGTACCTCCCACAAGCAGGGCTGGGAGGGAGGAGTCAAACGGTGTATTTGCTCCCCAAAATCGTACTTCTCTGAAGTAAGAAAAGCACAAAGTATCTGCCTGGGGACTCAGAGGGAGGAGCAAACAACCCGAGCACTTATTAAAAAAAAAAAAAAAAAAAAGGCAAATTCAGCATTTACTGCCATAGTTGAGCAGTGAGTAAATCTCAGCTGGATGGAAGACACTGGTGTTGAAAGAGCAGCATAAACCCGTAACACCCACAGAGAATATTTTGCAAGATCCTTCTTTAAAAGCCCATCAACAAGAGACACGCCAGCGAGCAAAGGGTTAAAGCAATCAAATTTCCGTCTCCCTGCCATCGTCCTAACAGGTTTTGTTCTTTCCTTGTTATTCTTTCCATCAAACCTCCTCGCACAGTGTTTCTGCAACGTCCCTTTCCTCTGACATTTACTATTCATAATCCTGAAGTTAAAGGGACAAACAAGTCATTTATGTAAAGCTTTCTTAATGAAGACACGCAAAGCTTCTCCAGCACAGGTAATAACCCCGCTCCTTGTTTCCAATATTCCCAGTAAGACTGGATCTATGGCTCAGCCTGCTTTGCCTGCGACGGCTTAAAGGGCAGCGGCAGCTATTTTAGAGACAATCCCTCATAAAAGCATGCAGAGGCCGTCTCAGTTTTGTTCCTTACCCAAAAATACAGCTATTTTTCCAGCCACTGTTTTAGTCCAGCCGCTTTCACCCCAGCTGGCGAACACGCAGCCCGGTTGGGGCAGAAGGAACGCTGCCCGAGCTCCGCCACGCTCCCCCTCCGCAGCACGGGCTCAGCCCAGACTCCGTCCCGAGCCGACCTGCAGGCAGAGAGGGATCCCTAATTAACACCTCTGCCCTACGTTAAATGACATGAGTTTTCCACGGTTTAGGCACAACCCCAGCCCGCAGCCTTTGGCGGTACCCCAGCACAGCTTTTGTCCCCCGGGGAGGCGGAGGGAGGGTAATTTGGTCTGGGACTCTTGCAACTCCCTGCACTAAGTATGCTAAACTATCCATGGGATAACACACACCCCTTTCTACTTACCTGAAAGGCTTGTAAAATTTTATTCCTCCTCCCAAAGTTTAGACCTCCGTGCTGAAGGTGGGTCTTTCTCCAGGAAACTGAAGGCGCCCGTGGGAAAGCTCTCGTGTACAGCTGGAGTTAGAGCTGGAGTTAGGCTTCCCTGGCTCCCTCCTGTTCCTGCTAGACCCACAGCCCATGCATATATCTCATCTGTTATACTTCTTATTCAGCTTATTCACTACAAGTAGTCTAATTAGAACCACAAGGGATTGAGTTCAAAACTCGGGTTATCCATACAGCTTCTCATCCATCAGCTCTGAACCAAGATAAAGCGCGGAATGCACCAGACTGGGAGAATCTCAGGTCGTGAAATTCAGTTATAACAAAAGCCCATCCACGTGCCACAGCTTTTACAGCAGCACTCAATGATACATAGGCAGCATAGTATAAAAAAAAAAAATAAATGTATGCAACACTAAAGAGCTTACCAATGCGCAAAAAGTCAGTCAAAACCATTCTGATGCTTTTATTCAGGTCCACGGGCAACTGTTGTTGCAAAGCTACATCAGACAGAAGTCTGTGCCATCGTAAAACTGTGCCGAACTGCCCAGGGCTTGAGACAGGGGAGAGCGAGGAGGGGATGACAACAAAAGCATCTATGAGAGGAGATGAGGCTGCTCTAAGCTCCACTGTTTTTACAAACTCAGGAAAGTATTATTTCTCCCCAGAGAGCACTCAGCCTTTACAACAGGCGTCCCACCGAGTGCACTGCGCCCCGAAACAAGCGGTTGGGTTTGAAGCCATTCCTTCTCCCGTACGCAAAACCACGTCTAAGCTGCCAGTACTGCAAGTAGATGGGCACAACCACCCACAACTACATTTTTTATCCTTCAGCTATGTTCCTTCTCGTTACATTTCTTTTAATAACTTCACCCAGGTGCTCATCCTCTTTGGCGGGCAGATTTGCAGACAGACAGACTGCCGGTCCCTCGTACGAGCGAGCTTCATCATCGCAGGTTTCTAACGCAGCAGTAATAATTCAGCCGGGCTTGTTGCACAACTGAGGCGAATTTAAAGTATCCAGAATGAAAACAGAATTCTTTAATAGCACATTCAGCTTTGATTACTCATATAAAGCACTACACAAGCATTACTGAAAGCTGAAGATCTCTGTGGATAACAGCAGCTGCACTATCATCTATAGCCTTTCACACATTTACTCCTGTCCGGACTTTGGTTATTCGTGGCATTTGAAAGGAATAATCAGCAAGTTTATTTCCTAGCTTGTGAGAAAAGAGGTGGAAGGATAGGACACGAGGCCAGCTGAGTCTGCGTTTTCAGACAGAGTGAATCAAGGTAAGTATTCCAACTCTGATTTCGAGCTCTCCAGCATGTTTCATGCTCCAGGACAGTCTTCCCGGAGTCAGAGATGAGCCGAGCTCACTAGGATGTGATCATCTGGATCACAGGAGCTGAATCTTACTCAAATATGGAGACAAAGAGACATACCAATGCTCTCAGCAGCCAATTAGTTCAAATGAATCACTGGTACAGATCCAGGGCTGGTATCGTCACAGCTTTCGTGCACGAGTTATTTCTGAAGTGTGTCTCTACACCTCCTGCCAAACTGACACGGCTTGGCTCGCTCACTACACCTGATTTTTTTTCAGGACCAAAAAGGAGGGGGTGAAAAACACCCAACGTGCTTTTGGATAATGGGGATAACGCTCAGCGAAGCACGTGCAGGCTGGAAACCTGCAGACTACAGGACTCCTCTGCCAGACCGCAGGGACCCCACCAGCCCGGGAGACCTGTCTCTGAACGCTGCCTCAGAGCTCAGCAGCAGCGCCTTCAGGTGGGCTCGAACGCAACGTTCGTGAGCTGCATCACAAGGTCTTATGGCAGCATTATGTTTTTCAAGCATCCCCAAAGTAATTTGCTACCACGAAAATCAAATGCACGTGAAAGACACTGCGATGCGGTGTGGAAAAAACAGAACGTAGCTGAAATCTCTAACGCGCAATTCTTCCCCCCCCCCAGCAGGCTTATTTTTACAGAGCACATAACATTAGGAAAGCCTGAAAATAATTTATCCCCCCTCCACCCCATCACAAGAAAATCCTCAAGCAGTGTTACCTATCCATCACGTGGACCAATTGAGATTACGAGATTATTACAGTTTCTGGAGTCACGGAGGCGGCGCGGTTACCCAAGCCCCAGCTTGTTCCCAGCCTGGCAGGGAGGCAGCACCCAGGCTGTGGCCCGGGGCACGTCTGGGTAACCGGCAGCGGCTGCCAGCAGCCAGCCCCAAAACCCCGGCTGGCTCTGCTCTGCCCTGGGCTGGGACATCAAACAAGCTTCTCTCAGCTCAACAGCTGCCCAGAAACAGCCACAGCAACACTCGGACCCTACAAAGCGCTTCTGCTCCTGACTTTGCTTCAAGAGACGAGACCTAATTTTGTCATCCTGCTGGGAGGGATACAGGCATGCCCAGGGCAGCTGGGGTGTCGTCCCAGTGCAAGTCGAGAGGTAAAGCATCGCTGTCCCCAACTGCCCAGGATCACCCCCTCCACCCACTGTGCTCTACCCACACTTCGGGTGGCTCAGAGCCGCCGCCGAACAATCAGACCCTCCCTACCGTAAGCCCCAGCCTGCCCCCAGCCGCACGCTGCATGTCAGAGCACATAATCTGCTTTACTGCACCCAAGACTTGTGACGAACAGAGGATTAGGACTTCAGGCGGTAGACAAACAGTGAGAACAAGTGCTTCCTAAAATGAGATCGTTTGCATGCAGATGGCTATTAATCTCACATTTCAGAAAAAAAAAAAAAAACAAACCAAAAAACCAACCATTGGGCAAAGGAGGAACCCTGATATCTGGTGGAATGCGATGCTGCAGTAGAGCGGACTAACAGGCTGGCAGTCAAAGCCAGAGCCGCTTCACCACATTACCATCAGAAGCGGCAGCTCGGAGCAGACATCTCCACCAGACACGGGCCAGTGGTTGGGTACACGACCGCCTCCAGCTGCCCACCCCAGTTTGTAACGTCACGGCTTGAAGCAGGGGGGAATAAAAACCACACGCTCTTTAGACACAGATGTATATTTAGATAAGCGAACTGCAAGGTTGCTTAAACCTCATTACTACTCTAAATGTAATTTAAACCACCAAAACATTTCCACTGCTCAAGGAAGAGCTGTAACAATGGGAGGAAGCGCTAAGATATAGCAGCTATTCTTAATGCACAAAAACACTTATTCTGATGAATAACCAAGACTTACTAATTTAAATTGAATATGTTTCTGCCTTCTGGGCATTTTCAGACTGTATAAAATTAGAAGTTTTGGCGGGTTTCTGAGGATGACCTTGTTTACATCCCTATTCAAACACGTGTCTGACACCTACTGGGTGCTGTGCCTCCCAAAAACCTTTCTTTCTTGCTGCACACTAAAGGCAGAAAGGAGCAACGGGCACCAGATTAATACCCACCAAGCTGCTTGTTCACTTCCTTCAGACACAGGGACCTGTAATCCCTGCAACCAGCTGACAGAGCGCTACACATCATTCCAAGGTGTGACAGCAGAGAGGCAGGTGGGACAAAGGACCAGCAGGCAGTTCCCTCTCCGGCTGCGATGAGTAACCACCCCCTGATGCCAGCCCAGCCACGCCAGCCCAGCTCACACGGGACTGGACTCCACGCTGCAGAGCTCGCCCTCGGCACCAGCGTCACGGAACACTTCACACCTCCTTAATTTTCATAGAAAAAGAATAGCAAGAGCTCAAATTCCCAAGCTCACGTCCCAGCCCATTTGACAAACCTCATCTTGATTTTTGCAAGTTGCGTTTTCTGTTCCCTTCTGGGAAATGGATGGGGCAACAGAGCTACAAATAGAAAGAGTGTCAGAAATGGACTATCTTACTCTGCTGCCCCAGTTCTCAGCCCAAAGACGTGATAGATTAGGTTGTCATCTTGTTTATTTCCTGCACCATAATCACAAGCAGCGGGATGGGCTCCATGGGCTGAACTCACCATGAGTCAGTGCGTTTTCGGGCATCCCATAGGAGTTACTGCCCAAAGAATGCCAAACATCCACTCTTGAAAGAACAGAAGTCATGCACGTGGCACGGCCCCACGATCAAGGTAGAAGCAAATGGTTCAGAGCTCCCAAGGTTATGAGACAGCTAAACAATAGCTACTGATAGCTTGACTCAGATAAGCTAGAGCTTTAGCAAGGATGGTAAGGCAAGAGGAGGGCAAAAGTAGGAGTGACCTGGTCATAGCTACACAACTAAACTATTTATTAGGATTAAAAGTGAAACACCCGAAGACCAGAGTGTGGACTAAGTACAAATACAGTTTTCAAAGCGATGTCTTGTTTAGGGTTCGGTTTTGGTAGATTTTAGTATCTTATAGTTTTAAAAATCTCCCTAGAAATTTTTATATGGGTCAGACTAGCTGAAACTGCTTCAGAGATTAGGCTGGAACCCCCTCTGTGTTACTGAAGCTTGTCTTGTTGAATAATTACAATAAAAATAAATCCACTTACCTAAATGTTCCAAATTCAATATCCAGAGAAAAACACTTACCAAACAGGTCCCCACACATTGTCCCTACACAAGTGGATACAGGGCATTTACTTGGGAATGAAATGCCACTGAGCTCATTTGTGGGTAGGACATCCATCAGCCCCTCAGCAGGGGAAGAGGCAGATACCCCTCTCTCAAAGGGGAGCAGCATTTTTACAGATCCTGATTGCTCAATCAAGTCTTTCCAAAAGGAAAAGAAAATGTAACACAGCCTAGTAGCAAAAGTTCCTATTCAGCAGTCAGGCATTAGCAAGTGCCAATTATTCCACTCTGAGCAACAGTTGTGCTTGTACTCAAAAGTGCCATCATTTATCCTAACAGGCTTCTGTTCTACTTCGTCATCTCTTTAGCAGTAACAGGTCCATCAGGAGGAATCCAAACTTCTCTCTGTGTGGGGAGATTACAAGTGGCCCATAATTTATATTTCTGGGCATTCTCCTTGTTTGTCCTCTAGAAGAGAGCTGGGACAGAAACAGAACTGGGCTGCTGCTTTATAGGCTCAGAAGATTGTTTAAAAAAAAAAAAAAAAAAAAAAAGCCAGCTGTCACTATTTTTGCTACGCTGGCACCCTGCTCTGAAGTCACCACACTGAGCTTGTTTGTACTAGTTTCATCTATAAACGATGTAACAGCTGGAACAAAACTGGTTGAGATGCTGAACCTGATTGCACAATACAGCTCACGGCTCTTACAGAGCTATTAGTAGTCAAGAGTTTGTTAACTCATTAGGAGAGGGCTTGTTTTTCCAAAATATTCATGACAAAGTTTAATTACCATGAGTCTTTATGAAAAGCAGAATCAGAAGATTGCAGGCGTGACCTAGGGCTGAGGGGCCAACGAGGGGAACGGAGGAGCTCACTACAGACACTTCCAAACTGTAGCACAGGGTTTAAAGGAAGACGAACGCAGGGCAGGTGAGGTTAATGGTGCAAGATCATCTCAAAGGTCAGTCAGAGACTAGAGTAGCACCTTTAAATCCCCGCATGCTTTTTGCTTTCTGCTCTTCTAAGAGAAGATCGGACATACGAAGGTATCAATACCAAGTGATGTTGCAAAACAGATTTTTGTTCTTCAGTTTACACTCGGTGTGCAAGTTCCAGGTAACACAGTGCTATTGCAAAGGCAAAAAGAAGACATCACACAGATGATCCACTGAATAAGCACTTTCGAATCCAACACGCTAAAGCAGCAGAAATTCAATTCCAACTCACAGGTGAGTTGAAAACTACAAAGATTTCATAAAAGTAAATCTAAAGACATGCACATGAGCAGAGAAACTACAGCAACTAAGTTTTACCTCACAGCTCTAGTAAGTCTGATGAACTCTTAAAACCAAACTCATATTCAGGACGGTATATTTTAGCCAGGTGGGTCTAAGCAACCACACTTTTGTACAAAGGACATCTTCTGACACAGGTGTCACTGGGCTGTGGCTGCTGGCTCGACTGCTGCTCAGGTTTTGGCCCAACACGCAGCTCACGCTGGTACAGCTCAGCCTCTTCTACGCTGGGAGCAGCGCCCCTGGGCTAAAGCAAGAGCTACCTGTACACCAGATACAAAGGAGAGGAGGAGATAAGAGCTGCTGTCCTTGCAGCTGTGCAAAAGCAACTGCTGGGCAGTTGCTGATAAGACTGAAACTCTTCAGAATTAACTGGAACAACCCAGAGGAATGGTAGAAACCAAACTCCCATGACTGAAGGTGTAAGTACATCACCTTACCCAAAAAGCTTTCAAGCGGACCCTTCAGCATCCACACTGCTGAGGCTCCCAGGCTTCCCACTGCGATACTGGGAGACCTGCACCGTGACAGCACATTCTCACCACCAGCTGGGAAACTGGCCTCATAAGCAAGCGAGTTAGTGAATTTGTGAATTAAGGAAGTAATGAGAGAATTTACAAATTACACCAGCCCACTGAAAGGGGACAGAGCCCTTGTTTGATTTTTACCAAATGAGCTCATGTAATAAGTTGGATTCACATGGTACATCCTCCTGTAACTTTGAGAGGTCCAAATGAACCATGACACTTGACTCAGTACTATTGTCAGACAAAGCACTCATATGGGGTTAAATGATATTCATAGATCCCCAGCTAGCGACCAAGCAGCAGCTTCTTGACCTTTACAAAGACTAGGGTTTTTTTGCCATCTGCTTTGTTGACAATGAGGTAATGCTAATCCATTACAAAACTGCACAGACCTCATAGCAGAGTTCACCGGAAAGCCTTAAAGAAGCAATTCCTCGGTTCTACTTGTAGATTTGCCCCCCAGTTAGGTTTTCTTCCAGCTAACGCATTGCTGCAGCTAGAAAAGCTTTGCAAAAAGCCATTCTCCAAAAAGCTTTTTCCACGATGCGCGCTGGTATTTAATAAAGCCTTGAATTCTCCCAACTGACCTGGCAGCTCTCTGCTCGCTCCAAACTCTTCCTGGCCTGCAAACATCCAGCAGCTTCACGCCTGCTTTACGCTGGCCAAGAGAGCGTAGGAAGCGCGGAGTGAATGAACTCTGAAACTCTTGGATTAGGGATATCATTAGAAGGATTGCTCCCAAGAGGTATCCTTCCTCTCCCATTAGTCAAAGGAAATACTGCATCTAAATACAGCTATTACCTTTATCTGCTTTTACCCTTCCTATGCACAAGCTGGACTGAGTCCAGGATTCTGGAATATTTGACCAAAACAACTGTATCTCAGATCAGCTGCAGGGATGTATATATTGCAGCCTCATGTCTACCTTCCGCTATGAGGCATGCAAGGATTTCCTTCCACTGTGTTATCCCTGCTGTTTTCAAACATTAACATTGTCTGAGCTTTACCTTGACTGTGAAAAACAACTTTCATCAGCAAAGCTGTATTTATTTGTTACCTAAAGAGGATATCCTTCCAGTTCCATTATATATTGGCCACCTGCTACGGACCTTGCAAGAGTTACAGGCTCCTGTTCACCCAAGAGCCTACACACACCCTGAAGGAAAGAAACACCGCTTTCGTTTCCAGCATTGGTCACTGGGTTGTCAGGAGTATGATCACGCAGGAGAAATGGGGGTTCAAGCACTGGCAGCATGCTTAATTGTGCACACATAGAGATGCTGAGAAATCTGAGCTCCCAGGACTCCAGTGTAACTGTTAATTTGGCTGCAGCAGTGAAGAAGTGTGAGTTCACAGCGGTTGAATGGCAACCACCATCAGCAAGACAGCCTCACACAAACCGGCAGTGCTACAGCCCTTCAGATGCCCCAGCACCCCTCCAGGCAGACTTCCTTTCCTCCTGCGTGTGTTCTCCATGTCCACTGCAGGCTAAGCCCAGTGAAGGTTCACCACGAACTGAAAATGAAGGAAACGCACATCTGTCATGCCACCTCCTCCAGGAAACAGGCACTTAACTGACCTCAACTAATTGGCCTCAACCAATTCAGAAACAAGACTCTTCAGAGAGAAGAGAACAGAGGCAAGGGAGTGAAGAGCATTCCACATTTGTGCCTTTCCACTGTTTCTTAGTTACAACGATGTCTCTCCTGTGCTTCATTAGGGGACCCAGGCAGGACTTCGTCACTGCTGCTGAACCATCAGCGTATAATGGTCAAGCAGACCCTTGCCATTGCCCTCACCAACTCCTTGGCAGTCCCTTCCCAACACACACATAACTCTAACATGCATCAGTACCAACCTCCACTGCTAACAGAGTCCATCGTCCTGGAAGGAACCTTCTATAAAGGGGCAAAACTGGACAAAGGGTTAAGTATGTTAGTGCCGCAAAGCCAACAAGCAGGAATTCACGCACTGGAAGTGTGCTCGGGTCTCAGCCAAGCTGTTTACTGGAACGCTGAGGTCTCAGCTATGTGTTGCACTCCGTATCATTTCCCATGCTCAGTCCCCGCCATATGATGGCAGCGTGTATGTTCACGTGGACTATAGACCACAGTATTCAATTCAAGTAGCTGGGGACATTGCAAGTTATCATAGATGGAAAAAGATTCATATTATGGAAAAACTAAACAACTCTCAGACAACTAGTGAATTAACAATAGGCCGGCAAGAAGATTTGAGGGTCCTGAAACTTCTCCCTCTGAAAATTTAAAAGGACACGAAAGAAAAACAAGAATATTGTTTATTTTAAAAGGTCCCCCACTGGGGTTTGCCCTATTATTTTTCTGTATAACAGAAAAAATCCCTTTATACGTAGCTAGCACAGAGGCTTTAGTGAGAAAGACCCTTATTTTTTATGAGACCCACATTTTGCAGACAGCTCAACAGCCCAGGCACTAGCAGCCCAGGGGCTGATGGAACAAGCTATGCAGATGGAAACAATTATTTAGGAGGGGAAGAACTCCTGCATGCATGGAGCAACATCTCACTAAAATTGAAGCCTCCCACCGACACATTCCAGACTCTTGGAGTAATCTACTTTGGGGAATATGCTTTAAGCTGCATCAGCGTTTGTATTTCTTTCTCCAAAAATTCTTCACAATGACAAAACACACTCCCCTGCAAACTGACCTAACGGTTTTACCAAACAGCAACAAATACCAGAAAGTATTATAAACATCTGAATCTAACATCTAGTTAGAGACCTAACTTTGCAAGCAACAGGTTCTGATTTCAGACAAGCTTCTCACTACGCAACACACCTGGCAGGACTTACCCACACAATGAACAATGCTGCGGTGAATAACTTCTACCCGAAGTCCATGGCATAAATAATGAATAAGTCATACAGGCCGCATTTGATATGTAGAATATAAAAATCTAAGTGTCTTATATAGCTTAAAATCCTGTTTCTTAGAAAGGAACAGCATTACAAAAAGGAGCATCACTAACTGATTAAAAATATCTAATTAAGGGTAGTCCTTTCAAGCCAGCTGCATAAAGAATATTTAATATAATATCTTGCAGGAGAAAAATAACTCCAGCAGGTTTCAATTAAGACTTACTGCCATATGGATTTTACATCTGCAGCAGGAAGGCTCAAACAACATGTCACAACTAAGACATTTTTATGTGTCCAACTGAAAGCACTTAAACTGCTTGGGAATAGAAGCATATGGGCCATAACATCCCTAATTAAGCAAACATTTTGCTGAACTGAGAGCCTAAAAGACATACAAAGATAGAATATACTGTATTCTTGGTCATACATTGTAGCCTCTAACTTTTAAAGGACAAAAAAAATAAAGCTAAGAGCATATAGCATGTAACCTTTAGTTGCCTCCCCACCCAGCCAAAGCAGAACCTGGTAAAAGTCACACAGTGATTTTTACTGCGGCACTAAAGGAGGGGGGGCTGCAGAAAGGCACTGTTCCCCGGAGTAGGTTACATGCGCTACCACAAGCACACGTGAAGGGCTCCTCAGGTCACCATCTCATGCAGCCTCTTGCTCAAAGCAGGGTCAAACCAGGTGCCTGACCAGGATGCTGAGGGCTTTGGCCAGTTGGGTCTTGCAAAGGACTGACGTACCACAATGTCAGTGGGAGCCCGTTTCAGCCCTCCCCTATACTTGCAGGGAGGGATATTTTTCCTTAAGGCAAGCTGGACCCTCACCTGTTTAAACTCACAAAGTTTTACAAGTGACACAATTCTCCATCCAGGCAATCAAAGATGCTATGAACTGGGAAACAACATTTATGGGTTTTTCCTTTCAGCATCGAAAACACCATCTCAAAAAACACGTCTTGATTAAACCAAGAGCTATGCTGCTGCCGCTGCGCCCTCTTGGGGCACAAGGGACCATGAGCCAAATCTTGAGCATTATTTTTCTACATGCAGCTGGGCCCAAGAACCCCAATTCCTCTTTACTAAAAACAGATGTCGGCTAAGTTAAATCATCCCATGACTCCTCCAGGAGAAGGATGTAAACAGCCACAGCTCACCCAGCTGTTACCAAGAGAGGCCCCGCTTACAAGTTAGGGATCCCAACATGCTGCAAGACCTTATCCCAAAATGTTTTGGCATACTGCTTCTGAACGTGTTTATCACTGAAATCCATCAAAACACATGAGGTTACTTGAGTTTACACTAGATTACAGTTTGGGTCTTTTATCAACTTCTTCCAGAGTTTTGAGCTCAGAGAAGAAAGAAACCAACATCTATGTTTTTCAACATACAATGCTTCCCAATGTTTAACAAACCCCACCCCTGTAACATGTCTGCAAAGTAAATACTTTATAAATAAGAAGGAGGGAAAAAAAAAAAAAAAAGAGAGAGAGAGAGAGAGACTAAGTGATGTGAAAAAGGCCATAAAACTTCTATAGTACTGTTTGGTATACAGAAATGCAGACTTTCATCTCTCAAGAGGCTTAACATCAGTCAAAAGAAACCACCAAACTACAGCTGAGAGAAGAAACTCTCACTAATGCTGTGGTCCAAGGTGTTCAGTCCAGATTCTGGTATCCAACTTTTTCAGCAAAAAAACCCCAAAACCTACGTACTTGCTACAATAGAGAAGGGCCCTGGAATGGAGACTGCTGGGTGCATATGAGAAAAGACATAAAAGAGACATGCTTTCCCCCAGGTGACCTTACAGGTGAATTAAATCAAAAAATACAGAAGAGTCTTCGTTTTTAAAGAAGCATCTATTTGAAATCACTGCAAACTATCACACTGAAAGGAGCTCTACTAAAATACTCAAGTCACTCCGCTGATATATAAAAACTCCAATGGCTCCAGCTGATGCCTAGAAAACAGCTTTTGCACACAACAGCAAAGGGGGAATTAAAGCACCAATTCACTGGTGCTATTCAAGCACTTGCAGACTACAAGGCAGCTGAGAGGTCATGCTACATTCACACTGGGAACCCCAAATGCTCAGTAAAGATAGTCACAGGGCAGGCGTTACAGCTAGACTCGGGGTAAGAAAGGCTGTAATACAAGTGAATTGTGACACAAAGTCCACAGGGTTCAAACTGAGTCCCCACATCTGTAGGTCTGGGCCCATTCTCCAGATCAGGTTCACCCGTCATCAACCTCTCACAAGAAGCACAGACCCACAGCAGAGCCAAAATGCCATTTCCACACTACTTTTAGCCAAATCCTCACATAAAAGTTCTATTCTTAATACCCAAATATTTAGTATTTCTTATAGCTCAGAGACAGGAAAACCAGGTATAAACCACTCCCGCCATCAGCATAGCTGTGGTACTGGGGAACTCCACGGGAACTAGTAACCCTCAAAGTAGGTTTCTCAAGCGGGTTTTGCATGCTGGCACCAACATCCCTGCTATTACAGTGGCATTGCAAGCGACAGCCAGCCCAACCAAGCTTAAGCTATTCCCAGTGTGTGTACATAGACTAAAAACTACTCAAAGCGTATACTTTGCTATCACCAGGCTTTAAAACACCACCATGCAATACAAGAAACAGCAATATTCTACTAGACCTTTGGGTAATTTACCTAACTCACCTCAGTTCATCTACATCTTGCAGAGATGATCACAGTAAAGTGTTTTTAACTTGAATTGCTGCAGTTTGGCAACTGCCTTAAGATAATAAGGTTTCTAAGTGAACAGAGATTAAGAGAGTCCAACACATGAAGTAGCTTGAACAATTGAAATCCCATAGAGGCATCCCCAACGATTCAGCTGCATGATTAAGCCCTTCTTGCCAACATGGCTTTAAGTGCATGTAGACTAGATAGAAAAGAGAAAAACCTTGAGACTACCAGAAAACGTTCTTGCTGGCTCAGGGAAGGCAGCTTTAAGATGTCAGTCGGGGGTGGGGGGGGGTGGTTTCAGCTGTAGCTGAAACAATAACCCCGGTCCCCTGCAGGGCAGGGGAAGCCAAATTCCGCAGGAAAAACAGCAATTTAGCACTGAATCACAGTATCTTAAGCAACCCCACACCTCTGGGGCAAAGGCGGAGTCTCCCTACCACCACCGAGCATCAGCCTACCTGGCCGGGTCAGCGCTGCAGACAATAGCCGGGGAAGAGAATAGGGAGAGACCCGGGGACTCTCTCGGCATCCGACCGCCGCCCGGCAGCCGGAGCGCCCGCCGCCGCTGGGCCCCGGAGCCCCAGCCCTTCCCCGGGCTCACCAGCCGGGAGTCACCCCGGGAGAGGCGAGGCGTCCCCCTCCCTCCCTCCGCAGCCCGGCACGGCCCCGGGCGGGCTCCGGGAGAGGCGGGGCCGGGGCGGACCCCACGCGGGACCGCGGGCAGAGCTCGCCCCGCGCCGCCCCCGCTGACAGCGGCGGATGTAACCGGTCCCTCGGCATCTACCTTAACCGTCCAACCCGGCCCGCCCCCCCCGCAGGCGGGGAAGAAGCCGGGCGGCCCCAGAGGAGGAGGACCCTAGCCCGGGTCTACTTCTGGGCAGAGGGAGAGAGTTCCTCGGCAAACAGCTGCTTTTTTTTTTTTTTCTTCCCCCTAAATAAAGGGCCTGCAAAAATAAAGACATAGGCAAACAAGTTTTATTTAAGAGCATACTGCTCTGGACAAATATTTGGACATGCAGAGTTCAGGGGATAGGGCGGGAAAGACAAATAAACATAAACAAGGCATGCTTCCTAATTAGCATAGGTTAGTGTAACTGTTACACAGTCTGCCCATGCAAGACTCCGGAGAGACGCAATTACTTCACTCAAGGAGCGGAGGCAAACATTTTCACAAGTGGCAATGTGCTCTTTGGGATGCGACTTCCTAATTCAGGGCCTCTATAAAAAAAAAAAAAAAAAAAAAAAAAGGTTGTTGAATGTGTGCATCAACACCAGGAGCAAACAGCTGTTCTGTTCATAGCCCGATGACTGGATAAACCCTTAGGCCACAAAATTATGGCTCATCCCAGCCCCACCAACCTCCTTGTAGTCCCACCAACTGGTTAAATCAGGTTCTTGGCAAGTGCCTCTTTGGGCTGTAATCTAACCTTGTATCAGCCTGTCAGCTGTGCGGAAAAGCATACCCTGAACAGAAATGAAGGAAATGCATGCTCAGTGTCTGCTAAGGGCTTAATTATTTCTTGACAATTGGAGGTAGGCTTGTTTCATTTGTTAGTCCTGAGTGTTGAACAACTGTTTCTTACTTTGAGAACTCACAAGCTGGAGATCAGAAAAGTGCTAATTGCAGTCTGAGTAAAATAATCACTGGGCTGTACTGCATTTAAACTCCAGTAAGAACTGCTGCTGAGAGCTGTGGTCTTCCTCTTATTTGAAATCAAAGATTAGTAGTGGTTAACAGAGAGTGGTGAACACTGGTGCCAGCGCAACCTTTGGTCCTTATAAAAAAAGCAAGCCATCCCTCTCTACAGCAGGAGGGGAGCAGAGTACGCACCCAAGCACTGGACAAGAGGCTGACTGGTGTCATCCACTTAATATTTAGCCAGTTAATACTGCTCATTCAAAGTACCCATTGTGGCCTGAGTGTGTCAACTTAGTCTTGACTAGGTTTCCTTTTCAGAGGCTTAACCTCCCTCTGCCATTCTGCAGTAGCTTTCACTGATGCTGACTGGGATTGCTGCTAATTGTCACAGGAGTACCTGCTCTATTTCCACCGAGGTGGTTCTCTGAGCTTTATCAATCTGTTCCAGTTCGCTTGTATCTCCTCCCCGAGACCGAAGCCAACAGCCCTCTCTTTTCCAGTCTCAGGGAGACCAGGATTTTCACAACTTTTTCACCCAGCAAAACAAAGAGCTGAGCCATGTGGATGATCACAGAGGATAGCAGCAGTAGAATCTTCAGGACATTAGAGATCTGGACCAACTGGCAGACAAAGTTCCAGGTGAGAGAAGAAAGCATGGTGCACAGGAGCTGGTGAAAAGGAAGAAAAGAATTGTCATGGCAATGAAGTTTTCAGAAGAGGTTCAATTTTCAGTAGGATAAGTGTTGTGAGACCATGAGTTCTTGTTCCCTTCCCATACTCACCCAACTCAACTAACAAGCCTTTCAGTATGAGTATTATCTCCTACAAGAGACAAGCTTAAACCCCAGTTCTTCAAACTGCTCTGTTCACATCAATACTTGTATATGTGAAGAGCTCTAGGAGAACAAAATAGCACTGTAGATAAGTCCAAGGTCATCCTTAGCATTGTTTCTCTAGCCTTTTAACAACAATAAAAAAACCCCCAACACATTACTACACTGACTTGGTACTGCCTTGGTGGTGTTAATTATGTCAAAAATACTTAGACTTGAGACATTACCAATTCCATGCTAAAGCTCAGCTCCATGGCATGCGCTAGTGAAACAAGTGCAGCAGTTGAAGATGACACCAGTCCCTAGCTATTCTAGCCTAACAAAGGTTACTGCTCCAGCAAAGCTGGTGGAAGTAAAGATGCATGAGTACCTCAGCTACCGCAATTCAAAAATCCCAGCGATATAAATGAGTAGACAGGACTGTGAAAAGTAACAGTGGAAGCACAGACCAGCTTTCCCTTTTGAGCCCCTTCTGCAAAGGAACAACAGTCAAGGCACAGGGAAAGGAGACACACAAAACACTAATCTCTTCCACTGCTTCAAATATATCTTTGGGGATTTGTATAAAGCCTAAAAGCATTGGGACTACCATGTTTGCAAAGAGACTTCTAGCTTCAGCTCTCATCAAGCAAGTGAAATAAGTCTAATTTTTAGTCACATATTCCCTTGTAAGAAATACAAAGCAGCTTTTAAAAATATATAATATCAGCCATACATACCAGGAGAGTTTCTACATACAGTTGAGCTAAACTTCTTCTCTTAGAGGAATAGGTAGCAATTTTCACTGTTTCAAATTCAATTCTCAAGGACTTCTTAAATGTGTATACATGTCTTTAAATATATATAGACACATATATTACATGTATATGATGGTGATTCAGGACAATTTTGTGTTACCTTTACCTTGTCTACAAAAGGAGTCATTCCAAATAGGGAAGACAGAAAAAAATCTCTTGTTAGTCATTAACCAAGCTGAAACCAATTTTGCAGCTTTCTCTTACCCAAGAGGCAGGAAAATCAGGCAGAGGTGAAAAAAATCAGAACCGAGGCACAAAAGCAGTAGATATGCAAAGAGGTAATCTGGTCATGGTACTCACCACCACAATGTTACAGAGATCACTTTTCTCAACGTGGGAAGGTCTTATCTTCTGGCTGTGAGACCAGCTGTCTGAGATTACAGCAAGAAGACTTTGCTTGTGGCTTTTTGGTTTTGAACTCAGATAAGCAGGTTTGGGACACAGTTTTCCCAGAGATCCACTGGATTGCATCTCTTCTTGTGTTTCTGTACTGGATGTGTCAGTGGAACTTTCTTCCTCTGACAGTTCATCCTCAAATTTAGAGTCAGAATCAGGCTCATCAGAAGATTGACTCTTTATTTCTTCTACACTGGACACCTGTGCTAATATGAGGTTTAAAAAGAACACGTAAGATACCTGTAACGTGACTTCTCCCTACCTACAAGCCTTGCATGTTCTATCTAAGAGCTAAGCAAGGTTCTTCTGAATCTTTTCCAGCTGAAATGAAGGCTTTCCAAGCCCAACTTATTGTAGAGGCAATAAGAGGCCTGTACAAGTGTTTGCTTTTAACCAATTAGGTCTTAATCAGCAACTATATTAAAGGAGGAGCTGAAAGATATAATACTTTTTACTTGAACATGTTGTAAAGCAGTATAAAATAAGTAGGCATGACTGAATTAGTCAGAAAAATATTAAAAAGAATGCTTTTATTTTACTCTGTCAAGAGTGAGTGAGAAACATTTTAATGTGCTAGTCCTGCAAACACAAAGTATAGAAAAATTTAGTAAAGTGTGTAGTCATATTTCTTAAAATAGAATTTAGAGCAATTGTGTAAATCCTTGGTGCTAGCAACAGTCACCTTAGGGCCAGAAATTGTGAAGGTAAATGCAGTACATACATCCTGAAAAATCTCATTCAAGGCATGAAGATATTTCAGAGTTACTCTGTCTAGGCAAAAAGCTGGCACTCAGCCTAACTAAGTATGTGGCACAGCTACCCTTTACCTATGCAAAATAGATATTTTATTCTGCTCTTCAGGCATCAGCACTAAGCTATGCCTATGCTGTTCAGGATAGCTTCTACTATTGTCACAATCTCTTAGAACCTGCATTTTTAATTACTATAATCGGTTACCTGCAAGAGTGCACTTAAGCACATGGAAGGAAGATACTTTACTATTGAAGCAAGCAGAGGCTGTTATGAGCATCAGTTATGTGCTAAGCCTGCAGAATGGGAGCTAAAAGTTGAAAATGCAGCATGCACACACATGCAGGACAGGAAAGGAGGGAGGAGTACAAGCCTCTGCTGTGGTGAATATCTCCTGTTCCTTTGCTGTCTGTGGATCCAAAGGAATTATCTTGTTGTCACTGCTCCTGTGGGATCTATTATAGGGCTGGATACTCCATTATTAAGAAGTAACAGAGGGCACCAAATAGAAGTAAAAGCTTGCTGAAGCCAGATTTTGTTCTTGTTTTCCTTCTTACAGCTGTTCTGAAAAGGCAGAATCACTGCTTTTGAATTTATGACTGATTCCTCAGCTGGGATTGCTTATGCTCCAGGATTAGAGCAAACTAGCAAGGCTTTATCCTCAGGAGTACATCCACAAGACTATTATTAGCCTAAACCAAAGCTGTTATTAGTTACTGCCATGTTAGAAATAAGAATCAGTGATGGAAAGAGGAGCAAAATACACAAATAAATGAAAATGTATGTCCTGCTCCCTTAATTTTTTTTCTATCAGCCTTAGCATTGATAAAAGAATCCCTTAACAGCTCCCCCGTAGCAGTCCGCCCCCTTCCCCCCCCCCCCCAAAAAAAAAAAAAAAGGAGTGTAAGAGAACTATAATGCCAGAGTTTGAAAGTGTACAAACTTAGAATTGGGTTTGCTTTCTGGGGGACTTTTTAATAGAAATTTACTTGTCCTTTGCCTTTCTTAAATTAAATTACCACTGAGAAAAAGGGAGTAAGGAAGAACAGCTAGCAGCAGCCTGTCTTGTAAGCATTTCTAACAGAAAAGCATATTAATCTGAGTTTGATTTTCCATATGCTACCAACAGTACTAAGAAACCTTTAGTTTCCTTCTGTGACAAGTACCATTAGCCTAAAAATATCTACTAGAGTGCTTTAAAGATGAAGCTAATAGATAAAGCCTTTATGCAGGAGCATTTTATCTGATCAACTGTAGAACTTACCTTCATTAAGCAAAAGCTGTAGCCAGATAATGATTATGATCAACAGCATTACAAATGGCAAACAAAGCCAGAAGAAAAGAAGATGAAAGGTCAGATCATTCACCAAAGGAACCAGAGGGTACTTCATTGCCAGCTTCAGGTTACACTAAGTTTAGAACAGCTCTCCTGCTCCGCTTTACTACCTCTTAATAACTCTCATTGCATCACTGTGTTAATCACAAGACGGCCGCTGATATACTCAAGGTGGTTAGCAAAAGGGACAGCCCTGTGCTATGCAGGGAGGGAGTAATAAGGATTAAATGTGGGATAAGAAGAACTGAGAAAACATCTGATTTGGTTGTCCTGCCTTCAGTTGCTACTTAAAGGATAAACACAAGTTAGGAAGCTTTCAAGGCTTATGGTAAAACAATAGTTAAAGGCATGTTTATGTCTTCAGATCCAAGGGAGATAACCAAGCGCTTCAGCTGCTTTGAAACTGGGTTATGTTGAAATGTAGGAGAAATCATTTAAACAGAATCAACCCTGCAGAGATGTGTAGAGGATGACTAGCTAAAAATTACTTCTCCCAGGCTTTCTTATTTGACATGGAGCACAAATATGTCCCATATTAACATGGACTATTTTTAGCCTACTCACTATGTTTCTATCTATTCTTTAATCCATTAAGAAAATAAACCTTTGTATTTTGTCTTTTTATCTCCCTTCCCTCCAAGAAAGGCAAACTAGCATGTTTCATAGGATATGTGCCTATAAATGTATTTCTTAATAGTAAAGGAGTTCTGTAGTGATTAAAGTAGGTACAGATATGTGACTTTGGTAACTTGATATTCATCACACTGTGTTTCTCCTTCAATAAAAAAAAAACATTATCTGTCGCTTACCTCACAGGGGGTTGTTTGGCTACATTAATTGTTTGTGTAGCTCTTAACAAACCTTAGACAAGGGCAGCTATGTAAGTGCACATTATGAATGATTGCATGCATTTAATGTTCCTGCTTGTGTGCATGTGTTTGTTTTTATGTAGTAACAGCCCCTTGAAACGAGCTTTTTAATCCCAAGATCTAAATGTACTTTTGCAAATTCTTATTAATTCACGTTAATAACAGCCCTGCGTGATAAAAGAAAGCTATTATCCCTAGTTTGTGCATTGGGTAAACAAGTGAGAAAAGCTATTAATGACCTTAGCTTTAAGGATGCTAAATATTTGCAGTCCCCATTTCACACGGGGCAGGTTGTGGGTTGGCGGCACTTCTGACAACCAGGCGGTTGGTGGTTTGTCCACAAAGGCAGCGACAAGAGTGACGGGAAGGAGCAGCATCCAGAAGTTATGATCTCTTCAGGTTTTCATGGTAAAGCGCTTCTCTGGGACCTCTCGGGGTCCGCCCTGGCTCTCCATGGAGCCGAGCTGGCAGCTAGGTTGGCCGGGCGGCCTGTCCTTTGCTCCGCCGCCGTGGTGGGACGGCTCCCACCCATTGTGCCCGTCTCCCATCTGGGCAGACACCTGTGGAACAGGCCAGGATGTCTCCGCCGCGGCTGGCACCTTTTTTCAGCAGGGAGATGTGCCCGCTGAACGCTGTGGAGGCCTCAGGGAAGCCGCTGCTGCGTGGGTGACCTCCCAGGGCTGGGTGACACAGGCCAAGCCCGCCGGGCTTCACCTCCACGCAGGTCACAGACACCGGGGAGGCCTCAAGGTCCAAGTTTAACTCGGAGTGTCAGAGGCCGCGGGTGTCCCTGGTGAGAGGAGACGGGGTGGCGGGGGGAGGACACACACAGGCCCCTCGCCCCGCCGCGGCCCGGAACGTGTGTCGGTGCCCGTGTTCCCGGCCGGAGGACAGCCGGGGAGGGCACAAAATGGCGGCGGCCTCGCGGGTGTTCGCCTTCCGAGACGCGCGCTGGGCCCCCGACCCGGTGCTGGAGCCCAGCGCGGCCGTGCGGACGCCGCAGCCGGTGCCGCTGGTGATCGACAACGGCTCCTTCCAGACGCGGGCGGGCTGGGCCTCCGCCGACCCCGCCGTCCCCGCCGAGCCCCTGCTGCGGTTCCGCTCGCTGGCGGCGCGCAGCCGCGGGGCCCGCGGCGGGGCCGGCGCCGAGACCCAGGTGGGCAACGACCTGGGGAGCCCCGAGCCCCTGCGCTGGCTGCTCCGCTCGCCCTTCGACCGCAACGTGCCCGTCCAGCTGGAGCTGCAGGAGCTGCTCTTCGACCACGTCTTCCAGCGCCTCGGCGTCTCCTCGCAGGTACCGCCGGGTGGGGTGGGACGGGCCGCGGCCCTGAGGCCGCCGGTGAACCCGGGCCCGGCCCTGAGGGGAGCTTGGGTGGAGGGGGAGGTTGTGCCTGGATACGTGGTGGGGAATGGGGAGTCCAGCATCGCCCCCGGTGGTCCGGGGACGTTGTGTTGTCCCCCTGCTCGCAGATAGCGGCGGCCCGGGTGGGCGGGCCCTGAGCAACCAACCTGCTGTGGCAACCCTGGCCCGGCCGGGTGCTCCCGGGGGGGGACGGGGGTCTTTTGAACCCCGCTGTTCTCTTAATTTCTTCATAGTCTTGTGATGAAGTGAAAGCGGGAGGATACAGCTGCAGGGCGAGAGGTTTGGACTGCAGCGAGAGGCTGTGGCTGAGAACCAGCGCCCAGGATCAGCTTTTGGGGAGGACACTAAGCATTGCTAGTTTCGTCTGGTGCGCTATTGGTAGTGCTCATCGCCTACCTGCTTTGTATACCCAGCTGAGCTGAGAGCTGCTTCTTGGACCGCGAAGCCTTTTGCCTGTGTGACAGTGCCAGTTCAGTGCTGAACTAAACTTCCACCAGTTTTCACTTGCACTTCACCTCATTGCATAGGTTTTGGTTACTTAGATTTTTAATAATTCGTATATGCTTTTTAAAATCCGTTCTACTCCATCCTTAGTTTATTCTTTGGTTGAATTAACATTGGAATCCCCGCTGTAGACAAGACTTCTTTTTTACCCTGTTGAGTGCTAGATGTAATTTGTCTTACGTGATTAATAGCCTGCACATAAAGTGCTTTTAGTTACTGTTTTGGAGGAGTTCTTGCTGATGTTGAAAAGAAGAAGCAAGGATAAGTATCCCTGGATTTTCCCTTCACGCCTTTATTATTTTTCCTTTCTCTTATCTCTTACAGGGTTGTGTTGAGCATCCAATTGTTTTGACAGAAGCGGTGTGCAATCCTCTGTATTCAAGACAAATGATGTCAGAGCTCCTCTTTGAATGTTATCAAGTGCCAAAAGTGTCCTATGGCGTAGATAGCTTGTACAGTTTTTACCACAACAAAAGGCAGAACTGGCCCTGTAGTGGTTTGGTAATATCTTCAGGTTATCAGTGTACGCACATTTTGCCAGTATTAGAAGGCAGGTGAGTTCTTGGTGTCTTAAGAATGGTACAGCCTCTCTTTGTCAGTCATTGACTTTTCAGTGATGCAAACACCCATTTCTTCAGCATTCAGTATTTCAGCTCCTGCATTATAAGCTCTTATCAGGTCTTAATTTATGCTGAAAAGTTAAAACTAGGTCTGTAGATTTTGCTAAGTTTTGTTGAATTTTGAATTGAAGAAGCAGTGCTGTCCTTGTACATACTGTATTTTTAGTTACTATTCATGCATAGATCTGTACTTTTAAAAGTAGAAGGAGATAATCTGCCCCAAGTGAGATCAGGCATCAAAAAAAAAAGTTTTAAAGCAGCTTTGGGATAAAAGAAAGTGCCCTGTGAGATTTCTGCAGTTCTTGAGGCTTTTATCATTCTGATTATGCTGCTATGTTGCTCTACTTTTCTTTTTCTGTCCTTACTGCAGGAAATGGCTTTATTATATCTGGTAGATGCTTCACGTTTTTGAGGGTTACACCCGGCCAATTGTGAAATGTTACAAAGGTTAAAGGAACTACTTTTAGCTCTGCTAACCTTCACTTCCCTTCTTAAAATAGAACATTCCTTCCTGTAGCCAAAATTATTTAATGTTTGGGTTTTTTTAAGGCAGAACAGAACCTTTCAGAAAGTATCTGCAAAAAACAAAGCAGTGATTGTGCTTCTTGTGTGAGAAAACCGGATATGTTAGGTTCTCTGATAACTGAATCTTGAAATATTAATCTGTGAATATTCACCTGTTTACCTGACCATATCAGAAATTAAGTAATACTGGGGAAAGTAGGTGATTTGTTTTATCCTGAACTTGCGGCTCTCTCCAATCTCAGTTGTTTCTCTTTGCATTTTCAGGTTGGATGCTAAAAATTGCAAACGTATTAATCTTGGAGGGTGTCAAGCAGCTGTGTATCTCCAACGCCTCCTTCAGCTGAAATACCCAGGACATTTTGCTGCCATCACTCTCAGTCGCATGGAGGAAATACTGCATGAGCATAGCTATATTGCAGAGGACTATATAGAAGGTAAAACCAGCTGCAATTTACTACTAGATAGTATTCATCCAAACTTAGCTTTGTCCTCTATATCCCTTGTTCTCAAACTGGCTGGGATTCTGGCTGAAATACTCTATTACTATTTTGCTTTCTTCATAGCTGTCTTTCTGGTAATCTACCTCATGGAAAATGCTTGATGACAGTTTCAAATTTAACATTAAGATAGAAACAAAATTAAATTACAAAAAAAAAATCTGTATCAATTCAGATTTCTATGTGAATAAAAATTTGGATTATTTCAGAGGAAAAGATTTTTAAATTAGGTTTTTTTTTATTAGTTACTTTGCTCTGTACTTCCAAGAAAACATTAAATTGGTTAGGATGATTTCTGCATCTGGCCATGTTTCCTATCTGCTTTAAGGTTTCCAAAATTGCAGAGGATATTTCTCATGACTTTTTGTGAATTAAAGAAGTTTTAAAATTTCCATAAATGTCATCTTAAGTAGTGGCCGAAGAAAAGTGTTTTCTTAAATTTGTCACTTACGAAAGAGCCTGCAGGGGCCCTTAGAAATGTGTGAGAACTCTCCCTTACCTCGGGAAGAGAGAAGAGACATTAGTGTGCACTTCCCACTCCTTAGTGCTTTGTGTTTCCTGCATGCTGGAGATCAGTCCGCTGAGAACCCCGTGCAGTGAGTATGTGACTGGAAGGTAGCGCTCTCAGGGGTAGCGAAATATGGGGGCAGCTGCCAAGAGGTGGGCAGAAACCCAGGCTGTACTGTTGCCTTCCCTCTTCTAAGTCTGAACTTAGTGTGGAGTGCATATGACATATGATTCATTGTTTTCAGCCTGGCAAAACAGTTATTTTGCTTTCAAAACATTCAGAGCTACAGAAGTGGCGGTCCCCAGAGTACTACGAGAACAACATGCACAAGATGCAGCTGCCTTTCTCTAATAAACTGCTGGGAAGCACTCTGACATCAGAAGAAAAGCAGGAGAGGCGGCAGCAGCAGCTACGTCGACTTCAAGAACTCAATGCACGTCGTCGAGAAGAGAAGCTGCAACTTGACCAAGAGAGGCTGGACAGGTTACTATATGTACAGGTAATCAAGGAAAAGTTTTCTGTGTGATCCTTTTGGAGGAGGGCATGCTGACCTCGGAGCTTTATCAGAAGGTCATTCATCACTGTAAAGAAGCTACGACTGCCCTGTGTGTTTTCTGATAGGGGCTTTTTAAGGTTGCTTGCAAGAGAAAAGGGAGAAATGATTGATGCAGCGGATGCTTCCAGGTTGTGAACAGTACTACTTTTGTGAAATATTTTGAAAGCTGCCGAAGCGTGCACATCGTAGTATCTAGTAATGAAGGCAAAGTGTTTGTATGTGCACAGTTGAGGGACAGTTGTTTACCCTGTACTCTTCATCACAGCTAGCTCTGATCTGTCTGTAGGAACTCTTAGAAGATGGTCAAATGGATCAATTCCACAAAGCTTTGGTGGAGCTGAACATGGACTCTGCAGAAGAACTTCAGTCTTATATCAATAAATTGAGTCTGTCTGTTGAACAAACGAAGCAGAAGATCCTACAGGCAGAAGTCAATATTGAAGTAGATGTTGTGGACAGCAAGCCAGAGGTATAATGTTTTCACCAAGTTAATCCTCCTCTTATGTCTGAGAGAATTAAGTTTCTATGCTTGAAAATGTGCCTCTTCAGACTTCTATTGGTGGCTGAACTAAACTTTTCCTTTAGCAAAGTGCAACTCCTTGTTAATTTGGTAACTGGTTCTCTCTTTTCCAGATTTCCTATGCAGCTAAAGAAAAAGACTTTACAGAGTATGCCTGAAAGAGATTTTACAGAGTATGCCTGAAATCAGTAACCCTTCTTGTGCTGTTCTGCACTGTGCTCTGGGACCGTTCTTACAGTTTGATTCCATATAGTTCTAAGCATAATCTCTAGGCTTTCTGCCAGTAGTTGAAGTATACAGTTATATGTAATCAGTAATTTTCCTTAAAAGTTTCTTGCACACCTTTAAGAAGTTGGAGAAAAAGAAAATAGCCCTAGTGGGTCAGAGAAAGTACCACTGAAGATACTACTGCTTCCGTTTGTACTTACTCCTGACGGCATGTGCCAGCCACTGTCCTTACTTAAGGTTGATTGGCTTGCTTAGGGGGTTGCAAATGCAGCAGCTAACATAATGATTTTGTTCATGCTTTCAACTAACCTCTAGCTCTGCTTTTGCATTAATTTTGGTGGTATAAGTGGGTATGTTAAAGATTTTTTTTCTTTTTCAATCTGATAATTAAATGACATGAAGTTTTAAGTACTTAAATTTCAAGTGGTTATACTCCTAAGACAACCATCCTTAAATGCCTCTAGCATTGTATTAAAGATATAGATGAACCTATCAAGCTTTTGTTAAAAACAGTAATTGTTTTCCTTTCTGTTCTTCCCTTTCAGATGCAGAGAACTTTATGGTGAATAACTAACTCTTTGTCTTCATTTTGGCTATATTTTTTGGTGCAATTAAGCAGCATGTTCTATTTTGTTTACTTAACAATGAGAGATTAATTGCTACACTTGGTTGTTGGAGTTGTCTTGAAGATGAGAGGCCTATTTGTCTGCTTTGCTAGACTAATACAGGCCCAGCACATAGCAGCTGCTCCTAAGACATGGTCTAAGGCAGTTCATGCATTTATGTGTAATTGCCTTTCAAGACGCTTAAGAGGTTTTTTTTGTTATATCAATCTTTGCTCAGGAAAAGGTAGAGAGAAAAACAGAAAATTGAAGCATAGCAGAGTGGTGCCAGGTATAAGGGTTCTTGTGTCATATGTGGAACTTGAGATGTAGCCAAATCTAGCAGGTGAGCCAGTATCTTCTAGGTGTTATATTTTGCCAATCCTTATCAGTAAAGCTTGTGTAAGAATCAGAATGACTGTGTTTGAGTGAAACTGATGGCATTACCATTGTGGTAAAGAATCTTTCTGCCTTCTGTCAAAAGAAATTTTTCTACAAAATGATAATCAAAAGGCTATCAGCTACTTGTAACTTTGCCCAGTGGTTGTGCCTAAGTTCCAACACATCTGTCTTGGATCCCACACTCATCTTCTTTACCAGATATAGTCTCAGACCTTGGAATGAATCTGCAAGCCTTTTTGTTTGGTCTATGCTTTGTGAGAGTACCTACAATTATCACCCAATCCATTTGTGAAGATAGGCCATCCATCTGTGGCTGTTTAAAGGAGTCTAAAAGCTAATTATGTTGTCCTTAGGGTCTGTGCCAAGTCTTCAGCTGAGTTCTATGTTTCTTTCTATTGCTGTTTGGGTTTTTTTAAGACATAAAAAGAAATGGGTTTAACAAAGCTTAAGCGTTTGAGAGAACTTAAGGTGACTACTGTTTGTTTGCTGTAGCGATGAACACTGCTTAAACTTCAGTTTGAGTAATTGCTTGTGTTTTAAATGGATGTAAGCTAGATACTTAAGAATGTTTAAATGATTTAGCTTTATCTCATCCTGGTATTGCTTGCTAGACATTGCAATAAATGTTTCAAGTTTAAAATAACAACCACAAACCTTTAGCAACAAAATCCCAAAGGTAACGTAACACAAAAATAAAGGAAATAATTAAAAAGCACCTCCTACTTCAGAGTAGTGAAGTACTCTAGGATTTTGAGTGATACTTTTTATTAGGAAGGGGATTTAGGAGCATCTTCACATCCGTTTAAAATGTAATGGCTTTTGGTGTATCCCCTGTGCAAGTGCTGGGTGGTTGAAACTGTCAATTGTGTTGCGGCTTTGTAGCTAGCAAATATTTGTTTTCCAATCCCACACAAGTAAGGCAGGGAATTTAATGGTAATTATAGAGCAGTTAGAGGTGCTGGGAGTGCACCAATTTCTAACCAATTTAAAAAGCTATTTTTGTAAGTTTTAGTATGTTGTTATATTTAGGACATGGCTGGCTAGGATCCTGGCAGTCAGCCTCTTGACTAAGGCCTTTGATTTCTGAGCTGGCATTGCAATAAATTTATTGAAAGTCTTGGATTTTTATTCTTTGAGTGAATGTCTCTCCTGTTTTCTGGGTTGTTCACCATTTTGATTTTTGTCTTCAGTGCTGGAGAACAGCATGTTTGGTTTCAGGTGTGTTAAAGAGTTGAGATTTGAGGAAATCTGGGTTGAATTTTCCAAATGCGTCACCAGAATTGAAGTCATGTATGTGCTTAGCACATCTGAGCTAACCTACCATAATATACCTTCTCTGTTTCCAGACTCCTGATTTGGATCCATTAGGCAGTGAGCAGTCACTAGAGGATGTGGAAAGTATTAACGAATTTGAACCTTTATTTGCTGAGGAGCAGCCTGAAGTTGAGAAGCCTGTTGCTGCAGTGCAGGTTTGATTTCTATATCTACACCTTGTGCCAGAGGTTGCTGCTTCCCAGTTGTCCAGCCAGTCTGCTAACATTTCTCCAAATGCAAACATTGCTTGCCTGCTCTTGGAAGGGATGCTCAAACTATCTGAACAGGACATAAAGAGAGAAGAAGCCCTTGGAATCTTAGCTGATGGTTTAGAACATGAATATACCCAGTCGGCTCACTCTGCAGGAAGTGCCTGTTTTAGCAGTGCCATATTATTAGAGAAAAAAAGTACTGCTCCAAGTTTTTTTTGTGTGTGATCCATAGCCCAGTATCGCATCCAAGTGGACACAGCCTTCAACTTGTGAGGTTGAGCCTTAGGATTGAGCAGCACCAAACAGAATAAAGCATAGGAAAAGTCCAGCTTCCTTGGTCCTTTGGTACCTCTTGCAGCATGGCCCTTTCTCTGTGAGAGCATTGCCATTTGGTTTTTGTGCAGAATTGTTTGGAAACTTTGCTTATTCCATAATATTACTGTTTTTTAATATAATTTCCCAATACTTTTCAATCTCATCTTTTTAAAGCCCGTGTTTAACCTGGCAGAGTACCACCAGCTTTTCCTTGGCACTGAAAGAATCAGGGCTCCAGAGATTGTCTTCCAGCCCTCCCTGATAGGAGAAGACCAGGCTGGTATAGCAGAAACCATGCAATACGTCCTTGAGAGGTGAGTGTACAAAGCTACTTGGCACTTACTTCAGATAAGCTAGTCTTGTCTTGATACTAGCTTTCACAATACTGATTACTCAACAATAATATGAGAAAATATGTTTGAATAGTTCTTTCTGGTGGGGTTGAGCATTGCAAGTTAGACATGTCTTTGTGTTCTGAAAACCACATGTAACTCTGCTTAAGTTGGTGGTCTCCAAACTTTTTTGATTGATTACCCCATCAGTAAAAAATTTTTGAGTGCACACGTCCAATGTATGTGTATTTATAAATTACATACAAGTACTACTGAACCAGTATATTATGTACATTTTAAAACATACACAAAAATAGAAATTAAAAAAGGTTGAGATAAAGGTGATACAAAAGCTATTTTAATTTATTTATTAATGCTATCAAAAATACCTTCTTCCTGCACCCCAGTGGATTGTCTTGCACACACACCCCTTTGGAGACCCCTGGTCCAACTTTTTACAGAGGGAAACAAGAAACCTTTGTAAATATCCATCCCTTGAAACAATGAGCTGTCAGTCTCTGGTTTTGCAAGACCAAAATCAGGGGTGACATTTTTAAGTTATGGTATAGGCCCGCTTGCTGGACAACTATTTCCAGACAACATAGCATTAGCAAAATGTCACCCCTGAGCTGTATGAACATATGAGACTGTATTTTCTGAAATGTAAGAATTCCAGCTGTACCGAGTTGTGCGTTTGTGGGATACAGTGCACAGACTGTTTTAAGGATTTTCTTCTGCCACCCCCTGAATTTCCAGAAAACAAATGAACACAGGTTTTCATGCTAGGGAAGTGAAGGAAGTTTCTCAAAGTGAATTCTGAAGATAAGGTACCACCCCATAGCTGTTCAGTTCATAGGGAGACGTGTCCTTGAGAAAGACTGAAGTTGGTTTTTGTTCCTTGTAGGTATCCAAAGGAGCAACAAGCTATTCTTGTCCAGAATGTTTTTCTCACTGGTGGAAATACAATGTACCCTGGACTGAAAGCCAGAGTCCAGAAGGAACTCCTTGAAATGAGGCCATTCCAGTCGTCTTTTCAGGTACATATATTGACAGTTTCGTGAACAGTCCATTCATCAGTGTTGAAAAGGAATTCAAGTTGGGAGAGGTACAGAGTGGATGTACTTAGAGCATGGCAATGGACATTGGTTTATGACAAGACACTGGAAACAGCTGTTTTGATCCGAGAAAATGAAGGTTAAGCAAAGATACTGTTGCTCTTTCTAATGATATTAGTGAGAGTAGGGTAGATGCCTTGAAAAGGGAAAATCTGCTTCACCTAAAGGACCATGCGTGTTTGGCTGGAAATTTGCAGATTGATTTCTTCGGATTGAGACAGTTACTATCTGGAACAAGCAACTACTAGGAGTACTTGCTGGGAAGAACTATTTTCACTTCAAAACTAAGTTACATGTTCAGTTTGTTACATGTAATGACTGTCTGGGACAACAGCAAAAGAGGTTAAGCAAGTATCTTGCAAACCTGTGATCCCTTGCTATGTTTTCAGTAGCAAGCACAGTACAAGCTGGCCAAGTCCCAGAGTTTGCCATGCATTTTGTAAGAAGACTTGCAAGAGTCTGCCTTGCTGTTCTGAAACTATCTTGTCTTCTCAAATCTACTAAATTCTTGAATAGAAAACCAGGTTGTAAACTGAGGAGAGAAAAAAAAAAAGACTCCACAACCCTTGATTTGTACAGTTACTGTGTGTAGCTGTGAGACAGGCGTGGCTGACAGAAACTTAGTTACAGCCATATACTTGGTAGTTTTAGGAAGGATATTGCTTACTAAGTTTTGAATGTATAATGTGTGTATAGGAAGAAAATGAGCATGTTTTCTTCTGCTACTAAGGTTGCTGCTTGTAACTGAATAAGAGCTCCCTTCTTTCCATTAAAATGCAGTCTGTAGTGTGGTCCTATCAGAAAGCTGTCACTTCACAGATATCACACATGGGATTTACACGGTGTCTCGTCTAGTAAGCCCATAGCTGAACCAAGAAAGCAGTTCATGCTACGGTAATAGGAATAATTTAAGTAGAAGTATGAATCTACACCAGTGGAAAGAGTACGTGTGGTCCTTTCCCACATACAGCAATTCCTCAGCCTGCGGTATTCCTCCCTGCTATTTCAAGCAGGGAGGAAGTTTTGCTGGAGTACTTGATACTTGTTTTGCAGTACCACGAACTCTTCTAGCATTGGCTTACAGCTGTGAGGGCTGTTGGTTATGAATGTGATACATCCATGTGCTTTTGCAACCTGTAGAAACACAGCAGGCTCGTGGAGAACTGATCTCAAAGTGAAAACGTGCTTCAGACCCATTCCTAACATTACTCTTCCCCAGGGGTGCTGAATAGTCAGCTCAAACTTCTGAAATTCAGTGGTTTGTGTCATATGCTACTGTAATCAGGGTAAAAAGGGCTTTTCTCTCCTGTGTTGAATTGACGTTGTTGTTCTGTTTTCCTTCCATCCAGGTTCACCTTGCTTCCAGTCCTGTTTTAGATGCCTGGTATGGGGCTAGGGATTGGGCAGTGGAATACATGACCCGTGAGGAAGGCTGGATAACCAGAAAAGACTATGAAGAAAAAGGAGGAGAATACCTCAAGGAACATTGTGCTTCAAATGTCTATGTTCCCATTCGCCTTCCAAAGCAGGCCCCACGGACAACAGAGGCATTGGCACCTAGCAGGGTGCTGACATCCAGCACAGGCAATGCCTGTGAGCAGGCATAGCACAGCGCCTTTGTCACAGACCCTTGGATGGAGATAACAGTGCAGAGGAAAGAAGAGTTACTGGGTTGCAGTATGAGCTGTGCATGGGGTGCAGGCCTTGTTTAGCCTTGCTGGCAGCTCAGAGAACACTAAACAGTCCAGTCACTTGAATGAGGAGGACAAGCCACGCTGGGGTGGCAGCTGGAATGGTTGTAGCACTCTCAATGCTGAGTGCTGCTCATGCATATAGCACAGGAATGTTTGTCAGTAATGAGGAACACAACAGAAGTTCATTCCAGATAAAAATACCATCTTATAAACTTTCATAGTAAGACTCAGGGTTTTATGAGAGTATATGTTTTACATCTCTTTTTTTTATTTAACTAAAATGTACTGGTTTTATACTGCTTTTATTGCATGATTTAGAAGCTGGATCAAGGCTTGTATGAAGCGAGTCAGTCCAGCAGGTGTCTCCCTCGCTCGTTGCAGTGAGTGTTTCTCAGGACATGAATCCATTGTGCTGCTGGAGGCTGGAGGGGCTGATCTGTACCTTTCCTCCTGTGCTCGTGTCGTGGTTGGTTTCCTTCCTGCTACACACTTTCTGCTAAACTGCCGCTGAATGAGCGGTGAGATTTCATATACTTTTTTACTTTGTTTATGTCAGTAATATTGATGTCTTGGTTGAAACTGGAGACCTGGTCACATAAAGCACTGTCCAGCTATGCAGATGGAACCTCCATAAAGTACAGTCTAGAGGACTGCCAAATCTTGCGCAGTCCTTAAGTGGCTGAGCAAGGCAGCTCTTGACTGATGGAACTTTTTTATCAAAAGTTGTTTTAGCAATAAAAGCAAACTTTTTGCTTTACTACTAATTTCTGTGTTTCAGTGATTTGACCCCTTTAAAGAGTGCAGCAATAAGGATGTATTTGATTGCTTGTACTTTGCTGAAAAATGCAGGTTTGCAGCCAGGCCCCTGTCCTCTAGCTTAAATTTGACTGGGGTTTCAGTTCTTGCACTGAACAACTTGCTATTGCTGTCCCAAAAGAATAATCAATACTAAATGCTGAACTGAAACCTAAGCAGACTCCATTAGTTTGGCAAGAGCTATAAACCATTAGGCTGGAAAATATGGGGGAAAATATCCAGACCAGAACTGGTATAAAGAAGGTGAAGAGGTGATGGCTTGCTGTCCCCAAGGGCCACAGAGCATCAAGATAAGTTGTCTTCTGGCAGAGTCAAAACAAAGGATGTGAGGTGCTTGTTGGTGTTGAAGTGAGGAGTTTGTTGCCACAGGATGCAATACACACATTTCTGTATTCAAAACGTATTACCCAGAGCTATGATTTAAAAAGAAAAATCTGCTAACACAGAGGTCTCGCCTGTGTGTAGGAGGTCCTGTAGTCATGTATTCCTCAGCGATCGTATGAGGGAAGTGTTGTTACAGATCTGCTCTTTTACATGGTTCCTGTGGCACCCGGCACTGGTTGCTCTCAGGTGGGATGCAGGTCTTGGTGGACCTTTGCGCGTGGTCCTAACAGGCTGTCGCGCAGGGGGAGGAGGAGGAGAAGGGACCTTGTTACCTTCAGGTAACCTCAAGTCTGGACTATTGATCCTATCCCTAGCTGCCTGAAGGCATACTAATTTTCAGGACCATTAAGGCATGATGGCTGGTAAAGAATGTGGAAAAACGTGCTGTGCTGAAACAGGTAAATTTACACCCCAGCGAAGTGCTTTTTCTGATCTGGGTTCCTATCAGTGACCTGGAGTAGAGTATAGGATGTGACATTGCTATTTGCCCCCTTTCTGACTCATCTTTAACTGTAATGGCAGAGTGGGTACTCAAGATACAGAAATTTGTTCCGATGCTTGGTGTTGGTTGCTAAATAGATAAGAGAGTGTTGTGCATAAAACTGTTCCAGAATGAAGGCCGAATGGGGTATCTGTAGTGGATGGTTATATTGCTTTTAAATATTTAGCCAGATCATGCCAACCACTTCACTTGCATTAATTCAAAGCAGAGTTATCTAATTCTGTGCAGAGATGCAAGATCAGCTGCTTAAACAGCTTCAAGGAAGCATAATTTTATAATCTAAATATTAGCTGTTAATTTGTTACTTTATCCCCGCAATAACTGGAGTAACTGATGAACTTGGACAATGTGATCACAGTCACAGGCTGTTCTGAATGTGCTGGTGGGCATTCAGTTGCTTGGAGTAGCCCCATGAAAAGCGTGAACATTGCAAAATGGGATTAATTTTACCTGTTTTAAGTTCAGTTCCCCGATACAATTTGCTGTGGCACTACATGAGCAGGAGACAAATGGAAGGAGTGCATGGTGTTGAGGGCAGGAGGATGCAACGGCATTATTTTTGACGGTAGTGTTGGTCAGAGTCCTTGTTGAACTCCACTGTTGTGACACTTGTGGCAAGGTTTGCTCATACCCATGTGCAGAATTTGGTTGTTTTCCATATAATTGGCACAGGGCTCACCAAACCCAGAAGGGGCTTGGACTATTTCTTCTGTGCATTGGCTTATGCCACCTGAGAGGGGAACAGGCCGTTAAGGCACCTGCTTGGCTCCTTTTTAATGGCACTTCTGGTTGTGTGAGGAGCGGTAGGAGGAATTGCTATGACAAAACTGTTTAGTGTGTGTGTTGGGGAAGATCATTCTGTGGACAGGAAACTTGAACTGATGCTGTGAGGGCTTTTGCCAAGTGATTGAAGGGCTGCTGTTGAGCGAGCTGCTGTGCAAGCAGCCTCAAAATCTGTAGTGTGTTTATCCTGGCGGGTGTCCTCCGAGCTGACAGAGTGCAATTGCCAGTTCAGAGAGGGTCAAGTGGTTCCCATTTGGTCCTCAGTATATTAAGTTCAGAGCAACCTGTAACCTTATTATACAATTTAGTTATCACCTAATTCAGGTCAAAGAATACAAAAGTACAAGTTGCAATTTAGCAGGTGTGGTTAAGCTTGGTCTATTTAACCTAAAAGAGAGCTCAAACTGGGTTCCACCTTTCGCAGCGTCCCTAAGACCTGCTCTGAGTGGAAACACCACGTCAGTGAGAAGCCCTGGAGACTAAACATAGATCACGTGTTTAATGTCCCAGATTTCCGTTTGAGCTGCATACGAGCCTTGCTTTTGGTCTTCAAGGCTTCTTATGTTTCCTGTGCCATAGCGACTTCAAACGCTAACCGTTCTTTGCTAAATCTCTGCTAGGACACCAAGATTAGAACTCTTTGCTCCAGTTATTAATCTCTGAAATACTTAATGTGCTGTGTAAGACAGCATTTCAGAAGAAAGAGAAGATATACCCATGAACTGTCACTTAAATTTTAGGATTATCCCTCCAGAGACAGCCTGCAATGATCCTCCAGCAGTCAGTCATAAACCAGAAGTTTTGAAGCTTGTGTGGGATGAGCAGGGGAGGGGAGAATGCTGTAATGGATTTAACATTATCCCCAAAGTCATATGGTGGGATTTCCACCCCGGTTGGATATGTCAGGCACAGAGCAGCTGTGCTGATTCCCTTTGCTCACTCCCACTGCTTTGTGCAGATAGCAAGCCGTACCCTGAGCATCAGCTTCAACAAAACTTGCCAGTTTTCAATGGCTCAAACCCCCGGTTTGCCAAGAGTTCTTCAGGCTCCTTTCTGACCTTCTTTCCAGGTGCTCAGTTTCCTGTATTTAGTTGACAAACACCTTTTCCCCGCCTTGTTCATCACACAAGCCCAGCAAAGTGCCATAGTTTCAAGTTCGGGTGTTGGGGTTTTTTTATTTGTGTTGGGTTTTTTATATCCTTAGGGATCTTTTCTTCCTCTTTTTGAGCAGTGGGCTTAGTTTCCATTTCCTAGTGAAGCAGAGACTGTGGTGAGCGTACAGCACTGAGAGTCAGAAGACCTGGATCCATTTTCGTGTCTGTTTACTCCTGACAAGCCATGGCTGTTCGCTCTGACCCCAGTTCTGTGCCTCAGCATCTGACAGGAAAGCTAACCCGGGGCCGGTGCTAGCAGAGGGTTTCGCAGAGTGCGTAATTAGTGTAGAAGACAGTAAGGGTGGTGCGAAGGCTGGAAAGGGGGTTGTGGGGAAGGACGAGGTCAGGTAAAATCACGGAGAATAGGTCCATCTATGCGTAATGCACTGTGGGCCAAGTGGAAGGTCTTCAAACCACTCATTGCCTGAAGCTGGAAGAAGCGTATAGTATGGTAAGAATCACTCTGTGCAGGTATGCTTTTATTCTTAGACAATTGCTGTTGACCACTGTCAGAGTATGAAGCAAGCTGGATTTATGGTCTGACTCAGAAGCTTTTATGCTCTTAAAATTCCTGGGTTTAGACAGGAGAGTATTTTTTTAGCTTTTTATTTGTTTCAGAACGGAGGTAAAGTATGAAGCAGCTTCTCCCTTCGTCTGTCAGGAAATAAATGTGCTGTGCTGATGGGGAAAGCATCTCTTGTGTTGCCAGTGAGATTCTGTGGAGGCATCCAGGTTCCTGCGCTTCCAGCAGCCATGGTCAGGCTGTTACGTCAAGAGGAAGCTCATCCCCGGGGAAGCTCAGTGCACTGCTCCTGGCAGGTCTGGCTGGACAAATGAGCTTTACAACACATGAGGAAAAAGCGTGGCTTTATTCAAACCGATGTCAAATGAATTCCAGAGGAGAGACACCTTGGGAAAGCATCTAAACTCCTCGTGTTTGAACTACCTGGGAACATGGTGGATGACCACGGGGCATTGGGTGCCTTCCCTACTTAGATGAAGGGCAAAGGAGCGTGTGGACCTCTGGGTGGGAGAAGTTCTGAGGGGTGATGGCAACCTGCAGCCCCCAAAGGCCTCATAGCTGCTGTGGTGGCACATGTGGGTGGCACATGGGGCTGCTGTGTAGGCGCTTTCCCAAGTGTCCTGATGCTCAGGAGGGGTGGGAGGCTGCTGGCTGCAGCTGAGGCTGATTTTCTTCCTCTTCTCTCTATCACCCTGTTTCTTCACTTCTTCCTGGAGCATCTTCCACACTCCTAAATGGCTCCGTATGCCCAGTGGGAAAACTGTCCCGTACGAGCATGAGAGGCTGTGGGCTCACTGCCTCATCTGGGGTGAGTTTGAGTCTGTGCAGTTTTTGGGTAGTCTTACCTTTCCACTAAAGATTTTGATGTGGAGATTTTGTTCTTTGGGGTGTTCTTGCCCTCTTCAAAGGAGAACAGTAATAAATAAGAAAGAGCAGCCTGCCTCACTGGCACCCGTTTCTGCATTCAAACAGCAGCCCAACCGCGTCCAGGTGAGAAACGGTCCTCTTGGTCTGATCTTCCTCCTCTGCTTTGAGGGCTAGCAGCGGCTTTAACGGGGCTCCTCCACACAGTTGTAGGAATAACTTCAGTCGCTGCTAGAATGACCAGAAGTCCCCTGGGGCACACGGGCCCCCGTTCCTCAGGGGTGACCTCCTCTGTCACCCCTCTCACCTTGAGCACCAGCTGCCTTCCAGCGTTTCATCTGCTACGCTTAGATAAATCCACCCAATCTAGAAGCCGACAACTAATTCGCTGTCAGCAGTCCAGAGGCAAAATGCCTTAAGAAGGTCCTAAACTGTTTTCTTCGGTGTCTCCGCAGTGACATGCCCCTGGGATTCCATCACGCGCACGAGGAGGGTTGTCACAAGGTAGATGCCATCTGTTAGCGCTGGGTTTGAGCTGTTAGTAAGCTTCTTGCATAACACCTTGCATAGCATCAGGAAAAGCACCTCCAATTTCTGAATGTGGCAGGGTTAGGGTTTTGGGGTTTTTTTGTCATCTTTAAACTTATTTTTGTGTCCCTTGAGTTAAGCATGTGCGTTAGCGTGATGCTCCTGCCTGGCATTGCTTCTCAGCGCTGGGAAATGTATTTCAAATCCTGATCTTTAGATCACCCTTTTCTTTTTTTCTTCCCCCCCCCCCCCAGCTTGGTTAAAATATACCCCACTCCTCCTCTCACCCCAGATTCCTGCCACATACCTGGCATTCCTTCATTCTTAATGAGATGAAGGAGTGGGGGATTTCGCCCTCCTGGAATTTTAGAGGAATACTAAGTGGATTTCTCATGAAAAGCCCCATTTAGGGTACAAATCTCCCCGAAAGATATTCCCCACATCGCAAACCTTGCTTGCTTTTGCTGGTAATGGTGAAAAGAGTTATGCTGGTAATGGTGAAAAGAGTTATTAGTTCCTTGATCGCCAGCTACTCTCTGCTTGGGCCTTGTTTTAAGCATTGCCATTGATGGAGACCACGTCGGAGCAAAGCTCCTGGTGGTGTGGATGAAGCAGAGGAGACTTGCATCCTTACAAAGGTAGGTGGGGACAGCAGCGGAATTCATGGGCTGTTGGCACTTGAAGTTTTACCTGTTGCTGCAATGTGGACAAACTCTCCATATAGACAAGGCAACACAAAGGTTGTTAAGTCAAAATAGTTTTCTTCCAGGGTCAGTCATTAATTTACCCTCATAAACATAAAGCTGCATTGGATCAAAGGTTCCTCCAGCCTGGTCCTGGTAGTGACTGCCAGGAGATGTCGCGGCAAGAGTGTAAGAGCAGGAGCAGTAGCAATATATGTGTAAAACAGGAAGAAGATTGTAAATAATTACAGCTGGTTCGTAGCGCGTAGCCAGGGAGGCATGCGAACGCAGCGCTGCTGGCGTCTGTCTCTACACAGGATCCACCACCATTGCGGGACTCTGCCCTCCTACGTGTATTGAAAGGACAGGTTAAGGCATCTGAATTACAGAGCTCCGCAAGGACGTGGATTTTGGAGTAGCAACACCACGCTGGACTCTGAGCATCTGCTGCGGGGACACTGTGCCGTGCCGTGGATGTCCTGAGCCTGCAGCCAAGCTGCTGTGACAGCCCCAAGCTGCGCTCCAGCAGTGGAGGACTGGGACAGGACACTGCCTCCTGCTTTGGGAGCTCCACGGGGAGATACAAAGGCGGCGAGAGCCCTGGGTCCTGTTGGGGAGGGCGCTGGGTTGCTTTCATCCCGCTCCACGGTGGCAGAGGGCCATGGGCTGTTCTCGCTGCCGAGGAAACAATGGAGAGGAAAGCTTTGATTTCACCAGTGATGGACACCCTCCTGCTCACGGGTGGTGCAAATGGAAGGAACTGGGGGCTCAGGATTTTTTGCTTTTATCCTTTGTTAACTGCTGGTGACTTCTTGTTGTGGGAACTTCTGTGACCTCTCTTCAGGTTTTGTTTATGCGCTCTGCCTGACGTTGTTTGCAGCAGGCGCCTTTGATATTCAGCCCCGCAGTGCCCTCCGGCTGGGAACAGGGAGGGTTGAGCCTGACTGCCCACAGGTGTCCTCCAGCCCGGGCAGAAGGGCTGGTGCCCTGCCGTGGTGGCACCACGCAGCGATGGACCTCTCCATCACCTGGGGAAGACAACCGAGACACGTGCTGTTATGGAGTGTCCCCGAGTTGATGTCTGGTGCCCAGCATCTGCCCTCCTTGGCCACAGCAGTGTCCCATGTCAGCAGCAGACACGGCTGGTAGCTCTTGCTCTGGCAGGAGCAGCTGATGGCCCTTCACCACCAGTGGGCGTAGAAAATGCAAAGAAGAACCAAGCATTTATGGGAATGTATCGTGTTTTTCTAGGCAGAGAAGAACTCGGAGGCCGCAGAGATTTTGTACTGGGTTCAGGCTGGACATTCATGCCTGGAATAGCTGGGAGGTGCCCCACCTGTGTGATCTGGGGGAGCTTTGCTCAGGCCTCCTGTCCGCGGGGTCCTGGGGGTGGGTGCACCGGCTGCTCCAACCACCCCTCTCACCAGGGCTGGAAGGGACGATTCCCCAGCTCCCAAGGGCTTGACTTCCCCGTGTGCTGCAAAACTTGCCCGTCCGTACCTGCTGCAATAGCTCCTGTTCGCAGGAGGCTCCATTTCCACCCCTCGCTGCCCGGATCCCTTTGTCTGGGTAGGGAACAAAACCAGCTTTTATAATGATGCAAAAATGGAGGAGATAATTCGTATTTATACTACCTCTGAGCCCGTTCTCTTGAAGGCTTTTTAAAAATCCCGCTAAATACTGTTTTACACAACACACCACGTTCCCCGGGAAGCAAAGACAATTCCCAGGAGCCATAAAACCTTTTGAGTGTGTTTACACAACTCAAAACGCACTTTGCAATGTTATATCACCTTCAACCTACTCTGCTATTTTACATGCTGGGATCTGAAATACATATAAGCACTGGTGCTGCTGTGTGCCTTACGGAGAGATTGGAAACGAGTCGTTAATTGCAAATTTAGTGAGCTGTGCGTGGTGGTTTTTATGAGCGGTTCCAATCACAGGAGGCAGCAGACGCAAACAATGGATTTTTATCAGGTATCAGAGCATACCCTTACGATCTGGGAAGCAGGGCTCAGCGAGAGGGGTTTTATCTCGAGCTCCAGGCTTTCTGGGGAAGGGTTAAGTAGACGGTCACCATCTCAAGGAGGACTTTAACTCTGGAGCACTCTCCGATAGCCGGCTGAGTGGCCCCGGAGTGGCTGAGCTGCCCGGAGCCACGCTGGAAGCAGAGCTGGTTCACGTGTGAACATCCCTGTTCTGCAAGAAGCAGATATTAAGAAAACAAGTGAAAAAACACCCCCCAAAACCCCACCGTTCTGATTTTGAACCCAAAATAGCAATTTGGTATTTCCCGCAGAAGGAGCCACTTCACGCGGCGTTCTGGGCAGCCACACGGACCATTTCCTATTTCCCTTCCTCCGAGAAGGGTGTTCGAGCAGCTCCAGCTCCTGAATTGAAGGAAGTCTTTTCCTGAACTGCAGACAGAAGTGCTCCAGGGTTTTCTGCCTCAGGAAATCAGTCCTCAAGTCTGAGACTGACTTCTCTGGAGCCACAGCCACCAGCAGTCCCCACCAGGCTGGTGGAAACCCGGCGAGACAATTCCTGCCAGAAGTGACAATTTCCTTTGCTCCAGCTTTGCAGACTTCATGCCCTCGGAATAGTTTTGCTTCACAGGCTTTGTCAGGAGATGCTCAACCAGGTTCTCCCTTCCTTTTTAAAGAAGGCACTGTGGTTTAAATCTTGGGGGGGAAAAAAAAAACAAAACTGGTTTTTTTTTGATAGGCATCCTAAGGGCTTTCTTGAAATTAAAGCAGATTTTGAAAGTGTTTTTCTCCTTCGTGTTTCTACTTGAAAATAAAAAGGTTGTAGCTCTCTAAATGTGGCATCAGTTTCTTCTGAGACATATAATTTAAACATTTTGAACTCAAGTGCAAGCCTTTAATGCCATAATTTCTTCACACCGCTGCTACAACTGTTTAGACGTATAAGTCATTTGATTATAGTTTTATGTTAAATGAGGAACCATAATTAATACGATCATGTTTTATTTCTTCCTTACCGAACATAAAGATAGAATAATTTCTCCAGAGAAAAGAGAGTTTCCTCAAATGGCTAAATGAAAAGGTTTTTTTTAAATAATTTAGCTTTTGGAAAAAGATGTTTAAGCCAATAGATGGGATCGAAGGAGGATGTAACACGCAAAATGCCTCACATGAGACATGGAGAGAGAATCCCGGGGAGCCTCGTTTCATGCCTGCAGCGTCCCCCTTCCCCGGCTGATAGCGAGGTGTGGCGGGAACAGCGGGATTTTCCCAAATTGTCCCTTTTCCTCCTACCAGCACCATTTCATGGAAAATACAAAATAAAAAGCCTTCTGTTGCCAGAGCTCTGCAGAAGACGCTCTGTTTTTCACTACTCGACCATTTTTCCTTAAGCTACGTTTACTACCCATTCCAGGAAGCAGAAAATTTGTCGAGCAGCAGAAAGGACGCCGCTGTCGTGCCCAACCCCTCCGCGTACCCTTCTGAGAGTGGCTGTAGCCGCTGCGCCTGCGCCGTCCGGGCAGGGGCTGGCGAAACCTGAGCGCACGGAGACATGCTGGCCCAGCTCAGCGCCAGGCACACCGCTGGGGCCGTCGAAATCGGGGATGCTCTGGAAAGGTGCACTGGTGCTCTTGTACCAACCGGGAGCTCCTCCGTGCCGGCGGGTGAAGCGATCCGCGCGGCCGGCGCCGCTGCCCTGCCTGTCCTGGTTTGAGCGACACAGGACTGATTTCTCTTCTAATGAGTGGGAAAACTGCACTTTTCGAAAACTCTGGTGTCTGAATTTGTGAAAATACTTACTTTATAGCCAGCTATGGCGTGCGGGTTTGAAGGTCTCAGCGTTTCTGAGCTCGCCAGGTGCGGGGATGAGGAGGAGCGAGACCTGGGTGCTTGACCCAAACTGGCCAATGGAGTTATTCATACTGTTAACATCCCATTCGATATAAATTAGAAAGTTTGTTGAGGAGTTCTCTCTCTCCCATGATGACCGCCATCCTGAGAACTCCTCGCCCCGGTGCCGGAGCTCTGAGCCCTTCCCTTCCCCCCGAAGCCACAGCGCTCACAGTGTCCCACGTTTGCTGTCACTGCTGGGGGTGCACAGCTTCTATGGTAGAACGGGCTGAGGATAATCCTTGTGTATTTTATATTCCTATCGGGATCAGTACTGGTTCTTTCATGTTATTAATATTAATTATTTTGTCTTATCCGATTAAATCTATTTATATTTCAACCCTCGCGTTTCCTTGTTTTTCCCCACTTCCCCTTCCCAGGTGTTGAGGGGTCATCGGGTGAGAGAACAATTGTCTAAACGACAATAAATTTTTATGGATTTCTCAAACCATAACACTGGTAAATCCCACGGTGTTCACAGTCCCAGCAGTGATGCCCCATCCCTCTATCGTCTGTACAGCGTGTCCTCTGCCGTCAAGTCCTCGAGCCTGGGAGCATTTATCTTCTCCTGGTGGAAATTCAGCACTAATGACTTCAGCGGGAGCAGAGTTACGCAGCTGGAACGTGCTTCATCCATCCCCTGATACGATGTGCCATAGCCTTGCCCGCCCGTCACTGCTTCCCTTCCGAGCTCTCAGCCACCATCCCCAATTTTTGGTGCCACATAAATACATCTGTGCTTTTTCCTTCTACGTAGCTGCGCGCTGACACCCCCTTCTCCACCTCTCCGGAGGGAACGGCCACTGTTACGCTGGTGTTTGGCCCTTGGGAGAACAGATCCGAGCAGGGCGTCGTCAAGAGGGTGTTGAAACAACTCGTGCTCCGGAATCCGACCTTCAAATTATTTGCTTAAACTTGTGAATGTAGGGGGAGGAGAGCGTACTTCAAGCTATCTGTTTCTGCAGGGCTGAAAGAAGCGGTAAGGGCTCGTTTCTGCCTGCAGTTGCTCCCGAGCTCATTCCCCAGGAGTACTTCGGTGTTCAGTCTCCCTCCCAGACCTCTGCTGACATTATTAGCAATAGTGGTCAATTAAGTGTACCGGGAAGGGAGGAAGAGGGACGAACAGAGATGTCAGTTTTAGCACTAGCAGGACAAAAGGAAATTAATGTTTGCTGAGCAGAAAGGATTTAAGACCCTGGCAGGGAAGGGAGGAGAAGGAAAAAATGTAAGCCTCTAAGGAAAGAACTATAGAAAATATTTAATGACGCTTTTTAGGGCTCGCCAAACCAGCAAAACGCATTATAGCATTTTCACCTGCTGGCTCACGCGGATTTGACTTTTGATTCACGATTATATACCGTGTTTTGCAGCCCAGGTTTTAAGCAGGGCCTGACGGTAAGTGGATCCAGGGGCCATTGTATTGTTGGGGAGAGGAATGTGGGTTTGTGCTCTCCGGAGAGGTGGGAATTTGCAGCAGGTCAGGTCCCGGCTGCTGAGGGATTAGGTCAGTATCAGCTCTCAACGGTGCCTTAAGGCAAATTGAATTTTTCACAGAAGAGGGAAAGATGAAGAAGAACAAAAAAAAAAAAAATCTCTGCAATTTAACTAATCACCTGCCACTAAATAAGGCAGTATGAACTGTTCACCACCTCCACTTTGCTTTGTAACATTACTGCAGTAATTACATGGCACATTTGATTGGAGGAGTTCTAATCCTCGCAGAATAAAAGCGATTCTGCTCAGCTGTGGCTGTGCCTGGTGGTTGGTTTATCTGGTGGGTCTGAGGTTTTGGTGGTGGGGTCAGTTAGTGGGTGAGATGAGCCCAGGGGGATGGGTTTCAGCATGGGGAAAGCGAGTGTGTGGGGTGTCTAGTGGAGAATCACAGCTTTATCTCACAGGGGTTTATTTTCAATGGTGTAATTTCTGAAATTCCGGGTCCATCGATTTGCATTTGCTGGCGGCTGCTGTTGGAGGGGTGGGAAACAGGCTGCCTCGTCTGAAACAGGTACTGGTCCTTTTTGTCACTTGTTACTTTTTCTTCTCTACTGGGGTAACCCCAGTGATATGCCACCCCAGGTGCTCACAAGGAGTGCTCTAGCTCCTGTTCAACCCCTGGCTCAAATCCCTGCTTGGCTTAAACTTTGTGGGATGGGGGGCTGCTGAGGGTGGGAATTGAATGATGCTTTTGCTGCGTGGGTGTCTCTGGTCTCTGTCTCCTGCCGAGCAGAGCTGCTTGCAGAAACCCTGCAATGGTGGCAGGCTTCCTCTGCTTTGCTTGCAGGAGGTTCGTTCTAGATAAAAGATACATCTTTCCAGACAGGAAACAACAGGAAAGAAAGCTGCAGACAGGTTGAAGGCAATGTTCTTGGAACTCTTGAATTAAGAGAAGGCTCAATGATGACTCTCAGCTGGTGTTTCCTACTGTAGCTCCTCAGAAGAGCTCCCAAGAGAAGAAGGGAGGGGAAGCATCTCGCCAGGGATCACCAGCATCAGAACAAGTGACTCTCCCTAGCTGTCAGCTGGCTGAAAATAATAGTAGCATGGAGTCTCCTGTGTGATGCTTTGCTTCTCCTGCTCCTGAGGCTGATGGTCTTCACCCCCAGAAACCCCTCCGCACTCTCGCTATAGCTGTGCGTGGCCAGGCTGGGTGCTGGAGGTGGTTAAGGGCAATAAAATGGAAGGGAAAAAAGCCAGAGAGCTGTTGCAGCTTTGCTTTCTCCTCTCGTTTTGCCAGGTCCGTCACAGTGTGGACGACAGCCTGGTGGCCCCATAGAGAATTAATATCTCTATTGCAACAGTTTCAGCAGCACCGCTGAAGGCACTGATGAAACCAGTGCCTGTTTCTCACGGGCTTGGTGCCAAGCGGTGCTTGGAGGTCAGGGACCTGTCTGCTGCTGGTGGTGTGGGCACATTAAGGCTGAAACGGAGTATTCAGGTTGAACAAGTTTAGTCAGGCGTGCCAGCGACCTGAGCACTTTCCTTTATGGTCCTGCCAGTTTCACTGAGGGCTTGCTGAGCCACGGCCTGGCACTGGCCGTGCTGGTCACCACTGCTGAAGGGAAGGGACTGCCGTCTTGCCATGGATGCGTGTGGAGAGGGATGCTGTAGAGGACACAAATGAACTATTCGAGTTATTTTTCTGCTAGCCGTGCCCTGTGTTCTGCATGCTGAGTTGATCTACACTGATGTGTCTGATCATAGGTGTTTTTGATGACACTTACAAATCTGATTTAATGGCTGTCTTGGCACGTCACGGAAGGCATCAGTTGGTTGGACTTTAAGGAGGAGAAATGGATGATTCCCTCAGTGGGGAAGAGGTGGAAAGGTGTTGGCTGAGTTCTTGAGGGGTTAATGCTGCTGAGGCTTCATTATGTTGTGTGCAATGCACTTAGAGCCTTTGGGTTATTTTTAAATTCAAACAGGTTTCCGGTAGCACCCGGTTGAGATGGTCAGAGGACAAATAAGTCTGACCCAGGGCGAGCCTGGGGCCAAGCAGGTATGCACCCCTCCAGTGTGTCTCCATCTGGGATTTCTGCACATTCACTACTGTGTTCTGCAGCTCCTCCAGGCAGGGGCAGGTCTCGCGCCTCTCCAATATTATGTCAAGAACTGTTGGCTATCTCTAAACTGGGTCTCCCCCAGGCCATACGTAGTGCCGCTTGCCACAGATGTGTGACAGCCAAAGGAAACCACACTGACTTCTTTCCCAATACTGCTCTGTGCCTCTGTCAAGCAGAGACAGTGAAAGCATCAGCCTCCCAGTAATAAGGAATTTATAGCCACCCATTAACTCCAGTTCCTGCCTTAAGAAAGGAAACAAGAGCTGCCTGTGTGAATGAGTAAAAAGAAGCAGGGGAGGATTTTTCTAGGTCCCTCCGTACACCTTTTAATTGACAAACACACACCTCGATGCTGCAGCCCTTGTGCTCCCGGGGAGCGCTGCAGCATCTCCCCCGCTCCGGGCCGAGCTCTGCTGGGGCTTTGTCCACCTCCTGCGGCACGATGCCGCCGGGCCGGGAGCTGTGCCAAAGCCTGGCTTCCAAAGGCACTCGCAATGTCTGTGCATTTGTGAGAGCTGCATGCTGTGACTTTCTGTTTTGTTTGTTTTTTGTTTGTTTGTTTGCTTTGTTTTTTTAAGAAAGTCAAACCTGAAACCTCTGTTACACTCTGTAGGTATATCTGTGTTTATATGTACATATACACACACACACACACCCCTCTGAGGACTTGAAACCTACCGTGTACAGCAAAAGGCAAGATTTTGCTCCTTGCCTCAGCAGAGTTGATATTTCAGGACTGGGCATTACTAGGGGATTTGTAAGTGCTCAGTCTGATAACGAGATGAGGCTTCTGTTGATATCTGTGAGAGCAGACTTAGACCAATATTCATTGCTTTTGGAAGCTTTACTTCCTACTTTATTTCAGATTTCAGGTGGGTTTTTTTTCCACTGCTTCATGGTCAGGGATACAAATATCTCCTTGATACAAGGTACAAATATTTTAACCTCACTGCTGTAGTCCAGATCTCACAATTATTTCTTGGAGTGTGATTTAAGGCACAGCCAAGAAAATATTTTTTACTGTGAATACTCACCACAGCTGTGAGACTTACTGGATATAAATCTGTATTTCTGGTGACTTCACTGATGCCTCCCCCTCTGTATGCCCCTAAAACACCATCACCAAGAAAATTTAAGACCTTACCAAAGCAGCTTAGCTATAGTGTTTTGTGTTATCTGTTATTTAGTGCCCTGAAATGCTGAGTAGGGGCTTCTGAGGAAGAGCTGGGTAGTTTAATTCACTACACCTGAAGCCTTCAGTGGCTGTTTTCTGAGAGCCTTTGTCCCGAGCTGGCAAATCCGGCTGTAGAGGTCTGTTGGCACAAGGCAGACCAGGAGTGTCCCTTGGGAACACGTTAACACGGGTGCCAAAGCATCTTATCAAACTGAGGAACACCTTGCCCCCACTCCAGCTTGCAGGGAGACAGCAGTCCCGAATTTTCCCGAAGCTCTAAGTAGAGAATCTGCAGAGTTGTGTTTCTTTTCAGTATGAAAACATCATTAACTCCTCAAGAAATTAAGACTACTCAGATTAAGCATCACAAGTTCCCCCTCCTCTCCTTCTCCTCCAGAATAATCTCTCTCAAAAACCCTTAGAAAACGAGTGGGTTTGGGGTAAGTAGTTAGGTTTGCGGAGCAGTGAGGACAACCAGGCCCTGCTGCGAGGTGACCCCTTCCCTTCAGGGTCTGTTCAGTGCCGCAAGTCCCCAGTTCAAGTTCTGCTGGTAACCAGCAGTGAGTCATTACACCATTAACTCTGCTGGGATTCTGCACTGAGAGTTCAAGAGAAGTCTTATTTAAAAATTCAGGGCTTTATTCCTTTGCCTGTGGGTGGAATTAAAAAAAAAATTAGATGCAAAGCAGTTATCAAAATTTAGAATTGTCTCATGTGCTTTGTGATAACTTTACCCAATGTCCTTTTATATTTCTATAATGCCCTTTTCCCTTCTAGACTCCTGTTTTCCTGGGAACTCGAGCAGTGTGGTAGCTCTCTGCTTGTGTCCTTGCTAATGAGCCAACACCTCTAAGGCTTTCAGACTGAAATAGGTGTTTATGTTGCAGATGTTTACGTAATGTAAGTGGCAAAGGCTCAGTTTTCATACTTCATCCCTAGTGGAGTGAGTTTTCATCCGTACAGTCACCTTTACAGCAGCTGAATAACTGTGTGTTTAAACTCTGTTATTATTAAAGAAGCAGCAGCAGTGCCCTGCAGGGAAAAGGGGACATGGGATGTCTATAAAAACTCAAAATGAAGCCCTCTTTGGTCTGCTTGATCCGACAGCAAATCTTCTAGTTGGAACTAGGAAGTCACGGTTTTATTTCTTAGGAAACAGAGGAGTATGTGAACACAACTCATCCGTGAAACAGCCATCATTTTGCCCTTTGTTCCTTTTTTTTCTTAGTTATTTTCCCTGTAAGTTCATCCTTGTGTCAAAGCGTATTAGAAAGACAAACGCTGTAGGAGAGTGACGTCTGTTACAGACTAGCTGGTACAACTGGGAACCAGACACTTAATAAGCACTCAAGCTCTCAGAGTGGGAAACTTCCAATTAATATTGATACAAAACAATTTTTCTCATTGTAAATACTGTAGCACAGTGCACGTTGTCATCAGCACTTTTCTTGTTACAGCTGTCACCTTGGGTTTTGTTTACTTATTAGGATCTCAATGGAAAGATGGTCTTTTTGTTGATTCTATAACATTAACAAAGCCAGTTAACCAGAATATATATGAAAGCAATTAGAAAAATCTTGACCTGCAACAGATGCAGAGCCATGCCCAGACCGACTGCTGAATGCACCAAGAAAGGAGAAAAACATTCATCTGCTTTGCTAAAAACTCAGTAAAAGTGGGAACAGTCTGGGATGCTGCAAAACAAACCCCAAGTTTGTGGCAGGAGCAACATGTGCATTCCCATAACCGTTTACACACAGGGTTTGTTCTGCGCATGTTCTCCTGCTCCGTTGGGCTGCCTTCTTACATCATTAAACCAGGTCTCAACAGCCTCGGGGAGGGGGGAGGGAAACAAATCCCGGTGTTACTTTTAGTGCTGTGTGAGTTGTGTAATACTGAATATGCAATGAAGGCTACATGCCTTAACCTTGGGGCTGTGTTTCTAATGTCAGGTAACTTTGGTAAAGGGCTGAGCTTCTGGTGCCTCCTGATGCGTCTGTTGGCATTGTTTAGTTCTCACTGTTCTTAATTGCTGATTATTTAAATGTTCGCTTATGGATTTAAAGAGCAAAGACATTGTGTCCTCATTCGGAAACACTGGACACGTGTGACGGGCCGGACTCTGATACCGCTGAGAACATAACCCTGGTTACCCGAGTGCTGCTGCAACAGCCTCTTGCGTCTGTACAGTAACATTGCTATCGATATCGTGGGATATCTGTGTTTAGATCCCTATAACCCGGTCCCTGATTCTCACAGCTGTATGTCCCAGCTGTAGCTCTCCTTGCATGTAGCTGCTCAGGCCCCGAGTCCCGTCCTGCTAAAACTAACGGGGGGGAGGGGGCTTTCACTAACTGTAGAAACTAGATCTGGCCCTGAAAGATGGACAAAGGTTTCTAACACTCCTGCTCCTGGTGAGGCTTTTATGCCTTCAGCTATCAAATGTGTACTGTGCTGAGCAGCATCATTAAAGATGCATGACCCGTCAGGATCTCAGTTTCCCGGCGGGGCGGGTGTGTGTGCCGCAGCTCCAGCATTAAAAGTCTCCTTGTGATCTTTGACTTCAAAGGTGGTCAAGACCCGATGAACTCGGAGCATCTCTGACGTCAGACTGGCCACGTACAGCTGTCTGGTACACTGATGGAAGGACTTGCTCGGAGTCAAGGGGGGTGATGCTGGCCACTCATGGGCTGCTCTTTGGGGTGCTGGTTCAGGAAACCAACTGTGCGTGGTTGCTCTCAGGAGAGGAGCAGGACCTGAGTGAAAGCACCAGAGCCATGGGAATGGGTGGAGAGAAACTCCCCATGAACAAACTCATCTGGAGAGCAGAAGGTGAACCTCTTCCGGCAGCAGAACCGGGGGACTGAGCTGGTTCCAAGACGTAGCACGGCTGGTTCATCTCAAGGGTTCCGAGATGCGAGTGCCTGCCCAAACCAGGGGCTTGGGGTTATGATTCAGGAAACCTGTTTGCAGTTTCTCTGTTCCAAAGGGCTCTGAGGCCAAGTTTCTCTCCGAGATTGGTTTCAAAAATACATTAAACAGTTGTATGTCCAAACAGAAACGCCAGGCACACCCTGAAAACGCTTTGGCTTGTCAAATACCTGAATGCCACAGAGGATTTTATGGCTGAACGTTCTGTGCGTTTAGTGTAAATCAGATTATCGTACAATATTTGCTTAAATGGGGGAGAAAGCTCACGGATGATGACAAAGCACTGATGAGTTTCAAGTGCAGTGCACAGGAGATGTTTGAATTAATTCCTAATCAATGGGCGTCCAACAGAAAATGGAAGGCCATTTAACGGGACCGATGTGTGATGGTTGGGTGGAAAATGTCATGTTTCTCCTCTGGTAGTGCTCTGACCTTCCCTCTAACCACCATAATCCTCTGCAAAATTGACATTTGTTTTCAAAGTCAGTGTTGCTGTCTGTATTTATCGCCAGACTTAACGCTGTTATGTTCCTGTGATCTGGGGGTACATCTTTGGGTCTGGGCTACGTCCATGTGTTTACTACTTTTAAAAGATGAAAGAAACCAGAGGTTAGAGAAACCTGTAGTGCTGCAGGTGTTTCTTAGGAAGGCGTAGACCCCATTCTGCTGGTGTACCAAACTTGCTCGCACGGCTCTGCTCTGGGTCTCTGTGCAAGTCTCTGCCTTCTCCAGGTGTAGCCCCCAGGCTGGAGAACGGGAGCACAACAATTATTTTCCAATTTTCTATCAGCTTTGTGAAATACAGGTGAAGGATCACCCCTGTTCCACAAGTGAATTTCAGGCTGGATGATTTCTTCAGGGCCAGAAACTGAGAAATTCAAGGGCACTGTCAGGAGTGATGGCTTATTTCAGTCAAGGGAAGGGAGTGGACATGACTGCAAATAAAATAGCGTTGTTTTATCTAAAAGCTAAACCATCCTTCAGTGAAGTCCAGTGCCGAGGTGTTTTAGGACCATCTTGCTTTGCCTAAGGTGATCTTTTCTTTCTAAAAGCCTTCAGCACGCACCCTAGGGCTGTCCAGAAATGCCCGTTTTCAGGTAGCCAGAGCATCTTCCTTCTGATTCAAAGTCCTTTTGGAGGGTGTTTTTTGAGGTTCACCTCCTCATGAGTTGCTGTCACTTTTAAACTCCCTAAGATAGCATCTCTTGCTAGTATGTTAGTCCAAGGAGCTTGTGCCATACTAGAAGCGTGCCATGCTTTTATATCTTGGCTGTAAGTTGTGTCTAGCCCTTAAAACATCTTCCCTTCAAAGCTTCTCACAGGCACGGAGATACTGGGTTAAACCAGCTTATTTCTGACCTTCAAAATTTCCAGCCAGATGCAGAGTTTGCACCTTGAGACAATCTTTCTAATTAATCTTCCCAACCTGCTGTGAAGAAGGTAAGTAACAGGCATTAACTGCGGCCTGAGAATTGGAGGAAAGAAACAAGATGCAGAGTTACGATAACGGAGAAGGTTCTCAGCCCCCAAGCCGTAGGCAGAAAGAAATGCGCTGTTCAGGTGGTCTTCCCCCAGAAACCGCTGGAGATGGCACCTACCCCACACGGTTCTCTGCTCTGCTGCAGCAGGAGGGAGGCCACAGCAGGGGACTTTAAGCATTAGAAAAGATGGAGGGATTAATTGTGAGATTAAAGCCACTCTAACTGAAGGACCGCTGCTCTCCGGTGGGCTCTGCTCCACTGCAGCATAATTCTGGCTTGTCGCCGCAGCGTCTGTGCCGAGTTGGGAGGAGGAAACCACCACCAGAGCAAACCTCCCCTTCCCTCTAACCCCCTCCAAAAGCGAGCCCCCATGGGATTTCATGCCAAGCACTCAAGTGACCCCACAGGTGCGCTCACCTGATGCAAGGGCGCTGGGAGCACCTCTAACGAAAGCTCTCGGCACGGGCACCAGTGACAAGGGGAGGCGAGAGGTGCCGATTCCATACGCCGAAGGCAGAGGACGAGGAGGAGCGTGCCATTAATAACAGGAACGCAGCTTCACACTCGGCACTGGGCGGGCGGCCAGCTCCTAACCACAGGGATTTTCACTCGTAACCTTGCAAGCCGTGGATCTTTGCCCACCAGTCTGCAATATTTCTTGCCTGTCAAGGCATGAAAGCTTCCATTGGTCAACCTGGTCCTGGCTCTTTATGCGTTTGGAGAGGTTTGTTCTCCAAACCTGCTCCTGGTTTTTGTGTTTGCACACAAAAGTTCCTCTGGGAAAGTCCTGGATGCCAACGCTGCAGCATTGCTTTGGGCCGGTGCTGCCGCTGGAGCTGGTACTCAACGGTTTGGTTGGAGAGAGTTGGCCGTTTTGCCTACAGAAAAGAGGAGAAATTAGTGACAGCCTTTGATAAGGGTGAGTTGTACCAATATTGAGGGCTGATTGATTAATCTTTTTTACTTATTTTTGGTGTATTTGCAAGGTACAAACTGCCATTGGCACCATCCCGCATCTTAATTTTCCTGTAGCGGTGAGGATACACTTGGATAATTTGTTGGACTGTTGGGAAGTCCTCGTGCCAGTTTACTGGCTCATGCCCAGTGTGGCGTAGGCTTTCCTAGCATGGATGGAGTAACGGTCCTCAAGGTCAGGGTCCCTCCTGCCAGACTTCACAAAGCTGTTTTTTACTGATTTCATGCTCAAGTATGAAAGGTGAGTTACCTATAACTTCTCTTGCTACAGCACTTTTTCGTTCTGCTATACCATACTGGAGCCCGAACTGTGCACCCTTTCTTTTTGCCTCACGGTTTATTCTTCCTCTGATCTTTGATTTCTTCTTGTGGCCTTCTGAAAACAGCATGAATATCCCAGATCTACCCCTTTCTCTCTTTAGTAGTCCCACATTTCTGCTGCCACTTTCAGCTTTTACCCGGTGCCCTCCCGTGTGCTCTCTTCTCTTACTGATTCCGGCACTTTCCAAGCCCTTGAATCTGTTGTTCGCTTGTTGTTTTTCACAGAGAATAACCAATGTCAGTGGTTTTGCTCATGTATCTTTCTCTAAGATAGTGTTTCACCACTGTCAACCCCTTGGTTTGAGCATCATTTCCTTTTCTCGCCCCTGGTTGCTTCCTTCTTGACAACCCACATCCCACGGCTGAATCGCTCCTCCCCCGCCACCACCCCACGATTCCCCTTGTGCCGCACCACTGACTTCCTCCCACTCTCTCTGATCGAAACCTCACCTTTAAGCCTGCGAGATTGCCCATTTCCTTCTGTTTCCCCATCTCCAACTCCCACTCTCATCTCCCGCACCCTCCTGGTGCCTTCCATGCCTCCCCTGCCCAGTCGGCTTTGCCTCCTGCACTGGGCAAGCCCCAGTGCTCGAAGCAGCCCATGTTCACTGACCGTAAACGATTTCTGCCTTCACTTCTTGTCTCACAGCTGGTTTCTTCCCCCCAGCCTGTACCATGCTGGCAGATGCTGCCCATGAGCGTTGCCCAGCAGCGCCCTGCCGTGCGGACACCGCGGAGCAGGTTGCTCTCCTGCTTGGCCAAGGCTCGTGTTCGTTTGCAGTAGGTTTAAGTATGGAAGTGGTCTACTTGCTTGCCATCAGCCTTGCTTCTTGGCGACAGCAGCTCTGAGCTGGAATAAAATACATTAGGTGACCTTTAAAGATCATGAAAAGAAAACTTTGCCAGGGAATTAAAACTGTAGAGATGGAAGTGTAAATTGCAGAGAAGAGGGGGAGCACCTTCAGCTCATGCATGGGGCTGCTGGCACAGCTCCTCCTACGGCACTCGGCTCCCGCTGCAGCCTACCTACGCTCAGCCGGGTTCTGTTTTGACAAGCTGTCACCACGCGAGCGTACGATGAAGCAGCAATCACAAGCACACGTGCTCTGGATGCCTGCAGAACAAGGACCTGGTTTTTGCTGTCCCCTCACTTCTACATTTTTAAACTCACAGCACAGCCCAAGACTGGCAGATCCTTCTGTGCATCTGAGTTGGGGGGTCTGCTCAGTGTCCTTCAATCACTGCAGATTTCTACCCATTTTGTTAATCCAGAAGGCTCAACTGGTTGCCAATGTCTAGTCTGACCGCTGACTGTGTTGCCCAAGGAAGTTGTAGATGCCCCATCCCTGGAAACATTCCAGGTCAGGTTGGACAGGGCTCTGAGCAACCTGATCGAGTTGAAGATGTCCCTGATCATGGCAGGGGGTTGCACTCAATGACCTTTAAGGGTCCCTTCCAACCTAAACTATTCTATGATTCTATAATGTATATATTATAAATGCACAAGAGAAAACTCCTGTTATTCAAGCTGGGTGAGATCTTTCCAGAGAATAGTGAATTTCCTAAAGAAAGGAATTTGAGGGACCAAGAGTAGCTGTGAAATTGGATTGAACACCAGATGAGGCAGAGATGCTAGGAGCTGGGTCTTTGAAAATGCTGGACGTTTTAGTAGTGTTTTTTAAGAACCTTCACTTTTGAAATAGCTGAGGTTTTTTTAAACCTAAATCTTTATAAAATCTTTTTAATATTTTTAACTTGTACTAAAAAGAAAACTTGATGCAGTGAATTTTGACTGCGTTGGGAAACAAACAAATTGTATTTCTGTTCTCGCTCCAAATCTTTGTATTGGCAACCGAAGCAAGAGCTTTGATTTGCTGGCAAGAAGGAGGAGGATGCAGATGCCCACGGGCTCTCTCCAATGTGCTCACCCCTCCCTCTGCCCTGAAGATCTCCAACTTCTCCATTCCAGGGCTCTGGGCACCGCAAGAGCCTGCTGACGTCGTAGCTGGCCTTATCTTCCCAATCACAATGCTCATAACCAAATTTGAACAGAAAACAGAAAAGAAGTTGTCTTTTTTTTTTTTTTTTTTTTTTGATCCTCTAACTGCTGAGATGCATTTCGGCTCCTTACGCTGACTCAGTGGTCTGGCTTGGAGCCAGTTTATGTATGTGACTCCCCTCATCATTACCAGACGTGCCTCAGAAAGCAGCTGTGCTTACAACACATCTTAAATAAACAGACAACTGAATTATGGACTTCAGAGACTGGTCCAAAGCTGCTCGGCGCTCCAGTGCCCTGGGCTAAGGCTCCGGCTGCCAGACTCACTCCTTGGAAAGCCTCCTCCTCCCTGCGCAGCCCAGGGCTACCAAGGTCTCTGCCTGGTGAGGATCTAAGTCTAGTCCCAGATCTGTAACTAACCTTTAACATGGCTAACAATTTTCCCATTCCTCCCATGGTGCACCTACACCTCTGTGGGTCCAGTGGGGAGGAGGACGTGGATGTACTCTCTTCTCATCAGCTTTGTCTTCCAGATTTTGCATGTACAAATGCAGCAATAAGACAAGTTTTTACAGTTAAGGCATGTCTCCATGTGTCACTTGGTGACTCTTAAAACACAGTTCTGCCATCTTACAGCAGTGATATGTGAAATTTGGACAGAGTTCCCAGACACGCATCAGGGTATACTCCCACCTTCAACAGAATCTCACACTCTGGATCGTCTCCCACTCTCATGTACAGTTACAAAGATCCAGGTTTATTACCCATAAACACTTACCCACACATTGTCCTGTTCAAAGGAACGAGTCACGTTTCAAACCAAAAGGCATTTGTTGAGCTAGAACGTTTTAATGAACCCCCACAGCTTGATGGTCAGAGCTGTCTCCCCATTGACCTGTCAGGTCGGAAGGGTGGGAGGCTCTTTCCCAAGGAGAAATAGGGCTGCTGCTGATTAACCCGCCAAACCTTCTGAAACCTATTTCACACTGGAAAAAGCAACCCATCCCAGACACAATATCTGACGGCAGCGTGAGGAATCCTCTCTGCTCCACTCCCAGCCCGTGCAGGGGTGAGTGTGGGCTCCCGAGTGCCGCTCCCTGGCCCGGGAGGCTTCTTGGCTTCTCTCCCAGCTCCAGTGAGTGGCTGACTCCCGGCAAAGACTCTTATCTGCCTCTCTTTGTCCGTCTGTAAAATGGGCATGAGGCATACTTCAGGAATGGAATTCGTTTTCAGCATCAGTCACCGTGCTCTAGAAGCCTGATGTGAGTGCTACATTGCATTGGGGGTGGCTTTTAGTTTCTTCTAAGAAAATGCTCCCCGTCCCTAGCATCGACTCGCTCTGTGGCAAACAGGAACCTGCTGCCGGGCTCGGCTATTTACACCGAAAAAAAAAAAAAAAGGCAAAACGGTTTCTAACCCGGATATCCTCCCCAGCCCTTCCAGCTCCAGCGCAGGCAGCAGCATCCCGCATCTCGCACCCAGACAGCGGTCGATCGGGGAAAATCTTATCTACAGCCGTACTCGGCACCCTCAGGAAGGCCGAGGCGTGGCTGCAACCTTCCACCGAAACTTGAAGACCCTTTTTTTAAAAAAAAAAAAAAAAAAAAAATTAAAAATATTATTTTGATTACCCCCTCCCCAGCCCCACCCGCCCCGATGCGGACAAGCCCTCGTTTTGTTTTTATTTCTTTTGTTTCCAAGGGCCGCCCCCGGGGATGCTCCCCCGCTCCGCGCCTTCCCACCTGCCGGCAGGGGACGGGCTGCGCCGCGCCGGTTCCGCGCCCCCTCCGCGGCCGCGCCCCCCCCTTCCCTCCGCGGCCCCACCTCGGGGCGGAGTCGTGGCCGCCGCCGGGGCCGGAGGCGGGCGGGGGCCGGGGCTGCCGGCGCCGCTGCCTGCCTGCCGGCCGGGGCGGCCGGGCCCGCGGAGCCGTGCGGAGCCGTGCGGAGCCGCCGCGGGTGAGTGCGGAGCGGGGAGCGGGAGCGGGGCCGAGCGGGATGCTGCGGGCGCGGCGGCGGGGCTCGCCGCTCTCCTTCCCCCGTGTGTGTGGTGTGTGTCCGTCCCCGTGTGTCGTGTGTGTCCCCCCCCCCCCCCGCCGCAGGGCCGCGCAGAGCTCCGCGGGGTGTCCCCACCCCCCCGCCGCCGCCAGGCTGCAATCACGGCGGGGAGTTTCGGTAACTCCAGCCCTGTGCGATCCCGGAGCGGGCTGGGCGGGAGGCACTCAAATAACGTCCTCCGCTGCCTTCCCCGGGTGGCATCGGGCGCCCGGCTGGTCGCTGGGTGAATTTGGGCAGCCTTACCTTGGGCGCATCCGATGATGAGGTCGCAATTACCCCTTTAAGGCAGTTTTTACTCCGTTGAAGGGTCGGTGTTGGTGTTTAAGTGCACGGTCGTACCGTGGGGTCATCGCGCAAACCCCGAGACGCTGAAGCTGTGAATTTCTTGCGTGTGTTCGCGAGTGGGTTTTCCTTACTGTGTTTAGAAATCCTCTCCCTTTTGGCATGATTCGGGTGGGGCAGAAATATACCGGAGGTGGCATAAATACAAGCAACTGTAATTCCTGAAATGGCATCAGGGTTGCAAGTGCTGGTCCCTGTGCGAGATGAAGGTCTTTCTCGGAGAGAGTCTCCTTCAGATGCTGGCAGACCAGGCGAACTTCAGCCTGAACTTCAGCCCCTTCTCCAGTTCCAGGGTCTGAGGTGTCAGTGGGGGTAGAGGTGCTTTCTGTTGACAAGACAACGAGTTCACGTTTATATCTTGCTGATCATGAAAAGATCTTTCCTGCAGCGTGATACTGCTCAAGGAGGAGGAGGATGCTTCAAGCTGCACTGGAGCAGCAGAGAAAGTGGCTTCTCAAATTGTTAAGGAAAGCAGAGGGCTCGTAAACCTGGGGGGAAAAAAAAACCAACAAAACCTCTTGGTTTGAGCCTTCCTGTGTTCCCTAACAAATGCTTGGGGAACCTCGGGAGAAGCGAGTGCCTGTGCTGCCCTAGCTGTCACCTTGACCCAGCCTTTCTTGACCTGGGTGTCCTCAGCCCTGCCATTACCGCTAAGTGCTTTTTCACAGATGGAAGGGCCAAACGCTGTTGTGGCAGAAAGCAGAAGGGGTTTTTCTGGCTGGAACTGAATTCAGTCTGGCAGGGGATTGTGTTCATTATTAAATCCTGAATATGAAGAATACTTTTTTATTTATGTTTTTCTCTTCCTTATTTAATCTCTATGCTATGGGTTGTACCAAGAAGTGCAGATGATATTGAAAATATTCTTATTACATTATTTTATGGGTTTTGCTTCAGTTTTGCTGAGATCTCTCATGAAGTTTAAAAAAAAAAAAGCTTATTTTCCTTCTGACTGGAAAACATAAGTGACTGTTTCATAAGAAAAATAAGGTTTAAAGTGTTGAACTTCAGATATCTGTGGTGGATGTGATGAAACGCTGAGATACCGTGTCTTCTTTCTGCTATCAAGGCCACGTGTCCAGGCTGCCCCTTTCTAACAATGTCTTGTTGTTGAGTCCATCGTTGCAGGAAAAATGACGCTGTGTGAGTGTGCTGGTACCAATTGTACCGGTTCCTTGGTGCTTCTGCAGCCACTCTGTTGGAACCTTATTTTCCCTTGGTTTAATAATTTATAAAATGCCTGTTGCCTCTAGGCACATTTCATCCAGTAAGAAGAAAAACATCAACCAGTGTTTACTGGTTACGGAGCCTGAGGTTGACAAATAATGAAGCTTTTGTAGATGGAAGGGATGTCTCATTTTTTAATCTTATATAAACTCGCAAAAATGCAGGGTTTGTGCAAAAAGTCTTCTGGGGATGTTACTCCTTTCTTATCCCTGTCCTTACAAAGGTCTCTTGCCCGCTGGTGACAAAGTGGGTTTTGACTGTGACCTTCCTTAAGCTGTTCTGGGGTCTGCTTCTCCTTTTTGCTTTTACCGATGTCTGACTCAAGCTTGGCAGCTCTTGGGTATTTAATGATTGTCAAGTAAGAAAGCAAAATCAGGTCCTACATCTTCACAGGCTTAGCTGCTTTGGCCTGAAAGAGGTCACTCTCTTTTTGGGCAATAAATCGCCCTCTCAAATCCTCTGGCAGACACTTACGAACCACTGTCATTAACTGCGTTTTGAGTCACTCATTGAGCTGGAGGGGGAAGATTGGGCTGCAGTTCATCTTGTCTCCTTTGAAACTGCTAAATGATGAGTCAGTGACCTTAGTGGGCAAATTATATCATCGGCTAATTGGCCTAAGAAGAAAAACTTGCTTGATATCAAACAAACTGGCTGCTGCTGTTCTTCATCCTGAAACCCTCTGCTGCCCCAGGTGATAGCTCCGGTTTCAAATACTTGTGGGGTTTTGTTGTGGCACTGGAAAGGGGCATAGTAAACTCTTGCTGTCAGCCATACATGTGCACGGCATCCAGTCCACCTCCAGCACGCTTTGAAGGTATCACCCCTTTAAAAAACCCCCAAGCGTAACAATCTTAACATTTCAATCCTGCCTTCCCCTGTGGACAGCCCTCTCCTCTTCCTCCTCGGAGGGTGAAACTGCTCACCGGGGTGTACTGGTTTTGGAGGATTTGGCTCTGCCGGGGATCCCAGCAGAGCCGAGCTGAGGAAGGGGGTGAAAGCGTGATGGCAGGGGACCCGCTCATCACCTTGAGGTCCCTGTCCCTGCTTGGGCAAAGCCCTCTTCAGCAGCGATGTGCCTCTCCCCAGGCAGCTTCGTGGCACGACGTGGGGAACACGGATCGGGATTAGCCCCGGCATGGGCAACGAAACGTGCTGTAGGGTGAGCGGGACGGTGCGCTTCGCCAGCGCCAAGGGTCAGCGCGACCTCGCTGCTCGTTTGCTTGTGGAGACTAATTCAGGGCTGGCGGCTTCTCTGCAAAGGAGGGCTGTGATTGCGGGCGAGCGCCGGTGTAGAAGCATCCAGGCTCCACAGGTTCAGCCCTCCTTTGCTTCAAGAGCTGCAGGAGTGAGCCGGGATGTGTGAAAGGGGTCAGCTGTTGGCTTTTTGCAAGGCTGTTAGTCGAGTTACACCACCTCCTCGGATGGCCTTGCCAGCTGGCTCATCCTTTAGGGAAGTTTCAAGAGGCTTATCACAATCTTACTAGAAATCTGTCGTCTTCTATTAATCTACTTGTCTCTCCTCATCGCCTTTCCACGTGCTGCCTTGCTCATTCATCTCGGCAGCACCGTCCTGCCTGCGCTGTGGCCAGTCGACACCAGCTGTGCCGCTTGCCAAAGTGCTCCTGGTTTGGGCATGTTCATTTGTAGACCATCACGTTTGCTGTCCAACATGGTTTTTCTTTATATAGATACTATATTTTAATTTTTTTATTATTTTTTTGAAGGTGACACTGCTGGGTGGACAGCAGAGCCCAGGTGCTTTGCTGGCTGGGGTGGAGGTGCAGGGGAACCGGGGTGCCCAGGAGCAGTCAGACTCCAGCTCTGAGTAAGGCAAAGCCCTCCCCCAGGCCGGGTCCTGCTGGGCAGCGGGCTCCGCGGGGAGCACAGCGTGCCTTGCCGCTGGCGGCAGCGAAAGGGATGGGTAATTGTGGATGAGAATCACCGGCTGCCTGTGCCTTCCCCTCCGAAATCACAGAATCATAGAATGGTTTAGGTCGGAAAGGACCTTGAAGACCATCAAGTTCCAACCCCCCTGCCCTGGGCAGGGACACCTCCCCCCAGCCCAGGTTGCTCCAAGCCCCGTCCAGCCTGGCCTTGAACACCTCCAGGGATGGGGCCTCAACAACCTCTCTGGGCAACCTGGGCCAGTGCCTCCCCACCCTCAAAGGGAAAAATTTTTTTCCTAATGTTCAATCTGAACCTGCCCTCTTCCAGTTTAAAGCCATTCCCCCTCATCCTATCGCTACATGGCTGAGTAAAAAGTCCTTCCCCAGCTCTCCTGTAGGCAATCAGGATAGTTCCCACTTTGGGGGGGGTAAGGGGGTAGCGCTGCGCTTGGCTTGAGGAAAGAGCAGAGGTGAAGGGCAGCAGAAAACACTGTCAAACTTTGGGTAAGAGGGGTGGACGCTGCGCACCGCATCTCATGGTGAAGCAGGGGAGCATTCATCGGTGAGAATGGATGATGCTGGACCAAGTCTGAGCTCGGTGGCACCTCTGCTACCTGGGGCAAATGTTACGTTTGGAGTAACGTGGGTCTTCCTAATGGATCTTTTCCTTGCAGGTCTCACAGAAGCATGTCGATACTGGGGTTAACAGCCACATAGGCACCAAGGGGAAAAAAAAATGAATAGCTTGAGGAAGACTAAGCCTTAATACCCATACAAAGCAAACAAATGGTATATCGTTTGACGTGGATTAGGTGAGCTGCGAGATCTCTGGCTCTAGAAGCCCAGGTAGGAAATGCAAAGCCTTTGACAAAGGTGGCTTTGGCTGTCCGGGCTTCCAGAGCCAGCATCCGTGTGCCGAGGCTGGTACTGGTGCTGCCGGGAGCCGCTTGTCCGCCTCTCCCCTCAACTTTCACAGGGATGTGCTTTCCCCTGCACAACATGTTGTTTGCTATCCATGAATGTCGCTAGCTGGCGAGGAAGGACATCAGTGTGGTGGTTTGTTTTTTTTTCCAGAATAGTCGGCTGATTTCATCCCATGGGAAGTGGTTGAAAAGCAGGAGACAGGTGGGTCGGCATTCCTGCTTCGCAGCCTTCCATAATTCCAGCAGGAGAAGGATAAACCGAGAGGTGCAGTTGCTGGGTCCTTTCCTATGTTTGCATTTGAAAGAGCTTGATAGGCTGTGATTAATGAGGCTAAATGGAAGCTTGATAAATGGGAAATTCAAACGAACCTCAAACAAAAATGGCTTTATAGGAAGGCTTTTGGCGGTGTGCGAAGTGCGGATTGTGGGTTGCGCCTAGCGCTGTTTGGTTTAGGGTTGGCAGAGCGCGTGGCGCGGGCTGTCCCCCTGCCGAGGTGCGTCCCCGCTGCGCCGCAGCTCCTGCCCGAGCCGTGGCCCCGCAGACCCTCCTGCGGGCAGATGGTTCTTCCCTGGTTTAAGTCAGTATCACGTTTCCAAATTCGGGCTGACATATCTGCATCCATGTCCCCATATCCAGGCTCTAATTAAGGATGCTCTAAAAGCAGCAGGGCAGCCACCATGGCCTTGCAGATCAGAACCATTGGCCTAATCTATTTTTAAAGTGAGTTAAACTAGAAAAAGGTACCGCCACCCTAGAATAAGAAGCCACCTGGGGAGTTAACCCAGAATAGTTGTTCTGCTTTGAATTCGCACCCTATCTCACTTCCAAATAACTTTCAAGCACCGTAAGCACAGAAGGCAAGGCATGTCTTAAGGAAGCTCACCCAACAGAGCTAGGAAAACATCCTATTTTCCCAAGGGCTTCTCTGCATCGTCCCCCGGCAATCCGCACACTCCCTTAACTTAGGCATCCTTTTCCGTGACAAATCCGCCCTGTTTCTTGCTCGGTCCCCTGCAGAGATCTGCACGCCTTTCCCTCCGTGGTTTGCTGTAGCCCCCCAGCTGCCCGCTCCCCGCGACCCCCTCCGCTCCCCTCCTCTGTCCCCTGCCCCGCTGCCGTGCCGCTCACACGCAGAGAAAGGAGCATCCCCAGTGCTCATCTCCCCCGAGGTCCCCGGCAAGATTGCGCAAAGATCTTTTCTTAGGTGGGATGGGACCTTCTCACCTTTCCGGTGAGTCAGTGTGAGCACTAGGTAAGAGGCAGCATCGGGTGCCTTTGTCTGAGCCGGGGCTGATAACCTGAGCTGGGCACGGGTGGCAGGCGTAAATTATTTGCAGCGGCCGACCCGGGCGCTGCTCTCGGGCTGCTCTCGTCTTGCCTCGGCTGGGAGGAGGAGTGGGGATATTTGCATGATGTTTTGAGTTGCGCTGAGACACTCTGCTGTTACACTGCTCCTTCGGATTTGTCAAGCTGAAGTTAAATGTATATAATTTTAACATCTCATGATTCTTTGGGGGCTGACTCATGTTTTTTAGGCCTGAATGAATCATAGCTCTCGAACTCCATTGCTAAATTCATTATGCAACAATTACAGGGTTGGAAATGCCACCCTAAGTGCACACAAACAAGCTGGTGGCAATTTTCCCCTCCTTTTCTCTCGCCCCGTGTTGCCAAGAGACCTCCCTTGTGAGTTTGCTCATTAGCTCGTGCCTCCACTCGGCAGGTGAGGGGCCACTCGGCACCCTGTGTCTTGAGGCTTCGCCCTTGAGCTGGAAGGGGCAGGAGGTGCAGGTTGGGTGTTTGTGGAAGAGCAGAGAGGGGACAGCCTCGGCGGGAAGGCTGGAGATGTGCAGCTTCGCTCATCGGTGCCAGTTGCCTTGATTTTGTCCTGACTGCTCCATGTGACGTTATGGTATAGTCATGGCACTTCTAATGATCCGTGTGGAAAACCCCAAGTACGAGGCGCTGCTTTACAGTGGCTCCGGGTGTCAATATTGGATGTTGGCGGTGTTTCACAGGCACAAATTCTGCTTGATTCCTTGCTCGGCAGCTCAAAGGTCAAATACACATCGGAGGAGGAAGACGTGAGCCCCATGCTGGCTGTGAAGTGTCTCGTAAAACCCACCATCGTTTTCTCTGCTTCACGGTGTTAAGCTGAGATTTGGGGATTTGTGTAGGGCTTGACTTTTTATTACCGGGGTCTTGAGCAAGAGTTTTTCTGGTGTGTGAAATTAAGAGGGGCTTTGTACTGGGTGGGCTGACGTGCTTAACCCACCCAAGCTGGTGGGAGCTGTGCTATAGATCTGTCAGCGGGATGCAGAAGGACCATCTCCACCATCTGCAGGATCAGGTCAGATTTCTGGCTGTAATGTGCCCCTGCTACCTGAATTTGACTTTTGCTACCAGAACACTGATTTTTTTTTTTTTCTGCCATCTAAATATAACTGCTTCTCAGAACAAATATTCAGCTGAGGTCCATACGGAATGGCAGGGTGGGTACCTGTGCCTGGGGAGCCCTCCAGAACGTCTCCCTGAAGAGCAGCCGTTTTTCCCAGCTGAGTTCTGGCCCTTAAATCTCAATATCTTTGGGAAGAGTCTCTTCCCTGGGCAGGTCCAGCTGTTTGCACATCCAGGCACGGCTGCGCATGGAGACAGCAGAGAAGGATGGCTAAACCTTGTGCTCACGGGTGGACGAGGTTCTCCTTGGCCTGTGGCAGCAGAGCCCTAGTGCTTGTGATCCCAGAAACGGTGGAAGCAAAGTAAGAACCACACTGATGAGGAGGAGAGCTATTCTGGTACCATGTTCATAGTCAAGTTAAAGTATCCAAAATTGTATTTTCAAACTAAGAAGTGGTAAATATTTGATGAAACTGAATGTCAGAGCAACTGTATTGTCCAAGCAGCAAGTCAAGCCAACGTGCCATCTCTGACTGTGGCCCAGAGTAGATGCAGAAAACACAGAAAGTAGGGCATGTATGGTGACGTGCGGGTTGATAACTGCGCCTAAAAATAAGGTACTTTAGAAACATAAAATCTGCCTCGCAAGCAAGGCAGTGGCAAGCTGCTCCGAGTGCCTGATTTAAGACTGAAACTGGTGATGTTGGCACTGCAGAAAGCTGCGCTAACGTTTTGTTAGCATTTTGCTAGCAAAACATTTTGCTTCGATCTGATGGTTTGCATCTAAGATAAGGCGAGTCACTCTGGAGCTGTGCTTGGGCGGAGGTGGGAGCGAGAGGCAGCGGTGGGGCTGTTGGCAGAGATGCTTTTGCTCAGCCGAGCCCCGCCGGCAGCAGCCTGCTTCCCGCGTGGGATTTCTGCCGAGCTGCATTTTAAGGAGCCTTTGTCCTCTTGAAGTGTTATGGTTCAACTTTCTAGAAGATGCGCTTGTAACATTCCTGCAGGCTTCAAGGGAGAACAGTCTCGATGGCGCTGCGGTAGCAGTGTCTGGTGGTGCTGATCTTTGCTGCTGTTGTGAATGGGCTGATACTGGTACCCTATGGAAACTATACGATGCTGCTTGTCAGTATTGCAGGGAAGCCTGACCCACTGTGCTGAGGTCAGCAGCCTCAGGGTCCCCTTCTCGCATGCTGGTGGCTGTCCTGCAAAGGCTGGGTGGAGAGGAGGATGAATATTTTGGAGTGGAGGGGTGACACGTGCGTGGTTTAGCGGTGGAATAAGTAAGTCATTGCGGAGTTCACCAAGGTAGAAGGGCCATGCCTTAGATAACAAATCCAGATGTTTGAGCCATATGGAGCAAAGCATCCTGCACTGTAGCGTGGATAATTCATTTTTCCCAAAGTCTCACCTCTTTACTCTCCCAGCAGAGCCCGTGGGCACCCTGCTGGTCCCCCCACAGCAGAGGCAGGTGGGCAACACCGTCCTGAGTAGATGTACGGGCTCCCTGATGGATGCAGAATGGGTCAGAGGGCACCTTTTTGTGTTGTTTGGTTAAGATCTTCTGAGGCTTATTGGAATGGTTATCAAATGCTCAATAGTGTCTGTAAACATTAGAGTTGAAAGCATTTTGTTAGCAATAATTAAATACAACTGCTATTTAAAAAGGATAAATCAGATTGTTGGGAAAAGCATCCTCTCTTAAATCTCCCACAAAATCAGTATTCCTCCTGTCGGGTGTGTACCAGGCACTTTCAAATCCCACCGGTCATATTCAAGCCCACCATAAAGCACCGCCTCATCCTGACGGCAGCGCTTCTCACCAGTCTCCCCAAACCTCTCTTCATGCCACGGTGAGCTGTTTGGCATGTTTGGCTCTGGGTGGTTGTGCCCAGTTGGTGACATCTGTCCCACGGCTGGGGGCAAATGCCTGGTGCTAGCGGGCTATATGGTATTTGCTCCTGTGGTCTGGTAGTCTGGGAACCTCTCCTACCTTCTGCACGAGCTGATGCATCACGCTGGTCCTGACCTTGGGTCACTCTGTGCTGGAGTCTAGGTGTCCAGCTTGGAAATAGTTGTTATCTCTCGACGTTAACGTTGGTATAGCAAATTCCAGTACGGGTGTGCAAAGACAAGTCTTCTCTTGCATACCAGCATCATCTCGCAGCGTGAACCCAACATGCGTTGTCCCTTCCTCCCATCTGATTGTGATTGTGGTGGCTTCGTTGGCTGCTGGCATTGTCACCGCGGTACCAGAAAGCTTCCAGAATCACGCCTTCGCCTTGGAAGGAGAAGAACAAGGCAGGACTCTCTTCTGGTGGCAAAGAAACCAGAAAAAAATTAAAAATAGGAGAAACGTAGTCCTATGGGATGGTAACTCCCTGGGAGGATGCTGCAGGAAGGCACAGCCACGGCGGGCTGCGTAGCTGTTTGGGGCAGGTAGGATGCTCGCTGTCCCTGTCGCCGGAGGTGCATCGCACAGAGGTGATGGGGAGAGTGGGCATCCCCTGGGAAAGGCATATCCCTGTCAATAGCTGAGAGCCTGCAAAAGCCCTGCCGCTGAAACATCCCCTGTTGGCTCGTATCGAGGTGCCTAGGAGCTGTAAATGGAAAATCCAGGCACTTATCTAGCTTGTTGCTGAGCCAGAATAGGGCTGTTCCCAGGATTGTTTTTATTTTTTTTCCATGGACCAAAATGTGTGTAAGTGGCTTTAAACAATGGAAGGATTTCTCTTAGAAAGACTGGGGTGCAGGCGAATAGGGCTTTAATTTGTATCTTAAGGGAAGGGTGTGGGCTCTTGCAGTGGTGTTTTTGAGATTCTGTTGGAAATAAGCTTTGTTTTTTTCCCATGTCTTATTTTAAAGCCTGTTTTGGGAAAAAAAAATGTCGTTTTTCAAATTACAGCTCTCCAAATACATAGTTTAAAATGTCAGGAAGGGGGATGCAGTTTTGGAAGACTCCACACATCTGTCTGTTGCAGGGCTGATAAAAAACGGAAGCTTTAACCAGAAAAACAAATAAAAGGAGGTAATATCACTGTCACAGATGGGTCGGGCTGCTTTCCCTGCAGGTGTCTGCATTGCAACCCACACTCACATATAATGTGCTGTGGAAAAAATAAATGGAGAGCCGAATCGGAGACTTATGCCCTCAATTAATTTTTGTTCCACATAATCGGAGCTGCTGCACGCCTTTCCTTCAATATTTAACTGCCTGCCTCGCAAGACGGGGCTGCTCTCGTGCGAGGGAAGTTGGGATTCGGTTCATGTTTGCGCTGAAATCCCGTTCTGATCTTTCTTTCTTTGCCTAAGGGCAGGAATCCTGCTGCTCCTCTGATGCTAGAGATAAATTTTGTTAGCAGATACTTTTCTCTGGGAGAGCAAAGGGGAGAGGGGAGTGGTATGTAATGAATTCTTGAAGGAATAAAATTTCCTTGTCTTCAAGCATCATCTTCTCTAGGGCCCCGTGTGCTGCCTGGAGCCCGTGTCTGCGCTGCCTCAGTGGGGAGCAGAGGGGAGCGCTTTGCTGGTGGCTTGATGTATACGGTCCTCATCGAAGGAGGGAAAAAAAAAAAGAATCAGTACAATTAGTGCGTGCTCTCTGCAGGTTTACAGGCTGCTGCATTGTTTTCTCTATCGCAGGAGATTAAAAGGGGATGGCTTGTTTTGGTGTGTAGCTTGAAACGGAGCCCCCAACTTAGTTTCTGATTTTTAACTTGATTCAAAATCACAGATTTTTTTTTCAAGTTCAAACTAACCGAAACATCCTTCTCCCTTCTCTCTGTGGCAACCTGATGGCCAAGAGCCCGGGCTGTCTCTTTTTACTGATTGACCCATCGACCCGAGGGTGGGAGGCAAACCCAGGGGTGTCACCTTTGGGGAAGCAAAAGGGGGGTTAAGCTGTTCCTGCAGCTCTGAGGCACCCTGGAAGGTGCACCCCGTGGCTGGTGTGGAGCTGCACCTCAAACTGGGGGCTGGGAGAGCCGGATCTGCCGTGGATGTGGGGGGAAAGCAATCAGAGCGGAGCTGGGCTGTCTCGCCTCGGGATGCTAGGGAATAAAAGCAAAGAGGAGAGGAAAAAACCCAAACTTGTAGTCAACATACAAACTATCCGCATAAATGTTCTGGATTTGAAAATCTACATTTAATGCAGAGCAGTGGCAGCCTTGAGAGAGCTGTGTGGAGCAGACGTAGAGCATTTGCTATACGGAGCTTCTAGATTAAGGTTTTTCCGAAGCGAGTCCTGCTGCCCGGCAGTGGGAACTGCGCTTTGGGAGCAGCTTTGCACAAGGACCACGTGGAGGGAAGCAAGCGCCGAGCTGGTAGAGCTTTACACTCTGCCTTGCTCCTAAATCATGCGTCAAAGTGTGCTGGGAATGTGTCCTGCTGCAGCAAAGTCCTCGGTGTGTGCGGCCGTGCCCCATGAACCCACAGCTCCAGCTCTCCAGTTGTTGTATATACGCTGGCCATGAAGCCCCCATCATCTGGGGACCACCACTGGATATTTTTTGGTGGTCGCTGAGGTGCCGCCGCACAGAGCAGCGTGTCTCCGAGAACACTGGTGTGGGGGAGTGCTGCTTGGCACAGAAGGTCTTTTTTTTTTAAGGAGGCCCACGTTGAAATATTGATAGGAAAAAGAACGTATATTGTGCTGTGCTGAGTGTTTACAGGAAATATATAGTGCAAATACCGAGGGGCTTTCCTCAAGCAACTACCAATATTGTTAGGAGTGGAACAGTTGGGAGGAGAAAAGAATGAGGCACTTAAAATTTTCTGTTACCAGCACTGGCTCCAAAGAGATTTTTTTTGACTTCTTGTTTTGCTTTTTTCTTCTCGCTCGTATTTCATTCCCACCGCTAGGAAGGAGCTCACTGAAGAGGGAGAGATTATCTGGAGCTAGAGATAAAGCGGCCGAACCAAAATGTTTAATGTGTTTAATTCTCTGGGGAATTTAGCTTTAAATTTTGAGCTTTCCATTAAGCTACAAAAATAACTTCCGTGGATGCACCTTCACCACCAAACTCACCTTTGCATCAAGCGGTAATGAAATTCCTTTGCTGCAGATGGGTAAAACAGTATCTTCACTTTAAGGAGGTAATTGGGGCACAGATTAAGTTACTTACTTTGCATACAAGAAACCTGTGGGAAAGCCAAGAATCTCTCCCGAAACTCCCAATTTCTGATGAGATCTCTCACCCAGAAGACTTCTGTGCCTGCTCTTCTTCACCAGTGCTCCAGGGCAGACTGTAGGAATTGTGTTCCCTAAGGGGTCTTGGCTGAAATCTCTCTTCTTCTTTTTGGTTTGTTTTTGGTTGTTTTCTTTTTTTTTTTTTAAGTGGTGTTTCCTGCCACTTCCCCCTTCATTCCTTCAGGAGGAACCATTCATTTGGTAGCGCTGAGCATCTGCTGCTTAAAATGCCGCAGAAGCCCTGAGCGAGGAAAGGAGCCATTTGCTTCCAAGATACCAGCGAAATTAAATCATGCAGCAACAATTTTCATAATTTTCGCTCCTCCATGTGGTTAACCTGTGGGTGCTGTGGGGCTCGCAGCTCGGTGCAGGGAGGATCGCATGGTGCGTGCAAGAAGAACTTGCTACCAGAAGCAATAGGCAGAGCTGTAGGAGTAGCACCGAGGGACGAGTAGGGTTTCACTGGTACCTCCTGGCTGGAGCGCAGGATGAGAAATAATAATCCTGTAGCTCTTACAGTGAGTTTGTTGCCTGAAGTCAAGCAAGTGACCTTGTTCTGTGTTCATCTGGTCATCAGGGGATCTCTCGACCTCTGGAGAAGGGCTTGTTGCATATTATTCTGAAAGTACGGGCTTAGGTGTATGTCAAGCTGAAGTTTGATGGGCTGCGTTGGGCTGTGTTCAGGGTGTGTGCGTTACCAGCGACAGGTTTCTGACCTCAGCTTTGCCGTCAGCGCTGACATCCCGGAGGAGGCGGTGGTCGGTGCCCACCTGCATCGCAGTCACGGCACCAGAGATCCAGACAAGGGAGATGGCACAACCTTGTCTGGCAGCGTGTGTATTAGAGAAATAACAATTTCAGGTTCAGAAAAGAAGGGAAACCCTTGAGGAGGCTGGAAATGCTGTGTTTGGAGTCACTTACCACTACAGCCTTTCCCCGCGGGTGTCCTCTCCTCCTCCTCCTCCTCCCCTGGGCTTTGTAGGAAATGCGACTGTCCTGTAGCATTGCAGGTGAAAACAAGTGTTTCGGGGCCGGAGTTCCTTGGAGGGGCAGGCATGTCTCTAGTGATTTGAACTCCCCTCCCCAGTTTGTCGCTGTTGGTATCTGACCCTCTGCCTGTCTTCATTTGGAAGAGCCAGTGGCCGAGTGCCCTGTTAGAGGTGTGTAAGGTGTAGTCGGGGGGCAGGGCTTGATGCTGTGTCCCTGTTAACGATGCCCTAATGAAATGTTTTTCCAAATGGCAAGAGGTGAGAGGAGCAGCTATAATAAGGAAGGAAACCCTTATTCTGGGCGACGGTCTTCTTAGCGCAAAAGACTCTCTTGACTTGATGCACCCTGTACTAATTAAAAAAAGCCCCACAACCCTACAAACCCCAAGAGCTCTTGATCCAGAAGAGGGCTCGCTGTTCCCATCAGCAGGCCGGCAGAAGGGTTTGGTTTCCCATCTTCCCAAAGGCATTGCGGATTGCCGGAGGGAGCAGCTTGCCTGCTGGTGGTGGGGTGGGGAACGCCTCAGCAGAGCTGGCGCGGTGACGTGCTCGGCAGTGACACGGTTTAGGAAATGACTTGGAGCGTGTTCCTCTGGGGAGGGCAGGAGGGGGCCGCTGCTGCCCTTCTCGCCCTTGGGTTGGGCTGTGGAAATAGACCTCGGCTCTTCATCTGTGGTCAGCCCCGTGGCACATCCACGCTTTGGGCAGCCCCCTCTGTCCCCTGCCTGCTCTCCCCTGGGGACAGTTGAACTCCTGTGCCTGCCTTTCTCAGCTGCTGCTGCCTGTCCCTCAGTCTGTCACCTCCTGCCCTCGGTGGCTTTCTGGCTGTCTCTGGGTGGCGTTATGGCTGCTGGGCTGCCGGTGAGCTCTTCCCCTTGTCAGGGAGCAAGCGATGAAGAACTGCTCTGCTGCTTCCCCCAAACCTCAGGGAGATCCTGGCCAAGAGCGGAAACAGCAATACAGAACGTGCGACTTTGGCTGCTTTGTATCACCAATCTGTGATGATGCTGAGGGTGATGCCCAAAAGAGGCGCCTGTGAGTTCTTCGTTAGTGCTCGCTGCCGGAGGACGGTTCTGCAAAAGGGCGGTGATGGGCTGGTCATCTAAGCATTTGGTGGGGCAGGAAGAGGACAGATTGGCTTGGGCCCTCATAGGAAACAGAAGGGGTAAATTTGGCAATTCCTCATCTTCCATGGTGCGGGAGTTGACGCTAATGAAATAAATAAATGAATTGGGCAGCCACCTCCTCTGCAGGCTGCTTATGCGCTCGGATCTCTGCTGTAGGCTTTCGTGCTTGGTTTCCAATTCCAGCTGAGAGATTAGCTTGGGGGGTGGGGGGGAGGGCTATTTCTGTCCTCCTTCATGCCACTGACTTGACTTTACGCTGCAAACGCAGATGCTTCACCTAATCGGCTGGGCCCAATCCTGCAGGTGCCTCCCCACAAGCAGTCCAGTGAATGGGAACGATCCCCTCAACTTCAGAAGTGGCTGTTCCCGTATCCGAGTCTTGAATTTTACCTTCGCTTGAAAGATGCACAACTTAGTTCGGCAGCTAGAGAATTCTGTTTCATCTTAAGGTGTCCCATTCAAGGGTTGCTCTTCCATGGTTTGTGGTTTGGTTTTTTTTTTTTTTTTAAGTGGAATAAAACTGAAGCCGGTTGATGACACTTAATGTGAAGTGCTCTTGCAAGTGTTTGTGTTCTGCTTCGGTGTCATGCTGTGCATTAAGTAGGGCCTTGGGGAGGTGTGACGGAGGATTTGCAGGTCTTAGCTCCGGCTTCATCGCCTGGCGGGGAGATGAGGAGGCTCTCCAGCATCACTCAGCACCGTGCCTGTTTTAATGGACCCAGCTCTAACCTCAGCGTTATCATGGCAAAGTGTCTACGAGGGGAGGGCTTTGTAGGAAGGTCGAGGGGGCAGGTCCGAGTGTGCGTTGGAACATCCCCGTAAACGGACTCGAACATCCCCGTAAACAGACTTGATTTTTCTCCTTTGCAGGGTGCAAATGCCAACCTCTAAACGTGAAATGGGAAGAAGTGTGTGTGGGGGAGAGGCAGGGCCCCTCCAGGCAGGGTCGGTGGTACAGGGCAGGCAGCTTGTTGCACCCATTGACTCGGGAAACTCTCGCTTCACAGAATTGCCGTCTCTTCGTGTATGGCAAGTGAGTAACCAGAGCCCTGAAAGTCCTTTTGAGCTTAATGAGATGCATCTTGTCTTGAGGTGAGACAAAATGTACAGGAAATGTAAACTTATTTAAAAAGGTGATTGTGTTTGCCATCGCTTGTGTGCCCTTTGTGGGGACCGCTCTGACGGGTTTGGAGCGGGTCTTTGCCGCAGTGCTGAGAGGACGGCGGTGGCACGAGCGCAGTACAATAGCGAGCGTCTCGCCTTCCCTTTGGCCCCTGAAATAGAGTTGCCCGTTGTCCCCGCGGGGCCCGGGGCTGTGTGCGTCTGGCAGGATGTCCTGGGCACGGCGGCAGGCAGATCTGCTGAGCTCACGGAAACTCAGCTCGGTCGAACATGAGGAACAGCTCTTTTTTTTTTTCTTCCCCCCCCCCCCTTCTTTAAATAAAACAGAAACCAAAATGCGATGCCTTGCAAACCACAGACACCCACACAGCCAGCTTCTCTGTCGCTTCGCAGGTAAACAAATGCTGGGGCCCGAAACTGCGCTATAGTTAGACTGACCAGTTTGTGCACTGAGAAGTCAATGTGCCACTTTTTTGGTACAGGGAAGAAACGACGTCATTGGAAAAGAGGCAGCAAGAGTGATGGAGCCAAAGTCTTTCTGAGGCTCTGGGGTCTGCAGAAGGTGCTAGGGGGCTTGTACCTACGTCCGGGAGAAGTGGAGCTGTGTACCCTTCAGGAAGACCTCTCAGGGTGACCTCTCTGCTCCTTTAGAGGTTCATTTGCTGGTCGGTTTGAGGAGACACTGGCGTCTGGTACTTCCAGAAGATGTCTCTTGGTGTTCCTGGCTCTCCCCTCTCCATTTGATTCCCCTCTGTAGGCCACTCGAATCTCCCTTCTGTTGTGTTGTGAGCTGCTGGAGGCCGAGGCACGTGCAGGAAAGCTGAAACACGGGCAAGCAGAGCAAGCCACGCTTCCCCTCTCCTTGTAAACCAAGGTCCTGGTGCTCTTTCCAAGGCGCAGTCCTATTACCACCAAGACAGCTTCCAGCTTTTTCGGGGGTAAACAGGGAAATGCTGAAATAAGGTTTCTTTGCTTTAATAAACCTGCAGAATGAGGTCCTCGTTTCTACTTCAGGTGTGTTTTGGAAAATATTTGTTCATCTTTCAGCGAACAATGGCAGAAGTGGCCTGGAAAAGGAGCAGGGTGGGAGTGCCGCGTGCGGTATGCCGAGAGGCATTTCCTGCCCTTATCTCCCCTCCTTCGAGGTATTGTAAACGGGGCTTCAGATCTGCAGCCTGTGTTGCTGGAGCGGAGATCGCCAAAAAAGATACCTTCCCGGGAACGCCTGCGCGGGGCCGGAGCCGTGCTGTGCGGAGCCGAGTTCACCGGAGGTGGTGAAGAGCTTTCCAGCCAAGTGCCTGTGCTTGGAAAATGCCTCTGCCCCGCAAGAAAGCTTTTTGGAAAGCGGGCTGCGTTTGCGCCGCTCTTGTCGGCAGGGTTCGTGGGCGCCGCGGTGAGTGGGGGCTGCGGGCAGGGGGCAGGGAGAGCTGCGCGGGGCCCCCGTGCCGTGGAGGAGCCGTGGCACGCTTCCCTCGCTTCCCAGCGCCATGCTAAAGCCATGAGGGTGGTACTTCCCATCTCAGGCAAGTGTTTGAATTTCTAGGTGGTATCTCTCTTACGAACAACTTTGCAAGGATTTGGGTTTGTCCCTGTGTGGAACTAAAGCACTTTTTTGCAATCTTAAGTTCTTATGGGATGGAACAGGGTGGGTGGGTTGTTTGGTTTTTTTTTTTTTTTGTTCAGATCTGTCCTGAAACCCTCAAAAAAAGGTTTGCAGGTGCTGCTGAAGCCACCCTTGGCCTTCTGTTGGCCATTTACTGGATAAAGCGACTGCCCAGGACCCGCCAGTGTGCTCTGGCTGAGTTTGTTTGTTTTCAGTTCTCAAACCAATTATCTCGTGGAGGAAATGGCGTGCCTCGCCATCAGTCTGCCCAGATATTTATAGGTAAGGTCAAACCCCTGTGGAAGGTCTCTAGCAATGTTTGGAAGGAGTGGATGTCTCAACCTTGCAAAATTCGCTGGGACGTGGTGGATATGCTGCATGGCATGGATGTTTCTCTGCAGCTCCTCAGGGTAATCCTCCCCCATTGGGCTGCTTCGCCCTCTGAAGAGGGATGAACGGTGGGGTTTCCTGGCTTGGCCGGATGGAGTAAGGTTTGGTATCCTCACCACGTCTCTCTCCTGGGCCTAGCTACTTCTCTTCTGTGGCTATTTTTCCTATAGATGCTTTTCATCCATTCCTTATGAGACTGTTGCTTCCTCTCCTTTGGAGCAGGAGAGTTGAGCAAAGAATGGGTTCAGCTGCCCTGTTGGGGCTTTCTCAGGTGCTTGTGAATACTTAAGCTCTCCATAGTGTCCCTTCCCTATCCGCTTTTTTTTTTTGTTGTTCCTCCAAGCTGGCTGAACCTTAAGAGCTCTCATCTCATGCACGGCGTACCTCGATTTGGCACGCTCACCTTGCCATTCGATGTGCTTTGCATGGGTCTGTTTGGAAAGAACTCATTCAGTTTGCTCGTGACATTGGCTTTATTTCAAACACACCTTTCCCTGTTGGACCACTCCTTAAATCCGGGACGTGTTTCCTCCTCTCTGCAGCAGGTGACTGGGCTGCTGTCCATGGGTCCCCCGGTCGATGGCTCTGCGAGTAACGCTGATCTGAGGTCTCCGATGTCGTGGTCACACCGAGAATCTGGGGCTGTGATTTAACTGCTCTCGTTGCTGTGCTTGTGCAGCCCGTACAGCAAAACCAGAATGAGCTAGTGTGTGGTGGGAAAAACCCAACACCTGACGAGAGAAATGAACACAAAACCCCATGTCTTAGTGGCTGAGGCAGTTTAAGTGTCAGTAACACCTCCCTGGGAGCTGCGTCCTATCTGTCTGCCCTTGGCCAGGGCTGGGGTGAGGAGGGGATGATAGATGAAGTAGAGGAGTGCAGGTGATGCTTCTGGTGGGTAGAGCTCCTCTGGGAAAACCTGCCTGGCCTCGGGGTGCCAGATGGGTATCCCTGTGCGTTTCCAGCCTCTGGGTTATTTGTGCTGGGATGGCCCCGTCTGGTGTCTGTGGGTGCCCTGGGCTCTGCCACTGCAGTCTTGGTCCCCTCTGCCCCGTGTTTTGCTGCCCAGACCGAAATGCTTTGGGGGGGTGGGGGGGAGTGCTGGTGTGCGTCAGTCCTGGCTGCGGTGTTGGGGACACATGTAACGAGGGGTGACGGTTGCACTGGAAGGGACCAGCTGGAGGGAAGGATGTGTCTCAGTACTTGTATCTCTCCTGAGTTGTCTGAGGAATGAGATCAAATACTATGGAAGATCTTTGCTCATTAAGACTTTCTTCTGCTTATAAGAGAGGGCTACCTTGAACTGTAGACGTGACTGAATTGCACACTAAAACTACTGCTTTAAAGAGGGTTTTGTTTGGCTCTTTGGAGTGGGCGAGGGGTGGAATCACAAAGGCCAGAGAGAACAACCAACCAACTAAAGCACAATTAAGTGAGCTGCCTTCTAAGATGGTGGGTATTGACTGTCATGTTTTCCAATGGGCTGGTCTTAGTTGCTTGTCTGGATGGGATGATAAGACTCGATCCCTCACGCTTTCCTCCTCTTTTCAGGTTCCCACCATATTCTCATCAGACACTGCAATGGGCCCTTCCCAGCTCAGCCTGAAGATGCTGGTATAGCAGCAGGCGGCTGCAATCCAGAGGACCTGTGGTGGGACATCATTTCCCGCTGGGACATTCTTCCCCCCCTCTCTCTCAGCAGAAGCAATGGATGCCCACGTGGACCTCCTGACAGAGCTGCAGCTGCTGGATAAGGTGCCCACGCTGGAGAGGCTGCGGGCAGCCCAGAAGCGGAGGGCTCAGCAGCTGAAGAAATGGGCGCAGTATGAGAAGGAGATGCAGCACAAGAAGCGGAAGCATGAAAAGAAGAGAAATGCTGTTAACCGAAAGAAAGTGTCTTTTGAAGCCAGCGTTGCTCTGCTGGAGGCTTCTCTGAGGAACGACTTGGAGGAAGGTATGGTGTTTGTATCTGGGAATTTCTTTGTCTGGCGATGTGTGAGGTCCGTAGCACTGTGGTGTGCAGAGGCATTTGCATTGACATCCATGGAGTGGACTACCTTTGATGTGGTGTCCGTCTCCAGAGTGTTGCCATCTCTGATAGAGCTATGGGGGTCCCAAAGCACTGTGTGACACCAGCGTTAGCTAGACTGACCTCAGGAGTGGGCACACGAATGCCAGGGTAGGGCAGGAGTTATGACTGAGATTTGGGGAAAGGGAGGCGGCTTTCATCTCTTCCCTTTCACACTTTCTACTTACAGAAGGTGTGAAACACTTCTTTGCCTTCTGGGTGTGCCTCTTTTTGTGGTTTTATAGAAGTCTGTTGCAGGGATTTACGTGTCAGTGTAAATCTCTTCAGCTTCCCTGCTGGGGGAGGTTGGTTGAGAGCTACATGGATGCATGAATTCTTCCCCTATTCAAAATATTGAAAAACGTGGCTTTGCTTAATGCTTCCTATAGAAGAGAACTGCAAATTGTTCCAAAATTTATTTAATTGCCCCGTTTCAAAGTGGATCAAAATGCTTTGCTTTTGCTTTAGAAACCGAAGGGAGCAAAAAAAAAAAAGTCTAAAGTCAATGCCCATTAGCCTCAGCACAGCACGGGGGGAACCTGTGAGCTCTGGGGGGCCGGGGCTCTGGTAGTGGCTTAGAAACGGGGCAGCTGAGCTCTGGTGCTTCCACCAGCACTGCTGCCACGTCTTGAGGGCCTCTCAGCCTTGCTGAAAGCACCCCAGAAGGGGCCTTTGCTGCTCTCCCAAATTAGAGAATAGGAGTTCTGTTCCTACAATGAGCACTGGAATTCCCCTGGGCTTTTCATGAATGACATGCAGAACACTTCCCTGCCAACACAGTAATAATTTTTTTATAAGAAGTCTTCTCTGGGAAGAGAGCTTGGCTCACCTATTTTCCCAGTCCCGCCACTACGAGCAGTGGGCAACCACCTGGTTTCCCACTGCTGAGAATCTCTGTAAGAGACAGAAATCCATCTGCTCGCCTCTTCCTAAATGCTTTGGGATTTAACACCATCCTTGCTTGGTTTTCAACCAACCCAATCACCGTGTACCACTACTCATAGTCCATGTCAAGATAGCGGGCTCAACCCTACTAGGAAATGAGGGCAGATTCTCTGCAGAGAAGTAAAAACATTTCTTGGAGGAGATGTGGAGCAGCCTCTGCCAGGTAGTGAAATTGGTGTGCGATTCCTGGTCCCTTGGCATGGCAGAGGCAAGGGGAGATGCTTAGAAAACGTGGGCACTTGACTTGCATCTCTGCTAGTCAATGTTGATCTCATTTCCAGCATCTTTTACAAGAAGCAGTATACGCTTGCCTGGTATGTGGGTGGAAGGCAAGGACCTCATCTTGTGAGGAATCTCCCCAAAGTCACGTCCCCCTTTCTGAGAAGGCCTTTTGTGCATCGTAACTTGTCCTCATGTCCTACCAGTGCATGTTTTGTTTTGCATCCGTTTGGAAACGGAGCACTTTGGTGGCGGACAGTGATGCCTGCCTGGGCGGTGCGTTAGAAGGGTTTGCCGAGCCCTGCTGCGTGTCTGTGGCTTTGTGTGCATTTGTAGCCTCTCTCTAGGAGAGCAGACCTGTGATAACGCCCTGGAAGCTGCAGGCTTTTACTTGTTTCTTCCTTGCTTTAGAGGTTTAACAGTTGCTTGCAGCTCTTTGCTCCAGTGAACCTGTGTTTCTCACTCCGGGCTGCTCTAGCCTGCTGCAGACGCCCGGCAGTGAAGGCAACTAGAGCCCCACTGTGAAACTGTGTCTGGCATCGCCTGAGACGGCAGATTTGTGACTTGTATCGCCTCCGCCTGTGCTGGCGGATACTTGGTGAGGTATGGCTTTGGGTTTTGTACCCAGCTGCCCACCTGTGAGTGACGGGTCACCGTGTTGGGGTGAATAACGAGCGTTTCATCGTTCTCTTCGTGTGACAGCCGTGCCCCTGCCCAGCGCGTGGGCTGGAGGGTGCGATGGGGCCAACGGCTCTACCAGAGGCCCAACCTTGTAGTTTTGCTTTCTGCATCTTCTGGCTTTGGTTCCGGGTGGGATAGTTTGGAAGGAGCGAAACTCCTCCATTGTCCGCCTTAAAAATGCTTTTCTTATTTTGCGTGAGATACACAAACAGCAGAGGCACGTGCAGACACGGCACTGGGGGAGGTGGTTGCATACCCCGGTGGCAGTGCGCGGGCAGCAGCGATAACGTACTGGTGTCAGAGGTCCTGCAGACGATGGTCTTGCACTGCATGTGGATGCTTTGCTGTTGGGGGTGCAGGAGTGGAGCTTTCGGCTCTCAGCTTCACCCTTTTCCTCCTGTAAGGGAAAAAGCCATCACTGCAGGTCTCTCTTGGTACCGTAATCCTGTTGACCTCTTTCCGTAGGAGAGCCGGGTACTGGGCTTTAACCGTCCGTCGCTCTTTCCGATGCGATGCTGATTCCGCCAAACATGATCGAGGCATTTCCCTGCTGGGTGGAAAATCAACCTCTCCCCCCGCCGGGAGAGGGCAGGGGCAGCGTCCTCGGTGCCACGGGCGCTTCCCCTGCGTAGCTGGATTTTTCAGATGCCTCAAGTTTTTAAATTAGGTTTTTGCAGTCAATAATTTAAGTCTTCAAATTAGCGTGTGGGCAGTTTCTGTCCTTGCTCTGCCCCCTCTGTGCTGTGGGACCAGTATAAAGGGGAGGGAGGAGGGGACAGAGCGCAAACCCAGATGCCAAACTGGGAAAATTCCGTATCAGGTGCCCTAGGCCAAAGTGAGGGAATTCGTGGGCTTCCGGAGGTCCCAGGTGATTATTTTGGTGTGTGAATCATCTTTTGTTTCCATGTGGGAAGTGGCGGGGGAGGTGAAATATGAAGGGTGAAGAAGTGGAGGAGTTGGCGTGCGCGGGATGGCGATTCGGGGGCACAGCTGGCAGGCGTCACCCCCGGGCTACCTCCGGGCGGGTGTGCCCTTGCCACTCTTTGTCACTTCTGCACTTTTGTATTTATTTTTAACATTCTCACTCCTGAAGTGGGAGAGGGGATGGTAGGATGCGCTGTGCAGTGAAATTGGGGGGAAATTGAAAGGCTGAGGGAATTGGGGCTTTTTAGTCCAGAGAAAAGAAGACTGAGGGGGGATCTTATCAACGCTTATCAATCCTTCAAAGGTGGGTGCCAGGGGGATGGGAACAGTCTGTTTCCAGTGGTGCCCAGTGACAGGACAAGAGGGAACGGGCACAAACGTGACCATAGGAAGTTCCATCTCAACCTGAGGAGGGACTTCTCTCCTGTGCGGGCGGCAGAGCACTGGCACAGCTGCCCAGAGAGGGGGGGAGTCTCCCACTCTGGAGCCATCCCAAACCCGCCTGGACGTGTCCTGTGCCACTGCTGGAGGTGCCCCTGCTCTGGTGGGGGGTGGGACTGGGGGAGCTCCAGAGAGCCCTTCCAGCCCTGACTGGTCTGGGATTCTGGGGGAAAAGAAAGCGGAGCTGGTGAGCGAGTTGGCTCTTTGTGCGGGAGGTGTCCCGTGCTGTGGCGTAACCCCCTGACGGAGGCGGTGGGTTGAGCCCTGTGGAATGGAGTCGGTGGGTGCAAAAAGCCTCTCCTGCTCTTCAGGGGGCAGCCCCACGTCTCTGAGGACCTGGGCGTGCTGACCTCCCTGTCCTTTGCCCAGGCGCAACTGAAAGAGCAGCGCTCGTTTTGCTGGGCTCCCGTGCGCCCGCAGGTATCTGCAGCACCTTCCTTCCTCCCCGTCGATGGCACAGCCACCGGGCTGAGCCACCCTCCTTCCCACCCAGCCCGGGACCTCCCTGCCTGTGCAAACACGATGGCCTCAGAGAAGAGGACTTCTTCCCCGTGTAAGAAATCCAGGTTTGTCTGTGGCTGATGAGTCCCCAAGTGACCGGGCGTGCTGCGGGATGGCTGTACCTCGGCATGGTGGCGAAGCAGGGCTGAAGGCAAGGGCTCCTAGGGACCACCAGCCCCGGCGTGGGCAGGAGCTGTGAAAGGGTGATGGCTCCTGCCTGCTCGTTTCTCGCATCTTCTGCAACAGATCTGTCAAAATATCCCAGGTTTAACAAACAAGCTGCTATTAAAAGCTCCTTTGGATCTCTGCTGACAGAACCAGGGTAGGGAGCATGCCACCAACACGCTGGTGGCGGATGTGAGCAGACAGTCACGCTGGGGAGAAGTAGGTGATGGGCAGCGACCCCAGACCGAGGGCAGCGGTCCCCCTGGGCTGCAGCGTGCTGGCCGGGACCTTTGGTTTGGAAAGCTGAAGTATCTACAGGCAGTTCATGGGTGAGCAGAGTGCTCCCAGTTGCCACACTGGACCTGTTCCGCTCTCACCCGTGGAGGAGCTGGGGAGGGCATCGCGCGCAGTCACCGTTTTAAGTGGAAATATGTTCAAGCTCCTACTTAGCTCTAGGCACGATGTGACCCGGTTGGAGGAGGACGGTGCAAAGGGGAGGATGCTCAGTGCATACAGAGGTCACAGCGAGCGGCAGTGCTGTGTACAACCTCCGGGCTCTTCTAATGGCTGCGAAGGAGAGATGCTTTACAGTGCAACAAAACAACGCTTTATAAGATACTGTACTAACTGCAAGGAAATTGTGAGGGCTGCTGAAGGCTGTGGCCCTTCGAGGCCATCCTGCAAGGTGAGGGACCAAAACTGTGGGGCTGTCGTGTCCAGGTCTTTCTACATCGCTGAGCTCCTATAAAAGCAGCCCCAGGGCGCAGGGAGAGGAGCTGGCGTTCTGTAAATTGACAAAAGAGATCCCAGAGGTGGGTAAAGTGGCTGCTTGTACAGACGTGTGGCATTTGCTGCCTGGAAGTCCCTTTGCACGCCCAGCCTGTTTGCAGGGGGAGCTGCCACTTGAATGGCAGAAGGTGGAGGTGTTTGTGTGTGGTTGGGGGTGAGCTGTGTTCCCTTCAGCAAACCAACGGAGAATTAAAGCCCCTGAAGGACAAATTCACCTTCCAGCAGCGCTGGAGGTGCCCTGGTTTCTCCTGCTCTGGGATGAGAGCTGCATCCCCACGGGTACCCGCTGCCCCCCCACCCCGGCTGTGGCTCCGGGAGAAGCATCGCCGCAAAGTCCTTCAGCTCCCACCTCCTGGCACTTCATCCCGCAAGCAAAACTTTGTCAGAGCCAGAGTGTTGCATAAAATAGCGTTTCTGCAGAAGTTTAACCATGCAGATCCTTACGGCTGGCGAGCCAGAAAGCGAATGAAGACTTGGGCTTGATGACCTTGGACTTGGCATCCAGCAGAACGGTTCCCGTCAGCAGAGCAATGGGCGCAAGCCTGGGGCTCGCTGGGTCCTGCGCCGGTGTGGAGAAGGTTTTCCCGGGGAGGGCATAAGTAGTGCACAGCTTGTTCGTATACATACATCCCCCCTCGTTTCCCTTCCTGCCGACCCTTAAATCTCCTGTAAATGTGCGGTAATGAGGAGCGTGGCAAACCCTTTCAGGAGCCGTCCCCAGGCAGCTCCTACCATACTCCCTTTGCACCTTTCTGGAATAAACCCAACCTTGTCATTTGCAAAGGCACTTTAAAAAGAGGCCCTAATTAGTGTCTATAAATTGCTTTCTTTAACCTTTCCAAGTTGATGTGATCTGTTCCCTTGTTACTAAAAACCTTTTATGAGGTGCCTTAATTTTCCACCCACATTATTAGTCTCCTGAAGCTTTTACATGGGGTTCCTGTGTCCAAGTCTACGAGCAAGTGCATTTATCTGTCTGAGAAGATTTTTCTCCTGGGTTTTGTGCCCTTTGAAGGGCTTTGGAGAAAAAAAAAAAGAATCTTTTATCACCAGCAGTCTGAGTGTGTATCTGGGAAATAACTTGAGTCAGAAATGAAAAGCTTCTGTTCAATAGCAAAGGTGTTTCTTGAGTTTTCAACTCCATAGGTGTGGCAGTGGAACCCGTCCTCTTCGGGAAGCTGTGTGTGTGGGAGCTCTTGGCAATGATGAATTTTGTTAATTTTGTTAATGGTGGTTGGTATGTCTTCCAAAAGCAGATTCACATATTTGGCCACATTTAACTTGGCTTTTTCATGCAATCTGGATGCGATGCCAGCGCGGGGTGGCTTGCATATGGCAGCTAACTAGATGGCATCTGGGAGCACAAGCAATATTGAATATGCAGTCATCTCTGTTGTCATAACAAGTAAATAATCTTTTTTTTCTTACTTCCTGAAATTTCAATCAAGTGGGAAAATTATTTCCGTTTCCATAAGAGTTTGAAACACCAACTTTTCTTTTTGGATGTTAATGCTGGAAGTCCATCTCTATTTTTTACTGGGGTGAGCCCCTCCTCCAACAAATCTGGAGGCAGCTTAAACCTTTTGTTTCAAACCCTTTCTTTAAACAAAACAGTTTGAGAAATACTTTTTCTTCTTTTTTTTTTTTTTTTTTAAGTAACAAAATGAGATATTTCCTTGACTTCAGAACGTGTTTTATAAACGGTGACCCCAGCTGTTGTAGAAGAGCTTTGGCTTCAGTGGGTCAAGCCCCTTTGTAATCCCTGTTGGAAGGATTGGGCTGTCTGTTCTTGGGGCACTGGATGTTGCGTGCGCTGAGCATCACTGCTTGCTGTTTCAAGACGTGCGACTTGAGAAACGGGCTCTTTCCATGCCTGCAGACCAGAAATTCTGCATCTTTTGAGTTTCTCGGTTCACAGCAAGGCTCATCCCACAAGCCGCCTTCCTCCCGCTCCCCGCACGGCGAGCAATTGCTTTTCTTGACTAAAACAAGAACTGAAACTGTGTGTGTGGATGCGCTCTGACTGTCCTTGCTAAGAAACGGTGATGTAGGGATCCTGGCTGGAATTTTTTTGATCAAAATTTGAGCACGCTACCCCCCACCCCCGGTCTCTTGCAGGCCCACCCCCGCCTCCGTGGGCGCATCTTCCCGCTCGCGCCTGGTTTCGGCAGAGCGCGCGTCCTGGGCTTGCGTGATGGAAATGGGTTGGTTTCACATCGTTTCGGTTTCTGGCTTCTGCGCGTGTGCCAGCTTCCACCATTTCTGATACCGCTGACAATATTTCTTATGTATCTTACAGCACTGCAAGATAATGAATAAACATTGGATTCAAACTACTCGTCCCTCCAGTAAGGATGGCCTGTTTGGATTCAAGGTGTTTTAAGTCAAACAGGGGTTGGCCCATGACTGTTGCCAATCCCAGATTTTTTTTCTTACTAGAAGTGGCTTAAATCACTTAGTCGGCCTCTAAAATTCAGCTACAATGTGTTTTGGAGGGGAAACTCGGAACTGGTGTCTCCTTGGTTGCATGTACCTGTAAATGCAAACTGGGTGTTTTGTTGGTTTATTGGTATTGTCGATGGTTGCTTCTTCATGCAACCGTGAGTGTGGAGTATTCCCTTTCAAAAGGGGATCTGGGCAATGGGGAGTAAAGGCCGAAACCGTTCGGGCCGTGCACGCGAGGTGCAGCAGGTAGGATGTGTGGGATATGCAAGGTCACCATCTGCTCTGCAAACCCTGCCCGGCCAAATCACGGCAGGGAGAGCTCAGGCTGCAGCGGCCGCCTTCGTCGGGAGCGGCGGGGCTTTTGTCAGCCCAAGGCTGATTATCGGTGGGACCTTAATTCAACCAGGTGCCCCCGGGATGTTCGTGCGTACAACCAAGTGCTAAATCGCTGGCGTTTAACCTTTCCCTTCCCTGTCCCGGCTGCTCTGCTTCCAGTGACGTGGAGGCAGCCTTGGACGGCTGCTCGTTTTCTGATAGCTACAGGCTGCCAAGTGTCAAAGCCAGAACTTCCCAATCTGAGCCTGATAATACTTGCTGATATATCGGTGGCTTTTTCTAGCCAGGAACTTCCCAGCTGGGTCGTCCTTGTGATTTTTTTTTTTTTTTTTTTTTTTTTTTTTTTTCCCCTGTGGGGGATGACTGCCTGCCATCCGCACGAGAAGGGACCAAGGCATGGAAGAGCAGCCACGGCCACGGCCGTGGGTCGGATCAAGCCCTGAAAGCAGCACGCCTGGCTGCCTGCTCGGTGGGATAATGGCGTGGAAGGGCTGATGCTACAGCCCAGCCCGCTCCTCGCTCCGGGGGGCTGTGACATGGGGTTTCTTGCAGGCAAAGTGCTTCTCGCCTGCCTGGCTGCCTTCCGGGTGGGTGCTGTTTCCTACGCTCCCATTAACTGTGTGTTGTGTCCCACTGCAATAACGAGAAACCAGAGAGCATAAATAGCAGCTCGGTGGGGGACCTCTGGTATCTTCCTCGTAATAAGCAGCAGCAACCTGGAGTGAAATATTGTCTGCGTTCCCACCTTGGCCGTGACCTCCGATAGCCACGGCGCTGCCTCGCTGCGGTGCTGGGTCCTGATATCTAATCCAGTTCTGCCAAAAGGACCTCAGACGTTCGCCTGATCACTCCCGAGAGCTCGCTGGTACCCGGAGTTTTGCAGCATTGTTGTGTTTGTGTATTTTGAAAAAAAAAAACAAAACAAAAAAAAAACCAACAAAAAACCCTAAACAAAAACTAACCCAAACCCTCTTCTTCTTTGCAAATTAATATTGGTGGGGAAATGAATATTTTTGGAGGTGAAGCCTTCTTGCAGTGCGAACCCTCACACGGCTGCTTTACCCTGATGCAGCTGAAAATGCAGTGGTTGGATGTCGTTTCCAGGCAGGAATAACTTGGCTGTAAACTGTGGCTGCAGGCTCTGCTTTCTGCCCCTTCTCCTGGTCAAGGAGAACTTGAAAAGTGGATTAAATCTATTCCCCCCCCCCAGATTTAAATTCCTGCCTTTCTGGATTCAGGTCAGCTCAGCCGGTGTAGATTTCTTCCTCCGAGAATCATGGAAAATAGAGGTTGAGAGGGCCTCAGGAGGTCATGTAATCCACCTCCTGCCCCAAGGCAGGATCAACTGTATCTAAAATGCTTGCTAATGAGGTCGGAGTTAGGTATCTTAGTGTATTTATAGGCATCCCCGCAACACGAGAGCAGATACCTGTGCAAGCAGCCCCTGCTTCTCGTTCACTTCTCTGTGTTTTTCCCACTTGCTTGTATTTATTCCCCTTTATTTTGCTTTGCATGCCATCCTTACGCTTACTGGCTGCGAGTTTTCCTACTTCCGTGAAGAATGCTCTAATTCTTTCTTTAATAGCAGTTGCTATGGCAGCTGCTTCAGGCGGTGCCTTATAACCTCGCGCAGAGCGGCTTTTACACACACTTTCACCGCTTGTTTTTTTTTTTTTTCCCTCTGGAGCCTGGCCAGATCTTTGGGAAACCTTATCACCCACCGCAAATGTCTGAACACCAAAATGAAATAAATCAGGTTCTGGCACGACTGTTAAAAAAACCCTCTCCTAAGCCTTGCCTACCCTCTAACCTGTCGCCTAAGGGATGCTAGCTAAAATAGGCCAGGAAGCGAACTGCTTAATTCTGCCTGCTGATGCCTTTGTAATCAAGAGCCGAGATGCAATCAAGCACCCTGCACTCCTTGTGATTCGGGGAACAAGAGCCCCCGCGCCGCTCCCAGCGAGCGGATGCAGTTTCCACTGAGGTCCCCGCAATTTGCAACTGCTTATTGCCGAATTTGGCCTCCGGGCTCCCGAGATAGCGTGAGGTAGACTGGCTATAAACGTTACTCCTGTAGGAAACTGGCTGCGGCTGCTCGGCTGAGTTTCTCCTGCTCGTTTTATAACAGTCTGCAGCATCTGTCGGTTTGGCCAAGGGTTTCAAGCTAGATCTCCAGTCCCTTTTTCCTGGTGGTCTCGTCTGCTCTGCCTGGCTTTGCTCTCATGGTGGCACAGAGGAGTGGTCCCCGCCTTGAGTATAAGAGCACCAAGCTCTGAATTGGCACAGGAAACTTCCAAATTCCCACTTCAATTTGTGTGCCTTTACTTGAGCCAAGAGAGATCCTATTAGGAAGAAAAAAAAAAACCAACACAACCAACCACCAAATGAAAAAACCCCACTTTTTTTATCTCCTAAGGACTCCTGCTCCAGTAGTCCTCTAAAAGGGAAGACTAGAGCAGGAATTAACCTGAAAGTCACTCACACCATCCCCAGTGGTTGCACCAGCCCTGTTTTAAGCCGGCGGGCAGCTGATGGTTTCCATAGTAGAGAAGGGTTATCTGCACCCAGGTTGTATTTTGTCCTGTGTTACACCTACATCTGTCCGGAAACATCCCCGTTTTGGGTGGGTGGGGGAGATTCTGGCACCTTCAAAGTATTTCCACTCTGGTCTGATTCAGAGCAGTAAAGGTTGGAGATCAAGTGCTGATACTTGCGCGGTTCTGCTTGAAATAATAAGGCTTGAACATAGTGAGACACCACGGCTTGGTGTATTCAAAGTCTTTCAAATTACGCAATCTGAAGGATCCTCTATCTAAAAAAAAATAATCTATTTCGATAAAAGCAAAATATTTCCAGCAGAAAATTCTCGAATTAAAACATGAAGCCCTTGTGCGGGAATGGAGCAGCTCTGCTGTGCTGTGGTTTCGCTGCTGCAGGACATCTAGGGTCTGCCCAACAGCTTGGGCCAAGGAAGTCCATACCAGCTCTCAGCATCTTGCAGTTGGAGAGGAGCAGTGCCCCCGCAGTAAAGGACAGCCATTTCACTTGCGTCCAGGACGTGGAGAGAAGAGCGCTTTCTGCATCTGCCTATCGATGTTGGGTTCAATTCTCATGTGTTGTCAGCGGAGACAGGTGAGATCCGAACTGGGGTGCTGCGATTAACCCTCTGGAGAGTCCGTCAGCTCTACAGAGGCCAGGTCCTACCTTAGACACCTGGAGCTGGACGACACGCAGTGCTCCTGCAGAGAGCAGGTTTCAACCTACTTAGGAGCTCAGACTCTTTCTGTGACTCTCGAACTTTTCAGACCTGGTTTATTTTTTCACTTCAGATCCTGTTAGTTTGTCTTTAATTAGCAAGGCGAGAGCAGGGCTCCTCGGGAACTTAAATGGGACTCTTCATTTAAATTATAGTTTGGTAGCCTGAAATAGCAGGCATTAGAAAGAGCCAGAGCTCCAGCGAAGGAGGACAGTCCCCGTGGATCTGCGGTGACATCCTCCTGGCTGCCAGGCAGTTGATCGCAGGGTTTTCTTTCCTCCTAAAGCTGATGCTGTGAAAACAACGATGTAAGTCCTGAATGTGACATGAAGCTCCAGTCTAGGCTGTAACCGGTCAACTTCCAACCTGCTGCTGGATGCTGTGCCAAAACCACAACATATCTGGGTTGGTAGGTGACAGTGGGTCATGGAGAGATGCTGGAAGTCCATTTTGCTTCTATTAGAAGGGCCAGTGAGTTTAAAATTTCATCTTAAATGGCATCTAAGCAGGATTCCCTGGGTGCTTTCATAGAAAATCTATTCGTCCATAACTGTAATGATGCAGTGGTGAAATAGCGATGAACAAGCTGTCGCTCTGCCCCCTGACCCAAATTATTCTCATCTATGGCAATTTTCCGTCACTCTTCAGAGCAAGGCAAGCTGTCACTTGAGTACTGGTCAGCATGGAATCTGTAGCACGGATTCGAGATTTGGGTCGTCATTGCATTGTATCACTTGGTGCTCTGAGGTTTCCCATGTGTTTAGTACTAGGAATGTTTGCAGCGCTGATCTGTCCGGTTATCCTTAGGGGAACAAGAGAACAGGAAATATTTCTTGTTTCGCTTGCATTCAAAGACTTGTCTTCTAGCTGAAGGGCAGCGTTTGGTGACCGATTTCCTCCTGTGGAGTGGAATTGACAGCTTGAATTGCAGCTAGAGGTGGAGGGAGCCGTGCCCGGAGCCATGCGAGGGTGAGGAGACAGAGGTCTGGCCATCTGGCCGTGCTCCATCCTTGCGTTAGTCTCTTGGGTTTGAAAGCTTCCAGAAACACGTTGCTCATTCAGCCTCCCCGGACCAAGCTCTGACAGGAGCACATTCAGCTGCCATTAACTGGGGGCTGCTTGTGAATCCCTGAGGATTTTGGCACAGCTCTCTAAAGGTATTTGGATATTTTAGCTTCTACTGAAGTCAGTTAGTTTTGGTCACCAAATGCATTTGTGCTCCTTAAGAATATGGAGTCCATCTGAAAAATACTCAGCTCCTTTCTGTTGGATGCTGGTGTAACGACCACCCGGTAAAGCGCTCCTCCCCCACAGCATTAGAATATACTGGCATGGCATTTTGTCCCCACTGGGGATTGCCCCGATCAGCACCGGGAGGTCCCAGCAGCAGTGGGAACATCTCACCTCTTTGCCGTGGGGAGGAGTGGTTCCCCCTGGCAGCCATTACCCAGTTCTGGAAACCAACCCTGGTGCTGTGGGCTCCCCACCCTCCTCCTTCCCCTCCCAGAGGAAGGGGCTGTGGTTTTTTCCAGCTGTGGAACAGGAAAGAAATAGGGGATCCTGTTTACCTACCCGCTGAGCTGCTCACATCTATTTTAAAATTCCTCCCTGTGACATGCAGTGTTTTGGCAGTGTTAGGCTGATGGTTGGACTTGATGGTCTTAAAGGTCCCTTCCAACCTAGACGATTCTATGCTACTTATCACTGTGGCACCTCATTCAGCAGCTCTCCTGTCTCGGCTGTGCCCTCTGGAAGGAGCTCCTCCATGGAGCATCGCGTGTGGAGGTCCTGAGATGCCACAGCTGGGATGCTGGAGAGGGCTTCAAAACCCAGCGGGCTGATTGGAGGGGTTGAGGCACCAGCACTGGTTGCTGCGTAACCGGGAGATGAAAATAACACCTTTATCACCCACAGACCATGGGGTCTTGGGACTGGGGAGCAAGAGAAGGGTAGTTATTCACTGCAGTGGGCAAAGTTGGTCTTGCAGTTTTGCCCTGTCCCGGAGCAGTTTCTGTCTTAGACCCTAATAACGTCCAACTTAATATCTGCCCCATGAGAGGTGTCAGACAGTGTCTGACCTGTGTGTGAACATGGAGGTTTGGTGAGACTCATGCAAAGCCTTGGCTACATTTACGCTCTCTGGCTGAAATGTGAGAGGACATCGGGCACTGGCTGTGTTGTGACATCCCTTTGCTCTTGTTGGGAGGTCTGAGTTCTCCGCGGCTGCAGTAGAAGCCTGCTGGGTGGGAAGCCACCTTCCCACAGTGGACAGGAGATGGCTCTGAAGCAGGAGAACCAGGAGAACCTGGAGTGCCTCCCGTGTATGGTGCCTGGGAGTGCTCTGCGTGCTCTCGATGCTACGGGAGGGTCTCGCTTCTGCATGTGGAGTGATTTGTCTCATCGCTCCAGCTCCAAGGGCTCTTAGCAAAGGCAAGCGGGGTGACAGAGCTGCGGCTGGGGAGGGTTTGCTGGTGGAAACGCTTGTGGGGTGGGTGAAGGGACGGCTGGAGGTCTCCTTGCCAGAGCAGGATAGCCCCGATGCAGGAGCGGTGCAGCCTGGCGCTGGGACAGCCTCCTGGAGCCACGAAAACCTCCTTAGATTTGGCACAACTGGTGGCATCCAGAGTGATCACGTCAAACGCTGACTTGTGGGCTTAGGTGTTTAACCTGAGCAAAAAAGTCACGGGCTGGGGAGGAGGTATTTGCACTGGAAAGAAAACGTGTATGTGTGCTTGTGCATCCCCTGGGATGCGCGCAGCTCTGGGAAGCAGAGGGACTGGCAGGAGCGCGTTGGGACATGGCCAGGGCAGCCTTCTCCAGGCTTTTTGCTCTGTCATCGCCCCTGGGGGGCGCGTCATTCCCGTGGGGTTTGAGGAGAGCGGGTGTGCGAGGGGGTCCACAGGGCATTCCACCCTCCCAGCCTGGGGGCATCTCACTGCAGAGGCACTTGCGCCAGCCGGTCCCGTAGCTGAAAAGAGATGCCCCATAGCTGAAAATAGATGCCCCTTAGCCAAAGGGAAGCCCCATAGCTATGCTGTGTGTGGCAGAGGGTTTTCAGGTAGTGGTTAAGGAGTGACCGGTGGAGCAGGAGTCCAGGCACCCAGCAAGTCACTGGGTGGCCGCGTTTAACTAAAATTAGCCCTTTGTAAGCGGCGGTGGCAGCTGTGCATAACAGCAAGCTAATCTCGCCAGGGAGAGGATTTGCTAGGGAGATGATGGCTCCCGGGTGCCCTGGCCGGTGCAGGTAGTGGGAGCCGGGATCCGTATCATGCATCCCTTGGGAAGGCAGTCACACTGCCCCTGGGGTGTGTGTGCATCGTCTTTCCGCAGGATTCAGTGCTGCCAGCGTGCCGGGGGCAGCACCGACAAGCCTGGCCTTAGTCCGAATGCCGGCTGGTGTCTGGGGCCACGTAACCACGCCGGCGTGCATCCTCGGAGTGGGATGCTTGGGGACGCGCACGTGGGCACGGCCAGGGGTTGATCCAAGCCCTTCCTGCTGGCTGAACCGCGCCGAGCCAAGAGCCTTGGTCAGGCAACGCGGCTTCCACCTGCCTCTAATCAGGACACGCTGCCCGGCGCGGGGAGAGCGGCACTGCCAACAGGCACTGAGCATCACTTACTCTATTTAATTAAATATTTGGGGGTACATTTTATGGCTTTTTTTTTTTTTTTTTGACAGCTGCTTGACTGGGAAAGTAAGCTGGGGGGAGGGAAGCTGTCCTTATTTAAAAGGGTCTACCCTTCGCCCGGAAATCTGGGCCAGATCCGCTGGTACGTGCTGGCTGCTTTGCGCGGCCCTGGTAAGGAAAGCAACCACAAATGTCACTTTATAGCTGTTCTGCTTTGCTTGGTGAATCTGGATCAGTGTCTCTCTCCCTCCTAATGAGGTTAGTTTTCTTTTGATCTACCCCTGTTGAGGGAAACCTAAACTGATTTAGCTATCCCTATCCATTTTCCATTTGCCTGATGGCACTTTCCACGAGGCCATCTCTGCTCTACCCTAATTACGCTTAAATTGTCTGATGCTGTAGCAGGTGACACTCTGGCATATAACTTTGTAGATCTTAGCCAATATTCACTGGGAATTTTTTGCCAGATGTTTTGTTTCATTTGTGGACAGATTAGTTTTAAATTGGCAAATGCACTAGGTTTAAGGAGAAGACAATTGCTACTAGCTGTCAAAAAGAAAACACTAATTATCAATCATGTTTTATTGAGCCTCTGTTGAACTGATTTGCTGTAGAAAACATCATTTTCTTATACTCTGTCTCCAGGAAATCTGATTTTTGTGAGTTCTGCTCTCTCGATAATGGTGGTGTATGCTGGAGCATAGAAGAGAGGAAAAAATTAGCTCAGGGTTAAAATCTGTAACACCCTGGCATTTAAATCACCTGTTTTTAAGAGCACAAACCCATTATCCGTGCTGGCGTTCCATGAAATCACTGCAGATGTGCGTTCCTTGTCGCTTCTGCATGTAAACCCCATCTACGCGTGTGATTTACAGCGCTTTCCCGGCCGCGAGGGTTTAGTGACTGCGGCGCCTTGTTTTGTTGGCTCTGAAGAGGCCCCCATTTTGAAAACGAGCCTGGAGTTACTGTGAGAGAAGATAAGAATAGTCGGGGGGGAAATTTCAGTGTTCCTGCCCGGCTCCGGGGCTGCGCTTCCCGTGACTCAGCGCGGCAGCGAGGCACCGGCTTCCTCCGAAACCGCCCGCCTTTTGCAAAGCTCCTGGTACGGTCGTTAAGTAAATCAGGTTGGTTTTTGGTTTTTTTTTTTTTTTTTTGTGAGTTATTCTCCGCTGCCGTTGCACGTGATGTCCAAAATATATCTCGCTGTGCTCCTGTTGTCTTTTAATGCACTCGACGGTGTGGGAAGGCAGGTGGAAGCGAAGGAGCATCTTCCAAAGAGGCTCATGTAGCCCCTTCCTGACTCCAGACTGGTCTCGTTTTTCTCTTGTGATAAGTGGAGCAGGGGTCAGCAGTTTTTATCAAGCTATTTCTCTTGTGAAAGGGAAGTGTTATCTGTGAGGGGAGATACGGTACCCTGTGTGATGTGGACACGTGGGAGCTGATCCAGAAATGTGGCCAAGTAGGACCCGTCAGTGGTTCTGCGTAGCCTGGCCTCTCGCTGCCGGTTTAGCCCGGGGGTTGTGCTTTGGCAACAGCAAATTTCTCCTTATTTCTAGCAAGAATATTGGAAAGGAAGAGACTGCCAGCCAAGGAGTTGGGGAAACCTTGTCATTCAAATCTAGTCCACTATCTGAAGAAACTCCTTGACTTAAATACTCTGGGGTGGAGGAAGGAGGGACCACGTGGTTGCAGAGCATCCCAAAACTGCCGACAGTGTAAGGACCTCTTTATTGAGAGCTCCTGCTTCTCCCACAGTTCCTTCAAGAATCTTTTTCTAATGCTCTTGGATTTTTACTGCAGAGTAGAAATCCAAGGGAGGGTTTGCACATCTTGCCCAGCTACTCTGGGGCTCGGGGCTGTCTGAATTCCCATCTGACTGGGGCTTGTGTGACTGGGGCTGGTGGGCTGGTGCTGGGGTGGAGGAGATGGCTTTGCCCTTATGTGTCATCCCCTTCCCACGGTGACTCTGCAGATCACAGCTGCCGTGATTTGTTCCTCTCCACCTGCAGTGGGGATGGCCTCGCCTGAACCTCGCCCCCGTGTGCTGAGCATTCACCTCCGCTTTTATGGATGGTTTATTTACTAGAAAAGCCTGCTGCGTGTGTTCTCCTTTTTAATCTCTTTGATGCTGTTGTGCATTACAGGCACAAAGCACCTCAAACCAATATTGGTTTATTGGGTCTGTCTAGAGAAACAACCCTCTTGAGGAAGAGCCCCACCAGGGAGCAAGGCTTCAGCAGTGAAGAGGTTAATGCTGTCTGTCCCGAAAACTATCTGTGCCTCATGCCAAGCCCGATTGTCATCTTGCTCCTTTTAGCCCCCGCAGTTGTTCTGTCCCCAGAGCACCATTTGATCTGTGAGGGATGCATGTTTGTTGGGAAACTGTCCCCTGCTTCAGGGCTCCTAGTGCCCGGTTGGGTGGAAGAGGTAGCCCAGAGCCTGCTGTTCCTTCTTGTGTTCTTCAACCGAAACTACATGGTGATGCGAGGAGATCTTGGCCGGCAAAATGTGCTCCATCCCTTAGCAACAGGTTGCACGGATTATGCAACCAGGGCCCGTTTTAACTCGCTTTTTCCTGGTGATCCCCCTCTTCCCAGCTGTGCTGGATGGAGAAAAGGTAATGGTCCTGTTGGGGTGTGGAGCCAAGGCAGAGGGTAGAGCTGTAAGAGCCGGCAGCAGCAGGGCAGGAGAAGCACGCAGCCTTCACGCGCTCACTTTTCAAAGGGGAATAGCTGGAATTTGGTTCGAGGTTTGTAGGTCAGGTTTCCATTATACAGCTGTACTGGTTGCAGCTGCTCATGTGAGATCCCGACCTCGTTGGATGCTCTTGGCCTGGTGGGCTCCTTTCCTCGGGAATTATCCTTTACGATGAGATGTACAGAAACAAACAGGATTGCTCTGTTGTAGCACTACTGGGGTGGTAATTGAGGCTTGGAGTGGGATTTGCTTCAGGTTGTGAAATGTGGGAAACATCTTAGAAACATTTGTTACAAACAGCTGCTTGGAAAGAAATCCATTTTTTTAAGACTGTGTTTTTTCCAGACAAAGGTAGGACAAAAAACAGTTGAGGAGGGATCTTATAATTGATCATGGATCTGGTAATGAGGATCAGATCTCCCAAAACAGGTACAAGTGCTCTTGGCACAAGTCGCACTGAGTGCGTGGATCTCTGCCCGTGGTTGAAGGACAGGACTGCTTGTGTGAGGAAGGTCATACCCGTGGTTTAGTGAGTGACAGTGCAACCCTCCTGTTTCATTTCACAAGGGATAAAACGGTCTGTGGCGTCCCCAGGAACCAGAGCACTTTGATTCCTGTCCTCACGATGGTCCGTAAGGGCCCTGTCAGCCGGGTAGCCAGCCCCGCTCCCGTCCTTGAAGGACTTGCTCTTGAAAAAGGTGTTGAGTAAGATGCTACGGACCTCTTCTGCTGCATGCTGGTCAGCAGAAAACTGTGTTCTTCCACCAGAAGCTGCTGAAGTTGCTCAGTTATACTCAGTGCTGGAGATACTGAATTTGGGGTTTAGTAGCAGGAAAAAGCAGGGGGCTGCTGGATCCGGCCCAAGTGGTTGCATGGGACCGCACATCTTCCCGGTACCGTGCACGAGCCTCAGACCAACTCCTGGTTCCCTGTGCTGTCACTGGGATCCACCTCTGCAGCCTGTAATTAGTGCTGTCAGCAGAGCAGTGTAAGCAGCCACTTAAGCATTAATTACTTTAATGAACTTACTAAGGTGGGTTTAGCTACTAAAGCATTTTGTTGTTACTATAAATTTTTAAGTCAAAATATTAGACGGTGGAATCGATGGGAGAAGACGCAGAGCTCCAGCCTGGCTTTCCTCTTGTCTTAACATTCAAAGTGTGGGGTTTTTTTTTATGAAATATAATCATGTAGTCTTTTCTCCTCCATTGCCCAGAAGCAGCCGTGGCCAGAGAGCGTAAGGAGGCTCTCTCTCCGTTCGCTTATACGTAGGTGTAAGGGATGCAGCGAGCACGGGGCAACCTGCCATTCAAACCCAGAAGATGGATGTCGCCTTTCTTGGGTTGTGACAGCTAAAAGGTGGCTCACGTCGCTTGGGCTCCTGTAGTGTTCAATATGTAATGAAAAATTCCCTGGTGTGAGGGACCTGCTGGTGAGGGAACTCGCTTATAAGCAAACAGGATGGAATAAAATGGTTCATTAACAGAACTGGGTTTAATACCGAAGGAAGCAGAGATTTCACCGCTGTGGAGAGGGGAACGGTCCTGCCATTGCTAATGGCAAAACTTAATGTGGAATCTTAATGACTCCTAATTATTTTGAAAACCGCAGTTTTCTTGGGAAATGCAATATACTTTGGCAAACTGAAGCTCTTCTTCACTGCTGCAGAAAAGAAAACTATAATTCCTCTGAGCTGACTCTTGCTCAAGAGGGTACAGGAGGCATGTGGCTTGCAACGCTAACAAGGAGAGTTGGACAGGGTCTCTCAAGGGTCTCTCAGGACAGGAGACATCTCAAAGGGATGAAGGGAGAAAAGTGGGATATGTTGCGCGCTGTCTTCCCTGCTGTTGCCTGCTACTCCTTGTTCCCAGCGTCGAGGAGATATGTCTTCAATGTTCAGACATGCTGCTCTGATAAATAGGATACTTTAAACCTATGTAAGACTTGCAGGAATTAAATTGTTTGTGGTTGTTTTTTTTTTTAATTTGGTGGTTTAAACTATGTATTTTATTAATATTAATAAGCTCAGCATGTAAATACAAAGCAACATAAATTAAAAAAAAATAGCACTCTACATGCTGAGACTAAAGCGCTCATCTCAAAGAGGATGAAACATTAGTGCCTGGTCTGACGGACTAAGGCAAAGCATGATCTGGAGGAGAATTTCAGCTCTTCCACTTTGCATTAACTATTCACTAATGAGGGCAGATCCCCCTAGACTGACCCTGAAGGCTGTTAGAGCAGTCAGGTTATAGATCATCCCAGGTTGCATCATTGCGTGCCCACTTGTTTTGACCTAATTTAAAGGTCTTTTATGCAGTCTCTGAGGAGTCATGGAAGGGGGTTTCAATCCATCTTCTATGAAATCAGGAAATGTTGCGGAAATGAACTGTTTGTCCATGGTTCTTGATAATAGGGCTTTTTTCTTTTTCCTCTTTTTTTTTTTTTTTTTTTTTGGATGCTCAGGCTAACAAGGCCTAAATTTGGCTTGCACGACTAGCAACCAGCAGCCAGTTTATGCTCTGATCTTTTTGGAGCAGACCGTCCTCAAGTGGATCAGGCCCAGGTCTCCAGCTTCAGCCCCTGGCTGGGGGGGCTGGTGTCTTCTGTGCACAGCAGCCATCACACAGATTTCTTTACGTACCTTCTGTCAGGCCTGTCTCATTGATTATAGTTATTACTGTAGCTGTGAAAACCCACGTATCTGCCAAGCTCAGGTGCTAACTTTGGATTCAACCCTTAAATGTATAAGCTGCTTTCCATGCAGTGCTGAATACCTTTGATGATGTTCAGGGATAAACTCCCTTGACTTCTCCAACAAGGGTTTGTTGGTTGCCAGGGGATGGGAGAGCAGTTCCCGCGGCTCTCTAATCCGTTTGGTTATGCTGAAAACAAATTTGCAGTATGGAGAGTTGGGGTGCACAGGTGTTTCTTGGAAATGTCCCCATTTTGCTGTGTGGTGGTACAAAGATCTCCCGCGCCGCTCCAGGTTGGGTCCCACCAAGGGGCAGTGTGCCACTCGCTCTGGGACTTGGTGCCGGTGCTCGGTGACCCATTAGAGCTGCCTCTGTGCCCTATGCCAGCATCAGGCTGCCACGGAGGTGATGCTCAGTGGTGGGGGTTCCTTTGGGATTGGAGATGTTTGATCTAGAATTGAATGCACTTTTTTTGTTAATACAAAAAATAAGTTCTTGACCATATGATTGATTTGTCTGTGTGTGATAGGTGCTGAACTGAAGAGTGAAAGAGAAGTGGTTTGAAACTCTGGGGGAAAAAATTGGGATTTGATCAGCCCTGAAAGCCTGCAAACTTCTTGGGCTTGCAAGAGGGTAGATATAAAAGGGGTTGTCCTGGCTGGGTTGCTGGTAAAGATCAGGGGTGGTTGTGAAATGTAGGCTCAGTGGCCATATGTGCCTCGTTCTCCACCTTGGTGATGGCATCATTCCTCATGCGTAATGAAACGAAGCGTGCTGCTGCACCGCAAGCCCTTTGGATGACCCTGCTCCCCCCCTCTTGCGACTCGCTCTGCTCTCCCAGCCCAGGTCCCCGGGTGGTCAGCAAACAGGTCCAAGCCGAGCGGTGGAGACCCTCCCGAGGGAGCGATACCAGCCGAGAGCTGCTGCTGAGCCATGGTGTCGGTGCCTCTTTTTAAAATACCCGCAGACACTATTACCGAATTACTGAACTCTGCCAAATACAAGGTTCACGTTGGGGTCTGGTTGCCATCAAAGCTGTTGGCGTTGAGACTTCAGCTGCTTTGCCCAGTTCCTCTTGGCTGAACAACTGAGAGGAAGGGGGAGAGGGAAGAAGATTTTTCTTGTGCTTAAAGGGTGGCACTGGGACCTGGGACTCAAGGGCACTGTCACAGCTGTGCCACGGACTGTCACTGTGACCTTGGCAAAGGAACCTGAGCCTCCAGAGCCTTGGTCTAACTCGGGCTGAGATGTCACATCTGTGAAACGAGGCAAATACTGATTGTAAAATCCCGGGAGACAGCCTGGAGCTTGCTCTGCTAACGGCAGCAGCACTTTCGGAGATCTCGGGATGAAAGGCTCTGTTGAAATTCAAATCTCTGAATCGTGTAAAATTTGCTGCTGAATAATTACAGGTTGCAAAACCAGAAGTGCTGCTGAGGATCAGATGGTGCTTCTCTGGTAAAGTTCAGGTTGCTGTTGAATTTGCCTGAAAGTTTTCTTTCTGTAGCGTTTACTTTTGAAAAGGAAACCACAATCTCTTCTCACTTGACCAAAAAAAAGAAAGGGGGAGGACTTCCTGCTGGTGTGGACATTTTCCTCCCAGCGCTGTGCGGCAACGCAGCGTTTCCAGTAAGAAAGGGTGCTGGTGAGCGGGGGCTGCTGTTTCAGCAGATTACACCGTGACTCCTGGCGTGCCCCGTGCGGGGTGACGGTGTGGGACACATCTGGGCTGGATGTGATGTGGGGGGCTGGCACCGGCTCCTGCCGCTGGTGTCGGGAGGGCTGCGTTGCAGACCGTGTCCTGGCACGCTGTGCTCTGTCTCTCGCGGGGGTTCAGACCGTGGCTACGTGGTGCCCTGTTTCATGAAAGCAGTGATCCGCAGGGAGCAGACCGAAGGATGTGATTCAGTCCTGTATCTCTTCAGGATTTCCATCCCCAACGTGGTCGTCCTCCTAAAGTCATAATCCTAAAAGGGAGACAAAGTTGGAGGGGGCGAAAACCCAAAATATGCAGATCGAGGTCAGAGTGGATGCTGCGGAGGGTGGAGAAGGTACCGACACAGCCAGAGCAGTTGGAGCTTCCCTAAAGACCAGGGCAAGAGGTGCACAGCAGAGCGAAAGGGTCTCCGAAGCGGGGCAGGCTGAGGAGCAGAGGAGGGGGAGGGCCCGGGCTGCGGTCAGCAGGCTGCCACTGCGGGGAATGGTTTGGAAATTAATTCAGGGCAGCTTGAAAAGCGGATAAATAGTTCCCCACCCCTCCACCAAAACCTCTTTTCCGTTACTCTAAATAGAAAGTTTCCTGTTTTATAATTGAGGCTCTTAAAAACATTTGCGTGGTTCAGGTCAACGTACAGCTGCTTAGCTGAGGCCGTGAGACGTCTGAAATACGAGCTGGGGCAGAGGCTGTTGACTCTGGAACCTAACAACACTTTCAAATGGCAATATGAACTATTTCCTGCTATACAGAGCGTATTAGAGTATCCTCTCGCGAATACTGTCAGGCTGGCTCTGCGTGGAGCTTGGGGGGGTATCGCAATTCTCCTCCTCAGGCATCAATCGCACGGTGCTATTGTGTTGATGCAAAGGGGGAACCTCTTCATGTACTCAAAGAGCTGCAAAAGTTTACGTCCTGACACCATCGCTCCTTTTTTTCTAAACACTTCTTAAGCTGTAATTTCTATTAAAGCCAATTAATTTTTTTGCTGTATTTCCTTTTGTGTGTCCTGAAAGATTTATTTCCTAACCGGCTTAGTAGAAACATCACAGGTGACACCTGCTGCAAGTCTCAGTAGATAGGTTTTGGTCCAATACATCAAAAGTAGATTTTGAACAGGTATATAAGTGGGGTCCTCTGTGCTACTCAGATAAAAGGCTTTCAGGTTGTGTTGTCTGAATGGATTTGCGTGTGTTGTCTTGAATTCCAAGATGAGCCTTTTGTAGCGAGAAGGCTGGGCGCAGCCAGAGCACTAGGAGGACAGGAGGTCCTGGTCGAGCATTTACTGACTCCGTAGGTGCCCTTTGTCTAACTCTGCCTGAAACGTGAAGGGAAGCGAGGCGCGTTGCTTGCCTGCTGGCGCCCACCCAACCCGACCTTTCAGGTGCTACCCCAAGAGATGGGGGATGCAGGTTCCTATTGGCTCTGCTGGAGGACGTGGCTGTCCCTGGTCTCTCGCTTTCCCTCGGTGTCCCCTGCTCAGGCCGCTGGCTCATGTGGCTCCGACCGCAGCGGGACGATTCCCTCTGCGCGTTGTCAGTGCCTTCTGCTGACACCCTAAAAGCCAACACTGCTCTGTTCATCGCTACAGCTTCTGAGTCACCCTTGGGAAGTTTGGCCGTGGTATCCCTGATCCATACCTCCCTAAGTCTGACTTAAAATTATTTTTCCTTTTTAGTGCTCTTTACATACCTAGGCCAAAATGCCTCTGGGAGAGAGAAGAGGCTCTTTGGCAGCCCAGGTGTCACTGTCGCAATGATATTGGGGAATCTGCTTTCCTGGCTCCCTGCCCACAGAAATCCTGCTGGAGGCAGCTGAGCCCGAAGGTTATATAAAACACTTATCCCTTTGAAAGCCCATCATCTGTTTAAAAACCATACCAAAATGATTTATTTATTATTCCAATAACGGCTGAGGAATGGGAAGCCAAGAAAGTAATCTCTGACTTTAGTTTTCCTTTATGTATTTGGTGTCTCCTCCGTGGACCAATTTCCCTGTTAGTCTGAGCAGGAGGAGGGGATGAGGATTCTTTCGAACGTGATGCTACATCCTTTAGAAAAGCTTGTCAGGTGGCAGCATCCTCTAAATTTTATTTTACCTATTGAAATGAGCTTGGCTTTGTTTCTGCTGCGTCCTTTGAGCGTTGCTGGTTGCAGGTGGATAACCCGCACACCGTTACTTATCTGAGTAATCCCAGGTGGATGGCAGCCATTAAAGAAAGATGCTTTAGCATCGCGAGCACTAAGTGGGTTATCGGAGCCTGAAGTCTTGTCGATGCAGAACAAGAGAACTGTGGGACGCAGCACGGTTTGGGCACCATTCATCCAAGAGGCAGCCGGAGGTGGCTGTCCCCTTACAGCATTCTTCTTGGCGCCCGGGTACTACAATGATGGATAAGGGGTCAAAGCAGAAAGCAAAAATTGATTGAAATAGACACAAACGGGGGGGGAAAGACTTGAAGCCCATGCATTAAGTAAACGTATGAGTTGTTGACAACTCTCACTTGCTGTCGGAGTAATACTTGCGTACCCACCGTGCCCCGAGCTCTGTGGGAAGAGCGTGCTGCGTGAAGCAGGCTCCTGGGGGCTAAGGAAGGGTCTGCGCTCTCGAGCGAGGAGCATCACAGTCAGAAATAGGTTTTCCCTTGAGAGAAGCAGCAGCCGGGCTGCGCGTAGCTGCCTGAGTGTCCCGGCCCGTGTGGATACGGCACGAAGCAGATGGGGCTCTGCTGGCCCCTTTCCAAACTTCCCAGATTTTGTGGGTGTATTAGAAGGAATGTGCGCGCCCGGCTACAACCTAGGTGGGAAGTGTCTTAACAGGCTTTGAACCTTCCCGAGAAAGGTCGGTGATCAATGAAGAGGGGATGTCTCGGTTGCTAGCTCAGCAGGCAAACTGGGCCGTATTTATTTTTAGGTGTACTAAATGTTTGAAGCTGTCTGAGTGGGGGCTGGTTGTTTTCTGTGTGGTTTTGTTTTGTTTGGTTTTCTTTCAAAAAGCTTTAGGGAGCTGCAGAGTTTATGAATGGACCAGGATGGGCTATCGGTTGTACCTTGCAGGGGGTGGAGGATAAGGCTGAGTAAGTTCATCCCGTTATTGCTCAGGGTTTAGATGTGCTTTTCAGTATCACGGTGTGCTGTGTTAGGAAGCTGGATGCTTCGCTGGCAGAGCGCTCGTAGCTTCAATGCTGTTTTCCTGGCAGTGTTTCTCCTGTGTAATAAATATCCCTGCAAAACCATAGCGGTAAAAAGGCAGCTCTGAAGTAGCTGAGCCCGTCCGTCGGACGGTGCCTGGCGGGGGGGAGGGGGGGTGTCAGTCCTCCGAGACCTTTGCCAACACACCTCTGTGGCACAGACATCACCGGTGTCTCACTACAAATAACGCCGGGAAGAGTTTCTTCCGCTGGGCTGGGTTATGGACTACAGGTGCATTTGGGTGGAAGTGACTTGTAGCGACGTGTAAAAGCGTGCATCTTAATCCCAGTGAAACTTCTCTTCATTTTATCGAGTGAAATCAGGTATAAACATTATTCTGCTGCTGTAGAGACCTCGGTGCAAGAGGAGCTTTTAAAGGAAGCCTGAGAACCAGAAAGTGAACTACAAGACTTTAAATATTTTCAAAAACAAATCATTGAGTGCAAAGGATCAAGATAAACCTGGATTTTTAAAAAACTAACGGCCTGTGTGCATATGTTAACTTGGAGCACGCAGGTAAGGCTGCTGGCCAGTATGGACAGTTTGCCACTGTATATTTTCGGGAGGAATCAGCACCTCCTATCAGAAGGGTGTTTGGGGTTTCCACCCCCCCACTCCCCCGGTATCCATATCAGTTTCAGTTGGCTTTTTCTCTTAAGAGTTATTAATACTTGAGGTATGCAAAAGCTGGGTATAGATGGGAGTGTAATAGTATCCTGAGTTTTATGGTGTAGCTTATTGACTTAGGGGGAACTGCACTGACAAAGGCATATTTTCTCCATGGAAAAGTCTTCATCTGGTTTAGGAACCTTTCTGGAAAAGCTGTTTCTAGCTTTGTAAACTCAGTGGGAAGTAACATTGATGAAAAATAATAGCGCTGTAATATCTCTTCAGGTGAGAGAGCTGATTACCCCGCACTGAATTTTCCTTAAGGCCTTTGCAGTGGTTTTTTTTGGCTTCCCTTTGGTTTATAGGGTTTGGGGAGAATAAGTGAGGCTCGGACATGCTTGGGAGGAGAAGGAGCTCCTGAGAAGTGGGTTTGCCATGTTCGGGGAAGAGAATCTGTCTGAGGCTGCCCCAGGACATGTGATGGAGGGTGACTTAAAACCTAAGATGTATTTTCACAGCTGTTGTGGGAGCTTTTTCCATTTAACACAGCACAGATGTGAATGATAAAATATAAATGGAAGATTAATGTACATCGTCTTGGCGTGTGAGAGGTTCAATTATAGGCAGAGCAAGCAGAATAATGGAAAATACATTTGAGTGATTGTTCAGTTAATATAATTTGCAATGAATTATTCACAACAATTTGTTCACCCAGCTCTTATTGTAATCATTTTCATTCCTCCATTTGCTATGTGCTTGAAACCGCTTCCCACAACTTGTGCTTGACATGTAATAAAGTCTATCCACGCACCCATCCCCTTCTCCCCACCTGCCCCCCGCCTACACAGACAGATTTGAAAGAGCTCAACATTGGAAGCACTGGGCTCTCTTTAAGAAGTTCAGCGTAAGTGTTCAAGCGGAGGCTGCTGCCTGCTCAACCCGCCGATGTGACCCATAAAAGCCCGTTCTGTTGGGCTCGGGGTGACCTGGGCTCGCAGAGGACCCGTTTCCGTGCTGGACCTTGTGCGTATGGGGGGGATCTTCCTTTCACGAGTGGTGTGCTGAGGCCTGAGCCGACAGAAGGCGATCAGCTGGCGGCGAGCGATTAATCTGCGTCCTTGTGAGCCGAAGCATGCGCTTCCTACCTGTATGGCATCGTTCGTGCCTGGAGGAGGGAGGAGAAGGTGTTGGGCTTTGCAGCGAGGCGTGTGGCACCGGCAGGCTTGAGGAGAAGCACTTTGCTCGCTCGGGTCCCCGTCCCTTATGTTGTTCATTAAGCAGTGGAGCGGGTCGGTGGCAGTGCCACAGCCCTGGAGCTGAAGGTCCGGCTTCCAGCACCGCAAAGCATCGCAGTTGTGTCCCCCCTCCTCCTTTTCCTTATTCTGAAGGCACTGGAAAACCCACAAATGCACATTTCTCCTGATGTTTATCAGACAGGAGGAGTTGTTCTTCCCAGCTGTGTGGGAAGGGCTGTTCCTGGGCAGTGGGCACGGGGAAGATCCATGTCCTCCATCCACGTCTCTCTGCAGCTCTGCCCGCAGGGAGCGGGGGGTGATGAAGCTGCTCTTTGCCACCCCATGCCCTGCTGCTGGGGGTGGTGGTCGGAATGGGGCTGCGTTCTGCTATGAGCTTGGTGGGACGCTGGGTGAATGCCCATGCTTGTAAAAGGGCACGTGTGAAATAGGAAATGGCAGTTCTTGGAGAGTTCTGCCTACCTGTTGGGATTTGTTGTCTGGAGCAGGAGGAATCCCTCTGACTTGAGAGAAAAGAGCCAGGACTCGTTGCTGCCCAGCCCCATACTCCTCTGCCGAAGCCTGAGATGCAAACTTCAGCTTAGGACTGGTTGGAAAGGAGATTGATGTCTTCTTCAAGCCACGTTTGCCTGGACTCATTGGTACCATATCCATACCTAGCTTCATTACCCGACTTTTCTGTGCTCTTTGCTGGCGTCTTGCGGTTGTCAGTCTTTGGTGCATTGGGAGATACTGGGAAATGTTTTGAGGGCTGCGGTGAGCCGGTCCCGAGGGCAGATGGGAGCCAAGGGGAGGTACACTGCGAACATGAGGGCTGCTGCAGGGGTTAGTGGAGAATTCAAAGCTGCTTTAGGGTAAGATAAATCCTTCTCTGAATCTTAACCCTTCAAGGACTCTCACAAGCTCTGTCAAGCCACGATCGCAGAGCCTTCCACACAAAACCCTGTGCTCCATAACAAGCTGGGATTTATGCTACTGCTTCTTCCCATGGAGGGGACAGTACTTGTAAGGTTAACCTGCCAGCATCTACTTGTCCAAATCTCCATAATTAGGCAAAACGTGATTATGGACCTGCACGTCATTAGTACACAACGGCCCTTAAATGACTGGGATTGAATTAAAACCCTAATGGCAGAGCATCCAAAGTAAATAAGAGACAACCAGATCCGCTGGTGAGTGACTTGCCTATCGCTCAGCTTGGATTAGGAGAGCAGGAGCTTGGGGCTGGCCAGAAGCAGCAGGAGTGCAGTGGGTAAATTGGATATACTGGCTGGGGTTCAGCGCTGTTATTAGTCAGGCGTGCAAGTGTCGGGGGGGTGAGCTGAGCGTAGGCGGGGGCTTCCTGCGCTGCCTTTGAGCTGAACAAACCCACACTCTTTGGACTCGCCGCGGCGGGGGATGAGTTTTGTTCTTTGTTGTACTCTGCTTTTTTGTATCGGTTTCATAGAGGAGGTGTCAATGCCTTGAAATTATTTCCAGCAAACGTGGATTCGGGCATTCGTTTTGGGCCGGGTGAAACAATCCTGTGATAGCAAGTGGCTTATTTCCTTTCTGTCTGGTTTTGCCTTCCTTTTTGATAACATCAGACCAGTGGCTTCCAAACAAAATTTCACTTTGGTTTCGATTTGCCTGTCTGGCAGGGCACTTCCCAGATCTTTTAAACAAAGCTTCATAAATCAACATTGATGTCATTGTGGGCATGTTTTCCATGTTCTCCTTTGGGTGCCAGGAGTGCTCTGTCCCCAGGGACGGCCCTGATGTGCTGGGGAAAGAGCTGCCTCTAAGAGCGAGACAGCCCTGGGTCAGAAGCAGAGGCTGCAGGATGCTTTGGGAGCCACCAGCCTCGCAGTCGTTTGGATTGCCAGCTCTGGAGATGGTTATTGCCCTTTTAGCTTTGTTATCATTCCTTATTTTGCAGCTCTGGTCACGCTTAACAGTCGCATCTTTGCTAACAAATAAGATGGGACTTGAATATCTGTTGCTGCCCTCTCCAGGGAGATGATTCTGAACCTGTGACTTGTGCCCGTGCCGTCAGTGACATTTGAGGTGGGAAAAGAATTAGGTAGTGAAATCTCTGGACAAAAAAACAGGGAATGAGCAAGTAAACAACAGAAGACGGGTATAGATCATCAAGATCTGTCAGCAGGGTTGAATTTGAAGAGTTCCCGGGGATGCTATTAATTTACTCCCTCTGCCAGCCCTTATTGCTATTAGCCCGTGCGAGATCTGCACCTCAGAGCAAACTTTATCTTTTACCTGGGGGCTAATGGCTTTTCATGTGTTTCAGAAATTTGCATTTTAATGGAATAAATCTTATCCTTTCCCTCCGAAGCAGTAATAAATTAAAAAAAAAAAAAAAAAAGCCTCTGGGAAGCTTTCTTGAAATACCCAACAGTTCATGTGAAGTGTCCAAAGCATCCCCGGTGTATTTTCGATGCTGCAGGCCCCTGAACATATTGGGCCTCTCCTCACAGATTGATAACTTCTTCAGGCAAAACCTCATTTTTCCTCCTCAGTGAGACCTCTCTCACGGTTTTAACTCAGGACCCCAAAGTCCCCGATTGCGGCTGAGCTCTCCTGCGCTGCGGTGTGCAGAGGCCGCACTCCGATGTTGCAAGGCACAGATAAAAAAGGTAGATTGTTCCAGCCCAACCGTGTGAAAATGACAGCTCTGATAGCAAAGTCTCCTTTGGAAGGAGGTTGGGGGAAAATTGTATGCTGGTGCTCTCTGCTGGATAAAACCAAGAAGGCTTTTTTCCTCGCCAGCGCTGCGGTGACTGCGGGTTCACGCCAGCGTTGGGCTCTTGGCTGTGAGGTCTTCTGCAGCTCTGCCCGCCCTGGGACGCCCCGAGGGTGGGGGTTGCCTTTGGCTTGAACTGGCCAGGGCTAGCTGGGAGCAAGAAGTGTGTTAGGATCGCTGATCTGACTCCTTTCCTCCCGTCTCCTTCCCTTACAGTGTGTTACTTGCTGAAGAGCAACATCAGCCCAGACCTGTGCAATGAAGATGGATTAACTGCACTGCATCAGGTGAGGCGTGGGAGGAGGTCACAGCTCCCTCTGCTCCTCAGCAGACCTGCCAGGGGAACGCGGAAAGCTCTTGTGTTTCATTTTGTTGCTCAGTTAAAGCAGTGAAACTTCCCCGTGTTGCGCTGGCGATCCTGTTTCTTGGGGAGCAAACTGAGATCAAACCCTTCTCTTGCTCTATCCCAGACTTCGTTCAGTGATAACGTGACCTCAGGATTTGGGGCTGGGTTTCAGACGCGAACAACGTTTCTCCCACCCTTTAATCTTTGCAGGGCTGTGCTGAAAATGCTTAAAGCAGGTTAACTCAAATTTAGAGACTCCAGCAACCACGAGTTTTGAAACTGGTTTAATAAATGATGCGCAGCCTGCTGCTGCTCTCTGTGGGCTCAGGGACTTCCAAAAGCCTCTATGAGATGTCAGCCGCTGATCGCCCGTGAAATATGGACTTGCCATAGTGGTGTGTAAGCCTGTGTCCTTCCCCAGAGCCTCTGCACTGATGCCATGAGGGTTTTTCTATTCTTGCTGAGGCCCCTGTCCCCACCAAAAATCTGGAGTCCTGATTTTCAGTGCGAAGGCATCAGGAGACTCAGCTGCAGAATGCCCGTGGGACTCGCCGTGCCTGGCAGCTGCCGCCTCCGCTGCTGCGAAAAAACACTGGCGCGGTTGTCACACTCGCTCCGAGGGCGGAACGGGGACTCGTGGTTCTCTCGCCGTTAGTCCCTGCTGTAAATGCTCCCATTGACTTGGGATTTCGGATTCTTCTGCAAGTCGCTTGCTCTCTTCAAAGCTGGCTGGATTAAAAATTTTAAAAAGCTGGATTTGCTTAAAAACACACACTGGCTTCTAGAAGAATCACAGGTCCCCACCACCACCTCTCCAGAGAGATGTTGTTCTGCACACAGAAATGCTGACAGCCTGCAATGCTGGCGGCTTCCTTGCTTCACCACGAGGTACCGAAGCCATGGTGAATCCCGCCGTGCCCGCTCAAGGGTCAGTTATTGTAAAGGTGCATTTGGGAGCTGAGGTGGGAACTTTGCATCCACTGGAATTAATGGAATCCCTGAGCAGAGAGCAGCTCCGAAGTGAAGGCTGTTGCCCATTAGCAGCGGCTTCCAGTGAAGGATGCAGTTACGCTTCTGTGATAACCTGGCTGTGCGGCGGCTGGCGTGATTTTAACCTCACTTCCATACACAAATAGTAAACAGAAACAGAAATACAGAAAGGGTTATTGTCACTCAGCTGCTAACACGCTTGTCGTGGGCTGTAATTCAGCCCCGTTGCCAGCCCCCACTGCAGTGCTGAGCTCTGAGGCTCCCGTGTGGGTGGGCAGTAATGTGTAGATCACGACCAGGCTTCTCGCACAAGAATGGACCTTCTTTCAGTTTCTATATCCTGCGCACGTTCGTGTCGAGAGGTGAGCACGAGGTGGATCAAAGAGCAGGTTCCACCTTCCCCAAAGGAAAGCGGTTGAGGCCGTTCTTGCCGGCTGCCTCCGGGGCTGCGGTGTAAATGCATCGAGGATGCTGATTTTTTTCAGGAAGTGAAAGGTGCCCTCTGAAGTACCTCATAACTCTGGGAACCCGACTTGCATCTCTTCAGATAACTGTGGTAGGTAGCGTGAGCTGCTGGGAAGACTTTTACTCATCACCTGCCAGTGTGTGGGATTTTCCCTAAGAAAAGGGAATGTCAGCTTGTCAGCTCATCCCTCGGTATGTGGTTATACTGGTTATGTTGAATTTCTGCTATGTTTGCTCTTGAATATGAAAGACCCAGTGGAACAGCAGCTGTACACATATTTGCTATTGTTCTCTGCTGGTTCTGCCCCCAAACCAGAAGGCCCTGTAAAACACCAGTGACCTCCAGTCTGTCCAGCGTAGGTGTTCTGTATGGTGCCCTTCTGACCTGCTTGTGCTCGATTTGGTGTTTAACTCTGCTGGAGATGCTCATTGTCAAACGCTGCAGGGTAAAGTAGGTCTCCACATCCAGGTAGAACTGAGAGTTCTAAGATGAGGTATTAGCCCTCATCTTCCCAAAGTTTAAAAAAAAAAAAAAATAATCAATCTGTCTGCATCCCTTCCTCACCAGTGCTGCATAGACAACTATGAAGAGATAGTCAAGCTTCTCCTCAACCACGGGGCCAATGTCAACGCGAAGGACAACGAGCTGTGGACTCCATTGCATGCAGCAGCTACGTGTGGTCATATCAACCTGGTGAAGATCCTCATTCAGCAGTAGGTGGCTTTTTCTGTCTGTCCCTTTCTGCAGATCTGATCCTACCCACAGCTTCTGTGGATGGAAACCGAGACTGCTTAGTACCTTGCGAGACTGCAGCGATGGTGATTATTCCCTGCTTTCAGGCTATTCATGGCACTCCTTCCTGCATGGGGGAGAAAGGGGTGGAGGAGGAAGAGCAGAAAGGCTGAGCAGACACAGTAAAACCCTAGGTGAATTGACTCCGTTTCATGAAGCTTCTGGAGACTGGGCCAAAATTTGCCACACTTTGCCCACGTGCTGGTGTGTACGTGTCTGTGTGTGCGCCCGTTGAACCGAGCTCGCTGGATGGGTTGGAATAGGAGCAGCCAGCAGGATCCACCCTCACGCTCTCAAACACGACTTCAGGTCTTCCAGCCACAGCCAGAGAGACGCTGATGGAGGAAGACGGCAGCATGTTTGTATAGCTCAAACACTTGGGTGAACTTTGTGACCTGTCTTACTGGCTCTTAATTACTAGTTAACTAATTGACTAGTTGGCTTCTTGTAAGGCGTTTGTTCCCCAGCGGTGTCGCACAGGGTGCTTGCACTGGATCTTCCACTTGCCTTTACCAAGGCCCTAAAGCTCAGGTCTTTCCTGGACTTGCTGGCAAGGAGGAGGAAGCCAGATGTGTTTTGAGCATTTAATGAGCGCCTGCTGCGAGCAGATAGTCCTGAGACTGAATGGAGCCCTCTCCATTTCCCGGAGCAATGGTGGAGAGGGCAGAGTGTGCTTTGGGAGCGTTAACGTGCCGCCTTGCACAGCGGTGGCTGCTGCTTTGCCCTCGGGGAGGGAGACTTCTCCCTGTGATGCTGTCATCTGGGAGACTAGCATTGAATATTTGGCCCTTCTTCTTTGGCCAGACAATGAAGGAGGTGGAGCAGAGGGTGCAAACAAGCGTCTCTTGGAGGGCGTTCCCACTTGGGTTAGGAAATTTTTGGATGAGGGGCATAAAAATGGAGCAAACTTGTGGAACAATATAGTCCGTTCCTGACTCTTAACTGAAGATAAGGGAGTGTCATGGGGATGGGTGGCAAGGTGAGGAACTGGAGTTTATGGCCCTAGTTGTCATAGACTGTCCTGTGTTGAGTAGCTGCCAGCAAACGTGGACTCTAGTAGCCTAATGTCATGATCCCAAGCTCAGAAACAGTCTTCTCCTGGGCTTCTGAGGAAGGGGTCATTTAATTTGTTTGCAACAATCAAAGTTGTCCTTTACAGGAGGTGTCACGTATCAAATGACCGGCTAAACACTGCCTTTGAGGGCAATGTTACTGGTGATGGGACCTGGAACCCTTGCAGACCATCAGAGGAAGTAGCCCACAAAAGATGTCCAGTTCCTTGGGGTTTTTATTTGCTGATTAAACTAATGCTGATACTTTGCAAATGTGAATTTCAATGTAGTTTGCATTGCTCAGGCAGAGGGGAAAAAAATAAAGAAAGAAACAGGAATCTAAATGCAGGTGGATAGTGTCTGCAGTCCCTCTGTGACTGGTAACTGTCAAGGTGGATCAGAATTCAGCTGAAACTATTTAACAGCCAGCAAAGATGCACAGTTCAGAAGGTGCTGGAAACTTTCTACTATGTGGGAATATGGGGACAGCAATCAATCTAGCTGGCAATTTTACTTCCAAATAGTGACCTCCTGGAGGTCACTAAAGCACCTAGAGAAGTGCTATTGGACAATCAGAAAGAAAAATTCAGCAGTTGACGGGATATGTTTTTTATTACTATTGTTTGCCACTGTGCCCTTGGCTAGATGGAAGACTCCCTCCACCATTCAGCCTGTATCTTTCCCAACTTCTCTGGTCCTTGCAAACTTTTCATTGAAGGACTGCCAGATAAAAAGCACCTGGTAGTATCCAGAAATTCAGCAAATAAATCCATTCCATCATTGAGAAGCTGCCAGTCTGTCCAGTGCCAGGATCAGGAGAGGACAGGAACGGCTCAGTGGCTCACGTGCCCCACAGCCCACGAAGGAGGTGTAGCGTGCTGCCTTTCACCCACTTCTGGAATGTATCTTCCCCATTGAAGCTCCATGGCTTTGCTTCAAATCTTTCCTATTTCACACAAATCTTTGTGACATTTGGGCAACTAGTAAGCCCCAGTTAGTTTTTGCTGAGCATTTATCCCAGTGTTTGGCACTGTCTGCTCTAGGATGCCCGAGGTCCTTTCTTGTATAACTCCGCTTTCTCCTTGCAGTGGAGCAGACTTGTTGGCGGTCAATGCGGATGGCAACATGCCGTATGACCTCTGTGAAGATGAGCCAACTCTGGATGTCATTGAGACTTGCATGGCCTATCAAGGTAAGGAGGCCGAGTTCATGTAAAATACAAAAACAGGTCGTTGTAGTACTACAAAATTACCTTCTTTCTCAGCTCTTGATTTGCCTCTGGAGAAAAGTAGAGAGCTGCTGCCTGGTGTAATTTCTTGGAGCTTGTCTCTGTCTAGTTTCTCTGATTCCTAAATAACAATGAAGGTGAAGGACAGCTGTCAGTCCCCTCATAGCCTCTGAAAAGGATGTGAAGTCATATCAACCAGGAATTATTAAGTCTAATTTTACTCAACCAGTGGAGACAAAGACCCTTTCCAACTCTTCTCTCTATAACTGGAATTTCAACAGGAATTACACAGGAAAGGATCAATGAGATGCGGGCTGCTCCAGAGCAGGTCATGATCTGTGACATTCATGACATACTTGCGACTGGACAAGACCTGAACAGGACTGATGCCCAAGGTGCTACGCTGGTGAGTGAAACTGCTGCACCTTCACTTCTGCCTTCCTTCAGCCCGTGGGTTACGAAACCTGCCCCGTGGCAGCAGTTACACAAAATCAACACATACAAATCACCGAGAGGAGTGAGGAAGCTATTTTGATCTTTTTCCCTGTTTCAGTTTGTTGTCACGTAGGAACAGGTTCCGTCCCTGACTACAGCTGACACAACTTAGTGTCTAACCCTGCGCTTTTTGAAGCGAATCCCTTGTCCACGTGAGCTCTGTCGGTTGTCCGGCAGCTCGGGTCCTGCAGCAAGGCTGCTGAGCCCCCGCGCCCCGTCTGACAGGGGCCCGTACCAAAGAAAGGTGCAAGAAATCCTGTGATGAAGAGTTGCAGAACGTGGCGCTTGTACTGACCTCCGAGGAAACAGGACTGAAAGACCCTCCCAGTAATGTTTTGCCTTTCGCTAGTCCTGTAGTCTGACCCGACTCCTGCGGAGGAGACGTGAGAGTCCTCTGGTTTTCATGGGAGCAAGGTCTGGTGCTGGGCACTCTGGAGACTTTCTGCCTCCTCCTCCCTCTGCTTTGCATAGCATCTGGCTCAGCCGCAGTCCGTGGAGGGCCGTGTTTATTCACGTAGGACGGCATCTGCCCCTGGGCAGAGGAGGGCACCCAGGACAAAAGTCCGGCACAAAGCAAGCTGGCATCTGATTTGGCTGGACAGAGACTGAGAAGGCTGAACAACCCTAGTCCTGTTCCCTTCTTTTTCACCTGCGAATGTGTGGCTTAAACCCTTGCTTGCAGCAGTCCCGACTTAGGGAGGGTTCAGTAATGCTGTCATACGTGCTGGGGCTTTCACACAACCTCGGTCATTTGGTGCTGGGGTCCGGACGTAACTGATATCCAGGCTGCTCGGTGTCATTTCTTTGATGGGCAGACCACGGCAGTGCATTCAGGGTTTTTTATCTAAATTGTCGCCTATAGCATGTACTAGAAGCGTAAGGGGAGGGCAGGCTTCCTCCAAGACAAACTTGCACGACTGAAGCTTTTATTGCAGCTTATTTTTTTAACACGTTTCCCTTTAACAAGGATTATATACATAAATTTAAGCAGACCTCTTGGCTTCCCTTTTTATATCACCCCCAAGTGATTCCTTGTTAATTCATATGGCCTCTACAGGGTATGACCCTGTGCCATAAAATTTAGGTAGAAATTAATGGAATTGCCAGAAAGCATCAGAATTTATTTCCAGATGAAGGTTTAAATTTGTGTGGTGGAATCCACATGGAAATTTTTTTAAAGAAGCTTTAGTTGTCCTCTTCAGCACAGTTGAAATAGGATGAGCTCTGAGTGGAGTTCATACCTTCAGAGCAGTGCACAGGTCAATGTTCTTGCTCAGAGATGCAACGGCAGACCGCAATTATGAAAATTTTCAGAGACATGAAGTGTCGTGGAGGACTAAAGGAAACTATTATTGATGTCTCCAAGGTGACGGTTGTAGTCGGAAGCCACTATCTGAAAAAGCAAATTCCCTTAACTAAAAGTAGCCAAGGATTAAAATGTTTTTGATTTTCAAATGGCGAAAACAGTTATACCGTGAATGGAAGTGCACTTGCACGAAGGGCATCCTGACTAAAGCAGGCTGAAAATTTGATCAAAAAAAAAATCACATCCACAGTATTTAAGTGGGGGAGAGGAGACGTTCTTCTGGCATGAGGAATGCAGAGTTTACAGTGGATGATGTTCCCCATTGCAGGCTTGCGTTTTGAGGATGCTGTTTCCCTACAGATTGGGAAGCACTTAACAGCCCTCGATTTAAAATGTGAAAACATTATTTTTCTAACCCATATAGGCAAGTTATTTTAAGAATTGTTAAGCATTTTCCTCTCCAAACAGAACTGCAGGTAATACTGAGTTTTAGTAACAGGAACAACGTGCTTTTGACCTGATGGCATCTGCCAAAGGTGAAATGGGCTGCCTGTCCTGATCTAGGCTCAAGATGATAGCCAAGAAATCCCACTGAAACTTGGTGTATAAAACCATTCGTGGTCCTTGCAGGTGGTTCATGCTCTGTTCCTTGTCTCCTAGCTGCATATAGCTGCAGCCAATGGTTATCTGCATGCAGCTGAAGTCCTTCTTGACCAGGGGGCAAGCCTGGATGTTAAGGACTGGGACGGCTGGGAACCTCTTCATGCTGCTGCTTTCTGGGGACAGGTAATTATTTTGTTGCAAATGTCGTGCATGAGGGTGACATTTCTTTCTGCCTGGACAAGTTGTGGAGTACTCTGCAAATGGAAGAAATCTGTACTAGGGCTGGACTCACTGGACAGTGTCAGGTGAGGTCCTTGGGGCTCCAAAAAGAACCTGTTGCTGAGAAAGTTCGGGTAGAGTATGTGTGCAGTTGAATGGTAGGAACTGTGTTTAACACATATAACCAGAATAATTTAAGGCGAGTTGAGCATTCATGCCATTGCTTCTTAGCTTATTCCGACTTTCCAGCTTTGAGGAGGAAAATAATTGCCTACAATACCTCTGTCAACTTGGCTTTCTTTCCCTTTCTTTAGATGCAGATGGCTGAGTTGCTTGTGTCCCATGGGGCTAGTTTGAGTGCCAGGACATCTTTGGATGAGATGCCAATAGGTGAGTTTACTAAGCTTAAAAAAAAAAAAAGAGAGATCGCTAAGAAAAGCTTTTCCCCCTAAGCGTGCTGGAGTCTTCACATGGGGCTTTCAGAAGCATTAACTTCATTGTTCAGGTGTCTTTAGAATGAGAGTTGCAGTTACTTTAACTGGGACTGAAGTTTTAGAGTGCCTACTCCGTTACTTCTGAACGCACTTCTTCCTGCTCATAAAAACAAGGGGGAAGGCATTTCTCAAGCACTGAGTCTTTCTCCTGTCTGTTTCCACTCATGTTATCCCTCTGTACCTGTGCTTGGGAGTCTCCCTGCTCTTACATTGTAGTCTTGGACCTGAGCAGCTGCTGAGTGCAGCCCTAAGACTTGGGTGTCTAACCCTGCTTCGATGCGATGAAGTGTGGTACGCAATAAGGGGTTGGAGAGGAAAGTGAAAGCGCATGCAGGTCTTGGAACAGATTGGACGTAAAAATGCCAAAGTGCATCTGACCATGTGTGGTATAACCTTGTGCCACATTTTCTTTTGGCAAAAGATTTTCTGAGCCTTAATTGAAAAATCTGTGCATCCTCGCTTTGAAAGTTCTTGTCTTCTACCCTGATCTACAGAATTGTCAGGGTTGGAAGGGACCTCTGGAGATCATCTAGTCCAACCCCCTGCCAGAGCAGGGTCACCTACAGCTTTTGTCTATATTCTTTTTTGGTTTGGAGGCTTAAGTAAAAATGCCGTATTCAGGGGCGCTGCAGTCTGGTGATTACAGAAATATGGTTTCCTCCCATCTTGAAGCACCAGTCACTCTGTCTCTCACCCTTTCATGGGTAAAGGCATGGGTAAAGGCATGCTGCAGAGATGGGACAAACCCCAGCTGAACAGCTGGATCAAAGCTGAGCGCCTGTCACAATTGGCAGCTCTTGTTTTCTGCTCCTGTTTAGGTGTCCAAACCATTCCGCCTCCCCTAATTTGTTTAGAGGTTAATGTGCCTAAGCATATTCTGCTTAAATTTCCCTTCTCTTCCTCCTGGCATTTGTAGTTGTGTATACCAGGAAGGTGCAGTTAGTAACGTGGTATTAATGGTACCACATTTGAAGCGTCTGATTAATGGCTTGGTTTGTGTGTGCCATAGATCTGTGTGAAGAGGAGGAATTCAAAGTATTGCTTTTGGAGTTGAAACACAAACACGATGTGATCATGAAGTCTCAGCTGAGGCATAAATCCTCCCTGAGCCGAAGGACCTCCAGCACTGGCAGCCGGGGGTAAGCGCGTTGTTCCCTGGGGGTCACCCGGGGCGTTGGGGCGGCCGCCCAGATGTGCCTGCAGAGCACCCTGCGGTCGGTGTGGGGCGGACGACCCGTCTGTCCTTTCTGAACGAACTCCGAAAGGCAGAAGCTGACTTTTAGTTGCTGAAGGCAGAGCTCCTTTGAAGAGTGGCTCTTTCACTAGCAAGAGGTGGTGTTTCTTGGGGGGAAAATGGTTTCGCTCTGTTGTGGTTTAAGAACTGCTGTGTGCAGAGGACCAAGCGGTGAGAATTTCCCCTGTTAAACCACTGATACCGGTGTCGGAGAATCGGTGCTTCAAATGGATTAACTTGAGCTTCTCAATCACATGCCTGATGGCCAAGATACTGTGCTCAGGCACAGTTTGCACAGGTCTTTATAGGATGTTTGCTGGACACCAAAGCAGTCCTGCGGACCACAAAACTCCCTAAACAGCCTGTGGGCCTTTTCCCTCTACATTTACTCCGCTGGTTGCAGAGCAGATCCCTTAGGTGAGCTGTACGAGATCTAACCCAGATTTGCAGTACTGCTTTAAACCTCCTTACAATTCCTCCCACCTATAATATCCCCACTAGTGCCTTTGCTTTGCGTGGGTGCCGGGAAGCTAAACTCACGTTCCATTCCAGTGGGAGAGGCTGTGGAGCGCGAGGAGGAGGTGGGAAGAGGTACAGGGTAAGAGGAACTGTCGTGTCCTGCTCACAGCCTCCACGGCCCTTGTCCCTGTCCTGCAGGAAGGTGGTGAGGAGGGCCAGCCTTTCGGACCGAACAAACCTCTACAGGAAGGAATGTGAGAAAGAAGCCATCGTCTGGCAGCAGCTGGGGGCGGCAGAAGAAGGAAGAAACTCGGGTGTCATTGGAGAAATTGGGGAGACTCGGTCTGACCAGGAGAATACAGACCCCGTAAGGAATCTCTTCTGTATTATGGGAGTCGCCAAGGAGGGCTGGTAGCGCATGTTCAATAACAATGGGTGCCCTGGGATGAAAGGTGGCCAAAAAATTTGTAAACCCCATCCATCAGATGTAAGCAAAAGAGCAAATTCTCATTTGGTGTAAACTGAGATATCCCGCTCACGTGGAAAGACCGTTTTGGATTTACAGCTGCATAGTTTTGAGAAATGGCCCTAGTGACCCAGGAAATTCGGAAAAAATAACGTGTGCCTTTCTCTCTACAGATAACAAACTGGTAATCACAGAAGAACTGTAATCTTGTTTTGCAGTTATTTGTTTTTAATTCATTTATTGCCATGTTACATTAATATGCTTATCTATCTATATTGTTTTTGTGAGTCCTTCTGAGTTAACTGGTTGGGAACCAGCTCCTGGTTGGGGCATTGGAGCATTATAGGGCCCTGTTAGTGGGTGAATTCAACGTTTGTGGTGCAGTACCTGTCTGGTGGAAGGGCTGAGCGTGAGCAGGTTTAGGAAGTTGTCACGGGGGTGAACTGTGTTATGACGGTCAGGGGAAGATGCTCTTCTTTCATGTCTTCTTGTTACAGAATTCAGTGCTGGAGAACTCTTCCCTCCTTCCGGAGTTAGCAAACAAAAGCACGCAGTGTGACTCTGAAATCCCCCTCCAGAATGGACTCATGGCATCTGCCAGCACTTACCAGTACACCTTTTCCAACGGGGACATTTGGAGTATGCACGCTGACCCTGACGGGAACCCAGGCCACATGCTGCCCTACGGCAACCCCGGGCTGCCCGACACGCAGCAGTTCTGGGGTGCCTACAAGGAGCACAACCATCAAACGCTCTCCGAACTGAAGCGGCAGCGGGCTGCAGCCAAACTCCTCAATCACCCTTTCCTCAGCACCCACTTCAGCAGTGGCGTGGGAGGAGTCGCGGAGAACGGGGGTGAGGCCAAGTCGCACCTAATCGCATCCAGGACTTCTCCCTACAGCTCCAATGGGACCTCAGTGTATTACACAGTGTCCAGTGGTGATCCGCCCCTCTTGAAATTCAAAGCTCCCATGGAGGAAATGGAAGAGAAGGTGCACGGGTGCTGCAGAATTTCCTAGTCTCATCTGTTTCTCACCCCAGAGGAAACAAGACGCGGGTGGGCTGGTTGGATCTATCGCAGCGGCCAGGTTGTTGGCATTCCAAAGGGAGAATTTGGTTGTGGACATCCTGACTGCGGCGGCCTCGTTCATCTTGAATTGTACTTTACCCTGCCAATTACTTCCATTGCAGTCGAATGAGTAATGCAGGTGGAGCAAGGCTCTTAGGAGAGGAAGGGATGTGCATCAGTACAGTGGAAAAAAAAAAAAAAAAAAGAGAAAGGTCACCCTAGTCTTGCTCCCTGGGGAAGAAGGTATGTGCACTGCCTCCTTGTCCGTGGGAAGTCATGAGAAGCCTTGGAAAGGAGAAATGATCTGAATTAAAATCTTCGCATCTGAGCCTCTTGCTGTAAGCCACCAAGCTTCTGGAAGGTGGCAGTTCAGACCCGAGTTTTCACTCTTGGGTGATGCATATATCCCGGAGGGGAGATCAACCCCTGCAGGGGGTTTTCAAGAGTGGACAGAGCTGTTTTCCATACAGTTGGATCCAGCACGGACAGGGCCTGAGCGACAAGCAAGCGTAGATGCTGCGCTTGCTTTAGGAGGTTTGCAAGGTGCGTGGCCGCTCACCATCACAAACTGTGCGCTGCGTGGGTCCTGTTCTGCGCATGTACACTCATCGCTGCAGACTGCCGTCCGGTGTTAAGCAGAACTTTTCCTGGAACAGGCTTCACTCAACAGGCTTTAAAACTGATGTTGCAATACGGGGCCCTGGCAATAGAATTTTACTGCAATAAAATACTGACAAAGGTCTATATTGGGATAAGTAATTTAAAAAACTTATTTGTACTATTTAGACTCTTAATTTGTTAAAACTAAAAAGACTTTTGCTGATCTCACTTTCCTATTGATTCTGTTTGTTTACCCTGTATGCTCAACACAGATACTCGGGGCAGTGCGCTTTGTGTTCTGATTTTTCTGGATTTCCAGAACCACAGGGCTTGGGAGGGATGGGGAGGAAAGGCTTGCCAACACTAATCTAGAAACGTCACGGGGGCGTTTCTAGTCTCCCTGGACGTTACGACACGTGCATTAACCTGCAGTCTTTGGCTGATAAAGAAGTAACCGTTAAATCATTGCTTTGGTAGCTGAACATTGCAGCGCAACAGAAGATTATTTTTGGGGGTTTTTTGGTCTGTTTATCCAGCTCCAACACTGACGTCAGCAGTGGTTAGTAGCCATCAGAAGAAGGCTTCCGTGCCTCTCCGTATAAGGGAGCTGCCTAGCACCATGGCAGAGCCTCTCTGCTGGAGAGCGGTTGGCACACCAGGAGCTGCAGTGTGTTCCTGTCAGCTCTGAGAGAGCACCTGGGAACACTAGCACAGCACCGCCTGGGGTTTGGCACCGGCTATTCAGTGAGTTAAGGCTCGGCATGCCTGGGGGGGTGGTGAGAAGACAGCGCCCCGTGGGAGACAGCTCCGAGGAACTGGCCGTAGATGAGTTAACAAGTTCTATCTACAGAAGTAACTAAATCTTCAACCCTTTTGCTGCACAGAGGGGCTATCACACACGTAACTATTTGCCTGCATGAATATGTGTCTTCTCAGGCAGTTTAAACTCCAAACTCTGAAAACGTCAGCCTGCTCGGGTCTCTCTAAGCCATCAGTGGATTAAATCCAGCCCACGTAGTTGTGCTTCAGCCGAGTAACAGCAAATGCAGCTTCCAGCCATCTTCCCGTTACCTGGCGGCTGTCAGACACCGATATTACACTTCACACGTGCGCTCCCCCGGCGGGAATCCTCACAGCCTCTCCTATTTATGTAGGTTATAGAAAGTTGACTTGGGCTGCCAGTGTCTCTTAAGTGCTCCCCATCAAATCTCGCCCATCGCTGGGGTGGATGTTCTATGATCCGTGGCTCTGGGCTCCCGGAGGCAGCAGAGGTGGCAGTGTGTCACCACCACAACCGTACTGTGCAGGAAACACTTTTGGACCTGTGAGGTTATTACTAGGCTGACAATTTACTCTCTTGAACTCTGAAGATACAGTTCTCTTCCCTCACCAGTTTTAGGGACAAATCAGAAAATGGTAGCAGTTGATCTGATTTATTTATTTTTTTTTAAACCTTAGTTCAGTTAAAAGCCGGGGGGTTTCTTTGTATGTTTTGAAACATTCAGAGAAGTTGGGTTTCCTCCATTATTGAGATGCATAAGCTAAATATAAAACTAGAAAATACTTGTTGTGCTTGACTTAAGGTTAAGGGATTTTAAAAGTCATTCTCCAGTAGAAAGAAGATGATTTGGTAGCTGGACAGACTTTACCGCATGTGTGTGTGGTTAACAGTGGGTGTTCTGATTACCTCGAGAAAATTCTCCTGGGATAACACCAAGCATGGTCTGGCTATTCCTGAACGGGAGGAGATGCTTGTTTAGATGCCTCTTTTCTCCCGTGGTGGTGGGGTTGTCTCTCCACTTCCATCCTAATGAGGATTATGAACTCAGTGTAAGAAATTTTGGTGCCGCTATCCACTAGGTTGGAAGTGGTGCAAAACTCGGCCCCAGCGATGCGTTCCCTCCCAGGGAAGGAGCCGACGGGCCCTTTTCCTTCTCAGAGTAATTTTGTGCTGTCGGGTGTATCGAATCCTACCGAACTCCAAGCGAAGGAAAAGGAGACCGTTGAATGCGATAGCGTTAAGGAGTTTGAGGCTTGCTTTCACTGGGAGTTGTGAGTACACTAAAACTGCAGGAAGCCACCCTGTTTCAGACAAACAGCTTTTAGCCCATTGGTATTTGACTCTGTTTATATGTAAAACTCCAGGAACTCATCACTCTAGCTGTGCTCTTGAGCAAATCAACAACTGATCTGCTATCAGGCTAAAGGTATTACAGGTTCTAGATTACAAAGCATCCTCCTGATTGGACATCATATTTTCACTGTAAAATTGGCTGTAATACAGCTCTCCTGGCGTTATGGCTCTAAGCTAATGTGCTCGCTGAACTCCAGTGGCGTCTGATCAAATGTAATCAATTCTTATTCAGATGAGAGAGTCGGTAACCGATAAATCTTCACGGATGTGTTTCACAGTCATGCAAAGTATTCACAGTCACACAAAGTATTTATCTACCACTTCAGCTTTGGGCTGAAGTTGCATCAGAGTGGGGCTTGTGAAGGCTGTTGGAGTGACCTAAAGTGGGTTCGTGCTTATGTGTTGGTGACATTCTGGATATAACGGTCACTGCCTGTGGGGCACTGGCGAATGCGCTCGGGGAAGGAGCTGGCAATTTATGCTGCGTGCAGAATTGTTGGTTGTAGGTCTGGGATGAGCAATTCTGTAAACAGGATATTTAACCTGTCTCTGGTAAACTATTTTGTAGAGATAAACAGGCTTTTGGGGGATTAATAAATACATAGATACTCTTATCTGTGCACTGTAGGAGCCTACCTCTAGGAACAGGGCTTTTTGTTACAAATTTTAGCAGTGTTACAACAATAGTGGGTTTTTTTTTATATCTATGTGTTTTAAAGGCCATCCCAGTGGAAGGCTCTGAGGTACACAGCAGAAGGCACTTGTATATTTCATTGCATCTTAATTTTGCTAAAAAGCTGTAGACACTACAAATCATGATGGGATTGGCACATTAGAGGAAGATGGGGAGGGCTATGCTATATTCAGTGTTTTTAGGCTCACTCAACACCTAAGTACAGACTCAAGGTCAGATTAGAGTCCCACTGTTGTCAGCAGTAAGACAAAGGCTGTAGTTGTTCATACAGACCATGCAAAGATTTGAGAATGTGGATGTGTTGATGGGTCTATAGTAGGCAGAGCTGCACATGAGAATAACCCTTCTGCTTGCAAAATCTTCCTGTATGCTGAAGTCATACTGTTTCCAGCAAACTAACTGACAGCAGCTTTACTTTCCACATTGAAAGACTTTTTTTAGATGGAAGAAAAAGTGTGTCTCAAAACAGTGTTTGTGCTTTACTGAGCTCAACCAAGAAAAGTCCCAGCACTGAAATGTTAGCTAAGGGCTTAATTGCTGCGATCTGTTTGATGTCAGACCTGGATCTGTATTTCATGTACCAAGTGATGTGATTTTAGCCCACTTAGTTTCACTTCTGTGGTGCTCCAGAATCTTAAAACCCTCCCAATTCTGGGAAGAACTGATTCTAGGTGATGTGATTCTGTACCATCCTGCAGGTGTGGTTGAAGAACCACATAGATGAGGAACTCCTGGTAGGGAAGCAGAAGAGCAGGGCAGGGAAATAGCAATAATGAATCAATGCAATACTCGGTGCAGGCAGTGAATTCTCTAGTTTATTGAGCAGGGTTTTATTTCATGAGGTTGAAAGAACTTACAAGCTCCCAAATGGCATTGCAACTTCTGGTTAGTGTCCTTTTGTTTTGATCTTGGAGCTCTGTTTACCCAAATCTTCTCTGCTGAAACTAAATCAGCAATGCCACGAACTAGGAATATCTTAGCCGAGAAAGCAATGGCCCTGGTCTCCAGTGAGCCACGGATAAACTGTTGTCCATCTGCTGGAAGGTGTTCTCCCTCTGTCTGGATATTTCTGTGCCTTATCATACTAGCTAAAGGTAACGGGGTAACTAGTCTCTGGAAGGTTTGTGGTGACTACACAGTGCTGTTCTTTAACTTGGACACTATTTTGTAAGGGGGTAACAGTTCAGAGCATACCAGATTTTGAAGTTTTTATTTGGTCTTTCAGTTTCTCTCATGATTACCTTTTCTCTCTCCCTAAATACACAGAAAGGAAATGCACAGGGTGTTCATTCTAATTTAACAAATCACATTGACCTGTTTTGTTATGGCAGTTCTTGACAGGCAGAGTCCAGAACACGCTTGTAGCAGCGAGGTCTAGCCTCTTACTACAGAACACAGCTGGTATTTACATTTTTGTTCTGTTTTGCCTGTGGCTGGACAATAGAATTTGTTGTCCCTGGTTGTTCTTCAGCTTTATTCTGCTATTTTCATGTCGGCCAAACTGGTAACGTACTCCTCAGTCCCTCCACAGAATTCGAGTACCGCTGGGTTCTTCAGGCAACATCAGCTGTGGCACAATTAACAACCTAGAGTACGTTGCTATATTGCAAGTGCGGAAGCTGTAGTAGAGGAGACTCTGCTCAAGACACCTGTTCCCAAACCTACAGCAATGCAACTATCTCCACCCGCAGCTGGAGGGGAGGTGCGGGTTTTTAACCAGTGCAGATGCAGCCGCAGCGTTGCCACCTCTGCGTCGTCAGCCTGTAGAGCGCAGCGTGAGAATGGACTGCAGGAGCGTCGGTAACCCTGCTGCAGCTCGGTGTGACTGCTGCCTGTACGGGATATTAACAAAGGATGGTAAGCCTTCTGCAATAATTCCTAACTCCATCCATCAGTAGTAAACGATGTACAAATAAAACTTGATGAAATGTATTTTATGTGAAAAAAAAAAGTAAGAACTGTATATTGTATTAGCAGCTTTGTGTATAAAATGGCATTTTGGCAATCAGAGTCTAATATATTTAAAACTTTTTTTAAAAAAAAGGATATTTGATATTGTATGGAATTGACTTTATTGCTACTGTAAGTATGAAAAAGATGGTTTCTTAACATGTTAAAGCAATGCATAAAATCTTAAATTGTACGTAAAACTCATGCCAAAAGGGTATGTCTGACAGTATTAGCACCTGACTCAGTGTCTTTAATAGAGAGATTGAATTTTTTAATTTAAAAAATATATTAAATTTCTTTTAATAATACAAAAAATGCCACCGAGTTTTTATTTACTTGGCTTATGTTTTGCTACTGCCTAAATACCTGTCTCTGCCTCCCCTACAACCGTCAAGTACAGCCAGGAACCGTCCAGCAGAGTAAATCTAAGCAGTCGGAAGGTGTAATTTTATTCCTCAGCAGGCAGCAGTAACTCCTGATGGGGACAAGCATGAAGGCCAAAACCTGAACTGCCTTTCCTGGACTTTGTCATGTCCGAGGCATTAGGCCCAGCATTCACTAACACGCTTCATTAAGAGGGTCCTTCTCGCGTGGGGGTGACCGGGCCGAAGGCGAACCACCCTCACCCTCCCAGGGAGAGGAACGGGGAGGGCCGGGGCCGGCCATGGGGCTGCTCTGTGTCAGGCCTTGACGCCGCCGGGAAGGGGTTCGGCCCGGCGGCGGGAAACGGCCGCCTCAGCCAGGGCCTGAGGAGGGGAGCGCCGGGGCCTGGGGGCTCTAACGGGGCTGCGCGGTTCCCCGGCCCCCAGGCGGCGGAGAACGGCTCCGCTGCTTCCCCTCTTCGGCGGCGGCGGGGCCGGGCCGCTTCGCCACAGCCAACCGGGGCGCGGGGCGGGACGCGGCTCTCCCAGTGGCGGCGGCGGCGCGGAGCTGTTTGGATTCAAAGCCGCTATAAAGGCGGTGTGGAGCTGAGGCCGCGCCGGGCCGGTGCGATCGGCTGCGGCGGGCGCCATGGCCAACCCCTCGCAGTGCCTGGAGGAGGGCGGCGGGCGCTGGCCGCCGCGGCCGCCCGGGCCGTACAGCGAGGCGCAGCGGCTGGCGCTGGAGGAGCTGGTGGCGGGCGGCCCCGAGGCGCTGCGGGCCTTCCTGCGGCGGGAGCAGCTGCCGCCCTTCCTCTCGGAGCCCGAGGTGCAGGCCATCGCGCGGGGCGCCCTGCCGCCCGCCGCCGCCCCGGAGCCGGCGGGGGAGCCCTCGCTCGGCGCCTCCCTCGACGCCTCCTCGCTCACCTACTTCCCCGAGCGCTCGGACCTGGAGCCGCCGGCGCTGGAGCTGGGCTGGCCGGGCTTCGCCAGCGGCGCCTTCCGCGGGCTGACGCGGGTGGAGGCCCACTTCCAGCCGGGCTGCGGGGAGAGCATCTACGGCTGCAAGGAGGCGGTGCGGCGGCAGATCCGCTCCGCGCGGCAGGTGAGTGCCACCCGGGGGTGCGGGCTCTGCCCGGGGCCCTTCTCCAGCGGGTCTGCGAACCGGAGCGAAAAATCAACAGTATCATAGAATCAGGGAGTGGTTTGCGTTGGAAGGGGTCTTGAAGCATCTCCTTGGTGTGGCACTAGGCAGGGCCAAGCGGCTTTAAAAGCTCTGTCGAGCAAAGGGAGCCCCGTTAGGAGGACAAGCTGGGAAACGCACAAGGAGCGGTGCTCATCCTGACGGTGTGTGTCCACGTGCTATTCCCGCAGAATGGCGCTTTCCCTGTGACATTGCTCCAAAGGTGGTGGGCCAAGAGTTCCCCGTGCCCCTGCGCTGCGTGCAGAACCGCTGCTGCTGTTCATGGCCAAACCACCTGCTGGTTTCATCAAATTACATTAGAATTTGAAGGGACCTTAAAGACCATCTTGCTCCACCCCCCCTGCCCTGGACAGGGACACATCCCATCAACCCAGGTTCCTCCAAGCCCCGTCCAACCTGGCCTTGAACACCTCCAGGGATGGGACGGCCACAGCTTCTCTGGGGAACCTGGGCCAGGGGCTCACCACTCTCAGAGTAAAGAACTTCTTCATAATATCTAATCTAAATTTCCCCTTCCAGTTTAAAACCGTTCCCCCTCATCCTGTTGCTCCTCTCCCTGACCAAGTGTCCCTCCCCAGCTCTCCTGTAGCCCCTTTAGGGAATGGAAGGGGCTCTAAGTTCTCCCTGGAGCCTTCTCTTCAAGCTGTTTCAAGCTGATCTTGCTTTTATTCAAACTGAAAGGTTTCTTATTCCGGGTTCCTTAATGATGTGCTTTGCAAGCCGGATTTGCTTGCAGAAACCTCCTACTGTCCCTTAAAGGATGTGACACAAAAAAAAGGCCTCCCTTCTAAAAGAGGGTTATCTACTGAGATAACCCTATGACTATATCTCTCTTCTTCACCTCTTCCCTTCTTCACTTTATTAACTGCCCATAAGTAATGTGCAGAACTGCTCTTAGAAGGACTTCTCTCCTACAGGATTGGATAGCTTTGATCTGATGTGGAGTATGGCTTTAAAATCATGCGGGCATAGTAACTTCTAACTGTTCTCCGTAACTCATTATGTTTCCTGAGTTTATAGCCTCCAACTGTAATCCCTAGGAGGGAACCACCCTCTTGTTAGCAGCCATTCAATTGGCTTAGCTAAAATTTAAATGTATAGCTTCCTCTTCGGGTGGCCAGGTGAAGCAAGTGCTGGCTCAGTGTGTAACGTGCTCAATCATGGCACAGGGTGAATCAGCGACTGAACTTAGTCCCTGCTCGCTTCAGAGTGCAGAAGCGTAGGGGGTGTGTGTGAGGATGACATGAATGATGGGCTGCTTGCCAGAAATGGTCACCGGGAAGCTCTGTTCTCAAATGATCATTATCAGGTAGATGAGACCGGTCTGGTGACTTGAGTAAACTCCATGAAAAGATCTGTTTCTCAAAAAAGCTGTACTTGTTTGTAACATTCTTGCCTGTAGCACCCTGCCAAACACCTTCCCTTGCACAGAGCCAAGAGCCAGGCAAGCTGGTCCTGCACTGCTGTGTACATGCCTGATCCGGGGAGCGCTTTTGTGGACACTCAATGGAGAGAAATTTTGACGCCCTTTAATTTGCTGAATATCAGGTGCTGTGTGATATTGCTCAATCATGTCTGAGTTCCTCAGGTTAATGTGAGGAATGGGAAAACTTCAGATGCTGTATAGTTTCTTCTCAGCTCGCTCAAATGTGGTTTGCTTGAGTGGCTAAAGGGGACACTGTTGCTATCTTGCCTCTGCTATTCTGAATGGGTGAGTGTAGTGAAAAGGGTTTGCTCTCTCTCCTCCAAACATAACTGTACTTTTGGTCATTCTGACGATAAGTGTATTTCTTTTTCAGCTGCTAATTCTGGGATTAGAACTCAAACGTGCTGCTAATTGAGTAGTCATTTGAAGGCTCCAGTGTTTCCAAGGGTTTTAGCGTGAATTGTTCTGTTTTCAAGGGTTATTTTCTTGCTCATCTGTTCTTTTCAAAAGCATCTTATTTTTCTTCCTTTGACACTTAGACAAGTGGTTGGGTGGAGGAGAGCCCAGGAGAGACGCAAGAAGCACGAGCATAAACTAACTTTATCTAGAAATGCCAACGTGCCTGTGTGTGTTACACCAACTCATCCATACGGAGCCAGTCCCTTAGGGAGCAGGGCACAGGTGGGAATGCAGAGCTTAGCCTGTTCTTGTGGGAAATGTTTCCTCCAAGTCCAGGCAATGCCACACACAGAGCAGCTGCGTTGCATGGGTACACACGCCTTGGGTGTGTTGCAGCAGTGCGTGGATGCCTCGTGTCTGATAAGGGCAGGTGCCAGGTACCCACAGCAGTTGTATAATCATCCTTGATGCTGGTCTAATAGAAAGAGAATCGAAAAGTAATTTATGAATCCAAACCCTCTATGCCTTTGTGTCCCTACACAGATGTGTGTTCCTGGTTTTGAAGGGTGACAATTCTAGCACCAAAACAGCTCTGAATTAGCTGGAGAGATTGTGCATAAAAGTAGGACTGGTGTCTTGTCTTCGGCCCATTGAGAGAAAATCTTCCCATCTTAGGACTTGCCTTCTGTAAAGAACTTGTTGAGTGAGTGGAAGGATTTCTTGTGAAGGTATGGGATGGAAACTCAGAAAACCTCTAGTAAGAGTCTGGAAATAGTGTATTCGGTTTATATTTTGTTTCAGAACTAGTATATCTCCTGGTAACTTATATAGGGACGGCATTGCCTTCCTCCCACACAAAGAGAAATCAGTTGGGGTTTGTTAGTTGTTCAGTTGCGACAGTGAGGAGGCCATTCGAGCTAATTCTCCGGCAGGCAGTGGTGAGCAGCTATGCCACGCTGGGAGCACAGGAGTGGAAGCAGCTTCTCTGGATTCCTGATTCTGCTTCAACAGCTTCCCTGGTGTTACCAACAGGCCATATTATGGGACACAGAATCACAGAATTTTCAGCGTTGGAAGGGACCTCTAGAGATCACCCAGCCCAACTCCCCTGCCAAAGCAGGATTGCCCAGAGCACATTACTCAGGATTGCATCCAGGCGGGTCTTGAAAATCTCCAGAGAAGGGGACTCCACCACCTCCCTGGGCAGCCTGTGCCAGTGCTCTGTCACACGCACCGTAAAGAAGATTTTCCGTGTATTTGAACGGAACTTCCTGTGTTCTAACTTGTGCCCGTTACCCCTCGTCCTGTCACTGGGAACCATTGAAAAGAGCCTGGCTCCATCCTCCTTCAACCCACCCTTTAGATACTTGTACACCATAATAAGGTCTCCCCTCAGCCTTCTCTTCTCCAGGCTAAAGAGTCCCAGCTCTCTCAGCCTTTCCACATCAGGGAGGTGCTCCAAGCCCTTAATCATCTTAGTTGCCCTTTGCTGGACTCTTTCCAGCAGTTCCCTGTCCCTCTTGAACTGGGGAGCCCAAAACTGGACACAGTATTCCAGTTGTGGCCTCACCAGTGCAGAGTAGAGGGGGAGAATGACCTCCCTCAACCTACTGGCCACACTCTTCCCTATGCAGCCCAGGATTCCATTGGCCTTTTTGGCAACAAGGGCACATTGCTGGGCCATGGATAACTTACTGTCTACCACAACCCCCAGATCCTTCTCCTCTGAGCTACTTCCCAGCAGGTCTGCCCCTAACCTGTACTGGTGCCTAGCATTCTTCCTCCCCAGGTGCAGGACCTTGCACTTGCTTTTGTTGAACCTCATTAGGTTCTTCTCTGCCCAGCTCTCCAGCCTGTCCAGGTCACGCTGGATGGCAGCACAGCCCTCTGGGGTGTCAGCCACCCCACCCAGTTTGGTATCATCAGCAAACTTGCTGAGGATACACTCTGTCCCCTCATCCAGGTCATTAATGAATATATTAAACAAAATTGGACCGAGTATTGACCCCTGGGGGACACCGCTGGTTACAGGCCTCCAACTAGACTCTGTGCTGCTGATCACAACCCTCTGAGTTCTGTCCCGCAGCCAACTCTCAATCCACCTCACTGTCACCTCATCTAGCCCATACTTCCTCAGCTTCCTAATGAGGATGTCATGGGAGACAGTGTCAAAAGCCTTTCTAAAGTCAAGGTAGATGATATCCACGACTCTCCCCTCATCCAGCCAACCAGTTATAACATCATAGAAAGCTATCAGATTGGTCAAGCATGATTTACCTTTGGTAAATCCGTGTTGACCACTTCCAATAATTTCCTGTTCCTCAACGTGTTTGGAGATGACATCCAGAATGAGTCGCTCCATTACCTTCCCAGGGACAGAGGTGAGACTAACTGGTCTGTAGTTCCCTGGGTCCTCCTTCTTGCCTTTTTTGAAGATCGGAGTGATGTCAGCCTTCCTCCAGTCCTCAGACACCTCTCCTGTTCTCTATGACCGTTCAAAGACGATGGAGAGTTGTCTAGCAATAACATCCGCCAACTCTCTCAGCACTCGCAGATGCATGCCATCAGGGCCCAACTACGTAGGAAAGTTGGCTGTGAAAGCATACAAAAGCAGCAGCAGACGTGAGGGGGGAAAAAAAACTCTTCAAGGCTTATGCTTTGCACTCCAGGGCACAGTGAATTTTTAGAAACATTGTGCGAATATAGGAATCTTCTCTAACTTGCCAGGGCCTAGGCAGCAGGACAAAAAAATGTGCATCTGGCCTCGATGATAGCAGCAGGAGAAATGTCTGGGGGAGGCAGTGATGTGGCCTTGTGTAAAATAAAGCCCTTGAACAAGTGTTGTCACACTTTTTTTTTTTTTTTTTTTTTCAGGTGATTGCCCTTGTGATGGATACCTTCACAGACATTGATATCTTTGGTGATCTTCAGGATGCCTATAACAACCGCAAAGTCCCTGTCTATATCCTTCTTGACCAGGACTTTCTACCCCATTTCTTGGAAATGTGCAAGAACTTAGGAGTTTGTCCTGAGCAGGAAAGCGTAAGTATGAAACGTGGGTGGGTGTGGCTTGTTTTTATTTTTTTTGTGGTATGGTTTATAGTTATGGATCTCAAAGATGCCCTTCTCTAAAACATCAGACTCTTGAAAGACTAAAGCATCCTGTCTGTTTGGTAACCGATATAAAAGGCAACTTTCTGAAATGTTTCTCAGCTCTTGAAGATCAAGGCTCAGTATCATGTGGTTTCAGTACAGTCTCTAATCCAACATGTGAAACTGCTCATAAACTCGGTGAAAACCATGCAGAAAAGGCACATCTATTCCTACCCTACACTACCTGTATGTAGGAGCTACAGCCGCACAATGCAGCAACCTGGTGTGCTGGGTGGAGTGCACACTGTGATCCCTGTCCTGAGGAAGCAACAATTTTCAAGCATTTAATTTTGCAAGATCTAAGTAGCTTTATTCTTTGGCTCAAGGAACTGCTTGCTAAGGAAAACAGAAACACGGGAAGCTCAAGGGTGGTATAGCTTTGGTAACATCTCATTTCTTCACTAAGGCATAGTTGCTTTCTTTTAAAAGGGTCCGGATGATGTGACCCAGGTGGTTTACTTAATTCCTCTGAATATAAGCTGACAGGACTGTCATGTCATTGGACAGGATTATGTTTACCCTAGTGAGAGTTTCTCTGGATGGGGAGAACTCCTCACTTTGTGGGTGGTAATTCGTTTGAATAAGCTGTTCTCTCCAGCTTAACTCTCCAGACTCTCCTAATGTAACAGAAATTAAGCACCATGTAATTAATAAGACTCACACGCAGACAATGTAAGGAAGTTCATTTCATTCCCATAGTGTGTGTAGCTGCTTTTAGGTAGAATTGCTAATCAGAACTTTTTGGAAGTTAACTTCAAACTAATGTTGCTTTTTCCCTTCTCTTCTGAAACAGCTGATGAGAGTTCGAACTCTCACTGGAAACACATACTACATGAGGTCGGGTGCCAAAATTGTTGGGAAAGTCCATGAGAAGTTCATGTTAATTGATGGCATTAGAGTGACAACAGGCTCCTACAGGCAAGTATTGGGGTCTGGTGAAGCTATGGAAAGGGGGAGTTTCTGCAAAAAGGATGTATTAGCTTTGCTTCATGCCTGGTATTAATGAATGCCAATGGCAAGTGGACTAGCTGGGTCAAAGTGGGGCTAACACAAAACTGGAAACAGCTTTGGAAAACTGGTTTACACAACTTGTTGCTAGCAAAGCACTTGGCCATGGCTAAATAGAGTTCTTCCTGAAAAAGAGAGAGTGAATAGTCTATAGACTTATACCTTCCTTATGTGCAGCACTTCTAAGCTGAGTCTTGCTAGCTGTAGCTGTACGTGTTGAAATGCACTGGAGATTAACTGTGAATCTTGGTTTGTTTTCAACAGTTTCACGTGGTCTGATGGGAAGCTGAACAGCAGTAACTTGCTGCTATTGTCAGGTCAAGTGGTTGAACATTTTGACCTCCAGTTCAGGATTCTTTATGCCCAGTCAATGCCCATCAGCCCTAAGTGGCCATCCAGCTGCAGGAACAGCGGGATATTTGATCACCTGGAAAACAGAATAGAGTCCCCTAAGGAATACACTGTTGAAGGCAACTTGAGAGCAGAATTTGCCAGATTGTCTAGTACTCCAAAGAAATTCTTGAAAAAACTAGATCAGGCTGAAGATACTGCTGGAGGAAAACCTTGTAACCTGGGGCATTCTTTCCTCTGTGAAGAGGTGTCGTTCAGCGATCAAGAGGCCATAGTGGAACGGAAAAGCGCATCGACTCAAACTGGCCCATGGGAAGAGAAGCCTGTAGTGACCACGTGTAATGCTGCCACGCAGACCAGTGCTGTAACAACAGAAAATGGCACTCAGACTTCTGTTGCTGCTAGAATGATGGGCACTCAGACTTCAGTTTTGCTGAAGACTGCAGTGACGCAGACAAGGGAAGGCGAGTACACAGAAACACCCCTGTTTCACAGAAAGTTGTCAAAAGAAGAATCTTCTCTGTCTGGAAAGGCTGTATCAAATTCTAGTCTGCGATCACTGTCTTCGTCATCGTCCCAGTGCTCTCTTGGAAGCTCTACCGGCTCGCTGTCTTCTGTGCGGTCCTTTGACTACTCGAGCAGTCACAGGGCAGAATATTTCCAAAAACTGCATAAAGAGAGGCAATTCCACTACTCCACTATCAGGTCAAAGCTCAGCCACATGGTGGATATCCTGTCTCGGAGGGGACGTGTGCCTGAAAGCTACATGACCCAATACACTGGAAGATGCAATCTAAAACAGAGGCGTGACATCAGTGCCAGCCTGCGCAGCCTCCGGGACGTTTCACTCTTTTCCCTGAATAAATGACAACTGCACTGAATGCAGAGCACAAAAGCTCCAGCCTCTAATTACAGTCACTTTGTACCTGCCAATTCTTCCACTTTCTTCCAGCAAATTTACTCTTTTAATACACATGTACATCACTCTGCAGCACTTTGTTTTATACTATGCAATTTAAGCAATAAAAAAAAGAGGGGTTTATTTATACTGTAACTACTTGCATATTCTTCTTACATGCATTACTGGTGAAGGTTCATTTTAATTCTGGATGTTTAACCTGAAAAGTAAACTTATTACTGCTTTCTAGGATTGCTAATGCTCTGGCTTTAATTTCTGTAAACATGGAAAAATCTGAGTCAGAGTGATCTCGCTCAGAGTGGCATTGGAGATTTAGCTTACATCAAGGTATACTGAGATTTTTTTATTATTATTTTTAATATTGGCTTTTATTTCTACTTTATCGTTGGCATGAGGGGTAACAACTTTTATAAAAACATAAACCTAATTTTATTCTGACTTCAGCTATATATACATTGCTCTTCAACTAAAGTTGTGAAGGGTCTGTTGGAGCAGTTGCAGGTTCTTACCTTCAACTGTATTCTCTTTCCATGGTTTAAGCCTTCTGAAATGGACCGAGCTAACTAGCTCATCAGCTTGATTATACTCTCATGCCTCTGTATAGATACACATACACAAACACACACACACACACATATGCCTCTGTGTACATACATACATACATATATACACATCCTCAGAAGAGCATTTTTTTAAAACCAAGACCAAGAAGTAGCAACTTAGCACTCCAAGATGGCTGTACCCATTTTAGGTACAGCCCTGATGTAAATGTTTCTAGTATTCAGAACTAAAAGCTGGATATATTGGACCTGTAAGAATAATAATGGGATTGTATTGCTGAACTGTTCGGTTTTGGTGCTTGTGAGTGGGAGATGAGGTGATACCTAGAGATCAGTGTCTTGCTGCAGCATACCTGATGTACTTTTCTTTTGGGATGACTTTGAAGAACTCTCTCTTGTGCAACTTGTTAAACAGAATTAAGACTTTTAGTCTTAGCACTGTAAAATGAGCTTCCAGTTCTGGCTTGGCCTAGGAATGTCTGAACCATCTTGCTTCCATCAAGAGACCTGTAAACAACTTCCTTCTTTGGAGTGAACTTAGGTGTGAGACAATCACTGAGAGCACATGACAAAAGCAAACTGACAAATGCACTACAAAATGTTATGGGTTATGTTTGCTAATATTATTGTACAATAAGTGTAAGAGTGGAGGGGAAAAAAACCCAAATGTATTCTCTTTAAAGTGTCTTATCTGAAATACTCTGTTTCCTGCTCTGTTTATCTTTTATCCACTACTAACTTTGTATGAGAAGCTGAAGTGCCACTCTAGTTTCTTTTAAAATACGCTACTTTCAGTATTAAATGGATCTTAGATGATTCAGAGACATTATCTGAATATTTGTACTCTGTGCGTGTGTGTGTGCGCTTGTTGGATTGCTTATCCAAGCTCTGACCTGTACTGTTACTCTTTAGACCTGCACCCCAGTATTTCGGCAGCCGACCAGACTGAATTCTGCCACGTCAAATCAGAGTCTGGGTTATGCATTTTCTTATTTATTTGGCACGTGTGTCCAGTAGATGGCACATTTCAGCTGTTGTCTTGAATATTCCTGTAAACAGCAATTGAATGAGTGAAGAAACAGAAAAATATCCAAAACTCAAACAGGCTGCAGTGCTTCATTCTACTAACTTTGGCACCTCTGAAATCTATATGGACAAAGAGGCTTTGCTACTTCTACCGCTTGGATTTCAAAGCAGCCACTCCCTCCCTAAAGCTGGAAGGCAGAAGTACAAAGAGGTGCAGGTGTGTGGGGGGACAACAGAAGTTCTGTCTGCACTTGTTTGCAAAGCTAAGGAGCTCTGTTGCGGGGCCCCTGGCGCTGGAACGCCGGAGTGAGGCGGGCTGCGGGGAGGGAGCCGAGGGACGCACCTTCACAGCCCATCTCCAGCGGTGCTTTTACGGAGTTCAGCAGTGCTGGAACGTATGTGAATCCGCCTTGTGTGTCCTGTGTGCTTTTTATCTTCGTTACACCGCGCAGCTGCTTTGGTACTCTCACAGGAACGAGAAACAGTTGACAAACAACCTCCTTTTGCCGCGGGGGTTTTCACCCGCCGGTTCCTGAGCTTTGTTTTCCCTCCGAACGGCGGTGACTAACGCGGCGCTCCTCCCGCGGTCCCCGGGGGCGGCGGGGGCACCGCTCGCCCGCCCTCGCCTCGGGAGCGGCCTTTCGATGGGGGGCTGGCGAGCAGCTTAATTAACAACCCACGGTTCGCTTTTCCTGGGCGGGAGACGCCAGCCGCCTCTGCCACCCGGGACTTGTTTTGTTCCCCCGTGGGCGACGCTGCCCCGGCGCCCCGCTCCTCCCCGGGGCCGGGCGGGCGGCGGGGAAGAGCCGCCCGCGGTGGGGCCGAGCCGCTATAAAGGCGGTGTGGAGCTGAGGCCGCGCCGGGCCGGTGCGATCGGCTGCGGCGGGCGCCATGGCCAACCCCTCGCAGTGCCTGGAGGAGGGCGGCGGGCGCTGGCCGCCGCGGCCGCCCGGGCCGTACAGCGAGGCGCAGCGGCTGGCGCTGGAGGAGCTGGTGGCGGGCGGCCCCGAGGCGCTGCGGGCCTTCCTGCGGCGGGAGCAGCTGCCGCCCTTCCTCTCGGAGCCCGAGGTGCAGGCCATCGCGCGGGGCGCCCTGCCGCCCGCCGCCGCCCCGGAGCCGGCGGGGGAGCCCTCGCTCGGCGCCTCCCTCGACGCCTCCTCGCTCACCTACTTCCCCGAGCGCTCGGACCTGGAGCCGCCGGCGCTGGAGCTGGGCTGGCCGGGCTTCGCCAGCGGCGCCTTCCGCGGGCTGACGCGGGTGGAGGCCCACTTCCAGCCGGGCTGCGGGGAGAGCATCTACGGCTGCAAGGAGGCGGTGCGGCGGCAGATCCGCTCCGCGCGGCAGGTGAGTGCCACCCGTTTCCCCCCCCCCGAGCCCCGTTTTCCCCTCGGCCCCCGCTGCCCCCGGGCCAGCTCCCCTCACCCCACTCCCACACGGTCCTCCCGACACCCCCCTACTCATCCTCCTCTTCCTTTACTTCGAAATAAACTCCTCATTTGACTTCCTATGCTATTTCTGTATTGCTTTACACACACCCTTTTTTATTTATCTTTTTAACAAGTTCATTACTTTCAAGCTTTTTTTTTTTCCCCGTCCATATTGGTGAAAACCAAGTGCGTGCTCTCCAGGCCAGGCTGTGCCCACTTGAGGCGTTGGCACCTGCCAGCGCGGTGTCCCAACGCGCCCCCGTCCCATGCGCCGAAGGGGCCGTGGCTCCCACGGGGCACGGGGGGCACAGCGAACCGTGGGGTTCAGCCTGCGGCACGCATCGGTGGGGGCCGTAGCTGCTCCCGAGGGAGGGTTTGCTCAATGAGGTTGGGCAAATAATCAGGTCTTGGCTTGAAATATCATGAGAATCTGAGTAATAAGTTGAAGACAAGACTCATCTTTATTTTAGATATGGAGGTGGGATGTAAAGAGCAGTCAGACACCACTGATTGATTTTTTTTTTTTTTTTTTTTTTTTTTTACTGTTTCTTTGAAAAGTTTCAAAGATTCTGGAGAACAAGTTTTGGAAATAAGTTCACCTTTTTCTTCAGGCAATGCTTTTGAGGAAAAGATATGAGTTCTCAGGAAAAACCCCTCTTGCCTAGGAATCGGAGACCAAGTTTGTCTAACACAGAACTAGACACCCTGTTTTTGCCATATCAGGGTGATGAAGAACCTTGAAGCAATACATTTATTTTGCTGCTCTTCTGGTTCTTCTGAAATAGTCTCAGCACCCTCAAACATCTCCACAATCAACTCCGTGCTCCTGTTACACCTAAAGTTACTGATGTAGCTGAAGAAGACTGACAGCAAAATGTCTTTCTTTTCCTCATACAAAATACCATTTTTATCAGCTCACTTAGGTGTTTGGAGAGGTGTCATGTCTCCCTCTGCCTTCGTAGGACTTGGCACCGCTCTAGAGGTGGGGGAAAAGGAGAAAATACTCAGATTTCTGTAATTTTTTTCTTGAAGGTGAAATTATGTTGTAAAAAAGGGATGGGTTTAGTATAACCTTAATTAAAAACCATGAGCAATGTGCTACTGAACAGATGCAGGAGCTATCATTGCTGCTAATTAGGGATGAACTCCAATTTTTAAATAGAGAAAAGATGTATTTCCACAATAGGCTTTCAGGCTAGGTTGATCATACCTAATGAACCAAAAACGATAAGGATCCTGGCAAAAGAAGCTTCAATGTCTGCTGCTGAAATTACAGTGAAAACAAAATTCCACAATGCAATAATAAAAATCTTAAGTGATGTTATCTGCTATAAATCAGTCAAGTGACAACAAGATTTGGGCAAATAATCTTTAACAATTTCTGTCTGTAAGTTCAATGTATTTTTTTCTATTTAACTATAGAGGGACATGAATAAGTGATCATAGTGAAGGGGTGAAGTGTGTTGTCTCCTGCACCTCAGGGTACTGCACTCGGTAATCACCTTTACCAAAATACCATTCTCTTCACAGAACTTCATTCTAATCAGAGTTATTTTTTCCTTTCTCTTCTGTTTCTCATCTGTTTGTTAAATGTTTCAGCAATCCTATGAACAGCAGAACAATATACCGTATCACAGAAGACTCTACCGTGTTCCATAACCACCAGGGAAAAAAAAAATGGGGGGGAGAGGAGGATATTTAATTTGAAAGTCAAATTCCTCATGTGCCACCTCCCTTGGGGTGCTGTGGAAACAGGCTAATGATTTCTCCTTGTTGCAGATGATTGCCCTGGTTATGGATTCCTTCACAGATACTGATATCTTCAAAGACCTCTTGGAAGCTTGTAGCCAGCGGCAAGTTAAAGCGTATATCCTTCTAGATCAGTCTTCTTTTTCCCACTTTCTGAAAATGTGCAAGGATCTGAGAGTTGACCTGGAACAGGAAAAGGTGAGTCTTGTCATATTTATAGGGGTAAAGAGTTGATCCTTGTATGACTGAGGTCTTTGAACTATCAAAAGAAGAAACTAATATGCCTGCTGCCACAATTTAACATGGGGTTTATGTAGCTCTAGCTCTTTCTTGGAAGTTTTAACTGTTCTTGCATAAGGCAGCAATTAATAGAAAAACTGAAGTCTTTATAAGTGGATGTTACAGTTGCTTTCTGAGCTGTCTGAGTTGCTTTCTTGAGTATTCAAGGAATGCAGGAAGAATGTCCCGTTCCTAACACGTGACTGGAGTTGCTCAGGCTCGCCGGAGACTTTGAAGGCTGATGGAGAAGCAGGTTCTCGGGCATCTGTGGAGTTCGGGTCCCTCCAAGATTTGGTGACAGGAGTTTTTACAGTCACGTTCTGCTCAGTCAGTTTGTGGGTTTGCCCCTTAATGCCACCTCTTTGCCTACTAAAACAAGACAAAATTATCATTTGGTTCCTAGGTGAATTTTGTGCCACTGTACAGCAACCTTTGCTGGTTCACCAGTGCTTGTTAGTGTGTGTTATCCCTTTCAGTGCAATCGTTGAACTTTGAAATCCGCATAACTCTTGCCGTGTCTTTCACAGTTGATGAGAATTCGAAATATCACTGGGAAAACGTACTACACGAGGTCAGGTGCCAAAATTGTTGGAAAAGTCCGTGAAAAGTTCATGTTGATTGATGGCATTAGAGTGACAACAGGCTCCTACAGGCAAGTGCCAGTTTCTTACTGTCGTTTTACGTGATTTCTTTACATGGAAAGGAAAAGCGTAGCCCACACTACAAAACTGCTTTCCTTATCACGGTTTACTTGTAAAGTTTGTCCTAAAAAGATCAGACTGCTCATCATTTGGATCGTAAGAACAATTTAACTAAATGTGATGAAAGAGAATTTTCAATTAATACTTGTTTACTTCTTGTCTTGAATTAACTCAGAATTTTCTCCTTCTTTTGCTAGTTTTACGTGGATGGATGGGAAGCTGAACAGCAGTAACATTTTGATCCTGTCAGGCCCCGCAGTTGCACACTTTGACCTGGAATTTCGGATTCTTTATGCACGGTCAAAGCCTATCAACCTCAAAGAGTTATCCAGCTGCAAGAAGAACGAGGTGTTGGACCAGCTGGTCAGGATAACAGTGTCTTCCAGAGACTTGACCAGGGAAAACTTCCTGAGAATGGAGTTTTTGTATCTTAGAGCGTTTGTAGGAAATCTAAAAAGGAAGCGAAGCTGGCTGCATGCCTCAAGGGAGGCAGTCTACGTGTCAAGTAATGCAATGCATGCCTCTCCTCCACTGACTAAGAGGAATGGCTCTCTAGTTATGAGGCCGCACTGGATCGTGGAGAGATGAATTGCATATTCACTCAGAGCGAGAAGCAGAACCTCAGGAACCACGTCCAGCCGGCCATGCCCCGTACTGTCTTACAGTGTCTTTGTGAGAGCAGCCGGGAAACAAACTTTGAACTGAGAGAAAGTGATACTGGAATTGTGGTTTCGTTTGCAGACCACTATAACGCAGATGAACAGATACAATTATGGTATTGTCTTAGGCTCAGATGTGGGTTTTTTTTAAAAATAACTCCTAACACCTGGAAAGCCATTGTTGACTTTGAGTACTCTCAGATTTTCATTTTTCAACCTATTCTTACATGCTTTACCCTGATGGGTTAGCAGTGCCTTCGCTCAGTAGTGCAAACTTTTTTTTTTTTTTTTTTTAATAAAGAATCTAGCTATAGAAAATATTGCTTAAAGGTCTTCCAAAGATGAATAGCTGGACTGCTGACTGCTGTATGGCTCTGAAATTAGTCTAAGCTTAATCTTGTGTTGGGCAAACTCTCCACGAATTGTTTCATGACACAGAACTGAAGTGGAGTAACCATACTCTAGAAAATAGTAGATCAGTACCATGCTACTAGTCCTCAAATGTTACATTTTCTTTACACAAAGCTGTGCCGCTAGGCAGAATGGGCTGAGGTGTCAGGCAAACAAGGCTTTTGCAATGATTGAATTACAAATGACCTTTTCTTCTTATAATTATAAGAATACTTGGATTGTTGGACATCGTGCAATAAATGCATGCAAGGGGTAATATTCCTAAGAACCTACTATGTTTGTAGTAAAGACAAATGAGATTATTTTCTTGGCATTACTAGATATACTTTTGGGTTTCTTTATGGTTGCTACTGCTGTCTGATCTTATGGGAAAAGTTGAGTAGATTTGAAATCTGTGAAGCTGCTGCTACTTCTCAAAAGCCTTATTTCTGCCAGACGTGCAATAAAATGAAAGTCAGAAATAGAATCATTTATTTTTAAGGTTTCATGAAAGCTCAATTTAAAAAAAAAAAATAAAAAAATCCATCTGTTTCTGAAGAAAGCCAAAAAACCCCAAATGAACGAACCATTTCTCAACATGTTCTTGAGGCTCTAGCTACTGCAGAAAACTTGGGTATATGCTTGCATAAGTGCCTTGTGGGTCCTGGGCTTCAAAGGGGAAGGTTAAAACTTAGCTGGGGAATTTCGTATGGGTCTCTGAAACACATCAGCAAGACAATGTTAAATTGGACACGTGGAGCTTACAAAAATGGTCTTTATGGGCAATGCAATAATGTACTGATTAGGATACAACTAATCTGTGGCCTTTTTCTTCTGTGCTTGCAATCATGGAAATGTAATAGTTCTGACTCTCCTAATCTGTAAATGTTCAATAGTTTACAGTTCAATAGTCTTAACTTTTATCCAGATGTAAAGAAGTTTGAAACGTGAATTTTTATCCTTAACTATATTTTCCATGAAAGGAAAACAAGACAATGTTGTGCTTTATGGAAAAAATTGGTTGTGCAGTCTTATTTTTGCTATTGTTATCTGTATGTGTTTTCTCAAATACAAGTTTTTAACTTTGGTATTCATCTCATTAAAAGGCAACTATTTCCATGTGCCATTAGTAGGGCTTTTTTCTCAACAGTTGCTAATATATTGATGATACAAAATACTGTGATGGTGAGCTGTGGTTTATTTTTGATAGAGTGGGCCTAATCTGAAAAGTACATTGAAATAAATCGCTAGAATTTAAGAATGTCTTTAATTATGGCTGAATAACACTTTTTTAAGGTGGTTACCTGGAGACTTAGCATAACAAGTGACGGCGGAGGCACAGCGGTGGGCAGAGCAGTCTGTGGGAATGACCACAACCGCATGGCGAACGTCTCAAGTTAATCATTCTCGTTCTTCATTAGTAATAATAATATAAAATATTATTAGATTTTTTTCCATAAGCAGGAATTTTTGACAGCATTACTAAACTTATTAGAAGCTGTTTGTTTCTTTGCTTTTTTCTTTTTTTTTTTTTACTCTCACCTATACTTAATTAGTTGAAATTCTTCATTAAATTTGATTCAGTAATACATTTAATGGGCTGTAACGAGCCTGTGGTAGGGCACTGCTGGATCTATTAACTATTACTGTAATTGTTTTCTCTCTAGCCCTTCAGCTGCCCGGTGTGATGTGCAACAGCTGTGGTGCACATAGGTGGAGTCATCCTTCATCTGGAGAAGGGACGCCAATTACCTTTACTTAATTAATGAGGCAAGGACATTATTTCAACCCCGTTAAATCCCAGGTTCTCCCCCAGGTTATACACTTGATTTTAGTAACGGGACTCGTACCCGGAGGTGCGTTACACCTATTTCACCCCGCACGGCGGGGCCGAGGCCGCCTCAGGCCCGGCAGAGGCCCCGGGGGCAGCACCGGGCGCCATGGCAACGGACGGCGCGTCACGTGGGCTCCGCCGCCGCTTCCGCTTGCCCTCTCACCCCAACATGGCGGCGCCCGTCGGACCGGTGAAGTTTTGGAAGCCGGGTGAGGGGGAGTGGTGGTCCCGGGGCGGCGGGGGGTGGCCTGTGAGGGCCTCCTGGGCTGTTTGCGGCGAGGGCCGGAGCGAAAGCCGCGGCGCTGCTTTCGGCGGCTGTTGGGGGTCGCACGGGTTTTGGGCGCCGGGGGCAGCGGACAAACGCGCTGTCTCTCCGCCGCCGGGGCCTGGTGCGGGGGGAGAGGTCTCTGTGACTCCAGCCGGGCTCTGCCCGGTACCGGGGGGGCAGGGAAGGGGACGGAGCCCGCCCGCCCTCAGCCCACCGAGGTGGGTGGTTGGCCGTGTGGGTGTGCTGCCTTTCCGGGGGGGGGGCTGGAGAAACGCGCGGGGGAACCCAAAGAAGTTTAACAAAGGTGGTGCGCAGTCCTGCCCCTGAGGGGGAGTCACCCCAGGCGCCAGCCACCGGGGAGAGCAGCTCAGCAGAGAAGGACCTCGGGGTCCTGTGGGCTACAAGCTGAGTGCGAGCCGCTGGTGAGCCTGGGCGGCCAAGGTGGTCACCCGCATCTCGGGCTGCGTGAGGAGGAGCGTTTCGGTGAGGTTGAGGGAGATGATCCTTCCCCTCAGCGCCGGGCAGGCCACATCGGGGTGCTGCGTGGGCTCCCCAGCACCAGGAGGACACGGAGTTATTGTAGGAGATTCACAAAGTGAAGTGCCACAAAGAGGGCTGAGTGATTGGAGCATGTGACACGTGAGGGGATGCTGAGAGGGCAGCGACTGCGCAGCCTGGAGAAGAGGAGTCTTGGGAGGATCATTTCTACGTACATAAATACCTGACAGGGAGGTGTGAGGAAGACTCTTCTTGGTAGTGCCTACTGACAGTACAAGAGGCAATGGACACAAGCTGAAATGTGAGAAAGTGAGCTTAAATGTGAGAAAAACCTTTTCTACTGTGGGCATGCTCAGGTTCTGGAACAAGCAGGCAGGCAGGTTGTGGGGTCTCCAAACCGGCTGAACAAGGACCTGAGCAGCCCACTGTAACTCACCCTGTGGTAGGCAAAATGTTGGACTAGATCTCCAGAAGTCCCTCCCAGCCTCTGCTGGGCCATGACTCTGTGATTGTTCCCTCGGGATTTGGGCAGAGTGTACCTTCCCATTCGCATATCCTGAAGGGGAGCTTGGTGGGTCTGCATTTGGTAATTTCTTTTAAATTGGTCACTGCATTGTGGTGTGCTGTGCTTTGCAAAGCTATTCCAGAGTCAAGATTAGTGTAGCAAACAGTTTCTTAATAATTTGAATATTGTAGTAATATATGTGTATATACTATATACGTACATATGTAATGATATGTTGACAGTAGTGTATTAAAAATACACAGAAAATGCTGTGAAAGAAAATCAGTGTGTGATGAGAAGCAATATCTGTTACCTTTGTTGATTTGTCAAGATCCAGATATTCAAGTCCCTGGTTCTTCCCCATCTGTCCTGGGGAGTGAATAGTTATTGAAATCACTGCTAATCATTCTTAAAATTGGATCAGTTTGCTGTAAAACTTGCTTGGCAGCTTTGAGTAGGGACTAACCATTTTTAAACGGTCGAAAAAGTGGGAAAAGCCCAAACAAGCAAATCCTACAAAACAGGGGAATCTTTCTCTCTGCTCTCAGACTTTCCCAGTTGAGTCTGCAGCTGGAGATGATACATTTTGAGATGATACATATTGAGATGAAGTTTTGTTTCTAGTTCACTTGCATGATTCAGCATTTTTGGTTGTCAGTAGTTTTATGGTAACCTGCAGTAGGAATAAATCAAGTTTCTGTTACTGAGGTAAATTCAGATCCAAAGCGAGTGGCATATCGCATAACCGGGCAAGGTTGAATGTTTATACAGTTTGATGTTAGTCAAGGGAAGTTCTGTTACATGGCTGGCTGGCTGGCTTAAAATCCATGGAAATAATTCTGAGAAGGATATTGAAGATGTATCTGAGCTGTTGCACAGGAAGAGAAGAAAGGTCCCAAGATCTTGCTGTATGTTTTTCTGAAGTGCTTTTTTTCCTCCTTTATCTTCTTTTAAAAATTCAAATACTTATTCACGTTGGGGTTTTTTTTGTTTCTTTTTTTTAACCAACAGGAGACATGTATTTCATTTGAAAGAATTTTTGTGTTTACTGTTAGTTAATATTTTGATTATTTTCATAGGAAAGTTAATCTTTTGATATATGCTGCTAGCCATGAATCCTCCTTGTAAGGAATGTATTTATTTTGGATATATTCTGATACACTAGGCAGAAGTGTATTCTTCTAGTTAAAATTAACCTATGTTGTCTAGGCACGGAAGGTCCTGGTGTCAGTGTCTCAGAGGAGAGACAGAGTCCTACTGAGAGTAGTGGCATAACCGTCATCTATAATCCTTATGCTTCCCTTTCTATTGAACAACAAAGACAAAAGCTGCCTGTTTTTAAGGTACAGAAGTTTCTTTTGGTATATTAAATCTGTTGTGTGATGTCTGGCTCTCAAGTCTTTTTGAAAGAGCAGTGTAGAATCACTTTACAACATAAAATAATTATTTTATGGCCTTGATCTCTTTGTTTGTTACTGACAGTTTTACAGGCTTTGTAGATTTATGTTATTTACTATATGTTGTATGTGTCATTTATAGATTTTAAAGAACTGTTTAGCTTTTGGGAGTAAATTCCATGTAAAATTAATTTACTGTGTCTGTTAGATATGTAAATATCATCATTTTAATTATTTTCTTATTTTGGTACATACGTGGTTTTGATACTTAAATGCCATCTTCTCTTTCAGCTAAGAAATCACATACTGTATCTAGTGGAGAATTATCAGACTCTGGTGATTGTTGGGGAAACAGGTTGTGGGAAATCAACGCAGATTCCACAAGTAAGTGTCTGTTTAACTTGGTAGAATCGAGGGATTTTATATGAAATGTTAAACCAGCAACCCAGAACTGCACTGTGAGAATGAAATTCACCTGTGCTCGTGTGTATGACCAAAAGGAGAGAAATATAAGGCTTCGTATTAGATAGCAGGAGCTGGTATATCTGTAATATAAAATCTTCTTCCACTACAGGAACGGACCGTGCACAACAAAAAAGTTTATGCTGGTACAAATAGTAGTCACTGTGCTGTAGTAGGTGTTTATTGCTCTATCAGAAGCGTGTTTAAAATTTTGTTGAGAATGTGTTTTTAAGAAGGAAAAAAAGTACACTTTTTGTGCAAGTTTTCCTCTTGGTATTTCTTTGAATATTGTATATTTTTGTGGGTTTTTTAATTTTTTTTTTTATTTTTTCTCTTTTGACACAGGACTGAGAGAAGTTTGAGACTGTTTCAAAGTTAGTTCTTGATTTTAATGTGAAAATTGCAGACTAGGCATGAGTGTCATCTGCTTCAGTGTGAGCACAGGACTTGTGCTGCTCAGCTTTTTTTCTTAAAGGGGTTATAAAATAAAGGAAAGGAGAAAAAAATGAAGTAGTTGAAAAATACTTGAGACCCAAAGAACTACTCTTAGATGCTTTCTGAAAGCTTATGTGCTTAGCAAGTAGGTATTGTACTATATTAGTTTTAATGGTGAGAATAATGCACAAAATCTCTAAGGAACTGATTTGCCTGAGGTCCGGCATCAGTTACTGTTGGAACCAGGAAAAAGTACATCGTACAGAGAACCTACACCTTGCTGTAATCACAGCATAACCAATTAGTTTCTCCATATTTGTTTGCAGTACCTAGCAGAAGCTGGTTGGACAGCCGAAGGAAGAGTTGTTGGAGTGACGCAGCCTCGTCGGGTTGCTGCTGTTTCAGTGAGTTTCTACGTGTCCAAATTTTCCTGGTTTGTTGTCATTATAACCTCCAGTTTATTAGCAGGTTTTGCTGAATAGCAGGAATCGCAACTGCATGAGCTCCTGAATGAACAGACGTTTCTGCTTATCTTCCTCACAGAATTGCTGGTACTATATGCGGAATTCAACTTGATTAGTAGGTCTTGCCAAAAATTCCAAGTCCAGAATTGCAGATACAGACGCTTTGAAATAAAATTGCATGGTATCAGCAGAACTGTGTACGGAAGTAAGGGCTGTGCAGGGTTGAGCTGTGATTGACTCTGGACTACAGCTGTGCTTGTGTGACCCTTAACTTCTTTCACAAAGTAAAGTAGAGCTGTAAATGTGTGTATAGTAACATAGCCAGTAGAAGAAAGAGGAGGTTGTGTACCTCTTTCTAGCAATTCATCCCTACTTTTCTTTAATCTTTTTCTGTGTTTTTTTTTGTTGTTGTTGTTGTGGGTGTTTTCCCCTTGTAAGAGTGTCAGGGGAAACAATTTTATTGTGGGAAATCTTTTCACATACATAGTATGTCTAGGAGAGCGTAACGTCAGCTAGGTGTACTCTTAGTGGAAGAAGAAGGAATGCTGAGGGCAACAGCTTATACTCTCTGGTAACAGTGTGCACAGAAAGCATCCAGCGTTCCTTGTCTGCATAACTGCTGCCAAACACTGTCTTGGTGGGCTGAAGTTTCTGCTGCAGCATTCTTTTTGTACAGAAAACTGAGGTGCCATTTTGTAACCCTCGTTTTGCCTGTTCTTTATAATATGTTAAACTGCACCTGCAACAAATCAGCTTATGCCTCTGATAAAAAATGCAGTAGATGGAACAGCTGTACAACTTGCTGTTTCATCTGTTTTGACAAGATCCAACATGGTTAAGGAAACAGTTTCTAGCAGTGATCCGCATCTTGTGCTTTGGGCAGTCTGCCTGCAGTGTCCTCCCTTTTCTCCTTCACAGGACATGCAGCTGACAGTGCACAGTTCTACAGGAGGTGTTGTGTATACTGCAATGATTTCTCATGACAAACTTACTTCTTTTTTCCCTTTCATGTCTTAGCACGTTATTTTTAAGCCTAGAATAAAAAGATTACTCAGTTAGGGCTTAGTATATAGAGACAGTAGGATTTTTGATTGAGAATGTTGTTGGAATCTGCCCAGACTGTATGGCTGTTGCAGGGAGATTAAAGATATAGCTGATGATTTATTGCTTTGCCTTGAACTGAAAGCGATCTTTTATTTTAATAGGTGTGCTTATCTGCTTTCCCATCTAGAGTATGAGGGCTGTCAGAAGTAAAGATAGGCAGTTGCAGAGGCATAAGGCATAGTTCAGAAATTCCTGAACTTCTGCTTGCATTACCCAGACTGACAATTAGCCTGAATGCTTGGGCTGAAAGTGATGGAGTGGTAAGATTCCAAGTGAAATCATGAATTCACTGCCTGTCAGTATGGTTTAGAATGTCACTCAAATGACTGAAAGTAGCTTGCTCTTGAAATTCTACTAGGACTATTGTATGTATTGTGGAGTTTTATTGTGTCTTTAGCTATTAAGTATCTTTGTAGCTTGCTGAAGCTGTGGCCTGATAATACCTAATATTCTGTAGAATAAGTCTGAATAACTCAAGACTTTTGGCTAAAGGGGCTATTGGCTTAAAACTGGCCCAGGGTAGTACTGTTACAAAAATTGTTGCTTTTTTATTTAAAAAAAAAAAAAAAGCCTGAGTGAGTTCAGGGACAAATCAGCTTAACTGATAACTCTTTTCTGCATGCCATATACCTGTACTCTTTCCCTTTTTGCATGCCAACTGTGTTCTTAAATTGCTGGTAGGTGGTCCTTCCTCAGCATTATGACTGGTTGCGTGCCTGCCTTTGTAGGTCTGTTAAGAGTACTTATCACAGAAAGGTACCTCCGTAGCGTGCCTGAGTAGAAGCAGTGTGAAACAGATTTGTTAAGTTACACTAAAGCATTTTAAAAGTACTTGCTGCTTATATGTTCAGTATGCACTGTTATGTTGAACAGAATTTTGTGTTTGAAACAAGAAAAAATAATTCTTTGGAAGCACTAGATCTGTTCCTGTTTTGATTCCAATTCTCTATGGACAAAATAGTGATACAACGAAGAAGTGTGCTGTGAGCTGCCTCTTGCTAATAAGAATCTCTTTTCTCAGGTTGCAGGCCGAGTTGCGGATGAAAGAGGTGCAGTGTTGGGTCATGAAGTTGGGTATTGTATTCGGTTTGATGATTGCACGGATCCTCAGGCTACCAGAATTAAGGTGAACCATGAACAGGATGTTGTTACTCTGAAAGGGTTAGCTGAAACTCTTCAAGTACTTTTGCAAAATTAATGAGAACCTTGTGATGTCAGTAAAGAGAATAGATAACATTTCAGTTTTCCAGGTGGGTACCCCAAACGTGCGCTTGAAATGGCTGTGGCTATCCAAACCTTAATAAAACAAGTACATGTTCTATTCTGCTAGTCTGGCAGCCAGTATTTTAAAACTAAAGGAGATTTTCAAGGTAGTTATGGCCAGATCTTAGTACAGTGCTAATGTGACCTGATACGTCACTCAAAGTCATAGTGAAAGGCTGCAGTGAATCACAGCTAAAGTATCCTCACCAACCTAAAAATAGGTTTGTGATTAAAAGCGCAGATAAAACATAAGATGACTAGGCTGTGAGTAATTTGATGTGGATTTAATAGCAAGCTTTGCAGCTGTTCCTTAGTGATGTGAGCAATATTAATGTTGTGTACAGATGAGAGTTTGCTTTAGTTATGCTGGAATAGCAATGATGATGAATGAGACAATTTACTTTTTGATTTTTTTTCTAAAGCTAGTAGCTCTTTTAAAGTGAAAGAAATGGAGATGTTTGTTCATTAAATGCGACTGAAATAATATTTTTTTTTTTGAGTGTGATGATTAAACATTTGGGGTTGGACTTTTGAAGGTTTTTACCTTGCGCAACAGTTACTGCCCAGTTCAAGGCCACAGTTGGAGTCCCAGGTCAAACTGCTCTTTGATGGTTACATAAAGCTGGTGGGTTTCCGCTGGCTAGTAGGAAGAAAATATTAAATTAAAATGTTGCATTCTGTTGAAATGTTAAGGTTTGTGTTCTGGTCCGAAGTGTGTGATAGATATTAAGTAGCCCACTTTGAGAGGGTCAAGACTGGATTGACACACAGGATGTTACTGGTAGAGCAGATTTAGCCATGTTACAGACAAGAGAGAAGAAACTTCTATTGCAGTGTTCCAGTGCTGCCAATCTGGTTTTATGTTTGGTTTTTTGTTTTTTTTTTACCCCAGTAAAAAAATAACTAATTTTAAAGAATTCATTACTGATTAAAAAGCAATCACTCTGCTTATCTCTGGGTTAGCACTCAGAAATACCTGTTTGGCTTCCGTAGCTGAAAGTTGATCAATTTAATAGATCATTAGAAAATTACAGGCAAGGAAAAATTCAGGCAAAAGTCTTTAAAAATCAAATGGGTAATCAAGACTGCCTGATAGGGTTTGGGTTTTTTTTTTACATTTTTCTTTGCTTTCACTTTTAGTTTCTAACTGATGGTATGCTGGTGAGGGAGATGATGGCTGATCCCTTATTAACAAGATACAGGTAAGGAAACATGGAATGAATGCTTGCTGAAGTGTAATTTGGTAAACAACTGCATTTTTTTTAGACCAAGGTGTGGTTATTATGAATTAAATACCAAAAGATGTGAAAATTATTTTAGGAGTTTGACTTCTTTATGTTGTAAAGACTGTTAGAAAATCAGTTGATCATTGCAACACTAAACCCATAGGATTTGGCGCTGTGGTTTTGGAATAAAAGTTAAATGGGCCTCATGGAGTCTGAATCATTTCATTTACTAGTTTTAAATTCATTTTTTCTTTCTGATACTAATCAAAGAAAAAAAATCAACAACAAACACAGGCTATTCTGGTGTGCAGAAAACCTATGCAATACAGTAAAGACAAACCTTTTTTCTTCCACCCCTTTACAAAAGCTAGCCTGAATAAAGAACAGTATGTATGTACAACATGGTGTTATCTACGTTTTTGTCCCTGCTTTATCACTGTGCTTTTTTAACTTCCACAGTTTTCTGAGTGGATGTAAACAGTTATAGTCCAGTGGCAGATTTAAAATAATGAAGACACGAAGACACTGATTCTAGTGTCAATCAAACCATTTCTGAAATCTTACTATTCTGCTTTATTCACAGTGTCCTCATGCTGGACGAAGCCCATGAAAGGACTCTTTATACAGATATTGCCATTGGCTTACTAAAAAAGGTTGGTGGTTGTTTTTTACCGTTCTCTGTAACTGTTTTCATTTTCATGCTTTTTGTAAAACTTCTGATCTTGATGGCTGATTAGTGAACCCATTTGAGAGATAGTGATTTCTAGTTCTTCATTTGTCCTACAGCCTATTGTACATACCCAACTGTTCGCTTTAGATATCTGACACTTGGGATCCTCTATTTCCTCCCCTCGATGCTGAAATTTCTCCTTAGATGATATTAGCAAAAAGGTAGTCTTCATTCTGCTGCCGCTGATCATGTAAAGTGATCTGATAGGGGGTTGTTGTTGACTTTCAACCTGCAAAAGCTCTGACTCCCACCAGAAATTAAGAATAAGCTATAGTGATGGCAGACTGAATGCCCTTAAAATGAATATATACAACTCGAAACAGTCATCGGGTTGTTAGATCTATGGGGTGATATGGGTGCTTCAGTTCATCAGCTGCCTTGTAGTATCAAAATATTTTTAAAGGGAAGTTACTGGTTGGATGCTCTAAAACTTGGTTCTAGCCTTGTATCTCAGAAAATAGTTTTTACTCTGGATGTTCTTGGTCTCTATCGTAGGTTCAAAAGAAGCGTGGGGATCTTCGACTGATTGTGGCTTCAGCCACCTTGGATGCAGAGGTATAGCTCACAGGTTTGGTTTGAAATGAAGTGACCTTAAGTGGCAGCTCCGCTTCTATTTATATACAGCCCATCCTCTGTGCTGCTTGCTTCTTGTGAAGCAGGACTGCTGTTTGAGTGGTGAAGAGAGGAAGGAGTGCCAGAAAAAAATCTGCTGTAGTTAGATTGCTGTGTTTGGTTTTCATTTTGTATTTAAATTCACTCCCCAAAAAGTTTGCTAATGCGAATCTGCTTTGCATGTATTTGTGCCTTTTTTCCTCTTGTATACAAAGATGTTCTCTTGGCTTAATCTAGTCTAGTAAGAGACATTGGTTTAGCTCTATTTTGCCGGTAGCAATAATTAGAGACAACCACAGACCAGTAAAAAATAAGTGATAAATGAGTAGATTTAATTTCAGTGAGATTTTACTAGGTCCCCAATTGACTTGTGGCCTGTGGAAATTTATGTAACTTACTAAAAATGTCATTAATTTAATCTCGAGTAGAAACAGAAGAAATGCTCTCCTAGATTAGAGCAGTGTTTCATCCAGCCCAGTGTTCTGTCTGTAGCAGCAGCAGCAATGGGAGATGCTGTTTAGGGAGAGCACACCTACTGTGGTCCGTTCTCTTTGAGCTGCTTCAGCATCTGCAAAGATTATAATAGAGATATTAAACAGTACATTCCTGCTGTTTCCTTCTAGTATGTATTTATGGACATGCTGTTTGTTAATTTGTCTTTGAATCCTCTTGAGGAAGCTGTAAGTCTCCAGGACATGATGTGAGAGCAATTTTCAGAAGTTTGCCACCTGCTGTATAATGAAGCACTATATTTAATTTCTTTTAAACATGCGAATTGCATCAGACCTCCTCATTCTAGAAGTGTGGGATTTTTTATTTAAACAAAAAAAGAAACAACAAACAAAGAAAATCAGTTTTACATTTACTTTATCTTTAAACCTCAGCTGTATGTCTTCTCAACCTTCTGCTCCCCAAGCAGAGCCCTAGCTTTTTCAGTCTCTCCTCATAAGGCAGTGACTCCATCTCCTTTATCATGTTCATTGCATTTCTCTGTGCTTTTCCTGACTCCGCTGTGTCCTTTGTGAGATGTAGTGGTGAGAGCTTGCATGTAGCACTGAAGATGTAGGTATACTGAGATTTCCTGTAGTGGCGAGTATCATGTGCCATAAATCTTGATAGTATGCTGATGGTAGTACTTCCTCTACTCTGTATTCTGTACGTTATATTAGATAACATCACAATACTTTGCCTTTGCAAAATTTTAACTGCCAGAAATCGGACATTTCAAAGAGTTTACAGTTTAAGTAAAAATAAGTTAATAGGAACAAAATGATTAACATGACTATATAAACATTTGTTTAAATACAGAAAGTTTGTGGTATCTCTATAATGGTCATAAAAGTTGAGGCGGATTATTTGGGTTCTTAATGTTCATTCTTTTACTATTATGTATTTCAAATACTTCATGGCAATAAATCTAAATATATGAAGGTGTCTTGCAACACATAAATCAAAAACTTGCATAAATCAGGCTAACTCTGCTTTTACAAAGTGAGATTTTGGTGTTCAGTAAGAGCTGTAAAATTTACTTACCCATCCAAAAATGAATGAGAGTATGCAATTCCTACCCAAAACTTTTAGGACCAGTCATTTCTAAGTTCTTCTTAACTTTGACTTTGCTACTGTTATAGATCCAATAAGAAGTTCATATATCTGCTTTTTTCAACTGTATCAGCTGATCTAATTGATTTTATTATCTATTTTCAATCTTTGCTTTTAAAATAATAAACGTGCAGGACAGTGTATTTGTGCTTAATGCCTGAATGCCAGGCAGAATAGAAGACAACAAAATCAAACTTTAAAATTTTTAAATTGGAACTGTCAAATGTATGAAGAAAATATCCAAGTAGTAGTAATGTAACTTGTTCATGTCTTTAGGTTTCTCCTTTGATTCTTTAAAGTATTAAAGTGAAAGTGTTTGTTTTTATTTTAATGTAGAAATTCAGGGATTTCTTTAATCAAAACGATACTGGTGACCCCAGCAAAGATACCAGTGTGATCCTTACAGTCGAGGGGAGAACGTTTCCAGTGGACATCTTTTACATACAGAGGTGTGTTCCTGTTTGGTCCTGTCAGTGGTGATTGGGAGTGTGTGCAACTGTGATATAATTTTGTCTGAGTTGGAGCTCAGAAATTCCCAGACCAATGCTAAAGAGGTGTAGCATTCAATTTGGGAAACATTTGGATATTGCTTATAGCAGCAGACACGTTTTTAAGCTTACTGTAGTGTAAAGGAAACAAATTAATTGCTGAAAACTGATTCCCCAGGATGCATCATGAACTAAATGTGGTATGGCTGATATATAGCATCCAAAAGTTATCTCTCTGTTTGTTCCGTATGGAACTGAGGAGTCTGTATTTATTTTTCTGCTAATGTCTCTGCTATTTTCTCTCGCTGTAGTCCTGTTCCAGACTATATAAAATCAACTGTGGAAACTGCCATGAAAATTCACCAGATGGAGAATGATGGGGATATACTGGCATTTTTAACTGGCCAGGTACAAACATAAGCTTTTTTTTTTTTTTTTCTTTACAGTGTTGTATTGTGGGCTTTGCAAAGCAGCCTCAGCATCCTGCTTTCCTTAGCTGGGCTTACTTTAATCTCAATAACGATGACAAATATTTCTGCAATGATGGGAGCAGAATGAGGCCAGTCCAAAAGACTTTTGGAAAGTGTAATTGTGGTTTGGATTTATCAAAGCTAGTGATGGATGATAGTTTTTCTCATTCAATGCTGTATGCTTTCATCCTTGTTAGTAAGTGGAACAGTATGTGGTTTTTGGTGCTAGTCACCTATGAAGTTGACAGTGAGTCATCATTAATAGTTAAGGCAAATGGAATTTACATTTGTTAGGCTTAACACCTGAAGTCTTTGACAGAAAAACAAATTGCTGTGAGATAAAAATTTACTAGTCTCTTCTGCTCTCTTTATGCCTGTCAGCTCATTTCACAGCTGAGAAGAGTAAATGGGAGGTAGCTTATAATTTTTCCAGTGAGGAGCTACCTTGAAGAGCTTCAATAACGTCTTGCATATTTTCAGAATAAATTCTTCATCCCCATTATTGATTTGACTCTGAAAGAGTGAATTGGTTATCTGACAAAGCGATGTTGGAACATTTTGTTGTCTGTGTTTTTTAATAGATGCTACAGTTGATCTCTGAGATTAAATGTGAAGTTGAGCAATAAGTGTTAATACTGTTATTGTGTTGTTCCTGATCAAGACCCACAGCATTCTACAGTTAAAATAGATTGGCCTTCCATTTTGCTCTCACAAGTTGAGATACACAGAAAAATACGCCTGATTACTCGTGAACTTTGTTCAGTCCTTCCCTTGTGATTTTTCTCATGTATTTGTGACATTTTCTCAAAAAACAATGTACATAAGTATTTACATACATATTTATTGTGAATAGCAATTTATGTAAGAATATTACAAAATTGAGGGAACTAGTCAAAAGATCCTGGAGTTTGGGCAACTAAAATTATATTTGGATTATTTTGGTGCATTTTTTGTATTTAGGTGAGAGTTACGTGAAATTAAATTGAAACCTCTCTCATTCTGTCCCCTGTCTTGCTCTGGCTCTAGGAGGAAGTGGAAACTGTTGTTTCTATGCTCATAGAACAGGCTCGGGCCCTTTCTCGCACTGGAATGAAAAAGCACCTCCGTGTTCTCCCCATGTATGCTGGGCTGCCTTCTCCTGAGCAAATGAAAGTGTTTGAGAGAGTTTCCCACAGCGTCAGGAAGGTAAGGCTGTTGCCTGTGTCTCGGTTTTTACCACCCAAAAGGGTGTCTGCATCACACAGGCTGTATATATCGGGTTCACATCATAAGACTATTGCAAACATTTACCGAGGGAGGCTTTCTGCCTCTCTTGACACTGTCTGTCAGTTTTCAAACTGTGAACCAAGAACATTTTCTCTGGCTTCCCTTTGCATCTTTGATCAGTCCTAGACGTGTCAATTCTAAGTCTTCTGCCTACCTCATCAACTTCTCAGTTTTTAAGAGTCTTCATACAGCCTTCTATTTGTCTATGTCCAGCTGCAGCTTCTTACACTCTGAAGTCCTCTACTTTTACCTAGTTTTATTTCTTTTTGTGGTCTAAGTGTCTATGGCTGTTTTCCACCAGTAATGGAAAAATTAGTGACAGAGGGGGTAAGTGTTGTATTTTCACCTAAGAAACAAATTTAAACTTGCTTGGTTTTAGTAGAAAAAAATTTTGTTTTGACATCTGCAAGTCCTGTTTGGATATTTAACATCACAGAACTATATAATTGGTCATGATTAGTGCTTTCTGCTTAGGCAGAGCCTGTGTTGGAGCTAAGATAAGATGACAGAATTACACAGGGGTGACTTGTTATAATTCTTGTGCCTGCTGGAGTCTAACAAGTAAAATTGTTCATCTGGTATTGGAGAATGTTGAGTATAAATACTACTTTTCTCTCCAGGATGTGACATTAGTCAATTGACTTCCAAGATTTACTTTTTCAATTTCAAATGCAATAAGGATCAAATTTCCTTTTGTCATCTGGGAACAATTATTTTTTAATATTTTAGTACATGTATGTAAGTATATCTCTTCAGGAATACTGAATGTGGAACGCTTAATCAGCTCTGTTCCTCTGCTATCTCCTGCCCCATTTCAGTGTTACACGTAACAGTTCAATATAACTGAGAAGCAGAAAGAATATACTTCTAGTTCACTACATAAGAACATTTGATTTACAGTCAGTTAATGTTTTTCTCTGCAAACACTGCCAAGTTCTTTTACTTTTATTAAGAGAGAATAAATTTGAATAAGAAAGTGACTGAAACGGTAAAAACTGGGCTTATTTCAAGCTGACAAGCTCTTTCTGCTGCAGGTACTGTATCCTTTTGTACTCCAGAGCGTGTTTACTGGAACTGTCATATCTGACACCTTTCAAGCAGCTTGTATGGGAGTCCTGGTGCACTGATGGGGCTTGATAGTATATTTGAGATCGGGGAGTTCACAGTATTCTCTTTGTGTTTGTACCTGTAGGTGATAGTAGCCACCAACATTGCTGAGACCTCCATCACAATTCACGGCATTTCATTCGTAATTGATTGTGGTTTTGTGAAGCTCCGGGCCTATAACCCCAAAACAGCCATCGAATGCCTTGTGGTGGTACCAGTATCAAAAGCTTCGGCTAATCAGAGAGCAGGGCGTGCAGGACGGAACCGCTCTGGAAAATGTTACAGACTTTATACAGGTCAGTAATTTGATGTGTAGGGAAGGTGAACTTGCTGGTGTAACTTGCATTTTGTTTTACAGTGGTTTTAGTATTAGATAAAGAAGAACACAAGTGTATTTTTTTCTCTCAGTGAGAGATAGAAATTTCCCTTCATTATTCCTCTGGCATATTTAGGAATACACTGTTGATATGTGCTAAGCATTGGACACTGAATGCTTTTATAAAACAGAAGCACAAACTGAAGCAGGGTAGGTGCTACGAGATTATCAGCAATTGCAGACCTATAATGATAATGCAGCTCTGGAAAGTCTACTAAGAAGTTCATCTTTTGATCTTTGTTTCTGAGCAGTTGTTTCAATTTATAATACCCACCTACGATGCTCTCTTCTGTGACTAAAATCTCCTTTAGACTGTGTGTCTAACAAAGCACTCTGAAAATCCTTTAGACAACTGAGGGAAAACTTCTTTGTATCCCCTTTTTCACAGGAACAGATGCCAACCCCAAATTCTTCTCTTGAATCAGTGACCCTGGCACTGTACAAAAATTACTGTTACAAATAAATCTGTTGGCCACATAGCAGTGTTCAGAAAGCTGCAATCCAACTGTCTGTGTTCTCAGCTGTTTAATGAGAAAAGGCATTGCAGTTGAGCCCTGCCATTGCTTATGTGCCTCGGGTTCCCTCTAGTTTTACTGGAGACTTGAGACTTAGAGAGGGCAAGCGTACTCTTTTAAAATGTGTGTGTGCTTGCCAGCAGTTGTCACGTTAAACAAAGACCTGATTTATTTTCTAAATTTGTGTGTCCAATAAGAATCAGGAGAGAATGTCTGCTGCATAATATACCAAGCTTACATAGCTTTTAAAGTATTTTACTGGAGAAACCATGACTACACTGAAGTTATTTTTGTGTGCTCAAGAGCTGGCCTAATGAGTGCTTTATGAAACATTTTAAAGGAGAAAAAAAAAAGAAAAGAAGAAAGTGCACTGAGGGGCCAAAAGTAGAGAAAACATGCACTATCTTTGTCTTAAGGAAGGTCTGAGGTAGAGCAGAGATAGAAGAGGGTTTTGTCTAGAAATGAAAATAATTCAGGTGAAAATAATGTATTTCTTGTCTTGATTTGGAGTTTTGGATCAACAGAGGGATGAGTGTGCCTTTTTCTTTGCTGCAGAAGAATTGGTTAATGGAAGGTTGCAGGGATTTTGACACTATATGAAGTATTTTTCCAAACAAACTTTGTAGCAAATGTGCTTTTAAAAAGGCATTGTTAAATAAATTGTTTTTCAGACTTTAGTCTTTATTTTAAATATGCTTTTGAAACCTCCTTTTGTTTGAGTAGTTACTTAAAATAGTGTTTTTATACTGAAAGCCTGCTGGTTTTGAACTTTTTCATGTCCCTTTAAAAAAAAAAAATGCTTTTTTGGAGTATTTCACCCCACCTTTTATTTTCTGATAAAAGTATTAAACAGAAGACAAATAAAGGATTTCCAGATTTCTGTGAAGAACTTAAAACATTTCAAATTGAAATATGGGTGGGTCACCTACAGTATAAGCAGTGTAGCCAAAAACATTTGCTTTTCTATTTAAAGTGAAGTATCTTAAAATACAGTAATTGGAGAAAGTTCATCTTTGAGTTAGAGTTCTTTTAACACCTGTTTAGTATTCACACTTGAAAATTTTAATTTGAAATGGGTATGATTCTGTCATGTTGACTGCATAGAGTGAGAGTTGAAACTCAGTCCCAAATTGCTTTGTTTTCTCCCACAACAGAGGAGGACTTTGAGAAGCTGCCAAAGTCCACTGTTCCTGAGATGCAGCGCAGTAACCTTGCACCCGTCATCTTGCAGCTGAAGGCTTTGGGAATCGACAATGTGCTCAGGTTCCCCTTTCTTTCGGTGAGTACCCACAGAACCAGTAACCATTGCCCTGTTAATTAGGAAAGCACACCTCATTGCCCACTATCGGGCAGCAAAGTATATTTTTGGGAATCAACTAGTGCAAGTAATGTGTGTGACTATTTAGAAACAGCGACTGTTTGTATTCCAGAACTTGCTGTTAGAAGTGTTGAGAAATAGAGAAAGGCCTAGAAAGACAAACTCTGAGATTCTGCAAAACTGTAACTGTAGTCCCTTTGCACTGAATTTATGAAGAAAAAGGGGAAAAAAATTATATCCGCAGAACTAAACCTATGCTTGTCTGTCTTGTTAAAAAGAGCAGTACCAATTTTTAGATTTGCTTTCTGTAAAGTTTCTAACCCCTTTTGTATCTATGTGTAAGACCAATATGTTAGCATTAGGAGAGAAAGTTAATTGTTCTGCTCACCACTGGCATCGCTGTTGGACAAAGCAAGTATGCCTTTTCTAGCTGGGATCTTGAGAGCATCGTAGTGGTGATGCTGAGCCTGTTGAGATGGTTTTCACTCGCAGCAGTGGTGGTCAGTGCAAGGGTGATAAAAGAGTCTGAGAGCTCTTTCTTCATTTTGCATAAGTAGAAAGATAGGTAGTTAGAACTCCACAGATTTTGCAAAAGAGGAAGATCTAAGAATTTTTGTGAAAACTCATGTGTTCTATGATGATAACTTTAAACAATACACATTTTTTCTTCACAGCCACCTCCTGCACAGTCAATGGTGCAAGCTTTAGAATTGCTGTATGCTTTAGGAGGTGAGAATATTATGCTTTGCTCTATTTATAGCTATGTTACAGGATCTATGAAAAAAAAATTGTTAATTTGGACTTGGTGATTGGATGGTCATTAATCAAACTTGCATTTGAGAACTGTGCTTTGAGAAAGAGAAAATGCAGCCTTGACTGGTGGAATCTTTTTGTTGGTGTGTTTTTAAAGTGTACCTTAGTCTCCTCTGAATTTATTTTCTTTTCCTCTGGTTATTTCAGACGTGTAAGCAAGCAAAAAGCAGTGATAACTGGGACTAGAAATCTATTGCAGAAAGTGTAAACTAGAATTTGACAGTTTAGATTGGGCAAATGCATATTTTACAGCTATCTTCTGTGTATTTCCTTGCACCTTCATGGGAGGAACCAGCTATTTGTCCTTGCTAGGAGCAGGGCTCTGAGTTGATGAGGGTGTTAGTGTGATTCCCCCGTGGCAGGGGGGTTGGAACTAGATAATCTTTAAGGTCCCTTCCAACCTAAACCATTCTATGGTTCTCTCAGGCAGATCCTCTGTGTTTCTTCAGTCCTTACAGAGTGGTATGAAGATACAAACGGAGTTCGGCCACTAATTAGACCAGTACATGAGTTAAACACTAAATTTACCTGCATCCAGTTAGATAAGTTGTTAGATACTCAAGCTCTTAGTGTGGTGTTTCATTTTGTGTTACTGTGCCAGTGATGGAAACATGTAGCACTTGCAAGTAAAAACAAAAAAAGTTGAAAGTAAAGTTTTGACATCTCTTTCAATTTCAGACTGATTGTAGTAACCTAGAATTTAGCAAGCTTAATGTAATTGCTGCTTTGTTTATTAGTTGGTCAGACTTTAAAAAGGATAGTGTATCTATTTTAAATTTTTCTGTTAGCATGTTACATTCATTATCTGATCTTGATGTGTGTGCAGGAACTCTGTCTAAACATTGTCAGTAAAATCTGATGCTTGAGTTTGGGAGAAGCAGGTCACTGAAGGCTTGAATGAAACCCGATAGAGAGTGTGCTTCCCAATGGCTCAGCAATGCAAGTGTCACATGTTAATTTTCAGAACTTTTCATTGATACGATTTTGAAGGTTTGACTGACAGAAGTTATGAAGAGCTAATCTAGTCATAATTTTAAAAATGAGTACAAACCTGTAGCAAGTCAAACTGTTCTGATTTTATTAGCTGTGAATACATGATGTAGCACTAAACCCAAACCCTGATCGTTCCTAAAGGCAGCACGCTTCCTCCTGTGAATTGGAGCTACGTTTCTCACACTCGCTGTCTGTGTTTCAGTGCACAGCCTGGTTGCTTTTCAGGCTTTTAAATGCATAGGAGCTCATTTGCATGCAGCTTGCAAAGAGCGTTTGTTCTAGTTTTAATATTGAACTTTCTGGTTATGGACAAATTAACAGACACCCACAAACTTCTAATGAAAAGAAGAAAAAGCTAGCCTAACAGACCCTGAGAGCATAATTCAAAGTACTTTTCTACTCTTTAGCTACTTAATAGATTTTTTATTATTGTTATTATTATGTTCTCTGAATTACTAATCACGGCTTGTTCTAAAATTCTGTAGAGTCTGAGCAACACTCTTATTCAGATGGTTTAGTTTTAGGTAGTTCTGTGAGGAGCAGCCCAGAGTTGAACTTGATCCTTATAGCTCCCTTCCCACTTGAGATATTCTATGATTCTAAATGTGTTCATTTTGGTTTTATTCATTGTGCTGATGTTGGATACCTATAACACTCTAATCACACTTTAGTAATATTTTTATGCACAGCTTTCAGATCCTTTTTGTTGTGGTGAGAGGAATGTATGCTGTCTAGTTTTGTTTATAGGAGGAACTGTTATATTGTTAGATTTTTTTGACAGCTGTTTAATCTTTTTGAATGCAACAAACTTAAAACTAAACAGAAACTTGACACAAGAACAAGTAATCAAAACAAAACTCTGTTTGACTTTAACTCTATGTTTGTAGTTAATTCAAAGTTAACAATATTTGCTTCATAATGTAAACATGAGGAAAAGGGTAGTATAAAGGAGATTGTGTAAGTTCTGGAAGCTTCCAGAGGTTTGTGGCTGTTTTTACAACACTTACAAACGTTGTGTTGTGATTGTGGCTCTCTTCTTATTCTTGTGGAGCTGTAACTCTCTTCCTGGCCACGATTTTGCCCTCTGCTGATTCAGTTCCATCTTGCAAAGGAGGATTTCACTTAAGGCACTTGGTTCTTGGCAACCATTTCCAGCTTGGAACAAGGACTTTCACAGCAGCTCAGAAACATGTTGCAAGGATGAATTCACAGCCAAAACCACCTTAGGGAAACAGAGAGGAAAGGTCAATAAACTCGCTGATTAGCTGTTTGAAGTTTTGGCAAAAGTGTTACGCTCATGGTAGCTTCACAGAAAAGTACAGAGCTGTTACTCTCTTGGCTGCCCAGCTTTTGTAGCAAAGCAGAGAAGTGCTGATGTTGGTGTTTAAGATGGAAAGCAACGTGTGTGCTTGTGTGAGATACACGGATTCGCTCTTCAGTTTTTGCTGAAGTTTAAGGTTTTAGGTGTTTTATTAGGGAGATTTTCTATAAGTTGCAGAGGTTGCACCAAGCGTTTGCAGGTGCAGTAAGGATTAAATTTGTCTTATGCAAGTATGGACATGTATTTCATCATTTACATTGTAATAGCATGCAAATGTGCAGTTTAGGGTCAGGACCCTATTGTGCCAATGTGGTGCCAACAGAGAAACTTGTGCAGAGCAGACGCTGTTAATGTTGAGATAGTTCTGTTGAATAAACACATCACTGTTTTCAGACTGATTATTTTTACAGTGGTGCAAACTGATTACATCAGGGGCGTCTCATCTCAACCTTCTCCTTTGATGCCCCTTTGAAAGTCTGAGTTGTCAGTTGGAGTTTAGTGGTTTTAAGCATAATTTTGGAGGTAAATAAGCAGGTAAAAAGTGCCTTTATTTTTCACTTTATTTCCGATCCAAGATTTTGTTGAAGATTGTTTTGTTAGTCGTCACCTATCAGAAACAGCCACTCTACCTAAGTATAAAATTGCGTGTTTTAATCCCTCAGCCTGCCACATTCTAGTGGTTGTTACTTGAAACTTTTTAGTGCCACAGTACTTGAATAATCTCTCCTGAGTATGTTCAATAAAAATCTTTGCAGTACCTTTTTCTAAGATCTCCAATTTCGTATATATATGGATACAGTGGTTGATTCCGAGGTTATTTCAAAGAAACTTTTACTTGTGTTAGCACTTAAACTTCTCAGACTGCACTGGTCAAATGAAAGCTATCATACCTTATTTTTTGCAGTTTCTATGACTTGTGTTTAAATATGTTACTTCATCATTTCACATAAGCTGCCTTTTGTACCTGTTTCTCAGGAAAATATTGTGACATTATGTGACATGCCTATTAGGTTTTGTTGAACAGTGTAGGGGTGTGGTGAGTGAATTACTACCTTGTCATAATAAGTGAGACAAGAGCATATCAAATAATAAAGGAAAGTAAACACTCGATAGAGGTATCTGTGGTTTTAGATATGCTGACATGAGTTATAGGAGATCTCGTTCCTTGACTTGATTTGTGGTTTTGCTTTTCTCTGTGAACCATAGCTGAAGTACAACTGTGGGTTTTTTGACACCACATGATTTGACAAATAATATGTTTATATAATGCGTGGGCACCAGTTGTGTTTCCTCAGTTCACTCTGCTGTGGTTATTTATGCAATCTACAGTGCCCCAAAGTTCTATTATTGGGCTCTTGTTAGTCTCTCCTTGTGCAGCTTTTCTCTTGTGCTCTGCCTCCTTGCCATACCTCGTACAGCTTGGCTTACTTGTGGTTTTCTTTTCTCTTTCAATTCTCACTCTTTGCTCTTCTCTTATTATTGTTTCTGGCCTCTGTATTACTTTTTTTATTCTATTTCCTATGTCCTGTTGCAAAGGGAATGCTTTTCCATTTAGGTCATTCCCTGAAGTTTCATCATAGCACTCTGGATTAGAATATGACCCGGTGGTTTGCATGGGTAAACCTTAGTGCAGGCGTTTGACTGTAGGAAGCCATACAACTAAAATGGTAAACATGCAGGGCTGCTCAGTGATTACTGGGAATCGAAAAGCAAGCTGTACCATCTCCAGTAAAAAGGTTACAGTTGGAACATGGCTGACAGTTTAGTTATTGATGCATGAGGCAGACTAAACTGTAGAGAATCTTCATCAGCTGTACATCTCTGGTTTAGATTATATTAAAGTTAAACTATTTTTCTTCGTGACCTGAGCAAATATGCTCATAAAAATGACACCCTACCCAGCAGGGCTTCCTGTTTTTACAGGTATGCCTGGTCCATAATTATGCCCTTTTTTATTCTCATCAGGACTCCTTCTGCTTCCTGTCCCTGTGAACAAAGATGTTGCTAAATACTTATAAAAGAGATGCATAAGTCTAACAGCTAATAGGCACTCTGGCCATTGCATTGACTTGACTGCAGGTTTTCTAAATCGTTGGTAGTAGCAATGGGACCTGGTCAAAATGAAGAAACTGGTGTGGTCAAGTACTTTTGAAGAAAAAAATAAAAATCAGCGACCCATGGGAGAGTAAATGAATATTAAGGAGTGCCTTTAATTTTAGTTTAATATACATTCAGCAACTCTTAGGTGCATTTACTGTATTTTAGCTCGTAATTCTGCTCTTTAGTACATGTTAAATTCTTAAAGACTTTCTTTGCTACTTTTGCCTGTATCATAGATACATTTATTAATATGCTGCAGGTTTGGATATGCACTGCCGTTTAACAGAGCCTCTTGGAATGAGAATAGCAGAGTTTCCTTTGAATCCTATGTTTGCAAAGATGCTTCTGGAATCAGGTAGGAGAAAAAAATCAGATTTTCTTCATAGTCTTGTGATGACTAGCAAACACTGCCTCTTGTAAGTGTAGTGTAGTATTAGACATTTGCTAAACTTGAAACAAATTATATGCTTCATCTTGGTATAGCATTTAGTGAAAAGAATTGATTAAACTCATGGACATCTCTAATAAATAATAAGTCTAACACGCTTAACACACTAATAAGTCTAACACATTTGCCTTTTAAGTTTTCCGTTAAAAACATTCACTGTTATACTAAAAAAATCCTGGGGTTTAGGTATTTTGGTTTTATATACTACAAAAATATATTCTACTTATTTTCCTTTTTATTCTATATGGGGGTGAGTTGAATGGAAGAGGATTTAATTTACTGAATTTCTCCACTTACTCCTCAGGAAATTTTGGCTGCTCCCAGGAGATTTTGACAATTGCTGCCATGATGCAGATTCAAAACATTTTTGTGATCCCTCCAAATCAAAAAGCTCAGGCTGTAAGTTCAGTTGTGTCTCATTTTCTTTTTGTTAGTTCCACATTTCTGGATTTCTGCCAAGTATTTTATTGATACCCATTGCAGACTGCAAGTTTGTATGAAAGTCAAGCAAGGTCTTGAACTGTACCTATTGGTTATAGGTAAAAGAAGAAACTGAGTAACAGTTGGACTCCTTTAATAGTGTTAAAAGCCTCCTTCTGAGGACCAGAAGCATGAAAGATTATAAACCAATATTGGTCAGCATAAGGGTTTGCCAAAAAAACCCCAAACCTCACCAAACACCACTTCCTTTCAAGAGAAACAAAAAAGAAAGTATTACGATGTATCAAATTCATAATAGGTACCAGGAGCCTAATTTTAATGCATCCCTCTCTTGGATTTGGGGGGTTCATTTTCAGTTCATTTTTCTAATTTCAATTTTAGAAGTGCTCCTGAATATAGGTGGGCTACTAAAATATTGCTGTTGCCTAGAGGAACTACCCTATATGGTAAGAATTTTAATAGTCACCAGGAAATAAGGAGATGATGGGAACTGAGTGTATTGGACATGATTGCAAAAATCAATCTGCCAATAAAAAAAAAATATTTCTTCTCCAGGCCAGGCAACACAGAAAGTTTGCTGTGGAAGAAGGTGATCATCTCACTATGCTTAATGTTTATGAAGCCTTTGTCAAAGTAAGTCAGTTGAAGCGCATGTGGATTTGCAGGAATGGGAAACACTTGAGGTCCTCAGTTCTGATTCTATAAGTTCTAGGTATAACATCCTCGAAGGTGAGGACTTATCCAGTCTATTAAGTGATAATTCTGCTTTAAAAGATATTCTGGTCATGTTTTGCCACAGACCTTCTGTAGTTCGGAACAGGGAATAGAAAGAATTTGGTTTGGGTACAGCATGGAAGTCTTACGGGTAGACAACTGTGTTTTCAAGGAGACTGGGATTTTTGAAAGGGCCTAGGAAAAACAGGTATCCAGATTCCAAATGAAATTCATATTCTCTCATCTTTTCTTTAAATGTACCTGAGTTTTGCTGATTATAAACTGCATCTAAATGTAGAACTTTTTTTAAAAAAATTGCCTCATTGACCATCATATCCTCTTTTTCATTGACCTTACGTATTTACCCTAAAGTTTAACACCAATCTTAATACTTCTCTGTAAGTTGAGATTTTACTTAACAGTTTTGAAGTGCTATACCTCTTGGGAGAAATGTATATTTTGCTGGTATAAAGCACTTCTGTAATAATGTATTTGCAACAGTGTTGAGTTGAAGCAGTATAACCACTCGAATGTTTAAATATGAATTCCCTCTCCCCAGCTCCAAAGCAATCAGTCAGGCACCAACTGAAATTTTGCCCTTTAAGTTTTATATCTGCGTAATTCTCTTAGAAACTGCCAAAGGTTGACACTCTTGGAGTGAGTGCTGGCTTATGGAGAAATAGTTCTTTGCATAAAGAAGACCAGTGTACAGAAAAGGTTGTTTACATTTTGATATTGAAAACAGACTAGTTTATGATATAATGCATTTGTGTGTGAGAATGGAACGACTGATGCTATTCTCCTTTACCACATATGAAGGAATGAAGCACATCTGTTTGAAAATACCCCATAGCATTTGTTCTACTACTATTTAGTAGTTTGAAATATGTTTTGTAGTTATTGGCGCTACGTAGCCTTGTGAGTAGCTATGTAAATAAGTAATTCTCAAGGAAAACCACAATAAATATGTTGTAGGAGAGAGAAGAAAAACAGAACAGGGCTATGTGATCCAAAAGAGATTTGGTTTTGTTTTGCTGGTGGTTTCTCACTGTAATTTTTTCTACTCTTCCCACTGTACAGCACAGCAAGAGCTCTCAGTGGTGTCAGGAACACTTTCTGAACTACAAAGGGCTTGTTAGAGCTTCTGTTGTAAGAGAGCAGCTGAAAAAGCTTCTCGTCCGCTTTAAAGTGCCAAAGAAGTCCAGCGAAGGTGAAATTTTTTTTTTTAACCTGTTGTCCAATACATGTCGAAGGTAGTCCCCAAATTGTCAGCCTGCTTCCTGCTTTTCTTATAACCTTTGAAGTATTTTCTCCCTGGCCTAAAAATAATGTTAATAAAAACCTTTTTTTTTTTTTTTTGTCCTAAAAATGACTGCAGAAGAGCATTTTAGCTCTTTTTTACAGTTAACATTTAGTCCAGTCTTCATTAGTTAAGTTTTCCAGCAAGAGATTATAACCACTGATTATATACTTAATGGACAGCTTTACCAAAAGAGTCATAAACAGATAATTCTGTTCCCTCTTTTGACTTTTCAAAAGGCCATTTTTCTAGTATGTTCAAAATTATGTACAATCATTGGGGTCTGATTTCCAGAAGTGCTGTGCGTGCATGGATGCCGTGACTAGTTCTCAGCACTTGTCTCTAATGGGTCTGAAAAATCAGGCTTCATTGCTCAGCTGTCACACAAGGTTGCTCTAAGGACTGTGAAACTATCTTCTTGGAGAAACTAGTGGCAACAGTAGTTTTTTACATAGTAATTTTGATTTGCTGTGAAATTGAAGTCAGAAGAGATTGCAGGGTTTGTCTGCTTTCCAGCCTTTGCCATCAAAGCCTGATGCAGTGTGAAAAGTTGGTTGAGATGATTAAGTGGTATTTTAGGGGTGTTTGCCATTCCATTGACTCATTTTACATAAAAAAAATATTTTCTCAGGTGATCCAGATCCTGTTTTGAGATGCATAGTTTCCGGATTCTTTGCTAACGCAGCTAAATTCCACTCTACTGGAGCTTACAGGTAAATATATATAGCTTAATTACAGCTGTTGCTTAGTTTAAAAGCTCCTTGGACTGGATACGTCTGAGCATAACCAACAAACAGATGCTTCTTTAGACACTTGCAATAAGAAACAGATAGCAGTTGATTTACTAAATATTTGAAGTTTTGTATCTTCAAACTGCTGCAATGTTTATGTGTTCTTTTTGGCAAATATAAATTATCAGAGTTATTGATAGTGGGAAGCTGTTAGTAATTAGCTTGTGTTAATTCAAGCAAGTACAGTGCTCTGTTGTAGCACTCCCAGTGCACTGAACAAAAGCCTGAAACACATTTCTGTTTAATGTAGATAGAACTCTTTTAGGACATTAAATTGTCATTTCTTCCTTTGGCCAAGATTTAAGCCTGGTTTCATCTGAAAGCCTGTTCATTAAATGCAAATGTTTTTAATTGGCTCCAGCTCTTTCATTATTGCCTTTTATTAAACATTCTTACTGGGGATGAAAGGAACCAAATGTTAAGCACTAAATAGATGCATGGTCTGAAATAATATTTTGCTTTCAAGGACTATCCGTGATGACCATGAACTTCATATCCACCCCACTTCAGTGCTGTATGCAGAGAAACCTCCACGCTGGTAAGTTAAAGCTGCTTTCTCTTTGTGATCTTTATAAGACATTCTCAGCATCCAGACATTTTCATGAATGACTTTTCTCCATCTGTGGAGGAATAAACGTAGGTGGTCATGGTTCCCACGGAGAGAATTTAATCGGTATTTCCTCTGCAACTTTTTGTAGGCAGTTAAATCAGGGCAATTGTGATGTTTAGCTGTCAAAAAACCTGCGAAAGTTGGAAAGCAGAGTCAGGTGCCCCTTTTTTAATAGGCACCATATCTTGCACTGCAAATTTCTCTCCGAGTGGTCTCTGTACCTAGATGGAACTAGGATTAATTTGCTTTTAGTAAGCCTATTAAGTAAATGCCATGTCAAATAGGTGCTGCAGTAATAGCAAGTGGCCTGCTAGCAGTCAAAGCATGCATGTCAAATGCATGATGCAAAAAGTTTGAGAGAAGTTACGGTTGTCTAGCAGGTCAGGGAAAGAAGTGGTTGTACTTTTGTATTAGCTGGGATATTACAGTTCCATTTGCGTGTCTAAGATGCTCAGATAACAATTACAAATGTGTTTCTAACTGCTAGGTCAGCATGATCGACCTGAAGTATTTGGACTCTTGTCCTTTGCCTGTTGCTGAGACTTTGAAGGCTAAACTTCGCCTCTGTTGTCTGTTCTCTTTGAATTAAGCTCCTATACCTGTTGTGTATGATTTGCAGAAGTGTAACTTATAGGAACTTAGCCACCGATTACATTGGCTCACAAAATAAAAATGAATCCAGCTCACTTGGTCTTAACTGTACCAATTCTTCAGGGCTGAGTTAAGCAGAGTGTAGCGAAAGTAATTTTTGCCACTGAAACCAGCCCTGATTCGCTGCTGTTTTGCCAGTTCTTGACCTCCTGTCACTGCTATTAAAAATAAAACAGAATTAGTCTGAAATTATAAAAAGAATACTTTGCAGATATACTTCTGAAATCTTCTAGCTTACAACTTCCTGAAAGAGGCTGGTTTATGGGAGAGTGACAGACAGTAAGAAGAATAAATTGGGAAGAAATTAATCGGGAAAGAGTCTAGTGGTAGGACAGTACTGGAGAAATTCTTTGCTCCAGCACATACCTCCTCCAGGGCTCAGCTTTTAGATGATGAGCCCTCAGCGTGGAACTTGCATCCCAGCCTCGGGCACTTCCAGGCACGTAGAAAAGCAGAACTGTAGACAGCTAGCTGGAAGTCTTAACTGGCAAAACCTTAAGATTGCGCTTCATTTCACAGCCTGCTTGCTGTTGGTGGCAGCAGTATTGCTGGAGTTTTTGGGAATACTGATTCTGGGCTTAAACCTGCTTTTGGACCCCTGTGTTGCAGAACAGACACAGAGCTGTCTTCTGAGGACATGTGGTGCTGCCACTGCCAGCCTAAAGATGCTGCTGGCTCATGGCATCCTATAAGACAGGAGTTTGCCTTACTCAGCAGCCCTAGTTCCAGTGCTACTGCTGCCTGGGCACCCATCCTATATCGAGGGCTTCAATTCTCTCTCTGTAACAGGTGTATATAAAACGTGTTCTCATTCTTGTTTGTTTTCCTCAGATTTCTCTTTAGTTGTATTAGTTGGTATGTCTTGGGCGGCATTTGGCAGAGAAGAGAATTTTGGACTCTCCTCTTTGCTTTTGAGAGCAAAATACCAATTAATGAGAGACCACAAACCTTGTGGGTTTGCAGCTGTACCATGTATAGAAGGCAGATGACTTCTGGTTTTGGTGACTAACCCTGCAGTGCGTGGGTTTGTGCTTCCGTGATAAAAATGACTTTCCCTACTGAAGGGTGACTTCAGAAATAGGTTGCCCATGCTGGCAGTGGGGATTGAGTCCACATGGCTGTCTGTTTCTAAATCTCTTACCAGAAGATGTTCTGGCAGTAGTTAAAGCTGATTTCTTCTTCTTATCCTTATCTTGCTGTCTGCACACAGGCACCAGGGGTAGTCATGCTGTGATCTGTGCCCTACTTGTTATGGGTCCAGGGTTTTGGTGCTTCTGACGTTCTTCCTCGTGGTATCACAGACCAACTAATATTCTCTCTTTCAAACCATCTGTTGTGAGTCCTCATTGGCCCCATTATAAGAAATATTATTTCTTTTATACCTTGCATCCGTATGTCCTGGTAGTATGTGAAGGTGTTTTTAATGGCAGTCAAAAGGTTATCTGAATGTAGAGTACTCTGAATAACAAGAGGGAAAGAGGTAAGAGGCTGTATTATAACGTAAAGACTGTCTTGTCACTCTGTAAATACTAACTCCGGCTACATGTGTGTGAAACTGTCTAAATATGCTGTTAAATCATCTCTCTCCCTCATTGCTTTATAGCAAATATTTATTTCACCCCCGCCACTTTTTCCTAGGGTAGTCTACAATGAAGTCATACAGACTGCTAAATACTACATGAGAGATGTGACTGCTGTTGAATCTGCATGGCTATTGGAACTGGCCCCTCATTTTTACCAGCAAGGAACGGTACGGAATCGGCATAAAGCCCAAACGGTACCATTGCTGTATTAACAGCTCTTGTATCTGAACTTTTTAAGTGTTTATGTTTTGTTGTTTTCTATTTAGTAGTACAAAAATGAATTTGGTTTTGTTCATTGTAGTGGTTAATACAAAGAAAGAGGATAATAAATTGATGCATGCAAGCTTTTTCCCTATTATCCAGCCAACAGACGTGATCTCAAAGTTACAAAATAGCGTATCACTCTGTTAAATGAAGCCTTCAACCATTTTACACTTAAGTATAGGCATTTGGTAGCAATTTTCTGAATAGCAGTATAGCTAGACAGTGGTCATACTTTGCACAATAATTTCAGTGGAGTCTTTGCATGCTTTGCAAATGTTTGTGCAAATCCTGAGTCTCTTTTTAAGCATTAATTATGTTTACTGCAAAAAAATCAGCTCTGATCTGTTAAAACTTGAAATGGCAAAGAACAGCTCCGATTTGTGCAAACTTTTATTGCAAATTCTGTTGTGTGTGATAAACATACCTTTTCTGTACAAGTATCTTTTAATAGTTGTTGCCATCCTTTATCAACTCTGTCCCATGTGAATCCATCAGTCTAGACTTACTCATTGGTCATTCTGAAAACTGGATTGGTATTAAATATTATCTAAATGTTCGTTATGCTGGAGCTGTTGACACCACATTGCATGTAATACTGCACAGGCAAGATTGCCAAATTGATCTTGCATGTGAATTTCCCATGGAAGATTAATAACTACTGAGCTTTATATTCTAAATTAGTGAAGTGTATCCAAAATTCTGAGTGAAAAATCACACTTGCATGTCAGACCTGTGCAAAACAAGAGATCTGTTAGTGCATATGAACAGCCATGTTGCAAAAATGGGGCTGTTTCTGATTTATACATCTGCTATGCTATTTGACTTTTCTGAGAACCTGGTGTCTGTTTCCCTTCCCTTCCTGGGGTTTTTGGAAAAAAGAAAAACACTGTGGTGCATAGAGCACCTTAGGACATACCTCTGTGGTTACAGTGTACAGCACCATTGACGTCTGTCCATGTAATGGACTTGAGAGGGTTGGGTTTTTTAATGTTGAGCTTGGATAATCCATCTCAGTTATCCAGACACTTACCATCTCTAAACGCTAAGTAGCTGAATATTTTCTACTTTTTCTTCTATAATGCATTTGACAAAGGCAGTAAGGACCCCTGCAGGGTAGACCCCATAGTCTTTAGCTACTCTTAGGCATTCTGCAAGCATGGTGTAAAATGGAGATGAGCCAATGTTCCAGTTGTATCAAATTTGGTCCTGGAATAATTAGTCCTTTTGACTCACGTATTTACATGTTGTAACATCCCCATACACAACACAACATCCAATTATGATATGACCTCTCCACAGGCTCAGTTTTGGGGTGAGGTTTTCCTTTAGGTAGGTGGTGTTGGGGAATATGACTCAATGACTTGTTCAGGCAAAACTTGAGTTGCTTTTTGTAAGTGAAGAAGGCTTGTCTTGAATAGTACTACCAACCTGACCGAGGGGACATGTCTTTCAAGGTAGTACTACTGCTGTTGTAGATATTATATGAAATTACATCAAAACCTAATTTTTACCATTGCCATCCTTTTGATAGGATAGAACTCATTTTGCAGCACAACCGAAGCATTGCTTTCATCCTAAAATAAATGGAAGCTCTGGAGGATAGTGCTGGTTTTGAGGAAAATTGTCTTTCCAGTTTGGTCAGTTATACTTATCAGGCAAAAGGCTTGGATGTCTTCATAAAATCTTTTAAAAATAGAGATATTCCTGTTGAGTAAAGCTTTGAATAACACATGTAAATTTTGAAAAAGCAAGCCGTTGCAAGACACACATTTATGCTGATTTACAGACATTCAGACCCTTTTTCTGCTGAAGGATACATCTTTGTGCTAATAAGAGATTCCAGAAATATGAGAATTTTTATTCCTGTATCAAGTTAAAAACAAATTACAACTGAATGGGATTCTGTGTGAAAAGATTTTCTTTTACAGCTTGATCATGGTCTCAGCCAATTATGTCTCATTCCAGATTTTGCAGGACTCTCCTCATGTTTTCATTCCACATTTTTTTAGGCCTTTTTCTTTAAAGGTCCAGTGCGACTGCAGCTCCCTTGTTAATACATCAGTTAAAATCTTGTACTCCTAGTGTTTACGCACAGGTGGTGTTGGGAGCACATGTGCCTTTCTGTGCATTTTTACACACTGGCACCTTGCTTCCAGTGGGAAATTGTTCCTGTCCTTGCAATTAAAACAGAAGTACTAGAAGATGATATTTTATACCAAACCAGACTATCACTTTGGGATACACATGGGGTTTTTCGTTTCATAGGTTTATTTTAGCTCTATCAGTATTAAGCAGAGCTTGGGAAAGGTGGTCTTTGATATTTGTATAATAATTTATTTAATTTGGGATTAAAGACTGAAAGCATTCTAGCTGAATGCTTTTCTAATCATGTATATGCTAAACAACTTTTCTTTTCTTTTCTTGCAGCATCTTTCCTTGAAAGCCAAAAGGGCTAAAGTAGATGACCACTGATTTGACATGACATAAGTCTTGTGACATCAGATGCAGAACCTACCAGTGATTCAAGCTGGCTACAGTCCATTCAGCAGTCAGTTCATTAGCAATTTGATCTTACATCAACTTAAACATTTAAATGCCTGCCAGGATCTGTAGGGGTTTATGCATGACCAGTACATTGTAAACCTATGTAGAGCTTGCATTGTGGACATTTTATTCTTTGCCTACTTGAGCACTGTTGTTAATCTGGGCATGTTGCTCCTTTTAAATAGGTAGAAAAACAATTCAAAAAGTAAGAGGACATACAGGACCACAAAAAGCTGAAACCTTCAAGAAGGAAACTGATTTCCTGGAGTGGTACGGCTGCCTTATGAGAGTGGGGAATAGGGTACCCTGCCTCCTGTTACCTAGAGCACTGTGACTACTACCGGCCAAACTGAGACTGACTCCTGATGGCAGGAGCTCAGGGCAATGCACTAGCCCTTGCAATGCAAGGGGCTGCCATGGAAACATTGATTTCATGTTGGACCATCCCTAACTGGTGCAGCTTGTGCTCCCAAGCAGTGAGTGTCTCCTGCCTGAGGTCAAGCTGCCCCTGGCTCCCTACGCTGTAACAGTCCTTCTGTAGGCACATTGCATTGAAGTGTCTTGTTTCCATACGTGAGAGTTGCTGCTTGGGGAGGGGAAGGAAGAGTAGCTCACTGTTTTTAAGAAGGATTAATTTTTTGCTCAGTCAGGGGACTATATACGTATGTTCACAATCAAATTCACAGATGGGACTCTAGTTTTCTTTTTATTTCCTAACAAGAGAAAAGATGTTAGCCTCTCACTGCTTGGAAATACCAGAAAACTTCAGCAGGGGTATATCAAGGAACACTGTTTTTTAGCCTCTCTTATTCAGCAAAGGCGAAAATGTTCTGTACTTTCCTGTAAGGAACACAGTCCTATGTATTTGTCTTATTAAGAAACTGTTCTTTGCTGCTTGGGACTCTTTTTTATGTGTTACTGAAAGAGAAGGATGCTCTGAACAGTTGCTGCTCTAATCGGGACTCCATGGCTACTTTTCAGTAAGGAACTGTACCTTCTTGTATTTTAACAAAATAGCTTGCATACATGTATTTATTTTTTCCAACCCTATTGATATTTATTTTAGAAACACATTGTTTGAAAATTTTATTTTTGTAAGGCGACTGATTTATGAATGTGGTTTTGACATGTTAACTATAGTTTTAGTTTCTTTTTTTAAAAAAAAGTATATAAATAAGCAAAAATTTCTACATAGAACAAATGCCTTCCTTGTCACAGGACTGCCTTGAAAACCTTCTTGAGAGCTTCTTTACCTTCTCCCTTCCAAACCCCTGCAGAGAGAACATGTTCTGTCATGTGCAATGTGTGGTCTATTCAGTGTCTGCGTACTAACTGCCAGCACAAAAAGATGTACCAGTCTCCACGTATGGCACCAGCAGCATGACAAACCGCGTCACCTTCCTCATTGTTTTCCCTGTGAACCTCACGTTTGTATTACTCTCTCCTAGAATGGAAGCTCTTTGGGGCAGGGACTATTTCCTAGCCAGAGCTGAGAGCATTGGTGGTACTTACTGAAAAGATTCAATTTGTGGGTTGCTTTCTTTTTTTCTTCTCTTAAAGGATTGGAGAAGGCTGAATATGAAGACTTGTAAAATACCCGTGTCTCTCTGTCCTCTGGAAATATCCTTAAGAAGAATAAAACCATTGAATCGAGGAAGCTTGAGAATGCGTCACTTGAGCCTGAGTAGTGGGTGGTTTCCCAACATACTGGGTGGTTGTACTGTGCTGGTCTGCACTGTGATGGGCCGTCAGTGGGTGACCACTTCATGTGCCAGGTCTGAGAATTTCAGTTGGTTTTGGAGAACTCTCTCCTCCAGATGTGCCTTTACCTGGCTGTACAGCTGCAAAATTTTGTCTTGGAATGATTGGGATTCCTGCTAAGTTAAGAACCCATCTATGTGGAAGCTTTGTAACATGCTGCAAGCAATTGTACTCTTCTAAGAATAAGTGCAGTGGGTCTTTGTAAACAAAAACAGAGATTGAGACTTGTTTTTTTAGTAGTTTTACAAACAAAACCAGAAATTGAGACATGTTTTTTTTAGTAGTTTTACAAACTATTGAGGTATTGCCAGAGGTGCAGAACAGGCAGACTTTAGTACTAGAGATGCAGGCTAAGAATACGTGGGTTTTGTATCCAGGTTAAAGGTTACCTTTAGAGGGAAAGCACTGCTTGCATCAGAAATGTGGACCCTTTGAAGGTGTTTGAAGACAGACTCAAAACTTGAAAGACTTGAAAATCTCTTTACTTTGTAAAATTTTGGCCGACAGCACTCTGCTAGATTTGTACATAGCATTATGCTTTAAATAACTTTGATTAAGGAGACGGGCAACTGTGCTTTGTTGTTGGCTCTCTGCTGCATAAACAGTCTGTGTGCTATTTGGGGGAGGTTGGATTCATTTGAAGATGTTTGTAAAGGAGTTTATGAAACAGTTTAAGGATTTTAAACGTGGCTTTCAGAGAATGAGGTTAAAATATTAGGCTCTTGAATTAAAACATTGCTTGAAATAGAAGTCATGCCACCACTGGCAAGGAGATAGATATTTATTTTTTTTAAAGTGAATTTACAATCCATTAATGTCAAATTACTGTGAGGGGGGGGAAAAAAAAAGCAGCTATACTCCTGAGGTCCATCAGAAAGTGCTCTCAGTGTTTCTACTCCTAACTTTACTATTGTCAGTTATAGAATAAGATGAAGCTAAATTGGAATAAAAATTAAGCCAAGACAATATTAATTGAAATATACTTTTCATCTTGTAGATGAAAAAGAATTCTGATAAACTGATGGGAAAACAGTGGCAACTCTTCCTGGTTAGTCTGAAGAAAGAGACCAGTAATTAAAAGAATAAAACTTAAAAAGGGAAATAAATATGGGAGAGGTAACTGCCATTTCTTGTCGGCACTTTATGATAAAAATGCCTGTATGATAGGATATGTAATTTAGCATACAGCAGTGTTCTCTGAAGGTACATCAGGATAATGTGATGTAACTTATTTTTTAAGCTGAGTTAATTTTATACATGTGTTACAATAAGCACACTACAGATGGGCATTTGTGGTAAGTCAGGCTGTATGCGTCTTTAAACCAAAAAAAAAAAAAAAGGTAGTTTACCAGAATCAGATATCTGTGTGACTCTTTCGAGATCTGGTGGTTCAGGTGTTTTCTGGCTCATGGGCAAGTGCAAACTGTGACCAGTTTCCCGTTCCAGCAAATGGAAAACCGGGGCAGAGAGGGTGAGATGGGGAGAGTGGTGGGGCAGTGCCTCTGCGTGAGGGATGACAGGGCTGTAAGACACTAGGAACGTCTCAGTAACTCCAGCCGTATTCTGCAAAGACGTTTCTGTTTACGAGGGAGGGCTGGCCTTCTGTGATGCCGTTGGGAGCCTTCTTCGTAGGGAAGGAGTGGGGAAAGGAGCAGAGGAGCAGAAGGTGTCTGCGGGGAAGGTGCAGGGTTTCTTCGTCGGGTCCTGGGGTGACTCAGGGCAGCGCTTTGCCTGTCTGCTCCTCCGGTCGCTGCCGAGCGGGCGGTTACTGAGCCGCTGGCTTGCTCGGTGGGGAGCTGAACTTGAGAAGCTGCTTGGGAATTAATTAGCTGAGCCAGTATGGCTGTGCTTGTCCCCTTCGTGTGACTTTTGTGATGAAACACCTGACTGGCAGTCCCGCAGTCGAGGACAGGACTGCGTGTCGGTGGGACGGGCGGCTGCTGAGGCAGGAGCACGGGCACGGTGACCGCGGTGCCGTGGAGGCTGCGTGAGGCTGGGCTCAGCCCTCCGCCTTGCCCTGCTGGAGGGGAAAACCACCCAGACAGCGCACCACCTTGGGCTTTGAAAGGCCGTTCTGTTCTGAAATGTGGTCGTCAAAACCATTCCTTCTGTTTCAGCTGCTTTCTTCACCAAGGAAAATTAGCTGTATGTGTTTTTTCCACTAGCTCTTCACAACCCCGTCATTTGGGAGCATCAGTGTGCATCTGTCACTGCTGTCACCCCGTCATTCTGGTAACTGTCACTTACTGGACTAGTTAATCACTTTTGAGCAATTCCATTGAAGGCAACTTGGAACCAGGTTGCTATTCTCAATCAAATGGCCACACTATCAATAGTCAGTAAAGAAAGTGAACAACACAACTCGGCATTTAGAGTAAGTTCCTCTGCCGGGACGTACAACAAACAAGTTGCAAGATGAACATAAGTGGCACACGGAAAAACTGTCCTGAAATCTAGTTTGTGGCCTGTTCTCAGACTTGCAGAGCTTTTATCCTTGAGGTTTTTCTTCTGTCAATTAATAACTTCATCTTTCTCTGTAAGCTTCCTCAGAGATGTGCATTTTTGGCTTAAAACTGACTGCATTTTGAGAACGGTGCCAGTAGATGGCAGGCAGCGGTTTCAAGTGGCAGTATCTCGGGGAACAAATAATTGGCCAATTCTTGTAAGTTGTTCTTATTCTTCAGTTTTAACACTGAATTAGTTTAGTGGTAAGTGGGATGAGGAAGTGTAAAGGAAAAAGCTATCGGTGGCTGTGGGATAAAGTCAGTATTCGAAGTGCAGAGATTAGTGGAAAAGCGCAGAGTGCTGTGTGCCCCACTGGTTTAAAAACAAACCAACCAAATGCCCCAAAAACCAAAAAATCCCGACCAATAAACTCTCTAGCGGTTCTTTCAACTACACACGGAGTCACGAAGACGGCACCTTCACTGTGAGCCGCGGCTGAGGTGCGGCAATGTGCTGGGTGGGGGTACGATAGCACCGTGAGGGACTGACGGCATTTGTTACGGGGTTTTGTACTCAGCTTATCCAGGTGACCAACCGCTGCTGAAATTCAAAAACAGGTTTGTTTTTCACTTGTTTCTGACTACTTCCAACTATGGCTCTCTGTTTTTCAAGAAACTAAATTTTGCAGCCTTCTTGGCTAGTAGAAATACTTTCTTAATAAGAAAATGAAGAGTTAATAGGACGTATATTTATATTATATATCTAATTATATATAAATATATGTAAATATATCTCTGTGTTTATATATAAATTTAAATATATAAATATTTAATTTGTCTTTTCATTTTATCTTTATTCTCCTCAGCAGTTCCCGGAGAACACAGCAGCACAAGGAGCACCGTGCGAGGGAACCCCTGATTGCCAATTCGGGTGCAGGCGCAGGAGATGGATGGTGCCGCAGGTCCCTCCCTCGCTGTTTCCGCGGTCGCTGCCTGTGCTCTCCCCGCCAAGCTGGGTGCTGCAGGAGGGGAAGAGGGCTTGGACGGAAGAGTTTTGCAGGTGGGAGAAGTCAGAGGTGGCCATTTCCTACCCTTGGAGTGAGTGTTGGGCAGCACGGAGTTTCCTATCGCCTCCCACAGATGTTCTGCAGCTGGATGCGGGCGCGAGTCCTGCGTTGCTTGTGCAGCCTCTGCCTGCAATGGGCCCTTTGAGGTCAGCGAGTCTCAGTCCTGACCGGGGGATCACCCAACCGCTTCACTGTAGACTTTCCATCCCGTACTGCTTTGCTGGGCAGAGTCCAAACTTCCAGGAGAAAGAGCGGGAGAAAAAATCGCAACGGCTTCTTGGCTCCCGTCGGGCCGAGAGCGAGGTTGCTTATTGCGGATGCCTGTTGGCAGCAAGGCAATCCCGTCGGACAGGTTGCCTTTTGGTGCCAGGAAGCATCTTTCATGAGTTCCTTAACACCTGCTGTTTCTCTTGTTGATAGCTGGTGGCATACCAGGGATTCGTAAGCGACCCCTGAGCCGCGGGAGAGCCCCGCTGAAACGGGAGCCGGGAAGGAGCCCTTTCGGATGAGTCAGAACCTGAAAGAGCCGGGCTCGTGTTCAGCCCTGCTACCCAGAGCGGGATCTCTTTGTAAGGCAGAGTTAATCCTTCCTCCTTCCTATTCTTTCCCTTGCCTGTTGGCGCTTTGGGAGGCCAAAATCTGTTTCCAAGTGTGCGGGTACGCACATGGGTGTTTGGTATGTGGGACAACGGGGCACAGACCCTCTGGCGCTGCAGGGATGGGAACGTGTCGGGGCTGAGGAGAGCGGAGAAGCAAGAGATGCACTTTAGAAAAATAAAAGATCAGCAAAACACGCCCCGAAAGGTGCTTGTCACCGCAGGGAATGCCCTTCCTCTGCTGAAGCCCAGTGCCCCCATCGTTTCCATGCCGGCCGTTAGCGGCGGCAGCGGGTCCCGCACAGCGACATGGCAGGCGGCCACGGGGGTTAGTGCCCGTGCGAGGCATTGACCACCGCAGCTGCTCCGGCGTGTAAATACAGTCCACAACAGTATGAAATACCGACGGCCATTAGGAGCTGTCAGACTGGTCAGGATATCGCAAAGGGCTCTCTGCAGCTCCCCGGGGGGTGCTGGGCAGCCCGGCACATGGCGGGGTTCAGAGCTGCATCAGAGCTGAGCGAGGTGCAGGGGAGGGCTCTGTCTTGCTCCAAATCGCTTTGGTTTCTTGGAAATTGCAGCTGATGCTGATTTAACCCTTTGCGCTGACGAGAAAGCGCTGTGTTACAGCGGTGAGGGATCGGCCGGAGAAGCCTTGGAGTGTCTTGTTTTAGCTGGAGAAGCAGAAAGCGATTGCATTGGGGCGCTTCCAGAGGTGGTCGTTCCTGGCTCTGTTACAAAAATCACTTCACCACCTACGTGGTGAGGCTCAAGCCGGGGTCTGGACGCCCGGTCCAGCCTGTGGGGCTCACCATGTAGCCGTGGAGCCTGATATTAAATCTTGTGTAGGTGCTTCTCGTTTGCAGAGGGGCACATCTCTTGCTGTGGTGACAGCAAACAGGCCGTCGTCCCCCCGTCGTTGGGCTAAGGGTGCCCATGGCCATGGTGAAGCTGTAGGGCGTTCGTGTCCCCGAGCCCTGAGAACATAGAGGAGGGGGGTGACCTTCTGTGCAGCGGTACGGACTCAAGGTATGTTCTGGTTCTCATCCTGTCTACAAAACATCTGTGGAAAAGCTACTTTTTAGTAAATTCTTTAAATGACAAATTGCAGCACTCGAGCCTCGTGGAAACCCTGAGGATAGCACTGTTCAGAACACCCCCACTGGTGCTATTTTGTGAGCAGGATCTGTGGCACGTGAGCACGCGTGTGACGCACACCGTGCAGGTCACCGTGTGGGTAGGGATGTGCATCCTCACTGTTATTCATCTTTGCGGTGCTCAGTTTAAGGGCCATTTGGAGGCCTCCTGAGGATGTGCGGTACTGCACGGCAGGCTTAGGAAGACGAGGGAGGAGGTCCGAGGGGAACATGCTCCTCGTTAAAGGAAGCCTGAAGGCAGCAATGGTCAGAGAAGGGCTGCAGAGACACGCTTGGTAAGAACAGCTGTTGCTCTGCATCTGCTCTATGTCCTCCTGCTGTTTTCCGTCCAAAAACATTTTATATATGCTTCTTAATTCCTGTCCCTTTGTCACCAAGTCCTTTTCAGTCTATTTAAGGGTTGTCTTGTCAGTGTGAGGAGCGGAAGACAGACGGAAGATGTATTGTAGGAGGCGATCCCAGGGACTAGTTCCCATTAGGGTTTGGAAGCTTTCCAGGAGCCCTTGTACTGAGGCAAGCAATAATTTCTGGCGAGACAGGTATTTTAGGCTTTACCAGAATTCCTGCGTCAGGTGCAGTGAGAGGAGAGTTGAGCTGAGCCGAACAGAGGGCAAAGCCACATTGAGGGCACCCAGCGGGGCCGTGGTGGCAGGCACAGCCCGAGCGCCATCACCGTCGCAGGTCTTCCCGAGGTGGGTCCTCCAGGGAGAAACACCTCCAAGGAGCCAGGGGTCCAACGGACTGCCCTGGAGTGGGCTGGTTTTGGGTATTTTTTCAGAAGTGAGAGGATAAACATTGTGTATCAGCCTCCTCCCTCCAGAATTTTGTTCTGGAATGAGTTTGTTGTTGGAGACAGAAAGGACTGAAACATGTGAATTGTGATGTTGACTTTGTCTCTCACTGGGTAAATCCACTTGTAGTTCATTTTACTGAAGTGTAAACATGGGTGAAATTTTATCCTCTATGGCAGTACGAGACTGTAACATCTGTCAGATATATTGACACCCACAAATGCGATACTTTCTGGAAGGCAAAACTGTTTTGGCAAGTGGGTTTGCGTGTGTGGAGTTTTCTCGCCAAAGCGAGCTGAAACACTTTGAGAGAAAATTTTTCCTTCTAAAACTGGAATTAGCAGATTGCTGACATCCGATATTTCTCAGTGCTGACTGATCTTTAAATGCTATGCTTGATTTGAGCTGCACTTTCCTCCTCGCTTCAATTTATCTTTTAGATTTTGGGGTTTATTTATATCACTTGTCTCCCTTTAATTCATCCTTTGCGGTCACTGAAGGAAAAGTAGCAGAGAAAGTGAATCTTCCATGTCTTCTTTCTCCTGTCATAGTCGAGTGGCAGAAAGTACTTTGCCACGTATCTCTCCTCCCCGCGCCTTTCCACCGCAGAAAGATGCGGACTTGCAAGTGAGGGTTACTCCCCCTCCCTTTCTACTCGAAAAAAAGCAATCAAAGCAGGGTGAAACTTCAAAGCAAGCATAAAGGTTTAGAATCTTCCTTGGGGAAAAAAAAAAAAAAATCAAAATCTTTTTAATGAAAAGTTTTCTGGAAAAAAACATTCAGGTTATGGCCCCCTCAGCCATTTAGGCATCATCTCTCCAAACTCTGCCCCGTGCATACCCACGTGCACGCTCACAGCCCCCCGACCCGCTGGGCCTCAGTAATGCAATGAAAGTGGCGTTCTTGAGTCTTCCGACAGTTCTTGTTTGCTTCTGTGTGCCTGCGTTGTTTTGGCTGATGCTGGGGTGTGACACAATCGAGGCGGGAAGTGTTGAGAAAGCTCCTGCTGTCAGCAGGTTGCTCTTAAAATCTTGGTGCTTACGTGATGCTGAATAGGCAATATGGAACTCCTGAGTGGAGCAACACGTGGCAAATACGTAATGAAAAATGGCAAGCGGATCAAAATTAATGATTATAAGGAGCAGCTTTTCTAGGCAGCTTGTTGTCTGAGCGGCAAGTATGGTTCAGTGGTTTGGAAGCTCTTTTAACATCTTTGAAGATTAAATCCCTCCGTCGCTGTAGTGTAAACTCGCATTGGTTATTTACAGCTACATGCATGAAAGGGCTCTGGGCATGAGTCAGGGATCCGCGAGGTGTAACTTCTGGACGTCTGGCTCCTGCAGTGGACACCGCAGCCGTGTGTAGGTGTCTCATCTTCCGTGCAATGCGAGGGGACTGTTGGTGCCAAAGGATAAGGTTCATGGCATTGAGTTGGCTTAGCGGTAAACCCACCTGAGGCAGCCAGGGACAAGCGAGTTTGAGGTGGTAGCCCCGGTGGGAGCTCAGCTCTTCGGGGAGCTGTGAGAGCTCTCCTGGAACCAAGTTTCTGAAAGCCTTCCTCTAAGGTGCTGTAGACACACATGAACCAGTTCCAAAACTGGAAACCCAGAACTCAGACGCCAGTGGGACGCTGATGGCCAAGAGTGATAGAGCTGTGCAGGAGCTACGTGCCCTCCTGAGGGTGAGGGACATGGTTACACCACTTCACTGACCTTTGCTAAGTGTGCAGAGAGCTGTAAGGATGTCGAGTTCCTGGGATGAGCTCTCGCGACCTCAGCCCCCCACTCTGCTGCAAAACTGACAAAATTTTAACTATAGGATGAGATAGATAAGGAGTAAATTCCTTCTGTATGTGGTGGCTCAGTGTTTGATGCATTCACTTAGGAGGACACGGTGGGGCTTTGAAGGCCTCCTCAGCCAAAGGTGGTAAAACTCCCCACCTCCAGGAGAGAGTCTGAGGGTGAAAAAGGGGCACGCCGCACCCTTTGGGTACAGATTGGCCACCTCTGGTAAAAGGTGACCAGCGTGGCATGGCCTCGGGGGAAGCAGCGTGGCTGCAGCTCTGCAAGCAGCTCCCCAGGGAGCAGAGACCCAAATCCTTGTAGGAGTACCGTTTGTGTAGTCGGTGTGAGAGGGGCATTGGGCAAAACACCTCGCTGGGGCTTTGGGACATGGCAGTAGCTGGGACCATAGAGTTACTGCAACCGGAGAGCCCGTCCCCGTGAGCGGGAGCAGAGCGGGCAATGCCACCGCGCCGGTCCAGAGCCGGGTCAATGGTGAAGGCTGGGGGGGGCTGCCATGCTGACAGCAGGGACGGCCGGGCTCGGGGGCGCTCAAGTAACAAATTGAACGGTGAATATCTTAAGATGACTCTGGTTTATTGTCCAGATCAGGTCAGCGGAAAAAATATTGGGAGACTGAACAAAGAGACAGGCTGCTTTAGCAGATAAATGGACTGATCATTTCGTATTGAGGAACAATCTCTAAAACATAGTTTACTGCGCAGCTGAGGGCTGAAGCATTTGCTGATGCCAAGAGCTCCTTCTTTGACCCTAGGCACGCGTGGAATTAAATGGCGCGGTGTTTTTTGATGGTTAAACTCCCCGAAGAAGACACTCCATTTGTTACCGGGGCTCTGATGAAGTAAAGTGTGGTTTATATGTACAAGGCCGGCCTTCAACTCATCTCAGAATGAATGGAGAGGTAAAATTGAATTTTACACTCCTGCTGCTATGATTAATGTTTGGGCTCTCCCATCCGGCGGCCGGCCGCAGGAGGGCAATGCAGGCTCGCTCTGCGGGAGCCGCGCCGGAGCCCGCCTGCCTCCGCTTACGCGCAGGGATGCCACATAGAGGGGAGTCTGCATAAATGAATAGCTGGCGGAAGAATAAACCTGTTACAGCAATAAATTCCCTGCGTCTCTGTCTCGGCGCAGCCCGCTGATATGAGGCCGCACCTGACAAAGGAATAAACTTGTTAGGTGAATGAAAGAGCGCACATACATTAAATCAGAGAGTCTAATGCCGGGAGACTGAGAGAGGGCTCCGCAGCACCGGCCGTGCGACACCCCACCGAGGAACGGGAGAAACGGGGAAAGGGGCTTGAGGGAAATGTTCAGAGCTCGGCAGGGATGCGCAGGGCTGGAGAGCTTCTGGCGGCACTTCAGCCCTGTTGCTCCGTCCTCTCGGATGGCTCAGGGGAAGGCACGGTCAGACCTGGGGGGTCTGAAAGCTCCCCGCAGGCAGGAGAGGGACAAGCTGCCCGGCAGCCCTAGAAATGAGTGTTGTCCTCATCCTCTTCAGGAGGAAAGGAGTGGGTGAGACCTGTTCATAACTTCCTTTGCGACTGAGTGGCTTCAGCAGAAGCAAGTTGGGAGGCCAGGACCTACGAAGCATCCTTGCACTGAGGAGAGGGGCTCTGCAGCACTTGCCATCACATTCTCCTCCCGCCCCCTGGGACTCTCCTGCTGGGCAGAGAGGGTCGTTTGCCTCTGATTCCTTTCCCACTGGTCCTGGTGGGGAAAGAAGCTTCTGTCAAACTCTTCAATACTGAAAATTGTTCCCTGTCCCTCCGGCGCGTTTGCTGCTCTGAGGGAATTCCTGCTGCTTCGTCTACAGCACGGTGACCAGCTCCTTCACCCGGACCCTCAGCTTCCCTCGGGGGGGGGGGGTCCAGCTGGATGATCTACGAAGAAATCCTCCCTTCTGGTTTATCCCCGGGTGGGGGGGATGATCCAGCCCCGCTCACTAGTCAGTGCACCATCTTTCTTTTGCAGCATTTGAGCTGGTTTTAAGTCCCTTTGCCCCGCGCAGCAGCGTTTGCCCACAGGAACACTCATGCAGCGGCGTTGATGCTCACAGCACCAAAGGGCAAGCTGCAATGGGAAGGCAGAGAGAATTGGTTCACTCCGACTCCCAGGGTAGAAGGAATTTTCTAGAACAAGTAAGACCTCAGGGCTGATAAAGGGAGGAGTTGGTGGTTTTTTTCTGCTGGTAAGATTTCACATTCCCCCCCTCCAGTGTTCTCTATTAGATTGTCACGGTTTAGGCGACGTAGTTTGTCCTATGTCAAACCAGGACATAGATATAAGAACCAACCTTGTGATGCTTATAAATGATCTGCAGCACTTCTATGGTTAGACGGAGACCAGGCCCTGTAGTAAATAGGAAGACATTCAACTGCTAAGGGGTGACATGTTTATTCAAAATAAACATTTTACAAGGTATAAATCAGGAAAATGTTGGGCTAAGTACTGCAGAGGACTATTCTTATGTTAATGCAGGTAGTGGAGTGGTTCCCCTAAAATTTACTGTACTGTTTGCCTAAAAATGGAGCAACTCAAGTCAATGATGTGCACTAAAAGTAGAACAAGGTAAGCAACTGCCTTTCCCCATCTCTGCATCCCTGAGCTCAGGACTTTTAAAGGTTAAAGATCAGGGTTGGTAACAGGGAAACAATGTGGAAACCTGTCAGAACTGGTCCGCTGAAATCAATGGACTCCCACCTATGTGGCTCTAATGGGACTGGAAATAGAATGGTGTAAACCATCGATTTTTTTTTTTTTTTTTTTTTTATGTTTTTTTCCTTGATAAACTGAAATTTTAGATGTAACGTATCAGATGAAACTTCTATTTACTTTGTATTTTTCCGTTGCAATACAAGATCAGAAATACTGTTTTGGATCCTATGACATTTTTTATTCTAGATAAATTATTCTGTTTTGCTCTTGGTTAATTCGAAATTTAGGTATGTTTGTAAGATCTCAGCGGAAAACACTTCTCAGTGTGAACAGTAGTCTGCCCTTACCAACTGCTGGGTGAAGTGCATGGGGTAGAGAGCCCAAAGCTCTGGAAATGAGCCTGGTTGGAGGAGCAGCTGTTTCTGTACCTGGGAATATTTCTCAGATGATGAGCGTGGAATGAGCTGATTCTTCTCGGGCAGCACCTAACAAGTCTTAAAACCAGCTATCTACTGCCAGTGACGCCACTGGAGAGGCTCCTTCATCCTCCAGCCAGGTACATTCTGATTAAACACCCTGTGCCTTGAGGACGGCTGTGCTTTGCAGGGTTCCCCCAAAACACCTTTGGTCTTTAAGTTGATATCATTTTAAAGAGAGACGTTTGGAAGCTGTTGACAATGCTGTTTGTTTCTTCTATGCCACGTGAAAATCATTTTGTTTTCTGAGCTACTGAGATGGGAGGAAAAGTTTTACTCTTGGTGAGGAAGACAGACTTTTCTGCTTATGAGCCTTTCGGCTCAACTAGTGGGAAGGTGTGTGACTCTAGGGGACAGAGTTTGCACGGCGGTATCTTTTGAAAAGGTTTTGATGGCAGGAAAAATCCCCAAAGGAGCCACGTCTTCTCTCTTACTAGTGTAAAACCTGCAGCACTTGTTTCTCCGCTCTTCCACCCGGCCTAGAGTGAGCCCAGGGATGAGATGTCTACACCGCTTGTGGCCCTTTCTACTCGCACAGGCATCTGTATCAGGTATGACTGAGTTACGACTAGCAGTATTAAAACCATCACTCCATTATAAATGGAGCTTTTGGTGGCGGTTGGTCACTTTTTCTAGCATCAAGAAGTGCAAAGTATGACAAGCTGCTTTCCGGAGCCTCCAACGGACTGTGGCTTGCTCCAAATCCCGGCTGTGCTGAAAGGCACGGCAGCGGTGGAGGGCTGAGGGTCCCCGTTACTTGGCCACGTCCCCCCCAAACCCACAGTAAATCTGAGCCCACCCGCCCGGGGGTGGGGGTAGGGGTGGGGGTGGTACAGCCGGCGGGTGGGTGGGTGGCTTTTGAACATCTGCTGCGATTTAGCACCTCTGCTCCGCTCATCCCAGCGTGAGCTGCGGGTGCGGCGGGCTGACAAACAATAAACGGCTGAAGGATAACAATGAGTCAGGTGGAAAAGGGAAATTGTTTTTTTGACAATCTGCTGTTGGGCGAAAGGAGGAAAGGGGAGGGGGGCGGGGGGCAAAAGACGCTGTAAGAATGAGGAGCCTGGGAGAAAGGGGATAAGTTAACATTAAATGGGCATGTGGTGACAGGGGGGGAAATGGTGGGACAGCGGGAAATGCGGCAGGAGGCTGGAGAAAATCGATACGAGATAAGCGTTCCAGGGGTAGCGCTGTTCATCAGGTGACAAAGTTAAAGGCGGCGAGACACTAAAAGTGAGAAAATATCACTGACCCCCTGCATTATTGATCAAACAGCTGAGACGTTCAAGGCCAAAGTCACTAATAAAGTGAGACGTACCAGCAAGAAGCCCATGAGAGCGGATGAGTTGGCTTCCGAAGGTCTTAAAAATAAAAATAAAACGTATCTGCAAAAGTTCTTGTTAACCATCTTCTTTGTCTTGGTAAGTGCGAAGGGGACAAAGCAGCTTTGTGGAGGGGCACCGCCAGGGAGCTGAGACGAGTGAAGGTTTGCTGGGTTATTAAAAGAGGGGTTGAAAACCGAGAGGATTTTGTAGTGGAGAGAAAAGAGGAGGTAGTGATGCTGGGGAGGGCCGGCAATCCTGCAAGCTGCTGCCGCCAGCTCTGCTAGGACACCCGCGGGGGCTGACCAAGCTCTGCTCAGAACCTCAGGCTGGAGTTGTGCCCCAAAATTCAGGCTGCCAAACTAAAGGGGTGCTCCTGTCTGAACCCCTGGGGCGATACCATCGCACAGCTGCTAGCCATGTCCCACAAAGCCGGAGCCTTAAATCAGTTTGCACTGGGAAGATGGGGCTATTTGTGTCGCCTGGTTTCCTCTGGCTGCACATGGCTGAGGGATGTGGGCAATGGCAGGTCCCTCCCAGGACGCAGACGTTTCAAATGGGACCAATAATTCAATTAACAGGTGTTTATTCCTATTTGCCTGAAATTGTGCCTGGAGGATTGGATGCCCCCATTTCTTTTGCTTTTTGAAATAGGTTCAGGTCCGCTTGGTGTGTTGGCGTGGCCACGAGCCTCAGCTGTCCTTGGCCACCTCGTGTACCAAAACGCGCCCCAGAGCTGGACAAGAGCGTGCTCGTGGCACCGCTGTGCATGGGGAACCGTCCCTGCTGCTGTGGAGCTTGGGCTCGCAGCAGCAGTGCTCTGCGGGGCAGGGAACGAGTCTCGCCTGGGGTGAAGACCCCGGTTCCAACTCCCAGTCACTTCAAAATGACTATTTATGGAGAGTGGACAGCGTGAAAAGAGAGAGGAAAGTAGCTGCAAAGAGAGTAAATGTGTTTTAATGTGCTGTTTGGAAAAGGTAACAGTAAAGAGGCTGTGTGGTAGGCTACAGTGGAAAATGGAATATCTCCATTTTTGGTTCTTGATGATGCATATGTGTAAAAAAAGAATAAAAACACCCCCTCCCCTTTTCTTAGAATTAAAGGGATCGGGAAAGTCTTTTCGCTTCTGTTTCTGTAGCGAGAGAAGTTCCTGGATGATTGTTCCGTACTAGGAAATATCTAATCTAGACTCCAATGGAAAATCCATCATACTCTTCCAGGGGTCATTTCCAGCCCGTAGGCAGCCTCCTAGGGTCCCACCGCCGCGGCTGAAGGGGCCGCAAAGGTTGCTGAGAGCAGGCAGCTGGTTGCAAAAGGCTGACATTGGTACATCTCGGGTCACACCTCTGCTGAAAAAAATTTCAGGGGTCTTCAGTCTGAGTAAATGCAGAAACTGCTGTCTGTCAAAACGTGTAGGTGCTAAGAAAACATGAAAGACCCTAAATAAGACCTTTACTGTTACCTGAAATCAACCCAGCTGTTATAGAATAAAGTACTCTGCAATTGCTTTGTCCTAGTGTAGGAGTTCCTAGCGTAGGAGTGACTTTTATTTGCTATGTTTGTTCTTTAGTCCCAATTAAAAACATAAGATTGCATGGTGGATTTTTTTTTCCTAGAGTCACAACACAAAAGATGTGATTTAGAGCAATTATTTGGGAATCGCTGTGCTAGATAATTTTCCCCAGCAGATTAGCCCTACGTACAGCGTCACCTGAAATCAAACCTCCCTGGTTTGATTTATAGGCTCTTCCAGAGCAGGCTTTTTAGCTGAATTGCTAGTGTGGAATGTAGCAGGAAACTCGAATTCTGATATTTCAGGCTTTCGGCTGCTGGAAAGCACAATGCATTCCCTCCACAGCTGAAGGCTGGTTAGAATATTCCAGCCCCATTAACTGCACCTTGGAGTCACGTTGCCTGGCACCTCAGCAGACAAAGTGCTGCCTTCGTTACTGTCCATCCATCTCTATATTTGTACAGTCAGAGACTCACGGAGGGCTTGAGGTTGGAAAGCAGCTCTGGAGATCGTCTCAGCCCAAGCCTCTGCTAAGCAGGGTCAAGGAGAGCTTTAAGTCTTTTCACTGCTTATATTCCGGTAACATCTTGTCTTCTGGTAATATCTGAAGTGAGCTGAGTACTGAACTAGCTCCGTGAGTAGACGGGAGGAGAAAGATATGGGGGGGAAGTCTTTTTTGCTTCAACTTGCAATAGAAATGGGGGGGCGGGATGCAGGATGCAAGTGAAGTGCTTGAAATGAGATGAGACCAAGGTCCAGCTAGTTCCTTGCAGGGATGTGGATATTAAGTGCATAATTCATGGATATGTTCATCTGTACTGTGAAAAAGCAGCAAATCAGAATAACTCCTTCTGTTTAATATATGTGTCTTCTAGCAAAATCTTTGTTGTTTCACATACATTAGAAGTTAGAGGCAGGAATTAAATGATCTGCTTGACTTCTTGGTTGCTGAAATGCCCTTTTATTCTAGTTGTTAGTGTGTCCGGGAACAGGAGCATCCCAGAACTGGCTGGAATTAGCAGACAGGGTCTCTTTAGGCCGTTTTGTTGAGCTATTTTATAATTATCCTACCACTTGTAACATTATCTCTTCACATAAACTGTTGTCTTCGTGCACTTTATTTTACCTGCCTTTCCTGCGGTTGTTAAGATCCTGAATCGTGGGAAAGCAGAGTCGCATGGGACTTGTTGTTCTTTTGGCTCAGAAAGAAAAGGAAAAAAAAACCCACCCTTTGGTTAGTTTTTTGTGAAAGAGAGCTTCCCCTGGCTCCTGTGTTTCCTTTGGCCCACCTCCCTCGTGGAGTAAAGGAAAAGAAGATGAAATAAATACTAATTTACTAACTGAAGGTATACATAAGGTCCTTGTTGTAATGATGATGTAGTGTCCTAAAAGCATGTGTTCTGTGCATAATTTTAGCACAGGAACTGACAGGTCCTCCTGAGGAGGTTTTCGGGGGTGAAGAGAAAAGACCACAAAGGAAGCTGGTGGAGGAGAAGGGAATCTATGTAGCTTAGCTATAGCGAAGAGAGGTTAAAGTAATTGCTGGCTTCATCAGGTTTCTATATGACAGTAGGAACAGCTGCACCTTAAATTCATATCTGAAGACCCTAAAACCAGAAGACAGTGTTTGTTGTGATGGATAGGGCTACAGTTGGAAATGTATTGCAAATTTCAACTGGGACATTGACTATTTTATGTGCAGCAAGGACAGATCAGCGAGCAAAGACAGATTAATTTAATTAAATCAATGTGCGATCACTAAGCCTCATAATAAAACCTTAAATAAAAACTTTGGGGAGAAAAATTGATTACCTCTGCAGGGTATGAGATGGAATAACTGTTTGTTCAGGAAATACTTTTTCAGCAGTTTAAAAGATGTTTCATTTCTTCCTCTCCCCATTTCCCCATCCCATCACATGATAGAAAAATTGGCAGCGGGTACTTCAGAGGGTTTTCTTCTTTTGCTGTTAGGTCTTCCAGCATTCAAGGTTTGAACATGCGGTGGCAAAAGGAGGAAACCCCACTGCGACCCTTTGCACTTCTGTCCCTTCAGGAAAGGTACAATTGTGCCTCTTTTCAGACCTTTCGTTTCAACCAGATTTCATTACCTAAACCAGGAGCGATGGTCAAGATTTTTACAAGGTCAGTGGTCTTGGGTGGGCAGCTGCTGGGTGCACAAGTGTTTCTTGCAGACCCCGTTGGGGTTTACACTCTGTTGGGCCTGTTGGGTTTTGTGCTCTTACTTCCTAGGAAATCATCAGCTGAGACACTTGGGCAGACGGGAGAAGTTGTGAAGGAGATGGAACATCCGCCCGGGTCGCCCTGCAGCAGCACGGCTGCGGGAAGGTGCCTGCTGCTGCCCTTCGCAGAGCATCGCTCCTCTGCAACAAGCTCTTTCCAAAAAGGTGTGAACTCGGTTTGTGGTGAAGGTTGTTAGCAGGATCACAGAGGGCCTTTGTTAAGTCTACTCTCAAAACAAAGAGGCTTTCCTTTCCTTCCAAGCATCCACATCTTTGTGCAGCTGGGTTGCTGCTGTAAGCATGTTACGTCAGAAGACTGTTTACAGTTATAAGGACTCGGCGCCTGGCCTGACTGGTGATCTCTCTGTAAGTGATCTCTCTCATCTGTGTCCAGTGACATAACCGAGCACTTTAGGCTTTCAGCAAGACCGCCTTGCTGGACCTGTGTCACTGGACACATGAGCAATCCAGCAGCTCTCCCGCTGTTGCAGGGACCAAGGCCATCAAACCCTCTCCAGCTTTCTCCCTTCCAGTTCATCAGTGTCCCTATAATTTCTGGCTTTTTGTACGAGACACCCCAGTTAGCCAGTTTGCCTACAGATATTGAGAAGTGCAGGCGAGAGTGTGGATGTTGCATGCGCCCTTCTGGACCTGAACTCCATCCCCTCCCCATAACTGCTTACTCCATCCCCGTCCCCCCTCCCAAAGCAAAGCTGAGCTGCCCCTTCGTTTGCTGCTAACGGAGAGGCTTGCCCAGCGCTCCCTCGTGAGAAACGCCGGTTCCTCCTGACTCAAACTGATGGGGCGTGAGGACCTGGGCAGCGCCTCGTGCCTCAGCGAGGCCAGCCCGAGCAGTGGGATAACGGATGATGTGCCAGCGCCGGAGCGCCTGTGAGCACCGTTAGACCTGCGCTCGTCCCACCCGTTGGTATGGTAACGGCCCGTTATTTAGTGGAAGGCACCTTCCATAGCACCGTCTGGCTATTTGTACTTGTCTAATTATTATTACTCTTTGCATTTTGTTCCAGTGGATGAGTAATGGAAAAGGGTTAGAGGGAAGGGAAGGTGCAGGGGGAAGAGAGCAGTGATTTGTGGAATAGGTATCTCATCTCGGAGAGGAGGACATTCATCTTGCTGAGCATCCATGGGCAGCCCCGGCTGCCGGCGCGTGGTGTTCGCACGCGGATGCCTGCTTGTGTGTCAGCTCGTGGTGAGTGACAGGGCTGGGGTGGGGACCGTGGTGTTATTTAGGGTTGTTTTGATCTGTGAGTGCCAGTTATTTGTGTTTTGATTTCTATATATTCACCAACAAGCCAGTTGTTTTGCCAGCGAGCCGTCTCCCGATGAGACATGAAGAAATGTGAATAAGACTTCTCAGATCTTGGTCCAAGCTGTTGTGCTCATCCTTCATAACTAAATCCCTCATTTTGCATGAGAGTAAGTTTAACGAATTAAACCAGATTAAACAGTCGCTTTCTCTTCCGAGAGCCGAAGACAATTCCAGATTTCTCAGGGCGTAAATCTTTATCCAAATGGTGACAGCAGACATAGCTTTATAACACGCCTGCCTTCGCTCGAGCACGTGGGTGACTGCAGTAACCCACAGTCGCCCCTCGGGGCACGATGGTTTTGTTAGGACATTTCATGGTCTTCTCTAGGCTGGGTGTAATGATGGGTGGGAAACAGACCCCTGAGACCCCTGAAGCATCTTTTTTTTTTTTTTTTTTTTTTGCGTGTGTGTATGCATTTACCTTCCTCCTGATCATCTTGCCTGTTTTTTTTTCTCTTGACCTAAAAGTTCCCTGAATAGTGCTGCCGACCTCCCAGGGGGATCGTCTCTGTGGTTTTCTATGGTCTAATTTGTAGTCAGTTATCCTGTTTTAGCAGAGTACAAAGCATTTTGGCCTCCTGGAGATTTAGAGGGGATTGGAGAGAAGAAAGTGTTTTCTGAGGGTGGAGAATGGGGTATTCATTCCTGCTACACTGAGAAATGCATAAATGAGAAATCTGGATGTGTCTAAATAGAAGATGTGGTCCAGTATCAGCTTGAATAAGCTTTTATTAACTGAGTATTTTTATTTGTGCTGCACACAGATCATCTGTGACGTCTTTAAACACTGCAACGAGTAGTCTAAATCACCGTATCGATAAGTGGGTTGGGTTTCTTTGGCCACAGCCACGTAGCAAAGTGCAGCTTGTACCTTCTGCAGTGGAGCTTGTATTTGATGCAACAAATCTTCCCCCTGTTTTGCGTGACACCTAAACATCTAGAACCAAGAAAGCTCCACAATGTATTGTCTGGCTCTTGCTGTTTCACAGATGTGAGTTACGCATGGAATATTTCTAGATTCAATGAAGGAAGTCAATGGAATATTTATGGATGCAATGCAGGAATTTTATCAAGGGTTACTTTCATTCCATGGAGCATATGGTTTGGTGCAGCTATGCAGAGCTCTATGTTGATTTTTTTGTGGTTTTATTTTATTTTATTTTATTTTTTCTATCTATTTTTCTGCCAACAGATTCCCGAGAGGAGGTTTCTTGAAGTCTGCAGAAGCTCATATCATGCCCTAACCTGTGATTATAGAGAATTTCATGCTTATATTGCTCTCTGTGGCTGGGGGGGATCTTTGGGCTGTTCGGATAGCAGAGGCTTCCAGTGTTGATGCAGAGCCACGTTCAGCAAGGTGAGGCCGTTGCAAGACAATGCAACACCTCTTGCTCTGCTCCAGAGGGGGCAGCGGGTAAAAAAAGCAGGTAATGTGTTTCCCTTCAGTGTGCTCTTGGTTTCGATGAAAAAGCAGTAAGTATCTCCTTTTAGTAAACGAATAGTTGTATGAGAAGGAAGCTGCTGGGCCTGGGCCAAAAATAGAGGGGTTTCTCCCCGGGGGTAAAACCAGCTTTCTGTTCGTACTGATGGTGTTTCATCTAGGTGCTTTGGGGGGTGCTTTCCACACTTTCCACAGTGGGGGGAAAAAAAAAAACAAACAAACCACCTCAAAGACCTTTTCCTGCCTCCCCTCTCTTTTGGAGGTATGCACCGTATTCCCCGGAATGTCCTGATCTCTCGGGACCCTCAGTCCACCCCAGGGAAGGCCACTGAGGCACTGTGCTGGGAATTTGCTGCAGTGGGGACGGCTCTTTGACAGAATAGTCCAAAATTACTGAATTTCATCCTGGCTAGGCACCAAATCGGGATTTATTTCCCTTGAGCAGTCTGTTCTGTTACCTGCTAACAGCCTTGTAAGCCAAAGCCATCCTTTCTTTTGGGGACAGGGAGAGTTTTGAAGCCCCAGAGCTGTAAAGGTATATTGTCTCTCACAATCAAAATTCAGTGTGCTTGATCCATAAGATCTGCTCATGCTTGAGTGTTTCTTGGTAAACGAATTAGAAGATGCTTGTTGGCTGAATTTCCCAGTGGTTTCAGCTCATGGCCGAGCATCCCTGCCCTCCCCTTGCCCTGGCGCACAGGCAGAGCCCGATTTGGAGAACGCCGGGGCCGCGTTTAACCAGCCCCTTCCAATATGTGACCTGGGAAGGGAAGAAACAAAAGACCTCGGCTATAAAAGGCCCCAGCACAAGCCAATCCGAGGGCACGTGGTGGTAACGGCCAATTATGATGGTATTATAAAAGATGGCATTACAGCACTGAGCGTATTGATTGAACCTTTAGCCACTGCAGACATTGAAAGAGAGAGAAAGAACGAGCGCGAGATCAATATATGCATCTTTAGACCTATTTATCTCTGGGTGATTTTTCCATTCCCCTTCCTGTTCGATATGGCATAATTTACCTTCATAAAGTGTTCAGCGTCAGGGGTCCATTATCAGAGTAATCAGTTTTGATTAGTAGAGAAAGGGTACAAAATTGTTTAGCCTCTAGATAGAACTGTGAAGAGTGAGTAAACTATGCTTGACAGCACCTAATGCAGTTAGAATGTAGACTTAATTTGATTCCAATTCTTTATGGCTTTCCGTGATTTCAAGCATCTATTGGTTTGTTAGAAAAATATAATAGGAAATGGGCCGTGGCAGGTGGGAGGGGAGAGGGAGGAGAGAGATAATTTAAGTTTGCAGGATGCAATTTTCCTCAATATAAACATTCTAATGCAATTTGATGCCCATTGTGTTTTGGTGCGCCAGGCGGGAGCTTTTATTTTGCAGATTTATTTTTAGCACTTTGAGTATACACAGGGGGTAACCCAAGCCGGATGGTTGGCTGCATGTTCCCGATGCCACGAGCTCAGCTTCAGAAATTCTGACGTGCCGTAGGGAGCTGGGAGTCGAGGCTCTTCTCTTTCCTTCCCAGCTCTTTCCCTCGTACCGCGCTACAGCGCTAGCATCCTCCTGGCTTGTTTTTGCTCTTTTTAAAATGGAGTGGAGAATCATGTAAAATCCATTAATGGTGGCAGAGCTCTTGGAGATCCTCTAGTGAAGTAAGCGTCCTGCTTTGAAGTCAATCATTAATCAGGATGTGATTAATGCTACTGAGTACACCATCAGTGTAAAAGAAAAACCAATTAAGATTTTTACTAGGCAATGACTTCACTCTGCTCTGGTTCTCAGAACAACGAGCAGAACAGCAGCACGGCACGCTGGAAAGTATTAGCTGATTTTCCCCAAACTTCCGTAATTAGTTGGTTTGAATCCTGAGCCCCATCTCGGTTAGGCCTAAGGCAGCCGCTTCGCCAGGAATGTCTCTGCCTCTCCCAGCTGGAAACGGGGGTTAGTCGGTTACCAACATGACTCAGTTTTTCCCATCTCTGATTTAGCTTAATGATGTTTGGGGAAGGATTTGCTCCTTTTGAACCGGAGATAGTGATGTTGCAATGAAGGTTAACCCCACTGCAGACTGGAGCATCATTGCTTAAGGACTTTACTCAAGGGCCAGGTGTGCCTTGGTGTTAAAGTTTGTAAAATTAACACGTATTACCGGTAATTAAATGGAAGATGTCTGCCTATCAGTGTAAGGTGAAGAAGGGACCACTATACAGCACTGTAGATTTGCAGAGGGGACCTTTGTGTTCTTTTGAGAGGCTGAAGACAAGAGATTGGGCATTACGGACACACCGTTGGTACACTGAGATAAAAGGACTTTACCCCACGTTTGTCCGTGATAAATTCTGTAGGAACATCTCTTATCTCCTGCTTGTTTTGTTGCTCTGTCTTTACCAGACAAATTCACGAGGCATCCCGTTTAAATGCAGGGAGAGATGAGATGAAAGAAGAAAAGCCTCTGTACTCGTGCAATGTGTTTCTTCATCCGCCTCATTTTAAAGCCCTGTGGGGCTCCTGGCCAGACCCCTTCTCCCCCCTCCGCTGCCGCAGGAGGTGGATGGCCTCTCAGTGCCACCCTGCCCCAGCTGCCCTCAGCCTCTCGTCCCGCACCCTCCAGTCTTTCCTGGTTTTTTCCTCAAAGTATACCAAAGAGGGGTGAAAGCTGTGCGTGACTTTTTCACCTTTCTGTGGCGGTTGGGGGAGTTAAAGGATTTAGAATTGACCAAAAAATAAAACCCCAAAATTCTTGGCCAGACTGGGCAGAACAACAGTTTATTTTTGAGCATTTTAAACCCACACCGTTTAAAGTAAACTTAAAAATATTTTCCAATTTTGCCTTAAAATATTGTGTTCTGCAAATGACAAGATGAAACTTTGCCCCCCCCACCCCCTCTTAATTTATTGGTAAGACACCTTGGTTGACCTGAATATGTGTTTATTAAAAAAAAAAAAGGGGGGGGGGGAGGGAAGGACATTCGGTGTTTGGTTCCTTTTCTTGTGTTTGCTTCTGTGTAAGCCCATTCTTCCAGCGCTCTGCCCTCGCTGCTGGTGTAACACAGCTCCTCTCAGTTTTGCCCTTTCGTCTGGAGTTGCTGCCACAAGAGGTAAGTCGAGTGGGGTCTGTAGCTTCCCGCACCTCCCAAAACTCGCCTTTCTCACTACTATTTCTCAAACTTGCTCAAATGCGACAGGAGAGGGGTGCCGAGGCGGTGGAGCGGTGCCGGCCCCTGCCCATGGCAGCCGGGGCTGCCTCCCAGCGCATCCCCGCATCCCGCTTGCGGAGGGAGCGATGCGCCGGGGCCGTTCTCCGTCGTGGCAGGGGCAGAGATGGGCCCTATAGCGTGTGCCGAACGGGCAAATCCACACTCGATTGGGTGTGCTCCAACCCCCGCCGCCCCCGGCTCTCCTCTTACAGTAAAGTGAGAGGAGGATTTGATTTCAGCCTTGCCTTAGACAGATGATCAAGGAGGGCACGAGGCAAAGGGCGCAGGCGCGGAGCGGGGGCAGCAGGCAGGTCACCACCGGCACACCGGCAGCCAGAGGTGCAGGGAGGCACACGGCGGCACGTGGGGTCATCTACAGCTGTAAAAGTTTATGTGAATGTAAAACTGATGATAAAACCCGAGTGTGCCAACTCCCGCCGTGTTTAACTGAAGCTTTTAAACCCTGCTCAGATACCCATCTTATTCTAAATCCGCCCCCCCCCTCTTTTTTTCCTCCCCCTCTCTGCCTCCCTCTCTTTTTGTCCTCCAAGAGATGTTGAGCAGTTAGAGGAAAAGCAGACAAATTTCTTGAAGTTGGCCATTGAAGTCCCACAAGGGACCAGCCTGGATCTTGCATCCGCAAAGCCAAGCCGAGCCGCTGGAGCTCGCCCCACGTTGGCACATGGCTTTAGGCATCGCGTCCACCTCTGCCCTTCGATGCGAGGGTTACTGGCCCTGGGTGAATTCATCAATAACCTTTTACATGGCTTTTTTTTTTTTTTTTTTTTGCGCTTTATCTATAAAATTAGAGCTGGGCAAATCAATTTGTGTAATAGGATCTCCAGTCACAGATCCTTTAGTATTTGGTTTATACCCTCTAGTGACCAGAGCTTTTAATACCTTTTAATGCTTTGGAACGGAGGCGGCGTTGCCTGCTCTTGTGCTTTTACTGAGTCTTGAGATATTTGGTCTTGTGTTTATAGTCCCAACTCCTGGAGGCAAATGGCTGCAGGAGAATCTTGGCTTTTGTTTGAAAGCATTTCTAGTAATTGTGGTCTGAGAGAATGGCTTTAAAATGGGATCTGGCTCCACTGTAAAGACTCGGGAACTAGAAGGCAAATAAAACCTTAAGTTAAAAAAAACTCAACCCCTATTGTTTTTTGAGCTACTTGTGCTTATTTTGGGGGGATGAACAACTTACACTGACGATACACGTCTATATAGCTAAATCTATCTGGAGACGTTCACTTGTATTTTTATCATGCAGAAACTCAGGTCGAAGTAAGGAATTGGCAAGCAGCTTCCACCACCACCAACAAAAATATCTAAAACTGCTCTTCTCCTCCTGAGTTGCTTCACTTGCTGTAAATGCAGCGCGAGACCAAGTGGCAGAATGCTGGGCTGTGCAAAAATGGCTCTTCATGGCAAATTTATTTCCACTTTGAAAAGCTGGCAGTGGCTGTAGGAACATCTGCACCTGGAACCAAAGAAATGCACTTCAGGCTCTAAAGGGATGGACAAGCAGTGGTGTGACACTGACTGGTTTGGATGATGGTGGTGGTTTATCTGTAAAAAAAAAAAAAAAAAAAGGGAGGGAGATGTCATTATCTGAAAAACTCTAATTGATTCTGTGGTTTTGTTTTTGTTTTTTTGTTTAAAAAAAAGCCATGAAAATGATATAAATTTATTTTTTATTTCTATATTTTTTTGGTCAAGCGAACATGTTACACTTCATACAGACAATCGGAGCCGCCTGAAGGTTTGCTGTGTGTCAGAGCAGCCCGCTGGACTGCAAACGCTCGCGAAGAAAATAGAATCGGTACAATTAGCTGTTCACAGAAACTTCTCTGGGAACTTTTTTCTGTTCACAGAAATGCCGTTGTCCTCGTCCACCCCGCGAGAAAGCTGCGGTGCCCTCTCTCCCGCTCCGCGAGCATCGCCGCTGCTCTCGGAGTGCGTCAGGGGTCTGAGCCGCCCGGGCGACTGAGGCGCCTCTTCAAAACAGTGCAGGGAAAGCAGGTTTTGACCTCTAAAGCATAGGTTTTGATTTCTGATGAGAAACAGGCCGGATTTGTGAGGTACTGCTGAAACGGGACATTTCACACCACCTTTTATCTGTCTGATAGCAGCTGGCCGTGCCCGACCGTGTAAATGGAAGGGGAGAGCTTTGCGGTGGACGTTAGCGCCGTCGTTGCACATCTCTGTTAGAAACTTCAGCCTGTGTGTGGAGGGACCAGAAGTACTTAAAAAAAAAAAAAAAAATTCAGAATGAATTGGAAGGATTTCTGTGACTGTTTTTTTGGTTCATGGCCCAGCAGTACTCTTAAACACATGTGCAGTCTTAAGGAAGTGTGTGACATCTAATGTGAATTTGTTTCAGCTGTGTTCACGCCTTTTTCTCAAGTACTTCCCATGAAAATTTGGACTATAAAATCTCGCTGGTATGAAAGATATTCTTTCTTTCTTTTTTTTTTTAATTTTTTTAGGCTATAAAGTTTAAAGTTGTGTGCAGCAGTATTCCATATCCCAAACTAATAGTTTTCATGTGCGAATCAAAGTATTAAGTTCACAGTTTTTTGACCAAAACCGGTGTTTATTACGTGACACAACCAGTGTGTCACTTACCTGTTTAATCGCGAAGTTGCTTCATACGTTGTGGAATTATGATCTGGAGAGTAGCAAGACCTGCTGCTGGAGAGAGGTTAAATTAATGAAGTAGTTTGCCTGTGAAAAATGATTAGCTGATCAAAATATATCACTTATTTTTTGAGCAAAATTAGGTGATGGCAGGAGGGACAGCTTGCTTATCTCCATGCCCACAGGCTTGTATTCCTGGTCTTTTAGGAAATTCATCTCCAGTCTAAAATGTCACAGATTTCCTTTCTTTAGACTGGGATAACTCAGGTTGCTGGACGTTACAGGAATTTCAAGCAAAATCTAAGAAAATGGATCCTGTTTACTACTTGAAGGTCATCAGCTGTGCTGGGGAGGAGTCACCACACCTTCTGTCAGCGAGTTACCAGGCTTTGGGCAGATACATATGTCTGGGGCTACATGATTTAAAGAGGTAACATTTTTCAGTAGTTAAAAGGCACCAGCTGAATAAATAAACCCAGACCATCATGTACGAGTTCTCCCGCTTCCCAAAGTTCATTAGCGATAACGAGACTCTTGGCATTTGGATAATAAATCCGTGATCTAAGGGCTGTTGTAAGCGGGTTGAGGAACTCGGATGGTGACATTAATGGTGCAAACACAATAACATTTGAAAAGAACTTTCTTGGAGGGGAGAGGAGGGGGGAAGAAAGGGCAGTGAAGTGCGAGAGTGCGGGGGGAGAACTTCATCGTCGTAACCCTCCGTGGAGAGCGCAGCCACCGCCTACTCGCCACACGCTGCTTGTATTGTCTGGGGCGCTTCTTTGCGATAGCGCCGTGGAGAGTGTTTAGGAGATAGCAGGAGATGAGGAATGGGTATGTTACCTGCCTGGACCGGTTTGTCTGCACACACCAGTTAGAGCAATCAAGGTACACGGGCTGAGCGAGTTACTCGCGGCGGGACGAGCCCCAGCTGCCGTGTGCCATGGGTGGATGTACGCGCCCGGTCCTTCCCCCATCGCGTGGGTCACTGCGGTGACCGGCCTCGCAGCCAGCTCCCTGCGTGCGTGCTTGGATTGGGTGAACACGTCCCACATCCCGTTGCAGTGGAAAAGTACTTTGTGGAAATCCGTGCAGGGAAACGCTAAAAGCCCCAGAAAAACAGTGCTGGACCTGAGGTATTCTGGACCGCACCGAGCCAGGGGCCGCTTGTGATTTTTGGCAATGAAACCCCTATTCCTTGCTATATTATTAATTACCAGCTCCTCTATCAAGTATTAGAAACTGTGTATGTCTATTCACTATATTGATCTGATAACATCTGGCTCTCCACCAGCCTTCTCCTTGGCCGGCACAGGGGGGAAGAAAAAAAAGCCATTTTGAAGCAGCCCCTTTTTGAGGTTTCTTTTGCCCCGGCGCAGCAGGGGAAGGGCGAGAAGGGCGCGTGGGCCGAGCGGGCAGCGTGCGGGGCGGTGGGCAGGGGAGGTCGGGGCCACTGCCAGTCCTCCCAGGGCCAGCGCTCGCCGCGGGTTTAAGGCCAGCTCTCCTGATTTCGCTGCGAACCGTGAAAATGCCTTTAGAGTTTAATTTTTATCGTTCTGGAGAGCAAGTTACGTGCTAGCACAGACCAACTTGTTCTTAGCGACTAGAAATAGTGAATATACCTCTAAAATGCTCCAGATTCGAGACCTTTATCTCAGGAAAATGTCAACTGCTTGAAAGTTTCACACTCTTATACAAGGAGCTTTATTGGGATTCAGCTGTAATTTAGCGATTTAGTATTTTTTAAAAAATAACAATTCTCAATCCAAAATCAAAACCTTCTTAGCACCTTCGTGGGAAAAAGCAAAGCAATGTATGACTAAATGTCTCCTTTGCTTAGAAACAGTCATAAAATAGTTCCTGCGTTTCTGCCAGGTGAATAAGGATTTTGCTTCAATCGGTTTTAAAATTTGGAAGTGCCGGAATCTTGGTTTACTAGAGACAGAGTAGATGCTTTTAAATGCTTTTAGTAATTGCTGTGGAGTGTTTGCAGAGTACCTGGGAGGACAGCAGCTTCACCCGGACGCATTTTCCGTGGGTAATATTCAACTCTCTGACTCTTGCCTTCTGTATACTGCAGCTGAATGAATTAATTTAAAAATCTGGGTCTTTTTCTCCCCAGATTTTAGGCCAAGTGTAAATTCGCAATGTGGGTAGCGGTTAATACACAAACTTTGTATAGCTCCAGTAATACCCGTTGGCCTTTTCCCCCAGTTTATAAGTTACTTTTGGCAATGACAACTCGTGTCAAATGTGAACTGCTCTCTGATCAGGTTACAGCCTAAGGGAGGAGCCTGAGGTTTTTCTCTCATAGGGCTATGGCGGAAAATAGAATCCAAATTAGCAGATAAATGAATGAAATCTCAAGGACAATAACTGAATAAACATGTGTGCTGAGCAATTTTCTAAGAGGAAAATCTGGCGTCTCTCACTTGAGGAGAAATAGCGAGGAGGAAAGCACGTGTGGAGTCCCTCACTGCTGAGACGGAGCAGGCAGAGAGGTCGAAGCTGGTTTGCAATGTCAAACGCCCGGTTCGTGGTGTAAAAGCAATGGAAAAGTTTGCGCACCAGAACGTACTTTCTGAAGCCGGTTTGACCGATCCATCTCTCTCTGCCACTCTGACCTCCGCGGAGTCTGCTGTGCTGCTCTGCTGCCCGTGGCAACGGTGAAGCTACTGACCCGAGCCAAAATCGCACAGCTTACAAGACAAGGTGAGTGGGTGCAGCGCACTAGCTTCGCTCGATGGGGTCCCAGAAGATGCACCCCTTCCCCTCTCCTCAGCGTTTTACGATGGAAATTGGAACAAAGCACGCAGTGCTGCTGGAAGTTTAAGAATAATGTGCCCACAGGCTGGTGCGCGGGGCCTTTTCCAAAGGCAGTGCGGGCGTAGGACAGTTATTGTATTTCCGTAGGTGACGATCCCGCGTTTAGAGTTATCCCCAGACCATCGGCCCGTACGTCAGCCCGCGCGCAGCCGGTCCCGCGCCTCTGGCGTGACACTGCAGCTCTCAGCAGGCTCTGGTGGCCCCCCTGGGGGGGACCTGCGGTACCCCGGGCCAGGAGCAAACGGCAGGATGTGTCCTACGTCGCTGGGGACTAAGGAGAGTGAGGGGGCTCATAAAAATAAATATATTTAATGGCACAGAATGAAACAACAAATTGAAATTGCGCTGAAATCCAATTCTGGGGTTTTATAATCCACAGAAACTTATTAACTTCAGAGACCTGTGCGAGCTGGAAAAAAAGTAAGCTTTTCATTCCATCCCCAAAACACAGAGAATTTAGAGCATTTTTATGGTGCGTTTTAGGACAGTGACCTGGGCACTGCATTTAGCTGCATCGCTTGCCTCATAAAACCCAGTTTATACGGTCCTGGAATCAATTCTGTTCTGTTTGGGGCTTCCCAGAGCGGGGACTGCCAGTGGAAGCACTTTATGATTCAGAGCTGATGTGTCAAAGGGACATAGACCAGAGCTGTTGCGTTCACCCCTGTGGTCCACGTGAAGCAGATATTTAGGCATCAATAACCCTTGCTGCGGGATGGGGAGAACCTCTCTGCAGTCCGAGGTTTGAGGGTACTTGTCCGTTCTCCAGGACCTGATCTTTTGCGTTTATTTACACTAGAACAACTTCAGCAAGTGAGACACTCCAAAAAAAAGGAGTTTGAAGTTGACACATCCGGTACGGTTGGCTTGATTGTGCCAGGGTTCGCCACATTCTAGTGTTGAATTTTCTGTAGCAGTGTTTTTATTTTATATTTTACCAATTCCCCCCCCTCCCCCCCCCCCCCCCCCAAAAAAAAAAAAAATCATTTGGAAATACCAAATACAACTTTTCATTGCTTCACGGCTGCAATTAGTTTCAGTCACCCTCCCCCTTTTCCAGATCCAATTCTGAACCTATGTTTTAACTCTGTTTTCCAGCTCCCCATGCCGAGCGCGGCTGGAGCACAAAGGGGCAGACTGTCCCGAGCTTGAGGGACGAGAACGCGCGGAATGCCGCATGCTTGGAGGTGAGCGAAAGCCACGTCTCCCCAAGCCAGATCCCTCCCGCACTGCTTGGGTCTCTACTCTGGGCCTTTGGTTTCTTTGAAAGCTGGTTTGTTTTCCCGTGAGCTTCTGGAGAAGCCTAAGGAGGAAAACATCTGGGATGTGGAAGTGCAAGGTTTAACTTCAAGAAGAAAAGAAAATGGGTTTGGGAGAGTTAACTCTTTTTCACCCACCCAAATAGGCCGGTTTCTGGATTAACATTTGAACGCCTACTTATTTTAGCCAAAGGTGTCTGCTTGTTGTTAATACTTCTGCAGCTGTCGCAAATATTTAGCTCTACAGAGAGCAAATATTACAGGCAAATGTTTTTGCTATTTCTTGTCCTACAGCTACGGTAACTTGCATTGTGGCCACAGCTGTCCCTCCAGCCGCGCGGCCGCAAGGGGCACGCTGCTACCCTGCCACAGCGGAGGCAAAGCGGAAAAATCAGAATTCAAGCCCTGTCTGAAAAGTAAAAGGGACAAATTAGTTTCTTGTCACTGCACTGCAATAAATACATTGTCATTTTTATACCCCAGTGAATCATATTCTCCATTTCCCCCGTAACTATTATACAGTCTGCTGGCAGTACATCATTTTTTGGTAATTTTATTTTCACCAATTGTTTTATGAAATTTTTGAGTTTTATGGACACTAAAACAAATCTAGCCTGCGAGTATTATAGCCCTTTAAATCACCGGCAGGAAATCTCAAGGTTCCTCCAGACTGTGAGAGAAGGAAGCTTTAGGAAAGAAAGATTGCTCCTAGCTTATAAACTGAGCAAAAACCCAGAGATAAGTTTGTAAAAGGGACATACATCATCACTGGTGAAAACCAGGACGTAAAACAACATCTCTCCGCTCAGCTCCCTTAAGAATAAAAATGGATTTTTATTTAGCAGAAACACTAAAGCGGTTGGGGAAAGGAACACACAAGCTTTTCCATGCTTTCTTAACCATAACAATCCTTATTTCCTACGGAGCCGCTGTGTCAGGCACAGCCTTGGCTAAATTGCAGTTAGCTGTATTCCCAAACCAGTAGGGACCTGGCAGAAACCCCTAATTCTAACCCGAATGCACGCACCGCTTGGCTGAATTTGGTCCTCACGATGCCGAGGAGGTGGTGGCACCTGGGCACGGGGGAAAGGCACCGGCCAAGTTCTCCCCTCTTGTCCGTAACCTTTGCTAATGCTTTTCATCACTAATCCTTCAGGGCTGGTTTTTGAGAAGGTTTTGCCAGTTGTACAAAATTTCCGACAGCAAACGGGAGACCTGCGGAGCCACCCTTGCCTGCAGCTGGGTTGGGGTGAACCCCCAGCTCCAGGGAGGCAGGTGGAGACCGAGGGAAGCTGCCGTGGTCCAGCCTCTACCTCACATCCGCAGGTATCTCCGGCATTACTTGGCTTCAGCTTTCTGAGGAGCAGAGGGTTATGGTTTCCAAAACTTAAATCAAAACCAAGTCATGGTATGATGAAAACTGATTATTTAATTTTTTTGTAAATATGGTCTTTGTTCTCGGTAGGATGCTTGATGCACTTCGCCTATCCCTGATGCACTTCGCCTATCTCCGAATATAAGAAAGTAAAAGTAGGTAAGAAGGTCTTGCTTAGGTGGAAACATTGAACAACTATAAATCTGACAGGTGCAGATGGCCAAGCTCTCATCCCAGTGCTGGCGTGCACTTTGCAGTCTCGAATGAACTATTCGTTTTTACTTTTGCTTTTTTTTTTATTCACATCTTAATATATTTAAAGAATCTGAAGTTATTTAGATTAAATATTTGTTTTGTGAATTGGATGAAATATTGGTTTTAGACCAAATTGAATTCATTTTTTTCCTAAGATTTTTTTTAAAACGATAATAGAAATAAGAAATTTGAAAAATAATATAAAAATGGCCGCTCTGCCTCAGACCTGAGGTCCACTGTGGCCAGAAGGGGAACACTGTAACTGTATATGCATATAATATTTCTCTCGGTATATCCTTCCAGCAATCTATTATGTAGGAACTTATGAGCCAAAGGGAACACATTTGTTAATGGTCCTTGATGGATTTTTCCTCTGTGAATTTATTGAGTTGAACATATGTACACTCATGACTTCCACAGTATAATGTGGGAATGACTTCCACTCTCTAACATGTTGTGTGATGGAAAAAAAAAAAAAGCCTCCATTTTACTACTTTTAGACTCTATGCTTAGCTCTCTTTCTGTCTGATGCCCTACTTTTTGCTTAGTGAGAAGGTGTGAACTATCACTGCCCAGGGATGCCCTTGAGATTAAAGATTCCTACCCTCGTCTTATCTGGCCATACCTTTCCTAGTCTCAGAAGCCCGGGGCAGCTTCCAATGTTTGGACAACAAAAACCTTCCTGAGGGCACGTGGGTGCTGCTCCCAGAGCAGGGTTGGGTTTACACACTGCGCATTTGGGAGGCTGTAACAATAACTGTTGTGTGTTGGCTAAAAATGAAGAGTGGGTTGAGGTCCGCTTCAACCCTTTCCTCTTAAAAGTCCGAAAGAAATGAAAGCGGTAAAGGTACTTCCCTGAGTAAATTGTGTTTTGGTTGCAAAATGAAACTTTCTGAAAAGAATGTACAAGCTAAAAATCTCTATTTGTTAAGTTAATGTTGCCAGACTATGACCTTCAGACTGCATATTCTGAATAAATCAGTAAAAATTAACATGGGGCTAGTTTTCAAGCTCTATTTTTATATTACCTGAAAAAACAAAACCAAAACAAACTAAAAAACCCAACCCTGACCTACAGGTTTGAAAGCAAACTGACATTGATTATTTGCAGTCCTGGTTTTAGGAGCTGCCGTGCATTTGTTCTGTTCAGAGCAGGGCAGCGCTGCTCCGTGTCTCCGACACGTCGCCGTTTGGGTGTTTCAGGGGAAGACATCTTTAACAACGTGAGGATCACTCCCTACCCACATGGCTGGTGATTTTTTTCTCCTGACTCCAACACGCGAGCATCTGCCATCCTGAGGATTTATAACCGGTTTCTGTTCTAATAGTGGCTAAACACGTGATGGAGGTGAAGCACTTTGTAATTTGAACGGTTGCGAAGCAAAGCAGGGAGGAGAACAAGGTGAGGAGCGAGTGAGTAGATGTGCTCAGCACGTCTTGATCCCCTCAGGAGGGATTGTTTAACAACTGGGCACGGTTGGACAATAGGCCTGAAATGTGGGGAGTAGCTGTGTTGGGCCGAAGGGTTTTACACCACTTCTCGTCCGCCGGGAGGGAGTCGACTGCGGCCGTCTAAAGCAACTTCACATCACTGGGGCTGCAGCCAGGCCAGCAGCATCAAACGCTTTGCTGAGAAAATACTGGGTAGGGTTTGGTTTGCAGCCTTTCCGCCCTCTGCGCCGACCTTTAGAGAAGCGGTGTGCTCTGACGGACCAGCTGCGACTGAATCGTAAGAGTTCTGCAGGAAGAGAGTGGCTGTGAAAGAGGGGCTGGCAGCTCTTGGGAGAGAAAAGGCAGCAGAAAGACAAAAGCCCAAACCTGTGGTGGGAGCTGGTGTGGCTCTTTGCACAAAGCGCAGTTCCTAATTTCTTATTTTTACTCTCTGTAGCTAAACCTACTTTTTTTTTATTTTTTTTCCCCTTTTATTTTTTTCTTCTGTGCTGTTTAATCTCAACTCAGAGCCCCAGCGCTGGTGCAGCGTTACAACAGTTTTGTCATGTTGGCTGTCACCGCACTGACAGCCCCGTGACAGCTGGCAGATGTACAGATGATGGATGTTTTCTCCCTTGTGCAAGGACGATGGGATAAAAGTGCAAACAAACCGGGTAATAGATGGGAAAAGCAGAGCAACGTTGATAAGGCCTGGTCCTTACTCTGTGATGTATGGGAGAGCAAGCTGCGGGCAATTTGTTTCAGAGAAATGAGGGACTCTTTGTAGAGAGGGACACAAGGAAAAGAAGAAAAAGAAAAAAAAAAAGAGAGAAAATAAAGGAATAATAATAATAGCGGGGGGAAAATACCCAAAGCTGTTCTTTATTGTGGCAACACCAGCCTGTTGTTATGGCAATAGGCAAATCTCCTTTCAAGGATGGGCTCTGGGGTGCTGGCATACAGTGGGGATGCAGGAGGGGGTGTCTGGGCTGGGAACACTGGGCTTGGCTTTGCTTGTTCCTGCTGCCGCGGCTCATCTCTCCGTTATACCCCCTCCTGTTATTTATGGTACCCATGCGCTGTCTGAAGGAGCTACCAAACGGCTGCGCTGAGTACAGGCAGGCAGATAAACTTTTCGAGCCGCTCGCTTAAACTTGATAGCCGAGAAGTTCATCCACATGTCCGGATTCTCGTGCCGAGGCCGCTGATCTCTGAACGCCTGCGCGGCCGCGTGCCGGGCTCGGCTCCGGAGGCTCCCGCTTGAAGGGCAGCCCTCCCCGTGGGCGCTTTGCCCCCCAGCCCCTGCCTCCAGGCCTGGAAAGGGGGAAGATGCTGCAAACGGGGCGCTGGTGCAGGTGGTCTTGAGCCGAGGGGTGACGTTCCCTCGTCCCCAAGAGCGGTGAGCTGCAGGCTGGGCCAAAGCGGGTGCACTGATGGTGGTGGGAAGGTGCTGCCGCCACAGCCCGGCGCGGGGACCCGGCCGCCCGCTTCCCTGTGCTCACTGCTTTTCTCTGCGCACCAGGGATACGCGGGAGAGAAGGTGTTTCTTTGTGCTAACAAGTCTGTTGTACCCTCTGTAATGAGTTTATGGCGGCTGCCTGAGTTCCTTCTCATACCACCTTGCCACTTGCCAAAAAGGCTCAAGATAATAAGAGCTACAAGACACATCTGCCGTGATTTCATGCCTTTACTGCCTCTGCCACCCATATCCTGGGGATCCCGTGTCACTGGGCGGTTCACTGAATTCACCATTCCGTTTTCAGCGGACACTCCTGCCTGGTGCGTGGGGATTGTTTAGGAACCCTTAGCCCTCAGCTGGGTTCAAGGCTGAGAGAAGGAGAACATCGCCTGAGATGAAACCAGACTTGCGATATTAGGTCATGAGATGAGGCAGGAAAAAATACATTTCTACAATTATGCTCAACAGGAAAGCGTCAGCTCTTGCATTTTATCCAGCTGGTAGTTAGCTAATTAGCCGATATGAGCCTGTGCTGGAGGGACAGGGAACCCTGTCAGACGTCCCCCAGCAAGGGTGCAAGGCGGGGAGGAGGATGCCTGTGTTACAGCCTCTGCCGTGTTGCTCTTTAGAAGACACCGAGTGCTGAGAGGCCCTTTAAAACGCAAGGAATGTTTTCCAGGGCTCCCATATAGATCCCGAATATTAACACCTCGGTGCCGTTACTGCCAACGCGGATGTACGTGCCCTCACGCACCCACTTACCCGCATGTACGTTTTCAGGACACCGTCATCTCCCCTCGCTTCCCTTCCACCTTCAGTTCTGTCACTGTCAGGGGCTTATTTAGGCCCATAATAGTGATAATTTATTACAGCACACTTCCTACTGTGAGTAAATAAGTCTGTCTCCCTTAAACTCCCTGGGCAATTAGAAGAATGAAAGACTGTGCCACGTATTAGCATTTATTTTCTCCCAGCATTTATACAAGGCCATTTTCTTGCTGACAAATTGTGGGGCAAATTGTTCTCGAGAAAGTCTGTCAGATGAAAAGGTGTTATGATTAAACTGTTGGTGTAAATTTGGGTGACGATAAATCCTTTTATTGCATTAACTGGATTTATTTGCTTGCAACTACCATTAAGGATTCAAAGAAACAATAATAAACAGGTTGATTTCGCACCTGCTTAAGGGTAATTAATATGCACTCTGAAAATAGAGAGTCTGCTTGAAAAAAAAAAAAAATCCATTTAGCGATCTAGAGGCTGCTGATCGGGAAATGGATGTAGAATTAGCTGTATGTGCATGTTAGCATCGCGTTAACAAAATGTCTAAAACGCGGAGATGGTGCAGGGAATCTGGGAAAGGCTCTGTTCCCAGGCGGGCTGGGAGGACCTCATTCTGGAGCAAAGGCTGGAGAGGACGTATAGGGGCAGCAGCCACATCTCTGCTCCACAGCCGTGCTCCAGGATGGGGGACCAAGCTCTGGCCGGGGGCTGCTTTGGTACGGCTGTGCTCGGCCGCGCTGAGCCCCCTTTGCTTAGGGCCGGCTGAAGGTAGATTGATGTGGCAGAGCTCACGGGCACTTCGCTGTTGACCTGTCTCCGTTTTGGCTCCAGCCCTGCGGCAGTTCCAGCTCGGGGGGGACTTACAGGGAAGGTTTTGCTGCTGGCAGGCTGCTCGCGGAAAGGGTTTGCATGCTCCAAGCAAAGAAAAGTCGCTTTTTGTTTCACTAAGAGTCTGGCCCTGATTATCCCTGTTGCCAGCTTGGATAAAAGGTAATAGAGATATTAGTTTACCTATGTTTAAAAAAACCCCACAATTGAATGGGAGCAAATGGATTGAAAAATGTCTAGGAAGGTTACAAGAATGTATGTCAAAAAGATCGAAAAATTTTGTGCTGCTTTGGGAAAGGAAAAGTGATGGACATTATGAACATAAAAGGATAAGATAAAGCTAAACCAGAACTATATCAAGGTCAAAAATGTCTAAGTTTGTTGTACATTCAGGTGGGAAATCAGATAATGGTAAAACTTTGGGATGTCTTTTCCAGAAATGTTTTGGGGAAGAGACCATATGAACTCACCGAAGGCCCTTGACAGCTTACAGAAGGGACTGTAGGACAGGACAAGTGATGCCATCTTCTGGATATCCACCTTGTTCCCATCGCTGCGGCAACTGAGCGAAGAATCATCAATGAATAAGTGTCTTCTGCTCTCCTGGGTTCACCTCATCATTTTGATCTCCCACTTTTAGTGTTGAACGAGACTCTTCTCCCCTGCCCCCAGCCTCCTCTACAGAGATGTAGAAAACCCGTCATGGTTAGTTGAAATAGCTAATAGCAACATAGCTCTGGGTATTAGGATAGTGACAGCTCGTAGAAGAGGAACGATAGCTCGTATTCCAGGAACGTGGAGCCTGGCAGCGTATTCTGGTACCTCTGCTGGTGTTGAAAACACCTGAAGTGCTTCCTTGATAGATCTTGCTTCGTCCTCCGAGTTAAAGTGCCGGGCAGGGGCTGGGGAAGGGCTCTCCGTGGGGCTGCCGTGCCGCGCCGCGGTGCGGGTGTGTTGCTGGCGCCGGGGGGTATTTGTGCCTGTCACAGTCCCGGCGATTTACGATGCTGCTGTTTTCTCCTTCTTCCCTTTGCTGAGGCTTTTCGGCTTCGTGTGGGAGCTCTTTAAGCTCGTTAAGGGTGTGGGCAAGTGTTTTGTGGTCTGGGGAGGGAGCAGCAGGGCTCAGGCTGGGCGGTGGTGTGCCTTTGCAGTGTACCCAAATTAAAACCACCACCCTTTCCCCCTCTGCCCCCCCCCCCCTTTCTTGCTTTCCAGCTGAGGAAAATCTTCAAAATGAGAACAGATTCCTGAGCAGAAGAGGAGAAAATTCAGCTCGTGCTCCTGCAGTTGCATCTCACGGTCTACGTGGAATTTTCTTTCCAGCTCGGGTGACTGGGATGTGCAGGTAGCGTAAGTTTTTGCCAGAGCTGTTATTACCCAAGTTCATTCTGCTGTTCCCTGGTCCGCCGGCCGTGAACTGGTGAGACAATGTACATAATTGTGTGTGTATTAAACCGGCCGTTTTGGAGGAGAGTTGTGGGCGTTTTTCATCCTTGCAGTAGAAGTATTTCCAGCGGAGGGATGCGCGGGGTGTTGGTGAATTCCAGGCACCACCACGGCTTGCGAGTTAGTTGCTGTGCTACAACCAGTTGCATCTTAGCACAGTGTTTTTCCGGCTCGCAGGGCCATAGTGTGTTACAAGTGGAATTGCTTTTTTTTTAATGTTTTTAATATTTTTTCCACATCTTCACTATTCTTCCACACTCGCTAAATACGAGGGGCAGTATGTGCGCTGCCGCGCTAATGACTTACGAACATGTGCCATTGGTTTTAAATTGTGCATTTTGGGGAGTGATTTGCTGGAGCAGCTAGTATGCAGAGAAGGCTTGACATGATTTCACAGCCACTTTCCAAAGCAGAGAAGCTGCTTTTCATCTGCATTTGGCTTAGACGTTGTGTTTAAGGCGCCCCTCTCTACAGAGAGCAGAGTAATCGGGTTTGCACCAGCATTAGTGTACCTCAGCCCCAACCCCGCTGCGGTGACCCTGTCAGGTGTCAGGGTGGGAGAAGGAGAAGACCTTGGCCCCTAATTTCCAAGTTGCCCACGGATCTCCCTGCTTCATCTGTCCCAGCTGTTGGGTCGCTCACTGCCTCCTTTGACAGCCCATCAGCCTCTCCCATGTCCAGAGCTAGTCAGAAATATTTTAGTCAAAGCTATTTTGGGGAAAACGCCGATAATTTGTAATAGGGATTTTTTCCCAGGAACGTAATGAGTAATGCCTTCAATCCTAATGTTTCTTAGACATAGGATTGCATTTAATTAGGTTTCTGCCTTAACCCAGAGAGGGACTTCATAACGCCCTGGGGCGGGAGCTCTGGCTATTTCAGATGCTCGGGTGGGAGGAGGGCAGGCTGGGTTCAGAGTCCAGCTTTCGGAGGCTGCTGACCATTTTGGGGCAGGGGCACTGGTTTCTACTTCTCTCTGAGTTTTATGGTAAGTAGTTCATGATTTAAAATCCTGAGCTTATGTGCCACAGGAGTGAGCAGAGCTGCGAGCCAGGGGAAGCCTCTCTGGGCTGTGCCCGTAGAGCGGCAGCAGGTCTTCCCTCCTCTGCGAAGGACCTCTGCGAAGTTGTGACATGTTTCTTTTTCTTTCTTTCTAAAGCTTTCTCACCCAAGTGCAGGAAAGACTTTCTTCTTTTAGCTTTTAACATTTGCACAGGGCGAGTGCACACGTTTCTACGCTATCCTACTCCTATCATTGACTTGTTGTGTAAAATTGTTGCATGTTAATTAATTTGGCACAGAAGTTTTCGAACGGAGATGTGTGAAGCTCAGTGGCTCCTGTTGCAGTTTGACAAGGTTATCGGAGGGTAACGTTGTAAATATTTTTCATCCATTAGCGGATTGTAAAACCGGTGCACGACACTGCTGCTTGGCGTCGAGGGGGGATGGAGAGCAGGAGCATGGCTGTTAACTGAAGAGGTAAGGTACCATCATTCATCTGCCTGATCCGGGAGACAGGGCTCACGGTAACATCCGATTTGTGCACAAACATGTGTTTGTATTAAAACTGACTATTCCAATCAAAAAAAGCAGCTGATCTATTTGGATTTTCCATATACACCCTTTTCTTATTTTCTTTTTCTGATTCTCGTTCTCTCTTCCTGATGGTTTCCCTTAAATTTTTATTTATCCTCGCTCCACAAAAGCAGCACAAAGTATTAGAAGCACCAGGGACTGCATCAGTGCTTGGTCTGCCTGCTCCCTTCGCTCCTCCCACACAGCCCGACCTGCCTGTCGAGACCGAAAAGGGTTTTTTTGCGGGACAATCCTCATTCTGCATTGACCCCTCATCATTACTGTAATAAGAAAGATCAATAATATAAATCGTAAAATATTTACTGTAGTGTTAAATACAGAGCGCTGTAATTCTGTGCAGTTATTCTGTGCTTTTCCTACAAAAAAACAGGATTCAACCTCTTTATGTGTAAAATGATACTGAACCGAAACTACCTTGTAAAATTGCTATATTATTCTATAGTTATAGTCCTAAACACCACAGCTTTTGTCAATTTTACCAGGTAGGTTTCATGCTTACCATAAAAAAAATACAGTGATTTTTAACAGGGGTAGGTGGTGGCAGAAGAAAATGACTCATAAAGCAGTTCTGATGGAGTCGGCCGTAGAAGCCTGGGCTCGAGTCTGCCCTGCCTGTCTTCTGAAGGACATTAAGTCCTCTGTCTCTCCAGACTCTCAGTAATCTCTCCTTTGTCTCCGGTTGCTCAGAGGCGGTGGCAGCCAGGGGCTTTCTGGGTGCACCTATAGTTGGGGTGTAGTTTGGACCAGGAAGGCACTTCTGAAGCAAATCTCTTGGCTCTTTCCACTTACTGCATTTTGGTTTGCTTTCACGTCTCAGTGTCTGACCTTAATTGCTTTAAAACCAAATGCAATGGAAAATGCTCTTCGAGCATATGATTGCAGTCACTAAGGGGCGTTTATGCCATGGGACCAGGCTGGGACTAATCTGGAGCAAAAAGCCTCTGAGCTGTGGTTAGTGGGGATGTCCAGTCCTCGGGAGTCTGGCTCTGCAGCTCCTCTTCTCCTGGTCTGCATTCCCTGGCAATGCAGACGTGGCCCTTTGGGATGGGGGACATCACCTGCTGGGTTTGGCTCTGGACAGGAGACCCCGTGGGGCCACCCAGTTGACTATGGGAGTTGCTCGTGCCCTGATTTGGTGCGGTTTTGGGGCTCAGGCCTCCATTCCGAAGGACATTTTTAAACAGAAGATGTTTATAGCTTTCTGCCGGGGCTTGGTTTGGAAAGCACAAGCACTCGCTGGCGAGCAGCTCTCTCAGCAGCTGACACGTGCGCGGCGTTATTGCAGACGACAGCCATGGAACACGCAGGCACGTCCGTAGCCTTTGCCAGGCTTTTGAGACTTTTTGCAAGGTTTGGCTTATCCTTACATGGCACACGTAAAAGTTCCGAGATGGTTGTTTCTCTCCTGCTTCCCTCCCCTTGCTCACCCACCGCCATCCGGACGGAGGCGCTCCCTCCACCGCTTCCCCTTCCAAAGAGCAGTGAGCTATGGATGCTCAGAGCCGCAGCTACGTTAACGGCGATGACCCTGCAGCAATAAGGCTCGAGTTCGCTGGAACTTCTTCTGTCCATTTAATTAAGAAATGCTACTCGTACAGAACTGACCGCACTCACCTAATTTACTGCTCTGTCTGTCTGTCTGGCCTTTTGTCTCTCTCTGCATCCCGCACAACGCCATTGTATCTTATTCCTCCAGCTAGGTAGGTTCTTGCTTGGCTGAGCCGAGATCAAAAAGTAATTTTTCTTTTTGCAACAGCCGATTAGAAATTCATTTATTTTCACATTAGACATTTGACCAATATCTCCCTCCCCGCAACGAACCAATCCCTCCCAACTTCAGCAATTTAGTTCCATTTGTGTAGTCTGCATAATGGAAGACAGTGAGCCTGTTAGAAAAATGTGGCCCAGGGCAAAAATTAAATGCAGAATCATGTATCAGAAATGAGATGTATTTACTATTGTTTTTGAAAATTAATGGTGCATTTTTAGTTTTTATAATGTAATTTAATGATGCAATTCATCTAATAAAAAAACACATTTTAACTCAGTCATACAGACCTACTGGGGCAGGACAAAATGTACCTTTCAGATGTAAGATTTTTAAAAAATGCTTCGGGCTCTTTTTTTTTTTTTTGAATGCAAAAAAGAAACTCTTTGCGTGCTTTGGCTAACAGCTGGGGTATCAGCAGGAGTCCAATAAAAAGGACATTTTTCTTTCTAAATATTGGTGTTTGTGCAGCATACAATAATATTATAAATGCAGCAGTGGGTTTGAAGTACAATGCTGCAGCTGATTATAGAATGCCATATGGTGCTGGCATGTTAAACTGATGCAGATTGAGCACGGACTGTAGCTTTAAATGCTGCGGACCAGCGACTGCGCCGAACGAGAATAAATACACTGTACAGTGTCAATATACGGAGCTGTCATGTTGGGCAGCGAACAGCAAACTGTGTCAAAATAATATGAACTGACTGAAGAAAAACCCACAAAAGTCAGCACTGAGCACACGCTCCTTCCCAAGAGCGGCTCTCGGTGGGTCGGGGGTTGGGGGAAAGGCTTTACCCGCTGTCTCAGAGCATTATTTGACTTCAGTAATGCAGGAGCGAGGGCTGGGAGGAGCGCCGGGCGCCCCGGCAGCGCGTTTTACCGGGTGCCGACAGATTGCAAAGCACAGGTCCTGCTGTGGCTCTGTCGTAGGGAAATGCCCGTGCCGCCGGTCTTCCCTCCCGTCGAAACCCTCTTTCTCTGTTTTGCATCACAATTCTCATCTGCTTTGCAAAGTTCTCGTATTGCATGTGCTCTTGTAAAGCGAACACGGGCAGATTTGCCACAGATTTCGAATGCGAGGTGTCCAAAGTGCAGTTGTGCAACAGGGACAAGACGAGCCGAAGGGGATCTCCCTGCTCCCCCGCCGCTGGCCGCACGCTCCCGCTAGCGCTGCCGGCTCCGACGGGACTCGGGGGATGCTGAAAACAGACCTGACCGGCACACGAAAAGGTGAGGTTTTGCCTCAAGCACCGAGCTGGAGGCGAGGGGAGCGCAGAGGCGAGAGGATGGGGCCGCCTCTTCGGTAGGAACAGAGGCTCACGGCTGACTTCAGCTGATCATGATAATTTCCACTTCTTTTTTTTTTAAAGGTGTTCTTAGAGAATACGTCCAGGTTTGATTTCCAGCTTTAAAATAAGCCCTCATCTGCTTTGGCAAAACCATGTTTTACAGACAAAACTTGAAGTTGTAGCTAAACGTATAGTATCTAATACTGTTTTAAGATAACCTCCTTACTACAGCTATTGAAAATGTACATTTACCAGGAAGAGTTGAACTTAACTGCATCAAAACCACCAATTTGACACGCTGGAGTCGATTTCGGTACAAAAGCTGGGGAGGAGGAGAAGTCTATTCATTTGTGAGTGAATTAAGCATCCATTTTTCTTTGTTTCCCGCCTCTGGTGCGTGATTTCCCAGAGGGCGCGAGGAGATGACTCCCGTGACAAGGAAAAGGGGAGCGCGCTCATAAACTCTGGCACGGCGCTCCTTGAGGGATCACAGAATCACAGAATCACAGAATTATCAGAGTTGGAAGGGACCTCTAGAGATCATCTAGTCCAACTCTCCTGCTAAAGCAGGATTGCCTAGAGCACATTTCTCAGGACTGCATCCAGGCGGGTCTTGAAAATCTCCAGGGAAGGGGACTCCACAACCTCCCTGGGCAGCCTGTTCCAGTGCTCTGTCACCCGAACCGTAAAGAACTGTTTCCGTGTATTTGAACGGAACTTCCTGTGTTCTAACTTGTGCCCATTGCCCCTCGTCCTGTCACTTGGAACCAATGAAAAGAGCCTGGCTCCATCCTTCTTCAACCCACCCTTTAGATACTTGTATGCCATAATCAGGTCTCCCCTCAGCCTTCTCTTCTCCAGGCTAAAGAGTCCCAGCTCTCTCAGCCTTTCCTCATAAGGGAGGTGCTCCAAGCCCTTAATCATCTTAGTTGCCCTTCGCTGCACTCGCTCCAGCAGTTCCCTGTCCCTCTTGAACTGGGGAGCCCAAAACTGGACACAGTATTCCAGTTGTGGCCTCACCAGTGCCGAGTAGAGGGGGAGAATGACCTCCCTCGACCTACTGGCCACACTCTTCCCTATGCAGCCCAGGATTCCATTGGCCTTTTTGGCTACAAGGGCACATTGCTGGGCCATGGATAATTTACTGTCTACCACAACCCCCAGATCCTTCTCCTCCAAGCTATCTCCCAGCAGGTAAGCCCCTAACCTGTACTGGTGCCTAGCATTCTTCCTCCCCAGGTGCAGGACCTTGCACTTGGTTTTGTTGAACCTCATTAGGTTCTTCTCTGCCCAGCTCTCCAGCCTGTCCAGGTCACGCTGGATGGCAGCACAGCCCTCTGGGGTGTCAGCCACCCCACCCAGTTTGGTATCATCAGCAAACTTGCTGAGGATACACTCTGTCCCCTCATCCAGGTCATTAATGAATATATTAAACAAAATAGGATGCCCTTTGCTGTTTGCGTGAGGTCTTGTAAAAGGAAATGTGAGCCAGTTTGGATCTAACAAGGACCTCACCGTTCAAGTTTCTGGTGATTTTTTAGGTACAGAGGTAAAATACTCAGGTTGGGTCTCTGTTTGGGTGGCTTTCACTGAATCCCAGGGTTAGCCGTCTTTTCCCTTCCCTTTCTGGCCCATCTCCATTCCCACACGTTATTCAGCCTGAGCTTCGGACCCGGTGGATGGGTTTTGAACCATCCCAACACATCCTGACTCCTGCTCTCCCCAGCCAGCCTCGAGCGGACGGTCTCTGTGTCATTCTTATCCTTTCCAGCTTCCAGGTGTAAGATGCAACCGCGGTGGGAAGAGCACGGCAGGAGCAAAGCATCAAGCCAAAGATCAAATCATCCATGAGGTTTCTGGTGGGTTATTGCGTGCTGAAACTCCATGTACCGTCCGGGCACATGAGCAAAATGTGAGGATCACGGTGCCTTTTCAATGCTAAGACTGCGTTTGAGCAGAGGGGTGGAAGGATTCAGCCTTGTGCACAGTTTTCCCGTGCCCCATAAATTAAACAATATAGAGGAATGTGCCCAGCTTACAAATGTAACAGATTGTTTGGGTTTTTGTTTGGTTGGGTTTTGTTTGTTGTTTTTTTTTTTTTTTAATGGAGTGAGTTAGATAACTTTATGACCATTATCCCGTTTATAGCTCGATGCACTGGAGCTGGGTCGATCCCAACAATGAATTTACAGCCAGACCAGGAGGACACCGGTGCCCTGTGCTGTCTGGTGGTTTTATGGCATTTGGGCATCGCTCTGCCTCCTTGACGGTAGGGACCAGATGCAACTAGGACTAATCCAGTCTTGGCTAGCTGGTAGCAGAGCCTGGGCTTTGAAGGCCTTGTGTGTATTGTGGATATTTTTTTTATTTTCATTTTTGCCACTTGTATTGGATTTAAAAATCTAGTGAGGCAGACATCCGATTTGATGTGGCAAATCCTATATAGGGCTTGATATTGGGAAATCAGTGGTGCTTATGAATGCTTGTGTTTTACAACTGAACGGTCCCTGACTCAAAGAGGCTGCAGAATGGGTAAAGTAAAATATTTGCTGTAAGGAGTATCTCGGGTTGATCTATTCAATAAAGAGGGAGATCACTGCTAGGCTCTGACCTCTAGATGTATTTCACATTGTGAAAGGAACTAAAAAGAGTTTGTGGAGTGTTAGAATTTTTCTTTGCTATGGCTTGGTGTAGGGTTTAGCAAATAAAACTGCTCAGGATGGAAATCCAAAGGAGAGCAAGCTAGAAGCAGAGGAATGTTACACAGAGAGTTATTCACATGGGGAGATAGAGGTAGATTATAAAATAAACGCATTTCTTACAGCTGAAGGATTCATTGGCTTTTAACATGGTAAGTGAAAGAGTTGAGACGGACCTTACAGGAGTAAAAAAAATTTTTAAATTAAGCTAATTTGCTGGAGGCCTCGTTATTTGGTGCAGGCTGTGTACCAATAAATTGGCACTGGATTTCCAAAAAAAGCATCACATAATTTTTCAATGAGAAATCCAAGCGCCTGGGAGATGATGTTATGGTGTGAATTACATTGCAGCGTGGTTGTCAGCTGTCCCTGTCAGCACTTTTGCAGACGCCGTAATGCGCAGTAAATGCTGTGGCTGCAGCTATTCGGGATTACTGTGGTGGTGGTTCGAGGGGAAGCACCACAAATTAACAGCTAAAGGAACACGTCCCTATTTCTTGAGCTGCCCTGTCCCTAAACAACGCTTCATATGCTGCCAGCTACCACTAATGTACCTGTGGCTATTTCTTCTCACCTTTTAAAATTAAGCATGTGTGTCCTTCTCCACTTTTGCAGGCTTACCAGTAGAAGAGTAAGGTTTGGGCTGACTCTCCCGTTAGGATGGTGAAAATATAACCCTTCTTGAGGTTACAATTAGAGGCTCTGATTGCCATGTAACTACACACAGCCTGCTCCACAGACCCCACCTGAGATCAGGACTTGGTGTCATCAAGAACTGCAACAGAGGGTGTCCCTGCTGGACAAGCTGTACGGTTTAAATCAGCGGGGCAAAAGAAAACAAGTGTTTACTTTGTTTTTCAGATCAGGAACTGAGATGCAGGAAGACTGAAGAGCTTGACGTATCGATCTCTTGTGGGGCTGTTTCCCAGTGACTCGTGGAGATGTTTCTTGGTGTACCAAATAGCACCAGCAGCTGGGTGGGAATCCCCAGATGGGATCCAGGATAAATAACCTGGGCTCCCTGGACACCTGACAAGCTTTAATTCAATAAGTGACCCTGCTATTAAAATGTTAATTAGAGGTGGTCTCTTTTGCTAAAAATACGGGAAAGCTGACAAAACACAGCTTTCCTCCTCCTGGAATGAACCTTTCCAGATCACTTGTAGATGTTGTACAGACCAGGCAGAGGGGTCTATGGCCTTAAAAAGGGGATTGCCTCAAAACCTGCCCATGACTGTGCGTGCACCATGAGTGGATGTCAGTGGTGCGTGTAGTGTTCTGAGGTTACTGACAGCCCCCAATAAGTCCCATCCTGCCCCATTAGGACCCTCGGTAGGGGGGAGCTGATCTCATTGCCGACAGGTTTGGCTGTGCTTTGCTTTCTGCTTCCTTTTATGTGTTATTCCATAAGAGAAAATAAACCAGGTGAGCAACTGATTCATCTTCTGGGGGGCCTGTGGTCACTCTGCCACAACCTGGGTTGACAGGAGTGTCATTTCTTAAACTGTGCTGCTTACAAATGCCTTTCGTTCACAGTTCTGAAACAGTTTATTAATGGGATAAATCTCATACTTTGTGATGAACTAGCTTGCTATGGCTGTTTCAATACTACAGACAAATTCTCTATGCAGGAGACATCTTTTACCAAGAAATATATAAATGGGTAGCAAACAAATCTAGGAGTCCTTTGCTACCAATTTGCAGCCCAGATGAACTGGTCACAGTGGACATCCGAGAGTTACCCGAGCGTTGGTTGCTAAAAACTCTCCTTTATTGCAGTCGGCCAGGGAACTAGACTCTCGATCCCGTGCTCGTGTCCAGTTATTCTTCCTGGCTCCGAGCTCCTCCGGCTGTATCCCGGCCCGGGTTTGCTCTCGCCCGTGCCTCCCCGAGCATGCTGGGCTCCCGCCGGGCTGAGGTTTGCGGTGAGAGATGCCAGCGAGCAGCAACCCATCAGCTGCTCTGCGGGGCACCTCTGGGCTTCCTGCCCTCTGCAGTTGTATAGACTGCTTTGTCCTTGTGTTGTTTTTTTTTAAATGCCCTTCTCATTAACCTGTCTTCAAGTACGCAAAGGCAGCTGGTAACTCAGCTGTGAGAGCTGGAGCCCACCAGAGCCCACCCTGGCCGGAGTCACCGTGTGCCTGGCCACCAGGCACCTATTGCAACTTCTCCTCTTCCCTGCAGGTGGTACTGTTCGACCGTTTTGCATCCATCCACCTGCGCTACCAGCGCAGTTACTGGGGGGGATGTTCGCAGCCTGCGCAGGACCAGCAGCAGCATCGTGGCTGGGCAGCGCTCAGCATCGCCCGCTCGCGGATGGGGGGGGAGGGCAAAACTCCTGCCTTACCCCGGGGATACCCAATTTCTGGGTAGGTTTGGGAAGGTCAGGCACCTGCGAGGGATGCAGGAGCCCTGCTCCCTCCTGAGCAGCGCCAGCACACTGTGTAAGCGGGAGTTTGTGTGCACCCTCAGCAGCACGGTGAATGCCTAGCGTTTAGGTAGGCAGTGGGTAATAACTTTACCTCAAGGGAATTTAACAGCTTTATCAGGTGGATGGCTGCAGTTTTTGTGTGATGTAATCGACTCCTCATCGGTTGACGCTGCAGCGCTGCTGTGCTGGAGAAAAGCAGCTCTGGGGACTCTGGGTGGTGACACTGGTTTCTTCTGAGAAGCCGGTGTGTGGAGCACACAGCTGAGAGAGGGTAGGGGGCTTATATGTACATTTCATGGTTCTGGTTAGGTTCTTGTGATACGTAACTTGCTGCTTTGCTTGTTCACAAGCCTGCATTAGAGGCACTGCGCGAGCCCTGGAGTCACTCCTGCCTTACAAAAGTGCGGAAAGAGCATCTTGTCTTTCCTGGGCTTAAATACTTGTATTTCCACACCAGCAGCCTGCTGTGTCCGCCGCAGTTTTCCTCTGCTCTGGGAATGATGCTGTACAGGGTCAGCAGTGCTCAGTTCACAGCTGGGAGACACTCAGCTCTGTTTTCCCTTTTCTCTGCGTGTAGCCGCATTTCAGTCCTGAAATCACAGTGCCCCTTTAAAGTCAATGATGTGGGAAATTGCCTCTCCTTCACCTTCTCCCTTTGGACCCGGCCTGCGGTGTTACTTCAGCCCCAAGGAGAGGGCAGGTACTGAGGGCTGAATTTAGCTGTAACCTAGACAAGGAGGTTTTTGTCTTTTCCTACCATGCTGCAGAATCTCTGGGCAGCAATGAGCTGCCCTCTCAGCCAACACATGTTTGTGTACATCACTTGTGCATCTCCCAGCTCACCAGGGAGCCCTACACCACCCTGTTGGCATTCACTGCTCAGGGTAAAATGAAACCAGCTGCAGACAGCAGCACGGCCTCAAGTACGGCTGGTTTGCTCCGTGTTCAGATGAGGCAGCATCAAGCATTGGTGGCACAATGTGTAGTCAATGTGTACCGCATGTGCACATTCACATGGCAATGTCTTGGTACAAAGCAGCAGAAACAGGCGCCCCTGTATCTGGCTGAAATTCATTTGGCTTTTGATTTCCTTGCAGGCTCGCCCTGTGGATGAGGTGTGAAGAGCTTTGAACTTTTCCGGGTTGGAGGCTTTGGGTCTTCGTTCGTGGCTCATCTCCTTTGGTGCAGAGGCTGCGCCACGCGCCACGCTTCGACTGCGCTGGCGAGAATAGCTCCCAGATGGCCGCACTGAGCAAAGCAGCAACTTCTGGCTGGATTCAGCTATGCAAAGTCAAAATGATCTCCTGGTAGACCTATTGCTATTTCTGTCTTCTTGCCAGCACTTCGTGCTTGAGCTTTCATCAGATCAATCTTCTTCCTTTGAAAGAAAAGTAGCAGGTTAACCTGTGTGCAAGGGAAATGGAAAACACTCCTCTGCCTCTCCCCAATGTGCTGTGCAGGTGCAGAGGGGCTTAGAAAAGGTGATAAACGCAATTAGTCATCTGTGCAATTGAAGGAGAAATACCATCCAGCTCAGAGGTTTGTCTGGGTTCACTGTAAGCCTCTTAAGATCGACTCAGTTGTTGGGTGGAGGCTTGTAGAGGGTGGACGGGCAAGTGAATGTTTGTACCGGGTGGATTTTACAAGTTTCTGCTGTTTTCTAGAGCCTTGTGCCTCCTATATGGACTTCCCATCCCCTGACTCCCTGCTTCAAGGAGGTGAAAACAGGTAAGGGGGGGTAGAGAAATGAGGACTGATCTTTTTGCCCGTGGGAATTAGCTGGCTCTCTTGACTTTGGAGAGGGAAGTTCAGCATGGGCTCTGGAAGCAGGACCAAACCCAGAAGGTGGGCCCCCCCAAGCCGTGTCCCTGCAGGGTTTCGCCCATTTGAATCCATAGCTCTGGTTCATCAGCCCAAAGTCCTCCCTGCCCACAGGTCTCAGCTTCTCTCCGCTGACTGCTCACTGCTCTGAAATTCTCCATGGAACAGAGCAGCTCAAAGACAACAGAGGCACCAGATAAATCATTCCTTCCCCACTTCTCCCCCTTTTCCCCCCAATCCAAATGGCAAAAGTGTCTTTATTATTTAAAAAAAAAAAACAAAACCAAACACACGCGCACAAAAAATAGCCATAGCGAGAGAGACAGACACAAAGCAAAGGAAAAGGAGAGGTTTAGGCAGCAAGCCACAAATAAGCGCCATCAATCATAGCGCAGTCAAAAATGTACATGTGTTGGTACCTGCTAGTTATTGGCAGTACTCAAGAAGTCTCCCGAGTACAATTTTCAGGGCTCCTTAGATAAATAAATAAATAAATAAAATTCTATGTTCCTCTGAAAAACTGCTTGTCAGCACTGGAATGGCAGGTGCATTAACTCCCTAAGAACCAGATTATGCCCTGCATGGCAAAAAAATGCAAACACAGAGAAATAAGATGTCAGTCAACTCCTATATCCTCTCAAGTTTTTTTTTTTGATGGGAAGTATTTCAAAATATAAATACAACCCGTTGTATAAGTGAATCTAGGAAAAAAGAGAGATATGAATACATACATGGTCTAGTTATCCTATTTGCATGTTTACCCCAAATTTACGTCTGTCCAACATAGGATTTTTTTTTTTTCTTCTTTTCACACTCCACAAGGTTAGCTGAAAAGTTCAGATTCCTTTATGAACACCCTCCCTAGCTGCAGTCCTTCCCTATCTGCAATAAGGGGGTTCGGCTGGAGAAGTCGGCCCAGCGTGACCAAACCTCCCAGCAGCCGCCTGCGCTCCCACTGTCCCACCGGGGCCCCCACGACACCTCTACCTGTGACGCCGCCTCCTGCTGCTCCCACCTTGAGCCCCTCCGTGGGTTGCCTCTCCCCGCCGTGACCATCCCAAGCCTTGGCTAATGCCACCCCGCTGCCACCCGGCTGCCCGCTCACCCCTCAGTTCCGCTGCCTTGCGGCTCTGAAACGTTTCCTCTAAAACAAAAATTCCCCCCCTGAGAACTACTGTCTCTTTTCCCTTAGATCTATGCTACACCCTCCCTTCTCTTGGCTTTGCTTTTATTGTCCTTAATTGTGGGCTTCAGGTTGCTGGCGGTGTGGCCTTGGCTGTTCCGCAGAGGTCCTCTAACACCACCGGAGCTGCACCCTGTCCCTCTGCTCCTCCCCGCTCCTTTTCATATGTTATTTTCTTTTTAACCCAGAAGAGTGACTTTAGTCCCAGTGGAAGTCCTGAAGGAGCAAAGTCCTGTCCCAAGATGAGTAAAGGTTGCACGACCCGGAGCCAGAAGACAAATGGATTTGGGGAAATGGCCATTAGCCCTTCCCTGAACTTGACAATGTGTTTCCTAAGATTCCTATCACATCTAGGAAGACGCTGATTATTTTTAGCTGTGGGTGAGCCAGCTGTTCCTAGCCCGACCTCCAGCCCTCCCAAGGACAGCGGAGAGGTTCCTGCTGGCTCCGCGGGACCACAGCGGGCACGGCCGGGCTCCGCAGGACGGAGGTGAGGAGGGGATGAGCTCCCGCTGTGCCAGCCAGCAGGGAAGCCTCCTCTCGTCTACATGTGCTGCTCACCACCAGGCCTCGGGGGATGGTTCCTTTCTCTCCAGCACCTTGATGTCATCCAGCAGACCTGGATATAAGGTCTGGATGACTCTCAGGGTCTCCTTCAGGGTTTCAGCCTAACCAGTGCAGGTAATAAACTGCTAATGGAGAGGTTTCGCTGCTGAGTGATTCCTTGTGGTTCATTACTACCTTTCCTTCCTTAGTTTCTCTGCAGTCAGTCCCCTGGTTAGCTCGATTCAAATTACCTGGGCTCCATCCGCGCCTGCTGCAGCCCTGTCCCGGAGTGGGAATTGGCCATGGCTGGAGCAGGGCTGGCTCTGCGTGGCTTGCCCAATGACAGCAAGCCCGGGTGGCAACCGGGCCGGTTTCAAACAGGTCACCTGGAGGCAACAGACACTTTGCTTCATTGCAAATTCATAGAGCCGTTTGCTTCTCCATGGAGGGTATTTTGAGAAGACGTACAGTGCATTATAGATCTGGTGCTGCCCGTTTTGTCACGTAATGGAGATGTTTCTACAAGACTCACTTTTTACTTTTCTTTTTTTTTTTTTTTTTTCCTGGCTTGATTTTAAATTAATGAGGTTCAAAGATTTATGAACGTCCCAAAAATACATCTTCAGGGATACCCCTTCACTGGATGGAACACAGAGTGGAAATCTGAATTTTGAGTATGGTTATCTGTGGGAAATGAATCAATAACCTCCTAAGTAGGATCCTATTTTGGAGCAGAGAAACAACAGTTAAGTTGGGATTTATCTGCTACTGATTCAGGATTAAAAAAAAATAAAATTAAAAATCACGTTACAAAAGGCTACAGGAGCAGACTTGTCTGCTTTACCTGTGTCTGAGTAAAGCCTAAGCAGAATTGTGCATCTCCAAACACAGCAAAAATGCCTGTGGCAATATTGAACCGGCCCCATTTTATGATAGCGCTAGAAGCTTTTCTCCATCCGCTAAGCGAGTTGTGCCTTTTTAATTTCTATTTATCTTTTACCATCCCTCTCTTTTCCCCATAGCACCTACGAATTCCCCCTTGAGCTCCCCGTGGGCAGCAGAGCGTGCCTGCCCCCGCGGCAGCAGCTGCAGGTGGGAGGCAGAGGAGCGAGCAGAGCCGGCATCCTACCGCGAAGGATGCAAAAAGGTAAAAAACAAAAGCAGAAAATAACTGGAGGGGCCGGGATGCAAGAGGTTCTGGCCCAAATATCCCTTTCCTTTCAGAATTAAGGAGGGTGCTTGTGGGGAGAGAAGTCATCGCGCCGGAAAACTGCAAACTGGTTTCAATTGGGAGCTGTGTGGCTTCTCTGCTCTGTGCTGTGCCCTTCTCCAGCCCAGCAGCTTTCTCTTCCAGACCACAGATTTATTTAATTTAGGTCGTACTGTTGGCAACGGTTTTGCGATGGGCTGTGGGTTAGGAAAAAGCAGAGAAATTTTCCTTAAGCAAAAAAGGAGATGACATTGCACAGCAAAATAGAGGGAAAAAAAAAAAGTTTTTGGCTGTTTTTCTTCTCTGCCTTGCTTCTACGTGTGATGCCAGCAAAAGAAATTGCATTTTGGAGTGATTTAATAACAAAATTACTTTTCTTTTTAATTCTTTTCCCTTCCTCGGAACAGAAAGGCCACAAGATGGAGCTCTGGGGCTTTCCACTGGAGCCGGGCTCGCTTCACGGGTAAAAAGCCGCTTGGAGACCTTGAAATTATATTTTTTATTAATTTTTCACTCATTTTAATTCTTACACTCATTTTTAAATGGCAAATGTTATAGACGTTATAATTGTAAAAGGTGATTTATCGTTGCTAGTCGAAAGTATTTACTTTTCCTTTTTAAGCTTGGAACTTTTTATTATTACGATTGTAACAGGGTAAGGTTTTCCAATCTTCTGGGAGGCTGGCACCTCGGAGACAGTGTTAGACCATATCATTCTTCTAAATGACACCCTGGCTGTGCTGAGGAAGCCCTCGGACCTACCCAGGTCTATATGCAAATATTAAGCACCGGCCTTCCTGAGCGTGTAAGGGAATAAACGACGTTTTGAAGCGCTCCTCTTCCCTTGTGCTCAATGAACACTCAGCTGGTAAAATTTAAACCAGTGCAGTGAATTAGAAGTGGGTTCTTCAATTAAAATGAAAGCGTCTTAGACCCTGAATTATATAAGAAATTATAAAGAAATGAAAGAACTCCATGTTCTGCTGTGCAAAATAATGCTTTTCTTTCTTTCCCTCCTTCTTTTCTCTCCGTCCTTTTTTCTCTCTCTTTTCCCCTTCAGAGGGGGTGAGCTCTCTTCTGCAACGAGCTTCTTTTCCAAGTGAACTGGTGCTAAGGATGTCAGATCTTTTCAGCTCTGACTGCTGTTATGACAGGGCTTGAGTGTTTAATTACGCTTGTATTGCATAGACGGGGTGAGTCTTTTGACTCGCTGGAGTTTGGTTGTAATAGCTGTGCACACACGCAGCTTCAAGTGACAGGAAATTTGTATTTTGTATATATATTTGTACACTCCAGCTCACATGCAGAGAGGACAATGAGATTCTGGTAGCTGATGGTCTCCTGGAACATTGTTAGTTACTTAACCGACACAAGCAACGATTTTATAAAAGCTTTGTGAAAGGTTTCTGGGCTGGTGCGTGCAGTATCAGTCACCGAAAATGTACTTTCCTCCTTTATGGAAGGTAACATTTTTATTAGAAATTTGAACCACTTGACAGAGGCTTCCAGGGAAATTAGTCTCGGGTGTAACACTCCGAGAGCGGCCGACGAGCACCGCAGTAAACCCCCCGGTAAAAGCGCCGTGAACTTTATGGGGAGTTGCGTTTGCTCGTGTGGAAGATAAATTTGGCCCAAGGTAGAGCTGACCCCGTTCTGAATAATTCATTAGGGGAATTTATTCCCTTTCTATTTGCAAACTGTCCGAGCAGTCTGGTCTTTATATGTGTTCCCCTATTCATTATGTGCTGGATACTTCGTGACTAATCCTTTTTCTGTGAATTTTTGCCCCGTTCCTCCAGTCTGACCGAGGGATAGATCACCCGATGGTGCTTTTCTGTCCTGACAAGACGGATGCAATGTGCATTTTTGTGTCCTAAATCCAGATTCCCTGGACTGGCGATTCCTATAAATACTCGTGCCAGGAGACTCCTGTGCTAAAAGTCCTCACAAACAGCAAAAAGCAAGAGCGAGAGCGCTGCTTGTTTCGGTTCGATTTGCTAACTCAAGGAAAGAGTGGATTTATTTTTTTTACTGGGCACTTAGTTGTGGGCATTATTTCTCCTTATAACTCAAATGGCTGTCTGAAAGGGCTGGGAAACACAGCAAATGCCTTTTTTTTTCTTTTCTTTTTTAAAATGTTAGGAAAAGAACAATTTGAAGGTCTGCCTATGCTTTGGGTCATTAATAGAGATAATTGGCAGAAGGGGACAAGGCTATAGCTTCCTGAATGGTGACCAAAAGAAAAACGAGGTGTCGCTTTGTTCAAACCTTTTCAGTTCCTTTGTAAAAAGATCACTACTCCTTAAATAGAACTGAACTGCTCTTACAACCTCCCCACCGCAACCTATTTATAAAAAACAGTGATGTGGCGAAATGTGCCACAGGGTGAAGCAGGGGCAACTCCTGGATTGCCCAGAGCATCTTCAGTGGTACCCAGCTTCCTCTCTTAAACAACTTCATTTTATGACCATAAATGTACTTCTGACTTACAAGCATCTATTATTCCACTTTCACCCGAAGGACTAGAGGCTCTTTCCCTCTCTCCTCGGTCCCAGTGGTGCCTCAGGAGCCGGTTCCCCGGCGTGATGTTCCCCAGCTCCTGCTGGGCACGGGCAGCTGGAGCTCGTGGTCCTCCTGCATCTGCTGTTGGCGTTTCCCGGTGGGTGCAAAGCTGACACCACCGAAACAAATAATTCTTCAGTCCTTGAAAAGCGGCAGAAACCCCGGCGTAACTCGGCGCAGCCCTTAGGATGGGAATAACAGACGCTTTGCAACTTCTTTAAAAAAAAAAAAAAAACGACAGCAGGGACAGGAAACTGATGGATGTCTTAATATATTTATTTCTGGCATTTTGATCAAGTGCCGTGCTGATGGGAAGGGATATGTTTGCAATTAAAGCCAATGAGTTAACTGTAATATTATTTTTTTTTCTGTCTTTCAAAAGAAAACATGCTTTTAAAAGGCATAAAAAAAGAAAAAGAACTTTGGAATTTTCAGTAGTACAGAATTGCTTCTGGAAAAGAAAATCCATCGAACCGAAAGCAGCTATTTTGCAAGTAGCTGTAAGGAAATAAGGAAATTAAGATATCCCTTCTCTCTTTTTCTTTTCCCAGTCATCAAACAATTTGATTTAAAAAAAAAAAAAAAAGACTTTAGAACTATTAAAATCCAGTAAAAGAAATCCTACTAAATATAATAGTTATAATGTAGAATTTTTAATCTGCTCTTAGGAACAGTTACCTCTTCTTTGTATTTAACAATTCCAAGTTCTCATTTATGGGGTTTCACAACATACATTACAATATTTTGACAATTAATTTGTTACTCTGTTTCAAGAAGTGAGAGAATTATTAATTATACCCTTATTCAGAAGTCTTAGTAAAGCTTTAAGTTAACATTCCCTAATAGGCATTTAATTCTGATTTAATAAGACAATTATTGCATTATAAACAAATATCAATTGATTATTAAACACATTTATTTTGGATTAACAGCAATTCCATAGATATGATAGCCATTAAACATCAATGAAAAGACTTCCATTAATAAACTGATTTATTTACCATGGCTGAAGTGTCCTGTTCAATCTAAATTAAATATCTATTTGGGATCCTCAGCCTGTAGTGTTACCAAAGGCATCTCCGTGTTTGAACGCTGCACAAAAAGCATTTCTAGTTCAGTTTTGCAAGATGCAATCGCAAAAATAATCAATCCGTATAAAAAAGACTTTGGTTACTGCTAGATAACTAATTATACAGACACAGCCTTTATGCATGTCTATATGAGATATTCTTTGTTATTCTCTTTCTTCTGAACTTTGATGTTATGTAAAAATAAATTTAATTACCCAGTGGTTATTTACACTGCATTTATTTCTTCCATCTCGAATTCTTTTCAAATTTAAAACCTGAAGGTCACCATCATTTTAGAGCAGTTTATTATTCATGGATATTGCAAAATTTCCAGGGAGAAAAATTGCTTTATTTTAAAATTGGAATGCAAGAAAAGAATTGTCAAATTGGCTGCGCTGGGCCTGATCCTGCAGTACATTATAGTAGCTGTTTTGCTAAATAAAAACTGCAGGATTAGGCCCAATATTTTCTTCGTTAATAGCAGTAATTTAAAAACTACTATTTAAAAAAAAAAAGTGTGTGTGTGTGTAACATACATATTTATGAAAAGATGACAGGATATCTATCTTTTTTCTAAGGGTTTTTCCCACTTGATTTTATGGGCTTTCTCTGGTGAATTCGCATGGGTAAAATTACCCACGCGTACGTGAGTTCGCGGGGACGTGCTTTGTGTCCGTTTTTCTTTGCTTCATTTTTTTAAAGGCCAGATGTTACATGCAGCTGCAGACCTACTCAACCTAATAAACTAGCTCGGAGTAACTTACATGTGCTACATGGCTGAATTTTTTTTTTTAAGAAGGTATTTTTTAAAGAAGGCTGAAAAGGTTTTTCCTCTATTGCAATAACCCTGTGAGATGCACGGATGACCTTAGCAAAACCTGGTTGCTTTTTCTACGCGGGCATCCCCAAACACGCTGGTTGAGGCCAGGACCTTGCTGCCACGTTTCCTTTCAGGTGTTTCAATGAAAGAAGGGAGAAACTGGGGGATTTGCCTGCTTCAGGAGACCTTTAATTTGGCTCCTGCAGGTTGGAAGTCTCCTCGGCGGTGAAGGGACAGGGGGGATTCGAGGTTTTGAAGGGCAGCGGGGGAGTGGGATCGTCCTGCCGGCTTTCTTTTTCCCTTGCTCAGGGCGGAGGAGCGAGAAACGTCGCTGAAAGTCATCCTGAGAGCAGGAGGAGGAAACGCTGGGGCGAAGGCTGCGGCTGCCGGGGCTCAGCACAGAGCGGGTAAGGGGCCGGTGGCAGACGGTGTGGAGGCAGACAAAGGGTCATCTTAGCCCGGCTTTCCAAGGGACAGGTTTGTCACCCTCTGGCTCAGGAAGAAGTGCTCCGCGAACGCAGACCGCCTGGTTGGTGGTCCCGGCCTTGGACCCGGCACAGCAAGGAGGCGTTTGGGGAGAAGTGGACATTAGCAATGGTGCGTTTCTGCTGTCCCGACTGCTGTAGTCATCTTGTCTTTGGGTTCACACTGCTCCACATTCACCTGCTGTCACTTCCAGGGAAGTTCTCACGGGGCAGCTGTGACCGGGTGGTCTGGAGTTCTCTGTCCCGGCTGGATGAAAATGCAGAAGGACATTGCAGTCCTGAGTGATGTGCTCTGGGCAATCCTGCTTTGGCAGGGGAGTTGGGCTGGGTGATCTCTAGAGGTCCCTTCCAACTTTGATAATTCTGTGATTCTGTGATTCTGTGACATATTCTTCCTCTAAAGCAGCGAAGGTGGCCAGGACTGGGAAAGGAGCAGCGGTTAAACGAGTTGTGTTAGGATTTTCAGGCTATGGCTGTTAATTTCTTGAGGTCACATATAAACATGGTGATTTCTGTCTCTAGTCTCCTTCCCCTGCAGCTCTGAAAAAATTACTTTGGAGAAAACTATGGTCAAAGGATGCTCATATGGGGTTTCCCCTGGCCTGCACTGGGGCTGGGGGGCAGCAGGTGATGAAAGATACGGGACGTTTTCTGTTGGACAGAATCTAGCATTCAACAAAAACGCAATAAAGCGTGTGAATGAGGGGGGGATCACTCCTCTATTGGTGCTCGTGCAAAGGACTCAGCAAAGCTGGTGACAACTTTGCCCAAGAGCAGAAAGTGGAGCGGAGTTCCTCATTTAATTGTTTCTCCCCTTCTTCCCCTGGATGTTTACGGGTTTGTGCATCAATTTTTGCTGAACGCCTTTGAATCGAACTGCAGTATTTGTAACAGTGCTTTACATGTGAATTCCTGGGGGCAAAGACTCGAGACCCCGAGACTTGTCGCTGTTATGACCTCCATCAGATTTGACGGACAGCCGCAGGCCGGGCAGACTGCTGCGTTCACTAGGTGAAACGTCTCCTCCTATAGCTATCTACTGATGGGTCTCCTCTTCCCTCAATAGTAAAAGATCTTGTTAAGGTCTTCTTTAGGCTGAGAGAGAGGTGAAGGATTAAAGTGAGAATGAGTGGGGTGCAAAGCTCCCCTCCTCCTTCTCCAAAGACACTGAAGGTGTATCGCATGCGGAGTTTCCTGCTCTATTCGTCTCTGCTTGCACTTAAGACTTAATTAAGTCAAATGATCAACTTACAAATAAGGAATTGTCCAAAAAGTAGTTGAATGTAAATTGTGATGGGAAACACCTATTTGGATAAGTTGCTGTGGATGTTGTAATCGGGTCTGGAGCAAAAGGCAGAGATTTTCACTTGCATGGAAAAGCTGGAATTAGCCCGAGACACCTTCCTTGTTTTAGCGTTATGGCTCTGCAGTGTAATTTCTGCACAGCCGTGTAAGAGACGTTACTGACAGGGACCTCGTGCTGATACCACCGTCTGACAGCTACGCTTTTTGTAGAGCAGCTCAATTTTTTTCCCACACGTTTCCTGTATTTTCCATATTATTGCTTTTAAATCACTCTTCCTTTAATTGGCTCATGAGAAAGGGCTCATTCCTTTGCCTCTAACTTTTCTTTCCCCCCCTCATATAGTATTTAGGAAAAAAATTGCCGAGTATGTAAACTAGAGATCATTAGAGGTTGTGGGGTTTTTTGTTGCTGGTTTGTTGTGGTGGTGGTGGTGTTTTTTTTTTTTTTTAAAAGACTAGATTCAGCAAAATATTGTTTTCTCCCAGGCTCTGGGTCTCTATTTAGGTGATTTTAAGCCCTGTTATTTATTTATATATTTATTCATTAGATAGGCCCACAGTCAAGGAGAAGGGGAACGCGGGGTTATTAATCTTTCCTGTCATCCGTTCACAGATGTGAAGTTCACACCACAGCAAATGTGAAGTCAGCAGTACGCACCCACAAGGTGGAAACTTCAAGCAAAAAACCAGGCAGCGAGGAACAGGGGTGGGAGCAGGAGAACAGGAGGGGAAGGGGGGGGGGGGGAAGGGGAAGCGGGAGAAAAAAAGGACAAGGGAGGGATGAATGACAAAAGGGAGGGGAGAAAGATGGACAAATAAAGGAAATGGAAAGAGAAATGAGACAGATGGAAAAGGGTAAAGAGGAAAGGCAGATAAGAGAGAAGAAAATCTGAAGAAAGAGTAGGGGAGAAATGAGAGACACTGAGACAGAATATTTCAGATAGGGTGTTAATGTAGCTGGGCCTGTCTGGGTGCTTGGATATCCTGAAGATGTAAAGGGTAATCACTCTCCCAGCATGTATATGCTATTGATATGTTAATATAATTTTCTTTTTCATCTGAAAGCAATGAAGTTTTCAAACTGACTGATTAACTGGGTCTGCCTGGTCCTGTGTATGTACATGTACTCACAAACACACATCATATATAAATATTTATACTTTATACACAATAGTGTCTGAAAATTCCCATAAAACAGCAGCCAGCATTAAAAGTCCTATTAGTATTGATGTGACATGCGACAGACTCGTTTCTGCTGATATAACCTACCGCAATATCAATCCTAACATAGCTTTTATGTAAACAAAATGTAAACAGGGAAAATGTACACAAAATGTAAACAGGCAATATTAGTAGAAACATGGAGTATGTTGTATTAAAAACAAACCTGCAATAATGTAGTAGGAGGGGTCTCAGATCGCAACTTGCTACAAGTCACATCATATGGACAGTTTTCTATACAATTATACAGATTATCTTATAGGGCTTTAAAAAAATCAGTAATTTCTCTGTTGTTTTCTAAGACTTAGCTCCTAATATATGCTTATATATGCGCACATCCTGCAAATTACTCGTTAAATCATTGTTTTAGTTAATTTACAGAGATGGCCGTATAGAGGAATAACTCATTAAATAAGTTAAACGATCATTTTGGTCGGCTGACAAGAGGGAGCGACACGATCACCCCAGCCGCGGTCCCGCATTGCAGAGCCAGGCTGTTCGTTCCTCCCCTCGTTGTTTCAGAAATTCTGCACGTTCGTCAGTAATTTTAAACCACAAGTTGCACAGTCTGGGGGTAGGGTGGGTGCTCCAAAGCCAACCGCGGAGTCAGGATCTCTGCGGGGCTGGGGAAAAGATGGAGAGGGGCCGGTTGAGAAGCCTTCAGCTTCTCGGTGAAAGGCAGCAAAAGTAGCCTGGCACTTTCAGCTTGTTTTTTCTCCTCGAAAAGGTTTAAGAGCTCCTCTTGCTTATGCTGGCCAGAGAGCTTGTCTCTGTCGGAAGCCTAAAGCTAAAATCTAACCCTAAAAGTACTTTCAGACCATTGACCCCTTGTTTGCAGGATGAGGAAAGCCATTCAGTATAGTTTACAGAAATCTTCCCGTCTCTACCTGGAATACTTCTGTAAAACATCTCTGAAAGGATCATTTTTGTCAGGGTTAAATGGGCCCCATCCTGCATTCAGATACCCACAGAATAACTTGCATGTAAGCCTTGCGTTTTGGTTGGTTTATCTGATAACCTGCCAGATATACACTTTTTTACTGGACTTTTGGTGTTCAGAAGATTTCTGCTGGCTTCTCTGAGTTACTGTCTACCTGTTGCGGTCTTTTTGTATCTGGGATCAGTAGCTTCAGGGCTTAAATGTATCGTCTGCTTTGTTCTTATATCGGTTCATAATGTTAGCGCGCCTTGGTAAATCAAGGCAATGGCTACGTGATTTATACCGTATGTTCATATTTACTGTACTACCGGATCCGCTGTACAAGGGGACTGAGCTGCGCAACTGGACTTCTCCTCGGCTTTATGCACAGTGAGCAGGTATGGGGACTGTACCTGTGGGGCTGTATAGGACAGACACTCTTTCGATGTCTCTTAAAAATCTCCTGTGTCATCCTAACACTGCTTATTAGGAACTGAAGAATAGCAGCTCTCTGCTACCAGGATTCTTACAAAATGGGAATTTGCTATTGCTACTTAAAGGTACGTGCTCAGCGTGGAGGTATTCAGTAATGCTGGTTGTGAATGGGCCAGGAATAAGCCAGGGGATTTTGAGGTAAATCAGTGGAATTAATTTGCCTTCAGTTATTTCGGTATCGTTTACAGAAGCTGGGAACTTGGCCCTTTTCGCTTGAATACTGAGTTTCAGCAAATTAATTCAGAAGCCTCTACAACCCAGAACACTTCATCTCTTACTCTTCCTAGCCTAATTCTCAAATTCCTGATTGAATGCCACCTTCTTGTGAATTTCTGGCTTTGCTTTCTTGTATGTATATGCAATGAAATTGGTTTTCTTTTTTCTAAGCAGGGAAAAAGTAGAAACGAGACAAACTTCCCCTCCCTTCTGCAAAGGTTCAAGACAGAAAGGGATAAAAAAATAATAATAAAAAAAGAATAAAATAAAAATATAGCTGTATTTTTTTCCCCTTTTGGAAGGACCTCCCACTGACTATATCATTATCCGTCTCATGTAGGATATTGGATTCAGGATCTATAGCAGTGAGCTACGTTAGTATTGAATCTCATTTGATTTAATAAACCTCCCTTCTCCCTTGCCTGCTCAGTCTTTCCAGTCTTTTTCAGGCATTAGTAGCTCCCCCGTAGTTTTGGCCGTAGAGGGATATATACCGCACTGCCCTCTTTAAACAGCAACGTGGGGACCTTCATCCTCCTCTGGAAATGCAGATTCTTGTTTTTTTCTCTCCCTCCCTCCCGTTACACATATATGGCATGTGGCCCATTCTATACGTGTGCTGTTTGCTAGTTGTTATTCTCTATATTTGAACCCATTTACACTGAACTTGGTCATAATGAAATATTTGCACTGAGCAGGCTGAAGATCTGGAATTATTTTATGTTTTTCCCATGTGTGAAGTATAGTTTTGGAGATAATATGAAGATTTGGGGGGAGGGAAGAGAACAGGGAGTAAGATTTTATTTAAAGTGAAAAGGAGTGTCAAAAAATTTTGTCAATGGATATTTTCAATGTATTAGAAAAAGGAGGATACATAGAGTAAAATTTCAAATCTTGCAAAATTAACTATGTAGCAAAATCTGTGCTTCAGAAAGATAGAGCTTTTGGAACCTGTCTTTAATTTTCAAATGGGAGCTCTTTTGCTGGATGTGATGAGGCTTGGCATGTCTCTTGGCATGTATATGGATATGCAAGCTCTGTGTCTATGGGCTCTAATTTCCCTAGAAGAATTTAAGTAAACCTTTCTCAAGCCAATAGAAGTTAACTGTGTAGTAAGAAACTGTGCTCTATGTCTATATTAAACTTAGAAGAAATGAAATGCTGTTCTCTGCTCCAATGTGTCAGGCAAAGCTGGCTTCAGAGAATGCGCAGAGGCAAGATTTCATTTTGAGAACTGGAAAAGACTGAAGCTGGATTACAGGCAGGCAAACTGGCAATCTTTTTTAGCTTGTTTTAAGCATATACTGTGTGTAGATCTGAAAGAGATTAAGTTTCTACAAGTTTCATTAAAATAGTGTGGCCAGTGTCAAAGGATTCTAGCTACAGAAAAAAAAATGTATTAATGAATACAATGCCTTATTAGACTCCAGAGAATCCACAAGAGCAAGTCAATAGGAATATGCTTGCCCAAAACCTAATTAGAGCCTGTTGTAATGGGGAGAATCCAAAGAAGTGATGTTAATCTGTAAGGTACGATAACCGGTGGAACAACTTGCTCTGAAGATAGGATGCTCTGGCATTGCAAGTCAAAGTCCTGCACGTCCTTGCTGGGTATTTATACCAAGCGGGTTTCTAAAATCCACCTGTTTCTCTTGTAGGTTACACACTCGGAATTAGCGGTGAAAACGCGGATCCCAGTGATTTCCAACATACTTTTTTAAGCCATTGAAATACTAGAAAAGACTCTGGGACAAGAGGCACAAATCCCTGCCCTAAGTACAGTAATAGCATTTGGGGTACTTCGACCAGACTCTCATCGGTCCTTTTGCCTTCACAAAGGGTGTGTGTTTGTCAATCTTGAAAGCTGCTGCATCTCCTACAACATCATCCAATGATGATGCCAACGGGAAAGGTGAGAACTGTTGCTTTGAACTGTAAAATCACCATATCCATAATGCATGAAAGGAGCCATGCCATAGCACAGGGTTTCAGTCCTCCTGCAGCTCTGGAAAATTGGACAACTTCATAGCCTTTTATGAAAATATAATGTATCTTTCCTGCCTTTTGAGTAGTAAATTATGAATTTGAAAGTGACAAATATTAGCAACCTGCCTTTATTGCTAACAAACCTGGGCAGGAGAGAAAAGGAGTCTGCAGAGCCTTTGACAGAATGTTTAATAACTTTTGTGATTACTGTTTCCCAGAGGTGATGCGTTTAATATGTGTTTTCCCTCTTTCATTTTATCATAACACTTATGCTGGAGACTGTTGTTGTGTCTCTGCATTCCTGAACTTCTTCCTCAGTCAAAGGTTAGAGTGATTTGAGCAACCACAGTCAAAGCAAAGTTGTGAAGCCTTCTGCTTCCTTTAATGGCAAAATTGCACTGCTTTAGCTTGGCCCAACAGTATGAAAATGGGCCATGGCCACATGATAAACAAAGAGTGAGGGCCATCGTTTGTCAACTGTCCTGGCTAAACAGGGAGGTCCCAGCTGACTGGAGGTTAGCAAATGTGACGCCCATCCACAAGACGGGCCACAAGGAGGATTCAGGGAACTACAGGCCTGTCAGTCTGACCTCAGTACCGGGGAAGATTATGGAGCAGATCATCCTGAGTGCCATCACACAGCACATACAGGACAACCAGGTGATCAGGCACAGTCAGCGTGGGTTTATGAAAAGCAGGTTCTGCTTGGCTAACCTGATCTCCTTCTATGGCAAGGCGACCCACTTAGTGGATGAAGGAAAGGCTGTGGATGCTGTTTACCTGGGCTTTAGTAAAGCCTTTGACACTGTTTCCCACAGCATTCTCCAGGAGAAACTGGCTGCTCATGGCTTGGATGGGTGTACTCTTTGACAGGTAAATAATTGGCTGGATGTCCAGGCCCAAAGAGTGGTGGTGAATGGAGCTAAATCCAGTTGGTGGCCGGTCACAAGTGGTGTTCCCCAGGGCTCAGTATTGGGGCTGGTTCTCTTTAATATCTTTACCAACAACCTGGATAAGGGGAACGAGTACACCTTCAGTAAATTTGCAGATGACGCTAAATTGAATGGGAGTGTTGTTCTGCTGGAGAGCAGGAAGGCTCTACAGAGGGATCTGGACAGGCTGGATTGATGGGCTGAGGCCAATGGTATGAGGTTCAACAAGGCCAAGTGTTGGTTCTTGCACTTGGATCATACCAACCCCATGCAGTACTACAGGACTGGGGAAGGAGTGACTGGAAAGTTGCCGGGCAGAAAAAGACCTGGGGGCATTGGTGGACAGCCGGCTGAACGTGAGCCAGCAGTGTGCCCAGGTGGCCAAGAAGGCCAACAGCACCCTGGCCTGTATGAGGAATAGTGTGGCCAGCAGGACTAGGGAAGTGATTGTCCCCCTGTACTCGGCACTGGTGAGGCCCCACCTCGAGTGCTGTGTTCAGTTTGGGGCCCCTCACTACAAGAAAGTCATTGAGGCGCTGGAGCGTGTCCAAAGAAGAGAAATGAAGCTGGTGAGGGGTCTGGAGCACAAGTCTTACGAGGAGCCACTGAGGGAACTGGGGGTGTTCAGCCTGGAGAAAAGGAGGCTGAGGGGAGACCTTATCGCTCTCTACAGCTCCCTGAAAGGAGGGTGTAGCGAGGTGGGGGTCAGTCTCTTCTCCCAAGTAACAAGTGACAGGACAAGAGGAAATGGCCTCAAGTTGCATCAGGGGAGGTTTAGATTGGATATTAGGAAAAACTTCTTCATGGAAAAGGTTATCAAGCATTAGAACTGGCTGCCCAGGGAACTGGTGGAATCACCATCCCTGGAGGTATTCAGAATATGGGTAGATGTGGTGCTGAGGGACATGGTTATCGGTGGTTTTGGCAGTGTTTGGTTGATGGTTGGACTCGATGATCTTAAAGGGCCCTTACAACCCAGACGATTCTATGATTAAAAGTCTGCGGGAAGGGGGCAGCTGAGACTGAAAGTGTGACAATCAATTTGCAGATGGAGACTAATCACAAAAAATGCAAAAATAGACACCATCCCAGATGTATTCTGCTAGAAGAAAATTCAGTTTCATTGTGGATATCTTACTGTTCCAGAAACTTAAAATTTTGGATGGCTTTGGTACCTTGGCATAGAAATGTTCACAAATTTATATATAAAAATTGATCACTACATAAAATGTCGAAGAGGTAACATTCAAATAAAAATTGGTATTTTGGACTTGGCAGCTAAAACATGCTTTTTGTTGATGTGAAGGAAGAGCAGAAGATGCGGAAAGGCATGTGTGCCCCTTGAGAGAGATACAGCCTGGGAGGTGCAGAGTCAGGGAGCTTTTCAAGGATGCAATTCAAGAATTAGGTCTTAACAGGCTGAGGTAGCAAGATGTGTTTAGGAAGACCTTACAAGTAATGAGGAGCACTTCTCCTTCCGAATGAAAACACCAGAGATGGGGTGAAGGCTGAGTTCCCACTTAACTATGAGAAATGGTCCCACAGCTTCTAGGCTGCGAGGGAGGATCACATCTGTTCCCCTGCAGCTGTTTTTGTAAGTGCAGAAAGGACTGCTCAGACTGGTTTTATTTCATGTGAGCAGTGGTTGGGTGAAAGCTGGTGCCAACAACAGGCCAAGGATGTAGTTCAAACCATCAGAAACCATCTCTCCTGTAAGGCCAAAGCACTGAAGAGCCAACTCTAAAGACTAGCCGTGTCATGGAGAAATGATGGAGAAGTTTTCGTCCTTCCACCAAACTATCAGCTGTACAACACAAAGGCAATTTAACCACGTATTAAAAGAGTGAGCCTCTTTGCCTTGGTGAATACCTCTGTTGAAGTAGTGCACATTTGCTGCTGTTCCCTGGGTGGCTTCCAGACAAAAGTTGGATCCAAAGTTGAAATGTTCCTCTGAAATCATGGTTGGTTTCTTGAAACAAAGCTCAAGCTGCAGCCAGACAAACATGCTGCAACTTAGTATGACCTTTTGCTGCCTGGAGTTTAGGACAGGCTGTCTCTCGCTTTGCTTCACTTCTCTTCAATACAGAGAGCTATTTACACCCTGACTGTTGTCTGGAATGTAATCTTTAACATTTGTAAAGCCATCTCAAGCACACTGATGTGTGCACTCTTCCTGCTCTTCGTCTTGCTCTCTCTTTACTCTCATCTTAGTTTCTCTCCAGGCATGGCTTGGCAGTGCACTTCATGGCACCTTCAGGTGAGAAAACGTTCTAGTTTCCATCACCAAGTATTTCTTTTCCTTCAAACCAGACTTCACCAACTTTTTTCCTAATCTTTTGTATCTTGTCCTTTGATTTTTTGGTTCCCTTCAACAGTCAACAAGATAAGGGGAACACGGCATTATTCCAAATGTTTTCTGTTTTCAGATAGAGTGGGGTGGTACTATTTTGCTTCTTGGCAATTTGTTGATAACCTCATATTGAATGTTATCAGAAAGCAAATTATTAGCTTCACTGTCTCAAAAATGAGAACAGGTTACAGAATAGGTGATACAAAGTCATTTGAACTGTGTTGCTGGCTGTAGAAAGCCCAAGAAATGTCCAAGCTCAGAGATGCACTGAACATGAAAAGTAAGACCTCATGATGATATTTTTATTCGGCTGCTGTCCTGAGAAAAGAACAACCAATGGAATATTGCCCACAAGCCTTTTTTTAATATTTTTTTTTTTTGTACAAATGCATTTACATCATTAAAAGTCACTGGAACCCAGAATACTCCGTTCTTAAATCAGCTGGAAAATAGGCTTAGGGACTCAAACTGTACAGGCTCTTCTGAAAAGTTTACTTTGAGGGAACTTCTTCCTCAGGTTTTCTCCTAGGGAGCAGCCCCCAAAACTTCTCCTAAGTTGAGGGTGAGGAATCTCCAAAAATCCCAGAAGTTCATTGGGAACACAGTTTGGAGCTAGTTATAAATAGCTTTTTCACTGTGAAATATTTGATATTTTAAAAATTAAGACAATGTTATTTACTCTCTTCCCCTGCCCACCCCCCCATGGCTGGTGTTGCTTATGTGCTGTTGGCAGATGGGATGTGGATCATTTTAATTAGATTTTATTGGACTGTTATACGGCCCATAATTGTGATCATTACTCATTTTCACTGTGGTTCAGACAGATCCTCTATTTAGACATGATGATATTTTGATGAGACAAGTCCCATGTAACTTGTTATGTTAGGGGCCAGTAGCCAAAGCAGAGGAATTAGGTGTTTTCACAGCATAAAAATAGGAGTAGATTAATAAAGGACGTAATGGTCAATTTGTGTTTCTAATTGTGCCCAGATTGTGGATGCTATGGGCAGAATGTCTCTTTGGGCTGCTGGATCCTGCTGAAAGCTGCGCGAAACAAAGAGCCCTTGCAGCAGAAGCCCAGGTAGCAAGACATGGCACGGAGAGGGAGGGATGCCCCGTTTCACCTGCGGGGAGAGGGGCAAACCCATTGTTGGTGTCAGCAAGCCACCTTTTGCCGAATCAAAGCTGTTCTGCTTATATTCACACCAGCTCCATGTCTGGTCCTCTACGCTTTTTCTCCTTTTCTGTTGGTTTATTTTTTTTGCATGGGTGTTCTTGTAAATCATTGCAAGGAGACTGGGACGGGAGGCTAAGTCTGAACTGGGAATGGATCTTTTGTAACTTGTCTACGACTGGGGGCATCTTTTCTTCTGCTGATGGCCCTCTGCTGCTCTTTGAGCAGCTGTGCTCAGGCACTGAGATGTTCCCTTTACTTTTTACACAACATCTCTTTGGGAGGATGTGTTGTCCTGCGTGTAACAGTAACGGTGGTGTTCTGGCAAAGCCTTTTGTGGGAGCTGTGTCCTATTGTCAGACAGAACCATCTTCTCATCTGTACTCCATGGTCTCCTTATAGTTTTTACTCTTGACTTTCCAGAACCACGACTGGTATTTGGACATAATACTTGTAGAGTACAGCTCTAGCTCTCCCTTTGTCTCCTGAGGAACACTGGTCAGTAGGAAACTTGTGCACTACTGCCAGGAACCATGGTTCAAGGAAACTGTCAAAAATATTTAGAAGAAAGACTCAGATTTTGAATTTTTCCTCCCCTATTTGTGAATAAAGTTGCCTTTGGCTAACTGTTTAAAAAATACATTTCTCTTTTAAAGAAATAACTTCTGATCCTAACTACACTGCATTTCCGATGCCAAAGTTGTTGGAGAATTGAAAATGTTGGGGCTCATGGGCTTTGGGGTGCAAATACTAATGGTTGCTTGTGCACAAATGTTACCTAAAACGCACTTGGCTCTAACCCAGTAACAAATCAGTAAATTTAGTTTAATATAAAAATCAACTACAGTGAAGGAGATGGGATGCTACAACCAGTTCCAGGCTCCCACAACGGAGTGGGGGATGCCCCAGTGCCATCTCCACACCAGTGTGGGGGCCACAGAATTTGACTCAGTCTGCTTACTTTCATCTGGACACACACCTTTGAAAGGATTCTGTTAAGGTGACTACTTAAAATTCTAGTTGAATCTAATGTACATCTCGAGTCAGATTTTAGCAAGGATCAACTCTGATTCCACTTTGCATATGCAAATGAGGCCTGTTATCCCTCCAGCTGCCCAGTTTGTGTGCATCAGCCGTCTTCCAGGCTGCCTACAAATCAGTTTGCTCCGTGCAAACTGGAAAGGAGCAGAGCTGCAAAGCAGAGGAGAATACCACTGAAATCCACCCCTCTGGTCCGTGGTTGGGGGTTTTTTTGGCCATACTCATCCTCTATTTAAAACAAAACAAAACAATATAATCCAAATATGTTAGCATTTCTATGCAGAGACACAAGCTGTATTTCTCCTTTGCTCATCCAAACAGATCCGCTGAGATCTAGAGGTTGCTCCTGCTTAGGTCTGTTGTAGATTCCTCCTGTGTTACTGCTTTTGCACCCTGATAGAAACTAGGGCCTAATTTAGAGCTGGGTAACCTACCTTAACTTCTGGCTGCCTTAACTTTCTGGTTTCATTATCTCCTTCCACTCTCTTATGTCTGGAATTTTTGTCTAGATGCAATATACAATAAAGTCTTACTTCTCACCTCTGCAGAAAAATAAATATGATAATCTCAACAGATCCCTTCTCTACTTTTACCTTAACTGCCTTTTTCTTCTTTTGAATTATGGACGTAACACAGCAGGATATTATAACAAATGGACAGCCAAAACTAACTTAGAGACCACTACATTGGCCATTGTGCTCTTGCTTATGTTCAACAATACTCTCACGGCTGAAAAATATAAATAGGTCCAAGTCAAATGCTCCTTATAAAGAACTGATTACAAACTCACCCTCATTGTTCTGTTTAGTAAAACTTATTCTGATTTATTAAAATGCACTTGGTTTTTGGTAGGCATTTTTTGTCAGTTGTTTTTTCTGGGAATTGGACCAGCTCACCTTAGAAAATTATTTTTCTCTCTTGGTTAGTGTTAATGGACTCCAAATCTGTGCTGCTCCATGGGATGAGAGAACCTTTCCTACCAGGAGAATAATAATCACTAAATTCTGGTATGAATTTTCATACAAAGAACGTGTACTAAAATGGATGAAACATCATGCTTCATTTTCTCATGCTGATTTTTCGAGTGAATAATTGCAAGCCATGATTAATGTCACCCCAGAAATCTGGCATGCTTATTTGTGAACATATTAATGAGTCTAGTTTTATTATTATTCAACCAACTCTAACGCCTTAGTGTGATCCTTATCTTTCCCAGCTTCTCTATCCTTATAGATCACTTTTTTTCATTGGCTTTACAATCTGAATTTTAAGGACGGAAGACTGGCTTTTCAAGATTTTAGGAGTCCACTGTGTGCTGATGGCACTATAGAAATCATAGATACTGCATTTCTCGTGCCATTTAAACTTGTCTCCTTCTTGCTAAGCCCCACTGTGAGGGACACTGTGGACACATGGGGTAACCAAAACTATTGTACCACGAGTATTGCATGTGTCTTTTTTTATTTGGCTGCTGATTGTGTTCTTGACTAAATGGTTCAGATAAAGAACATTACTTACCAAAACCGAAACCGCTGGGTGGATAATTCATGCAAATTTTCACTGCAAGCAGAGTAGGAAGCCTTTCCAAGTTGCATGTTTTAAGGGGAGAAAAGTGAATTGGTTTTACCTTGTTCGAGGTAAGTCATGGCTGAGACATCAAGTGATTTAAGGTTAAAATTCACATGTTGCCATAATTCCGCATGCTCTACAGCACAACACACACAAGTCCAACACGTCTTAAATTAAGATCATTAAAAGAGGGGTTTAATTTAAAATGTGACCTGTTTCTGGTCAGGTGAGAATTTTGTTTTGTGAAAGCTGTTTTGTTAGTGGTTAGTCCTACCATCTCCCACTGAAATGGTTAGGGTGGACAGACCTGAGATTAATTATTGCATTACAATGGGCAAAGATTTAGGAAATCTCTTGATATTGAGTTGGGTGATGCAGTGGATAAAATTTCATATTAAATGCAAAGGAAAGGAAATGGGGAAAATCAGTCCTAACTTTGCATGCTCAGTAATGGGCTTTGAACAAGACATTATTACTCGGGAAAGAGCTCTGGGAGTCATTTCCATAGAAATGTCTCACTTACCAACTCGCTGTAGGTATCTGTGGTGTGCCCACAGTCTGAATAATCTGTGAAGTGTTTGTCCTCCTGTCTCGAGTGCATGTTTAGAACAGCAAAGGTGCAACAAAGGGCAATAAAGGCAATTAAATGCATGCTACAAGTAGTCAGTCTGTATAGAGATGTTAACTTTGGATTATTCTGCTTGGAAAAGGAAACCTTGCTGTGTTAGAGGTGCATAAAAGCCTGAGCTGTGAGGACAAAGGAAGTAGGGAACAGTTGATCACTGTCTTTCTCCCCACATAAAATAAGGAACATCGTAATAATTTATCAGGTCGCAGATTTAATAAAAACAAAAGAAGTTACTTTTTCATATGATATATAGTTATACTGTGGTGCTACTCGCGATGGGATAATGGGATGTGTGACATTTACCTAGGTTCAAATAGCCTAATTCGTGGAAAAATTATAATCACTAGATATCGAATATATTGTTATATATTTTGCATTGCTAAGTCTACTTGATTTGTTCCTTCTTTTATATTTTTTTCCCAAGCAGGCTGCTGTTGGAGGAGGGTTACAGGAGCAGCTAGGCTTTTAACCTGCCCCTGTTCTGTCATTATGTTGTAATGATTTCAGGGGGGATGTGAAAAGGATCCCAAAGGCCTGACATCTAAATTAATTCCCCTTCAGGGCACCAAAAAGGGGTCAAAGAAGCAGTTAACTTGGAGGCTAACACTTTCAGACCTGTACTGGCTGTCACCTGGATGAATTCGTTTCAGCAAAGCCCTGCTGATGTCCCTGAGAAATACTTGCATGCAGGTTGCTGCAAGATCTGAGTTTATTTCTGTGTTGTCCTGGGCAGGAATGAGATGAGAAGTGTAACATTAGGATGGCAGAAAGGGGGGAAGGATGAGGGGAAAATCAGCAAAAAGAAAAGTCCCGCTTTACCTACTAAGGGCGAACCAGACAAGGAAGTGTCTGGTGATGTTCACAATAATTCAGACATTATCCCAGACCTTAATTACTGGCACAGGCAACTGTGGACCTGGTAGGAGGGAGGCGGATGGTGTCTGTGCGCTCCATCTGCTGCCTGCAGAGACGGGAACGGTCCAGGCCAGGTGTTGCTGAGCATTGCTCTTGTCTAGCGGTAAGGTAAGTTTAATTAAAGGGCTAATTATTCCCACTCTGGAATGGACCTGTCCTTGTACTTGCAATCGCATTCTAACTCTTTTCCTCTGGTATTCATGCATTATACATTTATCTTCCATTGTCACGTTACTGACTTGCTTTGCTTAAGCGCGGATAAGCCTTTGGTGCGTGTGAAAATTGGAAACAAAGGGAATTGGCTAGACTTGAGTCTCGGTGATACTTCGTTGCAATGGCGTGTGTCAGCACAAAAAGGCATTTCAAGCTGGCTTTCTAACTTTCTTGTGAAATAGGTATTTTACAGTTGTGATAACTGTGGGCTCGGATCAGTGGGGAATTGGCCCCAGATGTTTGTGTTCTGCTGCGACTATTAAGAGCATCAGGCAAAACTTCTCTTTCAGTTAAACCAGGTTTCAGTTAAACCTGGTTTCCAAAGAGCTGCTGGATTTTCTTCAGAATAACAGACCATGGGATTATGTCTGTTGAAGTTTTATCCTTTCTAACATTCAGTTTGAAAGCTGTGGTGTAACCCATGCTTGCTTTCTCTGGCTTTGTGGACTACGGAGGGCTCTGAATCTTCTCACCGCCAATGGCAGATGGTCTTCTAGCTTGAAGTATTAGAAACTTGCTCTTCAAGATGTGATCTTACCTTTCTTTTGACACGTTTTGACCTTGCTTAAAGACACCCTACTTATGTAAAACTTCAGTTTCGAGCCACATCTTTCTCCTCAAGCTCCTGAAATGTACTGTCCTTTCATAGACCAAAGGCTGATGTCCTGTTTTTACATGGTCCTTAGAACAGAGGGACATGGATCACCCCCTTGTCGGGCAGCAGAGAGCTATTTGTTGGGAACAAGAGTACGTCAAGGAAAATCTATCTTTAAAAACAAGTAGTTTAATTGTATTTTCATTCTACTGTTTTCCATAATACAGTGAGGACTTTGGGGTCTGCATATGCCCTGATAGACTGGGAAGGGATAGGGAATGCTCCTCTGCCTAGTTTTGTGCCTATGAGATCTTAAACACAAGTGACCATTTCCTCCAGGCGAGGACCTTTACTTTAAGTCATTTCAGACCTTTTGTTGGTTAAAGTCTTGAGTCAGGTCAATCTGATATGTGAGATTTGCCCCCCCCTCCTCTTGTGGCCAAACTTCAAAAGACATATTACTCGTACCGCTTTCGCGTTCAAGGCTTGCATTAATTACCCACTAATGGCTTCATTTTTTTGCAGGAAGCACTTTATATTTCACTCATGGAGCCAGGAGAACTATCGCTAGGCTGGAGAAGGATATACGCACAGTGTTTGTAAGTTTAATATAATCTCTGAATATTCCATGATTCTGTAATGTCTCTCACGCTGGGCTCCAGCCCTGTTGCTGATGAACTGCCTGGGGCACTGTGTAGCGAATGCATTCTTTCACAGGCTAAAACAAAGCAGAGAAAACCATATAATGAATTCCAGTCCTGTAACATTATGGGTAAGTAGAAGTGCCACTCCTTTACTAGCAGAGTTGTAAGAAGGCATTTTTGAAACCACATAGCTTAAGTGATAGCAGCCACCAGCCAAAACCCAAACATGTGTCTGCCTATGAAACAGGCACGTGTGGAATATATGCTAAAGCTTTGGAGTGTTTTGTAAAACACGTTCATGGAAAGACCACGAAACCTGAGAGACAGCAGTGCAAAATACATTGTGAAAATAATGTCAAGGAAACCTAAAGAGAGATTTTTGGGCTGAGTGCTGCTCAGAAAGGTGACGGTGTGAGCAGTTCTGTAGAACAACCTTTCTCATCGTTTGTGCCATGAAAGGAAGAATGGGACTTTTTGTGTCCTTTGTAAAGAAGCAGGATCTGCTCATTGACTCCACCTTCAGCTATTTTCCCTTTACATTAGAAAAAACATGCAAGTACCAAAATCTTTTGGCTAAGTGTGGAGCTCAAAAAGGGGTAATAATAATCTTCAATCTCTTGAAGCCTGTGCAAGCTATATAGGATTTATTATACTTTGATAGGGAATAATTAGGTTCTGAGAACTCCTACCAAAGTTTTCAACATAAACATGTCTAACTTGCATCCCACAAGTATGATTGAAGGACAGGGAGGGGGGAACCCCCAAAACCACAATTAAAAATTTACATTCCACAGGGAGACCCGAAAATGTAAAACAGTGGCAGCGGGACTCAGACTTGGCAACGTTTATCTAAGGGGATGTTCATTTGTTTTAACTTAAATTTTGAAAATGCAGTGTTTCGGCAGGAGGATGTATTACAGCAGTGTTGTGAAACCAAAGAACAGGTACATTATGTTCTTGTCAAAATCAACATGGGAAGGAAAGGGGCAGGCAGCAGTGGAGGAACAACTATTTAGGGACTTCTCAGAGAAGTTGGATGTAGCTGAATGTATGGGGTCAGATGGAATTCACCTGAAGGTGATGAAAAAGACAGCCAATGCGATTGTGAGGCTGCTGTCTGTGAACCACCACGGTGATCCGGGGGGAGGTCTCTGACGGCTGTAAAAAGGCTGATGTTACTCCAGTCTGCTAGAAAGGCAACGAGCAGGACCCAGGCAACAGTCAGTCAGCCTACAGGTCATGGAGCATGTCTTGTTGCAACCCTTTTTCAAATGTGGGCTTGAAAGGACAAGACGGCAATCAGAAAAATCAGCATGAGTTTATGAAGGGCAAATGATACTTGAGCAACATGACTGCTTTTGATTAAGAAATAACTGCTCGTACGGATATAGCCCAGGACAAAGAGTGTTTGTGGAACCACAGCCATGGCTGACCTGGCCTAGAGCTGGCAATTGTCCCTGTCCGAGCAGGATCTTCAGGGTCTGAGGCCTCCAGAGGGCCCTTCCACCCATTGTTTCTGTGATTTTGTGGACTGCAGTGAATCAGATGCTGGACTGAAGCAAATGAGGGGCTGTCAAAACGCGTGTATATACATTTTTATAAGAAGAGGAGCTATTCCTTAACATTCAGAGCATAAATCAACCTTCAGTAACTGAATGTGGTCAGAGAGAGAGTTTATAATCAGGAAAGGCGCCTGGTCTGTAATTGGTCAGCAATGTCCAAATCTGGGGAACTGAGCAAAGTATTTATATTTCCAGTGTCTTAAAATAATTACATCTTCAAATAGTTTTCTAAACTTCAAACAGCACTTGGCCATAGTAGTGTAGATCTCAAAAAAGATCCCGCTGATTTTGATTTTCCCAGCCCGCGTTGCTCGGGCAGGCTCGGTTTGGAGCCTGCCTGCCTTTCTGCGGCGCGGCTGGGCCAGCTCTGAACGCGGCTGCATGCTGCCCTGACATCTTTTGCTCGCGGTGGACGGCAGAAGACATACGTTACTTTTCTGGCCTTGTCTGATAGGAGAGATTGAGGCTGGGCGGTCCAGATCCTACACTGAAGCTTTCAGACCTTAATTCAGGAAGGATTGATACATCCAGCTGGCCACAGAGTGGATCAATTCTGCAATCCGTCTGGACAGCCCTCACTTTGTTTCAAACTTTTTCAGGATATCTAAGAAACTTGTACAGTAGCATGAATTTTACAGTGTTCATGAAAGCCAAGCACCTTGCACCAGCTTCAGGGACTTGAGGAGCAGTTTAAACCAGCCTTGTGCTACCAAAGGGCCTTTCTGTGTTATTCTTAAAATGCTTCTCCAGGTGGGACAGCTTTTCTGAACCAGTAAGATGTATACCTAAGTGTGTACTGCACAGCAAATGCAACTGGAGGACCCTTTAAAAGCAACCCCTGGCACTGGGTAAACACTGCCCCGATCAGTTGGTCAGATCCTGCATGTAGAATCCCTTTGCGTTCGTTATTTGTGAACGCAGCATGGCGTGAGGATCCACGAGCTTTATGGACAAGGGATTTTGAACTCCCTCAGGGAGAATATTTGCTATGGAAACCCAAGTCCAAGAGCTGAAGGCACCCAGTTGGGGAAAGCACATACAGAAACAGTCTCTCATTTCTGGCTGCAGCTTATACAGGCAGAGAGCTTGTTTACCTAATCTGAATATTTGACCTTTATACATTTTGGAAATGGTATTTTCTTTCTCTTAATTATGTGGAAGGAGCACTTTCTTCAGAGCTCTGATGGACTTCTCTATAAATAGCTACTCGCATGCCAGAACCTCATGCTGAAGCCTTCAGCAAAGTCAGCATCCCTAGGACTCTACAAGCCTGAGATAGGAACCACGTGGAGTTTAATCATTAATCACCAGTCTTTAATTAACAGCTCTGGGCTTTGAACAAAAGGCTCTTACTGCAAGGCTGCTGAGGGGCCCTGAACTCTTCAGTGTGCTCTCGTTTGCGGGACCTGGTGGCCTTCCAAAGGGGGCTGGTGGAGCAGTCTTCTCCTTGTGGGAAGGGTCACTCTTCTGAGGAAGAGCAGATGTTTGTGGCCTGATCTCCATTTTCACAACTGTCCCGTTGGCTGGCTGCAGGCTGGAGCTGTCTCAGCGCGGGGATGCTGCCAGCTCTCCGAGGTGGGCAAAGAAGTAGAGCGTCTCCAGAGCCCCGTTGCCTCCATCAGGTGAGGTGGGTTTTAACTGGAGGAAGGAGGGAAGTTGCTCCAGGCTTGGAAAATTTTATAGGTGAGTGTTCAAAACTGAGCACTCGGGAGAGAAAGAAAACATTGCTATAAAAGTTGACTCAGCCAATATTTTTCTGCATTCCTGCTGCTGTGATTGAAGATATTTGTTTTTAATATAGGTTTCTCCCATTTGTAGTCTGGTGTTCCTGTAGTAAAAACTAAAGGGCAGATCCTCAGCTGATATAAATTGGCTCCACCGAAGTTAATGGAGCCATGCTGGTTTGTACCAGCTGAGGGATCTGGCTCATGCTGTAGTGTTCGATACTCCCATTATATTGCCATGATTACGATACTAATTCAGTAAAATGGCTTCGCAGCGTAATAAAACCAACCCAGAGAATGGAAGATGAAAGGGTTTCCTCTCCGGCCGACCTGGTATTTTTCAACAAAATGTTTTCCTTTATTTTCTCTTCTGTCGGAAAGCACTCTCAAACAAAACTTTTTACAGCAAATGAAGCTGCTCTGAACAAACTTTCCCCAAGAAAGGCTTCTTGGCTTCAGCGTCCTGCCTGCCTGTACGCAGAAAACACATATGGCAAACTCGGCGGCCATGGGCCAGGGCATGCCGAGGCTTGGGCGAGAAAATGAACTGCACCTTTAAAGGACAGGGGTGATACTGCAGAGCAGTTAAAGCCCTCAGGTAACCTTGACTTCTGAAAAATAGGAATTATCATACCAGTGGGTAAAGCATTGATCGTCTTACTCATGCTCTGCCCCATCTAGTTTTCCTTGATCTGTCTGCACTGGGAGAAAGAGCCAGCGGAGCTGTATAAAGCCGTCTCCTTCCCCGTCGCAGGGTTCAACGACACGTTGGTGGTTTTCCTCCTTGTGATGGGCTCTTCAGCCAGAAGCTGCTGGGCTCGAGGAGCGTGATAACCTGTGTTGCCTCATTGCTTGGAGCTGTTGAGCACCGAAGGGAATAAAAAGACACAAAGACCTAACTAAAGGCAGCTAGATGCCTAGCTAGATCCCCAGGATGAAATACTTTGCCATAGCCCTGCTGAACTGCACACAGGCTTCTCTGCGCCAGGAGGGGTTTTTACAGGGACATTGCTAAATGGAGGCAGTAAATTTAACTTTAAAGGACCGCGAATTGAAGCTTTTGGCTAAAAGCTGAAATGCTGTTACTCTTCACTGAGCCCTTTTAACTTCACTTGGAACAGGATAGTATATTTTACATCCAAGGCCCTTGGAAGTTGAAGGCCCTGCCTGTGGCAGGTCTCATTCAGCTCCTTGGGAGCTGAGGCCTTGTGGAGCTGCAGTCCAACGCTGCGGTGGACCTTTCAAGGTGAATATGAACCAGCCCAGCTATTCTGGGTAAAGGTGAAATACAAAAAGATTACCAAGAAATAACAGAAACATTACAAAAAGATCCCACCGGTGGATTAAGGAGAGCTGTGGGTTACACTTCTCCCGACTGAGAGAAGCGCTGTGCCATTGCGAAATTAAATATCAGTACAATTTTAAATGCCAGAAAAGATAAAGGGATACACATGTGTTTCAAAGGCAGAAAAACTAATGTCCAATGTCCTCAATTAGCAGGTTCGTTGAATCCTGCTCCCAGACCTGAGCTGGTCCCCTAGCAGCAGGCATATGAATGCCGACTCAAAGAAGTAATTTTCCTACATACTCAACGCTTTGAAACAACCTAGATTATTCCTGATTTTGACCCTCCTGGTGACACGATCCAATTTTAATCTATTTATACCCTCTGCTTCTTTTAAGGACGAACATTTGTTTTGCACTAAACTGGGTTCAGAAGCAGCAAAACTTTTCATGCCGATATCTAGTAACAACTCATTGCAACCGCTTCTAAAATGTGTCCCCAGTGTCTGAATTATTCCTGAGACTGGGATATTCACTGTGTGGATGACAGACTGCAAGTCCCTAGTAAAGGTGGAATTTGGCTGCCTTTGGCATCCACGTTCTCGTCTTCCAGGTCGTACTGAAAAATGAGAAATTCTTGCATTTGGCAGAGGCTGACGGTGGAAGCCGTCCTGGCTGTCTGCTCAAAGGCAAGGCTCTTGGACCGAGGGGGGACCATTTCTCTCATCACGAGCACTGCATGGTTGGGGTCTGGGTGCCTCAGCAGTGGGAGGCTCTGGTTACCCGAAAGGACCGGTAACCTTGCACTAGCAGCTGGTATTTAAAAGAAGGCTTTGAAAGAAGGACCCAGGCTGGCAGGGTGAGGGGACAGGAGGATGCACACGGGTCTTACTTTTGGGGCAGATGTGCCTATTTCTTGCATTAATTAGAGAAAAGGACGATTGATCTGGAAACCTTTGCAGAACCCAGGTGTCTCTGCTTCCGTAGCCAGACATTGGTGGTCAAGCATCTACCTGGAGCCCCAAAAGCCTCAGTGCTCCTGTGCCCCGTTCCTGAAAAGAGGCGGCAGAGCCTATCACCACGGCTGGAGCGGTGGGTGAAGAAAGTGGTTGCTGGACCTAGTCAGGCAAAGAAAAGCTTTGGAGCATATGGACCCCAATGTGTGGTCCAAGCACGACAGCTTGGTGAGTGTCCTGCAGGGAGACTTTTACTAGCGCTGCAACAACAATTCATCATCGCCTGAAGGCTCGATGGGTCTGGTACTCCTCGTCTTAATTGACCTCGGCTGGAGACCTGCGTCTCAGTCCAGTTTAGCCACAAAGGACTTGGTCTGCGCTTGGGCCTTAAAGAGGATATTTGTCAGAAAATCCCATGATTAATGGAACTGAGTGGTCTCTGTTTGAGAGCGGCCAGGAACTGAATTAACAGAACAGGGATTTTGGCAGGCGTGAAGTGCTGGCAAAGCCGAGACCCAAGTCTGGGCAGGCAGAGCACCCCCGGCCTCGGAGGGGTGCCGCCGGTGGCTGGGTGGGGGCGGCTTCGGGGGATCGGGGAGGAGGTGGTCAGCTGGGAGAACTGGGGGCAAAACAGTCAGGTCTTATGTTTGGATAAAAACACTGGGTGCAGATTACTAACCCTTCACACAGCAGCCCCAAAATTAGGGCTGCCCACAGTCCTCTGGCAGAAAGGGCAAAAGTAAACGGGAGGAGAACAGAAGGTGATATCCCCAAGTAAACGGTGATGGAGGGTGAGGAATAAATGAGCAAATAAACAGAAATCATCCAATGCTTTCTTCCTTGCCTGCTTTTTTCCCCACTCTTATTTCTTTTTCCCTCCATGTCAACACCAAACAAGACAGGACTAAAATTAATGGGGAAAGCAGCAATTAGCAAATTAGGTTAGCGGCGTGTTGCAGTGTGCCATGGCTGCCAGGTGTGAGGGGCTCTGGCAGTATATTTATTAATGGCTGTCAGAAAAGTGACACTTTGATGAATGAAGCTGGGTAATCGGCACCCTCCGACAGCGAGCACTGAGAGGCCTCAACATGCTAAACTGCAAAATCAAACCTTTTTTAACCCCCGTACAAAAATACAACAACAAAAATCGCTGCAAGAGGAGCGTGTTTTTCCATCAGGAATTGGAGTTCGCATTCTCCTCTGAATACCTTTTATTTTTCCTGGGAACTTGCTGGGGAGGAGTTGTTAGGTTTGAAGGTTTTTCCTTTCCTTGGAATATGGCACTCAAGAATTTATAAGTGCAGGCAGCTTAAAACCGTATGGCCCGCTCTGCTGGTTTGGGTATATCCCGTTACCACTATCAAAGCTAACGGTGCAATGCTCACGCCTTCTGGGCTTTGCCCTTTAAACATAATGCTATTAATAATCCATAAACCGAGCTTGTGAACCAACCCCTGTGTAAGATATTAGTGTCTCTTGCCTGGTGGTCAGCAATTGCTCTGCTCCTAATTAACACCACTGACACATGCTGCCCAGGAGCCCACGCTCTGTAAAGGAACAGGTAAAATCATAGAAAGGTTTGGGTTGGCAGGGACCTTAAAGATCCTCTAGTTCCAACCCCCCTGCCGTGGGCAGGGACACCTCCCACCAGCCCAGGTTGCTCCAAGCCCCGTCCATTAAATCTAAGTATCTACAAGGTAAAACACCTCTGACAGAGTTTCACCAGTGGCGTTGTTGCATCCTGATGTTTTCACTCTTGATAATTTTAGCTTTGAGTGCCTTCTGATGAATATGTTGTCACTGTTGGAAATCAGTCAGGCTAGTGATCGTCTAGGAGCATCACTAGATGATACGTGATGGGCACTGGGCGCGTGGCAGGGTGCGGATCCGCAGGGGGAATGCTAATGCTGCAGGTTGCTCGGTCACTTCACGGGACTCTGAACCCTTGGCCAAGAGTTTAGGGTAAGTTTTCTTTTAAATTTTTTTTCATTAAAAAGTTCTTGAGGAGATTAGTCTAGCTGCTGGGAGAGCATCTGGATAAAAGATCGCTCTGCAAAATGCTGGGGTACATGGAATTTTTTCCCAGGTTTTCAGACTTTGTGTTGTGCACCGGAGGTAGGGTTTGTGCAGCGCTTCGACAGCTCAGCACAGAGCCGCTCGAATCCCCCGATTCCGTGGAGAAATCGAATACATTTTTATAAAATCCTAGTTCTGGTTTTGGCCAGCTAACAGGACTGTGTAAGTTTTGATTAAAAACATGAGAATAAATGTAAATCATATCCCAGGCAGTCATCTGTTCTTCCAGTTTGAAATGAAGCCGAAGGATCTTTCTGGAATTATCCGTCAGGATCTGCAGGCTTGTTAAATTTGGATTGGCACTTGAAGCAAATCTGAAATTGTTCTCTTATGCTTTAATAATTGTATTTAGTTTCCTAATTTGGCTGGTAAGTTTATCAAAAGATAATTGAACTTTTAAAAGCATAATCTGACCAGACGGTAGGAAACACTTTAAAATAAACTTTCTGAAACTTTGCTCTGTTTTCCCTCGCTCTCTCACAAAAACCAGTCCTTCTGCACAGCTCCGACCTGCGGAGGTGCACGTTCTTAAACCAAACAACTCCTGAACGAAACCAGGTTATTCCCTCTTATTCCAGGAGTCAACAGATCTCTGCCAAGAAAAACCAGCGGAGCCACCGAGTGCAGCCCAGCTTCTTGTGTTGGCTTCCGCGCCTCCCGGCACGTCCCAGCCGGCGCGGGTGCTGTGGTCCCGTGTCTGCATGAGTGCCCCACTCCGCGGGCGCCCTCGAAGGCGCAGCCGCCGCGGCTCTGCCCTCCCTGCGAGGATGGCGCTTTCAGGGCTCGGCCGATGGGTCGTGCTGTCAGGTAGAGACGGAGCTGGTTTCAGTAAGGGATTGCTCTGAGCTGTTCTAAAAGCAAAAAAAAAAACAAAACAAATGGGTGTGGGGGGAATAGTTTATAAATTATTCCAGAGAACAGAAGAAACTCTTCTCAAGTTGCTTTTGTTTCTTAATGCAGCTTTTATTGCTGTTACTAAAGGACGCACGAGGCTCTTGTTTGGTTGTACACAGGAGAACTGAGCAACCAGAAAGAGATTCAGCGCTTGTTTTTTACTGACTCTCCACTCCCGGCTGGGCAGAGGTGCAGCCGGCGGCGTGAGCCCCTCGCTGGCTCTCTGCTCTCGCTCCCCTCCGCTTTTTCTCATTCCTCTTTGCGGGCAGGCGTAGCCTGTGCTCGAGCAGCGCCTCGCCAACTCCATCCAGCGGGTACCTTGTACTCCAAGCGGGTTCTCACACGCTGTTGTTTGAGGTGACGGTTTCAGTGAAGTGAGCACGCTTTCCCGTTTCAGTGAGATTTAACCCGAGTGCTAAATTTCTTGTAAGTGGTTCCTGAGTTTTGAGGTAAGTGCAGTTCTCCAGTTTCACCGGTGGTGTGTAGAAGTTTATGGGTTCATTGCAGACCAGTAAACCCCGGGTTTTCAAGTCCTTGGTTAGCACGTAAACTACCAGGCTGTTTTACTCACCATGCCAGTTTCTTTCCAGTTTTAAAGAGGATTTGCTGCTCTTCGTGTTCTCCAGTATATGAACTTGCAAAATCTTCTGTCGTTGTGGAAACACGCACCAAACATTTTCCCCACTTATTTTGGTGCTTATGGTTTACATCTACTTCCTACTGACTTGCAGAGGAGTCAGCAAGGGGAAGACCTCTGACTTTGCTCTTAGTCTGTGTGGTGACGGGGAAGGCTCCCAGCTCCAGTAATCAATCACGCTCCATTGATAGCAGCTCAAAGAGTAAGCAAGGATAAATGCGTTGTCCAGGCTGAGCTTGTCTTGGCTTTACAAGGGGAAATACTGCTGGAAGTTCCCTCTGCGTGTCAGCCAGGTGTGATGGGGGGGGCTCTACCCACTGCTCGCCGTGGCTCCAGCGCAGAAATGGGCTGTTAGCATCAGCGTTGCTCCGGCTCCTGGCTGGGCTCTGGCCATCCTGGCTGGGCTCTGGCCATCCTGGCTGGGCTCTGGCCATCCTAGCCTGCGCGAGGACGAGCATTTTCTCATGACAGTGTGCTTGGTATCCACCTGCCCAAGCTGTTTTCTGTTTTCTTGTCGCTGTCAGCTCGGCAGTGCTGTCATTTTCCAGGTACGTGGTGTGTAATTAATGAGAATGTCATTTCCAGGTTGTTTTCAAAGACTAGGTTGAGAGTGTGAGAAATTATTTCAGTCAATGCCTTTGGATTTGTTTATTTTTTTTATTTTTTTTAATTAAGAAAACTATCACCTTGGTTGTATGGTTTGGAGATACATCCGGAGGGAAATCGCTGTGCTTATATTTTCAAGGGCAGCCAGACTTGACCTCTTAGTAAAGACGCAGAGCTTGGGTTCACATGCCAGTGATCAGGGCGGTTGGGTGCACCGGGCAGGGCTGGCTGGCTCTTCCCCAAACTGCGGCGGCACTGGCAGTGCCAGCCTCCTCCCCGCATGCCGTAAGGAGGATGCTCTCCTTGTGATGGTCTCGAGAGGCGGTGGTTGGCCGTGCTGGGGGTCAGGCGCTGCCCTGCAGAGCTAGAGGGGTAGAAGGACATGCCATGACTTGGCCCGGAGTCCTCCCCGGTGCTCCTGGCTGCCCCTCGGGGCTGGCTGCGCCCGGCAGAGGTGTCGGCCAGGATATATGTATTTTATTATACCTGTTACTTCTTTCACAGGAGTAATAAGTCTGCTTTATGGGAGACCCCGAGTGACTCCATAAGGAGCACAGAGATTGGTTTCAGCCACCTTTGCTCCCCAGGACATTGCTGTCCCAAACTCTGGATCAGAGTGCCCGGGCTCTGGTGATGCACAGCGCGCATCCTAAGAACCGTCCTTTGTGCTCATTTAGGGGTATTCTCTGCCATTCTCCTCCTCAGCAAATATCCCCAGTTGTCTCCACTGAGCCTTTTATTGCTGTATAGTTTAATTTTACTTTGTTATTTGCAAAAGGGAGAGGTGAAGGGAAAGACTCTCATGCAGCAAATACCTCTCTCCGCCTCCTTTCTGCCTCAGTTGTCGAAAGCGATATTAGCCTGTTCCTCTGCACTGATCGCTCCCTCACGCCCTACAGCACCGCTGCTTTGCCACAGGGATCCCCGCAGAGCTCATGTCTTATGGGCTGGCAAAGGGGATGGGTGGCTTTTCTTCATGACGGTGTCATGGTCCACGCTTCCGGGCTGCCGCTTTCGTCAGGGAACACGCCTCCACATACTGCACAGGTTTCTGTTTTCATTTTTGGGTGGTTTGGGTTTGGTTTTTTTTTTGAGGGGGTGAATATTTGAAAACAATGAAGTTCACATTGGCTTCAGTGGATTTTCTGAGCATTGCAAATGTTTTGCTCCCAATAATGTGCAGGCGCCTCTTGGGCGGGTGAGATGCGTGCAAAGCTTAGCACGGGCATGTGTACGTGTCTCCTGTGATATACGGAGCTTCGGCGCTGCAGCTGCCATTAGTGTTAATGGGCTAAAACCCTTCACATCAAGCTGAGCATATACTCCCACTAATTGTGTACCAGCCATCCCCTGGGACCTTTGTGAGAATGATGCATCCGAGGAGAGGTGCTTTCAGTGATACGATGCCTCGGGATAAATAAATAAGGGGCTAAAGTTAGACGCCGGTTCAGGAAGGCTGATTCAGTGCCAGTATTATAACGCTGGGAAATCAGATAACAGTGATGCCAACCTTTATCCTCTTGGTCCTGGCCTAGTCCACTGCTCCACGGTACCATCTTCTGAGCCATACATCACCACTCAGCCTCACCTTGATGATGTATGATGCCCATAGATCCTTATAGCGGGAGTGCACTCTGATGTATTGCGCCAATACATCACGGACAGGGTTCGCCCGGGTGATGTATTAGTGCCCTGAGAATGTATTACTCAAACGCTGGTATTGTTCAGGGATAAAGCCAAGCCAAGGAGTGGATTCAATTTAATTACAGTGCAAATGATAGCCCGGCGCCAGGAGCACTTTGGTGCTGAGCTGCTGGCACCCTGTGGAAATATGAGCTGTGGCTCTGGTGCCGTTGAGTCACATCGCAGTGTACCATGAGAGGAGGTGACATATTTTAAAGGAATGGTCATTTTTCAGAGAAATATAGGAGGACAATTTTGAGAACTCTGTCCAGAGCGGTAGCGCAATGTGCAGGAAGCTCCTGAGCAGGCAGCGCTGGTGGGCAGCGGTGCACCCAGGTGGCTTCTGCCCGCCTGGGAGCCGTGACGTCCCAGGGTGTCACCGACAGGGTGGCTCAGCGTTCTGAGAAGTGTGAAGCAAGATGATTTTGTTTTGGTCGCCCGTGACACTGAAAATTGCTGGACCCCTCTAAGCTTCACTCTAAGTGAAGTACACGTTGACAAAATGCTGTCTTCCCCACCAAGGAGATGGGCTTTGAATGCAGCCTGACATATACGTGGTTTTGTTGTTATTGGTGGGATGTTTTGATAACAAATTTGAAGAGACGACTCTGTAGCTTCCTTGGGCTTGCTTACATAGGTGTTGTCAAAAACCTGAGGAGAAAATACTTAGACCACTAGACACCCTTGGCTGGCATCGGTGGGAAACTGCCAAGTGATACAGTCCAATGAAGAGCAGCTTTGTAAAGAATCCAGAAGTGAGAAAGTAATTCCTGTGACGATGTACATTGGATGTTTGTCTCTGGTTAACTGTCTCATCCTCTTTGCTTCTCTTTTACACATCTCTCTCTGCTGCTCAGTATTGAAACAAAAATGTAGATCAGCTCTACTTTAAAATCAACTTTACTTCCAAATAAGCCCCTGTAAGGTTGTCTCTTTTTCAGGGATTTTTTTTTATAAGGAAGACTTACATGTATGTTATCTGATTGTCAAAGGATGGCATGCCTTAAACTATCTGCTTTTTGTAACATCCTTGCTTGTAATGGGAGGTCCTCTGGGAACACGCAGACACTTGAGAATTAAGGTGAAATTTCAGAAATGACCAGTTGAGCACATCACATCTATTAGGGTCTTCTGAAAGCTCAAAATATGTTATTTTAACTGCAGCAAGATATGAAAATGCCTTCTTCTCTGAGACTTCCACTAAAGTCAAGAGGATCTCTATGTAGTCAGGATTTGCCGCAGTCTCTTCCAGAAGAGTTTCTGATCATTGACTAGCAAAGCTAATTTGATAATTCTTTTAGAGAAATGTTTACACGGAGCCAGGGGTAGCAAGGTGGCAGGAATACTCGGCTCGTGTTCAGTGTTTTATATCTACAAGCCCAGGCATTTTCCAAGCAAGGTAAATAGGGGTTTGCAGATGAGAAATTTGCAGCACAAACAGATGAAGTGACTTGCGCAAGGTCACGTAGCGAGCGGGTGGCAGAGCTTGGAAGAGAAGCCAGTGGGTCTGACTCACTCCTTCTCTGACATTCCTGTCATTATTTCACTTCTATTATTATCTTGACTTATTTGCTCCATTGTTTCAAATCAGATCTGCTCCTACCTTCCTATTGTTCATGGCTCTAAGGCTGTAATTTTTGGTGGGCCTATAATGGAGAGGAAAATGTGTCCTTTTTTTCCCCTTTTTCTTTTTTTTTCCCATTGGTTTCCCTGTCGATAAGTCAGAAATGCTGATTATTTTTTATTTTTGGGTGCAGGATGAGGAAGGCTCAGTCTGACAGACGGGAACAGCGGATGATCCCAGAAAATTACTTCTTTGCACAGCACCACAAAGGTCCCTCTCCTGCTCCTTGACTGTCCTACCCGCTGACAGCCACGCCAGCAAGCAAAACAACTCAGGTCCACTTCTGTTTGGTTGTTGCTTAAAATGCAAAAGAGAGGCGGCCTTTGGAGGAGAGCGTGCAGTGCTCCTGAGTACGTTCCTTCATGGTGTCCTCCTCCATATTATGGGAAAGCCATCGGTGTCCCCATCCATGCATGACCCTAGAGGCTGTTTGTCCCTTCCATGCTGCTGCGTTGCCTCCTTCTGTGACTGGTTCACCACCACGCTACCCCTCAGTGGAGTCTGTGGTTCATAGTGATCCTTATCATCTTGTGATAACTGTTGTAAAAGTTTCTATAAATAGAATTTCCTCCTGCCCAAGTCTTTTTGCTAGCTCAGCTGTTTTATTTTTAACAGAAAGGCATGTTGATGCTAAGCAGAAATATTTTTTTTTTTAAATCTCTCTATTAAATATAAAAAGATGCTGTGTCTGAGTAAAAAGGAAAGGTGCCCCTTAGATATTTTTAAAGCTTCCAAAAATAGTCTCAAGTCTGTGACAAAGCTTATCGAGCAGGAATAGTCGTGGACAGCAATTCTATGATGGGAAGGATCATGTCTCCTCGTGCTTTGGGCTGGGATGTGCAATAAGGCAGACCGGTTGAACAAAGACCTCAAAAAGGAATTGACTGAGGGCTTCTCTTTAGAAGGCTCAATAGCAGCACTGCCCAAATAGTTTTGCTGGTGATCTCACACGTGTTTTTCCCTTCTGGGCTTGCAACTGCCCTTGAGGCTGGGAGCCCATTTCTTGAATTGAGCCTTCGCTGGAGACGTGCAGCCCCACTGCGAGAGCCGCTGCTGCGCAGGGATGGGGTAATGAGAAAAGGCAGTGAGTTCGCCGTCTGGTATTTTTCAGTATAAAGAGAGAGGGAGGACGATTGTTAATCTTGCCTTGTATGCACAACTGATATTGGACTTGAAAAAAAGGAAAGCTGGGGTTATTGTTTCTGCTGCTACACCCCTGCACCCTCTGGGTCGGAGCACAACCATATATGCAGTCGATTCAGCCTCCAGCACAACTGAGGCGGCAGAAAATTTGGGGGGAGGAGAAGCAGATGAGGGTCGGACTCTCCAAGGAGATATGTTTTACAAGGCTCCCAACTCTTTTTCTTCCCCCCCAGAATGGGGGGGGGTGTCTCCTTACTCATGGCAAATGCCAAGTCAAGTGTGTGTGTATTCACGCCGAGTGAGAGGGGAAAAGTCTCTAGAGAACTACTGAAAATTAGAAAAGATAAACTGATTATTATTAAAATTACAAAGTAGTCAATTGGTGACTGCTGAACAGCTTATATGGAGAAGAGGGAGATCTTCTATTGTTTGCAGTTAGAAAAAAATATTCGCTTGTTTCAATCCCAAAGTGACTGATTAGCTGCGCTAAACCAGCCTGCGCTTGTGCTCAGCTTCAGTGCTTATCGCAGGTGAATTTCTGCCCAGGTGAACGTGGGGGTTTCACAGTGACGTAGCCAGCTTTGCTCTCCCATACGGCAGAGCACGAGAGGTTGGTTTCTCTTGGACTTTATCGGTTCTCTTAGCAGAAAAGGGATTGGGCGGTAGCTTAAGATTGGAGGCAGAGTTCTTATTTCTCCTGTAAATATCCTGCATGTCCTCAAGAAAATTGATTTATTGCTTTCAGACTTGATTCCTCGCCTGTAAAATTGGGAAAAATACTTCCTTTGTGTCCCGCTTATTTATACGGGCATCTCTTCCACGATGGATGCTCTTCCTATCTGTTTGGTACTGTGCTGGGTGCAGTGAGGTCTCATTCCTTCCTTGGCACTCTAGAGAGCAGTTTATATTGCAGCAATCCTGATAACTACCATTAAAATAAAATTCCTGGAGACAGAGCTAACCTGCCTGAAATGCCGGTGTTTTAGATAGAATTTGAATGTAAAGCTCGCCTGGGTTTGGTGGCTGTCCTCTGCCCGTAGCTGTCAGCATGCACCGCTGACTGTCAGGATGAATGATGGATTAACAAACGTGTAATGATTTAGTCCCTCTCCAGGAACAAGCAATACTGCCTGAGTGACGTGCATTCCAGACATGCAGAGAAGAGGGATGTGCGACATTGTCTCGCTAAGAAACATAGGAGCTGGCAACTGGAGAAAGCAAGGTTTTTCACCCATTACTATGTGTGTATGTACGTGGACCCTAGAAAATGCAGACCAGACACACGAGGTTCTGATTTATTTCTTTTTTTTTTTTTTTTTTTTTTTTTTTTTTTTTTTAATCCAAGGGTATGATTTGGCAGCAGAACTTGGAACTTCCAAGTTGAAAGGCTTCATGCTCTGTTTTTTTTCCAGATGATGTTAGTGAGGGACCGGCTGGGTTCACCGGGCTCCACAAGGTACTTTTGTTTATGGATGAAGCCATGCAGATAGGGATCAAAGGTTGTGTATAGCTGCTGTAGAGCACAGTGGGGCTGAGAGAGGTCGGGCACCAGAGATTAATTTCTTGGCTGGTTAGAGCCAAGGTTTAATAGCAGACTTGGAAAGGACAGTGATTGAGTTTACTGCTAGCAGAACCTATAGTTCGGGTCAAGTAAAAAGGAAGGAGCTAAGGGGCTCTGTGTGTTGGTTGCAGGAGAAGTCTAATGGCTTAACAATATGTGGCCTCAACAAGACGTATTACAGCTGCTGCCACGAGCGAGCTCGGCGCTGGGGCCGGGGGAGCGAGAGGAGAGGCGCCCCTCGCCTCTGCTGCCTCCCCTCCAACAGCCCAGGCGGTTCTGGGGCTAGGCTAGCGCTCACAGCCAGGCAAGGCAAACACACAAAGGAAGCCTTGTTAATGCGGAAAGTGAAGAAGAAAAAAAAGGAAAACATCAGTGTTTTCGACGTAGGGAAAACTGTGTATGTGAGGTGCAATGAGGGGATGTATTTTCTTCTTAGTTTTTTGAGTTGCGTACTTCAACAAACCCATCTAGATATCAAATTTCCCAGGATCGGGGCTAGATGACATATTTTGGCTAAATTAAGAACTGATTTTGAAGCCGAGATTAAACTGTACTCTGACTAACTGTACTCCATCTTTTCATGCCACTATTCCATTACACTTCAGTTTCTAAGTTTTCAGTTGTTTGTTTTTTGTTTTTGTTTTTTTTTTACAGTTGTGTCCTTTATTTATGTAACCTATTTAATTGTATTCAACTGCCCTGTGATTTTCCTCTCCTGGCTTTCAAAAATGCTTGGGGGTTGGACTAGATGATCTCCAGAGGTGGTCCCTTTCAGCCCTGACTATTATGTGATTTTGGATATTTTTTTTTTTCTTTTAGAATATGTATAGCAAAAATCTGGCCAGGAGGATTCGCTTTGAGCTTTCATATTTAATTTTGAATGAGGTTCTATGTTGTTATAAATAAGTAACATCTTTAAGTAAAGAATTTTGCAAATAATTCCAGACTCTTATCTTTTTTGGTGGAGGGAGCCTAGCTGTGTGCAGGAGAGACTTAGTGCAGGTGGTGGCCTGCCAGCTTGGCGCTATGGACCTCAGACCACAATCTGAAAATTTGTCCTTCATTGGTGATTTGTCTTGGAGTTCCCAGGGAACAGGAAAATCGGGACAGTATCACAGGCAGGACATGACCACGATATATGTAGTGCTATCAGTCTGTATATCTCAGCCATGCAGAAAGCACCAGTTTGACCCCACATTAGAAATTCCTCATCCTGCGGCTCTGAGTCAAGTGTTCATTGGATTTCCTATTAAAACTCTTTCCTAACTGGTCCTGCCTCAAATTCTCGTTCTTGGAAGTCTCCCGGATCATGTGAAGTTTTGCTTTTTTTCACCTCGGTGTGCTTTTTTCTCAGGAAGGTAACAGCAGCTGCACCAAATGTGAACTGAGTGGCATGGATTTGCTGGTTAGGCACAGATGGGATTCCTCTCATGTTGTCTCCATCCATTAAACTTGCTACGAAAGCTATTGACATGACTCTGCAGCCTCTCCTGTTAGAGTTATTCTACTCTTTTTGGAAGTGAATGCTTGTTGGGTCACAATGAATGACCCGATCGTGCAGTGATTAGGTTCCTCACCAGAGATTTGGACTTCCGCTTCAAATCAATTGCAGAGAGGTCTATCTTGTCTGAGGTAGCTGCTGAGATGCATCCATGGTGACTTGCAGATCCCTTAAGAGATTCTTCTGAAAGGTTTCTGGTTTTGCCATCACAAAAAGTAAGAAAAACACAGTTGTTTGGGGTTTGTTTTTTTTTTTTCAAATTTGTTTGAAGGTTGTTTTCTTGTTCAGTTCAAGTTAGAAAGATAGAAGGAGCTTGGATGTTTGTTTGGCAGCCATTAATATAATGTTAAGTTTGGCCTTTCACGGAAAGAAATTTTGAAGAGGACTTTTAATCTTGCGAATCAAAGTTTGAATCAATTTCTAGATCTGAGCCTGAACTGTAGCTGTGGAAGGGGCAGATTGTCCCAGGTTTGTCCACTGTGAGCCTTGTTCCTCTTCCTCCAGAGCATCCTGTAGTAGCTGCTGTCGAAGGCAGGACAGCAGAATTGATGGAGCCAAGTCTGCTCCGTGCAAGATCTGATTTTGGTGGTTTTCAATATGACATGTCATTTTTAGCATTTTTTTTTTTATTTTTCGCTTCCTCTAGAACCTGTGTGTTTCAGCGGGGATTCTCTAACAGAGACATCAACGCGCTTTGTCACCAGAACTATGTGAAACATCCGAGTTCATAGGGGTTGAAGGAAACCTGTCTCAGAGACAATCAGGTACGCAACTTTTCTGCTTTGCTGACTATGTGCCAGACTTGAAATCTGTGATCTGTTACTCTTCCTTGGGTTTTTCACTTTTTGTCCACCTTGTTTAGGTGTTATCAAGTCATTTATACTTTTTGCTCTGCATTTTCTTTTGGTTTGGGTTGTTTGGTTTTTTGTGCGTTTTGTTTGTTGTTGTTTTTTTTTTTTTTTTTCTATGGGGAAAATCTACACAATAGAGATGTGAGATTCTGCACACTCCTCTCCAGATGTTGACAGTCCCTGACCTGACCCCCCCAAAAAGCAACCCACAGCCCACGCCAGTTATCTGCAGTTTAAACATTTCATCCCTCTGTAGGATAATGCAGTTATGATGGTATTTAAGAAAGTCGTATCGTATTAGAAAAGGAATTCAGTACATCCATGATTTTACTGATACGAATGCAGAGAACAGCACTGCTGTGGGAAGTCAAAGCCCTGCCTGTGAGTGGCCCTGAATTTACTAAAACGTGGAGATAAGCAACTTTTTGATTGTACTGCTATAACGCCACTTCTCAAACCAAAATCAGCCCAGCTTTATCAGCCTTTTAGTCCCGTCTCAGTTAGGCTTCTATTTAATCTGAAACATGCAGTGCAGGATAACCAAAGCATCATACGTGGTAGAAACGATGCTTTTCAAAAGCCATAGCTGGCTCTCGCGGCCCCGCAGATTGCCCTGCACGTTCTCCCGCTGCTTGTATCACCCAGTTTCCCGAGCAGGACTCAAAGTTTGGGATTTAGCCCCTCTGTCAAAGTTTTTGGCCACGTGAGCAGATGCATTAAGGTGCTTTCCTGCAAATTCTCCTCTAATTGCTCCAAGTGCTGCGGCCATCAAGCAGGAATCCAGTTGGTAAACTCTGCAGCTTGTGGACAACTTTTCTTGCCAACCATGCATTACGAAGGGCTAATTGTAAAAGTGGTGCACCTGCTGGCTCCCTTGGTGGCTGGAACCAACAGGAAAAAAAATAGTAATTTATTAATGATCGAGTCACAAATAGTAATGAAAACAATAGGAGCATCTGAAGGAAGCGCTGCCGGGGGCAGAGGTGCAGGTGCTCTGTGCCCTGAACAGGCTTGTCGGCATTTTTATAAAGCTACTTTACAGCCCTTATCAATTTCCTACTGCTTTCTGTGTACCCCCTGCCCCTTTGCAAATGTTTTGCCTGCACAACAGGCTCAGCATTTCTTGTTGTAGGTGATAAAATAGCTGTCACCCTGTGGAGGGAGAAAAGAGGCAAAAAAATAAAAACGTGAGGTCCAAAGAAACAAAGCAAAGCAAACAACCGGGTGCTAATGGAGCCGCTGAGTCGGCACAGGGAGAGCGATGATGTGATCTTAGCTGAGGAATGCTAAAAGATTTGGGGTAAGAGATGCTGGAGGGTGAGAGAGACTCATTGCTGAGGCCGAGGCAGTACTTTGTGCGTAGCCGTGGATCTCAGAGGCGGCTGGCACAGGTACAGACCTCAGCCAACACCATCCCCAAGGGGTTTTGGATCTAGTGTGTGTCTCTGAGAATCTCCGCCATAATTTAAATAACTACATTACATTGGCAAGCCCAAGACTTCTTTTTCTTAAGTAGGCAGAGCAGAAAGCACTGCCGATTTTGGCAACATCCTCGTACCATTTGAGTGCTGAAGTAGTCATCAGACGTGGTCATGCTGTCTCTCAAAATACAGTGGCTCTGGGAATACTGGGATAAAATAACTGGTATGCGTAAATGAATGTTACATCTTGGGGAAAAGAGTATGGTGAACTAAGGAATTAATTTTCTTGTAGCCGGCCTTCACCACCGGCACACAGCAGCACAGTGCCTGTGAGACGTGACAGCTGATCGCGAGTTGCAGAAGGACCGAAAAGACAATCCGGTCATGGTAAGCTCTCGTCGTGCCCAGGAACGAGGTCAGAGATATGTGATGCGTGCAGTCTTAATGTTTGCCTTTCCCCTGCTTTGACCAGCACACACGGCTTTGACATGTTACTTTCCCCTGATAGAAAGCATTCACGCTGACATCCGCTCGAGGCGCTTCGTTCTGTGCGTGGTGGGGAGTGTCTGCAGCACCCCTCGGGGCTACATCTATTAGGATTTCAACTTAATTCCGCTTGCAATGAAGGAAAGGTGCACTAAGTGGAAAATTCTTGCACTGACATGGTTTAAGCGCTCATACATGGACATTTACCACGGCTTAGGCAGGATTTGGAAACTTTTTAGACTGTGGGAATTTGCTTGTGTGTCTGAGCCTGTAAACTGTTAACTGAACTCTGTAAGGCTAAAAGTTACCAGTTCTCAAAATGTTGCAGGTGTAGATGACTCGGAAGAAAGGAGTCAAGCTGAAAAGTCAGCCTGGGTCTGTACCAAACCTGTGTGGGTCCCACGTCCTGCATGTCCTCACAAGGTTTAGTAAGGTCACGAACACACCACAGTCATCTTGGAGCAGCTGCAACTGCCCAACCAGTAAGCGTGATGGGCTGACACTCGCTAACGTTTCACTGCCTATTCTACGTTCAAGGGAGCAAAAGAGATGTTCTCTCTTTCACTTGGTTTTGGTGAAGGGAGGGAAAAACACCAAATATGTGTAAGACAGAAAACAACGTGTCTCTCTGTCAGTGGGCCAGATGCAATTCTTCCTGTAGCTGAGGAGCTCTGCCTAAGGGGGGGGTAAGGCAAAGACCCAAAAGCACCGTAGTGCTCTGCCTCAAATGGGGACTTGCTTTGCCTCCTTTTTTTGTTATTATTTTTGTTGCTGTTCATTTGTTCAGGACCTACTACTTCTGTCAAGTACTAAAAAAAAAAGACTCTTTTTTTTTTTTCTTTTTTCTTCTCTTCTGTCATTCCCTCCTTCCTCCCTCCCTCCCCAAATCCCAAACCCTCAGACAAATGCCAGCAATTTATAAGACTTACTCAAAGCACAGAGTTATTTGCCTTAGGGACAAAGCTTCACCTTGTAAAGTTGTTTTTTTTTTCCTTAGGAACTAGGAATCTTCTCCCGTAAAGATAGCTGAAATCCTTGTGAATTAGCATGAATTCAGAAGGTGCGTATGTTAAGAACCATGCCTGATCCTGTGAAAGCAGTGCTAAGAAGAAAGAGTTGGGAATGTTAATTATTGCCTGGTGATTTGAGGGGGGACCTGCACGAAGCGTGGCAGCGCTAACACGCCTGTGGTGGCACGCAGCATGATACATGAGGAAAGGTGAAGGCAAAGCTCATATATCCCCATAACATTGAATCTCTAATACCGTACAAACGGTCACCATTTGCTGTCTGCAAAATTAACCTCTCCTCTCCCCCAGCCTGTGGATTGGGTGCATAGATATAGGATTTTAAGCTTCTCTATTGAAAAATGTCCCTGCAAAGCTGTCCATCAGAACTCCTGCTGCTTTCCAGAGAGTATTATTAATAAAGTTCTCCATAGCAGAAATGGGACCCTTTTAGAGCTCCGATAAGGTATTTTCCCTGTTAACCAGCTGGGCTGTTTGGCTGTGGACAAATGCAGTGATGAATGACGGGTCAAGGATGGAGCAGGCTGATTTCTCTCCAAGCTTGACCTTGTCTCTGGCCTGACATCTGAAATGACAGATGCATTAAAAAGTTATTTATTTAGGGGAGCTGCAGTGCGTCGTACCCTTTGCAAGGCAGCACCTCGTTTTGCAAGAGTGTTAGAAAAAAAGGCTGCCTGAGCCATCCCCTCCGTGTGTGCTGCTTGCTTTCTACAGGCAGCCGCCCTGCAAGCAAGCAGACGCGCCTGGGCATTTCTCAGGGAAGGGGAGATGCTCCGTGAACTGAAAGGCAAAAAAAGAAGCCAGGTCTATGCACAGTGGCAGGCTGCTCCCCAGCAAATAACCTGCGTCTCTGCAAATCACCCGCCTGTGGAACAGCGTTAACTAACTATGAAAATGCACCTGAAGGTTTCTGGGCTGTTAAGGGCCCAATGTTCTGGATAAAATGCAGCACTGAGGATTTAATGAGTTCTGCTCTTCAGCTTCTTATGGCATCAGTGCGCTCGGGAGACTTTCTTTTTTGTGACTTCGGGATTCTTTGTAACTTGTTGCACTGTGGCCCACTTCAGTCTTCACTATAGCTGCAACTACAGGAACAGTTTTGCTTTTTACCTTCATATTGTGGGACATATGGGTGGAGGCGCAGCTAAGCTGCATCCCATGAGCCGTCACACTTCTTTTTTGGGAAATCAGTGATTGCTTAATGAAGAGAGACCTCAGCCTAAAGCTACAGAAAAACGCGTGCATAGCTCCTCTTGCTTCTCCATTCCTCTGCCTAACCTTTTGCTGCAAGTAGGAAATCTGTTGGTGGGTTGTTGTTGTTGTGTTGTTGTTTTTTTTTAAACCAGACCTTTATTTAGAAAAGTAACCTTGCCTATATACACATCTGCTGGTGTGTGGCCAAGTGGGGATGTTATGCCCTCCTGACAAGAGCTATGGTATGGATTAACTTGTAGAGCAAGGTTCATGAAAGAGGCCAGGTGCCGTGATTCTGCATCCTTTGGGAGTACTGGCAGAGCTAAGATTAGGGGGCACCATAGGAAAATCGAAGAGCTGTCACTGAGAAGCATCGTAAGTCTGTTGACCCCAACAGAATTACAGCAATTGATACCAGCTCTGAATATACCCCTTCTTTCTTTGTCCTCTCCTTCCCTCCCCTCCTCCTCCAAATAAAACCCCTTTGAAACAACTGCAGTAGAGATTGTAAAATACATGCAAAAGCCCATTCTGCGCGTCGGGACTTTCGGAAGACCTGAACGTTAGTGCGCATCCAACTCACATCAACTTCAGTGCCGGACTGCAGCCATTTTTGAGTGACTTTGCAAATTCTTTCTATGACTGTCCAATTCAAATCAATGTGTGCATTAAATCTGCAGTATCTTTACCGTATTTCATGTGTCTGTTACCTCCCGGATTCTCGTGGCTGGGTCTAGTATGTGGCTGAAGCTTGCCTGAAGGCAGCATCTGCAAGGTTTTTCCAGCAGAAAAATGAATGACCTGGTATAATGAATGATTTTGCGTAATACCAAAGAAAAAGAGTATCAGCTGTGCACTTCATATACAGTATTGATTGGTAGTACACTTGTTAATTTGTGAGATACAGGAAATTCCAGCCAGGGCTAGGAGGGCTTGACTACACTGCTCCCTGATGTAGCTGTGACTCCTATTGCCTTCAGAGAGGTTTGGATCAGGTTGCAAATAGCCAAAATTCTACCGTGAATTACTTGGCTCTGTACGTGTGTTGTCCCGGACTCTCCTTCTTCTCCTGGTGTAATACAAGTGTGCTGAACAGAGGAAAAGTTGCCCAGGACTAGCAGCATCGGTTTTGCTTGACTTAACGTGCGTGGCCTCAGGTGGTGAGGGCTTGCTTGGAGTTCAGCAAGGAAAAATGGAGATGTCTTCTTCCTATTGTGCTTCTGTTTAAAGGTTCGATCTGTAGATGTTTACAGTTTGGCGTGTTTTGGGGGTACGTAGAGTGCACAACAGAGCTGGTGTCCTGGCCTAGGCTCTCAACTTAGCACAACAAAGGACGGAGTTGGGGCAGGGGGAGGGGAGGCAGAAGGTGTGTTTTCCACAATGGTCTGTTTAAAACATTACCAGCAGCCTCTCTTCCATCATGAGTCCTGGTTTAAAACTATTGCCCTGGGGCATAAAAATCAACTCCTAACAACTTCCAGCGGGACCACTATTCCATCAATGTTCCCATCAAATGTTGACTTCCATGATTAATATTCTCCCTCTTTCTTCGTTAATCATCAGTCTTCATTCATTTTTTTGTAACTTCCCGCTGACAGGGGTAGTGTTCGTAGAGCAGCTGGTAGGGAAAACAGAAAGGGCTGAACTGCTGTACACAAGCTGCGAAGGGGAAAAGCCACCTCAGAGCACTGTGTCAGCTCAAAATTATTCCCAAAGATGCATTTTTTTTCCTCATCCTAGAAGCAGCGGGGCTGACTTTTCGATAGTCTTTGTGAGGTGGGACCTTACAACCACCCGTGATTGCTATCGTACTGCCCTACCTTGGGCGCCGTAGCAGCCATTAATTTAGAGCAGGAACAACAGTAATGAAGAACAAACTGTCAGAATTTGGCCCATCAAATTGAACCTGTATGTGATGTTAAAATAGAGTTTTGCAGTTAACACTTGTACTGTGATTTGTGAATTGCAAGTCCACTCCCAGCTTTGCCACCAACTTCCTGAATGACTTTGCACATGAGACGGATCTCTTCCTCACCGCCCCACCTATAAATTGAGAACAGTTATTGCTTTTTCCATTGTTCTGCCTCTCTGAGCAGTTGAGACTGTTCATCCTGCACAGAAGGGACTCCCTGACTGTTGTTCAAGACATTGTATAAATATGAGTTCAGTAAGCACTGGGGTAGATATGCACTCCTAAAATAGATGGTGCGTGTTAATCTACTTTCTAGAAAGCATTATGGCAATTTCTGTGATCCCTCTCAACTCTGGTAACTTCATAAAGAGATCCGGAGGCTGTATTCCCCAGACTTCGACTTCGTCCCTTGAGATGCTTCGTAACGCACTTCGATTTGTTTGATAGGAATGCTGAATAAGCTGCCTTACCACTGTGATCACGGTAACCTAAGCAATAAAGAAGCATCAAAAAGATAAATATTTGAGTTATAGAACCTAGAGCTTGGTCTGGTCTTCTCAGAGGCATCAGAAATTCTGTACGAATCAACATTTAGGACAATGAATTGGGCATTAAGTCAACAAAGTCAAAATTCGCAGGACAATCTTGCTGGTGAGAGGAAGATTTGTGTGTTATGTCTTTTTTTTCCTAGCGCGTTGATGGTACACGTGCAAACAGCTCCCTCGGCGTAGGTTCGCAGGATGCACAACTAATGGCCGTCACACATCAGCGGGACGGGGGCGGCTGACAGGACTTTGCTGGGAGTGTGTCTTCTGCTTCTCCAATGCAGAAGGACCTTCTTTAATCTCAGCTTTTCTTTATCATTTCCTTTCAGGGATGATTTTATTGCACTGGTGTTTTCTGCCTCTTTCCCATATACAGCAGGCTTCTCGCAAGGCTATCGCTCACGGGCTCAGGGGCTGTGCTGGAGCTCCCGGCCTTATTAGAGCATGTTTCCCTGCTACTTCAGGCAAGCACGGATACTCCTTGGTTTGAGTAATACATTTATTCAACATTCACACCAAAAAAATCTTGCCCTGTCTAGCTGCAGTGTTCATTGACTGGCAGTAATAGAGAATGTCTGTGTACTTCCAAATATAGCAGTATCTAATGCAACTTTTCTGGGGGGAAAAAACAAACAAACAAAGAAACAAAACTGCACAAGTGTTACTGTTTCCTTGTAGAGAACAATCTTGCCTTGAGCGCAGAGCTTGTACTTGTTTGCTTGTCTACCGCTAACATTTTTAGGATAAATCTTTATCCTTAAAGATAAAGATTATGAGAAATAAAAACTTGCTCAGTGTAAATTGCATCTTTCACAACACAGATAAAGCAATGATTGAACATGGCAGAGATCTGGTGTCATCTGAGAGAGCACGATAGGTTCAGGAAAGGTCAATAAATAGACAGCCAAATGACAGACTTGCAGTGCAGGGCTGCATAAGCGCCCACTCTAACTTTTGCCGCTCCAGTCAAACTGAAAACAACTTTGCTGCAGAAAGAATTTAAAAATGCATTTCCTAACAAATTTTGGATTTTAAACATTTTAAATTAGAAGATTTTTAAGCTGCAATAAAAATGTTTGCATTTCTATTAGCTGAAATTATGCTAAATCTCCATTAGTATTTTTTCCCCTGCTCTTCTAGGGGCAATTCTGCAAAACAGTGGAAGTCACTACTGTAAGCATTTAAAAGCTTTTCTCTCCTCATGTTCCCAACATTTCCCCCTACAACTTAACTAATGTTGTGCAGGTATTACTTCATTTTTCTCTCTCCCTTCATTTTCCAATTTGTTTCACTAATATCTTTTCAAAACTTCCTCTATATTTTAAAACCTCATTTGCCATTAAGAGAAATGGAGCATTAAAAAAAAAAAAAATGAAACATTTGGATATCATTGTGCATGGGGGAAAAAAAAAAAACGGGCAATAGCCAGGATGGTATTACAGCATTCACTTCGTTATATTTGATGAAGTGAAAGAAAAGATACAGACCATATTCAGCATTCACAAAAAGGATTCGAAATTGGTGGCAGAAACTTTACATTATTAATTGAACGCATTGCACAGGAAACATTTTGGGTTTGAATTTTTTTGTTTATGAAAATAGGGGGGTTGTACCTTATATGTTTTTTATTCCTCCTCCTTAACCAATTCCAGCTGAAATGTCAGTATCAGAAGATCTTTCTCTGACAGTCTTTGCTTTTTTGTCAGTTTTGTGTCTTGATAGTTCCTGTTTTCAAATCTAAAACAATTTATCTGATATCAGAGAGAGACTAGTCTTTTACTGTTTTTTTATTTACTGATTCAGGAGACAGAGTAAGGGATATGCTGGCGCTGTAATTGCATGCACAGACTGATTACACACCGGCTCAGTGTCTAATTTATATACTCCTTTCTTACTAAATTAGTATGAACAACTGCAGAAGCCTGCTAGGAATGTGCAAAGGGCTACATGTAAGCATTCTCATTTTTTACACAAACTTGGACCCATATTTTGAAAGTGTTTTCCAAAATGTAGATTGCTGAGGGTGGGGGTGGTTTAATAGCTCCAATGCTGCTCAGCATAGCTCTAAAGTTAATGTAAGAGATAAGAAAGGTTGGTCCCATTGTTTTAGAAGGGAGAAAAGAAATCATGAGGAAATTTGGACAATCCAGCACCAATGTCCTCAGTACCAAATGTTGCTTTTTACTCTTTAAGTGATGTTTTGGGTTAGAACGATCTTCTTTTCCCTTCTTCCCACCTCGACAATTGAAAGCTGCCCAGGCATTAGCTTCCTAAATCTGCATCCATCTTCATCCAGGGAAGTCCCTTGTGTCCCAGCATGTCACTAACCCACTGTGCCATCCCGACCAAACTCTTTTTCTTTCTCTCATCTTTGCCTCAGTTTCCCCATGTAGAAAACCTTTGCGGCTCCACCTCTGCTATGCAAAGTGATTAAGGCTTAAATGAGGAAAGATTTCCAGGTGTTGATGCACCCTCGTTACAGCAACAACGCACCTTTTGTCCTATAGGAATAGGACAGTGTCAGTTTAAATGGCTTTAGCTCTTTCGGAGATACTTATCAGGTGTTTGCATTCAGAAAGCGGTTGGAACAGCAGTAGGTAGGTAACTCCACTGACTTGTGTGAGGGGTCCAATAATATATAAAATAGCACGTTATGCCTTTAATTACTACAATGGTAGATCACATTCAATATTATTTTTTGGACAGGAAATAATAGTGGGAGCCTAGAGGGAAATTTTATTTGATTGCCCTCCTCCATTACCCCAAAGATTGCTTGCCGTAGCATTAATAGCGTGAGTAGGAAAGGTCTCCGACGTACGGTTTACCGGCTCGCTCAATACCAGGCTGCAGCAGCCGCTGCTAAAATAACACAAACATCAGCCGTTATTAGCCATGCAAGGGGCAGAGCTGCCATCAGCTGACGAGGAGAATTAAGCTCTGTTATACACAAGCGTCGGGACCTCGGAGACTATGCTCGGCTGGGCCTGTTCACCTGTCCTTTCTTGGGAAAGAAGAGCTGGAAGTGGAGCACCGGTGGACGTGTGCTGCCACGCGTGGTGGTACGGTGGTGGCACTCTGCTTGGCCGGCAGGGGTTTGCGATCCCCGGCACCCTGGGGGTGCCCCAGGAGTAAGGCACAACTACGGGGTTACCAGGGAGGAAACGTGCTCAAGTGAATAAAGATGATAAGGGAATTAGTAATGATTTCTGTGGGGTGTTTATTTTTTGAGCACTGGGCTGTTCCCCACTAGACTCCTTAAGGAGGAAAACAAAATTACCCTGTAAATACTTCCCTACCACCGAGAACCGTGAATACAGAAAACAACACATCAATGCTCATCAGCAAGGGCAAGACCTTTATGTCAATGTTCATTTGCGGAACAAACGCGCTGGGTATCCTCTCTGGGGCTGTAAATATCCCCATTGTGCTCCTGCAGGAAGGGCTGCTGCCCGAGGTGGCAGGGCAGCCTCGATGGGAAACCTGGATTCGCGTAAATAGAGCCAACCTATTCCTTCCTCCTCGCCAATCGCACTTTTTCCGAAAATCCAAGTACTGTCTAAGTATCGTCACAGGAGAGGCAGTAAGGCTGCTCACCCGGCTCTTTTCACAGCGCTCCTTTTCTCCCTGAGAGGCAGCAGGAAGAGAGGACTTACCACCGCCCAGATGTGCATCACAGCCGTGCCTGCTGCAGAAGAACCGGGGATGTAGAGAAGCCAAAGGGCAGCAAACCCACCCCAGCTCACCTCTGCAGCTGCAGGGCTCGAGCACAGCGGCAGTTTCTGCGCTGGGAGGCGAACCCGCAGCGGGTCAGCGATGGGTGTGCTGCTGCTCGGTGCAGCCTAGCAGAGGAGTGAGGTAGCCCTTGGCTCACTTGGTAAATGCCACACAGCTTGGAGTAAGCACGTGCACCTTGCAGTCCCTGTGGCAAACTTGTGCTCCTCCTCCATCCCTCTGCGGGCAGATCATAAGGTACCTATTTTGTTTTCCTGCTCAGCTGCTGTAACCCAGGTTGCTGTGGGACTGCGAAGCTCTCGCGTTTATCAGCATTAAATAAGAAGCAATAAGCTCTTGGCTGCGCCGTGAAGAGCTTTCCTTTCCTGGGTAGTAAATCTGCAGTAACTCTCTCTTACAGTTTTATTGAGGGTTATCAAGTGTTTATTCAAAAGGCATTTCCGTGCATTCAACCTTCTTCTAACTGGGCAGTGAGTGGTAATGTTCTCTCCGGACAGACTATTATTGCTGTGGTAAAATCTGCTCTGTTTAGTCAATAGACTGTCCACTTTGCTAATTTGCTGGGTGGAGAGAGGAAGTAGGACCGTAGTGGCATATGGTTTCTACTAAATGGAGTTTGAACTATGTCACTTACAGAATCAGCTTCCCCAGAACGCCTGTGCTGTCTCAAAAAGCCCTGTAAGACAAGAAAACCTGTATGGAGACAAACCCTTTGAAGAACTCTTAGGTTGCATCTACACAACGTGCAAGGAGCCACGCTGCTGCCCTTCTCGCGTGGCACGGCTGAATGTCAGCCCAGACCTCCTATCCTCAAGTAACGAGGGCTACGGAGAAGCCCATCGCTGAAGCGGTTCCTGCGGCTCGCTGGCCCCGCGCGGCCTGAGCGTGCTCCACTGCTGTGGTGGAAGGAGTGCTTAAAGGTGGTCTTCAAAGTCCGGACTCAATAGAGGAGCTGTTAATTAACAGGGTGGTTTAGAATGAAACCTCTGTCTAGGGACATCTGGAAATCTGGAATGGGCGCTGGGAGAAAGTGTGTGTGTGTCGGGGGGGTGAGGCCGGAGGTTGGCTTGGTTTATTCTGAGAAAATAAGCTCATTTTGCATTTGCTCTGCCTCTTCTTTTAGCTACTGGTTGTTGGGATGAAGAAGTCAGAAATGAGGTGGCCAAAAAAAGGGGGATGGAAAAGGAGTTGCCCAAACTTACCATGTAAGAGCAAATGATTTTGGACACGGTAAAAGCAGGCTCACGTTTGGGTGAGGTGTCACCTATGTGTGGCTGTGCCCCTGCTCGTGTCTGCTGGGCTCGCGCATCTCTCCTGCCGCCGCCAAAGCCTTCCTCCTCCTGCACAGGAGGAGCTCCTGCTCCTTCCAGGGGAGGAGGAGGGGTGGCTCAGCCACCCTGAGCCAATGGGCACCGGCACAGCTGGTACTTCTCACAGCGCCTTCATTTTAAAGCTATCCATCATGCTCGGGGGATCACATCCCGGCCCCGAATCGCAGAACTGGCACCTTGGGAAGTGTTCAGCTATGAAAACTGACTTGGCAGGACAGCTTTGCCACGCGAAAAAAAAAGATGCTGTGACTTTCTTATTTTTAAAAGGTAAGGTAAATGGAAGCGGCTGAACTGACTCGCAGGAATTTTCAGTGGATATATGGCTCTGCTTTGCCCTGTTGTTGGGTGGATACGGGCAAGTCCGACTGCAGTGAAGAGGTTTGGTACAGATGGGAATCGGCAGACTGTTACATCTGCAAACTGTCATGTCTTTAGAATTGTGTCACGTTGAACTTCAGTCTCCCAGCGAGGTGTGTGTGGCCCATGGATCGGTGAGAAGAAACGCAGGCTCTTAGGTCAGAGCTGCAAACTTTGAGGCTGAGGTTCTGATTATGATGGGATGCTACAGTGCTCTCGGATGAGAAGTTTGGGCTGGTCTGATATTGGACACAATGGGTCTAAGTTGTCCGAACATAGTTATTTGGGATGTGTACTGCCGTTCAGGTGAGGACATCTTTTTGAGGTACCAGTTGACCTCAACCTGATGATCTGGAAGTGAAATGAAATTATACCAAGGAACAGTTGACACGTTTTTCTTGTTTTTATTCCTGGTGCTTTAGGTTGCATCGGTTTAGTAATTTGCAGGAGGAGCGGATTGCATAGACACAATAGGAGGCTTAATTAGTGTGCAAAGTGCTTTGAGATCGTCCATGAAAGGTGAAATAGATGCAGAAAGTTATCTTTCGTCCTCCTCAGAGGCTGGATTTCAGTAATGGATGAAATGACCCCTAAAATATAATATTAATTCTGCAAAGCACTTGGGAGTTCTCCTGAATCAAAGGTGCTATGCAAATATATTCTCACTTTCCTTTACCAGTCCCTTTGTGCCAGCCAGTCCACCACTAGTGGCGATTCTCATTTAATCAGAATTCAGCCTTCAAATTTTCTGCAAGTCCATAGATAAATAAAGCAGCAGCCGTAGTTGATCATTTATTTATAAATCTATTTATAATCTATGTTTTGCATATTAATCAAAACCACTCCAAGTGGCAATTCCTGATTAAGGACTATTTCTTTGTCTCATCTCTCTTGCCCCTAGATAATATGCAAAGAATTAGATTAGAAATATTTTTTATAAATAAATTATGATAAACTCCTGCTTTATTTATATACTCAGACAAAGGTACCACTCTTCCAAACACTGGATTTCTCCCTTCTTCTGCTCATACTTCCATCTCCCTGCCACGTGGTAAGCTCCATCGGTTGTGGCATTCACAGTGGTCCTTTAAATGGGAAATCCTTGATTTTTAGGTAGAAAACTGCCACTTCCCACCTCAGATGAGACAGCCCAAGGCCCGACCCAAGGCAGCAGCGTCGCGATGAGTTGAGGAGTTCAAGGTACTTCTTGTGCACACAAAAACTACAGGGTAAAAATAATATAAATTCAGGAAACATCTTGCAAAGTTTGGGGCTGCAGAGTGTGACGGGCAGTCAGGAGACAGGAGGAGAAGTGTTAGAAACAAGGGAACAGGAAAAAACAGTTCTGAAAAAGCAGGAGCTCTCTGAACCTCTACCTGCAGAAAAGGACTAGATGCCAATTGTTCTGCTACGGTTGGTCGGATGGAGAGGACAGCTGCAGGGAGCAGGTAGGTAAGGTCTCCACGATGGGAAGCCCTGAAACTGGGCTGATCCCACGTCGCAGGACTGAAATTTTGGGCCGTAGCGAGAAGTACTAACGGCATGCATTCCCTTGAGCACCAGCGCTGAAAGGGCTCTGAGCCAGACGGTGAGGACCCACGCGTCTGTGAGTTGCTCTATGGTGTGAAGCTCTCCTCCCTGTCCTACCATCACCCCTGACCACTGCATCCCTGGGGCTGCGCTTTGCACCCCCGTTGCCCACGCACCGTGGGCCTCCTTCCAGCGGCCGTGGGCTCCTCTCCCTGCCTTTTCCCAAAGAAGCAGGCTCCAAACGTGTGTAAATCGAGCCACTCCACTTTTTGCCAGCGTGCCCCGCTCCGCTGGCCGTCCCGCTGCCACTGCCCTTTTGCGAGGACGCGGGTGTCAGCACGAACACGCCGGGCTTCAGCTGTGCGGCACGGGGCCCGGCCGGGTCCGGCTGGGCAAACGGCCGTGCAGGCGGTGCGGGGCTGCCTGGGGACAGGGATGCTGGGATGGGAGGGTTTTGGAAGCAGCCTGGCATCCTTCGGGAGCCAGGCGTCCACTGAGATCGGTGTGTAGCTACACTTTTTGCGCCTAGCTAAATGAAGCCTTGGTATCGTGTCGTTAATTGTATCAGCAAAATAGTCATCACCTGTATATGTGTTCCTAGAGGCTCCTCTGTATGGTCTGATAAAGGGTATCTATCAGAGAAATAGCAAACTAGAGTACTTTACTGTGGACTATAATTAAACACTGATAGTATCCCATGTGCTGCATATTTGAATTGGCCATGGTGGGACTACTCAAATGTTTAAATAGTTTTAATTTAATCTAAGGGGTTTGGTTATGTGCATATTACCTGTTGTGTAAGCATTTTAGATCATTATGGAATACAAACACGGCATTGCAACCGGTTGGCAAGAATTGAGAGAAACTATCAGATAGCGTTAAGTCCTGGAGTCATGTGTATTCGTGGTTCAAATCGTGTTTCTAGCCTTACGGGCTGAACGAAAAAGGTTTAAAATAAAACCCAAATACATTCTGAGGACAAGAAGAAAAAGAAACAAAAGAAATAAAATCCCTGAATTTTTTGGGTCATGATGGAGGAGGTCAGGAATTAGGGTATGACGAGGGCTGGGAGACCTGGCTTCGCTTCCCATTCCTGCCATGTACTTTCTGTGTGACTTTGAACGCGACAGTTTTCTTTGTGTCTGTAAAGTGGGAATAATAACAACTTCCTATGTTGTGGACACGTAAGAAAACTAAATACCGCAGCCACAACCACAGATATTTAAGAGAAAGTTTTGCATACAAATAGATGATTCAGAAGGTCTTTAGCATGCACCTGAGATCTTCTCATTCAGCAGTGAAATGCAGCAGCTTCTAGAGTGGGACATGGCATGCCCCGGAATCAGAGCTGCCACGCTCTAGAGTAAAATAAAATAGAGTTTCCCAGAGTTTCTGGAGAGTTTGTGTTACTGCAGCTCTCATGAAGACACCAACTAGAGGATTTCTGTGTGCACGCTTGAAGAAACCGAGCTCATAAACGGAGTATTTTATTTCTGTTTTGTTGCTCTGTTTTGTACAGGTACCTGTTCAGAAGTGCAGGCAATACCGGATCAGCCGGTCAGAATTGAACAGATCTCTACCACAGAGCAACACATGTTTACTGAGGGCCTTTCTTCAACCAAACCTAGAATCCGTAGGCGCAAAATACTGTACGAGGATAATGTTGAGGAGCAAGTTTGGGCTAAGAATGTTGTTGGGAATTATTTGCTCAGCCGACTGCTGAACTTTAGTTTAGACAAGGGCTGGTTTAGAAGCGCAGTGAGATATTGCAGTTTGGGTTTTCCACTCATTAGCGCTCTGTTCCTCCGGCGCGGGCTCGCAGCCTTACACCGCCCTCCGCGGGGCGCTACGGCGTGAGCCCCTCCAGACCTGATGTGGCGTAGGGCGCAGCGGACAGGGCCAGGGATGCACGCCCTGCTGTGCTTTATCTTGCTTAATGAATACTCTGCCTTCAACAACTTTATTGCCCTCTGCCTGTTCCAGGATCCTTAATTACTTTCTGCTTGGCAGACAGGATCCTTTTATTTTTTTATTTTTGTTAAGTATTACCAGATTCCCCAAGCATCACTCTCCACAGGGACAATGTCATAATAATTGAACCGCAAACAAGCTGTATGAAAAAGATGACAAAAGGGACAAATTTACACTCAGCTCTTCTTTCACCACCAAAAAGAAAAAGAAAAAGCTGAAGGCTCCGCTATATTTTTCTGTTACCTTTAGAAGAAGGATGCGTGGCATCGCCACATGTACCAACTGCGTACACAAGGCCTGTGGGCAGAGACAGAAGGCCAAACCTGGAGGCTAAATCAAGACCCGGTGCAAGATTAAACTGCTTGGTTATAATCATGGCCTTTGGCAGTGAGATTGCTGTGGAATTATCCTCTCTTCGTAAGGATTTTAGACTCTCCCTTGCTCTGCCTGTGCTATTATAAATGACTTGATGAACTCGATTCCCTTCTTGTATGTTATAATTTCTTTCATATTTGCAGCCGCATATTAAGGCAGTGGCAGTGATCTTCATATCATCAACCTGTGCTTTTTTTCTTTTATTTTTTCAGTAACATCAAGACAAAGTGAGTCTTGGTATTTGTTAGGCTTTTTTCCCCTCCCTCACTTCCACTCGTATGAAAAACTTTGTATTTTGTTTTTTTTCCTTTTTTCAAAGGTAAGCTTTTTCCTCTTTCTTAGTTACTAAGACAAGGTTGAAAACATGATTCATTGTATCCCAATAAGGTCAAAATGCAAAGGCAAATTCAAGCCGTGAAACATGAGTTTGATCGTTCATTTGCGGACTTTGTTTCTCATGATCTCTGAATACTTACATATTCATACTGGTTTTCTCCACCTCTTCTATCGCCTATCCAAAAATGCCTTTTTTATTCTCTATTCTGTAACTCAAAATTTAATTAAAAAAAGGCAACTTTATACTGACTATTCAAAAGTTGGGTTTAGATAAGGGTCAGGGTTTAGAGATATTACTCCGAGCGCTTTTTCTCTACAAACTTGGTAGAAAAACCTAGGAAAGCTTGCTTTCCTTCAAAACTAGTTTCATTTCCTGAATTTTTATCAGACTGAGAGGTGTCATCCTCTGTTGTCCTGACATTTTAGATTGACTATGTAGCTAATTATTTTTCCCTGCGAAGACAGAACACAGGTTGCCTTTACTATGTGTGTGATTGCTTGAGATGATTCTAACTTCCACAAAACAGGAACTTTGTTTTTCTCAACTAAAGACCCATTGCCTTGTATATCGTACCTAACATTGACTAAACACAGCCAGATCAGTGAACCAAAGTGAGGTGTGTGGGCAGAAAGTAAAGACTTGGAGACTAAACTGGTTTCAATACTAGCACCATGCTAGTTAACAACCCTAATGCAGTGGCCCATTACTCCCAGGTTTTTATCCACCGACCTGTCCGCGTTGCTCAACTATCTTTTCTATTTTTAACTTCTATGGAGGAAGAAGAGAGGCTTGGAAATGGTGTGTGGGAGTTAATCTAAAAATCCTGTTTAGGAACTTCCTCGAGGGTTTTAAGGAGTGTAAAAAAAATACCCAAACAAAAAAACTAGTAACTGCCTCGGAGATGCTCAGCTGAAGGTACTGCCGAACAGGCGAGAACATCGAAAGCGGTGGGAAGCAGAAGGAAAGAGAACAAGATGTGCCCTCGTGTGAGCATGCAACGATTTAACTCTGGAACATGTGAGTCTTGTTGAACTAGGATGTTGTGATTGCAGGGGGACTTGCCTCTGAAGCGATGATGATTTATTGCTGTGCTTCATTTTGTAATTGGCAAATGGAGAAAACCAGGTGCTGGGCCAGGGAGGGAGGAAAATTCCTGTTCATCGGGGCACCTCTGACCTTCACAGCAAAGGAGAAGAGGCCTCATCCTGTGCTGCCTTCTGCAGAAGTCATGTGCTGGCTTCGAGCAACGCCCCAGAGGCTGTGGAGGCACGTGGAGAGGCAGCCTTCCCTCGGCCGCTCGGGGAGCCCGAGGTCCCTGACGCGTCCTCTGGTGCCCTAGAGCGACCCGTCCTGCACGGAGGCTGTGCTCCTGGCACATACCTCCTATACTGGGTCTGTATGGGAACAACACGCTGGAAACACCTGTAACCCTTTTGAAAGCTCTTCTCTGACATTCTACAGGGTCAAAACTCCGGCCCCAGGGAAGCGACCCAACGGTCTGGGTATTCATGCAGGACTTCTCATGGCGCTACGTGGTTGGAGCTTCAACGGGAAGGCAGGTTCGTGTGCCCGCTGGCAGCAACCGTTTGCCTGCTGGAAGCAACGCGCTCCCTGGGACGCAGCAGCGGAAAGGATGCGCTTTCTATCAGCCTCGTAGTTAAGCCCTCCGCTGGGTCAAACCATTAGCGATTCTGGGTTTAAGCAAAGACAAGACACGTGCAAACGATGACTGAACTTTCAGCCGCTTGTAGTGGTCTCCGCCAGCTTTTGCCCCGTCGTTGTTGTGCAGATGCACAGCGCTGTGCAGTGCAGAGGAAATAACTCCAAATGCTGCTTTTTGGGGTAAATGATACCTGGAAGTCTGGTGCCTGGTAACACGGGTGTACGAGATAGATGGGATGACCCCAAGGACTAAATATCTTGGGGATCTTTGCAGAAGTATCTGCTTTTCTGGTGTGTCATAACTGAGTAGGATGCAGTTCTCAGCCGTCACCTGAATCAAGTTGGAATGAGCCCGTTTTGGATAGAAATGAATTGCCTAATTTCTAATCTACCCATACCGCACCAGAGAACTGAGAAGAATGGAAGACAGCAAGACAAGTTTTGGGCAAAAATCCCATAAATTGAAATATATTCCTATAGCATTAACTTTTCCTTTATTTCTGACAGAAACAACAACAACAACAACAAGCGAGGAGCTCTCTCTCCCACCTAGAGCAACGCCAGAGCCACCCTGGGCTGAATTCCCAGGCTGAGGAGGTGCTGGGGAAGTGTCGCAGCGGGCCCAGGGACCTTGGGTTTTGCATCAGTTTTGGGAAGCTGCCCCTTGGACACAGACAGAGGGAAACTCAATTGAAAGCCATTACAGGTGTGTTGTTTGTTTTTTTGTTTTTTTTTTTTTTTTTAAGCTATGATCAGAGATTCTTGCAGTGAAAAAGAAAAGCAATCCAACAAGCTGCCTGCTGCTTACTGCCAAGGGCGCCTGATTACTTCAGCTAATTTCAGGCCTGGAAACATTGTTGACAATGTGATTTCTGAAACATGGGAAGTGTTATTCGGTCGCGCGATCTGTACCATATCTGCGTCAGGAGTTTCGCTGCTGTCACTCGCAGCAACTTTCACCGTTCTATCATCATCTCCCAGAACTAATTACCTTAAACTGATGAAAGTAGATTTTTAAAAGTAAAACGCCTTCAGTTATTTGCTTTTCAGGTGGTTTATGAAGTTGTTTTAGCATGCTCTGTTGGGCTGTAGGCTTACCTACGTCACGCAGAGAGCTGCAGTAAGGCATTTTTCGAGGCCGGCGCCGACTGAGCGGAGGATTAAGTACGCAGCAAAACGTGTGGCCCATATTGCCTCTGCCTTGCTCTGTTTCACACAGCTCTCTGCTGCCTTTGCATCCATCTGCTCCCCACGACCTGCTGAGCACCACATCCCCTCTGCTCTCTGCTCCTCCCGGCTGCCCACAGCACCCCCGGCTCAGCTCCCTTCCCGTATATACCTCTCTATATAGGAGCTGGGGTTTTCTTTCCACCTGCTTGGAAATAATGTCAGTCTGCGTCTATGCTTGTCTTTCACATCCAAATGGAATAATGCCACAGAGCATCTCTGTTCTTAAGGTAAAATTCATAAAATAGGCTCTGGCCTTACTTGAGTATCTCCGAGTGCAGCATTTCTGCAACCTCATCTAGGTGTTCCTGCTCCGACAGGGGGATTGGACTAGATGATCTTTTGAGGTCCCTTCCAATCCCTAGCATACTGTGATACTGTGATACTGTGATTTCCATGACTCCAACGAGGGCTGTGGTGTACAAGCCCTGGCGCAGAACTCAGAATGTGGGGGATCTCCCTAATACTGAGAGGTGAACTAACCACTTGAATTTTAGAGTATTCAACATGATGAACTGCAGTTTGGGGGGGACACCACGCAAATGCTAGCATCTAATTTTAGAAAAAAAAAATATCATAAGTGCAGTAATTTTGGTAGGAGGCTTCTTAGTAAGTATGTATGCCATTTTGCATGAATACTTGGCATACGCTTCTTGCTGGGACAGTCCTTAGGTGGAGCTGACAGTGTTGCTCACTAGAGCGAGTTCTGCAGCACCTGGAGCTTCCTTGCCGCAGAAATGGTATGTTTAGGTTTCCTGTGGATCACCTTCTGAAGAAAAGTTATGGAATATAAAGTGAAGAAGCCTGTGCACCATGGTCAGTTTTGTTCCAGTGATTTATTTCTTGTTAAAATGATTCAGAAGTGTTCTTTGCTTTCACTTGAATTTGGATACTAGGGAAAAGCATCCTTCCTCCTCACTTAGTTGAAAGTATTATGTTTTATTAACAACCTTAAAACTATTTTGATTTAATACTGAGATATCTCAAATTCCTAATCACAGTTTTATGAAAGAGGAAACTAAAACATAGATAGGCTTAGTGTGTTTATTACTATCTCGGTTAGTCAGTGATAATAATACCTAAAGTAAAAACCAGTTTAACTCGTATAAGACCTTTTTCCAAGCCGTCACGGAGGAACTGCTGGTGTTTCCTACCCATTCAGAACTGCCAGCTTAACAGTGGCGACATCACCTCTCTCTGTCTGGCAGCAGGCAATAATTTCCTGCTGTCCTGGGCTTGTCTCCCCTGCCCTGTGTCTTCAGTACAAATTTTCACCTCTTTCCTCCCCTTTTTCACATCAGCTTCTCGCACTCTGACACCTGCGGGAGGCATCCAGCCAGCCGGTGCTTTAAAAGCCGCCCTTGGTATCAAAACAAACTTTACATGTGGAGAACAGATCTCTGAGTTATCTTACAAAAGGAATCTGCTGGCTGGGTTTTGTCTTCGGTTTTGGGTTTTTTTTTTGGGGGGTGTTTTTTTTTTTTTTTTTTTTTTGTGTGTGTGTGTGTTAATGGATCGCTTAGAAAATAAGTGGCAGTTTTAGTGTCCATTAACTCTCATTTAACTAATGCTAAATTGCACTTGAGCACCTACGGACACATTTGCGAGAGGCATGTTAATACCAGATGAATTCATTAGAAGTGGGACTATTACTTCCAGTGTAAAATGAATTCATAACCATGGGAAATCTAAAATAAAAGCTTACAAAAAAATACTTGGTGGCATGTTAAGTACCCATTAATGCAACGGAATGACACTCAGACTTTTCACAAACACAAAGGAAATCCCCACGAAGGAGGGTGGCACAAGGGAGTTCTGACCAGGAGAGTGTTCGTAATATAAAACATGGAAATTCACCCCCTACCTCTGACCTTCAGCATGTATCGGGGGGAAGAAATTAATACAACACTTCCCTGATAACAGGCTTTTATAAATATTATAAATCACATTAGAAGTTTCCTTTGAATTTCAGGATTTCCCTTTCTCCTTTAAGAGAAAAAGGCTTATTTTTGTTTCTCTCTTTTTTTTTTTTTTTTTTTTTTTTTTTTTTTCCAGACAGTGCAATTGCAAAGAACAAGAGCTGAGGGGAAGAGGGCTCAGAAATGACCCTCTGGCTTTGGGGAGCCCCTCTCCCCTGGTGCCATCGCCACCTCCGGGGGTCCTCGCTCAGAGCGGGTGCCCTCTGCTCAGCGTCACTGCGGTTCTGCTGGTGGCACTGCATGTGGCTGGGAAGCCAGCGTGCCAGCTCGGCTCTGCAGGAGCCACCGCCCTTGCTGCCGCTGAACTTTTGCTGTCCTTCGCGGGACACTTGTCCCCCTTATCCCAGCCTGCCGCTTACCGAAGTGAAATGTTAAAAAAAAAAAAAACGCTGTATGGCAAAACACAACAAATAGTGTTAAAAACGTTTTGCAGACGTGGTAACTCCAGCTGGTTGCAATAGGCAGATGATTATTTTATTCTTGTTTCTCTATTGCTATTGGGTCCAGCTGGGACCTTCTGTGTAAATACGAGTGTCCCTGCCCTCCAGGGCTTGCAAACGATCAGACACTGGTAAAACAGATGTTCCAAGAGATGGAGAACTTGTTCAGTGGCACATGGCACAATTAGAGCTTTCCTCATCTCCTAAATACCCCAACGTATGGAAGCAAACTCATCCCATGGCTCTGTGCTGCATCTTTTTGCTATCAGACCTTCTGCTGACCCTGAACAGCTTCTGCTCTTTGAGGGCTTTTTTTTTTTTTTTCCTTTTTCTGTTGTTGCTCATATTTTCCCCTCACATTAATTATACAGATGTACTGGGGGCCATGTGCTTTGCCACATCACAAAGGAAACCACAGGACTTCAGATCAGAAGAGCTGCCAGATGTACTTGCCTGGCAGAACACCACACAGGGGTCGCGGCTCCGGCTGCCAGACGGGGCTGGCTGCCTCGGCAAAACAGGATGGGGACATCACCTCTTTCCAGAAAAAGGCACCACAAAAGACACAAGCTCAGTGCAAACACTTAGCAACATTTGGGGATTGATTTTGGTAGTGTTTGGGTCTCTTTCCCCGCCCCCCCCCCCCTTTAATAGATGTACTAACTACCCTGATTCTTTAAGGTCAAAGCTGCCAGTCTAAACTTAGGCTGAACAGTATCTTATTTCCTGACAAGCCCTTTGCCTCTTGGTGCCTTTGCAATTTCAAGTCCAGAATCGAGACTTTCAGGACTGTGCCTGCTTGGGAAAGTGTTGTTTGTGTATGGCTCACATCATTGTTCTTATGCTTGTATTTCATTTGTGGTGCGTCACTAAAAGTCATTAAAGACAAGGGTTTTGAAGTGATTGTTTTTTTTCAAGTAGCAACTCTGGAACACGTTGTACTTTGTCTCCTTTAGCAAACTTGCAGCTACATCTCTCCAACAGTCTGCCAGCGATGCTTTTTCTTTTGAGCTTGTAGAAATGGCAGACAGAAATGGCTGATTTAATCTTTGGGACTCTGCTTACTTATTTTTTCCTCCTTTGGAAAGGTGACTTAAAATTTACTTCTTTTTTGCTGGAGGACACAGCTCTCACCGACTTCTCTCAGCATGGAGAATACTGTGTCAATATGTATTTCTTAGACTACGTTTCTAACCTACTCCATTGCAGACACACGGAGGGACAGGGAAGAAAGCCACTATGGTATTTCTATTTCTGTCCCTCAAGAGAAATTCCACAGGGATAGACAGTCATTACATATATGCAGCTGTCATCTCTGGTTCTAATTCTTCTACCTATTTTCTGTCATGAAATTGGTGTTTGTGAATGGGATACACATGACTTAACACAGCAGCAAAATGTTCCCCTTCTACCACTGGTCTATGGATCTGGTTTCTATCAGTGGCGTACAGAGATGTGGGCAGAGGTGCACGGGTGTAACACTGCTCCTCAGTGGCACGGCCGAAGCCTAGGGTTGGCCTTGCCCCTGGCTTGTCCCGCCTTAGCTGGGCAACACTGTGTTCGAACGTCCCTGATGGATGCTGAGTGGGTAAGCAGCCCCTGATATAGGACTAGAGGCTCCATGGCACTTCAGGTGTCCTGAAAAATTTTATCATTCCTCCTCTTAAACCTGGTGACTTTTTCTTTAATTATTATTGTCCGAGGTTTTCATTAAACAGGTCATAATTCCAAATTCTCCAGTCTAAAAGAAAATGGGAGCTGCCGATGGTGAATCTATCTGACGCATGTAAATACAGGATATCAATTTCAATTATTCGATAAATTCAGTCCATACAAAACAAGTTAAAATCAAATGTAATGTTTCACTAACCAGAAAAGTGAGGAGCAAAATAAATGACTTATTTTTCAGTAGTTTACAAGTCTTCCATACTTTTCAGGTAAGTGAAATATTGGCAATGGGGGATCGGGTTTGCATCTTGCCTCGTCGTGGAAAATTCCACTGGTGACTTTTACTACTGGACAGGGGCTAAATGAAGATCAATTCCCTATCACCCCTCGCAGTCCCATAATCTGCCATCTCCGGAGTTTCCCTCCCTTGAAAGAAAAAGGCAGGCAAGAGGGAGACTCCTCTGCAAGACACAGACAGAGAAAATTATTTCCTTTCCTTGCTGAAAATGGTGCCCGTGGGAATTCCACGGCTTGCGTTACATCTTCGTGTAATTTCACTCGAGCCTTTGTATGAATCAATGATGAGGCATTTTCCCTTTCATTCAGAGCCTGTAACTTTGTGTAGCCTTAAAGAACAACCCCCCCTTCGCCCTCACCTCCACCTGTGCGCCCCGGGGAGTGCTGCGATCCCCCCGTGGCCCAGCACAGCCGGCAAAAGGCAGCTAACGACCCGACAACAGGCACAGAAACACGGCGGACGAGGGGCAATTTCAGGGCAGTTATCGTATTTAAGGCAGAAAGAGTTGACGTTGAATAGCGCCGCGTCTCCACCCCAACAACGCGGTGGCAGTTGGGGCTGATGGTGGCTATGGCCAACCTCGCCCTGGCTCGGGGCGCGGAGAGCTGCGGGGGAGGGTAACACCCCCCTCCCTTCCTGCTAATTGCCTAATTACTGCCCGGTGGAGCTCTTGACTTGCAGGGATGGGGCAACGAGACGCAGCTGAATCCATTTTGGGAAGGAGGTCCTCCCCCGCTCTCTCTTCTGCCGGGTGAGCGGGGCGCTGCGCGGCCGCGGAGGTTTTTTTCTCGCGTGTTTTGCACTGGGGTAAGTAACATCTTCGTCGCTAACGAAGGGAAGGGGTTCTTTATGGGTTTGTGGTGCAAAATGTTGTAAATCTGCTCCCTCGTTCGCCCCCCGCCCGCCGCATCCTCCTCCTGCCTTTGCGGCGCTTCGGCCTTCGGCGCTGCTGCGGCAAAAGGACCCCACTAAACAACTACCACAGCGGTGTCAAAATGGCCAGGTAGGCTATTTCACTGGGGCTAAATAGATTAAAAACCAAGAAAGTGCCCGCCTTCTTGTGGTTTTGTGTTGGTTTTTTTTTGTTTGTTTGTTTTGTTTTGTTTTTTTTTTTTCCTTTTCCTCCCACTTCTCTGTGAAAGCACCACTAGCAGGAAGCTGCTTCCCAATTCTGTCTCGACCAGGGCGGGATGCGGGCTTGGACCTTTGGTTACAAGAGATGACTGTGAGCTGAACGTAACTTCCCCCCCCCCTTTCTGCTTTTAAATGCTCCTGACTGAACTTCGGCTACTTGTCAGTATAATTTGCTTGCCAAAGAGGCGTTCATTTGTGAACTTACTCAGGCTCTCCCATGGCAGGAGAAAAGGCTGGGGTTGTCACTCTTTTGGGGTTTCCCTAGAGAGTTTTGGCATGTAACAGATTTAATTACTTAGTTAAGAGAGTTTCTTGAGTTCACCAATGCAGGCTAGAAACTGTAAATGACAGAGAAAGTGAGACAAGGGGTGTGAGAGAGTGAATAAAGAGGAATGAAACTGTGATCTCTCCCAGATGTTAAAAAAAAATATCTGTGCAGCTGAACAAAGGTGCTGTCTGTCCAATATAATTTTTATTCCAAACCTTCAATATTGCAGCTGACGGCAGAAAATGTGCAGTAAAACATGGGGAGGCCACTGGGTAATATCCACTGTAAAGTGTTAATTGCCTATTGAGGCTGTAAACTATGTCAATATGCCTGGATCTGAGTTATTGACAGCCTCCCATTTATTCCAGCCTCACAAAGCTGGGCTCTTTAGAACTGGGCTCTAATCAGTCATGCTTTACTGAACCCACCAAGAAGCACCAGTCAATAAATGCGCTGGCTGTCTTAACCCTTTGAAGTTTGTAAAATTACAAATGGGATTGATAACATTGATTTGGGAGGAACTCCTGACAGTGGAAACCCTTTGGAAATGAAAGCTGCCTGTGGTAAGAGGCACTGACTTTAGCCTGATTTAGTGCTTCTGGGTTCGTGGGGCTGAACCTCGGCTGGTTTGTTGGCACCTGAGCTCTGAGCTGGAGGAAGGAGTTACTTCTCGGGGTTACGTACTTGCAGCGATAGAGCACAGTGGCAGCTAATGCTGTCTGTATTGCATTTCTCACTATTAAGAATTCTGCCATGGGTGGCATGTTGCTTCTGATCCCATAGCTGGCGAAGGGCACAGGACTAAAGCCATTAAACAGGATTATTTGCAAGAGATGGGGTATTGCCGCTTATCCACCAACTAAAAACCTCCCGAACCATTCTGCCTTTCCAGTGTCGATGGGATTCTGTATTTGAACATCCTTGTCTTAGACTGTTACCGAGTGTTGATGTGCGGCAGCTGTGGGGGCGTTTGGGGTGTGAACAAAGCATCGAGTAAAGGGCCAAATCCTGCCCTCTGAGGGAGCAGTGCCTCTGCCTGCAAAGTGCAGGCTTTGAAAGCTTCCGAGATGTGGTCTGGCTTGTGGAGTGCTTTGAGAGGAAACGCTCTCGCTGATGTGAGAATAAAAGTTTATTGGTGGGCTCAGTGGAATCCACCTGACTTGGTTACTCGTCAGTATTGGAGCTCATACGTTTGTATTGAGTTACTGTATGTGGGTTGTTTGGGGTTTTTGTTTTTAAACCAAATGGCTAAAGCCTGGGGATAGCCGCTTTTTATTTGCGAGGAAGAAAATCCAAATAAATACAGATGAACGTTCCCCATGAAAGCTGGAAGAGAAACAAGACAAAGGTGCTGCTACTGCTTGACAGAATCTGTAACCAATGAAGGTCCCGAAACGCTGCAAAGAATTAGAGCTGGGGCAGAACACCCTTCCCATTGCATTTGCTTAGATAAATACCCAGTTGTCTTGTAAATGAATTCTGGTTAAGTGTTTCTTCCACTTATAAACCACATATAAAGTGGTATTTGTCCTTTGATTCTGCTTTTTTTTCCAAACTGATCAGGTTTTGTACTAACGTATGGGACCTAAATCTGCTTGTGTCTCCAGCACTACATGCAAGAAGAGGTGTGTTTTTGCAGACTCGTAGTTCCTGGTGTAGGCAAAAAGAGTGTTAGCTGGCCCGGGCCTTCTGAGACATGGTGATTATGATGACCAGTTAATGTGTTTTTTAAATACTAGCAGTTTGCCTGTATTTGGTGCTAAGTGGTTTTTTAATATTACTAATTAATTTGTACTTGCTAAATTAAGTGCATCTAGGTTTCAAGCAGGGAGGTTAGGCTCAGGTTAACTATTTGTACTGCTCTTTTCCATGTAGTAGTGCAAATCTTATCTCTGTCGGAATAAAGCCAAACGCCTTGCCATTTATTAAGGGATACATGCAACTGAAATCCAAACTTTGAGCCTGAGAACGTACGCTTCGTCGGTGACTTTCAGGTCTGTCCTGTAAAAGATACTGAGTGGCTATTCCGTACAGCATCAGCAGCTATATATACGCTGCAGTCCCTCTCTGTAGTAAACAGGTGCACTTGCGGATGCTGATATTATTTCTGTAATCTCAATGAACTTCTGTTTTTAAGCAAATCGGTTGTGTATAGTTTACTGTTTTGTGTGAAATGAGCAGCTGTTTTAAATACATACATTGCTCTTGTAGTACGCAGGCCAATACTGAAAATAACCACTCCCAAGCTGCAAAAGGAAATAAGGAATTTGTTGAATTTTCAGTTCTTGCCAACCTCCCCCCCAATAAATCTGTACAGATTTTAATATAATTTAAGATCTTTCAGCCTGGATGCAAATCAGGTGGGGTATGGAGAACTTTGGCTAGATAATTCTTTTAGTATCGAGCTACCCAAACTCGAGACTGGAAGTTCCCCAGTCCCTGGGTTTGGGACGAAGCAGGTTATTGCCATACAGCAACATCTGTCGATAGAACTGTTAATTGTTCGGTGGGGAAAACCTCTCTGCTTGCTCTTGCACGCCCCTGGTGCAATGTACATCTGCTTTTTTGGGGAATGGGTACACGTTCCTTTGGGGGAAGCTGTGAAACACAGCAGCACTGTTTCACTGAAAGACGCCCGGCTGATCTAACGCTTAGCGTTCTGTGTTGCTTTGGTATATCTTTACCTTAAGAGGGCGGGAGTAATATTGCTGGAATACCAGGTTTCTTTATCCTGCTTGTACTGCAATTCAAAATTAATGTGACCAATCATTGCCAAAGAGAAGGATGAAGGTTAAACGCAGTTAAATGAAAAGCATGACGTGTAACGAGAGCAAAACGTATAGAAGTTCTCATGCTTGCCAGCAGCTGACTGCCGGTCACAATGCTCCCGGACATCACCTCGGAGCGAAGGTGACTGTTTGTGGCCCGTGGTTATGGGAGGGTGTATGGACTCCATGTTCTCCATCACTCAAAACTGTTCATGCTGACTGGAGGAAGGTGTGTTTGATTTTTAAATAGCCATAGTTCATGGCACTGTCCTCTCGTGGCAAAAATGAGAGCACTGATAAAAGTATATAAAATTCTGGAGTCAGGGAAGGGAAACATGACTCTTCATGGGAAAAGGAATGCTGGAAGTTGCAGCAGCAGGGGTAAGCACGATACACACTGCATATTTTTTTTTTTTTTCCTCATATTTGACGGAGAGGAATTCGGCTATGGTTTAATATACCGTTTTCCGGAGTCTTGTCATTTGTTGTATTTGCTGTGTGATGTGACCACTAGAGAGCAGGCTTAACCTAGTAACAAGAGCTAATTAGTCGTCCTCTTCGTTTCCTTCTCTTCCCCAGCCCCCTTCCACCTCTGCATCTAGGCGGAGGGGACTTGGATGGTTCTTAGCTTTGCCTCCAACGCTGTGCAGTCTTAGGGCTAATTAAAACGCCACAGACGGCCTGAACCCCACATTAAAATTTGATGAGGAATTGATCAGCCAAGCAAACAGGAAATTTAGCTGTGTGAGTGAAGGTAATGTTTGCTCAAATGTGTAATGAGGTCCATGGGGAATATTTATGGGGACCTTAGTGACGGTTTCAGCAGTTCCTTCTCCTTGAAGTCATCTCACCTGCCTGCCCTCTCCTTCGGAAGAGTGTAGGCATGAGGAAAACCAAAGTCGAAGGTGGGCATATTTCAGAATATAGGTTATGTTTGTCTAAGATGGTGCCACGTAAAGCTTTGCAGGAGAGTTGTGGAACTGCAGACTGACTCTTCTGCAGTTTTGCCTTTGCACTAAAAAAAAAATAAAATAAATTCCCATAATTCAGGGAACTGTGTAGTAAAATTGCTGGTGGAACTCCTTGCAGTATGTTGGCAAACTAAATAGTTTGCTCAAAAAGGATCGGGCACTGTGTTACAGCAGATGTTAGCCTTATCTACGTGGACTTTAGGATGAGCTATAAAAGCTGTCAACACACAGGTATTTGGAGGAAAGGCAGTATGCTGTCAGAGAGGGCCCTCCTCAGCAGATTTTATCTATTTCTAATAATTGCTGAATATAAAGTATAAATGCTTTCCATCTGCAGCAAACAGATGAGTTTACCTGCTTATTTATCACTACTCCGGCCAAGGTAAATCAGTCCATGCAAGCCTGAAATCTGAAGAGTGGGCTTTTATTGATGGACGGTCTCACCCTCAAACCTCTATCTGCCAAGCCACTTCTACTGAAGAGTCCCCTCAGCCTCTAGCAGCGGTTTGGCCCAACAGCCCCAGTAGCTCTTCCCTTTGCAGAGCGTGCCCACCCAGATGTGAGCATCAAGCACAGCACATCTGCTGGGGCCAGCTCCCAAACACCCCGCGGTTTCCTCCCCCCTCAAGGCTTCTTCCAATTTTGACTGCCTTACGGTCAGATGTGAGGCTGATGCTCTTGAAGGACGTGACTTGGAGGAGAAGGAAGGAGGCTGGATGGCCGGCCCCAAGCCCTGTGATACACAGCAGGCGGGGAGAGGTAGCCCACCTGGGGTAAATGGGGTAAGGGCAGCTCCCAGTGTGAGCCCTACGGTGGGAGTGGGCACACTGGTAACTCGTGACCGCAGTCCCCGCCAGCGCGCGTACCATTGCTGTGCTCCGCTCTGGGAGTACAAACCCCAAACCTGCTGTTTGCAGCACAGCTGTGAATTGTTGTGACTGGTACAGCATGAGAAGGTAGCAGAGCAATCGCGTTTCTTACTCGCAATAGCACCCAGGAAAGTTTAGTCAGTTTAAAGTGTGTATAGAACAGCCCCGTCCCTGGGAAACTTTGTCTTTCGAGTGTTGTAGCAACAGTAGCGATGAGATTTGTGTAAGAGGAAGGCAATTCTTCCTTTCTCGAGGGAAATATTGAGCGGAGAAATTTGAAAATACTAAGTTATATTCTTAAATGATCACAAAAAGCTGTGGTGGCATAATTTCTAAACTTTTTTTTTTTTTTTTTTAATAGGCCAAGGAAACTAGATTCCTGGTCTTGTGCTCAGAGCTTTGGAATAAAAAGGTGGTCTTGCGCATCCGGGTTACAGTTTACAATAGTATCTCAGGCTATTTTCTAGGAGGAGGAGTGATGCAGAAGCAGCGTCGGCACCCCGCTCGCTGCCTGCCTTGCTGCCAGGGGCTGGTGTCTGCATGCGGCGACACCTGACCTATATCTTAAATACGGTACTCTGTTAGACCATTTAAACATTCATTTAGGAGTCTAAGACTCACCAGAAGAGCAGCTGTATTTAATTCCTGGCTGCATTAGGTCAGAAAATGTTTAAATGAGGGGCCTGGCAGACATACCAACCTGCCTCCGGCGGGGACTCGGGCCGCTCGGCCTGCTTTGGCGGCGGGGGAAAAGCGTTGGGCAAAAAGTTGAACTGTGGACTTGAGGCCGAATCTAATTACCCATATTGCACTCAAAAGTCACCTGTTTCCATCCAGCTGTGTGTCTGTTACTGAACACGCTGCTTTCAACCTCGCTGACTCTTCACTCGGCTTGTGAGATGTGGGTTTGAACCAAATATGAAAACTTCAGGCACTGTCAATAAGTCTTATTTTGCGCTCCTTCCATCTTGCTAATTACCAATACTATTCAGAAACTGTGGGAGGGGAGGTGGGGTTGTATGAGCATACATTAAATAAGCACACAGTGAATGCATGAATTCTCAAAAGGAGGGTAATTCACAGTTTAGGATAGTCTGCTGGGGTTCTTCTCTCCGGTGTTAACGCATTTTGCCCTTGTTCACTGGGAGCCTTGCTGGAAAGTGCTGGGCAGCCCTGGAAAGCGCCACCAGTTCTGCCCTGGCTGGAGCGAGAATCCCGACCCACAACCGAGGGATGTAAGATCTAATGGGAGGGATACGTGGATGCAGGCTGACCGCCCGCGTGGGAGGCGAGCCTGTATGAGGAATCATTTTCTTGAAGTGTTTCGCTCTCAGTAATTTATACTTTGTTTTAATGATAACTGTCTCGTCACTACTGATACCAGCCTTCGAAGAAACCGGACTTTCCACTACTCCAGTCTTTGTCATCTGTTAGCTTTATCCACAGAAAGTTTAATTACCAACTTGATCTTTTCCAAAATACTGAACAGGGCTGGGCTGAAAACCGGTCTCGGGGCATTAACAGCTACAGCTTGAGGTCAGTCAGTAAACCACTTACTTAATCCATTTGGGACTAGAATATGGGACTTTAAGTAAGAATTTAGGTACAGTTGAGTCAGAAATCTTGGAGAAGTCCAAGTCCGCTTTATTATCGCAGCTGCTTCTATCAATCAGACTCGTAATCCGGCCAAAAAAAGATAAGTGTGGTTTGTTTAAACTGATTTTCCATGAAACATCACAATTGTAGTTCCAGTCTGCAATTCTTTGTTGATAGTTCATGAATAAATATTTTATTATTTTGCCAGTTATTAGGACTAAGCTAGCTGCTCCACAGTTCTCCGGAATCATCCCAAACTGTCTTCAAATTGAAGTTATGTTGGTAAATCTGCATTTGCGAGGTTGGTTGCCACAATGTATTAAAAAGTTAACAACCACTAGTTCCTTTAAAACTCTTTGGTCTCTGTTATCTTCTTGATTTAATTTTTTTTTTTTTTTTTTTACTTTTGGCAGGCAGCCTGCGATAATGCAGACAACTTAGTTGCGTGATGATAAGTAGTCTGACCAAACTAAGTAGAGCCACAACTCCCTGTTAAACTCTCTGATCTGGCTATAGCGTATAAGGAACGCATATATACATTGGTGTCTTTTGTTTCAAATATTGACAAAAAGTATCTGTGAACCAGTCCTGCATTTTCAGCATTTTCTTGTATAGTTCTATTGTCTGTATTTAGCAATGAATGTATGCTTGCATATAGGTGTCTTGCCGTTTTCAAATACGTTGCTTAGTTATTATCTGTTGATACTGTTTATTCCATTAGCCTCCTCTTATCAGGCTTTTAAATTTTTTTAATATTTTTTTTTTTATCTTTTACACCGGAATATTTTTTGTCTGGCATATCATTCTTTTAAATTGTTTGTGTAATTATGGCTTTTTCAGCGTCCACTATGAAGTCCCTGAACAATTTACAATTTTTAAGGATGCATTCATTGTTAAATTTGATGCTCCTGGTCAGTTATTAGTCCTGAGCTTTTTAGGCATAGAAAATGGGTCTTTCTAAAGACCATAGCACGAAAAGTGTGTAAAAAATGCAACATATACTGGTTATATTAATGACTTAATTCTCCTGACTTTAATCTTGCAGTCCCCTATGAGTTGCAGACCTCTCAACAACATCGGTAACTTCCTCTGCTTGTAAAGCTCCTGTTGGCTTTCAGATACTTGTGTCTGTGCAAGTATATTTGAAGGATCCGCCTCTAACAAAGAACCCGTGTCAAAGGAAAGGTTCAACGTGAAAGTAATGTGATCAAGCGCTAAGTTGCCTTCACCAACAATTAAGCGTAACAGCACCTAATGGCAGGCTAGGAAGGATCAGCCTGAGGGCAATTTCTACCACCGCTTCTCTGCGGCATCGCTGTTTAACCGCATAAACTTGTCATGCACAAAGTTTCAATTAAAGGGAACGCGCTTAGTTTTTAAAAACTAAATCGGGCATGTGGTCGCGGTAGTCAGGTGGCAGCGGAGACGCTCTGGGAAGAGCACTCTGCCTCTGTCGGGAGGAGAATTGGGCAAAGCCGCCGGCACGCTGCGCTCTCCCCGGCACACTCGGCACCCGGTGAAGGCTCCCGGTGAAAGCCATCCCCAACGCGGCGAAAGGGCTGGGGTGGACGTGAATCCCACCGAGCGAGGCTGCCGCTGCCTCGCAGTGCCTTGGACAGAGTGTTTCTGCCGGAAACCCCAGTGCTGCTTTCGGAGTGAGGGGGAAGAGAGAGGGGGTTAATTATGTGAACTTTTTCAGAGAACTGTCTAGGTTGGAAGGGACCTTGAAGATCAAGTCCAACCATTAACCCGACACTGCCAAATCCACCACGAAACCATGTCCCTCAGCACCACATCTGCACATCTTTTGAATACCGCCAGGGATGGTGACTCCACCACTTCCCTGGGCAGCCTGTGCCAATGCTTGACAACTCTTTCTGTGAAATTTTTCCTAATATCCATCCTAAACCTCCCCTGGTACATCTTGAGGCCATTTCCTTTTGTCCTAAATACATTGGAAAATATATAGTTATATAAATATTTAATATCTAAAATATTTTCCAAAATAGGTAAATATTTTGGAAAAATAAGAAAATGGCAGCCCTTAGTTTCATTGGCAACCCCAGGGCTAATATTGAGGCGCATACTGTTATTGTAAAGGTGAGAGGATTTTCGTTCCCTTTAACAGCAGCGATCTAACTTGCTTTCCGTTTTGTTTATTTTTTTTGGTGTGGTTGTTTTTTTTTCTTTTTTTTTTTTTAGCAGCATTCTCTCCTTGCGTTTTCCCCCCCGGCACTGCTCAAGCCTGGATTCCCTGTGGGTGTTGCTCTGCTTCAGCTGTTCTGTGGCACAGCAGAAATATGTCCACTTGAGATGTCGCTTTGTTTTCTTATTGTAGTCTCTCACCCAAAACTCTTAATTGCTCTAGGAACACTAATGAGCATGTCATCAGACCTCCCTGTGATAGTGGCAAATGTTGTATTCATTTTATAGACAGGGATTGTATCTGAGTGGGCTCACACTGATTTTAGCAGTGCAGCCAGGAACAACTTTCATTTTTGCTTTTTTTTTTTTTTTTTTAAAAAAAAAACAACGCAGTCTTTCTTACAGGGTCATCCTTTGCTTATTTTTATAATAAACTCATTTTCAAGAAAATGTAAGGCTGTGCAGCTTCCAACAAGTTGAGGTAGAGAGGAATTTTGGAAACAGGGATGCTGTCGTGCTGAGTGTGAGCATGAAGTCAAATGGTGACTGGCTGAAGTAGCGCAAGGGTGCAGAGGGGCGAGAGGGAGGCAGGCTCCCAGGACCCTTTCCTCATCGCGATGTCTGGGGAAAAAACAAAAACAAAAACCAAGCAACCAAAAAAAAAAAACCCAACCCAAAATCTTAGTTCAGCAAAAAAAGTGTCAAGTGCATTTTGGAGATACCCGATGGAGAGATGAATAGCAATGAACGGGACCAGGTAGGTTGCAGGTGACTAATCTGAGCTGAAGCAGCTCCTGCTGAAGCCTCTGCAGGATGAATTCCCTGTTTTGGAGGAGGTTCTGGTGCCAGCTGCTCCGTGCCAACGCTCAGACCAAGGGCAAAGAGAATGCTTTTCGTACTTTTTTGTGCTTTTATGCTCTTTGATTTGGCAGTGTTTACCTAGGACCGTATTTCTGGTAAACTGGAACGCAGGCTTGTTTTGTGTCCTGTTACCAGCAGAGTTCCTCTGCAGACAAGCCGCATAAGCTGACCAGCTTTTTGGGGGCAGTTGGTGTACCACCAAATATTGCAATACTGGAACTTATCGTGAACTCCCTTCTTAGACATAGTTTAAAAACTCCACAATAAAGACTGTACAAGTGTATCAATACCTTTGTCGAAGCGAAGGCATTAGTAGGGCACTCACAGTTGCACCCCGGGACCTCTCAAGCCGTAGCAGTTGCGTCCCCAGGCTGGGAGTAAGGGATCAGGTGGAAGGTTGTTGTGTAACCACAGCGGAAGACTTCCGGGGGAGTTTGCTGTATCGAAGTCTCTCTGTACACACGTGTGAACAGGAGCTGAGCAGATGCAGATGTACCCATTCTCAGCAACACTGAACTGGGAGAAACGGCCCTCTGTGGCCTCCTCAGTGTTCTCTTACAGTCTTTTGAAAACTTGCAAATAGGGAAAAATTACACCAACTGCTATCGTCCTTGGTGAGTCGCACTAATCCCTCGGCAGACAAAGTATTGTCCCGTTTTTGACAGCAGTATCATTAGCAGCAGCAGTATGAAGGTGTGGGCTTTCTTGTTTTTCCCCTGACCCCAACCTGCAGCCTGGCCGGTCACTCGCCCTGTCTGTCTCTTCTGTAACTCTGGGACGTGCGAAGAGTTCAAATCCAGCGGTTCAGCTCCTTCGATATTTCTGAGGGTGTCTATATCTGTTGCTCCTTACCAAAAACCTTCAATGTTTTTTGGAAGGACTCCTCTTGACTGAAGGCCTCAAGAGCCCAATCTTCAAGATGATTCCTTATGGAAGTCCTTCAGCATCCCAGGAAAGACTTCTTACAAATGTCCTGTCATCACTTCAGATTCAGTTCTGACAAGAAGCCACAGGGGTCTCATTCGTAAAAGCCTTGCACATCATATTATATGCCCACAGTTACTGTAGACATTTCTGGGCTGCAATAAACTTGCGTGACAGAAACCATTCTTTCTTTTTACAGGTGACATCCTCAAATTGCTGGGTCCTATTCTCCATTGCTTTGCACCTTAGCTGGTCTTATCCAGTTATGCAAACTCCTACCGGATTGGAACAGTAGCATTTCATCCTCCTGCCCAGGAGAGTTGGTGTCGGCAGAAGTGAAAGGCAATGGAGAATTGAGTTATATAGCTTCCCTCGGCTCCCAAAATGAGCGTTTCAAAGTTGTTCGTTCCAGACCGAAGTGAAGGTGTGGGATTTGAAGATGGCTTGGATAAATGCTTTACGTTGTGCGTGACCTCTAAAAACGAGGGGACAAACTTAGTGCAGTATGTCCCCAGTTGCAGAACAGTAATTAGCAGGGGAAGGGTCAACCTGTTTGTCAGAAGTACAAAATTAGATGCGAGAAGGCATTTTGGCCATGGGGCCTTCCTTAGGCTAAAGAAGAACAGGATGTTGCTTAGTTTTGCTGTGTCCTAGTTTCACCATGCCCTGAGGAAGACCCCCAAGGCTAAAACCTTATTTCTAATTGTTTTATAAATGACTTTTTCTTCCCTTTTTGGCATTCAAGATGACACCGATTTTGAACAGGAGAGTTTCCGTTGGACAGATACTTCCTGAACAAAGGAATACTTTTATTCAATATGTAAAGAGTCACTAATTTTTTGATACTTTCCTAGTTTTCTTCTGTATTCGCTTTCCTTGCTAGGTTAAGTGTGTGGCTTATCTCCCATCTTAAGTGGCCTCACCCAGAAAAGCTAGAAGTTCCAAAGAAATATAAGAAGAAATACTAAATGTCTTTCAGAATGTATTTTGCTCAGACATCTGCCCCCAGAAGCTTCCAGGGAACTGCTGAAGTCTAAATCAATGCTGTGCGGGAGGTGAGCGCTCCCACCCTTCTTCCAGCAACGGGAGGCTCGCGGCAAGCCTGGCCGAGGCGGCGTCTCGGCTCTGGGCGCTCTGTCTGACGCTCCAGCGGGCGGTTTGTTAGTGGTCTTTCCATCAGAGAGTACGAGCACCCTTTGTGCCTGCTGGGTAAATTAGCTATTTGGACAAAACTAAACTTGTTACTAGCATACATGTGGCTTTTGGCACCTTTTAGGTGTGTACGTGGTAGGCAGAGGGGTCTGACTATAGTCATAGATAAGGTGAGATTTACTTTGTCTAACTATTAATAATAAACTGTGATTTACTGCGTTCTTATGCAGTAAATTGCTTAGAATATTTTGTGGCAAAGCTTTAGTCTCATGGGAAACCGAATAGCTTGAGAAGCTGAAACATCCAGGATTTCTAAATCTGTGCTGCGACTTTTGAAACACAAAACATTTATCTTCAGAACCTGGTGACAGGCAAAAGATCTAGAAATTCTGAAGATGATGTGGGGGACAGTTCTGTCATTTCTTGTGAAGAAGTTGAGAATAAATATATACTTGCCATTGGGAAAAGACATAGACATAGCAGCACAGATAACTTGCTTATTGACACCAAGCTTTGTTTACACTTTCGGTGAGAGAATTGTTATGTGTAACTTGGATTAATGCTTCTGACATAATTTGATGTACATTTATGAAATAATTGTTTTCTTGCATGGTGTAAAGTAAGGAGCACACTAACATACAGGAAAAGGGGTTTTGTCTAACACCTCTCTAAAATATGAGAAATAACGTAGAAGCATCAGTATTGGTGACTGGAAAACAAAGAGTTGGACTGCAGCTATAGGGCTTTAAGTGTACATAAAGAGACCTGGTTTTGTTATCTAACATACGTGTAATTTCAACATATATAATAAAACTAGTAACATAAAACATGGTAAATCTGTTTCGAGCAAACTGTGAGATAGTAGCTCAGGATCTTAGACTGTTTTGAATCGTCTTTGGAAGATCTAAAACTTCTGAGTGTGAATTTTGTGTTTTCCATATACTTTGATCTTTTTCCTGAAAGGCCCCTTTCCAAATACTTAAGACGTCAGGAACTGTCACAGTTTGAATTGCCAGGATGTCACCTCATTAATGGTTATTAACATTTTTTACTTTTTTCACTCTGCCTTTGCAAACTGTTCTGTGAGTATTTGAAATTTTTTTTTTTTTTTTCTTTAATATATTTTCTAAATGGCCTGTGTTGGTGCTTGACCTACAGCTAGTCGCAGGTTAGGTTTTTGTGATGTCGGTCACATTGGCTGTGAGAGGCAGCAACACCTAAGAAAGTGAAATTTTTTGGGAAAATACTTGGCTGGTAATTTTTCCTTCTTTGGCTATAACTGGCCATCCTGAAAGGACACTCCTTTTCTCACACTGGAATCTTTAGATTTGGATGTCTCGTGATTGTAGTATTATACTGACTGTAGAAACACACCTGCATTTTACACTTCAGTCCAAATCTTCTTAAGCAGCTACTGCTTCAGGTGACTGTTTCTGACTACCAGCTCCTTTTAGAGAGTAAGGTGAGCATCTTTCCAAGAGCATTGATCACCGCTTTCTGTGTGGGCACAACTTCAGTGGACGTTGCCCTGATGAAAGGCAGCAGGGACAGACCCCTCTGTAAGATTTATTAAGCAATGTGCAAAAATTGCTGCCACAATGGTAAGCTGAAATACAAAATAAGGCAAAGTAAAAACCAAAACCAACATGGACTGATGATGCATCAAATGAAAAGATCTTGTGCGTTGCCCTGAATGTCAGGCTGTCCTTTGGGAAGCATGACATCCACAGGGGCAAGAAGCCTGCGGGTGTAGCTGGCCTGCCAGCCCTCTGTATACTTATAGCAGATATTTATAGCGTGCTTAGAAATGTAAATAGAGGGCACATGAAAATGCTGAGTATAAAACATTATCAAAGATGACATGAATCCTGGTGCTTAATGAATCTGAGCAACCAGCTTTACAACTTTTTTTTTTTTTAAGTGTATTTTAGCGTATGCATAGATGGCTAATAAGTGGGAAGAAACTCCAAATGTTGCCTCAAGGTATCGCGGCGGGTCTGGACTGACGCAGCGAGTAAGCACAAGAGGGTTTGGAGGTGAGGCGTTGGGTTTAAGAGGGTTTGGGGGTGAGGCATTGGGTTTTTCATGGGTTTCGCATTTTATTTAGAAACACACCCAAAGGCTTGCTGACTTTAAGGCTCAGAGGGATGATTAGACTCTATTAGTTGATTCCTGTGTAACTGGGACCATACAAAAGCATCTAATTCCTTCATTTTGGAGAGACGGAGAGGTTTGAAAGGGACATGTCAGGATCCCGCAGCCCCTACTGACGTTGCTCAGAGGGATGGGGCTCTGCCTTTGTCCCAGTCTAGACAATGTCACGTACTGTTATACAGTTTATTATTAGGTTTCTCTTCTGGAAAGACATTTTATTCAGAGTGATAGCAAAAGGGTGGTAACACAAATAATAGATGTAAATCCAAGGGGAAACCTAGTCCGAACATGAGGGAGATGCTGGCACTGCGCCTTACTAGCTCGCCAAAGAGTCTCTGTGAGGAAGCCACAGAGGCCCCGTTTCTTGAGATACCGATGGCAGTTTGGACAGTGTGCGGCCAGGAACAACGCTGTAGCCGTAGAAAATACCCTGAGCGTGCCGTCCGAGACCAACGCCTTAAGGGGCCACGTGAAGGGGGGGCAGTCCAGGCTTGTGAACAGGCTGATTTGACACTTGCGGAAGCGGTGAGCCGTGCTTAAGCGAGAGGGTGTCTGCCGGTCACGTTGCCTCTCTTGACTGCACTATGGGGTCGGGGAGAAGGTACGTCTGCTTTGTGACCGACCCTCAAACAAGTTAGGAGACATAAGTGAGGGGGGTGAGCACGGAGGGTGTTAGGGAAGAAGAGGTAGTGCTCCCATCCATGTTGGAGTGCAGGAGGGAAGCAACTAATCGAGATCCCGTGGCACCGGCGTTTCTTTTCCGAATTCTCTCTTAGATGTTACAGCCATCTGATGGCACGGCGGGTCTGTGCTGCATGTAGCCAGCCCGTTCTTTCTAGTGCCGTGGTGCGTGGGGATTTGGGTACCCGAGCTACTGTTCTTGGGAAGCGTTGTAGCGTTGCAGGAGGTGTAATTCAATATTGAACTGCCTCTTTAGCAAATCGCTCTCCTTCATGAGAACATCCTGAAATGTTTAAACTTGCATCAAACTGATGGGAAACAAAATGCTTCCTTCCCCCTGCCCTCCGTGCACGTGGAAATCCTCAATTTGGCTGAAATTGCTGGGGGAGGTGGAGGGTGGTAGAAAAATTGCTGTTTAGTGCAAGATTCTTAAGCTGCCAAATTGTTATAGACAAATACGTAAACTGTGGCAAAGGAAACAGAGGATGGAGCTGCGTATCTGTTTGGATAATCTCAGTAAGAAGAGTGGGGTTTGTTTGGAAGGCTGAAGGGAAGATGTTTGGGCCAGTGGCCAAAAATAATAGAAAAGTTCATATTTTTCTAGATTTGTAAAAAATGAAAAATTTTATGCTTCTGCCTCAATTTGGTTTTGCTGTTATTCGTCACTAAAGCAAAATGTGCTATTTATTGCCTTAGGGTGTTTTTCCTACCAACATGGCATAATGTCTTTACCAAAAACTTTAGCATCTGTGAGTTAAAAATGCATATGAGGATTTACTTTTTGTTCCTTCGGTGAATGCTGCTGTTGTTCTTATCTGAAAAAACTGCTTTTTGCATTGACAGAAATGGTGAAAAATGACCCAATTTCAGATTATTTACACAAACTAGCTTTAGTTCCACACTTCACTTACAAACGTAGATCACAGTACCACAGTATTTAAGCCCAAGCTTAACTAACTTTGCCCTTGTGAATAGCTTTATTGACTTCAGTGGAGCTACTGGTGTAGAAAGCTTGGTATGTCCTTCCGTGTTCAGCAGATTGGGTTACGGAACGGTAGAGCGGTGCTGCCTGGGAAGCCCCGGACTGGCTGCGAACTCCCAGCTTGGATCTGCAACAGGCTTCCTTTATAAATCCTACGTTAATTATTCTGTGTCACTTGGTTCCCGTTTCCACCTTGCTTCCCGGTTTCTTCTCGCTTATTTTTGGTCTTTCAGCTATTCTGATCATAAATTCTTTACGATGGGAATTTTCTTAGTGACTGCTGTTTTCTTAGTGACTGCCACGCCGTGTATTGAGCACGCGTAGCTGCCCCAGTGTGAAAGGTGGTCTGGCTCTGTATTCTCCTATTCCGTTTCTCTTCCAGGTGGAGAGCGTGTGTGCGCCTGCTTTGAGGAGCTGGCGGGGCTTGCCGGTACGTTTGGGCTTGTTCACTCTTGCGGGTATAAATGTGATGCGGAGCCTGGTGCCATGGAGCCCTGCTCCCCTCTGGAACACAGATATGCTTTTAATTTCCCCTCTGTGAATGTCATTAACGGAGCTCTAGTTTTATTTTTATTAATTACCGAATTTAGAAAGTTAAAGATTTAATAAAATCATAAATCTGGGTCAAATTGAGCTTGAAATACTGAAGTGCCTCTGTAACGCATTCATCCGCACGATCTTTTCTATTAATCCAACAAATGCCTGCCTTCAGTAAGCAATTCTGTTTCCTGTTTTTCACCCTCATCCACAATAAGCACCTACATTTGTTTCTTCTTTTTCTCCTAGCCTAAAGATAATTCATTAAAGTAGTTTTCCCTCCTCCTTTTTTTGATCCACCTCTCCACCTCCGAACACCCCCCTAAAAAACACCATCAATATTTCATAAACTTACAGTGACAAATGTATTTTAATGTGGTCCGCAGAGAACCCGAGATTGATTGGCCTCTCAGAAATATGACACGTTTCAAAGCAGGATATTCATGGAGTGTTTTAGTGCCTACATTAGTCAGAGAGAAGCAGCGCCTAAATTTATCATAGTTATGGCTTTCTCGGTATCCATTTTCTTTTAGCCGCTGACAGCAAGTATCTGAATGGTCCCTATTGATTGGCTTTGTGGTTCTGTCTTTAAAATGCATTGGCTGTGGGGGTTTTCAGATCAAATTAAGCCTTGGCTTCCTGGAGTTTGTGCATATCTACAGCGCAAGTGCGGACAAAGCCGGCTCCATTCATGCTGCTGTTCATTCACAAGGGCGTACGTGGACGGGAAGGGAAAACCGAAATCTCCGCTGATATTGTAGGTGAACTGAGCCCTCTTCTTTGAAAGCAAACGTTTCCTGATCCCAGACGGAAGCGGCAGGGAAGGATGGGGGACAGGAAACCCCTACCGCCGCCGCTTGGGTGCGAGTGGATGGGACGGGCCGTGGCCTGGGCGACCGGGAGAGAGCTGAGGCCTCTTCAGACTTCTCGTCTTTGGCACCGCTCGGAACCCCTAATGGCCAGGAGCGTTATCTGATGGGCTCTGCAAATAGTCTGTGCTGTTCCTGTCTCGCTCTCAACAGGAGACTTGTGCATCCTTTGATATCCCGTCTGCACTGTTACAATGCTTCATAGAGACGATCCTGGTACCATAGAGAGGTGTGAGTGAATCTTCAGTGTGGTGACCAAATCTCAAGATTGCAAAGATGGTTTTCATGCCAAAATAGGTCATTAAATTATTTTAAATGTTGAGCCAAAGATAGTACTTTGTACACGCAGTTTTTCTCTGTAAATTTCAATTTGGCTCAGATGAATTCCATAATTTTGTTGTGTGATGTATCTAGAAAGTTTTAAAAGTGATGGCCTATTACAACCACCACCACTTTTTTTTTTTCCTGTACCCTCCAAATGTATTGATCACACTTATGAAAAGCTTGGAATAACGTAGAGACGAGTTCCGTGACTCTACTTTGGTAAATACACAATTGCTTACTAATAATTGCTTTGCCTTGCTTTGAATGGCAAGGCTGGGGCAGAACAAATGTGCATGATGAACTGCACTCTTTAATTTACAGAATATTCCTTCAGGCATCTTGTTGGATGAGGTGCTTTGTGTGCTTGAACCATTTTAAATTCCTACTTTCCCCCTGCCCCCAATACAGTTTATCGGTGTCATCAATCTAATACTCCTCACCAGCGCAAACCCCATTTTTAAAAAGCGAGCGAAATAAATTAGCTCTTGGGTTATGCCTCAGCACACGGTTCAACTTGGCTTCAGATTTTACTCCGACGTTTTGTACAGTCCTGTTGTGAAACACAGGAGTTTCAGCAGTGACGGAATGCGGGTGGAAAATCGGAACGATTGGATTTGTTAGCAGGGCAGAGAGATGGCTTCTCCAGAGTGCATAGTTTCATGGAGTTTGAGGTTGAGAGGGACCGCTCGATTGTCCCGCTGCCTGCCTGCCTATTGTGGGCCACCGCATTGCGCCTGGCTGCCGCAGGATTGACCCCAGCAGCTCTGGGGCTTAACTGCGGTGCGACTCGTGCCTGTCTATTCCAGGTGTTCTAGGCAGCATCCCTTTCTTGATTTGAATGTAGCAAAAGCTGGAGGATACCCCACAGTGTGTGAGTGGGGAAAAAATGCCTGGTTTTTAGTTTAAATCGGTCCGGCTTCAGTTTCCAGCCATTAGTTGTTGTTATGCCTCTCACTGATAGATTAATGAGCCGTTTAATACCCTTTGTTTTCTCCCTGTGAAGGTACTTATACACTAATCAAGTTACCTCTCAATCTTTGTTGATAGGCTAAATAAACCGAGCTCCTCAGCTCTCATTGAGACCTCAGTTATTCCCCCCCCCCCCAGTTGCTCAGACCTTTGTTTTCTATTGGCACTCTTCAAAAAGTTGCGACACTGCAACTGAGCTTCGTGTGCCTTTTACTGGTCTCACCAATGTCATAAATAAAAGTATAATCACTTAATCAATCCTGCTTACTACTCCTCTTGTTTATACCTCTAAACCCAACATTAGCCATTTCTGTCACAGCGTTGTGCTGGGAGCTTATGTGGAGTTGCTTGTTCAGTAAAGCTTTTTCAACGTAATTTATTTGCAGGGTAGAGGTCCTCCGTTAGCAGGAGGGATGGCATCTCTTTCTTTTTAATTTTCCAGAGTTCTCACTTCTGGGTTGCGTTAGGAACGTATCACGCTCCTGCTTTCCACGAACTCCGAGAGCCTCTTCATACCCATAAGCAGGGTCTGTGCTACCCTCTCTGCCTGCTGCCGCCTCGGACTCATAGAGGAGTAGGAGAAACCAAAAGCATCTGGACAGGTATACAGATGTGCTCTCCCCGGACTTGACAGATATCAAATTGATACCTAGAGTTCCCAAAACTACTGCCAGTTGGTAGAGGATGGTACTCTCACCTATTTTTGCGCTATGATGCAGTCTCTTTGGTTTTTAAAAAAAAACAACAAACAAACCCGAAAACAAAACAACACCCAAACACAACAAAAAATCAAACCAAACCGACCCCCCCACCACCAAACCCCCCAAACTCAGAGGTCTGTTCGTATGTAGATGGGACGTGAGGGTAGAGCAGCTGTAACCGGCACCCCGTGTTGTGGCCAACGCGGACGGTCCTTTGTCCAGCTGACTTTGACTGCCTTGACTCGACGACGGGTCGGTCGGGAGAGCTGCCTTTTGTGCAGTCAGATTATTTATATACACTTTGCGTAGTATTTAAAGAGAGAAAATGAAAGAGTAGTAGGTCTGAGTTACGGTAGTGCTGAATGCGATAATTACGCTTCCCTCCTAAAGGAATCCACGCTGAGACTAACATATGCTTTCATCCTCCAGGACAGACTATTCTGTTAGTCTCTTTTTAAATAAATGATTAGAGCTGGCTGAGAGGATCTGCGAGAAGGATTCTGCAGACAGTCTCGCAGGCTCCGAGAGACCGTGCCTTTGGACTGTGATTTGTTCCTCTGTATTTACTCTTCACAAATTAATTTTATTTGTGTTGGGGATTCACCCAGAAGTCTTAATTAGGATGAAAGTTATTGTGTGAAGAGAGATCCGACCACAGACACCAAACTGAGAGCAAATAGTCAGCTGACAAGTGATTTTTAGCATCTAATTTTCCTCGCCTCAAGGATGACCGAGTGTGGGGTTTTGGTGGGCAGCACGTGCGTGGTGATGATGCGGACTCTTGAGCAAATCTCAGGTTGGGCCCACCCCACCCTGGCCCCAAGAACAGAAGCATCCAAAATTGCTTACTTTAACGCCATGGCGTCTCCTCTGGAAAACGTTAAAATAGAATTTTGTTGATGCGGTTTCTGAGGTGGCTCTTGTATGTATAAAGACATGTTTTTGCATGCCAGCGGTGGCTACCCATGGACAAACAGGAGTGTTTTCCGCTCATCAGACGCTGGTTGTAATTCTGCTGACCAGGTTCCAGTCGAAGTGGGGAGGATGGAAGCTGTGTGTCATGTCTAACACTAGGAGGAGGTAACAAAAACTGTTCCCAAACATGAAGTGACCTGCCAAGGATTGCTCCAAATCACCCGTGAACCACTGTAAAATGAGAGCCGAGGTTCAGGGGCAGATGTCCACAGGTTACTTGTCAACCATAGGTACAGCCACGTTTGGATTTTCCCCCCGGTTACTCAAGTTGGTCCATAGCTTACTACAAATACTCCCCTTCCATGGGAATTACATGAAATAATTACATTATTTTCTGATGCAGTACTTGTTGCAGAATTCAAAACAGTTACATTTTTACATTTCATAGGACACCGCAAAACCCGACCAAAATAAAACGTAGTAGCTATACGAGTAGCTCGGTAATGCGCAACGTCTCATACAGGTGGTTTCATGCGAATAAAGGGGGAGGCTCTGTGGAGCCAGCGGGCACGCTGCATTGTTGGGGGGGGGTTCTTTCCCTCTTTTTGCTCTTGTGCTCCCGTGAATGAATCTTTAGTTTATTCTTTTTTCAGGGACTGTTCATTTTTTTTTCCTCCCCATTGAAAGCAGTAGCCCCGGGAAGCTTTTGCTGTGCTTTAGAAGGGAAACTGTGGCAAAGAATCAGTCTGTAACCCAAACGCTTTACTTGAGCTGGCTGGGAAAAATAACCCGCTCTGTGCGGGGAAGCATTCCGGGCTTGTGAGCCGTGTCTGGCCTTTGAGAGGTGATAGAAGGTGCTTGGAGGAGAGACTGGCGTCAGCCCCCACTCCTTCGGTGGTGAACTCCTTGCCAAGCATCGCGTGGCACATCCGATTGAAATTGCTTGTGTCCTTACAGCTGGAACGCTGCTAGTTTTTCTTTTCACCCTGCGTTTAGGATTTTTTTTTTTTTTTTGTAAGGTAACAAAATAGCCCGTGCGTTTTCATATACTTCAACAGAAGGAAAAGAATGCACCTGACACCTCCGCTGAGATGAGAACTGAGCCCGTCACCACACTCTTCTGTGCGGACACTTTGCAGGAGATGACCAGGGGACAGTTGCCCACGAAACTCATTGTAGCACATGCTCGACTGGCTTGAAATTTGCACCAGGATGTGTGGTGGGTTGTTTTTTTTTTTGTGTGTGTGTGTGTGAAATGTTTTAAGCGTGGAAGTCGGTGATGTGCCTAGCTTACTCTCGGTGAGATATGTTTCAGTGCAGAAAGCCTTTATGTGACCCAATTTTCCATTTTTAAACTGCAGATCGCTTCTCAGTTATTGACTCGATTTACTCACAACTACTCTCTGCTTTCCAAGCTCTATAATTTGAGGTAAACAGAAAACAGTTTGTTTACGTTGATAATTTAGAATACTTATGGGTTTTTATTTTTTTCCCCTTTCAGCACCCAAATGAAATGTCAGTTTGGAAAAGGGTGTTTTTGTTTTGTTTATTTGAAAACAAGTTCAATCAACTGATCGGGTCGGTTTGTGTTGATAAACTTGAAAGGTGCAATTTTATGTACACTATTTCAGAACTTAAACCCTCGCTTTGCTAAAGGACAATCCACTTTAAACCACAACACAGTGTTTTGGTTTTCAGCTTTCTCTGTTCTTTTTCAAGTGGGAATTCTGAAACGACTCTTTAGGGGGTTGTTTACACTCAGTTGTGACAAAGTGGTTCTCTGACAAGACTTGGGTTTGTAAATACAGTTGATTTTCACAAATTTCTGTTTTGTGATGGAAAAATTTTGATTGAAAATTCTCGATCAACAGTCCCTATCAACTTATTATAGTCCCTACTTAGCTAGGAAAAATATTGATCTCTCCTGCCTCTCTCTTCTTTAACTGTCAAAACTTGATCTGACAAATCTTGGGTTTAATGCTGCTCCCATAAATATTTTTTGCATAGATTGCAAGTGTTAAGGAGAATTAAATAGTTTTTGCTTATTACTGGCCAGGCCAAGCTTTACTTACACATTTGGCAGCTGCTTTGTCTCTCATTTTTATGCTCTTTACAATTTGTAGAGCGCAGCAGAGCAGATTTAGAGAGATACCTTTATTAATAAACATAGGAAAACAAAAGCTTTCTGGCAGCAGTTTAAACTCGCATAAGAATGGTGGTGGATTCTTTTTTTTTATTTTTTAAAATAAACAGGAAAAATGAACTAGATTAAAAAAAGACGTAAATGTAATATGTTTTGGGGAGACTGGAAAGAAGTTCATATAGCAATACGCAGTAATCTCAAACATTAAGCCCATTTTTTTTTTTAGTACAGACATGTTCTCTGTTAAAACTCTCTTGTGAACAATTAAGTAGTTGCTCTTATGCAATGAAAATGTCACACATATACAATTTCATTACAACCGTGGCAGATTTTTTTTCCATTTCTCATTTGCAAGGCGGATGTGTTTTATTTTAGTGCCATTTGCCACAGATAATATGGCGATGAAGTCTATTCACGTTCAGAGAGGGATTTGTTGATGATTAGGGAGGACAAATAAGAAAGGGAAAAGGAAAATTTCTGGATATAGAAAACCAGCAAAAACTGTTAGCACCGATTACATTAGGGAACACGATTACACAGAGGGGTGAAGCTCTTGGGAAACTGCAATAAGCTTACAGTTGTTCAGGGCAAGAATAGATTTTAGAGTACTATCCTTTTGATGAACTAATAATTTTGAGTACTAAAAATAGCAGTCAAGGAAGCTGATGTCTCCTTACATGTTTCAGCTTGACATAATAGTCTGTAACCTGATACAAAATGATTCTGGTATTGCTATATCGATGCGGACTGCGACACCATGCCGCGGAACACGAGGGTTTGAGGCGTAGTTCGTGCATCTTCTGCCCGGATTCACGCATTCTGCTTTAAGTAGCTGGTGTGAAACTCTGCCCAGTCGGTAGAAACCCCAACAATCCCATCCGTCTCACCTTGGGCGTGAGCTGCATCAGAGTCACAACTGTAAACCCGAATTACAGGTACAAGTCCTATATAAATATGTTGGCATACAAGGAGCTTGCTTAGAGGAACATACAGGAAAAATTTTGATTCCTATCTTGATTGAATGAAAAAAATTCAATTTCTCTTCATTGCTTAAAATTGTGGTCCGCTCCCCCTGCCCCATCCCTCTTTGGTATTTTGGGTATTTTGTACTGTTGTGCTTGGGTTTGTGTTTTTTTGTTTTTTTTTTTTTTTTTTTTGTGTGTTTTTTTTGTGTTGTTTGGGTTTTTTTTTGTTTGTTTGTTTGTTTGTTTTTTTTCAAAAAAGGTGACCCCCCCCTCTGTCACTGGTGGGAAGCAGGATGGTTGTTCTTAGAGGCAGAAGCGCGCTGTTGGGCTGTTGGAGGACAAAAGCTGCAGTGGGTCACAAGCATTTCCTCTCATATCATCTTCTGGTTTAATTCCAATTCTTATATTTCTTTGTTTCTCAATGCAAACGTCGAAAACTTTTTACAGTCTGATTAAAAGCATGCATACGTTAATATGTGGGTTTCCACTAACTTTAACAGACTCTGGGATAATTTGTGCACTGGGATTGAAGTGGATAGACTGCGCGCATTGGGTGTACGGTGAAATGGCTGAAATTAAGCTTTTTTTAAGAAACTTTGCATCACTGAGACATTAGCTCAGGGTGTACTAATGTAGACGATTAGTCTAATGTGGCCCAACTTTTTGCAAATTATTTTTTCTTGCTTGTAACTCCTCAACGTCTCAAATACTCTGAATTAGTCTCAAACTCCTAAACCTGTTAAATCACTGTCTGGAAAAATAGATCTGTGCTGGAAGTGCTGCTGTTGTGGGTTTCTTCTCCTCCTCTGTTCTGTTGTTTAGAGCAAGGCAGGCTTTATCAGGGAAGGTGATATCCTCTTACTGGAGTGTCTGATATAGTGGGTGCTGGGGAGAAACAGCCGCAGCTTTGAGCAGAAGATACCAAACTTGACTCTCTTCCCTTTTGCTTACATCAGTTGTTCCACCTGGATCCTTGTCTAGCACTTGTGCTCACACCGTCATTGCGATAATAACGCTACTCGTAGGGAATTAATATCCGTTCAGAGTTTTCTGTATGAGAGAGTGTGATTAATTCCTGCCTGGATTTTTGTTGTTGTTTTTCCCCGTGAAAATATGAAGTAGGTTTTAAATTGCAGCTGCTGTAAATGTCCAGGGAACAATGGAGCAGCTAACGCTGCCAGCCCGCGCTCTGTGGGGATCGCTTGGTTTGCGAGCTAAAGACGCGGATGGGATGTGATGCTCAAATATTTCCAGGTTGCAGATCTATAAAGATCTATTTCTAAATATACCACCCGCACTGTCTTGTTCCTCAAGAAAGAATTGTATCGTTACACCAAAACATCCTCTTACCACCAGAGCCCCTACAAAAAACAGATACTACTGTTCTATTTTTTAAAAAAAGACTTTGTTAATTCCTAATATCTGTTACTTACAAGGTGTGAAAATGTTCTTAGTCACGTAACAGATGAAGCGATGATATTGGGACGCTCTTCCAGCTGGCAAGGTTTCTCTCTTCCCTTTGCAAGAAACTTGGTTGGAGGAATGTGGGGAGTGAGGAGACGTGAAATAGGTCGGAGCGTTTGTAATCTGCATATGGTTGTGTGTACGTGTGGTGGTTCTCTCTCTCCCCGTGTCAGGCGTTCAGTGGGTAAGGAAGCGTGACAGAGACCTGTTAAGTGTCAGTCATCCCCAGAGCCTCCAACAATGAACAAGGATTAAACAAGAGGCTGTGGAAGAGGAAAAGAAATCCTTGTGCAGGTTTTAATAATTCATAAACGTTGCATCTATTTTACTATTCTCTGCATTTAAAAACAAGGCCCAAACTATGCCTGCAAGCATAACTTCCCCTTTACGGTAAAAGGGTTTGAATTCATTATGGCTAAATTCCGGTTGTATCACTTATTTATTTATTTTCTTTTTTGGGTGATGGCTATCTTGCACTTATGGATGGACCAAACGGAGAATCTTATGTCCAAATCCTTCTAAACTTCATGGTTTTCATAAAATTGATCCTACCACAAATGGTGACAACTTGCAAACCTTCAGCATTATGTAGCTTTGTCAATCTTCATTTTAATATACGGACCAAACTATAATTGTTTATCAGTAAACTCAGTGGTGTCCAATGTGTTTCCATGACAATGTCCGGGATAAGAGAGACAGATTAAGATTATATTCTTGAGGTCAACGAGATTAAGTGTTATTGGAAGAGTGTGAAAGGAAGGTTTGTTCTCCCTCTCATCATCATATGATACAGCACAAATGTCTTTTACTTTTGGATCTGGAACGTAGCGGCGTCAGTCCTGGAGGTATTTTTGGTGTTAATGGCAAAGAGCTTTCCAACGCTGTAATGTTCCCCGTAAGAGCTCCAGGTCACTGCTGAGTTGAGTAATTGGGGTGAATTGAATGCTGTTCATGTACTGGTTCAGCAGCTGAGAGCGCAAGAAGTGTCAGTGAAGGTAACTGAGCAAAGGCAAACCTTGTGATTGCGCAGCACGGCGTCCAGAGACGGGACTGTATCACCTGAGCCGTGACTTTGCCAAAGCCTTTCCCCGCTGGCATCCCGTAGTTTGTCTGGTGCCCTCCTTCCCCACGGCGCGGGTAACAGCAAGGGCGGCTTCAAAGCCTTTTAAAGGGATGTCTGCAAGTTCAATACTGTAGTAAGAGAAGCGGGCCACTAGCCAGGCTACAAACGGGAGTGTGTCCCCGTTACAGCGGCGTTGGGTGCAGAGCTCTGAGGTGGAGCTGCTCATCCAGGTTTACCTCACTTTCTTTTTTTTGGCTATGGACCTAGCCCCTGGCTTTCACCTTTCTGGGGCGTAGTGCCCTGAACTGGAAGGATGCCCACGCTAGTCGTTCATCGAGCTGCCTATCTGGATTTTTTTTTTTTTTAACTTGTCAGTCTTTTAAAGCTAACCCTTAATTACGTCTTTTAAAATAATGCTGTTGCCCTTTGACATTTAACTGCTGCTATCACGTGGATCATGAAAACAGTTCGCTTTTAATCATTCGGCAGTGGAAACTCCTTGCAAAGCGAACCAGCTTTGATGAGCTGGCATTTATGACCAGGAATGTTCCAGCCTGTCCCGGTAGCTTGCCTTGCTTATCAAGATCTCTCTGAAACCTTAAGGGAAATGCCCGAGTTCGGGGTAGTGTAGCAACTTTGTAAATGTGATTGTATAAATTGCTTTAAGATAAGTAGTTATTTTGTAGTTCCATTATTATCGGCAAGAGGGACAAATGTCTTCAGTTGTCAAATTCATTCAGGGGCTTGAAAAAGAGGTCTCCTTTCAGTGCGCAAAGAAGGAGTGTTAGGCACAACACCTCTCAAAACCTGCAATAAGACCTTTAATTTCCAGTTGAGCAAGTCTCTGGCACTGGCCCAAAGGAGTCACTGGAGTCAGATGCTCTAAGGATGCTTCTGCCTCGCTACTGGGCTGCCCTGCCTGAGATCTAAATCTGATCTGGCTTAAAAGGCTTCTTATCCAGAGTAAATACAATGAAATGTGGTGCTATTCTTAAGAAAAAAAGCAGGCAACATTCCTCTGGGCAGAGCTGGAAAAGTAACAAGGAGGTCTCTTTGCTTCTGACCCCTTTCCCCCCCACCCCCACCTATTGAAGCTTCTGAAAACCAAACAAATGCCGAACAACTGAGCAGTAATGAGAATAACTGTGTTTTCCTACTGCCATGTTAATAACAGACTTGCAAAAGGTTAAAAAAAAAAAATATTTTAGAAATACTGTGTTGCTTCAGTCTTCATGCCCTCTCACGGGAAATTTGTCCTGTCGGTTCTGCAGCAAAACCCCCTTCCCTGGCCGCCGGCACGCTGGCGTCTCCCGGCGGAGCTCTGGCGAAGGCGGTGCTGGATAGTCCCTGGTCCTCCTCGCACTGGTCCGCTCTGCCTCTGCGCCACTGCACGCGCTGAGCACACACAGGGAGTTGGGGTGTTTGTTCTCCTGCGCCCGTATCGTGAGGAGTGGTGTTGAACCCTGGCTTTTGGGGCTGAATTTTGGGTTGGCCGGAGCAGTGCCCTGCAAGGCCCGGCGGGCCGCTCTCTGCAGCGATGACGAAGGGCTGCTGTGTGGTTTTTTTGGCTGGGGGAGCAAGCAGGTTTCCATCAAACCACCAGGAATTAATGCTACGTTTTAAAATTGGTAATGAACCTGCAACAAAGGCTGCATCTGAACGCGTTAATAGACTTGTATTGTCTTACAGAAAAAGCTTTTCTTTTTCCAAAACATTACTCTTTTTTTTTTTTTTTTTTTTTTTTTTGGTTAAGGTCAAAATCAGCTTGAGAGTTGCTACAAGATAAATGATGCTACTCCTGCTTTACATTTATATTCCTCTTAGGCAGGTAGGATGGCCTCCTCGTTATGTAGCCTTGGTACTACCAGAGGAGGTTTTCCATTCTCATCACTTCAGTTTATTTTCGTTGCACTTGCTCGTGGTAGATCTTCATGCATTGAGTTCTTGTTGTTCAAGAAAGCTTAGAAACTGTCCCAAAAAACATTTTCTGAAGGAGAATTAAGAACCCCAAAGTTACATTTCGGGGCTTGAGCTTGCTTCCTCGTGGTACGTGATGAGCAGGGAACAAGAAAAGAGTGCTAAAATGGCAACCTCAGTCATAGTAAAAAGAAAAGTTGAGTTTTGGTTTTGTTTTGTTTCCATTTGGGTCTGAATTCACTTTCTGTTTCTGACTGTCTTTTGGAAACATGAAGAAAATATTGAAAGGAGCTACTGAGGAAACAGTAACTGTTTTCTGTTCCTCTAATGTCTGTTCTTTGTCTTGTGGCCACCCTGCACCCCCTGGCAAGATCCCTACTTTGTTGAATTATTTTTGCAAATGTGCTGTATTTTTTCATGCACGTAAAGCCAAAGAAGTTTGGAAAGAAAATGGAATTGTATTTAGAGATGGATAATGATTCATTGATAAGTAATTGCTGTCAGGACGGTGGGGTCTGATTCAGGTCACTGTTAATTTAACATAGTTCAAAAGGGAATGGATACTTTTTATTCACATATATTTAATCAAACAGTCCCCGGGGAGGAACAGAAAGGGAATTGAGAAGTGAGGATCAGCTAAGAATATGCAGGGTTTTGAAGTGACAGAATTATTTTATTCTTTCTGGGAACGTTAGTCTTTTTCATACTCTTGTTTTCTTACAAATGAAACTAGAAGACTTCTCAGAAGGGTGGATCGGAGGCTGCTTATCCAGTTAAGCTGATGAAAGCTCATTCAGGTCCTGCTGGTGAGGCATTTCCAAGCGTCACTGACAACTCATGGTGACTTTTCAGTTTAAAACACTTGTAGTTCCTAATTTCCCACTTTGGTTTTTCTCCCATGGCTTTTCACTCTGACTCCTTATTGTGATATTTGTACCCAAATTGTCCTCCATCCCCCCACTGCCTGGAAGGTCTTTGGAAGACGACAGACCCAAGGATGTAAGCCGATAGAGATACATCCTGCTGACCACTGTCTCATTTAGGTAAGAGCGGTTTTCTGCATATTGCAGAAGTTCAACGCTAACAGTGATGCTGTTTGGATCTCTTGTGATCCTAGGAGTAGCACAGTATCTCCAAATATTCCTATGCTGGAAAACCATTTGCAAAAAAAGAAATAATGGAGAATTCTGAATAAGAGTAGGATTTTCTTAATTGCTTTCCCCTCTCTCTCCCCCTGATATATGGGATCCTTTACCCTGCTGCTGTTCACCCCGTCCCCTTCAGACCCCACAAGCAGTACACCTCTAAGCTGCTGTGACCCTTTTTGGGGAAAGGAGAGAAGAAACAATGTTGGAAGGTGGCCGTGAAGTTCAGCAAGCTTTCAGCCCATGCCTCTCCTTCCACCGCAAGAGTAGCAGAGTTACGCAGATAAAAACTGCTCAGGCTCTGGAAAGATGAACAGGATTGAGGTTGGGAGGTGTGGAGCGGGGCTGGGTTGGACCACCCAGGCCAGCACGGAGCAGGGCACAATAGCACTATTCTAACTGGCCGGTAGCAGGGGGATTGGGTTCATTCGGAATCGTGATGCTGCCGTGGTATTGGTAAGTCACCCCATCAGTAACGTTTAGCACCTCATCAGATCAGCCTTGTGAAATGTGACGTTTCTGGTTGCACGCTGGTGCAGGTGGCGTTCTTGAGCTGGAGAGTACATTATGGGAATTTCATGGCTCCCAAATATGCTTCAGTGTAGAAATAGGTGCTTGGCAGGGATCGTAGTGTTGGGATTTATATGTATAAAAGGATTTAATATATTACGTTGTGAATCTGATCCTGAAAGTTGAGGGATTGATGGCACTGGTTATAACTTGACCTGGTAAAAGCTTTGTTCCTCCTTCTGTACCTCTGTAAGTCTACTTAATATCTCGCTGTAGGGGCTCCGTTGCTATACCTCTGCTAGAAGGGGTTTGAGAGTTGTGCTGGATTGCACGACTGCCAAATGAATGTGGCTTTGGCCAAACGTCCACTAAGCATTAGGACAAAATTGTCAAACTTGGTCTTGCTTTTATGATCTATTCTAATTTGTGGGTCCAACACGAAACTCAGCAGTAGAAAACAGTGTGGCAGGTCATGAAGCCGCTCATTTTTCTGCCTATAAAGTGCTTACTGGGGAAGAATTGCCCATATTGAATGACCAGCTTGAGATGGTCTTTGCGCTGTCTGATACTTGGGTAAACTTCCACCTAGTTTTTTACCTGCACGTCGATCTTGAACTACATTATTGCTTTTCCTCGAAACGTGTGAAATCAGTTTTGCTATCTAGTATTGGGTATCGATCTTGATATAAAGGGGAAATATTCGCCGCCTCCTGAAATGGCAGAAAGAAATTTGGAATCGGTGTGTTAGCTTAAACTGAAAAATTTTAATAAGTGTGAAGCTACAGGCAAAAAGATTTGACGAGAGTACCTCCTCAATCGAGAAAAAGGAAGGTTAGGAGAGAGCTGTGGGTGCCATTCTTTGGATATCCAGTCTTGCGCTCTCTGAATCTTTCCTTGGATTTTAATGTTTAGTTCAGGGTTCAGTTTTGTATCTTGCAACATGTCTTATTAAAATATATATTGTGCCTTTATGAATATTTAAAAAGAAGCACTTAGTAAAGATTTCATAATAGCCTGTAGTAAGCTTTTATAAACCATTAACAGTGGTATGATGAACTAATTTGTGCGGTTTCTATGCAGAGCCAAAGAATGGAAGATAGGAGGGTGCAGAATCCTTATGGGATAAGAAAACAATTAATTGATTATTAATTGCCAGCAGAATTGTAAAGTCTGCTTCAGCTCAACTTGATTTAGCTACCACGTAAACTGGGGAGGAAGGACGCACCCAGTAAGCCCTTGCTGCTTAGCCCATGGGAAGAAAATTGGACCTTTGGGTATTTTTAGGGCAAAGCTCAGTGTTAGCTTTATTAGTTGGCTGTGAGTGCAGTCCCGTGGAGGCGTACTGACTCCCGTGCGGACAGACAGGTCCTCCGTGCCTGGCTGGAGTCCTGCTTTTGTATAGCAAGGTGCAGAATTGGTAAGAAGACAGCTAAAAGTAGCTTCTAATGCTTCCTGCAGAGGAATTTTGGAAAAGAAAAAAAAAAAAAAGATTTTTAGGGTAATATAGGACCAAAAATGGCTGACACGTTATTTTATTGCTTAACAAATAGATTCTCTGTGAACGGTTGGGCTCAGGAAGAAATGCACGTGAGCTGAACCAGCTATCCTGGTCTACAGTCTGGGTGCAATGTGTAGTCCATTTTCTCTATTAAAAAGGAAGAGTGTTTTGGCAATTACTTTAAAGCAATCTATATAGAAATATTTGTATTTGTGCAAAGGAGCAGATCTGTTTCAAAAATTGCTGGGTCTGTGGATGACAAAGACAGCAAATCCTGCCTGAAGAATATTTGGCTACCTGGTTTGTATTTTTAAAGAAAACATATGTTCCGATTAATGGTTCAATTGTTAACAATTCTTAAGATAATTTAAAAAAAATCTGTACTGCTTTTCTTTCTTTCAAAGAATTTTCTGGTAAAGCCTTTTTGGGTCGGTTTGTTTCTTCCTTGAAGCAATCCGGTTGAAGATTGTACTTAGGGATCATTCTCTGAGTATCTTGCAGAAGGTGAAACTCTCCTCTGCAAAGCAAATCAACTGGGATAGACTTGTAAGTCTTCCAGAAAGTCCATCTGCATCATTATTATTACGATGTAAGGGAAAAGCCAAGATGTGCAGCACTGGATACCTACATCAGATCATGTTGTGACAAGCAAATGGGAATTTCAGACCATTTAACGTATGTCCTTATACAAGCTAGTGCAAGCGCTTTTTTTTTTTATCCATCCTTGCTTTCTTCAGACTCCTGGACCAAGGTGTTCAGCAGCAAAGCTGTGAAGAAGGTGTGGGTAGGATTGTTCCTATTTACTTCTGCAAAAATTGCTGTGTGCGTCTACTGTCCCTTTCCATCACATCAACCACTTAGATGGTCACAAACCAATGACTGACAATTGGACATAGAAGAGAAAATTATAGACAACCAGCATCGGGCGGTTTTTCTTCAGGTGGTTGTTAAGGGCAGCTCCTCGGTGAAACGCTGCTGGTGGGCAGCAATGTGGAGGGCGGGAGAGTGGAAAGAGGTAATGGAGGGAAAAGAAATCTTACCTTGGCTTCACCAGTGGCAACATGAGCATATGCAATTATAAGATAGCTGGCAGATGACAGAGTTAGTTAATGTAACAAGCCCTGTAAAGCATTTAGCCACATTCTAGTGTTTAATCAGCTGTGTAAAGTGCAATATCTATCTTTCAATTTTATGCCATTAAGGGAGACAAGATTTTGATTAGGTACTTAATCTGGGCAAGAGGAAAACAGGCCCAGAGCAAGCCCACAATAGGCAGCAGAAGGGACATTCGACGAAGGATTCGATAAAGGAGAAAGACAGAAATTTAACATAAAAGAGAATTAGTGCAGCTCCTTTCAATTTAGTGCACAGATTTTTATGGACTAATCAATTAGAGGCTGTGGCTGTGCTGCTGGGAAGTGGTGCCGTGTTAGAGGCTTTGCCATATTAATTCTGTTCATTACACTGAGGTCAGCTGGAGTGCTTTGGAGAAGCCCCTGCTGCTGAGCAGGTCGCATCCTGGGTGTCGTCCCTTTGTTCAAAGGGGTAAATGGGCACAGCCAGCACTGAAGTTGCGGGGGCAGTTGTTTGTGTAGCGGTTTGCTCTGTGTGAGCGCACGCAGGTTCTTCTGCTTTCTCGCATTCGGTCTCTCCTTGGAAAGCTGGTTTCTTGATGTTTTCCTCTATTGAGAAAACAGGCTCCCTGGAAGGAAAACGAGATGCAGTGGTAGAAGGCTAGATGGAGCGTTGGAAGGTCTGGGTGCAGTTTGCAGGTCTACTGAAGACTTCCTTCTGACCTTCAACAATTGTCCCGGCTGCTAACCTGAACATCACCTCACGTGACAGCAATGCGGTTAACTGCCTTACCTGGTGGAGATGAGGAATAGAAGCACCTGTGAATTATAGGTAACGTAGAGCTGTGTACCCATTCTCCCATGCGAATCAGATGCATTCAGGTGTGCCAGAGGCACCGCTATACGTTGCGGCCTGTGTCTCATGCAGTGCCTTGGGCCAGCCCCGGTGGAAGTCACAGTATATCAGAGTTTGAAGTGTTTGAGGCATCTGCCATGCTCGTGCTTGAGCCAGGAGGGTAGCCGCGGGGGCTTTCTGGGAAAGGGAGCCCACTGTCAGAGTGGGATCTTGCACGGGGAAAGACTTTAATTCCCCGTGAGGGTGCTGCCCCACACTTTGGGGTAGGGATGGCAGAGAGTCGTTGCTCCAGGAGAGCAACGCAGGGAGCTGAAAGAGTGCTGCGTCCCAAAACCCTGGTAGGAAAGAGGTGAAGAGAAACCTTCAGGGGGTGAACTGAAGAGGACTGAGATCTGGCCAGAGAGAGGACAGGTTTCGGGTTCTCTGCATTAGGTGTCAAAAGGCCCGACCGCTCTAACTGCAGTGGGGCACGCTGCCGGGAACTTAATGGGGACGGGTGCTTGGGCAAGCACCGGAAAGGAGGACATGGATTTTGGGGAAGCACTTGGATCTCTCGGGGGGTCTGATATATCTGTAGCAATTTGAGACTTGGAACTCTGATAGCTTAAAACAAATCCCAAGAAATGGTATTTGTCTTGTAGAAGTGTGGGAAGAGTCAATTAAGACAATGAGAACATCTGGTCCCAGGTCAGCTATGACTTTCTTCTAGGGGTTTCCCAGTAGAGACCTGCTTTCTGTACGGGACAACTTTTCATAGTGTAATATAGTGCAGAAATTGAGGAGTGTTTTGGGGCTGAGAATGTGTAACGTGCCTCCTCCCACCATTTGGAGGTGCTTCAATGTTTTCTTCTTAGCCTTCTTTTTCTAGACAAGAGTGCTCAATCCGCAATCCAGCCCGTGTCCCTGGCAGAGCTTATATTTTGTTTCTGACCCACGAACAGGTCAGAGAACAAGTTCTCTTTTTTCAGTTCTGGTGGATTGCAGCATTTAGGATTGTATCTGCTCTGCAGTATGTGTATATATATATATATGGTCCTGAAGAGGCTGGAGGACAAAGAATATGTTAGGAAAAACAGTTTTGGGTTGGTTTTTTTTTTTCAGCTGTCTCTTGTTTGTGGAGTAGCCTCTAGTACTTGCACCACGGTGGGGATTGTGCATTGAATTCAGACCTGAGTAAGCCCGTAAAGATCAAGAGAGAAGAGACTGCAGAGGTAAAGGTTAGAAAAGACTCTTCTGTTCAATGCAAACCTAAGACTAGTTTATTTCTTCCTCAAGTGTTTTTTTTCTTTTCCTTCTTAAGCAGTGTTACTCTACCTTTTGGAAAGTAATGTATGTTCTGGGGGCGCTCTCTTCTCCTACAGCAGCCTCTCAGGCTGACCCACCGCGTTGTGAGACTCCCAGTACGGTGCTCCCTGTTTCGAGTGGAAATTTGTCAGTTGGTCTGGGTATATGTATGTAAAAGAGTGGAATCCGTGTATGATATGAACCGATAAATTCATGGTCTCTAGAAGAGCTTAAAATGGAATCGCCGCTTAGCTCCCCTGTTTTTGGTGTGTTGCGTGGATTGGGGTTTTTTTTGTCACCTTCCACCTAGTTTCCATCTGCACTGGGTTGTGTTGGGCTTCCGATAGTTCCTTCTAATTCTGTTAAACCACAGAATTACTTTTGTTGTTCTAAATACAGTGGCTCCTTCAAATCCTTGTCTCCTGAGGATGATGTGACGGAGCATATTAGTTTATGGTAAGCTGCAGAAAACTTGAACTCCCTGACTGTTCAATTCATGCGGAGTTATGACAGGTTATGCCTGCAGGCTACAAGTTAGGGAAATTATTTTCTGTTCAAACATTTCATTTCTCGGCAACTCTATAATTCTATTTCTCTTCTTTTCTTTTCTTTTTTTTTTTTTTTTTTTTTTGTCTCCCTGCAAGGGAAGTACTGTGATATGAAACACTTTGGTGCTGGCTGCTTCTTCCCTGCGTCTATATATGGGACTAGGAAAATAAGATGTGTTGTTTTTTTTTTTTCTTTTTTCTTTAATTATATAGCCATCTTGTTTGCTAACCAAAATCATTGTACGGAAGTCACAGCTGAAAGCATAAAATGCAAAGGGAAAAGAATGTTTTTTTTTTTAAATCTCTTTAAGTCTGTAAAAACGTGACATTTGGAAAATACTACTAAAGGCTGATGTGAAATGGGATAAATGAGGGTGAATTCCAAATTATCAGGAGCCCTCAGTTAAGATTTGGTCCCATACAACTGGTGCCAATAGTTGTTTCTTGGTGGAGTACACTTTATTTAAAAATGCTCACAATTTATTAAAAAATAAAAAGCTGGGGGGGAAGACAAGAAGAAAAAGAGAACCTTTCTAGACTGTCCCTTTGGAATAAAACAGGACAGATGAAGTATATCTACCTGCTTGCACTCGCTCTTCTGCAGACAGATTTTTAGCTCCTCTGAAACCATGTGCGAGCACTTTCAGTTGTATTTCAAAGTCTGCTTTTGGACCAGCAGCCCAAATACTGTGGCCGTGCACTGGGACTGGTTCCCTGTTAGGGGAACCATAGCCTGGAAGGTAAAGCTGTCCTGGAAGTAAGGAACAAGTTGGAACAAAGGCACAATTACCTGGAGTAAGGCTCTAAGCATCCCATCATGGTCATAACTTTTTTTTTTTTTGTCCTTGAGGAGCTGCGGGTTTCCTGGCTTATCCTCTTTGTGTCCATGAACTAAAAAGCCAGGATCTGATTTGAACTGGGATATAAATGTACTTCAGGCAGAAAAATCCCTGTTGGCAGTTCCCATAAAACAATAAAATCATGTCAAATTTGACTAATTCTTGGGATGCATTGCCAGCAGAAAGCTGACAGTCTGAATTTGTCATCACTGGAGGGAAAAGTGTGTGTGTTTCTCTGTGTCTGTGCACAGGGATGGGGAATGGACTGGGGAGAATAAGGCAACTATTAACAAAATGGAGACGGCATGGTACTCCATTAATGTTATTAATAACCCTATCAGATTTTATTGAAAAGATGCTCTCTGTATCTGAATTTGCCACTATTTCAACCCATTTATTAAAGCTGAAATAGCTGGAGTCACTTCAGACCATATTTATTATTATTATTTGCTGAATGAATGCTGTGATTATGGGTCCTACGGGAATTAGAAGAGATAAAGTGTCATCTTTCAGTCTCTTCTCGCCTTCCCCAGGGAGCAGTGGAGAGAATGGCTTCCTCTCTGTCTTTTTCTATTAGACTTTTCCCTAATTTCTATTAATAGGGTTCTGAGACCTGCTGTAACACTCGAAAATTTATCTCTTACATTTGGAATGGTGATATTTAACAATAATGGTATGCTCAGAGGAGTATTTTTCTTTTATGCTTCCTCCTGCGCCTTCCTGAGCTGGCCATTGATTCCTAGAATTTTACTGACGGTTCAGGGATCTTTCTTTCTGGACGCCTCCAAAATATCCTGTTGGGTTCATTCTTGTCCAGTTTTAATGGGAGGTGAAAAGCTGTTTCTGTTTTTAGACATAAAGCTGTGTTGGGTATTGGGGGAAGAAAGAGTAGGGGGAAGGTCCCAGACCAGTATAGGTTACCTGTGAAGTCATCCAGTCGTGCGAGTCCCCTTCTGTGGTCTCAGGCTTGAGGTTATTGATGCTCAAACCTGGCTCTGACCATATGGCATAAGGTATGGAAATTATATCGCTGTGGAAAACAGTTGGAATTGGTCTGAGATGAGGTCATCCTTTGTAAGAGCAAAGGATATGGATACTGCTGAGTGAAATAATGACTGTGTCGGGGTGTGCTGGTCCTGTAAAGGAGAACCCCAGGTGTAGCACTAGAGCAACTGGGGCGGCAAGCAGCTCCATGAAAGGGGCAAGGGGAGGTGGTGACCGATGCCAACTCTCTCCTGGAGGGCAAAGGCCTGTTGTCCTTCTCTATGAAGCAAATGAGTGAATTTGCTTGAAGGATGAGGCTTCAAGCCTTTCACTGCAAGGGGAGATGTGGCAACCGTTTGTGAGGATTAAGAGCCTTCAGACCTGTTTAGTTTATTCACCTTTTTAAGTGCATCTGAACTTCTTTGCTTAAAAAAAAAAAAGAAAGAAGGGAGAGACTCCTCCCAGGTTATCAAGAAAAGATGGTGTGTTCATTGTCTAGCTGCCTGCAAGTCATCCTGGCCCTTCGTTGAGAAGCTGCAAATTTCCTCTATTTGTTTGTAGCTGTCACCTGAACTTCTCTGTCAGTTAGCATACACCCCTCTCCCCAGACTGTTTATACCTTGGCTTATGCAAATATCCCCCAGCATTTGCATATACAAATGATAGTATCAACAGGTAAATACTGGAAATGTGGAAAAAAGGCAGCTGAGTATATACAGATATACAACACGTATACCAACATCTATTTTCATGTGCAGATAAGTCTGTCCCTTGCAAGTGGCTGCTTTCACCAACCTGCAGGTATTCTTTTTTTGAATGGACCCCACTAGTAATTTTGACTCTGAGACAGAGGGTGGTGAATTACTAATTCACCCATTCTTCTAAGAGTATCCATACGTTTGAAGTGCGCGTTAGAGCTGGGCTGGAACAGCAATCACATGAAACCACCTGAACGACTCCTGAGCAAAGCTGTTCTGATGATGATTTAATGACAGGGGAGTGATTGCCGTGCGGTGTTTTGGGGGAGACCGACTCCTCCGAACCACATCTGTTCCCTCATTCATGAATGTAAAAATAGTATAAAAACAAGAGGCGTTTGGTCGTATTCCAAAAGTGCGTGTGTTACACTTGCCGCTTGTTTGAGCATCTCGGGGTCAAGGTTGACTCCGCAAGAAAACAGCAGGGAGAACAAAGTCCGTGTTTTGCTTCATTACTCGATCTGCCTTTGTATTTTCCACTCCCTGAAATCTCTCTCCTTCTATTAGTGTTTAAATTTCATCATCAAAGATGAAGAAAAACAACCACTGTGTAAACAGAGCGAACAACAATAAGGGAAAACAAACATACGTTAGGAGCCTGGAAACATATTTTCCTGCCTTCCTGTGCAGGAACAATACCGAAAGGAATAAGAACAGCAACCTTATGCCAAAGCAGGGTTGAAAAACAAGTGTACAGTCAACTGGATGTCCTGAGAGCATATCGGCTCCTTAGCCTAGCAGGGGAAACCGAACCGAAAGGAGACAGCATGGAGAAAACCCTAGAGCGACATCTTGTTGTCCCCTGCCGAAAGGAACAGGTTGTCTCCCTCTGTCTGAAGTTCCTTATCCTCAGCAGCTTTGCTGTTTGCAGAAATGTTTCGTGCCTACATAGCAGAGAATGTCTTCTGCAGACGCCAGTGATGCTGGTCCATCTTCTCGAGGCCTGCTTCCCTCGGAGTCGTCCGTGAGATAGGGTGAGGAAAAGCTCTTTAGATGTAGTGTCTCCCCCCCCGCCCCCCCTTCTTAAAAACCTTGGTTTGATTAAGTTTTGGCATTACATTTGTTGCATGAAAGACAGGAACTCCTCTGATTATTTGGATCGTAGAGTCAGGTAAATCAAAGGAACAGATCAAAAGAAGAGGAAATATTAATGAAAATCTATATTCTTTGGTCAGCATTTTTAATAGCTCTTGTAGAAAATCAAAAAGGAGAATCAGCTGTACCTCGGAAACTTGTCTGATAAGGATGATATAATGCAGTGCATTAATGCAAACTTCAGTACTACATACAGCTGGAAACAAAACCAAAAAATGATGTTCTAAATAATAAAGCAATATTTGACTGTTTAAAAGCCTCACAGTATGAAATTTGTCAAAATTTGACTCTTAGGATTGGCCTGGGGAGGCAGAGCAGAGTAATAAAGCCCAAATCTGAGAGGCCGGTGCTCTTGCATCAGAAATGCAACTGGAAGAATGAATCACTCCGCCTGCATTTCCTCCGTGACAGCTGCTGAGTGGAATATGGGGAAAGTGGTTTTTAACTTTTGGATTCTTTTGGCTTCTCCGCTTTAAACTGCGTCTGATATCGCACAGCGAAGTGGAGAACTGGGATCAGCAGAGCTGGGTAGGTTTGACTGCAAAAGTTTAGCTGGAAATGGCTGTTTAGCATAAACTAAGTTCCTTTATGTGATCTGTCTTGGAGTTTTTTCCTCATCTCGAGGGTCGTGCACAAATGGAGTGCGCTACGTGAACAGGATCTGTAGGTGCAAACGGAATTATTGGCGAGCTTCATATCTTGGGAAGGGTCGGCCTCAGCTCTGCATCCCTCTTCCAAAAAGTGTAAGTGGAAAAGGCGCTGTTCATCCGCGCCGGGCTAAAGGAATCGGTCATGTGGAAATGCAAACGGAGTGTTGTGACACCGAGTTAAGTGTAACACAGTCTGAGCATCCTTCGTTTGCTTTGTTCGGGGGCTGGAGGGTGTGCTGTCTAGATTGTCAACTTCCGGCACAGCTACGAATGTTCGGGACACTTTAAAATGAACACGGGTTTTCTCACCTTGCTGGGCCTAGGTGCGTTTTAGCCATCAGTGGGAAGCAGTCAGGAAAACTTGCTACAGGAAAAGTTGCTACGATGTAAATGGGCTGATGGTAATTACTGTCCTACCTGTGTTACGGGGGGGAGTCGGGAACCAGCGGCTGTGAGCCCTTCATCACCACTGCCTCTCCATGGAGAACATCCTACCTTAAATGCTTTATGTGACCAAAGATGAAGAGCAAAACCCCTGCAGGAGAGAACTGAAATGCTAGCCGATGTGCTTAAGCACTGCTTTGAAAAGATCCACAAGAAATATTTGGACCCAGCAGATAACCTTCTATCTTGAAGAAGAATCTCAGATCCTTCCTATTGTTCACCTTTAATTTTGAACTTCATTTTAGTGGGTTTTAATAGGATGGGTTTTGGATGGTGTTTCAGTTAGAGACGTTATTGCTGAAAATATTTTGCAGTTCTATGTGGAATTTGGGTAATCTGGGACCTTGGAGCGTAGGACTGTGAAAGTGGGTTTCCAAAACAGTGGTGTTGGACTGAATGATTTAATGAAACATTTGTAAAAAAAGGCCCAGCAGCTATCTTTTGGGGTCATTGTTCCATTCTAGTCTTCTAGTCTTCTTTTTTTTTTTCTTTTTTTTTTTTTCTTTCTTTTCCCTTTCTTCTTCTACAACTGCAAGAACTGGAAAACTTATAAGCGAGCTGGAGTGATGAGCTCATGTGAGTGTCAGCCCGTGGTCCCAGGCTCGGGCCTGTTTGTGCTTTTACGAGGAGCCAATGCCGCACTGAAGCAACAACAAAACCAAAGCACAAGAATGCTTTAATTTTTCCCCGAGGCCCTGGAGTGTGTAGGCCGGATTAGACACTGTTGTTACTGGTTAACTTCTGTGACAGCTCTATGCTGTTGTTGAGGGTAGTTTCTAACCTCCCGGAGCCGATTTATTTTTCTGCAGACAAATTCGGTCGCCCACCCAAACTGCAGCTACACCTAATTGCCCTCAAGCAGCGACAGAAGAATGGGATTTATCTCCCGTTCCTCAGCTGCCACCTTTTACCGCTTCATATGTTGATGCAAATAAAAGATGGCAGCGGTTCATACCCACCACTCCGGGCTGTGAAACTGTAAGGGATAAGGGGCAGATCAAATCCACGTAACCGTGTTTTTCTACAGCGCCGGCCCCTTGTGGCTGAAGGGGTCGGGGTGGGCCTGGGAGCAGCAGACCCCCCGCCTTAGCCCCGGCCGTGCGCCGATTTGGGGTAACAACCAGATGCGTTTGTGCTTTTACTCTCACAGTCGCACTTGTTTAACAATTGCCAGTGTGGTTTTTACCGCAGCACGGGAAAGAGAGGTTTGTAGCAATAGTATTTCTACTGGAGCTGTGTGAAGTGCCGTTTTCAACACGGGAATAGAAAATGAGCGCGTTCAAAGATGGCGCTCACTGTGGGGCTGTAGGCTCCACCCTCTGGCGAGAGCCAATTTAAACACTTTTCCGGGGCAGAGAGTCTTTCTCCGAATTTGGTTTAAAACAGTGATCGGACGTGGAGGTGCCAAAACTCTTGGAGCGTTTCTGTGCCAGCCATGCAGCTCTTAGAGGACACAGACTTGGGATAAGGCTCAAATAAACATCTAAGTTTGGGTGGGTTTTTTTTCTATTGAAAGTTTAAATGAATGAAGGGTGAGCTCCTAACCTTCTGAGATTTCCAACTCGCTTATTAAACTGAGGAAATGCAATAGAACGCACCACTCAATGTTTGTCAGTGTTTTGCCTCCCAAACTTCCCCGAATTATCGCGTCTCCTTCCAAGCTCTGCCGCGTGATCCTGCCTCCCTATTACCATTGGAGACAAACTGGGGAAAGAAACTTACTTCATAAGCGAGCCCAATATTAAACATATAAATAATGCATCCTTCAGCATTATTTATAATGCGGCAGCATCACTGTGCTCTATCATACGCAATTTCACATTGACTCTCTGTAACTGCTTTCCTGCCAGGCACATCCTTCAGTAAATTCTAAAGCAACATCAGCTGCTTGTTTGATTTTTTTTTTTTATTTTTTTTTCTTTTTTCCCCTCCCCCTTTCTGATATAGCTACTAGTTATGCTGAGAACTCTTCATACACAAAGCCTAGACAAGGTTTAAATTACAATACCAGTGAGTATGATACTATTTATAAAACAATATAAATTACAATACTAATTGGATCTGAAAGTGAAAATTTTTCTGTCTAGGAAAAATGACCAGTATGACTACAGCGGGGGAGATAACTGACTGGTTTAGGCTTGATTTTCAGTGGTAATGCTGTGCGCAGAGAGTGACTTTGAAGTTATTCCAGAATTATAATAGCAGAATATAGTTCCACCCATCAATTGCCCCACTTAGACCAGTCTGAGTTATTTTGGTTTTTTTTTTTTTGTCTTTTGTTTTTCTTTTTTTTTTCTGGTAGAGAATGCTTTTGTGTCCTGTGCACACACAAAATCTGGCATAACAATACCCAAGCTTATCTTTCTAAGATCAAATGAAAGCTGTAGTTGAATGTTCCATTTGTTTCTTAATGAGCAGTGTCAGGCTGTGCCCTGTGCTTAACAAAAGCATATGTGCAGATATTGTTCTGTTATGATTACAGTACAATTATATCATGTCTGTAATAGATTACTGCATCTGGCCTTTTCTTGGTTTAGGAAATTGAGAAGGAGATTAGTGGATAACTTCTGAGAATGCACCTAAATAATTTAACAACAACAAAAAAAACCAGCCCAAAAATAAAGCTTTGTGTTAGGCAAATTCCCCTACAGTCAGGTTTGGGAGAACAGCTCTTTTGGGTTCTGGATTGAAAAGTGTTGTGTAGGAGTTTGTTGTTGTTTGCTTGTGGTTTTTTTTGTTTGTTTGTTTGTTTTTTTTTTTTTTTTTAAAACTGAAGAGAACACAATTACTCTGCTGTCCATAAGTCTGTTTTTATTTTAAAACAAAAGTAGAAACCAACCAACAAAAAGAAGTGATATAGGAATATAAAAAAATGTTCCAGCTGGGAAATTAAGTACTTTAATTCCTATGTGCCAATGTGCTATTTTACAGTAATTTCATGTTTCACTATTACCTCTGTGTGCAGCACCTCCTTGCTCCATTTTACCCTTTGTTATTGACAGCAGTGCCTCCTCTTGGGAGGAAAAGGGGGCATGTGAAGTACAACAGTGGCTTTTCAGATTTAAATTTGCTTTTATTTAGTACACCAAAACCTCGAAACCTTGTGTGGGTAAGAGGAATTAACTTTTTTTACTGCTCAGCTCCTTTCACGACAGACATCTGTTTTATGTAATTGCTGTCTGTTCCATTAGGACACATCCCCTTTTCCGAGAGATGGGGTAGTGAGTCAAAATGACGATAAAGAACGAATGGCTGCTCCCAGTCTGCGCTGGGAGTGTGCTGGAAGAATCGAGGTTTAAACGCCTGGAGTTTGGGGGACGGGCCAGTATGAACTGAAAAGGGGCAAAGAATTTACCTGGTATATTAGTTACTAATCTCCATCTAGGCAGTGTCTGAGCTTCAGGTTCATTTGAGTATCAGAAGCTGGTGTTTGTTTATTGCTGGTGTTTCACTTTGGCAGGAGATAAGGACCTCGAGTGTGTGCTGCAGCTTTGATTTGCTGCCCTGGGCTCCGTCATGGGTGAAGATGCGGTTCCCAACATGTGTGCCTTGGCTTCTCAGAGCAAGGGAACAGGCTCGGTGTTAACTTTTAGTGAAATGTTTAAAGCCTGGGCCAGTTTAACGAACCCGAGCGTAGGACTTTCTTAGCTATTTTAAAAATTATTTTAAAATATAAAATCAAAGGAATGGACCTGAAAAGTATCTTCCAAGAGTCCTCTTGATCCATGACTTGACTCAAACTGTACCTGACTGCTCAGCGTTGTCTCCACGGGCTTTTCCCTGCAACGGCTGCAAGTTGCTCACTTTATTCGGCAGCTCCTCCTCGGGTTTGGCTTCCCAAACGCTGATCCCTTCTTACCAACTGTTGAGGGGTGGCACCAACCCCCGTCCAATCTCTCCTTAAAAAAACCTTCCTCACCTGGGATGTGTCCAGGTAATGTGATGGTAGGGGACGTGCTCTGTCGTCTGCCTCTCCTGCTGACTAAAGCTGTCAACCTCCGCTTCCCACGCTGTGCGAGTTCTTTTATTTCCGTGCGGGTTTTGCTTTGTCTTTGGCCTGAATTTTGATTTTGGGCAGACCAGTGCTCTGGCACTGTTTGCTGAGCGATGCCTTGATGCGTGATTAATGCCCTTAGGTGCTATGGTAATACAAATAATTAATGAAGGGCTCTTTAATTCTTCTTCATAATAAATGTTATGTGGCATGTTTGAAATACAGCTAAGATAGAGCCATGTGCACCAAAGTAGGTATATCTACTCGCAGTAACTCCGGTGTGTTAAAATGCAGAGTTTTATTATCGGTAACCCTCTATGCCCTGCAGGCATTGAAAAATCCTGCTATCCTGAGCAGGAACGAGAAAATAAGAGTTGCCAAACAGGAGCTTTCTTCCTGCCAAAAGCCTGAGCTGTAATACTGAGGGCTTCACGCTGCCTCTCTGTTCTGCTGGTCACTGGTCGTAAGTTCACGTGCTTGTTCTCCCCACGTAACTTCTTCAAAAGTTAAGGGTGTGCTTACTGTGTGTTCATCTGCCTACGCCGAAACCGGCACGTGGGGATTTTGTTAATTGCTCTGGCTTGAAGTTGTGTTTCAGCAGCCTCATTACTGAAGCAGCAAAGCACCTGAGGTCATAACAAAATCCAGAGAAAGTAAGTGAAGGGGCTGTTTTCTGTGTGCTTTCGAGCTCTGAGGATAAAAGCTGATGTAGGTACAGCTCCAAGCCGGGGCCTGGAGGGAACTTTGTAGAGTGCCAAACCTAGTGAGGATGCTTGATTTACTTATATTTATGTGTAAGGCTGGGGAAGGCTTTTACAGTTAGGGGTTTCTCGAATCTCCTTCCTCCTCAGCATGGCAGCAGGTGATGCCAAACCCTTACGGCTTGCATAGATAAGCGAGATTTACTTCCCTCCCCCCAGAAAATAACGTTTCAATTACAGCAGTGCCGGTATGGCGTGGAACACTGCGTTTTTCACTTTAGCTGGTGTTCAACATGAACATCTGGCTGTTTCCGTGTGAGTTAGAGCAGGGTAACTGCCGGGGTACAGTCCGTGGCCACGACTGGAGCGGGGAAGAGGATGCGTGACAGATCGCACTGCAGAAACGCATCGCCGTCACGAGGAAGGCTGGACTGGGAGCGCCGATTGAAGGAGACCATCGGAGGCGGAGAGAAAAAGCGTACGTTTGTTGGTTTTGCCTGTTAACAGCTTTTTAAAAAGAACAGAAGCCTCCTCTGACGTATCAGGCGGTTGTAGCTCTTGGCTGGTGGTGTGACCTGGAGGATCCCACAGCTGCCCTGCGCCATACTGGGGAATGGGGCTGGCACACAGTTTGCCTCCTTCCCCAGGAGCGCGATGGCACTGCCGGGGTGAGGTGCCCTGCCGAGAAAGTTACAGCAGGCTGCTTCCGGGCCCTTAGTGCCCTTCTTTTTCCCTTGTCCTTCAACTCGGGTATACAGCATGCATTTATTTTTCTTTAGCTCCTGGAGAAAACAAACAGCAGAGTCCAAAAAAGACAGGATTTTTCTAATCTCCCTTAAAAAGGCTGTGGAAATTTGAAAGGAAAGGAAGACGATAGTATCGCCTGCACTGAGACGGCAATTATGGGTCCTGGGAGGAAGTGTATAAAGCCTTATTGAGTGGAGATAGCCGAGATGCTGCAGGGGCCTGCATGGTGCGAGGAAAAGGCTGGAGGAAACCCTTATCGGACCTGTTATCCTGTCTCTGTCATTCCCATACAGATTAATGAGCTCCAGGATGCCCTCAGCCGTGTTCAGGCCGGGGTCTGTTTATCCCAAAATAGAAGGTGCTGTCTTGTGCCAGAGTGTCATGTTCCCAGGCCAGCAGCACCATTGTGTTTTATTACCCCATTGTATTCAGGGGTTACATCCGAACTTTTCCTCTTAGCTTCTTAATCACCGTTTTGATGGATGAGCTCCATGAGAAAAGCCGCTGCGGCCGAGGACTCGGTAGGGATCAAAATGGTTGCTCGGCGCTTGCTGGGGCTTGGCTTCCCAACCGCTCCGGGCGAAGCGAGGCGAGATCTTACCCCTCCCCGGTGAAAGTGGGAGGAAGGAGTGGGAGTGGGAGTGGGGGGAGGGAGGGAGGGCGGCAGCTTGCGCGCTCTCTGCTCTCCCAGGCCGCTCTGCCCTGCCAAACTGCCTCGAAGCGCACTTGTGGGATGGCGCTGGAGAGGGTGAAAGGCAGATTCAGGTGTCCGGGAACATCCCTTGCCCTCTTGAACCCCTGCACAGCCTGCTGTCCTTTCCGTCCCAGTGCCCTGCTGGGGGGAGCCCGGCGGGAGCGCCACGAATCCGCAGTCCCTCTGAAGGCTCCCGACTGCACTGCCGCTTCCCTGGCGCAATCCTGGGGAATTATCCATATCTCTGACAAGAGAATAGGTTACTAATGCACCAACACAGCTGTTTTGACACTTTTGATGAATAACATTCAATACTATTAATTGGAACAATTGCTTTTCATTTAACTAAATCACTAGAATTGCTAAACTAAATTGAAACGGAATGTAATTTTGCCTCGCTCTCCTTTAATATGGGCCTCTAAATGTCTTCTCCCTGAAGAATTAGTAACTTAATCACCTAACAGTGATAACTGTTTCATAGCCCTCAGCTGGAAGGCTTTCCTGTTAAGCAGTATTGCACGGGAGTAGAGTGTTATAGCAGGGAACAAATCCCATCTCTTCCCTTTCTCCCCCTCTCTGCTGCGATATTAATCATATTAAAAATGATTCTCTTCCTCTGTTCCAGCAAGATCTTTATAGATCATCGTAATTTCACCCCCCTCCTTTTTGCATTGTATCAATCACTTGGTATGTCTAACAGGGTGCACAACAATTATGTGTGTCCGTTATACGAAAGATGGATTTTTTTCTGTCAATGACTGGGAGAAGGGGTCTTGTTCATTGGAAAATGAACTCGTCATCCAGTGCACACAACGCAACACCACAGCATAATCCGGTGACCGCATTGACCAGAGAACTTAAAGGATATGACTATTTGGCAAATGTTTAGCTGCCTTTGTTTATTTGAAAAAGAAATTAAAAAAAATAACCTGAAATGTATTTGCACCACCTTAAATCTATGTGGCTTTGTAACTCGGCTGAAGAGCATGTCCTCTGGTTAGGAGTTTCTGCAATTTCAGGGCAAAACTTGATAGACGTAGGGGAGTGGGAATTCAGAGGGGAAGTCTTCTGCTAACAGGTAGCACTTTTCTGGTTCTTATTTGATTACATTAATAGATTGAGCCTTTTGTTCACACGAGTCCGTTTTACAGCTGGGAAAATGGAAATCCGGAAATTAAGCGCTTTACCCAAGTTATGCGGAAAATTACTGGCAAAGCTTGGCTTGCTAATGAATTGTTCTGTGCTCTTCCCTCTAAATTTGCACTTGCTGTTTTCCCCCGTCAGTGATTCTTAAGTTTTACAGACCAACTGCTTGAGTTTGTTCAGAGACAGGAAAAGATGCAAAGCCGAATGTTATTATTACTCAAATTTACCGAGATCCTGTTAGTAATAATGTTGTTCCATTGGAAGAGTTTTTAGTAGGTTTGTAACGCCTAAGATAAAGCCCAGCGCCTGGAGGTTTGTGTTTGTGCGTAAGGCAGGGCGATGCCGAGCCTCCTCGTGTTGCCATACGGTGATTTCGGAAGGTGCCCCGCGCTTCATTGAGACCTTGTGTCGCTGAGACCTGGCCGCTGGGGCTAGGCTCCCCCCTCGCCCCACCTACGCAAACTGATGCTCACCTTTGGTCGCTGCCAGCTTGGGCAGGACCGCCAGCCCGAGGCCACCGAGCCTCTTGCCACCGAGCCTCCGTCCTGGCCAGGTGTGTTGGGACTGCCACTGCATCCTCCCCAGATCCGTCAGTTCACAGCCCTTTTGGTTAGCTTACTATATGGGCACTGGTTAGAGCACAGGAAGCTCCGTTCAACTACACGGAAAAACTTCTTTACGGTGCGGGTGACCGAGCACTGGCACAGGCTGCCCAGGGAGGTGGTGGAGTCCCCTTCTCTGGGGATTTTCAAGACCCGCCTGGATGCAGTCCTGAGTGATGTGCTCCGGGCAATCCTGCTTTGGCAGGGGAGTTGGGCTGGGTGATCTCTAGAGGTCCCTTCCAACTCTGAAAATTCCGTGATTCCGTGATATGCAGGATTCGTTGGTTTTAAGCTTGCCGACCAACCCCCGGGAAAGCGAAGGCAAATGAAATCAAAGAGATATGGATTTGGAGCACGACGGATCCTCATTTAGGCATTACTTTTTTGGATGGGAGGGGACAAAGTGGTCTTCGTTGCAGATTAATATGCCCACCTGTTTTTTTGGGTTATAGTTAATTCATTCAAATCTGCTGCTGGCGCTTTGCCAACATTTCCCTTCTACAGTTTTAAACTATTCACGACAAAAGGGCCTTTCCCAAAAGGCAGAGCTGGGCAGGTTCCTGCAGGGTTCAAGGCTGCTGATGTTTGAGGAGATGATTCTCTACGTGTGTTACCACTGCGATTTGAAACTATACCTACGTGTGTCCCAATCACTTTCCACGGAATCCAACAGTTGATTTTAGGTAATAAGTCTGGCAAACTTATCTCTCTTTAATGAACGATGCACGGAACTGTGATGTTTCCGAAGTGCTTGAACACTGTGTCTCTGTGTCGTCATCCATGTCCTGTCCCGCACCCACCCCCAAGTTCAGGGTTTTATAAGCAAATGGCTTGATTGGTATAATTAGTTGTTGTTGTTCTTATTTTTCCACGTACATATTCGAAAAGTCATCTGAGTCTGTAGTGCTTCAGTTTTATATCATACAAGGGGTTAATTTACTTCACTAGATACTGGTTCTCATCCCTGTCTGAATGACTTTCTGAAAACTTAAGACTAACGTGGACTCGGTTCACAAATTGTTAGTGAACACCTCTAAATTTACTATCAGTGAATGATTAAAAAGGGTGCTTCAAAGTGGATTTGGTGCAAATATTAATTGACATTAAATAACGGATACCAGATAAAATAATCTGAGAGAAATGTGGAGAAACAGCTACAGCATCGGGTGCTTATGTTAATCAAACCGCTGGAACTTCTGTTGCTGATGTTTTCATCTTAGTGGAGTTGGATGAATAGACCAACGTTGCTGTGGAGTAGATTGTTATATGGCTTTATTGCTTGTGGGACAGAACTGCATGTTTGTTATGCAACTGGGCATCCCATTCATCTCAAATAGTATTTCTGTCCTGTTTTTAACACTCTTTGTTTCTCGTAGTCCACTCTTGTAGTCTGTCTGTATGTGTGCAGAGCTTTCCTATTAGGCTATGTACAATGTGGCATAGTCCTAAGCATGACTTTCGAGAGGGAATCGTAGGGATGGCGTAAGGAGAAAGCCCACCGAAGGCTGAAATTCTTCTGCATATGGCAGTGATTTACCGAGATTCATTGACTCACAGTCTGGCCAGTCACGAGGTATTTCTAAACATAACTTAGTTTAGACCAGTATCTGGGAGGGGAAAGGGAAGTGTGATAAAGCAAATGATGGAAACTTGCAGCTAAAAGTGTTTTGGCAGCTGAGGCCTGGAGCGGTGCTGCTTGAAAGATGAGCACTCTGTGAATTGAGGGCATCTCAGGAGAAGTAAATCTGCCTCCTCCAACACAGACTGAGCACTGGCCCAAAGACCCCGGGTAAATAAGAATCAAACTTCACTACAGGACATTTATGCGGTCATGATTTATCGGTGCTCTCAAAGCCTTTGAACCTTTGCAGCCCTTTGGGGGAAATGGTGTGTTACAGGGGCTTAAATAAATAAATAAAAAATAAGAAGAAATACATGCCTATAGCTACAGAAAAAACCTATTGTGCCATTTGTTCCAAAAGCCTTGACATGTTCAGGGCTTTTTCCTGAATTTGATTTTTTCTTTTTTACTTTTTTTTTTTATAGGATTTTGGTCAGTCAGCCAGTGTTGTAGGAAATAAAACTACTCTTTGACAGATTCTTGTTTCTCAGTCCCTTCCCCAGCAACTTCCCCCCTCTGGTAAAGCGAACTGAGCTGCAGGATTCTGATGGAAAAATCAAACAAACCTGCCGAGCGTGGCTGAGAAGTAATAGAAAACTACTTGGATCTCAAGGCCCTGCCAGTATAAGTTTAACACTGTGTTGTTCCTTCACCAGATGTCAAATATCCTTTTCCATTTTCTGCGACGTATCGTGTCCTTGGTTCATCCTGCTGTGAACACCCTTTGGCGCTGACTGCTTGGCACGTAGCAGCTACCTCCTCGCGGGGGTTTTCCAACCCTCTGCACAACCTGCTTTGCTGTCCTGCATACGTTTCTGGAACTTAGCGTATTATACAAATGACGCAAACGTAGCCCATGCTCAAACTCCATCGTTTCTCACTTCTGGTGAAGGAAAACAGTCATAAAAAGCAAAAATTATCATAGTATCTTTTATGGAAACCTTGGCTGTGCTGCAGTTGGTTGGGATCGGACATTAGTTTGGTTGATTGGGAGGCGGTTTGCCTGTCCTTTGGAACGCGTTGCAGCCAGTTGTACTACACAGGCTGCGAGGTACCCCCGTCGCTGGGGCTCTTCTCTGTGGAAGGCTATAATGCAGGGAAGATAAAAGGTAAGTTAGGTGTGCTACCAGCACATTATTTGCATCGTGGCTTGTTGGTGACTGGAATGGAGAACACGCAGGTTCTGGTGTGTGTGACAAATACCTGTTTTGAAATGTTTGCTTGTGGATCATTATTAAGAAAAACTAACTTTAAGAAGTATTGGAAATCTTGCTAGTGTTTTTTTTTTTGGTAATGATTTCTATATCATATAATATTGAGAAGACATATTGTTTTCCTTCATTCTATCCCCTTTCCCTTTTTACACCGATAAAGTATGGGAGAATAAGGTTTGAATTTACTGGAAAGAAATTGAATGGAAAATGAACACACGCCTTGGAAGTAGTTACTTCTTCCTTGGCTGTCATCCTTTGACCCATCAGAGAGCATGTAGACCGCACCAGAACAAACGTGTAGTTTCAGGAAACCCCGTGGGTATGAAGCTGGTATAAAGACGGCTGTGCCGATGTCTCTGTTCCTGCTGGGGAGCCGTGAGCGAGCTCTGCCCTTCTGCATACGGAGTTGCCCATTGCAACGCCATCTCTCCTCTGGTACTCGGTCTGAGGTCTCTGAAAGCCTGAGCATACTTGAGAGTAGTTTTCTCCCTGAAGCCTAGAGGAAATTAAGGATGAGCTGAGGCTTGTAACATTTTATAATAGTAACTATAATTTAATTCTTAGAGGTAGTTTCCAACATCTGCAGTCCAGAAGCAGAGTGTGACAGGGATTTGCAGGTGTGATAAGTCATTCTGATTGTCCTGTAACTCCAGAACATACTTAATCTTTCACAGGTACATCCTGTAGGACAATGTGTACTGGAGGTAGGGCTGGGATGGAAATTTGGCGCTGCCACTTTGTGATTTGCCAGCGTAGCTGGTTCCAGGCTTACATTTGTCAGACTTTGTGGGCAAGCAGTAGCTACAGAAGATGGGTGGTTAAGGCATGGAAACGTTCATCTTTAGGTCTCGGCCCCTCCTCTGCTTGGCTTCCTTTTCATTGCTAGCTTCCTGGTGGTTATATCCAACCTTAATCCCTGTTAACCGTGGGAGACTCCTTTGTTTACCCTGCCCTCAACGTTGCAGAGAATTCTGCTTGCTTGTACTCGTGCAGGGTCAAGCAAAGGCACTTTTAAAGCTCTTCATTCTATGCAAGTTATATTGGATATAATTTTAGATATATTTTTAGACATAGTTTTGAGAACAGTTTGTTTGTAAACCTCGAAGAAAAATGTTAGAACAGTTGAGGTTATGGAACATAACAGGGAGATGCTCCTCACGTGTAAGTTGCTCAGCGTGGCTCCCATATCCCCTCTGTCCTATGCTTCTGCCAGGCGCCTTCCTCGCCGTGGTTCCTCTGCCCTTGCTGTGTTCAGCCTTCTCTAATTCTTTCCAACAGCAGATATTGGATGTGAGTGGGAATGACCACCTCTCCCACGCGATGCGGAGGTGGCTGTGTGCGTTACAGATGGGCTGTAGTGGCCTCAGAGCGGTACGCGTGGCGCTGAGGCCGGCTGGGCACGGCTGCAAGCTCTGCTATTAGTCTGCAATTTCTGAACCTGGGAGACCCTCCCCAGCACCGCTGTGCTGGAGCACATCCCCCCCCATCCTCAGAACAAGAGTGCGTGCTGGCAGTTAATGAGAAACGCTGGAATCTGGGTCCCAAGAGATGATTAAACCCCACGAGCCAATTAAAAGGAGTGTAATTACCCAGCAGGGACAAGTTGTTAAACAAGCTAGAGGTTATTGTCCTTCAAATTAACGTGCTGGAACAGCCAAGAAAAGCCTACCAGGGAAGGACTGGCAGGGCAGCCTCGCTTGCCCTAAGGCTTCTTTGGGGGACGCTCAGGAGGTGGGTGGGAGGAGTGGGCTAACTGGCGCTTTGCCCCTTGCCTGGGTGCCTTGGTGATGGCGAGCGCTTCGAGCAGAGCGGTCTGGTCAGTAAGCTGAGCTGCACCCAGACTGGTGTGTTGGGCCGGTGCACGATGAAGTGCTTCCCCAGGTGTCCGTTCCCTGCGTCGGGAGAGGGGCAGATCCTCCGGTTTGGGAAAACCCAGTGCGCGGTTGGCACAAGTTGGGATGTGCCTGAGAGTATCGCGTTGTGCTCAGCCAAAGCTCCGGGAGAAATTTCACGCACAGAGCAGACACAGGGATAATTTACGGTGACGGATGAATTCTGTGCTTTTATCTCCTCATGGGTGTCTGCCGACTCGCAACATGATGATATCAGTGGTGGCGTTGAAAAGCCTTGATTTCACTTTCTTTTGGCTTGGCTTGAGCACAGCGGATAAGGAGTTTGGTGTTAGCAGTACTGGTTACTGGTGTTGGGGGAAACGAGTCACATCCCACTGTTTCTGTTCCGTGTGTCCCCTGTCACGGGTGTGTGTAAACCTAAATCTATCTCATCCTACTTGTAGCCGTCTTTATTCGGTACCGATCCTGGGGAGCCTCAGCCCGTGCCTTCAGCTAGTGGAGGAATTAGCTGACAATGTTAATTGCCTGCCAGTCCCGTGTGTCCTGACCACTAGGTGCCATCACACGCTCAGCGCATTGTGTGAGCGCTGTCAGTGGGAATGTCACACACCGGACCTGCAAACCTGGTTTTGCTCGTGCAACGCACGGGTCTGTGTTTCAGCCATGTTTGTGCATGAACTCGGTGTCATAGTAAAAGAATTAAAGAATGTGGATTTTAGCACAGAGCAAATAAGTTTTCTGAAAAGGAGAAGGTTTGACCTGGTAGAAATTGAAATAGTTCTGTTCCGTTATCAGTCAAACTGCTCATTTGGTGGAAAAACTCAGAAATGCTGCATGGATTCGGCTGTGTTCTGTTCTCAGATGCCCGCCTGTGTAACCCGGGACCGCGAAAATCCTCTTTTTGTCGAGATGGCTGTAAGCGGGAGGATTTAATGCCCATTGGAGGGAAAGGGTGAGGCCCAAGCTTTACGGATCCTCTTATGAAGTCAGAGTAGCTACAGGAGTTGGAAATTTATTTTTTACCCTGCCACAGGGCACGTTTGTTTGCCTTCGTATTCAGGCCTCAGCCTGTAGTTTGGAAAATGAATGCGAACTTACCTTGAAAGCAAATGTCTCCAGAGGGCATAGAGGGCACTCAGCTGTGAAAAGTGACAACTCGGGGCCAAATTCAGCCAGGGGAAAGCACGCGTAACCATACTGATGTCCAGGGACAGACTCTGTCACTGTATCTCTTATTTATTTATTTTTTTCCCCTCCAGCATCCCGGCTGAAAAAATAGCTCCCCTGTTGGAAAATCCCCATGGATCAGCCAAGGTCAAATCCCCATCTCTTGTACTTTTCTTGGCCATTATTTCAGGTGATAGATGCGCTATTGACTGGCAGCAATGACAGAGCTTGGAATGATGGGGGAACTGAGGCATATTCAACACACTGGCACACAGCTAACTCATGCTAATGTTCAATAATCCTATCCTGCTGCTACACTCTAATGGCTGTGGGCTTGATAGAGCCCCCTCATTGAACTGGTGTATTTCTTATGGGCCTGCCCGCCCATCCTTCATGAATTTTTATTAAACAAAACTGTAAGCGGATTGATTTTGTACTCCTTTATTGCATTTTTATTTAATTCCTTTCAATGGTGGAGGCTCCATCATGTTATCTCGACGTAAATCATGCTGGGGCAGCATGCCAAAAAAATAAAAAGACTACAGGATCATACTTGCATCTAGCGTAAATTTTACTCCTATAACCTTTATTAGCGTAGATTCATTGATTTTTCTCAACTCCCCCCTTCCTCTCCCATCCCTCCTTTTGGTTAGACTTAGGTCAGAACCTGACAGCTCTCCTTTTAAATAAAGGAGGACAGTCTCTTGTTTTTCCTGCTTAATAAAATAATTAAAAAAAGTAGTTTAGGTTGATTAAGCAAGATTTTTTGTTTTTCTGTAATGCGCAGCTGAGAAAACGTTCATAATGCCAATAGCGTCGTGGGCAGTCATAACTGTGTTGGCTGTGGGACTGCAGTAGGAGCAGCGTTCTGGAGAGCAGTGAGCAGAGGTTTGCCCTCATGCCATCTCTTGGTGCGTGTTTGGGGATGTTTGGTTTGGTTTCCTTCCCTTCTCGTGGGAAATTTGCATTACTACTGAGCAGCGTTTTCTGTCCTGAATCCCTTTGTGTTGGTTCTTGCCATCTTTGTGGAGTCCTGGTCCATGACTGAAGCTGTCAGCAATAATAATAAATCACCTTTTAAGGTACCTGAATAGGGACCTCCTGTTTTCTGAACTGACCCTTGTGCCTTCCCACTTGAATCCATTCAAAAATGAGTTTGAAGGCTATTCATGAATGCGCCGTGTATATGGGGCTTTCTATAAAATACAGTTGGTAGATAAACAAGGCACCAGTAGGTGGCATGCGAGAATATATAGCGTAGTTCCAGTTGTACTTCGGGTGGACTATAAATATCTAACTTTAAATTTAAAAACAGACAATGTCTCCCAGAATGCCTTTTTGATTCACTGGCATTCCAGTGCGCTGCAGGATGAGGCTTCACCATCCATTGACTTCATCATGGAGTTTGACTATGGATAACAGAGCACGGGGTTTAAAGCCAGTCCCGAAGTAGCTTGTGCTGCAGTGTGACATCTCCTGCTGCCCTTCGTTGCTGGTTGGGTGTTGTCGTGCACGTCCCTAATCTATAAGCAATACCAGCTGGGATTCATATTGCTTCTTTAAGCTATAGGTGCTTGACATGGTTGCACAGCAGAGAACGTGGTAAAAACAAGAGTAAAACGCAGCTAAAATATTTTTCCCCGGACTGATGTCTGTCCTGACCCTGCCCGGGATATGCTCTTGATATGCTAAAAGCAAAGTGTTGCGTTCTTTCAAATTGTCGTTGCTGTCGATGGAAACACGGGAGTTAGTGTTGTCTTGCGGAACTGGAGGTCTTGGATTTCCACAGTGGCTGCTTTGTGTGGCAAAAGGCCAGTTTCTGCGCTGAACCATGGAGCTCTAATACGACTCCAGAATTTCTGGGTTTGTGCAGAGAGCAAAATTATGCTCTGTTCTGGCGAACGCCGCTCTGCGAGGCTGATACAGCAGAGCTGCAGCAGCGAATCCCTAGGGAGGAATCCTGGGCTGAGCAGGCAGGCGCCAGTATACTGTGGGGAGAGGGAAGGACGCTGATGGGACAACTGGGACGCAGGACAGCAGAAGCACTTCTTGCTCAGCCCTGTTCTCCCCTGCCGGGACCGCGGCCCCGCTGGCTCTGGCAATAAGAAGCAAGGGGAGGGGATGCTCCTCAGTGCTCGTGTTTTCCTGTTCACCAGCTTAATATGACGGTCGTGCCCCAGTATCAAACCTGGGGGAACTAAACTAGTGAGGAGTTTTTAATTGAAGATAAAACATGGCAGAGTTATGACAAAATGAGAGAACTGTTTTTAACTGTTTGCAGGTAGTATCGGTAAGAGGATTTCTGGGCTTTTTATGGAACTGGTGTTCTCCCCCTTCCCCAAGAAACTATCTTTCATTTTAAAAACTCATAGTGAGTTTTGTTTTGAAGTTACTGTAGTAATGCAGTGGCAGCGAAGGTAGGACAGCGAAGAAGTGCTGCTGGAGGCTTACAGCAAGAAGCATTTTGACATGCATTTTTGATAGATTGCTTCTGATGATCTCCCAGAGGAAAAATAATTGAAATGAAAGTAGAAGGTCCTTGGCTTACCTGAGTTGACATCACTTGACTGTTTTGAGTTAAGGCTCACTAACCTAGAGATGGGCTTCTGGCTTGAACTATACTGTGGTAAAGAGAGTTTGTCTGTGAAAACAAATCAACATCAGCAGAGAAGCATTTTGTTGCTTAAATTCTTCTCCCTTAGATGAAACTAAAAAATAAAATAGTTGAAAACTAGTAATTTGTATGTTTTAGTTCTTCACTAGTTTGTTTTATCACTGTGCTAGTAATCGCTAGTCATCGCTAGTCATGGCTCCCATGGTGGGACTTGTTCAGGAGCAAAACAAGAAGTCCGTTCCTGTGCCAAAAGCAGAAATAGTTTAAATGTAGGGTAAGAACAAGGAGGTGATTCACAGACACGATAGATTATATCCATTAGAGAGTCTAACTATTGTAGGTTTATACGTGGGGGGTGTGGGGGGAAAGATGGAATGAGAACACTTCAGCGATGTTCTGGCTAGACACCTGATTTTCGGAAATCATTGCACATTCACTGAACAGGCTGCTCTCTTTAACGTGGCTAAAGGAGAGTCTACAAGTGTTTAGCCACTTTCTTAATTCAGTTATATATTAGTCCCATATTGTTTAGCTCTCAGCGCTACCAGTTTATTTCCCCGTAGGAACTGGATATGAGTATTCAGGTTATAGGAGAAGTGAAATGGATAAGTAGGGCAGCTTATTCTGTACTTAGGGATGTCTAAAAGAAAAATATTCAGAAGCAAGCTAGGAAGGGGCTCTTCGGTTGCTGCCGGTTTGTCTTGTCCTGTCTAGTCCTCGCAATGGATACGTTCCAGATCCTTGTGCGTACAGATCAATTTGTGGCTGAATTCTGCAGGGGGCTGTTAATTTTAAAATATAAAATGACCAACAGTTTGCAAATATTTCTGTGTCAATTTATCGATAGGGAGAAACAGAGATAAAACGCTTCTTTTGGAGGGGCGGGGGAGAAATGGTAATACATATCCTTTGGTTAGTAATTGGTCCGGGGCAAAAATAGTCTATCTGAGTGGGGTTAATGTACTAGTTGTTTACGGTGGCTAAGAAAAGAGTGTTTCTTGCAGGAACCACAGTATTAATCAGAAAACAAAAATGGCAATCTAGAAAGCTAATGACATTCCAGTTGATTTGATTATAACACAGTGACTGTTTAAAACTGTCACTTCTAATTTTGTTAAAAGAAATAACATGAGTTAGATCCATAACTTAGTGATCTAGGAAGAATATTTGAAACGTCAAGGAGAAAACTCTCAGGCCATTAGAGATGCTCTGCATTTAGTGGATGTTTGGGAAGGGGAAATGGATTGCCTCCTTCATGCTAAATTAGCATAGAGGGACTCAGAGTGTCTTGACCTTTTCTTAACCTTGTATACTCAAGTTTTAGAATGAATTTGCTGTTTTTACCGTGCAAGGGGGGAACAATAAATTGCTGGCTTGAGGGGGGGAAAAGGGAATATTTATAAAAGTCAAAGTGGTGACCCGAGAGAGTGTGATGTGGCATTTGCTGCTGCTGACCTGGTTCACCTTTGGTAAGTCACGTCATGTGTTCAAGCACTGTTTTCATTGAAAAAAACAAACGGAACTATTTTGTCCCTCAGTCTTGTGAGATTTAGGAATGTTTTGTAGTCCTTTTGTGATGTTGAAGACAACATGTCATATGTAAACAAAGCTACAGCTACCCAAGATGTTAAGATTTAAAACATGCTCTTTTGGTTCGAATGGCTTTTTTTAATTATGTTAGGTTTTCACTTTCCTCCTCCCGTGTGCCAAGCCAGCGGAAGTACCTACAGGGACTACTGTTTGTCTAAGCTGAAACATCTAACTGGCGTTGAAGTCGGTGACTATTTTGGGATATAGACCAATGTGGGCATACTGATAGAAGTTTACAACTTTGGAAGAGTTTGTGGGCACATAGCATCCTTCCGTGGAGGTGGAACCGTAACCTTGGCAGCAGGCTCAATACAGGCGCAAAGGTGAAGGCAGAGCAGTTATCTCTGCAGAGCAGCATTCTGTAACACCAAGGTCACACGCACCTCCCAACGCTTGTGAGCGTTTTTGCTACATGTGAGATTTAGACCTCCCAGACCGCAGTCTCTCGTGTTAATGGGGAAACCTCAGTGGATTGACTTGAATTTTGAAGCTCGTTGCCTGTATCTTGCCTCTTGCTCTGTCCTAGAGTCTCTCTTGCCATGTAATCCCACAGTCTGGCAAGCTCCATAATAAGTGCAGATAGATGAGCGTGTGTACATCTCCATTAACACGACTGTGCAGGCTAATGATGGGGACCTCCTGCTGCTCTCCGCTTGTTTTCTGTTGATTGTTATGTAATGTTCGGCAGCGGGAGGTAAATTCCTCTCCAATTTTGAGACCCGTTGCAGCATGCAAACCCCACTGTGAGAAGTCACGGTGATTGAGCTTTCGAATCAAGTCCCATGCTGATAACTATAAATCAGGCCTATTATACACTCCGACCGACAGCCGGAAACCTTCCGTACTGCATGTGGCACAGCAGAGTCTTGGAGCTGCACCGGAGTTTGTTTTGTAACTGTGAACACTTGTGTCTTTGAAAGGCTGTGATTTAAATTTGGTGGGATGTTTGTGTTCATTCAGATAAAGGCTTGAGGTTGCTCTGGATGCTGAAGGTCAAGCTGATGCTCGGGGTGAGCCTTTGAAGACTTGCTCCTGTTCCGCGTGCGGTGCTGCTGGAGCACAGGGGTTGAAGTGAAGGAGCTCTTTTGGTGGTGGAGTCTGTTCCAGCTGCTCTTGAGTCATCTGCGCCAGGCAGGACTCTGATCCGTGGCTGAGGAAGATGCTCTGAATAAGCTGTGTTCTGCATTTTTGTGGGGCTAAAGTGATACAAGTGGGATAATTACAGTGGGGTATTTTGGCCTGAGGTTGTAGGTACGCAAAAGCAGGAGAGCGTGCCAGGAGCCTTCCCAAGCCCTTTCAGCACAGGCGCTAGAAACCCTTTGCAAGTACAGAAAATCTAGAAGTTTAATGTTACTGGTCCTTCCTCTGGTGCAATGAGTTGGGTTAGGGCTGAGTTTTGGGCAATAAGACATGGTTTGAAACAGGTAGGTTGGGGCTTTGCAGGAGTTACCAGGTGAAATTCTGTGGTCTTCGGTTATGCGGGGAGAGACCTTCGTTGCTTCTAGGGTTATTTTCATAGATTTCCAATCTTCCATCTTCTTAGGCTTGTGTTCGCTTGTTCCTTGTCTCAGTGTTTCTGTCAGTGTTTACTGAATAAGAACATACAAGCCATTTCAGGTCAGTGTGCGGAAGAGACATTTCTGTGAGTTTCAAAACATCTCTTGGCTCAAGCTGCATTCTGTAAGCACGTGGGAAGCAGGAGGACTTCTATTGACTATGCGCTGCTGCTTTAAACTCTAGGAAAAAAATCGTAACAGAACCTAAGCACATTACTTCTACTGTTGCAATTATTAGCCTTAGTAGTAGATAGGACAACTCTTTAGCTGTTGTTATGAATGCAAGGCAACTCAACATCTTGTTATCTTCTCTCTGGGGCCAGGTTAAGCCGGTGGATGAACTTAATACCACTTCAGCTGCCCGGCTTGGTCTCCTGGTTCCTGCAGTAGTCTCATACACGTAGGTACAGAGCTTCCAGGTTCAGTTCCTAATGCTGCAGCCTGATGCTACAGGTATTTTTGGCTTTGTGGAGTTTAGAGAGGGGTTTTGTCTGAGGAAGGACGGAAGGTACATTTAAAAAGAAAAGCAGTCAGGATATTTGCCCTTTGGGAAGCAGCATTTCCTAGTGCGCCATTGGCGTGGAGTTCTTGCACTTTTCCCACTGCACTGTTGTACTGCTTAACCTTGCAAGGTTGCTATAAAGCTTAATTAATTTATAGAGTACCTTGAAAATGTATGGCCAGATCCTCAGCTGGTGTAATCTGGCACGGCTCCATTGCAGTGAGTGGACCCAGGCCGATGTTTATAACCTGGGAATTCGGCTTGTGAGTACTCTTGCTAAGTAGGATTATGTGCACAGGACAAGTCCTAGATGAAGGTTATATTCAGCTCTGTTACAAAAGGAGCTGGCCGCAAAGCAGATCCAAATAGTTGAGTGACAGGGCCCTGGTATAAAATTTTTTGGTTTATCCCTGTTTAATAGTCAAAGATTAGTGAGCATCCAGGTAGAGATATATGGTCCAGACAGCATCTGATGGGCTAATGATGAATGGGAGCTTGAGAGAGGCTTCGGATTAGCCTCGCATGCATAAATATCACATGTGGGTGACAAGGACACTGGAGGTCACGGAATTGTATTTGTGCTCATTCATGGCCTTTATAAACTCTGTACTACGTGAGCATGTTCCCTCCGGGATAAAAGAAAGCGTGGTCAGATGCCGTTATAGTTGGAAACCTTTCCCTCACGACATTAGTTTTGCAAACCTGTTGTAATACGCGTTAGTTGTGTGGAGTGCGTGGTATACGAATAGGTATTTAAAATACTTCTGTGTCCCCATTATTCCCCTTTCCTTTCTCTTTTCGTATTCCTTCCAACTCTTTCCCTACCTCACGCTATTTTTAGTAAATTCTCACTTCTCGAAGTTACAGGGGAAAAAAGCGCTCAGCTCATTCTGACTTCCTCTTTACAAATGCTAATAAACTCACTTTATAGTGCATTTTCTAGTCTAATTGCAGGTTACACACCTAAGCCTTACTTACGAAGACTTGTAAAATGAATATTGTAGGCTTGAATGTATTTTAACTTCCAATAGTATCAGCTAATGAAAACAACAGGCAAGCGATGACAAAAACTTCAGCTATTAGAAAGCCCAAGCCTGCAAAATTAGGGCTGCCTCATTCAAATAAGGCAGACAATATATATTACGTGCATTTCTTTAGTTTCTAACATTCCAGTGTTAACTGTAAAGGCTGGGAGGATGTTAGAGGATGTTAATAATTATTAATGTTAATTAACTTGGCACCTTTGGAGGGCTGGGGGAGAAGCTATGGGATTAGCAGATAGGCCCAGGGTACGCTTACTCTTAGCCTTGCCCTTAGATTTGGAAGTGTGGATAATTAAAACCTTTCCACCCTGACTGATCTTGAGCTTGGTTTATTTGGCTGTCATATTGTAAGCTGTTGTCAATTAACATTGTTTTTTTCCATGCTGTTTATTTCAGAAGCATAAGAATAACAATAAAAGCAAGTGCTGGCCTGTGAAGCATTTGAAAGTGTTGGAAACGGCCCCAGCTGTCATATTCTGTTCTTCTTTGATGTTAAAAGACACAGAGCGTGTGTGCGTTTACTGTTGTCCCAGATAGAGAGTGTACCGGGTTTGTGTTGCTGCTTGCCTCGTCCCCACAAGTTGGGCATCGTGTGTTGTATCTCAGGGCGTTGGGAGAACTGGCACTGAAAGTTGCCCGATGGAGCCCGTAAGCGTCCTTGTGAACTAAGAGCGAGCCCAAAAGCTTCTGGAAAATTAATCAACCGTGTCCTCAACACCTGAGGCAATGTCAAGCCTTGGGGAAGAGCTACAGTAGGAAACCTCAGTTGAGTTGAGGACTGCCTGTCATGGAAAGGAGACCATCGGTTCCCTCTGTGGGAATGTGGCCTGGGAGGAGGCCAGGAGAGGAGTAAGCTGCTGCTTGTTCTCCTCCAAGCGGGAAGGCAGGGGCTGCCAAATTTGGCTGACCTCAGCCAACCTAGGCTTGCCTTGAGGCCATCTGCGACCAAAACATTTGCTTTCTCAGCGCTCTGATGGAGCTGCAGAAGTGCTAAGGATTAGGTAAAGCAGACATTGAAAATGGTTTGTGTTTCTACCCAGCGGTTATTTTGAACTTCAGATAGTTTGAAAGTGGTGGCAATATTACTCAAGCTCTGGTTAAGTAAGTTAAGAGGAACTGGAGGCTGAAAGGAGCCGATTCGGCACCAGGCAAGCGAGGAGGCTCTGTCGCCCCATCGGCAGGGCGGTGAGGGGGAGATGCTGTGATCCGCCGTCCCCACTCGTGTGGGGCGAGCGAAGCTCGGTGCTGGTATAGCCCGTCATCGTGCTGGGATGGGGTCGTCCCTCCTCTTCTCCGTCTCAGGTCTGGGCTGCGCAAACCTTCCCCGGTGTAGCCGCTCAGTTTGAGCCCCTCAGGCCTGAGCGGGTCTGTCTGACTCTGACAGATTACCGTACTGCAAACTGTATTGGTGTTTGTCCTGGTTAGCGCTGGGTGCAATGTGCGGGCTGGAAGAGTTGTACGGTACGCATTGAATTGCTCTAATTAACCTATTCCAAATTCCTATGGAAATAGGAATACACCGTTGTTCTGCGAAGGAGGAAAATGTATTAGTATTTTACTGCAATGACGTCTTGTAAATATCACAAGCATTTCTCATGTTTTTTGAGCAGGTTTTCCAGCAGTAGGAAGAACAACATTTAAATGGCTGAAAACATCACCATGCATTAATACCCAGGCTGTTCTGATTTCTTGGGGGGGGGGAAGGAGGGGAGGAAAGGGGAACTGTTTTTCCTTGCATCAGTTTCTGCTTTGATATCTGCGTTGCAATGCTGCCTGCAGTGCAAACAGTGGTCCACAAAGAAGCAATACTTATTAACTGAACAGGATTACAATATCAATGGGAAGTTGTCATGCAATAACCTTTTATAGATCTGTTTATCATCAGTAATGAAATAAACCAACATATTACTTATTAAGTATTGATTAGAGTAAGGAGGGACCAGACCCAACTTTTTCAACAAAAGGGTGGTGTTTTCAATAGTACCTGGAAATCTTCCCTCCCCTGCCCCAATCAGGCAGCTGAAGACCTTTATACTCAAATTACGAAAGCTGAAATGGAGCTACTTCGAATAGTCGTAGTTTAAATTCTGGCCATATCACCATGTTTGGGTGTTGTTTTTTTTTTTTTTTCTAGAGTTGGAGACTAGATTTATATTGTTCAGACAGATTTATATGGTCAAGGAGGTTATGCTTGAACCTGCCAATTCAGCTTTGGGTGCCAGAGGCACCCAAAAAGGGAGGAAGAGCAAATGGATTTTCTTTGAGAAAGATGTTGAAGGTGGCACGTAGGGTTGGGCACGGGCTGCTTTCAGTAACGTCCCAGACACTACTTGCTGCTTGCCCTCTGAGTCATTTCCCAGTGAAAGATTGGTCACCAGTTTGTGTTTGTTTTTTTTTTTTTTTACGTGACTATTGTCTGCTTCTGGTGTATTAAAAGTTGACGTGTCCAGGCAAGATTTTTGACAGCCCTGACTTTTATGTGCCCAGAAATGATTTTACACAGCCTGCATTGCAGGGAGTAACGAAATCGCTTATTCTGAAAATGGGACCCCTTTAAAGGTATTCCTAATTCTGCCTCGTAGACAGTGGCAGTCGAAAAGACAAACCTTTCATCAAATATATTAATGAAACATCATCCGACGTTCAGTTATCACTACAGGTTGGAGGAGCCTTAATCATGAACGTTCCTTGGTTTGGAAAGGTACCTTGATGTTACGCAGATAAGCATCTTAGAAGGAACGTGACAGCTATTTTACCTTCATTCAGTGGGTGTTAATACAGCCAAAAAACTAGATTTCTATTGTCTGTGCAGAGTTATGTGTCTCCTTAAGTCTGTTAACAAGAGTTGTGAGTATATGCAGTGTCTGCATTTCAAACGCACATGCGAGTAAACAGGACTTGAAATAGCATTGGACCATTTGAAGGCTGGCATAATTTTTCACAACAGTGTACTGTAAGCACTTAAAAGGTAGGAAAAAAAAAAAGTAAGACAAGTAGCAATACATGCATGCAGATTATTCAGTATTTGTAGAAAAAATATATTTGTATATAGATATCTCTGTGTGAGATCAAAGTAATGGGGCTTTATGGCTTTATTGTGACTGCGCAGACAAGGCAAAGGAATTATTGAGATGATAATACAGCAAAGCGGCAAGCTTTTAAAATCAGAGGCATTTTGATTGAACAGAATACGGAGATATACGGCTTGATTCCTATCTTAACTGTAACTGTTGAGAATAACTCCTGTGGTTTTCAGTGGTTTAAAGATGCCGAGGATGCCGTAAAGTTGAAGATAAAATACAAGCTTGTTGCAAACTTTGGTAGAGCTCCATCTGAACTGAGTTCTGCAAATCAGAATAAATTGCTAAATGATTTTTATTCTGATGATATCTCAGTTTGAAACAAAAGCACAAAGATTTTTTTTTTTGTTTGTTTGCTTTTGTTGAGTTTTTTTTTTTTCCTTGATTTTTGTTTTGAAACTACATTCTGGTTTTACCTTCACTTTTTTCATTAACTATTAAAGTAGAATCTGGAATCACAATCGGATAGGGTTTGTTTCTGTTGTGTTTTGTTTTTTTTTTTTTTTTTTTAAATACACAGAGAACTTTACAGTAATTTCATGTATTTATTTTAGCTGTGTTCTAACTGGAGCAATGCCAAGATTGGGCATTTCAAATTCGAGCTTCCTTTTGTTTGGCACAATTCTCATTGAGATGGTCAGTTCCGTGATAGTTTAAATATTGGTGTAATGCATTTTATGCACCATCTAACATACAGAATAATGCTATTATGTTCTGGGCTCAAGGCTATTAAGGCAGCTGAACTTGAGCTATAGCAGTTTCCTTCAGCAGCTGCAGTGAACTTGGCATCACACCAGTTCCTGCGGAAATTATAAGAATGTGCAGGATCATTCTGCTTCAGACCTGTGGATCAAAACAGAAGGTCATCACTCGTTTACACTGCGGGTGAAAAGGCATCTCGGGAAGCATGAAAACTCTCAAAAGGAGCCATCTCCACCTTTCTAGCTGGAAAAAAACCACCTTTTGTGAAAGGTCTTCATGCTGAATGTTCTCTGACCGTACTTCTAACGCAGGAAAGCAGTCCTGTTTCTAGAGGAAAACCCTAAATAATAAAGATTTTGTCAGCAAAGTGATATAGGCCAGAGAGAAGCTAAAGGCCAATCAAAAGTGAAAAATATAGTGATTCATACAAGGAAAAAATGTAAGTTTTTATAGGCATAAAATAGGTTATATTTGGTTCACTAAACGATAATCAACACGGACTATAGCTTATGCTGCTAAGTGCTAGATTAAGGCTTAGTATATTTGTGCAGAGTGGTGTTTACTAAAAACTCTTTGAATTCAGAAGTCTTTCTCAGCACTAACTCTTAAGACTCAAATTCTGCATGCGCACATTGCGGGATCAGTTCCTAATTATCTGCAGCAGGCCTCTCAGCCTAGATAAATAAGGAAATTCCACTTATAGTAGTGAAAATAAATAGCAGGAAGATGCAAGCTCCGTTGCCCCAGAAGGACAATGCAGTTAATACTGTCTGTGTCTTCACCGTCGGTCGCTATCTGAGACGGCTGATCGGATTCCAGTATTGTCCCGAAACCTATTCAGGTATGTCAGCGAGGGTGCGCCCAAGCAAAATCCTCCCTGTCCCAGCGTCAGAGCAGGACTGGTTTGCATCTGGTCAGCTTGGAGCCCAGGCAGCATCCAGCTCGCAGCTGCTGCATCGCATCGCTACACGTATTTGAGACTGAGCCTAAGTTTGGCACTCGCTTCTAACTGGACCTGTGTCTAAATCTCTGGCCCACGCACACGTACTGAATAGCTGTAGAAATGTGCCTGCTCAATTCAAAGCTGGATTTATCTTTATTATTTTGGCAACAGCAGTTTTCTCTTGCTCTAAAAAGTGATTTTTTTTTTTTTTTTTTTTTTTTGCAAATGAAACAGGCATATATATTGTCTCATTTATCTGAATTCAAACTATGCATTATGTAAGTGAAAATATGCTGGATATCCCAAAGTTATTCTAAACAGGAATAAAAATTTTATAACTCTTCTCTTAGTGCTAATATGTAACACTTACTGTGCTTAAATGAGCCGTCTTAATATCTAGAGAGGTAGGACTTGACAGTAGTATTAAATTCTAGAAAAGCAAAACGATATCAAGCTCTGTTCTTCAGAAGTATTGAAGTAATATGGGACTTCTAACATTTTTAAAAGTCAACCTGGCAGTAAAAATGGTGTTTCCAGAACACAGTTATTTCCTTCTAATGGGGACAGGTGATGAAGGGAATATCAATGATGCACCTGCATGTAGCTGTCCCTATTTTATTTGTCTCCGTTCGATGAGATGGATCCCGTGCTAAGCAACTTGCTCGGGATTTCAATAGCAAATGGGAATGGAACACAGCAAAGAGACCAGAGATCCTTGTGGCTTGGGCACCAGGCTGTGCCTGCTGGCTTCTCGCGGGTATTTCACGTGTATGCTCCTTATAAGGAGCATACACGTGAATAAATATAAATAAAGCCTAGTGGGATGTGCTATGATGGGCTGCTTCAGGGAGTGCCCAAATGCATCTGAGCTGTGACCTGTACCTAAGACTGGTCCTGTTGACTCATTTGAGCTGTACGTGCATAAATCGGGGTTTAGAGCTTGGTCCCGACGCAGAGGCAGGGATCGGTATTTCAGGTGCTGAAGTGTCCTTTGAAATCCTTACAAGGAGGATGCATGCAATTAAGGGCAAGAGCAACCAAGCTGAGGCAGATCACAAACCTGTGCGCGATCTTTGAATTACCTTTGTTTCATTCAACCCCCCCAGGCAGCGTAACCAAAGCCTTTTAAAACATCATCAGACAATTCTTTAAATAGTCTGATTTGTGTCCCCCCCCCAACAAAAAGGAAAAAAGATAACTTTGAAATGCAGAATTTCTAAGACGCCTGTCTCCCTCTCATTTCAAAGGAAAGGAAAGTGGGGAGCAGTCAGGTTTTTTCTCAATTGCCCCTTAGTGTCCAATCACTGCCATTTTTATAGGACTCGCAGTCCAACCCACTTTGCAGGAAGAGACCCTCTGCGAAAAGGATTAACAGTTTAAATACAAGGGTTAATCTCTTCCTCCCTCTGGATCCCAACTAGAGATGGTGCTCAATTACTTGCTAAGAGGGAAAAACTGCCTGAAAGGAAATAGTTATCGCTCTCAAATTATCAAGCAAATATCTTTCTGTTAAATCTGAGCTTCGTTCTAAAAACATTTACCGGTCTCTCATTTCACTGAAGGCTGAACAAGCGCTCTTGTGAGCCAGTGTTGCAGGATCGAGTTGTTCTCGGTTGTAATAAAGCTGGAAGGAAGATGGACACCTTCTCTTGTGATTGTGGATGTAGGCACAGTTCTGGGGGTAATGCTGCACTAGAGGACGCTTTATTTATTGCCGTCGCTGGAACTAGACCCAAGCCTTTCTAAAGGTGACTAATTTTTTTCCTTTAATATGTGATACTTCAGTTGAGCAGTTGTAACGTTAAGTGTGTGCTTTGCTGAATTGGGACCTTGGTTCTGGAGAGGGAACTGTTCTTAAGCTTTTGGTACGTGAAGAGCATTTCCCATTAGATCATAAATTATTTACATTCAGGTCTAGTGAAATCCCTCCTGATTTAGAGTGATGTATGGGAAAGTCAGACCTATAAACTTAGTTTGAATAATTCTTCTGGTAGATCTGGAAATATTTAAACACATTCATTTTTTATAGTATTGTAAATTTAAAGGATTTCATTTAAAATTTTTTTTTCCTTCTGCTCTGTCATATAACTTGGCTGTCACAGAATGGACCCATAAACACCCATTGTAACATTTGTACCACATGTAGCGTTTGCACGGCGTTTGTCATCATCTGAGATCAATCAGTTCGGTATGGATCCTACGTCTGCGTCAAGCCACAAAGAAATCGCAGGAGGATGGAGGCAAGTGATGGCTTTGAACGTGGCAGGAGTACACCCTGAATGCAGGTCTGGGGGGGACGGGTCCATTTTCCCTCCATTCCAGTTTGTATTGTTCAGCTTCATCCTGTCAAATGTTGCGGCGATTGTGTCTTTGTCTTGCCTTTGCCACTCTTTGCTCTGCAACCCGGAACAAGAACTTTAATCTCTGAGCCCCGGGTTATCTCCGATGAAAATGAGTAGGTGTACCCTTGCCCCGACCATTACAGAGCTATGAAATCGCCAGATGGAAAACATTACGCGGCAAAGCACGGCGTGTTGCAGACTTGCCAGACCCATCGGTGTACAGATGGCTAATGGGAGGTGTGTAGAGCTTTCTCAAACTTTGGCCTTGGGCGTGAGTCCAGCCCAGCCCACAGCAGCTGGGTGCCGTGCCTTTGGCGGGGGGCAGCGCCGTCTCTCCTGCGTGCCAGCAGCAGCGGTTCGGTGCGTCTGCTGTGCCCGGGGCGCCGGGGCAGGGAGCAGCTCGGCGCTGCGCGTGGTGGGGACCGTGCTCTGCGCTGACGGGGGGTTCACCTAGGAGGGACGGTCCCCCTGGAGCAGCGCGCGGCTGTGCCTGCTCGCCTCTTGTACGCACCACGTAGCGGGCGTACAGGATGGGAGGTGTCAGGCTGGAAGAACTTGAAAAGAAGTGGGAATGGAAGGCGGTGTGGTTTGCTCTGGTATGGCTATATGGATCAGCCTTGGTATGTCTCTTGGCTTTCGAGGACATGTACTGCTCTGTAGCTTCCATGTTATTAGTGGCGTAAGGGCTATGCTAAGAGTCAAAATGTGATGTCTGCTTGTAAAACATCCCAACGTGGCAATACCAACGTAAGGAGAACATCATTACAGTAATTCTTTATCTTGAAGGCCTAAAGGGAATTTAAATAGAGACAGAAAGAGGAATTCGTATAGAGATACCAAACCCAACTCACTGGAGCATTGGTATCTCAATTATAGAACCAGGTGATAAAACAAAGACGTTTTTCACTTAAGATTTTTTTCATAGGTGACTATTCTAATGGAAGTTAACAAATGAGAGTTAAAAAAAAAAACTTTTTAAAAAATTGTTTTATGCATCTATCCAATTAAAAAATATGTAGATGAGCTGACTTTAAATGCTGGCAAGTGACCTTCTATGTGATTTGGATGTTTTGGGAAAGTGATTGAGGCTTCTAGAGCGCTCAAACAGTTTTGAAATCTGTTCCTTCTCTGTAGAACTAAATGAAATATGACCTGTGCATTCTTTTTTTTTTTTTTTTTTTTTTTTTCTCTCCTGGAAGACTTTTAAAGCTTTTAAATCTTACAACATTTACTGTAGCACCATGAAGAAACAGGGAAGGCTGCAGGAGCTTTAAAAGAGCCAGATAATTTTCAGCCCTTTGCTTCTAAGCAGTGTTTTGCTATGATCTATCATCAGGTTTTGTACTGCCGATCAAGAAATGGTGTTCCCCTTTCACCTCAGGGGAAAAGAGTTGCCTTACCCGGCAAACTGCTCTCGTTTTGGCCCTTCTCCCTCGTACGGTAAGAGGAAGGCAGCTGCGCTGAACTTCTTCAGTAAAGAAACAGAGGATGCTGCAGCATAAAATTTCCCCTTGACCCACCTTTCGGATGCCCAAGTTCGGACCTCTGCTACTTCACATCCTCCAAATGACACAGATGGCAGGATAGAGCCAATCGGAAGCACTTGATAACAAAATGGCAATTCATTTTGCAATTCCTTCAGCATTCATGCTAACAATACTGGTCCTGATGGGCTCCTTGGGTATGAATGTAGCTTTCAATATGCAATTCCACAGGAATTACACCACTGCTCAGCTCTCATTAAGTCTGCTTTATTGTAAAGTGTTGCTGAGAAATCCTCCTATTACTGATACAGGACAACTGCTTTGCTTCAAAGAACTGCCTGATTTCCAAAAGCTCCTGTGTGTGTATCTGCAGGGTTTTTTTTTAATATTCTCTTTACAGTGCATTATCTCACTTTGTTTATATTTTGGACGCTAATGTGATGTGTTTAAGTATGTAAATTGCCATAATGTGAGGAAATGAGATGTTAAAAATAGCTATGGAGCGCTGAAGAGAGCGGGTTGGGGTAAGCTGGCCAGTGTGGGAGGAGGCGCTTTCGGATCCAGAATTTCTCTCTCTGGCTTTTTTAGGGAAGGTAAATCCCTCCCTGAAGTCAAACCCCAAAAAAGAAATTGGATTATAAGACACTGCCTTCTACAGGTAAAACTGGTTTTATCTGCTTACGGGAGGTAAAAACCTCACGTTTTTTAAAAACACCCAATGTCTGCTGGTCTGCGAGGTGGGAACCCCAGGCTACCCCCCGCCGCCCAGCCCCGGCAGGGCTGTAATCCGCTTGCTCCGAAGTAACTGCCATCCGTTTAATCAAGCCTCATGATTTAAGGATGAAGTTAGTGATCTTAATCGGAGCCACAAAGGGAGGTACTGATTTACCTGCCAGATACCTACATCTTGTCCACTCTCGACAGCGTCAGGTCTTGGGACAACCTCTGGAGCTGTGGCTGAACCCCACGCAGTGTATCTTGGAGGGGCTCAAGTACAAGGTCAGCTCCAAACTATATTAACTCCCAATTCTAGGGTCTACCGGTACTTTTTTTTTTTTTCCCATCCCCTCTTTAAAAAAAGGTCTGAGCAACAGGGGTTGCACAGGGTGATGAGGCAGTTTAAATACCAGGATGCTTGTATATGAAATTTTGCTGGAAGCTTGGAGCTTTGCAAAGGTGAATTACAACTCTCAGCTTCTACTCAGAGGGCTGAAGTTCATTCATCTGTGTTTGGTGGGATGGGGTTAATCATTCCCCAAACAGCTTGAAGCCAAAACAGTGTAAACAACAAAAATCGGTTCCCTGGCTCCCATTTTTAGGCAACCTCTCCTTACCGCTGTACAAAGTGATAGGACTTGTCATGCCTGTCCAGCCCTCGTTTCCATTACCTAAAATCCCAAGTCCGTTAACTTGAATCTGTCTCGTTAATCACTTTCCCTGCAGTTGCCTGTGAAGGTCTGAGGAGATTTACTGTCTTGCGGTCACGTGCTGAAACTCATCTTCACTCACATGTTCTCAAACACCAGTGCGAGAGGTGACCACCACCTGCACCTCCCTGGCTCCTTCCCTGCTTTTTTTTGGGGTTACGTTATCATGGGGCCGCGTAACGAGAGACACATCGTGCTCGACAGCAGGGGTGGTCATTGCTGCCGGACTCCCATACAGAGGCCGCCCCTTCCAGGCTCTCCCTTGCATCGCCTGCACCGGCGGGCCCAGAGGAGCGCTGGTGGTGGCTGTGGGCCAGAACGTCCCTTAGTGCTTCCCCGCCGGGGGGCCGTTGGTTGCTCTCTCTGCTGTAACCTCCCACGATTTCACAGCGGAGGAGTGAAGCTGTTCCCATCAGAAAGAGCCCCACAGCTAGAGCACCGGCGGGGGGACGTTGGGGTGATTGATAGGTATTCAAGCCGCGAGGCTGCGTTCGGGCCGCGCGCTCGTTTGTGTAGCGCCGGGCAGCGTCTGTATCTGGCCTCCAGCCCCAGAGGAGCTGCGTGAAAGCCCTGATAATCAAAACATGCTGCCTACTGGCAGCACGGCATTAAAATCAGTTCTAATGAAGGGTTCTCTGTCGTCTCTTGGGATTTGCCTGTCACACCGAACCCTCCTCCGTCCAGCTGGGAGGAAGCCTGGGGATGAATGTGGCAGGGACAATGAGGCCCCCATGGCCCGCTGCGGGGTTGCTGATTACCATATTAATGTGCGGCGTCCCAACTGAACGCTGGGCAAAGGACAGTACATCTTTAATTGGAAATATAAAGGACTGCTCATGGCCCGGCTTGAACTGGGAGGATTTATGTCTCTCCCTCTAGATGGGATTGAAGGGAATGGTATGATTCACTGAGCGGCGTGCACGTCGCCTGATTTACTGCCCATCATTTACATTCCACTAAAGTCAATCAGTGCAGAAGGTCATTCCCAACCTGAATTTTTTCACGTTAAATCTTTTCTATCCCAGACTTACAGTCAGGCCAGGCGAGACGCTTGGCAACCCAAGCTGGTTTGGAGGTTGTTAATTTTAATTCCCCGATTAGGAGAAAGAAGACTGTAAAAACAAAAGAAAACCAGAAAATCCTTGTGCATCCATTGACGGAGTCTGTACACATGATAAACTCAGCAGACGCGACGAATGGCTGGTTCCCTTCTATTAAATCTGTATTTGCATGTTTGTCGTGAGGCTGATGAATTCCTTATGCTCTGGGTCAGCAAGGCTAGTTCTGCCAGCCCTGCCTGAATCATCTATTTGGTCATTTGCCTAAAATTTTGGCCTGTCCCTATTGAGATGAGCTGGGTGAAAACTTGAAGGGTGACATGGTTTAGATACTTTTTTTTTTTTTTTTTCCCCCTTCCCCCTGAATGGTACTTTGAACCCAAGTGACCTTAGCATACTAATAAACACCTTGAAACTATTCTGACATTTTCATAATAAATCATCTTCCAATAAGTTTTGAATCTACTCGCAGTATACTGGCAATTTGTGATAGAAAATTAGGACCAGACTTCTGTATTAGATGTGTGGTCTGATTCCCAAATCACATGTGCAGCTTAACCTTCAAGCTTGGAAACAGTTTTTAAATAGTTTGACACAACTAAATGTGAAGCCTGTTGATTTGCTTGTGCAGTCTTGTGACATTACATATGTCTGTATGGGTTTTGACAAGCTTATGTTTAGCCCTGAATTCTTACTCAAAGAATTTATTGTAAAATGATGATAATAGAGGGTGTTTATTGCAAGATTTTGAGTAAATCGGAGCTGAATTGTGATCTATTAACTTGATTTTTCTTGTAATCTGGCTCTGAACGAATAACACAAAATGAATATGAACATCAGTCTAAATTAGAAAGTGAAATTTCAATTACATTTGAACAATATGTACTTAATAGGACTCTTGTGATGTCAGTAATAACTTGAGACAACTGTTTGTTATAGTAGAACCACAAGTAATTTGAAATTTATGCTTTATTAAGGTATTTTTTTATATGTAAAGAGAGAAGCTTTAGAAAAAATTCTAGCTCAGCTGCTTCAGCGGTTCTTTTTTTCTCTATTCTTTTCCCTCTCCAAGTTTTGAAACTGAGAAATTGTTGAAAAATCTTTTGCTGGTGATTTCTCATGAAAGGAAACAATCAGGCTGGGCATTCCCTAGAAACCGGCCAGTGTGGTGGTGTAGAATATATGCTGTGTTCTGCAAAGTGTAACTGATGAACTCGTGTAACTAACACGCAACATATAAAATTAATACCTGCATGTAGAAAGTAGAACTAAATAAGTTAAACACAGGCTACACCACATTTGTGTAGGGGGGTGTGTGTTTTATCTGGTGAATGCTTAACCAAATGGTTTGACTTCCATGGGATTACAGAAGTGTGTAACTTTTAAGAGTATAATTGGCTTTCTTCATTGGGATGCATTGGTGAATAGCTTGTCGTCCTAATTAGGGAGCCTTTCTGATTAACTCACAAGAGCAGCTTATTGGTCACCGAAGCCACTTAAACGCTTCAGGAGATCATTGCAGCGTAACTGTTTTCGGGTCATCTTAATGCACTTAAAGTATTTACTGACATCTTTAAACCGTTTAGAGCTACAGGGCTCACCTGCTTGTTATAATTGTAACTGGTGCAATAAAAAGTCATTCAGTAGACGGTGCAACGTGAGCAGATCAGGTAGTGCGCTATCGCCTATGATGGCAGGTTGCTTTTAGCAGTGGAGTACCCGTACTGCAACGGTATGAGAAGAGTCTCAGAGATGATCCTTCGTATCTCCTGCTAAAAAATTATTTTGAACCAAAGTGGTGTTTGTCCAAGTTCCACCTGATGTTCATTACGTCGCGTTGCTGCCGCTCCACAGAAGCGTCTCTGGTTCTGTCGTTTCCATAATTTCTGCCTGAGAGTAACACACACGTGTGTCAGCCCCTGGAAGATGCTCTGTGTTGTGTTGAATGCAATTTCTCCATTTGGGAGCATGGGGGTAACGGTTCCACAGCAGGAACTCATCTTTGACATCTTAACTCTTTCTCTATCCAAGCGCTCCTCTTCTTATAGCGATGGCGACTAAGGCAGTGTGTTAAACTGCAGGTCAAATAATGGTTTTAATGCGAATTTCACTGCTGCATAGGTGCCTCGACAGCATTTGCAGATCGCGCGCAAAAGGCAGCAACAACTCAGTAGTCTATAAAACTGCGCCCACAGTTGACACCAGCTCCAAAACCACATGGGAACAACACAGCCGAGGGCGTGAGTTCCGTTCAAGTGGAACTCCAGGAATGGCATTTGGCCATTTCAAAAGGTGAAGCTCCCCCAGCTTTTACTTGCAAGGAACTCCAGTGAAACAAAAGCACAACTCCTGCAGCAAGCATTCAATTTTAGATAGTTACACAAACTATCCAAAATAAAGTCAGTATTTGTACTGATCTCAACCAGCATGTGTTCTCAGTGAGAGATGTCGTAGAGTCCGTAGCTTCTCTTTCCGAGCTCCCCTTTGACTGGGAGGGAGAGCGAGCTGTGCAGGGAACAGGGCACGGGGAGCGGCTAACTTGGTGACAGAAGTTACCTTCCTGCTTCTGCTAGACTGGCCATCGTGTCCTGACTCCATAGACTTCTCTGGAAACGCGTGGTGGGTTTGTGACTGTAGCTTAAATTAGGTGAAGCTCGCGTAAAATGGATTGTGTGGTTCCTTAAATTCTCTATCAAATAGCTTAAATTCTAAGCATCTTTTAACAGCAGCAAAAGAGTCGTGTTTCTCCACAGCCTCTGGACAATCTTTTTTGACAGGCGGTTTTGTGATTTTTTTTGTTTGTTTGTTTTTGTTTTTTTTTCTTTTGTTTGTTTGTTTGTTTTGTTTTACTTAAAGGGTTTCATGGTGATAGGATAAGGGTCTCCTGGAGGAGGTTACGTTGGCCATAGGGACCGCAGACCGCATCTGCCCGCCGGCGGGCTCGCTGAGGGTTCTCCTCCAGGCCCTGTTCTCAGTTGCCTGTTCCGCTTTTAGGCTGGATTTACAGTATTCTCCAGGTCTTAACAGATCACTAATAATTAAACTTCTCTGACCTAACTTTGTGCATATATTACATGTGAAATAGAACTATTTGTACTTTCTGAATGCGGGTATAATTACGTGTCTTGGCTGTGGAAAGGGTTGCCCTTCTCTCGTCTGTGCAGGGATTATTTACATTTACATAGAAAGAATCTCGTAGTGAAGAAAAAGCTGATTCATCCATCAGGCCAATGTTACGGGCTGGACTAACGCAGTTTGTCTCTTTAGAAGAGACTGAAGACAAGACTATTCTTATTGCTTGGGGTCACTAGAGATCTTGTAAAGTTAGCATAAAAATCCATTCAGAACAAAACTCAAACCTAGATTTTATTTTATTTTTTTCCCCCTAGATTACCTGTGACTATCTACTTTTCATGTATAGAATAAGATAAACAAATCCCACTGCCGGAGATTTACATGATGTGCAGAGTGCCTGAGTCTTGCTAGCTTACGCGTTATTACAACCCATCCATACTTGTGCCTTGTCTCGTTTGAGAAGAATCTGGTTTTGTCAGGGACTGTGCTCTCATTTATTTGTACTTATAAGAATGCTATTGCACAGTAGTATTAACTATTTGGATAGAGATACCCTGGTTCTTCTCCATATATATTTTTCTAATGACCACCCTGATGCACCTTTCTTCAATTTCGTTGCAGAAGACATAAATATTATTTTGTAATTATGTGTAGCTTTGATGTCAAAGCTATTTGTCTATTTGGCTAATGACCCTAACCTGTGCCAAACTACACTCTAGAGGTTTTTCAGCATCTTTGCCTGTGAAAAGTGATAGTAATATAAAATAAATATTATAGAAAATCAAAATCGGAAGTTAAAGCAGTAAAAGGAATCTCAAACTTTTATCTCAGTGAAAGTCTAATGCTAATTTATTTTTCAACCTATTGTAATAAGCCTATCTAAAGAATCGGAAAGTAACAGTAGATTGGGAGAGTAGCTGTCTGTAATTTACCTAAACCCAGGTATGTAGAGTCTACAAATCCTTTGGCAGTTTTGAAAGCAGTTCCTGTCAAAGTGAAGTAATTCTGGGTTGCAGTTTCTACTTTTACTCCTGGGCTGAGCTGCTTTTTGACTCTGTGCCAATGGACTTCCAAAAATCTGGAAGTATTGTAGTGATCTTTATTATTTGGTAATTTCTGCTGCATGAATATACTCACATCTTTCACTCGTGGTAAAATTAATACAGCTGGAAGCCTGAAAAGACAAATTAGGAAATAGATTTTCAACAAGATGAATGTGGAGGTGCTGAAGGCATTTGTAAGCTGACCTCTTTGCTTTGCGCGGCCGCGGCGTTGGAAGGGTTGCACGGCCGCTTGGCGAAGGTATTGAAGTAGGTGAAGGTGCCTGATGTGGACTGGGAGCGGTGACGTCCGGCACCGAGTGGCTGTGCCCAAATGCCCTTGACTTCTTGGCCCGGAGCATGTGATGATCAGCTGTGTGCATCGTGGATGGCAAATGTCGCTACTCGTCTGCAGTACCACCCCGTGGCTGTGACCCTAAAATCAGCCCATTAACGTGAAGGGCTTTACCACAGGTCTGTTCTAGAAGCTTGTTTTGCCAATGCTTTGAGTCGTAGTGCGAGCTAAAAAGGAAACGTCTATAAAATATGCCTTCACGTGCATACTCTTATTTGTGTTTTAATCTTGAATTCCTGCAAAAATGTCAACTTTTGACTACTATTTTAAGAAGAGAAGTGTAATCTTTAAGAATTAGTGTTAATTCACTATTATTGATATGTTCTCCCTTTTAAGATGATTCTGGAATTAAGCACCTCCTTTTCTCCTCATCAGAAGTGCAAAGAGTGTATTAAGTGAGCTATTTTGGGGTTGGCTGTGGATTAAAATTCAGAAGGGTGGTTATTAGCTTTTTGATATTTTCTTGGAAGTTGATGCTGTTCTTCCCCATTCCCCTTCCCTGAAGGTTGCAGAGAATGCTGTGCTTAGCAGAATAATAAAAATAAAATAAACACCTGCCCTCAGATTGGTTCTGTGATTGGTACCACAGAAAAACGGAGGGGGGGGGAAATCCTATCAAAATGGTCTTTAATGTGTCAGATGTGCACGTTTAAGACAAAAAGCAGAAATGTGGTCTGTATGGTTGTCTTATATGAGAGGTCTGTTATGAAACTCGAGTTCTTTTTGGGAAGCACTGGAAGACCATGAGTTCTTGGAGGATTTAGCAGCTGTTCACATGGATGCAAGCTTGCAAAAGGCATTCTGTGAGGATGTCATACGCATGAAAGGACGGACCCACAACACTCTGGACCTGTATGTTTTCTTTAGTCCTGTGAAGTGGGAGCAATGACATATTCCCTTTCCACAGAACAGTAGTAATTTTTGAGACCCTCGTAAGAATTTAAGGATGCAAAATTCTCATTAAATGGAGCAAACCAAAGGCCAAATAATCTTAATCATTAATAAGACCAAAAGTCAATACTTTAAAAGTATTGTTTAGCTAAGAAAGTGCAAATATTTTGCTACGGAGCGGCTGGACCCTGGGATTACTGTGTAGGAGAGTAGTAGCTATGCCTGTCGTTTGTGGCCCAGGACCACCCAGTGTTACTGTTAAGTGGGGAATAAGTTGCAGAAGTTTCATTTCTAAAGGCTGTGTTGTATCTTGCTTTGTCTCTGTGTGGTCACCTATACTTGTGTAAATAGACTAATGAACCTCATCCCCTTTGCAGTGAAGTAATAAGATGGGATGCAAGCAGGAAAGAATCGGTCCCTCTATGTCCTAAGGCAGGCAGATCTTTCCGGCCATGCTCACTAAACAAGGACAATGTTTTCCTTCGTTTGCCTTTCCTTATGTCAGTCTCTCATGTTCCTCCGTTTTCTTCTCATTGCAGTAGACCAGTGTGAACAGCTGTAACCACAGGGAAAGTATAAAGCCAGCTCTTACTGGTCACCTGAAATCTCAGATCTTACCACATCGCTTTCTCAGGTATGTAAGGAAATCAAGCTTCAGCTTAAACGGAGATCTGGGGTCAGCATTCCGGTGCATTCAGCTGGGATATTTCTCAGGGCACGGCAGTTGCATGGGAAGAGCACGTGCTGCGCTGAATACAGTAGAGAGTGCCAAAAAAAGGCAGTTAGACCACCTTACTGGCACAGCAAGTAATTGCACTTTGAGTAATGGTTTATCTTATTGACTTTGAAAAGACACTATTATGGATGCGTCTAATCAGGGATAAAACCTACAGCAAATTATCTCAAACCCACGTATTTGTTTCTTTGGAATCTGCTTCATTTTGTTTAGATACAAGATTTTCTTGAGATTAGCTTAATCCTGTGATTGTGTATCGCGCGCCTACCAAATCACATAGAAAAAAGAGAACTGTTAAGAATCTCTTCCCCAGATTTCCTCTCTCCTCTATTAAGTAGGCTCATATCTCTCCTCCCTTACAGGTTTCTGAGCCCACTTCCTTAATGCAGGCTCCGCTCTAACAGTAAATGTGTTTGAGCATTCTTTTTCTGTCGAATGACTCTGCTTCTCTGTCACTGTTGTATCCATCCTCTCTGCCATTCTGCATTTCTGCATCCTCTTAAAACATGACTTCTTATATCTGGCCATGCCAAAGGGTTGAGTTTCATTTGTGTTACGCTCCTGCACGTGCCAATTAGTGATCAAACTCTTGAAGCAGAATTGTCCTAACGATATGTTTCAACTACGTGTTCAAATAAAGTCACATGCTCTTGAACAAGCAACACTGACTCTGCATTACAGGCTTTTTTCTTTTTTTTTTTTCTCTCCCTATTTTTTTTAAGTATTTTTTTTTTTCTTCTTAGGCAGGGACCACTTTATCATTTTATATGGTGCAGAGAGTTGCGGTGCAAATACACAGAAATAGTCAACAAATCCTCCTATTTGAGGGCTGCTTTTCTGTGCTCCATTTTGATCCTTTATAGTCTCAGTGCAAACATGTCAGATGGAAAAGTCCTTAACACTGAAAAATCACTGTTCTGATTGGATCTGAATCATATAGATCAGCCGTCAGTATTCAATGAGGATGAGGTGTTGCAGTTCAATAAGCAGTGGAGGTACGAATGACCCCGGTATGGGATGCCTATCCATCACAGGGTGATTGATACTAGACCCAGGGGTGCCTCGGAGAGTAAAAGACCCCCAAGTAAGAAGGTTTGAATTCTTTCCTGCAGAGCTTGAAATGTTAAGTCGTCTTTGCTGTTTGCAAACAGTATTTCAAATTCTGGTATTGACATAATACAGAATAACAGGCCAGGAAGAAGCTATCTCTGTACAAGCCGCCTCAGACAGCAGCTTTAAGCCACGTATGTCATGAGCTTTATTTTGAAAATACAAATTATGTTTGTAGGTATTGTTTGAGGTTACTCCGCTTGGCTTGGCTTTGACTAAAGAACCTGAGAATCCTCTTTGGTAAAAGACGCAAAATGTGAGAGTACAAAAGCAGCACGATGTTTTCTTGGTGTGAAGAAAGCAGAAACTGATGGAATTGGTTATGAGGAAAGTTACTGAAGTCCAGTAAGAACTCGAGAGGTGGACAGCCTTGTAGGGAGCGCGGGTCTCAGTCTGTAAATTCTCATCTCGGCCAGAGGGGCAGGCATTTTCTCTAACAAACGTGCAAGAGTCAAATGCATTTCTTTAGACTTAACCCCTTACTTGATTGCAGACTTAAAGCAATCAAGTTCTCTGTGGGGCAAAATTTGTGCATCTCTGCTATCTTTCCAATGTGAATTGAGTCAAAATGCATTGTTCTGCTTCACATTACAAATAATGTTTGTTTGTTTGTTTGTTTGTTTTTTTTTGGCACAGTTACACCTAATTATAGCTCTACATACAATGGGTTAAATTCATCCTTGACGGACGTATGCCTCTTCTTGGTCTTGGAATTTTGTTCTTGGAATTTAATTAGCCAATGTAATGCTTTTGCCAAATCTTCCATTTCCCGTGTTACCAAAACCGTGGGCGGCCCAAGTGGTTTACTGTGAACATCAAACAGAGGTGCGTTGCCAGAAAAGACGTCACCGGAGGTTAATACATGTGGTAGTTAAGGTACTTTTCAACAGTTGGGGTCAGAGGGCTGATTTCAAGGTCTTGTCTTGTTTTCTTGGCCATAATATCATGGCTTTGGGCACCCTCCTTGGAGATAATAACTAGCAATTATAAACCTTTAAACATTGTGGGCATAAGATTTTTTTTTTTTTTTTTTTATTCTCTCTCCTTCCCCCCCCCTCCCCCCTTTTCCTTTATAATTTACTTACCCAGAAAAGCTCAGCTCAAATCTCATTTACCATCTGGAAATCTGTGTGGTCCAGTTCTTCGCTGCATTATTGCATCCAAGAATGCAGAAGGTAAAAGTAAATTCCTTGAAAACGGTATATGCAACACGCAGGCAGGGTTACAGTCCCCTTGTACCCAGATAAAACAGGTTGCAAAATATTTTTTTTGGCTATGTGGCCCCGATTCCGTGGGCCTTCCTCAAGGAAATTAATTTTCTTTCTCTTGCAAGTGCAGAGAACTTCTAAATTGTAAAACAACTGCTTAGTTTTGTAAGAAGTACAAGCCTGGGGGTTTCTAGGACTCGTCTGAACTTCAAGACTTCATATAACCTGTCCTTTTCTGTCCCTTGGGGGCAACAAAACCTGCTGGAAACCATCGCTTGTGCGCAGTCTGAGGCAAAACTTGAGCTGAGTGTTCTGCTCTTGTTCTGAGGCCTCCTTGACCGAGCGCCCACCTTGCACCGAGCGAGGGGAGGAAGGGAGCTGCGATGGAACCGGCTGTGTTTCTCTGTACGTGTGCCCACATGGACAAAAGCCTGGATCAGCCCGGGAGCGCAGTTCTTGAGTTACTTGAGAGCTTGTCCAGATTCTATATTCCTCCAGTTTTCTTGGTAAAATCGAGGATCAAATTGGCTTACGCTTTTCTCCTGTGTCCCTCACGGCCTCGCACATCTATGGAAGCTGAAAGACTTAAAAAACAAACTTTTATTTTTTTTAATATGACCAGGAAAAAGGATGTCCTCTTGCAGTTAAGGAAAGTGTAATTAGTAATCTTTACTCATACTGAGTGTGAGTGGGAAACTCACCTGTCAGCCAAGTACGAAGAGTGCTTTAGGAATCAATATGCTTGCGGAATATAAAGGAAAAACTCCACTTTTTATTGTGCTGCTGAGACGAAGACTGAACTGTGACAGTGCTTCCACTCCCTCCTCCCCTCAGTTTCTCACCCTTCACAAACACAGAGTTTATTGCTTAAAAAAACCCACCTGCACAAACTCCTCTGCGAGTGCGCTGTGTGTGGAGAGTGATGCCGTGGTGACAGAGAGCTATGGAGCCGCTTCTGCGCGGCTATTGGATAAAGATCCATCACCAGCTGACTGATATGTGACCCACAGGTACCACAATATGTTACCTAATGACCAGTCACTTAATTATAGACTAGGTGACATGTTTATAAGGGTGAACTTTAGAGTGCTATTAGGGAATGGACAGATGAACTATACCGGTGCCCTCCGGGTAGATTTCACCCAGACTCTTCTGCCTCTGTGGACCCATTACACAGTAATTAGGGTGATTTTTAAGTAGGATGCAAGGAGTTAAATGACTAACCTTATTATTGCTTCATTTGTCACTGTGGTAAGTGCCGCTTTGGGGGAGGTGGCTTGGAAGAAAGTGTGAGAGAAAGAAAGAAAAGAGAACATGAGGTGTAAAGTCCTTTCTTCCCTAAGTCCACGTATGGAGAGCAAGAAGATGAGGAAAAGTGGGGTTTTTCCAAAGCTAAGACTGGAGAAATCTTTGATCAACCTGATTCTTTGCTTTAACAACTGCAATCTCCATGAAGCGATGCCAGTTGCATGATGGTCTTCCATGATAACGGTGATTTTGTGCTAATAACTTCCTTTACAGTCCTAAGAACCAGGTCTGCATCTTGTGGACGTACCAATTTACTAATTTGATTCACCGAGGTCTTTTCAGAAAATATTTTGAACGTTTATTTTTATTTTTTTTCCTATAGCAAGAGCGAGGTGCATAGACAGCCGAGATACGCGACTTTCGGTCTTCCCTAGCCGAGAGAACTCAATCACGTCTTCAAAGCAAGTTGCTTGGCCCTCTGTCCCCGCTGTGGGAGTGGTGGCGGCAGGGTTGTCTGATGTCCAGCCTCACCCACGTTGGGACGGCTGCTGCTGGTTCCTTGCCCGAGTGCGGCAGAACGGCAGCCCTGCCCTTCTAGCGCTAACCCCCAACCTGGGGTTTAGCAGCAGGGTGAGCGTGCGCTGCTTTACTGGCTTTTCCCGTGCGTGCTCGAGTCAAGGAGTCAGATATCCGCAATCGCTGCCACCGACTTGCTTCTGGGTGACCGTGGAAGCGTTTACCTTCTCTGCACTCTTCGTGTTGGGTGTTTAAGTTTTGGAAAAATGTTTTTGTTTTTCTAATTAGTTGCACGGGGATTTTGTTGCGGAGGGGAAATGAATGGTGGTCTTCATTAACCTGGGTTTAACTCCAATTGCTCTTGAAATCTTAAATGCAGCCATGAAGCACGGAGTCAGGCGAACCAGTTGCTGCATTATAATGTCAGCCGTTTCTCTGCAGTGTTTATGCATGTGTGACTCCTCGAGTACAGATGTTTACCAGTGCCCTTAGTGGTGTTTCATTCACTCAGCTGAGTCTCTTTTCAAGTAGGAACAGTTGGAGGAAGGAACGGCGGGGCAGATTTACATTGCTCTTTAGGAGATAATAATTGCTGTAGGGTATCTCTAATTGAAGGGAAGGAGGTAAGTTTGAACTTCTCAACCTGTGCTGTGCCCCAGCTGGCAGGGAGCCCGTTCTGATCCAGAAGCGACATAGGTGGTTTAACCAGTGATGTGTATGAGCTGATATGTTGTGCGAAGATAAATGTAAATGATATAAACGAGCTGGATGTAAAGATGATTTTTTGGGGTTTTATATGGCCCATCGAGGGGAACATAGTTATGACCCTACTGTACATCTGCTGTACTGTACCTAGTTTTCTTGAAAAGCTGAGGCCTTCCGAGGTGTTAAATGTTTCATTAAATTGGCCACATGTTCTTAATTTCATGCGGTACTGCGCTTGCCTCTTCAGGATCTGTTCAGGACCTCTCAGGATCAGCCTCATAGTAGAGAAAGAAGCGGTCGTTGATACCAAACCCCCTCGAAATTGGCAGTATTTTTTTCTTCATTGCGGCAGGTATTACTTCTAACGCTTAAAGGCTTTAGAAACATTTGAAGATTCTTTGCCCTTCCCTGCTTCTAACCTCTGTTTATGAAAACAGTAATGGGAAGAAGTTAAATGTAAAAAAAAAAAAGTCTTAGGAATTCTTCCCTCCCTCCAAAAAAACCATGCAGAAATACCTAGCTGAGACCTGGAATATGTAAAGCACGGGGAGATCTAAATCAGGGTTTTGTTCACCTGGAGATCAAGGCCGACGGATGGATTTTTTTCCCCTGTTTTAATATGCAGTTATTAGGTACAGTGTATTTTTCTTTTAGTTGTGGCTTTTCAATCCTTCTAAAGGGGTAGGGATGCGTTTAGGAGCTCCAGCTGTTCAAAGTTCTTGGAGATGGCTACCAAAATGTTGGTTTATTTCTATTTACTTTCCTTCTTTTTTTCCTCAGGATATTTTAGGGTGGGATTTCAAAACCTACCCATACATGCCTGCTGCTCTTCTTGTCAACTGGTGCCAGGCTACCCGGCCTCTAGCTTTTGCACCGAAGTGTCACGAGTTTGGTATAAGTTTTGTTTCATCTGTACATCCCACATCCCACCTTTGTCAAGTGTGAGTGGTGGATCCCTCAAATGGTAGGCAGATTTACCACAAAAAAGTCACCGTGAAGAAGCCCGACTATACATGCCTGGGCTGCCACAGCAACTGAACACGTAGTTGGCAGGGTGAAATTTCAGTTGGTTTAAATAAATGTAATGGAAACAGTTTAAGGGAGAATGAAATGTGTCTCTCCTTCCAACTTTTTTTTTTTTCAGTATGGTTTTATCGATGTGCTGATGGCAAAGCAGAGCTGCTGTTAGTTTCACCATGTTACTGTGTTCCGCAGTCTAACGGACTCACCTCTGAAATGGTGAACCTCAGCAGCTCAGCTTTACAGAGAGTTATTTTGGAGCTGCCCTTGGCTTCTGTGCCAATTTTTTTAACTGGTCTTCCTTGAATATGTTTTTGTTTGTTTGTTTGTTCATAGAAACCCAAGGTTTTAAATGTTATTTCTATTTCTGTTTACTTAAAATATTGTCAGGTAAATACTGTCATGAACTTTTTTGCCCTGTAGAAGACAGTGTATGGAACATGGACCTAATTCTGAGCTGGAATATCTGCGCTTTAAATCTATTGCAAACTTTTCAATGTGTCCTAGCGAGACCCTTTGACAGCTGTTGACAGTATGGCTTCTTTTGGTTCAGACTCTGCCTTTTATACCAGAAAATTTTCACAGGTAGAAATCCTTTTAGAGCCGAGATCAATGGGAGTACGGCGTGAATGGCATTGCTGCCTGACTTAGGCAAACAAAGAACAAACAACCCCACACAAACAAATAAAACCCCCTCTTATTGTAGTATAACTCAACTAAATTACTTTATCTGTGAGGAAATACTGTTATTAGGTCTTTGAGTTAACTGAAATGTGTAGTTGGAGTTGGTCTCCTTTCTATTACTGCTCTCTCATCCATAATGACTGTCTTGGCACTCAGTTCCCAGAGTAGTCCGAGACTGGCGTTTCCAGGTGGCTGCTTTAGCTGCTATTCACCTCAAAATACCAATATTTCTGGCTATAGTATGAGGATCTACCACTACAGTATGATTTCTGGGCAGCAAGGTGTGTGTGGGGCAGGGTACTGGGCGGGAAATGGTGCGTGCTGGAAGTCTGGTGATGAGCCTCCGCTTTGTGCATCTGTTGTACTCGAGAGGGCAATGCTTGCAAGCATACTTCAGGGTCACCGCTTCCATTGGCCCATTCTGATGGAGACCCCTCTCTTTGGAAGAAGGGAGAGAAGGCTGTGGTGCGGGGGCCTGGGCGCAGTCGGACCACCTCTGACCACCTCTGTCCACAGGGGCTGTTGAGCAGGTTGCCCTGGCACGGGAGGGATGTCCACCCACCTGCCCTGTGCCGAGTCCTCCCATGCCAGCGTAGCGATGGAGTAAGGCGTCAGCTGGGGAAGGGTTGGCTTCTGTGCCTGGAGATGCTGGAAGGCAAATGGTAAAAAACAAAACAAAACAAAACAAACCCAAAACAAAGAAACAAACAAAACCCCCAACCCCACAAATGAGTTGATTATCCCTGAATTCCTGCCCATAAAGGGGTATCTGGGTTTTCCAGGCTCCGGAGGCTTTCTTTAAGGGAGGTTATGGTAGCATTTAATGGAGCGCTCCATTTTCCATTGGCAGGTGTGGATCAAACAGCTAACGTGAGATTTCTCATAAATATCCTGTAACGTGACATGATTGATTTCAGATGTCATCCATGATCAGACGATTCTTGAGAGACTTTATGTTAGAGATGCTTCAGTCTTAGATGTACGAAAGCCCCTTGTTTAAGGGCTATAGTGTAACTTATTTAAAGTACTGAAGTAACTTCAGGAGCATATTACAGTAATTTTCTCATAGAAACTACTGAAAATGCAGTAATTCATAGGAAAACTTCACTTTATGGTTACAAACACAAAACCTGTTTACAGTCAGAGAAGAAAACCAGGAAATAAAAATTTAAATATTGGTCTCATATTGCAAAATCACTGTATTCCCTGTTCTCACTTCCAAAATAACATTTAGTTCTCAAAAAAGTTATAGGTGGAAATTTTTCCAAAAGTCTTACAAGCTTTTGAGGGAAACTATGTCACAAAGCTTTTTTTCCAAAAAAGCCTATTATGGCATTTTTGGAAAAGCGTCCATCTTCAAATGAGAAACATGTTAAACTTAATGTCACAATTGATTTAACGTGAACAAATAATTTCAAGGAAAAATAATTTTGCCTGAAAAAAAATTGACCATTGATACAAGCCATAACCTCTCTTACGCTCGAAACTCGTTTTGATACGCTTAACAAAACAACAGGGAATTTCAAATTTCTCCCATCAGATTGGACTCCTTACAGACATGCAAAATAAAATTCAATATTTTTCATGGCAGAAGGTTTCAATTTCATGTTTGGAATGTTTGAAACGATTTTAATGTTGCCCACAGCCCTGATGTTAGAGATGGTGTGGGTGCCCAAAGTGCAGGTGAAGTCACCTGGGGTAACTGAGACTTCTAAAAATCATGTTGCTGTACATACAGGACACTAGTGGCTGTTAATATACTTGGCATAACAATTAATAGCAAATTTCCAGGCTGAGTTTTACGCTGAGTGCTGCGTACTCTTCAACTATTTTAAACACTTCCATGTCCCAAGACGTGGGTTTGATGTTAAGAATTATATAGCCTACGTTATTTCTAATATCTACAAATTAATTAAGGTAGATTTTAGTTTGCTGTTGAAAAGGTCGGTAGGAAAGTAACAGAAGCAGGAGGGAGTGCATGTCGCAGCCTTGCGGCTCGTGGGGTGGCTCTCTGGAGGTGCGGGGAAACCTGAACCACGCAGCGCCATCAGGAAATTCCATGGCTGAATTGGAAGCTGGTACCCAGGAACTTTGGGGTTGGGAAATTAATTTCAGATGACTCTGAAATTTGCCTCCTAGATAAATAGTCTGCGTATTCCAAAACGAGCATGTAATTTAAAACAGCATGGGGCATTCAGTGAATTAGAAGCCAAAAAAACGTTGGGGTGGAGGTGGAGAAAAAACGTAATTTGAAACTGTGATTTAATGAAGAAAATCAAGGACCAAAGTGTTGACAGGAAAATTCAGGCAGTTATCAAGTCCAAGGGTGTCAATGAAATAATTAAAAGCACACAGTATGAAATAGCTCTGGCTGCTGTGATAGACACGGGGTTGCCCTACATACTCTGTGGTACTTTTATATAACAACGTCAACATGAGGGTTTGGACTGAGCCAGGACTCACAGGAACTCTAACTGGCCCTTCTTTTATTATTTTAGCTAGAGCACTTCATTAGTGAGGCCGCTCTTTAGTGATGACCTGGAAAGGAAAGTAGTGTTTAACTTTCTGCTGCTGCCGCCTCCTAATCAGCAGAAAGATGCCTTGAAGAAAGGAGACGAGGGTGGGTAAGAAGTTGTAATGAATTGGAAAGGGACAAGCACATTGCTCGTGGAGGTCTGTTTGTGTCATTGGTCTGTGCTGCTTCACTGGAGCCTTTTCCATTCTTTTTTCATGAGCCCTTTTCTTCTGCCAGACTGGGTTGGCAGTACTGCATATCCCCAACTCTACAGGAACTCGATGGCTACTGTTTTCCTCGGTGTTTTTATATACTTCATGGTTACTGAATATATTGCATCTTCTTATCTCGTCATAAGCTTGTGAACTCCTTGAAATGGGACCTGAGGTGGGAAGGCTGGTGGCCCTTAGTTCCATCTCGCCACTTGTTGGTCTCCTTGTGGGGAGGGAGCCAGGACCACCGTGAGCGCCAGCACGGGATGGTGGCGGCCAGGAACGAGTGGAATAGGGCCACTGGGTGCTGGTGGTTGGCTTTGGGAGATGCAGCGGAGATCCCAGTAAGGCCCAGATTTGTGGTTCTTGTACCTGTCGTACAAAGAAAGTTCTCTCGTGTGTTAAGGTATATTGCTTGCTTGGTAGATGGTAACTCTCACCAAACTTAAGTTCTACTCAAACTATGAATTCTAAGGAAAAAAAAAAAAAATTGTACTCAAATTTAAAGACATTAAGAAAAAAACATTTGGAAGCATCTAGAAAACCCTTGCTTTTTGAGAAAAGTAGAATGCATAGCTTTAACCTTTGCTGTAAATCATCTAACCCCTCTGGGATTTGAACTTTTATCAATTTCTGAAAATGAGCTTCCAGTCTGTTCTGTATTGATCATCTACCCCGTGTCAATAATAGCTGTTGTGAAGGTGAGCCCTGCTTGAAATTCACGTTAATGGTATTCATGGAGGAAGGAGTGGGGGAATGTGTGCATATGTACAGTTAGAGATGTATCTCAAATTCTCAAAAACTTTAAAGAATAGTAGGTTGAACACTATTTATGGTGTTACTGCTCCATAGGCCTCTGATCTTTTAGCTATGTTACTTAAAAGCAATTTTAGTTTTTACTGTAAATCAAAATATCTAACAATTTTTTCTTATATTCATAATTCTTATGTGCATTTGAGAAGGGAAATGATAAAATCACTGTGAGACTGGTTTAAATCCCTTAAAGTAAAATTTAAATCTCCCACAGCTTTTAGGGCTGTGCCACAGGGATTGAAACACAGAGCCTAAACTATTTTTTTTTCCAAGGACAAGTGTGTTAGTTTTTTGTTTGTTTGTTTGTTTTACCTAAACAAGAAAGAAATATCTACTTCTGTGGAACCTTTTGGAATTCTCATTGCTGAAAATGAAATACTTAGATTATAAAAAAAAAAAACCCACACACCGACAAACAACAACCCACCCAACTTTCTTATTTCCCAAACAATTGTTTTTCAACCACAACAGGAAAATCTTAGAAAGAAAATATCTACAGAATTTCTTTCCTTAATTCCCTCACAACTTTTAAGGGAAGATATTTTCTAACTAGCGTTTATCGCAGCTCTCATGGAGAATGTAGCATTTGTTCTTAGAATTATAGAATTGTCTATGTTGGAAGGGACATCTAAGATCGAGTCCAACCATCAATCTGACACTGCCAGCACCACCACTAAACTATGTCCCTCAGCACCACTCTGCCTCTCTTAAATTCCCTCCAGGGATGGCGACTCCACCTCTTCCCTGGGCAGCCTGTGGCAGTGCTTATCAACCCTTTCTGTGAAGAACTTTTTCCTGATAGCCAATCTAAACCTCCTCTGGCATAACTTGAGGCCATTTCCTCTTGTCCTTTCGCCTGTTATCTGGGAGAGGAGACCGACTGCCCCCTCGCTACACCCTCCTTTCAGGTAGTTGCAGAGAGCGATGAGGTCTCCCCTCAGCCTCCTTTTCTCCGGGCTGACCACCCCCAGTTCCCTCAGCAGCTCCTCATAAGCCGTGTGCTCCAGACCCCTCACCAGCTCCATTGCTCTTCTCTGGACACGCTCCAGCGCCTCAATGTCTGTCTTGTAGTGAGGGGCCCCAAACTGCACACAGTATTCTGAGCTACTTTCTCTGCCACTTCAAATGTCGGCTAATAAACCAGTTGTGAAGCTGTACTGCTCTTCTATTTTGATCCCTTGGTAAGTGTAAACTGTACAGAAGGGTTCCCGCAAATGGGGGGAAAAACCATCTTTGTGGCAGAATTCAGCACAGGTGAGTCAGACCCCCTTTGATCAAGGGGGCTGTGGTGCTGGATTGAGGCTCTCGTGGGCGTAGGGCAAATCAGATTAAAAACCTGTGTTATGGGAGGTGTGGCGTTTCAAATGCCTCCACCATATAGTGCATTTGTGGGTTTGTGCGTGTATATCGTTCTTCTGAACTGAAAGAGGATTTTGCAGTTACTTTTCCCCCTCCTTTTTTTCCTGAAAACAAACAAACAAACAAAACCCCAAGTACTTTTAATTTTCATATTTATCGTACATCTCCATTCCCCTTGGAAAGGAGCTACCTTTCCTTAATTATTATTATTTCAATGGAGAGACAAGAGTGCCGGTCTCCCTTCTGCGGCTGAGAAACCCCATTCAGTTGGCGGTGAGGACAGTGGGGAGCAGTGGTTGTCACCATGTCCCAGGGTATCGGTTTGATATTAACTTGTGGTAAGGAGACAGGTGAGTGAGTCGGGGTTTGCCCTGAAGCATTGGGAGTTTGTTGGAGTTCTCCCATGGGAGTGCTGAGCTGATGGCAGTACACAGCATGTGTGCTTACAGCAGTGCAATTATGTGGCTACAAATACACCTACGTTTGATATATTATATAAAATTTATTTTTTAATATGTTTATATATAATGCATTATATGTTTGCACGTGTATACACATATATAAAAATTTGGAATACATTTTTATATATATGTATGCGTGTGTATATATATTCATTGATCTGCATATTACTAATAAATTGAACATTATCACGAAGCGGGGCTGAGCCCAAGTTAGATTTCAAATAATCTGTGAAAGGAGTTAATTAATTGTGAATCGTTTCTCCTGGAAGTCCAAGGTGGAGAGCCCTGCGGTAACAAACGTCACCCCGGCAAATCAATGTTTCATTAGCATGTCTATGGGAGATGTCTGTTCTGTTTTGCACATAAAATGAAACAAGAGCTTTCATCTCCCTCTCTGCCTCACTCTGCCTTTGAGAGGGAGTAAGTGGCTTTGTTCATTAAACTTTCACTGGTGTACGGCCCCCTGTGCTTTTTTTATTCTTTTACTCTAAAGCTCTCAATCAGTTTAAAAGGAGAGAACCTCCATTAAGGACAACTGCCAGGTAGATGTTTATTTTCATAATGCATTTATTAAGGTGTGAAATAGAGGGAAACGGTGCTGCGAAGACTGGAACGTACTTTCCATATTTGTGTCCGTGAACTTCTGTATCCGTGATTTTGCAGAAAAGTCAGACGGTTTGCACTACTGTGTTTCAGTGTGAAGCAGGCTACTGAAGGCACTTTTATTTGCATCTTTTACTCTGAAGCCTGGATTTTGGCAGTGCTATTTCCTACACTTTCCAAGTTTAGTCGATAATTTTAGGGAGGAGGGCAGGTGGCGGCAGCATTTGCACAGGTCGGGTAATGCGGCTAATGAAAAGATACTTGAAATATGTCAGACGTGTTCCAAACATAAAGAAGATACTGCGAGAAGGGAGTTTTGGTCTGTTTGCTGTTCGGCACCAGCTTGTTTTGAAGCTTTTCCAAATGTAATATATAACGTGCTCGCCTATCCTCAGCTGCCAGAATTTTAACAGCCTAACTCTAACACCACCTAGATTTTAGATGTAGTGAAACCATAACTATCAATAGCATTATTCAGAATTATCCTACTAAACAGTTAAACAGCGGTTAGGTTTACAATATTAAGACAACGTATTTGCCTTAACCAGAGAGGCTGTTGGAGCTCCTCTCTGCTTGGTCATGTAGGTGCAAATCAAGGTCTATCAGCAGACATTATTTGCCTACTTTTAAAACTACTGGTTATGACATTAGAATTAGGCCCAGTCCACCATCACTTAAGTAAACAGGATGCGACTCTGAGTAACTCGGTATAATTCTTAGCAGCCATGTTATAAAAGAAACATTTATTCTGATCTGTTTTTTTCCATTATTGTTGAGTGCTTCAGCTCATTAACCAGTAATCATTCTGGGTCCATTAGCTAGATATTGATATTGTATGCACTGTTGCCAGTTGTCATGACTTTAAATTTTGCATTACCTGTATATTTTCTTTAAAACCCAGTTCCTGGATTCATGTTATTAATGAGATTCTTAGCTGTATCTTAAATAAATTCTTAGCCCGCAGGCTCTCAAATGTAGAAACGTAGCTCCAAAGTAACCTGGAAGATGAAAAAGTAGAAGGCAAAGAGAGGGAGTCCCAAATCTCATGATTTTCAGGGCATAACTCTATTATTCTTGAATCCATTGGCTTGGCAATATTTTTCTTCTAACTGAACAAACATTAAATACTTGGTCTTGTGTCTTGCATCTGCTCTCTTTGTGCAGCACGTCTTCATTGTGCTGAGGAAAGCTAAGAAAGCACATTTCCCCCCCCTTCCCTGTGTTCTGCTTTTGGGAAATAACCAAAAATCTCAGCCCTAGCCAGAAATTTGGCCAATACGCAGATTTTTCATAGTGGGTTTTCAGAATCAGGCCCTACATGTTTCCAAAAACAATTGCAAAAGAGCTCTATTCTTACACAGCTCCTTCAGCCTCTCCATATGAGGTTTCATTTTAGATTCTCTCACCTGGGCACAGGTAAGCCGTAGCGGCAGCATGGAAAGGTGTTTCTCACGGATGCAGAGGCACATTTGAAAGCAGCTGGTTGAAATGACTTGGCTTCAGTTCTTTGAAGAGTGAGGAACCTCAGACCCGGTCATGTTTAGAGGTCGGGTTTGGCTTGAAATTTTTGCAGCAACGAATAGGGAAATTATGCTGTTACAACGCCCTCGTGAGAAGTGCCCTCTTCTTCCCCTCTTAGGGCACATCCATTAAGAGATTGTGGACCAGACACTCGCTCTGGATGTCTACCTTGGTTTAAATTGCGTAATAGGGATCTCTGTTCACTTGGTGGTATTTTTCTTCTATTTACATATAGCGGTTTCATAGCCAGGTTTCTTGATTCCTTCTTTTCACTGGTTTTATGTCAGCATAACTGTAGTTTTGAGTAGTTGCTCCTGATTTTGTGTGAGTGAGTTTGACTCCTTGGACTTGTTGAAAAGGCTGCAGTTGAGCCTGTTTGTGATCCGGGAGCAATCCTTCCGGTGGCTTTTCTGGGCTGGGGAATAATAGTAAGTTTCTTCCCATTCCCAATAGGCGCTGGAGGCCTGATGATGAGATGGAGAGTTGAAGATCTCCGACAAGGCTGCTAATCAAAATCTCAGCACTGGGCTCTACTCCGCCTAACCAAAAAAAGGACACGTGCTTATTGACTAAAGCAGCGCCTCAGCTTGATCGTAACAATGTAAGTTCGGAAACAAGTACTATAATTAACCGTGACTGTATTATTGGATGTGTGCATGTGTAATTAACAAAGCAGATATTTTTGTGTATGTGGCTCTACTTATTTGTTCATGAAAACTCCCCGCCATTTTCATCAGCATATTAAGGTTAATTAAAATTAATTCTGTTTGTATTGACTGCCTTTTCACTTATGCGAAGTTTGTGCAAATCAAGTGTGTGGCCAGGGCCTTCTTCCCTATAAAATCCATAATGTTTGCTTTCAGAGCTGGGGGAAAGAGGAATCAAAATTGCAGGCTGTTTGAAATTTAAATCAGAGCAATGCTGGTCAATAGTATCAAGGTTACAGTGCCCTGGAAGATTTTGATTGGGTGCTGCCAGGTGCGTGCTGGGTGACAATGACATGAAAGGTCAGTTGAATGGAGTTTTAGGATGTCTTGTCTTTTCTTTTTGGTTAATGCTGGGATTCCTGTCTGGAAAAAAAAAAAAAAAAAAAAAAAAAGACGGAAAGCCATGCTGTCCTTTCATACAATAGAATTGTACAGGTGTGGGGACGATGTTCAGCCTGTGCAGAGGGAGAGCACCAGACCCGCGTTTGCACTCTGATGCCAGTATTCCCCGGCTGAGACGAGGGCTTTCTTACATTAAATCCTGAACAAATACAGAGCAAGACACAAATGCCGTCCTGAAGAATTTGCAGCCTTAACGACTGGGACTGACGCGCGATGTGAGAAGGGAAGCGCGCACACGGGGACGCGGGGCGGCTCGCTGCGGGTCACGTTGCAGGCTGTGAACAGGGCAGAGGGCTCTCCCGAGAGCTGGAAGCGAACCCAATATTCCTAATGCACCACTGCAACTCTCTGCCCGCGCTCCTTGCAGCGTCTTCCTAGCTCCTGTGTTGCTACCGGATGCTTAAATGGGTTACAGACTAAATAGACTGTTCGAGCTTTCATTGGATCAAACAGTGAGAGTTTTCCTGAAACTTAATCTGAAGTAATTAGCAACCCAGCAGTTATTGTTACTGGACCCCAAACTTGCCAGAGTGGATCTGGCTGTACCTCTTGCTTAGAGGGAGCTCTTCAGAAAAAGATTTTAAATTGAAAAACCTGTGTTTTATTGGACAGCAAACTAAGACAATATATAGATGTTTTAAAACAGCAAACATTCAGATCAACAAATTTGAATTGGGTTAAGATAGAATAAAACAAGGACAACGTAAACGAATCCCCCTCTCTTTCCCCTCTCATGTGGGCAGATCTTCTCTATCGGGTTTGCTCTGATTTCAGCAATTCACTGGCTCTCTGTGTCCCACCAAGCTCGGCGCAGTCCTTCTTACGTACCGAGGAAAAGGATCTCTCTCCGTCCCCCTTTGAGGACCCCGTTGTGCATCTCTCCCCGCTCCCCTCAGCTTTGTCGCTTGCTGGCAGGCTCCTGCTTGCTGTTGGGTCTCATTCTCTCCGTCCATGCCTCGCTGTGCTCCAGGGTCCGGGCACACCGGGGGGACTGGAGTAACCTCTCGTGCTGGTGGGAGGGCTTCCCCTGGCCCGCGGGCAGGGGTCGGCGTGTCCGGCTGCCCAGCCCCGCACTGCCTGCCCAGCCCCAGCCGCTGCAGAGGAACACCACATGTCCAGTCAGCTGCAGACAGACGAAATGAATACCCTCCCTCACATTTGCCATTTAACTTGTCAATTTTTGAACCTCACGATTGGCACATCGGGAGGATATGGACTGATCGCAGTTCTTGCAGCTATTGTTACAGACTATCTGCAGACTCGGGAGTATACTTCTACATGGCCTTACTCTTGATTTATGTTCCTTTGGTTTGTTCCCCAGGGAGAGAAATCTCTACAGGGTGTAAATCAGATTTTTTTTTTTTTCCTTTTTTTTTTTCCTTTTTTTTTTTTTTTTGCAGGGGCTCTGGCTCGTAATTCTTTCAAATGTAAATCTGAACATAATTCTGCAACAAGAATGGATTCTGTGGCTAATCATGTGGCTTCAGGCTTTATATCTCTGTAAAGCTTTAGGCCATTTCGGTAGAAATATACAGAACATCTTCCAAAGAATAGAATAGTAATGTCCTATATCATCCAGTTGCTTTTCCATAAGCCCTTGTGAAGGTGAACATATTTTGTTTGTTTATATAACAGTTCTATGCTCTAAAAAGTAGGAAAGCGAAATGTGGGGAGAATCTTTTCCCATTAACCCTGGCTTTTAATGTGCTTCTTTGACAAACGTACTTGATGCTGATGGTATTTTTCCATTCCTGTCTACTCCCAGTAAGACTGAATGATACACTTCTGTCTCTCTCTTGGCTCCGATAATGTTTTTGTACTAACATAACATAATGCCATACAATTAGAAATTATATGTTAGCTGTTAGTCATAGCCCAGTGAGTTTACATTAGACAAAAGAAATTAAATGGGAACCAGAGGAGACCTAGTAAGCGCAGTTTATGGGTTTTTTTATATTCAGAAATATCACATTTCTATTGATGAGCATCATTTATGCCTGTATGGGGGAAACTAACTGCGCTACAGGCAAAAGAATTCCTGGTCATTTCTTCACATTCAAATCATGCATAGTTTGTAAATGCAAAGTTAAGAGAGTTTTTCCTCTGTCTTGGAATTGATGGGTTGCTTTGAGATTTTTATTCGCTCCCTGAAAGGAAAAAGAATTATTTTTAGTCTCTAACACTGAATGATGCCTTGTAAATTGTTTTGTGCTGGGGAGTGAGAATTCGGACTGTGCTGAGGCACTCGACTGCCTGCATGATTGTGCCGGTAGAGCTTCTCTTTAACAGCCTTTGCTCAGTGGGACCAGTGGCACTGCTGGTCTGGCACCTGTGTGTCCGGTGGTGATCGGTACCGTTTACTTCAGAGGAGGTTGAGGCAACCTGTCTTCTGGCAACTTTCCTTCTGTCTCAGTAGAGACTCTCTTAGGCCCTCACAACGTCAGGCGGGTAGGTTTGCAGTTCTTCAGGGAGCTTTCTCAAGCACACCTTTAATATTTGCTTCTGAATTCTGGCTGCATCTATCTGATGCTCTGGAGTGAAAATACAATCGCTGCGTGTGTTATTGTTTTGTTTCGTGCCTGTCACCGGTGGAAGTACCTGACACAGTTATGATTAAGCAGCGATTCAAAATTTATTAATAACTTGAGATAGATCAGGAAATTGAATCTTAGCAGCACTTAATAACTGATGCAAAGGTTTACAGAGTCACTTAACAAAATAACTAAACAGCATCTTAGTTACAGATTCGAAGATGGCAGGATTCACACCGACTTACTATAAACTATCCCAAATCGGTACATGTACACATGAACAAAAGCACGGATCTCAAATTAATGCATACATGTATAAGCACGTGCGCGCGCACATGCACTCCCTCGGTCTACAACTGCAGAGATCGAAAATCTCTTAATATCGCACAACTCTAGTGAGCCGGCGGGTACCCTTTTTAACTCCTACGCGTGCACGGGCAAGTGGAAGAGCCTCCACTTCTATTAAGTTAGTCATATACGTGTAAGTGGAGAGGCGGATGAAAGAGGGAGGCTAGCCTAAAGTTAAAATGTCCCTTTCAAGTTAGAGTAAATACTCACAATATATCGGCATTCCTCAGTGGGTGATAAGTGAGGCTCGAGAAGGGTTGTCTCGCCCTGGCCTTCTGGTCCTGGAGGTTTCAACTGAGAGGAGATGCTGGCCGCAGCCCGCTGCCATCCAGAAGAGCTCAAAGGGTCTTTACTAGAATTGCTGCTTATAGGATCTGAGATAATTGACTTTTGTCAGGTACTCTTCTGCTCCAGCTCAGACAATGGAGTATTTTGGTACTTCCCATGGTTACACGAGCCCAGGACTTGCTAGAACTTGTGGTCCTGGTACCTCCTTCTCTGTGGCCACGATCCATATGTTGTCAGGAGCAATCAATTACAGTTATTATCTTTAAGCGGTAGGAGCCATGGGGACCAGGCACACTATGGTGTTCTTGGTCCGTTGCTCTCCACCTCTTCTTTCTTTCATGTTAGACCATCGTGTTACGTTCTGGTCCAGTGTGTTCTTATGTAGCGGGGAGGACATCATGCCAAGCACCGAGAGGCCTAAGGTGTGCGTGTGGGGAGACTGCGCCACCGCAACGTCTCAGTAACGGTTCCAGGCTAGAGTTCTTGATGCTTGCCTCACAGCGTCCCTGCTGTTCCAGGCTTGGACCTTCCTGTGGCTGGGTTAATGCGGCCTCTGGACCAGGGAACGCCGGCTGGAGTGTCTCAAAGGAGGGCCGTCTTCCAGCTCTCCTACACGTCAGCCGCAGTGTGTGACAGGAGCGGTAGTGCTATTCCACTGCTGCGCTGCAGGAGACAAACTGGGTTGGTTCTGGTGAGGTGGGTAAATCCCTGTTGGAGTGAAGCTGAAGCCATCGAAATCATCTCGGAGCGTGCCGCATGACACACAACAAATCCACGTCCCTCCGGTTCAGGGGTGAGCACGAACACTTCAGCTGTCGTCTTTCCTTTTGCTGCTTCATTCTGTAGGTCCGTTCAAACCAGTCCTGTTTCGATACGCTTCTCCTTCTGTACTTCCATGCAGAACAGAGAAATGCGACCTTTTTGTTAAAAAGGGAGTGTTATAGCTTATTGTAGGATATTCTATCTTGCAGAATTAGACTGTCAGTTTAGTACAAGCGGTACTTTATTAACATGCAGGCTGTGTTAAGTCAGACCTCCTGTTTTACTTTCGTGGAAAGTTTTAGGCTAGTTTTTCCAGATGAATATCCAGGACTGCAAAATCTTTCTTTTATGCCTGGCGCTAAGTACCTGTCATGAATTGGAGCGTATTCACACTTTTAGAGGTGTATGAGGATCTCCCTCCCTGCTATAAGAATTTTCTGGCTCAGCCCACCATCACGTGGCATTTCTCTGGCCTGCCGTTAGTTAAATTACTCTGTTTTGTAAATGTATAAATTCCTGTCTCCCTCATACCTGGATGTCTTCATAATATACTTGTCTCTAAAAAGCTTGGGAGATTAGATTTCATTGATCGTGGAACATATTAATGATGGCTTAAAGTAAATTAAATTGTACTATCTTTTTGGCTGAGGTTTCCAAAGTTACCACAAAGCCTTAGATTAGATCCACCCGTAACAACAAGGCACCAGAACTCCGAGGGGTTTGGAGAATCTCTGCCCTTATGTTTATCTTGTGTTTCATACTTCAGCGATATTTGTGTAATACTGATTTGGATTACTAGTAATTGCTGACAGAGCTTTCTTAGACTGAGAAGGTGAAAATGAGTGAGAAATCCAGCTTTTTCCTTTTCTTCTCTTGACCTTACTTATTCCTGCCTGGAGTGATTTTGCTGGTAAAACTTGTGTGGGTTCAGTCTTCTTGCTTCCAGACCTCAGGAACACAAAGATGACAGCATTTCAGTGTCATTTTAGTCTGATTTTCCATATCAAGAAAAGTAAAAGAAGATTAGTGAAGGACTACTAAAAGGCACACCCCCCCTCCCCCCCTTCACGTCTCCTGAAAGGTGTCCATGGACTTGTGTACAGCCCCATTTATATTGGTGTGTGCTGGGAGAGGGCTTGCGTGTCACTCAAGAAATGATTGCTGCTTTGCCTTTTGCAGTGTGAAGAATAACTCTTTTTTTTTTTTTTTTTTTTTTTCCTGCAATCTTGTGTCCTTGCACACGTGTAGATCAGCAGGTAATACACAAACACACGTGTGGGTATACACATATATACCAGCCTAGTTGGAAAGCGTTCACACACATCCATAACGCACAGATAAACACAGAGTGGCATCTTTTAAGGTGCAATTATGTAGATGCATATATATCCACATGCATATACCCACACAAACGTATGGTTATGGGTGGGTGTATGTACTTGAATGTTACTGCATGTAATGGTCTACCTCTTCTAGAGGTTATCCTTGTGTGCTTGCACTTCGGATTGAACAGAGTTCTGGGCAGGTTTTTTACAGGTGTACAGAGTCATTTACATCTATGATTGTGGGCTTTTGTGCAGGAACGATTTTCTTTGGAGAAATGGAACAAGGAGGACATTCTCTTCTTAACTGGTACTTGGCTTCTTGTGTTTCTCATTCACATACGTGCGCAGCAGCGCGCGCCTGAAATGCAGCAAATCCTCCCCAGAACGAGGAACTGATCTTGGAGAGGAGGGATGGAAGGAACTGGGAAAAAGAAGTAAAACATTTTAGGGGAAAGGCTGAACTTTTTTCAGGTACTCTGGAGGACTCCAGAAACGGAGTTAGCTACCTAAAAACTAACATGCTTCTCCTGGAAAAGTTCACCTTGAGGAAGATAGACTGAGACAGAGTGAACAGGAGAACCTCCCCACCTGGGGGTAAGAGGAAGAAACACTTCAGATCTAGACTCCACATATGGAAATGTAGTAGTTAGTTCCATTTTCTTTCGTCGTTATAGTTTTCAAAGATGCACGGTTTTGGACATAGTAAATAAATAGTTGTAAACAGTACATGTATTTATTCTAATTTGGCTTCAGTCCAGGATGTTTTCAAGATGGAGTAAACTGCAAATCACTTCTCCCTCAACAGAAAGGCAAATTTTTAAAAATGGGATGTTGGGACCCTTTAACAGGCACTCCAGCTGACTGGATAAACTTTGAAAATACCGCAAAAGGGTAAGGATGCACCTCTATCTGGTTTGAGTGCTCATGTTTCAAAAATCAGCAGGATTTCAGAGCTAATGAATTGCAGCTCTGCTGCAGGGGCTTCAGGTGGCTGTGTCTTCGTGGATTAACAGGTGATCCCTAGGACATCTGACGGGAAGGTTTGAGCCAGTGGAAAGCTTCAGTAGCTCATATTTGAATCCAGCAAAGAACATAGACCAAAGAGAAGAGATCCTCTTGGCCGTGATTGTTCTTGTTAGGCTCTGAAGTTTATAGTCTCACATTTATAAACACTTGCTCTCTGTGTCTTGGTCGTCTTCTGAGCTTATAACCACAAGTAAGCAAACAGCATCGATAGGACAGTGCAGACCAATTAGCCACAAAGCCGAATCACAGAGCGGCCATTCAGCAACGTCAGACACTGCAGTGGCATTACAGAGATGCAGTTTGGAAAACCACTGTCAGACTCTCAAATGTTACTTGGTCTTGCGATAATTTTAATGGAGTGTTAGGTTTCTATTTTTAGGTATGTAGAACTTTTAAATGCTAGCTTAGTTTTTTCATAATCTGAAAAAAGAAATATAAGATGACAGAGAAAAAAGGGAGTAAGTGTAAACTTAGGGTCATTAAGAAATTAATTTGCTTGTTGTAGAACTACTTTTGGAAACCCTTTAGAAGATTGCCTTGAAAACTTCCATTTTTTTCTAAGGATTTAATTAAGATTGTTTTAATTCTGTCCTGTAATGAAGGCTGTTCACAAAGTCGGCTTCACCAGATCTATCTATGCATATTTTGTTATCTCTCTCTGATGTATTACAAAAGGTCTCATAACTGATTTGTTGAAAAATGTATTTTTTGATCCGGCCTCGCAGTGTGCTCTGATAAAGCTTATTCTTCGTGTGCCGTCTTTATTGAAGGCTGTCCATCAGTGGCAGTAAGTTGGTAATAGCAGTAATCGTTGTTTGGTGTTGGGTTGCTGTTTTCTAACTTTCTTTAACTTTGGGTCTCCTATTTCATGCAGGCAGATGGGAAACTTGAAACACCCGATCATCAGAGAGTTGTTTGTTTGTAGTAAGTGAATTTTGAATGGCTTACAAATATTCTTACCATTCTCCTGCTTCTTTTATGTTTAGCTACTAGGATGTTGCAGGTGTGAAAGATCAGTGGTCAGTTTGTTTTGTTAGTGCTTAAGTGGAAGTTTAAAACAAACAAACAAACAAAAAAGGGGGTGGGTGGGTGATCCCGCGTTTATTACTTTAGCTTTTGGAAAGTGTCATAGCATTGTAAACACTGAAGTTGTTAGGTGGTGGTATAGACTCTACTGAGGTTAACAGAATGCATAGCAGATTCATCTCAAAAGTTTTACAACGGGGGAAAATAACTCAACCAACAAATTTCTTTTAGAGGCTAATGGTGTTATTAGTATAGTCTGACTTAGTCTATTACTCATTAAGGCTGCCACCTGTAACCACTGATTGCAAGAAAAAAAGGCTTTCTCTACCCTGGTCTTCTCTCTAAGATGCTTTCTGATTGCAGCTTGCAGGGTGGCAGCTTAGGAAGGGAGGAGACCTGTGGTGGTGTCACTTTTAGGACTGCACAGATTGGTTTTCATATGGGTCTTTTATGAAAAGGTATGGCATTTTCTTAGCTTTAATACTGTTATTTGCTGCAGAGATGTTTCCCTGGCCCTGTAAATGGAGGGGGCAGCTGCAGCTAAAGGTACAGAAAAGGGTAGATGCAACCTGGGGCTGCAGCAGGGCAGCCCGATAATTACAAATGGCTTTTTCTAGCGGTAGCTTCCTCGGCGCTCAGCGGGGCTCCCAGCTTCCAATGTTTCATGGTCTATGGATTGAGTCCCTCAATTTCTTAACTTTAAACTTCATCAAAGATCGATTCCAGGTTTGCTTTCAGTTGTGGGTGAAGGTTCGGGTTTGTTGTTTTCATCCAAAAAAATGCTATAATCTGTTTCAGACTAAAAATTTCCTGTGAAATCTGAACTCCAGTTTGACTCCTGACCCGAAGGAAATCCTTTGGGATCCACCACATCTTCCTTGCTTTTGTTCTCCACTTGTAAAAATCTTCCTCACTTTTTGCATAGATTTCGGTTTGGTAGGGTAGGAACAGGCTCTGCTTTTTCTGAACTGCACACGCTTAGAATGCCGAAAAGGTATATGAATGCTTTTCTTGCAGAAGAATACTTATCTGACACATTTCTCCTGTTTTTGATTCAGAACCTTTCCTTGCTCAATGTCTCTAGCGGTTTGCATCTCTGAATTTAATAAATTTACAGGCATAACGTACTAGCCTGTTTATTCAGATAAGGAATTATTCATATTTGCTTTGGTCTTGTGGCAAGTATTATTTTATAGATATCTAAGGCTAGAAGGGGGGCTCTAAGCCTTGAAACTTACCTTCTCTCTGCATCGCAGTTCTGTCGGTGCTCAGGTGTAATTCTGGGTTACCTGTTGAACCGAGCTGGGGGTTCTTGTAGCATTCAAACTGCATTGCTGCGCTGCCGATTGGACACAACCTCATGTCCTGCTAGGTGAAAATGTTGTGGCAGAGTGGTTAAGACATACCTTTATTGATCTGGTTTTTGCAAGTTTAAATCTTGATCTGGACTTCGGTTAAAGGCCGTGTCCAGCTGTCCCCAGTCACAGGGAGTTAGAAATGCCGTCCATCCCACTCTTTGTCCAGGCTGCAGAAGCTGTCGTTGTAGACGAGGCTGATGTCCTCTTGAGGTGGCTTGCCAAGATGCCGTACTTGGCAGTCTTGCAAGAAAAGATCTTGCACCAACTTTTGCAAGAGCAGTAGGATTAAATCCAGTGATCTGACCAAGTTCTGACTAGGGTAAGCGTTCTGTCTGTCCAAGTTCTCTATGAAATATCGCATGAAGGGGTTTTTTTATTTGTTTGGGTTTTTTTTTTTAATCCCTGTCCCTAAGTGTTCATGCCTTCCAAATGTTTGCCGCCTTTTATCCCGATAATCAGCACGTTTTGTTGATGTTGGAAGTTCTCCCTTTGTAATATTTATTTATCAGTTTTTTCAACTACCTCTAGGATAAGGAACCTTATGTACAAGTTCATTTGCATTCTTACTTATATTATGTGTAAATGTGTGGCTTCCTTATTTTGATGGGTTGGCGAGATATTAAAAAATGTAAGGGTTGTAGATTTTGCACCGCATCTGTTTGTGTAACAACTACGATTTTAGCACCCGGTTTGTTTAACGACAAGCCCTTAGTGGGTGGTGACTGCAAATAGACTTGCTTGCCTTGGCGCCAAGCGCATCTGTTCTCGGACCCCAAATGCTCTCCAGGCCCTGGTGAAGCACAGTCACGGTAGGTTCTGCTTTACAAGTTTTGTGTCTTTCACCAGAACACCAACCTGAATTCCTAGCCTCCTAGCTGGCAAATAAAAGCGCAAACAAAACAACTCCTTCCCACGTTTTTAGGATGAATGAGAGTCTGCTATGGATATGCTTTTAAGAGGAGGTATGAAAGCAGGCTCCCGATCTGAGTGGTAAAAGGGGCTTTATCCCTTAAAATGCCACTCTGACAAAGAATTAGTCAAACTTTGAAGGTGGAAGTGGGGTTCTTCGAGAGCTCTGTCTGAACTTTCCTTTTCCGTCTGAAAAAGGGACCTTCAAAGGCAAATTTCAATACTCGACACGCAGTTTGCCCCCTCTGTTCCAGCCTTGCAAGCGATGAAACAACCAATGACAAGAGCGAAGGAAGACAAGAAAAGCACATAAACCAGCGTGCAATCGCTTTCGCTCAGGGCTGAGCTGCTCCTCAGGGCTGGGGGCTTTCTTCTGTTTTATTATTATTTTATTTCTTTTGCATATTTTTTGTTTTCCGCCAGTTAAATACTCTTGTTTTCTACAGAGAGCAGCTTGAAAGTAGGATATCCGATAGGGGAGCCTCTGCAAACCGGGCTATGTTAACAACCGAGAGCCAGATTTTTCTATTCAGCAGGCTGAATTTTTCGCCCCTACCCGCCCAGCTGCCGCACAAAAATAACCCAGCCAGTCTGGTGTAGTTTCTCTTTGCGTAAGAGGAACGCGAGAAGGAACCAGTAACAGGCGGAGTGGAATTGCCAAATTATTTAGAAATCTTTTCTGGCTCTGCTCTCTTTGCAGGTTGAATATTTCTAGAGACGCGGCCAACGCTGCTCCGCCGCTGGCCAAGAACATGTCAGATTTCACTAGCTAAGCAATGCGGGGAATGGTCAGGACTTCGCTGGGAGACCTCCAAGGAAAACTCAGGTGCTGTAGGATGTGGTAATTACTAATTCAGTAAATAGACTTCTCAGAGTCAGCGTAGCATCTGTGTCCGACCGAGGAGGATGTTGGAGCCCTGCTAGCAACAAAGCACTGGGGAAAGGTTGGCAGGATACGTTATGACCCCATAAAACATGTTGGAATTATAAAGAAATATATATTGTGTATCAGAATGGCATCAAGACCTCTTAAAACTTCTTACCCGCTCCCCCTGACCTCCTCCCGTTGCTCTGTAATCGGAGGTTGCACAGGCAAAGATACTCTCCTTGCCTTTGAGAGATCCAAGTTCAATTCGCCCCTCTGGCATTATTCCCTGTCCAAATACATGCTCTGCCTGCCGAAGTGCGTGCCACTGTAGCATGGGTCTGTTTCTTTCTCACTTTGACCAGTGATTTTTATCTTAAGACAAGAGTTAGCATGTAGGAATGGAAAAAACCTTGTATTAATGTTTTCAGCCATAGCTGGAGCTGTAGGGCATAAGTTTATTTCCGATGAAGGGAAAATGAGGTCGATATTCAGAATCCCACACGACTTGATGCTGGGACATTGACTGGGTTTCAATTTTTGGGCTTCCTTGGCTTTCAGTCTGCAAAACTGTAACTTCTAATAAGGTAATTCCTCCTGTCCTACCTTTTTTCTGTGCAGGGTTTCTCTGTAAAATATCTGGCTTTTGCCTGGCTCAGGCCTCCCCAGCTCCTACGGACAGCTGGTGAAGTAGATTAGACTACTTGACGATGAAAGCTCTTTCTGGTGAGTAGTAAATAATTAGTATATTTTTGTGCGGTATAAAGCTGGTAAAAATTATTTATCTCCTTACCTGGGGGAAATTGTTACTGATGTGTCTGAACACCTGTCTAAACAGCTCTGTAACAGAGCGGACGTTAATAAGAGATATCTGAATCATCTTTTAAACTTTGGCATAATCAACTTTACACGGGTATTACGATGTAAAATCTAATGGTTTCAACATGAGAGGGTTTTACTTGAATTCAACTGCAGGGAGGCCAAAACTTAATGTTCACCTTGTTTAGCTAAATCAGGATAAAACCTAGTCTTCAGGTCAACTTTTCCCCGCCTGAGCCAGCTTATACATTTGAAAAATGTACCTTCTTTTGCAATGGAGGTATAGACAAAGTGATGATGTGTCCTGAAAAACACTGAGAGTTTAACATTTCTGCATCATTTTAATCCATTTGTGGCACTTCCTTATACTATCAGTACTGCAAGTTGGTGAAAAAAACGAACCCAAACCCAACAAAACACAGGTCCCTGGTAGATAATCTTTGGTGATCGCCGATTCAAAATCGGTGATTTTTGAAATCGCTCCCTGAATTGAAGGGATAGGCTGAAGCAGACCCCTCCTCTGACCAGCCTTTAACAGGTTTTCAGCTGCTTTGTGTCTGAAATCAGCAGAGCTTTCTTCATCATGAATGGGCAAAAGATGTTAATTGATTATAGAAGTTTAAGTCCTGACCAAAACGCAGGTTTGTATAGGGAGAAGGGGAAGTAATTAAGAAAACTGTAACTTTTCCTACTGATTTCCAAAGACATATAGTATCTCTACAACCTATTGAGACCAAGTAGATATGAATTACCTTGCTTGTTGCTCTCTTTGTTTTGCATCGGAGGTGCTCAGGAAGTTATGCAAATCGGAAATGGACTATTAGGATATGCTGAAATGAATTTTTGGCCGTGACCATTTACCTGGTTCAGCCTTGAACTGTGTGCTTCCAAGGTTGGTTGTTTTTATGTTAAACTAAAAATATGTAAAGAATACAATTTCTGCTGGTACAAAGGTTCATATTCGGAATAAAGAAAAGCAAGCTCTTCCTTGCTGAGATGTATTTATTGCCAAGTAGGCTGAGAGAACGTCTGGGTTTCTGCTGTATAAGATGGTCTTCAGTTGATTCTTGTTCTTTCCACAGCGGTAGTTGCCTCTAATAGCTGCATCAGAATGAAACTCTTAGGTACCTGTAAAGCTCTTAAACCATGGAATTTCTTCATTGTTCCTCCAGACAGTTATTCTTTGGAGTCGCGTAACTTCTTGACTTCTGCTTTTCTTGCCTTTCTTCTAGAGCAACAAACCCTCCCACGCACACATACCTGTACAGGGATTGCACTGGTTTTGAGGTGTACATCATGGTGCTTAGTTTGTGCTGTCTTCCTCTTTTGCATTTATATCCTTAGCACCAGTGCTAACTCTGAAAGAAGAAAATAAATAGGAAAAGTGATGCCTGTGGAGCCGAAAATCCATATTTATGATTTCAGAGTTGCCTTTGCAAAACTTCTCACGTGCCCTCAGAAAACAGCAAAATGCTATGCGTCTAATTTCGAAAGCCGGCCTTTCTAAAGAGCTTTCCATCTGACACAAAAGGTATAACCAGAATATGGGCAGAAGCCTTGCAGGCTGAGCCGCTGCGCGCTGGCTGAAGCCGCACGTCCTGCCCAGGGTGTGTGACGCAGCGTGGCACAGCTCAATCCACCTTCCCTTCGCAGCCCAGCGCTGATCCTTCACATGGGTTTGGGGAGTGAACCACAGAAAAATCTTTGCCGATTGCCTCCCCATCTGTGTATGTAGGCGAAGTCCCCCGGCCCGGTTTTTGTGCAATACCTATCCGAGGCAGGCTGACGGAGGGGGTTGGGTGGAAGTGCGGTGAGGAGCGGAGGTGAGGCTCCAGAAGGAAGGGGGGGGTGGGGGGTGGTACAAGGCTTTTTGGGGATCTGATTAATTTGGGGGGATTGTATGTCCCCGTTAATTACTTGGTGGAGGATGAGCAAATGAGAGGGTGATGTCTTTCTCGGGCTACTTCAAGCAGTGTCTGTGTCAAAGATGGGGTGAGCAACTACGTATGAGTAACTGTGACTGGTCTGATGCCGCTCAAGTCTGTTTTCATGTTCATAAACTGCTGATTTTAGTGAAAATTATTTGTTCAGGATTTTTAGACTTTTTGCTTTTCCACCCAGTGTCTTTTTTTTTTTTTTTTTAAAATATTCTGTTCTGCTGTTTGGCTTTTCCTTCTATGTGGTATAGCAATGGCTCCGTAAGTTGCATGTTATTGTTTCTGCTCTGCAATAAGATGTTTGAAATGTATATTTTCCTTCCTGTCTTGAACTTCCCCTTTTCTTTTATATAAATACATGTAAGTTTGGCTTCTGGGGACATTCTGTAGGTGTTGGAGGCTTTGTGCTTTGCATGGCTGACACAAAGAAGAAAAGGCATTATGAACGCTAGTGGAATATCTTTGGTAAGCAGCTGAAATGAAGTTATGTTTGTAGATAAAAGTCACTTTTGTTTCTTCCAAGGCCTGTTCTCGGTGATCCCTAGCACAAAGATCTAAGGATTTTAGGAGAGGAACTGATTTGCACGAGGAAATTTAGAACTCATTTATATATTTTATATCTTCTACCGGTGGAATGGGCAAAGAGCCTCAGTCCCTGAAGCCCTCCGTGGTATTCCAGCGTGTTGTGTCTCCAAGACTTGTTTTTGCAGCCTTCCCCTGGCCCCCTGTATCTTATATGCATGAATAAAATAAATACCTAATGGTACAGGTTGCCTTCCTGGCTCAGTTCTTTGGGTGCTTTGACTGGGTTTTCGATCCCTGTAGTCGCTTTATTGAAACACAGCAGGGTCCTTCTGGGATGGCCTCCAAGACGATCCTTTGAAAGATGAAATGTAGCCACTAATAAGCCATTCTGTTTCTTTCTTCCCCCTCTCTGCCTCCTGCCTTGGTGGGAAGCGATTTGGCTTCATATTTGCTCTCTTAAAAAGTTGGAGATGTACTGTCTCTTTTATTGGAAATAAATTAACAAATAAAAACATGTAATGGAAGGGACTTGACCTGTGAAAAATCCTTCCTTCCTTCCCTTTTCCTTTGTCTCTGTCAGGGCATGCTCATGTAACTTCAGGCTCTAAAAATAGTTACCAAAAAAGGGGAAAAAGAAGGGTGGGGGAAGTTTGGTTGGGTGTTTTTTTTGTGGTGGGTGGTTTTTCCCCCCCCCCCCTCTTTCCTCTGCCGAACACCTGGACCTCCCCAGAGGGATTTCCCGTCAGCTCTACCCTTTGAGGTTGACCTTAGTTGGTTGGTTGGTTTTGTTTTGCTTTGAATCAGAGCCGTGCCATTTAGACATGTATTTCACGTGTCTCAGGAGCTCTTTACCTCCGCCCTTCCCTCCCCCTATACCTTGATGTCTCTTAAAACAACTTTCTCTCCAGCCCAGTTGGGGAGACGTTTGAGGTGGGGAACCGTAAGTCATCTTGCGTGAAGGGATGGGAATGCCACGTATTCCTGTCTTGGCTGCCGTGTGAGCTCCGAGCTGGCCCTGAGTGAAGCCCAGAGAGACTCCGCGCAGCCGTCTCCATCTCTAGTTCAGTCTTGTCCTTGCGGCGCTCCCGTCGCTGCGCTCCCATGCCCGAGTGCGTGCTGCTGCCTCTGCTGGAGTGCAACAACAAAGCTCTTCAGAATACCCAGGCAGCCAAAAATAATAGCAATAAAAATAAAGACGTTATTAAAGCCAGATACGACTGATCTGAAGTCACAGCGAGTGTAACATGACTCAGTCAAATCCCCAGGACAGTTGGAGACAGAAAGGGAAGGAGAGAGGAAAATCTCTATCTGTTTAAAGTCCTGGGCCCCAAACTCCTTACAAGTCGGCTTTGATAATTCATCAGACAACCACAAAAAAGAATGCCTCCCCCGCTCCAGATGCAACCGTGTCTTGTCCCAGCCTCTTTTTCCACAGCCTGTGAATCTCACCACATCAAGGGGGAGAGAAAATACATTTAAAAGTTCTCCTTATTTAGGTTGGGTAGGTTTGAAATAGCCTCCAAAGGCAAACGTGTGCGTGTGACTGAAAGCGTGCTGCGTGTGTATGTACACATGTAGAGCCCTACTTGGGAAAAGGGAAAAATGACTAGAAAAAACAGCGTTGGCAGTTCACACCCAGCGCAATTAGAGGAAGCGGCAGATGTAAGGCTATTTATTGTGGCACAATTAAGCTAACTAGAGGAAAAAAAAACAAAACCAAACCAGCACCAAAGAGTAGAGAGTGGCCCAACACCTGCTTGTAGTCTGGGATGGGTAACTGCACCCTCACCCCATCGGTTGCATCGCATGATGAGAGTAACTCGGAGCACAGGCAGCGCTTCGCAAAAAAAGTAAACTCTCCGGGACGCGTTCGTTTGGCTGTCGGTGGGACGTTTGCTGGAAAAGCCGATTGACGTACCGGGGTGCAACAGGAATGGAAGAGGAACACGGGATGGAGCACTGCTCACTATTCTTCTCTGCTGTCAAGATGGGAGATTAATTTTTTCAGGCCAATTGTTCTGTTAGAGGTCTCGAGGGGGTGCCACGAAAGAGGTACTCCCCTGTGTCACTTGGGGAGGGTGGCTTTGGCTAACGGACTGGAAGCAAATGGTAGAAAAGGGGCCAACTGAGTAAACTTGGATCTGTTCTCAGTGTCACACAGTGTGTGTGTGTGTGTGTGTGTGTGTGTGTGTGTGTGTGTGTTTTGTTCTCAGATTTTAGCCGAGGCCAACTCTGATATAAACAGATTGGCTTCAAAGTAGTTGGTCTGAATAAAAGCTTACACGATATTTTAATGATTCAATTCTTTGGGGACTGTAAAACTAGATTGAAAATCTCAGAAGGTATTTATTTTTGCTTTTTGGGCCAGGCAGGTATACAAGAAATTGATCTGTTTCAATTTTTTTGGTTGAAGTTTTGTTTGTTTTTCAGCATCCTGTGACTCTGAGATGCTTTTGAACTTCTTATAATGGAAAATAACCTGCTTTTGAAACTGAAATTGTTACCTAATGTTTTTTTTAATTTTTGATAGTTTTTCAAAATTTGAAACTCTTCAGTCTTTCAGGGCTTGAAACCATTTTCTTTTATTTTCTTTCTCTGTCATTCAATGGGAAGGACTTATATCTTGTTGAGGGCTTTTATTCTTGACAGGTTTTTGTTACGATCTTTTTTGACTTCGTTTTGAAAATAAAGATCTTTAGAATAGGTCATGTGTAAATTTGGCGCAGTTTTTCAGTGTCTGCACTGTTTTAAGTGGGGAAGGTTTTCTTTCCCTTTCTCCCTACCAGCTCTTTGTCTCTATGACTTGTCTCCTTTTGCTTTTTTTTCGGAAAGGTTAATGAGAATTTCCATAGGCAAGTTATGAGTGCAAGAAGCTAACTTGTGGTAATCCTACAGCTCTGCTCCTGCTCCGGGCTGGAATCAGACGGTGCCAAATGTGACTGAGGCATGGAGATTTCATTGCTCTTTTTCAAGCCTGAAAAGCCTTGAATAATCTTTTGAGGGATGAGTGGATCTGGTACTGAACATTTAGACCTCGGTTGTGGGTATTTCATGTCATTTTAGTCCTCCGGCTTTGCAGAAGACCTGTTCATAATGTGCAAATCCCAAGGGATTTCAGGCCCGGCACAGATGGACCACTTGAACCTTGTGCTGAGTTTTCAAGACTGAACCGCGAAGTCGGTATTCGCAATCCTCGTTCCGATAAACAACAAATTGTGCGCTTTGCCCGAGCTCTGTCCTGGAGACATGAGTTGGGCCACAGTCTGCAGGATTTCCTCTGTTTGCCAATCTAACCCGGCAAGGCTTGACTGCGAGATGCGATACAATTTGAGCACTTTATTTGCTACTGCTTCTTACACAAGTTCCAGACAGGCAATATGTTACTTGACTAATACCACAGACAGTATAACCACAGTCTTTCAAAACGCATTTGATGTCCCTAACAGAGCCTTGTAAGCTCCGCACTGTATGCCCAGGCTATATACAGAAGTTTTAATTTAGAAAGGCTACTACTTGCAGTTGTGTCAATATTACTTTAAAAAGTGTTTGGGCGGAGGCGGGGAGAGATGAGAGAGCAATTTTGGACCAGATTCCTGGGAACCCGTATGTCAATATATGAAGTCAAATCTTGTATCAAGGTTTATATACGAAACGGAAAACGAACGGGCTGGGGAATTTTTTGTGAAACGCGAGGTAGCACAGACAAACTCCCCGGCTGGTTTTTGTTGCCCTCGCTACTGGCAAACCCGAACGCTTTCTGATAACTGACGTGACTTACATCTGTCACGCACGTTTCATTCTCGGTTTCCCCAGCGGAGCAATGTGTTTTATTTACTTTTAAACGCGCACGCTGCCGGTGCCTGTAGCAGAAGCGGTTGGGCTGCGTTAGCCTGCCCTCGGTGCGGAAGGCGGCGAGGCTGGGGCGGTCCACAGCTGCTGCGTGTATTCCCCGGAGGCTGGGAAAGCTGAGTCCAGCACGACATAAGATGCCTCCTCTGACTTGAGAGAGGAATAGTCACCAGCCACGACCTCTGCTTTCTCGGTAATCCGGGTTCAGATGGCTGTGTTTAAAAGACGAATATTTTTTAAATGCTTTCAGAATCCACTTGTAACTAAGGCCTTTTGTTGTTGCTGCTGGAGCTGGGATTTTCATAGGGAGTGAAAGGAGTTAAACGCCCAGTTTCTGTGTTGTGCAGGTGTATATTGCTGTGTAACTGCCTTGGGTTACTCGGACCGGTCCTACGTATCTGTTAATTATTGCTGAAAAAATGTGTTGATTAAAACACTTGAAGCATTTCCAAAATGTGCCGCCTCGTTCCAGTGCAGCGAAGCCCAGTGGGCTGCGGAAATATCGCAGGCTTAAAATTTGCAGAGGGTCGGTTAGGTGTGTGTGCGTGCCTTCTCCCGGCTCGCGTCTCCAGTCGGGATAAATCGATGAGCCTGGAACTTGGGATTCATTTCCACGAGGTGTCTCGCTTTTATAAAACTGTTTATAGCCGTAGATTTAATGTTAAACTGAACTTTCTAATTTCTCAAATATGTTAATGAATTTGATAATAATGAACGCCTAGTCCATGTGCTCTGTAATTTAAATACCTTTTTGGAACTGTATCCAAACACGGAGTCATACTTCTGACCTTGGAGCTACTTTTTGTGCTGAGATTATTCCTTTCCCAAATGTCATTATCAGCTGTGATCTGTTGGGTACAACCAGCTGCTGTGCTGAGACACGAGTGTGCGCAGAACGAGTGACTCTCAGGTTGTGTTTCAGTGGCTTTCTGAGACACCTGAATTACTGGAAGAAATGTTTGTCCTTCTGTATTTTTCCTAAGCAAAATTCTGGCTGTGTCCTCCCCATCACTCGAATGGCACTAGAGACGAGCGGTGAAGCCTCACTCTTGGTTGGGCCTTGGTGCACCCAGGGCATTTTCAGAGCACTGAATTTGAGTGTGAGCCCTTGACAAAACAAGAGGCAGATATGAGGGCAAAGAGGTGGTGTTCAGCTGAACCTACCAAAGTTTAAGGTTTAATTGAAAGGATATTGTTGGATTGTTGCAACATATTGCTTTTCCGTATTTCCATATGTGATCCTAGCTTGGGGTCATTTGAGAGCAGTCCAAGTGATGACTTCAGCAAGTATCTTAAATAAATTAGGATCAGGCAGTGACGGAAGAATTCTGGTTGTGGTTGGTCTGTCTTTTGGAAACTAGAGCTTATTAGCAGAAACCAACAACAAATTTAGTATCGTGAATCTATTGGGAAAGGAGGAAAAACTTCCACATTGCAGCATCTCCTACCTCAAAGCGAAGGATGTGAAATATCTCAGTTGGCCACCGCATCATGAAGGACGATTTATTGCATCTGTTTAGAAACAATTCTGTATTCTCTGGGGGCTCTGTCCTTCACTAGCAGAGTTTCGGACTCAATGATCTAATAGCTCTTTTTCCATCTCTAACTTTTGTGGCTTGCCATATGTAGAGATAAACATCTTTCCGATCAGCATTGATGGACAGACTTTCAGGCATGGAAACATTATTGTGTGTGTGGGATAGGGGGAGGGGAGGTAAGGCCATTTGCTGAGTGTTATTGTCTGCAGGGCATAGGATTATTGGAAAATGATAAATAGCTGGGCAGGCAAAGGAAATATGAAAACCCTGTCGCGGAACAGAGCTGCCCAAGATTTCTGTTCATATTGCGGTGACCAAAAGAAATTTACATTGGAAAAACCCTCTTGCCTTCAGGGCTGAATGTTATGAACCTTCAAAGCGATTCTTGAGAAGAAAAGGGGTTGGGAGTGAAAGGAGTGGGAGGGATTGCCATGCTGTTTCTGCGGAGCAGGGGTCACTGCAGAATAACATTCATCATCTTGTTGGTGCCGTCCTGAGAATGGGAACAAGGTGGGAGAGATAAAAGCAAGGTTGAGCTGCAATCTGGCATTTGCTGCTTGTTCTCCGCTCCCATGGGACCTGCGAATGGACTAAGTCCAACCTTTTTTCTTCTGGATTTCATTCAAGGATTGTTCAGCTGGCCTGAGGACTGGGTGCCTTTGCTGTAATAACTTGTTTTTTCCCTCAACTTGCTTGGACTTCAGCCTTCCATTCAACTGTATTAGTCACAGGCATATGTATCATGGACAAATCTTCTGCTAGTGTAAGTCAGCATGGATCTATGAGAGTTTGCAGCACTCAAAGGTTGGGTCTAAGAACCGAAATACTGGCCATAATTTGTGCCTCAAGAAAGTAAGGACAGAGATCAGTCCATCATTGACATGTAATTATATCCATTTCGAGTTGCATCCCATTTGAAAAACGTCCCCAGATTTGTTCTTGTTATTTCAATTCTTCCCCCCGATCTCGACCCCCCGGCCCAAAACCAAGCGCCCTGAAAAACAATTCAACACTGGGTAGGCTGAGATGTTAATAAGGGCAAACGGAAACGGTCTCTGTGTCTTTTGAAACCGAGGAAGTGGACAAACTGGCCGCGGTAGATGATTCTCTGTGTTCCTTATATGTGTCGTGGGGCAAAAGGTGTAAGTTGTGGGTGCTTTGTATGCAAAACGAACTTCAAAGGAACTTGAAAAATATGGTATTTTCCAATAACATTTGATTTAAAATAAAACCCAACTTTTTTGATTGTCAGGCTTACTTTGCAACTGGAAAACAGGAAGCTGCATCTTGGATTCAGTTACTGGAGCAAGTAATTGAATTCAAACAGGGGGCCTAATTTTCAGAGTAACTGAGCACCCTTTCATTGCGTGGTATGTTTCTAAATGGGGGGGGGGCATCACATTTTGTCATCTTCTCGAATTCACTGCATTTGAGGCTGCCAGGAATTGCATTGTATTTTGCATAGGGGGTGACAGAAACAGCGCATCAGGCCCAGCAGCAGAGATTCAGCTGCTGTGTCCAAGTGTGCTATGTTTGCTTTTCCATGTGTATTTAGAGACCCCAGCCATCTGAGGCGTCGCTTCGGCATTCCTGTGGCTCTTCGGCTGGGCCGGCGGGCCATCGCTGCTTTGCAGCTCTCACCGGCTTTTTGTTCCTGGCAAAACTCTCATTGAAATTATCTCATTTGGCAGATCTGTCAAGGAGAGATGAACACGCTCTTATTATATCTTCTAATCCCTGTTTAGCTGTTTGATGTTGCTTTCCACCCAAGTGATGTGATACTTTGGTATTCCTGGCTGACTGACAGCGGTAACGGGGTTGAGATTTTCACATGAGAAGCGCTCAGCGCTTCACTTTCGGCCTTGTTTGCAGGTTCCCATTGGAGCGGCGGCGACGTGGGTTACCGCTTGAGAGGCGGAGGCTCAGTGGCTGCACGTACTTGTGCTGGGTGATCTTAAGAGCTGGTTCAGACTTCAGCGCGCTCCGAAGGCCCTGCGTGTTGCGTTCCCGTTTCTTTCCAGAGATTCAGCCTGGCTTCAGACTCTCTTTAAATCCCATTCAACGCCAGCGCTGTCTGACGAAAATCCCTGACCACGTTATCTACCTAATGCTATTTTAAAGTAACATCTCAAAGGCTGGTGAAAGATAAATTTTGCTGTGCCGGGCGTATACCTCCATAGCTGTCCCCGCGGAGGGGTGGTTCATGTGCATGTGCCTGCGCTGGAAGCCCAGGCAAAGCGTGGCTGGGTACGTTGTCCCAGAACCGGCACACGGGGAACTCTTCCCAGTCAAAGAGTGTAGCCGGGCAGCGAACTGGATCTGGAACCTGTCCCTGAGGCAGGTCGGACACAAGAGTGTTGACCCACCCACTACACCAACAAAACCCTGTTCCAAAAGATGCCGAAGTATTTTATAAGCTGTGGACAGGGCGTTGATGTCTCTGAAATAATTATGAGATACAAATCGAAACGGGAAGAAGAAGCGCGGCTGAGAGCGGTGCTGTGTGTACTGCATCGCCCGGCTCTTCCCCTGAAAACACAGTGGCGGCACCTCACGTGATTTTTGAAGTCGATTTTTCGTTCCCGACATATGGCTTGCACTTGAATGGGGGAAGTGCCCTGTTCCCAGTAGTATCTCCGCCGGGCGCTCACCGGAGGCGGTGCAATTAGCGTTACCGCGTCAGGCCACTGGGTTCGTTTCGTTCAGCCCAGTGCCTCGTCCCAGGCAGTGCCCAGAACCAGATGCCGCTTCAGCAGGAAGTTTATATATTCTTGGAAGGGACAATTATGAGATAACTTGGTGTTAAGGGAGACGATTTTCTTTCCAATGCAAACCGACTTACGCCTTGCAGCTCTGCAGCCTGGTGCTGGGACCTGGGTACAATACAAAGCAGTTTTTCTTAGGATCTGTAGGGAATCTGATTTAAACCTGCTTGGATAGAGCCTTAGAGGAGATTGGGGACCTGTAGATTTTGTACTGTGGCATAGAGGACTGTTCTCTAGGGACTGTTTTCTTTCTTCAATACTTCTCAACCGATGTTTTCCATTTGACAACTGATCTTTGCGCTGGCCGCGTATTTAAACCAAATAAACAAACAAAACCCACAGTTTCTTCTTTCCCTATAATTTCTGACCTGAGATGACACGGGCTTTGACTGGATCAGGTTACGCTGCATCCTGCTGCACTTAATGCCGCGCTTTTCCCGAAGACACTATTTAAGTGCCAGCAGGCTAAGCTCGTTTAATGCCGGTGGCCGCGGGCTCTGGCAGACTGGCGTGCTGCGGGACGCATCGCTCCGGCCGCACCGCTCTGCCCTCTGCGGCGCACCCTCCTGCTGGAGGCTGAGCGGGACGTGCCCTTTGCCCTTTTCTTTTTGCCCTGCGCACGCTGCTTGTCTTTTCACGATAGCCCTCCCAGTGATTTCGTATCTCCAGACAGCGTGCTTGAACCTGAGAAGTGTGTTTCTGATCTCCTGCGAGTGAAAATCTCAGAAGTCCGATGAAAAGCGTGGGGCATGTAGGAACGACGGAGGCTGGACCAGTCAGGGCACGGTCTAACTGTTGCCAACTCATCTGCTTCTGATGTTGCGTGAACATATGTTTCATTCTGCCTACGACTAGAATAATTTACAGTGTTTTGCTTACCTTTGTTTCCTCCCCCTTGTCCGTAATCCTTTAATAGGTTTACCCCCAGTTCAACTGTCTCTGCAACCCCGAATCCCGGTTGTCCCAGGAGACAGAGGCACGCAAGCATTTTCATATCAGATTAAAAACTCACTGACCGCAAAAACTTGGAAACTTTACCTCTGGTTTGCTCTTCTTTGTTAGACTATGCAGAAACTTTATCAGTGTTTCAGTTATTAATAGATTGTTCTGCTTTTCTCAATATTTAAGGCCTTGCATGACCCTACTAATAACTTACAAGAATTTTTGTATGTCTGTGTTTTAATTCCACTGGCTTCTGTGTCAGCGGATGAGCTTTGATTGGTTAGGTTTACCTAATATATAACCAAACAGAGACAGTAACTGAATGTGGTTTACTCAGATACGCAGTTTCTTTCTAGGCACATGATTCATCATCTGTGAGAGAGACTGCAGCTGGACAGCGGGAACTCTGCCGGAATGGAGACGAGGCGCTCTCTCTTTTCTTGTTAGTCTCCTCCACACCTCTCACTATCTTCCAGCCTTTTCAAAAGGCTTCAGAAAATTAGTAATAGCGAGCTTGACAAAAGAAAAACATAAAACCACTAGGACCTTTAGAGACAAAAAGAAAAAATCATGTTGATCATAAGTTGGCTGAAGAGTCTTTTCTCAAGACAGCTCACAGCCCGTATGTAACCTGGTGCATAAGCATACATTTCATGATTATAAGCGGTGGCCAGCCTTCTAATAGTTATAATATAAAATATGCAGGAATGACTGATGCAGTACGCATATGCCTTTAATTCTGTGCCTAAAAATGTAGGAGAAAATACTCACCTTCTGCAACTCCTGATTTTCTAAGGGAAATCCAAGTGTTGGCTGTCAGTTTGCTTTTATTTAACTGTGGCCTGACTTTGGGTACTGAACTGGAATCTTTTGCCATGCAACTAGGTATCAGCCCAGCAGCAGTTCAGAATTAAAATCCAAGTTCTCGGATCCAGTGATGAGACGAGGTTGCATGTGGAAAAAGAACCCTTCCTTAGGAATTTAAAGTGGGATTATTTTAAACAAATATGTGCGTGGGTGTGCACACACAAAAACACATGCATATAGACCCACATTGTGGAAAAAAATATTATAAGGCCTTCAGCACATTTTTTTTTAAACTGGAAATGAGACGTGACTTAAATAGTAAGGATAATTAACTATAGGAGCAGTTTACCAAGGGAAGCGATAAATCCATCATCACTTGGATTCTAACTGGAGATTTGGTCTTTAGAAAAAGCCTCAAGGTACTGCGCAAAATCATATTTACTTTTGTAGAAGGGAAGCACAACCTTCCTCCGCTGGAGGTGGGATTCTGGAACCTATTTTATGTGGGTGGTTGCAGTAGATGTTCATAGTGCTCCTTTTGTCTTGCAACTTATGTTTTCCCCACCTCCAATTTTAAAGAGCTTGGTTTCATAGAATTACAGAATGGTTTAGGTTGGAAGGGAACTTAAAAATCATCTAGTTCCAACCCCCCCGCCAGGGTTGCTAACATGGTTTGTTGGCAAAATGGGAAAAAAAAAACAAAAAAAACAAAAAAACAAGAAATGCTCTGTCTGTGGAGACCGATTGATGTGTAACTGCCGCATGGGGCACCTACGTGCTTTTGCCTTTGGACTCACCACTCCAATTGGTTTTGCGTACTGGTATTAGCACTGACCGATACTTAATGTTTCAGAGGAAAAATGAAAGCCTGCTGTAGAGGGAATTACTTCAGGGTGATTACCCATAACAGGAAATGTGGAAGGAGAGGGTTCCTCCAGTGATTACTTCGTGTATGGTGAAATCCAGTCAGTTTTAGCTTCTATAGATATACATCTTATTACTGGTCACAGAATTAGCTAGCTTTTCTGGCAGTCCAGCGGAAATATTTAAATCTAAATTTGTATAGCCATGAGTGCAAGAGCTTGGCTACACCGGGCGTGAAGACAGTTTTTCCTTTGTGTTTTGTTTCCTTACAGTGGTCTGGGCCATTGTGTGCAATTTCTGATACCTCCTTACAAGCTTTAGTCAGTATTCTGTACAATTTTCTCTGTCCCAGTTGAAGTAAATGTGGACTTTGGTGTTTCCTGTCGAATTTTCAACCATCCTTGCAAATATCCAGTGCTGCTACTGATGTTTCGTATTGGGCTGCAAAACTAAATACCTGTTAAGTCTATTTGGTACCATTGGAATGACAGTGAGGGACCATCTTAGAGATGTTTGAGATTCCTTAGGCAAGTTTGGGAGCTGAAATCAATTCTGTGTTTGTGGTTTGGGCAAAAATACTCAAGCCTGCTGGCATCCAGGTACCTCCATCTGTGAGCCTGAATTTGGTGATCTTTGGTGAAAAGGACCTCGGGCCTGTTGATTGTGCAGAGGACGGCCCAGGATGTGGTCCCTCCTTGGTCTGGAGCGGGTGGAAAAGTGCTTCATTTCCCTCCCCAACCTCTTCTTTGACCGTACCCCACTGCAGGCTGAGCCTGGTATTTGGTGGTTTAAAAGGATGGGTCAGGAATCTCAGACAGTCACGTATAAGGTAGGATTATATTGTTTGCTTTCTGGATTTCTCACCCTTGTGGAAGATGTAAAGAGGGTCTTTGTCATCTTCTTGCTGAAGATTCCCCCCTCCCTGCCTCATTGTTTTGGTAAGAATAGAGCTTAGCCTTTGTTTTGTACACCCCTTTTAAGGTAAAATAACGTTAATAAGTAATTGTGCCAAGTAAAGCTTTCTGGAATGTGTTCCCTGACAAATGCTATTGTATCACAACTGAATCATTTTTGAGAAATCTGTTTCTGCAAATCTCTAATTTTGCGAGATGATGATTTTACAACAAAGCATTCATTTTTATCCCTAGAAATACAAGACACAAGACTTATTGCAGTTAAACCCAGCCTGAAAGATGACCAACTTTTACTTTTTTTCAGCGAGAGACATGCATACATAAGGAAGAAGAGAAGTTTTCTCACCCGGGAAGTGGTAGCCAGCATTTGCTGTGCCTCCACTCTTTAGAACAACTAATTATAATCGCATATATTTGGTCTGTGGAGAACATGAGCGTTTGTTTCAAAGCAATGTTCTGTGTTTTCAAAGATAATAACTTTAGAACTGGATTTTTCAGCCCTTGAAGATGCGCAAAAATACATATTGCATATGTTGTCCCCTGTATGTTCCCTTTCGTATTCACTGACCATTTGTGAGTAATTTAATAGTTTTGCAAAAGAAGAGTTGAGCTCTGAGAAAAGAATAATGATGCTTCAGAATAATTGAACACATGGTTTAGAACTTTAACAAGGCTAATAACGTACACATCCCAACTGTATCTTCCTAGTAGTCTGGACGGGTGCTTGAAAAAGCACAAGAGATAACAGTAACTGGAAATAGAATCTTCCTATAGAGAGAAAAGTAAAGAGTTTTGGAAAAATCAGGTGTTCTCTATTTCAAAATGAGCATTGGTTCCAAACACGGATAACTCTCTCTCTTAAGCCTGGCTGGGCCCTAGGAGAAGTTTCAGGACTCCTGAGAACTTCAACTTGAGCTCGAGTTTGTAGTGGTTTTGTATTCCCTGCTCTGTTTCTGTTGGGAGGCGCTGAACAGGCATATTTCATCGAAACAGTCAGGTTTTTCAAAATAACAACACAACAAAGCCCAAAACAAAAGCTCTCAGGTTTGATGAGGAAATCCCTTTCTAGCTCTCCCCGCGTGTGTCGTACATTGCCCACCTGCTTTGTCTTCAGTGCTATGAGCACTTCTGTCCAGTTCTTTGTTTGGGGGAGAGATGAGTTTTTGCATGTACCGTAGGAGTAAAGAGCTTTCTTCAGCAGCCAGGAGCAGTGCTATGGCTTATCCTTCTGGCCTGCGACCTTCAGAAAAGTTGCGTGCCTAAGCACCGTGGTCTTCAGTTGTTCAAACGAATGCTTTAAAGGAATCTGATTTCCAGAGAGCAGGAGCCTGTGATTTCTGAGACGAGAGTTCCTTGAAGGTGTCTCAAGTCAGTCTCCCCAATTGACTTAGTCTGGAAAGCGAGAACCCTGTTTGTTTGTCAGTGACGCGTCTCTGTGCATATCATGTTTTACTTAAAGGAAAAGCATTTACTTTGTGATGCAGACGGAGAATGTTTTTTGGGCTTGGGAAGGGGCAAGCACGTGGAATAATTCTGCTGGCTTCAGTATTTCCTATTTAGATTAAGGAACTTGCTCTTTTTTGCTGTTTTACTGCATTTTCAGCTTTGCAAGTATACGATGAGGGCAGGCTAGTTTTTTGGCTTCCAAGGAGGATGAATCAGTAAAAATTTGGTATGTGGGAATGTGTCGCCCCTCTTAAAAGGCAACAGGACAAATGGCGGTGCCTTTCAGTCAACCTCTTTCCTGGGTTCAGCATCCCCTCCAGTACCTTGACACTTCTGCTAAATACAACTCTCTTCTTCCGCTTGCGGTGCTCCTCCGTTCGGGCTGAGAGTGTGCTTTAAGCCTGATCATTTACTGCAAGTCTATAATTAAGGTCTTGTATACGTTCGAATAGATCACAGGCAACAGGGGCAAGAGATGTCATCAGTCATAATTTCCATAACCTAAAGATATTTATTTTTTTGGTTATACCATATATTCTTTTTCTTATTATTTTGTGACTTGGCAGAAATATCCTTTTAAAAGTAGGCCACCATGTCCTTTCCTCTGTTCATTATAAGTGGGCTGCTGGGAAAGCCCCAGACTGCCAAAGCCTCTATTTTTGGTTTCCTTCTGCAGTATGAGGACAAAGTTTCCTTCAGATACAGCTCTAGCCAGGGAACTCATCCGATGGACTACAGCATATAATTTTAGTTAAAAAGAGAGGAAAAAAAAGATCAACTGTAATCTATAGTGCCTCTTCACTATTATGTATCTCCGAAGGTCCGTGTAATAGAGCAGGCGCCGGGAGCAACCGCTCTGCAGTTAAGGTTGCAAAACTTCTTCCATTATGACACCGTTTTCGGCGCTCAGGGCCTTTGGAAAAAATTACCTATTAAGCTGAAATTTTTGTTTATTGGTGACTGTCAAAAATTATGGTCTCTCCAAAATATCGAGCAAAGTCGATCCAGCAATTTCTTTTGCATTATGTGAGAGTAAAACAAACCTCTGAAAACCCAAGCTGTAGAATGAACAAAACACGCACGCATAATCCAATGCTTTTCAAGTGGCAAGAAAAAACATTTTTAAGAACTACAAAGTATTTCAAACCTGGAGTCTGAAATTCTGCACAACTCGAGTTCACATTGAGCACTGCAACTTTTGCATGTGAAAAAAAAAAAAAAGCTGGGTATTTTTTCCTAATTTCTTTTATGAATATAAAATGATATGAATATATTGATGATACTTGAGATGGGATCTATATTGAAGTTATGCCCCATTTATGCCCTTAATGATATCTCATTGTGCAGTTTGTGCTACTTAGGGGATTACTTCTTCCGAGTTGATGGTGGTTCAAAAGGAGTCACTAATCACAGACCTGCATTTCCCGTGTTAAGTTTGTTACATTTCGCATTATGTTCTAAGTATGAAGCTTTGCTTTTGAAAGGGAAAAAGCATTTCTTTTATGAAGATAGTTACCAAAAAGAGAAGCAGATGTGCTTTTGCACTGACAATCCGGTTTTGCAAGATGCTGTCTCCAAGCTCACAAATACATCAGCAAAGTGTGAATTTTAGGGCCTGCAACGGTGTAAAAACGGAGAGAGTAAATGCAGAAGTCATCCAGAACCACTTCTGCTCTATGAGGACTCAATAAACATTAAAAGTTCTTCAGTGGTGCAAATTCTGAAGAAGCTGCTAGTAGCAGATAGGAATAAACAGGTGAATAACAAAAAACCCCACTGTATTTTCTAAGTGCAAATGCCCGAACTCTGCACTGCCAACGTAGAGTTCCCTGAACTTTACACTAGTGCATCAGTACATGTAACTTAGACAAACCATGGCAAAATTTGAGAAGTCAAGCTTGTTTCTGTGTGCTTCTGGAGCAAGTGGCATTGGTGCACTCTATCCCAGATGTAACTACTTTGCATGCACTTTCTTAACATAGTCTTAAAAATAGCTTTACTTCTGCAGTTAGGATGGAAGAAAGGTAGTTAACGAAATATTATATAATATTATATTATATAATATATAAAAATATAATATATATTTATATTATAATAAATATATTTTTATATTATTTTATTATATATTATTTTAACATATATTTTAGTGTAATTTTGGAAGGCCTCGTGTAACGTAACATTCATAGGGGTACGGCAGGCATAACGCAATCTGTAGGAAACCAGCACCTTTCAGAGGGGCAGCTGGAGGCCAGGGCTCTACGGCGTATAAAATTCAACCTGGAAACTTAGAGAGAACCCGACCTGAACATCAGGGACCCCAAACTTTCCTCAGTTGCAGGGATCCCAGGAGCTTGTCCGCCCCTGACTTTTTATTCAGGTTTGCTGCCTCTCTGCTGCAACTGCAGTTTAATTTAATCATTTGACACGCCTCAACTAAAAACATCTCTTGCTCTGGCAAAGGGGTTAAGTTTGCGAGTGAGATTTTGGAAACACGTTTACAAAAGAAAAAAAAAAAACAAAAAACAAAAAACAAACAAAACAACCCCACCTTAAAAATCCGTAAAGAGCAGGCTGAAAATACCTGATGTTAGGTCTGATCCCGGTTGGTGCTGCGGGAATCCCGTGGGTATTCTCCACACTGCCTCAGCAGAGGGGTTCGGGAGCCGTGCCTCGGACACGCAGGCACTGAGCACATATCCACACGCGATCTCCTCTCCTGCTAATTAGACTCATGGCTCTAGTGGTGGCTCCCCTTTTCCCCCTGTTTTCTGAATTACTTTTTGAGGAACTCGGGGCTAAGCAGAACTGCTCCCACACCAGTTGGTTGCACGGCTGTAAGTACAGCCCCACTCCCGCGTGCCTGCAGCCGCCAGGACCACTGAGGAATCGGGGCACGAAGTGGCACTGGGCTCACTCCGCTTTCCGGAAGACGGCCGCACGGCTGTCTTTGCAGGCTTCCCGGGCAGCACGGCTTATGTTGAAGCTTTGTCATGGCATTGTTACAATTCAAATGGTTTTATACCGCCAAAAGTTATTGTTCTATAGCATCTTTGACTGTGGCCACAAGTGAGGTAATAACCGGGTTTCCATAAAGGCCACACGTGATGCAGTGATCTGGAAACCTGATTTGGCTCTCCAATGCCATTGGTTTCCTCACTTTGTCACCGTGGCGCTGGAACACCAAATGTAGCAGCTTCGACTGCCTGTGCCAGAGGGAACAGTTCTCTCCTCATCACAAGAGGAGTCTTTTTCCGCTTCCAAATATTTTTACCAACTTGATTCTTGTTAGTGTCCTCACTGGTGCATGATAAAGCAGAAAAGCTCGTTATGTTATTGATTTGTTCATTTTAAGTGCAGTTCTTCAGCAGATCTGCAACTGTAGGTGATTCACTGGCGTCTTGTTCTGCCATCGTTGTTCGTGTTTGCATAATTTAATGTCTTTATCTAGTTAACAACAGGACACTTGAAATTGTATGTTAGACTTGCATTTGATGGTTCCACCATAAAATTTGAGTGCTGTATGTAATTGCCCCTGTTCTTATGAATTCACCAAGAAAACTACAGGTGTGCGTGATTTTTTTACATGCTCCTCAGTCACTTGAAAATGTTGGTCCCAAACCAAGAAGAGAACAGGAATGTTTCTGAAAAAAGTGAAATATCCAGCTGCAATTGCTTGTCTAAATTTTGGGCCCTCGGTCATATAACGCAGTTATATTAACAGAGGTGTAATTAAGTAACTTACTGTCTGCTAATCCATCCTTACTCTGGCATCTGTCGTTGCCTAGTGCTTAATGACTTTCTTGCGTTTGAACTGAACTGGTTTTAGGTGTGTATTGACACTAACTGTAAGGAAGGCAGAACAATACATAGGGAATACAGAAAGGATTAGAAGTTCGGACCGCAAACAAGACAACTGAACTGATTTTGGGTAAACCCAGCTGAATCCCTTTGCAGAGAAGCAGTCTGAATCTCACAGGTGCTCATTAGTAGGAATAACCTGGAAATAAATAATGCAGAAAGTTAGCAGTGATAAAGAAAAAACCAGACACGTGTTCTGAAAAGATACACGTTACAAAGCACCATTTCCTCAAAGGCACCAGCGGGTGTGGTGGTATAACGGCCATGAGCAGAGTGGGAATGGAAGCGGCTGATTACCTCTTTGGTTATTTTAAAGCAAGGGGCTTGATCTTCTTACGTCTGAACACGCGGTGGGGAGAACTCAGCGGCTTTCAACTGGTCTGGGTAACCAATCTTGTGTAGCGCCCCAGGATGTTGTATGTACCGTATAGACTTGTAATTCACACAACTGGCACGTGCCCGCATGAGGTGGCTAGTCTCTAAGCTGCCTAAATTTGCTTGCAGTTACCTGCTTAAAATAGTAAATTCTTTTCCTCCCATTTGAGAGCGAGAAAGCTCTTGGGAGCGGAGCTCAATCGCCAACAGCAATCCACGGGGCGGTCATCACGCGCTGCCACCTAATTCGAACAGTGGTGACCTCGGTGTGCCACGTAACAAAGATTGTCTTTTTCGACCATAATGAACAAACAGTGTTGGGGGCTCATTAGAATCACACTGCGCTCATTCGGAGCGAGGACAAGGGCTGTTAGCTGGTTGGCGAGTGAAGGGGGTGCGTGAGGGAGCAGAGGGTGACCCCATCCTTTTCCCCCGTGCGCGGGTCTCCTCCCTGTGCCCCGCTGCTTTTTCCGGGCGCAGGCAGGAGCTGGCCATGGGACTGGGCTCCCTCCGCACGTCGGGGACATTCCGTGGTGAGCCTGGATGCCGCCGGGGTTACTCAGCTGGGGTTGTCCTAGGCAGGACGGCGGCACCGTTTTCTGCTGGAGAAGGAGCAGCGGGGAGGGAGAGAGGGGTCCTGAGCAGCTGAAAGGAAATCATTGACAAGTGGCCGACCAGCAATTCGCTCAAAATGATCTGCCTCTTAAACGTTCGGCAAACAGCAGGGCAGGGATTTGTACGGGTTCTGGCACTGCTGGTGGCTGTATAAATTAATACAGGTTATGAGCAGGGCCAGCTTGTTTGTACAGAAGCAGGAGCCAACCCACAGAAGAGCTGCTTTTGAATTTTGGACACTGAACAAAGTTTTAATCTCCAGTAGGTCCTGTGTTTTTTCTTTTCCCAGCCCTCCTCTAAACACCTCCCTTTATTTATTTATTTTTTCTTTTCATTTGCTTCTGTCTCCCTTTACGTTCTTAGATCTGTAATAGCTCAAACACGACTGGGCTTCGGTCCAGGCTCCTGGCATGCGATGCCCAGCCTTTGCTGGCCTTGGTCCGACTGCAGCACGCCATGGCTGATTTTCTGAACAGCTGATAGAAGAATCGAGGCTTTTTCCAAATCTGAGGGTGCTGTATCCCGATACAGGAGCTGCACATAAGAGGCCAGTTTGGATTTAAAAAACAACAACAAAAAAAATAGTGCTTTTTTTTTCCCCTAAGAAGCAGTCTGAAAACTTACTCTGTAAGAATAAGTATGTTTATAAAACAGGTTTTAGTAACAAATAATAATAAATGGAGAAATTGAGTTGTGATTGACACTGATTTATGAGCCTGTTTACTGAAAAAAGCATAATCAAAAATCTTTGCATTTCAATAATGTTTTGACTGAAGGCGTGTTGTCTATGATGTTCAGCGTGACAGTCCTAGCGAGCTTACGGTCCAGTCTGTCAGGAAAAAAAAAAAAAGAAAAATGAGATTTTGGAGGGAGATGCAGAGATGGGGAAAGAAGAGCTATTGCCATTATGCTGCTTAAAAAAATCTGATTGGCAAATTAAGTAACTGGTCTGGTATCACCCGGGAGGTCTGTAGCAAATTGAAAATAGAAAATAAACATTCTGATTCCCAGTGAAGTCCTTCAGCCGTTAAACCATCCTTCTTTTCTGTCCTGTTCCTTATATATCCCTCATTAGCATAGTTCCAAGCGTCTTACTAGAGTGCTTTGAGAGATATGACTAATGTGTCATGGGTTTATTAATCTTATCCTTTCTTTGGAAGGGCCTTGTCTCTGGCTGTGTTCTCGACTGTTTGGAAAGCCCGTTTGGAGGCTTTTTGTTCCTTTGCTTGATTTTAAACACTTTGCCACTCCGTGCTCATGTTTGAGAAGGACGGTGGGGAAAGGTGCTGTGAGTGTAGTACTGAAAGCAGTAGAGATTGTGGTGGTCCTTAATTCCTGGTGGTATTTGTTATCCGTTGCAGCCTTCATTGCAAAATTTTAGATTTTTTTCTAGTCCAGGCATTGAGCACCTTTAAGATGAGGACAGAGATGTGGATTGATTAGATCTTCTACCGAAAGTCACTGAAGATACAGGGGACAAGTTTGATATGCTTGTAATAGTCTGTGTTACTGATGAGGTACACTGTAAAATTCTGCTGCGGATTTGAGGAAAGAGACTGTTACTATGAAATTCCTGCCAGTATCAGTGTGGCAGCTCAGGTTTGGAAACTCTCCTTTTCTAATCTCCTGCAATGCTGATTTAACAAATCACCAGTACTTGAGGTCCAAAGAAATGATCCGCCTGCCTGAGCTTTGCATGATACGATTTTGCACTCGCAAAAAGTTTACTTCCATCTTTTGCCTTTGCCAGTCTGTTTTAATACCAGAAATAACAGTAACAAGGCTCGTGAGTAGGAGGGGTGGGAATGTCGGGTAAGAGAAGGAGTTGCCTGTCTCAGTGAGGAAACTGCAGATGTAAAATAGCATCCACAAAAATGCTGGCTACATATGAAAATAAGCTTTAATGGTTTAGTGGGTATATATCACCTTAAAGCTGGTGTGCATTTGTCCGGTAGAAAAGGAACACCATGGTGGCCTTCTTTTCTATTTTAATTTACTCTCATTAATGGTGGCAGAAGTTCATCTTTTCCTTTAGTTTCCTCAAGTGATGCCCGGGGTTCCTTTCCGTTTACTTCCTGCAGGTTTATTAAACAAACAGCACAAGCACCTCAGTACCCCTGTGAACCAGATCCAAAGCCTCCCTCTTCCTTCTTAAAAGACACCACTTTCGGTCACGCTGAACGTTAAGGGTGAGCTCGGTTCCCGTTGACTGCCACTCACAGCAGCAAATGGGTCAGACCCAGAAGGGATCGGGACGCCGAAATGCAGAGATGAGATACCCAGACCTGTCACTGCTGTGGCTACGAAGTGCTGTAGGATGGCCACGAACCTTAAAGCCGGTCGGTAGCCTGTGAGTGTCTGGGATGATATTTTTGGGGAGGGCGCTGGGGCACGGCTGTCGGGCGCCTCCTCCTTGCAGGCTCCTGCGGTCTGTGACCGGTACTGCTCCGAGGGCCACCAGCCGGCTCGTAGCCTGTGCGGCACCGCGGCTGTAACGGCCACCCTAAATTTCACATAGTGCTTAGTTCTGAGCGCGTTTGCCCCAACCACAGTGCCTTCTGGCGCCACCAGCCTACTGACTTACTACTTCACGTGTCTTCCACTGCGTTTCTTTCTCATCTTCCTCTCTTCCCTCCTCCCCAGCAGCCGCGCAGGAAGATGCGCGAGGGTTCAGAGGAAAGACGTTACGTGTGCGTTAACTATTGAAATGCAGCAGGGAGCCCGGCGTGATTTAAAGTCGGGAGGGGAGCCAGCTGGCCTCTTGAAAATACTCGTCGGGATGCGACAGGGAGATTATATTCTATTCAACAAACTTGCACCGCGCAGTGAAACTTTATGAAGCTTGCGAAGGCAGCGCGAGTTCAGGGAGTACGTGCTGGATGGGGCGCCAGGAGCTCCTTCCTTATAATCTCGCTCCTGTCAAAAAAAATTTACTGGAGGGCTTTGAAGAAAAGATTTATCCTCTGTGTCGCTCTCCTCATCAGCAAAGTGGAGGCATTGTATTTTCTTTAGCTCAAGTTTGTAGCTAATTAAATTTTAGATAATGTTTGTTCTGTGTTCTAAACATGTGTTTTATAAACTGCAAATTTCCCTTTTTTGGTTTTAAACAAACACCCCTTAGTTATAAAAAATGGCATGGAGTTGCGTTAATAAGAAATTAATGATTATAATAATCATTATTTGATAATAGCAAGTAATATTTATGGGCAATTAAATACTTAAGAAAAATATCAGTACGTTTAAATAAGAAGTTCCCAAGTCCCTTTTCATAAATAGCTCCTTCTGTAGACACTCCTCGGCACAGAAAGCTGATTTGAAACAGATCCATGGTGGAGCTGCAGTCCATCCGTGGAGACTTTTAAGTCCATATGGCGAGACTGCCTAAGGAGTCAAATACTTTGTGGAAGGATCATGCAATTAATCAAAAAAAGTAGTAGTGTTTTCAGTTAATTTAAATCTATTTAGTATTTTTTTTAGGTGAAAAAAGTGTCTCCACTTCAAAGAAGGGGAAAAAATCTTCATGGTTTCCTGTTTACTCATTTTTTGGTGGCAGTCACAATCCGTATATTTTTAACTATTTTGTTCAATAAAATCTGTTACTTCTTAGTGACAGAGAAAATCGCATGACTTAAAAATAACAACGCGCTGTATCTTTAATATGGTTTTCCTTTATCAGATATACAGCGCCCAATAAAGACACACTGAGCAATTCAGCTTTCATTACCCTTCCGAAATGGAGAGAAGTTAATTTATTTTTCCTGTAAGACTTCTTAAAATTATTGTTCTGGGTGGCTGGCGTAAAATCTTTAATCTGTAGATATCCTGGTGTTAGCACGCTTTGGATTTATTAAATGTTATATATAATCCAGTCCGTATTTGAGGCTTATTCTAAATGGAAAAGTTTTGTTGGCGTAATTGGTTAAGAAGATGGAGGAGGGAGGAGTTGGATGTCAAATTGACACGCTTCAGCTGGTAGAGGTGCCCCTGCAGGTGCAATTACTCAGTCAAAGCCCAGAATTTGGCAGAATTTGGGGAAGGGAGAAGCAACGGCAGGGATGACGCATCCTGGCGTAGCTCGTGGGTGTGGGCCGCGGCGCTGGCTGCTGCGAGTCCAGCCGGGCCCGGCAGGCCTGCGCTCCTGCGGCCGCGGCAGCATCGGGGATTTCAGGCCGGCCTCTGAAAAATGTAGTCTAATTAGTAAAAAGCAAACAAAGATTGCTACCAAAATCTTGCCCCAGAAGGTTGCTGTGGGGTGGGTAAAGGTTTGGGAACTTTCTCTGCCGTGCTGCGGAGGACGCCTGCGGTGGGATCCGGAGGGCCGGCAGAGAACGCTCCTTCACTTCCCACCCGTGTAATGTTTAAACGTGTTCCAATAAATAACCGTAAAAATATTTCCGCTTGCTTTTTCACGGGTTTTCCAGTAGAAATGGTTTGCTTAGCTTTCAAACTTGTTCTTTCTTTTTATGTTTCTGTGCATTGGGAAAATGTATTTTTTGTTTGTAAAACACTGGCCATGTTGACCTTTTCCCAAACACGCTCTTTAAATGAAAAATGGGTTTGAGAATGACGATGACGATGATTGCTTTTTTTTTCTCTTACTGTAGTATTTAGAAATCCCACTGAAAGAAAAATACCCGGTATTGAGAACCTGAGACTCAGAGACCTGCGGCCACTTCGTAGCTCTTCTCTCGTGACCTTGCTTAATTAAATTGCTCAATCTGTCCGAGGCGGAGTTCCCTCCCTTCAGTGAAGTCAGACTTCCTTTTCCTTGCTTTTAAGATTATCAGGGAGAAAGCGTCTTGTTATGTTTATATAGATCTCTGGAAGCCTTTAGCTGCTATTGTGATATGAATATAAAGAGCTGATGCTGTAAGTCCTGTAGGGTGGCTGAGATTAGGGTTTGGATGACTGCCTGTGATCCCGTTAAGGCTAAGTACGCATTAGTGCCGGATATGCAAGTGAACGGGCAGGGTTAACGCGCCAGAAAGACAGAATTTCTACTGATAGAGCTTTTTATGCTTTCTATACCATGGCACCCTCCGCTGCTGCCAAGTCACCTTCTGTACGACATCTTATACAATCAGGACTTAGGCAGGGCAATTAAACGGGATTTCTTAAGTGGCAGCAAAAGAATGTTAATTGATGTGTGAAATATAATTATCCTCCTGGGCTCCTTGGCTTTCTTTTGTTCGTGACTGGTTTTGATTAAACAGCTCTACTTTCTGGGCCTATTGTATCCATTCACCCGCTCTTTTCTTCCTCCACGCAGGCGATGTCTAAAAAAGGCCCTCTCCTTGTGCATCCCAAATATTTCCCAAGGCAGGAAAAAAAAGGGGAGGGGAAGGGCAGGCAAAACTCAGTCATCCTGCTTGGTATGTGGGTCCTTTGCTGAATGCTGTTTTTGGGTTGGAGCCCTGCATCTGGACTCCAGCTCGTGCCAGCTGAAAAGGAAACTTCTATTTTGTTTGCTTAAAAGGCAACAAGTCAATGTTTTAAAAAGGCAACCTGAGGGGATATTTCAGGGACTTGACCTGATTGATCTGGAAAATAAGTTAAATGAGGTGTGGCCAAGAACTTCTTAAAGCAATCAAGCAAATACTTTCTTACCAAGCTGGTCAGGAAGCGAGAGGGTGGGATACGATATGTTCTGCTAAGCATTGCCTCTAAATCATTCTCCTTATTTTTGTCCTGGTGGGCTATCATAATGCCCTCCATATGGGTGGTTATAGCCATCAGGATATGCAATAATATGGATATTTGTAGCGAATGTTTCTTCTGTATGAACAAATGGCATTGTGAGAGTGGGAAGAAACCAGAATTAAACCTCTGTGATGGTTTTCTCCATCCTGTGTCTTTGGATTATTGTTGTGTTGTTTTGTTTTGTTTTGTTTTTTTAAAAAAAAAAACAACTGTGCAGGGTATTTGGGTCATAACGAAATACATTTCCTCTTTTTTCTTTCCCAGCACCCACAAAATTGGCTTGGGTAGGCATTTTAAAAATTTATACTATCTTTTCATTCCTGAAATTGTGAATTCTGATACATAAAAATGTATGTTAAATGTCTACTATGGTGGTGGTGTTGGTTAGCAGTTTGGCTTTCTAGATACCATGTTGTATGTGTTCAACAAACATGCAGCTACAGAACGTCTTTATCCTGAGCAAGGGAAGGTCCCGGCAGGGGAAGTGCAGGAGGTTACAGGCTGAAACCTCCTATGATCGGCTGAAGCTCAGGTGTCCCGCAGTTGACTTACTTTCCCTGCACATCTGAGGGTGCCCGTCTGAGTTTAAGGAGGCAGATGGGCAGTTTGCAACATGTTTGGTTACTTTGGTCCTGCAATTACACCAAGCTTTGCTGCAAAAGCGCGTGACATCCAAGGTAGGTGCTCCCTTTCCAGCAGCAAGACCGTGACTGCATGGCCTGATGTACCCCAGGCTCCCAGCAAATACTTGGTGTTCTCCACGTGGGCCAACCTGTCCGCATGAAACTCTTTAATTCCTTTTTTTTTTTTAGTGTGTTCCTGTTTTTTGGACTTCATAACATTCCGTAGCAACAAGCGCCAGTTTAAATATGTATAGGATGAAAAGGTCCTTTCTTTTGTAGCTTGAAGCTCTTCGCTGGGTAATCCCTAGTTCTTGATTAGAACCAGTGAATAACCTTTTTCTAATAACTGTCCTCATAAGGTTGATGGTCCTGTAGTTGTTACCGATCTCTGTTTGTGCAGAGCTCTATTGTAATCCCTCCTTAGTCATCCCTCTTTTCTAGAGCTCTGCTTAGTCTGTCTGGTCATTCCTGTATATCTCTGTTCAGCCCTGTTGCTTTTTCTGTTGTACTTTTTGTAATTCGGCCGTTACATTTCTCTGAGACATCCAGAACTGCATGTGATACTCAACATTTTGGAGTCAACAGTAGTAAAATGAAGCTTAGTTTTTGGCTTTTTCAATTGCTAACTTTCTATTTGCGCCTCATCTATAGCTGAGCATTGGTTAGAGTTTGACAGAAATGCAACAAATTCTCTGAGATGTGGTAGTTAATACTAAAGTAATCATCCTGTAGGTCTCGTTCAGATTATGTTTTCTTACCATGTGTGTTTTTGGCAGTGCAGATATCTTGTTCCCTAATGCGGACAACAGTGTGATTGTTAAAGTGACATTTTCATAATGTCGGTCAGAATTCAGCAGCCATCAGACGGATTAGAGTCCCGTAACGGAGTGCTCTGAAAACCAGAGGGTGAAGCTGCGTCTTTAGTTTCCAGAAGGAACTCGAATCCCCATTCAATACGTAAAAAATGTACAGACTGCTGGTTTACTCGAACATCCCATCTAGTTTCTTTTTTCCATTAAAAGGTTTTGATTTTTTGCCCCAACGTGACATGAAAACATGTTTTGAAATGTTATGAATGTCTGGCAAATGATTTGGGTTTGGATTTTTGCCCACCCGTGTTCCTGCATGGCCTACGCACTGGTGCAAAACTTGCTCTTGATCTTTTATGGCACGAAAATAATACAGCGGTGGCCTGAACTGCGGCTGTTAGTTAAAGATAATAAAAAATGAAAGTGAACCGATTTAAAATACCGAAAGGTCAAGAGGCAACTGAAGGATAGGGAGGGAGGGATGGGATGAAAGCTGGTTCCAGGCTGGGTTGAGAATGCCGAGGGCAGCAGCGGCTCCGAGTGTGACACTCCAGCGGTTTATGGTACGCTTACCCATATTTGTGCTTTTCCAAAGTGCTGCCATGTGCCCCGTCCATCCAAAAATGCCAGCGATTTGGTAGGAAATTGCAGATGGTCTGCTTGTCTGCAAAGCAGAGGCCAACAAATTAAGAGACGAGTCACAAAACTGCATTTTAGTGACAGCTGAGATAAACGACACCTTTCCCAGAGCCCGGAATGCAGACCAGAAACTCGGGGTGCGCATAAATCCCTTGCAGGAGTTGGGGGTGTGGGTTTTTGACTCCTTTCCTGGCACGATCCTGAGCTAGGAAGAGGGAAATGGAGAAATCCTCACTTAGTGGAGCTGCTTGGTGGAGACAGTCACTGGATCCCCTGATACCGCAGCTCTTGTTCTAGCTCATTTAGCACCACAACCCTCCATAAACCAAAGGGAGTACAACATGCCTAATGTAGCGTGAGGAGCAAGGCGGGGGGCACCCGCCGGTGGAGATTTACTGCTACCTGATGGGCCTCGGTGAACAGCATCCTCCTCCCCCTGGAGAACCATCACCGCCTTCTCTCCCTCTCGCACACACGCTCACGTGCGCACACATACACACGCACACATACGCTCTTGAGGATGCACTTCGAGTCTTTTGTTTTCCCTCATTAAAAGTGCCAAGATGCATGTCAAATGCCTGGAGCAGTCTCCTGCTTTATAGTTTCATTGTAGTACTGTTATGACTTAGCTAATTTATTTCTTCCTCTTTGTGTGTGTGTGTCTTGCTACTTACACTGCGAGTGTTTACGTCAAGTGGAGATAATCTCTTGGTGTGTGTTTCTGTCTACATACATATCTTTGGTTTTGGAGGGGCTCTTAAAGTGGCCTGGCTATTTGCCTTTCCCTTCTTTTTCGGGTATGTAAAAGAATTCTTAAAAGGGCAGAAGCAGCCCCCATTCTGAATACCATGCTGCTTTCTTAAGGATTGCAATCCTGTAGCATCGCAGCAGCATCTCTGCTTGCTCTCAAATTTACACAGCTGTATACTGCAGGTATAAATTAGTTTAATATATACTGAGGTGTGTATAATGTCAGTGAAGTTGGCATAATTCTTTAGAAAGGAATATTTATTGACTCATGCCTTTAAGGTAGTAGAGATGATCAGGTTTTTTTAACACGTCCATTAATTTTTTTTCTTTCGTAATTGGACTAGAATTAAAAATCCTCTACACCAGTGTGTATATAGACTAGATTGCAGTTGGTAGAGTGTTGAATCATTTTCAAGCGTTTTAGGAAACTCTGCTGTGTAACGTCAGCAAGGATCCACTAGAGATGAACTCGGTGTGAATGCCGTGCCGGTGTCACCTATGTGCCAGACTTGAACACCAAACGTGAGCACAGACAGAGGGGTAAATCAGCTGATTTTGCTGCTCTGAGCCTGCCTCATCCATCCCTGCGTGACAGCGAGCCCTTCTGAAACCTCATCTTTCCTCAGGAACCTCATCCCTCTGTTCGTCCTACAACAACTAGTGCTGGCTTCCCTCTGTCCACGTGGTCACTTCTGATCGCTGTCAGCGTGAGCCACCTCCGTGGCAGCTTTGCCGAGCACCATCCCCTTAGCTTTCTGCCTTGTAAATTTTTCCGATCGATCTCTGCCCATGCGGAGATTCCCGATGTCCCACAAGAATCCATGTGTCCTCTAGCTCTTCTCTCGCCACACTGACATTTTTTGTTTCACTCTGAAAGGCATCTTGGGCTGCTGCTTGCAGGAAAATTGCTCTGTGTAGGAAGCCGTAATGCCTCGTACTGTATTTCCTCCCGTACAGCAAAGCCAAATCGGCCGAGTAGCTTGCATTTCCTTTCCGGCCGCTCGCGCTGCTTTGGCACCAACTGTCGGTGCCGGACTGAAAACTATACAAGGAAATGTAGACTGAGCGTTGCTGTGGGGCCAGGACCCTGGTTTCGTGACTCATCCATTTGGAGAAACACCCGCCTAAAAAGACTGATTCTGAGACGGCCCCACGTACGCGACACGAGAGAGACTCTCAGCCAAAATACAAATCCTGTTTCCACTTGTTGTAGGAACAGGGGAAGTGGATCTGCCCCCAAACAGACTGCGAAACTGGGGCAGGACGTTGCAGTATCCTTTTTCCTCTACGTTCGCCTTTGCTCCTACGCTTGCCCTTCCTTTAAGACCCTTCTAACCTTTCAAATGGGAAAGGCAAGTGGCTTCCTGTCCTGCATGTTTATGGAGCGAACTGGTGCGGGCTGGGATTGAGGGCGGCTGTAGGTTTCCTGGCAGTCGTTCAGCCCTGGCCCTCCCGGCCTTCCGTGCGAGCCCTTCTCCCAGCCCCACCGCTCCGCCGTCTGCTCTCGCTGGAAGCCTTTTCTAACCCACTGATCGACGTCCATTTACCATTCGATGAGTTCGTATATTTTCTTCAAAACTCAAGAGTGCTGAATTTCTCTCTGTCTTTTTAACAGGTAGACTTTAGATGCTGAAACACAAAGCAAGCTATATCTGACCAGAGGGTATTTGCTGCCACAAAGCAAATCGGGACCCTCTGACCATCTCAGCTGCTGGCGGTAAGTTTATGGCCTAATTTTGCTTGCTTCAGATAAGTCCAAATACTTTGCAGTGGAAACGAACGGGGTGAAACATGCCTTTCTAGCGCTGTTATTAACCTGACAATCTGTTGGTTTGTTATGGGATTGAAATCTCGTGGGAACTACTCTCCGTCTCACAGCAGAACTGACACACAATCCCGCGCAGCTGATTTGCCATGGACAGTCTTCAAACGTTGAAATCTCGGCCTTTCTAAGCACAGGGCTGCTATGCCTGGGCACGCTTCCCCCTAATCGGGGGGCATAAACACTCCGCGGCTCCAGACGCTTGGAGAAATAAACACGCTGACGCGGTATTAATATTTCATCACAACACACTAAAGTTAAACCTCGTTGATCCAGACTGACCTGCAACCACTCAAGAAAATGTTTTGTTTTTTTTTTTTCTTTTTCCCTTTTTTTTAAATAATTTAACTTTTTATGGGGGGAAAAGAGGAGGAAATGGTCTCCTGCGTGGCAGGCTTAACGTGAATAAGCAGAGCTGTTTCAGCTGGAGCAAAGCTGCTCATGTACAGAGATGTTGTTTTGGAGAGGTTTGCGAGTCCAAGGAGGACGGTTTGCCAGCTTTGCTCGTTGTCTCCGCCACGTAAGGTGAACCGGACACACTTAATGCTGTGGAGTAACAGAGTACGCCATCACTGCACGCTTAAACCAGCGGCTTCTTTACATATTACTTGATAGTGGTGGCTGGAATGCAATGTAGCCCTGAGAAGGCACGTGCTTCACATCACTGCCACCAGGCAACCCTGCAATCTAGTCCGTGGCAGACGACCTTATCGCTGAAACCTCCTCTGGGCTAGGGGGCTTACAGCCATCAGCAGGTTTTCTGCAGCTGGTGCCCAAGGAGTTTCCAAGCAGCGTTGTTTAAACAGGATGGTAACCATCTCATCTTAAACACGCTGCATTCGAGGCGTGTGCTCCTGGTGAGCACGCATGACCATCAGATCGGCGCTTGCCCCGAGGCCTGTGGGAAATCCCCCCTGCGGAGAGCGGGTGGCTGGCGGGCCCTGCGGGTGGCTGGGGGAGGAGGTGGGCGCGTAGGCAGCCGGGCAGGGCAGGAGAGTGCTTGTTGATCTTAGGCACGCACTGTAGAGTCTCTGTCTTAGACACGCACTGTAGAGTCTCTAGGCAGTTGTTAACATGGTTCCTAAAGCTCGGAAGTACAAATTGTCATCTTTTCCATGAGTTAAGCTGGCCATATGTGACCTGGCACTACTCAAGGTGAGTCAGTGTGTTACCTTATGTGCCACCCAGCCTAGCCAGCCCTTCACCCCCTTTTGTTTATATTTTTCTGCTTGGATACACTAACAGAATCAATCTAATAGTGGCTTCTTTCTCCCTTCTCCCCCTTGTTGTTGTTCTGAGCTGTTGAGCGTTTTTAACTCAAGTCTTAAAGAATTATTTAATTTGCCTCTCTTTGCAATTTATATTCTCTTATTTCATTTGATTTTAATGAGCGCTAAGCGCTCTGGGGTATACACGTGAAGGGTGTTCGTCTCTGATCCATTGAAACAAGGAAATAAGATAAAGGATTCCTTTCGAGCTGAGTTAGAGGCAGTCAACCCCAGGGGCCACACGGGGCAGTGGAGAGCATCAGCAAAAACTGTGAAGGGAAACATTAGCAACACTCAGTAGCGATAGCTGCTCCAGCATTTTGTCAGATTTGTAAGGGCCCCAGTAAAATAAACTAGGGGAAAATGTAAAAACTCAAGTGCAATTTAAACAGTAGCGTTCTGATAAACTCAGGATCAGCTGGTTTTGATCGCAGCACAGTTTGGTGCAGGAGCACCACCTGTGCATTACGAGTGAGGATCGGAGGAAGCTTAAAGCAGCTGTGCTTCTATATTTGCTCACTCTCTGTATTCAAACCTTGGCTTGAGAGCTCAAAGGAAATGAGATGTGTTTTGCATAACCCAGTTGCAATCAGTGGAAGCACGTACTAATCCGCCGGTACCGCTTCTGCCCTTTTTGGGATCTGATTCCTTATCAGAAAATGAAAACATTTTTAAAAGAGGAATGGCCTTGTTTATTTGGGGGTTTTGTGAAAATTCAGAATGCATTAGTGGAAAGACAGACTTATGCAAAAAAGCCCGTATGAGACTTTTATTCTCCTGGGCAGAAGAACCTGAGGTTATCCATAGAAGTGTCTTTTTACAAACGGATCTCTTGAGATTATTTTGTAGACTTCTTCACTTTCATGATTTTTGGGAATGCCTATAACGATGCATATCCCGATGGCATTAAAAATAAAAGGCGTTCCATTATGTCTGATCAGTAGTGATAGATGTATTAAAGTATGGCTCTTCCTCTAAGAGCTGAAATGTAAAATGAGGCCAAGGGTCCTGAAAAACAGAGGATGGGGAAGACCTTGAAATGTGAGGCTTTAGTGTGGAGAACTTGGAAAAAATCAGGATCCTTTACAGAAATCACTACTAAATCCCAAACTACCCTGCCTCTTTGGATCCAAATGTTTGTTTAGTAAGACTGCAGTACAAGAAATAAATCCTGAATTATAATGACTTCGTCTGTGTGCCCCCACCTCCCTCCCAGTTTTAGCATCCATCTGGGAATCAGTTCTTCATTTTCTCTCTCATTTTCTGCCTTCTTATTTCAGGGCTTAAATAATCAGGCAGATCTGCAGAAACCAAAGAATTCAGTATATGCAGATTAATAATTGGATGTGAAAAATGGATATCAAATGTTGAGCAAAAAATTTGCCGGGGATTTGGAAGCCTGTTCTGCGTTAGCGAGGCAGGTGCTGAATGCTTCCCGAGTTGTTCTGGAAGAGCCTGCTCCTTTCCACACCATCTGAGAGCACCGAGGCGTTTCGTCTCCTTTCATCTACCAGAACAGGGAGCATTGCTTTGTGCTGAATACATGCACAAAAGCAATGAAATTAGGCCAGCTAATTACCTATCAAGATTACTGCGCTGGTTGGGGTTGTAGCTGCAGTTTCCAGCAAAAAGAGAAAATAATAAAATGCTTTAGCTAAGTATTTGCAAGAGTTGCAAAGATGCTGGTGTACACGGGATGGTGACGGTGACCGTGCAGGGGCACGGCTGCCAGCCTTTACGTAGAGGGGACTCTCTTGAATTCAAGTGGCAGCGAGGAGAGCCGTTCCCTCCTCGTTCTGGGCCACTTTCACCCTCCTTCCATCACGGCTAAATAGCGGGTTTGCTCACCTATGCTCCCCTTTCCTTTTTAAACACAAAATCCCTTAAACAAATAGCGGACGGATCTTTTTTTCACTCGTCTCTTTATTAGACGGACTTAGCTAATCCCTGTGTTTAGGAATAGTGGGGTGTGTCAGCCTGGGAGCCAGGGGAGTTAATGAAATTCGTCTGGTCTCCATTTTCCAGCAGAACTGAAGGGAGGGGGAAGGCCCAGCCGGCCTCCGGCGTAACACGGCGATGTGACTACGAGCGGTGTTTGCCGGCAGAGGCATAAAAGGGAGAAGCGGGTGGGAGGAGGTGAAGCGGCTTGACGGCAGAAACGAAGGGAAATATTCCCCCTTCAATTAGAGTAATTAAAAAGTAGTAAAAATAAACCACCCAAACGAGAGTCTGGCCAAAACAAAGTCTTAATGTGCACTTATGGTTTAAGGAGTCTGCCGGAGGCCACCACCGTGTGTTGCCACAGCCTTCTGGCGTCTGCCTGTGACCCGAAGCCAGAGCCGGCTGGGGAACGAGGACGGGGCAGCTCTTGCTCAGCGGCGGCGGGCCGAGCGGCCAGGGCACGGCGGTGCTCGGGGCTGGCATGCCAAACGCCCGGCGCCCTGGCTTTCACGGGGCCGGCCGTCGGCGGGCAGCTAACGGCCAGTACATCGGGTGTTGGGAGAAGCTGCTGTATTGTTGAGCTGATCCATGGAGGGAATTAGAGCCCCTCGGAGAAGGTGGTAACTTCCCATTTTCTTCTTGATGAAGTTTGCTGCTGCTGCCTGTTTTACTGCCGCATCACTTGTTTTCTCTGGGCTCACTATACTATTCTTGTTTTTTCCCTTTTTGGTCTTTAATTCTCTAGACGAATTGGCAGGGTGAAACGACATGTACAGTCATAAGCAGAAATGCAAAAAATCCTTCCTTCTGTGTTTTTACAGGCTGACTGTAAGGAAGTTTTCCAATTTTAAAAACACCACCTAAACAATCGTGTTGCTTGTCATTCATCCCCATGCCTGGGTTTTACAATAATGCAGTACAAGCTTGCCCTCACTTCCAAAACTCTCATAGAGGTTCCATTGGTGATTTCTCCCTAGTAATTTGTTTGTCAGTGTAGATGTATTTTGTCACGTGAGCGTCACTGAAGCGCAGTAGGAGCCACCCACGTTGAACTCCTTGTTGTGGTACTTTTCCTAGAAGCCTTGGTCCCGACTCCAAATGCATCTTCATTAAATGTGGACAAGTACTTTTGTCAGATTACGTTGTGCTTTTATGACGTGGAAAGAGAAAGAGGCTGAAGAAGAGTAAGACTCTTCCAATCTGTAACTGGAGATTTAAAATTATGTGGAAAAATATGGTAATTTGAACTTCTGGGAGATGCACCAATCTTTGTCCGCAATCCAGAGACTCTGTGACTAACAGGCTCAGCGGCAGGAATTTTTGGCATTCCCAATGCTAGGGTCACTAGATGATAGTTCTTGGTTGTAATCCCCAAAACCATTTCGCATAACAATAAGCATGTCCTTTCTAAAGCTGCTGTACAAAAGAGGGCGAAACTGTGACGTTCGATCTTTGCAATTCTAAAGGGCTGAGATCTCTAATTCTAAAGGCATTAAACGTTTTTTGCGTTATAAACCATGATAAACTCTGAGACAAATTGGCCAAAACTTGGGGCCAGCACACTTGGGGCACTGGGGGCAGTGGTTGATTTCAGTGCGTGGAGGGGTGTAGCAGCTAATAACATCCCTTTACTTTGATTTTGGGTGTTTATCTCTGAAATTTTAGTCATCTGTGATGGGAAAGCTTGGATGCTGGGGGAAGAACTGTCCTGAGGATTCCACAGTTTGCAGTAGGTCTGTTATCTACAGTGAATGTTACACAGATGTTTAGAGTTCGGTTTCAGTGTGCCGGAGAGGCAGAGTTGCTCTGCACGTGCCGGGAGGATCGCTCCGAGGTAGCCTAGTTTGGGATAGATTGCTAATAGAAGAAAAAAGATCAGCTTGAGTGTTAAATAAAATCCCGAGGATTGTCAGATTACTATTTCGGGGTTTTTCTTCTCTTTTTTTCACCTGTTGTCTGTTGTCCTGCTTAGTCTGTGAGTTCACAGGGGCAGGAGCTCCTTGTATGTAACCCGCTGCACACAATTCATTTTTAATGTGGCCGCATCTGCAGCCACACAGATTCGCGACAGCTGCAGTTTTGATAGCTAAACCAAAATACAACTGAGTAATGAGAAATAAATTTATTGTACGCTGGCCATGTTTGAGAATCACTGCTTTAGATGTGTGTGTTTTACGAATAATTAATAAGATGGAGCATGCACCCTCCCCCCCCCTTTGGGCCAAGTACTCTTTCCTATCAAGTGTCTGAAGTGAGAGGGCAGGAATGTACCGGGAAATAAAATATCTATTTACGCCGCTCTTTTCAGAAAGAGTAGACATTGAAAAGAAGATTTCAGAAAGAATGTGGACCTCGAGCCTCTCTTTCCCTGGCTGGGGTTAGACATCAAGCAAGTAGGAGAAGTTGTTCTTCACAAAGCTCTGCCGTGGCATCCCGTACTAAGCTGAGCCAGTGGGGAACCGCAGTGTCAGGTTTGTTTAGACCTAAATCAGTCCCAGTTTCTCTTCCTGTGTGCTGGACGAGCCTGCGTTGTCTCCCACTGCAACCAAGGCTTGAAAACAGCAACTTTCTTTTCTGTATTGTGTGTAAATACAAATAAAAGCAATTTCTGTAGGACTTTACAGAAGCACCCAGGTAATCCGCAAGAGAACTAAACCATCTGTTTTTTCTTCTTCTACCTGATAGCCATTTCAGCAGAAAAGGCCAGTGTTATATTGGGCAGAACTAGCTTCTTGCATACCCACTAGGAGTGGGCTGAAGCTCTTTTGTTTATATTCTGAGAAAATAGGTCACGTTGTGGGATGGACTGAGCGATACCATGGCAGAGTGCACGACGCTGCGTGCTGAGTCCATTGCAAAAGATAAAACACGAGAAGGAGATCCATCTTAATTCTGCAAAATGCAGATTGAGGCTCTCTAGGAAACTTTTTCCAAAGCTTGTCAGTTTAATACAGTGGCAAGGATCCCTTAATTGCTGGGCTCTGAAGTAGTAATACCAGTTACTGCAAGATATGTTATCAGTATGGTGACTATAGGTAAACTGATGAAATCCACAGAATAAATAAGCTTTATAGTTTTTTGCTCTTTATACAGGGATGACATCTTGCAGCAGTGATGAAATCGTATTCAACTTCTAACATTCGCTTTGGTTTTTGTGCCAGCTTTCAAGCCTGCGAGTAGTCTGGTAGGTTCCCTGGCATGGAACAGAGAACGAGGATCAGTTACTGGGAGGGAGGAATGGTACTGGTGCAGATGATAAGGAATCTAAATTAAACCATAAGAGAAGAGAGGAGAAGACGCTATAATATTTAAAAATGGCAAACTAAATAATATATAATTTACAGAAAATGACAGGGTAATGCTGGGACTATTTTTAAATCAACAGCAAATTAGAATTCAAACCTCTGATAGGTTTAACAGATGGTCTGGATCCTAGAATCCAAAACCCACACACTTTATTTCCCAGTATGTTAAGAACAAAATAATGCTGTGCAGCCTTTGTGGAATGTTTCTTGCTATTAAGCTATGTTGAAGATAACTTTTGACCAAGGAGGACTGGATTGGGAGTGGAAAATTATAAGTAAGCTGATTCAGTAAGAAAAAACCCCCACAACTCTCTACCAGGGTGACCGTGGACATGTTACAGGTTCTAGGCAAGGGAGACGGGAGAACTGGGGAAGCCAAAGGAATATAATTTCTGACTGGCCCCATGTAATCTAGTTCACTGTTAGTCAGCAGTGAAAATAAGCGGATGTATCTCCCTCGACTTTTACATATTTTAGAAACTGTTCTCTCACGTCGACAGTAAAGGGAAGTGTTTTGATGTGAATGCATTCATCCTGGCAGTGGTCATGGAGCCATTATCAAAACTTTTTGTAGAGATGGGGAGAAGAAAAGTTGGGGTTTCCTGAGGGAACACTTCTAATTAGGAAGCAGTAAGCCCATGCACAGTCGCTGGAAAACTGGTATTTTTGTCTTGTGTTAGTACAGCTACACCATTGCTTCCACTTACGAAACCAGTGCACCTTGTGTCTTGGATAGGCCAAAAAACCCCCATGTGGTGAGAAAAGATTGGGATGGAAGCAAAAACATTGTATTTTTTCTGGATTTCTTTTTTCATTCAAAACAATACTGTTTTGATAAGACATGAAATACTTGCATATTTCTTGGAAGGGAGAGATTTGTGGTTGGAGAGGCTTTTCAACAATAGGTGCATGAGGTCCATGTTTGGTTTCTTCCTCTGTGTTGGGGACAGTGATGTTACCTCCTGGGAGAGTACTCTAACCATTGCTTGGTGGAACACAGAATCATAAAATGGTTTGGATTGGAAAGGACCTTGAAGATCATTGAGTTCCAACCCCCCTGCCCTGGGCAGGGACACCTCCCACCAGCCCAGGTTGCCCAAGGCCACGTCCAGCCTGGCCTTGAACACCTCCAGGGATGGGGCCTCAACAGTCTCTCTGGGCAACCTGTTCCAGTGCCTCACCACCCTCAAAGGGAAAAACTCTTCCTAATGTTCAATCTGAACCTGCCCTCTTCCAGTTTAAAGCCATTCCCCCTCGTTCTATCACTACATGCCTGAGTAAAAAGTCCTTGACATGCCTTTCCTCTGCTGGCACTGAGCTTTTATTTATAGGGGGTACAAAACTTGTTCTTTAACATAACTTTACAACATTCATCTCGCAAGTGGGACGAGTGGGCTGTAGTTCTTGATACTCAGCATGTATGTTGATGCAAAGAGGCAAGATCCTACAAGGAAGACGGAGAACTATCCATACTAACCATGCGATAACGCGGGAGATTAGGTACCATCCTGGGTGGTGAGAGTTGATCTTCATGTCCCTTTCGGTAGATAAGCCAGATGTCTCCCGTGTTCCTGATGAGCACCTTAGCCTAGCAGGGGCTTCTTGGGTAGTGTAGAAATTAGAGTCACCGTCTTCTCTTCTTCCACTGCGTTTGTGAATGTAGACCACAAATTATTCCGTGCTAATTTGTCATGAATATATAAGTAGCTTTGGATCTTTTTTATTTTGTTTACAAATGTGAAAAAGTGACTTAAAAATAATGTAGTCTTACCTATAGTCTTGACTATAATATAATATAACTGGGAGTGACTTTGAGGGCAAAAAAAGAACTTTTCTATTATTCACTTATTAACGGTGGAAGTGGCGCTAATGGGAAGAGCTGGTGTGTGTTCATCTCAACACTGACTCTTCATCTGGGATGTTCTCTGCTACAAAAGGATATGCCTCAGACCTGTTGATAAAAACGGGAGCTGCTGTCTACACCAAGATTTACAATATCATCTGCAACTAGGTGGGAGCAGCGCTGCTGAGTAAACTCCAGCTTTAAGGATGACACTCCGTGGCTGAACACACAACATGAATGTTTAAAGCGGAAGTTACCACAAATTGTTTTCATCCAGACAGTGTTTGTTTATTTGAACCATTCAGTGAATAGCGTCTCATCATGACAATCTGCGATTGCTTAAGAAAGGCTCATAAATTAAACTGGTATCCAGCAAACTTTGGTCAAGAAGATGATTCTGATACACTAAGCTGCTTTTACCTTGCACCGTGAGGTGCCTTCACGACTAGAAAAATAAAAATCCTGTAATTTCATAAATACAGATCTCGGGATGAGCTCTATGAGGGCTTTTTGGCAGAAATGATGATGCTTTCACTGGCCAGGTTATTTTTGTTGTTGATCATGTCCTATAGCCCGTAGGAATTTGGAGAGAACACTAGTGAAGATGAACAAGCTGTTAAGGTAGGTAGAAGCTGTCACACTGGATAGTTGGAGTGTTCTGGTGTACCTGGGTTTGGTGCAGAAAGAAAAGCAAAATATTTGAGCTGTTTCAGAGCTTTTTGTCCTTGTTAAAGCTAATCACTCTCTGTTTGAAGGGAAGCCTTGTTACTGAAATAATATTCTTCATTGAATTTCAGACTTTTTCCAAGGGCTTAATGGTTTCGATGACAGTTTTCTCAGAAAAGGTACCTCGGGAAAGGTGGGATATTTTAACTGAAATGAAGCCTAGTTGATCAGATATTGAATCAGGCGGAACGAAGACATGACCCTAAGTCTCTGTGTCTATCGAAAATGCTCTGACCACCAGGTTAAACACTGTTCCTTTCTGTAACTTTCAAGGAAAAAATGCAGAATGCCATTTTCTGCACTGTACTACTAGTTTGATATATATTTTGTTTGTTTTATGTCAGTTTTCTGCAGGACAGGCAAACTTTGCAGCCCATCTTTAGTTTTTCCTTCTTTTGGGAGCCTGGACTATTTTTCTGGACGTGAAATTGAGAACCAAAGGTACGTATTTTTTGCTAAGAAGGGGGAGAGTGTGTGTATGTATGCAGGCTTTATGTGCTTACTACTTGAACAGCTACAAATTCTTGTTTTAGTGTACACAAAAGGTGCCCGGAGCCAGAAATCTTGTGTTTGTGTGCTGGAACACCATTTGAGCAGCAGCACTGCACACATTTCTCAGCTTCCGCCTATTTTCCATTACAAAAAAAAAAAAAAAAGAAGTTTTTATATTCAGGTGTCTGATCCTCATTCACTGACATCTTTGCTCAGACTGCTCTTAGTGGCTGTTTCAGTGACTCCCTGACTGGCACCACCACCGAACTTCACCTGTGGCCCCCTGAAGCACCGGATAAGATATTGTGAATTGCCTCAGCAAATCTGATCCATAAGCCTTCTAGTCCAATATCCTGCCTCCATCAGTAGCCAGCCAAGATACTTCAGAAGAAACCCTACATGATACCCCATAACTGTGGAATTGCATTTTGCACGTGAGGTATTTTTATCTCAGGCAGTTAATACTTGGCATCTGCCCAACCATATTTTTATCTTTTTCTTGTAACTTATTGTTTTGATTATCAGTGCCAATGACTAATCTTTTCTGGATCTTTATAAATACTTAAATCAGTGATACTTTATATGAGGCAGTCAGCTCCATAACTTGGTTCTACGCTGCATAGGAAACGGATTTTTTTTTTTTTTATTGGTTTTGAATTTGTTTTCATTCATCTTTACCTGATGTTCCTTTGTTGTAAGGGTAAAAAAAGAACACATGCGCTATGCTCTCTGCTGCTTGCTCTTCCTGATCTTCTCACTAAATCAAGTCTTTTCGCCAATATCATATGGAAGTCTTTCTCTGAATCTAAACCCTTTCCTTGTCCATTCTTAGGCTGCTTATTTCCGCTACATCTGGTTTTGAAATGGAGTGAGGAGTGAACATAGCCATCCAAGGAAGGGTGTGCCATCAATTTACTCAATGTTATTAATATCATTATTTGCAGATTGTTCCAAAAATTGTCTTATTTTCAGAATTCTACTGAAGTGGGTGTGCGGGGAGCAGAATGTGCATTTCAAATGTTGTGAATTAGATGATATTTTTCAGTGTTATATTAATAACCTCTGTTTTGATTGGCGCCTTAGCTTGATATCACCAGAGAAATCATCCCCTTTTCCCCCAGGGTGTGCTGGATGCAAAGAGGTATAATGGCAGAAATTAGTCAGAAATAATTGCAGAGACAAAATAATTCCATCTCTGCCTATTAAGATGCAGAAACCCATGGTCCGGATCCTTAGCTGGTATGTCACGATTGGCGTGATGCCACTTTACACCAGCGAGGGAACTGGCCCAGTACCTCCCTAATCCTCACTGGGGAGATGGCCAGTCACACAAGCGCTGGTGGCTTCGGTTAGTGACAGAAACCTGGCTGCTCTTCCAGCTGGAGGGAATGTGGGATTCGTGAAACTTTAGGAGGGTTGTGGCAAGAGTTGCCCTGAGATTGCTGATTCCATTCCTGCTTTTTGTTTTGTTTTAGTTGGCTTGCGAGGCTTGTTTTCACTCTCTGCCAGGTGCAGAGTTGAATGGCAGGCCACACTCAAAAGCTCTTCTTTCACAAATCCACCCACGCTACAGATTTCTGTGTTCCTCACGTTCTGCGACATGTAGCTCTTGGAAATATGCAACTTGGAAATAATATCTTTGAATCTGAGTGTGCTTGGACTAGTAAAAGATAGATTTGAAACTGTCCAGAGAGGGCAGGAAGAGAAAACTATAGGAAAATATCTGGGAACCTTAGATTCCCTTAGAGTGGGACTGAACTGGAACATTTGATGCAAACCCTATGAGTGTTGAAGATTCAGACCCAAATATGAGAGACCGTGCTCATGTTTAAAATAAAGATGAGCCGTGGTGCCAAATAAAGATCTCTTTTGGGGTTTCAGTCAGATTTTGAATTCCCCACAACTATGTGTCTTGGTCCTGGCATCCAGTTGTGTGTGCTTGCTCTTGTCTAGCTGCCTTACCCTCCAACCTTTGAGATTTGTTATATATCCGCTTCCAGTGATGCCTTTTGGTCTGTAGTCAGCAGTCAAACCCAGCTCGCTATATCCAGTGCAGGGTGAAGTTCTCATCTCAGTTCATCAAAAATGTACACAGTGAGCAGAAGCATGAACAGTGAATTTTCTACCGAGAAATACTTCGGGGATAGACCAAACAAAAGAAGAGCTGGATTAATGAATATCTGACTTAAACATCCAAATTTGGGATAGTTCTCTGGTCCCCTACAGGACCTGATCTTCTCCTTTGTACTTACTTACGACATTGCTTTACACCAGGCTGAGTTCATGGACTGTGCGGTAACTTGCCCAGAGTTTACATTGAAAGTATGTTAGGGAAGAAAAGGAGCAATAGTTTTCAAGCTAACGTGAAGAAAACAAGAAATTAAAGACAAAATCCAGAAAATTATGGGGGTAAAGGGAAGACTGATAGTTTGGGGGATTTCATAATGTTTGGAACAAGATTCAGGACTGCAATGATCATAAATTGCTACCACTGAGTTGCTACTACCATTACCACTGAAGAGGAGGAGAATCAGCAGACGTACTGGAAACTGGATCGAATCCAGTGTGTCCTTATCAAAAAAATAAAATGAAATGCAGAAACCACAATTTAACTGAGGCTTGATCCTCCATAGGTTGTTTTTTTGGCACAGATACTGACGCTGCCTTTACTTCTGTTTTATCTTCGTGGTGACTGTCTCCAAATCACAGCAGAAGGGAGACATACTAGGGAGGCTATGCTTTATTCAGCAGCGTTTATTTATAGCATTAACTATATATCTTAAGCTGTTGGGGATTGTCCTGTTTCAGACTTTCTTCTTATAATCTACTAGAAAATAGTCTAGTGGGAGTCTTTTAATATTACCCTTTTGCCTGTAGCGCTCTGATTTTGATTATGCATTGCATTGCGGGTGAAATTTGGGTTAAAGATAATTGTAAATATGGTATTGATATTAAATGATGTTTTCCCAACATTGCAATAATGCTTGTTTTGTTTGCTGGAGAGTTTATTACTTTTTGATCAATAGCATGTGAGATTTGTGGGGGAAATTAGCATAGTGAATAACAATTAGGAGAAAAATCAATGGCATTCAGACAAATAAGTGACTTGAAAAAGTCCCATAGGCGCACATACACTCACACAGATTCTTTAAAGTGTAATACATCTCATTTTGAATTCTAGAAGAGGAGAGAGCTATTTGGACCAGAACTGAAACTGATGGCAGTATAATTGAACTACTGTGGGGCTATTTGTTGCTATTTAGTGTTTCTAATAGCTTGGATGTATGACTGCTTCGTTCACCGGCTCTGCGAACTTCCTTTTGACTTCTATCATGGTTTTTTCTGTAGCCCGTACCAGTCTACTTTCTTGAGGTTACCCACACCATGTATTTTTTGTGTCACTTAGTATATTCTTGCCTTTCCCCTCCACATAGTAAGTTCCAGCTGCCTTACAAGAACCAGGAGGGCTTCAAATGAGATAAGCCGTTGAAAGAGGTTTAAAATAAACAGACATAAGTTATTCCTCAAAAAAGATTTAAGCTATGCAGCTCTTTGCCACAGCATGTTACAGAGCCTAAAAAGTTCTCGGGGGCTTAAAAAGCTTCCAGATTATTTCATGGAAGAAAAATCCATTTAGGACTATTAAACACAATAAAATCCTCCTGGCTCGGGAAGCTGCTGTTCTGAACATGGTCAGGAGCTTATTTTGGTTTTCTAGAACCAGCATCACTGCATGCCTTGCCCAATTCTGGTGCTTTTCCCTGAACCCCTTCCTCATAGACCTGTGGCCCAGTGAGTGTTTTTATGCCTTTTTTTTTTTGAACCTACAGCTAGACTCCTTCCTCTTCTGTTCCAGGGGCGATAACAGGACAACTGATGTGAGCAGGGAAATGTGTTCATTTTGGTGCTGTGAGTTAGGGTCTCTTATTCTTCTGGCTTCTTCTACATTATGGCAACCATACCATTAGTTGCAGGAAGGTTTTATGGCGTGAAAGTTCTCTCTGAGTTTCGTGTGCAGTCGTGTGAGGGAGATCCAGGTATCTGTCCCGTAAGGAGTCAGGCCTTTCCTGGTTCTCGGGGCCTTGGGACCTTTCAGAGTAAAATTTGCACACTGAGTCTCAGCGAGGCTTCACTAGAGAAGGCAATGGTGATTACAACCCAGTCTGAGTGCGTACCCCGTTGTGGAGAACTGGGAGATGGGTGACAGCTTCTGTAGCGCAGCCTGAGAAGGAGAGGTTGTTGCTATCGTGTCTGTAATGGAAAGGATGCTTGAGCCCAGGAAGAAGCAGGATGGCAGGAGACTCAAGGCAGCATCTGTGGGAAGCAGCCAAAGTGCTGTATGTGGTGATGTAGTCTTTCCATACTCGGTGAGGTCTTGGGGTTGAGGACTCCAAGAAAAGTGGCTGTGAGTTTCCTCACACTGATACCAAGCAGGGGAAATAATGATGCTGAAAGACTGAGAGAAGGATCAAAAGCAGTTGTCTTTTGGCTCTGAACATAAGCCAGAAGACTGACATTTTATCTTTGGACCTTGAATACTACAGAAGAATTTGGGCTTCCTGACTTGGAGAGCCAACGCTGCTACTTTACAGTGAATGAAGAGTCCAGTCCACAGTCATCCACACCGTGGCATGAAATCCAGCGGAAAGCAGTGGAGAGAAAGCTGAAGGCAGTAGGAGGGATCTAACAGCAGTTTTTTGATCACAGAAAAAGCTGGAGGAGTGGGTGCAAACAAAGGGAGGGCAAGTCTGTGAATAATAAGCCTGGTGTTTAACTGGGTGTTCTCAGAGGCCAAGTGTCTTTGTGTTTGGATGATCATGTGCTGAACTGAACTGACCAAGGCTCTCGGAGAGATGCAGCTGTGCCAGCTGTGTCCGTTACTGGCAGAGTCAGCCACGAGAAGCTCCCCAGTTTGGTTAGCCTAAACTCCCAAACAGCTACTGCCTGGATGAAACAAATTTCAGTCTCTGCTACCTTGAACCAAGTTCATAACTGTGGCAACTTTAGCACGTCTTTCAGATAGTCCTCTTTTATCAGCCAGTGTGTCTCTTGTTTCCTAAGAGGAAACCGATTGTGTGTAGGCAGCTGGGACTAGGAGCCTCCCCTCTTTCTTTTTTTCTTTTTTTTGGATTGAAAGTCGTTTGCATGCACGCTACATATATCTGAGCACACTCCTCTCCTGAAGTCCTGTTCAGGAATCAATGTTTAGAATAATGGCTCTGCTTTCCTCTGAATTGAGCTGGTTAATAACTGTTGCTGGGGGAATCAATCAGCTCTATGATATCTTATTACTTACGCTAATTTAATCACAAGGAATGGGTCATTGCTTCGGTTCAGAGGGCAGAATGAGTGTGTGTGGATATGAGAATGTATAGAGAAGGCAGCAGAGGAAGGGAGACTTCATGAAGTGTCACACAAGGGGTAGAAATGGCATGGACTTTCCCAAGGCTGTAGGATGGATGATAGAGAGAAAGCTCCCATCCTCTCTCTATAGCTTCTGGTAATCTATAAGTTATAGATCCATTTTCAATGTTGTTTTCGTGTTCCAAATGTTCTGGTAGGTGGAGATAAATCACAGTTTTTCTTCCCCCCACCCCCCTCCTTTTTCTCTGCGTCTACACAGGCTGAAGGAGGAGGATCATCAAGAGACACAGATAAACAGAAAGATGTGCGACTTCCATCAAGGACCTCTGAGCCCATTTCAAATTCTTGCGCACCCAAGAACAAGGTAAATGCAAAGGAACTGATCGTGTACTGAGTGTGTAATAATTAAAAAGAAGGAAACAGCATGTAAATAGTGTCTGAAGATTTAAGTGATATTTGCAAAATGTGCAGATTCAGCCTGGCAAAGATTATCATAACATTTTCAAGGTCTTGTCTAAATTCTGTTTCCTTTCCTATATACCTGATGATGGTATGTAAAACTTCCTATAGCCTCTTGTTCCTAGTAGAGAGTACTACTTTTGTCCGTCACTACAGAAAGTAGATTAAAATCAATTTCTACACACTGAACTATATCTCTACTATAAAACATTTTCTCAAAAGAAGTGTTTCATTCAGGAAAAGAAAAAAGGAAGTATCTATTTTCTACTATAACCAAGTGCTGAATTCCAGGAACTAAACAAAAGCCAAATATATTAAGTGTAGCTGTATAGAAAGTCATGCCGCATCCCCATGATTTTTGTATAGGTACTTCTTCCAAGTAGCCTGAGTTCTTGCTACTGTAGATTTTACTCAGATCCTGTTGGTTTTGTATGGTTTCCCCTCCAGTATGAGGCTGTAGATAAGACTGTTTACAAACTCGCAGAAAGACAACACCTGTTCTGGAGCAAAACCTTTCTGATGGTCCAGTATATTGTAAAAAGCAGTCCACGTTGGAGGAAAGGCGGTGAATAGCATTTAGCAAAGTCTTAAATAGAATGTTGTTTTGTGGTGACAAAAACAGATGTGTTTTTAAAAGAACTGGCTGATCATGCTTAATCCTAACGGAATTGCTTTCTCTGAAATAGTGGAATTGCTTTTAGTGTTGGTCCCTTCCTAGGGGGAAGAAAAGAATCGAGAACTGACCCGTCACATTATAAACACATGTCAGACTGTTGCTGAATCTCTCCGTGCAAACTGCACCGCTTTCCTGACAAATAGATCTCGGACACTGTTAGAAAAACAGAAAGCACTAGTGCTAACTGCTGCACTAACATTATCTAATCCACTTTATTAACTAGGTAATGAACTAAAGCCATCATGGTCTAATTGAAATAAATAAATACATTAAAACTGTGAATTACAGTAACTACATTTTGATGGTTTTGGGTTATTCATATAGCTTCAAAATGTTATTTTTAATCCAAACACTGCTGGACCCATCTTCTTGTGCCCTAGGGAGAGTACGAAGTATGTTATTGGCCTCTATTTTTGTACGACATTTACTTCGCATTCACACTGCTTCCAGATGATTTTTTTCCTAGCAAGATCTGATAACTTAAAAAGAAAAACCAATAAAAGAACGAGGGAAATGTCAAATAACATTAAAATAAGTACAAAAAGTTAGGTTTCTAGCGCTGGGTATCTCTAACGTGCCTTTGAACGTCAAAAGATTTTCAGAAATGCCCACGTTTAGCCAAACTCCGCTTCTAATGAGTTTGATGGGGATTGATTTGGCTGATGCAGAGCTATTTTGAAATGTCTGTCCTAAGCTTGTTTTTCACCAACTGCAGCATTTGATGCAATAATACTAAATGCGTTGTAGTGAAGGTTTGCTCTGATCATGCGAGACCCCTCAATAAAAGAGTTGTCTTGCTTTGTCCGTCCAACACACCGGTGGTCCCTCAGTGCTCTGTTACTCGTGTGCAGTTGCTGCCTCCTGTTGCTCGGGCATTCCACGTTAACTCCAGGTTTGCTCTGGTCATTGCGTTGTGTTAGACAGCTGAAAAGTATATTAACTTTGATCTCCAGGGGGTCGATTTCTACAGTTGCTACAGAGATGCTTTTTCGTCAGCAAGGGGGAGATTATAAGCGGGAGAAGAGTGCTTTCAAGACTGTCTTTGTGAAGCTGTATTCTGAACGGTGACTTGGAACTTTCTCTCTTGAGGATTCGTTTTCTCTCCTGACAAGATTATGTGGCTTTATTTCAGCCCCTTCTTATTCAGTTAGCGATCAGCTGGGCAGGTAGTAGTAATAAGCTCTCTTACACGCTTTTTCATCCGAATGTGCCATTCTACTTACAGCAGGATGTGCAAGCGCTCATAGTCTGGAGTTGTTTTCATTGGCAAAGATAGAACGCTAGAGGAACTTCAACTGTTCTAGGTTTGCACCCATTTAAACAGAGATATAACTTATGCCTCTACGTAGTTATGTCTACAAATATAAGTGACTCTTTGCTGGCTTTGGCCCATGGCTGCTGTCTGTGTTGGCCTCCTGCTCCTGTGGAAGGAGCGCTTTCAGGGGGTAAGTTGAGATTTCTGCAGCCCCGAGGATGCTCGGCCTAGTGAGGGAGTAAATCTGCACACTAGGCAAGTGGGTTATTCCTGGGCTTAATTTCCCTTTTTCTCTTTCAGCTGATAAAGTGCGGAGCCCTGTGTTTTTCAATTTGCAGATCTCACTAAAGGAGCATAACCAAGTGCTTAAAAAAACCACAGAAAAACAAAACAAAAAACAAACCCCAAGCTAAAAGACAAAGACCCTGGAATAAATATATTACTTTTGTGTGAAGCAAGAACATAAAATTACACCCAAAGGAAAACCTTTAATCTGTAACCTACTACACTCCTGAAATACTCCTATGCCTCTATTAAGTTTATTAATGAGAGCTGTAAGGTCTTAACAGGAATGCTGGCACTGCCATTCTGCTCTGTTGCTTTACAGTTTGGGGGAAAGATTAATAATAGAGAAGATTAATTGTAGAGCAGGGGTCCATAGAAGTTTGGGGGCAGAGAAAGAGGTTTCTTTTTTTTCTTTTTTTAAATTCTAATTAATTCTATATCACCTGTTATATAACAGACTCCTGATATCAGCAGTGTCAGAAATCAGGGCCTGATCCTGCTTCCCACTGAAATCGATGGGAGTTTTGTCATTGATGGAGCAGCCGAGCAAGTAACTTGCAAGAATTCATTTATTCAACAAATCTGGCCGCTGCTTCTGCTTATCTCTATTGATTGTACTCGTGTCCAATCAGGTTTGCAGCATTAGCCGCATTACCTTACAATAACAGGGTAATTCACCTGGGGCATGTTCTTACCACGTCCTAGAATCCACACAAAAACAAACAAAAGGTTTATCCCATGCAAAGATGCCTTCAGTTTTTTCAGGGGCAGCTGCCTCTTTCATTACTTGTGTATCTCATGGAACTGTATTCCCTTCTTGGAGTTGCCAGCCTGTAACCAGAAAGGGGAAGTGACTTGAGGAAGTTTAACTAATACAACAGAAAGGTGATGCAGGATCAAATACAAACTTTGGGCTCGGGGGAACCTAGCTTTGGATTTCAGTTCTGTCACAAGCTTCTCTTCTTCGGAGTGCGAGCCTGTCAGCTGGCCCTGGGGTGGCTTTTCCTTATGGGGTGTGATGCGGGAGCACAGGTTCACCACAGGCAGCAGAGGTGTGTCGGTGCGGTGGAGGAGGCTCGGGCAGGCTGGGCAGAGGTGTGCCCTCCTGCGCGGCCGCGCTGCCGCCGCGCTACCTGCGGCTGCCGTGGGTGTGCGTAGTCGGCCAAGGGGAGAACCAGGAATAGGACTGAGGTTCCTGTGGGCAGCCCCGCTCCCCGCGTCTGACGGCCTACTAGGATGCACGCTTGGGCAAGGGAGAGAGAGTGTTGTTTTCTAAGTGGCTGTCACAAACCACAAAGACTGAAAAAGCAAATATTTAAACATCTTCAATGCAAACTTTTCTACATGCGTGGGGCTGTGACTTGGGCCTGTAGGTAGCTGAGTGTGCTCGGAGGAGAGCCGAGCACTCCCGCCTCCTTGTGCGCCCAGGCCTCGTGCTCCCCCTCTCTCACGCCCGGCAGGAGCCGGAGAGCAGGTTTTGAAAAGGTAGAACATCTCTGACTGTAATTCTGGTTTGTAAATAAACCATCAAAGGGAAGCTTTTGCAGGAGTGATTCTGTGAAGCTTAGCACAGCACATCCTTTTGCTTCAGACTCTTGCCTGGTCTGTGGCCCTGAAATCCTTGATTACTGTTGCTTGTTTTTCTTCTTCCCTTTCTATTTTGCTGACACCCCAAAGCTTTTTTTTTTCTGGATTCCTTCTCCACTTTCTATGACTTACGATCACAGAAGATAGAGCGACTCGGTTATTAACCGCTTGTTTTCCTTGCACTGTAAATGCATATAAGTATTTATCTTCTGGCCACTTTTTTTTTTCATGACGTCATTCAAATTTTCCTCTGTTTAGAGTTCATTGTATGCCCAGGCAAGTTATATGCTAAATTGCGGGGGTCATCTCTGGACTTTAGTGGAGGAGTGGTGATGGTAGAGCAGGCTGCTGACGTGCCTGAATATCTCCAGAGTTCCTTCCAGGGGACAGAGTTTAGTTCCATAGCGATAACTGATCTGGAGAACCAGAGGAGCCACACGGGGGTACATGAAATACATGAAGTGGCAAGAAAGCAAGTGGTGTAGACATGCAATACGTCCCACGACGGCATCAGATGGATATTAGGTCTTGGCTCTTTCATTGTCTTAGTTGCCGGATTGTCCCCTGCGCAGTCAGCAGTTAGAACAAGTCTGGGTCTGGTCCACATCAGTGCTGTGCTGCTCGTGGCCGGGGGGAGGAGTAGCTGGTCACTCTTACTGAGGTAACTGGGCACCTCTTGTTCTCTCTGGCAGTTTCCCTTCCAGGTATCCTTTCCTGGATACCAAAATACTTTTCCCTGTAACTCCGTATTGAGAAAAACTTGCTCTGTTGAACAGCAAAGCACAAAGAATAGACTCTGCTTTGTTACTTTCCCGTACGGTCATAAAGAGGGGATGTTGACATCAAACCTTTTACTTTTAATCCAAAGCTTACTTTTGCTGATATTGTTACAATTCCTTCTCCTTCAACTACATCCCTCTTTTTTGTTGTTGTTTTTTCATTTCCATTTTATTTTATTTATTTGAAGAAAAACAGAGCTAAGACACGATTTAGGACCAGTCAAACCTCTGTGGCTTTCTTTGCTTAAAGAAACTGAGTGCAAGATTCTGTGCAAACAGCTTTCTATTTATGTATATAAACTACTTTGTGGAGACCTCGATCCTGCAAAGAGCTCTGTGCGTTAACCCAATGAAGCACAGGATTTCTGCAGAGAGCAGAGCTTAGAGATACAGCTTACAGCCTTGCCGGCATTAGAAAACCATACTGCTTTAAACATACCGTTATAGTTTTAAATCCTGAATCCTGTATAGGTATGGTTATGTAAGTTTGCTTTCTATAGATGTGTTCAATTCTGTATTTTTAGTGACATAATTACGCTGGAGAAAGTAATCTTTATTTGAGTATACTTGAGCCGTCACTAAAATTTTTGTCAGTATAACTTAACTGGTTTAAAAATATATAAAAAAGCACAGACCTGAATACAGTATCCTTAGTCAATGTTTTTATCAGTAAAATCTAAATATACATGGATGAGTCTGAATACATGTGTAGTGCATTTCACAGTTAATTCCCGAGTGCGTTACATTTCAGTATATTAAAAGCAGCTATTCAATGAGTTTTAGAAACAGAAGTTGATTAAGTTTTACTTTCATGAATGTTTGTTCTATAATTTAATCAAGTTTATTGTTTTGCTTTAAAAAGTATTCCAACAGCTCCAGGTACCTTTTTGGTTTATTTAGTCCCTCAAAGAGACATGGTAGGGCACAGTCTTTGCTGTTCTTGAATAAACAGAGAGGTTATAGCAACACTTTGCCTGCCTCACTTAGCATTCCCCAAGGTGCATGTTCTTCTAGTAACAGGGCTGTTGGGGAGATCACCCAAGTGATTGTTGTCCCTCTGCGTGTTTGCGCACAGAATAATGAGCAGGCTTGTGAAACGCTTCCTTGAAAATGAAGTCTGCCTTCGTATGGCATTTGCTCAGAGGAAATCCCACTACTGAAAAATCTGGTCAAGTGAATTCAAGTTTCAAAAGACTTTGGACTCTTAGTGAAACCAAGAATTGAACGTTAAAACAGAATTTGGAAAGAGAGGTTAAGAGAAGTTTGTTTCCCTGTCAGCTGGTTCCTTGAGTCACTTCTCTGTTACCAGCAGAATAATGTATGAAAGATGTCCTGTAAATGGGAGCCGTTCATTTCTACTGGGGATTGCCGCGTTGCACTGCTGTGTCGCGTTTCCAGATGTCACTGACTTCACAAAGCGGCACAGACGGAAACAAATGGCAGCTCCCCTTTCTGCCTTGTGCTCTTGCGGAAGTTTGTTAGATAAGCAATAGGTGACTGGAACACATTGGCAAGCGGGGAATAGTGGTTAATTATAGATTAATTGCACTCACAAATAGCAGCCAGTGGCTGGTGGAATGGGTCATTCTCTATTCCTCAAGTTGTCACTTAGTATATTTTTTTCATATTTTGCATGAATTGTGGCAGAAGTGTCTTTTCAGAATTGATCTACAGATGTAGCATGTGGACAGAAAGATGAATACGTCTCAAGAGATTTCCAGACAAAGGGCCTTGGGTCAGGCTAATGGAGAAAGGGTGGGATCGGCTGGAGCGCACCGAGCTGAAATTGTGCAAGGTAGCCTGAAGGAAGTTCTGAACTTCTTTTGACTTTTAGTAGAAACTGAATCCCCAGCAAATTTAGGCTACTCTTCAGAATACTCACTGAAATTGATGAGAAGAATATACACTAGGGGGAAGATATGCTTTCTCCTTCTTTATTTCACGTACATTTTAAAAGTGATTCTCTCTTTTCGCTCCCCCTCTTTGGTTTCATTTCATAAATTTTATTTCAGGGAACTGGGCTGATCAGATGAATGTTGTTGGGGAGGGAGTGCTAGTATTACCCTTAAATTTTATGCACCAATTACGAGCGCATCTACAATATGAAGAGAGGAGAGAGAGCTAGTAGACTGGAAGACCAGAACTGCTTTTGGATCAATAGACGAGCTGACATTGAGGCTAGAGGACTGATAGAAGTAGTGGAAAGGATAGACATATTTGGCAGATTTCTGAAGGCGTTCAATAGCGACACCGAGATGGAGCTGATAAATCAATAGCTCTTTGGGCAGATTAGATTGATATTTTAAATATATATGGAACTATCCTAGCCGGGACGACTGAACAGCCACTGAAGGAACAGATAAGCAGAAAAACATTAATTCATATTTCTGTATCATTTTAGTGTGTTTTTTAAAGGAGCTGTGTGGAACGCCAAGCTGTTTTCTTTTTTTGCAGTGGGGAGGTTGGATCAGACGTAGGCTTGAATTGCGCTGTTACTCTGGAATTCCCCAAGCTGGTGTGGATTAACTTAGCAATAATGAATAAATTATTGTTGTAGTGAAAAAGCGTTTATCGCAGGGGTTGTCAGTTAACAGCAGGACAGGACTGGGACAATTGTGCGATACTACCTGGGGCGGAGTGGAAGTTGGCCCAGTCCCACCATGTGTATTATCTGTGTGGGGGTGTTTTCAGGAGCATAAGGATGTGAAGGAAGGCATTATGGCAAACCTTCAGACCATGCCATCAACAAGTCTTAGATTCTAAAACATGCCCTCCTGAAGACAAAGGGGAGTTTTGTCAATGATTTCAATGGGAGCAAAACTGGCCCTTTGTACTGCTTTTGACCAATGAGTCTGTTTCCTTGTGCTACCAGCTATCAGCTGTCATAAATTAGAGATAAAAAGTTATGAAGTGGTTTTTGATCATCCTGGCATTCCTGGGGTGATTTGCAACTTTTGCTGTGTGCTAATGAGCATTCGGCTCTCCTTCAATGTCCCTCCATCTTCCCTGAAAACCTACTAGAAGTTCAACTTGAAAGGTTTTTGTTTTTTTTTTTTTTTTTGTGAGTGATACTGTTGTTGTGTTCACCAGATGTTGTGAAGCTAAATTAAAGGAGAGCTTGTACTAATGGAATTTCCTCGAAATTTACAAGTGAATTATTATGGTTGGAAAACTTAGGCTATTTAATATATATTTCCATAGAGGCATGAGGGGAGGACTGTGCTGAATAAAGTAAATGTATAATGATGAGAGGGGAAGGATGTCCTTGCTTTACCTTCCCTTATTTTGAACTTGATGGAAACTGGATCAGCCCAAAGATAGATCGGCTATTCATCTGTCCAGATTGCATTAGCCAAAGTGGTTTGTCTGGTTCCTTTTCCAAGACTCACTGGCCTGGCTGGCCTGGCCTGTTCAGCAAAGACCTGTTACATGCTAAAATCTTTTTAGAATAATTTTACTTAAAGGAAGAAAAAAGGATTGCTAAGAGGAAAGCAATTCCATGACAGCTAGGTTAGAGTGATCTTGTCTTTAACTGCAAATGCCACTTTATTATATTTGCATGCAAATAGATGCCAGGTAACTGCGTCAGATGAAGAGAATGTTTCAAAGTCATTTGCTTTCTGGAAAACAGAATAACTCAGCAGGACTTGGAAGTCTCCGAACTTGAGATGTGTTACGTACAGTGTTGATAAAATTGGTCTTTGCAAGTTTAGAATCCCTCAAAGTTACCCTGAAAGACGGCTGCCTCTCCGCAGGGCCTCTTGCTGACTACTGTCAAATTGCAGTATGGTGTAATTAAAAGGAGTGGGGAAATGATGCCTGGCAACAGTGTAGGGCTACAAGAAATGCTTATAGGGCTGACAGAATGGATTTCTTTACTCGAGAAATCAACGCGTTAGTAAAGAAACTGGGAATATCACTTTCTCCACTACATATTTGTGGTTGGACACTTGATCTTCCTCCTCCTGACACAAATACTTGCTTCCACTTCCGTATACCGTGATTGCTCAAATCGTGATCATGTACTACTATGAGGCAGGGCTTAGGACCGATTGATGACATGCCTCAGTTATTCTCCAGGCACCGAGGCCGGCCAGGCTGTGCTGGCGCTGGTTTTGGTGGGTTATCGACCCTCCCTCGGCAGTGGGCAGAGGGTCTGAGCTTGTGCTCGCAGAGAGCTGGGTGGAGGCTCAAATGGCTCTTACCTCTAAACTGGATGACTTTCAGTGCGCTGTAATATGTGTTCTTCGGGCTCCCGATGGCTGCAGTAATGGAGCAATCACTGCGCTAGCTCAGGCCCAAAATAAAAAGCTCTGATAGGAGGCGTTGGATTAGACCAGGATGTTTCCAGGCCAGAACGTTAGTATGTGCAAGATGGCTGGTGTTTGGTAATCCTGTCGTTCCCAAGTGTGAAAATATGAACCAACAACTGACTTCAGTCTTTGTGAAAACTGCAAAAAGTGTCTAAAAGTTAGTGGCAAATGTGAACCCAGTTCAAAGAAGTTTGGAACCAGACCCACTCAAATTAGGATATTTTTTTTTTTTTTTTTTTAAAATATGGTATCACTAAACATAAGTAAGCCTGGGCCCAAAACACTAAAATACCAAAACAATTTGCATTACTCCAAGGCAGAGGTGAAGTCTGGAGGATACTTTCAATGTATGACGAATCATAATTTGTCTGGATATGTTTTTAGCTTAACCTAGTCATTGACTTTTTTTAAGAATGATTTTGAAATTACTTCAATATGACAATAATTACCCAATGTTAATCCAAATTTGATTTTAATTTAACTTTTGTCTAGGAATACATGTATATGTACCTGTAGTATATATGCATTCATACTTGTGCGTTTGTGTGCATTGTGACTGCATGGCTTTGACTTCAGATTTGGAAGACCTAAGTGTTGTTCTTGGTTCTCCTCCCGCTGTGTGGATTTGCAAATGTTCTTCTTCTCTGCGTCCCCTCTTGCACGTCTCTCTTGCTTGTGGAGGCCATAGCTTTCAGGGGAAAGATTGCTTTGCTTTGCTTTCCCTGTGTATTTTTACAGTGTATACTGGGGCACCACGTTGATGGGAATGGTGACTTTAGGTACCATCAAAATCCAGAGGGGAGAATCTGTAGGGAGTGTTCAGCTGCAGGCTTATGTTAATGATTAGCAAACATAACACTGCTTGTGAGCACTGGAGTTTGAAATACCATCTGTATGGTTTAAACTGATGTCTAAGCCCGGGCAGACTAAATACATGCTTTGTGTAACATTCCTTGGCCCTTGTGTTTAACATCTCTTCTGCAATTTACCCACCAAAAGCCAAACTTCAGTTGCTGTAGATGAATGGCCGTATGTGCTCTTCACCCAGGCTGCCCGTACCCTGGACATCGCACCCTCCTGCATCCCCTTCTCCCCACCTGAGTGCTGCAGGGCAGCCCAGCAGCCATCGCTCTCCATCACCCACCCTCACAATGACAGGCGGCTCTCTGCCCACTTTGTCCCACCTCAGCTCTGTTGATGTCTCAGACAATAGGTGGACGCATTTGTCAAAATTCCCTGCAAATCTCTATTAATTGGAAAGCGTGCTGCTTGCCCTCGAGTCCGGGTGGCTGTCAGTGTTGGCTCACCGTGCTGCTGTTCCCCAGGGAGACTACAGCCAGGAGGAGACAGAGCAGCTTCCAAAGAGCTCAGCAGCTGCACCCTGTCAGCCTGTTGAAAGGCAAATCTCCCTTAACAATGGACTAAAACATTAGCGCTACTGTATAGACATCACAGGCTTACCCTCCCTGGGCAGTATGTTTGTGTGTCTCGTGGCTGCCACATACAGGACCTTACCCATCCATCAATAGCATCACTTTAAAGGGGGGGAGGAGGGGGGGGGGGGGAAGAAAAGCAGCAGAGATGTTCCAAAAGGTTTCACGCTAAAAGGAAGCAGCAGACTTTGTGTTTGGCACAGCACGCTGGAGTTCCCATGCTGGAGGTTCCCATGCTGGGCAGCACCTCTCCCTTTGGGGCATAATGCCTTTGATTAAAATTGGTAATTCTGAATCTCCTGCAAGCCCCAAGGCAGCTTGGTGAAATGTGGCTGTTTGTGACAGCACGAGCGCAGAAGCCTGTCATTCCGTTGTGTTGGTGTCAACACAAGCCTTGCCAAAAGTAGTTCTCCCAGTAACACTTACAGTAAAATGCCCTCTTGTCCTGGAACCTTTGCATGAATTTAAATGAAAATAGATCAAGCAAAATCAAAGGTTTTCTTTTGTTGATTAAACCACGATTTATGTGGCAAATATCCTCTGCCTGTTTACAGAGAATTTTGGCTTCTGAGTGATACCACACTAGCCAACCGCAACCACAGGCTGCGCTGGAGCCCTTGAAACCAGCCTGAGTCCTCCCCGGGACAGCATTGCCCCGCATGGCCGTGTCCCCTCCCTTACCTGCCTTCCTCTGGGCACAGCTGAGGCAGGTTTAGCTGTGAAGTCGGGTCTTACTGGACATATAAAGTGAATATCTAATAACAGGGCAATATAACAGAGCGGTTCCAAACGGCTGAAAGCAGGTTTGTGTCAGCACTTTGATGAGTTGCTGGAGACTTGCAGAATCTTGTATTTCTGATGGGCCCTGGCCAGATGGGCTCTATTTGGTGATATTACTTCTGCTGAGTTTTACACCAATTTCTCTTTATTGCTCCCATTTCCTCTCCGAGAAAATCTACAGGTATCAGGAGTTTGAGGCCTGTGGCCCTGTAATCTTTAGCATTTGAGACATGTTATCGAGGAAATTCAGACTTAAGGGGGTAAAGAAGATTGGCACGCAAACAGAGGTGAGAGAAGGAAATGGCACTTATCTGTTTTGATTTTGCTGGTGGAGCCCAGGCTCCATGAAGACAAAGATAAACCTAAAAGTAGAGGCTAATTAGAGATGTCAGCGAAATGAAAGGTGCAAATATCAGTGCAGACCCTCTAGAGCCCTCAAATGAATTTCTCTGTGTATGGAAGTACTGGAGTGGAAACAGCAGGCACAGCTAATAGTTCACTGCAGCTTATTACTTGCAACGATCAGAGCGTATTGTTGGCAAAGAGAGGATTTCGGAAGTCAGAAGAGAAATGGGATCTCTAGTGAAAGCAGGGAAAGACTGTTGGACTTAGGCTAATTGTAGTCAAGAGTGGGGACTGAAAGAGCAGAAGAAAAAGCAGGTCAGCGCTCGGATACAGAAAGAGGCTTGGGCTGCCCGGTGGACGGAGTGCTTGTTTCTAGTCTACACCCATCTCTGAAGATTACTGCTTTGTTCAAACTGTTCAGACTGCGGATCTGGCTGAAGCTTTGTAAAGCCACTCTTGTGCAAACCAGTTGAATCCAACCTCAGACCGAATCAGAGTTCTTACAGGTATCTTAATCCCCTAGAAGCTAATGAATCATCTGATACGAAATAGGAAAATAAGTTTTGAGACTTTCCAACACTTTGATCATCACCTAAGACCACTTTTAAACACAGATACTCTGCTGATCTCAAGGAGGTATGTCACATGGAGCTAGAACACAGCCAGAGTGGTTTTACAGAAACCTTGAGTTACTGGGTAAAGCAAGGAGTGGGAAGGCAAAACCGCAGATTCTCTTGGATAGTCTTTTACTACTGTAGTCATATGTGCGTATTGAAGGGGGAGGCAAAACCATTGCTTTTCCTCACAGTCAAAGCCAAAGGCCGTATTTTTCAAGCTCTGAAGGCCGCTTTTCCGGCTTGATGTGAGTGCAGACACCTGAAGGTGCTGTAAGCTGAGATGCGCAAGGCTGGGTTAAATCACGCGGCAGCGATGGCTATCTGGTTCCCTGGGCTTTGTGGTGGGTTCGGGCTTCAACTCTGCGTTGCAGCTGGGCAAGTACCTTCAAGCAGTGTCCTTTGAGCATCGTGGCTCCTGCTGTGCAGTACCGTTGTGTTTCCCTCCCCGACTCAGCTGCTCAGCAGATCATAGTTCAGCTGCATCTGACGTGTGGGACGATAGAGCAGGAAAAAGATTATAACACGGCTCTGCGAATTCATGAGGTGGTGGTACCTCTGTGGAGAGCAATGCTCTCCAGATGTCGTAGACAGCTTTGAAAATCTCAACCTCTGTGATGCTAGAATTCAGACCATAAAATAATTTTCATTCAAGTCCCCCTCTCTGCCCCCCACCCACCCCCTTAACCCCCCATGCTTAGTGTGCTGAAACCTTGGACCGAGCTGTATGGAGCAGATTGTCATTTTGGGTTTGGGATGCCTAATGTAATGGGATCCTTAGTTCCCAGTGGTGTCGCTGGGGATAAGAAATAATTGCAGTAAGTAAACTGTGCTTTCTAATACGATGGCTTTGATTTGGGATTGTAGTTAACTTGTTCTTTGTCTTTCTCATCAATACCCTTAAGATTTCAGATGAACAATCTATCGCTCAGCTGCTGCGTAAAACTTGGATAAGAAAGAAAAAAAGATCTGAAAATTGACGCAAAATTTTTACCGTGAACTTCTTTGACCTTTGAAAAAATAGTCCTAAAAAATATTGTCCATTTTTGCTCAGCTTACTTCTTCCTGGTTATGCCTGGGAATGAGGAGCAGGAAGCACCATAAATCTTGTGGAAAAGCCTGCTCTGGCAAGTTTCCTAGCCCAGCTTTGCTGATCACTGAGTTTTGGATCGTTTGGATAAACTTCATGTAAGCAGCCAAGCTCATGTACTTCTCCAAGCCATCTGCAAACTCCAGATCCCATGAAGCCAACTCATTGCCTAGTCTAGGCAGCCCGAACTCTGTCCTTTCCTGCCCAGCTTTCTTTCACATATAAAGCCCAGTTTTGGGACTGCTTTCTTTTTTTGGATGAACTTGGCGCTAATGTGACTTTCAGTTTTACAGCCAAGTATAACCTAAGTAGGCGTCGGGCAACCTTCCTTCACACTGCTTTGCTAATACATCCTAATCCTGTCTGGTGGTACTTTGTGCTGTTCAGAGGCTGAATTAATCCTGAGCAGAGTTTACCAGTTGCGCTAAAACACCGTAAAACCACTGCACGGCTTTCTGAGGCTTAGCTTGACGCTAACAAGTTGTTCCCTGTGCAACAGAGAAAAAAGCAGCTTGGAACCCTAAAGAGGGAAGCAGCTCATGGAAAATGACCGGGAAATAGATTTTTCAAATTCCATCTCTTCCTCATCTAATGGTGACACGTAGCTCGGTGATGAACGCAGCAAGGTAAGGTAGCGCAGCGAGCCACCAGGGAACGTGTAGCGCAGGGCTGTGCGTACGGGTACGGTACAGGGGGTATCCCCCGCTGTCGGCTCAGTAACGCTCGTGGGGTGCCAGAATTCCCTCGGGCGTTAGGTCCGGTTTAGTCCGGGGAGAAATACGGTGTTTGATGAGGCACTCGCTGACAAAGGGGTCTGCTGCCTGTCACACCTTGACTTGTTGAGCGATAACACAGCCCGGGGGATCACAAAGCTGTCATTACAAAGCATTAGCATGAGAAAAGGAGCGCTCCTCATGTTTTGGCATGTCACACCCAAGTGACAGGGAGCACAAATACAGTCAGGCACACGGAACAGTGCAAGTCAACGTCGGCTTTGACAATGTTGGGCACCAAGGCTGTCACTCCTTTGACACAGCCCCTCCTTCCCCCTACCCACGCTGCCATTCGCAACAGCAGCTCGCCCACCGCTTTTATTTCTGCACAATGTGTCAATAATTACTTGTCAGGCCTCTGCTTATAGACCTGGGATGGTGAATAAACGCTTATTATGGCTGAAAAATGTTGCAGGCTTTACCATAAATCTTGTGTTACAAATGCACACAATAGGGGCTATTGACACAGAGGCAAACACTCACATTAACATGTAAAGTCATGCTGCCCAGAATGGAGTTTGACAAACTAACTTGCAGCAAAGGAGTTTGTTGACCCTTTCTTTTGCTTTCCTGGCAACCGGACTGGGCTTCTGTATTCCAAAACCCCAGATGAATGGGAGATTAGAAGAGATACTAAACCTCTTCCTGTTAGGGCCGCTGGAGTGAGGATGCTCTACATCTGACAGCACTTCAGAAGTGGCATTATCGGATATCAGCCTTCAAATATACAGGAGCTAAGCAAGCGTTCAAAAGATGAACTTGGCTGTTTGAATTCAGCAACTCGTAGACTTCTGCCTGTACCTACTTACCCAGTAGAGGCCCTAACTGAAACGTTATTGGGACCGGCAGCCACTCATGGCTTGCCCCTGCATCTCTTCAACTGCTTTACCTCTTTGGGTTTCAGATTGCTTCTTGCAGTGGCTTGGAGGTTTGATTTTGGTGTACTGGAATAAATTGTACAGAAGGTATTTATGTCAGAGGCGCAGGCGTCGTAAACTGAGCTCAGAATAAGAATGTTTAAAAGAAATTTTACAGGAGTAATATTTAGGGCTTGAATTTAAATACCTAACTGAAGACTCATAACTGGCTTTTTTTTTAAGCACTTGGGGATCTACCGTGTCTGTGCCATGCGGAGGGACAGGTGAACTTATCTACAGCATGGTTCTACCTGTAGGTACTCTGAACTACTCCCTGGAACTTTCCCTTGGTTTCCCTTGGTTTCACTTTATTTCTATGGTTTCTGATGGTTTGCTTTCTTTATCTATTTCATCTTTGATGTGTTCTTGCTTAGTTTATCCCTATTTGTTCCTGCATCAAGTGATTGAAGTTATCCCATACTTGTTTAACCCTTTAATGTTTTCAATATTCTTTGCCCCACAGCTGTTTTCTGTTTTTTAATATCTCTTCCTACTTACTTTTTTTATTTATTTTGGCAGTGAAAGTTCAGTGTCATTTTTATTAGCCCATTTTCCATACATTTTCATTCCTAGATATCCTATCTGGATCTAGTGATCCAGAATTTGTGTTTTCGAATACATACAAAGAAATGCTGCTTAAACCACAGTGTTATTAAGAAACACATTTTTTTAGGCTGTAGCCTTTACAAAAGACTTCTTCTTTTAAGAAAACAAGCTTTTCTTTTGCTTTTAATAAAACCTGAAGTGAGGAATGTATTTGACCTAAACTCTTTAAGCTATCCAAAAACTCTTTGGCAAATAAAATATACATTGTTTATGTAAACTAGTGATTTACGTGCATTTTGTGGTACGTAGATGAATGCGTAAAGCCCTCTGTACCAACCGCATGGGAGTTTATATGCCCATACGTATCTATAGAGCATTCAGTTTACCTTGTAAAGTCAGCCTGGTGTTAAGATAATCTCTGGAAGGAAGACGTGGCCTGGATACGTCCCACCTGATCTGAGCTCTGGTTCCACAATAGTGTAACCCAGTGTGCGTGTGTTGCGGTCATCCCGCTCCTCCCTCCGAGCACGCGCAGCCCTGGGCGCCCTCCTGCCTTCCATCAGGCCGAGTGCCCGGCCAGTCGCTTCGGGGAGCTGTGCTGGCAGCAAACTATTGGCTTTTGTGGTATGGTTAATTTTCTTTTGGTTTAGCTCCCTGGATTGGATCGCTGCAAATTCGGACGAGCGCACGGGGAGGGTCGTGAACACAGCGGGAGGAGGGAGGAGAGTTTTAGCTTTTACAGAAGCACACCTTTAGGCACTAAATAATTTGCCTGAACTGGAAGGCTAATTATCCTTGTCCTTATCCTTCTATAGTCAGTAAAGGCAAAAAGCCACCATCAGAAGGCTTTTCTGATCCTCGGTTTCCCAAGATCTCGCTACTGACAGTTCTTCATTCTGGTGGTATTTGACATAATGAATTTTCATCACTGTTATCTCAAACAGACCACGTCGGCTTTGTATTAAGGTGTGCCCATCTCAGTTTGGGACGAAGGTATCAGTTGCAAATGTTTTACCACTGTAAATGAGATTACTGGCTTGCCTTGCTGCTGCTTAGCAGTGAGCTGGAAAACTCACCTCTGCTTGAGGTGAGGAGGAGGGATTTTTTGCTTTTGACTCTTCTGCTTCCTCTGTCTTGTGAGGGCATCTACAAGGCTCAATAGCGTGTTCTGGGGCCCGGCTGAGCTGACCTAAATACTACCCGGAGCCCTGATCCTAATGTTTTCTAATGGCTCGGTGTCTCTTATGGCCTGGGGCTAACGCACACAGAGACGTGTGGCAAAACCGGTATGTAGCCTTGATAAGATGACTTCTGTGACGCCTGTTTATATAGGAAAGTACTTGAGGTGGAAATACTAGGAGCAACATCCTATTCCATACCTTTTTTGGTGCCCACCTCTCTCAAGAAAAGGTCTAAAAAGCTGAATTCCCAAAGAGATAAATTGGACTTTTTCTTTCTGAGCTCTGCAGGAACTCAGAAAGATGAGAGCTGTAACTTGTAGCACAGAGAAGTTGGCTGTGTTTGAGAGCCTCTTTTTGCTTTAGAAAGAATAGACTTTGAAAGTCTATTCTATTTTCCGAGAAGAATGTCTTTCTAAAACACTTATAAAGAATACTGTGTATGCTTAGTATTGTAATGTTTATGGCTTTTTCCTTTAATCCAGTGCACAAGAGTCACTTTAGTCTTCAAAACAGGGAATGAAGTATAAAAGCCGTGCTGCTTCGTAACCTTGTTTATAGAGCATTATGCTAAATTAAAGCATGTCTGTGTTCCATGAATCTGCACAAGTGATAGGCGTCTCACCCTCCTCTCGCTGTTCGTAAACGCTTCTTATCTGCATTCCAGTAATCCTTTTTGTCCCCACTGTGCCCAGTCTTAAACTTTATGGAAAACTGAGAAAACCTTAATAGCTGAATTCTTTATTCATAAATAGGTAGATATGGCATCCTTTCGCTCCATCGCAGAAGGAGCCCTGGAGTGGAGCGCTGAAGCAGTTTAGCTGAGTGTTGCTTTCAACATTAAGGACAGAGAGGGAACAGGGTATGATTTAACTGTAACTGCAGGAGGAGCTTTGAGAGGCAGAACTTGATGAGGAACACTGGCGCTTGGCCTGGAAGATAAAACTAAGCCCATCTCTTAGATAAATAAATAGTCACATAGGTTTTTCTCAAATACAAATCTCACATGCTAAAGTTTCCAACTGAACGGCCTCCAGTTCTTGGGTTCTGCAAATGTTACATCCCTGCCAGAGGTATCAAGATATGACAATTTAAACTGGGAGGCTTTCATTCTCTACCTTTTTTTTTTTTTCCATGTTGTTTCCAAAGTTAATCTGGTACCATTAGGGAAATGAGAAGAAACAAAGAGCAAGTCACTTCAGGGTTTTTTTGTTTTTACTTTTTTTTTTATTCTACAGTTTCTGACTCGAGTTGATTGCAGGTTTGTTTCAGGGCTGCGTTCTATAACAGAAAACCTATGCTTACTGTTCTGCAAACAGAGCCTGTGCTACAGTACCGCCATCTGCTAACAGAGACGCGATGGGCAGAGATGGGCTGCTTTGTGATTTTTGGCTGATTTAGCTGTTCCAACAAGAGTCACTAGTGTAAGAGTAGTTATACTGACAAAACTTCCAGATTGTAATTTTGTCACTGCTTATGTGACATGACCTTTTCCACCCAAAATAAACACAGTACAAAAAGCTAAATAGTTGCCTAATAGCCACTGTCTCCTATACCGGCTCCTGAGAGTTTCATGTGAATCTGTGGGTGGAAAACAGGCAAGGGACTAGTGCTGGTAAACCTCTGTGTATAGTGGCGTGCTTTGTTTATGGCCCTATTAAAAGTCTTTTGAAACTATTATACTTCTGAGTTGAATCTTGGCATTCTTTTTACATACAAGCCTCCTGAGGTCCCCTGGTATGCGGTTTGTAAGGGTCTCTGGGGAAACCTAGGGGCTAATCCTCTTCTTTGCTTAACTTTAAAGATTACCAAGAGAGGGACAGCAGAAAGGAAAAATCTGTCTCTGGAGATAATATGATCTAAGGTCTATATGCAGCTCCTCAGAAAAATGCTCTGCTGGTATTGGTGTTCAAAATTTGCTTTTAAAATAGAACTTAAACATTTAGTCATTCGTCTTGGCCTGACTTCAGCTTTTTAAGTCTCTGAAAAGTACGGGTTTTTTTAAGAAGTGTACCATTTTTGTCTTACAAATGACAACTGCTGAAGTCAAGGTTTCCATGTTCCAACTGTTAAGAGATGCTTTTTTTTCTAGGTCATCTCAGCATAGCTATAAAATGTTACTTTGTCATTAGACCTCACCTGCCAGATCTGAGGCTAATATTCCTTGATGAAAGATACTGATGAAATGGAGCAAAATGAAGTTTATTGATAGAATCCCAATAACATATTTCACCTGTGGAGAGGCTGGTACTTCGTTTTTGAAATACTGAAGTGAAATGCTTCATCAGGATACTGAATGATGTGGGACCAGTTTTCCTCTAAAACCAGTTAGTAGCTGTTGAGGGCTCCTAGGCATCAACAACACAAGGAGGTACTTTGGTTGAGGACAGTGATTTGGAGGTAGCTGGATTATCCAGGTTGCAATGTGGTCTGGTTTCATTCACTCTAGAATTCTGATTTGCAGTGATTTGTTCATCCCTCCTGCTACCCCAACCTCACAATGACAGGTTGCCCGTTTTAAAATTTCAGATCTGTACCTAGGGTGGAGTTTATATGTGCCACCAAGGTGAGGGGTTTGGTTGAGAGACTTTGGAAGGTGCCCATGGACAATGTTAATCTCATGCAGAAGTGTGCACAAGTATCTCCCTATAAATTCAGGACGTGAGGGTCGGGCATCAGTTGTATTGTACCAACGGCATCCAGACTTGGCCTTGTATGCTCCCAGCAACTGATCAGGAGTTTCTGTATGAATTAAAGCAGATGATTGATAAAGTGTAAGATGTAGAGGAAAAAAACCCCTCTGCTTATTTTTCATAAGTGTTGCCATGAGTCAGCGGCACATGACTGTGTTCTTCAAGGTTACATCTGCAGGAGAGGACAACAAGTAGAACAGTCTGTCGGGCTGAGTGTGAGAGCACGCTTTCAGCAAATTCCCTGCCCTTATCTTGGGTTGTTTATGGCTCCTCTGGGAGGATTATGACCTTCTATCTCCTTTCCACGGAGGGTGGATTTTGTTTTGAAAACATCCTTTTCTAGTGCAGTGTCATAGCCAGTTGGAGTCAATTTTATAAACCTTAGTTCTGAAAGTGTAGTACTGGTAGACTTTTGTTTTTTACTTATAATGGTGACAAATGCAATAACTGTGGAGTGCATTAACCTCTCTGCTGCTGCAATTTTATTTATTTTGCTCTTTGTTTTCTGAATTTATTTGTCTGAATTGGATCTAACCACTGAGAAACTGAAAACCTCAAGTTTAAGTGCAGACTACTATAAACTACTGTTTTCAAGGCTCTTGTACCGACATACCATTGCTGCAGGGCAAATGTATGTGTGGTTACTCCAGATTATAGTTCTTTCCTTCTAACTGTTGAGGGCAAAATATATAGTTTTGACTGGTTTGTGCATACCAAACCCAATTCCTATGATTTCTATTAGGAGTGGAAGCTATATTCTTTTTTGGAGAAATTGATCTGCCATTGCTTTCTCTCCACAAAATAATCTTTCCAACAGAATGCTGTTATCTCAGCCTCTTCCTATGCTGAGCTTCCACCATCTCTCGTTCAGGAATGGTCTTTAAATTTCCTTACAGCTTTTTAGACGTTCTGGTACTCACTATAACTGTAACGGGACTCATTCTCACTATAACACCGTTTCTTTCTTTTTTTTTTTTTTAAGACTGCCCTTCTGAGCCCTCTCACCTCTGAAATGCAACTTCCATCATTTGCTTTGAGGGTTGGTCTGCGCACTGTTTTCCAACGGCAGGTGATTATTTTAAATGGCTCCTCCTTGGCGTTTGAGTTTATTATCATTTGGTGATGCGGGCTTGAATTTTTTCAGAGTGAACAAGTTCTTCAGCCCATGTCTCCTAACTCACGGGTAAGCGCTCCTGCCTCTAGCCAAGTACACAAAAAGATGCTATTGCGGTTACTAACGCGTCCTCCTCGTGCCATGTTTCTCATTGAACAGAGCTGTCGTTGTTCCTTCGCGCTAAACACAATGCTGTTGGTACCAACTTAAGAATGCTCAGGGAACAATTACTGTGTAGGGCTGCTTCTGGGCTTCGGGACAGAGGCACCTGATAGCAGGGCCTGAACCACCCAGGGAAGCTGAGTAAGCTGCAGCATAGCAGCGCAGAGGTGTAACTTGTATGGATTGTTCTTTCAGCTAAACGCCTACGTTCTACTGCAAGTGCAATAAATAGTGAATATCCAATTTTCCATTCTTTCTTGGATAACCAGTTCAGTAGGTTAGGAGAAAAAAAAAAAGATGTGATTAGGTGCCAATTTTAGTGAGGCTTTTGCCAGTGTATCTTGGAGGTGAAGGAAGGAAATGGTGTCAAGAATAAGTGACCATAAAATAGGTACGTGGTTGGTGGCACTGGGGATGGGGACGGACATTAAATTAATGATTAAAAAAGGTGTGATGTCAGACTTGAAAGGCATATCAAAGGAGTGGTTTTGTAGCTGACTGTACTCGGTTCACATATGGCCAACATTGTTATTACTATCTCGGATTATGTATTTAAAAGATGAAGTATGAGATTTGCAAAGACGAGTGAGCTGGGAAGGGCTGCAGATGTCCTTTAGCATGATGCTGGAATTCAAAACTCTCTGATAAATAGAAGAAATATTTAAAAGTAAGACACTGAAATTCAGTCGAGCCAAATGCAAAGTGTCATTCTGAGAGGAGAGAAATACACGATTACCTGGCAAGTCAGTGGAAGTGCAGAAAAGGATGGGGAATTTGTAAAAGTTTTTCAGACTGAATATGAGTCAAGTATGGTATGTGGCTGCAAAAAAGACATCTTATTCTGGTACATATTTGCAAGAGTGCTGTATGTGGAGATTAGGAGGTAGTTACTTTTGCTGTATGTAAGAAGTTCTTATAAAGAAAACATATTTTTCTCTGTGTCAGATGGAGTAAGTAAAAAAGTGATTGGATTCAATTACTGCAATGTTGCAAGTTGATTTATGTAAGGTATTAGGAAAAATTAAATGATAAAAGTTATGAAGCACTGAAAGATGTATCCAAGGAGGCTTAGAATTTCCTTCACTGTACATTTTTAGAAACAAATTAGACAGAAATCAATCAGGAGTGGTCTTGAAATATTTATCCAACTGTTGTGCAAGGGGAAGAACTTGCTGACCTTTTGAGTCTTCCTTTTCTATGATAATCTGTCTCAAAAATCAATTCCTGCTATTTTGCCTACAAGAAGTACAGCTTCTAAAATTCTCATGTGCATAAAGCTGTTTTTGTGGCTGTTTTCCACTTTATTTTTTTCTCTTACATGTTTTGTTTGATTTTTGCCTCACACTTGGGTGTGTATGTTGGCTTTAAGACCTGCAGAAGGCTAGACCTAGGAGATTGTTGTTTTCCAATATTGAAGATATTGAGACTTCTAGAGCATTTTTATCTACTTATGAAGAGAGAAAAATATTTTTTTTTCAAACAAATTCCATAAAATTTGGGAAAGGTCAATGTAAAATTTTCATTTTGATATGTTTGACATGTTTTGATCCCTCTCAGTAATAACACGTGAAGAGATAGAGATGGAATTAAGGGGGAGGAGGAAAAACCTAATGTTGTTATTAGAAGACTAGGTTCACGTCATCGCTTCTGAACAAATACAACAAAACTGCTAGTTTACGCAATGCTAATAAGCGCTTGGGCGACAGACGTAAGTGTGAGAGTTGGGGTTTGAGCACACAGTTGGCATGGAGCAGCACAGAAAACCACTTCAGGCCGTGGTGCTCTTCGTGCCAGTGCCCGTGCTTTTGATGTGGCTGCCACATGTGCACGGCCTTGCCAGGACCGAATTAAGCAAACATTTCATTAGAAAGAAAATTGTCAACCACTACTTTTACATGCTTCCAAGAACGACTCCTTCCCTCCACCCCACCCCCACTGCCAGTACTGTTATTTGCGGGGAGGAAAGCTCTCTGCGTAGAAATCTGCTTTCTTGATGGTGTGAATAACTGGAGCTGGCCAGATGCAGAATTTGCTGCCGTGATGATAGCAGCGCTAACAGCAAGGCTCGGACTTCTTTTGACTCCCGCGATAGTCTTGGGTGCTCATTTTCTGGGATGATAGGCAGGTGTCTTGGTGTCTCAACATTGTCAGACCTCAGGTTAGCTGTAGAGACGACAGCAGGAAGAGAAAATAAATCGGTTAATGAAGTTGTGTGAGTCATTGCTGGGTATCCATGTTAGAATAACGCTTTCTCGCCCTCCTAGCAGGATACGTGACCTCATATGCCCACAGGAGACTATCTGCTGGATTTGTTCCATTTTGTGTAATTTTGAAATTCATGAAGTTCATTGGAAGGATTAATTATGTATAAGGCATGTGTCTGCACGTTCTTTTCATCTGTGAATGTTACCCTGCATGCAGTTATTAGGGGCCTGATTGGACTGAACGTTTTGACAAGAATTCAGTGACAAAAGGGGCCCATTAGTCTTTGAAGTCATGGGCCAAGGAAGAGGAATGCAAGTAACATCAGTAATGACCTCATTTAACTTGTGACAGAGTACAAGATAATCATGAAAGGTCATTGTAATGTAACTGCGTTTTACTCTATATGCTGCGCTGCTCATGTTTCAGCCAGTAGTCTGTATTGCAGTTTTAATGAATGCCGAAATCCTCTTATGTTCAAATACAGGATGGATGGACAGAACAAGACAACAAAAACTGGAAAGATCCTTCCCTCTTTCATACACTTAAAAGTGAATTAGCAACGAGCAAGAAACAATGAAAGACTTTTTATCTACGGTGAGTTTTTCATGGAAAATTTAATTTTTTACTAAAGAAACGATCTTGTTAAAAAAAAAAAAAAAAGTAGTTTCCATAGAAAGTGTTGTCTTTTCATCATAGCTACAAAGCAAAAAGATTTCTCTTTTCAGTCAGAACTGAAAAGCTGTAGGGACAAACAGTCTATTCAAAATTGCCAGGGAAAACAAAATATAGTTTGCATTAATAGAACATTTCTGTGAACCTCTAATGCAATTATCCAGCTAGTTTTATGAGCAGCAGGCAAAGAGTATTCAGTGGCCAGCTTTGGAAAACCATCTCCTTTCTCCATAACAGTTACACAGAAGGTAATGTAACTTTCAGGAAAGAAAAGAAGCAAAACAAAACCAACTTTGTTGCCTATTTCATACTCTTTCCTTATATTTTGCCCTCTTATGACCCTGTACACTTTTAGATTTTGGAACAGATTTATATAAAAGTACAAAAATACCATAAAGCAGACAGTTCTCCTAGTATTTTTGTCCTGGTGGAATCACAGCAAGTCTCTTGGAAAAAACCTGTGCTCAGAGGAAGCAACTCTCCATGCAGTCCTCAGAGAATTGAGTATTTTACAGAGGGCTTGGGTCAACATAAAACTTTTATGTTACTAGTGTAGATCAGCTTTAACTGCATTTGCGTATTGACACTGTAGGCAGTTTCCACTAGATGCTCATAGGCTGTCTTTCTCTCTTCTGTTTTGTTTCTTAGCTGTGTCTTTTCAACAGTTAACTTTTACGGTTTCAGCAGTTTCCACTTGAGGTTTGCAGACATCTCCAGTCAGGATGAGTTGCCATCCATAAGGACAGACTTCTGTTTCATCAAATGTTTGGAAAAAAGAGTATTTTGCCATCAGCACAAGAAAGGATGATATTTCCTTTGTTTAGCCCTTGTTAGGAATGTTTTGAACAGACGCAGCCCACAAGGGCCTGATTTCCAAAAACAGCTCTCGATTGTGCCATCAGCTTATTTCCCTCCTGTACAAAACTGTCTGTGTGCTTGTGTTTTAAGTTGCAAGCTGTGTAACAGCCAGGGTTGCATGCACGGTCGATTATGTGTGGACCCGTTTACAGAGGAAGGCAAATCTACATCTATGTGGACCTGGGGCTCATCAGGATACCTCCACGTTGTGCCTCAGAACTCAGGTAACCCCGTGAGAAATATGTAAACCCTCCAATTATGCACGAAGTATACCACGTTTAAGGGACCAGTGAAGCAGGAGATATGTATGATGTAAGGTCTTGTTTATGCCTTATGCACAGCAGACTAAGTTATTTGGAAATCCGCATGCTTTTCTGATTTCTTCATGCTATTTGGTATTACGTAAGTACCAATGATAGTAACCACCGTGTGCTCAATGTTCTCCATTGATCACATCAACACTGCGCGAGTTTCCACAGAGCGGTGACTAAACTTTGTGGAACCTACTTAGGGATGCGTTGATTGCAGGGTAAAACACAGTATGGATTTTTCAGGCTAATTCCTTCTGCTGGTACTTCATAGTCCTCGTCAAGAATTTTTGAAGGAGTGTTTCTCATCCCCACCCCTAAAATGTTGAGCAACGCTACAAATTTTAATTCCACAGGTCTGCTTGTATATCCAAACAATTGACACTTATTTCACAATAGCTGGATGTTTGAAAACATTCAAGTGTGTAGAAATACTGTTATACCAATTTAAATGTCCCACAGTCAAGCCTTGCAGTTGTTTTCTTGCAACACGTGTCTCTTACTGGAAGCAAAACAAGTGGGGCTAGTGGAAAACATGTGACTTTATCCATTATTTACATCTCCTTTCCACCCCCACCGGCCAACACAGTTTGAACATGAAAGTCACTGGAGAACAGCAGCCTATAAATATGCAGAGAAATCCAGGCAGGGCAAAACCGTTGCAAAAAACCTTTGACTAACAGTTCACAGACCCTGAGAGTTCGGACTAACCGCTGCTGGCCAGGGACACAAGCTGAACTCAAACAAAGACTGATTGTAATTTTGTGGTTGGACATGAATGTTTTGCACAACACTGATTGAGGCCACTTTGAAAACCAGGCCAGGGTTGTAAAATAACCTATGGACTGCAGCGTGCATTGTATTTGAAAACACAATGAAGCCTTGTAGATTCTAACTGGGTTTGGTAGAGACCTTGCAGCTGAAAAAAAACCCTTCTGGCTCTGAGGAGCCTTGTGGGACCTTGCTTATTTTATTTGTTGCCTTTGATTAGGTGAGGTAAAGTGGATTAAACGCAAAGCAAGGAATTGGGTATTTTTAAGTTGGAGTTCCAGTTTTCCCATTGATTTTTCTCTTTGACCTTTGGCAAGTCACTTAACCCTTTGGCCCTTTGATTTCTTACCCAAAGAACTGGCATAAGACTCCGCTACTCAGACAGCTTGGTGTGATGACTAATGAATTAATATTAATGAATTGATAATTGTAAAGCCTGTAGTACATGAAACGCCTTATGCTAGCGGTAAATGACACAGGAGTCTCACGAGTCTGTACGGCATTGTCTGTGTATGACAAAGTCACCTCCCATTGATTTACTCTGGAGCCTCAGTTGAACCCAAGCTCGAGCGTGGGGATTGAACTTGTGACCCACGGCACTGGCGGGGTGATGACCTTCTGCCTGAGGCAGAATACTGGGAACTGGGGGCTTATAGTAAGTAGGTGTCGCGAGGTGCAGATGGGCTGTTTCTGAGCTTTACGCAGAAGTGCCTGCAGTCCGTTGATCTTTGTGGAGCTCCCTCAGAGCCTGTCTATAAGCAGCACGGTCAGGCAGTCAGCTGCACCTGAAATGAGGTGAAACCCTTGTTCTCCAGCGTGGTGCAATCTGAGGAAACTCGGGCGTCTCAAGGATAGTCCCCGGTCTGGCTAAGGGAGTGGGGAAGCAAAGGCATATACTCGCTCCTCGCGGGGGGAAGGCGTGACCTGCCTGCCCACGCTCCCTCCAGTGCAGCCAAGACCATGTGGGTTTGCCTGCCTACCTGAAGGTGTTGATCAGCCTTTTTGATTAGGCAGCTTAGTTTGTTACTTCCATCCTTTCTGTTATGTCTTGCACAGCAGAACGACGTGCCTTTCTGCCCTGGAAGTGCTGGTGGTTTGGGATCTGAAAGAAGCGTTGTCTGTAGAGACTGAGCCTCAGCCCCGGGACCGGCCCTCCGGTTGCTCTACCGAGACTTGGCAAGCTGAGCAATCCATGGCTTTCGGTAGTTACCATGTAGTAGGCTCCCTTATCTTTTTCCCAGTCATTTTGGGGTCTGAGAGAGAACCTAATTAAAATACCTGCTTTGGTAAAAACAACAAACAAACAAACCAAGAAACAACAAACAGACGGGTCCTGCCTAAATTCCAAGAGCAAAGGCAAAAATTGGGAGTGGAGTTTAGAATAGACAGGTATTGTAGATAATTTACTGTAACAAATTTGCTTTCAGATGTAACTTTGTCTTCTTTCTCACCTGCTTAGGGCCCAACTGCTACAAATCTGCTCTGCATGATCTGCCTCCATATATTTATATGTCGTGTGTGTGACTTCTGCACAGAACAAGCCATGATAGAAATCTTTCATTTAATTAAAATTGATTTTAAAATTCCCTTGATCAATAACGAGTTAAAATTCATCCCAGCAGTGATGGGAACAGCAAACCTTCTGAGAAAAGCTTTCAGGCCAGTGGTTTTGGCTCTGGAGACTGGGTCTTGCCTGAAATTATCCCTGTCTTGGCTCCCGGCTCTGTGGTGCTTGGCACGTTATGGTTTACCCTATAGCCCAGCTTGTCAACCACCCATATGAAAAGCTGAGGCATCCAGGCTAAAGGTCTCTTTCTTTTTCTGCCTTTTTCAGTATAGATGCTTCAAACATCAAACTCTTTGTAACATCTATCGCCTTCAGGTCAGTAGTGCCTACTAGGCTTCAAAATGGAGTTAGTATTTTGCGGAAAATGACCCAATATTTCTTCTTTGATTCCTACTCTAAAGCCTCTCTAATCCTTTTGAAGTGCTCACTCAGATGGCAAAATGAGGTAAGTTATTAGTAAAATAGTATTTAACAGCCGAGTTTAAAAAAAATCGCAAAAGGATCCCTCTGCATTTAAGTTTTATACCCCTGCCAAAGAAAGACCCAAAGCAAATATGTAGAATACAATAGAACACAGTTTATGTAACCTTTCCTAACAGAAATTTGAGAGATTAATAAAGATCGTCTTCAAATGACAGTAATATTCTGTTGTGCACACTCCAGGGTGCTTCCTAATTAATTGTCTCGAGCCTTCACTGAGAGATACTTTACCAAAAGTGCTGCGATCAAGGAAAATTAAGAGGCTCGAGAACTCACTTGGTGCTGCTTCTCTCCTGAGGGTTACTCATTTGGTCCCATACCAGCACGCGATGAGAACTTTGTTCCTGATCAGGCAACTGGATCACCCTGCTTGAGTTCCTTTGAAGCCCCATTGACTTGAAATAACAAATTAACGTAGAGGAACCGATAGCAGGATTGGGGCTCTCATTAACTCTGGACTAGAATAAATGCAGAAGGTAGCACCAGAGTGGTTTAAATCAAGAAAAAATAAAAAAAATAAGCCAACTATGTAACTAATGTGTAAATAACAGCAGTTTAGATAGTTTAATGCAGAGTGAAACTGGGGTGCTATAAAGAGTATATTGAACAGGAACTACAGAAAATTGGCCCAAGCGGATTGGTCCAGTGTCAAACAGGAGGAGAGGAAATGTCAGCGGCGGTAGACAGGTCTGGCACGATCTCTGATCGGGTGGGTGCATGTTACCGTTTTATTCCCTAGTTAGGGGAAACTGGTTTATTGAATTGCTAATTTGCATTTTGTGTTGAAAGTATTGTGAGATAATTTGTTGTTGTTTGCTGTCTGTAATGAAGTATAGAATACAAAAAGATGCTGTGATGAGAAAAGGTTTTTGGAAGCAGAGAAACAGACACCCCGCTGTGCATCCCCTAGCATGTGGAAAAGGGTATACAGTGCAGTTATCCCTCAGTTTAAATTAAGGCAATAACATTGAAAGTATCGTATAAAATTAGTAAACCTTGTGATAGTGGGACTTTCTTTGCCATTTAAAAGAAAATTTAGACACCTTCAAGTTAGTAGGAGAGCTAATAATTTCTTAATACGAAGATTTTAAACCCTAAGAGATTGTAAATCTTAAGCAAACAACAAAAGAGTCCTTGATAAGGTATTTAACTTATACGTCTGTTCACAGTCTGCTCTGGAATAATGATAAATAATCATACCTATTGCAACCTCTGCGGCACTTGTATGTAAAGGTCTCAAAATCACCCTGCAGCCAATCGTGACGCGCGTCGCGCAGTACCCCGGTGATGCAGCTGGCTGTGACCGTAATACCTGTGTGGCAGATGAGGAGCGTGAGCCTTAGCAATGTTAAGTCGCTTACTCGCTGTGCTGCCGCAGGTGATGACAGTACCAGGAATAGACTCCACGTCTCCCAGCTTCCGTGCTTTCACCTCCAGACAGCACTGCTCTGCATGCAAAAATTCCTTTGGCAATGGTGGTGTGTTTTTTTTTTTTTGTTTTGTTTTGTTTTTTTTATACCTCCATTATCACATTTTTACAGAGCCAGTAAAGTAGCCAAAGAATACTCATTTTACTTTTATGATGAGAAACATTTTTCACTGCTCTTCTTAGTAATAGAATTAGATGCTTGATGCTTTTTCAATCACGCGTGTTGTGACTAGGGACTTGTTTTATGCTTCCTGCAGAGCAGTTTCTCTGAGCACCTAGGATGCATTGCAGGACAATTCTGCCGTGTTCCCCAGATGGGACTTTGGGCCGTCTTGCACTGTGGTACCCTATGTTTCAATGTACGTGTTCTGTGCTGTGAGATGACTGGAACTCTTGCCTTCCCATTTCTCCATTCTCCCTTTCCCCGCTCTGTCTGCTCCAAAACAACCGAAAAAATTCGCAGGTAATGTGTTCTGACTATTGATTTCTTTTGCTTGTCTTCCTTAGCCCTGGAAGTAGGAAGAAGAGCCTCTGAAACAACCAGTAGGATGGAACACAAATGGCTTTCTTAAATTTGCTTATTTATATATATATATAAAAAAAATCAGTAAATGTCTACATTTTTGGTTTTCCCAAATGGTTCCTTCTGTGGGGGCATATTCTGATTGGACGGTATAAGCACTGGTTTGTATTTCTTGTGGAAAGACTATTGTCAGAAGGATAGGAAAGGATATACTGTATGACTTTTTTTTCTTCCCCTGCCTTCTTTCCACTCTCCTGATACCCTGTTCCACAGTGGAGCGTAAGGCTGTTAGATCCTTGCTAATAATGTAGTTCCAGTGACTGTGCAAAGAAATGTCAAAATGTTAATATAGTCATCAAGAGCTCCCATGCCGCCTCAGCTATTTCAATCTATTTCAGAAAGAGAGTTCTGATCAGAGGAATGGTTCCTCGCTTGGAGTTTAAATATGCTTTATTTGCCGCGAAGGCATTTTGGAGCCTGTACCTTCCTTCCTAAAGACATAGTTGGGGGAACATTTGCCAACTTAAACAACCCCCATTTTCCCTCCTCACCCACGCACCTGCTATTTGTTTCGCTGCTGCTCCATCCTTGTAATTGTGCCATTACAGTTGTTGCTCGTTGCCACAAGGGAACTGGGTGCGTAAAGCCGAGGTAATTTCGGGGAAATGGCAGACAGACAAATGTAATTGCCTGAATTTTCATTTTGGCCGGTATAAGCTAATACACAGGTATTAAAACAAAAGCTTTCGTCTGTTGCAGGAGGAAGAATGGTCAGTGCCTGGATTTCCAAATGGCATGAAGAACAGGACCTCTGAACGGCCTGATGCCACCTACCCCTGCACAACGGGAAGCTCCGTGAGCCCCACTTCAGAGTAGAGAGACTTGTTGTGAGTAGCCACCACCACCTCCTGGGTGAGGAATTTTGTCCTGCTTGCTTTGTCAGAATTTTATTACCGAACATAATTTCAAGTTTCCTAGGCAAGTTCATTAAAAGATATGTGTTTTGCTATAATAAAACCCAAGAATATGTATCATCTTAGCTATAGAGAAATGGTGGTTATTTCCTACGTCTAATTGTATTTTGATTGGAGATGACAATGGACAGTGCTTCCCAGAAGAAAGCTTGACCCTGCACAATACAATATTGGAGGCAATTTAGGGATTATAGTTTGTGTTTGCTGAAATCATTGTCTGTTATGTAGAAAATCCAGTTTTCAGAAAGTCCACAAAATTGGCCAGAGAGAGAGATATTCCGCTACTTTCAATCATCAAAGAGTTGGTTTAGATGAAAGGCCTTGTTGTCTTTGCCTTATCATTTCTGCCTCAGCCTTATTGCTTGTGAGCCGTGCACTTACTGTCTGTAGATCTGAAAACAGCTCCAAAGTCTTGGCAAATTACTTGATTTGGTGTAGCTGGTGTGCTGCAAAATGGCTTATAGAGCTTACCTGCTTCAAAGGCAGAAAGCTGAATGGGTTGAGAAAGCTGAGAGAAAAGAAAAACAGCCATAGCTGCGGCTGCTGCTGTATCTGGTTTTCTAGTGCATCCTTTTTGGTGGTATTGTCGGGTCCCTGGGACACACCTTGAGTTCTGTTACTCTCTGGAGTTCCCTTGTGGTTGCTCTTTGTCTCTTCCTCTCAGGACCCTTTTGACCATCTGTGGCTTGTGGAGAATATGAAAGCTCCTTCCCGTGTCCAAGATCAATAGCTTTAAAGAGAGAGCACAAGAAGCCACTAATCATCTTTTCCACCAGGCGTGATTAATTTCTGAAGTGCTTCAGCTAGTTCCCTTTGAAGTTCCGTTTCCATTTTTTTTAATTTCTTTTTCAGCAAGTGTCCAAAACTCCGAAGCCCACCCACATGTGTCCTGCAACAGGCTGGGGCTGGCGACGACTCTTCCAGAGTCTGTGCTGTTTGGACGTGGGTGGGCCACGGCACTTTTTGGAAAGCTCTCCCAGATCCTGGAAATAAGATTTCAAAAGCCAGTTGAGATGTTTCCCAAAGCACCCTGGCTTCAGTGGAAAGCGGTGCTGCTTTCCGCTCTGAATCTTGGATTAAGAAAAGAAGGAAAAGGGAGGGGGAGGAAAAAAAAAAAACCAACAACCCAAACTAGCCACTCTACAAACTTAAATTGAACACGGTTCAATTCCTCAGCTCCACTCCAGCTGAATAAGAGAGTGACTGAGAGAAGCTGCATCCCCATAACCACCTCCTCTTCATGTGAGTAAATAAGACATCCCAGCAGTGCTGAGGCTGGGACAGTGGAAAGATTTTTTTTATTATTATTATTTTTTTTTTATTAAATATTATTTTTAAAGTTACTAAGTCATCCGCACATCCACCTGGTCTCTCTTCCTGCTTCTGCCGCTCTCCGCAGCTGCGCTGAGGGCTGCTGTTACTCCAGCGTTACTTGCAGAAGGAGGGATCACGTGTAAAGTGTGTGAACTGATTCCCTGGAATTCTGCGACTACACGAATTCAACTCTGTCGTCTTTGCAAGTACCAAAAAAATGGTTGTACTGCCAAATGGGTGATGTGGTATTGGCTCACTCGGAAATGAACGTGCCAGCATATCTGAGTGGATACGTACGTGAGCCTCAACATTGCTTCCAGTTGTATTTGGCCAGAATCATTAATACATCTTTGGCGTTCGGGGCTGTGCGCTTGTACAGAAGCCATCGATGGCTGACTTGTAATTGATTGTTGCTCAGCTTGCAGGTACAAATAAGCATACGCATACATTTCCTTCTTTGCACAGATATATTTCTAATGACCAGACTTTGAAAATGTGTTAGATTCCGTGTGTGTGTCAAAAATATACGCTACTTTTGTAAGACTGCCACTGAACGCTAGGTAAGGAAGGCGTCCATAAGCTGCTGCCAGGAGACCCCTGTTTGAAAACAGGAGCTGGCTATCATTTATTTTTGATATATTGGATTTGTTTATTTTTTTGTTCATGTGCATCTCAGTCATAACCACTTCTGGCTGCTACAGAAGTCTGAGGCTCTACGAGAAAGTCTGTTTTCTTCATTTTTGTAGCATTAGCTGGGATGGAACTGAAATGTAATGAGTAAGCTGGAGCTGGCAAGGTTTCTTACCAAATGTATCGGCTTATGAATTTCTGGGCATCTGTGCTCAATATGAAGCACCTGCTCATGTAAGGTATGTTCTGTAAAGGCTGGATGATGGCCCAATTGGAAAGGAAGAATTCCCACATTTAAGAAAAAATACCTGTTGAAGGCACAGCCGTGAGCAGAGAAGCGTGTGGCTCTACAACAGACAGGAATGACAGGGATGGGAAGAAAGTCTCCTCAACGGGAAGAGAGGAATGTACACAAGAAATTAAAACGTTCTGTAGTGATTACAGTAAACTGCTAATGTGCAAAACAGAGGAAAGTGGTTCCCTCTGTGTTTCTGGAAGTGTGACATGCATTTTGTGCTGTCTCCTGAGGGTGACCCACTTATAAAGCAGTTGAATGATGACAGTAGATTTCAGTGAGGCTAAAACTAAATAGATACAGCTGTAGACATTTTCATAAAAGAGAATCTCCCAGGAAATATGTCTGTTAGGGAATCCAGGCCTTGTTTTTCATTAATACTAGATGCGGTTTCTCCTGATCTTACTGGAGATGTGTGTTTGTCAAACTGAGCATAAAAACGATGCTCCGTGTAATCCGTCCTCCCTTGTTTCTCTCTCCTCCATCACATGTAAGGAGGAGGCTGTTTCTGTTGTATCTTCTAAGATTGCTTTTCGTCTCCCAGAATGGGATGAGATCTCTGTTCTCTGGGCAGTTCACGTTCCAGGGTTTCATAGTTAATGCTCGTGCTTCTGGTGTCTCCGTCCTCGTGGCTGGTCTCTATGGGGGAATCATTACCAATGTGACTTGGAGTATACACATAAACTGGCGTTTTCAAGTCCTTGTCAGAATCAGTATTAGTACTGGATTTTCATGTGCTGGTCGCCCAGTGTGAAAGTTTCCTGCACGGTGGTCCCAGTCTCTGTCCAGAATTATGTGCAGCTGATACGGTATTAATTTGGCTGATGTCCAAATAAGGACTTAAAGCGAAATGCTGTCCCCAGGAAAGAAAATGGCAGCGGTGCCAAGTCAAGGCTTGGATTGTCACTGAGACATCTTAATGGACTCATTGCTTAGGAAAAGATGTGATTCACAAGCTAGCTGTTAGTGCAGGGACCATTTGAAACCATCAACTCCAATTGCTTTGCCCTCTCCTAGTTTCAAAACAGGCACGTGATTTTTCTGTCCTAATTTGGAAGCGGAAAAAATATTTGCTTTTGGGGCTGTAAACTTGTATTAAATACCAAGTTTGAATCTAATCCAAATACTTATGGATGAGTTACGACCCCCTGAGGCTCACCAAGCCCCCCTCGAAGAGAATGGAATGGTTCATTTGGAGAGGGGGGACGTTAGTCTTTAGGAAAAGGCTGCCAGTCCGTTTATTCCCCTCCTTCTCATGTGCCATTCCTGAAGGTGTCTCCTGCTCAAAAGATTTCATTGTTAGCTGTCCATTTGCTGCAAAGCCATTCTTGCACCTGCTGCAGCAGCTCCTGGCGAGGAATTTGGAGTACAAGGGCTTCTGCTTATGCTGAAAGTTGTAGGATATTTTAAGGGTTCAGTCTTTTCCCCATGAAGCTCCATCACAACACAGTTCTCTTCCCATTATTTTCCTCCCAGTTTATGTTCCTGTGCCTCAGCCCTTAGAATGGAGGTTGGTTTGTCTCGTCAGGACTGAGGACCTAAGACGCAGCCAGAGGCTTCTTTTATGTATGACTTTTTTATGTGTAGTTTTTCCCCTTGTGCCAGAGCAATATGGTGCGCCAGTGAGATTCGGCCTTATCAGAGTGGCGGCGTTTCCCCAGTCCGCCAGGCGATGGAGGGTGAAGGTGGCAGAGTATTAGGTCTCTTGGATCGGCTTCTTGGATTATATTTGTTTAATATAATGAATAGTTTTTAAGCTGTCTTTTTTTTTTTTTTTTCTCTCTCTTTCTTTTTCATTTCTGTCTGCTTTCCTCATCCATTACAGGCTTTCTGTTCCTGTTTTCGGGGGGTTATCGATGAAGCTGTAGTCTCAGTGAAGTTAGTAAGATAGAGTTTCATCACACCCCCAGAAGTTATGGATGGTGGTGCACTGTTTCTGAACAAATGTTTCACTGAATCTGTAGCCGTTGTATTAAGCTGCGTTTTCTCCCTGAATGGTTTTAAAATGGTTGGCAAGAGAGGATTTCAGGCCCTTCAAATCTCACCCCACCCCCCAATAAAATTAATGTTGCTATTGAACATTTTGGATGGAAAAAATAGTGCTAAAACAATTGCTTTGAAACACTATGAATGTAAAAATGTAAGACGTTTTCGTTATGGTTGTTTAGCATCTTAATCTTGTGCCTGGGAATGCTATTTTGGACACATGTGTGTAATGGCGGGGGCTCTCCCCTCCCCCCGAAACAATCTATTTCTTTCTTGTGGAGAAAGAAGCTTTGCAAAAGGAAAGGAGACAAAGAGAGGGCTACACCTCTGTGAGGGATAGATGATGGAGTGTTAATACTGGCATGCCTACAGGTCTGTCTTTTATTTGTGGCTCGGTGAAGTGCATTGTGCGTATGCGGCTGTAATGAAACTTCTAAGCCCACGAAGATACATTTCCTTCTCTTCCCCTCCTTTCCCCCTTCTTTTGAAACCTTAAGGTGTTGACTGGTGGCTCGCTGTAGCACTTAGTATGTTACCACCCATTCACACCTCTACTTGTCTACTGTCCCCACCTACTCTCACACTTCTCTTGCTGTAATGATGTGTTGCCGAAATAAATTGTTGCACAATGAACGCCTAGAAAGAACAAGGGGGTATTTAAAAGCTGAGAAAAAGGAGAACTAGTGTGGAAAGAGAGAGAGGGAAGTGCTTTTGGCACGTTGAGCTGGTGGGGTATTGTAATTCAAGCTAGATGACTGCTGCGCCCGAGTGATTATAACATGGATTTGAATGCTGGAAGTTGAATTTAGCAGGAAGGGACTGCAAAGCCCAGGGCTTGGGGTGCTGCTTGAGAGTTTGCCAGATCAGGGTGTCGCTCCTCTACTTTGCTCTAGGATCTGTATGAAAAAGGAATGGGTTGTTTTTTTGGCGTTTTTTTTTTTTTTTCTTCTTTGTTTTTTGTTTGGTTTGGGCTTGTTCCCCCCCTCCGGGTCTGTACCCAAAGAAGGTCTTGGGCAAGTACTGCTGAAACATGGATCTTTAAAATTCCCACTCAGCACCTTGGAGGTTTTCATTTATTTACGTCGGTGTGAGGGACGGGAGACTTTCTGAGAGAGAGAAACGAGCTGCAATAAACACTTAGTGTTTCAGCCATGCAATCCTAACACTTTCCTGTAATCCCACGACTCGTTGGGAAGATTGCGCCCCTTGATCAGGCTTGGAATGAGCCAAGGCTGCGCTTTGCATTCACAGCACGGCCGGCCACCAGGCAACTTTCGCATTCCACGTGCAAACCTCCTTTGCTCGCTCCTCGGAAGCTGCTGCTGTGAGAGATGGCACAAAACTTTATTATTTTCTTTCCAATTTCGTTAAGTTTCAGTGAGCTCGCAATCTGAAATGATGGCTTGCCCTTAAAGAGCTGGTTGTACTTGACAAGTGTGTGGCAGTACTTCATTAATTACAAGCCGCCCTTCCCAGCACAACCTCAGTTAGGTAGAATATTTGTTCAGCGCACATAATTATCTCCCTTTCGTTCTCTCTCTCGTATTGATTCATGTGGAAAAATATGATTAAAACATGAACATCTACAAATGATTCAGAATAACAAGAGAGGAAAGGCCATTGTTTTTTTGCACTGACTATACCAGATTACTGTAATTACAGCTGAATGGTTATACATTTCTCTGTGCCCCCCACAATACTGCACGCTCCTTCACGGCCTCCATGTATCATTGAAAAGTAGAAATGTTTAAACGAAATACCCTCTTAAGGATGTTTCTTTGACCCATTAAGAACCTTTACCTTGGCACTTGTGCGTGTAATCTCTGGCATAAGGTCACGCGAAGCGGGCGTAGGGATAGGAAAAGAAACACCAACCCTTCAGACATCTGTTCTGGTGTTTCGGCCAAGAACGGGAGGGAAGGCTGTGCCAGTTCGGCAGCCGCTCCTGCAGATTGCAGTCGGCTTGCTTTTGATGCCAGCGTTAATAATGTGGGCTTCCCGCTGAGGGGGTGGCACTGCCAGATTCCTAATTAGAATCCACTAAAAGCAGCAAAAGGTGAAGTGGTCATTTCTTTCCACCCCCCGCGTCTTCGTCTCTTCTCCCGGTAGATTTGTTTCGCCTCATTTTTGTTTTGGCCGCTGAGCCCAGTGGAGGGGAGCGGGGCAGGGTCCCATGTGCTCTTGCCTTGATCTCAAAGTAAACAACTGGAAGTTTTGATCTGCTGAAGCCCTCAGGAAGGCCTGATTCACCGTGGTGTGTGGGGAGATGACAGAACTAATTTCACACTTCATCCATTGTGCGCAGTGGGTTCACTTGTTGTTTGCTCGTGCAGCTGGTGCAGACTCCTAAGACAGGACATCATTTTCCTCTTCTGCTTTGATACGGACTACGTTGGAAGAGCCTAGTTCAGAGGGCAAGAACACGTTACGTATATCCCGTTGGCAGTTCTTGCTTCCCCGTAAGAGGCTGTAAATGCTGTTCCAGAGGTCTCATTTGCTCCTGAAGAGCTTTAGGCCACTTTTTGGTCGGTTCCAGATCAATTGGTCAATTTGGAGATCCTTGAAAAGGTTCTGGCAACTGAGACTGGGAAATAATTGCATTGTTGGCGTGAAGTGTTGCTGGTGTGGGTATCCGTGCCCGTGTCCTCGGGGAGAACAAGGCTGGAAGTGGGCAGGACACAGAGGCACCGCTTGGAGGAACCAGACCAGCGTAGCACCAGCCCTCTCAGATGGGGTGGCGGTACTTTCCAGGAGCTCTGTTGTAATAGAAAGAGTGACAAGTTTGATGGAAGGTGGAATAACAGTTTTCAGGATAAAGGTTTTTTTTGACACACCGCCTCCTCTCCCCCTTCTCCTGTTTACTTTTCTTAAGAAGCGGCCTTGTAGGAGTTTATTACAGATCTATTTCTCTCTGGTTACTTGAGGAAGGAATGGGATTAGCTGTATGAAAAAGCAGGCAAAATGCCGCCTGCAAAGTGCGGGCCAAAGAGTTCAGCAGGAACGGGCAGCGCTTTTTTCTCGACGTGAAACGGGGCATTCAGCTTTTGCTCGTAAGATTTTGAGTTGCAGACCTGGAACTCGGGCTGCACAAAGTTGCTTATGAATCAAAACTGAAGAAAGGAGTCCCGTGAGCCCTTGCCAGCTGAAATTTCCGAATTTTCCTTGGCTTTACCTATAATTTGCTGTTAGAAAACCTGTGATCAGGTTTTAGCCTGTCAGCCAGAAGTAGCCAACAAATCAGCAGCCTTTCTCATTGCCTGATTAAATGAAATCCTTCATACTGTCCTGCCTTTTGATCAGTAATGCAATATGATGCATATTCCAGTAACTGTGAATGCAGAACAACGAGTCTTCTGCCAGAAGTATTTTAACACGACTGCGCTGCCCACTGCAGATAACATCTGATTTAGCTGACCTTCACGAAGGAAGGGAAATTCTCCTTCTTGACGTCCACGAAATACTTACCATGAGCCAGTAAATACCTTCTAGTTAGCACGTTAAGTCAGTTCCTTTCTATTTATGTCCTATAAAACAAAACAATGCCAACTCTCTTTTTGGCTATCTACTAACAAGGGCATAATATTTATAATAAATATTTTGGAAAATTCGTATAACATATGTATGGATATAAATGAGAAAGAGCTGAAAAGCTGAAAAAAGTCCAGGTTCCAGATAGGGTGAGACGGAAAGGGAAAAGAAAAAAAGGTTTTCTGGGAGACAGCAAATGTGTATCTTTTTGTTTGGTAATGTGGTATCCATGTAATGTCTCTGAAATGGCCACAGTTAAAGTTCATGGTACATTAGGAAAGCAAAGTGGTTTACATTGAAACTTAATAGAAGTCAATTGTGTTTGAAACATCTGATGCAGAAATAAAACACCTTATGTTTTATGGGAGTGAGGAGCTGCGTATTTGGCACTCGTTCTTCTTTCTAAACACGTGTGCGCTCCCTATCAATTTGAGATAATCCAGGTCTGGCTCCTGCCCAGTCACTCCTCCTAACCAGAATTACGCGAGACGCGCTGCGCTCCCTGCACGCACACACGCGCGCGCACACTCCCTCTTGAACCACAAATTAACCTGAGTGAGAATTAGTTGGCGTCTTTTGCACATCTTCCACCTTCCACGAGAGCATTATCAACAGTGGATATTTCTTCCTTCATCAATGGGATATTTTTCATTTGGGAAGACCTTGGGTTTTTCCCCTATATTTTTTGCTGTTACTCAGTGGTTTCTTCAAACTTTTGAAGTTCTCATCAGAGCACGGTCTATATAGGACTGCTGTTGCTTTGTTTGATCCACTGACGTAGACAAGCAGGAAAACCAGTTTCATTGACAAACCCACGCTATTTTATAGATGAGTAGAGTTAGGAATTGATCCTCCAGTTGAACTAAGTTTTCTTGTGGACATCTGCCAACTTCTGTTGCTGCTTCCACTTCATGACATACTTATTTTCTTATGCATCTACTTGACAGGCACAGATTTTTACATTTTTGCATTCAAACTGAAATGTGAACCTCTATTCCTTACTGCATTAGATGCATGCGGGGGGATCTAAACGCAGGGAAAATGTAGTCTATAATGTACAAATCCTAATGCATTTCTGCACCCTCTTCCTTCTGAGGATCTGAAAGGCAATTTAATTAGCTATTGCAATATTCTGTTTGCAGGTTAGTTAGGATTTGGATTTTATGACAAGCTTAATGTTTTGTTCCTACCCAGTTAGATGACAACTCTACAACAGAACTGAAAAGAATCACCAGAACTCCAAATCCGTAGTTTGATGCTCTCGCTATTGGTTCATACCTCCTCCCTTTAAATTTGACAATGTTTTCACTGGGAGCAAGGAGCAAACTATCCAATCACATACGTATTTTGGATGCAAACTAATTTACTCAATAACTTTAAGTAAATGACAAGTTTTTTTTTTTCTTAGGTAAGCTAATGTGTGAAAATTTGTAAGGTTCTCTCTGTTAGCAGTCAAAAAAAGACAAGAAAATGTGAGCTCGTCAGCCACAGTTAAGATTGTATACATTTTGTCAAATTTTTCATAATAATACTTTTATTTTTTAATATAAATCTAACTTTTGATGGAAGCGTAAACTGAAATATTTTGTTTAATAAATTCCTTTTTTTTTTTGTTTACTGACAGAAAGTGAACACTTTTTATTGGGAGACTTATATGTTAATTTGTTTTATACAGCTAACAGTGGTTAGACCTAGCAACATTTTATATGCTTTCAGTATATTTTAGTTTGCTGTGAAGGACAGAATTTGGATAGGCCCTTTGGAATTCACATATTCTGCCTTAATTATGTGAGTTTCTGACTTGACTTTTCCAATTGATGGCATGTTATTGGAGGCCAAGATTTGTCTAGAGTCTTGATCTGTGCAAGGAATGGAGATCAGGTTGTTATATTTCATATGCCAGTGTATTAAAGCATATTCTCCTAACAGCTATTTCTAATAAATAGGAATCGGTCAGTTTTGTACCATTTTATACTATGCCAGTTTCCTAAAGAAGAGAACAATATGTTCTGTGAAACAATCTAAAGTGTCTGGAAAACCTAATCCCAAAGGGATTAATGTGATAAAGCAGTGAACTTTTTATGTCTAAATTTTTAAGTCTGCTGTAGTATTACCTTTCCTAGGGGATTCAAGATTCAAAGTCTACAATATGAAACATATTCCTGGTTTTAACTGTGGCTGCTCCAAGCTTTGAACAATTGATAGGGTGGGTTTGTTTGTTTGTTGTGTTGTGGTTTTTTGTTGTTTTTTTTTTTTTTTTTGTAACACAAGATTCAGTTTGAGGCTTCCAGATTTTCCATTTCTATCTACATTTGTCCATGTCTGTCTGTCTTGTTACATAAGAACAACTCCCAAAATAAACAAGGAAACGAAATACTAATAACTCCTCTATGTTAGTGCAAATTTAAAGCCATTTGAATCCACAGCATAAGGCAGGAAATGCAAGTTTTCTCGCACCAACGTTAATACTGTCATAAAAACAGATGGTGGTGTGGCTAAATGTCAGTCCTACCTGGGTTTTCTCTGTATTTTTCCTAAAGCCACAGATCTTGGCATTCTAGAATTAGGTGAATATCTGGTCCTCCCAGATGGAAGAGAAAATATAGGAACTTGAGCAAAAGTAGTGATTTAAAACTTGAAAAGAAGACGTGTGACTATTTTTTTTTTTTTCATTTTTTTAGATTAGCTCCATGACCTTTTAAGTCCTGAGTCCTGATTTTTGAAAGCTCAGATTTGACAATCCTGCAGTAATCTGAAGTGTAAGACCATTCCTGGTGTAGAAGACCGACCCAAACGCCCCCAGTTCTACCACGGCGTATGCTCCGTAAGCGGGCCCAGTGTAAAAGTGAGACTTAACACGGCCCCGTGCCCAAAGCCAGCGGAAGAGAGACATTCACTGGGCAGTCTGGGCTCTGAGTGCAGTCACCGGGACAGGAGTCCTTCCTTCCCCTAAACTCCTTGGACATATGGTCAGCTTATGTGAGCCCTCGCCCCGTCTCCCCCGGGGGCTGCTGGCTGGGGGTGAGGAGCCGCGCTGGCCCCGCAGCTGGCTAGCATCAGTGCTGCTGTCAGCAGCGACTACTAGCCTGGAGCACACACTGCTCCTGTGCGCGGCAAAAGCCAAGTCCCAGCGTGGTTCCTTGGCCCAATCTGTTGAAGACCGTAAGTCTCCCTGCGCAGGGAGCTTTTGTCTTTGCTCCCCTTGATCATACTGACACAACTGATAATTACAAATACATTTCATGTATGATGTCTGTGGACTCCATACAGCAGCGCAGGCCTTAGCGTTTCCTGGCTCTTTTAAGTTCTCAGCGTTGGCTTTGCATTCATCTAGGCCGGTCTATCTCTTCCCTTCATCGCTGCAGTTGCCGTACGGCAGGAAATCCTCTCTTTGGGGCCCAGTCATCGCTGTCTGCCTCTTCCTCTTCTAGCCCCACACTTGAGCAATCCTGTTCCTTGATTGCTATCTAAATTGTCCTTATCATATGCCAGACACTGAACGAGCTGCAAGGCATCGTTTCCTGCAGGGCAATGCCAGGCACATAACATATGCTAGATATCTACAGGCAGATGGGGTTGGTTAGGGCCAGCGAAGCATGAAAAAACAGGAGCTTTGGTAGGAAGAGGCTAAAGAACTCCACAAACTGGTTGAATGCCATATCCCAAGCAATGTTAACAGCTCATTAACATTCCCTGCAGGCCTGGCAGGTCAGCACAGGAGGTCAAAAAAATTAAGAACTATTTTCTTAAGGAAACGGGAGGTAGAGCGGGTTAGATACATACAGCTGGAGTAGGACACAATGTAAGGCTTGGTCTGAGAGAAGGCAAAGGGGAATGCTTCGTCTCAGGCTCTGCCTGCTTAACTAGGACCAGCCATCTGTGCGTTTTCTACCTGGGGTTCTCCCCATGCTGAGCTGAAACTTGCTTTATTATTCAAAAGCAAACTTGCCCAATGGCACAAGATGTTGGCAGGCAGCTGATTCGTGACCTAGCCAAAGACATCAGGAGGAGGGAGCGAGGTTTTCCTTTGAACCAGGCTCTGTAAGCATATGGTAGGCCTTGTACTTCAGGACGTGATCCATATGCTGCTCTTCAGTGCCCATATGCTTTCTATATTTTCTGTATTTATTTATTTTAATCAGAATTGAGTCTGTGATCTTGATTTTCCTTTTGCTGCTGGCTGTAATTACATTTGGTTGTGCTACTGGAGGTAAGGCAACGAGGTTAAAAATGAACACCAGAGTGTTCAGTTGTGTCCTTTTAACATTGTCTTGTCCTTTGCGTTTTGTGGAGAGAGTTGTATTCTGGGTTAACGATCTGTAATGCTATTAGTTTACATTTCTTCTTTTTGTTGCAGCTTGGACGTGGAGTTTCATTGGCTCGGGGTCAGAGGAGAGGCAAGCTCCAGCAATAGAGTTCTATGAACATTAACTGATATTCGCTGTTTCTTGTGGGGTTAGAGGCTATAAATCAGTGTATTCTTATTTTACTGGAAAAAGCAATGGAATTGAGTCTCTGTCTCCAACCAACGTGGCAGAACTTGACCTAAGGTAGTTAAGATTTATAGGTACAAGGAAGCGCTCTCAGACACTCTCTTTATCTTCCTTACTAATACGGGGATATTTTGGCTTCAGTAGGGCAGTATTTCCCAGTCTCTTTAGCTGAACCCTTCCTGTCACATAGGCTACATGGTGGTGACACGGTGCCTTAGGTCCCAAACCGAGCAAGAACGGTGCTGTTGAGAGCCCACCTCTGCCCTGCAGATCTGAGCACGGAGGGTCCACCGCAACCAGGGAGCATTAGACCGACCCAAACCAAGAGGAGCAACAACTGCTGAGCACAGCAGTGGGGCTGTCCTGGACTACTGTAGCTGCGTACAGGGTCCAACAGCCCCGTAACTCCATGGGTGCCTGTGCCCTCCTCCCACGCTCCGGCAGGGATGCTGGTGCAGCCCTACAGCAGAGAGCAGGAGTGAAGAGCTGTTCGAACAGCAAAACTCCTTTCTAGCGTGTCCAGCCCATACCCTTCTGCGGAAAATCCACCATGTGCTAAGCCATAGTATTTGTAGGCACAACAAGTGTTCAGAAGAAGAGAAAAAAAAAAAGTGTGGTCCAAAAAAAGAGCTATGTTTTCATGTGTTAAGTTCTTCAGCCTGCAAAAAGTCTTGCTTTCACAGTGCCTGCTGGAGGGCCAGGGCTGAAAACAGAAAGCCGTTTCTCACAGCCAAAGGGCTTTGTGCTTCAGTTGTTTTAACCATGTGCTTTCGTTGAACCTGCGAAAGAATTAGTAGTGAAATCTGATTTCTTTTTCATTTCGCCATTGTTATCTTCATAGAAAAATAACTCCTGACAAAATAATTCCTCTTTGGTTTTGTGATATTGGGGGGCAGGGGGGTATTGTTTTTCGGTATTTTTTTTCTGTGGGAAAGAATGCACAATACTATAGGTCTAGCGTCAATTAAACCATACTCTTTTGCGGATTCACTCTGGTAATTAAATGCGTATTGCTCACTTTTTTATACAAACAGCAAATGAGCACACTGGGTATTTCCTGCATAAAGTGATAACATCTGCCTATTATTGGGGAATACTTAAGTCCTTTATCACTGTGTAGTAACTCACATTAAGATTATTTGGGATCAGTGACAGTTTTGTATGAGCAAAAACTGTGTCCTGTCTCCTTAAAGGTTTTATCATTGATGTGTTTTGCCACCACAAAATTCTTAGACACTGAGAAGATCCTATGATGTCAAGGACTTGGGACAAAACAAGGGCTTTCTTGGAAGAAGAACCATCTCAAGTCTTCATTTCAATCTTGTACTGAAAAATTTTCAGGTAAGAAAAAGTTAGCAATATTTACCCATGAATACTTTTTTATTTTGTATTTGTTATTACTGGAGAAGTGTCAAAATACTGCATGGAAATCTGTTGTTTCTGATCTCAAAAGGAAGCAGGAGATATTATGAACCTTGCAGGAGGGCCTGCTTTCGTGAGAATTTGGAAATCCTTTTCGAGAGTGAAGCTTTAGAAAGAAAACTATTTAGGAGCTTTCTGCTGAAGGCCTTTTGGTAGAAAATAATTTTTTTAAAAATCAAAGATTTTTGCAAGGAAGGTATAACATAGTCCTTGCAGGGGAATAGGGGCCACGCAACATTGAACTCCAACTGTGTTTGAAGAAGATGCACTTCAGTGTTGAATGGAATCTAAACTGGTTCTAACAGGGGATATTAAAACACTTTGTATTAACAACAACCACAACAAATATGTGCTTTCTCCAGTAAAAATTGTACTGGAACTTTCTGCTCTCCCTTTTCCCCTTCACAAATATTTTTATTTTCATCTCAGTTGGGAAGGAAAAGCAAATGAAGAAATACTGGAGTTTCCATAGCACAGGAATTCCAGTGTTCAAGGAACTCCAGTTTGGAAAGAGCCTTTGAACAGAAAACACAAGGATCTGAATTTCAGACCTTCCACGGTTCAGTCATTTCTCTACTTTAGAACTTACGTTATCACACTAATATAGGGTTTCATTTAATCATTTTAACAGTTTTCTGAGTCACAGATAGAAACCAAATCTTTTAGATTATCACAAGATAATTCACTGCCCAGTCTTTCCTTTCTATCATAAGCCGCTGGGGAATGTGACAGCCTCACTCGGCTTCTCCAACATGGGGAGTTTGGCTCCGCTTTCTCAACCTGCGCAAGCCGCAGGCTACTCTCAAATCAATTGCTGATAGTGATGGTAATCATTGCTCTACTGAGGCTTAAATGACAATCTTCCTTATAGTTCTGGAAAGAACATCGTTATTTTGCAACGTACTCTGATAAAAATCACATTTTAACTTTCCTGGAGAACCCATGGAAAGTACCCGTGTGTTTTACGGTAAGCCTTGCATGGGATTTTCCAAGCAAAACCAGTCTTGGCTGAGTTTTATGAATCCATTTGAGACAGGGTATGTCCTTGATACAAAGGAGAAATAAGCAGGATCATGAATGTTTGCTTGAATGCGTTGCTGGTGTGCTGAGCAAACTGTGTTATTGGCCAGGAGTACTTTGGCATTCTGGGCTCCAGGTAGGCAGAGAGCAGAGTAACTCCTGCGTTGTGCAGCTTCAGGGAAATCCATCTTCCTTGTCCCCCCTGAAGAGCCAGAGCTGGGTAAGAAGAGGGGAAGGTCTGAGACCGAGAGCCCATCTCTCTGGATGGGAAACACTAGCATTTTCTCTCTCTTCTCCCAGTGGCATTTCAGTGCATCAGTCATGATCTCTTCTTTCACCACTTAAATGGTAAGAACCAAACAGATCTGAAAACGTCTCCTGCACCTTGCAGCACTGAGCTTTGATTCACACTTCCTTTAATTCACTGCTGTGAAAAATGGGCTGGCATCCTACTGTGAATTTAAATACTCCCAACCCAGAAATAAATGGATCCCATGGCTCATTTATCTTTCAGCTATTAATTAATAGTGGTTAATTGTAGTTATGAACTGCAGCATTCCAGTCTCCAGCATCGATACATTTTATTTAATATATACCGATTAAGGTGGAGTCAGCGAGTTGGAGAAGAATAAGAACAGCTCCTTGCCATCAGCTTCTTACAAAATTTTAGCTTCCTCATGAATTTGTAAGATAATTACATCAACCACTTCAGAGCGAGCGCTGTTTTGGGACTGAAGCATAGCAAACCCTGCGAGAAGATCCTTTTGAACACAGTACTCGTTTCCCTGTCCTCCATGCCACAGACTTACTGCCTTTCCCAGCATTGCACTAATGGGACAACATCGCCCATCTGAAGTCTGTGTTCTAGAATCAGAGGGTGAGAACAGTCTCAACGCTTTCTTCTATCCCTCCCTTATGCAAAGAAATAGCTGATGATGTGAGTCGGGCACTCTGAGTCTACAGTTGGAGATGATATCATGAATGGCTTCTGTATTAACGTTCTGAAACCTGTTGCTACCCCAGAAAGGATGGGTCATAGAGCAGGGCTAGGACAGTAGTTTGCTTAGACAGACAGAATTTTCTTAATTCACAATTCACATTTCCTTTTTCCGGAGATGTATAAATAGTATGTTTCTGTGCTTTATTGAGATTTCATTTATTGGTGTTTTAAGAAGAAGGTTTTAGGCTGATGGAAATACAAAATGTCATTTATTTGAGCGTGTATTAGTGAGCTTTGGTTTCAAAGCTAACCCCCCAAGTTCCATTTTAAGTGTAGACCTACGTCTGAGTCACTTTGCGTAGCTCTCAGCGAAGCGGGGGTCCATGAAGACTGGCAGGTGTTAAGGCACATCCATTGCAAGCTTTAAGGGCTGTTTCCTGCGGGACTTCCTCCTGAAGGCGGCTGTTGTTTGTTTAAGAGAAAGCCATATCCACTCTGCTCCCAGTGGCATCCTGAAACACACTTGCAACACAGAAAAAATGACGAGTCTAAAATGGATTTGATGATAAAGCTTCCCCCCACCCCTCATAAATGCTTGTGGCTGAGCTCTGGCAGAGAGATGTCCTGTTGGAAACTGAACTTAGTTCATCTGTGCTCTGGTGGGAACCCTGTGTTCAAGATAAACATGCTCGTGCTCTTTGAAGTTGTTTGCTCATCAAAAGCACAGTTACTTTGTTTGTATTATGCTTGTTACTCCCGTGAGATGTACTTCAATTTATGGTATAAAATCTTGGCAAGAGGAAGGCAGTTAAAAAAGAAATATGCCCCCAAAACAAAACAAAAAACCCTGTACACTGCTGGGAAGGTGGGAATATTGTCCTTAGAGTCTATCATGTGTTTCTTTTCATAGTATTAACAGATTTTACTTGTACTTTTTCCATAGTTGATATGAAAAGTCTTCCTCTTGCCTCTAGTACTTTTCTAAGTATTTTGGGGTAAGTTACAAGTAAAATCTCTTGAGATTTTAAACTGGGCCAGACACTGTGCTTATTAATAAGATGGTAGTTACTTTTATGATTTTTGAACGCCATTGCTGTAGGAGTAAAAATTCCCCTGTGGAGGGTCAGTCATTCACTCCTCCTTTCCCTGCATCCCATAGAATGGAAGTTACTGACGTACCTTTGGTGGTAGCTTTTACGTGGTTTCATTTCCTTCTAGGTTTGAAAGTGTCCTTATATACAAATTCTGAGCTAGGTGTGAAATACATGTCGCAATTAAAACATCAGGAGGCATCATGGAAACATGGCAGGACGTGCTGTTCCTAGTGAAGGCACCATCCATCCTTATGTAAGACAGAAGACGTGCACAAGTATTAATGATGGAAAGTATTTGAAATGTATTTTTATCAAGCTCATATGCTTCGTTGAATGTTTGTACAGAGAAGAGTGTGTTCCGTTCCACTGGCTCCCAACCTTTTGGAGCTGAACTTTACCTGGGAAAACTGTGTCTGTCCCTTACCTATCTTCTTCTCATGGACCTCATATAGGTCCCACTAAGCTTGGGTTTTGGAAGCACAATGTGCTTCACCTGCAATATGATTGTGCTCGCAACTGGGGGTTCACTCCACTGGCTCATAACTGCTCAAGTTGGTGTTTTGGTTTGGGGTTTTTTTGTTTTGGTTTGTTTTGTTTTTTTGTTTGGTTTGGTTTGGTTTTTTTTTTGTTTGGTTTTGTTTTGTTTTTGAGTCACACTTACCTGCAGCCTTCTAGGAACCTTCTCGTGTGAACTGTGGCATCTGAATTGCAGGGACATCATTTTCTGAGGCTGGCAATTTAGCATTCACAACTTCATGGAATTCGAGTTCCGGCAAGTTTTGCTAGTGGCGAACCGTAGTTTAGACCTTTTCCTTCCCCAATCATAATATGAAAAAGCAAAAACCAACCCAACAAAAAAGTTTTAGAAATATGCCATAGTAATGAACTGCTCACTCTAAAATGTAAATTTGTAAGTTTTGTGCAGATATAATCACATAATCTCCAAGTGTGACAAACCTGTGAGTACCGTCAATTTATAGCAAGAAATGTACCATATACATAAATATGTATATTTATATATATTCCTTACAAGGGGGTAAAAATGCATTCTGAGCAGTCATAGCTGAACTGAAGGAAATTTGTCGTGACTTGCTAAATGCTTGAAGAAAATAAGAAAGAAATACGACTTATTTTTCTTACAGTGTGCTTTCTTTTTTTGGGGCAAGTGTTCTATTCCCTGTCTGTCTGTCTAGTCTACATTAACAATAATTGATACATCTGAAGAAGCACTGGTAAATTAAATATAATTTTAAGCTTCTGGATTGCCTCCTGAGGATCTTAAAGTAATTTGCTTTTAGTAAAGAATTAAAGAAGGATGCCACTGTTATGAGAACAGCCATCCTTGTAACGACGATAATTTTTTAAAAGGCGAGACATCTAAATCATAGAACAGCTAAGCTCAGGATTTTCAGAGCGCTTTAAGTACATCATTTTTGTGGTTGCTTGCTTTGAGATTGCTTAATGTAGTCATCTAAAATTCAAGGCTCCTAAAATCACTCCATGGAATCACTCCATCATTACATGGATTTTGCCCAAGATCACAGTGGGAGTCTGTAATAATGCTGGGCCCAGAACCTACATGCTGATTCTGACCTTGCGTAAGCTAATCTTAAATCTTCTATAGCTATTAATGTCAGTAGATTTACTTTTGATACAATGTTACTGTCACTTAGATTAAAATTCAGATTTCCAGACTTTTCATCCCGTGGTCTAGCTCAGCAGAAAATAATTCTTTCTCCATATGCTATTTTTTGGATGAGCTTTAAAATCAGATGCTTATCTCAGTCTCTTCTTTTGGCAAAAGTGAACTGGAAAACCCAGCTGGAGTTTTCTATTCTGGTTGTGTCAGAAATGTCTCAGGAGCAGCTTTCTTTGTAGTGCTTCAGCGCTGCTCATTCTGCTCCCATTCACAATATTAGGAAGTACAGAACAAAATTTACATTCTGGTGGCTTAGACTTCAGAAAAATATTCTACTTGATTGGTTTAGTGGTGGCTGAAAACATTCGTATTTTTAAAATAGTGCTGCCTAGCTGGAGACGAGATCACGAATGATTTTTACGTTTTCTGTGTGTTTACCACTTACACAATACCAAAGGTAGAATTTTATTCCGTAATATTTGATACAGCTCATAAATTCACACTCAGTCATTTGGCAGTCAATGTTGGGCGTTATGCATAAAACTTTTGTCTTTCTCATTCTGTCTTTACTTCTATGTGCATACACTGGCAGCGACCGTGCGAGGAGGTAAAGTTCAGTGGCGTACGCACTTCAGGTTTTACCTGCTTGTTCATAAAACTATCCCTTTTCACACAGATTTGACTCCCTGCTTGCCTAGCCGTGAGTTTCTCAGTTATTGTTATGGCCTTAATCATTATTCCAAAGATGCTTTAATCTATCGAGAATACCTCCTCTTTCCTGTGTAAGAGAAGCGCTCAGATTTTTTCCGTGCCTCGTAGCTGTGGTTCAGCTCAAGGAAGCTGAGCGAGTGTGCTACTCTTGCAAGCAAGCTTCACCCGCGATTTCAGTGAAGGTATCATTTGGGGTTCTTTCAGGGGCAAGTCTTTACGTCTTCAACGAGGACCTCCTGGGTCTTGGTTGATCCTGAGGTATTTATATTGACGTATAATTGGCTGTGAGAACAACCGCGTGTATTCTGCTAACGGGAGGCAGCGCTGGATCGCCTGGCTCGCTCCGCCGACCTGGGTGCGCGGTCTGCTTTGTGCTCCTACCTCAGCTTGTTTCACTTTGCGTGTCGTCTTGGGGGGAGTTGGCTCTGAAATGAAGAGCTGGTGGAAAAGGGCTCACTGAAAAGAACAAATGAATGTTTCCTGTCTTCTGTCCACATAGACTGTTTTTGGACGGTGCATCTCTTGAGGTGCGTACCATATGTAAGTACTCTTTAAAGATGGTTATCCTCTCTCTCATGTCGTGACCTAGAGAACAAATTCAGTATTGTTGAGTGGATGAGTTGCAGGTTTTTTCCCTTTCCTTGGTTCAGCATTTCGTAATTTCTACATTCATTTCGGTCCTGTGATTTTATTTGCATGTGACATCAAACAGACCTTTTGATCCTGTACTGTCAAGGAAAATCAGGATTCACCTGTGAATGGGTAAACACAGAGTTAAATCAGCAAGTAATAACAAAAAACCCATTGCCTACAATCGAGCAGTTTACGAAATATGCAGCTATAAGAGGGGCTGGAGGCTTATTAGGACCCTTTCATCAGGGTCTCCCCAACCGTGGGTGGAGAGGCTCTCCTCTCCTCCTCTTCTGCCAGGGAGGGCAGGTGTGGCAGCATATGGGCTCTTGTTCTGCCACCCCTGAGGCATCGGCGGAAGAACCAGAGGAGTCTTCAGAAGCTGGATCACACGTGTTTTGGTGGGTTGACTTGTCCTCCTGCACTGTTCTTTGGCTCTGCAGGTTTCCTAATAGAATTGGTGTCAGCAGTGATTCTTGCCGCTCGTACTTCACAGCGATGATCGCTGTCGCTGCCAAGCTTTCAGGGTACGGATTGAGGCTTTTTGCGAAACAGTAATTAAAAAAAATAATGTAGTTTTGTTTTAAAAGAAGGTTGAGAGTCTGACCTGTTGGCTTGACTGTGGAAATTAGGATTGTACTCATGTTGCCAATATCGTAATTTGTTGTCCTGGAACTTCAACGTTTGAAATAGCTTCTCATTTGACCAAAAAGCATCCTCGTTTTTTTCTGTCCTCCAGTGCCTGCCACGAGGCCCAGCCACTCCTGGCTGTGGTGGGGGGACTTCAGGATGCTTCAGGACTGTTGGGGCATTTTGGTGCTGTGTTCGTGTAGTAAAATGGGGGGGATGGGATGTTCACAGTCTGCCATTGTCACTGGCTGCCCGGCCCTGCCTCCCTCTTCCTTGTCAGTTCCTTTAGCTAATTCCCCCCCTCTTAAATTACTCCCTTCTGCTTAACAGCTTTCACAACTTGTTTGCAACCACCCGCAGTCACTGTGGTTGCGTATTCTTTTCTGGGGGATATATTAGACTGTTTATTTAGGCTGAAAGCTGCTAAGGGAAGGTTTGCAACTGTGTTTTCCTGCTGTCTCGCACAAACAGAGCCTGACCATTGTTTATTTCAGAATGCACTGCAAGAAAAACAATTGCTGTTGCATGCATTAATCAAAAAAGTTATAACACGGTTGTGACTAAATCCCTTTATTTATTAAGTTGCTGTGCCCCGGGACTCTGCGAACGGGCCAGAGAAAGGCAAACGTGGCCCAAAGCAACCTGAACATGTGGGGCGGTGATTGCTGCTTTGGAGAGACCATTTCACCTGCTCTCTCCTCCTCGCTCGTTCCCGTCAGCGTCTCCTCCGAAGGCTTGTGCTCAAGGCTCCAATCAAGCGAGCACCCAAATTCCTAGAGGTACCATTTTGCAGCAATATGAGCCTAATTGTTTCTAGATTGAATATTTTCATGGGATATCAGTCTCGGTGTTCCCGGAATTAGCATGCTCACTGAAGGATTGAAGATGCTTATCGGGCCCGACAGCTTTAGTGTCAGCGGGACCGTCGACAGCTCTGCGAAACTTAGCTGGGCTGGCGACAATATTTATTTATGCGGAATGGAGACATATGGCCAGAATCATCCGCTCCCTTTCCTCGGTAATTAAAACATCTGGGAGCACAAAAGGGCCGTAAGAAGGAAAAAAAATGCGCGCTCTGCTAAATAAAACAGGAGCGTGGTGCCTTTACATAATTGCCCAGGCTCTCTTTTGCAGGCGCGGTGGGCTCTCTGGAGGACCAGCCTTCTCTAATGGTTTTTGAATGTGTGACGGTCAATAGAAACGCAACTGAACTGACTGAGCACGGTGCTCAAACTTTTTATTAATACTCTATCTTACTCTGTTTTCCAAAGAATGGATTTTAATGCTCCTGAGAGGAATTGGGGATTATTTAAAGAGTAGCAAAAGCATACTGAACTCATCAGCTGTTTTACAGACCGTGATTACACAGCGATAGCTTTCTCCATCTGGAGTATGCTGTAGATATATCTTTGATAAACGCTATTGCACTGAGAGCTTTGAGGTTCAAATTCAGACCAGGGCAGTATGATGACAGCTGTTATCATATGATGGATATTCAGTACAGTGTGTGAAGTGTGTTTAATACAGTTTTATGTAATTTTCAGAGATTAGGTGTCCCAAACACGAAGCCATCACAAAATGAATTAATTTTCTAACTTCTTGGCCCTTGCGAAATCCCCAGCTGAGCTGTATGCTCTCAGCCTTGCGGGGTTGGACTGTAGAGAAGGGATCTTGGTTTTGATATATAACACTTCTAAATCCTAAAATCTGCCATCGGCGGAGATGGGTAGCCATTTTGAGAGTAACTGTTGTTTTATTATGCACGGGGCTCACACTGTGCCGCTTTGTAGAGACTTTACTTATGTCTTATTCTTTGGGTTTTTTTAAAGCGGAGTAGGAGCACGATTTGAGTGGTGGTCTGCAAGTACCTGCATAACTTCCCATCTGTGTTTTGATGGCAGCACTGAATTTACCCTCACAGTATCTCCTGTGGCAAGAACGACCAACTGAGGCAAAGAGATGGAATAGGATTTGCCTACACACATGTAAAAAGTCTGTGGCTAACCTGGAAATTGAATCGAGCTCCTCTGAGGCTCCTCCAGTGGCAGCTCTTGGTGTTCTGAAACCGCTGCCGAGAAGCACGCGGTGCTCCCGGTGAGGAACCGGACTAGAGGGTCATAAGGGGTTTTTTATGATTTTAGAATCGGTGCGAGTGACAAAGCCGCTGCCATCGAGGAACGATGCAACACCCCATTTCTGTGAAAAGTGCCTGTTTGTCAGTGCCAGTCCGTGATATCTGCACCTGTGTGTCAGCCAGAGCTGGGCCAAATGAAGACTGGGCTGGTAATGAGGTGATTAGTGGATTCACCTGCTACACAGGGGCTGGGCCTTAAATCTCCTCCCTGCCAGCTGTAGAGCCAGAGCTTGGTGCTGGTTCTGCCATATCTGAGGGCACCGGCATTTTGCATGTTTGCTCTTGGGCGTCTTCTGTGCTTACAAACATTTTCAAGAAGTTATGGTGCTTGGGTACCTGTGCCTCCAGTGCTCCGGGAAGCCTGCGGCAGCGATGCAGCAGCATCAAGGGACTCTCCTTTTTGTAACTGCTCCAAGGTAAGAACTTCTCTGCAGGCAGCTAGGGGGCTGTAGTTTGTCGCTGTGGGAAGTAGCAGCTCCTGCCCCTGGTCTCGCTTTTTGAAGCGTGTGTGGTGGTGCTTAAAGCCACTTCAGCTTGCCAGGGCTCGTTCTTGTGGGGCAGGATGAGGTTTGGCGCCGGGTTTGTGAAACGGGCTGTGCTGTATGGACGCAGGCGATAGACTGGGTGGCTCCAGCTTCAAGAAGGGTTGTGAGGAAGGACAACAGATGAAATGCTAATTTATGGAGGTAGGTGAAGTGGCAGAAGAGGGGCAGTGATGTGAAGAGCATGAAGTTGCTTACTGGAGATTTAGGAAAAAGCATGGGGCCCCATCAGCTGGGTGCTGCCGGTATTTATTTTGCTCTTGACACTCGCTATTGCTTCCAGCGCTGCCCAAGCAAAATAAATGGGGAGCCATTGGCAGTAATATCCCGGCTAGCTTTAATATAGTACTGGAAGCCTCTGCAGCGCAGCACACCTGCACTAATTTAGCTCTTTGTCAATAAAATTAGCTCTTGTGGAGTGCTGTGACGTTTCCAGTAACTGCACTGGCTCGTTGACCTGGCGGGGCCGTGCGGTGCCGCATTGCGCTTTGGGCAGTAGGGCTCGGCTCAGAAGTGAGGCGTGTAAAGGGCAGCGTAGGGAATCGCGCTATCCATCTCTTTGGTTTGTTACTCCTTCTCCAGTTTATGGGTTCTTCTAGCTGCAGGTAGCTGGTCCTGCAGTGTTAGCAGCTATCACATTTGGTAGAATACCCCATATAATGAAAACAAGTGATTTTTTTTTTTTTTTTTTTTTCCCCTAAAGAAATCTTATCCCAATAGAGGTCCAGTCCAATATATGTGTATGACAAACAGTTGAAGTCCTGGAAATGTCTGGCTGGCTCAAAGATTCAATTAAAGCCAGCCCAGTTCTAGGTGTACTTCCTAATTAAAGTATTTGACATCCACACAGACATAAATATTTATGCTTGGTAGAACCTATCCCAAGCAGCAAAACAAATTACTCTGACAACATGGAAAAGAGGAATGCTCTCCATGTGATGGCTCTATTATCTGCACTAATAGCTTAAGTTTCAGCAGATCACTTTACCAACTGTGGAAGAAGCTGTCAGCTGTGTTTGGAAGAAGGCTGACACTGGGGGGGAAGGTCTTCGTTTTAGTGGGAAGAGAACAAGGCGTCTGCAAGCAGCACCATGGGCCCGATTCTGCCCTTGCTTTCTTAGGCTCAAAAATCTGGGCTGTATTCTCAAAGACGCCCGTTTGCCCTGCCTGTGTGCCACAAGAACCCTGACTGTGCACGTAAATGTGGCAGGAGATTGTTTTTACCTTGGGAATTGCAGGTGAGTGTGTGTTTGGTGGGTCCCGGGTTGCCGCCTCTCGTGCTGTGCCCAACGCTCCCCGCCGGCTGCACGTTCTCTTTCCTGGCTGCCTCGCAAATCCAGAAACCATCCAGTCCCTAATAAATTCCACTGTTATCAACCCGTAATTCCTTCAACCCCGCAGTCTAGTACAGACAAGCACTTAGCAAAATATTTAGAGGGCTGTGTTTTGCTGCTTGCTTTGGAAGATGTAGTTGCTGGCATGAGCGAACTTCTTAATTTATAGCAGTAGTTAATTTGCCCTGGAGACTCGGGATCCTAAACTGTCCTAATTCTGTATTTTAGGCCTTATCAAATGGCATAATGAGGGTGACCGTGATTTAGCGTTGTTCTGGCTGGCGCAAACAAGGGATCTTGGCTTCAGCAAGACCCCAGTGTTCAAACAGAAAAACAAATCTCAGAAGAAGGATTTGGAACCAAGATGCATACAAGATTAGGTGTTTCTTCTTTGTTTATCAGCCTTTGTTTTAACCCCTAGTCTTCATTTTCCCCTGTGCTGTACTGATAAAAATGGGATTTAAAAAAAACAAGCCCAAAGCTGGAGATATCTTATGGAACAGGAAACGCTTGCATTTATTTTATTTATTTAGGAATGAACATCGAACATCTATTTTTAAAGGAGTCAATAATTACTCATGTCCCTGCTTCCAAGCAGGAAGAACACCAATCATAAATAGTGTAATAGATTTGGTGCCAGGTGAGCAGCTACATATTTTTTCCATTTACCTCCCTTCGTGCGGGTGATTTTCCAGGGTCCCAGAAAACCAACTGTCTTCCCACCCTCCCCTACACCTCTACTGTCACTTACGGAGCTGCCAGCCCTGTATCCCGCCCAGCCCGGCTGTTCCCTGCATGGCTGTCCTGACCTCTCCTGTTGGCCTCTGTGGGGCAGCAGGTTCGGAGCAGGGCCATGGAGAGGTGCCAGACGGGGATGATGCTCCTCAGGGGAAGCTCTAGTTGTGTGCCTTTCCCTCAGGCAGATCTCCGTTTGAAAGAACACAGTGTCGAGGCCCCTGTGGAGCCGTTTATCCCAGTGGAAATGCTAGGATGGAGGAACCCGCACAGGCTTACCGCAGACAGCGTTTATAGGACTTGTTACTGGGGAGAGAAGCCCGTATTTACCCTGCATGGTTGTGTAGCTGGTTAGTGTTAACATTGCTTCTGTGAGCATAGGGGGAATTGTAGTAAATCTTCCAAGAATGGAGAGCTAGTTTCATCTTGTTTGACACATTGTTTCCTGATAAGAGCTGCTGGGGAAAATACTTCAGTTTTCTTGTCAGACGGAGCCCGCTGAGTTGCCAGGAGAGACTCTGAATCCACAAGGTCCTGAAAAAGAAATTTCAGCCGCCAGGCTGGGGAAGGAGTAAACGGTGACCTGCAAAATGGCTGGACACCAGGGGCAGCTTTCCGAAATACAGGCGAACGTGAAAAATGTACGAAAATGTCCCTTTGGCTCTGCCTGACAAAGAAAAGCAAAGCTTTTTTTTTTTTTTTTCTCCAGTTTGTGTTTGATTGCTGGTTTGTGGCTGTTCCTGGTGGGCCCCAGCGGTGCCTCTGCAACGGGCAGGTGGAGCCGAGCTGGTCGGTGCTGGCCGAAATGGGCAGGAGCCAAAAACTGCGGACAAGGGACTTGTTCACGTGGGGAAACTTTGGAGAGTCAAAGTGACTCAAATCATGCTGTGTAGTTTAAGGCCAAAAAGAAAAAGGACACAAAAGCATTACAGGGACGTTCTTTTTTTTTTTTTGTTGGATTTTTGGGGGGGGGGGGGGGGGGGTTGTTTTTTTTTTTGGCTGAAGGGGTTTGTGTTCGTTGTAGCTTAGTCCTGCTGCAAATCCCTTCCTCATGTTGTAGTTGCAGTTGGTGCTCCCACGCATTCTGAATTCTCTGGTAATCCCACTGATGCTTCTTGGAGTCACCGTCTGTATTGCAAATAACATTGTTCTGAAAGCGCGTGTGCACCAGCAAACACGGAGGCTTCTGTTCTGCAACCCCAAAGCCTGGGTAATTCTTGGGCTCTTTTTGTGTGCATGAAGTCTAACCTCAGTCTAGTTTTTTGGTGGAAAACCCACACTAAAATTTTATGTCAACCGATGTTGCAAACCACAGACTGTGCATGGGCTCGACACGACTTGATTGCTGGTTTTTGCCTGAAGTTCTTTCAGACTCTGAAATTCAGGGGTTGCAAGCTCAGATAAAATAAAACAGACTTCCCGTGAACCACAGTGAACCGAAGCCACTTATTTTCAGCAAAACTCACACTGGGTTGTGTTCAGCCCTGAACTTCACTGACTCCGGCAGAGGTAGAACATTTGCTGTAAAACTGTTGTGGATGCTCATTTTTAGCATCTCCGAAAATCCAGCCATGTGCATAGGTGAGGATTTATTTGCCGCCTGAACTGAAGAGTATTTCTTGTGTATCCAGCATGGAAAAAAAAGTCAAAACCCGAGTGCAGAGAGGGGTATGCTTGTACCGTTTTATCTGCGAGAAGTAGGAAATATCCCGACATACCTGACTGTTCTGTGAACATTTCTTTCCAATCCGATTTTCTTCTTGCAAGAAAGGATAAGCGCTCGTGGAAGAGCACGTCTGTGACAGACACACACAGTGACAAACTTTTAAAAAATACATGTCCCTAATTTTCTGAGCAGCTGTTTAAAACTAGATACATGTCAAAAATTACCCTGGTGATGTCAGCTCAGCCTTTTGCATTTTTCACTACCTGTCCCTGGGCAAATTCTGATCCGTCGCCCTGCACAATCAGAGATGCGTTCCTTCTACAAATTAGAGTAGTTAAACAAAATGGCAACTTGAGTAAAAAAGTTTATAAATTAGCTATGAAGTTCTGTAAACATGTTTTGCTGCTTCTTTTTTTTTTTTTTCCAGATTTAATTGCAGCTCTAAATGTTTAATTTGGAGATTTCAGCAGCAGACACAGCTAAGGGTTCTGATGGGGCTGCTGCGGCGCAGTCTCCTGTCTGTCAAATGGACAGCGCTCCCAGAAAGAGCAACCCAGATTCCCCAGAAGACATCTATGTCAAATTGATGATGAGCTTGGCTGGCATCTTAGAAAGATCTTGAGATGACAAGATTAACCCTCAAATGCCCTGGGAGGCAAAGGGCATGCCATTGGAAAAGAGGGGCACGCGCATGACTTGGCGGATGGAAAAAGCTGCCAGGCTCAGCTAAATGCAAGTTTTCCATCACAAATGGTGATTTCAAAACCAGCGGAGGGCGTACAATTAATTATGTTGGTTTTCAGTGTTTTTTCTTGGGGGGGTATTTTGTAAAAATAAATGTAGTTGCTGTGAAAATGAGTACTGTAAAGTGCTTCAGGGAAGTTATAGACTGCGGAATATATTTCAGGTGATACGTCAGGAGGTCCTGAGCGTCTCTTGGTGCTAGGGCCTTGGTGCTTTTCTCCCGAACTGGAGAAGTCCTTCAGAGCAGGCACTTGATGCTTCTATGGTGCTCTTGGATATTAACGAGCCACCTAAAAAATTCAACAGTAGGTCCTTGATGTTTCCCTGGAGGAAAAAAAAAAACCAAAACAAACTAAAAAGCCCCACCCAAACCCATGAAAAGACAAGACAATTGCCCTGATAGGGAAGGGCGAGCAGTTGGCTGTGTTTGAATTTGTGTGCTAATTGCCGCTACCCTAGTGTCGGCGGTGTGACTCCCGGAATGGAAAGAGCCAGTTCCTCCGCTGGTGTAAACGAGAGGGTCTCTGCCGCAGTCGGTGGAGCAAGATTTATTTACACCGGAGGAAGAGCTGACCTTCATAAATTGTAAACAGTCCTTGACGGAAGTTTGTACCCGCGGCCTTGTCAGCTCTCGCAGGTTTCGTCGCCGTTGGTCTACTGGTAAACGGGTTGGCAAACTTCCTCTAGCAAAGCCAGCAAAATTTTGTCCTTCCTGGCCTTGTATTCCTGCCTCTCCTCTCGCGGTAAGGAACCGTAAAGAACTCTCTGACCAAAACTGGATGTTGCTGTTAGGCTTGTACCCTCCGCATAGTTCTGCCGGTTAGAAACGGTGCGTCGCTGTGTTACCGAGTGGCTGTATCCTTAGCAAAGTGGTGCGTCGGGGGTGTGACTTGATGTACGTAATGACACCACTGCTGGAAGGTAATTGACTGTCTGAGCGAATTTAACTTTACTCCCAAGGCAGGCAAACGTTTCTAGAGCCACGGGAAAAAAAAATTATGTTCTGACCTTAAATAGCTAATCTCTCTCTCTCTTTTAAACGTATTTCCGGATGTGATAAAAATGTAGACCGAGGAAAAGATTTTGGGTTTTCTCTCATGGTATTCATAGGTCTCAGTCTGAAAGTAGCCTTTGGAACCCAAATGTAAATTGTGTGCGAGTCTTATATTGGTAGTGGTGTGATGAGAGCACCGGAGCCCCCTGTGCTTTCCCCTGGTTCCTGGGAATTAATCAAAGCACGCTCAAAACTTTATAAGGGATCAAAATAGGTATTTAATAGTGGATAAACACCGAGGGTGTTTAATTCCTAAAAATGAGCAATAAATTGCCTATAAATAGTCACTGAAAATGTAAAAAGTATTTAATATCTGTTAGGCAGAAGCTGATGGACCTCAAGGCACTTTATTAACAATTAGGGAATATGGCTCCCACATACTGTTGTGATTGATATGAATGTGTCTATGTACAGATGTGAAATACTAATGGAGGCTTCAGCAGAAGAGTTAGGACTCTCCTGGGGATTTATAGCATTGCTTTAGACTGGTGAGAAGCAGAAGTTAGCGGCAAGTTGCAAAGGCCGTTGCGTTTTCTCCCCTGCTGTATATTCTCATTTAAGGGACAACAGTTTTATCGAAGAGAATGAAGAGGAAATGGACTCTAAAAATACAAGCTTTTATGAAAAAATACATTTGGAAAAATTTGAGGACATCTGAAGGCCAGGTGGGGGCTTCTAAAAGTGGAAATCCACAAAGTGTACAACTTTTTGTTGGGGTTGTGGGCCGAGATTAGGCTTTTGCAGAACTTAAAAACTCTAAGTGGGGATGGTAAATACAGCCGTAGAGCTGAGAGTGGCTCTCTGCAGCCTTTGGAGAGCCCTTCTTACGGAGTGGATGATGCCCAGGAGAATCGTGGCCGTGATTGAGACCCGGGGGACGAACAGCAGCCATTTAAGATAAATGCTTCTATCGGCCTGTTCACTGGGATCATAAATATAGGTGACCAGCATATTAGCCTTTGATCTAACGCTGTGTGAGGACATCCACCATCTTTGGGTTTGTCTGCCATTAATATCTTGAAGTTCTAAACTGGTGCAGACCACAGTGGTTTACAGCAAGTGAATTAGATCAATTAATTTCCAAAGCAAACCTAATGGGCATTTTAGAAGAGGATTTAATGTCTCATTTACTCTCTATAGCTATCTTGTTAAATGCCAATTAAGTATCTAAATATTTCTTACAACCTTAATGAATTACAGTATAATAAGTGATAAATGATCACCAGTTTTTGCTAACGTGCTGAAGTCTGCTGTTAACTTTAGAATGTGAACATTACATTTTTCGAGCACACTTGTTTGTGTCAGCGAAAGAATTATTTTTAATAACTGGATAATGTTTAAGTAACATAATAACTAGCAGAATGTGGACTTTTTTGTCCAGTGAGATAGTGTCAACAAGGAAAAGTTGAGATTACCCTTAAGGGTCGTATATTTGAATAAGTTTTTAAATTAATTTTTGCTGCTAAATTGCACAAATACTTCTGTTTCTTCCAATCAATTGCTTATATAATTAACCCCATTTTCACATGCATTTGTACAGCTAAACTGAAAATCTGGCCTGACATTTGTTCAAACTGATGAAAATAGCATTGTGGAATTTGAGCGCAGTACCAGAGAGATCCTTTTCCAGCTGTACTTGGTGTCCTCCAAAAACATCTGTGATTTTTTTTTTTAATTTTTTTTTTTATTTGCATTGAACCACAACAGAATATATATGAGCATGCAGGGACAAATAAAATACTTGCAGGTGATTTTTCTTCCTCACCCCTCCCTTATATTTGGGGTCCATCCTTTCCTTCTATTATTTGTGAACCATATGCAAACATCAAGGAGATGATTTTTAATCATTCCTTTCTGTTATCTTCAAAGAGAAAGAAATCTTACTTGTTGTTCTGGACAAACTGGTTTATGTCAAGATAAGAGGTGCGTAAAACTTCAAAATCATGCAAGTGGGGTCGGGTGGGCTGATGCAAAGGACAGGACTCGCACATGCCTGTGAATAACCCAGGGAATGAAACATCGACTGCGCCCTTTCGGCAGCAAAGTGCTGCTGTTGTGTTTTGGACCTATTGCGAATGGGCGTCTTGGCAGTGAAAGATGTTTAGATGACCTTCCAAGGCCAACCCAGGACTTTGGTCCCTCTGATGAAGTGAAGGTGGATAAATGAACTCTTCACGGGGCGTTCCTTAGAGTTAGAAGCGACACCCCTCCTGCGATTATTTGGCACCCCACCGCTACCGTGCACCAACAGCCTCAGTTTTCCAGCAGCGTGAAGTGTCGTGCTTGGCACTGGGTTTTTCAAGACCGTTCCAGTTGCGTTTCCCCGGGTTGTGCTGGGCTGCCGGGGCGATGGGGGCTGTGCCAGGCACCGACCTGTCTCACAGCCATGCCTACAGCTTGATGTTCCTATGCCAGTGCTGTTACAAAAACTGTCTTGTGGGTTTTTCCCTGCTCTGTTCCCAGACTAGGGGCTTTTAAGAGTATTCTTCAGGTATTATTTCTAAGCAGCATCTCTGTACGCTGTATTAAAGAGAATGGAAAGATAGTTCATCTCCTATGCTGTATTAAAGATAAAACAAAGGTATTTTAAGATTTTTTTTTTTTTAAGCAATGTCCTCCCTATTTATGTCAGCAATTAGTTTATTCTTAAAAGAAAGGAAGAAAATAGAAAAAGCAGCACACAAGCACTTAAACTGTGCCGCTCCCTAAGTGCTTTTTCCCGATTTATGAAACAAACAAAACAAAAAAATACCCTCCGAAGTTAAACTAATATGAAACAGCCCCAGCATTTGAACTTGTCGCACGAAGCTGGTTTAAATTTTAATGTGAGCTCTGGAGTAGATTTGTGTAAGGCAAGGTAAAGCAAGTCCCATGAAATATTGATTCTGTACATTTTCTTATGAATTTTTATACTCCAATTTAGTAAATTTTTCATCTCGCCTGCACTTAGAGGTTGCCTATAAAGTCGTTACTACCAATTGTATTAACTGTTGTAAATAAATCATCTTGGTTTGGGCTATTTGTATGAACATGGGCCGACAGGACCCGGTTTTGTTTGAGCTGTGGCATGTTATGGCCTTAGTCTGAAAGGGCTAAAAAGGGATTATCAAAATTTAAAATCCATCGTGGCACAGTGGCAGAGATGCCGAACCCATGCGCATCTGTCAGAGGCAGGCACCTTCCTCTTCCATTTCCCACTCGGGTCAGACAAAGCAGCGTGGAGGAGTCTCCAGCAGAAAGGTTCTTTTCTGTTTCATGTCAGAAGAAAATGGGGGGCGGGGGGGGGGGGGGTGGCATTACCCCCCGCAGTGCTTATACCTGCAGATCCGGGCATTAAAGTAAAAACTATAAAGGTTTGCACCAGTTTGGGTATAGCCTAACTTTGCAAAACATTATTTTCTTTAAAATGTCATCTGAAAGGGGACATTGGAAAACCTGATTTGAGGGAAATCCAAAAGTAAAGACTTTTTCATTTGGTACTTTCAGGCATCTAAATCTCAATGTTCTGTATACCTAGAGCTTCATCTTGAGTCCAAATTAATATCCTCCATCAAACCTAGCTTAGATGTTCGCACTGCCTCCTCATCTCTAATTATAACATATTAAGTGGGTAGGTGGGCAAGATTCTGTTCTGCTACTTTGTGTCTCAGTATCAAGCACAGTGAAATGTAGGTTTTCTGATGCCTTGCTTTTTAACAGCATTTCAAAATAACTTTTAAAATGTTATATAACATTCGGCTGAATAAGCTTAGTAATTTCTTTTCTACGCAGTACACCATGGGTGAGTTTGATTGCTGAACTGTTAGTAGCAACACAGCGCAAGAGGGACTCAGGGTGTCTAAATGGTTTCCTTTACTAATGTTGAGCTAATCTCCGAGGAATGCTTTTCTTTGTTAATGTTTCTTATTTGTGTTTTTAATCCCCTTTTCTGTTCAGACTCTGACTCGGCACGTTTCAGCCACGTACTCTCTTCGGTTAGGGTTGGTCAAGTCCAAACGCTGGTGTAGACACGAGGGCAAGCTGTGCGCTGCTCGTCTTGCCCTGCTCTCGGGATCATAAGCGTCAGCCATCGGTTGATGAGGACCTGACCCGAAGAAAGTTTTTGCATGTGCTTATACCCCGTAGTCTTGAGTGGTGCTTAAGTAAGTCCTTAAAGCCTGAGTCTGTGCTTCAGTGTCGTTCTGAAGATGGATGACATGAATGTGGCTTACTGTGGTTGATGTATAAATAAGAACAGATGGTTTTCCCAGATTCCAGTTAATGGTAATTAAACTCTAATTTATTATTTTATACAGAATAAATCTCCATTAAATTTCTGGTTTTGTAAATATTCTGAAACAATGCTCTTTGAGGAACTCTCATGAATGTTTGGGCTATTTTGACGTGAGCTTTATGGCAATTTGACAACAAAGGATACCAGGTGCCCCTTCCCCAATTTGCTGTTGTCTATGTATAATTTCCCAGTTATTTTTTACTTCGCTTAAACTAATAATCTTTATTTATAGGTATTTCCACAATATCCTTAAGCACAACTAGTTTTAGAAAATGATCTTGTTAGTAAAATAAATTCTGTTTGTAGATTACAGCAAGACAGTTCATAACTGATGGAAATTCACTCAAAATATTCAAATAATACTCTGACTTTCTCTCTCCTATCCTAGTTTGGTCCTGCTCAGAAACCACCTACGCTTTTTTGTTTTGTGTGTTGCTTGTAGGGTGATTTGTTAAATACATTAAAGCTCTTTAAAAAAATAAAATAAATTAAGAATAGCAGTAGTATTCAAAGCAAAACTCAAATATTTTTCAAAAGGAGCAGCACCTCATTAGTTAAATGGCTTTCTGTAATAATCACCTTGTATTCAGTTTAATTTGCCCTACGTCGCTGACGCTGACCTTTCAGCTGTCTGTATATTTTAAGTGTTTATGTAAACAGCAAAGGATCCCGTTAATTACAGAGCCTTCCTCCCATTCAGCAGAGCGATGTCCGGCCTTCTCTGATGGCGAAAGCGATAGGAGAAGCCTCTGGGAGACAGGAAGGAGCTTGCAGAAAGGGAAAACGGCGGGCGGGCGGGAGGGAGGCACATGGGATCGTGCCCGGCAGTAAGGAAAAGTGAAACGGAGCAGGGCGTGCGAGCAGCATCTCGCACAGAGATCTCGGGAAGCTGCGAGGGGGATATGTGTAATCATAGAGCTTAATTCTCTGTCTGCGGTGGGGTTACCGGGGTTATAGCGCCAACAGGCTCGGCCCTAAAAGTTCTCACCGGAGGTCGGGGTTCCGTTTTGTATCGTATTTTCCAGTTTGTACTGGGGCACGGGCAGACTGATGCGCGAAGGACTGAGCCAAACCTTTTCGCCAAATTCCCAGCTGCCCCCTGAAGCTTCGTGGAGTTTAAAAGCAAACGAAGCCCCCCAGTATTGCCGCTGCTGCCGAGCTGCAGCAGTGGTCAGACCTCTTCGGTCGCGGGTCTCGCTGCTGTGGGCTCTGCCGCTCCGTTACCCGACACAGCGTAGCCGCTTGTTCCGCTCCTGGATCTCGTGCGGAGAGAGCAGCGCTCCGTTTGAGGTGCCTTTTCTCCAGGGGCATGGGTGGTTTTTTCTGCATAATGATAAAAAAAAGTATCGCTACAGAAAGAAAGAAAGCGAGGCCGGTAGTAAACCTTCGTGAAAGGGTCAATATCTGCATTTTTTTAGTGGACGGTGTCAACACTGGGAAAGAGAATGAATTGTAGGAGAAAAAAAAAGCAAACAAAAATAGTTAGTTTTTCCTTTATGTATTTATTTATACAACCCTGATTGGTGTTGGTTATTCTAAATTTCTGTGCTGGTCGGCTTCATTGTAGATACGATGTTGGAATGGTGGTGACAGTGTTTTGCTGGTTTGGGACAGTTGGCAGCCCTGTCCAGAACAATGACTTTTGGAGAATCTCTGATGCGACTCAACCACTACAAACCTATATATTATTGATTCTTTATATATATGTTTTTATATATATATATTATTGATTCTTCAAGTAAAATCTTGCTGTTTGAGTGGAACTGACAAAGTGTAACTCAATCAGTTACATATGAAAGCCTTTTCAGGGCAGCTAGAAACCAATATTACATTAAGTTAGGATATTTAGAATTTAACGCATATGGTTAAAGCTATATATTTAAGTTTTTAAAAGCCATTTGGTCATAATAGTATTCTGAACCTAAAATTTTTATTTTTAATAGCTGCTAAATGCATCATTTTCAAATACTGTGTGTGCAAACAACTAGGATGTGGGCACAGCTAATTAATCTGCAAATAAAGTATCAGAGAAGGGAGGATAGTTGAATGCGGGAAGACAACCTTGCACCTATTCAACTGAATTCCTAATGAATTGGATATAAAGTGTTGTCATTTGGGCTGTGATGTTGCCAGTGTCATACTACACATTCACCCTCATAAACGAGGCTGAGGGATAGCTCTGTGGTCACGCAGGGACCTGTTGTTCAGCCATCAGCTAACTCGGCCTTCCAATAACCATGTGTGGTTAAGTACTGTTAATACTGGTACATTTTTTTATCAGCTGGGGAAGTAAAAGCTCAGCAAGCTACATGTTTTCATAGAAAAAGGTCTACTTTTTAAACGCGCTTCCCTTCATTGTTCGTTTGAGGTTCAAATGGAAGCACGGATAGCTAGCTGCTGCTTTGGGTGTTTAAGTGGAATAACGAACATCTAGATGTAAACTCCTCATATAGGCATCAGCTTTGGCACGTATCTGCTTATTTGCTGAGTTTCCGTAACTCCTCATAACTCACTCTGCAAAGACCTGAACGTCACGTGCTGGGAAGTTCAGCAGAGAGCAAGGTCAGACCCAAGGGCCCAGCATCTTGAGAGAGAGGAGCAAATTAAGTTCACCCTTCAACCCTCCGCTCCGCGAACCTGCCCCTCCTCTAAACCTGTTTTAGCTGTAGTCCCCAGCAGTCTGCCAAACAGAAACCAGAACCATTTCGGTATATATTTCTCCTGGAAGCAAGCAGTGTCAAGAAATGCAATTTTGTTAGATGACCGCATTAGCCTTGAACTTTGCAGACAGATCTAAATGAAGAGAAAGAGTTTATTCTGGCTTCTAGAAACCGATGGGGGCCCTGTGGGGCGTAGGTTCAAATTTTTAAATGTTCACATCAAATCAGATAATGGTATCCACCCCCTCAAAAGCTCAACGGGTGGAGAAGAAAAGGACATACCAATAAGCACATGCAATCCTTCAGAGTTCATTATACAGCAAGTGTGTTTCAAAGGACCTTGAGAGCATGTTTCCAAGGGAGGGGTAAGGTCGATGCTTGGATGGGAGAAGCCAATTGAAATCAATGGGGATTGATTTAGAGTCCGGGGGCACTGTGTTAAAATCTCCAGTCTTACGATGTAGCTTCATGAATATTAACAGGAGCGGGATCAATACGCAGCTGATTTTCAGATGTACAGCTGGCTCCTTTTCGTCTGTAGATTAAAGAAACGGCAATCTTTCTTTCTTTAGATAAGATTCCGAATTCCAGAAAATGACTTGTGATTTTTAGATCCCGTTTTCCAGGACGGTTTGATAAGGTTCATGATATTTTCCTACTTTTTAAGTATGTGTTTTCCTAGCTGCATTTATCTCTGGTGTCTATTTCCAGGCTTTCACTAAATCGGAGTGGGTTCCTCTTGGGTGAGCTGCCTCTTGTGCAGGTGGCTCTTCTCCGTGCTCAGGAGGGGCTGGGTGTTGGGGAAGCCGGGGGAGATGGCCCTCCCTGCCTCCTCCCTGCCAGCAGATGGCTGCCACTCTCTCCCTTATGGAAGTGAGTGGCTTCGCTGGCCGGTTTTATCTCCTGCGTGGCAGAAGGTGTAATCCGCCAAGCCGAAAGCGCAAACGACTGACACCGTGCGCTTGGAAGAGCTCTTGAAGGTTCAGCGGCAGAGACCCGGGCTGCTGCTGGGCGTGTGATACGTCGGCTGAACCTCCGCGCTCCCAGATGCTGCCTGGGCTGTGAAAGTGAAATCAGGGCTTGCAAAAGTTCTCCTTTAACAAAGGATGCACATTATTTGAAACATCCTGAACATTTTTGTTTGTTTATTTTGAAAGCGCGGGTCAGGATCCAGACTTGGCAGCTTGTCCTCACTTCCTCAAGGAGCTGAACAAATGCCCCAGGTCCAACCAACCTACTTAAACTCTGGGAACGTTTTGGTCTCCTCTCTACAGCAGACAAATATTTCCGTATTCAGGCTGCCTAATAACAAAAAAATAATGTTTTTGTTGTTGTTGTTTTGAGGTTTTTTTTGGTTTTAATTTAAAAAAAAACAAAAACAAAAAAACCCACACCAACCAAAAAAACCCTAAAGAAAAAGTACTCAAAACCAATAAACATCCTCTCGGTGGTGAAGGATTTTGATTTACCTCTCATAAATCTGTTTTTGCTGTGTTTTTCTTTGTTATCAAGAGCGTTGCCCCTGCGACAGCCTGCCCGAGTTGGGCAGTGCTCCTGGGGCAGCACCAGCACCTCCTGCTCCGCCGCAGCCGTGTATGTTCAGCAGCAGATCAGAGGTGTTTCTGTGGGGTTTTTTGGACTCCGAGCATGAGCGAGCCAGATTTTGGGTGCTGGGAAGGATGAGACAGGAAGGCAGAGACCCTCCTATTCAAAGCAGTTTTGGGCAATTCCAGTGTTTTACTGGCGGCTCCGGCACTGGAGCCAGAGGTACCCACTGTCGGTTCTGGCTGCAAATCCGTTGTGCAGCCTCAAGTGTTTTATAAGGACTGATCGTTTGTTGTATTGTGGCACCAGAAAACCTGCTTAGGCCGTGCTGCTCTCTGTACCAAAACTAGATAAATACAAGCCGTAATCCGTAGTGTAAAAAAAGCCAGAATGCCCCAAATTTCACCTTGCCGAGGGACCATGGTGGGTTGGGTGTTTTGGTTTTATTTAAAGCAATGATAACTACACTGTAGGTCTACTTAAGGGGTTTTGAAAAACCTTCTGTAGTATGATGAAGAGTTTTTACATGTATGTTGCTCAAATAGTGCCGCTGAGGTTGTCAGGTCTCAGGTGGACCTTTGGATGGGCTTCAGGTGGAGCTGAAGCACTGAGGGCTTCTCCCAAGCTCTCTGAAGTGATAGGGAAGTAAACAGCCAGTGAGCTATTCTAGTAGGTTAAATTTTGCTTGAATCGGGTTTCTAAATACATTGCAAAATACTTATGGAGAGCTGAGTATGTCTTAGGACTTACCGATTTAGCGTATATTTTAGTGCTATTCTCTGTGGTAACTTTAGGTAGTACCTGTCAAACAGTGTATCAGAAGATTGTTGAAAATATGTTTGGTTTATTCCGGTTCTATCACTATGGCTAGTGAAAAAGATGTACAAAAATGCGAAAGATATGCATGTTATCTCTGGCATCAGATACCGGAGTGAGTTACTGGAGTTCAGCAGTTCACCGTTGAGCCTGTGTGTGCTCAGGGTGGTCTAATGCACTTCAGGAACACCAAGTGGCAAGGGTGGCTTCCAGCCAAGGTTCGCTGTATCCTCATGCTGCTGAGCTGTTCCTGGTTCCTCTAAACCAGTGTTTATTCCAAAAGTGGTGAAGTTACCCCCATGCCAAACTCTGGTGGTTGCTTGCACCTCTGAAGGCATCAATGCCTTTGAACGTTGTGCTTGTATTGCATTTAAGAGAGTGCTGGTTTGGGGACAATTTGCTTATGGTGGTCCAGCAAAAGGCTACAAAGATGAGGGGATTAGAATCTCTCTCCTATGAGGAAAGACTGAGTGACTTGTGTCTTTAGTCTAGAGAAAAGAAGATTGAGGGGGGATCTTATTAATGTTTATAAATACTTAAAGGGTGGGTGCCAGGGGGGTGGGAACAGTCTCTTTTCGGTGGTGCCCAGTGACAGGACAAGAGGGAACGGGCACAAACGTGACCATAGGAAGTTCCATCTCAACCTGAGGAGGGACTTCTCTCCTGTGGGGGCGGCAGAGCACTGGCACAGCTGCCCAGAGAGGGGGGGAGTCTCCCACTCTGGAGCCATCCCAAACCCGCCTGGATGTGTCCTGTGCCACTGCTGGAGGTGCCCCTGCTCTGGTGGGGGGTGGCACTGGGGGAGCTCCAGAGAGCCCTTCCAGCCCTCACCAGTCTGTGATTCTGTTATTCACTGAATTCTGCAAAACTGGACTTTGGAGGCTGAGCTGATGCTTGTGACAGGAAAAAAACAACATAGCTTGGAAATTTAGAAAGAACACTGAAAAACAGTTCCTGTAAGTTTTTAAAGGTCTGCGTGGCAGTGCTGCAGTGGGTTTCAGAACAGTTTTTGAAGCCCAAAAATGGGGTGGGGGAAGGCAATGTGAACAATGCAATACAAAATGAGGTAAACTTTGAGACTTTCTCTTTCTATACATTATTCATTGCGGCTAGTGAAAGGCAACTTGGCTTCTCCTGTGTTTTTAACGGCCAATTGGAGATGGTGAAAATGTTTGTAACTTCTATTGTGTTTTTTTCTAATTAGACAAGGCAAATAGTTTATGAAGAGCAAGGACAGAATTAATCATGGGCTCTTGCTCATCACAGCTGTGCTCTGAATGCCTGACAGAGCCACTTTATGGCATATAATTCAACATATAGAATAAACGTGCTACAAAGGACATAGCTTTGAAAGCATTTTCAGTGGCGATCATGTTGTTTTGCAAAGTCCTGAGCACAACTGATTACAATTGAACTGAATGGGAACTGAGAGATGCTTTGGAAAGTGAAATCCTTGCTGGCATTTTCAAAGAGGAGATCTGAATCTGGATTACAGCTCTTTATGCGGTTTGGATGTAATTTTCATGTCTAATTTGGTGGCTGTATAAGCATATTGAGTGTTTTCTGCAGGCAGTTGGTTACCTAAGCATCCAACTATCTTTTTGGGTTTAAAAGCATAGAAATCAGGAGGTTCTGAGGGCACTTGCAAGCCACATGATTAAAGTCTTCCCCCTATGTCAATCTTAAGACTAGAAGCTGTATTTGTATTCTTTATGAACTATATGTTTGTTTTTTTGAATGGTCTGATGCCAGTAGCAATAGTACTTAATGTTTCTTATTAACTTCAAAATGTATATTACCTTGTATTAGCTTTTTAAAGAAATATCAACTGGTTTGTTACTTTTCCAATGCTTTGAATGCTTTGCTTTTCTATTCAACCAAATCTGAAGTACTTCCCCTGTACTACTTTTATTTTAAAAGCCCTCTCGCAGTTTTCTTTTAGTAAGAGTGTCCACACTTGTGAATAACATTACCCTTTGAATTGAAAAACACTAATTTAGGTTGACGGAGTGCAGCTGAAAGTGACTTCTCAGTCTTTTACCTGAGTCAGACTTCAAAAATGATTCGCGATTGTTTTCTCTTGGAACGGGTGTTTGTCTGCCTTGTACCTATGTATTCCGAATAACTGACCTACAAGTGAAAACCCTGTCTAGGTGTGCAAATCCCATCCATTTGCAAGTTTAAGTAGTTGTGTCCACACTTTAAAGGTCTGTTTTAAATCACTTAGAGCGTGCTACTGACAGGCATAACCATGAATGTAAATGTTAGTTCGTAAAATGTCTGGCATAACAGAAAGGGTATAATTCTCTATTACATCGTTATTATATTGCAGCGATGTCTGCAATATCCACGTTGATGTGAAAACTGAATTGAATGAAAATGTGGTTCATCTGGCTATCAGTTTGTCTATTCTTAGAACAAAATGCTCAGATTTCCATTTTATTTAGTAGCGTTTGTGTATAGTATGCTAAAACACCTGCCACAAACTCTTTGGCCCACTCTGGTTGAACAGACTGAAAGCTTTGCGGCCACACAGATTACCGTTGCAGAGAGATTAGATAAGTGTCTGATTACGTAGGGGCATAGTGAAAAGAAACCTGGTCTTTTCGAATCTTTCGCAGTCGTCCCGTGTGATGTGGCGTAAGCACAGTGTGGATGTTGGATCAAATACACTTCTGGCTGTTGATTTTTAAAGCACCAGTTTTCATGGCGTGGAATGGTATTCTGGACTTGCTTATTTGTATTAGAAATTGCAATGGCTAGGCAGTTATTAGCAAACAGATTTCAAATGTGGCCATCTCTTTCGGTGCCTGATAGCGCACACACTGGTGTTTAGCAGAGTTTAGGAGAGTTAAAACCCTCATAATAATAGATCATGGAAAACAAAAATGCTACTCCTTGCTGGTATTTGATACTTCCTTCGGTATAGCAAATCAAAGTTTTACTGGGTTCAGAAATGCCAAAGCAGCACATTTTGTACTCCTCAAAAGAAATCAGCTTCTGGAAGTGAAGAACATCTGCATCTAAAACACGCCAATTAGCAAGAAGACACGAGTGATGCTAACGCTCTCGGTCTATTTTTGGTCACTGTCTACGTGATCAGGAAAAAACAGAATGCTATGGCTTTGATTAACTCTTCTCGTTCCTTTTTTAAAGCATTTCTTCTTAGTTTCAGTAGTGAAACATTGATGAAGAAAGCATGCCTATGAAGATGTATAAATATGGCTTAGAACTGAGCAAATACGTGGTCGTTGGTAATTTACTTGATATATTTACTAAATATTCTGCAGGCTACAGAGTATGATACATTGTACCCTCCCATACAGAAGGCCGAGAAAAGGTCTACATATTTACGTAAGTTGTATTTGTATAGCTAAAGCTTGAATTTTCTCATCTTCAGTTTTTATTTAGTTTTGACTTCTGTCATCTTACTTGTCATTGTCTTTTAAAACTGCAATGACAGTAAGCCAAAAGAAAATGTAAATTTAAATTTCAAAATCATTTAAAATCATCTTCAATGGAAAAAATAGCTTTGAGGTCAGTTTTCTAAAGCAGTTCTCTCCCCTGAGAGCAACCATATACCTTTGGATTACTTGATGCTTGTCTACATACATCTCATGTCTTCTTGATTCAAAAGGGACTTCTACAGACAGTAGAAAACACTGCGCTTGTCTGTGAAATACTGTGCCATCGTATGTGAAATATAGAAAAGATTGGGTGTGGGGTTATTTTTTCAGTTTTAATTGTAAAAATGTGACCAGGTTCATGGCTATTGGAGTGTGTGAGATTGATACTCACATCCCGTGAGCATTCATATAAGTCATACTCAGCCACTGAAATCTTAGGTGAAGGCAATCTCTAGAGGGCGGTAAATGGTGAAACAAACTCGCTTGAAAATTTGGGTGGAGTTGCAAATGTTCTTCATGTTGCTGAAGTGACTTCCTTACAGTTTGATGATGATACATCAGGAATGTTTCCAGGAATATCCTGAGTTAGTGTTTAGGTCTGGTACAAGTAACTATGACAAAATCGTAGGTCCTGCTACCTTCATCTCTAGCAATGCGTCGTGGTTTTTTAATTGTCTTTCTTTTTCAAACGTTATTGCTCTCCTATTCCATTAATTAAAACAAGAAATACTGTTGAAATATTGACCTGAAAAGAAATGTAGTTTCTTCCTGTAAGTTTCCTCATTTCACAAGAAAGTGTATATTCGTTATTTGTATGTGTGAATTGTAATGCCAAATGCACTCATCCTTGGAGTGAAAGAGTTATTCAGAATCATGTAGTGATATTTTATAAAGAAGACAGAGCGAGAAGGCAAAACTGTTAATTTCTAATCCAGGTAGTTATAATCCAAGGGATGAAATTTGGTTGTCCATATCTTCCCAGAAAACTGAAGAGATCTGTCATCCTCAGAAACAGGCAGGACCTCTCTTCTGTTTTGCTGGCAGAAGATGAGTGGTCCTCTGCTGTACCTGTGTTGCTCAAAGTGCTTCTAAAAATATGACCCAAAGTCTGGATGTGAAGCAGCTAAAGACTTGGCCTTGATCCCTTTTGAAATTGTTCCTTTGTTCCCTGAAAAGTTTCAGTTTTTGTGATTTGCTAATTTATGGCCATCTCGCCCCATATTGTTCCTTATTGCAGCCCTCATCTGTTTGGTGCTATGCATGATGAGATTTTAAAACGAGTAATTGGTACCAAACTGTGCTTGCAGAAGAACACCGCGTAGAACCTCTCAAACTTTCTTTAAACTCAATTGACTTTTGGCGAATGGAGAAGTACGGTTAGCATGGCTGCCTTATTTAATGTGGGTTTCTTTATTTTTAGTAATTCTGTTATAAGATAATTGACTTTTTCTAAAATCACTTGTTGAAAAGTCTGTTGAGAACATCCTTCAGACTATGGGAAAGCATAAATTTGTAATATGTTGTAATCCTTTAATTCTTCAGTCTGTGTCTGAATATTTCACAACCAATGAAGTACAGCAGAAGGTGCAACTTTAAATTAATCAAGTAGATTTTGCCTTTTCCCATAACAAGGCAGAGCGGACACCTGAGCCGTCACTAAGGACGTAACAGACTCAAAGACATAACAGGCAATCATATTGATACAGATTAAAAAATACTTCACTTGGAAGTTGAATTGGGTTTGCAATACACAAAAACCAGTAGTGAATAATTCTATTACTCGCTGTTTACATGAACTGTGGTGGAAGTTGCTCAAGGCTTAGCCTGAGAACTTGTGTGATTTTGCAGGCAGGTGCAGAACATAAGGAGTATCTCCACTACACTTGTGCTCTTTCTTCCATGCAGAGGTCAGGTGGTGTCAGTACGTGATATATACCACAGCCTTTTAAATGGACACCAGTGCCATTCCTCAGTGAAATCCCTCGTGGCCTGATTCAGCCCCCTTGAAGTGCAGCCAAAAGTTTCCATGGGTTCTGTTGGGTTCCGGGAAAAGGGACAACGGGCACAAACTGGAACACAGGATATTCCATCTCAACTCGAGCAAAAACTTTCCTGTGCGGGTGGCAGAGCACTGGCACAGCTGCCCAGAGAGGGGGGGAGTCTCCCGCTCTGGAGTCGTTCCGAACCCGCCTGGACGTGTCCTGTGCCACTGCTGGAGGTGCCCCTGCTGTGGCGGGGGGTGGCACTGGGGGAGCTCCAGAGGGCCCTGCCAACCCCCACCAGTTTGGGATTCAGACAAAGCCATTAGGAGTGGTGAAGGCTCTGCATGTGCTTGTTGAGTTGCAGTTTGAAACCATACCTTCATGGCGCTGACTTACAAATATTTTAGTGTCGTTTTATCTCGGATGTTTAGCAATTTTCCTGGTCCTGTCAGGTAAAACCAACTCGGGAGTTAATTATCGTTATTCAAAGTGTAGCATATGGGGAAATGAAAAATATATTCCAGGTACAGCAATAAAATGAAATCCTAATTAGTTATTGGTAAAAATGACAACTAAAGAGGGCACCAGTTCTCCATGCATCCCAGGTTTGGTGTGTTCATAGGTTTCCCCGTCTGTAAGTGTGGAGCACTGATAATGGAACAATTATCTTTTTGGGGTGGAGTGAAATCTGTGTTTACTCATATTTGCAATTTCAGTGGAATCCTTCCAATGCTATTTATGAGACCTTGAATAGACTCTGAGATAACGAGGTGGAAAGCTCATTGCAGAACAGCAGTAGCCTCTATTTTAATCCTCCCGACCAGCTGCGTTGAAGACAGCTATAGTCTTGTTGCTGCGAAGGTGTAATAGTTGTGACCTTTTAAAAGGACCGCTTAAGTTAGGCAAAACTGCACAGAATCAGGCAACACGCACCATCAAGCTGCTTTTCCTCCACTAAGAGTGGGGAGGGTTTGCACCATACTGGAGTTGCAGAGACCTCCAGATTGCTCTGTTCCACAGCCCACTGAAATGAATGAGCAGATGCCTTCAGAGCTGAGTCGCTGTGACTTCGTTGTGTTTCAGACCTTGTTCAGGAAGCTCATGGCAGCTTTTTCTGTGCTGCTGAGCAGTGGGGCTCATATTACCTCAAAATTTTATCATTTTGGTCAGCAAGAGTTACTAGCTCCAGTCTGTGGAAAAAATAAAGAATTAGAAAAAAATGTCCAGCTCTTTTTTTTTTTTTTTTTTTTTGCTGATTGTTCAAGGTCCATAGATATTCTGGTCTTTGTGTACGTTGGCTGTGTATCTTCCCTCGGGAAAGCAGATGGATAAGTTTGCACAGCACTGGAAAATGTGATTGCAGCGTGGGTAGCTGGTTTAGACCTAGTTCAGCTAAAACATAGGGAGCCAACACCTTTGGCATCAATCTCCAAAGGGCTCGAGTAGAGCCGTTATGGTCACCCTGCTGTCGCTACCCCGGAGCCAGGCTGAAGCCCTGAAATGTCTGAATAGTGGTGAGAACTGAACATTGGAAGTCTGAGTAGTGCCACTACTCAAATGGCCATTAAATGAAGCTCGTAATTTATATATAAGTACAATCTTGTTCCCACTGTTTCCTTAGTTCCTTCATTTGAGCTTTGAGTTAAATGGTAGTATGTTTTCTAAAGGTAGCTCCAGGTAACCAACCCAACAAGAATTGGAAATGATCCTATGCATATTAGTTATTCCAGCTGCAAATACAAATGGTAAAATAAAAAAAAAATCACAGTAATTTTAACATTGTCATTTTGAAATGATATTATTTATATTCCAGGCATTTTCGGCATTCCAGATTCATTGAAATTAAGAAATGTACTTGATGTTTATCCTATAGCTTTTTAAGTTTCTCGCTTTAGTACCTTTGGTGACCAGTAGGCTCTATTTACATGAGGCTCTGTGTGTCAGTGTAATGAAAGTCAAGCCAGTAAAGTTGCTGAAGCTTCAGTGGAAACATCGAAATCCTCTGGCTTAAACTCTGAATTTAGGTCTGGCATAACTAGATAATGACTAGGCATCAAATGGTTTAAATACCTTTGCATTATAATTGATCTCTCTTACATCCCTATCAAAATTTCTTTCAAAATTTAAAACAGCCCGAGGCTTTGCCTGTGTAAAAAGTGGATCCTGCCTTTCCCAGATTTGAAGAGTCGATTCCAGAGAGGTTTGCCAGTGTTTGGTTCCTCTTAAATGCTTGCTATTTCTGTACAATTCCCTGAAGTGTATGATGGTTTATTCAATTTCATTAACATTTGGAAAGGATTTGAGGAATTGCATGGTTTGGTCACTACAGTAAAAAGATGATAATGCTCTTGGGAGAAGCTGAATGTGGAAATGGCATGCGAGAAGCTGCGTGCCCATCCTTGGAGGCCGTAACAGCCTTTCTCTATGGTGTGCTATAAAGTTTTAACTGCTCTAATCAGCAAGGGCCATCACTGCCACTCATGTCAGAGGAACGGCTCTTATATGATAACATCTGAAAGCCGTTCTCCTTGATGGCCGTGCCTATATATCATTTTCTACGCGTGAGACCATGCTCAAGTCCAAACTTGTCGCGTATTGAAATAATTTGGAGGGAAGGCCACCGTGAGAGGAGGATTGGCTGGGAGCTGCCAATGGATGGGGGAAGCTTAAATGCACCTCACCTCTTTCCATGCGCTCAGGCACGCCTGTGTTACAGGCGCGGGTATAAAGCCGTTCCCTTTACCTAGTTATCTCTCTTACCAGCTACAGAACGCCATGCAGTGCTGTCCCACTGCCAGAGCAGAGTAGTTATCTAGTTTCCTTTCTTGAAAGAAATGTTAGTAGGAAGGCAGCAGGGGTGTTGGAGGCAGCTGAGCTCCGCTAATGCGCTTGCCGGCGGTGACAGCCCACAGCGTGCCCTGGGCTGCTCTTCTGCGAGTGCTTTAAGCCCCAGTTCATGTGAACTGGCTGATAAGTGCTGATACGGCTCCTGTGTTTCAACAGCACGTTACAAAGGTGTTCGTGGGGTCTTGCGAGTTGTTTCGGTGAACGTGGCAGGGGTGTGAAAGGACTTGTGGGATGTGGCACAGTTAAAACAAATGCATGTCGCTTGGTATTTTAGATGGGTTTTTGCGAGACTTCAGAAGAGATTGCAGTGATTCCTATGTCATAACTTGCTGGCAGTGGTTTGCTCCAGAGACCTTCCAGTGTTGCTTGCAGCCACGGGAAATGACAGTTAAAAGAGGTTGCTCTCGCAGCAGCCCAGGCTGACAGCAAGAGTAAAATGGCGCGTGGCCTGCGGCGTGTTCCTCGCTCGGCATCACCGCTGTAAACCAGCAAAAGTGCAGGAATACTATTGTAGGAATATTGAAGTAGTCTCTCTCTTATTTTTGAACTTGGTCTTGAGGGTCTTTATACGTTAACACAGTCAGGTACGTGGTACCCAGCATTTTGGGTGGGATGATAATACAGGGTTTTACCCCGAATCTTTGAAGAGGGCTTGCTTTGAAGTCTGAAATGTTGTGGATGATTTAGCCGTTTTCTTGGGAGTAGGGTTGCCCTGCCCTAAATGAAAAGGAAAAAGCTTCATTTTCTTTTCCTTTTCTTTCAGAAACAAACTAGTTGTGAATGAGGCACAGAAAAACTTACCAGCATACTGTCACCGTAGTCTCTTGTGCTGAGAATTCAAGCTGCAGTTGACATCTCTCCCTCCTCTCTCAGCCCTTCCCTCCCCATCTCATCTCCCTGCACCATATATGTGTTTAATCTTAGACATAGATGTAAACCTGTCTATCCCGTATTTTGCATCCTTTGAGTATTATTGTAATCAGGCCGGTTTATTAAGAATTAATGCCCCTTCGTGAACTGAGGATAATGGAATGGCCACATTTCCTCTTGTGCTGGACTGTGATTTACTAATAGGAGCTTCTAGGGAAAGGATCATAAAAGAGTGAGGCCCCCACCTCTGGATTAATATTTAATCAGGTGTTAAGAGAGCCTTGTGTCGGATCCTAGAGTTGCTAGCAGAAACCTGCAGGGGAAATGAGAGGGTCCTGCATCTTAAAGGGGCAATGCAGTTATAATTAAAGGCTTGATCCAAAGCCCGTGGACATAAATGAAAAGCTCCTGTTGATTTGAAGATCTTTGGATCTGGCCCAGAGGGAACCAAAAATAATGAATGTTTTTGCATGTGAGGCAGAGAAAGACAGACGTACTTTTTTATTATTATTACTATTATTTCAAAGGTATCGGACAAGCTTAACACGCATGGTCTAAATTTAAAATGAATGGCGTGGAAAAGGTCTGCTGCTAAAGACATGCAGCAAATAAGCTGGGGGCCAAACTGTTCCGAAGTTTTTAAATATGTGAATTCACATGTCTTATTTCTTATATTTCATGGTTAAATAAGCTACACTGAGAGAAGTGTGGCAGCTGAGTTGTTCTAAGTCTCATTATGGTTTGTAGACTATAGTCTGTTTTTAAGTAGGCACAGATCAGTTCCCTTCAGGTTACAAACAAATTCTGCCCCCGGTTCCCTAGATCGGCTGTAGCCACAGGCTCTGCAGCCCTCTCCGCTCGCAGGAGCCGATCAGGTGTGATTGCTCTCAGGCTGTCTCCCCAAATGCCTTGGTGGGACCTGCAGCCCACCAAAGCGGAAAGAGCAGATAGCCCGTCTGACGATGCACCGCGTAAATCTGATTTCTGCAAAGTAAGTGCCTTCTTCAATTACTGTACCGTGTTGCCAGTACTCTTAATGGGTTACTTCATCATAAAGCTGAGCCGGTGGATTTATCAGGGCTTAAAAAAGGGCTCTCGACTTGGAACAGGGTGTTGGGGGAGGGTGGGTTGTCGGTCAGTATAGCTGACTGCTGTGTTTCAAACTGTGCCCTGTAAGAAAAGCCTCCAGCTGGCATGAAACCCCTGATAAGCAGAAAGGAGGCAAAACTCTGGGTTGCACTGAGGCTGTCCTCTCCAGCTGAGGTGGGAGAGGAGCGGCCGCTCCGCTCTTGCGGTGGCTGAGAGAGAATGAAGGGAGATGGCAGATCTCTCTTCTCGCTAGCGAGAATACTTTGCCTTCTGGTGAGCGTGTGTGTTGTGAGGGGCTGCCCAGCTGGGCTGATAGCTGCGGTCTCGTGTCATCCTTTTAAATTGGCCTTTCAAACCAATATCCTCAGTATGTCTGAAAATACATTAAAATTGCACAGGGAGGTGGCACACACAGCCGCTCAGCGTGGCTTCGCGGGGCCTATTGTATTTCATTGCAGGCTGCCACGTCCTTGGTCACTGTGTTTCGATTGATCTGAGTTTGCATCTGCTCTCCATCTATGCTGCTTTTGCATTTGTGCTAAATATAGCCTAGACGAGGGACAGCGATTAGGACTGTGTCTGTATCGATAGATCTTCTCTCGCTCTCTGTGCGCACCCCCTGGATGCCTTGCACCGTACAATAGGGAGTGAAAACGTGGTGCGTTACATCTAGTTATTTTAGAAAACCTGGTATTCCTGCAATTGATTGTTGGCTGTTTGCATTGAAAAAAAAAATATCCTAAAACACAAGCCCACAGTTGAAGTGAGTGTATGAGAGAATGTATGTGTGTCTCTCCTTTGAGAGAACTTAGGTTGGATGTTTTTTGTTCTTTGTTTTGTGCTTTTGCGCTTTTGCAAAATCCTCGGGTATTGAATTTTGAGCATGAATTCTATTTTTCATGCAAAGTTACAGCTGTTTCTAACCTACAGAGTTCAACAGAGAACCTCAAAGTGCTGCGTCGTCCGAAACAATAGTGGAACTGAATTTCCTTAGGTCACAGGCAGGTCCTTGGGAGAAACTTTGTCCTGCAACTCATCTTTCATCTTGTTTAGGCCAACTTTCCTCCACTGAGGATAGCAGCACGCTTCTGTGGAAGCTATGTCGTGTACTTAACATGGAGCAGTGGCATAAGGAAAGTCGTGAGTGTGACTGTCGGTGTTTGCAATGAGCAGTGGCAGCCAAAAAGAAGAGAGAACCGGGTGGGAGTAAGGAGGCAGTTTCTCCAGTGCCATCAGCAGATGTTTTGAGGAGTGTCGTTGGTTGCGTACGTCATTGCATGGGTAATTCTGCTACATGGTTAAGCACAGGGTAAAAAAAACAGTATACTTTTCAAGCAACTGGTCTTGGGGTGCCACGGGACCCGTTCCTTGTCGCAGAGCAACGGGGGTTTGGTGCCTAGCACTCCTGAATCTCCTCAAAGACCAAGAGTATCGCACTGTTTACTAAAAAACACAGAGCAAAACAGATCGTTTTGTCGCTTTGAGCATACAGCATCTTGGCCTTAAGCTGACTTCACTTTTTTCTTTAACTGTTCATTAAAAAGGCATATTCAAATACAACCCCCCCCCCCCCCCCCAATCTTTTTTAATGCTATGCATTTGAGGGACTGCTGAAGGAAAGAGCTGGAAGATGACTCGCATACCCAACAAGACTAGATTTTTCTTCCCCATCCATTAAGAAATATAGGCATTTAGAAAGAAATGGACGGATACTTTGGAACTGGATATGTTTAGTCCTAATAGCAAAATTCATGTGAGTTGTATCTAAACCCGAGATATTTGTAATGAGCCTCTTCACTCCTCTTTCCTGCAGTCATCCTTTTAGTTCACATGACTGCTTCTGATTTCATTGGAGAAAATGAAAAACATTTAAGCAGAATTTTTAAACTACTTGTTTGTGGCTTTTTTTTTTTCTTGGACTTTTGGAATCATAAACTAAAAATGATACTTTTAATTTAAAAATTGAGACCTGGCTACAGCAGAATTTTTTTTTCACCTCAGATTTAAACTGAAAAAGTTGATCTGACTTTACCCTAGAGTTTTCATGGTCTGAAAGCGAATAGAAATAGGCTGTATCCTTTTTGTTGGTTTTCTTTTTATCATTTTGAGGTCCTTGCAGCTACCTCAGGCTCTATGAAAGATAGGATGCCCAATTTTTGTGTTTTGAAGTATTGCAGTAGAGTCAATGTCTTTGAGAATCGATGGCACAGAGGTGCAGGGATAAAGAGGGCACATGCAAAGCAAGAAAAGCAGAGAGCAGAGATGGATGTGGAACCTGCATCTACTAGGTCTTAGCTGGGTTCCTGAACCACAAAGCTAAATAGCCATCTCGCTCATAATGATTGCTCCTAGAGAAAGACTTTCCCTGAAAATCTCTTTCCCACACCATCTAATAGGCAAGGCTTATTTCAGAATTTTATTCCAGCTCATTTAAGTTTAGGGACCTTCCCTGTTGCTCGTTAATCTCAAGGAAAAATGCAGATGAGAGGAGTTCAGTCGGTGTGCAGCTACTCTAGATGAATCTGGGCAAGGTCTTTTCTTTCCTCCTGCTGGCTGAAGGTCAGGAGCCGTGGCTGTATTAAAACACCTCAACAGAACACTACCCAATTACACAGCCTCTTGTAAGGGCTCGAGATTGCGAGACCATTACTATTGGACAGGAAGAGCTGGATCTTCCGTAATTTGGTGGGAGATGAGAAATGATCAAAGAAAACTGACTGGTGTTGGAAATGGAGTAGGGAAGGGACTTCTGCTTTTAATGAAACAGTATCGGCTGCTTTGTGATTCAGTGTGCTGCTCTCCCTTGAAAATAGTACAAAATGGTCCGTTAGTGGCGCACAGGACTGCAATAAAACTTATGGAAATTATTTATTGCTATGTCAAGCTGTTATGAAGCAAGATGTAGCAGAAACGGGGCAAAGGGCAAGCATTTAGTTCCCAAGTACTAAGGTCTTACCTAATGTGAAATGTATCCTTTGCAATTAAGAGTAGAAGATAATGAAGTTATGACCGTCCTGATTTTTTCCCAGAGAAAGTTTGGCAGTCTGGGGCTGGCCACAAAGCAAGTCGCCTCCAATTCATGCAAACCTCAGCTTTGCTGAGAAAAGCTTCGCTCTTTTCTCAGAACACACCTATTGACCTGAATTTCTTTCTTTTTTTTTTTTTTTTGTTTTTGAGACGGAGAAGTCCGTTCTTGCAGGTGTTGCGGCATGGGAGTTTGTTGTCTGTCCAATCTAGGAATCTAGGAGTGTCCCAAGCAACCAGTCCTTGTCCCCTCGATGCCTGAGAGCTTCAGTAGGTGAAGGCAGGCAGCTGATCCCATCAGGCAAAAGCCTCCTCTTCCTGTGGTCAATGGGAATTTTGCCACTGACTTGTTAGAGTCAGGATTTCAGCCCTGATGTTCTCAAAGAGATATTGATTATACATGGTGGAAAACACAACAAGGTATTTTATCAGAAAAGCAAGCACAAATGTGCAAATAAAAACACAGAGATAATAGAGGTCAAAGCTACTTAATGGACCTTCATAAAGTTATGTACCACTTAAATCCTAATTAACTCCTATTTTGGGCATTTCGGTGGGATTTAACAAATAGGCTTGCGGAGAACCTCTGCACAGAGCTGAATTTCAACCTTCGCAAAGAAAATGGGAGGAGGTTAGTTTACATTAGGCATCTGTGTATTTTGTTCCCAAAGTAGCATTTAGAAAAACGGCCACAAAGAGCACATGCTGTGTTACGGCTAGCAATTTAATCTGCAGGCACGAACATATAAAATCCACGATAGGATGAAGTTTGCATTGCTGTGAGTGTTGTATAATGGAAGTACTCACGAAAGCCAGAAGGCTGAGCAACAAGTGGCATTTCAAACCTCTGAGTTTACCACAGCCTCACGTATTTTGCACGATGGATATTTTTCTTGGGTTTCTTGTATTTCAAATGCTTTACTTATCGTGGAAACAACGAGGCTGCATTAGCATGGGTGGAGCTGAGTGGTGTTACTACAATGCAAGGGGGGAAAAAAAAATCAATTTATTCTGTGGCTTACAATTTATTTCATGGTTGGTGAAATTTCAGTTTAAGTGATGATTATGTTACCCAAGCATGTGGTATACTGTCTCTGTGTCTAATATAAGCAATTACTGTATATGGGTTGCATGTGTGGTTATAACGTGATGGTGTGGTACTGAGATTTTATCAGGTTTGGGCTGGTCACATTACTCACCAATTCAGACTTTCCTTTTGGTCAAAATCTTAATATCTGTGCAGGTCATCCCAAATGAATGTGAGCAAAACTTTTACACCACAAGTCTTTCATCAGATATTCCACCGTTGGCACATATTGAAGAGGCATATTATAGATTCGGCGTTTGCCGAGTCCTTAAAAGCACTGGCGGGACTCTACCTGGAAGGGGTGACTCAATTGTCAAAAGTCCCATGGAACAAACTGTTGAGGGGAAAAAAAGAAAGATAATTTCTTTAAGAACCTCTGGATAGTATTTCTTTATAATGTAATAGCTTGGTGGTTGTCTGTGTCATCTCAAGACTTTTTGGCAATGCAGGCACGCTTGGTTTGAGCTCCCTGAAACTGAATATTTGCTCTGTTCAGTAGCACGGTTAGGTCATGAGATACTGGACTCCAAACCTGCCACTTCCTAGGCTAATCCTGCCATCCTTGTCATCTGCTTTCTGCATGTGTACCACAGGAAAATTAGTTTCAGGGTTGTGGAAAATAAAAGCGCTTCTACTCACTTCAACCTCATTCCCAGATCCCAGTGATGCATTTGGAGTTGCAGGGTCCCAGACCGGGGGTGGGTGCCTCTGTGCCTAGCCTGTGAAGGCAGGTAGAAGTGCTGTCAAACACTGACTGTGTTTGAAGACTCTTCCCTCCCCTGGTGCAGTGTTCTGCAGGCAGCCAGGCTAACCCTGGGGGGAGATCTGGGTCAGGTATGACAAGCGGCCCCATCGCAAAGCCTCTGGAAGCTCTAATTTTGGTTAATTAGGGGAGGAAGGAAAGAGGAAGGGGTAGGACAGTTTTCCCTTCCTAGCAGGCAAATAAGTGTTACTATCTTAACGTGGCATTTCAGTCTTGCCTCTTGCTCGAGTTCCCTCCCCCCTTTCTCCCTTCAGCTTTAATATCTAGGTTTGTCTGATTTTAAACTGGGTTATTTGAATGTCAAACTTTCAATAACACTTTAATAGAGGTGTCCATTAACCCATGCTAAATTACAGCAGAACATCTCTGGAAATACATGTGACATCCACATGAATACCAAATGAATTCATTAGGATCAGCGCTATTACAATGAATACCAAATGAAACCCACAATGATGGGGACATCATCTTTCTGTGAATAATCGACAGCGTTCCTTTGGCGCTAGTCAAACACATCAGCTGTTTGTTTCCGCTGATGAGAGGTGGCAGTCTAGGTTTTGGTTAGATAAACAAATGATGACACCAATAATCACTTAGTTGGTGGCTGCAATGCTTAATAATCACATCCTGATATCATGCATACTAGAAGCAGTGCTGCACTTTTTATGCATAATGAATCCCAAACACTTCATAAAAGGTGATAACTTTCTTTGACCACTGAATATATTATTTATAAAAGTGCTCCATTCCCTTCCCCCTCCCACCCTTGGAGATCCTTTTAAATTTTTTTTTATCATGTGGAATACACTGGTAGCACATCTTAGACTATGAGGTCTCTTCTTATACATAATTTATAAAACAATTTACAAGTGATTTATTTTTAGCAATAAGATAAAACATGGTGTGAAGGGTTTTGCCAACAGAGATATAGACGGTTTGGGAGTAATACTTGTGGAGGAGCCTGGGGTCAAGTGAAATCTATTTTTCTGCTTTCCCCTGAGGTGAACTTTAAGGAGACTGCTTCTGCGCTCATTTGCATAGTGCACTAAATACACACGCTTCCCTAAAATTACACGAAGTTGTATGGCACCATGTTCTAGGTGGCCTTGAAAAATACCCTTTAACTGAATATATCGGTAGTTAGATCTTGTTGATAGGTACAACAAGAGTGTCCTGTCCTGGTGCTGTCTGCTTGTCTGGTTTAATGACTGGCTCTTTCTGGCTGAACTCCCTACTGAGTGGTGGAGCTGCTGATGTCTTCAGAGACCATGTCAAATCCTAGTTCAACAACTTATTGATGAAAGAGGAAGGATTGTGTGATCTCCTCTCCCCCAGGAGATGGCAGTGTTTAAGAGCATTAGCAGAGCTCTGGCACGTCATTAACCTCATGCCCTTGCACCAACCCTGGTTCTCAACAATCAGTAATTCACAAATATCATGGTAGTAGCCTAACAGACGAAGAAATGTGGGTTGACCCAAGGATGGAGAGGGCTGTGTTGCAGCAGAACCTCTTTGTCAGCTGTGGTGGTCTTTGATTTGAATTAGTTATTGTTTTGGGCTTGTGTCTAGCAAGATGTTCAAAGATGTTGACCTTGTAGCTTTGCTTTTGTCCCAACCTGCAGCTGTGTGTACTGTTAGTTAGGAAAACCTAACTGGCATTTTCTTATACTCAATCTTATTTCACATCAGCTGTGGCTTGCTTTAAAAGTCCATTTCTACAGGGACCTTGCCTTGGAGCGCTGGTAACCAGCGGAGCACAAAATGTGATGAGCGTCAGTGACAACACGTGCTTATCCAATAACCATTGAATTAGTTCCTTCAAAGAGAAGTCAGGAAGATTTGCCAGTTCTCGTTGGCAATGTAGAAACACTGGTCAAAAGTGATCCCTACCTGCTGGGGTCACCGACTCTGGTGGCTTTCAAAATTGAAGCTATCGGCTGGGTTTTATGGTGTCGCAGGTTGCACAGTCATTTGTAACTCTGCAATATGTCACCTAATATGTCACCTGGCACTCTGCGAGGGTGCTTAAAGAGTTTTTTAACTTTTGCTTTGTACATGGCTGTGTAAGACAATGGAGAACAAGACTCCAAGTCTCCAGCCTGTGTTTTTCATGTAACACACTGAACTGGTCCTGACTGTTGGCATTTAGGCGACAGAGCTGGGGAAACGCGTAGCTGCTGTGGGCTTCCAGGTAGGATCAAGGCACCGGCACTTGTGTGCCTGGAGGGAACATCCTCCTGGAAAGTCATCTGAAAGGGTAAATGTATTGCTAAAGAAACTTGAAGCAGAGCAGTGCCCATAGTGGTGCTATGTCCAGACACTGAAATGACTGTGATGTAGGCGAGAGTACAGAAATTGGGGATACTCAGCCATTTTGAGAGTCAGGATGAAAAAGCCTGAGGAAGAAGCTGGAAGCGCAGTTTGGGCAGAATTCCTTTTGTGCTCTCCGCTCCTCGGTGTGTCTCACCCTGTGCTCCTGTGCTCTCACCAAGGTCTCCCTTGTGCAGTCCCGGCCTTGATATGGTTCAGCCTTCCAACTCCCGGGGAACTCATTTCCTAGTGATTTATTTGTTTAAAACTAGTATCTACAGAGTTAACTCCTTGAACAGCCTGGACTTTGATTCGGGGAGACTAGGGACAATACACCCTGGAAAACTGTGAACGCAGGCGCTGCTTTCCTTTGCATCCGAATTCAACAGAGCTGTCAGATAACACATGAGAGATGGTTAATAATAAATTAAAAACATTGCAGCCACAGGGAAACTGCATCTCTCCCCTCCCTCCAAACTCCCCCTCTCTTTTACTTTTTTTTTTTTTTTTTCTACCCCATGGGCTTAATCAGCATCAAAGAGTAACAAATCCAATAAAATGTTTCCCTGAGCCGGGAACCAGCCTGAACTGGAAAGGCGCACAGGCACCAGCCCCTCTGCAAAACCGCTGACGGCCGAGGTGAAGGTAGAACAAAGGAGGAGATGGGGAATGGTACATCACAGAGACACCCCCTGTCTCTGTCTGGCGTTAGAGAGCTGTAATAGTCCTCCTGTGATTTTAGGCTACCGGCTCAGAAAGAGCTTTTCCGGCTCCTGACTTGGTCTTTATCCCCCTCGGATCAGAGTTTCGGGGGGAGGGAGTGAAAAGGGGAAAGCATGCATTCATTTCTACTGATTTCCCCCCTTTTAAAACTGAATTCAAACAAAAGCGGTTCTGACAAATTGCCGCGGGCCGTAGGTACACCTCTGATGGCTTCTCGGCCGTGGTGCTCCACAAAGAGCTGCCAGGGCCTTGCTGGGCTGAGAGCAAGCGATGCTGTGCTGGGAGCGTGGCCAGGACCCGGCGAGGGTCTGTGTGGTGGCCCCCTCCCCACCCTGCCCTTGCAGGCTCCTCCTGTGCAGGGATATCTCTTTTCAGAGCTGGGGGAGATGTAGGTCACTCCTGAGCAGAATGAGAAGCTGGTTGGGTTTGGATCTTCAGGGGTGAAAATTGATGTGGGTGTATTTGAAGTCAATGGGCTGACATTGCTTTTCCGTAGCTGAAGATTCAGCCTAAGGTGTCCGCCTGTCTAGCAGCAGTGTGCGAGTACTCCAATAGTGCTTATGGTACCAGGAGATAAAAAAAAAAAAATTAAAAAAAAAAGGGTTAGCGGGAAGAACTAAGGAGAACGTAGCCTCAGCAAGTTCTTCATTCTGTGCTGCTCTTTGTGGATTGCTGCTCTGGGTATGTCTACGTCCCCCGAAGCTGTAATATCTAAGCACTTCCTAGTTATTAATATTGTGAGCTCATCTTCTACATAGCCTTGGAGAGAGAGTTGCCATCGTTTCTGTCTTACAGATGAAAACTGGAGCACAGAGGAAGGAAGGTTTTGCTCATGGCCATGCAGAAAAGCCTACGGCAGAGTTAAGAAATGAATCCGTATAACTCAAACTCTGCTATATCACATCATAGCCGGGAGAACATCCTTCCCTTTGGCCTGTCTGCGTGAGCTGTAACACTTCCAGGTGAGTTCAGTCATCAAGTCTGCTCTGTGCCGAGTCCAACTTTCTAAACGTGCTGTTCCGCACTAGAGCGTACCTGTGCTGAAGGCAGAGATTGGAGGGAGCTGCTGGTGGAACGCACAGCTGGGCAGTGAGCGCTTTCGAACTCAAAAAGTTTGACTTGGCCTTCCAAGCAAGGTACACTGGCTGTGCATTTTCCCTGTGCATGTGTCGTTCAAATGAGATCCCAAAAGCTTGATCCTGTTCGGTGTACATCACAAGAAAGATCACAGACTGGTGGGGGCTGGAAGGGCCCTCTGGAGCTCCCCCAGTGCCACCCCCCGCCAGAGCAGGGGCACCTCCAGCAGTGGCACAGGACACGTCCAGGTGGGTTTGGGATGGCTCCAGAGTGGGAGACTCCCCCTATCTCTGGGCAGCTGTGCCAGTGCTCTGCCGCCCGCACAGGAGAGAAGTCCCTCCTCAGGTTGAGGTGGAACTTCCTATGGTCACGTTTGTGCCCGTTCCCTCTTGTCCTGTCACTGGGCACCACTGAGAAAAGCCTGTTCCCATCCCCCCGGCACCCTCCCTTGAAGGATTTGTAAGCGTTGATAAGATCTCCCCCTCAGTCGTCTTTTCTCCAGACTAAAAAGACCCAATTGGGTCTTTTTCATTTGGCATTTTTCATATGAATAGGCTTTCTTCTGCATTTCCTCTTCTATGATAATTCTCCCCATGTGTTGCTGTGCTGTGGGTGCTCTGCCCTTACTTAATACCTGTCTCCTGACAGATAGCTACTCCGTGAGTGCAAATTGCCTCGTTTGGCCCGGCTGGGTGTAGGGTAAGAGGAGCGCGGGGCTCCTGTGCTGATCCGCTGTACAGGGCCGGATCACACCTGTAGCACGTACAGCATTAGTCGTGAGAGGCACCGTAGGAGGCTGAGGTGATGCTGCTGATGGAGTCATTCTACCATAGCACTAGAAAATATTTTTCTTAGAGAGAAAGTGTCTTGGATGCGTTTTCTCTATGAGGAGGCTCAAGTGTCCCCTCCGAGAAGCTGCAGCACGGCTGGCACTGTGAGCTAGCCAGGCTTTAATGAATGAATTAAAAACATATCAAAGAATTCCTATGGAAATACAGAAGGCATCCGCATTATGGCCATAATTAATTAACCAATCAATTATCGTGATGAATGCTATTTTAATGAATCAGTTGCAAATCATTTTCAGATCCTATGGTTTTCATTGGGAGCACATTAATCACAGCACGACTCTTTGGGTTGCAGAGGAATGTGGGATGTAAATCCAAGACCTGAGTACATCTTTAACAGAGGTGAGCCAGACTCTCGGCGATCAGATCCAGATGCAGGTATGGAAAGCTCTCCTGAAGGTCAGAGGCTCTTCACATTTGGAAAATAGTGCTGGCACGGCCCAGAGCATGAAACAAGCAGATCTGAAATGACACAGGACTCTGATGGGATTTCAAATGCTTTCCTGCTAATTCTGTCTATACTGGGAAAACGGTAAAATAATGTGTAATAACTGTTTGTGAAATGTTGGATCAGCCCTACTGGGTTTGGGTGTTTTGGGTTTGTTTGGTTTGTTTTTTTCCTGATGTTAGATTGGGATTCTTGTAGCTTTGTATAAATACCACTGACTTTGGTGACACTCTGCACAGGAGAAGTGGCTGTCCGAGTGGATCCGTTTGAGGGGCTGGGGTGAAATCTGTAAGGCCGTTCTTGAGTGTCAGTTTAGTGTTCATATGCTCCTGTGGAGCACTTCCGTGGTTCTGCTCTCTCAGAGCGCTTCCAAAGAGTGCCATCAACGGAAGCACCGATTTAAGTTAATGATTAGACTTAAACCCTTGGCTGTAACATCTTTAGTTGAGGTGTTGCCAGCCCTCAGTGACTGCTCCTGGCATTAGCCGGGAGGCACACTGGCTGAGTTTGGGTGTTCTCTACAGCTGTGCCCAAAGCCCCTCGGAGCTGGAGCTGCTGCAGGGGAGCGCAGTAGATACATCGCAGCACTCATAGCATTGACGTGGAACGACACAGGGAGCACAGGCTTTGCTACTGCAGGAAATAGTGGGTTTGTGATGTGGCTGGATTTTTGTTGTTTGTTTGTTTGTTTAATGAAGAGATAGCTTAAAAAAAAAAAAGTAGGGAGGATTGACATGAGGTCTTGGAGAAAAAAAATTCTGAACCGGTTTGAGGACATTAATAGGCTCTGCATTTCAGGGCGTTGTACTGAATGAAGAGAACCAAACTGGAAAAAAAACCTAAACCAGTTAGAAATATGTTAAGTAATCCACAATGTCAAGCTTGAGCCTGAGGTAGTTTTATAGTATAATTAATTTAGGAATTGATGTCTGTAATGTACCTATTATAAATGGCTTATTTCACTTGCAGCTAAGAAATATATAGATTATCCCTGTTGCATAGCTAAGGGAACCTGCTCATCATGGGATGGGTTTTGTATATTTTATTGCATTATTTCTACTTACCCTCTTGGTGTAGCAGGTTGGAATTCAGTAAGAAGAGGTATCTTTAATCAATTTAATGACATGGATAGATAGAGATCACTGGAAACTTTTTTTGTAAACACAGATATTATAGTTCAGATAATATGTTTGTCTTTAGTGTTTATTATATGTTGCAGCCTAAAAGGCACAGTTTTGGCAAATATGAGCCTAATATTTGTTTCCTAAAGCTATACAAAAGTATCTGTTGACTTTTGGAAGCCCCTGGAAACCTCTGTCTTCTGATGGGATGTGGGCACCCAATTTGTGTAACAAATACAAAAGCTCACGAGTAGTCCTGACATGGCCATATTAAAAAATGTGGGGAAATATTTGTGGGATATTTTTTGGAGTCTTTATACTGCTTTACTGGCAATCACATGAATTTTATATCTGTCATGAAATCTCCTGACATTTCCACCAATATGTTGCAAGGAGGTCATTAGAACAATTACTGAGATGTGGGAAAAGAAGTAGCATTCCATAGCATCAATTGCCAGCACTGCCATCTCTAAGCAATTAAAAGCCATGAGAACAAAAATGTGACATTCTTCTGGACTGTGTATCAATAGGGTACACTCACATTTGTTTTTGAGGTTTTCTGCACTGCTATAGCACTAGACTTAGGTTCTTGAAAAAGACGAAGCTGTTTTGGAAAAAATGAAGTAAATTAAAATCTCAAGGAAACTCTTTTTTTTTTTTTTTTTTTTTCATCCATTAGAACTCACTGACTTGATACATTTAAAGATTTTATAGAAACTATTCAATTTTGAGAACTTCCCATGGGAAACAAACAAATTTTGTTAGAAATCAGTTTGTTTTCTGAGGTTCCATCAGATTTCGTTTCAATTATTTGTGAACCTGAAGTGAAGAGTCAGCCCAGTCCAATAGTCGCAGTTCCCGAAGTCCCTGGGCTGGCCGGCTCAGGTGGGCTGAAGAGGAGCGAGTGTGTCTGGGAACATCACCCTCTTGTAGGGCACTGGAGCTGGCGGGGGGGGAATGGTGTTTGGGGGCTCTCAGCTCCTTACCCGCCTGACGTATTGTCAATAAGCCCCGGGTTTCACAGGCTTTTGGATCTGAGAGGTTTTGAATTGCCGAGTGGTGCAACAGATTTGAAAACGAATGTGCCTCTTTTCAGCACGGAGTGGTAATGGCAAAATTACTGAGGTGCTATTTCGCCCTTGCTTGGCAGTGACGGGCAGGGCTGAAGCCAATGAAAATTTTGTCAGGCTTGGGCTGTAGTGACCAAGGCTGTTTCACTCCCTGTAGTCCTCTAGGAAGGTATTTAGACATCCGAGAGCTTGTAATTCATCCTGGAAATGACATATTTCAATATTAAAGTTGAATTTCACTTCCATGACACGGAGCTGATTTTTGACTCCAGATGGAAAAAATTCCCAAACTTAAATAACTGAATGGAGCTGATATCTGGTTTCCTGACCAGCTCTATTTCTCGTGCAGCAATAAGCTAGAGTTCTTGAGAAAATCGTCAAGTATTGAAAGAACCGAGGAACGGGTGTATCGAAAGGCTCAGCCACTCTCCCACTGTCAGTAAAGGCACATAGGATTATTTCCCTGGAGACTCAGAGCAGAGCCTGCTGATGGTGTGGCCCTTAATAAAACAGGAAAAATATTAGTGAGGTTTGTCTGAGACCTTCTTTGAGTTTGTAGAAAGCAGCTTTTAGTCTTCCTGGATCCAAATATATGATTTATTCCCCTTAAATTCCCGAAATTTATTCCCTATTTTCCGAAATTCAGCAGAAAATAAACCAGACCAGGCTTTCCACACTCAGGTAAGGGATTTCAGTACGCTGTGTTGGTGGACCTTGGTTTTGGACTGCAGGAACATGAATTAGGTTGTTGATCCGGCACAACTACATCTTCGTTGCCATACCTCCGCTCCAGGCCAGGTAAGCCCACCCTCTTACACGCCTGATTCTTTCACGCGTGTGGGAGCACTAAGTTGATAGTCCGGACAAATAATAAAACTGCGTCTGGGTTGCAGAGGATGGGGTCTGCCATGGGTCTGGTCTCTCCTGCTTAGGGCCAGGCGGGATGCGGGGTAGGAGGCTGATGGAGCCAGAGGGCTTTGTGGAAGCACCTGCTGTCATCCCTGGTTGGGGTTGAGCCCCTTCGGAGCAAACTGGTCCTGAGCCTCCCAGACCAAACCCCCGGGGACTTCACTACTGTTGGAGAGGTGATGGCTTGCACTTTCCCAAACAAAGCACAGCAATGTTTCCTGTAATTTGAAACAAAGGGACAACTTGCTGCTTTGTAATCTGTGGGTGGGGGAGGCACTGTTGAGTCAGGAAGCCCCCAGAGGGTGCTGGCTTTACTGGTTTCAGCTGTGAAATCAAAACATATGCATGAGTCAGGCCGGTGGTTAAGTTCTGCTCACTTTGAGGCCCTGGCTTTGATTAAATTCATGTGTCATTTTCAAAGGTCCATGTTTAGCTTGGTTTTAGATCATGCTTGCATAATTAGTTTATTTAAACTATGTCTCATGTTAAATCAGATTTTGCCTGTGGACTTAAGTACAACTATGTAATAAGATATACCTATTAAACAGATGTTTAATCTTAATGACTATGTTCTTGACAATCAATTGAAATTGAACATCTAATAACTACACTGCAACTAGGCATATCTCTTTGCATTTAATAAGATACTATAGTAATATAATTATAGTAATATAGGATAGTATAAATAACATATTCATGGCAGTATACCAATGTTTGTATAATACACATAATATATATAAAATCATCTGAGAAATGAGGAGGCCTTAGCTCAGCTCATCGTTTCCCTGATGGGAGAGAACAAAAAAAGAAACCCAAATGTGATCCTCTTACAGAGGAAGCAATTTGTATTGGCACTCTGCGCTGGGTGTCCTCTAACAGCCCTGTGTCCGCAGGTCACCACCTCAAGTAATGTCCAGAGCGGTGGTGTCGCAGAACAAAGCTCAGGTCCATGTTCTTGTGTATAGTGACTGTTGGGATACTTCTGTCAGACTCTATACAAAAAAAAAAAAAGGGAACTAAGAGAAATAAAGAGGAACAAATAGTACATGTATAGGTGAGGAAAGATTTGTTGGGGGGGGGGGGGGGGGAAAGCCATCCAAGTCTGTGTCAGTCCTTATTGCATTTGGACTTCCAGTTGCACGTAGATATGATACTTGTGTAGTTTGACACCTGAGTCTCTGATGTGCGATTGTAACCATACCAATAAATGAGCTATTTCATTAACAGATCCCACGGAATATCCGATTGTTCTACCAATTTGGTCTGACACTCCTGACTCCAGAGCTTTCTATTCTGCTGTTAAGACATGTACAAATGATGTGGTTTATATCGCTTTGTTATGCTTCTGTACCATAAGTATGTACCGATGGACGTTTAAATATAAAACCAAGTAACAGACTCATAATGTTCTGTTGAGAATTAGCAAGTATGTGTAAAATAGCCTATTGAAACAATTTAATATTTTGGTAAATGTGCAGTATTTTAGCTTTTTTTTTTTTAAGGCCTTAGTTCGAGGAGGCATTTAAGCCCATGCTTAGATCTATTTTTTTGGCAAATCTGTTGCACATGTGTTCAGTATTAAGTGCATGCTAACTAGAAATAAGCTGATTAACTTTTGTCTTATAGCCGGACCTAGTATTCATTGGACTCAATAGAAAGTTTTCCATTGAATCCATTGAGCCCTGAGCTAAACAGTTTAAAAATGTGGTGGAAAGGCAGCGGGAGAGGGTGGGAAACAGGTGGGTTAAAATTATACTTTGGATTATTTGGTATCTTTTGGGCTATTAAATATGTATAGAATGGAGGTCTTGTTAATGCAAATTACAAACATGTTTCGGAATCTGTTTTGTAGCACATGTACAGTACAGTGATGGACTAGTAACATATGAAAGACATATTGATGATAGTAAACATTAGCTCAGCATTCTGGTCTCCAGTGTTGCTCAAAACTGGGGGGGATGTCTTCAAACTTTTCATGTTCCATAAAAATAGTTATCAGGGTCTCTTTTTGTTCAGCCTCCCAGATTCCTCTTGAAAAACTAGCTTGCTTTCCCTGAGCATCTCTTTTTCCAGTGCATTATATTTTCCCCTGCCTGCCTGCGTTAATTTTTGTTAATATTGTTGCCGCCTTTACACTAAAAAAATGCGTGGGGAGAGACAAGTGCGTGTTTGTGTTTTTCCTTCCCCCTTTCCTCATCTAACTCACAGACTGGGGGGGGGGGTGGGTGAGGGGAAGCCACTTAAAAAATTTTCCTTCTCTCACATGTCGGGCTTACAGGGTAAAACTAGTGAATTCTGCGAGTGAAGACCTGTTTTGGTGGCCGCCTTCTATTTGCGTGACTGGTGGGCACCTCCAGCTACCACTGCATTGGGGTAAATTAGGCCTAGAACTCGTCAAGAGATTGTTTTTACTAGTGACTTTATTTAGCCCACTTTAGCCCTGATTTAGGCTGGGAGGGGATGATTCTCTGTTTTGGTTTGGGTCTTTTTTTTTTTTTTTTTTCAAATTTTATTCTATTTGGTAATTTTTCCACACCCCTTTATTGAAGACAGTGATTGCAAACACATTTGACTTGATATTCGACTCACACCTTAACTTAACAAGTAGTTCAAAGATTAATTACCATGTACCTTGCAGTTCATAGATTCTATTATGATACAGCTCCAGCAAAGAGAAAAGGGGGAAAAAATCGAGCTGATCAGCCTGTGATTGTGTGTTAGCCTGTGCTTCTGCTCTTTGGCTGGTTGTCACTGCGTGATGCGAGAACTGCTGCGTGGTTACGGCTTCCCAGCTGTATTAATTTTCATGTCGTTGATGAGTTTCTAGGACTTAACAAAAATATTAGTGGCACTATTTGTTGAGTTAGTACAGTTAGAGTTGTTAATGCTTAAATAGGTGAAATTAATCTTCTCCGCAGCGGGGTGAGGGGACGTTGTTGTTCCCGTTTCAGGCGCGGCTGTTGGCGCCGTGGCTCAGCTAATGCCCCGTCACCCGGGTACAAACCCGAGCGGGCTCTGCGGGGGACGTGCTGGTTGCTCCTGGGACCTGAACCAGAGCGCCGGGTGGGAACTCCGGTGGTGCTGGCTGTTTGCCCGCCAGCCTGCTGGCTCCAGGAGGGACCGCAAGGCTTTGAACCTGCACGGTGAGGCTGTCGTGCCGTGGTTGGTGGGGTTTGGTGGCGAAGGCAAGTTAAAAAAGGGTTTTGCTTCACCCCAATTCAAAAATGGATAGTTCTTAATAATCCTGGATGGGTTCGCTGGTGTAGCTCGCGGTTTGGCCCTGCAGACGGTGGGTCTGGAGCAGCGTGGAAAGCAGTTTGGTGCAGGGCAAGAAGTGCAGGTGAGAGGCGGCAGGAGAAGAGTGCCCCAAGCTGGCGCTGCAGCCGGCGTCCCACCGAAGCACAGCTGAGGTCGTATCGTCTCTGTGGCGCTTCTGGTTCGGCAGCGCACAGTGTAGCGATGTGCAGAAAGCCCCAGCTGAAGAGTTCGTCCCGTCGTCCCTCTGGTAATAGCCGGACTTCTGCGTTTGCCGAGCGAGACCTGTCAGAAACGCGATTAGAATTTGCTTCCCGCTCTGTTCTCGCTGCGAGCGACTCATTGTTCCCCTTATTCTGGAGTAAATCGATTAGGACTCAATAAAAAGCACGGGGAGAACCCGCTTGTCACTTCTTAAATGTCTCAGCCTGTTTGGAGGCTTTGCCTGAATCCCCGAGCAAGTGGGAGCTCTTTCTAGCGCGAATTCCCCGCATCTATAGTTCCCCTGGCTAACGAGGGAAGGCAATATACATAGGACAGAACAGGTTTCTATTCAGCCGTGGAGAAAGCACTTGTGAATGTTGCAGGAAATGAGATCTTAAGTCAGTGCATAAAACAATCTAATCCATCACAGCCCCTAGAATGGCCCCTCATAACTCAGGGGCTGTCATACCCCTTTGTGTGCATGAAGGCAGTTGTGGAAGAAGTGACGAACTGCGCACATATTCTGCTAAATCCGTTCTGGCAGCTGAGGTAATATATTTTCAATGCCAAGTCACATAATTTTACTTTAGCTCATTTGACTCCAGGCTACAAAGCTATTCCAGAAAACAAAGGGATGGTGTTTGAATAATGAATAATAATGAATTTAATTCTGTGGGCTTGTGCTGGGCTGAAGCCTCTAGGAGGTTAAATGCAGATAAAGTAATGGAAAGCAAAAGTTTTACCTTACAAAATAGTATTATTTTACTCCAGTCGTCTTGACTTCATTAGGCATTGGTACCTTTGGACAGACGCAGCTGGCATATGAATTTAAAACTAATACATCATTAAGTATGATTTACAGATTTACACCTACAAAATAGCGTACAATTACTCTCAGCATCTCCTTTTTGCTTTCTAGTGTGGGTTTTTTTTTTCTTGTCCTGTTATTTTCTCTTGGTTTTGATAGTTGGAGACCTTCACAGTAGTTGCAAGGAAATCCGAGCACACCCTTGCACTGTGACAGATATACAGGCACTCTTTTTTTGGTGTCACCCAACATCCTCAACTGATAATTTAATGCTTTTCAAGAAAGAAGTAAGGCAATATTCCTGTAGTTCAGGGCAAAGAGGGCCTCTGCCTGTACAACACCAAACGTGCACTAGTCCTGATGCTGCTCGATGCTTGTGACATTAGTTTAATATTAATGAGAGGTGGGCAGGCGAGGAGGGGGATTCCCTGTAGAGACATCCTGGAAGGCAGCTTCAAGGAAGACTCTGGTATTTGTTAATTTGCCGCAGCCAGGAAATTAAACACTATGGTGGCATTAAAGCCCACTGAGCTCTGGGTGCTTAATTGTGTTTTATCCCTTTGAAAATCTCCCTTTCCTTTAGCATTTTAAGGGGGTATGAATTTGTTTACGAACTGTGTGGGTTGTTCATGGAGTTGCTTAAGACTCTTAGAGGTTCACACAGGCAGATCCAATCCAGGCAAGCAGGAATGTGGAGGAGCGCTACAGACGCTTGTCTGGGAGGTCTCGCCCCATCTGGAGAGGAAGCTGGTGAATGCGTGCAGGCGCTGCCTTAACCTTTGCGTTTCTCATACGGCACGCGTACCTCGTCGTGCTTGCTCAGGGATGCTCTTCCAGCTCGGCCGCGTCTTCTGCTGGTGGGTCTTTCACTGCAGCTGGTGACCTCGGAGCCCTAGCGAGGGCATGCACAGGGAGGTACCTGCCCAGATCCCGCTCTGAGAGGAGAAGGGTGAGGTGCAAGAGGGAAGGCAGGAGCAGAGCAGGATAGCAAACTGAGGCAGTGGCTGTATGCAGCTTCCCCGAGAGCCGAGGGAAAGCCCTAGGGAGGTCCTCCCTGGAGAAGGTGGAAGAGGTCCACGGTGGAGGGAAGGGAAGAAGGGGCCTCAGGCTCCCCTGTGCGGAGGGCGTGCTAAACTGGTAGCTGGCAGACGTGGGGGGTGAGTGGCTCTGATCTTTCCTGTGTTTGTAACTTTGCAGCGTGGTGCTATGGGAAGAGAGTGCTATGCCAACGATTCAGCATCGCCTATTCGTTCGTAGTAAAAGAAGATGAGATGAACCGGGAAGTGGAAATCACCTTTAGAAACAATTTGGTGAGTGGTGAATCTCTAAAGGGAAAACATGAAGAGGCTTGGTAGGCAAAGAGGGTTTATGGAGAGCCACCTCTGGGAAGAGGTTAACAGTGTTCGTTCTGATGCCGTTTCTGTAGAAAAACGATTTATAGAACAACTCTGTGTGGGACGTACGTCCTTTGTTTGCAGCCCGAATGTGGCAACACTTTGTTAATTTGAGAGAATGAGAAAGTGAAGCTGATTATAAACAGAAATGAAAAGTCATTCAGGCACCATGTGCATGGGACTTCTAGCAAGCTCCACCGGAGGTCCAGGCACTGAATAGTTGCAGGATTATGTGTCATCTAGTGGATCTGTTTTCATGTTCCAAGCCATCTGGCATACAGGAGTAAACAAACAGCAGAAAAGATAATAAGTAAACTGGTTTTTAACTATTTGTTTCCCAGTCTTAATACTATAAAAGCAAAGGACTTTTAATTCCCAATACAAATCAATTTTAGATTGCATCTAATATTAATGTGGAATGGTATAGTAACATTTCCACCTTACAGGAAGGCAATCTCCCATTTCCTTTGTTCGCAAGGCTGTGCACGTGTTTTCTCCCAGCTCTTGCTGTGGTGGGAAGGGGGTGAGCCCGCCCCTGCCCGGGGCTGCTGTCAAGTCTCTTAACTGATGCTGCATCAGCAACTGCTGCGACGCTGACCCATACTTGTTTCTTTCCTGGTGTCACCGAGGAAAGTCTGGTAGAAGGGTTACAGCATCTGTTTGCTTGAATTCACTACGTTGGTTCGGAGAAATAATATCTCAAACTAGCTAAGAGGTTCTGAATTTCATCAGAACGTCTTTGAAAAATTTCTATTGTCGATGACTAACTGTACGGTAGATTTAAAACCATAGCTCTATTAAAGTAATCCAAATGTGTATAGTTATGACCCACTGATATCAGTTCATACGATTTAATTAAGTACTGCATTATTTAATGATTTTCCTTTTGGTGTCATCTCATTTTGCAAGAAATCTCACTCAAAAAAGAAAGGGAGTTTCTAGTTTTCCTGGCTATAGAGGAAACCCAGAGTGTGTCAGCATATAGGCTTCCCAAAAAAGAAATGAACTTAAGTTCTCCTATTTTGTGGTGGGGAAAGGAACTCCGTTATGTGCAGGAAATTATATCTGACAACTATTATCCCTCACTATAGTACCTTCGCAAAGCTGTAGTCTACAAATGGCCATGTTGCGGTTATCACTTCTTCAGAACTACTTCAAAATGAGGTGGTTAGTCTGGGCTGTAAGAGAAGCAGGTGGGTTAGCTCGGGGTGCTACTTAGGAGTGTGATGCTCTAACCCCCAACTGCCATCAAACTATTCAGTCCTGTCATCCTTCTCACCTCCAACTGCACGTTCCTGCCCCTTTTGTGGTGTTCGTTGGTACTTATCAGAGAAGCTGGGCCAAGGAATTAAACTGGCTGAGGAAGACCACTGCAAAAAGACTAGTTCTCTACCAGTTCAGGCCCTTGGATCCAAAAGAGGAAACTTTGCCTACCTTCAAGTGTACAAAGCCAATTCAAATGGGAATTTTTTCTGTTTCATGATGGAAGACATGTAGGTAAGGTACGGTGAGAAAAAACTACAGCCCTTTCTCTCTGGTCAGTAAGATTTCCAGGAACTTGTCGCAATTTTTATACACTATGTGAAGTGTCTTCCTATCCTAGACCACTGTTTGAGAGAGTTTAAACCTGCTTCAGAAAAGGAATGAAGGCAAAGCCTTTTGAAGCTGCTTGGTGTTAACATTCTCATTTCTGAAAGGTATATAATGCCTTTTAACATTTTGAATGGAATCAGAAATGTTAAAGAGAGGGAATCGGCTCAGGGGGCAGGAATTGTCTCGATACCCTTGGATGCTCGCTTGCCCTGTTGGTTCTTGCGTATGGGTAAGTTGGTGTTTGTTTATGCCTGTTTGATCTCATTTCCCAAAAGCATTTCCCAAAAGCATTTCCCAAGCTGTGCTCAGGCAGAGGCTGTGGGAAGGAACCTTCTGACTGAAATGGAATCCCTCATTCAAGATGAAATAGGATTTCTTTTTTTTTTTTTTTTTTGGGTAAGCTGTTTCCTGGCAAGGTTTTCCTGTGACATTTGCTAGGAGGGTAACCCATTAATTTGAATCCAAGCACCAGTGGGAGTTAATCTGGATGACACTAGATCATGCTTGGCATTTGTTTCCGCACTGGTTAGGTGCCATGTGAAATATTTCCAGTGTTGACCCATGTTTCCAGCTTTGGAAGCTGTGCTGGAAAGTGCAGTTATGCTTGAAGAGTCGTCTGATGATTTTATTATTTTTTTTTATGAACAGTCCAATGGAAATGTTAACTAGTTCACAGAAAATTCAGGTGCAAGCACAATTTCACACCTGTGTCAGTACCGAAATGAGGAGTTGGCACACAAATGCTGTCACTGTTATTTATTATGTTTCTTGTGGAAACGCTTAACTTCCCAATTGAAGATGAGGATTTCACTCTGCTATGTCTGACATAGGCAGCTTAACCTGCTCTTGAACCTCACAGAATGCCTCACCACAGCCTGTGTCCGCACGTGAAGGGCTCCTAGAATGAGCTGTTTGAGTGGCGGTCCTCGGGGAATACTGCAGAGCTGTGCCTGGAAACAGCGGGTCATGCTCAGAGCTGGCACTCCGCGTGGCGTGGTGGAGACTTAAGAAGTAGCCAAGATTTAAATACTGAGCAGGAAAATATTTTGATCATTCTGTGTTCGTGTCAGCAAATAGCTGCTGGTCCGCTTCCCATGGGCATTGACTGAGTTTAAGGGCTCTTCCCAATACGGAGTCACGGTATGTGATGAGAGGAAGCTTTCAAATTACATGGTTACGGACCAGTTTCATACTTATTCTGGGACAGTGCAGACCGGTTTGTTTCGAATGACATGATGTTAATATTTTTATGTATTTTAATTTATATTCATTATATGATAACATATTATATTTTATATATATTATATAATTTTATATATTACATTCATTAATTTATATTCAAATAATTATCAGAAATTTACTGGGGTGATAAAAGGGGGATAGAGGAATAAAATAGAAATCTTGTCTGGACAGTTCAGTGTGTCTTGAGATGCAAAGGTGGACTATGAAGGTGCCGTCTCTTTGGGAACACTTTCTATTTGTTCTCTCCGATTTGCAGTACATAGGACATGGGGCTTTACATGCCAGCGTATTATAAGTAATGAACAACTGTGAGATGGAAAACCAGAGCAAGAATAACAAGGAAGTGGAGGCAGTTACCTGAGAGGGCTGACTTGTTCTGGTAGTTGGGTGTTGCCAAAAGACAGCTTTCTCGCTGTGTTGGAGAGTTTCATCAGGTTACGGATGGGACTGGTGAATACCACATCTAGAGCAAAGAAACGGGTGGGACCCATCGCCAGGGACTGGAGCAGAGAAGAGAGGCAGGAGGGATGCTTCCCCATCTTGGTGACTGATATTTGTGGCGGGCAAGTGATACTCGCTCATATATTTGTGGTACTGATTTTTCTGGGCTCATAGAAGCAGAAACAGTTTTCCGACGTGCCTGACATGCCATCCTTTCACTGCATCCTCTCTTGAAAAAACAAACCGAGCTCTCCAGCCTCCTGCCCTTTAAGAGCAAGGAGAAACTTCTTAACCCTGATTTTGGGTTGATGGGAGGAAGGACAAGACTGAGGAAATCTCCTTGATGGAAAGTGGACAGAACAGACCCAGGTCTGCTGTTGGCATTCCTAAGTGTATTTTTAGGCTGCAGTTTTAAGCCCCTGAATTTTTGTCTGTGTAGTAATCAAACCTAGGGTGAAGAGTATTATTCTGTTTCTTCAAGTGCTGTGCAGGAGAGATACAGGAGTATACAGGAGTTCTTGCATCCCAGGGTAATTTCCAGAGCAGAGTCTTAGAATTACCCCACTGCCAATTCTGAGACCTGGGAATTCAACCCCCTTGGCTCTAGATGATTAGCTCGAAGTATGGTCAAGAATTTTGAGTGACAAGGTGAGCTTTAAAACATGCTAATTAGCTTTGAAAATCCCCAGAGTTTGGATAGAAAAGAACATGCTTTTGCTCAAACAAAAAGGAAACATGCAAACTGGTTTCCCTTGGAATCGCTCCAGTTCCGAATTCATCCTCAGTTACAATCGGTTGACTCCTCACACCAGCAACTGCAGTATTTATAAACCCAAACCTCCTCTTTACCAGTTTTGGTTATCTCCGGCCTGATCCTAATGCCTCTTGAGATTAGTGGGACTTGTTCAGTTTACTCGAGTAGAAGCTGGGTCAGACCCATAGTAGATGCCTGTCACATTGGTCCCTAAGCAATTAGTAATTCCAATGAGACCTTAGGTTTGATTAAGAAATCTTTGATAAGATTGTTTTCGTGTTTAACGGCCCCTTTGCAAAGGCTTCTTTCCCCCACAATAATAGTAATTGGATAACCCGAGTATCCAGTCGTGTCATTGCAAGATGTTTCACTCCAAGAAAATAATTTCCAACCCACGTTTCTTTTCTTCTTTTAACTTAAAAGAGCCTCTTGTCGTCTTTGTGGTCGGTGCAGTCCATTTGTAACTGCCTGGTACGAACTGAAATCTGTACAGTCTTATCTCCCTTGCTTTGTTTCTCTGTACCAAACTGTAAGCAAGCCCTGAAGTTTGTTCAGATTAGGGATCAAACACTGATTTTCTATTTCTTGTCTTGCAAATTCCGGGGGGGGGGGGGGGGGGGGATCAATATGCTAAGGCTGTTGCATCAAGCTTTCAAATCTATGCAGACATCAATAGGCAGCTGTTCCGTGCTTTTTAGCATTTTCGGCCAAGTTTCTGATTTCAAACAGATTGATGTAAAACCAAAGGAACTTCATAGGAACGTCTCTGGATTTACACCGTTTGCTTAGACTAGGTCAAGCTGTTCAATCAATCCAGCATCAACATTTTGATTTGCATTGACTATTAATATAATAATTAGAATTTGATTAGGAATGGGGTATCTGCACCTTCATGGCTACTCCCTAGGGAAATTAAAACATAATTTTGTGACGTTGTGTGCTGCCCAATATAAATAGGTATTCTTATTTGGTAAATGTATATGAACTAGTATTTGCTACTTCACCAATTTATTACAAAATAAAATCCTTTCAAGTCAGAGTAATGTTCTCTGCTTTATATTTGAAAAAAACCCACAAATTAATCCCGTGATACACTGTGATTTGCAATAAAGTTGATCAATGCGATCTACCTCCACAAATTGCAGAACTTACCATTCACATTCTTTTGAGTAATACTGTTGTTTTGCCGTGAAGTGCGTTGCTGTTGTTCCCAGTATTAAGTATAGCATCTTAAAACATTTTAATAGAAAGAAACTAAATGAAAATTGATTGATAAAAGCTCCATCAAGGTGTTTATTGTTTTTGCCCAGAGGCAAAGCAGAAACTTTTGGAAGCCGTGTCATTTGTATTAGATACTGTTTTTCAAAGTGCATGAGCAATGGAGATGTGAACATAAAGGTAGGAAATTGCTTTTAATCATTAATAACTTGCACAGGGAGCTTGTAGTACAAGGTAGAGTGTCCACCTTCATGCTGGATAATGATGATTTGTTGCAAAAACTGGTGTACGAAGGTGTAGTGGAAGATTGCGTACGCAGTCGTCGTACTGAAGCTGGCATCTACAGCAGCGCCAAGCGTATACAAATGAAAGAGAAACCACCTGATTTACAAGGGACGCTGTGTTCTCCTCCAGCTACGTTAGACAGAGGTGCAGTAGCAGAGACAGCACATGGTTTTGCGGCAGTTGCCTGTAGGGCTTTTAAAGATCTTCGCCCTTTGGAGCAGAGCCTGATACAACTTGTCTCTCCCTAGTTCTTGGAGTATTCTGGTTTGATCAGGGCAGAAACTAATCTATTATTGTTAGTAAGAGAATTTTAGTGAGGATAAGAAGTGTAAGTTGTCCTATGTACGTAGGGAAATAACATCCAGTCTGAGAGCCCAGAGTAAGTAAGAGGAAAGATGATGTTAGTGGAAGGAGTCTTAAGAGAATTGTGTGAGGACATTTGTTCTTGGCCGTTGTGATGGGACGCTGGCTTGAAAACGCCTGTCCCAGACAGTAGTTTGCTGCGTGACTGCCTTTTAACGCCAGCTGCCAAGGCAAACTTGAGTAACCAGCTCAGCTGTGCATGAGTGAGCGGGCTTGAGCTAAACACGTTATCCCTTGGGTTCATTTTGTGCTGTAGAGAAGTTATTTTCCCCCAAAGTATCCCAAACTGAAACGTGTCTGATTCTGAAGAAGTGTCAATGTGTATGGTCAGAAACTTGCTTCCTGCTCCCCACCGCCCACGGAGGCCGGCAAGCCCAGTGACTTGCCTTTTTGGCTACTCCGGGTCGTTTCACGCTCTCACGTCTCCATGGGCCTTGCAGCTCTGCAGGATTGTTTTGGTTGTGCAATATAGGCACCTTAGAAATGGCATACGCTCCGAGGATGCTTCTTACGGCCTGTTGGGAAGGTAACTATTAAAACTGGCTGAGTAGTGTCCCAGCTTTGCCCTATACCTAAGATGAATTTTACTTTTTCCTCTTAGGCTGAAGAAAGAAAAAGCGTTTTGTTGAGTTTTTCTAGGGAAAATGAAAAAAGCTTTATCAAACAACGTGCTACTCTTTTTTTGTTTGTTTGTTTGTTTGAATGTGCTATTATTCATCAGTTAAATAATTGAGGTAAAAAAAAAAAACAAACCCAAACTTTAGTTCTAGAAAGGATAATTTTGGTCAGAACACAGTTTAATAAAACTCGGTAATCTAAAAGTGGAAACATGATTTCTTTGTTTCCATACACTATATAAATCCAAGTAAACTAATAGATTTATTTCTTTTATACTTGGAGAAGGAAGGAAGGAACTGTTTAATTGGATCAAATTCAAACACTGTAGTGATAAAATTCGTGTTACTGTGTGTGCAAGTAATGTGTGTATTTGTAACATTATTCTATTAGCTTTACCATTTTTGGGTTTTGGCCTTTCTTACTTGTAGATAGTTTCTGTAGCCATTACTCAGTATGCGTATGTGCTTGTTTAAAAAAGAAAAAAAAAAAAAAAGGTTTAACAAAACTTCGTAGCTATGTTGTATAACATACCTTTTATGATGGAGTGTCAGGTAAGTATTGAAGAAATAGAAGTTTTCAGGCATAATTGCACAGTTGTAGTGTCCGTGCATGAATTAAAGAGGCAGAAATGCACAGTTGAGATTAAACTCTTCCAAGGTCAGGCCCTGCGAATGCGCTGCCTATCAGCTGTGCTGAGAGTTGGCAATGGGACTTGAACTAAACATATGACAAACATATGGAAAATATATTTCTTTGCTTTGTATGTTTAAAAAATGGATCATACTCAACGTGCTACTGCCTTTGAGGGCCATAAGATAAAATGTTGCAAGGTTCAATGGCTTTGAGATGGGAATCCTGGGTACAGCCCAGATGGAGGCCTGATACCAAAAGCTGCTCTTGTCTTTGAACATTATTGGCCCCAAAGAAAGAAAATTCCTTTTAGCTTTCCCCCCACCCCCTTTAAAACAATATGAGTGCAAACAGTTTCCACTTGTTTTTGTCCCAGTGCCAACCTGCAGTTTAAGCCCTGAGGAAAATGTGTTTTAGGAGAGGATCGGCTCACACGTCCTCTTGAACTCAGTGGCATGGATTCGGAAGGTTTTGGGGAAGTGTAAAAAGCCCATCTTAAATGCTTCACGGTTCCTGCGGAGTAGCTGTTCTGGTGCTGGCAGAAAAGATGGTGTGAGAAGGCTGTAGCCCCTGGGCCCCATTCTCAGTGCCATGGTGGTGTTTCTCCTTCCTCGCCCTGGTTAGGCTGACGTAGTCATTTGTGGATCTGATCTCTGAGGTGAGCAGGACTAATTATCTGCACTTCACTTTCCTTCTTTCATTTTACAAAGTTTATTTATACATGGCATCATTTCATACTGATGCCTTAGAAGTACTTTCATTTAGCATCTGTGGGTGGAAGGGCAGGTAGGAGTGTGAACAGGGGTGATGCTGGTACCACAATCAACCCTCAAATGATACCTGCGGTATTTTGTGACAGTTGTGCTCTTTACATGGTTTTGGAGACACGAAACAGCTGTTAACCTTGTTAATTGGGCTGGTGCTTGGCCCTACCATTTGAATACAGTACGTGTCCCCCTGCATGATGAATGTCTCCAGGGAGAAGGTGTGCGGGAGGCAGAGTACGGGAGCAGTACGCTGACCTCTGGCATCCACGGGAGGTGTCATCATTGCAGAGAATAGGGCACTGCTGACATTGCAGCCCAGGTGACCTACTGGCTTGTTGGCACCAAAAAGGAACAGCCCTCCTCTCCCTTCTCGCCTGCCCCTCCTCTGTGCATTCCGGCTTCCTCCGCTCTCATCCTCAGCTGAGCTAATTCTACTTTTTAAAAAAAAACTACTTTTTTTAAGGCTATTTTTGTATTGTTTTTGCTCCCAAGCCTGCTCATCGAAGGGGTTCTGCAGTGCGTTGCAGGCTATCACACAACGTAGGGGGAAGTGGGACATCCCTCTCTGGTGTCAAGGTTAAGGGAATACCTCGAGCCTGTGTTCTGGTCCCAGCTAATCTGCTGGTTAGAGCACAGAAGGTGAAAAGATGCCTTAAATGTAGCTTCTCCCTTCCTTCTTGCAGCCTCGCGCCAATTAGGGAATGGAGCAATTGGCTCAAAAGCCCTTATTTTTTCCTGCTCATTTTCTGTTATTTGTTGTTTTTCTTTTAAAGTAGACTTCCAGGCCGAGCGCGATTTTCCTGTGGGAGTAGATGCTGAGTTCTGCCTGCATTTTTATCTCCGTAGCTGACAATAATAAAAATTCCAAACAGCATCCCCCGCGTTCCCCGCGTTGCTGTTGTCATGTTTTCTGCTGGTTGACAAAGTCACCTCTGCGGCCTTAATATTTGGGGACGTTTATTTTGCAAAGTGCTGGGAGCTGGATGGCTTGTTGATGTTTTCAAAAGCTTTCGCAAAAGCTGTTGAAACACCGCGTGTTGCACGGTTAAGAATTTAGGAATTTTCCACTCCCACTCCCCAACTGTTTTTTAGATTAGTGTTTGTGTTTCTCTAAAGCACCCTGCAAACACCTCCTGTCAGCAGGGGACGGGGAGAGCCTGAGGGAATCAGTCCCGCAGTCTTTCTGTGAAATCTTACTTGTCCACTGGGATCCTGAAAGAAAGTCCTGGGAAGACCGGGTACACCTGCTCTTCTGCCTGTGCGCAACCCTTTCGATGGAAGTGAAATCACAAAACACTTGGAATGGTTTCGACTGCGGAGTGGAATCCTTCTCATGTCCCGTTCCTCCCTTGCCCATTTCCTCCTTCCACCCCCAGCTATTCCAAAGTATTACTTGCCTAACTTTGTTTCTCCATCTTCAAATAGGCAAAACATACCCAACGACAAAAGGAGAGTAGCTTGAGAGATACCGGTTTGGGGAACAACTGAGACAACAGGGTTAGGCTTACCTTCAGCCTGCGGTTGATGTGTGGCTGGAAGAAGAGCGAGGTCTCTGGAAGAAGAGCGAGGTCTCTGGAAGAAGAGCGACGTCTCTGGAAGAAGAGCGACGTCTCTGGAAGAAGAGCGACGTCTCTGGAAGAAGAGCGACGTCTCTGGAAGAAGAGCGACGTCTCTGGAAGAAGAGCGACGTCTCTGGAAGAAGAGCGACGTCTCTGGAAGAAGAGCGACGTCTCTGGAAGAAGAGCGACGTCTCTGGAAGAAGAGCGACGTCTCTGGAAGAAGAGCGACGTCTCTGGAAGAAGAGCGACGTCTCTGGAAGAAGAGCGACGTCTCTTCTGGCCATGGGAAGGGAGGAACAACAGATGATTCTCATGCTCTTTTATAGAGGCACTGCTGATCCTATTGAATCTGTGGCTTAGGGTCTAAGTGATGTTTAAACAATTTATTGAAGACAAAGACTTTTTTTAGGGCACGACCGTCTCTGACAAATGTTGCAGTCTTTCCCTTCTAAAAAGTCTTTCCGCTGTTAAATGACACAGCATCCTTTCTACTCAGTTTTCAGCTGACAGATCAACAATTTTAAATCTTCATAAGAAGATAATGCAACTTAGTGCTTGAAAACAAGACAAATAACAACATAAAATTCAACCCTAAAATTAAACCCAGGTAAGATGGAGCTTTTATTCCTCTTCCCATTCCCTAGGCAAAGGGAGACATCACAAACTCCACTTGTGATTTTGCTGTGACTGTTCATTCTGAGTGGTATTGCTTGGACACTGCGAAAGCAAGTAGCCTCTGAATAAGAAGACAAATGAAGACAAATCACTTTTACTTTAGAATGCCATCAGATTTTTAATGCGGTAATGCTTCGTTTATTCAACTGTAAATGTTGGCTTTTTCACGGACAATGGTCTCCTTATGCCATAGCGTTATGTGTGAGCTATTCATCTTGGTTGTCTGTTCTTACAACACGGTGTAAGATGGCTCTGATGCTGGAAGAGAGAAGACAAGCCACTCATTGCATCTTGAGGAATCCCCAGGAGCCAAATAATATCGCTTCCTCCAAGCATTAACTTCTTCTGTGCTCCAGAGTCCTGATGTTAAAAGATTGCAGCTTGCAGAACTGCCAGACCATGAACCTTGGCAAGCATGAGCTTCTACACGTTTCCAAAATGACATGAAAAATAAAATTGGCTAAACTAACCACTGGACCTGCTTCCCCTTTCCTACATCTTTAAGTAATAGCAGTAAACATCGTTCAGACTATTCGCTTTTTAGTCAAATATTAAGTGTGACTAAAAGATATTTTACACTAAAAAAAATTTAAAATCTGATAAACGAAATGCCAGGCTGGATGCGTGTAATATAGTAGTTCAGAAATTCGCTGCCCTTCATTTCAACTCCGTGTTTTACAAATCAAATTGCAAATGAAGCCTGCTTCTGTTGCACGGTGCCAACCATCTGATAGGGAGATCTTGGCTGGCTACTCCTCGTGTGTCTGAAGGGGATATAAGAAATGAGTATATGTAATTTTTATTACTCTTTGAAAATACCATTTTTTTAAATGCCTTACAAAAAGTACTTGATCAATTTTCATCTTAAATCAATTATCACAGGGCCTTTTCTCTTTCTGCAGACTGTTAAGCTTTGGTTTCTCTGCGTTTTATCTTAATAATCACAAAAGCAAAAAACCCAATGACCCGTAGGCAGGATTCACTTTGTTCCTTTTTATGTTTTACTCTGTGCACAATTCAGAAATGTCTGATTCTGAATGGAGCTGTGATTGAGAGTGTTCTAGGCTGGGCAGGGGCATGCAGAATAGGAGCAGAAAGCCGGCAGTACCTCTTCATTTCCAACGGGGTCAGCATTTTTCTGTGCATCCGGACCCTCGGCTGCAGTTTCATTTTAAGTGTCCTTTGACGGCTGTATGCTGCTTGGGCTTTTGTTGCAAAAGCAGAGAAATAAGTAGAATTTTGTTATTTTAAACTTGGAGCGGGCCCTTAGGTGGTCGATAGCGCAGCACTGCAGGCTGTCGCTGCTGGGGAGAGAGGGGCGATTGGGGGGCCGGGGGGGGGAGCGGCAGGGGAAGGTGGGTGCTGCGCCCGCTGGCTGCACCCCCGAGGAGCGGGGTGTCAAACTGGGGCTTTCGGGCCTCCAAATATTCTTGCTCTTTATGCTTTTAGGCTCCAAAGAATTGTCCGAGTTGGAAGTCAAGATCGTTCATTGATTTCTGCGCAGTGTTAATATATGTGAATTAGCACGATGATGAAACGGATGCAGTTTTTATCGTATATTCGTTAAATTTTTATGCAGGTTGTATCAGGAAGAGAGGTTGCTTGGTAAAACTCCCTTAATTTTTTTTTTTTAAATTTTATCATTTCAGAGCCAAATATATTGTTTCCATAAATGGATAGTTACACTAATTATTAGACGTTTGCTTAGTGTTAAAAGTCTTCTCAAAGTGTGTGCCTGCCATATGCTAATGGCAAGCTGGTTAATATTATTTATTCCAGCCTGCATGTTTTCTAGCAATATGAATTTGTAGAAAGAATTTTGCGTGCGCGGATAGCGATGTGTATTCATAGCAAGTAATTTTTGAGTTCCCCGTCATCTGTTGGACCCTCCTTTGAAGAGCTGTGTTTGCTTATTGTGCCTGTAATCCCTCTTTCCTGAGTTTGTTACCCGAGCTCCAGAAGCCTGGGTTACGTACCGGTTTATGGATGAAACCCTCAGTCACGCAGAGCTTGGTCCTTTACATGTTTTATGCCACGCTTTTTAGCGCGAGGAGTCGAGCGAGAAGGGTACGCAGCAAGCAAGAGTACTGAACAGCACAACTACAGAACAATGATTATCGTTATTATCAAAGTGTAATTTATCCAATTAGCTGATTCCGTTAAACAGGTTCGATTGACTTTCTCCTGCCACGTTTTAATGTGTTTACATCTTGCACGAGTGAAGGATGTATTGTTTGACATGACAGCTTTCTTTGTGTGTAGCTACCTCTTTATTTCAATCCAATGACTGACAAAAGATAGAAGTGGGTCTTTTTGATGTAGTGTGGGGAATTATTTCCTGATTTGACATCCTAATTGATTGGGGATTTTTGATTATATTAAGGAATTTTCATCCTGCATTGCTCAGCAAAGCAGTATTGGTGCATTACAACAGGAAAATAAAAAATGAAGGTATCGGGATGAATCAAAAAAGGAGAACTATTAAGCATACTTTTCGGCGCTGTTGTTATTACACGTGGTTCATAATCTTTTTCCCGCTCCTCTTACTGCCTCCATCTCTATGCTTCTGTTCTCTGAAGTGGCTTCAGAGCTTCTCTTTAAAGAAAGTGGCTTCTTTTTAAAGAATTTTCAAGTGCTGATTGAAAAACTATGAAGCTGGTTCGTGTAGACCCTTGGCAATCTGCGTATTTTCACTGCAAAACTAAAAACACATTTTGAATTTTGGATTTTCCCCTCTCAATAGCAAATGGAAATGAAAAGAATTAGGATGGTAAATGACAAAGGACGGAAGGAAGAGAGGTGACGGACACTGGAGAAGGGCACCTTCAATCAGACCCGGAAAGCATTGGGGTGATGGGATGCGATGTGCTCCTATGGTGGGCTTTCACGTGCCTGTTTATGGCCCCGGTGCCACCCCTTCTGCTGTGCCAGGCTGGCTGCTGGCAGCGGCTGGGTGAAAACCAGCTTGGCTCAAGCAATTTGTACGAGCGCTCCCTTCTCGCCCAGCCACTCAAACTTTGTCAGTGTTTAAGCTGGTGTTGCCATCAGAAGAACTATTTGGGAAATTACATGCTTAACCTTGAAGTGAAGATGCAGCCAACGTATTCTACTGTTGGGCAGAAATAGAATATCATTGAGTGTGACAGCTGGTGAGATGCAGGCAGAGGGGAAGCACAGACTCGGCGCGATGACGTCTTTCAGAATTTGAACAAATGAAGTGAAATGGTTATTTTTACAGAGATTTTTCTTTGGGGAGAAAGTTACTCCGACTTCTGGAAGGAGCTGGGTTTACCATCACATTCTTGTGTTTCAAGAAATGGAAAATATAGTGATGATGACGCCTATTGTTTTTTAAAATGAAGCTGTCTGTAGTTATCTCTAGAGATAATAATCCCCTGCTGGTTTAGTGCTTCCTTGATTTTTGTTCCGATAAATCTGGAGAATGAGGCATCGCAAGGCTGCATCAGCGCCCCCACGCCACCTCCAAGGAACCGTGCCTCGCCTCAACCGCGGTTCAAAATATATTTTCTAAATTGATTCTATAAGGTTTTGCTGGCATGCTTTTGCTCTCTTGTTGTTTTTTTTTTTTTTTTTTTTTTTTTTTTTTTTTAAGTATTGGACCAAAAGCTTGGCTATAGCAATTTTTGCTTCTCTTGATTTTTACCTTTTGTATTGGAAGCTAATTAACTTTCACCCTCTGATTTGCATCACCCGTGAGACCCTATGGGATGTCTGTATGTTGGGATGTTTTAGTACCTCGGAGGACAGAATGGATGCTGCCTGGCATGCAGTTATTCAGTGACCACTGTGCAACGTGGGTGTGAGTGGACGGATAGTGCTGATTTCGTAGCTTTTTTTTTTTTTCCATTTACCTGAGTGCAAACCGCCACATGTAAAGGATGAAATTCAGGATTTGTAGGCTTATGTTGTTTTTGCATATAGGAACCTGGGTAAACTATCTTTTGATGCCTGATTTGACAATTACTGCTCCTTAGGGGCAGTTTGGTCTTGTATCTGTCTTTTAATTTTTTTATCCAAAGAGCTAGAAGTTCTTTTCAGTTGTTTAGATTTGTTTACATTTTAACAATATAGAAAATGGAAAATCAAGTGGAGAGAGGCTCACCGTGCAAATCTGTTGCCTCTAATGACACCCGGACCTAACCCAAATTTACCTAGTTTCCACTCTTGCATAGTTACTTTGAGACAATTGTTTTACATGAGATTTTTGTGTATTTATTTCAGGCATGCCTTGTGGCTGCCCCGGTTTGTGGCTGTTTGAAATCAGCATCAGCTGAACGCGCTATTAAAGAATAATGTATAGAGCTGCTTTTCAGAAGAAAAGTTTTTGCCTTGATCCCCACAATTTCATGTCAAAAGAAAATAATCCCTCCGTGTTTGTTCACAGATCGGACATACATTTCTGATGTTGGCAGTAGGAGACATAACATAGTGCGATGGGCATTACGTTAGCAAAATATGTATTGTTACCCCTGTTAGGGGCTGGGCCACCAGAGGATAACAATTTGCTGCTGCCACCAGCTGATGGAGTCGGCCCTTCAGCTGAAGTGATGGGTGTCAGCAAAGCTGTGCTCAAACTCTGTGCGTTCCCAGCGTTCTACTGAGGCAATGTGTGTGTGAAAATGAAAATGATGTGTAAAAGTGCAGCTATGCGTAGGGTGGGTTAGATATGCTCTGGAATTGCATTTGGCGAGTTCAGTAGGCTTCTTTGCTCTAAATTATGGCGGTATAACACAGTTGATTTCAGAGCTTAAATATGGCAGTGCTTCATCGGAAGGAGCATTTTCTCCAAATATCAAGTTAAAAAGAGTTTAAAGTGTAATGTGGGGGGCGGCGATGAGGAGGAAACCCCTGGGGAACCTGGTGTGTGATCTTCCCAGGGTATGGAAAGGCACCAAGGGGTTAATCATCCCCCACTGCATATGAAATGACAACAAGCTCTTGGCAGCTTTCCCCATTCTTTATATAACACTTCCAAGCGCTGAAGCTTGTATCCTCCTAGTAATGCTTTTAATTTGTGCTCTGTTGGGGAGAGGCCAAGATTTAATCGAAATCATTAGAATGTCTTTGCTTGAAGTAGCTGAGGGCTTGTAGTGAGCTGGAGGAGGTTACTTCAGAATAATTAAAAGAAATACATAAGGTCGTCGTTGGTGTCTGAGCTATTCCAGGCACCAGGTTCAAGGGGGAAAGGTTGAGTTTAATGACAATTCCTCTTAACTTAAGTAGGATGCTTGCACGGCCGCATAGTTTTGATAATTAAACTTTGCCTTTTTCTCTTCCCACACACCTGCCCAAGCGGACTTTGTTTCCAGCTTTATCCGAGTACGGTAAAGATGGGCTTGAACCAAAGCCCGGGAGCCGGATTTCTCAGAGATTCGGGGCTTTGGGGGCTCTACTGCCTAGATCCGAGTGTAAATTTTGTGGTTTACCTTTTATCTCTAAAATGCCATGAATTCAGGTGTGCCTATAGACATGCGCGTGTGTGTGAGAATGTGGTTAGAAGTGAGTGTGAACAAGTGTGTGCATTAGTTTACAGTCTCAGCTGAGATCTGATCGTGAATTTTGACTCTCTTTATTTAAATGGGACTACCGGAATGCTGGTGCTGTTGCTTTCAGTGTGATATTGATGTCTACGTATGGATTTTAATCCTATATGTGCCTGAAAGGCAACGCTACGCTCTGGGTGCGTGCGCAGGAAGATAAACTGCTGAGGTAATTTTGAGGCACGATACATATGTTAATTGCTTAGTGCAAATTAGAACATGCATTTTCTTTATTCGTTGGTTGTATGTTAAACAAAAAGGTACTCAAGGGAAAGCTTAAAAAAAATAATTTCATATCTTTTGTGCTGTACAGTCCCAATGTTGTTTAGACAGTGACGGAGCGGACTGGCGGTTGTGAATTTGTGTGAGAAACGGTCTTTCTTGAATGACTTTTTATGCCTACATTTGAATACAGCCTCTTACAGCAGAGTAGGTTCAAATAATGAACTAATAGTGAACGTTAAAGATTTAGGGAATTGGCTGTGAACTTTTGACCCTGGGAATATAAGGAGGTTTGCTTTTCAGGAGAATTAGTCTAGCTGGGCTAATGGGTGCCAATAAGGGCTGTAAGCAGTGTGTCAGGGACCAAATCTTTTAATTAACCGCTGAGTGAAAAGTAGTTTGGGAAATGCAATAAGTCAGATTCAGGTCAGATCAAGCAGAATAATATGTGGGCAATGATGAAATTAACATACTAGGAAATGCAAGCTGAAAAATCTCCAAACTTTCCTTATTAGACTAGAAAATGGGATTTACTTTGACTGCTTCAAGAAAACATTGCACCTGCCTCCACTGACTTCTTCTAGCAAGGATTAGACTGTCCTGGTCAACGGCGTCTGCAGATAAAAAAGGTTAAACTGGAGACATACCATGGTCCAGCTTTGAAAAACGCTGTGACTTGTAGCGCGGGCTGGCTCGGAAGCATCAGTTGTGCTCCAATGGTTTTGTTCAAGGCTGTGATGCCCACAAAGTTACAACAAGGATGGAATTGCTAGTGTGCCGGTGTCGCTTGTCTGCCTCGACGTGTGATGTTGTCTCTGAGTTTCTTTGCCCTCCTAACCTTTCCGAGTGTAGTTTTGTCTGTTGCTCTGCTAGTGGCATTGGAACATTTTGGGGAACAGAATTTGTGCTTTTATCCTGTGCTTGTATCGTACCTGTCACAGTCGTGTCCTGCTCTGGTCTGGGAGGTGAGTACCGCTGAACATTAACGCAATGTGGATAATTATATTCAGTATTGTCCTACAGATGTAAGGATCTCAATTCTAATTACACCTCATTAACAAAATGAGTAGGATCAGAACTAAATCTAGAGAGTTTAGAAGGTACACCAGTGTCTCACTGTATCATTATAGAGGAAGGTTTAATTTATTAGTTTAATTCATGTCTAATAGGATTTTAATCCTATTCTGATTGTTCTCCGTGCACATCAAAAAGTACGATTTTAAAGAAGGCCCACACCTTAAAGTTTGGTCCAGAGGGCTTTGAAATTAATGGAAAAAAACTCCAACTAAGCTTAGCAGGATTTAAATCAATCAGTTTTGAGTCCTTTACATCAACACTAAAATTTAAATATGCTTGGAAAACTTTGATTGTGGGTCCCAAATTGCCTAAGAATCATTATCAACAATGACAATGTGGTATCTGGTCTGTCAAATAACTTATTGAAACCTCTACTAATGTCTCAGCCGTTACTAACTACTCAAGTCATTTATTTAATTGGAAAGTGCACTAACTTCAGTGTTGCACACAATGCAGAGCAGTGAGGGATTCCGTGAGATCACAAACAACTTTCCAATGCCCCAACTTTTCCAATGCATTTCCTCCTTGCTTTATGCCTGACTGGCTTGATAGTTGCTATGTTTAGCTAGAATAATATTTTCTTCCTTCATAATTGTTGCAAGGTGAACTTCTTGCCAAAAATCAAAGGGCTAAATTGCATTCACTGACTTAAATCTGTTCTGCTGTCAACTACAATGCATGTTTAATTGTTCTGTCTGTACGATGTTGGGCTGGAACAGTTTCAAACAATCTACCAATCATGAGCAGAAAAAAAAAAAAAATCATTAGAAAATCAATTTTTGCTTAATTGAAGATCCTTCTTCCAAATGGGAATGAAGCAAGATTTATAACCTCAGATTCACTGACTGTATAATGACGGCACTTGAGCTTGTCAAGGTGTTCGCTTGGTAGCTGTGGCATGGACAGCATTTACTCTTTGCAGCTGCTGTGGGTCACCACAGTGTGGGCCCTGGGGAGCGAAGGACTGCCGTATGTACCACGTGGAGCGCAAGAGGCCATGTTTACAAATCCAGGGTGAAAAAAAGGCATTATATAGGTGGGAGCAAAGTATTAGAAGGGAATTTCAAATGCATTGTTTATTTATAGATTTGTTCTGAATGCTGTGAGTGGAAATTCCAATGACTGACTCATGGAGACATCCCTCTGGCATCTGACTACTGATGCCGACATCGATAAAATCCCGTATCCCAGAGCCCCTTGGGTAGTTTGCGCTCTGCTCCCAGAACAAGGGCTCCCAAAGGTAAAATCCTGTCTCTGCTCAAGACAATGAGAGCTTTGCCATGGATTTCAATAGGGTTATCATTCCATCGCAGGCCTTTTAAAAACTTGTAGCCTAATTTTCTTCTATTGAAAATTGAGCAAGTCAATCATGATGTGGTTAAATGGCAGGACGCAAGGAAAGCATAGGAAAATGGAAAACTGATAGGAAAATCAGACCTGTTATAATTATATTCCCTCCTCCCTTTCTGGTTTCTCCTGCTGCGCTTAGAAAATGCAGCGCCATTCTCCTTTAAGTTCAAAATGAGTAGAAGAAGGAATCATGGTGTAAATATCAAGCAATAGCTGAAAGTGAATTTACCAAAGTTCAATAAACATAAAAATGATGAATTTAGATGTCATGTAATTAACTCAGAATTACAAGAGCAATAACCAAGTAATTACACCTTTAATAATGCATTAAACTTGTCAGGAATACTTAGTCATTCAACTAGAATTTAACAAGATAGCCTATAGCAAGTTACAGTAATTAGATATCACTACTGAAAACATTGACAGTTCCTAATTGATACCTTTTATTATAAGGTTAAATGCCAAACATTTCTTTTGAGTGGATTAAGGAATAGTATTAGCTATGTTTAAGACCTTACTGCCTACGCTTATAAATTGCATGCAAGTATAAAAAAGCCTAAGGAAAAAAAATACATACCAGCTAATCACAACACAATCACACAAATTTTGTTCGAGTTCTCACACCTGTGATTTAAATTACAACCTAAGGGAGTCTGCGCCCCGGCAGGTCTGTCAGCAGCAAAGGGGAAAGGGAGGTGGGAGAGAAAACTGTGTGAAACAGGTAAAGAGAATGACAATCGCATCATCTGGAGGATGTGGGTCTTCAGGGTGCGTAAGGCACACCGCAGCCTTCGCGAGAGTACAGCAGGAAAAATAAACAAGCTCAGGAGTCTGCAAATGAGATATAAAGGCAGAACTTGGGCAGGCCAACATCTAAATCAGATTGTTTAGACTACAAGAGAAAGTATTTTTTTGAGAATGAGGTGGAATAGAATTGAAACTATGTGTTTACTTGCTGTTTCTAAATGTGGGAGATATTTCTTTTGGTTTTATGTTGTTCAGTCTATGTGTTTGGCAAATAATTCTTTTTTTTTTTTTTTTTTTTTCTTTTAACCAAACCAAAAAGCAAAGTTTATTCCAGGGGAAACTGAAAGAATAATGTAAAAAAAAAAATCTTTTAAATCTTTTAGGTCAACTCAAAATGTAGTTTTTCTGAAATAAAAATGTTTTGTTTAATTCTAGTTTATAAAACTTTTGTTCCATTTTCTTATTTTCAACAACAGTTCCCATATTTGGCCTGACTTTACAAATATTTTTGTTTTTCTAAAGTTCATCTCTTTAGCAAATTTCTTGGGGGAGAAAGTATGCATTTCTATTCTGGATATGTACTGGAATCTCTGATGCTTAGTGGAACCATCTGTACTTTAAACCAAACTAAACAGAGATTAATGTTGTCTGTGTGAAACAGTAGAGATCAGCTGGAATGATCACATACATCTTTTGTCATTTTTCTTTTTTTTTTTTTTTTCATCTGTATAATTACAAGTCTTATCAGGCTGCATGCTGGGCTATGTCTGATTGTCAATAAGACCTTTCTTGATTGCATCTTATATAAATATTCCATGTCAATCCGTAGGATGCAGTTTCAGGGTCCAAACAATTATACCTCAGTGCACAGATGCAAAGGTCCTTGCCTTTTTTTGCTATGCTGATAATCAAGTTAATTCCTAAAATGTAGGTTCCCAGCTACTAAGTGGTTAATTCCCTGCACCTTTAATGCTACTCCTCTGCTCTGATATATAGTGGCTCTGCTGAGCCCTTCCCTCCAGATATATAAGATTATTCATGAAAATGAAACTACTGCATTTATGTTTACATGATTCTCTGCCAGTTGCGTGGCAACTGGAATTGTCTTTACTTTTATGCATATTAAAACACTCAATAGATACCCTTTCAATAATTAATTGGTAATGAATGTAGAGGCTGTAGAATGCTTTATTCGATGCGTTTAGGCTTTATCCAGTGGCTGAACTGGCTAACCGAGCCTTGTTTTTCTGCGCTAGGACTTCTTTAGCAGGAGATGCTATGCACTGTTCTCAAAAATAACAGGCAGTAAACCAAACCCTGGAGGAGCTGACCGACCTGAAGAGCACCAAGGCCAGCCAAGTGCGTGCGCTTGCCATGCACAGGACAGAAACTGTCTATGTTGCAGAGCAGACTGCAAAATCTATGCTGTGAAGTAGACAGCAGCAATTTTCAATCCGTTTTCAACACCCCTGATGCTCTTGACGCTCACCCAGCGCGTTGCATCTCTCCTTGGATTCCCCCCGTTGGCCCCTCCAACGTGCTGCTTTCTCCTCGAAACAGCCAACATCAGACCAGCAATGCTGTGGCTTGAAATAGCCCTGCAGGACTTACTCCTCTCTTAGCTAAATGTGACGTAGAGGCTTTCGATTACGTATAGAAAGTGAGCATTTATAGATTCAGTAAATATCTCTCTTCTTCCTTCTTGCTTTTTTCCTGGACTTCTCCTTCCTTTTCCTTTTTTCCGGAGGGTGGGGGAGGTGGGGAAAGAAAGGTCATCTCAGCTGTGGCCAGACTTCCCCCTTTAACTGCATCACGTCGGCAATTTCACCTCCCCATTCCACCCTTGGGCTTCTCTTCATAGAGAATCTGGGATTCCAAAAACTGCGCTGGCTGGGACTGGCCACCCTTTCCTGCTTATTGTAGATGTGAACAGGACTTTCTAAAGAAAAGGGAAGGAGGAAAATCTGTTTTCTGCATGTTTTTCTATAATTGTTTTAAGACAAGATGGAGTAAGAGGTTTCTTCACTCTCTAAAAGTCTCCTTCTGACGTGTTTGTTTAGACCTGAGCACTAACAGATTCTCGTGCTTTGTAGAAAAGTTGTATACATGCTTGTTTGGCCGTGCTCGTGTTAGCACTAGCTTTGCTTGGATGTTTGCGCACCTGAGTTCGTCAGTGAAGTCACGCACTGCATTGCTTCTCTCCTTGTCTGCAGCGTATCTGGAGTTTTAGTGTCGCCACTTTGTCCCGACGCATATCTGCTTACCTATATGCATGTGAAGAATGGATGCGCAGCAGTATCCTCACCGACCCCGTACACAGTAGCAGCACGTTGAAGGTATTTTCTTGATGTTTCTTCCTTACTGTCACCACTAATGTGATGGATTAAGTCAGTCATGTTGTTTTATTTACATATGAATACGCACATGTGTGTACATTTATATGTGTGTAAGGCACACAAACCAGTTTGCTGCTATGAAGGCTGTTCTGTAGAACATGACTTTGTCATTCAAAGTTACTTGAAATGCGGTATTCTCAGCAGCTGGGATGGGAACTCGCCCGGCGTATCCGCATGTCCGTTCACGCGGTTCCTCAGGTGGGCGCACAGTTGCCATGGCTGCAAGATGCAATCACGGTAAGTCATACAAACGGAGGGTACTATTGATCATTTTTGCACACACCATTACATGCACACACTTTTGAAAATAAGGCTCGGAACATAATTGGTTGCCAATGGAGCTTCACCAAGGTGGCTGCATGCATTTGGTTTCTCTTGTTTTTATGTTTTAGAGCTATTCATGCTGATTCTCCGAACCTGTCTTAGAGCTTTGAATTTCCTCCTAGATGTGTTTCTTTCTGCATTGCTCTAGTGTTATGCACCTAAAATAGATGATGTGTTTAACCTTTTGGCTACGCTGCTTGCGTTCTGCTTTATCTCTACAAAACTAGGAATTAGGTGTTCCCCAAAAGGCTTCCCGGGTTTGTTCCCAGAAACAAAAGTATAGGAGTTTATTGAAAGTCGGAGACAAGAAATGCGTGGAGGCAGATTTGACAAAGTAGTTGACGGGTGTCCTACTGAACGAGTTGCTGGGGAAAAATCAGACAAATCATCTCCTGAGATCCAAAGACTACACAGTGTATTGAGGACTCTCAATATTGGTCCTGAGGACGGGCAGCTGCTGGTGGGTGCTTTCCTGGGCTCCCCACCAATGTGAGCAACCTCACGCCCTTGAGCGCAGAGGCGGCACCTGTGTTCTCCCAGGCTGCCAACTAATGAAGTGACAATGGGGTGTGATAACTCACCAGCCAGTGCTGGATTATATAGAGTCACTGCAGCCCATTAACACTTCGTAAAAATCCTGTATGGCTTAGCTTCGCTGAACCTGAAAGGCATTAGAATAAGGATTGAAAAGCTGAAGCCCGTATGAAGTCACAAGTGTTCCTGGGACAGCAAAACTAGAGGCTTCCAAACAATTTTTTGAGCCAGTTCAAGGCTGGGGGGGGGACATATGTCTAAACAGTTTTCTGCGTGAATGCCCGGCATGTTGTATGTGGGGCTTTACACGAGGGTAGATCCTCTGGGCGGCTACATGCGTGTCCGGCTCATCTTCCCTGGTGTAGACAGGAGAACAGGGTACAATGAATTATCACCTAATTATTTTTTGTTCTAACTTCCAACTTTCCTGGAGAATGTGGAATCCAGCCTGTCCTTGCGGGTCTTGACCCTGCATTGGTTTTAAATTGGTTTGAACCGGCTTTGCCTTTCCACTGGATTTCCTTTAGACTCCACTTCAGGGTCATGGACTTAGGGTCCATGGAGTCAGTTACTGAAAAAAGGCTGTTCTGATCTGTTTGCTGTTGCTGAAAGGAGGAATAGGTTCCCTAGAATAGGCTGGTTTGGGGCAGTTAGCTGCCAGCTCCTGAGTTAGTGAGCTCAAACACGTCGGAGAAAGGTCCCGTGAGCAGCAGAGCTGGTGCAAGGGCAGGGTTGGAGCTGGGCAGCTGGGAGTGGGGAAAATGGGAGGACAGTAAATTTCCTGCCCTTTTTTAGTGATAGTGGGGTCTCGGGTTTTGTGGGCTGTCTGAGTAAGGTCACGCACAGGCAGTGTTTGTTCTGGGTGCTGTAAGTTGTCAGGTCGGGCCTTTTCTTGTAGTAATAATTCTGTTAAAAAGTCGTGGATTAGTGATACTTTCTTAAATATATTTATTACCTAACACGCTGTTCGCTCAGAAATACTTGTAAGTAATGTCTTTCCTGATTTCTCCGTGCAGGCCTGCTCACAGGGCTACAGCGGGGGCTGTGGTGCCACAAGAGGAAGGCTTTGGTGATTGTACTGGGAAACGCCACGTTCCCCCAGTCTGCTATGGGTTTCCAGGCGTTTGCTGCAGCGTGCTGACCCGTTGAGATTTGGTGATACGTCTGTGTGACTGTGCTGTGAATGAGGTGAGTAAACATACTGGAGTAGAAAATAACCTTACAAAAAGGGTTTGGTGTCAGTCCGTACTAACTAGTTGCAGGTAATTAAAGGGTCAACGTAAAGAAGGGAACAAGCCAAGGAAGTAAGAGAAAAATGGGCAAAGAATGTCTTAGTTAAGACATTCCGCTGCTTCTATCATTACAATCATGAAAACTGTGTATAGAAGAGTTTCTCTAGAGCTACAAAAGTTAGTCCGTAATTGTTGTCATATATTAACTGTATTCTAGCTGCTGCATAAATTATCCTTTAGTGATGTGTACCGTATAATAACCTAGACAGATAGATACACCTTAACTATTATCTTTCCCAAATGGTGCAGGAGCACTGGACCGGTGCATCACACCACAACTGCAAGTAATCACACCATAGATGCTCAGCCTGGAAAGGGCCACAGAATATATTTTTCATACCGCCTACTTGTCACGAAACGTTTTCCAATGACTTATTTAAGGCCTAATGAAAAAGACCAAAAGGCTATAAGACGCTTGAAGAGGAGAGCAGGAAAAATCAAAGTCGTCAGCAGTGTCCTAAGGTCTCGGAACCTCGGGTAAGCTGAAATTCCCAGCTAATCCTTGGATGCTGACGGTGCAGGCAAAAAATCTTCAGTGATTGTCCTCAACATGGCTTGGAGGAAGACTCTCCTTCTTAATGCAATATCTTGTGATGGGTTGAATTCTGTGTACACAAGTAAGATATAACAAACAATAACCAGTGGCTCTAATGTCAGTGTAGGCCCCCTGTGCCCTTGCTGGTGTTCTGTTTCTGGTTATGACTATCTTCAGCGAATCCAGTAAAAATCAGAATCAATTTATACATCAAAAGGTGGGGGGGAGGGGATGGTCTTTGTGATCCTTGCAACAAACTAGTGAAAGCCCTGGAATATGGGAATAATACAATATAAAGATGAGGTGGGCACACTGTGGAAAGATTTGAAGTAACGTATTTATTATGTCCTTATTCAAAGTATTAAACTTTTGTGACAGGCGGAGGGAAAATGAAGCTAAGATGACCTAGCTGCTTTATAACTGTGTAAGCACACAGTCTGTACAGATATCTCTGTTTCAGATAGCAGTGGGAGTTTTCAGTGTCTACCAAAATCTAAATTTCAGTCTTTGTCTTATTAAAGCCCTGACTCAGCAGATCCCTTCAGCATCGTTTTGCTTTCAATTATATTATGCACAAACTGGCTTAAATGCTTTGGACTCCCCAGTTTGATTCCAAGTGAGATAGAAAATGGCAAAATTTAGAACATGGAACCAATAGGTGCACTAATCCCCCGACGTCCTTGGTGCCAATATGTGTTTCAAGTCTGGCCCATGTGCAAAAGATCCTCTTCTCTTTTTATAGTCCATTTAATCAGGGGTGTTTTTGACAGAAACCAGCAAAATATCCTGGAATTACCTAACGTGCTCCAAGTGATTGTCCAATGGTTTGCGTAGCATTCCCATGCAGAAGTTATATAAAAATGTTCTGTTGCTATGTGAACTGGAGGTTTGTTTTGATGTAGCATCAATACCCAGGAGGGGAGAGAAGGGGTGGGGGGAGGGAAGAGAAGACAAGACACTGGCATAGTGCCAACCTCTGGAGTTTTTTGCGATGATAAATGGTTCACAAGGAGTCAGCGTGACCCGCCAAGTAAACCCAAACGCTCTCAAAGAGCCGTGGGCTTCAGATACTGCTGACAGACGAGCACTCCTTATCGGCTTTTTTGTTTAAACATACACGCAGAGCTCACACACGTAGGATATCTGCTAGAGCAAGGGAGAAGGCGTGCCAGTGAAGTGGACTGCGCTGGCAGATAATGTCCGCCCAGATGTCCAGGTCTGATGTCCCCCCCTTCCCCGCTTTGACTTCTATAGACACTCTGCCAGAGATCACAGCAGATACCCTCTGCTCTTGGTTGGGATGGATGAGTTGCCGAGTACAGCGAAGGCCGCCTTGGTTTCTGGAGGGAGGAATTCACATTCAAAAACTTTGACTGAGCTAGAGGGACCCGTGTTCTGTTGTAACTGGTTCAGAGGTGGAGCTTCTCTTCATTTATTTGGTTTTTGGTTTTGTCCTGCTCTTTGCTTTTTGTTGAATTTGTCTCAGGTGAAAGGTTTGGGAATTATAGCTTTGAAAATAGATTTCATATTTATCTCCTTTTTTTTTTTTTCCCCCCTTATCCACACTCTCCTAGAAAGTGTCAGTCTTGTTCTGGTGGGCAGGTGAAGGCAGGAGCTCAATGGTGGTTTGGGGAATGCTTGGGCATCAGTTAAAAATCCCGAGTGATTCTATGGAGATGTCTCTAACTCTGGCCCCTGCGGGGCATCGAGCAGCCATTTGCTAACAGAGACTGTAATGTATGTGACTTACTCTTGCAGGAAACAACTACAGGACAATCAAAGATATAATTAACGTGAAATAAGTATTCCCTGGTAGAACAGACTTAGGGAATTGACCGAGCTGAAGAAAACTGGTTTTCTCCAGTTACTCTCAGAGGGCAATTTTGAAGCAACAGAAAATCTTCAGGAGAGTATTCAAATGTAAGAAGACATGTTAGAAAGATCCTGCCTTTAACTCAAGGGGTACCATTCAAATCCTCTAAAAACTAAAGACAATGAGAAAAAAAAATTAAAGATGATAGAATAAGAAATTTCAGATGTAAAACAGAGAGAAAAGATAAAGGGATTGAATCATGAGTCTTCACTGTTTGGGTGAGTTGAATCATCTCTCTCTTATCCACTTTCCCTGTGTATACAAAGGGCAGGCGAGAGGGGGAATAAGGAGGACATTATGAAGCACAAGTAGTCGCAGGACATTTGAAAATACAAAGTGTTTTAGTGGGTAGTAACTGTGATCAGAGTGGAGTAAATAGGTGCTTTGATGAATAGCTCAGTGAAATGATCTGCAAACCATGAGGTGTGAAGATAGAGCCTGGTGTCGGCAACAGTAAGACGGGTGGTGAGCAGGCAGGAGATGTTTCTCAGGGAAGCAAAGGGACCAGAAGAGACACTTGGAACAAGCTGTCGTGTGTCCCTGAGACAGCTCTGAGTGAGCTGGGGCATCTGCACTGTGCAATGAAGTGTTGGCAAGAAGTGCTGGTGTGGGCTTCAGGAGTGGTGTGGCTACATCAGCTTTGTGCCCGAGACGAACAGCTCAACGAGCTGCGGGGCTGATTAGCACCACACTGGTGAGGCTCTTCTTCCACAACAGAATTATTTTCTCCAGTGTTAGCTCAGAGCTTTCTGTGCTGCACTTTGCTGTAAGGTGTTGATGAGCCCTGAGGGCTTGACCATGAACCTTTTTGATCAATCCGAATCCTCTGTGGTTCCCGTAAAGCGCATGGAGTTAATGGAATAATACGTTATGGAAGGCACAGTGCAGACACAAGAGTTGACACTTGCAGTCCATACCTGGCTTTCAACCTGATTGACTTTGTTGTGATGCTTTATTTATCACTTTGTGGATCTGTAACATGAGGAGAGGTGTAGTAGGTATCACCTTTCTGTTATGACTCCAGAGAAATGGGAATCAGGTATTGAAAAGGAGAGTCTGGGCGATAGGTTGACACAAGTGGGTGAGGCTTCTGGGGTAAAGAGGTGGATTAGCTGGTGGGGTCACCAATGTTTCCTCTCTGATTTGTTATTGTTGCCATCAACAGGAAGACGCAACATCTGCCATACATATTTGATTTTGTGAGTGACTTACGTGGACAGAAAATGAAATCAGTGCCAAGACCTAGCCTGAAGGCAGGCACATCCTAATGATCTTTTTTTTTTTTTTTTTTTTTTCCAAAAGGGACTTGAGCATTCCCTGTGGCACAGCTTCCCTGTCCCACTGCCGCTGATGCAGCATGGACTGATTTCCCCCAATTTCCAGGAGACCAGAGAAATAAAATACTGTTCTGTCAAAACCGAAGTGCCTCTGGGCAGCAGATGAGGAGGGTTTTGTGTTTCTCTTCTGTCTTTTATTGTTTGTGGTTTTTTTTTTTTATTTTTTTCCTTTCCCATCCTGTGTTTGCACTTTAAGAAACTGTCATGGGGGGGGCGGGAAGAAGGCAAACAAAAGTTGACTTTTGTTAAACGGCTGAGGCTTGGCAGTTGTGTGGAGGTCACGGTGCTCAGTCAGTGTCAGCCTCCATTCCCCAGAGTTGTATCCTGTAATGTATTTATTTATCATTACAGACGGCCAAAATTTTTTTTTTTTTCCCTTTCAGTTTGTTCTGTCCAAGGCCGCAGGGTTCCGACAGAGATCAACAGTCTTCCCGCAGTGATGAAGCAGCTCGTCAAAAGCTGAATTAGATGTTAAATCTTTCTGAAGTGGGGAGGAGGTGGAAGGAGGGGAATCACATTGTGCTAAGAATTTATCATGTGTTGTTTCCTGTGAGATAATGTATAGGAGAAGATTTGTTATGGTGCAAGTTTCAAACTGCTGTTTCAGGGCTACAGTGTCTGCCAAGCTTATGATGTATTTGATCTTTTTTGAAAGTCCTTCTTTTCCTTTTCTACCTTTTGTGCAGCAGTATGTCTTTCGGGTAGGTAAATACTTAAAATACTCCTCCTACTGAACCGTGTACAGGTATGCACCAAAATTGTCATGGACAAGAGGAATAAGCAGAAATCTGCTAGATTGTGAGATTCAGTGGGGCTCCAGCTCCTGGACTAAGGTTAGATACTCAAATCTTCTCTTAGCTTTCCAATTAGACAAGTTGTGTAGCCCCACCTTTTTGTAGAGACTGTTGTGAGTTTTGGTACAGACCTTGAACAAAATAAGGCACTGCTTTTCAAAGGTGCTGCACATGTCCAACACTACTTACAGCCAACAGGAGCAACAGCTTGACAGCGCTTCTGAAAACGGTCATTGAGCCATTCTGCATCAGTGACCATCTTTTACAGTGCAGGTCACTGTTTCGAACTTGCGTACTTGTAATGTGGTGGAAATACTCTTTGCGTTCTTTTTGCTTTCATCGCACTCCTTTTTTCCTCAGAAGGAAGTATAGATGAGTCTTGTATTCATTTACGCTTTCTGATATAATTGTGTCTGCAGTCTTTGAAAGGGGCCCATAGGCAACTCATGTACCTTATTAATGGACTATAAAATGCGCCCCTTTTCAGTCTAAATTGGGAGGGGGAAAGTGTCAGTTCCCCCCCCCCCCCATCCGCTGAATAACTATGCTGGTGTAAGAACCTTTTGGGTGAAATAGTTTTGCTCCAATTCTTCAATAAAATGTCAAGGGCAATGATAGATGAACTGGCAGTGCTGAAGTTTACTCAACGTTGTTTTGTTCTCGGTATCTAGGTCAAGATATTTCTTGTTTGCTTGGAACAGACAAAATTTCCACAGATCTTAAATAACACTGTTAATATTATAAGTGGTTTGGTTATCAGCCAGGAAGGAAGCTTATTGATCAGCAGGATAAGCACTGTGTTCATATGAGCCATCTTTTCCTGCCTGGCTGTAACGAATCTGAAGACCAGAAGCAGGCACGGCGAGTCCCCTCCGCTGAGGAACCAGACCTGCTGGGGCTTAAAACACGCATGTCTCCCTGCCTCAGTTATTGCATGGTCTTCTTTACTAAAAGCACCTTAAAAACCTTTAAGATAACCTTTCCATAAAGCAATCCTGGAAGTAAGTGCTGTGTACTTTGCAGAGGAGGGAGTGAGGCATAGAAGGGAACTCGCAAATTTACCCGGTGTTGAATGAATTTGGGGCTTGACTTTGGACTTGAACCTGATCTACTTACTTCTTCTTACTGTGTCTAAGTTTTTGGCCTCTGGACTAGGTCAACATGCTTTTGTCAGATGCTGGTTCCCACTTGAGTGTCCCTACGGGGAAAAGACACGACTGGTTCAAGCCACCAAGCTCAGAAAACACGAGCAGGTACCAAATGTGTCATGGGTGAGAGATGGCTGTGGCAATGCAACCCTTAACTTCATCCAGGGTTTGGGACCTCAGTCAGCTACTCGGGTTGCCTGGTTTGAATACAAGAGACTTAGAGGTCAAATCTTGTCTCTTCCAGAAAAAAATGTTCTGACTTTTCTGGGTTGTCCTAAAAGGGGCTTCTATCCATCCTTCCTTTTAGAGGTTTGTGAGGTTGCCAAAGAAGTCCAAGGTAACCTGTCTTTGCTCAAGCAGAAAGGTATTTAAGTTGTGACATCATCTTTCCTAGGAACGGCTTCCATCTTTCACATGGTATTACTTATAGAAGACACAGGGCAGTAGCAGAAATCCCTGAGTGAGCATCGTGGTCATGAGATGAAAGATAAAATCATGGTGTTTCCGCTGCCTAGTCGCTCAATGAAACTTGAACTCTTTCTGTGAAGCAGCTAGGCTTTGACAAAAGGAGCGGAGAGCGTATCTGAGAAGAGCAGATAGCCAGGGAATTACAGTATCATTCCGGGACATGAGATATGTTTATTTGAAGCCCTCTGGTTGACAAGTGGAGCTTTGGGAGTGCAGGAGCTGCTGAGTAATTCAGTGAAGCAGCAGTGGCATCTACATGGCGTGGTTTGGCCTGAGAGGAGGCCCGGGCAGCCTGCTCTGGGGGGAGCGCACCCCGGCTAGGCGTGCTTGGCACTCGCCTGCGGGTCCTGCAAGGGATTTAGGTAGATGAAAGGCTGTTTTGTGAAGTCCAAGCAGGGCTAGGCGTGAGCTTGGTGCGCAGCCCAGCTCAAGCGGTGACATGCGCAGATGCTGAGCTGTGTAGGGAACGCTACTGCTGGAAACAAAGATGCATCAAGGGTTAGGGATTAGGCACATCACCTCTTTCAATGGAGGCGCCCAAAGGGCAAAGTTACGTGAGGTGGCTGAGCTGCTCTAACCGTTCGCTCCTGCCAAAAGAGGGAGGTCTTTCTTTACCACCCAGCTCGTGTTAGATCTTTGCTGAACCAGTTCTCTCACTGGCTGCAGCAGTGGTGAGCTATCAGAGCAAGTATCTCAAGGGGCTTCCTCCTGTGAGGTGTTTGCAGAAGTTAACAATGAAGGAGCAAATTGAATCCTTGCATCTGGGGCACTATGCTAGCACCTTCTCTGCCAAGTCATGTTATTTACTGCCTGTTCCTTTTTACAGTTTCTGAAGGGTCTGGAAGAAGTTACAAGAGTGACGGTCATGAGAGGGGACCAGGTTGGTGAGATTGGTTTGTGCTTTGTTACATTGCCTCTTCCTAGCAACGTGGATGTGCCGAGGGTATTCCCTTTTTTGAGATCTTATGTTAACTCTAAGTGTGTATAAATGGAATAATGAACGTCATACAGCAAATAACATTTTAGTTTTCAGGGTTTTTTTGTAGAAGGCCTGTGTTTCAGGCTGGAAAATGCCTCTGCAGCCCACTTAGATGGGAGTGTTGCTGAATTGCTTTTCGTGGTTCTTTATTTGCTCCATATTCCCTTCTGTTGCATCAAGCTGCCCAGCCTGTGTTTTGGGGAGGATCTGGTCCTCACTCTGACACTGCGGGTCACATAGCAAAGCCCCTGGTAAAGCAGTGTATCTGTCACAATAATATGCTTCCAGCGCACAGGAAAGAAATCCAATAGAAAAGTGACATGATAAAAGATAAGTTGCGTTAAACAAAGACGTTTTCTGTGTATCACACCAAAAGATGGTGTATTTCATAACACAGCAGAGCGCACTTCGTCAGAATCCCAGGGAAGAAGCAGACCTGCTAAAGGAATAACATTTCGGTGCCAGGGAAGTTATGCATTTAATAGATCTCCCCTGTATTTGCGGAGAGATTTGCGGCGACATTCAGCCTTGGCTAGAATGTAATGGCAACGTGTTGCCGGAGCCAGTTCTCCGTAGGGCTTCCTATTGCAACAATGGAGCTATAAATGATGGTATTGAAGTGGTAAGTGTCAGAAGGCAAGCAGGGTGTCGTTTCCATTGGGGGGTGCTTTTGATTAATCGGCCTGTTTAAATGCTGAGCTGTCCAGGAGAAAATCTGGTCAGGTTGCTTTTTAAGACACTTGGAGGGGAGGAAGTTTGGCTATGCTCTACGTGCCTGGTTGCAATGGATCCTACTCCTTATCCTCATCCTCTCTGGCTGGAGCAGAAACTCAGGGAGAGAGTTCATTTTCCTGCATGTGGGCTCCCCTGAGCGCCGGCAGCTGCCGGTGTGATGCATGCCTCGCTGAGAGGGAGGGCGGATGGATGGCACGGAGATCGCTGGTCTTTGCTCAGCCTGGCTGCTATGGGCACTTCTTGCCCAGGAGAAACCTCAGCTCCATGTTTTAAATGGAAACCTTTCCTACCATTGTCAGCCTCTAGTGGGGGAAAAAAAAACCCCAAAACCAGAACAGGGTGTTTCGTGTTTGCATAAAGGGTTTGGAAAATGTAACCTACAGAGTGTCGGAGAATGACAATCTCTTGCAACCTTTTTTATGGGCACTTCCTTTCTGCAGCATTCAAAAGAGCGAAGAGCTGATCCTCTGGTACTTCTGTGTTTACTTTGGAAGGGACCTTTCTATAGCAGAGCTGGGATTGTCTCGAAGAGAACAATCCGTAATTAAAAGTCTCATGTATTCTGACTATGTGAGGGGAAAAAAGTTGATTTTGTAAAGATGTGCCTCCCTTCTCTGCCCTTGCCTCCCCACATCTACCTGTCCCCACTCCAACAGGAGACTGGTAAGAGGGTGGCTGAGTGGGACAGTGAATAGGCTCTTGGCTGGCACCAGAAGGGACCGTGCCAGCAGCAGAAGGACAGAACTTGGTCTGCGGGGCCCTTCTACCTTGCGGTAGAAAATCCTAGTGGGGATTCGTTTTGTGCTTTTTCTTATACTTTGAAGTCAGTAGGTTAGTTTTCTCTTCCCTTTCCTATTTTTGGAGTCATAAATTTACTATTTTCTGACCATAGAAGGAGGAACTGGTTGAATGCAACTACTCTGTAATGTACAAGAGCGGGAGACCTACCTGGGCCTGGGGACACGTCCAGGGTGCGCGTATGGAGGGGACCCTCTGGCAGCGGTGGGACGTGGGTCTGCAGAGCGCTGTCCCTGTGCGGGGAGTGATGAGTGGGAGTTTTCACCGTCGGCACTTAACACTGGTGCTCCGGGACCTACGCTGCGTCTGCGGGCTTGCGGGGGAGGCTGAAATAGAGTCTTGGCATGAGGTCTTGGATCTTGGATCCTCTTTGCTTAATAGATTGCTCTGTCTCCCTAGTGATACCACTGCAGCTGCAAGCCACAGAGGCATTTTGGCTGAAGTCCTCTCGGTTTAAAGGGGAGAATACTGTATAGATCTCCCCGGCAGGAGCTTGACTGAATTTCCACTCCAGCCTGGGAGAGTCCAATTCTGCTGACCTGAGGGACACATCTCCTCATGTCCCAGGCTCTGGAGAAGAGAGAAATAGTGTGTGTTGAAGTTTTCAGTTTATATAGAAAGATTGGAGGTTTCTGGCCAAGAGGCGTTTTTGTGCCTTCTTTGGCTTTTGGAAGTTGCTAAGTTTATTTCTGTCTGTGTGAGTTGGCCTATTTTTTTAATACATGGCAAAGGTGGCTAGGGTCCTGCACAGACACTTTTTTATATTTCGTATAAACCTAAACAAATACATTAAATAAAGGTCTTTTCACCTCCAGGTTGGTGGTTCCAATCCAGTCGTGCTTGGGAACAGAACTGTTCAAGCAGTAAAAATAAAACATCTCCTGATTTATGAATAGAAGTGTCAGGTTTTGACTTGTTCTGATTACCAGCATCACGTTATTCGTGAACATTCATACAACTGCCAGAAATTCATGAAACACGTTTGTGAATCCCCGAAGTTTCATAAACTTCAGCCTGAGTGATTATTTGCTTTCTGGTGAATAGGCGAGCTGGCTAAAGCGGTATAGAAAGAACAGCTAACTAATGCTCAGGTCCCATAGCAATAATGATGAGATGCAAAGGCTCTTGTTTCTGTTACGCAGAAGAGGGTGGCAATTCTGCTCCAGCTTACACCAGGCAATTGCCGTTTGCTCTGGGGAACTGTTGTTACTGGTTTGAGAAAGCCAAGGAAGAAGGGATCCAGCTTGACTTTCAAATCTTATGTTGTTTGCTGGGCCAGCTGTTTGAGGGGGGGGGGGGGGAAATAATCTGTTTTTTGCTTGAAAGCTGAATTGTTATATTGGAGAAACCCTAGCAATAATAATGCTAGATAGTGCTTGTAGAGTACGGGAGGTGGGGGAAAAGTGGTTCCGAGCTCTCTGCAAGTCGGGACAGAGAGCCGCTTCCTGACACACGGTCAGATCAGCAGCTCTGGGAATTTATACTGGCATTAAAGTGCCTTAAAAAAACATGGGGATTTGGCAAATCCATACAGATTTCACCCCAGGAGTAGAGATGCCACAATTAGAGCCTAAATTCAAGGCATAGCTGTGCTAAGATGACTCTCCCTAGCAGACCCTGCAGTACACCTATTTGTTGGGCATTCCAAAGCTGTCAGTGAATACCGGGCTGTGGGAAACTCGGCTAAAAACAATGGCAGTACGTGGCCTACAGTACTTCAGAGCTACCCCGGGACTAATTGTAAATGACATTTTAAACGTTTTTTTACTGTTCTTTTCCTTCCTCTATGTGAGTCTTGATATTCTCTCACTGCTTTCTCTCCATCTGCAGAAAGTAAAATTTAGAAAAGGTTATTATAGCTGCTTTGTCACAAGATGTAGCACTTGCCTGGGGAAGTTGCAGGGTTGCAGGATAGGAATAACATGGCATGGTTTACTTCTGCTGCCACTTTGCGTAAGTGTGACTTTTAAGACATTACTTGTAATTTCTATCGGTCCACAGGTCCACAATTTATTTGCTAAAGGCTCCAACAGATGCGGTGTAATTAACAGACTGTAATCATTAGGTTTTGGAGAGAGGGTGACATATCCATTTTTTAACTGCTTTTCCACTTAGAAATACATCCAAGTAGTGATGCCTCCAGAGGGATATGCACATGGATGAATGTACTTTGTGCATGCCATTTTATATACATTCTCACTTTGCTTTCCAAGTATTAACATGTGTAAATCCCTTTGGCATGTACAGATACGTGCAAGTGGGTTGTGCATCTGTAGCATTTATTTGCATATGGAAGAAAGCATATGTGGAATTGTGTGCACTGAGTTATGCTTGCACCGAAGTCTTTTGAACGTTTGACCTTAAGTAGCGTCTCTTCAAATCTGCAATTCAGTGATTCAGTTCCTTTTGCCTTAAAAATAAAGGCAGGGTGACTTTGGGTGGGGTAATAATGATAGTATTTTAGGAAATAAACCTTTGAGGCATATTGTCCAGTTACGTCTCCTTTAATCTGTTAACATAGAAACCACAGAGATGGAGAATCCAGTTTTGGAGGATGAGTACAACGCAGCGGTGTGGGTATCGAGCTGATACTCAACCTCCAGTGAGCACAACCCATTACCGCCAGGGAGATTGTTCTTTCTACCCACAAAAAGCGTAATCTTGTGGCTGCAGCACAACACCACAACCTCTTTACTATCGTAGGTCCCGTCTAGTCAATGGACTTGTCCAACAAGTTGTATTTAGCTCACGAGGTCTTGGAGCTGGAGGGAGACTGTGATGCCCATTCCCCAGAGGAGTGCAGGACGTGGCCCAAAGGACTGAACCTTCTGCAGGTGATTCAGGATAGTAACTGTAATTAGCTGCTCGTAAGGTTAATACATGCATTTGAGTTTTGAGGGTGATTCAAACATGGAAAAAAACATTCTGGGGAGAACTGTTTTTCCTTTACGTTTTGGGAGGGCTTCTAATGTTTTTGTCCAGTAGCTCCTAATTTCTGACAATAAATTCTGTTCTTTGTGCACGGTAGCAAAGATGAAACATTTGAACATTTCAACACTTGAAAGCATTTCCTTGCAATGCCAGTTAAAACCTAAGCAATTTTACCAGGCGACCAGGTGAGAGCCTTGTGGCAAACTGTCCAACTCTAAACAGCTATTCTTGATCACTTCTTGCTTTTTAAAAAAATAAAATTAAGTAAGTAAATGAAGTAAATGAGAGAACTCCTGATCTCCCCTGTGCAGGCAATCACGCCCACATGGATTTTCTTTTTTGCTCTTTTAGAGAAATCAGAATTTACATTTTGTGTCTTTCAGCTGCTCTAATTCAGGCTTCCTACTGTTATATCACTTTATTTAGGGACAGTGCAGGAGACGGGAATCTGAACTGACTGCCTGATGCTTAAGAAGGTGAATAATGACTTGGAGAAGACCTTGTGCGTATCTTTTGATCTTTGGGCTTCAGACACCCCTTCACCCATAATTAACTTGTGTGTTGACTGATCACCCGAGTGATCAAGGGAGACTCAGTATGTCAGTGGAAACCAGGAAACTATTACTCTGTGGCAAAACAGCAATCAAGCCAACTCGTCTATGATACAAATCAGATACCTGCAAGAACAAGTCACGTAATGGCAAGCTGTACTGGAGATGGATGATATCCTAAATCATTATCTTCAATAGCATCAATTATGTTTACAGGGTGAGTAAGACCACGGTATCGTCATGGCAATCGCAGCATCCAGATAGCAGCAGCAACAACAAAAATTAAAATTACAGCATGAATTTCAGGAGGGGCAGTGCACTATACACGACTAGCCAATAAATCAAGACCATCAGTGGATTAGATGGAGTGGAATGGTAATGGTTATCATTCTGTTGTATAAAATGCACAGCTTAGGGTATATAGATCATTTAAAATATATATGAATTTGAAATCAGCCAAAATATATGTCAGGCATTTTTCTTCTTAGAATTATGGTATGTTTTTAAAGCGTAAGTGCTTTTCAGGACAAATTTTAGCATGTTTTGCATTCAAATGAAACATCAAGTATATGTGTGAAGCCCTTGCATACACTGCCTGTGAAAGCGGAGGGAATCATTGGATTTATGGGTTCTTTTGCACATTCTGTCAAAGTCAGCCTTTCTGCCTAATGTAGCACACGGAATAGGAAAGGCTTTCATTGCACAGCTTTCCATAAGAGAGATAGTGTTTACTGTCTGACACATCACAACGTGTAAACAAAGGCTCAAAATAAGTCTGTATTCAAAGAAGGAGCTCCAACTGGGAAGGGATTAAGTTAATAACATTTTCTGTAATCTCTTTATCAGCATTTCTGTGGCCAGTTTATGATAATAAACAGGCAAAAAAGATCATGTTTGAGATGGAAGTAAATTTCAGTCTGATGTGAGTGATGTACCTCATAACCAGTTATAATTAGAAGGGAGGCTTCTTTACAGCACTGTTCTTCAATAAATCATAGCCGATATTACCCCAACTTGTACAACAACTATGAAATATGCTATGAAATGTGAAACTCATGAAATAGGTTCTTTTGTTGCAATTTCATTCTCGGAAAAGATCTAATTTGACAAAAGCTCATGCCTTTTTTTGTGGGGCTTCTTAAAAACAGGGTAAATAGCCCCAATTCCCTAGAAAATTGGGTTAAAATATCCATTTAGTAATGCCTATTTTGTTTTTTATAATCACAATTTGTGTAAACTAAAAGCATTGCATGTTTTGGTACACAGTGTCCTTTCTTGGGGGAGTTGATCAAAAAAACCTAAACAAAACTTGTCTATGGCACAAGCTTCATATTGAGCAAAATTTTACACTGAACAAGAAGTCAGAAATACAGGATGGTAACTAAATAGATGCGTATTGTCCTATCCTCTTCTGACAGAGTCAGCTTTGACCTGGCCTGGTGCCCACGCGCTTTATTCCAGATGTGACCGTGGAAAGTCCATAGGGGAGGCAACCATAGGGAAGAAGGCCCTGCTGGCTTGATGCCTAAAAACAAAACAAAAAAACAAAGTAAGATTCCTTGAGTCTTTTATTAAGGTCTAAGTCTTTTTCCTGTGATATTTTATTGTATTTTTAATAGAAAACAGATGGGTTTATTTCAGAAGTGTGGTGTCTGAAAACCTATGGACCTCTCAGGACTGCTGGTATGGGTAGGGCTGTAGCTGCCTCTATTGATCCTAATTTAAAGCTGCAATTGTTAATAAAAACATCATTATATCCCCCAGCTACCTTAACTGAAAGGATTGATTCACGGGAGCAAAGAACGATAAGAACTTCTACACGGGCCAAATGCATATGGACATTTTAACGCCTTCATTTCGGCATGGCCTGGATTCATTCATTCTTGTGTGGAAGAACGTCATAGGCACTGGGGAGAAGCCTTCACTCTTCTAATATGTGACCTTGTTTCTTGGGGTCCACTTAAAACAAGTCAGCGGACCTACCTAGGACTCTGTAGGCAGCAGGGGGATCACCGCCTTGGTCTTCAGTTGTCTAGAGAAGCCACGTGTATATCGACGCGTCAAGGGTGTGCTCTAGTGAGAAAGTACTAACACAGCATGATCCTTTAAACGTTGGATGAATAATATGATTATGACTATGAATCAACTTTCTAGTCTGAAGGGGATTAATTATTTACATCTTCAAAACCTGTTTTTTCTTTCAATCATCTCCCCATAGATAGAATTTGAGGCTTTTTAACCTCACAGTGTGGTTTTCTCACGGTACAATGTAGAGTAGGATAATGTCAGGTAATTTTCTTCACAGCGTCAAACTGCCGTATTCCAGCATTGCTCGTTATATTCTATAATATTTCAGGTCCAGGCCTGAAACCCACGTAGTCTGCAGAATCACTGTCTGCGCCTTGTAACCGCGTGAGGCGATCCTGTTAGTCCGTATGTCGGCCTCTTAGCTCTACCTTACCTGTCCTCTCATGCCAACGCTTTTCTGGTCTTAACTGATATTACAGTTCATTAAATAGGTCCTTCAATTATAAAAAAGCACAAACAGGTAGAGTATTTTACAAAGTCCATGCCTGAACAAATATGTAAATGAATCCGGGCACATCTGACGGAGGCGAAGGTAGCCCCCATACAAATGGCTGGAGCGGGGGATGTCGCAGCGAGCCCTATGCAGGCCGACGCTGCAGGTGTTGCAGCTACAGGGCTTAATCTCTCTGCCCCCTTAAAATCCCTTCCTAAATCCCTGTTTGATAGAGCAGTTGATGTGAGAGATTTGGGGAAGACTTCGGAGATGACCGTGCTTCCCCTCCTCTCAGGGCAGTTTTTGTGAATGGATGTGTTTAGAGGATCTGAGGAGGAATAGAAGAAGATTGATCCCTTGTAGTTTCTCATTGTTTCTGCCCATATTACAGAGTAGAGCATGCAAAGCATTTTAAGTATGCCAAGGTCTTTTATTGTGGCTGGTCCTCAGAGAAGATGAAAAAAAAAATAACCCAACCTTTTCCTTAAAGGAAATGGTGGAGGCTTGAGATACTGAATTATTCTTTCAGAACAGGAACCTGAAATAGAGCAGAGGGCACTCCTTGCACCGGCAGTCTCTCAACCCGCAAGAACGTGGCTATTTCATAACAGCTCAGGGAGGTGAACACCCAAGACCTTCAAGGTACCAAAATGCTTTCAGAGATCTCAGCCCAAGAGATTAGCTCTTCCTTAGCAACTCAGATTACTTCATCTTCAGAGCCAAGTAACTCTGCTTATGGTACAGTATAACAAGCCAGTCATGTCTGCTTAACGTACTAAACTTGGAGGAGTAAATCTGTAGGGCAAGAAATATTTTTATAAGTCTTAGGCTAAGATCAATGGGGGGGGGGAAGGTTTACCACTATGATTGGCTGGAAATGAGTGAGATGTCATTACTCAAGGGAACATATTCTGCCAGGCAGCATTCAAATATGTGGGACAAACTTAGCGCCTTTAATTCTTTAAAAATCCTAATTTATTTTTAAACAAAACTCTTGTTTATTAGATGAAATTATCAATTGTTTTGTCTTCCAGAGGTAAACAAAGAGCTGAGGGAGTCTCAATCACTCACTCAGTCTTATGACCTTATGGTCACTGTCCAAAATACCAGTGGTAACATTCCACGCTGTAGAACTAAGAAGAAGAAAAGCAGATACTCAGCAGGGTTAGTCCAGTGTCTTTCCAAGTAATCCCTTATTTTTGCAAAACATTTCCATATGGGAAACTCGATCACTGAGAAGAAGCACTGAAAATAGTGTGGCCAGTTCTTTGTGTAGATACCGATATTGGCTGTTGAATAACTAAACCAGTTGACAGTCTTTAGCAGTGCTGTTCTGCATGTCTAAATGTAAAACTGATGCCTGGGGCTGAAAACTGGGGCTACAGCATTAAACTGGAACTGCAAAATGGGTATCACCATTGGGAAGGGAAGCAGATAGCTGGTATTAGCTCATCTGGTGAAGACGAGTAGCTAGAAAGGGTCTGAAGAACTGTTGCAGATATGAAACCCTTACACTGAACTTTGAAAAATTGGTTCAAAACACAAATTTGCAGCATAGACTTATTTATGTGATGGGCTCTTCACTGACCCTGCAGGCAGGCCTATCTACAGTCAACTAACTAATCCTAGAAAGCAAACAGACTTAAGAAAAAATCTCTCTCTTGGGTTTGTTGGTTTTTTTGTTTGTTTGTTTTTGTTTTTTTTTTTAAAGGGAAAATGTGTTGCAGTAATACAGAACCATCACGCTCTCTCTGGTTACAGCTGAGTGACACTGCATCAGCAGCAGAATATGTACAAATTAAACTGTAACAATGTACCAAGGAGAGGCACAGCAATATCATAAAAATTATCCACAGTACAATATGACTAATGTTGTGTGAAATGCATTCATTGGCGAAATGATGTCTAGGTGTATCTTAAGGAGTTATGCTGATGGAGATAATGGTTATAGAAGAGAGATAAAGGGAGGAAAGGCGAGTGAAAGACAAAAGGTTGCAGCAAGGGCAGCGTGGCCGGGGAGGATGCTCGAGGCGGCGTGTTTGAAGGGGGAGAGCTGTGTCCCTGAGGGACACAGAGGGGGGTGATAAGAACTTGGTTGCACCTTTCCTACTCACACGCCCGGCGTGGAGGTGCACTCGCTGTTTCAGGCACTCACACGTGTTCCTGTGTTCTTTCTCACCTCCTTTCACGTGTACTTTTTGGGGTCAAACATTTATCTAGAAACACAAGCTTCATAGGTGTTAAACATTCTCTAGTGATGTTATTTATAGAAACTTCTTTTTTTTTTTCCCTTTCTGAGTACAAAAGCAATCAAAAAACCCAAAGAGGAGGGACTGATATTTTATTAGCATGTCTAAATCAGCTCAAACTTACCCAGGGAGGGGATGGCTAGAGCAAACACTGCTTTAAGGTGCGTTCAGGAGTCATCAGCTCCGTCCTTAGTCTAAGAGTCTTTTTGAAGTGACTAAAAGTTTTGCCTCAATGAGGAACTCTAGTATCGGTAAATTAATGTGATTTTCCTCTCTCTATGTTTAACATAGATTTGGAAAAAGTCTGTCCAGTGACCAATTGTGCCATCATACTTATCCACAGATGTTTATCTAGTATGTGAACATTTTGTTTTCAAAGGAACTTTGGGATCACCCAAGTAAGTCTTTTTTTTTTTTTTTTTTTTTTAAATTTTAAATATAGCTAAATTTTATTTTCTGAAACTGCTGAGGTGCTCGGGAGCTCACAGCTCACCATGTGTCTCTTAGAAACTTCTCTAAGTACTTTTTAAAATCGAAGCACTGGACAGCAAAGAGGACCTGTCTGAAATCCAGTCAGTCGTTGTGCGGTGTGCTGCTGGAGTGCAGGGCCTGGTCTCTGATGCAGTCGAACTCTCAAATTACTAGAAAAATGAAGTGCTTTTATGGTGTTCTTGATTAGTTTGCTACCTGGTTGGTTACAAAGAGAAAGCTTAGGCCGAAATTGTGCAACAGTTCTTGTTTCTGATGTGCTGGAGCTACATTAGCTGGATTTTTTTTCCCCTCATTTATTGATGTGTACAGGAATGGGAGGTAGATGCAGCCAAAAATGTTGGGATCCAACTATTTTCAAAGTCCTAAGATATCCAGAGGTGGGAGTTCGTTTTGTCTCCTCGTGAAGAAAGGTTCCCCTAGGAGCGTTTCCATGGGAGGTAAAGCTCTCCGTAGGCGTCGCGTGTGCTGGACTGTGCCTTTCTGCTGCGCTCCAAAGGCAAAGGAGGAGGGAGGGATGCGATAAAATCAGCGTTTTCAGCCCTGAGTCTGACTGGGGGTTCTTTGTGAACCTCATAAAGCTTTTTTTCCAACCAACCACCTCCACTCGGCTGCTGAGCACGTGCCAGGAATTCCCTACTGGAGGAAGCTGCCAAGGAGCTGCGATAGCCCTCTGCTACGGAACAGCCGACAGCTCCCGTCAGCGCTGCGCGTTCCCCCGGGCGGGCAGGGGCATGGCGTGGCCAAACTGGAGTATCCTGAGCCTGTGGCCCAGGCTCAGCGATTGTACGCCCTCTCAGCACTGCAGTTGTCTGTTTTCACAGGTCTGCGATGGCCCTACGCAGAAGAATTTCTGCCTTCCCCTCTTCATTTGGGAAATAAACTTCAGGCTCTTACTCTCGGCACGGGAAAGCACACTTCTTCGCTTTGACAGGAGTGTAGTACAGCAAGCGCAACCTCGAGAAGGGGGAGAGGCACTCTGGGAGCTGGGCTGGTTTATATCTCAGCTGATTCTCTTCTTTCTCTCTTCCGTATCCCCTTAATAGCTTGACAGGAGAAATATAGGGAAGATGCAGCCATCTGATTAACAGTGCCGGGGGCTGGGGAGGCCGGCTATGGATGACAGGGAAAGGGAGCGCAGTGTGGCTACCAGCCAACTTCCAGCGAGAAACAGAATATCTGGCTTCCTCTAATCTCTGGAGGAAAATTAAGTTACAAAAACCTTTAGTGGAAACTTTGCATACGTTCAGTACCATTGCCATGCCTGACAGAAAGAAAAAACCCTGAAATATTATTTAGTTTATAGTTATAGAATTAAAGGCATAAGCTTTCTCACCAGGAACGAAGGAAAAAACAATTCCTCTCAAAAACCAAAGACAAAACCCCCCGAATGTTTTGTGCTATCAGAGTCCTTGGGAAATTCTCCTTTTCGTGCTGATGGATGGTCGTGTGTGAATTGTGTGTCTGAACTTCTTCCCTGATGAGCAAGATGAATTTCTGCGCTTGCCCGGAGAGCCCCCCTTCCTGTCCCAGGCGTTGGCACTGCCTTCTGCAGGAGCGCCGTAGGGCAGGCGAGGCTGGAGGTGGCGAGGAGGCTCCGAACTGCCCCGGGCAGACACCACTGGCCAAAGAAGAGGTTTAGATGGCTCATGCCACTACCGAGCCGGAGAGCCAAGGCCATCGCCTCGGAGGAGCGCGCCTCATCTTGGCATTCGTCAGACATGTGCGGGTTACACAGGGAGAGGTATGTCTCCCTCTCTTCCATGTCTGTCATCAACGTGTTGATGAAAAATAGTGGAGTTTGGTCTTAAAAAAAAGAGCATAGGTGTTAAGTGAGCAACAGGTTGGGACCTATGCACGTGAGATAAATGACTGATTAAAATTAAATAGCCTACTTATTGAAAGTTACATCTAAAGCAGTTGCAGTAACCGTGATGAAAGTAATACTTACATGTTATTCAGTTTTATGAGAGGAAGAAGCTAGATTGGCTGGTTAGATCTTTCCTTCGTTCAGTCTGATGTCAGGTTCATATGGTATGTGTGAAGTGAGATTTCTTTCCTGTCTGAAACACGGACTAAGGGTCTGAAATGGCACCGCGTGGTTCAGCAGCACGCGTTCCCCTGCCCGGCTGTGCCCTCCCCTTGCTGGTTGCTCAGGCTGGTGGGAAACGGGCTCTGTTTGCTCAGAGAGGAGAAAGTACAGACGCCTCTTGCAGTATTTCCCTCGGCCTGGTTGCAGGCAAGCTTGCTCCCAACCTGCCCGCTGGCAGCCCCTTCCTCACGTGATTCCTTCACCAGCCTCGGCTGAAGGGAACATTTTCCATGCAGGCGAACATAAGAGCCGTGTTTACATGCCGTTTCCCCTCTGAGAGCTTTATTTCTCTTCAGCCTCAGGGACCTCAACGCCAGCCAAAACTCAATATGGGGCTGAAATTGTACACTGGCCATCCCCGTCCCTGGTCATCCCTCCAGCGGGAGAGAGGGTTGTGTTTGTGTAAGTGCGCACGTGCGTGTGCGCGCGCACAAAAACAGATGTGTGCTCTCCAGAATAAATAAGGCTATTCAGAATGTCACAAAATGGACAATTTATGGCCAGTTTCAGCAATTAGTCAGACCGAAGAAGTGAGGTGGGTCAGTATTAAAACCTCACTGTTTTGTTTACTTTAAAAAAGCAACAGGGAGTTCCAGCTGATGAGCAAAGATACCGAGAGAGGGTAATTAAAGAGAAACAATCTTTGATGTTTGTCTTATTACGGTTTCTCTTCATTTTGTTGTGCTCCTCTAACTCCGTCCTGAGAAAAAGAGCTGCTGCTTTCTTTTCGGGAGGGCGGTGCGTGGGTGGCTGCGCGGGCAGTTCTGGCGCAGGAATGCCTTACTCGCCTCCTGCCGGGCTGTTGCACCTCATGGTGAATTAAGGTCCTTTGTGCAGAAGTACTGGCACCTAGCAGAGCTTCCACGGTATCCTGCTATAGGGCCAACCACTTGTGTGACTGTTTTTTATTGTGCTAATGGGGGGAAAAGAAAATCCCCTGAAAAATATTGATAGCTTCTACAATAATGCCCCAGCCCAAGAGTAATTTCGGCTGTATAAGTTAAACCTTGAGAGTGACCCGTGCCCCATAGTTAACCACCTTGTTTTAGTACAAATATTCTGTTCCATTTGGATTAGCTATTTTGTCTACTGAGCTCCCAGTTCTTCTGCTTCCAACGCTTGATTTTGTGCCACAGTCATAAAATTATGGATTTCAAATAAGTTCTTAAAAACTCCTGAGCAACCCAAAGCTTTGGGCTGGACGGAAGCAGGCTCGGGCCCTTTTAACTGCAGGTTGTATGTGTACAGTAAGAATGTAAGCTTCTTTGTGTGACGTTATTACGTTTCCTGGTCCATGGGCAGCCTTGCCTGACTGGTTGGCTACACAGCATGGATTGGGAAACCCACTGCTTGTTTGCCACTTACTAGTTCTTCATCTAGTGTGTCTGGGATGTAGGAGGGGGGTACAGTCCTTTTTTTGTGGGTCACCATGGTGGGCGGACCCTCTGGAGCAATAGAAAAAGCAGGGAGACCTTTTCTGACACGTGCATCGGGGGTGTGCTTGGTGAAGCTGGCTCTTGCTCATGGATGCTCTCCCATGTGTGGGGGTGAGGGTGGGAGATGGAAAGTGGAATGGAATGGTTGGGAGTTATTTAATGAAAGCGTTTTTAATGATACAAAAGAAATTTAAATATGTGGTTTGTTTCACTGCAAATTTTTGGCAGTAGATGGGGCCCTTACTGTAATAAAATTCCACCGAGTTGGGAAGCCTTTTGGAGATGGTGCCCAGATGCAGTGTATTGATGCTGGCTCCTGGAAGATCAGCTCTGCCTTGACTCAAGCACTTTGTTGTTTCCAGCATGAAAAAAAGAAAAAGGCGGGGGGGGGGGGCGGGCGGAGGAGGGGGGAACCAGCACGCACACACCTCTGTACCCCTGCCTTTTCACTCCACTATGGCCTAATGCCTTCTTTTACTGTCTGTCTTTCCAAAAAGCTGCAAACCCACATCTTCAATTTGGCCAGGCTCTGAGTCTGGTCCTGTTGACCACGGTCGGGACACCGGGTGTGATGAAGGATGAGCAGGAAGGGAAACGCACCCCCGAAACACGATGGGGACAGGAGGAGGACCTCACCTTCTGCTGTGATGCTGTGGATTTAACGTTTCATTCATGCAAATGCGCATTTCCTGGCAGTGCTGGGGCTGGTCTGGAATCCAGACCTGGTCTGCTGGAGGTAGAGCCATTATCCTAAAGTGCTTTTATTGATCTGTTGACTTTCTGTCTCCCTCCTTCTCTTCCTCTCTTCACCCTGCCAGCTTCCTAAAGACTCCTATCTTGTCTCACACAACCAAGGTATTTTAAGGGGCGAACAATGATTTTGGACTCAGATTAGACAAACTGTACTTGACCAGTGAAACCAGATATCCCTTGAATGATGTCTGAAGAAGGACCTGTCTACATTTACAAACAGTCCCTCTTTCTCTTCCCCTCTCATTTTTTCCCCTCTATGTATGTCCTGGTGGTCTTGAAAAATTTGGTAAATATCAACAATTAATTTCAAGGCCAAGTATATCTTCTTTGTAGCAGCCTATTCCCCAGAGTGGCAATGCCATATTGCAATGCTTTATTTTTGGTTGGTTAAAGAGAGCTATAGTAGTAAATCTATATATGTGCTGTGATCCAGCAGTATTAAATGCTGAGATTTAAAGAGGGGCCTGAAAGACTTAGTCGTTGATGGCTGTAGAAAGCCAAAAAGAGCTGCGTGCCTTACTGGAAATTTCAGGCGAAATGTGTTAGAGTGCAGTATATTACAGTGACCAGAGCTACAAATCCATTTGAGCTGGAGATAAAGGGAGAAAGAATAATACTGGAGAAAATGTTTACAATCCTGTGTATTAGTAAATACTAGGAGAGGGTTTTGAAGTTGGTTGTTTTATTTCGATTTGTTATTTCAGTGTTCACAGTTTCTCGTGTTTCTGGAAAATTGCATTTCCTTCCTAATAACATTGCTCATTAACTAATTGGTTAACATATGAGCATTTAGCTAATGGTCTGAAAAATATACAGGTAAATACAGAACAGCTAAAAAAGGCTAAATTTTGTTATAAGTGTGTTTAATTTTTAAACATCTAAACTCCAAGTTCTCTCATATAGCTGAATACATTGTTATTCATTAATGCAGTATTTGACAGATAAAGGAGTTATCAGTAGTTTATAGCTTATAGGTAAACATATATATATATATATATATATATATATATATGCTTAAAGGCTTTATCCAGGGAATAGCTGTCTGATTTTTAAATGTGGAATAAATAAAAACATATTTAAGTAAAAAAAAAAAAAAAACCAAAACAACAAAACAGAAATTCACGTTGAGCTCCCTTTTGTTAGGCTGGATGGTACCTTACCCTGTAAGGAAGGCGAAAATAGCGTGAGTGCTTTCACTGGAAAATATTAATGGGATGAAGGACAAAAACTTCTATAGTCACATTTATTCCTTATCCAGTTTATTCATATCAACATTAGTTTTCTTTTTATGGAAATTAATGGAAAAGAAGATAAATTAATCAGCAATACTAAAGAATTTGGTTGCCTGTGCGCTACCGAAACCCTCCTTTCGAATCTAAGGTGTCACTCTTGCCAGCCAGGAACAGAAACAGCTCTGCCTGACTTACGCGGGCAGTCGTGCAGCGCAGGTCACGGAGCACGACCGGCGCTTCAGTCGATAATCGATGTGAAGAGTTTGCAAGCAATCTGCTGGCGGAAATATGTTCATGTAAAGCATTTATCTAAGAAATTTGAACATAGTCTAATGTGCAAAAAGAAAATCAAAGCCTACTTCTGTATTACTGGTGAAATGAAAAAATTTTGGTGGGAAGTTTCTGGGATCATGGGATGCCCTGTTATGTACTGAAGACAGTGGACCTTGATTGATTTGGGAATCATGTAACAAAAAGCAGTTAACGGTTCACTGCATTGCAGACAATTTAGCTAATTCTAACATTATGTCAGGAACAGTAAACTTTCTTTTTGAAATCACAGAGAGGGAGAAGGGAATGGGAGGGGAGTCCTGGGGAAAGTATCTTGAAAGATCGAGGCTTGGCAAACCCCCCTTCATCATCTACTTTCTTGGAGAAACTACAGCAGGACCACAGCTACAGCTTGATGTGCGCTGTACTGCATTGCTTGGGAATAAACCACGTAAGCTTCCTGTCATGCGATGAGCTGGTAGATAAGGGCCAGAACTGTCTTTCCTTCCAGACGATAGTTCACATTGACGCTGCTGCTGAAAAAAACATAATGCAGAGTATTCCAAGCTGGACCCAAGTTTGCATCTCTCTGTCAAAGCCCGCGGTTAAAGATTCTGGGGCAATATATTTGGCCGGTTCTTTAGAAATGTTGATCAAAGCACCAGCTCAACCTGTGAGACGCTCTTACCTTCTGCTGGGAGTGGAGTGAGAAGTTTGTTTCTGTGTTTCAAAACCTAATTGCTAAGTGAAAACTATCCGAGTAAACAGGTTTCAGGGCCAGAAAAGGTTCATAACCATGATTGTCTGGTAAGAGATCACACAAAGATAATGCTGATGTTAATTCTAACAGGTAAATATGTCTTTATACAGAGCAAGGTTAATTTGTGGGCTTCCCTCCCCTCCCACAAGATGCTATCAGCACAAGCTGTGAAGTTGGATGTCTGAAACAGATCAAGATGATTTTCTGAACATCGGTACACAGGTAAGGGCTGGAAGTAACCTGAAAGCTAGGGAGAGTGAGCCAAGAATCACATTTCAAGACATAAATGGTGCCTGAGCAGAATTATTTAAAACCATCTCCTCGACAGAAACGCTGGATATGGACAAGTGCGTTTTGTGGTGTGGCACCAGCGCGCGCGAGCCAGCGCGGAGGCGGGAGCGCGGGCGGGTGGGCTGGTCTGCTGGGGGAAACCCCGCACGGACAGCAGTGCTCTCGTCGTGGTCGCTGGGGCTTTACATGAAAGAAGTTTCCTACATATTAGAATGCAGCGTTTGGTATTTTCAATTACACAGGATTAAAGGCAGTCCCGGTGAAAAGGATTATGAACCGGGAAGTGCCCGGCTATTTTAGTGAGTACCTGCCAGCCAGCGGAGCCAGGCGGCTCTACGCCTGCTCCGTGGGACATAAGGGGAAAATAAGAGGAAGGAGGAAGGGAAATATTCTCCGGTAATTTGCTGGGGGGCAGAGAGGAGGAAGGAACCCTGCACACCTTCCAGCTCGCACCAAATCGAATTGCCAGCGGAAGAGCTGCGAGGTGTGAATCCCACGAGAGCCCACTGCAATGAAGCATCCTGTGAGGTGGGGGGGGGAGGGGGGAGGGAGCGCTGCGATACGCTCAGCAGCAGCGTCTGCGTCAACTCCCCACCCCCCTCGGATACCCCTTGGAAATCTACAGCGTGTTTTGTGTGGGCTTCAGAGCCAGGAACGAATGCTGGCAAACGCAAGGGTGGTAAATGTTGGCCAACCTATCCCAACGTGCCCTACAAGGCACTGAGGGGAACGTTACTCTAAGTGGATGATGAGCTCAGTTCAGAGGCTGTTAAGTTAAAGCTTATTACCCTCATTAAGAGGTATGTGTAATGTGGTTCCGGGCTTCTGATACGGGAAAAACAACATTTTCCAAATGTTTTGTTGTCCCGTCTGTTATGTTTGGAGGGGGAGATTCAGTTTCTGTTTTGCGTTGGGTCAAATTCAGCCCAGAGATAAGGTTTTGTCACAGAGTTTGGGATTGCCCCTGTGAAGGCAGAGGCTGAGTCTGGGGCAAAGTGCTTTGTCAGAACCAGGAAGGGGTTCCCCCGTGAGCAGAGGGAAAACAAGGAGCTGGGTACAGAGATGTTCACGTACCTCTGCTGGGAACCGGTCCTGCGCCGAGAGCGCCGGGGCTGAGATGCGGAGCCGCGCAGGTGTCCCTGCCCCGCGCTGCCCGGAGCTCTGCGTGCCAGGAGGTCAGGTTGTGTTGCTCCCAGCAGGGTGGAAATGCAGAGAGCCGGCTTGGGTTCAGCTTTCCATGCAATTTAATAATCCCCACAGAACCAGGAGCACCGGGGCGGGCGGTGCAGCGTCAGGAAGCACTTTAGATTTACCAGATATTATTAGCTCGAGCTCAGGACTGGCCCTGCAGGACTGGGCTAGTTCACACAAGAAGAGTTGAGCGTCTCTGCCATGTGCTCCTCATCATCTCAGTTCTCTGTGTTTTTTCCTTGATCTGGGGTACCACAGCTCCTCCCAATGATGGAGCATTGGCTCTCTCGTCAGCTTTAATCTCTAGCTGTCTCTGGAGGGTCAGGTAGGAAAGGTTTGAGGTCCTCGGCCCTGAAGTGAAGCCCTCCCTGCTTCAGACAGGGCTGCAATTGAAACCAGCTGATCCCAAGTCCCTTGCAAACATTTCCATTTCAAACCACTGAAGTTTTATGTCTTCCTAGTAAATTTTTTTTCTTAAGCCTCATAAATCTCATAAAGATCTGGAACAGCTAGTAAATTTGGCCATTCAGATACACGTTTTCCAGTAAAGAGGATAATGATTGCTGTTTCTGATGCCACCTCCCCTCTCCGCCCCCTCAGCTGTAGGAGTTCACCTCTTGCCGCTGACTGCTGCTTGCACGCAAGCTGGGCCACGCTGAGATAGGCAACACGTACAGGTCCCGTTTGCACCAACGATGGAGGAGTTGCTAGACCTCTGCTAGCTTTGTCACTGCCCCTATGTGTGACCTGAGCAAAATCATTTGTCCTCTTTCCATCTCCAATCATAACAAACAGGTTGATGCTCACCTCCTCGGAGGGTTGGGAATCTTGCTTGGTTCAGGCTGGACAGCACGCATCCGCAAGGGGAAGCTGCAAAACTCCAGGATAGGGATCCCCCGCTCCCAGAGTCCCCACTGAACGCAGAAGGTGAGAGGTCTGTGCTGTCAGCAGGGCCACGGCCCCACTGCCCCCTGCTCCCTGCCCTCCGGGAGGTTTCCCCGTGGCGGCGCGGGGAGGGCTGCGGGGCTGTGCCCCTCTCTCCTCCTGCCGTCACCCAGAGAGGGAGCTGTCTGCCTCCTCCCCGTTGCACCAACGACAAGCCCGGCCAAGTGTCTCAGGCTTGGATTTCCAGGTAGGCTTGAAAAAAAAACACAAAACAACATGAACCCAAGGACAACGTCAAGCCAAATCTCAGGCTTCCATTGGAAATGCCAGGCAAAAGGGCTGAAGATATTTAGAAAAACATATTATAGAAATAGAAAATTGTAAGCATATTTTCCGTTTTATTTGTTGTCTCCCAAATCCAAACAAGCTTAGTTCCTTTCCTGCAACGCTGCTTTTGATAATCTCGTGCCAAAGGCACTGAATCTGTTCTTATTGCTGTCAATAGCAAGATGCCTGTTGCTTTTAATGGTTCAGCTATTAAAACACTGCATCCCAGTTGTCTGGCTGTGAGTAATCCCAAGATATTGCAGTGACAATATGGAACCTTTTTCCTCTCTGAATGTTTCTCTGCAAAGTTTGACCATTTTGGCTGGGGTAAAACATGTGTCTATCTGGGATTCTTTCCAAGGATGAGATTTTGACAGCTGTGCTCGTGTTGGCAAAAATCCTGACATCTTGTGCTTCGTTGAAATAGCAGATTCTTAGTGGAGAGGGGTGGGAATCCGATTTCATAGATGAACACTTATGAATTGAAGACTGTGAGCCTGGCTTCGCTCTTTTCACGTGGGGGGAAGAGGTTGAGCCCATCCTCTGGGAACAGGGTGGAGCCTTTCTTTCTTCCCGTCTCCACCTGTGGGCACAGATGGCTGGTGGGCAGCGGGGCTGATGGGAGCCCTCTGTGCCTCTGCCAGCTCCCTGCAGCAGCTTGGGACATGCCTTGGACTGCGCCCATGAAAGTGGGTGTCAGCCTGTTTGGAGTACATGCCTAACGAGTTTCATTTACATACTAGATGTTTGGGCACGAATGGTGGGCGGCGTCAACGCACTTTCAATGAAAATCCACCTTTGCGGCCATGATCAAAGCTTGGCCTATTATTTATGCCAGATAGCTTGTGAAAAAACATAGTCATCGTATAGTTTGAAATAGCCTGTATCGGGGGGTTATTATTACTATGATGATGATTGAGTGGTTTTTTGTTTTGTTTTTTTTTTTTTTGTTTGTTTTGTTTTTTTTTTCCACTGGAAACTCCATCTTGAACTGCAGAAATATTTCCCACAAAAGCTGTAATTATTCGAAGCCGATATATTTCTGCCGTAACCTTCAATCTGATGAACTGTCATTTTTCTGATGAAAAATCACTTATTTGGAGACAAGGATTCCTATTATCTCAACAGATAGGGAATGGTGGCACAGAAAATTGTGTCACAAGGTCACCCAGGAGCTCCACATCAGAGCCAAGGATAAACTGGAACAGGTCAGGCGGAAGGTCATCAAAAAGTTTTCGGAAGGTATTTTGCATATATTATATTTATTTCACAGTTTCTAGTGGCCAGATAGTTCCTTCATATTTTACCAAGGAAAATAAAAAAAGCATGAGGTTTTAAAACCATGTCAACAATAATTTTCCATTTCTGGTATTTCAGTGAAAAACAAGGAAGAAAAAGATTTTAAATGTAAATAAGATAGTCAAGCAACAAAACCTTAAATGAAACGTACCTCCTGATGAGAACAATTCAAACAGTTTGGCTCAGGAAAGATTGTAGCTAAGGGTTAGACACACAGAATCAGACATTCATGGCTTTCATCCATGGTAAATGTGAGGTCTTTTACATTACTTTAACTTTCAAGGAAACCCAGCTAATCTGGCTCAAATTCATACTTGCTGTGCATTAAGTGATGTACACAAAAATTTACCGCACATCAGCCAGCGCTTGGGTTGCCTTTTCGGGTGTTTAAGCCCTCAAGCTTGTTTTAAGGGTTTGGGAGGCTGTAGGTCCCTGTGATATGATAGACGAGTCAGATTTGTAATGCTTAAATATGGGACAGTCCCGGAAGAAGGGATCGTGTGTGCGCGGGGGGGCGGCACACGATGCTGTGGCTGCAGTCGGGCACGCAGGTGAGCTCGGGGTGAGCTCTGAGCGTATACTATTTATCTACACGTACCGGAGCCGTGTCAGCCGAGCGTCCAGAAAAGCGACCAGTGAATACACAACTATACGGGAAAACCTGTACCCCGTGTGCTTTTGCTTATGGGAGGTGGGGTTGAAGAGTATAATAAAGGACACTCTATTATGTGGGACGTTTGGTAAGCACGGCACTGACCGATGGCCTCAGAGGCCCTTTCAAAGTCATGCCTTTAATGACAAGCTCTCCCTTCCTCTCCCACTCACGTCTTGAAAACTAGGGCAAATATTAGCACATCTGTGAGTGTGGGGCTGCTGTGTTTAGAGTGCTTGGAGCACCCGAGTTAAGCTTGATTAAAACTAACATGACCGTTTCTACACTGAGCAATGCCAGTGGCACGTCTACCATAAATTAAACTGAAATTCCATCTTTAAGTTGTCTCGTAGTTCTGCAGCAGATCTGTTTACTCTGGACAAGCACAAGGCAGATGTCTTCATCTTTGCTGATTCTTAACAGGTCGCAGGCACTGACTTTAAATAACTAAAAGCCTTTAAAATAATTTTAAAACATGCTTTCCCCTGTTCTCCAGACTTTAACCTTTAGTTGGCCTTAACCAGAAACACCCGGGATAATGTGATTCTAAACCAGACCATCATAAACCAAGCAGCAGCTTTAAATACACGGTGTGATCATTACCTGAAACCAGTGAAGAGGTTGGAATAATTATTGCTGGTGTTTACACTTCTGTATCTCAGTGGGTTATGTTCAATCCCTTAATGATGATGATTAAAAACCTACTGGAAACACGTAGTAATTAGAGAGAGCACTTACCGTGATTCTGAAGGCACAGAGGTAGCTTTGAAGTGGGACTGGACACGGCGACTGCTGCCAAAACATTGCGAGAGTTAAGAGCGCTATGCAGAGGTCGTTGGTAATTGTACATACGATAACACGTCTGTTTTGGCAGGGAAAGGCGATACCCGCCATCAGCACCGACCTGATCAGCGCTTCTCCTAGGTCAGCGAGACTTCTGCAACTTGCAAAAGGAGCAGATTGATGGCGGGTGAAGGATCGTATTTTTACGATCCATTTTTTAGTTTGCGTAAAAGCCAAAGCGGAACTTTGGTTTGCTTCTCTGCAGGGGGACTTTTTGGAGGGCGAGGCGGTATTTAGGAAGAGGGAAGGAGAAGGAAGTTTGAGGTGGCAGCAGAGAGCGGGCACTGGTTCAGGCGCTTTGCCCTGCCAAGGTTCCAGTGTGGGTTCTGACATCAAAGGGAGTTCTCGCGCAGCGAGCTGTAAACCTCGTGTTTTAGGAGTGTTCCTGTGGGTGAGGAATAGGGGCATGTATGGCCGAATGTATTCCTTTGTTTGGTTTTCCCATTTAAACAAGCAAAAATACTTTTATAATAAGGGAAGAAGGGAGGAGTGATGCGGCTTGTGCTGTAAAATCATGTTTGCTGGAAAAGTTGTCCTGTTTTCCGTTGCTTAATTTGGGCTGAAAAGGGGAGGGCATGAAGGTTGGAAAGAACACAGCTACTTTGTTGGGAGTATTTTTATGAGCGTTAGAGATGAGCCCTCTCAGGAGGGAGCAGTTTAGCAGCACGTGAAGAAAGCGGAGGTAGAAACAGGCACTCCCCGGCGTTCCCTGGTGTTCCTTTGAGGCTCAAAGGGACTCACTTTGGGTCATTGTCCTTTAAATTTCTATACCTTATCTCTGGGTATTTTTCTCTGCAAACCCCGTTTCATCTTCTGTCCCTGTGCTGATGCCACGGAGAGCTCCCTGCTTACAGTGCGTGTGTCCGCCATTTTGGCTGGTGTTCCTGTCCCCCTGATGTCTCCTTGCCGATGACCGGCTGCCAGCTAATACTCAACATGCCTAAAACAAGGCTCTTCCCCATAGATCTGCTCTTTCTTAAGCGCTGGGGATAATATTATGATCCCGCATGTCACTCAGACCCGTGGACGGTATCTTTGACTCAGATGTCTCTCTCGGTTCATGCCTTCAGGCGGTGCCGTGCTCTTGCCGCTTGTTTCTGCATAGCCTCTCTAAAAACCTGCCGCTTTTGTCCCCCCTCGCGGCTCACATGGTTGCGCAGGCTGTGGTTGTCGTGCTCCTCCATCACTGTTACAACATTGCTAATTCTGGCCTTGGTAAATCCAGTCTCACCCCGTTCACACACGTTCTTTCTGCTGCAAAGAAAGGAGGTTTGCCCCCCCCTGCCCGTCGCCCCTCTGGCTGCATCTCTCTTGCGACTCTCTGCTCTTGATCATATCACGCATGATCTTCAGTCTTTGCTTGCAAGGGCGTTCGTGGCCTTTCTCCACCCAACATAGTATTTTTCTTTTGTGGCGAAGATGTCGGTTTTGGCCTCTGATCAGCCCGCCGTGCCACTCTATGGCCCAGTTTTTAAAATTTGAAAGCACCCGCACGTGTTTTCCTGTGCTGTTAAGGCAGCTCTTCGTTACTCTCTTCCCAGTTTCTCTTTAAAACTCCTCTTCTGAGATGGCTATAAAACCTTCGCAGCGGTGAAGTTGTTGGCGTGCTGAGCTCTGTGATGCCTATGTGAACTTTGGTGGTTTCCATGGACTCCCCTTGTCTGTAGCTTCGTCTGTCGGCGTTGGGCTTAAGCGATGACTCCCGGGTTCAGGAACCGTCCGTTTGCGCTGGCGTTGCATGCTGTGGGTTACTGGCCCACGAAGGGAATCCCCAGGTGCTGTGGCAATGCAAAACAATAACAATAATTAAAAAAGCACGTGTTAATGGCACCATGTGTCTCTTGTCGCTGGTTTGCTGTTACCCTGCGGCACTGAACAAGCTCTGATCCTGGAGAAAGTTGAGGGGTTTTCCTCGCTTCTGGAAAAGTGTGGAGGAGCGGATTCCCCTCCCTACTCCATGGCTTTTGCACCGGGCCCTGTCACTGCTTCATCATCCGTTAAAATGAAGGTAAGAGGCTTAAAAAGCAGGATGGCAAGTGGTGGGACCAGCATTATGCAATGCCACTTTTGGGTCTTTTGTCCACTCTGTTCCAAAATCAGTTGGTCGATAGTTTGGGGCACTTGCAGAAAATGAGCTGGAGTTTGTTTATGAGAAGAGGCAGAGCAGTGTCATGGGTCCACATCCGATTCTGGTCTTTTATTCTTGTTGGGTTGCTCATTGAGAAGCCCGTTATTGTATGTGGAGCCCACGGTGCCCTCTCTCCGGTTCTGGCCTGGGCAGGATAGCATCAAATGCGCACTGATAGGGCTTTGCAGCGCACTTTTCAGCTATATTCCGTACATTCCAGCCCGCGGTCTCCCGAAGCCGCCAGCCACGTGAAACCACTATGAACAATGGGCTTAAATCCATTTTCTGAACAGAGTTTTGCCTGCGAAAAAGAAATCGGATGCCAAAATGTCAGGCTGCAAACCCCAGCTGCCGAGCAGTTCTTTTTCCTGTGACAAGGAAGAACTCTGGTGAAAACCAAAAAAAAAAAAAAATGCAGCCCTGTGTCAGGAACAAAGGTCGCTGCCTCTGCAGCAGCCAAGTGTGTAGCCCAAGGCCAGTCAACATCTTGAGCCTGCTGCCGTGGCTTTGGGACCTTTTACAAAAGCTGGGCACGTTTCCAGCACTGGGCTGGAAGAAGGACGGTTGACCCGTGTTGCACCTGGGGCATCTCGGCCTTATTTCAGTTTCTCATAAGGCTTTGTCTAGGTTTATTTTATTTAATGGACTTTTTTTTTTTTTTTTCTGGTTATACTGTCACAGGAAATTCTCACTGTTCTATTACTTTTTTCCTGTTGGAACTAGCCTTAAAATAAAATGAATAAATAAATATATATGCATACATATAAAAATGTGCAGACAGGAAAGCTATTCGGATCTGGAGAGGCCTTGATAACGCTGCTGATGAGGTTGCCAGCTTTCCCTGAGTCGGGGCTGAACAATTCCCCGCCACCTCCCCAACCCCTGGGAACTTTAGTGGTGGTAGTTGTGAAGCTTCTAATTCTGACTACAGGTGTTTGGTTTGAAAGACACCACATGCCACGTTGTAATCTCATTTAGGAAAAAGGTAATTAAATAAAAATACAGATGTGTTACAGTCACAGTTCCTGAACATCTGAAATGCCCGACGGTTTAAAAAAAAGTAAAGAATAAATCTCCCTAAAGGAGCACTACCCTCTTGCCTTTTGTAATATTATCCAGTATTAGTATTTCAAATTAAAAAAAAAAAAAGAGAGTTTTGAATGTCAACATCTGCTCTTAACCATCTCTTTACAGCAGGAACATTGTGTTTAAAAACAAACAAGATAGGAATGCTTAAACTCCCCTCATTCTGCTGCTTTGCATACCCAAATATTCCTGCTAGTGTTTACTTGTTGCACATTCTGCTCCATCATTATAATTTAGTGTTTAGCACCATTTTCTTAAGGTACAGTAGATCATGAAAACCATTCCTGGGGTGCAAAATAGTATCTAGACCTGCTCTGCTCTGTCATGACAAGTTGGATAGTGGCTGATCTTGCTTTTTTGAATCTTTAACTTGAAATGTGGAAATGCCAGTATATTCTGGATAAATTGCATGAAAACATGATTGTGAAAAAGGTTAACCAGCTTTAACATGGACTATTCTGTCTTCAGTAGTAATGATGATCGTAGTAATGATAACAATAGACTAACTATGGAATTAATCTGGTCGCATTCCAGCAAAATATTTAATCCCATGCTTAACTTTTTGAGCACTTGTGCATTCCTGTTCATCGGAGCTAAGCATGTGCTTTAGCTCTTTGCTCTACTGCTGCTTGATTCCAGCACCTGGGGGTCCTGTTAGTTGCTTGTTTGAGATGTGCTATTTCTGTTTTGACTGGCCAGCATAAACCTTTGGAACTAGCAAATGTTGAAGAACAGCTAATATATTCATAGACTCATAGAATGGTTTGGGTTGGAAGGGACCTTAAAGATCATCCAGTTCCACCCCCCTGCCATGGGCAGGGACACCTCCCACTAGACCAGGTAGTAGAAGGAAGTAGAATATTAATTATCCAGTATAATTTTTGGGGGTTGCAATAACAGCTTGGTAGTGTTGGCCTGCTTGTTTACTACATATTTTACAAGCTTGTTGGTCGCTCCTTGTCACTGTTTAACCCTTCTTCTGTAGTGTTGCCTGAGGGAAGGGGAGATCCTCAGCTGTGAGTTGAGACTATTGGTCTCGGAGAAAGAGTGCAATGGTACCGAGCCCGGTAACGTTATCGTGGGTCTTTCCAGTAATGCTTGGGGTTGTCCTAAAGCCTTGACCTCTTGTAATCTTGCTATTTCTTTGAACTCTGACTTTTAACATAAAAAAAAAATGAACTCCGGGACATTTCTTCTTTATAGAGGTCAAACCCACACATTTCTAGTCTTCATGGTGTGTGCTGGAGGAGCGCTTGAAACATGATGTGGTTATTCTGTTCTAGGATCTGACAATAAAAAGTCCCCTACACTACTTCTTATTTTTTCTTTCCATGATTTTCAAGCCAATTTCAAGCCTTTTTGAGACCTGACAGGTTTTGAGCACTTAGTGCTGGCAATTCCTTGAGCTCCTGAAGCCTCGCTTACGGCGAATCAGATTTTTATTGAACTTTTTAGAAAATGCATCCTTCCTTGCTGTGCCGAGCATTATGGAAACACCATGTAAGAGAGGGTCGGGGCTTTAAAGTCTGTACCATCTAAAATGATTGCCAAAGAGTAGGGACTAGAACGGCAACAGATTTTGTCATCTTGGAGCCCATTTTGCAGCATTTCATGTGGGAGCAGAGCCCCAGCGCAGGACCCGGCTCCTCGCGTACACGGCTAAGTGGGGCTGCGAGTCTGAGTTTCGGGTTCCCAGGGGCTTTCTCAGGGCTGCCGTGGTGTCAGCACACGCAGGGGTGCCACGGGGCTGGGCGGGCAGCCATGGGACAGCACCAGTGAGCAGGGGGAGCAGAGCTGCCCAGCAGGCCCCCGAGAGCACCCGCTTTCCAGTTGGCCTCATTGGGTTATTATTAAAAGCCTACAAAATACATGAGAATCCTGCCCTTGTCTCAACTGGTCTTTGAATGAGGGCCTCTTAAACAGAGGATATGCTATTCTTCTGTTGATCTGCATTCCCCTAATGCCCTTAAATGAAAAGGGGGGGGGGGGGGGGGGGGGAGGGGAACCCAACCAAAACCCAAACCTGAAACGTGATGTCAGTTTTACCCTAAAAGCCAGGGGTGGAAGGGATGGTCAGCCAAGATTAAAGTCCTCGGCGTCGCAGTTTCTTTGTGTAGGTTATGGCTGTGTGTCAGTAGCAGTAAGCAAAGCAAAGTGCACCAGCTAGAGCCGTGTTCTGTTCGATTGCCGGGGCCCCAGCTGAAATTTAATAAGCAAATGTGAGATTTTAGTACTTTGGAATGGAAACTTTACGGTAACTTCTTTCTGCAGCTCCTTTTAAAGCGATGTATCCCGTGTACGGTTTGTGCGGTGCACCTTGGGTGCCAAATCCGGTTCTGCCGCTGTGCTGTCAGTCCTGCCCTTCCTTCTCTGGCTAGGACAGCGTCAGCGTGGTACCGTGCCTGGTTGTTGCAGTGAGGTGGCAGACCAGACTGTAAAAAGCCGTGGCCTTCCTGTCCCAGGTTGGAGCCGGATGAAGCTTCAGGTCACAGAACGAGATAGGGGTGGATATCGCTATGGCCGGGGTATCTTCCCCGCAGCTCCCCCGTTCGCATATTTCTGATACTAATGGCTAAGGCAGGTGGGGGAATCTCTACTGGAGATTTTTTTTTTTTTTAAGTCAGAGGTTACCAAATCACGTTCAGGGTTGGCTTATGGAGAGTAGATCCTGGCTTGGGGGATGGGAGAAAAGGGGCACGACTTCTTCCGGTGCTATTTGTTCTTATTCTGTGGGTCATTCTTCAGCTTTCAAAATACAGAGGTCTTCTGAGAGATTCTCTGATTTTTATTTTTATTTTTTTTTCAAGACACAAATTCATTTATTGCTCAAGGAGTTGCCTGTCAGAGCATGTTTGACTCACCAGTGAGGATGCAGAACCCTCTCACAGGAAGTGAGGGAAAAAAAAAAGTGCTTCATATTTTAAACATCCAGTGCCTCTATCCCTGCACAGTAGGTGAGGAACGTGTGCTCTCCTCTGCTGCCAGCTTGTGTTCTGCTGTATCTGATATCTACGGTTTCTTCATTATGATGGTTCATGGAGACTCATTGTAAGCTGTTCCTCATCTCTCTCCAAGCATGAAAATCTAGTCTTGAGGGTTGTGCTTAGAATCAGATCGTATCAGTAGCTGTTAGCAGGGATGCACCGAGATGGTGAAGGGAGCTCTAGTCTTTCCCAGCTCCCTACCACTCTTTCACCTTAGTACCAGCTGGTGCAGCCCGTTTTCTGCATGCTACTCAATACCTCCAACATGCGTTGCTGTCTTTAGGAGGTGAGGAGGCCGAACAACTCTCCAGAAGTGCTTAGCATCTGGAATTCAGGCTAACCAGAAGAAAAGAAAAGATCCTCTTTACCTTGCACTACTGGCTATTCCAGCTTTATTCCCAACAGCACATGCAGATGGTGTGCAAATAGCCAGTCGGGCATGGAGACCCCTCTCTGGGGACACACATAAAAGCCAGCCGTGATTCTTATGCTCCGTGGGTACCTCTTGTACGCTTTTGCTGGGTTAAGGCCCAAGATGAGGTTGTCTCACTGCATATTCAGACGTGGTTACCGAGGACAGGAATTATATATACTCTGTTTCAAAAAACACGTCTCTGTATCCGTGAAGTCTTTAGAGTTCTGTTAGTGAAAGGTCCCCCATGATAATAAACCACCATTCTTTGCTCTTGCCTTCACAGGCGTGTGTTTATTTCTGTTTGCTCCTTTCTTTTTTGCAGATGGCAGATAAATCTTGTCAGTGCTTTTTTGGCTTTGCAGCCTTTTCTCAATCATCTTTCCTTTTGTATCTCCAGCAATGTGCAAATCTGATGGTTTGCTATTTCTGCTAAGCATATTTCTTTTCCATGCTGTCTCATTGTCTAATTCTTGTGCTTTTTTGCTGGGTGAAAGACGAGACAAATTTCCAGTAGGCAAAAAATAAACCATCCTCAGCTCATGAAAGAAATGAACCCTTTTTAATCACTGCTATAAAATGTAATAGTTTGATGCGAGTTCCTTGTCAAGGTTGGAAGACTGACCAATAGATCCCTGAGAAGCATCTTTTGATGAGTCTGTTGGATCAATTGGAATTGTATTGCTCACGAGGAGAACAATACTGCACGAGCCCTTGAAGTGAAGCGAACACAGATGACATTTTTATTCATTCTCCGCCAGATTGCTTGGTATTGTGTCCTTTCTGTGAAAAATGACACTCTGGCAACAGGCCACTGACTGCAAAACAAGTTGGCATGGGCCTCCTGTTTGTCTCCGCCTGAGCTGAGCATCACCAGAGATGCCAGACTGCTAGCCACAGGCTGAGAGTGTTAAAGCACCGTCTTTCTATAATCAGCACCTCTCTGCCATTTTTGGTGGAAAATACTCGAGGGAGGAGGGGAGAGTTCTTGACTGTTTGGATCTTTGGTGGCATTGGCGATGGTACTTTGCTCTCCGCTTGGTAAGAGCATTGGGTCTTGCGGCTGAGAACAATTGGCAAGCTTGGGGCATTCTAGCCAACCCTAAACAAGTTCTTTTTCATAGCTTCTGATTCCCTGCTTCCGATCTCCGTTTTCTTTTCTTGCATCTTAAGTGGTATTTTTGAAAGCCTCCAGGGGATTAGGAAGACAAATCCGATTGACTTCCAGTTTCATTTGAACCAGCGTGGGTAATGCAGTGGGTACCAACATAGCCGAAACCCCACGGATTTCCCGGGGACTTTTCGGAGGGCAGCTCCACAGTTCCTCTGCGACTGGGAGCTTTCATGAGATGAGTGGGTATGCTGTGGACAAGGTGACACTGAGCTGCGGGTTGTATTGTAGCTGGGGTCTCGGCATCAAAACCGGGTGCAATGCCGGGGCGTTTCCACCATTATCCAATAATCCGTATAATAAATCATCTTTCCAAGGTCCCCATTGGGTCTTTCTGACTTCTAAGGAAGTAGTTTAAATGGAGAAAGTGGAGGAAGATTGTCCTCTTCAGAGCACAATGGTTTAACTATCGGTTTCACAGAGCGCCCACATATTTTATTCAAGTTAAGCAGTTTTTCATTCCCCCCGAGTAGGAGCGTGGTAAGATATGCAGCAGCCACCCCTGTGCACTTGGAGACACTGGACTGAAAAACTGGATGTGAATTCCTGTTCTGCCCGCTGGAACCGGGCTCCCTCTGCGCCTACTGCTGTGGAGTGGGTATTTCCCTGACTAAAATAGTTGCTTTTTTTCTGAAGTAAGGGCAATATCTTTGCTTTCAGCTCTGATGCAGCGTGACATGTACAGTAGGACCTGTCATAATTCATGAAGTCAGTTCTGTTTCAATGTTAATAAGTCCTTAATCAAGTCATTTGTTTCATCCAGGATGTCACATTTAGCAGTGGATTGTGAAATGCTTGAAAACTGGAATCACAGGAGGATTATTTAATGCTAAGTGTTATCCGCGTCGTAGCTGAAGCTGGAACATGCCAGGAAAACATCCTTCACATTCTGCAACTAATATAGCCGAGCTTTCAGGATCAATTGTGAATTGGCTGGGTACGTACACTATTTCTCTCTGTTTATCTGTGGCATAATTTTATATGCCGTATTCGGTAACTCGTTCTCCCATTGCTTACCCGTTACCTATTTTCTACGGCTGCTTCTTTTGCTTTATAAAATAATACTGTGCAACGTTGGACTAATCACTTTAAACCAAGATTGGCACTTTAAATCCAACAGAAAATAATTGAAATTTGAAACTAGTAGTCTTCATTCTAGTCTGTTTGCGATATAAAGGAGAAAAAAGAGGTTCGAGCCAAGCAGCTGCTGGTGGGATTAAGTGGGAAGCTATTCAGAGAGACCAGGTTTATGATTATCATCTCCTGTTCTTGATGTTGTCTTCAAGAGGAACAGAGCTAAGGGCTAAAATTGTATCTTTAATATCTAGTTCCTTTAAGACTTTTCCATTTGCAAAGAAGATAAGGAAGCCATAGTGAACTCATGGCATATATTGTCCCAAAGCATTTTCCTCCTTTATTTAAATTACATTTTAAGGTTGTGCCATTTTTTCTTGTAAGCTTGTTTCTGTCTGCAAATAGGTATGCTACATACTGTAAGTGATAATAAAAAACATACCTGTATATGTGGCGTATGTTGCTATACAGCAATGTCTTTATGTACAAAATTTCTGCTGAGCGAAGTGCTGAAAAGTCTTTTTTTGCCTTAGGGAACCACTTGCATTTATATTATAAAACTGTCTTACTGTTGTATCCTTCTTGTGAACCAGACCCCTTGTGGTAGGTACTGTGAAGACACAAAAAGGAGTCCTGGTCGTATCTGTGAGGAAAACATTTTGGTTTGGTGTTTTTTCCGGTTTCTGTCCTGAAATACTCAGTAAAGAATAGTATAAAAAGGGAATTATAAAATACTTCTTCAGATATTATTTTGCATTTCCACAGGCTCTATCAAAATGAACCCTTCCCAGTTCCAACCAGCTCATCAAAAATACTAAATGTTTTAAGGATCCATGTTTTCTGCAAAAACTTTGTGTTCTCCTAAAAGCTATTTTTCACTATAAAATGTTTTATTTGAATTTAGTCCAAGTCATAATGAGTGCTGGAGCAATTAAAGTCTCAGCCACTATAAAGGAGTCTTGGGGGCACAGGAGACAGATAGGATCAGGGCTTAAGCTACTGAAATACCTTTTATGAGAAATAAAGATTTCGCAAACCTCAGATTCAAACAAAATAGTTGACATGTGCTAAGCTCAAAATACTAAACGTCTTCTCCTGTCCTCTCCCACTAAACAAATAAAGAGCTATTAAATATTCAAACTCTATATCTGCAGGAAGAAAGAAAACATTTTATTTCTATTTTAAATTTTTTGGCAGGTGCTCAGGTATTTATGATAATGGGATCATAAAATGACATGGAAAGGTTAGTGGGAAAGGTGTGGTGGGAATTTTGACTATGACTTTGCAAACTGTCACATTTCCTAAATCTTAAACTTCAAATTCTAGCCAGGTTGTTTGCTCATTTACATGCGTCATAGTGTAGATGTTGTGGGTTAGGAAACTCTTAAATCAATGAAGTGTTTATGTGTAGGGCTGGATCGTGCCTTCATATACGGCAATCAATTAAATTCCTTTTATTTAATTCTTGTAACCATTACCCTTAAAAAAAAAAAAGAAAGAAAAAGCCTTTTAAATATTTTTCATTAACACATACTATTAAGTGGGTAAGTGCCCTAAGTATATTTTAATTTAATTTAGATTTAACAGCAACATTTTTCCCATACTAATTAAATGCCAGTTTGTTATTAAGAAAATATTTATTGAAGTTGAACTTGGTGATAGATACATATCTATCACATCACTGTTAAACCTCATTAAATAGTGTTTTAATTGCAATTTGTTTTTAATTACCATTCATTAAGCATATTATTAAATCTAAATTGCATGCTTATGAAAGACGGGTTTGCCAATATAAGTGGCTGAGGCCCTTAACTACTGCCTTACTTCTAGGTTCCCATAATTTGAGGTGTGTAGGGTGAAAGTTTGATCCGTTTACATTATTTCTGACAGTGTGCCCTCCCTCCCTCCATCGCTGCCTGTGTCTCCCATCTTTATTAAATAGAACTAATAGCATCTGAGCCAGCCAACAGATATAAAAGGAAAATAAAGCATGAAAAATGGTGACAAAACAGCTCTTTGGGCAAGGAAGCGGGGAGCCAGCGGGGAGGAAGCTGAAGCAAAGAGGGAGCCCAGGCAGGGAAAACAGAAGTTAAACAGGGCATTGAAACCAATTATCTAAATTAAAAGAGGTAGAGGATGGGGACTGGAGGCCTGAAGGATGCAGAGTGATGTGGCTAATGATCTGCAGAGCTTTTTGCTCTTTGGCTTATCACGGCAAGCCTGGCCAGGGTCAGTCCCCGTTACCATCCGATGACAGCCCGGTGGCTTTTCAGCAAAACGAGGTGCTGGTCTCGGTCCCCGCGGCGCAGAGCCACCGGTGTGGGCTGGTCTCGTCCCCGAGATTGGGACCAAAGCTGCTGCTTGGCGGTTGTGCAGGAGCAGTTCACAGATAATAGTTAGGAAGAAAGCCCAGTGCCTTTCCATTTTTTTGTGATGTGTGGCTCTACAGTTTGTCCAGAGGCAGTGCTGCCCCCCTTTAGAAGTGCCACTCAAATGAACAACACTATGGGGTGTGTGAACTTGCTTTTCTTAGTCATGTTTGCCAGATTTCTTAGTAGCAGTCCATGAATGTAAGGCAAGCTGAAAAATCCTGAAATAAATGGTTTTCCTTTCTAAGGCTATCAACAAAGCCTTTCTAAGGCTTTTCAACAAAAAGACCTTACGGAGTTGTCTTTTTAAAGGCTGGATGGTTTTTTAGATTTCAAATGAAAAGAGTCTTTTGGAGCCTTTCATCTAGGAAAGATGCTTCCTTTATGCCAGAAAGGAGGACAGGCTGGGAAAAAGGGCGTGAGGGTGCTCTTCTGCTGGATACCAGTGAGCAAACTGGAGAGCCGTTCCCAAGGCAGATGGGACAAAAGGCATGGTCCCTTACGGGGTGCAGCGTTGGCATCCTCTAGGATGCCAGTGTCTGACCCTGTCAGAGCACTCCGGGAGGAATTAATGGGGATGGGCGCTGTTGGGCAGTGCCATAGGGGTGAAAAGGCCGTTATGTGATGGAAATGGCTGAAGTGGCCTGAGGTATTGCAGACTTTCCCGTGGGCTGGATAAGGAAATGCGGTGAGGCTCTGTACATTGACACTCTTTGGCTCTGGCTCTCCTTGCAGTGAGGATAGTTTTGTGCCATATTATCTCCATTGACTCCAATGGATTATCTCCAATTCACAGTGCAGTTTAAATCAGATGCAGGACTTCTATTCTCCTCTTTCCAATTCATGAATCTCTTTCAAAACCTTCTGTACCAGATGTTACAACTGTAAACAAATCATCCTGGCAAACCAAAGTATCTTCTCGTATGTCGGTGTCACAGTAGGCAAGGTCCTAGCATCGGTGCCTCTATAAGCCTCTGGGTCTTCTGCTCATAAAACATTAGTTATACAACGTTTTTTTTGGCAGATGGCTATCTTCCATGAAAAAGCCATTTCCATTCCAATACAACAGTGCTTTTATATGGACTGTTTCGGTCCGTGTTGCGCAACCCTTTTGCACAATGATTCATTATGCTATCTTGCTTCTTGATATGCTGAATCATGGGATGACACTTTGCCAGCTTCTTTGTATGCCAACAATAACTTGCTCATGTTTCAAAGATAGAGAAGGCTGCAGAAATCACTACAGCGCAGGGAGCCCGAACATTTGGCTGAGGGAAGTTCTCAGCTTTAAACTCCTCCACATGGGTGGGGAAGTTATCTTTCAGCTCCTGCTCTCTTTGGATGGCTGTAGGAAACTGCATATGGCTTCCACTTGTCGTTATAAAGCTGGAGATGGCCCAGATTCCGGTTCCCTCTAAACTGAGAGCAATCAGCCACTTCTGCGCTGTGGCCCCTTAACTGAGAGAACATAATTCAGTCCACCTATCCCGGGAGCACCATCTGCATTCAAAGGCTTGACCTAGCAGAACTCTGGAACCACGGAGAAGACTTTGGAAATATCCACGTCCATTTCTCCGCGTGTTCTTCCACGATCCCTGGGCACACTGCTGGGTTACAGTACAGCTGCTTATTTTCTGTAACTCAGGGTTTGGTAACGATTTCTAACTTCTCTTTTAAAAATTAATTTACTTTTTGTCAGTTATGCACGGGATCATTGCAGAGGCAAATGGATGGTGCTTTCCCTTGGCCATTCTGGAGTTTTTTCTGATTTGGTTTTGTTAAGAGTTTCTAACTGTAACTATTTATCTGATCACAGAGAATTCAGAATCAACTGAGTATATTCACAGCTGTTCTGAGAAAAGGGACAAGATTTTGGTCTGGAAGGAATACATTACATGTCTTGAAAACAGGGTTTTTAAAGGAAATATTCCTGTGGTTTTTAAACGTGTTCCTTTTTGAATACTGTGGTGTATTTCCCAACATACTTCAGTTTGTAGCGCAGCATGCTACATACACACCTTATGTGCTTCGGACAATCATTTGAAAAGCCATTGGTTTTCCTATAGAGTCACTAATTCTGAATCCCAATGAAAAATTCTAAGTTATGAAGAAAGTGTCCTAATAGACCTTAAGGGTGCCTTTGCACATCTGTTTTTCAAGTGTAGTTATTACAGCAGTTTCATATACAAAAGTATCCACTATATTTAGGTATTATTACCTGACTGGGACTTCTGTAAGACAGGCAGCGTTAACGCCTGTGCTTATTGCATGCTCATATTCCATGAGAATCTGTCCATGTGCAGTTAGGCTTTGATGTGAGATATAATAAATATCAGATTTTAAAGAGCAGCATGTACATATTTGTCTGACATGTGTATGTGTAGAAAAGGTCAAGCAACATACTGTTAGTGTTTTTATTCAGGGTCGTGGGTATGTGAAACGTTCTTCAGATGGATGCGGTTTTCTGTAATACTTATAGCTCTGCTTTGGTGTTTTTTAGTTCAGTGTCTCAGCCATTCCTAAGTGTCCTGCATTATTTTTCCATGTATTTGTGTGCTTATTAGCTTACGTCTTGATTCCTGGTGTGTCACCTTCTTGTCTCTCCACCTTCTCTCATGCCCAGATGATTTTGCAGGGCTGCCCTGCCACAGCAATGGGTCAGACAAGTTACAAGAAGCATAGACTGCTTGGATTGGGATCCACCTAGCAACACCACCACACTACTGCTGGATTGGGAAATTTGCCCTACAGGAGTTTGTCTTGATTAAAGGCTTCAGTCTGTCTTTGCAACACAAACATAGGAGCCCCCATGCTGCTCTCTGAAATTTACAGCGTATTTTCTTTTTACTCAAGCATATTGAAGCAGAACAGAAGAAAGGATCAAAGGTACCGTAATGTTTCTATAAACAAGTACTACTTAGTTTGGTTTTTTTTATCTTGGGTTTATTTTTTTCCAAACAAATCTTCTAGGCACATTAGGCTCAGATTTCATTTTATTGCCAAATCACCAGCTGGCAACAAAATCACATATGTCTGTGTAAATAAAGTAGATGAGAAGCTGAACAGGAGATTGGGAGATGATTCAAGCAGTCATACTGGCTTCTACACCTTAAAATTTGACTGGTTTATCTGTCTATTCAGCAATGTCCTGTACAGACCCCTTTTCAGCATGAAATACGGAATTACCCCAAGCTGAGATTTTAGTCTGTGGTTTTCCTCCCTTCTAGTGAATTTACAGGAAAACAGATAATTCTCTGGCACTATAACCCAAAAGTTCATTTTTTGTTTGCTCATCAAGTGATGAGTAATGCACTCCGTTACTCAAGTATAGGTGTAACTCTTGTGATGACTGATATTATTAGGAAGCTTTTCACTTTAAGGGCCAGACGACCCTTCCTTTGAAGGTACCACAATTTTGCAATTGGCTTGAGGGCTCTCTTACTGCCTTTTTGGTATGTTTGGATTCGCTTGGCAATGGAACCTTAAAATTGATTGATTTATCTTTAAGGTTGATGTTGCTATATAGCCCTTCTCCATTTGTAGATAGACAATGGCGTGGTCACCTCAATTTGTAACCTTAAATTAAGTTTCTTCATGCCACCCCATAATTCTCAGGAAAAAAAAAAAAAAAAAAAAGGCCTGGCCATTCTTATTAGACAAACACATAAAAAAGTTAGTAATTGTCATCTTGCGTCTAAAAGCAGATGAACTAGAGCATCTTTTCAGACCTGGGTGATAATGAGATAAGAGTTTTCCCCATACAGTCATGAAAAATAGGTTCCTTCTGGCTATACTTATGCTCCTGGTGAAAGAAAATTTGAATTTTGGATAACTACTGAAGAATTAAGATCTTTGGTCATATTGGTCTATTCAAATATCTCTCATCCAGGGGAGAGATGTTCCTTGACAGAGCTCCGGGTAACAGGATCCCCTTTGTCACAGCAGTGGCACAGAAAGGCTGCAACAACTCTCAAGGATCTGTTTGCAGGGACAACTTCGCCCTCAGTCAATAAACTCTAAAAGAGCTTAATTAATGAGTGGGAAAAGAGCTCCATTATCTGGGAGGTGAAGGACAGAAATGAAAGAGGTTAAGCAGTAAATAAGCTTTGTTTCTTGCTGAAACTTTTTAATCCCTTCCTTTTCCCTAACATCCTCCTCTTAGGAAATTCCAGTCCCAACCGACTACTTGAAGCTCACCATGCTACAGGTTATGCTGCTTCTGTCAAGGGTTCCAATTCTGCTCTTTTTTCCTAGTGATTCCCTTTAGTTTGTACTGCAGCCCGGGCTGAGATGTGGGGGAGAGGGGCTTCCGTTTGGGAAATATCAGTGCATACTCACTAGCTGACTTTTTTCCCAAATTGGACAGAATAAAGAATACTTCCTGCCCCGCTCAAAATATCTGCATAGAAAGATAAAATGGGAGTTAACAAGGGTCAGGTTTATGACAGGGAAAGAAGGCTGCTAATGACCATTATCTATGCCACAGGTTTAACTTCATTACTTTTGCATTAAGTTCTTAATGCCCAAAGCAATAAGCAAACTGAGTCCTGTTGAACTGTAGTAACCTAATCTTCTCTCCAAACGAAATAGAGGGGAAGGCAGAGTCATTTGACATGGCCTTTAGTTCATCTTCTCTTTTCCCATCCCCCATTCACATATTAGATGTGTTGTGACTTTCCCTTCCTTCTCACAGCCTTTTTCTTTTTTTCCCTTTCTTTCCTTCCAGAGTTTTTCTGCCTGTCCAAAGTGGGATTTGGTGCAGGGTTTACTCTGATGAGAGGCTTCAGGCCTTCTGTGATAGCGGGTCCAGGGTTTGTCACATGGAGAAGTCTGTCTTGATAATCTTTTAAAGTACAGAATTACCCAAATTATGTCCGGAATCAAAAGCTTTTAATTTCAGAGGTAAGACAAGCTTGAGCTGGCCACAACTCTGTGGGTTCCAGTAAGTCAGGTGTAGGAGAGCACATTTGCTGGGTGTTGTGAGGTGTGATCACACTTTTGCATGGAGAGTTGAAGGTCTTGGATGATTATATCTGAATATGGCTTGTGGCCGTATACCGGCCTTGACTCCAACCATTCGTTCATCTTCTGCTCATTCCCCAGTTGTGACCCCTGCTGACATTTATGGCTCTGAACTTGCCCTGCTAGATGTGTGAACAATTTAGTTTTAGTGGGCACTGGACGAACACCGACAGAGAATTGAATGCAATTCACGATTTAGAATGAGATCAGCGTTTCCATTGTTTCAGCTCTTTTCCTACTCACCCTCAACTTTGTCAACTAAAAAATAATGAATTGCCCTCTTCTGGTGTGACCTGTAGGCTTTTGCTCTGTAGCTGGAAAAGGAAAAGCTATTGAGTAAGAAGAGGGGGCACAAATGGATTTTCTAATACATGCGATTCCCAGACCAACAGCCTCAGCTTTCGGCAAAGGGTGAAATCAACAGTGTGTCTTTTTTGGGTTCTCCCACAGAATGAAAGGGAAAGAACCAGTGCTGGCGGGTAACTGGTGAATCTGCCCAATGTGTAAGAAATGCATTACTGCTCATAGAAAAGGGATCCCAAAGCGATAGGTGCCTGAGAAACATGATAGATTAGATAGATAGGAGAAAATAAGATCAACTTTAGAGAGTTAAGCAACGAACATGAAAACCTGTGAAAAAACCCTATCAGCAATGCAATGTAATATATTACCATAATCCAATATTATATGGTAACCTCCATATGAGAACCTTGCACTCTGAGTAATAAGTGCCGAAGGCTGAACATTTATCTTATGACCTGTTTCCTGTTCAGAACGATCAGGGTTACCAGATATTCGGGACTCTCAGAAAATTGTCCCTCCATAATAATGTTTCCCTGCCACGCAGCACAAGGGGTTTTAGTTTCCTTGCCCCTTTCTGTCTTGGAAAAGACATATCAATGTGGATTTTTTTCTGTAGCCAGGAAACTGTGGCTACGATAATGTCCATGAGTATTACAGTAATGCTTGATATATCAGTCTGACAGCCATCGTCTGTTTTATAAGTGCTATCTCCTCTCTACAGACCTGTCTGCCTCCTGACTGCTTGGCTCGACTCTACGGCTGCTTGTTTGGCTTGTACTGGTCACAGATTCTTCTTCAAATTGCTAACTTCCTCATCGCTTTTCTCCCAAATGAGATATTTCTTGTACTTTTAAAATGAGAATTGAGTGAACTACAGGGCACGTCAATTCAAGCTCCTGGGACTACCACAAATAGGAAGGAGTGAATGGTGGATCCCACCCCAGGTATGCGTGAATGCAAGTAAATTAAATGGTCTCTATTGTGTCTTTAGTACTGACTTGCTGAGCTTTGCCTCCCTTCCATGGAAGGGAAGGGAGCTTTTTTTATCCCTGCACTGGGCTTTTTAAGACTGCTCTCCATCAAACTCAGGTGTCTCCCACTTTGACAAGGTTCTGGCCTTTCCCTCTTCTCGCTTTCTTCATGCTTTTTCCCATCAGTGACATGTCCTGACTAACAACATCTCTTGATGTTTTTTCTGCTTGCCTGGGATTCACAGAGAATCCCAGACATTAAGATATCATTACTGAGAAAGAAACAAAACCAAAAAGCCTTCCACTCTGGTAAAATAACCTATCCCTTCCAGAAAAGAATTGAGAAGAGATGCACTCTTAAGTTCTGATTGTGGTCTCCTTTCAGACGTGGGAAATAACTTCATTGGATGCCAAATTGGGTATTTAACCACTAAATGTCCATTTTCTTTTTTGAATAAACAAGCTGCCATAATTCTGAAGTTTGGGGTGAAGAGGGCTTAGGGAGAACCAACACTATTTTCTAGGACTGCAGAGCAGATCAAGGGCCCCTGTGCAGTGAACTATGTCTGATTCAACACAGCCTGCAAAATTAAATTTTGTTCAGTTTAAGCATTTAATTACTGCAGATGTTCAGGAGATTCACTGTGAAGCATCACCTACTGGGGCACTTTGGACAGATGTTGTTTGCTTTGACACTCCATCTGTCACTTAGAAATAATCACTGAAGCTTGAACTAGCATAACCCTGCAGGGCTGGCGACAAGGCACGGCGTGTAAGAGGTTAAAAATAAGGTCAAGGTTACTGCATGCCACGCATGCTAGAAGGTCAGGGAATGATGATTGCCACCTCGTGCTCTCCACAATTTTCAGCAGAGAGCACTGTACGTATCATTACACAAAGGCTTTTGTTTTGCTTTCTGGAAGATCTTCTGATACCAATGCTATCGGCCCCATAGCTTGTTTGATGCTCATATTCAGACCGTATTTGGGTGATAAGCAAGATATGGCAGTAAATAATGAGTATGGTATAAACCAAACAAAAAACTTGGTCGTTTTATAGGAACAAACGGAGATGTAGTATTGGCATGGATGTAGGACACCATTGGGATCCACCAAAAGACAGCAGAGTTATTAATTGGCCTCAGAGAAGTATAGTGCCTTTGGGATGATATTTACTTTTCATGTTACCATTCCTCAGTTATTTGTCCATGTCTCAGGAGGAGGAATTGTGGAGACAATGAACTAGGCTAGTAAATATGCCTTGCCATGTTTGTAAAATCTTATCAAGCCCAGAGCATTCTTGCTCCTACTACGTCTGAAAAATCTATCCACACTGAGGCTGTAAATAGCCTTAGCGGTGGTGGCCGCTGGAATGGAAGCGGAGGGTGCCTTGCTCTGCACTCCCGTGTTGATGGTGGCAGTCAGTTCTTCCCCTGCGCTGCTGTTCCCAGCCCTGTGAGTACCATGTATTAGAAAGCCAAAGGGTAAAATAGACCTATGTATTTTAATCCATTGTTTAACACTTAATTCTGTTTAAATCTGACTTCAAACGCATCCCAGAAATCTGATCATGACTTTATTAGCTCTATTTATAATTTCATAGAGAAATGAAATAGGTTTGGCAGGCTGTGGTTTCCATAAACTCAAGTTGATTGCTTATAGGTTTGTCCATTTCCATGCTTTGAGGTTCACATTATTCCTTTGGTTAGTTTGTTTTCATCAGCCTTAGCATCAGAGTAATGCGTCTGTTCATTGTGTTTTAAGACAATGGCAGAACATCAGGTTTATTTTTCTAGAACCTTCCTTCTTCCAAGGCATGCTGCAAACACTTGCTTCCCTGTTTGGAAACTCTTAGATGGGAATTGCTTAGGTGTATTGTCTTGAAAAATGTCTTCCTCTGGTAGTAGTCTTTTGGGTTTCAGTGTTATCTCCAAGCACAAATTCCATTTTAAAATTCCTAATAAACTTCAGATTTAATCAGTTTTATGTTTTATCCTACTGGTTATAGAATTTTCCTTGCTTCTATTGGGTTTCTGCAATTTTTTTAGTGTGGGTTAGTTATTTGACCACTATCATCTCATCTCATCTCTTGACTATTTGGTTGTGGCATCTGAGTCTTTTAATAAGATATTCAGAAACAATTCCCAGTCGTGTTTGGTCAGTGAGACTTTTTCTCTCAACTGAATTGCCCATAACAGTGTCACAAAGCTTTTCAGGGCACCAAGTGTATATCACTACTAGTTTCAATAGTTTGATCTTGTTGCCTGTAACAAGTGTGATTGACTCAAAATTATGTGTATTTATGTTATCAATGTTTGGGTGATAATTCCTCTGTTTGTCAAGAGAAAGTTGGAGGGTTTTTCTGCAGCCTGGTGACCTCTCTGCCACCTAGGTTACAGCTGAGGGATGTAGTAATTCTAAGGGGGGTTAGCATTGATCTCTCATGGGAGACCTTGAGGTTCGTAGATTTTCTTTTCATCCTACACCTCGTAAACAGCCAGTTTTTGTATTGGTCACCCTGTTTTCTAGCGTGATAGCAGGGGATGTCAACTCATATGCTATCTTCTTGCTTTATCAGGGCTGTCAAGTAGGAAGAGTTCAGGATAGCTTTTTAAAAAAAAAAATTGTTAGTGGCTCAGTTATAGGTAAAGCCTTCTTTGCAACTCCTTGTTTTTTTCTAAGACCTCAGCCCTGTCTAAGTAGATTACAACCACTGTTTTAAACATTCAGTCATGCAAATCATTCTACGAGGTTCAGTAATAGCGGCTAGGTCAAATTAGTGCTCCTAAATGACTAATTCTATTTCCTCTTGTTTATTACCCAGGCTTTTGGCATTGGTGTATAGTTAATTAAATAATTTCTTCTTCCTATCCTCTCTTTGCATTCAGTGCCTTCCTGGCCTTAGTCTCCAATGGAAATCCATCAAGGGCAGGGTGCTGCTGTTTGTAGAAGACGGTTGGGAGCTCTCCTCACCTCCCTGGGGTCCTTCCAAGCATTACAGCACAAGAAGCTGTTACCGCCTCTGCCGTTCCTGTCTTGCGTCTAAACTGAGAGCCGAGAGGTGGAGGTCAAGGTCTCCCTTTATGGCTTTTCTTTTGTCCTGTAACCTAGGATCCTGTCTCTGTCTCTTAATCTGACAGATTATTGTGCTTTGTCATTTTTTCGGTCCCTACCCCCTCTTGAAAGAGATGTCTGACTTCAAGGCATGTGCCTTGTGTCAGGAGATCAATTAGGCTTGTGCGGTGTCCCTTCTGGAGCTTCTTTTTTCTTATATCCTGACTTACACTTCCATGTCTGATTTCTGTTACTGTTTGTCCTTTATATAGATTTTGTTCCCTCCTTCATCTGAAGGAGAAGATTTGTTCCTATTAAGTGATGGCTGCTGCTGCTCCTCATCCCAGGATTTAAATAGACTAGCATTTTTCCCCTGTTTTACCAGCGCTAAATTCACACAAAATAACAGAAAACCAAGCCCATACACTGTCAGAGACACTCTCAGTGTGGTGACCCTCTTTCTCTCACCTGCCACATTTTTCATGCTCAACCTACAGCTATGAAACTGTTCCCCTCCCCCCCTCCTTCGAACAACAAAGTCCAAAGAACACTCCTCAGTTTGATGCCTGTCTCAATTTGCAGAACATCCTTGGACAGAAATGACATTGATAACAGCAAGAGAAGAGTCTTTGTGAAAGCAGCAGCAGCAGCTTTTCATTGCCAGCTCCTCCGGTGGGTCTGAGCTAATAACAGCCGTGCTACAAACTTTATTTAATTTGTATGAGCCTGTTCCAGAGCCTTCGCACTGACTTCAGGGGCATTGGATCGGGCTGTATGGTAGCTACGGCTTTGCGTTATGACTCAGTATCACTGTCTTGGAACAGTCTCTGCCAGATCAGTCAGAGTTTCCATTAAAACATTCTCTGAGGAGAGAAATGAGTGTTCAGCTAGCTGCCTGCTAGCAGAAATGTCTGATTTTTCACTTTTTTTGTATTTTTCCCAAATAACTTACTCCTCCACCATGAGAAACTTCTGGGTTTCAGGTGGGACAATTCCGTGAGTGTCTTCTAGAGAGCTGAGAATAGCTGCTGGAATCTTTGCCAGCTACCCCCACTTATTGTGTTGGAATGTTCCTTTCATCCTTTCAATGCATTTCCATATTGTTGTCTGAAATGAGAAGAAACTGATTTTTTAGGAGTAAAATGTGCAGACCATATTTGCAGTTCATCTTCTGTGATAGCAGTTGCTATTGTGTGACTAATTGACCTGTGACTAAATAACTATAACAGTAAAATAATTTTAGCATAACACCATAAAAATAAAAACTAAAGCCCTGACTCTGTAAAGCAGTATTTGTTATGAGCTGAGCATATATTCCATTAGAGAAGAGGAGACTGTTTGCATTACCAAGCTATAGTATATACCTGCCTCTTCCCAAATAAGTGATTTACAAGGGTGGCTTCTTTTGGCTTGCGTTTTTTCTAGGTTTTTTGGTTGTGGTTTATTGTTTTTTTTTTTTGTGTTTTCTTTTTTCCCCTCCATGAGGGAGAACCAAACCAGACTTTTGTAGTCTGACTTGTGTTTTATTTTGGTTGTTTTGTTGCTGGAAATAATTACGGGTGTGAAGTTAATCTGCCCGTGTAGCGCACCTCCTGCCACTGACTTGGTTCCTCATCTGCTCTGGGTTTTTAGTTGCTGATCCATCCATACTACGCTCAAGGCAGCTGAGCCCCAGGAAGGAAGGGGATTACTTTCTCTATATACAAATCAGTGTGTTGGTCACAATTGCATTCCAGCCTCTTGCTCTAATAGGTAGGGAGCCGTGCAGAGCTATAGAAGGACTTCAGCCAACTGGAGAAATTGCGCATACGCGTATGTGAGAGCGGTGGCTGGAGAAACTGAAATGCATAGAGAAGTTGTAGAAGAAGGTAACTGCACCTAGAAATTCACGACTCTTCTCCTGATATCCAACTGACTATCTTTCCCTCTAATGATAGGGAAAGACAGAAGATTTCTGGATGTGAGCGAATGAAGGTAGTGATATAAGTGAATGTATCTTCATTGTCTTCATGAGAGTCAGGAAAACCCCTGCTAGTCACCCCTGGGAACGCAAACTTTTGCTTCCGAGATGGAGTAGCAAACCATGGCACACCATGTTGAAGTCAGGACGTGAGTGGAAAGAACTTTCCACATCTCAGTGCTCAGAAGAAGAAAAAAAGGAAGTAAACAAAAAATTATTAGCAGTTTGCAGTTTTGCTGCTGTCTGCTCCTGTTGTTGGTTTCCTTGCTCTCTGTTCTAGGAATTCTATAGTAGTGCTATGAGGAATAATCAATTAACGCTTAGAAAGCAATTATAATGATTCCCAGTTTACACATGAATAAACAGAACGCAGCTTAGGTGCCTGAGTCACAGTCATTTTCGGAGTCTGATAGGGCATGGGCAGCAACAAAGAGCCGGCTCAGCACTTGTGCTCTAATTGCTATTTTGCCAGAAAAGTTGGGGCTGGAGATCAAACAGACAGAAATGAGTTATAAAGCTCTCTGAATGTGAAATGCTGTGCACTGTTTAAAATAAAATAAAATCACTACACTGTGTAGTGATTTCACAAGTACTACATAGCTAAGGCAAGACTTGCTTGAGGTCTCACAGGGTGACCATGGGTCATACCAAGGACAGGATCCAGGCGTCGTGACTCCAGTGTTGTGCTTAAGCAGAAGACCATCTTCCCTCCCTGTACAAATTTGATATTTTATTATAGAGTACCTTATCATATAAGTCCACATGTGATACTTTCCTCCTGTGTTCAGCCTGAAACATGCTGAATGTAGAAATGTCATTTTTACGTGCATCATAGCTCATAATGTCTTGATTTTTTTTGGAAAATTCACAGCTTCAGTTCAGATGCACGGCCTGGTACTGTGATCGCTCGTTGGTGTTATTCACAGTTCTGTATGTCCACTGAGTAAGTGCCTCTAGTACTATATGTTCAGATAGGAGAGGGTATGTTATAAGGATCACTCTTTTCTCCTCCAGGGATGAAGGTGTTGCCATGATGTAACAGCAGGTCAGGGTGAAGTTCCCCCTTCATGTCTGGGGGGCGTATTTTTGTTATTTGAAAACCCACGGAGCCCATATAACTGCAGAAGAACAAGCACGAGCCTCCCTATCCTACTTCATATACTATCAGCCAAACAAGCAAGGCAGCTTTTGAGTCCTCCGGGGTTGTTTTATTTTTAGGGCTGATGCCTGAAGCAGGAAGAAAACAGCTTGATCTCTAGGTTGTGCTTTGAGCTTCCAGTGCTGGCAGCAAAAAGCAACTTCTTTTGGCGTGCAGGCTGAGTTTAGCCAATGGAAAAAGCTGTATGGGCCAGTGAGTTGCCATATTTTGAGTGTTGCTGTTCAGAAGCACGGCGCAGTTCCTCGTCTGTCACAGAGCTGATTTACTTTTGATCCCTTCGGTCTATACTTGACATTCCAGCTGTTTTTCTGTCTCTTTATTTAATATCAGGCTTTTTGTCTCCATGCTTTTTCAGGTTTTCATTTCTCCGTGTTTGCCTGAAATCCATCTTGGAGACACTTGTTGCCCTGCTCTCTGATCTGTTTTGAGCCTCTGCCAGCTGCTGCTGCTGCCAGTGGATAAAATGACTGAGTCACCACTTTGCGAATTTTGCATTTGCTTGTGGGGTGGCAGAGCCAAGGCCATCATGAACAAATCAAGCAACCACAACAAAGGCCCAAAACACAAACACTGGGACTTAACCTCAAAGCATATGCTGGAGCCCGATGAGGTGACAGGCAGCAAAATGCGTACCGAAGGACCTCAAAGCATTACTCAATCTCGGTCCTGCTCTAACCACATCAGAGGCACACACCTCACACAGCTCTGGATCAGGGGAGAGGGGGGAAGGGAAAGGTAGCAGTGACTAAAGGACCTTTTTCCTCCTTCCAGAATAAATTCATCAGAGCAAAGCAGCAGATGAAAAAAATAAAAATAAAATTATATATATGCTCAGGGTTATTGAATGCAGCAAAGCTGCAGCTGAAGAAAGCAGCAGTAAATGCAGGGGAGAAGGCCCGGCTCGGCAGACCGGCTCCTCCTCTGCGCTGTCTTGTGTGGCGGCTGTGGCCCCAAAGGACTCTTTTGCCTTGTTTCAGCTGGGTCGGGCCGGCGGGGCAGCTCGCTTCTCCGGACCAGCGCCGCTTCCCCGCAGCGATGGCGGTGTGTTCTCACCGTGGTCTTCCCCTGGTTTGGCTCTGATCTCTACCTGCTCTCACAAAATCGTCCCAGCGCTGGCTTGCTCTCGGTGGCTACGTTTCCTTGTTTCCCATGCTTTCTAAATGTCCTGCTTGTTAGCCTAAGAAACATCCTACCGGGGGAAAAAACTGTCTCCGGTTGACCTGAAGGGCCAGAAGTGAGCGTTTGGGCTCTGCACACCTCTGTCTGCTGGGACCAGAGTAATTTATGCCCTATGTGCCAGCAGTGATTAACTAAACACAGGGTTAATCAGCGTGGTGATGCTGAAGCTGGTGGAGGTTTTGTTACCTAATTTTAGCTTGATCAGGGTCGCCCCTATGCTGCCAGCAGAGGCGTGGGGACGTTTAATATAACCCGGCCGTCGGGGCTCGGTGGCTACCTCCAGGTTTGGTGGCTTTTGTTGGCGGCATGTTTTGTTAGGGATAGAGAGGGGAGAGGCTGAAATGCACTCGTCTGATTTGCAAGCGGAGGACAGGGATGTATCAGGGTGGTGTTTAAAACATCCTGGCCCGTTTGGCTTGTAAGAGCCCTATAGTAAAAAGATTTTTCATTCTTTAGCCCTGATGCAAAAGGGAAATGGGTTCCTATTTGCATTGTCCCCACAGTGTTTGTGTAATTAATGTACGTGGGGGGTTCTCCCTCCCCCACCCTCTCCCAAGGTAAAAAATGACCTTGTCAAAACTTAGATTACAAAATCTTAGTTACTAAGCAATGGGTAGGGCCCCACTGGGATGGCATCCCGGCTCCTGAAATGGTATGTATAGTAAAAACTAATAAAAATGGTGTCAGAGGCTCTCAGGCTTCCAAGTCCCCTGCTGTGTGACCCCCTGATCCCAATTTATTAGCTGAACCCGCGGAAGCAGGCAAACCTCGCTGGCTCCAGATTGTAGGCTCCAAGAAAGGAAATAATGCGCGCTCCAGAGCAGCGGCTCCAGAGCAGGAGGGAAGAAAGGAGGGATGGAGGGAGGGAAGGAGGGAGGGAAACCCTCCTGGAAAACAGGGGCTTGAGCGTAGGGCTGGAGGGAGCTGCTGAGGAGAGCCATCTGAGCAGGGTAGGGAAGGGTGGCTCGCTCTGCGGTATCTCACTGCCTCGACGATGCTCAGATGCTTTAAACATGTCAGAGAAGAAGGGAAGGAAGGGGGTGGGGAGAGCAGGGCTTGTAAGGAGGCAACCAGCCAAAGTTGTTTCCTTTCATGTGTTAGCAGCGTGCTTCGGTCTGAGATCACCTTGTGCTGGTGACGGAGGATTTAGCAGCTGGGGGTGGCAGATGGAGTGGCAAAGAATGTGCCCTGTGGGTCAGAGGGGGATGCGCCTTCCCCCTTCCCGCTCCCCAGCTGCGAGAATTTTCTCTTTAAAGCATTAAAGGCGATGCAGCGCATCGCATTGCTGCTATAACCCCCTGGATTCCCTCTTTGGTGTGCGGTACACATAGCAATTAAAGCATGTTGCGCTAGGGGAGTGTGATTTTTTTTTTTTTTTTTTTTTCTTTCTTGAAAAGCTGCCAAAGCAAAGTGATATTGATGAGGATGGCTCGCTTCGATTAGCAGAGGCTGGCTAAGAACAGTCACCTCCAGCCCGTTTCCCTCCCCCTCTTCTGGCTTGGCCAAGAAACCTCCGTATTTTCTCTGCTTTCAGCAGTTGTCTGTCTGATCTGTGCTTCTAATCTATGCCCAAATCGAGCTTAAGTAGGGGCAAGAAGCGTAACAATAACTCTCCTTGTTTAATGCCAAGCCTTGCAGTTGAAGTGCTTTGGCTTCCCAAGGGTGATCTTATCAGGAGAAGGCATTGCATTTTTTTAAAGGCATGATTATGCAGTAAAACGGCTAATGATGGAAATGAAGGGAGGAAGGCCATGTGGAAGGTAAGCATATGGCAATAGAGCAGGCCTGTCCCGTTTGCCAAGTCTTTATAGATGTGTAATTTGCTATTTGGAAACGTATCTGGGGTTTCCTGAGGAGGGACTGGCCCAGTCTTTCTCCCACTCGGTGACCTTAATGTTTGTTTCTAAGAGCAAACAAAAGGGCAGGTCCGTAGCTCTGGCTGCCATAGTGCCGTCTGGCTTCTACGAAAAAGGGTTGCGGTTATACTCCCCCTTACCTGGAGGTATCTTGGAGAAATACCCCTGGATGCAAGACTAGTACAGATGACAAATTTGGGGGCTGGGAAAACATGTGCGCAGGCAGGTTTTCTCCTTCGTGCTATTAGGAAACAGGCTGCGGCTCTATAAATCTGGGTTTTCCTGGCTCTGTTTTGTTTCTTTTTAAACCGCTGCCAGGGTGATCCGTTTAAACAACCACATCATTTGTGTTTTCCGTAGTTGAACATAGGAATTTTGAAGCGTTGTCTTAAGGAAAGATATGTAACGTACTCCTCCTCTCTCCTTCCTCAGCTGTAATCAGTGCGAGACTGATGGCTAGCAGCGGTCCTTGCTAGAGGATCAGGATGTACTTGCTCCCCCGATACACACTGCAACCAGAGAGCGCTGAAACCTGCATCCAGACTTGGCTCTGGCGTTGCTGCTGATACATAGAGGAACCTGAAATGCCGCTGGTTATCTGCAGCTCGGTGTTTGCCTCTCTGCCGTGAAATGAAATTGGTACGATCCTTTCGAGGGAAAGGTGGGTGATGAAGGCTGCTTCCCCAGGAGCAGAGGCTGGGGATGAAGGGGAGCACGGCTGGAAGTGATGCTGTGCCTGCACTTCCTAGGGCTGGGGAAGGCCTCGCACATCCCAGTGAGGCTGTGGTCCTGGCCGCTATAGAAACATGGTCAAAGACCAGTCAAGGCTGGAAGGGCCCTCTGGAGCTCCCCCAGTGCCACCCCCCGCCAGAGCAGGGGCACCTCCAGCAGTGGCACAGGACATGTCCAGGCGGGTTTGGGATGGCTCCAGAGGGGGAGACTCCCCCCTCTCTGGGCAGCTGTGCCAGTGCTCTGCCGCCCACACAGGAGAGAAGTCCCTCCTCAGGTTGAGATGGAACTTCCTATGGTCACATTTGTGACCGTTCCCTCTTGTCCTGTCACTGGGCACCACTGAAAAAAGCCTGTTCCCATCCCCCTGGCACCCTCCCTTGAAGGATTTTTAAGCGTTGATAAGATCTCCCCTCAGCCTTCTTTTCTCTAGGCTAAAAAGCCCCGAGTCCCTCAGCCTTTCCTCATAAGAAAGGTGCTCCAGTCCTCTAATCATCTTTGTAGCCCTTTGCTGCGTAGCTCCTACATCCATGTGCTGTGTCCACGTGGCTGAAAATAGAGGAGGAAGCGTGGTTCCAAACAGGGAGGCTTCCCTCCTGTACGGGCTTTAGTAAGATGTGGGCTCAAACCTGAACTAATGCCGTAGTCGCCCTGCCTCAGGGCATGTGTTAGGCCTTCGGCTGCATGTGGATGCGTCATCTGGATGCTGCTCTGGGGAGAGCTGCACGGTGCAGCCATGGCCTACCAGTGCTTCCAGAGGTTTGGGAAGTGGAAGGCACCTCCCTTGGATGGGTGCTCTCCTGCGTTTTGGTTGGGGTGGAGCCTCAATATCCACAATTTAAGGGCAACAGTCCTTTTGCCTCACTTGTGTGCTGAAGCAGCGAGGGGTGGAGGGTCTGAGTCCGCCTTAATGTGTATCCCCCCCCATAACCTTGGGCAAGTTGCATTCACTGCGTGGCCCTCGCCATTTGTGGTCGAGGTATCATTTTTCTCAAGATAAGCTGAAATTCTGTGCGTTGTTGGATGACTTTTATCTTGCCATCACAGGCAGCGTGCGCTTTAAGTGTGAAAGGGGCTGTTTTGCTTTATAACTTGGATGTGAGGAGGGATTATTTTGCAAGAGGTCATGGGAGAGTGAGAGAAGTTATGATCGAGTTGTGCCCTCTGGAATATGCTGCAGGGTGAAGATGTGGAGAGTGATACCTTCACTTTTCTTCCTTTCCCTTCTTTGCTGATGATTCAGAGGAGAAATGACCTGGGTCATTTTATGTCAGAAGAGATGCTGGGCTGATGTGAAACAAAAGGAGAAAAGCAAGTCACTGTTTCAAGTGCATTTGTGGTTCAGTTGAATGAAAGCCCAGTCTTGCCAACTCATGATTTGATCATCAGTGCCGCAATGCATAGTCCTTTCTTATAGCTCCAGGTCTTGAGTTATGGAAGGTCTTAAAATATATTCTACCCAGCCCCCCCCCTCTTCCCCTGCGGGTTTCATTATTTCAAAGAAAATATAGGAAACGTGACCTCAGTGTACCCTCAGGACTGAGGTACTGGAAGGTAATGGATTAAAAACTGGCTCAGATTGTGAAGTGAGAAGATGGTGATATACAGTTCATATAAAAAGATAAAGAAAAAATGGGTTTTCAGTATTGCTAGCTCAAACTTTGAACAATACAAGCTAACTTCCAGGATCTGGGATCTGAAAAGGAGCTTCAGGTCACCCATTTGTAGCTCCGTGGATTGAGCTAAATTGGTGGGAGTTGAATCTGTAGAAGTGTAGTGGAGATCTGCATGGCAGATGGGAAGGCAGGAGAGCAGCTCTTGCAAATTTTTACCAGAGCTGTGGTCTTGGTCGTATTTGTGTAAATCCAGAAGAATATGGTTGTCCCCTGTGAACTGATGATTTCTTCCTGTATTGTGGACCAAACCAAACAATGCGAAAAGCGATCCTCTTGTGCCTGTCTGACTCAAAGTGGCAATCAGGCTTCCATAAGGCTTTTGCTTTTTCTCTCTTCTTTTTTCCTACTTTTCTTAAAACTAAGGTTTAATTGCGGGGGTGTGGGGGGGAGTTTAAATGTCTGTTCGTAGTGGGACACTGAAGTATCCCTACTGGATCAAAGTAAGGTCTGCGCATACTTGTAGTGAATACTTTGTTTGATTACTACCAATGCTGTTGGATATTCATATGCAGGGTGAATATCCCCACATGGAAAATGCATTAATCAGTACACCAGTTACTACTTTAAGAAAGCTGAAAGTTGCATATGGATTTGGAAGCATGGCACATGCAGTCAGTCATATGATGCCAATGAACAAACTAATACTCAAACGTGAATGAAAAATCTCCTACTTCCATTCCTGACCTTGAGAACAAGCTTAGGGGCGTGAAAGGTATTTTGTCTCTTCCTAGTATACCAGTTGGTCTAGTAAAGAGATTTCCTTGGAAAGGGGGAAAAAATAAATAAATAAATGTATTCTGTAGTCAGTAAGTTATGGGCTGGTTTCTGGATGGCAGTAAAGGGCAAGGTTAGGTTAGACTGCAGCAGGGATATTTGCTAGGGTACATTTTCTGACAGTGATTGGAGCTGTTGATGAGAATGACACTGGGGTATGTCCCCCTGTATGTTTAAAACATGCTTTGTGAATTTGGGTGCGAAGCAGGCCAGAGCCAATATAAAAGAAGTGAAAGGAGTATCGGAGCTTCTCCCTAAAGTGAGATTTTGGACGTAATAACCTGTTTCTGTCAGAGTGTGTTAAAGTGAATAGGTTAATAACTGTTTTGTTTTTTTCCGTTAATCCTGCCTCTGATTTCCACTTAGGTATATTTATAAGTTGGGCATATAGTTCCAGAGGGACTGGTCAGAGGTGAACTTGGCAAAGAAAAAAAATAAAAATTCAGTGAAGCCACCCTAATTTCAATGTAACTTGACCAATTATGCAGAAGTGTTTGTGCTACTACAAAGCAAGATAGCGCTGATCCCTCCTGCGTCGCCCATGTGTAAGACGATAATTTGGGGAATGGAAGCAGCCCGGTGTCGTGCTCCTATGCCGGCAGTAGCTCCCAAACCCTGCTGAGTTCCTGCGAGCTCCGCAGAGCACGTGCTGCCTCCTGGATGGCAAAATACCCTATTTTGCTTTGGGGTGTGAGGCACAAAGGTGGAAAGGCTCTACCCTAGTCTGAAGGGTGTGTTTCTGCTGCATTTTTTAATTTTAAATATAAATTTCTCTGTTTTGAGAGGATAACTTTCTTGGTTTAGTTGGCTAGGTCGTCTTGAATTGGGCCCAATTTATGAGAAGATGAGAACCCCTGGCCCACGCTGTGTTTCCTCTAGTTCAAACATAAGGGAAAAAACCAAAGGGCAAAGCTGACCTTGGGGAAGACAGAATAGCGTTCTCAATGTAATCGTGTTATCTGCACAAACATTGCTCTTCATAGTTGCAGCCAGAACCCACCACCTTTCTAAAGAGAGTGCATCTGAGAAGTAGAGAGCTGGAAAGGTGAGAGAGGCAGAAAAGCCAAAACCAGGGCAAGAATAAATGCTGGTTACACAAAGCCTGAAATGGAGGGAGCACCTAGTGATCAGGCTATTGAGCCTTGGATCTGTAAATAATGGTACCTGGTGTATTCCCCCGTTTATTCCCTTTGGGGCCCCATTCTCAAAAAGTCTTCCCCCCCCTTGTGAGCCAGAGAGAGATAGATGTACTTTGTTCTCCCTCAGACAAAACATGTGCCCCTTTCCCAGGGCTGTGGGCATGACAGGGAAAGGCGCGTTTCAAACAGACCTTTTCAGGGGGTGAACTCATTGTCACTTAAAAGAGTCAGGTGATTTGCAGTGTCTGTTTATGGGCAAAAAGTAACATCTTTATCTTTCTGCAGTATGCTGAGGAGAGACATAATAGCCTGGTCATGTGCTGGAAAGAAATGACTCATTTCATATTGGGTCTAAGTGAAACTAATGTATTACTCATTTTTATGCAACTCTAGTAAATTGTACTTATTAAAAAGGGGGGTGGGGGCGGGGTGGAGGAGGCACAATTACCTCAAGTCTAACCGATATGTACTAGAAAATTAATTTAGAAATATGGTTGACCTCAGCTTCCTCATAATGAAAACCTGCTGACAAATCTTGTGATTTTTGTTTCTCTTTTTAAAACGGCCCTCAGTTGCTAGTAATTCAGGTGTCGGAACCAGCTACTGATTCAAATCCTGGCTGGATGATTTTGCCGTTGTTCTTCCAAAGAAAGACTCCAGATTCAGTCATCTTCTGGGCTTTCTGCACTGCTTGTTGCTAAAGCATCTGAGTCTGACCCCGTTGCTGAGGTCTGCTGGCGGTGTGTGAAAGCTCTGCAGGCTGCTGAACCGTGAGCACGGCTTTGGCGTCTCCGAACGCGGCGGTTGCTCCTTCTTCTGATGACACTAAAATCCTGTGAGGTGTCCATGCGCCAAGGTAGGCGTGATGCCTGCCTCACAGCCCCTCCTTGATTATTTTTGCTGACTGTCTTCTACTTAGAGCAAATAATCCAAAACCTGTTCTCATTCCCAGCACTATTTATCATTCAGCTCTGAAAATGGCAGCAATTTTCAATAAGAATATCCAGAACAACCTAGTCACCTCTTTCATAATCATTGCTTTTATTTTCAAAGGTTAAATAAGATCATTTTTAGCAGCACCGAGGGCTATTTTTCTTCAGCCATGCTTGCAGTGCCTACACGTAGAAGCCCCACGCGCCACCCGGCTGCGATGAGCATCAGGCAGAGGGCTCTGTGTTCTCTGGAGTCCCATTTTTCCATTGGTGTTCCCATTGGTTCCTGCTGAGTTCACCAAGTGGAAGGGCTGTGGTACCTGGAGAAACATTGCTGCTGCTGGGCACCTTTCCCTCCTCCTCCCTCTCTCTCCAGGAAGTTCATGGACTTAGGATGGAGCTGGTGACTCTGTCGCTGGTGTACAAAGTACCACAGCATCTCCTCTGCTGTCCAGCAGCAAAACCACAGGGACACCGCACCGGGAGAAAACAAACTTTAGCTGATGTGGATTTTGGTGAGAGATTGGCTCAGGGGGGGACTAAGGAGAATAGATATGATATATCGTAAAAGGGAAACTTTTTTTTTGCTCATGTTTTTTTTATGGGGTTTGTGTGTGTTTATTTTCTAAATCACTCTTCTGGCTGTTTCTTTTCACAAATGAAAAGAAAGGCGTGTGGGAGACAGCAAAGCTACTAAAGTAATTGCAGTGATTCTGGCTGGTTTAAGGGTGGGCAGACACTTCTCTGGAACGGGAGAGATCTAATCTTTGCCCTTTGGTCAAGTAAGCTGTAAAAAGCACTTGTGCTTCTGGAAACAAAGACTGAAAGCAAACCTAAGCGGAGCCCACAGAGTCCTTCAGCTCAAGGGGTTTCAATAGACTTCTTAGTGACTGTGTAAGAGGGACTGGTTAGGAAGCACCTGGAAACTTATCTAATTTTTCCAGCTATTCCGGTTCATCTAGCGAAAGATTTTATTTCTGCCTACAAACGCTGTTGTGCCTAGTCGTTAGACCCTCAGTGCTGAAGCAAAGCACTGCAAGAAAAATATTTACGAAGCAAAATGGAAATATGGTTTCCTCCTGTTGTCGGTCCCAACTTTACTCCAGTTCTGAGAGAGCTATAAAATGTTGTGCTTTGTTAGTGCTTGGGTAATGATGGAGAAAAAAGTTTTGTTTTCTTTTTCAAGATTTTTGTATTCACTTTGCCACTTTGTCAGTTAAAAAAAAAAAAAGGCTGAGGTTTGCTGGTAGGCAAACTATGACGTGTTTTCAAAGGCCTTGGTGTGTAGCATTGTGCTTTTGCTATATATTAAAAAACCCTCAGATTTTCATTGTTGCATTTCTAATTAAAAGTTCAGTGAAATATAGAAGGTTTTATAGCACAGAAAAAAAAAAAAAAAGAAGAGAAAAGATTAGTAACCTAGATGGCTTATAGATGCAGAAAGCAGGTGTGGAGACCTAGGCAAAGGGAAATCGGAGTTCAACACATTCACTACTTCTTTATGAAAATCACATCTATGAGTCAGCAGAAGAGGCTCCTCTCTCGTCTAAAAATGTTCGTCTTGGAGACATTCACAGCTGCTGCATTTCCAGGCCCCGGCGAGGTGTTGCTGGCACAGGGATGGGGCGCTGCTCTCTCCCGGTGGCCGCAGCGGAGGGGCTGGGACGGGGCACAGGGCTCCCCTCGATGCTTGCGGTGCAGCGATGCTCGCCGTGGCCACGGGAGAGTGGACGGAGCGCTCCACCTCGCGTGCTCCAGTGATTCACGGGGAGCTGCTCGGCACAAGCCCGGGGTTGCGGCTTGTTCAGATGCCTGGCACGGACCACGCTTACCCCCTCGCTCGTACGCGCGAATGGGGCAGCCCTGGCGGTCAGGGCAGCGGGGGGCTGGGGTTCACAGCTGTGCAATTTTGTATTCTGGTTGTGGCTAGAGTTGCGCTGACCCTTTGTATAAAAAAAAAAAAATTTTTTTTTTTTTTTTTTTTTTCTGTGGAATTACTCCAGGCATCTGACTTATTCTGTCAGCCTTTCCTTGGCAAAGCAGCCTCACCTCCCCGGCAGAGTGACTCAGGATGCTCGTCTTGCTGGCTAAGGCTTTCTCTCCCTTCCTCCATGTCACCGCTGTTCACCCTTTCCCTCCCTCCCAGCCGCTGCTCCCTGGCATTTTTAGCAGCAGAGCTCGTTGAGAAACACAACCAGCTTCTTCAGTGTTGATCCATCTTTGACATTTTCTGACCTGCTCTTCTGAGCCGCACTTTGCTGATCGGAATCTCAAACAAGCTCCTTCACCCGCTAATGCAGTGTTAAGACGATCAGCGCTCAAATCCCCGAGATCTCTCCTTCTTCACAGAGGTTAAAGAGAATCGTTTTTGAAAACTTTAGCTGTCCGCCAAGTTAAAAGGGAGGAGATCAATGGGATCTGTGCAGTCCTGATAGGGTGCCCTGGGGGTTACGTTCCCAGCCTGCTGATAGCATCCGGGCTGCAGAGCCCTTCCAGTGCTCTCTCAATGTGTCCCATCTGGAAAGGTTCAGGAAAAACCATGTGGGTGGGAAACGCAGGACTGCCTCAGGTAGGAAGTTTTGCAGGAAAATACTAGGTAGCCTGCGATCATCACAGCTCTAGCACCGCTGGGATTTATAGGGCTGTTTGGCTGCTGCAAAGTGAGACCATAATGACTTACACCAAACCATGACGAAGAAAGCAGAAGGAAATGAAGTGGGCAAAACGTTACCCTGCTCGGCAGCCGTGGCTTGGTAGGTGCAGTGCTGTGAAAACAGACACTAGCACAAGAAGAATCTGAGAGAAGCTGATGGTATCATCAACCCCCACCTGCAGTTCTTCTCTGACGTTGCTGTCCTGTGGTGGCCACGTGTCTCCCTGCATTGCCTCCAGGTGCCCAGGAGCTGGCTGCACCAGCGGGGTTTTGCGTGCACCCAGGATCCTGAGACTGGACAATTCACTTACTTTTCTTGAGTTACCAAATCTAGAGAACACTTCGCTCTCTTTATTCAATTAGGCATCAGACTGTCGCAGAGATCCTAGTAAAATACCAAACAAATAAAACAAAAGAAAAAAAAAAAAGGATGATAGTACTTTACAGCAGTGAATTTTGACCGTTGTTTGCCAGTCTTTGTAAGTAAGTGGTTTTTCTTTGTTCTTAGACTGGCGGTGGAGCAGGCAGTCCCCTTGACTGATGTTAAGTGGAGGCTGGATTTCTGGGGTTTCCTCTTTGCCAGTAGTTTCTTTGTGTGGCCAATTTATTCTGCTTTAATTTGATAGGAGGAAAAGATTTTATATGTTGACATCAGAGTCTTTTTGCACTTTACAATATGTGTCTGTTCACTGATTAAATTTCTGAGAGCATCAGAAATGCAGGGTTACCCGCAAGCCGTGCGGGTCAGCCCCATGGGACAGCAGATACCTGAGAAATGACTTCACTGACATTATGGGCAGATGCTGTGTATTTTGTCATATGGTGGAAAGGAGACACCCACTTATCCCAAACTGCGTGTGCAGGAGCTCAGAGACACGCAGTCCGCGTGGTTGTATTGCTAATGCGAGTGTTTGCGCATTGTCCCAAGTGGTCAGGAGGAGCCTGGGGTGTAACTGCAGGGCACCCTGGAGACTGGCAATAATCCAGGGCTGGCTGCAGTCATGTTGGCTGAAAAAGCATGTCCTGTATACGGCAGTGCCATGTATAGCAACGTCGTATTTCCTAAATGCATTCTGCTTGTTCTGGACATCTTTGATAGTGACTGTGGTGCTTCACGTCGGCATAGTTCTGGCAATGGGGAATTTGATGTCAAATTGCTGTGCTTTACAGCTAAAAATGTTCTGCTTTGACCAGCAACTAGGTGGTGATACCCAATTGCTTCTGATCTGGGCTGGCTGGCTGCTCTCCAGAGTTGATGCCACCTGAAGATACCGGGCACGAACTTCTTATCCTTTCCCGTTCTCTTATTAGCAGCCTGCTATTGGGCATGGAGTCAGTTGGGTCCTTCCACTGGGTGCTGTGAACCGTAGGCAGCGTACTGGGTGTGAACTCAGCTGAGGGGTCCTCCAGCAGCTCGGCGGTGCCAGGCAGGGACCTGCCACCTCAGTGTAGTTCGTGTCCCCTCCCCTGGCCAGCCCTCAGTGAAATCTTCAGTGTCTCCTCACTGCTGGGGCATCAGCTGGGTGTCAGGCTGCGGCAGGGTGCTGATACAGCTGGCCGGACCTGGGTGATGGACATAGCTGTGGGAAGAAGATCCCAATACTCGGCTGCGTCCCAGGACTCTGGGGTGTGAGATGAGGGTGGGTGGCAAAGGGCTACAGGAGAGGCATCGCTGTGCAGCGTAGGGCAGTGGGTGGACATCCCAGGAGCTCACGGTCTGGAGATAAGCAGGGGCCTTCACTGGGGCAACCCATGGGAGTGTGAGTGTGCAGTGTGGGGGTGTAGCCCAGGAGACGGCGAGCTCATGTGCCTCTCTTTGTTGTTAGTCTCTTAAAGACAATCTCTGCTAACCACAAAGAGGTTGTAAAAAAAGAAGACAAATGGTAGAGACTAAACGTAGTTTCAGCTAGTCAAAGGCAACAAAAATAGGGGGATTTATTTAAACTGAACTGCATTTGAAAGTCTATTTTAATCTAGTCCCTATGTTTCATTCATCATGTTGCTGTCTGGGCATCGTTTTCAGGGCTGCTGGCCCCCGAGCACGCGGACGCACGTGCAGAGCTGGGAGTGTGTTTCCACCGTGTCCGTGCAGGCACTCGTGTTAAAGCCAGGGGTGAACTCCTGAGGGGAAGGGAGAGAGGGGCACCAAGGAGCCCCACCAGCTGTGTTTGGAGTAATTCGTGTGTTTTCTTGCTGAATGGTGGGGTTGTGCCCGACTCCCAAATCCTGTCTTTCCCGTTCAGATGAAAGCTGGGTCTGATGAGTAGAGGGTAGAGATGGGGACTCGAAGGGCAGAAGTCTGGTTTCTATTTCAGGGAGTGCCACTGTAACATGCTTTTTAAGAGGGCTGGTGGATTATGTGTTTCCCACAACCGAAGGGGAAATGTACTCCAAAGGGAGTGTTAAAAGGCAGCCAAGGGAAAGAGGAAAGGGGTGATGTGATCTGATACCCGCTGACCTCTCCTGTACAGGCATATCTCCCCTTCTCTTGGGTACCCTGAGAAACACACAGCCCTCCACGGAACGGATGTTCTCTGAATATTCTCCCCCACACCCTTTTTTCCCCTTCCTTTAGCCCTTGATCTGTTTAGACATTCCCATTTGTTTGCCTCTCTGGTTTCCATAACCTCACTGACACCGAAGCAATGAGGAAAACCCAGCGTTAGCGGCTTAGCAGTGGAAGTTCAGCTCAGTCCAGCTGTGGGCAGTTCGGTGTTCGCTCTTCCTTTGTTTTTTTGTTTGGTTTTTTTTTTTTTCCCCACTACCCTGTCCGTTTCTGCAGAAGCAGCTGACACCTTAGTCACAAGATCAGAGTCACAGATCTACCAAAGCTCTTAATACCTAGTTGTATGTTTGTGTGTGCGTTTTCTTTTTCAGGGTAAGTACATATTTTAAGGATGGAATAACAGTTTGTCCAAGAATCAACAGTCCACAGGGAGCCAACTAGTCTAGCAGCCAAGGCTTGTGCTGTTTCCCTGAGGCTTTGGGGATGAGTTGCTTGCCTGTCCTCTTACATAAAAGCATAGCAAATTGTCAGAATAAACACATTTTTAAATATACGACACCATCAGTCAGACTTTAAGAGAAGCTCATTGGCTGGAAAAGAGATCAAGGCAACCGGGAATTTGGATGACCTGGCTGAGGCGTTTGGACTAAAAGGTTCTTTTTCATTCACTGGAGCTAGTAATTTTTTTTTTTCTTATTTTTTCTTTAGGTAATCAGCCAGGAAAGAAATAAAATATCCTCCTCCTTCCTGCAAGCAGTGAATCTGGAATCAGAATCCTATTGCATTATATATATATATATATATATATAAATTTTTTTTTTTTTTTTTTTTTTTTTTTTTTTTTTTGCTAAGGACAGGTTGCTACTGGGTACGAGTCCTTGCCTCTGAGCAGGCTGGAGAAGGAGCCAGCACGCAGCTTAGCTGTCTGGGGTGGTTCAGTGCTCACCGATTCACAAGCCAGCCGTTAATTTAGGTTAACTATGGTCATCTGAGGACGATACCCCCCGTTTTACAGTCCGGGTTAGGTCAGTTTTAATCAGCCCTGCCCAAGGAGGGAGCTCTGGCAGGAATTACATTGAGCAGAAGGAAAGCCTGGTGCGTTACTTTTGGGGCGAGCTGCGTGACATTTCTGTACAGTTGGTTGGATGCGTGGGGAGGAGAGGTCCTTGCAGCTATTCTTTCTCAGGAGGTGCCGTCGTCAGACTCTTCCAGGACCAATTCCTGCTCCCCGGGCATTGCTCGGTTTGCAGGTCTCCCCAGGATCCCACCAAGGCTGGGGGAGAGGCGAGGTGGGACAGCTTGTTGAGTCATCTTTCCTAGGTACGCTCAGAGCAGCAGGGCGCTGTCTGTGCCACAAACGCAGAGGAGTTGTCTGTGAAATTTCATTAAATTTACAGGCGGCGATTGTTATTCCAGAGCAAGAAGAGGAGATGGAAAGAGGCTGAGCTCCAGCTAGGAATTGGCTAGACTAGTTCTTGGATTGTTTTCCACGTTGCGGTTACCCTTATCTGCATCTGGAAGCTGGAGTGTGTTGTATGTGTTTGTAAGAGCAAGCGGATGTGTGAAGTGTTCTGGCAAAGCCAGAAATCTCGTTTTCCCTTCAACATAATGCAGCCTGATTAGATTGTTATTGACATGCTGAGAACCTGCTAGGGTTGTTACATCTCTGTGGAAAGGCATCTGTCTGTTCCTCTCCTCCCTCTGCCTGGAAGGGTTGCAGAGCTGGAAACGGGAAGGACCTTTCAGACGGCGAATCCAGCTGTGAAATAAATCTGTTGGGAAAGCACGGTGTGCCCGCCAGCTGACCAGCAGTTCCACAATGTATGTGGAACTGTAAGCCAATTAACAGCAGTTTGGAACAATTAGTAATTCCCTAGCGGGGGGAGGAAGGGAGAAGAAAAAGAAAAAAGAAATAAAAAGAAATTACCCACAATAACAACCTCAAAACAAAGCTTCGGTAGTTTGCTGGATGTTTTTCATCCTGTAGATCATTGCTAACAAGAGTTAGAGGCAGTGTTTGGGTGATGAGATTTGTCTGATTTGATTGCATCGTGCCAGAGAAGTGCAGTGTTGCATGGTCTTTTGTATCTTTGATTGTTCGGGAGAGAGCGGACGCGTGTGCCGTGCCTAGAGGGGGCTGTGCAGTACTCTCTGGAGGTACCTGACCGAGCTGCTCCCACTGCAGTATCTGCAGTTGGGTGGTGCGGAACTCCACCTGATCATTTTGGGCAGCTTGCTGGGTTAGCATGTCTGTACTGCTGTTGGTACTCAAGCTAGCTCATTCTGAACTGGCTGCGGTATTTCGGCATAGTGTGGTGCAGTGGCTTCTAGTAAAACCAAGAGAGGGTATGGACTAACTGGCTTTAAGAACATTTTCCTTCCCAAAGATGGCTCTTGCTAACTTTGCACCGTGAGATGGTCAGATAATGGTAATTCTCACATTCAAAATTTGCCTTTGCACAATGCGGAGAGAGTCAGTTAAAATATCTGGGATGTTGCTGTCTTTGATCACAGCTGACCCAGCCTCAAAAATTCTCATCCTGAAAGCTCTCTGAAGACAGATTTGGCTCCAGGGATGATTTTAGGTTCAATAAAATTGCATGTCGCAGTGAAACGATATTTCTTCTCGCCAGCTTACTTATAGTCATAGAATCATAGAATGGTTTAGGTTGGAAGGGACCTTGAAGATCACCTAGTTCCACCCCCCTGCCCTGGGCAGGGACACCTCCCCCCAGCCCAGGTCGCTCCAAGCCCCGTCCAACCTGTCCTTGAACACCTCCAGGGATGGGGCAGCCACAGCTTCTCGGGGCAACCTGCGCCAGGGGCTCACCGCCCTCAGAGGGAAAAATTTCTTCCTGTTATCTAATCTAAATCTCCCCTCTTCCACTTTGAAGCCATCCCCCCTCGTCCTATTGCTACATGTCCTTGTAAAAAGTCCTTCTCCAGCTTTCTTGTAGGTCCCCTTCAGATACTGGAATGCTGCAATAAAGTCTCCCCGGAGCCGTCTCTTCTCCAGGCTGAACAACCCCAACTCTCTCGGCCTGATATTCATCATAATTGTCTCACTGTGATGCCTCCTATTCATTTGCTGGATCCGCTTGTCTTGCCTCTTGTTCTGACTCTGAGTGCTCTTTAGGGTGAGCCTGCCTTTCGACAATATGCATGAGTGGTACCATAGGAATAGTCTTCAGGTGCTTGCAAGAAGTGCATTGCTAAGCAAAGTAAGCAGGGAAGTTACAAGAGATGAGTAAAAAATGTCTGTGTGAAGAAGAGGAAAGAATTAAAATAGATGGCAAAGAGTTAATCAAATAAACAAAGGTCCTTTTTTAAAATGTCTTGCTTTTTTTTCTTTTAAATAATCTCAATCTTACAATGATTGCATTGGCCAACCCTTGATATTTTTCTGTCTGATTAGAGCTGGGTTTTAGTGGCCATGATGAGTTACCACAACAGTCTATTATTGGCATTGTTAACTAGTGTACCTCATTAAATTAAACTAAAAGGGGCAGGGAAGGGAATCTTTTCAAGGTGTTCCTCAGCTTATAATTATTTAAATTTATTTTAAAGGATAAATTTATTTTAATTTATCAGAACGTCCTTGTCTTGAAAATAAAAGCTCTTCAGTTTTGGTGATTCTTTTTTTTTCCTTCTTCCATAAATTCATGCGTTGAGGAGAGTTAATTTACTATGCAAAGAATTTTTGAAGGTCATATTCAGTGCCATTAACATTGTAGGGAGGATGTTTGAGAATAGCTGTTTGTCTGTGCAGGTATTTCTGTGGCCCTGTGTTGCTCTGTGTACCAGATGCCCTTTATCTACCAAAACAGTAGGCACCTTTCTGTCCACTGCGTCGAGAGATGAAATTACTGTGTATTAAAACACAAAGATATCAGAAGGGAGCTGTCACTGTCTTCAGGCCTGGCTTGCAAATCTATAAAGAAGGCCAATTAGATGTGGGTGGAGAAGGAGCTCCGGAAGGGCTGGACCTTTGAAGGAAATACTGCTTTGGGCAGTTTAGTAGAAATATGGTCTGCATGGATTTGTTTTGTCTTTCATTTTGTGAAAGCCTAGTGACAAATGGGGTGACGTGTTTCTGCATTTGCTCTAGGGGATGAGTTTTCTTGAGGGCATGGACCCATAAGGTGACAGATCAGTCTAGTGACGGGGAAAAATAGTTTGCTTCCGCAGAACACAGGAGTTGAAACCATGAAAAAAATACTTAAGGACTCTGAAAGGTTTCTCTCAAGATAATAGCTCTTGTGCTGGGATTCCTGTAGACCTTTTAGTACCATGTAACTTCCCCTCCGTGACCACAGGTCCTGTAAATCGCAGAGGGGAATAAGGCAAAAATCTGTTATTCTCCAGAGGAGAAAAGCCATGGGGGAGAACACTGAGGTCAGTCCCAGTCCCCTACACTTTTGGGTATTATACGTGGTTAAACCAGAAAATTCCCAGATTATCTCTAAGCATGTGATGTAGACAACAGAAGGTGCCAAATACTTCTTCACACCCTTGAAAGAAAGGTGATGTAAAAAAGAAAAAGCAGGCTACAACTGTGACTCTAGAGTTACATTTGTGCACTGTTTGAGTAAGAAAGTGTGATATAAGATCATCTAGTTCCTTTTTGAAGTCTACTCTGACTTCATTTTGTGTTGAGTGCAGGTTTTCCCCTCCCATCAGACAAACACTGTTATGTGTGCTCCACGCTGACGGATACCAGTTCTGCCACGTGTTTCACGGGAAACAGCACATTAAGTTGTTACTCCCTGTAACTTTCCTTAAAATCAAGTACAAACTATGTATCAGTCACCATAAATAAATAGAGAAAGCTCTGAGATTGGAACCATCTGTGTTCGTTAGAGGGGAAAGATGTTCTCCCAATGTCTCTTACACCTTCCCATGCCCCTTGACTTTCACAACACAGTTTTATTTATGATTATGGCTGCCCAGAAGGACGGTTTGGTGCCATGCTTTATATTGGTTTACTCAATCTTTTGGCTGGCAAAGTTTCTTCTAGTTTCTTCAAAGTTTTTCTTCTAGCACTTTACTGATTCCCACCATATTGATTTGTGATTACATTTGGATGGTCAAAGACCTGGCACCGCCAGGGTTAAGGATGAGGAAAGAAATAAGGGAGATGGTTAGTGTGCACCTTATTTATTTAGTGTACAGATTATCGTTATAACATGGCAATATACACATTGAAAGCACTGGCACACCAGTCTGAGGTTCCGACATGGTATACTGAAGTAGGAATATGAGGATTGCAGAGGCTCCCTGAGCAAATATATTTTTCAAAACGTCACCACAGCATTACCTGTGAGTAGAGTTTGAACAGAGCAGAGACAAGTAGTAACCAAAAGTCTACCTGATGGAGAAAGGTTGCCAGTATCTCACTCTGTATACTGCAAGTCAGGTCCTCAGATAAGCCTGCGACTTCTATATCTCACAGAATTTCAGAGCTGTTTCTTTCACGGGGTCTACTTGGGTTGCACTCACCCTGGCCCCCGTTTCACGTTCTTGTATCTGCTCACAGCTTGTCTACTCCATTCCTGCTTGAGGGGCCCAGACAGCAGCTGTGCTTGCTCCTCACATCTGGAATTGCCATCCAGCATGTGGTTGTCTTCACCTGATGCGTACGTATACATCTGCGGTGTGCTGAGTGCTTGCCCCTGATTTGAGATCGCAGCTATGACTATCGCCTATTGCATAGGAGTCTACTAAGTTGGAACTTTAAAAAGATAGATATGGAAAGATAGAGGTGAAGGTGGAAATTGCTCCTTAATAGTAGTGGAACGGTACTGTGGCAACTTGCATTGCTGTTTTCCAGTCTGTTAGACTTGTGCGAGGAAGCAGAAAGCTTGTCATTCCGTGGAGCTGGCAGTTCAGTACGCATCACCAACCACTTCGTCCCCTAAAATATGAAGCGCTGCAAATGCTCCGTCTGCAGAAGTCATAACGCGATTGATTGACAGGGCTGTTCTGAAGATGTTGAACGGAGCCAGATGAAAGTAACCCGAGATCCTCACTGTAAGCCTCTTGATTCAGAACCACGTTTGAGCAATGTTTACACTTGATGCGTAGTGGAAATAGGTTTGAGGGGAATTCCATAACTGTCTTCAGACTGTGCTGCTCAGCTATTGGCATGAGGTTGTGTGGCTGAGACTTACAGTCGTCTTGCATCAGCTATGCTGCCTCTACGTTAACTGAAGGAGAAGTCCAAGGAGAGTTTCTCTGACATTGTTCTGTTTTAAACAAAGTATAAATATTCTTCGCTGTTCCTGTTTGATATGAAAATGACACAAGGTGCAAATGTGACACCTCTCAGTCTGTTGGTGGCGGCAGGAGAAGACTCCCACGGCTGCTTGGCATTTTGTTGGATGTGGGAGCAACTGTGTACTTGTAGTCTAAGTAGCTTTATTTTATTTTATTTTAGGAACAAAAGTAAAACATGTACAGAATAACTTCATTGTTGCAGAAGCGAACAAGCAAAATACAGCAACTCAGAAACAGCAGTTGTTTCGTAGCAGTGGTAGCTACTTGGCCAACACCTAGAGAAGAAGCCATTAGAGGTTCGTACCTTTGTGAAGTACAGTCTTCTGCCTCAGAAATGCCTGTATTCCCAACCGCTTTTCTGTCTGTTAAGACAAATAATGTGGGCATATGATTTGAGCCCTGGGACTTAAAAGATGTAAGCATGTACCTGAAATTAGGCATGTGGATGTGTTTTGCTGAGTAAGGGTGTCCTAGTCGGGTATTTAAATTTTAAATGCACTGGGGCCTTCACTCATAAAGTAAGCAAATTTCAACCTAGACAGCAGTGAGAGGAATAAACATTAAGCTCGAAACAAACTGTTATCAAAGTAGCTCTTCAGACTATGTAGAATTGCACTTTAAGATGGGCAGAGCATCTTTAAAACCCTTTTGCAGTAGCTAAGAGCTTATACATTAGCTTTCATGAGAGGCATTACAGATGTCTGTGAATATTATATAAACACTAGCCTGTTTGCAACAGTTTATAAACCTAAATATTTTATAAGAAAATCCTGAACATTTAACGCGCCCTGTATTTTTTATGCAGCAATAAACCCACCATTTTTATCAAAAGATGCTGGAAAACCTGACTAATAATGTGATGCTTTGTTATAAACTAGGAGGAAAGCTCGCTGCTCTAGAATTAATAAGCTGTGGAATCTGCACAGGAATTTCTACACTACAGGGGAAACAGCTAACTTTGGCTTCGCTTGCTTTTGCATAAAGATGCATGTAATTTGTGAGGGTGTTCTCTGATGTATCTTTATGTCTCTGTGGCTAAAGAGGTTTCAGTGCTTTCCAACTGGACTTTGTCTGGAAAATGAAAATACCACGTCCATACCTGGTGTGATATATGCATGGCATTGCGTGCCTTTGCCAAGTAACCTTCCTGCAGGAGGCACGAACCAGCAAGTTTTAGACTCGAACATGTTCTTCCAAAATGTAGGTACCAATTTCAAGGTGACCCAAAGCATGCTTTGGGGAAGCTACAATGAATTGCTTGAATCCAACATTCCCAGGTGGATTCCAGGAGGAACAATTCCCTCAATGACTGAAGTACAAAAGGCCTTTGGCTGTATTCCCAAAGTCATTTATTCCCGTTTTCACAGATGGTATGGGCACGCAGGGTTAGCACCTCAAAGGATGTACGTGCCCAACTGTAGCAGACCTCAGAGGCTCACAGTCTCCTTAGCAGAATTAACTGTTCTGAGAAATCGCCCAGCCTGAACGCTTGGGCAGACCAGAGGTAATGCTGGACACGGAGGAGAGTCGCTCCAGGAAGGGGAAATTATTTACCTTCTACAACGGCAATCTCTCGGCGTCAGCATTAGGTAATTTAAGGGCCGCCTTTGTTCCCCTACAGCTTTCAGGACACTCTGTGGTGGGGCTTTTGGGGAAGAGAGTTCAGGTGTTTAAAGGGCAGCTACATTCCCAAGGTAGAGAAGCGTAAACCCGTGGGCGAGTGAGATTTAGGACATAACCCTAAGTTTTCCACAGGTTTTCTTAACGTTTCCAGCAGGAATACAACAGTTTTACCTCCTCCAAGCAGAGCAATCGTGTACTGTAAGTGAAGGACTATAGGCTTCGGGGGCAATTTTAACATAGGTGTACTAGATGGCCACGGCTTTTCAGAGCTATCAGGCTTAGGTAGCAGCTGAATAGAAGTTTTGAACATCACAACTTAGACTAGTTAGGAAGCGGAGGAATTTCAACTTCCAAGTATTTTCAAAGCCATACTGTGTTGTAAGGTCATAGTTTTAATTTTTTATGTCTCTGTTGCTGATTAGTTTCATTGTTCTGGTTTTACTGATTGATTTAATTATTGTTTTTATTGCCTGAATATCTATATAAAACTTGGCCTTTAATGCAAACATTCACTTGGCTTTCAATGGAAATTCAGCTTCTAATTGTGTAGGCATTTAAAAGTTGCTTCCTTTCTATACTAGAACAGTTGCCCATCAGTTTTGTTCCATTAAAGACAGCAATGCCTCAAGAAAAAGACTTCATCAGCAAGTGCCATGAGTCAAGTTAGGATGACACAGTGGTAGAAATGCTTAACCCTCTCTAATTGTCACCACTGACGAAGTGAATGTGTGTAGCAGGAGAAACGTTGCAGTTCTCCGTGATTAGTACAACCTGAAAGGTCTGTCCTTTGTTTTCTCCAGAACACAGCAACCCATCTATGGTGTAATTCCATTTGCAAGGCTGAGTGAATATTTTTCCACTCCAAAATTTGCATAACACTTGGTCACTTAGAGCAGAAGAATGAACAACATCTGAGATTTCCACTTTGAATTATTTAGGAATCTACCTGTACTCACTGACTGTGTAAGGCTATCCCTAAATGACCCACCTGCACTAGGTGTGAAAGAATTGTCTTCTTGTCCCCTAAAAGGAGACCACAACGTTAACTGCAAGGATCGAGAGTTACAGGATATTTTTACCTCTTAATTCCTCCAGAAATCAGAGAACTGGCTTTGCTTAATGGAAGATCATGTGTAGTGAAGGGGAAATTCCTTTCAGATAGGCACAGACATCAGGTCAAAAGTTTGTATTGGCCAAAAATGTTATTGCAGTTGACTAGGGCAGACTGAAAAATAGTGGCCAAGAAAATGTGTGCTCTGGAATAAATGATACGGTTGCTGTGGCCAGATCTCACACACGTGTGTGTCGGGATTAATTCCTTGGTGGCCTACAGTTATTTCCACTTTACATTGACATAGTGTAGAAAACAAGGTCAGCATTTGTGCCATCTACAGAGCAAATGCTACTGCCAGCTTGAGCTGTGCAATTTTTTGGTGTGTCTGTGTTTTTCCTATAGCTTGAACAGGAGCATGGCTTCCTTAAAGCACAGAAATGTCAGAAAATCTATCAGCAGGCCTGTCCCTGTAGCTTTAAGTGTTTTTCAATCGGTTCTTTCCTATAATTGTATTTCTGTATTTCTAGTTTGAATAATTCAGGAAGCCATCCAGACTCCTTTGTTCAATGAGTATATCAGGCCACCTTTAAGTCACGAGGCTACAAAGGGTGAGAGGGAGTTCTTTATCCCCCAAGATATATATATATTTTAACAAGGTTTATTACATCCATTTGACAAGTTGGAAGCTGAGACACCAAAACACTAACTGACTTGGCCAAGGTCATACAGGAAATTTGGGATGGAACACCAAACATATGATTGCTACTGGTTTCCAAGCCAGCTCTCAAACCACTGGACATCGTTCTTAATTTCCAGTCTTTTCTGGCACTGCTACTAACTTTCTGGGCCAATTCCTCAACCACATTGTACCTCTTTTTCCCTCCTTTTGTAAATAAAGCCAACCTCGCAAGGTAACGTACCAAAGCAATCAATAGGTGCGTAGTAATTTCCTCGGCTGGTTTCACGTCTCTTTCAGTTCACAACTTGTCCACCAACAAATTTATTCATTGCTTGGAGCACTTTACTGAATCATTTGTATTCAAAACTATCTGTTAGCACTTTGCTAAGCCTCAGACTGAACGTCTTTGATCCACCCATTTCAAGATTAGACGGATGACAGAACCCAAACGCTAGATCCAAAAACATCCATGTTTTGGAGGTATATTCAAAGCCCAAGCCTGGATTTGGCTCTCAACGTGGTTACTTTGATCTGGCTTCAGAGCTGAATGCCGTGTCCTGTGACATCTCTGTTTCAGCCACAAAATCTTGTGTTCCTATCTCTGTGAGAGCTCTGAGCCTTGATGAGCTCCTCAGCGCACCTCGTGTGGGAAATGACACCTACTGATCCTCTCAAACTTCATTCGGATGGTATTCGCGTGCGATGGTTGGTTATTTATTACTTACCTGGAGGCCTAGAGAATTTGGCATTGACAGAAGTAAGTGTGCGAGAAATCCCCATGTTGCATGTTGTTCTCGTGCTCTCCCTCTTGCCTGGTCTCCGTGCGGGGCGCGCAGCTGCTTCCCACTTCCTAAAAACCATACCACCACCGCTCCTCCCCATTTCTTTCCTTTCCCCACACGATGAGAACATTGTATGTCTTTTTTCCCCACGGATGGGGAAGCCAGGGCAAACTGGGTACTGTGGTCTTTTGCACTAACAGCACTTCAACGGCAATTCACTCTTTCCAGGGAATTATTCTAGATTTGTTCACCACAAAGCATCCAACTATAACAACTCAGTAATTTTAAGGCCTAAGGAAAAAATGTAACAAGATGTTAAAGAATTTTGGTTTGGGATAATTGGGAGTTGTTTATATCCTTGTGCTGCTGATTATGTTGTCATATACCACCATTACTGGTGTCCTCAGGAGCAGGATTATCTTTGCTTGGAAACAAAGCCTCTGTTTTAACCACTTAAATGCTGGTTACTGTAGCTGGTAAATGGGAGGAAAAATGCTCCCTTGCTGTTACTGGATCTATCAGATGCTCCAAAATCACAGCGATGAGGGTTGAATAAAGAGATAGATGGATAAGTGAAACATATTCACTGTAAGTTTTATGATAAAACTATCGGGGCACTGCAGTCTTTCTTTAAGGCGTTTAGGGCAGAGTCTCCCCACTGCACAGCGGAACACGGCTCTTTCTCCTCCTGGTTTGAAAATAGCTTTCTGCGCATTCAGATCATACCAAGCTCTCCAAGCTGTATCTTCCTTGGGTTTTGTACCCTCCAATTATTTCTGTATGAGTCTGGAATTCACATCTCTGGCTCCTGGTTTTTCCCCTGGCCCACTGAAATGCTGGGGCTACCCATGAAGTCCAGTGGATGCTTCTTGTAATGGAAGTGAGTTGTATAAGCTCTGGGGTTTGACAGCACTGCTCCTCCGCAGGTTCCTGTGACAGCTGGAGTTGGTACTTCCTACCGTCCCGCTGGAAAGGATTGTGCTGAATGGGCTGGGGCTAAACGCTCTTTAAAATACTTTAAGACTTAAAAATGAGTTTAAATATAAATTGCTTTTGCACTCACGTGACTTTTTTTTTTTTTTACTTTTCCAGAGTGGCATATGGAAGTGTTCCTGTGAGGTTTTTTGGGGGTTTGTTGTTTTGTTTTCATGATGATATGGGTTTTTTGTTGTTGTTGTTTGTTTTTTAAAGCCCCTGTCAATAATATGAATAATGTTGTGTACCAAATTCCAGCCTCTCTGAGGCTTTCAGGGGTAATTTCCCCTCTGATTTCATGGGACCTGGGACCTGGAAGGCAGCAAGCTGGATGCACTTTGTCAAGAGAAAGCATTGTCTGTATCCAGAATTTTCATAACATCTAATTTAAAGTGCATCTTAAATTTTTTTGGGGGAAAAAATTCTCAACACTGTAGAGAGGAAAATGAGCCATTTCCTTAGCTTGAACCTGCATGAATTAGTGGTAAAGTGTTGATCTCTAAAATTGCAGTTTCTGAACCGTAAAATCTGTTTATTTCACTCTATAAAAGAACATTTTAACTTATATGGCTATTTAAGTTTAAAAGCTATTAGAGAAGTGGGTGGGGAGAGGAGAAGAAGCAGCTTGAATCAGTAATTCAAGCTTGCAATACAATCTTCATCTGCTGCATAGCTTGCATAGAAATCCCCTTCAATGTGGATTTTCTGTGCTTGTAGCAGTCCCACCATACAGGGAACATACAGTATATATTCCCAGCATTATCTATAATTGTAGTAAAGCTTATAAAGCATCCCATTCCTTGTGTATTCCTGGTGAGCAGCAATAACTGGATATTCTTAAGTATGCATTTAAAGAAGGAAAAACATAACAAGAGTTGGCAGAAACTAGCATCTGCAGTGATTTTCCAAAGGGAGTTGGAGGGAAGGTCTTTATTAATATGCTCTTACTGCAGGAACAGTGATGGCTTTGATGGAATGCCTGCCTACCTATGCTTTCTCTTAGACCTGAATTCCAGGTATTTTTTTGTGTTTCCCTACAGATTGAAAGTTCTGGGGCTAAAACTGAGTTAATCAAATACGCCCTTGGGTGGGCAGAACAAAGTCACAGTGCCCTTGGGAGAGAGATGGCGTGTGACGAGGAGGGACCGCGTCCTGCTGTAGACGGGGCAGGGGCGGCGGGAGCCTGGGTGCTGCTGCAGCACCATCCCTGCTCCGCTGCGGCTTGCTGCGTCCCGAAGAAAGTCTACAGAGGGGCTTGTGCTGTGTCACATGCAAGGTGGGCGTTTGTCCTTTGTCCCAGGGTGGACCACAGGGAGGGATGGCTTCTCACACGGGCTCTGATGCTCGTTCCCACACGTGCGGCCGTTGGCAGGCAGCAGCCTTGCGACAGCAGTCACCTTCACTGAAAGGGAAGAGGGATTTTAATTCTCTCTCTGCAAAATTGATAGAAAATTGTCAACACTTTGAGAGGCTGTGCTTCACTTGAGCTGCGCAGGCCCTTGCTATACTAACCATCCCTGAACTTGCAGTACCTTGCTAAAAATAGTTCAAAGCGTAACCGTGAGTTCCCTGAACCGCAATCCTAGCGCTTCTGTATTATTCGACTCACCATTCCTTTGGAAGTATTCATCCTTCCCCTCGTAAAACTTAAATCAGCTCATTCCTTGGTCCAAGAGTTGACATCATTATGATGTTACATCCTATGTAATGGTGTGAGACCTGGAAAAGCGTTCACAGTAAAAAACCACGCGGTGAATTGAATTTGCAGTACCTCAGCCCTTGCTTGCAGTCTAATCTCCCTCCTGCCCTCCGCGTTTACTTGTGCTTTTAAAACCTGTGAGGTTCCTGGGAAATACCCCACGGTAACACAGCACCACGCTGCTGAGGATCTATCAAGGGTCTTTTTAACGTTCCCATTTTCTTTACATGACCCCATTTGTTTTACAGTGTTTGTGAGAGCAGAAGTGATTGTTTCACCAAATTAAGCTAGTTTTCTTGCCAGGAACAGTGGCTAGGATCTTGTTGACAGGTTTGGAAAAGATTATTCTTTCAATACATTTTGAGTGAATTTTTTAAGGATGTCTGCCGTGTACTGTTTCCAAACTAAGACCACATTTAACTGTTTAATATTATACAGTGACAGGGACAAATTAGCACCTTTCATTTTCCTATCAAAATTAACACATCCCAAGAAGACGTTTCAAGAGCTACAGATCTTTTATTTAGAAATAGATGTAGGAAACTACTTAAATACGTTGAACTCAAAATCCTGGCTCCAATAAAGTTTGAGAATTTTGTTATTGATGCCAGAGGCCTCAGAATTTTACCCATTTTACTTGTGTGTGTTTGGAGTTACCTTTTCTCTCGTGTGTCTTTTAGATGATAATTTTTTCTTTTTGACAGGAAGCTCTCTCTGCAGTCTCCTCTGAACCCCACGTCTCAGCCCTTTGCTCGAGGGTTTCCTCATGGGCGTGAAAGGGGTTTTTTGTTTGGTGTCTTCCCCCTGCCCCCGCCTTTCATGCATAATTTGGCCTCTGAGTTTGTTTGCTTTCCCATCTTCCCCTGAAGCAGCTGGAATTGGGCTGGAAATGGGCTAATTGGCAGGGTACGTAGATGCTTCTGGTGGTACTCAGAAGCTCCTCAAGCTCCTCTGGCTGGTGCGTGTTGCCCCCGGTCACACTGGCAGTGTTCATTGCCATTTGCTTTATTGTTGTCCCTCTCCCTAGTGAAGGACACAGCTTTCTCCAGCAGTATTCAAGGCTTTTAGTCTTTTGTCCTAAAAGTCTGGAGTTTGTTAGAAGGTATTAGAAGTTCCTGGATAACTTATGTTTAGGTGGGTGTCGGAGTTCTGAGTTTAGCACGGTGACTGCGGTGATGGCGGGGGGAGATGGTCCAGACAGCGCTGCTAGCTCTATGTTGCCGTGCTGTTGGGGGCTGTGAGGCTGTTTAGGGCCATTTTTGCTGTCACATGAAACGACTCTCTTGATCGTTTGTGCTCATTGAAGCTGCTATGCGAGGTATGTACATGAAGATTTGTATTCTTCCTCCCAGTTTTGGTCCGTGCTGATACCTTGGGTTAACAGGAGAGAGAATACAAACCCAAGTCAATATGTCTGTGTATTTCACTTTTCTGTCAGAGAATATTAAGGCCAGATTCTCATTTCTACTAAGCCCACTTGCAATTTTCTGGCAACATAAAGATGCCTTAGCAGGAATGTAAATTAAAGCCTCTTTATACTTTTAAGAGTGTTTGTAGTTTCACTTGGCTGCAGTACAGGAATGACACATGTCTATACAAATGGCATTTGCCATCCTGTTGATGGCTGCTGATAATTCTTCGTGCCTCTACCCCCTAACTAACTAAACCACGAGTCTGATGCAGTCCCAGCTTTCCAATCTCCTTAAAATGTGCTGTTTTCTTGAAACATCTGAACCAGGAATTAAGATTAAAGTAACTTTTCTGTCCTTCCTTCACCACGCGATGACTCTCTATGTGGCAGCATGAATCTCTTTTAAATGCCCAGTTCTGCCATGCCCAGAGAGATTATTCTTACCATGTATGTCACTTAAATTGTGGAGGAAGGTTCTTCATCTCAGTATGCCCTGTACAACGCAGAGCACCTTTTTCTTTTCTGGATTAAGAAAAAGAGAATCTCTTGGGAGAAAAACCTATATTATGGGCTTTTGGAGCAAGGACCTCACATATTTTATACTTAATCATCCCAGCTTTTACATCTTCAGGTCCATTTTCATTTCTAACCATTAAGATCTTGTGTACCAGTGCCTCATCTTTCCAATGGGAAGTACTGCCGCAGTTAATCTTACAGGGATGCTGCAAAACTGAAGAACATTCAAAAGCCCAACAATTTAAAGAGCGAAGTGAGGGACCTGAAGTAGAAGGCTTGTAGAGAAGAGGTGTATGAACTGTATAGATTGAGGAAAAAATGTCAATATTAGCATCTACCGAATATATTTCAGAGAAAATACTGCTTTTGTAATGTCTGAAAGCATGTTATAAGCATTGTATTAGGTCTGTGGTTCTTTTGTGACTGTAAGGCCTCATGTTAAATTACCACACGTTCAACAGTGCAGGGCTCGGAAAAGCCATGAAAAAAGCCTCCAAGAAGCATCCAAAATGAGTTTTTGTTTGTTTGGGCTTTTTGTTTTGCTTTGTTTTTTAAATAATTCTACGTAAGTGATGACTGTGAAATGCATAGCCTTGAGGCTGCCATAGATTAAAGTGTAATGCTCTTTCCCCTCATGGAAATCTGGAGCGCTCCAGTGCTTTAGGTCTCCCACTCCTTCCTTTTCAAGGTCATGAGAACTTAGTCCAAAACCTCTTTGTGGTCTAGGACTGACGGTTAGCTTGTCTGAGTCTCAGTCCCCATTGATTTTAAACAGAGAAAATGACACGCAGAGAGAATAGAAGGAAAAGAAATGTCTCTAGCAAACTAAACCGGCAGTATTTGGAGCTGCTATGGGGACTGAGATCTTAAAATAACTTACGTAGGGGGCTTAAGGGTCTCAGCGCAGGTGAAATGGCGTAAGACTTCTGAGATGCAAATATTTACAAGATTCTGTAATTTAGTAAATGGATACTTAAAATTTAAGAGATGAATAGCCTCCCCATGTATAGTAAAGAACATGACGGCACTCTGCCAACCTTCGGAGACCATAACATAGAGTAAAATAGCATTTCTGCGGAAAGTTCTTACCTCCTTTATATTCTTAAGTCCTCCCTATGTTCTTCCCATAGATGGTGTGAGTCTCCGTTACAACGCTTTCTATCCAGACCAGCTGTTCACTACGTTTCTCCTTCCAAATCTCATCTGAAAGTATATTTTTCTGCATTTCTAGATGAAGTATTCTTCCTGTGTTGATAGGTGACTCTAAAGGAATATTTTGAGTGACTGATAAGATAAAGCTACCCTTTTGGGGAGCAGCTTGCACAAGGAGCATTGTACAGTTGAATGGGGCTGTTAGAATTTAATCTGTCTGGTTCTGTCACCGAAGCTCAGCTGTCAGGGGTTGTTTGCTTATCACACTGCATTGCCGTTTTCGGAAGGATAAAAGATTCCAAACCCCAACAAACTCAGAATTCAAGAAGGAAGAAGGTCTCCACCGAGTATCGGCTGCCCTCCATGCAGAAGAGGGGAGCCGCTTCCGAAGACAGAAGCTTCTCCTGAGCCCTCATTAGTTCATTGCTTATCGTGGTCTGGCAGTGCCCGGGCTGCCGCGCTCAAAGCCGATGACAGGGGAGATGATAAAGTGTCTGCTGAAGCCGTACATGGCTGCGGGTCACTGCCTGGAAATGTGAGAACAAAATGGGTCCGAGCGCTAATGACTTTCAGGTGTGCACGCCAGGGCCTGTCGGGGCAGGCCAGGAGTCCGTGCTTGGCACAAGGCGCAGACCTCTTGGCTGCCAAGTTAAACATAAACGGGGCCTCGTGTAAATAAACAAGGGCAAAGCCAGCCTTTACTCACACTAGATTGTATATCAAGCTCACGCACACGCGTTGAGCCCGTCGCGCGCACCCCCGAGAGCCCCCTCCTGGGGCAGCCAGGCGAGGCCGGGTATTCCGGCTGCCGACGGCAGAGGTGAGGGGGGCTCCCCGGCACCATTGCTCGGTGGCAGGCAAGCTGGAGGAAGCTCCCGCCTCCCTAGGGGTTGTTCAATCTGCTGGAGCATTGCTTTTTTCTTGGCTGCTTTTCTCACGCAGACGGACCGGCGCTCACCTCGTGGGATATTACCTTCCTCTCCTCGGAAACGCTCTCCCCGATTTCTCGGGGTGAGTCCCCTTCCAGCCCAGCGCCTCTCCTTTTACATTCCCAGCCCGCTCTGATGCACACCAATAGTACATTTCTGCTTTGGCCTGGGTTATGTTTTCCAGGCCAATATATTATGCCACCTCCACGCTCCCCTCCCTGCCCCATCTGGCTTCCATCCTACCCCCATAAAGATTATTAATATAGCCTGTTTCCAAAGGATTTATTAGCAGGGGCCAAACTGGTGCCATTTCCCATTTTAGTGGAGCACTGAAAATAATCCTGAGGAGTGTGCCCAGCTATAAAAATGTACTTATACTGTCATATTTGCAGTTTCAAACATGCACCGCTTGATAGTCTCAAAAGTGCTGTTTAATTGGGTTTTATGGGTTCTAATTAATTATACCACGTAAAAAAATTACTCGTCCCATTACAGCTCTCTGTGGTTTACTCCAAAGAGCAATGCAATTTAGAGATAAATTGTCCTTCTCTATCCCCCTGCCCCCCTTTTCCCAGCAAGTTTCAGAAAGGTTTAATTCTCCTTAAACCCAGGAGAGAGAAGCTGAGAGAAAGCTACGTTTTGTTCAGGGGACACAACTTTTTCCCAGTACCCGTAAACAGCTTTAAATGTGACTCGAGGTGATCCCACGTTCCTTCTGCTGAATCAGGCTGGTGAAATTATGAATAATCCTGCAACTTTCCAAAGCTCAGGTCTGCGGTAGCTGTGATTTTGCAGAGACTTGAACGTGTTTGCAGCTTTATATGCTGTGGACTATTTCCTCTGATTGCACAGTGACAGTAAAGGAAGCTGAGCACGTGTGCAGGGTTTTGTGCTGGATGAAGGTCTAGATTGAGATTTCTCTCCATGACACTGTACGAAAACAGCGCGTTAAAGGATCCGGCTGTCTTTGTGGCATTTTGGTGTGACTAACAGCAGAGGAAACCTCTCAAGTCAGCTTTCTGTCCTGTCTTGTGGAATCATGGAGCCTGGATTATTCAAACAAATTCTGGGGCAGCTTTGTGACTTTTAAATGCTTCCTGCAACGACTCGGTGAAAAACGAGCAGCCAAGCAGGTATACTCGTGGCTGTTTAAAATATACTCTTATGTTACATCCATCACTGTAATAAATTGGGCCTCATGAGGCAAAGCGTGAAATATAGTAGAACTGAAGTAGACAAACATTGTATCTTATGGTCTATGATTTTATCTGGAAATTAGGGAGTCAGAGTATCAATTAATGCGAAAAGACGGGACAAAGAAGCCTCTTTAATTTGCCTTATATAGGCAAATGCTACTGATTTCAGAAATGTCGTGGCAATGTCAAGCTTTTGTGCGTGACAGATACATCCAAAACGACACTGCCCAGCCCTAGGAAGGAAATTCGGTGAAACGTCCCAGGTCACTGCTGTTACTGTTAGCACCAAGAGGTCAGGATTCTTAATGTGACTGCGCAGATGAGTGTTCCCTGGATCAAAAAGTTTGTTAGTCATGCTTCACTAATTTGCTTATTTTATAAAAGAAATAGCCAGCATGACAGTTGCTGGAAACTTGGACTGTCCAGGGTGTCCAGATCAGTCTGCTTCGTGCTCTGGAGCAGGAGCAGTAAGAGCTGCCCAAAAAAAAAAAAAGGGGGGGGGGGGGAAGAAAAAACCCAACCCACCAGAGTCACACACATTACTCATCAATCTGAAAAGTAATAAGGTTAAGACTAAGAGCTATTGTTATAAAGTAATCCTCTCCTGTAGTAAAATTAGTTAAAAGAAATTTTAGTACATGTGTCTAGTTAGTTGTGTTAACAATAACTAAAACCTGCAATGTTTTTATGGAATGAGTTAGCAAAACAGAGCCCAAACCTGAATAAACCTGAAAATCTCCATGCGGTGTTTGGGTAAGCCCAAACAAACCTGAATATCTTGGTGTTTGTACAGTGTTTATGTTTGCTTTTACGTGGCTTTTACTGCCTCAGAAAGCCACTTACGGAGAGGAAACAATGTGAAACCTGCTCTTCTCATGCGATTTTCATCATCCAGAGATTTAAGTAAGTGGGATCTGCTCTTTTCGTGCTCTTCTCTCCCCGTAAATTACTCCTGGAGGCATTAAAAGGGCTGGTGAAAAACACGGTAATAAATACCCAAAGCACAAATACACATGTTGCGATCTGCTCACGCCGCTGTGGCAGCAGCTCTGTTAATTGATTGAGCAAAACTGATGAGGGACCTTTGAGCGCCGCTGGGTGTGGGGCTTCATTTTACACTCCCGCAGCCGGTGCTAAAAATCCCATTGACTTTTTTTTAACAGTGTGGCGATTGCTTGGGAGCTGAGCACGTTACTCTGATTATTCCCGAGGAGCAGAGGAATAAGGAAAATGAAGGGAGAAGAAGAAGCACCAGCTGGAAGAGGATCTTCTGGCTGGTGTCACCTGCAGCGCTCCCTGCCCTGGGTGGACCGTGCCTGTGGGAAGAAAAGGAGCGCTTGTCTAACGGGGGCGAGCTCTGCCAGGTCCCTTCTCCTGACACATCCCAGACCACAAGCGTGGCCCCTCCATCTGCGGGAGAGAAGCGGCAGGGCCACGCGTGAGTCACGGCCCTCATGACAGGGGAATTCCTCGCCGGCTGCTGGCAGCTGCCGGGCTGAGCGGTTTCCTCTGCCTGAGCCTTACGGAAAGAGCCCTTCTCAGCTGAGTATTCAGTTCTGATTTCTCACCTCCCTTCAAAATAGAAGATCCTGACATTAGGGTTTTCTCGATCGAACAGTTCTCGTGCAGTTCTTCTGACCGGTCCTTTGTGAACGAGCAGAAGCCCAGGCTCTCACCGAGCCCCGGGGTATCCTTCAAAGGCCATCTGAGTCCAGCTGCAGCACTCTCCTCGTCCCCTTGATAAGAAAACACGAAAGAACAAACTATCCTTCAGTGAAACAGCCAAACTGTCCAGCTTTCCGTCGCATTTATTGCCTGCTTAGCCCAAACCCTGGTTTCGCCGCTAAAAGGTACCCTGTGTGTGTGCCCACAAGTGCGGTTACCTGCGCTCGGAGCGGGGCTGGCGCGGCTCCGCCTGCGCGTCGCTGCTTCTCTACGGGGAAACTGCCGCTCCTCGCTTCGCAGGTTAGTGGTGGGTCCTTTAGATTAAAAAGGGTTCAGATTTGCGTCTTTTTTTTTTTTTTTCCACAACTGTATGAAAGGAGGCAGGCCTGTGGATGGGGGGAGAGTGGGCTCCGCTCCTCGCTCTGCTGTGTCTACGTGGGAGAGGAGGTAAAAGTATCTGGAAAACGAGGGTGCCTTCCCTGGTGTCACCGCACTGGAAATAACACCTAGCACATTTAATAAGCTTTGATTTACAAAATTTATATTCCACTACAGTGGTATTTTAGAAATAGCTGGTGATGTACCTGTAACCAGGATTGCTTGAAACTTTCCAGGGTTCTTTATTTCCTTGTAACTCGGTCGAACTCTGAACATTCCCACTGAAATTTCCCATGTCAGTATCAACTCTGGTTGATTTATTTAGAGCAGTTTAAACCCAACAAAAATAAAATTTCGAGGGGAAATTTAAAGTTTGAGGCAAGAGAGGCATAGGTGTTCTCCCGATTCAGAAGGAAATGAAATTATGAAATAACTGAATTTCCTGCATACTGGAGATTTGGAGTCCTGCCTCTCTGCATTCCTTCAGCAGTGAACATTACAAAATAGAAGTAGTCCTGATTCACACAAGCACGTATTGCCCGATTCCCTGAAACAGAAAGACATGGGCAAAATGCTGAACTGAAACCTGTAGGCAGATGGCAGGGGGGGTTGCAACTCGATGATCTTCAAGGTCCTTTCCAACCTAAACCATTCTGTGATTCTATGATTTTGATCACCTCTAATTTCAACTTGAAAATGTAATCATTTGGGCTTTGTATTCCATGCCATGTACCTTTCCCAGTTTTTCGAAAATTTCAGCTGATACGACTCAGGAACGAGAATATAAATTTATATAATTTTCTGTTATTACACTTATATAATAACCTCTTTATCCTGTATGTTACATTTATCTTATATATGTACATAAAATATATGTGTGGGTTATCTATAAAAAATATTTTTTTTTAATATACGTATATGTAATGGAGACAGTGTTCCCCTTGAAAAGCTCAGTATGCAGAAAAGGGTGTCGGGAAATCATGAAATTAAGGTTTCCTGCATAGTGTTTATTTGGCTTCCTTTTGTATATGTGTTTGGTATAGTCTTTAATTACATGACCATATGCTATATTTAGCAGAGGACCCTGGTCTTATTCAGTGGAGCAGGTCAGGAGGTGAGTCAGGGCTGGGTAGAGGAGGAAGCTGCTGTCTGATGGACTTTGCCTGTATTTGGTATGGAAGCTGGGAGAAGTGTAGGAAGAGGCAGAGGACTGGAACGAAAACGGGGCATCTCATGGCTGAGGCATCTGAATACTGCAAAGCTCGCATCCAGTCTTCCCAACTGGCTATTAATTTTATTTTGTTTTCTGCGTTCCCGTTTGCAGGATACATCGTCAGTGGTATTTCTCCTGACATACGATGCTGTACAATGTTAAACACACTGAGAAATCAATTCCCAGACGGCTCAGTTTGGGTACCCAATGTTAGCAGAATGTTTTGACCTGAATCTCTTTGTGTTTCGGTTTCCCATCTGTTAAACAGGCATAGTAATATCCTCTCGTCTTACAGGGCGTTGTTAAAAGAAATTAACGTTGTGAAGCACTCATATGCCATGCTGATAAAAGCCCTACCAAAACGCACAAGAAAATTAGCAATTGTGTCTTCCAAGCAGGTTTTGAATACTATGTGGTAAATAAGGCCTCGAGCCACATGCTGAATAATGACGCTGTAACAAAATATTGAATATCTTCTTATTAAGTGAGCACTGTCCATCCTGAGGTAGAATCTGGTGGAAAACAAGACATAATCCTATATTTAGAGGGTGAGTCATAATGCAGAAGGTTTTATGGTTTACTTTAGTTCTGACATTTCGATCGCTTGATTTTGTAGATACAAATGGCACATGTGTAAAAGGATCCCTGTGCCGAAAAGGAAACAAAGTCTGAGTTCAGAAAGGCTTGTTGTTCAAAGCAATATGCAGGATCTTAATTCTTATCTCTGTAAATGAGAGGCTTCTTGGTGCCTGGTGGGTTTTGGAGAGGGAGACGTTGCAGCTTGTACTATTTGAGAAACGGTTTTCAAGAAAATGTTAACCTGTAGGTTGTTGTCTCGTTGTTTTTAAAAGATGAGGAAAGCTTTCCAGCTGGGAAAGCTGGTAGTGGAAATAGTTTTGAAATTAGTACATAGATTCTTGCGTACACCTGGATGGGCTCCTGCAAAATTTGCATGGGGTATTACAGTACGTTCTGTTACTAACACCTCTTAGTACGGCTTGTGGAAGAGGAAACTCCTAGGTTCTGTAGCAATCAAGTATATAGCTTTCCCAGAGCTAGACTTATTAAAGATAAAAGAATATTTTGGCACGAGAACAAGTGGGTATTAATTGGCTAGGAATAAATTCAGTCTGGAAAAGAAATGAAGTTCTTCAGCCATCACAGCAACAGATTCTTGAGTGGCTTCCCAGTGGGAAGAAACATGGAGTTTCCTAGTTCCCTCACATGGTGTCTGATGAAAATAAAGAAGGGGGGCTGCAGGTCTGAAGATCTGTATGACAGCAGATTGGGCTCAAGAACCTAGGAACGTGGTTTCTAGTCCCATATCTGCCATTTCCTACTCCTAAACACAGCCCTCGCAAGGTTGACGTTTGCCTTCCCCTCTTCACACATGGAGAAACTGACTCCTAGAGGGATGAAAGGATAAATCCAATCTCCTCAACTTCATTAATGAGGGCTCGTGGGCAGAGCAAGGAATCAGGCATCCTTCCAAATGAGAAAGAGCCTAGTTTTGAAAGAGGAAAGCACTCTGCCTCCTCATGCCCCTCTACAAACCCTTCGCTGCCCTTTGAAGGATGAAGAGCATCCGTGGAACCAGATCTAGCGTGCTGCAGTGGTGGGCTGCGGTCTGTACCCCCAGTGTTTATTCTCCTCTTCTTTATTCCCTGCTGTTTGCAAAGTAGGGTTGCATTGGCTCTGCTGATAAAGGATCCTTTGCAGACACAAAGAAGAGAGGAACAATTCCAGGCCACTTCACAAGTCACTGGGAACAAAACATAGCTGCCCCTGCACCTTGTGAGTGGTGTAAAGTGTGTCCGATTGCTTAGCCGTCAGCAGGAGGCGGCTCAGGGTGAACCGTTCCTGCTGGTTTGCCACTATTAAGATCCAGCAGTACCTTGATGTTTCCTCACTGGCAATAATTTGCAGGATTAAATACTTCAAGCCACACTAAAATTAGTTCCAGGGGGCATTTTGTGCTTTCATTTCAGAGCTCTCATGAGCCTTTCCTACTTTGTAAGTCTGCTACAGCTAATTACCTGATGGTTACGGCGCTCTAGAAGATTTCAAATATCTGTCTTTTCCACTGATCTAAAGACCCAAGTGGGGTTACAGCGTAGAACCTGTACCAGGAGTGTTTGCCAAACACTGTAACTAGCTCAGACAGCTTCGTGAGGTGGGCAAATAAACCACTGCAGACAAAATTACCTTTGCCCACTGTGTCCATCCAAGATTCAAAGCAAACTTATTTTTGAGAAACCCATTGAAAGAAATGCTTTTATGTATTGAGCCTTCTACATCTGTCCAATCCGTTAGAGAAGCTGCAGAATCACAGCAGATGTTCTCAACGGGACTGCCTTCAGTGCAGTGTAGTTTAAGAGTTTGCAAAGAATATTTTGTATGTTATTTTGGGAACACCTGTAGCACACGATGCTACTGTCTGTCCTATGCAGCCACATATCTATCAGAGCCAGAGGTAGAATGATTTTGGGAGAAGTGAGAAATCTTATCGCATTAGCAGAAAAGCACAGCTTGAAGACGACTGTCTGCAGAAATCCACTGGCCATCGTATCCCCCTCTTGAAGATATAGTTCACTCCGCTTGGTGTTTCTGGCCACATTTATTGGCCCGTGCTGGCTACAGCCATGCCGTGATCCTTTCTAATTTCCTCCCACCCTTTCCTGGCCCCTTTGAGATGATTCACTTTCTGAATATATCCATGTGTCATTTATGAAAAGTCTTACTCTCCTGACCACAGCAGAAATCCAGAGGGGTTTGTTTCCTTACTTGTGATTTCACAGGCTGATTTTTTTCACCTGGCACCATGCCCAAAAGAAATGATCTTTCTCTCATACTTCCCAGAGTCATCATTGCTGTTAGCATCTTTTAAAACTTGCTTGCTCATTGCTTCTGAGGCATCAAGGCAAGAAAAGCTTCATCCACCAGTTCCCAGCCTTACTTTTTTGGGTTTGGTGTTCATGTTGTTAATTCCATGGCAATTTGAAACCCTTTGCATACATCCCAGTACCAGCAGCAAATATTTTTACTCTTTAAGTCATCACTGAACAAATTTAAATTGCTCCCTCATGTGCTCTGCATGGAAGATGCCCATCACCTTCAGCTAGCTATTCAGTGAAGCTGTCCACCACTATTGTTCAGGGTTTCTTCTAGAAGCAGCAGCTCACCAGCCATTGCCGCGAACCTCCAGCACAGCCTCACAATATCTGAAGTCTCGTTTTTCAGATGTAGGGACCTAACATGAAACTTCTAAGCTCTAAATACTGAGAGCCTGATTCTGGTCCAGTAGCAGGACTTGGTGGCTTCAACATGATTTTCAGTGTTTATGCTTGGGCACGATGTTTGAGAACTGTGTTCTAAGACTGAGACCCAGCTTCCTTTGAAGTCACTCGACTTCCACAGCAGAAGGGTTGGGCTCTTTGTTCTTTTGTTTGGTGCGATTTGTGAGTAATTGCTACAATCCAAGTGATGGGCTGGATTTTCTAGCTTGTTTCCAAACTGTGCTCCTTCTGAGACCAGGCTCCTCTTCTGTCTCTCCCAAAACAAAATGCCAAAGGAGCATGGATAGAGGAAATCCATTCAAACTGAGTAAACAGCTCGTGAGGGTAGGCCAGCAGGATTCATTCATGCTCATTCAGCCTAGGCTGGCTGGTCTGATTCCAGTTGGAGCACTCTCTTCATTACAGGCCCCCTGGGGAATGTTAATCTGTACAGTATAAACATTTATAAACATCTACTAAATCATTACACTTCAGCTGCCCCATAAACACTCCTGAATGCTTTCCTTAGGCAGCATTGGTTGGGTAACGTGTGGCTTTTTGGAATGAGTTTATGGGTGTTTGACACTGGTAGAAATATGGGGAGAGGGCATGGGAGGTTAAATAACATTGTTTAAGCTCCATGACTTATTTAGGGTAAAGACAGAAGCTGTTTGTGAAGGAGTAAAATGGGTCTAGCTGGTAGATGCGGAGGAAAAGCCCAGGTTGTAGAGGGGCTAAGACAGGCTTCCAGTGTTATACACTGGATTTTTAGTGGTACCATTGCCGCAAACATCATGAAATGCGCTTACCACTAGTCCACTTGACGTTTCTGGACCCAGGCAATACATCGTTATTTATCTGTGACTGCAACGCTAGCTGCCTCTGAAAGAACTGCCTGATGCAAGGGGAAAAGTGTAGACATAGCTTCTGAAAACTGAACCAGAACTAACATAACCCACAGAACTGTAATCAGCAGGGACACAGGTCCAGGCCTTGCTTGTATGCACTTACATGACGTGTGAGTATGTGTTTATGGGCAAAAATAAGTATGTTTATGAACCAAAATGAGCGTATATATATACACACGCACACACTTGTATCTGTGAAGTGTAAGAACAGCGATCAGAATTGAATGCACACCTAGCAAAGCAAAACTTGTGCTTTGTAAAGTTGAACTTCTCAGTTCTGAATGGGACCTGTCCCCTTGCCTGAAGGTGCCGCGTGAATGAGCATTACCAGGACTGCCATCACAGTAGCTCCATACCCAGCTTCAGAAGATGTATGTGAATATAGAAGTAGTTAAGTAAAAAACAAAGAAACAAGCCCTCATGACTTAGTCTCAAATGGGTAAAGGATAGTTCCCTCAATGATTAATATTTGTGTTTGTTTGCAGGTGTTTTGACAAGCTAGGAACTGATAGAGGTGCCATTAATTGCCACAAGGCGTGTGTATGAGTAATGTAACCTGAGCAGAAGTTAAACACGTTGTATGTGAGAGAGATGTGTTTACTGACAGTCTGATGAATAGATAACAACTTGATTTCTAAAAACCATCTTAGGAAAAATTATTTAATTGGCTATAATTATATCGTATCCTACACTTGAGCGAATATGCGTGTGTACATAAATCTGTTTTACTTGTACATATCATAGGTGTGTGGTGGGACGTAATGTCTCAGTCTTCAGAAGCCGCTAATAGGAGTCTCCTTTTCCGTCGTCTTTTTCTTGTATTCATAGCAGACAGGCACTGCCTTCCAGCTATGACCACACCTATTTGTGAAATCTGGGCAGAGAAAACAGATTTTTTTTTTTCCTCAGTGGATCTGGATGCACGGTACAGGCAGGCCAGAGGGCAGAAATCCGCCCTGATAGACACCAAGCCGTGGCTGCGGCTCTCCTGGCCGGGCCTCTCCAGGGCTGCTGTGGCCAAATTAACAGCTGGAGTTGAGAACTTGGGAATGGAACAGCTCCGCAGTCTTTTGTAGAACCTCAAGGCTGCGGGGCAGCGGGCTGCAGGGTCTCCAGGCCGCGGTCCGGTCTGCCCAGCCCTGCTCGGACACCAGCCCCAGGCTAAAAGGCCCGTCCTGATGTGCCTTGGTACCTCGCAAGAACAGGGGACAATGAAGAGCGGTTTGATTACTCATGGTTACCCAAATCTCCTAAAACGTGAAATCAAATCAGACCCATCATGACTTTATCATATCTGCACTTTCCAGCTTGCAAATCTCCCTCTCTGTGTGCATATATCTATATCTATCTATATCTATTTCATCATAGTAGCAGAAAGTGAATTTTCCACAGTTTTTTTGTGGCATGTGATGAGGTGTGTAATTTAAAATCTGTTCTGCATGGTCAAGGAACTAGCTCACAAAAAGCATTACGCATTATTAGCTTCAATTGGTCTTTTAACATCCATCTTAAAGGGTTAATAAATGAGTTTGCCTAGAGGTAAAGCAGTTGTTGTCATGTGTAGGGTTACGGTCACAGCTGGGGGGCACCGCAGGGACAGGCTGTCTGTCTGCCTGGGTAGGAGACTTCAGTCTCTAGAGTCAGCGTTCTATTAATTTTATAGTACCTTAAATTCATATTGTAATTATGCGAAATAAGCAGAGAGGTCTCCTTTTAATAGAAAATAAGTTTTAAAAAATCTGGAGCCTATTACCCCACTAAATTCTAATTATGTTACAGCTGGACTTTTATCTCAGTACACTGCAAATAAATTCAGACTGAGGTCCTTGGATGTATGTTTCTCAACTTGACAACAGGACCCTGTTGACAGGACAGAGCAGAACAGAGCAACCAGCATGAAGTTTTGGGAGCGTCAGATTTTGAATTTTAGTTTTTCATCTTTAAATACCTGGGCTGAAATTTGGTGATTTAATTTAAAAGCAAAAGTAAATTTAGTGGTCTCATACAAGCCCCTAGTGGACATCATTTACCCAGTTGAAAAGATCACCATATATTTTAACGTGATGAGGTCTTTGATTAGAAAGTAAAGCTTTGGAGTATCCTTAGTGAGGAGGATTGGGAGACAGGGAAACTCTTAAAAGTGAAGGCTGAGGGATGAAATGAAGGCTGTCTGGGATGAAATGTGATGCAGTACGGCAATTGCATGGATGTGGGGAGCCCAAAGCTAGAAAAATGATAGAATTTGTCTATTGACTTGATGACTATTGACTGAATTGCGTGCAAAGCCTGAAACTATGTTATTTGGGTACTCCAATTCTGGGTTGAAGTGTAGAATAAGGGAACCTTGCATGGCATTGTTAATACACACATTTTCCCATTTAGTTAAAAAACATTAACAAGGGAGGACTGCAAACATCGCTTTGTAGGATAAGTCTTAAGCCACCAAGAACTCAAGATGTTTTGTAAGCACAAGGCTGGCACTTGACCCTTCCCTCCCCAGTGATCAGGACTTTCAGTTGCAGAGCCCCTGGGTGTTTGCACGCAACATCCAGACATTTAAGAAGGCTGGTCTAATCTAAGCTCCATTAGAGGCATTTAATATTGGCTTGACATGATCTACTGCAGCCTTCGCTCATATTTCTTCATATCTCTGAGGGATGGGATAGTAGTGGTGGTGGTGAAGGGGGAGGGAAGAGTGGAGAATTGAGACTGTAACTTCTATCAGAGCTTTATGAGGAGGACGATTTGAAGCACTGTCCTTGCAAGGTTAAGGGCAAGCATGTGGCTAATCCCTCTCCACTCCCTCCCGGTTCCCGGAGAGCGGCAGCCTGTGCCACGCTCCCAGCTAGCACGTCTTGGGGTGTCTCCTGGGACCTGGGTCATCTGAGCCTTCCTTCTGCCGTCTGCTTTGTTTTGTCTCTCTCCTTTTTGTAGAACCAACTGCTTCTGAAAAGAAACCTGTTCTGCAGCAGCCCAAGAAGTGACATTCGTCAATATGAGTGTCTCTCATCTCTCAGTGTGGGCACTATTCTTTTAGAGGAGGACTGACCAGCAGCTGATTGTGGGCAGTGTGCATCTGTATGGATGTGACAAGGTGTTACGTATAAACCTTGTGCTCTTTTCTTCCAGCTGTGAGGAAGAGGAGGGGCTGTACTGCAGCAGCACAGGTCTGGAGTCGGGGATGGGACACCTTCTGTTGGCTCAGCGTTTGGCGAGAGCTGTCCCAGTGCAGCCGCACACGCTCCGGGGGGGAAGCGTGCGCGCTTTCGAGCCGCTCCTGCCCTCTATTTCTCTTCCTTTCCACTCTTTTGGGTTTCCCTCCACCCACCTTGTCCTTGTGAGCGCCCTTACTCTGCGCTTCCTTCCCTCCAGCCCTTCCTATTCCCGATGCAGCGGACTGTACCCTGAATCACAGTTTCGGGCTGCGTCTGCACCGTGACAAACACCATTGCACCGTCGCAAACATCACTGCGCCGCAGCAAACATCACTGCCCCGCTCCCAGCTCTGCTGCCAAGGGACACACAGACTTTGCTTCCCAGGATTGCTCCGAGGAACGGATTTGCAGGCGGGAATATCTGTGGAGGCAGAGTTTATTCCTTAAATGTAAATATCAGAAAATGCTCACAGAAGGCACTTACGAAAGCAATCCTGGGGGAGCATCTGTGCCCATATAGCTGGTTCTCAAGTTTTACCCATTTAATTAAGGAGCCAGGACATGAGCTTTTTTATCCAGAAAAGCCAGCTCCCTTTTGCCGGTGCTTGCTCCTGCTTGCTCCAGTCTTGTCTGCAAAGTGAAGGCTAGGAGTGCCTTTCCCAAAAGATACTTGCCAAATCATTTCAAATAGTAAAGGGATACATGGAAAATTAAAGACGGTTCATGAACCACTAGAAACTGGGAAAAGAGGCAAGGTCAGCTGAAGGGAGCCTTATAATTTTGTTCCTGCCGAGGAGATAGATAAGTTGTACGTAGTCCTTAGGCTGACCCAATGCATAAAAACAAATCCTGCAGCCAGCTTCAGAGATAAGCACAGCTTCGGAGTCCCCTGGACAGTGTTTTCCAACACTAGTGCACAGTCCAACCCAGTGACTTTAAGCAAAATGAGCAGATTTGGCTGTGGGAACAGATTTTGCTTCCTCCTTCCCTTGCACGTTTGGGCAGAGGAAAAACTTTACTTTTAAAAGTTTAATGCTATTAGTGTGATTTCAGTAAGTTATTGTGTCTGTATCTCAGCCTTTAGCAAATACTATGCAGTGAAACATGAGCATGAGACCTTGTCTAACTTCACCCCTGCTTTCTTATGCCAATGCTATTGGCGGCACCCAGAATTGTGTTTGGTAGTCATGCGAGAGTTGCGAGCCTCTCAGAATTAGCCCCTTACAGACTAAGGTTGTCGCTGTCACAAAATCTGTGGTGTATCTCGCCTACTTCAGGCTAAGCACTTATTGCAGGGAAGGGAATAGCTGTACAAACCTCTGGCTTCTAGAAAGCTCCTTTCTCACGGCAGCAGTGGATGTGTTTTGGAGAGAGGGACAAGGGGAAGGGAGTGTGAACAATGCTTTTGCCAAAGTAATATATGTTCTTTAGCTTTTTTCTGAAGGTGCAGACCCATTCCTTAACAAGAAATTGGTGAAGGATTTGATCTAAAGGCTACTTGTCAGTAGGAGCCTTGTCCATAACTGTACCGGGGTTTGGATTGGGCCCTAAATCCTACAGCTGTGCCTATGAATAATTAAGTAAAAAGGGTTGGCAAAGATTTTCATCCACTGTAAACAAACATGTTTCCACTATGAAGTGCATTTAATGGAGTTTTGCAGCATCGGTCTCCCGGGCAAGCATATTAGTCTCTGCTTTCCCTCCCTGTCCTAATGGCCACAGCCAGGAGGGGGGCTGGCGTGGGGGCTGGTTTTTATCCACATGGAGCGGAGAGGCATAAATTGGCATTCCATATCGTCATAAAAAAAAATTCCCAGCAATTATTAAAAGATTCTTATCTCTCGCTCCCTACATGGATAATGAGATCCCTCTCTGCTGGACTGAGACAGGCTGTCTCTCAGCTCACTTAATGAAATGGACCCAAGTTTGCAAATTAGCATAGCCCTGACTCCAAACGTAACCTCTTGTTGTCTAGTTGTACATCAAGGCCCCTGGCTTATGTCTTTTCTTATTAACACCCCGTAATCATGTCAACCCTCTTTAGTTTTCATTTCCTGTTTCCTTTTACAAATTCACTTCTGAGTTTTGAGCACGCTGTTGGATGCCTTTGGATGAGCTGGGATTTTATTTTCGTCTCATTTTTTAACGTCATTGAAGTATAAGTTTATCTGTGGGTACTGGTGAGGATCTAGGAAATCTGTTTTCTGTTTCATATTTTTGCTGGTTGTTTGCCATGCGATCTTAAAGCGACTCCTTTCCTACGTCTGTGCTCGTTTCCCTTCCACTTTCTGATTTTTATATTTTAGACTGTAAGGTCTTAGGGGCAGAGATTCTGTCTTGCCATATATTTGGTCAGTGCCTCGCAGAGTGTGCTTTTTGTTTCTGGGAGGGTGTCTGTGTAATAAATTATTAATAACAATAGGGAACAGCGATACTGGACTCTAGCAAACACAATATGCTAAAGGCTTTTAAGAAGTCAGGAAGGACAAAGCCTTTGAAACTCTTTTTCCTTCTCTCTCCCCTGATGTGAAACTTCATTGTTGGACCTTTAGAGTAATAAATCAAAGCAGCCGAAAGAAATGAATCATGATTTCTTTTGCCCATGTGTAGCTGACCCAATCTGTCTTTGATAAGGCAGTGCCCTTCCACTTTATCCACTACCCTACTAATTATCCTTCACTTTCATGAGCACTAAAATCCATTCACACATTAGAATAAAAAAAGAAACAGGGAAGTGATTAGTTGTGTACAGATAAGAAGCAGCCCACAGTGTTAGCCGGGTAATAACATTTTTCTAAGATTTCTTTTTTTTTTCTCTGGAATTCATTTTCTCTCACTTACATCCACTGCAGTAAAAAAATACGTACAGTTTGTAACACAAAAGATAACTCTTCAACGCGAAGCTTTAGTGTGCGTCTTTAAAAGATTTATTCCTTTATCAAGTATTAATTTAAGAAGGGGTGCCTTGTAGGTAAGGCAGTGACATCAGTGGTAGGCTACAGGGCAGCAGATTTATTAATTTAATAGGTTTATCCATTTTACAGCTTGGATAATCATATTTCACTAAAGCGGTACACAAGGAGGCCTCAGCCCATCTGACAGCTTTATTCTTGTGTAAGTTAACAAGCACATTTTGTACTCATGACCTTGTGAATTGTAAAAGTGCGAGGAGCTAGAGAGGAATGACAGACCAAATCCAAGAAACGTGTTAGCATTTCGGTTTTCCTGAGTGAGATTTATAAAGGCAGCGGCGAGGAACCTCAGCTGCAAAGATAACTTAAACATTTGCTAATTTAATCTGGTTTAAGAAAATATGCAGAATTAATAAAAAAAAAATAATGGAATGTTAACTGAAAAAGTACGGCCCTAATTTGTTTATCAAAGACATCAGTTTAATAATAGAAATGCTCCCCTGACAGTAGAGGAGTTTTCTTCGTCTGGGACAACTAGAGAAGAATGGGACTGGTTTTGTCTAAGGTAAATGCGCTTGGCACAGACTCGTCTTTGCTCCTTGTGACGCTCTGTGCTTGCTGTGGCCTCTAAATTCCCTCTGTAAATGTTTAAAATTCTTGAAACTGCCTGAGAAATCATGAGATTAAAGAAGCAATGGAGCTAGACGTTTAAAAATGCCTAGCTAAAAGCCATTTTATAGTTAAAAACCTCATGTATACATGTGTCATTTTAAAGCATTTCTTGTTTACTATGTAGGAAAGAAAGAAAGCATGCGCTCCTTTAGGGTTTGGGTGGGGTTTTTTTAATTGAAACTGTTGGGAGAAAAAGAAAATATTTTCTTATTTGTGTAAAAGCTTGCACTTAAAGCTAGACTTTTTATAAAATCCATGTTTTGGTTTCTTGTTGAAGAGATGACATATTGTGGAAGAAGATATTTCCTGTGCAAAATGCCATTCAACGGAAACCTAACTTCTCTTCAGAAAATTTAACATAAAAGTAGGGGCTAATCCTCTCTGTCCTTTGAATAAAAACAAAAGCTGAGCTACTTCCACCGTAGTAACTGCAAGCTCTTCAAATAAAACGGCCAATACCTCGGACCTCATCATAAAATGGTACATTTGGCAACACTGAAAGAGTTGGAGACCTCAGGGATTTGGTTCCATTTATATTCAAACTCCTTTACGCCATTCTTGACGCGTAAAAAAGAGTATTTTGCGCAAATCAGAATTAAGCCGTGAAGACGGGAATGTCGGAAGCTGGGCTATCGGGAGAACGTGACAGGCCAGTACTGAGACACGCCGTGGTCGTCATTGCCTTTCCCCTGTATTCCTCGCTTTCTGCGTGCCACTCGTTTCTGACGGCAGGCGGCCGAGGTCGGTCGGTCGGTCCGTCCGTCCATCCATCCGTTGGGAAGGTGGAGCAGAGCCCCGCGCGCGCTGCGCGAGGCTCCCTGAGGGAGCCTGTGAAACGTAGCGTGAAATTCGGTCGGCGCGGGGAACGCCAGGCGGGGATGCGCGAGCGGAGAGCGAAGTCGCACGCAGGCGGACAGACCGCCTGGCAGGAAGCGAGGGGGCAGGGGCTTCTCCGTGGGGCTTCTTTGGGAAACCGCATCTCTTCCAGTCACTCCTACTTTCTGCATGCAATCGTTTAGCGTTTGGGTTTGAAATCTTGTACGAGGATATTTATATTTGCGAGAGAATTCCTTTTTAAAGCAAATATTATCAATCATGTTAGGTTTTGAGCTGCTGTATTTACAAAACGTCTGAACTTTCACCCTAAAGTATACAAACAAGGGTCGCCCAGGGAAAGAAAGCATTTCTCTTCTAACTTGTAGCTGGAGATGTCATGCCGCTGCCTGGTCTGTGCTAGGAACAAAGACATCGCGCCAACCTCCTGTTCGGCCCTTTTTAAATTTGCACAGCCTGAATTTCTTAGTGTATCGCGCCGTTGACGCTGTTCCCTGCAGGTCTGGCAGGACTGCTCCGAGAGAGGTTCCTTGGCTCGGCGGAGGTTGGTTTCCCCATGATGCTGTGCTCCTGGCGAATCGCCTGTTTTCCAGGGCTGGAAGGCTGTGCGCTGGGGTACTGTTTCCAAAGCATTGTCATGTAAATGAACCCCCTACTTCATTTCCTGCCACGTGAGGGACACGAAGAAGGTGGCCAGTTGTGTTAGAATATGCCGTAACCTATCTTACCATAAAAACGGCAAAAAAGGAACTTCTTGTTACCTGTGATGGTATGGTCCCATCAGGGTCCAGAGTCTTTGATCGTTCCCTTTTCTCCTCTTCAAAAGGGGGGAACTTTGTTCACGGGAACACGCTCAATCACAGGGATGTTTTATAGTTGGCTGTGGATGCGTTACCGGTTGGGATCCCTAATTATTATCAATTTGCAGATTACCTTGAATGTCTTATTAAGATTCCTGCGGAATGATTGATCATAATCAAAAAATTAATCACCAATCAGCCCTGGCAATTAACATTAGCAAGTCTATTTGCATATATGTGATAATTTATGCTGCTGCTGGAAGAAGGGACTTTTGCTGAATATTATTGATTAGGGCAGAAGAGCCAGATGCTTCTATCATTGGGACATTAGGCTTTATTAGATAGGGCTAGTAGCGGGTAAGAAATTGAAGGGCATTCCTGCAGTCTGCTGTAACACGGGCGTATTCAAGTATCTAAAAGGAATTTCTTAAATGCACCCACTGAAATTGCTTAAATGTTGAAAAGTGGAATATTGTCTTTTAAAGAAGCTTTGACTTTTGACGCTTATTTACTACAGATGCTTTAAATATCCATTATGAGAAAAGCACTTGATAATATCAGCCTAGCCTGAGATTTACATTATAAGAAGTTACTTAATAGATATAATTATTTACTGTTATGAATAAAGAGGCTTAGGATTAATTTGACTAATTGTACCATTTAAACTATGAAGAATTGCTTAACAAAGTCCTAAAAGTGGTTGACAATAGTCTACGCTTTTCAGTCAGTAGATTTTGCTAAATGAATTTATATTTCTTCATATTTTGTCTTTTTAAACTGATATTTTTATTAATGCATTTGCAGAGAGGTTTAGTATCCATATCATCAACACTGATTTTGTCTTCAAATTGTCTTGAAATTGCTTTTAGGATAGTGCATCTGTTTAAAATGTTATAAATCTAGTCACATTTTCTGATATTTATAATCATTTTTTGCACCATAGCCTTTGGTTTTGCTTCAACGCCCTGCGGTGGCTCTCGTACCCAGTGCTGTAACTGCAGCTACACGAGAATGCACGGTCCCCTAGCATAAATTCAGATTTGGCTCTCATTTATAGCTGCTTAAAGATTAGGAACAAATTCATTTAAGCCAATACGCAAAGTGATAACAGTTTATCCTCTTTAGCCATTGCAGTCCTATAGAAGATAGCAGAATTAAATCTATTTCCACTAGCCAGAGATGTTCAACATTTTAAATGACAGAATTGTATTGAAAACAAAGGCCAACAAAACCAGGATTTCTCTCTCTAGTTTCTGAGTTAAAAAGGTAAAAGAATTCAAAAGACGTTTTAATTTTAAAAATTTGCATTTTTTTGATCAATTTTAATTTTCAGTTGCAGCTTTTTTGCAAGCTGGAAATCTTTGTAGTTCATAGAGGATTTTAAAAGAACCTCTTGTACTGAAAGTCTAAAACTCAGTGCTGATTTCAAAACTAAGAGGTGCTCTTTTTAAAATACATGAGTAAATAACGGAAAACTCTATGCTTAACATAGCTAGATTCGTTTAGTCTCTGATGTCAGCTCTGTCCTTATCTCAGTCTTTCTTGAACAAAGACTTTTTTTATTTATCTGTGTGTATACACTAATCTCTTTTTCAAGCTTTGAATGTCTGTGTTCTTAATGTCATTAATATATTTCTCTGGGTCCTTTGACTTCATTTTCCTCCCATTAATGAATTCTATAGTTGATCTGGAATGGGAACAGAATCAGACCTTAGCTCCGATACAATAATCAGACCCCAGTTCCAACACAATAATGGTATTAAAGAAGTCTGAAATGTTGTTCCTTTCGGTGAGCATGAAGTGATCTGAAAAGGGACTACCACCAAATCCCAACTATACGCCGTTGGAGATTTCGGATTAACCAGTTATAACATCTGGGTTTTGCTGAAGTTAGTTGGTAACCATGAGATCTTGTCACTGCAAAGTTCAGAGGTTAATTGAAATCAGAGAGGCATAACCCAGTCAATTGTCCCGTTAATTACGCCCAGCTCCCGTCTCCCTCCTCCCCCCTCCCATAAACATCGGCCGCTGACCGCTCGCTGCCGACCGAGGGAGAAAGCCGCCGCTGGCCTGCTGTCATCCCGCGGGATGGCTGGGAGATGTTTAACGGCTGAGTCACTGAAGCCGATAAAAAATGCCTGCAACAGGGGAAGGGGGTATGTGCGTGCAAAGGGGGAGCTGGTGACATCCCCATACATCATCCCCCAGCCGCTATGTTGCCAGTTTTCGCTGAAAGCCGGTAGTGCTTCGAGATTTATGGCAGGTGTGCTTTGCTGAGCGCATGGCTTTGGTTGGGAAAACTGGGGAGGCGTTGACTAGGATCCTGCGAGACTGGCAGGGATTGCTGGCAGTGGTTTACACGGATGGGCTTTCTGCTGCAGGAGTCTGTATTGCATTGAACAAGTAATATATTATGTTTAAAAAATATAAATTTCCCTTCTTCTTTCACCAAACTGATACAAACAGTGGAATTTTGCTAGTAGCTATTAATTATCGGTTGTTTACTGTGATGGTAACTTTCTCCGGGGTTTCTGCGGGCAGCAGTTATGCACTATTTACTTTCCAGTAGCCAGACAAGCACGGCAGATTTCAGAACTGAAGGAACATGAAAATATTAAAATACATCTGAATCTTGTAAATCTTGGAGAAAAAAAAATACCCATTGCCTTCAGTGGGAGATGGCTTGGGTAAGGAGAAAAAGACGTCTCCCCGCTTGGGGTAGTTTTGAAGTTTTGAGCTTAAGGACGGAAAATAATTTTGAGACATTTTACATAGAGCGAGATGGACTATGGGTGTCTTAAAAACTGGGATACTCAGTTAATGAATTTAAAAATCTCAGCTTGTGTATTTGTCCAAATTTACCTGGTCTAAAACCTAATCTTAATGACTATTAAGCATAGGCCTGCAAAATGCCTTCCTCCCTTTTCTTCTCACAGCCTTCCTCTTCCAGCAAAAGCCTGGCTCTCCCGTGGGGTCCAGCCAGGCTGGAGAGGAGACCCTGGTCCTTGACCAGTTCCTGCTGTTGTGTAGCCATAGGATTGTCAGTGCTGCGTCCCTTGGGAAACGCAGACTGGAGTCGGGACCCCGCTGGCGTGTGCTGCACGAACCTGAGACAGAAACACCCCTTGTCTTGAAGCTTTATTCCCCGATTTTGATCTCTGTTGTCTTTAATCGAGGTTCAAGTGACTGTTCTCAATACTACATCCAACTGTGGGTAGAGCGCGTTACAACCTGAAATGAGGTCCTTGTTCCAATCTCAAGAAAGCATGTGTATCACCCAAATGATTCTCACAAATAATTCTCCGGTATCTTGTTACTCATCCCCCAGGAATAACAATGTAGTAGTGCTGGTAGAATTTTTTTTCTGTAAATGTGTTAAAATGAAACATCCTCTCAAAAAGGCAAAAGCTAAACTCAAACTGTTGAAATCTTGTTAATGGGAACTGAAAACTTTTTTGAATTTCACAGCTCTTATTAGTTTTCAAAAAACAAACAAAATTCTCCTAAAAATTCGCTTGTTTTTGTAGCCGGCAGCATTTTCTGCTTGTTTCTTTGTGTAACTAAAAAAATGATCAAAGTTACTTGGTTCTACTTTATTCTAACTCAAAATTATTATTTTGAAATGTGACTTTATTTTTGTCCAGCAGCTAAAAATGATCGTTTCTATTCTGTATACACTTAGAGCTAATACTTCATAAAAGCTTCTCCTCTGATGGGGTGACAACATATATATACACAGTATACACAACCGTCAAAGGTGTTTTCTGTGTAATTTATGTGCCCGAGCCATATACTGAGCCCATACACTACGGCGGAGGAGAAGCTAAATCAATCAAGAGCGATTTCCAGTGAACAGCCATATCACATCTACCACCCATTTGCTCTTGGCTGGCTGAGAAATGAAGCAATTTAAACCTATTGGGTCACGCTGAAACGGGGGCCAAAATCTTATCAATGTGCTGTGCGCAACTGAGCCAAGTTTCATCTTCATTTCCAGAGGTCCATGGGCTGCAGCAGATCCCCGCCGTCCGGCGGTGTCTCTGGCATTGCACGCAGCCTTCCTGGCTGCTGAGACAGGAAAGCTGTTGAAAACAACTTTTTGGTGGTATGAATGGGGAGACTCTAGATTTGAACTTTCTTGATCTGCAGAAAAATACGGAGGAAAACGCAATTAGTCTTTAGTTCAAATATGGATATGAAGATAAGCTTGAGAAATCCAAGTTGTCTGTGGAATATGAGATGGGAAAATAAATGTTTTCCGTTCACTTGCTTAATGTTTCGTGCAATCTTGGCAATGTTCCACTGCCTGACCCTCATGTTTTCAGATTATTTCCACATCTGTCTCAAAGCCGTACCCTCCTTAAATGGACCAAGCAGCTAGTTTCTTAGTTAAAATAATAATAATAAAGTGTGAGAGCACCCCGAGCGTGCTGAACATCCCCACAGCTCGCGCTCAGTGCAGCAGAGAGCACCTGGAAAGGCTCAGACACTGGCCCAGGCTCCCAGGCAGAAGTAACGCGCGGCATGTGTTCGCCGTTGGGTTTTCCTGTTTCTTGTTGCTTCATATTAAACACGAAATTCCATATGGACCTTTTAATGGTTGCTTGGAAATTGGATGTCTGTCACCCCAGAGGGACGTATTGGTATTCTGCACCTGATTGCATTTCTCCCTTCTCCCCCACAGGACGAGTCAAAGGTTATGGTTCAGAGCAGGAGGAGTTTGTCGACAGCAGGTTCTCCTCAAGCTGAGAGGAGGCTTTTTCCCTGTAATAGCACGGGTAGGTTATGGGTGGATGTAAATAGTTGCTTGAGTTTGTGTATGTGAATTTAGGAATCTGATCCAAAATAAGCTGACACGAACAAGAAAGTTGAGACTGACCCCAAAATAAGTTGTTCTGATCCTCAACGTTGGCAAGAAGAGTAAAGCAAAGCAAAGAGAAATGAAGAAGCAGTTCAGAGCTAGGCACAAATTTCCATCCATGTCTCTTCTGTTTTCTACACCTGCTTAAGGAAAGGAAAAAAAAGGGGGTTTCCGAACTGTAACACTTCTGAATAACTTTTTGAAAATTTCAGAAAGTAAAATATTTTCAACGTGTCTTTCAATTTTGTTCTCTCCGTCATGATGTTACCGCAGTGCTATTCCCCCACTGGGGTGTGACACACAGCAGTGACTTACCCAAACGATCTGCAGTGGATCCGGCCCACAAGCATCCACGTAGCGCTTTGCCACCCTATTTTGGTCCAAGTTCCTGAGCCAGTACCTCTGCACCACGTTTTGCTCTTCGTACCCTCAAGCTGTGCTAAGGTAAGTCCGTACCAGCTTCCCCAGTGTGGTGTTGTGATGCTCTGGAGTTCATTAGGTGAATTACACGTTTGTTAGTGGTTTATGGCTTAGCAATGCTACTTCCTCCATTTCATAGTTAGGGAATTCAAGCAGAAGAGGTCAAGGTCCAGATGCCCAGCATGTAATTCTCCTAAGGGTCCTGGGCTTATCTGTGTCAGCAAGGGTCACGCGGGATGGCTCGATGCAAAATCTCGTACCTGGATCTTCCTAAATACCCCACGGCGCCCTGGGGTGCTCGGCCTTGCGACGCCCGCAGAGATATTTACACAGAAGGAGTGAGGAGGAGACCAAGTGCCAACATCTGCTATTGAACCTAAGCTGCTAAAGTATGACTCTGCAAGTTATTTCAGTAAATCTACGCTCTTAAATTTAGAGAGACAGAATCCTGTCCTTGGATCTGGGTGATGCCGTGTGAAACGATGATGAGCAGTTAACAGCGGTATTTCCAATTCCAAGCATTTATAAATCATGAGTTGGGTTTTCCAAATCTTAGAAATAATGAAATAGGTTTTGAAAAAGAACGTTTCAGGTTATGTGTTGTTTCTGCTTTCTCAACTTTTTGCGTGCAATTGGCTTACTTGTGAAATATTTCAACAGAAATACATGTTTTCTAAGCTTGCTTTTAAAAATGACACTCATCTTCAGATGTATTTCTGTGTTCTAGATCTGAGCTTTAACAGCAAGACCAAACATTCCTGGTAAGTTTATATGTGCTAATAAATGCAAACTCCGTGCCAAATTCATATCCCCCACAATATACAAAGAGCATCAGAAGTGAAAAGTAAATTAAATCTGTGACTGTTTCCTAGTTCTGCACTAGAGGTTGCACATCTTTAAAGCAAATGTAGATTCTAGCCAAATCCCATTATGCGGCTTTCACTCAAGGTAACTTTGCTGCTGTCAGCTACCCAGTAACGTCTACTCTAGCCATCAAACGTGATCACTAAAAATTCAAAATAAGCAATTACTATATTAATCTTCTTTAATTTGTCTTCTGTGTTTCTCTGTGGTTTACCTTACGTTTTTTCCTTCTTTCTTACTTTTAAGTTTTCATAGTTTATTTTTAATACCGTTTCTTTGAATGGTGACAGCTAAAACTTTAAAAAATAAAAGCTGAGATTCATAACAATCGCCTAATGGCTGAGGCCAGGGCTGTAATGAAAGCATCAGTCATCTTGAGACCTGCGATATATTCACTAGAATTAATAAAATTGCTGGAATTGGCAACGAAGGAGAGGTTGCCTTGTAATCAAGTCGCTCTGGCTGTATGTGATTTTATTGTAAGGCTGTTGTTGGCTTCCCAAGGTCTTTAAAGACTGGTACCCAATTCTGATAGACTTTATATAGTTTTCCTTTTAAAATGTGCTCTTTGTGATATATTTGCGTGGTTGTTTGCACACAGACAGGCCCAATCCAGCTCCAGCCTGGGGTTATTAACACATGGATGCAGTCTTGGAGCTGGTTCTCACTTGGCCAGAGGATCCCCCCACTGTTACACTGTCCTGCACCCTGGGACATCTGTGTCCTACTCTCCGGCACGTACATGCAGAGAGGGTTCAATCCTCAGTGCGGGCAGATCGCTCTAGCTCTGTTGATAGCAAAAAGAAGCTTCACTTGACTTTGGCTACAGTTATAAAACTTTCCAGATACTGAAGACTTAGCTGTTTTTGGGGCGTATGAGCTTCATGGTGGAGTTCACAGGAGTTTGCCTGCGCCAAGGATCCATGCCAGTGTTTTTAGGAAGGTTTTTAAAAAAATATGTTTTCCAATTGTTACCCATAATTGAGATAATATTGCAAAAATCTGTGTAGCTTATTGACCTGACAGAGTGTAAACAGCTTTTTGGAAGCCTCACGATATGAAATATTCCAGCCCTTGTATTGTTCTTGTACACAAAGTGTACGGAGGGAATAAGCAATAAAACACCAGCTGGATTTCCTTTGAAACATAATTACTCTCCAGGTGCAGACCCCACTTTTCATAGTCAAAGATTTCCATCATTTTAATAGGATTCTTTTAAGTTATAGTATCAGCATCTCCCGACCTGAACTATCGGTCAGCGCACCGTACATATGGTACTGGTGAAAAAAGAGAGGGGTTCGCCTCTCAGTCCTCTTTGGCCACTGACTTCTTTTTCCTGAGAACAGTAATTGAGATGCCCATCGGTGCCCACTCGGGCAGTGACTTTCCGCGGGGAACACGCTTGGCCTGAGGGAGCTGTACTGAAACTCATTTGGTCTTTGCAAAGCGCCAAGCAAGAACATTGCTTTCTTTCCCCCCCTCCCTTTCCCTTGCAAGGGAGCGGAGCAATAAAATAATAATAATAATAAAAAGGCATAACTGGCCTCCCCTCCCGTTCTGACATGTTGAGTGCCAAAACTCAGATCAAGTCTTTAAGGCGAAGTGAGAACGCAATGAAAACAGGGGCTTTATTATAAAGGCAGGGTTGTGAACTTTTTAACTCTCGCAGCGCTCCCGGATGTGCCTCTTCACACTGTACACAGCTGCTGAAGGCTTCCAGGGACTGTGGGTGGTGGGTGAGGAAAGGGGAAGAGGTGGTTTAGCTACGCGTGATGTTTCCCATAAGAAATAAAGCAATAGAGTCTCACCTCACTGCCTGTTTTTCCACATATATCGAGACGGGAATGTATTTATATAACCCTATTAAAAGGGAACACTCAGTAGCAAACTCGGTCTTTAAATAGCTACTGTTCTGCATACTCCAGGCTCCAAACTCCTCAATTTCAACTCACACCCACTTACATTCTTTTGACATATTCCTCAGGTTTTTTTGTGACTTTGGGGTCAAATCCAAAACTTATTGAAAGCAGTGGAAAGACACTCAGTGAATTCAGTGGAATTTGGATAATACTCTCAGAGCTCAGATACCATGGTGATAAATGCAATAAATTACATAGACAAAACTTGCCCATTTTGGGCTAGCTCTGCTTCTACAGAAACAAATGAAACTGTTGCTATTGACTGCTGCAGGAATCAGTTCTTCCCCTTCCCTGGTGGCATTTCAGCGGCTCTCAAAACATTTTACAAATAAGGGGAATATCTTTATCTCCCATTTACAGATGAATAAACTGAGGCAGGGAGCCATGATTAAACCCGCGAGTCAGGCAGTGCAAAAGAGCCAGAATTAGACCCAGATACCAGTCCCTGGACCACCCAGTGGAAAAAGAGAGCCCATTAGCTGCTAGCAGTCTCGTAGGCTCTCCCGGTGCTACCAGGTCCTGCTGATGCCAACAGGAATGAAGGGCAACCAACATCCTCCTGTAAATCGTTGAGCGTTAATAAACTGAGCAGCCCTTCAGAAGCAGTTTGTTTTTACCACCAAGATGCATTATTTCATCCTCCTCCCTCCCCTCTCCCTCCCCCCCCCTCCCCCTGTTCATATTTTCCCTTTGACTCCTGTTATTTTGGTTCCATTTAGCAAATACATTCTTGGGTTGGTTTTTTTTCCCCCCTCTGTCCCTCCAGCCACCTTAGCTTGCCTGCTTTTTTTTTTTTTTTTTTTTCTTCTTTCCCTTAAACTTTTTTCCTCATTCAGTGCACTAAGTGGATTTACGACCCATTTAGGCAGCTTACAGTGGCATTGCTTTTACAGTTCAGAGGCAGAAGGGTCATAAAAAGATTTACAGTTACAGCAAGAGTTGGTCGCATGGAAGTTCGAGATCCAAATTAGACAAAGGGAGCGGGGCTGTGTGAGTGGCCAGTAAAAGAAGCTTGGAAACAAAAACAAATGAAACTGTTCTTAGAGGAGGAGGTTGGGGTGGGGGCAGAGAAGGAGGAGGAAAAGTTGCCTGTTAACTTCACATTACTGTTGCAACAGCTCTCTTAATTCTGTTATATAAAGCCCCTTTTCCTCCTTTTTTTCCTCTCTCGATGTTGTTGTTGGACAGATTTCCTTTGCAAACACACATCTCAAACTGGAGAGCAGCAACTTCACACAGTAGTTGAGATTCCAAGGCAGATATTCCCAGGATGTTGGCAGCTGCTTTTGCTGCTGCTGCTGAGACTCCAAGATACAAACTCCTGAGAATAAAACCAAATGGCTGAAGGAATGGGACCCGTCAAAGTGGAGGACTTCAAATTGCATTGCATGAGGATAATATGGCTTTTAAAAGAAGCTAGAGACTGGGGAATAGATTTTGTCCTCTCCCCCACTAGATTTTTTTCCTGCTGACTTCAAAAGAAACAAGACCAGGCTTGACCAAATCCGTAACAAGCTGAGGCAGAAGGGAGATTTGCCACTGACATGAAAGGAACATGTCTGGGCACACAGAGAGAGACTATAGCTGGAGTCTGCTGAAGGTTGGGGGCCGCACGTCTGCGAGACTCAGACCGTACACCATTCTGTCAGAGCTGTGGAGAGGATCCGCTTTGGGAAGCAATGTGTCCTTTATAGGCAGCCTGAAAGGATGTCACCTCTGTTTGAATCTACGGGTGTCCCCGGCTGGATGGGTACAGCCCCGTCTGCTCTGCTGGTGGGCTGTGTTGGCCCTGATGCAGCCCAGCTACGGTCCAGGTGCCATACAGTCTGCACCACGGCACTGCCCCTGGGCTAACAGGCCTTTCTGAGGGTTCCGAGCTGAGCAGGTCAGGAACGAAGCCATGCTAATGCAGCAACAGGGCTGGAAACTGGTTGGAGTGCAGGTGGAGCAAGCCCAAGATGGTCTGCGCTTACCCACAGAGAGATGCCCTAGTCAAGAACGGCTCCAATGAGCCTGGGCTTGACTCCACTTTGTTGGGCTTTTATTGTAGTGTAAGTATATAGCGTGGAAGCAATCGTAAATAAGCTGTATACATAAGCAAGCCAATACTTCCCAGTTTTGCTCTCAGTGCCAATCTTTTTTTAGATAGTTGAAAAGCGCGCTATTGTTTTGTTTTCCTTCTTCTTGAGGTTGTATTTATTCTGCTGCTCCCATTTCTAACCGACCTCCTGTTCAAAATACCGCCTTTATTTTCACATAGATAGGGCAGCTCTTCGTTTCCTGAGGTCTGTCACATAGCGCTGCTGTCCGACTGCCTGCCGGGCACCACTCAATCCGTGCCCGCGTTTCAGAAGCGGGCAATGTGTCTGTTCATCACCTTATTCTTAATTTCTGATGGCTGTCATTGCGTTGTTCGGGGTAGCAGCAGCATGGGAGCTTTTGTTTCCTAATTTCTTGTGTGTATTTTTGTGAGCTTCAGCAGTGATGTTGGTGAAGTTCTTGACACTCTGGGTCCCTTGGACCTTGTTTCCTTGGTGTCTTGGCTATCCTTTACTCACTATGTGCTCACAGCTCTCCAGTGAGATTAGTGTTACTGGTGGTGTAGAGGACACTGGGATCCTCTGGATGAAACAACACTCCATAAAGATAGACGTTTAATCCTTGTTCTTTGCTCCCACACGTTCTCACGCGGATGTTAACACTCTGGTTTCAGGCTGTCTATAAGAGGAAAAAAGCCATCACAACGCTTTCCCTACATCCCTTTTAGCTCCAGTTCTTCCTCTTTCAGAAGAAAAATCTCCTAATAAGAAGAGTGGTAATATTTTAGAAAGGTTTGGCCGGCGTTTGCCTTTCTAGGGGGAGAAGCAGCCAGCCTGAGAGAGAGAGAGGCTTCAGTCTAAAGCAGAAACAAAATATCCCTCAGGCCGCCAGTAAAACGTAAAAGCTAATTGACGGTAGCCAGGCGGCCATCTCTTACCCCTTCCCCCCCCTCCTCCCTGTGGCAATCCGTATATTCATCCCCTTGTGAGCCTGGGATGGGGGGAGCGCGTGGTGCTGTGTGTGCCCCGTGCCCGTTTGGGGTGCGGGGCTCCGCAGCCCCGCGGCATCGGCCGCCCTGCCAGCCGGCTCCCTTGCTGATGGACGTTGCGTGTGCTGCTGTAGAAACCTCAAGTGACCAACCGTTCGGGACGCCGATGGGTTTCTGTGGCTCCCACTGGAGATGTCCAGCAGGACACTGAACCGTTACCAGTTCTGCTGTGTCAGGGCTGTTCCTCTCCCCTCCTTTTTGCCTTCTCCCCCCTCCGGCGCTCGCTCTCGCTTCTGTCTCCTTTCCCTCTTTCTTTTTCAATGAGAAGGGCCTTGAACTTCTGGTACAGACTTGACATATGAGAGAAAGCATTGAAAAGGAGAAAAGACTATATTTTATGAGTGACGGCTAAAATGTATTCTTGAAGTACTATTTTTTTTAAAGTTGAATGTAGTCATATGGACAATACAGCAATTTCTGTGAAAAATTCTTACAGTGGTAAAAGGCTTCACTTTTTTTGGGGAGGCAAAAAAGATTGCAAATGAATACAGTCTTTGTGCGGACTTATCAGGTCTGCATTTCTGCTCGATTTTTTCCTCTCATTCCCTCCTTTTGTTCTTTTCCTTTTTCTTCCATATTTATACAATAAATAAATAAATAAACAGTCAAATGGTAACTTTCAGACTTTATTATGATCCTATTAATTTTTAAAACCAAATCAATGGTTTCAGTTTTAATCAAGTTGGCAAAAACATGAGAAATATTTTGGAAATATTATGAAAAAATGTCTACTATTGTTGAGTTTCTTTGTAGAAACGAGTGTGCGTTTCCCAGGGTGGGGGGAAGCAATCTTCTTTCTCTCTGAAGAAAACAGAAAGGATTTTAAAAGCTAAATTTTAATGGGCATCATTGTCACAGGTCAGTCAGCCGGGATCGAAAGCTGGGTCTGAGATCATCAGAAAAGGTAAGTTAATTTTTCCATTGTTGGAATTGTTTTAACTCTTTCTCCCTTCTGTTTTACCTTCCACTTATCACCTCCTTCAGAACTGAAAATGGACCGTACGCCGTTGTAGAGGACTCGGTCGCCCTCCTCACCACCCTCCTCCATCCCCAGTGGGTCCCCCTGTGCCAAGGCACAACTGGGGCGCGGGAGGTGCTGCCGTTCCCTCCAGCCCTGGGCACGGACGTGCCCAGGGCAAATCCCACGTCCACAGCAAGGCTCAGGCTGGCCAAGAGAGCTGCCTATCAGAAATGACTTTTACTTAACCTAGGAGGCCCCCACATCCCCTTTAAGCTGTTTTTGACTGTGTCTTCGAGTGTGTAATGTGCTCCGTAAACAAATAACCTGTGTTTTTTTAACTGGGTCATTATGAGTTGAGTTGTACTTCAAGCATGGGACGTGGGGAGGAAGTGGTGGGACCAGGAGCAGAAGGGGAGGCAGCGGCAGCCTCAGACCCAGAGGACTGCAAGGAAGCAAAATATGGATGGCTGCCAGAACAAATGCAGAGCCTTTTGGGAAACTGTTTTGAGGCCTCCTGAAAAAGTCAGGGAACAAAGAGGCAAAGGAAGGCGCAAATACTGTCAGACCTCCAGGAGAGCCCTTCGCCATGGGCAGGTGGCTCCAACAGGGCTTTGCCTGTGCTTCCGGGTAGCACGTTGCCGTCTTGCTCCGTTATCAGTCCTTTGATGAGGTTGTCTGTGGACACCGAGGCCAGAGCCTCTGGAGGTCTACAGTCCAGAAGCATGAAGCATTACAAAAATGAGTGGGGAAAATAAAAGAAAAAACAGAGCTTGAAAAATCGCTGTTTTAAAACAGCAACTTTGTCAGTCTCCATATGTGGTCTAGCTTTTGGGGCTGGAATGAGGATCTTCAAAGGCATTTATGTGGCTAAAAGTCTGTGAGGCCTTGTCAAAGCTCAATGTTGTGTTAGAGAGAGCAGCATCAGGGAAAATTCCCGTGAGTGTTTCTTCCCAGGTTGATCTGCGTTAGTTTATGGCCCTCTGACTTGTTTATTAAATTCTACCTTTTGGATTTAAATCATCACGAAAACTCATTATGAGAAAAAAATACACATCTTGGCTTCTGTTTACTCAAAACGGAATCAAAAAAAGCTCGTATTTTCACTCCTCGATTTCTCTAGGAATTTTGGTGTAGTAAGTCCCCTTTTTATTCCACAAATGACTATGTTCAATGTTGTTTTGGAATAGTTGTTAGTAAACTGCAGTTTCAAAGCCTGCAGGCGGCACCCAAGAGCACTGAATATGACTTCTCCAAGCTTTCTATTTTTACTGGCCAGATTCTGATCTCAGTCACATTGCGGGGCTTTGCTGGCTGATGGAGATGAGGATCTGATCCCATGTTTTAGTAAAATGAGGCTTCACTGATTTAAAGCTGAAAAAAAAAAAAAAAAAATCTGTCACAGCTTCTTTCTCCCGAGGGTTGATGACTTCATTTTGCTGTTCAGTGGTCCATGGAACGCTTTTTGGGCGCTGGCTTTTGGAGCGGGTATGGTAATACAGACCGCTCGTAATGAGCCGGGGAACTGCAGAGCTTCACCCTCATTGACAGGAGCAAGAGAAATGGCTCATGAACATACCGAAGCAAAATGTGCAGTTCCAGAGATACAATAGCGATACAGTAGATAGGATATCCTGCCAAAACGCCGTCTAAGTAGCCATTAATGGACATCTGAGTTTTGCTAAATAATTAATGTGTCTGTTGTATTTTTTTCTTATGGATCTTTCAAGGAATTTAGTTTCTGTTCCTTTGCATTTAGTTTCTGTTCCCTGAAATGCTCCTTTTGCGCCTGTCTTCTCAAGCGTTTATAGACACTGTCTGTAAGGGAGTTTTCTAATAGTAGCTCATGTCTGTTATGGCCAAAAAGCATCTAGCCTCAAGTGGGTAACAAGATAGATACCTCTCTTTGTTCTCACGGTATGGTTTGCAAACTGAGGAGTAACCTGCTGAAGTGGACTTGCCAAAGGCAAGCTATAGGTCTGCATAATAGGCAAGAACAAGTCTTGTCCTTTGACCAACACAAAGAAAAACTTTAACTGAGCTTTAAAAACTACTAGATGAACTGTCTGAATCCAAGCACTCAAGGAGTTCCAAATAATACTCTTTTGTCCATCTCCGCCCGTGAGAAATGGCTATTCTGTTGTTCGTACTGAAAATACCAGCACGTCACACTTTGGCTTTGCAATCTCACTTTGCAAACTCATGCAGTGCAGGAATCTCATATAAACGATGGGGTGTGGAAATGCTGGTAAGAACGTGCCACCCCCGCACATAATTGGTCCTTTTCCAATTTTCCCTCGATGTCTCTGTGGTTGGGCTGTCTGCCCCAGATGACTGGAAAAGGCTCTGTTCCTTGTTTCTCCCAACGCCTGAATACCTGGGGATTTTTACCACCTTTGTCCAAACTCCTGACTGTCGGTGTGAGGAGGATGTCGGCTGCAATACAGCGACTCATATTCTTACCTTCTTATTTTCCTTGAGTGCCAGTTCACCCCTTTGGCTTCAGCTTGCCGTTCTCAAAGGGAAAGAAACCAATATAACATCATGGTATTAGTGGCTAGATCAGTCATATCCCAATGACTAGGGGAGTACCCAGGGCTCCGTTTTTTGGCTGTGGCCTTTGCTGAAGGTGGGAGATGTTTGCTAACTTCAGTTGCAGCCGTGGGTGTGGATCCAGGCAGAGCCGGCTGCACGTGGAGGGAGTTCGGAGGCAGACGTTGGCTATGGACTGCTCCGGCCCTCTCAGGGGGGAAACGGCGCTGAGCGCTCTTCACCCTTAAAAATAGCAGGTAGGTCACAAACTGAGGTGTGAGCTTAGCTCCGAATGATGGTCAGTTCTCCGAAACAACCCAAACCTTTCAGCATATCCGCTTAGGACAAGGTGTTCTTCCTCCTCTGAGGCACAAAGGAAGGAAATGTATCTTCAGGAAATGTTTGTTGTCTGAAGCAAGGTTCGACAATACCCGGAAAAAAAAAAAATCCCCACAAAATTAATATAAAATAGGAGGGGTTATTGACAAAATGTGTGATTTTTATGAACTAGAGAAAAGAAAATGTGCTGTAATGCTCTATGCCAGCGGCAAAGAGTGCAACCGGGCGGCCGCGGCGCAGCTGACGTGTGACCCGCGGACCCGGCCGCCTGCGGGCCCGGCGAGGCAGGAGGCAGTTGCCTGTCCCCATCCTCTCAGCTCTTTGCACGTCTTGAAAGAGCCATTGGGAAACAGAACCAGGGAGATGGTTAGCAATATAAACGTTTGCATGGTGGAAGGAGAGATGCTACTTAACACCAAACCCAGTGGGGTAATTTAAAGCCCCGGACCTGTAGGAGGCCTCCTTCTTTCTTCAGACCCTGGGAGATGTGTTAGACACATTTCTTCTGAATACTGTTGCTAAGCTCCCCCTCCTTTTTTTCCACCCTTATTTTTCCTAGCCTTGGAGAGCTGTAGAGGAAATCTTGAAGGCAGCTGGTCTCTGGAAATGAAACCTATGAGAATTTAATGCCTTAACTAAGAATGAAGGAGTTAAAATGAAAATAAAAGAACTATTTAATTTAATTCTCTGAACCAGAGAACCAGCTCTGCCCTGTCCCTTCCTCCCACGTACGCACCGTCGACACCCCACCACAGAAAACAACCCAGCGCGTCCCTGCAGTCTGCCGCAGACCTGTAACCTCCCGCTCCCTCCGGCTGGCTCCAGCGTGCTACGCTGTGAGTCTGGGCTGGCTGAAATAAGCACGGAGAGAGGCTTCCACAGAAACCTCTAAATGGGTTTTAATGTCTCCCCACCGTAGGATTCCCGGAATTAATTTGTGTCTGGCTTTTGAAATCAGGGACGCTGTGTTAAGGAAGATGGATGCCCCTAAGAAGTATTGAAAAGAATGAAGGGATGACAGTGGTGGTTTGTGTAGCAAGCCTGGCCATGGACGCAGAGCAGTAAATGTGGTTGGTTGATTGAGATCAGATTTTTTTTTTTTCTTTTTTCCAGTGGCAACGCCCGTGTAGTTTATTTATTTATTTTCCCCTTTGACTTCAAGGCACCTAACACCACCGCTGTGTTTTATAAATCCCTGTGATTATAAATCTAGAAGGATGGCATTCTCGGTTTCCTCAGAGGCTGGGAGTCTATACCCACAGGAGACGGAGGGGAGACGTAGCCGGCAAGCTTTCTATATTATTGCACAGAATTGCAGGAACTGGTTTTGGTTTACACCGCGTGGGGGAACGCAGTGTCTGCACAGAGCATCTCCATCTACTGCTTCCTCTGGGCGCAGCCAAGGCAGGATTGCTCACACTCCCTCTGCACACTCACTGGGGAGGGGGTAACGTCGTGCCTGCCCTGCAGAAGATGCAAAGCCACTGCTTAGCATCATCTGTGTCTGTTATCCTGCTGGTAGGATATGGCCCAAAAAAAGACTAGAAGTGCTTCATGGAACTGTGCAAGGCTGGTGTGAGAGTCCAGGCTGGTCCAGCTCCTTTCTCCACTCCCCGGTCTGTGCCTCGTCTCGGCAGAATGGCTCCAATAACTGCACAAAAAAAGCGCCCCCTGACTTTCTCTTGCAGGGCAGCGGTGGCTGATGAGACTTTGAGACCCCCAAGATGTGGATAGTAAACAGGTTGTTGCTGCAGGACGAGTCAGGTTGTACTGCAGTGTTAGGAACTGTTTTTCTGGAGTTTTAGAAGATGATTTTTAAAAGTAGGGGATTTAGTTTACATTGTTTCATGGGCCACAAGGTCAGCTATGGAGTAAGAGCTGGATTTAGATTTAGAGTAATCTCTGAACTTTGCAGAAAAAAAAAAAAAAACCAACAAACAAACCCTGAAAACAACAGGCGTGTTTGATTTTGGTGCTTTGCTTCATCTTCTTGCTGCCTCGGTAATGGGACTGCTTGTGGTGTTGTGGGGGCAGCCCCACAAGATCTCTGCTCCTTCCCTCCTCTTCCTATCATTCACCTCCTCCCTAGCCCTACCAGAGTCAAATATAAACTTTCTTAAAATGAACACAAGACTCATTCCGCTTGACCAAGCCTGACTTCCCAGAAAATAAACAGCAAGAGCAGAGGCAGCCAGCCCCCTCGCCCGGCCCTGCCAGCCTCCGGGCAGGCATCGGATGGACCCGCAGCCATTCCGAGCCTTTCGCGGTGGAGAAGGGGGTGCCAAGGAGAGGGATCCCACCTAAGGGGCTTCCCGGGGGTCGCTGTAAAATAGCAGTATTGCTGAGTGCCTTAATTTTCACAGTTCTTTTTTCTTTTTTTTAGCCTCAGTTGTATCCTGCATCCCTGGACACAACTGCTTCCCTGCCCTGGTAACGGGTCAAAAGGAACCAGGTCAGTAGCACATAGTGGTATTGATAGAAGAGGGCTCTTCAGAGCTCAACGCCTAAACTAATCTGAACAGGGCAATAGCCCCATAACTTCTATGATAATTTTCACTGTTGCCTTTTGTTTTCTTTCTATTAAAATGAAAAAAGAAAAAAAATACCCACACCAAAAAACCTAAAACCCAAACCACCATCGCCAAAACAGTGTATGTTTGTTAAAGGAAGGGCTGGAAAATAAATAATACAGTATGCTGAACAGTTTTCCAACCCAATTTTGCCTTCAGAGCGGATTAAATTCATTTCTGCTGTGCAGAAGTCACCTAGTACCGCACTGACTGGGATGCGCTAGTACTGTACCAGCTGGCCGCAAAGGTGGATGAGTGAGTGGCCGCTGGAAAGGCGTCAGTTCCCGCTCTCCAGGGCAGCTCTCCCAGCCACTGGACATCCCCCGGCCACCGTGCCAAGCCCCATCTGCTTTGTCCTTCGGTGTCTGGTGGCGTACCCGAGGCAGCGAAGCGCTGTGGTGCAGCTGCCCTAAAACCACAGGACCCGCCGTGACCTTTTGGACGTGACATCCACGCTTCCTCTTAGACTCCCAACCCCACGGGCGTCCCCTGTGTAATTCCCCAGGAGCAGCGTGTGTGCAGGTGTCGCCTACGGTACTAAAATGATTCTCTCCGAAATAGCATGGGAAAGAAACAAGTGTAGACAAAATAATAAATACACCTGTATAGGAGTCCTGTTCCTTACCAGGCAGGAGATGTTTTGGGACCTAGGTCAGAGTTATCTGATATGTCCCGGATCCCCTCACCACCTTCTCTGGCTCATGATGTTTATCTACCTTTCCTTTCCCAGGACAGGTATCTTTGATCTCGGCTGGCCTCGCTGTTAAACAGTCGCCCTTGCAATGAAAGCATGAGCTTCTGATCCTCTCTAATCCCAAAACATCCTGTATGACTGTGTGAGTCTCTCGAGTTTCTTTATCTCACTAGCAATACCTGGCTTGTTAGTTAAAAAAAAAAAAAAAAAAAAAAAAAAAAAGTGAGAGAGCCTTTACACTGCACCAAACCTGCCCTTTATGGAAAAAAATCTTAAACTAAGACAGCTGAAACGTTCCCTCCTGAGGGTTAACTGCAGTAAGCAGCAGCAGTCACACAGTGCCGGACCCCAACGCTCTGCGGGTCGTCTTGCTTTGTCTGTGCCGATATTCACGGGCAGCCTTCACGAGGACAAATGTAGTTAATGAAGATTGACCAACACTTCTGCAAATTAAGTATGTGCTGCTAAGGATAACACTAAAAGTTTAAAAATTAAAAAGCAAGGGAAAAGGTTTGTTTTCATGTTAGGTTTCAATTTGCTGCTATTTTTTCTTTTTTTTTTTTTTTTTTACTATCTGCTGTTTTCCACTATAAGCATTATCTATTCAAGCCAGAACAGATTAAAGCTAATTGTTAGGCCCCTCTGTTTTTCCTTCTTACTGTTTTATCTCCTAAGCAACTTTATTTGGTACAAGACAAATAATCTGAATTCCTGAAGGCAGAAACAAGGAGTGGGAGTCCGGGAAACTGGCTGCTGATCTAATGCAGTTTTTGCAAGTGTGGTTATGGTTAGAAACTCTAAATATGGCACCGTGTTACTGTACACACGGTAACTGCGCCCTGTGTGTCAATGTCTGAGTCACAATAGTGTAGTTTACGGACAAAAACATGTTTTACTACTCTCGGCTGCGGGGAGTCGATAGAGTTGGGAGTGAATGAGCTGAGCTCGCTGCCTCCAGCGTTACCAGCGCAGTGACGGGGCTCGGTGCGTACCCGGGCTTTGCTGTTGGCGAGGGGGGTGTAAGCTGCTGAAGGGGCATGATTTGGCAAGCCTAGCGAAAGGGAATGGCTTGAGCCATTTTTTGTTGAGCCAAGCGAAAGGGAATGGCTTGTTCGTGTCGGATGAAGATGCCAGGGAGTGGGGGTTCCTGCCTGGCAGCCCGCGGGGAGGGGGCTGCGCTGGGGGAGCGCAGTCAGCAGAGCTGCGTGATGCCCATGGGGATGAACCGATTCCGCTTCTGTGAAAGTACTTGAAAAGTTTTGTTTCCAGCACCGTGCGGGACAGAAGCGTCTTCGCGAGCCTCGGTGCTGTGAAACAGAATTGACACCCTGTGGCTCCCTCTCCCCCCCCCACGGGACACACTCCTTCCACCAGCAAATGAAGTGGCAAAAGCAAAATTTTTTCAACTTTTGAACTGAACCGACTTGATCTGACTATTACCGGCAAAAAACTAAATTAATATAATGTTTTTTCTTTTAACAGACTCCCCCCCTTTTTTTTAATCTTTTAAATAATAAGTATCTACCAAGGAGACCGGCTGGTATGCCCATACCGTACACATTCATCCCAACCTTTACTATTGACTGACTCATACAGCACGCATCTGCATGGGTTATTAATGGAAAGTATTAAATAAATTTGGTTTCGTATTTGGTAAATAGGAGGTGTCTTTTCTTTGTGCCTGAATTTGTGTTTCAAATGTCTATGTTTGTGTTATTTATATTAATATATTTCATGGGCTGCTTAATAATAGTAGCAATTAAGATAATAACAATAAATACTAATAACGCTGAGCTCTTCTGCTTTTCATCAAAGGAGGTCAAGACTCAAGGGTATACCTCTGGGGCTGCTATAATGTAGATCTGATCTCCTCCTGGTATTTCTTTTTGTGGAAAGTTAGAAGTATCATGCAAAGATCAGATCGCCTGTATTTTGGCCTCTGGAACGTCTCTTAGGCATTATAAATGCCAGTAAGAAACATAAAATTGGAAGGAAAACAAACACCAGGACATTGAAAAATGTAACCACAAATACTGACCTATTTGGGTTTTTTTCTGATTTAGCAGAATGCTATTAATATTATAATTAAAGCTATTTTGTAGCCTGGGGGCTTGAACACCTGGCTCTTATTAGAGCTGGATCCATAGCGTGCGGTGAAAAAAAAAGAGGACGAGAGAGGAGATGGCCCAAAGGAGAACACAAGAGGGCACAGTGGCACCTGTGGTGCGCTTTTTGTTCCCTGGCTTTTTGAAATGTTGAGGGCAGGGTGAGTTTAGGCCTCTGTTTGCATGACATAAATAAGTACGGTAACACGGTTAATTAGTTGGAACAGTAAAAACATAATTTTGTCTACTTGGAGTGGATTGTTTACTGGAATTATTTTTTGGTTAGCTGTGAGAGTCAAAGGTAAGGTGTGATGACTGTATCTCATAAGGTTAATATGGCAATAAGCCCCTCTACAAGTTTGACAGAATTAACCCGGGCAGTCAGTAGGAAACGTACTCATTGCATGAAAGGCGGCACAAACCCCATGTCCTGGGCAGGTGCTTTCTGCAGCTTTCCTCATCTGTTCCACTGTTCTTCTACGATATGGTGCTAACGGAAACTGGTTCTGTGATTTCAGGAGCAAATGACACTAACGCTGATTTCATTTTCTGTTCAAGGAGGACTTAAGTTTCTGCAGAGCCTTTTTCACGTGACTGATCAGAAGCGACCCAAGCACCACCAAGAAGCGTTAGCTGAACCTTAAGCAGCCTCACCCCTGTGGGCGCTGCTGAACTGAGAGGTCAGTGGTGAAAATTTTCTTCTGAGAGAGTTAGTGCTTTAGATAGGTATTTGGGAGGAAGCGACACAGAAATAAGCAGGATCCTATCCCAGATGTTAGTCTGAAGTTCAGAGCTCGCAGTCGTCCTTGGACGTCCCGTGCAGGGTGCCTGCTCGGGGAGCAAACGCCTTCCCTCTACTGCAGTCACTTGCCCGTGTTGGCTTTTGTGGAGGGAGGACTGGGATCAGAACTGTTCCACCAGAGCAAGTCCCACAAAGGTTTGCGAGCAGTCCTTTTTGGGTTTGTTCAGTCACTGTTTCTGGCTTTCGCAGGAGGTTGCAGACTGTGCCTTTTCTATGGGAATTGTGGTTGAAACCTCTGAATGCTGTAATCCATGATGTGACATTACTTCACAATTAAAAATGAACAACAAGCTTTTTTTTTTTTTTTTTTGGTGCAAAGAACTCTTCATCCTCAGGCCTCTAGTGCATACTGTTCATAAGACACAACTTCTCCACCCACCCAAACCAGCCTCCAGTGGTTTCTTACCCTCCCAGAAGTCAATCAGTCCGTTATTGTATATGAAGCTGCGAAAGGAAGATGCGATACTACACAGCGTGCAAAAAAGTAAAGAAACAAGATCATTAGCATCTTAATATCCTGTCCTGACATCTCACAAATTATTTTAGACTTCGTAGCCAATGTAAACAGGTTTGTTTTCAACTCCCCTAATTGCCTGCTAATTGAGAGCAGATGCAGGCCTTAACTTTCGGCAGATAAAGAACAGCCTCTTCGCTCGGGCTTCGCATCTATCATGAGGTCTCTGATGTGCGCCTGAGAGCTTCCCCGGGTAGCGATGCCGAGGCAGGGAGGGATTGGGACTGCTCCTCTTCAGTTGCGCCTGAAACCTCGGTGAGACAGAAGGGAAGACAGAGCTGTGGGACTCATCAGTAACATCATCATCATTATTGTTTCATTTCGTACTTCAGTGCACTTTCTGCAACAGCGTAGGTTTCCTTCTGGGGGGGAGTTCTCCGAATTATAGATGGGTTTCTCGTTATGATAGAAATCACCGGGTTTATGAAAAATGCATTGCTGTCATATTCCATTATCTACTTCCTCCCATGCTGCAATCCTGTAGCTTGCAAGTCATTAGAATCTTTTTCAGAGTTCCTTTGAAATAATCCTTTCAAAAAACACTATTCATTGGGTATGACCCCGGAGAGATACTGTCTGGTACTAAAGCTCTCTTTTAGTTCTGCGAGGGAGACCTGTAACAACAAGATAAGTGCATGTATATTCCAAGTAATGTCTGGAGTTTGCTGCCTCCCATTAAATGCAATAGGAGCTCACAGTTCAAATGGGAGAATTTTGCTTTGTAAATGTAGGAGAAAATTTAGTTCAGATATATAGGTAAATTTGCATTTGGTAGTGATTTAATGTTCCATGGTCTGTTTTAGTTCCAACTTAAATATTACATTAAAACCAGCAATAAAAGAAAAAAAAAAAAAAGAAAAAGCGTGCTAACTGCTGGGTTCAGGAAGAGTGGATATGATTTTGTTCTTGCTGTCAGTGTAGCAGTGAGCTGCCTTTTACTTTCTCTTCTTCATTTAGCAAGTCAGCAGCACTGGTTAAATGATAGCCCTCCGGTCTTTCTTCGGGACTGTTTTTGCAAATGAAAGCAGGAACTTCAAATCCTTGTGTTTTTCATATCACTTACCAGGTGTTTTGTGAATTTTAACATTTTTGCATCTGTTTGTGAAAAGGCGGGGGGCACGTGAGTAATTCTCGGTGAGACGTGCCCTTTGTGAAGGGAGGCTGCATGGGTTTGTACCGCTGAGTTCAGGAGGTCACAAAGGGGCTTTTTAAAAAAAATCCACCCAAAAATAAAAAGAAAGACTTGGGTGGTTTGTGAATGATAAATGGGTAGGAAAAAAAAAAAACAAAACCAAGAGAAAAGAATTCACATCTAACCAATGCCATTCAGAAATACCTAAAGCACCTGGCGTCTGGATTATGAAACATTATGCAGTCCCAGAACCGCAAAACCTTCAGGTTTTCACTGTGATTTCTTCACGAAGCCCTTTTTTCTCTCCCAGGGCTGGCTCCAGGCCTCCCTGTGAACACAGAGTCACCCCTGCCGACGTTATCCCTCCCTGGAAAGTTGCCACAACCCTTGCAGAATAAAGTCCTGATCTAACAGCGATGCGAGCGGTTTAATAGGAGGGCAGGGGGGCTCGAAGTCGGTAGCACGAGGCATAACAGACTAAAGCAGCGGTCCATTAAATCAGCGCACTGGGGCCTAGGCATTTACAGTCACACGCTCAGATGTTTCCAGTAATTATTTCCCCATAGCATTTTTATTAGGTGCTCCATAAATAATACTCACTGCGTGTTCTTCTCGTGGTCTTTTCTAAAAAGAGAGGGAGGAGAGAAGAGAAGGGGAATTCGCTTTGCCTTCAGCTGGATTTTGAGGTAATCGTGTCTTTCAGTCCTACTGAGGCAGATATGAGCTTGGAAAATACGGGCACATTAGGTCCTCGCCGACCAAATTTTGTTCCCCAAAACCATCATTGGACCAACTTCACACAAGGCAAGTTTCTACTTCAGATTTAGATTTTTCTGCTTGTCACGGGTCTCTTACAGACCTGGGATGGGCGGGCAAGCAAGTGCTGGCATTGGAGTGGGATTTATTTTTTTCTACATACCCTTTGTTTGTTGCTAACTTTTATTTTTTAGTAGTATTTACATAGGTCAAATCCAGGGTCATCACATCAACAAACTGCCTTCTCCTTTCTGGAAAGACTTTCCCAAAGCTCAACACTGTCGCTGTGTGTTTAATCTGGTCTGTACATGCAGCACCTATTGACAAACGCTGGCTTTTTGACGGAGGTTGCTGCGTAAAGGCTTTTTCCAGAAAATAAAACTGTGTTGCCTGAATTATAGTATTAATGTTAAGCAATGCAGCTTCTTTCCTGGCACTAGGGCTTGTGTTTTGCAAAGGGCTTTTACTCAGGTATTTGATTTTCGGCATCAGTTTTCTAGCCAAAGTAAGATTGCCCCAGTAAACTCAAGGATCTAGAGACTTATTTTTTCACTTACTGGGCTGCAATATTGTGACCAACCCCAAGCAGAAGTCAGAGGAGCAACAGTAAGAGGAGGTGGAGTAAATAGCCATGGTTCAGGTTTGCCTACTACAGGGGTCACAAATTCTTCCGCCCGTGTGTGCAAAACCTCTAAGCAGCCGCAGGTGTGTATTTATATACCTGTAAGTGCAATACTTCTGTCTAAGCTGAAAATCTGTGCTTCGAGTGTAGATGCGCACGGGGAGCACAGAAATTGTTAATAGCTAGGCAGAAAATAGAGCTTTAAATAAAGAAGGTGGCCTTGCTTATCGTGACTGTCAGTGCCTGCTCAGGTTTGGTGATGTTGCTCCTTGGTTGTCTCCACGTTTGTATACAAGGGTACCGTGCCACCTGGCTGTATCTCAAAGGGAACGGAGTGGACCAGAGCTACCTTAGCAGCCCTGACTGCTGGCTGCTATACGTCCTATGGTCATTTGAGCCACGCAGCCCTCACGCCTCGTCTAGAAGAGCCACGTGAGAGAGCTCCCTCCAGATCTGCTGGGAGCGGGCTGCCGAAGCCCGTTGAAGCTGAAAGATGCTCTGCTGTTGGCCATCGCTTTAGCAGTGCCAGGGGACGTCGTGTCAGTAGGAAAAGACGAATCATCTGTTTCTCCGAAAATGTTGTCTCCAGATAATTTCTCGGTTCCTTTTGCTCTCTGTTTCATTTCTGGACTGCCCAAGCTGGGGAAGTTGCAGCCTGCAATGAAATATGAACCCATTCAATATAAATGTATGTATCTATTTTGTGGTATAGGAAGACTCGGTTGAGTGAACCCAGGCCATTGGCATTTTATAATTTCCTCTTGCTCCAGCAGGTAAGGCATTAACCCATTGGCGTTCCTCTTTCAAGGAACAGAGAAAAAGGTATACTCTGCAAAGACCCTGATTCTTAAAAAAAAATAATAATCCATTGGGCTTTTAAAGAAATATTTTATTGGAACCATAAGGTTTCTTTTTTTTTTTTGAGAAAGAGAAAATTTGAAATCCGGAGTTTATTTTTCCTTCAGTGTCTCTCCTAAGAACCAACAGGAATTGAGATATTTTTTTTTCTCTCTTGTGTTTGTGCCTACTTATTAAACACACATGTGGCCTGGATTCCTTGCGTAGGTGCAAAGAGGTTTGAAAAAAAGAAAAAGAAAAAAAAGGTGTAACCCAGTCCATTGACCTGTCTCTTTGCCCTTAGGACTCTTTCGAACAGCTGTGAGAAAAAGAAAAAGGGGGGCGAGAGAGAAAAAAGGAGGCAGTTTAACAAGCCAAATCCAGATGTTCATTTCATACACACACCCTGAACAGCTTTTGCATGGTTTATTTCGTTTTCTGAAACCATTTTTCACCAGCCTGTTTTCTCAGCTGGGAAACTTCTGGTGTAGTGTTTTCAAAAAAATATTGCATTTGGCATTACAAGAAAACAGAGCCTTTAAGACATTAAAAGGACAATATCCTTGTTTGAGTTGGCCCAGGGAAGCAGGGCTATAGGAATTTTAGATTTTTGTACCACCCAAAGAATAGGTAAAAGAAATTTTCCACTCTTAAACCCAGTTTGCATGGGAATTTGAGAGTTGACTTAGCTTGATTTTTTTTTTTTTTTTTTTCATTTAAAGACTTCTCTGAGGACTTTGTGTTAGTGCAGTGTGACTTTATTAGCGTGAGGGAATAAGCGAAGTGATAGCAATCAGTTCGCATCTAGACTCTGATGAGCCATGGTTCAAAACTCGAACTGATGCTGCAAGAACCTTATTATTGTTTCACGAGGACCAAATCCCGATATGCTCGTTCACACCAACATCTACATGATGTAGCTTATTTAGTAGTGTTGCAGTTTCTTTTTAATTGCAGTAGAAGTAAGCTACATAGTATGAACCACGATTCATGTTGGCTGTGTGGACGGCAGTGACAGCGGTGAGGATGGTGGTTAGCAGACAGGATAGTGTCTGCACTAAGGTTAGAGGGACCCCAACGGCCGGCAGATAATGAATGAAATTAGGGAAGATCAAGTGCAAACAAGACCTATACTGCTATCATTTAGCTAATCAAAGGATATATTGAGGATATATACTCCAGAAAACTCAGTGTAAAACCCCAACTCCACTGAAGCCAGGGGCTGGTTTGCAGTTTGCTGTCCTTCACAACTTAAGTAAAAAACCCTATGTTTTTTACCTGTGAGATCCTCCAAGTGTCATTCCCTGTTACTTACTGTATTAGAGAGACACTCTGTCTAAATTCATCCATGTAGAGAAAGGCCTATAACTTTGCAAAAAGTTTGAGTAATGCTTTGGTGCTCCTTTTGTTTGCCTGTTCTAAAGTAGAAAAGATTGCAGATATTCATATCAGAAATGTCACCATCCTGTACAGATCTCGGACCCCATCAACTATGAAATAAAAGCAGATGATAACAATTGTTAGCGAGAATTTGAAGACATATATTGAGGTTAAATTAAATAGACAATGAAAAAACACTATGAAATGATCCTAATTTGTAAAACTGCAACATTACTTAAGTAAATAGAAAAGTTTAAGGTATTAAAATGTCCCACGCCATGTTTTCCTTTCCTTTCCTTTTCCTTTTGCTACTGCTAAAATAAGGGCAAATCATCAGGTCTCTGTTGGCATTACAGAGCATTCAAGGATACGGCGTGTGTGTGCCTGTGCGTACATATAGGTGTGTGCGTCCTTAAGGCTTGGCAGTGCCTGGTAGTGGGAATATTGGCATTTCGGTGTCAGAACACCACCAAGTGGGCTATAAATACTTGGTCTTTGAACTAATATTCTCTTCAGACAGAATAAAGAAAAATGTAAGAAAAATCTAATTAAGACTTAAAATCCATTAGGCAGATTATTTGGCCAGTGCAGAACGAGAGTGGAAAGCTGCCAAGCAGTACTAGTAAGTTCTGTTGAGCAAACCGGTCATCTTTTTAAAGCCACTGACTTGGTACACAGATTGAATAATTCTGAAGAAAGAATGTATTGTCTGACCATTTGAGGAGACTGCAAATTTGTAATGTAAAACAGGGCCCTGATGTGTTTTTTTTTCTCCTTTTTATCTGGCAGTACGCATTACGTGTATGTGTGTGTATGTCTCTTATTTGTTCGAATGCATACTTACACGTACATTATTATACACATCTATATAAAAGCATATGTTATTACTTGATTAAAAAGGACAGTCTGTTTCTATGGATATCAAACCTAGAACCCGGGCAGCTTCACATCTGACTTCGGGTTGTAAGACCTCCTAATACCTAAGCTCAGAGATAGCTAAATCCAGGAGCTTCTGCATCGATATTGTCAAGGTTCTGTATTTGCAAATAGTCTGTCAATCAATGTATATACAATGCACTTCAATATTTGCCCTGGAAAATGTAATTTTAGAGATACCAAGCTATCAACGTGTATGTATACCACTATATACATCTCTGCTAGAAGGGGACAGTCTTTAAGGCATGTTGGAAGTGGTGTCAGCTCAGCTGCTTGCTCAGCACATGGCAGCCGTGGGCTGTGGATGGGGCAGCTGTGCGCTGCTGTAAGACAAAGTCAGTAAAGATGATTCAGGAGCTGAGAAGGAAATGAGGAGCTAATGGCGTTTTGTATGGGGGAATTCGGAATAATGGTGCCTTGTACTGTCAGCCTGGACCCTTCCAGTCGTGTAAAGGGAACAGAGTAAGTCTGGTGAAGTGTGAGGGCTCTTATCTCGTTCTGTCTTTCAGCAAAGCAATGACCCGTGCCACATGGCCTCCCAAAAATGCCGCCTTTGTTTAGCCAAGAATTACACCCTGTAAACATTCCAAATCACTGCATTGAAATGGTTGCATTTATTATAACAGTCTGCCGTAAACTTTGGTTCAATAGTCTGTTCCAAGAGGGGTTAATACGTGCTCTGGGAACACCGTTGTCAGTGGTGAGGAATCCCAGCAGTAGTCTCTGTCAGCTGGTTTGGTGCCACGCAACACAGGAGAAGCTCAGTGTTGCCCACTGCCCTCCATGCTCCGTTTCCCTATGACTTCAACTTAGGTTTGCCTAATACTTTGCAAAGTATGGAAAATATTTCATGATCAAAAAGATCGAGGTCAAGGGGAAATCACGATACTCTTTCTTGTCACACCCTGATAAATTGATTTTGATACCGCTGATAGTCACTGCAGGAAAGTCGTGTGTCACCCTTAGTTGTCCTCTCTACAGACTCTCTACCATGATGACTCTGCCAGTGAGAACAGATACATCATGTTTTAAGGGGATTTCTTTTGTCAGTATTGTTGCACTGTTTTCTGGAGACGTGAACTAAGCTGACAAAGCTGTGTTCTGTCCACAGAGTGCGCCCATGCCCCTGGCTTAGTGACAGCGAGGAAGGGAGGGAGATTTATTCACTTCCTGAGGTGACAGAGGATGGGACAGTGCAGAACTGGTCCCGCTCACCCATAAACTGTGCCGTGTGTTCGTGTAGCTCCCAGTACAATACTGTCTTCTTCCACGATGGGAGAGCTGTGGCCTGTTTGTGGTGATGATGGTGATGATGATGCTCACAGAGAATGAAGAGCCCTGCCATGAAGGCACAAATGGCAGGTGGTGCAGACTGTATTTTCAACAACGCTTTATTTCGTCTTATGGTTTGTAGGAGTAAAAGGAAAAGTTTTCATTTAGAGGGGGATGGAGGTAGGAGATGGGGATTTCTGAAAGTGATTGTCTGTATCGCTGCAAAAAATATAATTGGTGTTCTCAGAGTTAAGATTGGAACTGGCATTTGTAGATCATCTGAGCCCTGCATAAGAGAGGGCCAACTTCAAAGGTAGCTAAGGTTTCTCAGGGCCATGTTCTGTCAGGTTTTAAAAACCTGCAAGGTTAGGTGTTTTAACAGCTTTCTGTGCAACTTCTTCCAGTACTTAACCGTCCTCCTTTCGATTTATTTTTTAATGAAGTTGGAATTTATCTTACTGCAACTTGTGATCGTTGCCTCTCATCCTTTCATTGTGTGTATCTGAGAATAGCTGGACTGTATCTTATTTGTACCCATCTATCAGTTGTTAGAAGGCACCAATTAGACCCCCTTCTTTAACCTGTCTCTTCCCTATGCTGAACAAAATCACCTCGCTCAGCCTTTCCTTGTGTGTTCGGCTATCTTGGCAGTCCATTGCTGGACTCAATCCAATTTGTTGATGTCCTTCTTGCACTGTGAGAAGGGAAGACAGTCCAAAAGTGGAACTGGGTTTTAGTTGTGGTTAATATTCGGTGTTAACTGTCTACTCTGTTAACACTGGATGCTCAAGCCTTGGCCATAACTGTAATACAATGGCTGTCATTCAGCTGTTGGGAACATCAGGGTGTACCTGCTCGGCCTTCTTGGGAGAGCCTGTTTCCTGAACACACTGTACCCAGGTCATCCTGTCCCATTCATTTGGCTCTCTGTGGTAGCAATACAGTTAATTGCCTTTTTTCCCATTGCGGAACTGCCTGGGTCATCCTGGAGATGCTGAACTTTTCTTCTTCTTTGGCAAAGTGTATACACTCCTATGGATCTTTACAAAGGAACCAGAAACATCTAGAAAAAAGCAGAAGGGATGGAAAGCCCTCAATTTCTTTTTCTATGAATAATTTAGTGCCAAGTTAACTGAAACGTTTGAAAAAGAGATTTTTGGTGCCTAGCTTCATTAAACTCTCTATCCCCAAATGTATTCTCTATCAGTGTCGGCATCCAACACTTCATCTTGTCCCAATCACAGCAAAGGCCTTGTGGAAATAAAATGCAGGAGAAGGGTGAGGAAAAGCAGATTATAGTTGCCATTATGCATGTCTGTGCGTGCACACATGTGCTCTATAAACTTACAGTGAGGGGAAAAAAAAGGATCTTTATGAAAAGAAGGAATGAAGCCCCAAGCCACATCAACCTTCCAAAACGTGTGCTCCTTTCAGGGGTACGAGCTGTGCTCCGTTGCATGAAAGTGTTGTGCCGCACTCCAACCCCCTTCTCTGGAGCAAGTGTTTTAATCGGAGTATTATGTTCTCGTCCACTGAGCTTTTACCAGCACGATGAGTGGGACCTCCTTCACTTGGCAGTGGTTTCTGTCAGCGCTCTGTCTTCTGCAGCTATTTCCGTGGGAAGGCCCTCCATCTGGCGCTTGGCAGGGAGGGGAACTTTCCTCTCAAATGTTTTCTCTCTCTCGCTCTCCCTCGCGCTCTCTCTCTCCTCTCTCCCCCTGTTTAAGGTATACCCTTTGGAAATCTTCAACTTCCAAGATTTATTTTTGCACAGGGTACATACTTTGTTTTACGTGGTCTGGCTTTCTTTCCGTTTAACAAAACGCCACCCCCGTGCCCTGCTTATCCTGGCAGAGGGAGAGGAATGCTGTTTGCTTTAACATTACCTTCAGTCTCAGTATGCAACAGGTCAAAAGATGTGACAAGTACACATACTAATCCCTTTCCCTTTCAGTTAATAGAATAACACAGATGGGAAAGTTTACATTGGGATCTGACACTCACTCCAAGCTGAAGTTAAGAAGGAGATGGGGTTGGACATTGCCTTTCAGATCAGAGCAGTTACTACACAAACTCACCTTCCCGCTCAGCATCAATGGCTCCTGGCGTCCTAAACCCCATTTGCTCTGCTAAGAACGTTCCCCTTCCCCTTCTACTCTCTTTCTGAGACTAGTGGGGGGAGTTGGATAAGAGCTCGGAAGCTTTTGTAGAATGAAATATTCCCCAAGAATCACTGATGTTCAAGTGAAAAAACATTTTCCACTGAAACACCACCATTTGTTTTGAAATGGTGACTTTTTCAACATTTGGTATTTCTGAGCATTGAAATATCACATAAGAAAATAGTTCCCACTAAAACCAGCTACTTTCTTAGAAATATTAATTTGATTTCAATAAAACCCCATATTACCAGTTTTGTCTTGTATAATCAGGCTGTCTGTGTTTCATTTGATTCTGTTTTGTGTTTCTTTGTAGCCTCCAGAATACGTCCTCTGACATTTTGCATGACGTAGCCCGTTTGTAAGTTTGCATGCCTGAAGATTTGCCACTTAGGTCATTCCTGCAGGAAACACAGAAGAATAAGACACAGGATTATGCCTGTGATGGGAAAAGCTGCAGCGATGACTAACTGAACGCACCAAATACCACTTTCTTCCCGCCAGGTACGTACCAGTTCACAACGTCTTTCCTGAGAACCTTCTACCAGGTCCCCGTGAGGGAGCAAGTCTCTGGTTACCAGGAACTCCTTAAAATTAAGGTTTTGAGGGTATCTCCGTAATGAGATGAGTATCTAAGATCTATTCTTAGAGAGACATGGGCCTCAGAGTATAAACACAAAGAAACTGTATTTTCTGCAGTTTGGTTTTTTTTTTAAATCACGAGTCTATAAATAAAGCTATAAGTTAATTAATGAAAATAATGTTAGAAATGCAATTAAACCCAATAATTTTTACTGGAAAAGACATATTTGCACTGAACTTACTAGCAATGAAAATACTTAATTTGTATTAGAAACTGTGCCTATAAGGTTTGCATAACCACAAATGTATTGTTCGTGGGAAGCACTCAGTGACCTGCTTTCTGATTAGAGAACTAACATTTGTGTTTGAGAATCATAGCCTATCTTTTTCATCTAGTTTCTTTCAAAATGTGCAGTTTCGGATCTGCTTTTTCACGTTGCTTTTGACACTTCTCCATGAATTTCACAGTAGATAGAGCGTGTACCTCTTTCAGCCTGCTACCTACCAATACCCGTGATAACTCACTCATGCTTAATTCCAAAATCAAGATCTCAAATTCAAAATTCGAGATCTCCATCTCCGACCTGGCAACAGCTGTGAGTCTCATTCATGCTGCACCGACCATGCAGACAGAAAAGAGCAAGCTCGGTTCAAAGAAGCTCAAAGCCTCAAATTAAAGCGAAGGGTCCATCTAGATCAATGGAGATGCTTCCCCAGAGGGAGCATGAGGAGGACCAGCTGAAACTAGATGCTTGTATTTCAGTGACTGGGATGAGGTGGGAGACATCTGCTATCAGGGCTGGTCCACAGAGTGGCTTAGCCACACCAGCCAAGGTTCAGGACATCTCGTATTGGGCAGTTTTTTGAGGTTTTAGCACCGGGATTCATGCTAATCTTTCTTTCTGGTTGATGCATGATGAGATGTGCACTTTCAGGGCAGCTGAGTGTCCCACAAAAGCTCTGATTTCTGGAGGTGCCTTTCTTCCTCCTTTACAGAAAAAAACTGAAACAGCAGCATTTTGACTATTGCTGTAGTGATTAAATGCCCATCAGGTGAGTCCAGGTCATGATTGCTACATGGGAACCAATATTCCCGTTGGTTCTGGTGGAAGTTCAAGTTCCTTTTTTGGGGCAAGGCCCCTAAATGCTTTTGTCATCTTGACCTTTACTCTCTGTTGTCATTTCACTTTTGACTTCTTGACTAAGACCTCTAGCAAGGGAGAGCAATTAGTGCCCCTCACAAGGAAAGCTTTTGCAACATGGGTGACTGCCCACAAGGAACACAATTGAGACCACCAACTGTTTTATTTGTTTTTGTTCCAATTTCTGCTGATTGAGAAGCTCATGAGATACATCTCATTTCCCTGGAGGTCCCCAGGGAAGCAGCGGTCAGACAATCCTTTTCTAGCCTGCTTTGGGCAACGCTGGTGGTATAGTGCTGCTGGCACCGCACTTGGGGCGCTGTGCTGGTAGGTCTCCAAGCACAGGCAGCTACATAGGTTAGTCAGGTCTGCCTAAATGAGGCCTGATTCAATGCAACAGGCAGCTTATTTCAGCCACCAAACTCTCCTTGTTAGATGGTAAATGCTCTAATTCACCGTTACTCAGAGCCTGATTTGAACAACTTACCTAGAGGAAAATGGCTTAGTGTCCTGAGATACAGGCAGGCTGTGAAGAATTAAGCAAAAGTCTCTCATAATGGGGATGGTGCTAGAGAAGCTCCATTATGGGTGTGAGCCACTGTCCAGTCCTTTTTAAAACTAGCCCCCTACACGCTGTAGTGCCAGATGGAGATTTTCAGGTCTATATCTGTCCGCAGACCTAAGTTTCAAAGTTTCAGATGTCTTTGCATTTCTCTGCCCTAGGTTATGCCCACAGGTATCGCCGAGAGCAGTAGGTAGCATCTAAACTGCATCATCCTTTGGCTAATTAGAGCAGGAATTTCTGAATCCCTTGGAACCCTGCTCCTCCTAGCTCCCCTCCAGTTTGAGGGAGGCCATTAATTTGCTGGTGGCTGTTTAACCTCAAGAGGCCTTTTTGCCTTCCCGTCTCCTACCCCACACAGCCTGAGATGCTCTTGCCAGCAAGCCGAGCTGAGGCTCGCCTCATTTCCTCCCCTGTAATTCCACTCTTGGAAGAGAAAGGCGGTGAAAAGATTCAACTTAGTCCTTCCTCTGTGGCCAGTCTATCAGTCCTTCCTGTGCATGGGAACATAGACCAAGTCACATCAAGTTCTAGTCGTGATTCAGACAGAGACAGAGCCTTCACTTTAACTGGACCTTGCATACAAATATCTCAAAGAATTCAAAAATTACAGTTCTGCCTTGTGTAAATAAACTATGCCAGCGCATCCATCTTACAAACCATCCGCGCTGTGCGTAGGATTTGCCTCTATTGATGTTATTTGGAGTATTTCCACCAGGTTTAGTTTTAGCTGGACGATCTTTTTAGAAAACATTTCTGGATGGTGTCATTTATGGTTCTTTGTCAATTTCTTTATTTCAACCTGTTTTCATTTAAGAAAGTTCTTTGCTTCCTAATGCAGTAGGTACAGCACAGACCCGATCCCTGTAACTTCACAAGCCAGAAACAGTTTACAAGATCACGTCTACAAGATCATGTCCACCACAAGTAGTAAAATCTTGTTTTATAAAAATGTTTCATGTATCCAGAAAATGTGTTTTCATAATGGGGCTAAGGCACAGCGTGAATACCGGTTTATTTAAAGCATACAGTTAAATACACGCATGTGGGTAGCTTAAAAAAACTGTTTGGGAAAAACATTGAGAAAATAAATATCCAATGAGTTATTTGTATGTTAAGATAGCCTATGTTTATGCTCATCACAGCGATTGTGTGACTGATCAAACCAAATTTATAATAAAACATTCAAAATATAGGTTATTTTTGGACCAAGAGAATAAAGTTTTCCTCTGCCACGATGCCTACAAAAGGAGCTGGCAATGCCAGGGAACATGATGTGCTGAGACTATTGCTTATCGTAGTTGTCACATAGATCCCCTTTATTTCTTGTTTGTTTGTCTCCGTCTCTCTCTTGTTGTACATTTGGATATTAGCAGGCTCCTTGGGCAGAGTGCGATTTGGCATTCATTGTTGCAACAGTCATTATTCCAAAGGAGCTCATGATTTGGGAATGAACGACGATGATAATAGATATTGAGTCACAAAAGAAAGCTCCACAGCTGAGCTTGAATTTCAAAATGCAATATTATAAAAGGTTTATGAGAAAACACAAACTTTGCAGAGTCATGTTTAGTCCCTCTTTCAGTCTCTGATACATGACAGCCGGATGTATTCCAGGGAAGATGTGACAGCACGCATCTGGCAGTGTTTCCTCCTGGTGATACCTCTGTGAGTACTTAGCCATGCCCAGACATGGCGGGGGATATTGGGTCCCATGTTTATATTTCATGTGACTTTCCTATGAATCACGTCTCCTTTTGTCACCAGAGCATCCCATATTATCACTCACTTTCTGAGAATTTAGTTGACTCATCACTCCTAGGTTTCTTTTTCCTTGGCGCACTTCTCTTTCACAGAATCACAGAATGGTCAGGGTTGGAAGGGACCTCTGGAGATCATCTAGTCCAACCCCCACCTGGTGCCAGTCCTGCCTTATTCCCGGGCACCATTGCGATACACATGTGTGTTTCAATGCCATTTTGCAGAGCCTAAGTGTGCCATTTGGGCATGATCCGAGGCGAAGGGGAGAAAGAGGTAGGTGAGGGTGGCACCGTTCCTGGAAGCCCAGCGGGAGATGGAAAATGTCCATGAATTCAAGGCTGTTTTCAAGCAGCCTAAATTCTACCGATGTTCTTGTGCCTAATGTTATCCACAAGATATTCTGGACCTTTAAGGTTGCCAAACCAATAGGAAACTAAGGGCAACTAAGATGATTAAGGGAGTGGAGCATCTCCCTTATGAGGAAAGACTGAGGGAGCTGGGTCTCTTTAGTTTGGAGAAGAGGAGACTGAGGGGTGATCTTATTAGCGTTTATAAATATATAAAGGGGGAATGTCATGAGGATGGAGCCAGGCTCTTCTCAGTAGCAACCAATGATAGGACAAGGGGTAATGGATTCAAGCTGGAACACAAGAGGTTCCACTTAAATCTGAGAAGAAACTTCTTCTCAGTGAGGGTGACAGAGCACTGGAACAGGCTGCCCAGGGAGGTTGTGGAGTCTCCTTCTCTGGAGACATTCAAAACTCGCCTGGACGCCTTCCTGTGCAACCTCATCTAGGTGTTCCTGCTCCGACAGGGGGATTGGACTAGATGATCTTTTGAGGTCCCTTCCAATCCCTAGCATACTGTGATACTGTGAAACCAAAACTGAAGACAATTAGACGGAATACAGCTGTTGGAGGCCACGTGAGTCTGCGTCCTTCACAGTCACAGAGCTGGCTGGCAAAGCTATGTGAATAATGGACTATTTTTGTTTTCTGACAATTCTGAAAACACGCAGCAAAAATATTTGTAAAGAACTTCTGAGTGTATTCAAAACAATCTGTCTTTTAAAAGTGTGTGAACTGAAAAGCTGTCAGCTTCCTTCTTGGGTCAAATAAGAAGTTTCGTTTCATTTTTGTTCATTTAATTCTTTCTGTTAATTTAATTTTCTTTAAGCTTTAAATAAAAACCCTACAAAATTTGAAATAAGTTTAAAATTATTAATGAAAAATGCAGATATGTCCTTTTGAAAATTTGAAAACTAAACATTTAAATGTTTTTGAATGGTTTTTATTGTTCGACATGGTTATTTTTAACCACTAGATTTTCCAGAAACTAGCACAGAGCTGGGGAATGTTTTGGTTGATCAGAAATGAGATTTTGGCAAAATCTTTGCTATAACACTTTGACCAGCTCTAGGCATCAGTCTTGCCTCTTCTCCCTCCCTTTGTAAACGCTTTAAGACACCACCAAAGACAATACTGCCTCCCCTCAAGGCAATGGCTGTAATATTTTTTGGTCCTAACGTGACGTGTGAAAGTAGGGGAAAAGGTATCATCATCTCTGTGGCTTGGAATTTTTGACTTTCTAAGGGTTTATAGTGTAAAACTGTCCATGCTACTGCCAGAAAGGCAGACAGTCTGAGGGAAACACAGATGTAATTGAAAAGGGGAGTCTGTACGCTACAAATGACCTGGGAGGGTGGGCTTCATGTTCCTGCATGGGATTGTTTTGTTTGCCTACAACAAAGGTGTCTGCCCGTCCAGTCTCAAAGAAAGAAGTAAGTCCCTGCCACTTGCAGAACGTATGTCCATCTGTTGATCCTCCTTGCAAATGGAGAAAGGCAGTTAAAGTGGTGGAAGCAAGGTTAATGCTTGGACCTTTACTTGGAAATAGGCCAGGAAAAAAGCAGTAAACGACCACAAAGAGTGGAAGATGATCGATTAAAATTTCTTTAGAACAAGGAGTCTGCTGGTGCTTCTCCAGGAACTCGGGGTCAAGTCCAAGTTCACGCTCGCTGTCAGGTTGTGCTTCACTATGTAAGTCTCAAACTCATCTGCAGAAGCGATTCAGTGAAATAATTTGCCGTTTGCCTAGGATCACCCACAGATGTCCCGGGACATCCAAGAATGCAAAATTATTTCTTTAATAAGAGGGCAGTGGCACTGGATCAACAGGAAGACATATTTGGTGCATGTGATTCTCATGTGCAATTCATACGCTATCCGTTGAAACCATGAAATATGGTAAAAATGGACCTGTGCGTCTGGAAGGCAGAAAGTCAATATCTGACAGACCTCAGCTGTGACTTTCACGTAAGAGAACTTAAGTACTTGTGGTGCATGTGGTGCATCTCAGCGCCCAAAGCACTGCTCTTTCTGCTGCTTCACACAAAACCGTGGGGTTATTTTCCTTTTCCAGACTGAGGGAAATCTTCTCTTGGAAAGTTATGCTTCCAAGCGGTTTAAGGAAAGAGTTTCTTTATCACCTTCCCCCCACCCGCCTTTTTCCTGCTTAAGATGTTTTACCTTCCTTTTGTGTCCTAACGATCCTGTGACTATGATCTTTTTGCTTATACTTACTATAGGATGTAAACTCTCATCATGATGTGATAGTATTTGGCAAACGGTGACTTGTGATAGTATTTGGCAAACGGTGACTTGTAATAGTGCAGTTTTGAGTAAATAAAAAAAAAAAAATTCTGGGCAAGATTCAGCCTTTAGGAGAGCAGAGCTGTTTCTCTGCAGTGGTTGTAGTGACAAATGTAAAACATTGGTACAAAGGGAGTATGTTAGTCACCAGCTATTATACGTTTTTCACGTAATTTAATGACCGGAGTAGGCTTTAGTCAGCCAAGCAGGGGACTGTGTGGCCCCTAAGTGCCTCTTACAGCCCTGTAAAACCAGGGCATGATCTTACCCTCTCTTATCTCTAACGCTACTTGCGAAACAAAACGTACCGGTATTTGGCTTGCTAACCATAGATGCAAGCCACTGCAGAGCTTGAGGGTGTTTCATTAGAACTCCATTAAAAATGAACAATCGAGATTTTGAAAAAATAATCAGAATCCACAGAGCAAAGCATCGCAATATAAAACCTACCCCGTCTCCTTTGCCTTTCCTGCGAATACGAGCGCGCGTTGCTTTTCATTTGCGACTCTTGCAACTATTAGGAGTGGCGGAATACTTTTATTTGTTTATCTGTTTATTTAAAGAGAGTTTTAAAGCCCTGCGCAAATCTGGGCACGGGCTTGTGAAAGAGAACTAGCAAAGGCTTGGCACGGGGGTGTTTTGTTCTGCTTTTAGATGCAATTTTATCCATTGCTGCAGCTGGCTGTTCCTCTTTTGACAGCCAGGCTCTTCAGACCATGTGCTTAGGATAGCTTATAAATTGCCAGGCTAGATACAGATGATTGTGTCTGGCAGAATGTCTTTATGGTGTTGGTGGTAAAGGAAAAGCATATGTAATGCTATTGAGTGCCGCTGGAAATATGATACCTGGCTGGTGCCTCGTGCCATCTATGATCCAAGTGATGGTGGTTCTGAAGTGACAGTCTGCTTGATATTGGTTTAAAACTATTTTCCCTTAGAAGTGGCAAGCCTGATGGATATCTAAACCAAACTTTAAGAGAATTTAAGACAGATGAACTCCGGAGGGTTTTTTTTGACTCGAGATTATTAGAGTCCAGGGTGATTAAATCTGAAAGCACCTCTGAGCTGTGCTAGCACCAGTTGCTGCTGAGATATCTACATGTAGCTGCCAAAGAAAGGCCAATAAAAGGGTGACAAAAAGGAAAACAGACAGATGTTTAGATATATTGGGAGATGAACACAGAGTTTTGAGGGTCTGTTCTCATCAGGAAGAAGATAAGATGCAAGTGAGATACTCTATGTGGTGTCACTCGGCGATCCCAGGGAAGCAAGTGGCAGTAAACTGAAGTGATCGGGGAACCGAGTTCAAAGCAATGGTTTGGTTCAGCATCCATGTTCAGCACAGAGAACCTCAGCCTTACTCGTTCAACATCTTCAAACTAACAAAGTTTCTTCACTCAGTAACCACCATTTTCACACACCACTGATTCAGCCACATGGCAAATCCCAGTGAGACAGGAAGGGCAATATTCTGAAAACGTTTACCATTAACTTTGCTGACCCAAGCTGTCTTTGGAAAACAGGTAGATACGAAAGTTCATAAACATTCACAGTGTTGGGATCTTAGCATGGAGTGTCTGAAACCGTTTTCTTTTTAGCCATCTTTCTTTTCCCAAGATGAGTTGACAATTCAAGATCTCCAAATACTTGGCAAACAGAAAATTTCAGCATCTTTTGGTGTATTTTAACCTCATCGTATTAAAAAACGACGTTTGATCTTTAGCCTCTAAGGTGTTACTTGCTTACGTATAAACAAATTCACATTGTGAAATGAAAAGTTGGTTGCACTAGGAAAAAAACTAGGGGTTACAGTGCCTAACTCTGATAGTGCCGTATGTAACTCCACTTGGCCTTTTTAATTAGTGCTTCCCTTGGTTGGGCAGCCCGTTGCTGGGGGAAGGCGCAGAATGTGCTGTGACCTCTCTCCTCCGGCGTGGGACAGGGGCTCGCGCCTGTGACCGAGCACGCCGGCTTCGTACGGCATTGCTGATGAAGTGAAGGCATCGTGTGCTGCTGGCTCTGAAGTGAAAACAATCACTCTGAAATCTCAGAGCTTCCTTAGAAATGTAAAAAAATGGGGTGGGAGCATAAGTTAATTGTGCTTTTACACACTGTTATACTTGTCACCGTGCCAGACTCTACATTTCTTCCAAGGGTGAAATGAAAACTCCAAATTCATGTGGTTATGAAACAATTTCAGTATGAGCACTCAGCGAAGAATTATAAAGTGGGAAAGACACAGTCCTGTGTCACAGCTGGTTGAGAAGGGTCTGAATTGATCAAGGCTTCTTCCAGCTTGGAGGAGCCTTTTGGAGTGTATTGAAACCATTCTGCATCTGTACGTTGAATGTGTATAAGGTACTACAGAAAAGCTGATTTGTTATGACATTTCTTTGATTAGGAGATGAGGCAACTGGCAGAAGGCATCACCGTCATTCCAAGAAATCTTGTTTCTCTGCAACTGGAGATTTAGAAAATTAATCTGGTTTGCCCTGATTTACACCAGAATAAATTCATCCATTGGAAACTGGGCATGGTAAGAAATCGCTGCCGTTGCAGGGGACTTCTAGAGAAATAATGACTGCAGTGGGAGACCTTGATAAACAAGGACCAAACACCATTTTCTCTCCTGCAGTAATGGAGCCTGAGGTACCTGAAGGCCTTTGTAAGCTAAGCTGAAGCCAGCCCCACTCTGTTTTATTCCTGAGATCGAGGGAGTGCAATGCCATTTTAAAATCATGTTGTTAACTCTTGTGATTTCATCCTGGACCACGCGTACTTCACGGAGACTCTAATTACAGGGTCAATCCTGATTTGCATGACCATGAAAGGAGAACCAGTCCCAGATAAGTATCTCATTGGACAAATAGCGTTTTGCTTATTTTTGTTATTAGAGATAAGTCAAGGGGGGAAAAAAATGCAGAAGGAGGGGGTCAAAATACCCTGAGGCTAAATCTCAACCGGAGCCAATCCATTTTAAAAACTTGAGTGTGCCTAAAGTTAGCACATGCAAATATACTCTTTTAGACAGATAAACTCAAATCCTTAAAGATGTGTCGTAGCCTAACTCTCACTTGGGTGCTTAACTCCCATTGATAACACCATGTGCTAATTCAGGCACCCAGGTTTCCGTGTAACGTTCTTACTAGGAAGAACAGTTGGTCTTGAGGGAAAACATTTACATAAATGACAGCTATTTTCAGGAAAATGAAAAGTACTGGGTGAAAAAGGAGGCTTTGACATTGTGTGAAATATGGGGTTTACACACAGTAGTTTTCACTGTGTGTATATAAATGGGTGATTTACCATATATTGATTCACACACCATTTGTAAGCGTCTAATTTATTTATTTATAGAGATGTATGGAAACCATGGTTTGAAAAGCAGTTTGCATAACATCTGGTATGTCAACAATGTAACCTTTCAATTTACTTGTTGGTGAAAATGTCAATATAATGAACCTGAACTCAGCATTGGTTTACACAAATTTCCTGGCAGACAAAGCAGTACTGATTTGCATGTCAGTGTAAGTGACATGTGCCCTCCAGTTTTGAGTCGTTTACACAGCTAAGAGGTATAAAAAGGGGTAGAGCACATGGTGGGTTCCTTAAGTACTTACGCTGGCGGTACAAATTGCGTGTATTTGTGTGGTGTGAAACATTTCATCTCGTTTTGACTTCCAATTTTTCAAAAGCGTCCTTTGATTTTTCACTGAAACTGCCCCCTTTTTTTTTTTTTAGATACATGGAAAAAAAGAGAAGAGAAAAACTGTAGACCTGAAGGTGACTTTAGATCCTGGTAGCGCGTAATCCAGGAGCCTTCCTTGGGTGCTTATTGTTTCAATTGCTTTTACAATTTACGTGTTTTCTACAGACAAAGATGCTGTACTGGGATGTGATAGAGGAATCCAGTGGATCCTTGATTGTTCTTAATCACATGCCAACAGGAATGGCAACGATGCTGTATTGTTTGTACCTCTCACATTACTGCCTGTACCAGATAGGTCACATAAAGCACGTAGTATCTTTTTTCGCTCTGTGATTCGTTGTCTGATGCTTTTGAAGTAGGAAAGCAGTAAATGCTGTTGACACTGAATAGCAAAAAGCCTCACTGAAGCGTAGAATCAAAGTCCTTTGATGGCATCGGTTGTTCCTCCTTGGTTGTAGGGAGTTTAGCTCTGCACAGAGAAGCTGTTGCCCAGTTCCTCTCACCAAACTCTCTGTGTAAAGGCAGGAGATCTGGTCTTAGGAAAGTGCCTCCAGACACGTCGGTCAGCCTTGCGTTCCAGTGCGGGATGTGACAGAGGTGGCGTGCCCAGCGGGCTGCCCGGTGCCCACGGGACACCGCCCGGGTCCCTGCGTGGCGCAGCTTTGCTGCCTGCCGCTCGCCTCCGCAGGGGAAGGGCACGGGGCTGATAGGACAGGTTGTCTCCTTCCTCCTCTCTGCCTTCCTCTCCTCCCCTGGCTCTCCACCCCAAAGATCTGCTTTGTGGTTTGGATTTCAATCAAGTTACCAAAAAAAGGTGGAGGAGGGAAGGAGATGGTTACTTAACCACTCTGCGTGTGATTTTTCTTTTTTTTTTCTTTTTTTTTTTTTTTTTTGTTTTGTTTTAAAGAACCAGATGCTATCTGTTTCCCATTGTTCTGCCCACACTATCCGGTTGGGATCTGATCTGGGTGGTGTATGTCTGTATGTGTGAGGGAGAGGGTCACGGGGAAAGCTTTCTGCATCTGTTATTATCTGGTAGCTTTAAAAAAAAAGTAAAACCATATACAACCCCACACTTGCAGCTAAGAAAAGGGGATTTCACCAGGTTTTGCAGAGCTTTCATTTTTCGTGGAAGATTTCTAGTATCTAGACTGAGTACACAGACTGAACCGATGCCAACTGTTCATAAGAGCTTTTAAGTTTTTTTTAATCACTCTATTCTACTTGCTACATACATTCTCTATTTGTCTGTTATTAACATTTCCTTTATACAGTTAAAAAATATTGTTGTCAGGTGATATTTTCCTTTTAATCCAGTTGGCCAAACTCCATCATGGTGTGAAACATTTTGTCTCATTTTGGCTTCCAATTTTTCAAAAGTGCCCTTTGATTTGGATACATGGAAAAAAAAGATGGCCCTGGGCGAGGTGCGTGCCCCAGCCCTCTGCAGTGCCTGGGTGGGAGGAGACCCTGGAGCAGAGCTCCCCCACATCTCCCTCAAACCCAGTTTCCACTTAATGGAAATACAGGCCAGAAAGGATCCGTGGTGACGTCCAACACTTATCCTGACCGGGCTGCCCAGCATGGGAGACTTGCAGTGGAGCACCCTTTCCCTGCAGTCTGGGTAGATCCTGAAATCCTCTCAGGTTTCCCAGGGTTTGATGATGTGATTTTGTTAATAATTTCTTCAAATATCACATTAACTGTTTGTGCCACACTTGTGATTGCAGCAGCATTAAAGCAAAATGTTTTATTAATACATGACATGCTTTAAGCAAAGGCTTTTTTTAGCCTGGGCCTTTTTAGCGGAATGAAGAAATTGAGTCTCTTATCTGGCAGATAAGATGCACCTGAAAATGCATAGGAGAGAGCCTCTATGGGGGAACGAAGGGAGTGCTGGAGAATATTGGGCAGGGCAAGGCAGGACGGGACCGGACCAATGAGAAATACGTGTATTTGTAGCAAGGTAATACCTAAGAATCACTTGTTGCGCAAAGGAAATATAGCTAAGGACCTTATCGGCTGATATTAAGGTTTTTGGTGTTTGGTTTTTTTTAATGAACCTAAACAATAATAACAAAACCCCTATAAATATCTGAATGGCGCTGAAGTGTATTTATTTATTTATTTATTCAGTGCTTAGCATGGGACTCCTGCTGAGTTTTCCCTCCAGCTGCGTCGGCTCAGGACCCCGTCTAACTGGGGCTCTGCGCAGCATTACATGCAACCACAGAGCAGTATTTAGAGTCCCGGGCGCACTTCCCATCGCATTAAAATAAAATTGAGTTCTTACGGGTCATGTTCCTGGCCTAGCCGGTACAGGTCTTTCCCCTTTCCTCCTTTTGTTGGGCACTTGTTCTTTTTCTTCAGCTGGATTGGAAAATGAGGACATGACTAAGTTGAAGCCCTAATCCCATCAAGTTTCTTTGTTGTGTAGCCAAAACCTGCCCAACTCTCTTTCCCTCTACTGTATTTTCACTATAATGTTAACTTTCTCTGCTTCTTGTTTACACAGATGGAGGCAACACGTATAACTGCAAAAACAAAAGTAAGTAACTGCATCTACAAAACTTCACCATGTACTTGAGGCCTCTTTTCTGTGACCTCTGGCTTCTCAGCTTTAGCCTCAATTTTATCTTCTTGGCTTCAGACTCCTGGAAAGATGTGCAGCCCTTGAGTACCCACTTGACCACTCTTCTTCAGTTTCATGCTTGTTTATCTTTCCTGCTTTTTCGTGCTCTGGGCTATTAACAATGCAAGAAAGTGCTTCCCAGGCTACGAAAACACCGTCGTATCAGCTACGCCTCCTCCTAACGCACAGACAGCAGTCACCTCTGTGTGCGCAGGAGATGGCTTTTTGGTGGGCGCTGAGCCCGGTATTCACAGGCTGCAGAGAGCCCGGCAGCGCCTGCTCATCCACCGAGAATACAGCTCTCTGCTTTTATATTTTCAGAAACGCACGAGGCCTGAAAGCAAAGCTACCGATTAACGTGAATTTGGGGGTAAAGCCACCCAGCAGCCACCTCCAAATGCCCTGGGAGGCTTCTTTCCCTCGCGCTATGAAGGCAAACAGGAACGGCTAGAGGAGAATTTGGCGTGGCCAGAAATGAGGTGGGGAAGAGAATAACAAAAAAAAAAAAGCGTAGGGCAACAGTTAGCTTAGAGGAGAGGCTCATACGGGGTTGAGTTTCGTTTTAAGGTTCTGATTTAGCTGAGCTGAGCATGGCATCGGCTGAAATTCAGAATGAAACTAGGACACAAACTTAATTGCAAAACCAGCTGAAACCACAGGACGCAGTCACAGAAAATTTTCACTCGTTTGAGGCTGGCATAGGGTTTCATTCTGAGCTTCAGCAGGAGGGTTTGAGGCACCCAAAACAGGCTCAGGGAGTTAAAATTCGGTTGCTTTCCCAAATTCAACCCTGGACTAGCAGAAGCATTGAGGGGGATGTTTAGAGAGCATCCACACAAATAGGAGTGATGACGGGCTGGCGCGTTGCCTTTCCACTAACAGTGAGATTTGCAGGGGATATGTTGTAACTGTTGGTGGAAACAGATATGGTCATCCTAAAATACCTCTATTCAATGCCATGACAATGAGTGACCCAGAAAAGCTGAAGGTCAACAGCTGTTTCTCTTGCAAAAAAGCGAACCAAGAACCTCAGAGCCACCGAGGCCGGCCAGCCGCAGCGCTCGCCCTGGTCTTGTGATTGTCAACGGCTGATGGCCCATTCCTGGAAATGACCGGGGAGAGAGAGAGGCCTGTGCCTAACATGAACAGACTTGTGGTTGCATTGACAAAGCCAAAACAACAGCTTAAAGCCAGTCATTCCAGCAGTATCGCCGCCTCGCCTGTCACTGTCTCTCTGCTGCTCCCGGAGAGAATATCTCCTGCTGCAGATGTTTATCCCGCTTTGGATTTCGCTCCTCCTGCGGCTATGCTGTCTTTTTTCTATAAGGGCAGACTTTTTCTGAGTCTCAGGAGCTTGAAGCATACTTTTCCCTATACTAGATGCAGACGTGAACCCTGGGGGAGGGGTTCAGGCCGAGGGAGGTGTTGCCCAGAGGGACTCCCTGGCAGGGATGCTCACCCCCAGCCGTCGGGGAGTCCCTCCCCTTTGCTCCGACTCCCTCGTTGCGATAGGGGCAAAGACGTGCAGGGGAGAAGCTGCAGAGTTTTTGCTGCTTCACGGTGTTTTGGAAAAGACAAAAATTTCTGAGGCTGGGAGTTGTGTTGCCTTCAGCTCTAAACCGTGCTCTCCTGAAAGGCATGAGATTTTCAGGAGGTCCGATCCTGTGTGCGCTGGGGGAAGCTGAGGGTCTGATGCAAAGCCTGTTTATATCAGGAAAACAGTTGCTGCAGAGCTGAGTGGGATTTTGGGTAGCAGAGAGGTGAATCTTGCTGCTGGGATAGGCGAACTGTTGAAACACGCAGGTTTTTCTGGTGCCTTTGGCGTTTGGAGTTAGTGGGTGTGAAACCAGACTTTTCACTTCTGCTTTTCGTGTGCCTGTTCAGTGTGATGCACGTATGGTGCGGAGTTTTGCAATCGGTAGATTTCCCCATCAGGTTTGGTTTGTTTCTCTCATTTTTACAAGGGATGAACGGGATATCACTTCTGGGCAAAACACACAGTAGTGTACTGGGGGGAGAGATCCAAGAAAAATAGTATCTGAATGTTATTTGTCTTACAAGCAAGCACATGTAGGCGTTTATTATTTCTGAAGGCTCTCTTGTCAATCGGACATTGAACAATCATGACATCTGTTGCAAGTTATTGTCCCCCAGAATCGTTTCACACGGTTTGGACTTTGCTTTTTTTCATCCACCACAAATAAAGCCCAGAATTATCTCCCTGTCCCCACAGAGGCAAGCGGGAACCTCCTGGGAAAATGCTGCGGGCTCCAAGGAGGTGAGAAGGTTTAGCAGAAGGGGGCGTTTGGGTCCTGCTCTGCCCTACCACGGGTTGAGTGGGGAAACCCCCAATTCACACTGTGAAAGGGAACCCCACTGAGGTCCACAGGAGATGAGCCAATTCATTAAAACAAACCCAAAGACGGGGTGCAAAGGCTGACCTGCAGCTCCAACCCTTCTGAACCATCATCCTGGGCTGCATCGGGAGTCCGTGCGTTGGTGTTCGCAGGTTTGCACGTTGTTGACACCTCCTACGCTGCTGCTGGGAGCTGGGGAGGCCACAGCCAAGTCAGCTTTCCCTTTCAGCCCGTCCGCCTTTATCAGGAAAGAAATACTGTCTGTTTGTTTAGGTGAGATATTAGTCTGCCCCTGGAGCTCCAGGTCACTGTAAATGTAACACAAGCCCTATTTCCTGTTAGGAAAGGGGAAAAAATATGCCTGTGAATTGTCTCTGATGTGCTGCCAATTGTCAGAGAAGATTCAATTTGGTGGAGAATTACTGTGCTCTTAAAGAGCTGCACTAGTGACAGAGATTTAGGGCAGCCGCCTCTGCCAGAAATGGGAGATTTGTCTTTGATTTCCATAAAACCAGAGGTGTGCCTGGTAGCAAGTTGCCTCTCCGCGTTGCTCAAGGAAAAGCGAATGGCTTGGAGGGGAGGTTGGGGTTAATGGGACCGTTCTGGGATGCGAAAGGGATGCCTTCACGTGGTTGAGGGGCAGAGCCCGCAGGGAGGTTTGGGGTACGGCTGGCAGGTGCCGGGGCAACGCTTTCTGTCAACGCTCCGCTATGATAAAAGAGAAATGGCATTTTCTTGCCACCTAGCCAATAAGCCAGATCAAAAGAGACAAGAAGTTGCGCTGTGTGTGTGCGTGATGCACACATGTGTTCACTGCTAATCCAATAAAGCAAATATGTGACCTGTGGAATGACCCAAAGCTGCTACGATAAATAGTGCTATAGATCACTCATGTATTTTCCTTTCTTTTGCATTTCCTTTATCACGGCCAATTTCAGCTGTCGTCTAAGCAGGGCATGCCTTCCACAAACACAGTGACGTGTGGACAGGCAAACCAGATTCACCCATTTGGTCTCTTTTATGATAGAAAAAAACCCCACACAGCTCCCCAAAACGGAACGAAACAGTTTCCCCTTATTTGTCATTATGTTTATTGCGAAGAGTAACAACTTAGGGCTGGGTAAAGGCCCAGTGCACTGAAGTAAAGGTGATGTTGACAGACTGGGCTGAGCAGCATCCTTGTCTTCAGAAACATTCATCCTCCAAAATTTTATGTGGCAAAGAAATTAAAAAAAAAAAAAGTCTATAGACTGTGGCCCATGACATTGCCCATACCTTAATTGGATACCAAACGGGCACTGTGCAGTCTGGCATTCTCGGTGTGTCCGTGTGCCAGTGCTGAACCTTCTACAATAGAGACTGTCTTTTTTGTGTTAACCATAGTGGCACAGTAATTGCTAAATAAAAGCTGTATAATCCATAAAAATAACACTAAAGAGACTTCATTCTTATTTAGCTTACTACTACTGCAAACTTGAGCAAAGCTTGCTCAACTGATGGTTAGAAGGAGACCAGAAGAAATGCAGAAAAGCAGTTTTGAAGAAGGCAGAGGATATAAGGCATGCTCTTCTGCCATTTGGTCCCCTCTCCCGGTTGTTATTACAGAGCTGGTGGGGCGATTGGTGTCATTCGCCCTGTGCCCGGTACTCTCTCTCTCTCTCCCCAGTACTGACAGGTAGAAGTCACGCTTTAAATGCTGTCTTTCCATCTGTGGGCACTCGCCCTGGTAACGCCTAAATACCTCTCTGAATGAGCTAGGGCACGGCCAGCATCAGCAAAATTATCCTCCCTGCGGTCCTCCAAAACAGGGTAAACTCCTCCGGTGCCACGGTCCGGGCTTCCAGGCAATGCAGTGGAGATTTAACCTGTTCTCTACAGCCGTTTTTAAAATTCATCAAGGTTTTTGCCGGAGCACTGGAGCTCGGCGCTGGATGGCAGCGTGGCGGTACAAAGCGCCCGTGCACGCTGCCGTGGCCGCCCCGACGGGGTCTTCCAGCCCTTCGCCTTTGGTCAGAAGTGCCTTGTTCTGTGGAAAGCACCAAAACCGCTCCTAGTACAAACGCGTATTTCTGTCCTCCTCCTTTCACTGTGCCCCTGTGTTTCAGAGTAATGCTGTCACAGGCAGGAAAAAAAAAAAAATCAAAACGCATCGTCTTATTTCATCAAATGCTGCTTAACAGAGCTGTGGGGTGAAAAGTCAGCGCTGCAGCCCAAACCGTGTGTCTGCAAGGCTTGGGGCTTCTCCACTGGCCATTGTGAGCACTGCATTGTGCCGGTCTCCGTCCCTCCCTCCCTCCCTCCCTCCCTCTCCCTCTCTGAAACATTTGCCATCCCCATCCTTGGCTTCTGAAAGAGCCGATCAGCTGATGATTCCTCTCTTGTTCCTTCAACCTTTTGCCAGCTGCCTCCTAAACACATGCCTGCATTAGGCTCCTCATGCTTTCCCTCCTTGCATCTCTGCTGCGGTATAATATATATATACTTTATACATATAAAACGTTCATATATTTATACTAACATTTAGGGAAACAAGTGATTGGGCATGTTTTGCACAAAATGAAGGTGAGAGGAAGAAATCAAAATGTTGGGAAAGGCCCTTCTTCCCCTCTCCCTCTGCCTATGTTCTGAAATCTCCTTTAGAGGTGGCTCCTTCTTTCCAGTCACCCGAAATCCTGTTAATCCCTTTTGTTATTTTAGTCAATTGAAAAATATGCCATTATTGCTTGAGGAAGTTTGAGATCCACTTTGAAAGGGTAAAATGGACTTAATCTGTTTCTTGTGTGATAAATCCATTTTAAGCTTCTTGGTCTATCTGCACCGAAGATGTCAAAATGTAATACTTTAAAATCAATGTAAGTGATAGGTCTTTTAATATACTTTCTAGCCTAACACTCTAAAATACTTCCTACGTTTACAAACATATATTCACGGAAGACCGGTACTGGCTAGGACGTAGGTGGGGGTGTCTGAAATACCCAGGGAAAAACCATCTGCTACAACCGTGTCATGAACTGTAGGGGAAAACAACTATTACTCACAGAATCTAGGATCCAGTTCCTGGGGAAAAGATAATTTCTCCTGAAAACACCTGCAGGGTAAAGTTTATTCCCCTTCTGTCAGTCTGAGTAACAAAGTAAGGATGCCATAATAAACGATGGCAGGGGCTGAAAAAGATGTAAGAGGATGGAAAAGAAATCATTAATCCACTGCACCAACTCTGCTGCGTCTGATAACAGCCAGCAGACACTGGACTGCCAGCACACCGCTTTCGGCCACAGGTTTAGCTCCTCCTGTGCACTGTTTGTTTCGCTTGGGGGTTTTGTTTTGGTTTTGTTTTTTGTTTGTTTGGTTTGGTTTGGTTTGGTTTGGTTTGGTTTTTTTTTCCCCCTCCAGCAGCTGTGAATCTTGTCCTCTCCGTGGAAAGACTCAGATACAGAGGAGCACCCATCTTCGGCTCTGATCTTATCATCTTTGTCTCCTGCAAAAGTAAGTATTTCCTAAAAATCCGCCTCTGCTCCTTCCCTGACTGCGATACACTGCCGCTCCATAGGTAGCCCATGGAAAACAGCTTAACGAGGTTTCCACGGTGTCACACTGAAAGTAGCCAGCAACTCTCTGCAGTTTATTATTCGTGCTGTTAAGTATGACCTGGAAATTTGTGTCGTTGTATAACCAGATGTCAGTTCCTTCAATCCCTACAAAGCAACTCTTTTTCTCCCCTTCCCCCTCCGTGGCTGGCTATCCAGAGAAATGAAAAGCCCACAACGTGAGTTCATGCTCCTGACAAGATGAGTATTGTCAGGAATATACAAGCTGTGGTTTTTCCTTTCTGCATCCTGAAAGTGAAGAAAAAAGACCTTTGATGTATCCAAAGCTCTGTTATTCTTTTTCCTTCTTTCAGCTAATAAAAGGTATCATTATATTATCACACTTGTGTCCCTTCCATGTTTATCCTGGCCCATATTCTGCTCTGCAACAACAAGAACATAAAACATCCCATGAGAAACTCTAGGTTAAGTTTATTTGACTTTTTTTTTTTAACCTATGTTGTAATCAGGGTTGTTTTGCTAACTTAGTTCACCGAGGTAGTTTTTGGTAAAGGCTAAGATTTGCTTAAGTGGCCAGAAAGAAAATACATGTGACTGGTTTATGCCTTGCCACCCTGAATTGTAATGTTTTGTTTATTATGACTTTGGGCATGTTTTATTGGTGAGTGGAGAGGTCACAGCCTCCCATTTAGAACCTGTATTTGTGCTTTACGGGTTCTGGGATTTGAAACCACAAGCAGTCGCTGAACTTTCTGCCTGCCTTAGGTAACTGTGTGACGTGACCAAGTGCCCGGACCAGGTCCTCTCCTCTGTTCTCAGCCTGCCGGGAGCAGAGGTGTGACATTGGCCTGTGACCGGAGGTCTCCAAAAGAGCAGATAAGAAAGATGAGGCTGAATGAGCCCCACCACAGCGTCCTCGCCTCACCTCTCCCAGCCTCTCCTCGCCTCTCCCAGCCTCTTGCTCCTTTTAATGTTCTTCAATTTGGAGCTTTCTAGTCAGTGTTTTCTTTTGGAAATAGGTGCATTTGGAAAGAAATGTGTTCATATCCCACCTAGAAAATATTTCAAAGATCCGCCCCACTTCTGTAGTGGTGGATCCCATTATGACAACTCAATAGAAAAGACTCCTCATTCTACAGATGGAAAAATGGGTTTGGGATGTATCCAATGCTTCGTATTTCCAAAGAAATCACTAATGGAACAAAGGTGCCTTCACTTCAAGAGGGTTTTCTAGCCTCAGATCTCTAAGTGAGGGCAGTAGCACTGCCAGGTAATAGCTGGAGCTGTGGCAAGCTTGGAAAGATTCGAGGCGGATTTGCTTTAAATCCGTTCAAAGGAGTAAAAATTTCTCATATAAAGCATTCAGTGAAGTGAGGGATGTTAAGGTGTATGAAGAACAGCCATGCGCTAATTGTTGTGCTGTTTGATTTAAAAGCTGAGCAATTATGGTATAACACAAACATGTATTTACTGCAATCAGTGGAATTGCAACATTCCGCCCTGGATGATAAATGTTCAGGTGTTTTACTGCCGCGTGTTTCATGTACGGCCTGCGTCAGGGGTGCTCAAAATGAGCTCGGTCTGAAGTTCTTCACGTACATTGTGTGTCCACGGCAGATGCCAAATTCAAAGCAGCGTCTGAGAATAAATGAATTCTCGTTAACCTAATGGGTTGTACCTATTTTACAGTGGGGAAGACTGAGGCACAGAGAATTCACCGGCCGCATTATACCACTCAACCCACAGCAACCACCGGGCTGATGATTTTCTGCCACTGGCTCCTAAATTCTATTTATCTGATATTTTATGTCAATAACACTAATGGTAGCAATGCTGGTGCTGCCATTCCCTCCCCAAACAAATATTATAGTGCATCTACTACAACATACAATCCCTGTTGACCAACATTCACTGGTAAATCTCCTTTAAAGTTTTCTAAATTCAGCATGTTCAGTTTCATCCCTCTGTTGGGAGACTGTTATTAAATACCATTTTTTTCCAGGCCTTGGTGAGATGGGTAAAAGAACTGCATCAATCTGTAAAATCACTCTGGGGAGATCCTGGGTCAGTTCTCACCTCCACTTATTTTGTTCTAGGTACTGTGGAATAAGGTACTGAGGATCAGCCCTTTGACCTCGGTCTTTTTTTTTTTTTTTTTCTTGAAGAGAATAAATGCAGTGAAATTGTCCTGCCTAAACCAGGTGATCTCTTCAAATGTAGAATTAATACATTATAAATACAATAAAAATACACAATCTTCTTGCCAAGATGTATATTTTTTCTTCCATTCTCTATATTTTCAGGCGTTATTTTTGTCAGGGCCATTTACTAAATATATATACATTCTTCCTACTTGCTTCAGTGTCCAGCTTCGAGATTTCTCATGGTTTCCCCAGAATTACACAAATAATTCATAGCTCAGCCCTCAGAGAAAAGATACAGCTGAAGGGCACCCGGGGGGAAGAGATCACCCCACTGGCTCCGTAAGGGCAGGTATTGATGGGCTGTCAGTGCTGGACTCACTGGAGGGCTGTGGGGATTGATGAGGAGAATAAGGAGTTCTCCGAAAGGTGTTTACAGATTTTTGGTGCTATTAACTTTCCTACTGTTCTCGCAAGCGCGTCAACAATGGAAACCGAACAGTGTGTGTAGTCATACAGAAAAGTAAGCAGCAAGGTATAAATGAATGAAGCAAGTATGGTTAAAAGCATGATGCTGTCCCAGTGCATGGACTTCGGAGGAGGGAAGAGATGAACGAGAGGGGAACAGGTATAAATGCTGTTGTCTCCTGCCAAGATATTTGGGAACTTGGAATGCAAAGGAAATATGGTGTAGTACTGTGTAACAATGAACGCTTTTTTGGTACAGATTGGAATATTTTTACATTTGTTCCGTTTCTCTGCCTGATAATTGCCATGTGCCCATCGGCCCGCAACGGGAAAGCGCTTTCCACCAGTCGGTGTACATTGGCAGCGGTTCTGCTTCCCGCTCTGAGAACAACCCGCTCTGCTGAGATATTAGCCTTGTTTGTTTTCCTTACCCCGCTAAGAGGAGGTTGTTCCCGAAAATGCTTATAACCCATTCTCACTTCAGGTATATGTTTCTCCCATGGGTTCTGAAGCTGTGGTCTGTGGAGTATGAATACCACATGAACTCATTCCTGCTGGCGCCCATAATGAAGCATTAGAAAATCATGCAACGATTGGCATCGCAGTGCAGAAGGGCAAATGTGCAGCGTTACCCTTTCCTTATCCTTATCCTTATCCTTATCCTTATCCTTATCCTTATCCTTATCCTTATCCTTATCCTTATCCTTATCCTTATCGAACCGAGTCCTAGAGTTCAGCTCTGACAATTGTGTATTTGCAGATCAGTCATCGCTGGTGTTCCCCTCCCCCCCCCCCCCCCCCCCCCCCTTATTTATGCATATTTATTTATTCCGTCTTCTTTTTAATTCCATTTTGGGCCTGATCCTGCAAGCACCAGCTGGCAGGGATGCGCAGGCAGTTCTCTAGTGTCCCGAAGTGCATGTGCTTCATGGCAAAGCAACCACGAACTCTGGTCTCAGCCGAACTCTCCGGTTTCTCCTCGCTGCAAGGCAAAGCTCTCAGATACGCGTGTGTGTGTGTGTGGAGTGCGAGGGATGAGCGTTTGCTGGCCTGGAGGGGGACCAAGCGCTCGTCCCCTGGGTAGGCTGCCTTGCACAGTAAGTGGAAACTTTCATTATTTACCAACCGGTCAAAATGATTTTGTTATTGACAGCGGCTTCATTATGTCAGCCATTCCATTCTTTGAAAACATGGGCAAAACAGAGAAAGAGTGGTGGCAGGGAGGGGGAAATTCCATTTCTTCCTAAATTGAGTGGAAACATCTTCAGGAAAATTAAAGAAAAACCCGAGAGAAGGAGAAGAGCAAAAGAAATAACTGTAGCCAAAGCCACTTTCCTTTTTCTTTTTCAATCTCCCTTCCAACATGCTCCTGGTAAAATCATTACAAAGGCCGTTTATTTTTAAAATTGAAAGATTGGGGAGAGTCATAATGAGATATTATGTGTAAAAGTTGCACATAAATTTCCTTCTGTCATATTTTGGGCTTGCCTAACGCATCCCCTTGGCAGGCCTGAGGGAAGCTGATCGCTTTAGTATAGATTGTGTGTGCTTCAATAATATTGCCCAAGGACAGAGCTACTGGGTGGCTGAGTTGGCTACATGCTGATTTAAAAATTAGCTGGGCTTTTATTGGCCACACTAAATTGCTCTCAAAAGAAAAAAAAAAAAAAAAGAAAAAGTTTTATACCAGAACGAAGAAGCATATTTGAAGCAAGACTCCTCTCTTTCAGGAAATGCCATGTTTTTACTCACTGGAGAGGCTTTTTTCTTCTTTCTCACCTTTATGGAGAGCCATGGAAGAAAGGTGATGTGATTGTGGTGTGTAACATAGAGAAAAAGTCCTATGTTGAGTGATTGGTCTCTGGGGCCTTTCCTTATGGGTCACCCTGCACAGATCTCAAGGGTACGGAGTTGGACAGTACAGTGTTATGCTACAGCTGCTCTTGGTCTCAGGTCAAAGGGATCTGTCTTCCTTTTTTAAGTCCTAAAATTTTGTTGTTATTGTGTTTGTGATTAGACGACTTTGAAATTTACTGTCACATCTGCAGTCTGGGATGTGTCCCTCTCTCTGGGCTTGGCCTGAAGGCCATCGAGTCATGCCCGTTTTTTCTGCTGACTTTGGTGGGCCCTGGTTAAGATTTTATTTCTTTCTTCACATTTTGTCTTCATTGTCCCCACCTCTCTATTTCTGAGGTTTTAGTGCTTCCAGGATCTCAGCTGAGGGATATCCACAGCTGCCAAGAGCTGGGGCATTTCCTTTTCCTTTCCTTTCTTGGTCTAAACCAGAAACTGGTCATCAAGGAGGCAAAGGCCATCAAAGTGCCCAAGAATAAAGAGTAATTCATAACAGTCTTTGCTAATATTCTTAATTTAGAGCTCTGGAGTCCAAGTCCTAGCCACATTTTCTCTGCATTCCGTTTTTTTATGAAGCGCTTGACCTATTTACTTACTTTTTGACCTAGCAGGCTAAGAAATACAAGATGGAAAAGACATGACCAAAATGAGAGGTTTAAATAAATAGCTTTTAGTGTGGGAGAAGGCCAAATTCATTGTAACTGTAAACATTTTTTTTTTTTTTTACATGAGCCAAATCTGTGTACCTTGATACTTTGGGCAAATTTGAGTGGATCTGAGCTTTGCATCTAGCCTGCGTCTCCATCCTGTGCCAAACAAAAGCTTGAACTGGAACTTGGAAAGCCAGTGCTTTAGCTCAGCTGGTTCAGATAATCATCCTCCAAACCCAACCTCCCAAGCTTGCCCTATTGGGAGTTATCATTAATTAAATTAAGATTTCAGTCGTCTTCACCGATAACTTCATCTCCGGGTAGCAGCCTTGGGTGAGGTTGAAAGTGAAACTCACTTCCTTCGCTTCAGGGCAGCTTTGCCTAAAATCAAGTGCAGAATCAAAAGCACCAAGTGCAGCTATTAAGACTCTCACCACAAGCTGCTCTGCCAGCATTTCTGAACACCCGGTTCCTGCAGGTTACCCGGTGCGCTTTCATCTCCTGTGAATTGTAAAAGAAGGCATCGGGGTTTATTAAAGAGTTTGTGTTGCTAACGTGTCATACATCACGCCGTTAATTAAGAGAAATTCCTTTTTCCCCAGTTGGGTAGCTACATCGTGCTGCCAGCGTGTATATATTATCCGTGTCTCCCCACCCTGGCCTAACCCAGACGCTGCATGACTGATTGTACCCCAGAGAAGCTCCAGCCTCTTCAGGTAATTCGATTGCTGAGTCTCCAAACCCAAGGAATTAAAAGAAACCTCTGCACTGGGCTCCGCTCCCCTTGTAATTAGTACCAGAGCGAGCGGAGCAAAGTGGGGTGCGGCGAGGACATGTGTTCCCAATCACAGCCCACGCAATGAAAATGTTTTCTTTCTGGGACAATCTGAAGAAACCTCAGGGGGATCTGGGGCTTTTATATATATATGTGTATGTAATAATAATAATTATCCTCATTAGAAAGTTCACTCCAGAGCTCTGCGACGTGCTTTAAAAATTGGTGGGAGAGCCGGATGATGCGCCGAAGAATCCCAGCCCACGCACGAGCTCTCACATCGCCCCACGTGTCGGGGGCAGCGCTCGGAGCGGGACCAACCTCTGCTGCGGGCACTGCCGTGCGCAGAGCGATGCCGACCTTCGCCTGCCGTCAGCTGGGGCTGCGTGGTTCAGATGGGTACGTCCTTTGTCCGTCTGGTTTCCCACTGTGGGCAGCACAGGGAAACCGGTTGCTTTTGTAACGTTTTTCCCACCCAGCTGCGATCCCCCAGCACTCGCGGCGGGATTTATTTATCCGGGGTGGTCAGGGAAGCAGCACGCGCTCGCCTGACAGCCCCCCAAATTTCTGTGCTTCTCACCAAGTTCCTGAGGATCGGGGACACATAACGCAATGCTGGATTGTTATTTTACGGAGGGCAACAATATTCTCCCTCAGACTGAGCCGTAGGGTATAATTAGAGCTGTTCAGGAATTTTGTCATTAAAAGTCTTTTGGTTGGAAAATGCCAATTCTTTGAAACAAACTTTTTGGAGTAAAGGGGAAGGTTTCTTGTGTCAAAGAGAGACAAACTCTGGAATAACCACTGGCCCTGGGTAAAGGAGAGCTGTGCTCAAGTCCCGACTCCAGTGAAAGTGCAATTTACTTGTTTACAAAACCCCGGCACTGTAAAGTAGTGGTGAGGTATTCTGTGCTCGCCCAGTACGTGGGCAAACTGTAAAGCACGGGTTCCAAAGAGAACCTCCCTGTCTGAGCAGGGATTCTTGATTATTTCCGATTTCTTAGGAAGCACTTAGGAAGTTTAAGGACTTGGGTGGCTCTCAAGAATGAGAGCATTCCTTTCAAAGGTAATATTGATAACCTGTGCGGGAAGCGATAACCTCAGAGGTACTCATGCTGAAGCGACCACACCGCTGGCGAGTGTAGGGTACTTGTTGGGGGAGACCTGAAGCTCTCCAGTCACAGACCCGGATACCAAGACTGGCCTGCAAGCAATTAATTAACAGCCTGGCACTATCAATGCATTTCCAACTCAGTTAGTAATGACGTTAACACAAATCCCACACACCGCTAACTAACAATAACAACTCTACTCCATCATGAAGATAAAACTGCTCCGTTGGAGGTGGGATGCCCGACCTAATAAGCCATTAGCCTACATCCCACAAATAATAGCTCACAGGTGAGCATCACTTTGGTACCCAGCACTCATTGCAATTGCCGAATCCTGCCCAACTATGGCACTCGCAGAAATAACTCCAGCACGCCAGTCAATCCTATCTCCAGGAACGGCAGAGCTGCAGTTATCCTATAGAAATATCACTCTCTGGGTCACAGTATGGCCTGGACTGGGTGGGGAAGGGAGGCGCTAGGAAAGCTGTTTGGAAGGCAAGTTAGGTTTCCAACCTCTGTCCGTTATAGGATATAACGAATCAACCAGAGTAGACAACCATGCAACATACTTCATTGTGTTTGCTGAGCTCACCTCCTGACCTATATATGAAAAAAAAAAAAAAAAAAAGGTTATTTTTATAAAGAATTTTGGTGCTGCTCAAGGACATTTGTTTATTACATGTTTGCTGCTTCAGTGAAATCTACCCAATTCTCTGGGAAATGCTGGCTTTGATGAACACTGAGATTTGAAGGAATTCTGGAATAAATTACTGAAGTGGGACTTTTCAACACTTTCATAAAGAAAGCTTTGTTTCTCATTTGAAGGTGACTATAATTTGAAATTTGAATAGTGGTTTTTTTTTTTTAGATAGGAAATAGTCAGATTCTGAAATATCTGTATTAACCTGTTATCATTATGGTATGTCATTTACAGTTATTATTGCAAAAGGAGAATATTTGAGATAATTCCTTTAAAAAAAAAATCGTTATCGTTGTTGAGAGAAGTGATTCAGAAATTTCACGAAGTCTTGAATGTACGCAAATCTTTTCCCTCCTCTTTCACATGCCATTTGCTTGAATGCCATTAAATGTTGGTTTTACATTTGGCTGGGTTTCTCCTGTTTTAAGATTTTTAGTTTGTATTAAAAAAAAAAAAAAAAGCTTGGAAATCCATGTGGTGGCCACTGAGGACTTGTGCTACTGGCAAACGTTGCTAGGAGCTGCAGATCCAGGAAATCAAACGCAGGGAATCAACTCCTAGAAACCCAGTTTCAAGGGAAGTCCAGAAATTGGAAGAGGGTGAGGAGATCCGTGAGTCACTATATTTGGTGTCAAAGGGTATGAGAAATGAATGTCAGGGTTTAGGGACGCTATAGCAGAGAAAGCAGCCACTAGTGATTAGAAGGACGAGAGTACCAGGACAGAGAGCAGAAATAACAAGGAGGATGAGTTTTTTTATTAATATGAGTTTGTGTCGGTGCTGTATTTCCACGGGGACAGGGATTCTGGGTGAAGCCAGCGTGTGGTCAAACAGCAATGCCTGCTTTAATGTTTTTTTCCCTGTTTGTTAGGATCTCTTTTAAAAAAATGAAATATAGGATGTCAGTTTATTCAGGCTAAGTTTTAGCACAGATATCTGTGTATGGGCAGCGTCCCTTCTGAGCTAAAATCACATATGAACTCTGCAAACCCTTTGGCTTCTCTTTGTAAACTTTCCCAGATAAAAATGGTTTCATTTTCAGGAATGGCCTCTTCTTTATCTGTTTTATTTTCAGGTACTCTTTGTGATCTGTTGCCAGGTCATCAGCTCACTGGTGTGGGAGTTTCCTTATGATGTTTAGGAAGCAAAGGACAGACCTTCTGAAAAGGCGCCAACAAGCACACCAATTACCCACACTTCAGCTTTTGGGAAAGTTTTCACACTAAGCTTGTTTTGACACACGTAGATTTTTGCTCTAGATTTTAGTCAGAAACAGAACTCAGTAAACTTGAGTTTAGCCTGAAATGAACATCTGAAGCAACAGACAGGTTATGACTCTGAACCTCAGTCTGTAGCTGATATTTGTGGCTGTGTCCACCGTATCTCAAGACCAAATTGTAATTCATCCCCAAATACCCTCTTAGGATGCACGGAGCTAGTATGAACTTTTTGCAATAAACCCTCAACGCTTGGTTTAGTCTGATATTTTTAAACTTGGAAAGAAAATCATCTGAGTTGCATTTTCACAGATGTAAAAAACGAGTCCTTTCATACCCACAACTATATTTTCAGAAGAGTTTGTGCATTTGACCACCCTATTTTGTGAGGACTTTTGCAGGACGGACTGTGCAGATGGCCAGATCTGCAGCGCATAGTCACTTTGGGAACGTATTCACCGCTACTGAGCATGTGGATTAGGTGCACTTTTTGTCTGCACAATTAACCACTCTGAAATTTTGACGACAAAGGAATCATTATGTTCCTGAAAATGTTTATTATATAAATATTGTCCTTTCTGGTTCAGTAGTGTATTATTCTCATTCCTTTTGTACAGCCATAAAACTATCCCTGCTTTTGCTTTTCCGAACTGGTGTAACTGGCATGTGGAATGCAACAGCTGGTTAACTCTGCAATGATCCAAGAGCAGCAGAAGACAAGGAGTGCAGAGGGGGCTGCCTTCTTCTGCCAAGTGTGGAACTAAGCAGCTGCTTTGTATTTTCACATGAACAAAAATGTTTTGTTAACTGCTTCGCTGCCGCGGTCCAGAGCATGTATAATGGGGTACGGTTTCTGGCTCGCAGGGTTACTCGGCTTCAAGAGGCTTAGTGATTCTCCTTTTGTTCCAAGCAGTGGCTGGCAGCATCTAGGACAAACGCTCCTGTCACAGGAGGAATGATTGTAGGACAGTGTTCAAACAACTTTATTTTCTCTCTATTGCATTAAGCATGACCATATGTGCAAAAATCTCCCCTTAAAAGAACATTCTTAGGATTGCAAATTCTCAAAAGCTGGGAAATGCCAATGGAGAAATATGCTTTCTGATCATCTTTAATTGTATAAAATAATAAACTCATAAAGGATGGAGCGGAAAAGACCTTAAGATACATCTTGTTCTCCCTGACTCAAGGCAGGATTGGCTCAATCATCTAACAGTTGTCAAACCTGTTCTTTAATGTCTCAAGTTCTCCTCATTTTTTCAAAAGGAGTGTGGCTTTTGGGATCCTAGGGAGGTTGCATTAAACCTGTCCAGAACGGAAGATCTGCATCTAATTATGATGATGGGAAGGTGAAGGAGGAAACTACTGTTAATTAAAAGAAAAGTGATATTCCTCTGTTTAAAGTAAGAGTATCAGAAGTGATACTGAGAAGAGAGCATTTTACTCTTCAAAGGAAAGACAGCCTGGAGAAACTGAGATAAGAATTACAAGGGCGGAAGTTGAATACTGTGTCCAATGTTGCTCCTGCGTTGCTGGTGCATGGATGCTGTGGCGAGGGTAATTAGGAAGAGGCTAATCAAGAGCCTTAAGATGTTGCATCTGATGTGTACTCATGTACAAGTAAAAGAGATGGTGTAGGGGAGGTGCAGTTGCAATCTCAAAAAGACGTTCTGGAGGAAGTGGAAAATCTGCACTGCAAATCCTCGTGCTGCAGGCTCCAACTAGAACAGGAACAAAGCTCATGAGGCTGTGGAGTGCCAGAAACCAGCCCCGGGGTGAGGTGCAGGAGAGCCAGCCTGTGTGGCCTGTGGGTGTGGTAGAAATGCCGGGCTGTTGGCAGCTCTCCTCCTTAGCAGCTGGAAAAGCTGGGACATGAGTCCCCGACGGGACACGGGACCGGAGCCTTGACTAGCGCGGAGCACGAGCCCCGCGGTCACTGCACTCATGAAATTCAGTAGGAAATTAAACGGGTCTAATTGGGCCGTGAAATACATTGTGTGTAACTTAGGGTGTCTGTGAGGTCGGGTGCTGACAGCATGGTCGACAAAGTCAGAAGATTGCAGATGGGAAGGAAACATTTGCTTACAATATGATGTGTGGAAACGGGACAGCCTTCACCCCTGCGGGCATGCGGCAGGGAATCACGGAACACCGGGTTTCAAGCTGAGTATTTGCATTTATCTCCCAAACTTTGCTGTGTGCACTCTGATGTGCAGGGCAAGACCTGCTGAATCCTAGACAGAGACAAGGCAATTAGAGAGGGATCCAGTTGCAACGCTGAATGCCTGTGCTTTGTCTTCTGCTTATTCATAACCTTCTGTTTAAAGTCATCTTTGAGTTTAACTTGCTAAACAAACCTTTCTTATTCATAAGTCTTTCTGTTTTGAAGGATGGAAGGGAAGTGAAGCAGGGTGAGACTGACAAACAGGGTCAACTGTTTTTGGGAAGGCAGTGACTCTCTTTATAGAGACAGCAGCTTCTTGAGGAATATGGAGCCAGGAATATGTTTAGGGAAGCCAGGGGATGGACAGTATTTGCAGCCAGACTGGAATGGGTCAGTGTGGGCGCTAGCAAGGCCAAGTGCCATGTCGAGGAAACAGTGACTTCCATACACCAGAAGAAAAGAAAGCAAATGGGAGATGAATGCCCTGCGTGGACCAAAGCTTCGCATCAGTGCCCAGTGAGTGGGCTGCAGGTAAACGCATTGCCAAGAGCAGCAGGGAGGTCAAAACCATGGGACCCCAGGCTCCTCTGCTTTGTTAAGGTTTCAAAGCACTTAGCAAACGAAGCTGCGAACTGCAGGAGGTAGGAGGTGGGTCTCCTGGAGGAGTTGGTGGGATGTGCTCCTGAACCTGCCTCTGCCATGGAGCACTGGAGCAGGGCTGAGTAAATGAGCTGATCACAGCTTTCCCATGGTGTCAGGCACTGTGGGCACCTGCTTTTCTGCAGGTCTAATAGGTTTGCTATGGTTTGTGTCGCAGGGATGCTGGGCCCTCACCTGCCTGGAGGTGTTGGAGCAGAGCCTTGAAGGTAAGAACTGCCATGTAACTTCAAGTCTGAAAACAACATGTCTCTGTTATCTCATCTCGGGCACACCAAACTCACGGTGACTTATCCTCGTCTTTGTGCCTCAGGACCTCATCTTTTCCCGTCCCCATCAGACTGCTCTGGAGAAACCTCTGTGGGTATTTGAGAAGCGTTTGGATGCTGTCGTGATGAGCCTATTGAAAAACCTTTGAGGAAATGAATAATTCTGTACTTGATGAAGAGTTAGAAAGATGTGCCATATATAGTGCACGGGGCCCTGTGTTTAGGCATGAGGAACATAGAAGGAGCTGTGCCGCAGCACGCGTGCCCCAGCGGCTCCGGGTGCTGCTTCCGACGATCTGCTGTGGTCAGCCCAGACCACTCCTCTGCCACCCGCCTCCGCTTCACCTGTGACAGCGAGGATTTAGAGACAGGAGCAGCCTGTGTCTAGTCAAAGGGATTGCCAGCAGGGCAAAAGCTGAGACAACCTTGCCTTAATCAGGAAAAAGACATTTCAAAAGGAAGTAATTTTGTTTTCCTAACATTAAGTAAAAAATCCTAGCGGAGGGCCTGCTTGCTCTTTCATATTCCTTTCTTGCTCTGCCTTAGATGTGGAGATGTAACTCCAAAAAGAGCCTGATCTTACAAACATTTGGAAATCCCAGGTAATGTGATTTCCAGAAGTTGATGTCGGGGTTTCTGTTGAAAACTGCAGGAGCTGTGTGTTCAAACACACCAGTTCTGGATCATTCAATTCACACAGCTCCGTTATGCTCTGGGGAACAAAAATCTTTTCTTTAATATAACCCTGAGAAGTTGAACTGCTTTCTCATCTCCTGACATGCCAAAATTGCTGTCAGAAGCAGTACTCAGAATGTCACAGTTTTCAGAAGAATGGTAAAGTATGTGTTTAACTTGATGTACGCTGAGAAGCTTCTCTGAGGACTTCACTGCCATGTACTTAAGGTTAAGCACAAACCGAGCATCACCAAACAAGGGGAGTCAGCATGGGTTGGGGTAAACTCACACAATTAGCTTGGAAGCTTTGGTGAATCTTCAGATGTTTGTTTGTTAGAACTTGGCCCTCAAATTAAATGGCAGCTCCGAGCATCCCCCACAGTAGGGAGGACTTATCACGTCCAGATCAAGTCTGGACTCGAATATTTTCAAAATCTGATGGGTGGATGAGCTAGCTTTTTAGGTAGAGTTTTGGATACTCAGTGCAAATGAGTCTCAGTTATGGATCACTAACTTATTTTATGACATGGCTTTAGGAAAAAGAGGAGGGAAATGATACTTGAAACATATTTTTTTAAAAACAGGTTTCAGTTTTAAGAAAACCTAGATAAATTATGAGTCAATTCTCCTTCAGCCATTATTTACTAGACATTTTTAGAGATTATCTATTTATTTATTGCCCTCTGAGACCACTAGAGAGGAAGGAAAATGCAGTTAGTCCATCACTTCCCCGGATCAAGAGAGATGCAAACTCTTAATAAAGTATCGATGGCACCCCAAGGGGACAAAAAGAGATTTGCATCCCAGTGGCCCGGCTGACAGACCACATAAGTTACTGCAGCAGCAGCGAGGACTTGTCAGAGGAAGGAGCACGATGAGAGAAGAGGGAGCAAAACATGATTTGTACCGGCATGCAGTGAACAAGCTAAGCTGTGTAAAAATGAATACATGAAATTAAAAGGATTAATGGGACAAGTTAGTGCAGGGTAGCAGGGAAAGTCCCCTGTCTAGGCACTTCTGCCAGGTTCCACCCAGACAGGTTGGTTTTTTTTTTCTTTTAAACTTTCTTTCTTTTGTAAGTGAAATTTCATCTGGAGAGCTCCTCATGAACAAAATTCAATTCCTGTCCCCAGCTCCACCTGGATATGCCTTCTGAGCTTTTAAAATTTTCTTTTATTTAAAAAGTCATGGTGGTTTTCACAAAAGCTGGAAACGTCGGCTTGGTATGAGGAAGGCTAATGGCACGTTCGCCATCAGAAATCGTCCAGTGAGTTCATTTGCATCGAATGCTCCTCTTAACCTCCTGTTGTAAATCACTTTTAAATAGCGGTGCCGCTTCACCCCAGGGCTGGCCGCTGTTCAGGACTGAGCGGAATAGTTTCTGCTTGTGCTGTGAAGGCCTTTGAAATCACTTGTGATAAAGATGTATAGATGTAAGGTTTTTACTATTTAAATCACAAAGCAGGGCCTAAATATGTTTCTACAGTAACATTTTGCTATGGAGCACAGTCTGTTCTTTTCAAGCCTGTCCACTCCCACCTCTGAAGTTAAACAAAGCTATGTGCATATATGCAGCGTTTGCCCCATTACGTGGTTGGGGTTTGGGGTTGTTTTTTTTTAGTACTGTACCTGGTTTTCATCTTGCAAAAGGCAATTACAGCATTCGCAAGATGACAGTCATTTCACGCAACAGAAGGCTGACTAATTGAGGGAAAGGGATGATATTTGGGAATGAAAAACAAAGCTGTGACATGTAAAATTATATATAAAGTAAGTTGGGTTTCCCCCCCCCTCATAAAATTCTCAACAAGTGAACTCCAGATGTCAGCATTTAAACACTGTCAGGTACTGCCTGTATTAGTGTAGCATCTACAGACCCACAGGGAAATCACAGGTGTTGCACACTCCTAACCCGAGGGGCGCGGAGTGCATGGACGAGCTTATGGCTTTAGGTAGACAAGTCAGAAAAAGTGAAGACTGGGAAATGTTGGCACTTACTTTGGTTCAGTCTCTTTCTCCCTTTAAAAATAACTGCAACAAGTTGCAGCTGACTTAGATTAATCAGAATTTAAGATGATGCAGAGATTGGTGCCATGGAAAAAAGAAAAAAAGAAAAAGACGAAAAAGAAACCTTGATGCCTACAGTACAGGAACAATCCACTCCTATGGACCCAGGCTTTCTACTGAGTAGGTAGGTGGAGACCAGAATAAGCCTGGGCAGCTTCAGTGGTCAGATGGTGTCCTTGCTTCTTGGTAGACTGAAGCTACATGGACAGGTCTGCGCCTTGGTACTGCTGCTGTCACACTGGTGGCTTCTCGCAGGAGAAACATCATTGTCCTCCAGGTCACTTCTTCAGCCATATCAGCCATATTCAATCCTCAGTGAGTTGTTGCTGGCTGTGTGTGGCTGTAATAGTTTGGGTTACATCGCCTTGAAAGGTGAAGTAGTTCTCAGCTTGTCTGGGGAAGAGGTGGGAAGAGACAGTTTGAAGGTGTTGCTGCTATGGCAGCTCTGAAAAGCATGTTTAATTTTTTTTGTGGAATTGTTTGCATCTGTTTTCCCTGGCTTATAGTTTTTCTTGATCTAGAAGAAAACTTAAGTCAGGTTTGGAGGTCTCACTGCTCCTTGTGTCTTCAAAACAAACAGGTTTGTATCTACTGAAGGAGGTTTATTCAACAGTTTGAGGATTTATAAGCCATTCCTTATATTCCTGTAGTCTTGTCCCAGGAGGTATTAGCATGAAACTTTGGATGGATCCACTGGGAATGTTAGCTTTTTTCTACTTGATCTGACAAGGTTTTATTCAGTAATGCAAGACCTTCCTCCCCGGCTCATCACTGCCTTTCCCCATGCTCATATGGTGGGAGCACATACAAGCCCTATACATCACCGCTGGAAAACAGGGCAGCCAAGGCTAATCCCTCACTTGTTTTCAGAAGAGAACCCTTTGTCTGAATGCAAAACTATACCTGTAAGACAAACGCTAACACCAGAGCCTTGCTGCTAAGGAGAATTTAAGCTAAAAGTTGGACTTGACCAAAAGGGTAATGAGAGTCAGAGCTGGAAGAAAAAATGAAGCATACTTAAAAAATAATGTTTTGCTTAGATTGTTGAATTGTGGTCAAGGGCATGAAAAAGGGGACAAGGCTGTTGCTTGGACTTTCGCTGCGACAGGGAATGTATGTGTAGGAACATCTGGTATATTTGGTCCTAACACTCCAGGTCTTTTACCATATCCTGCCCAGCACTGCTGAAGTAAACCAGGTGTAAGTGGTTTCGACAGAACAGCCAAAACCACATCTTACTCGGAGAAATCGTGTCTTGAACATGAAGGCTTTGTTCTCGAGGGCCAGAGCTCCTCTCTCCCCACTGGTAGTCCGTAAAAGTGTTTACAGAGGCCAGCAGCCCAAAGGAATTGAATTCAGGATCTTGAAAGCTTCGGCCTTCGCAAAATAAACCTTCAAAGGAGATTCAGAACTATCAGCAACAAAATACTTTCTATTCTCATCCATGGCAGCCCCCTCCATTCCTGTCTCATGTTTATTTAGCAATTTAAAAAATAAATCCATTGCTTTGAGCTCAGGGGTTTGATATTTTTAAGGTCTGTGGGGTTTTTTTCCATGTACACTTCCCATAATATTCTATATTTTCTTTTTCCTTTTGTTATTTTACTTTAACCGTCATTTTCTCTTGTTGGCAATTACAGCTCTTGCCTTTTCCTTATGTTGGTAATTCGATAGGTGAAGTGAGGAAATGCTGATGACAAAAGCTCCTACACTCCTCTTTACCTGAGTGGTCCAAATTGATGCTTCTTTTCCACATGGGAGGTTTGGCTTAAAATAGATCCAAAAGGCCATATTTTCAAATATCAGCACTTAGGCTGTTTCTACAGTGTCTGTTCCCTGTGCTGTTAGCACTGAATTGATGTGAGCCTCACAAAGAGCGTAGTCAGGAGGCTGTTTAAGTTTCATTAAAAAAATAAATAAAACCCAAATCCCTGGGATCTACTTAATTGCTCCAAAACCTGGATGAACACCAGAGCTAATTTGAACTATTTGCTCCAAATTAGGGTAGTTATTCTGAACTGGGTAGCTCAGAAATCAACCCAAATATATGGAGCAGTGTTACAATTCTGCAAAATATCACGAGGTTTTTTTGCTGCATCCAAGTAGTTGGATTTGATTATTATTGTCTGATAAGACTGATTGCCAATATCACATTATGTTGTTTCTATTCCCTCCTTGTGTGGTTGAAGCATTTATAAGGGGGGGGGGGGGGGGCAAAACCCAAAAGCAATTAAAAACAAACAAAAAATCCATAATGACCTTCTTATGCATGTTTTTAGAGGGAGTTCGAGCCTGCTTTTCTAACTGTATCTCCTGTCTAACAAACTATATCATTTCTGCTACATGCATTTTCTCTTTTTTTCAATGAATACATAATAGAAAGGCCCTTGCCTCATTTAGGTTTTCTTCCATGCCCATGAATGCTTACTGTCGCTCATTTACACCACACTGCAGCACCGTAAAAGTGGAAAACAAGAGGGAAAAAAAAAAGGCCAATTCATATGCTATCTATCTCAACTGTTTCTCATGTTCAGATGCCAGTCAGGACACACTGGAGATAGTTCTCAGCAGCTTCCCAACTACATGTAAAAGGAGAATGAAGCTTTTGGCCATCATATCTTCAGGGCTTAATCCACTTTTCTCATTCAACAACAACTAGCTGGTGATCACCCGTTAACAATCCAGCTCTATGCATGAGCTCTGCAGGTTTTCAATCTGTAACAGTTCCAGCAGGAAAAGCTTCTCTAATTTGAGAGCATCTTCTGTAACTGGGAGCATCTTCTCCTGCCATTTCTCAGTGCAGATGCTGGTGCCTTTGCCAAGGCAGCAGGTTTCACAGGGAGGCAAGGCGAAAGACCACATCTCACCAACTGCTTCTATCGGATATGGACACAAAGTGGAGAATTAGCAAAACCCCAACAGCCAGAGGGAGTTAATTATTTGAGGGAGATGATGTTCTTTGGGTCAGCTGAGAGGAGACTGGTAACACTTGAAGCACTAGCGCACAAGGAGGCATGGGGACACGTCAAGAGACTAACCAGCATCCCCGTGCATGAGGCAGTGCTGTAGTGTGGACACACGCCTGGCGCGTGCACACACACACACACACACACACCCCCCAAAAAGGCTGGTGGCTCCTGCAGGACCGCGCACTGCACACCTGAACTGTAGCAGAATTTATCCCTGCTGACCAGCCAGGAGAGGAAGCCCATGACACAGAGGTCCTATTTTCAGAGCTCCCTCCCTTTATTGCCGGTCTGACAGTGGGAAGACTCACACAGAAAAAAAAAAAAAGTCTGCGTGGATTAACTTTACTTTTTTCAGCACAACCACTTGATCAAGTTGCAAGGCAGGACTACCTGAGAGGAAAAAAAAAACCATGTTAGAAACAAGGGAAGGGGAAAAAAGAGAAAGAGGCTCTACTCATCAGTGTTGCTGCCTACATTCCCCTTCTCCACCTCCTTGAAACGAACTTTACATGGAAACTGCGCAGGTTTGCCCCGTGAGGAGGAGGCGTCGTGCACCTTGCGGCTGGGCGTGTGGTTAGGCGGCTCCTCGCTACGGAACGGCTGCGGGTCTCCTGCAGGGCTGAATGTATCACACGGGGCAACTGATTTTCGAACCAGTTCGGCATGCCATTGCTTGTGCAAAACACGTGTCCAGCCACCAGGCTTGCATAAATTGGCCGTAAATAGTTAATTAAATGCATTTGTACCCCACCACCTGATTTGCATGCAGAATTGTCAAAACAGCGTGCTAAGATTAGACACAATGTACTCCCCGAACACAATTGTACCACTGAAACAGTCTGAAAATCTGGCGCATTGAGTTAAATTTTCACATTGTGCCTTCTTGTGTAATAACAATAATCTCCTCTGCCTTGGAGTATAATCGCAATAAAGAGCTTTTTGTGATTCATTCAGTGTTTATTCACTCAGTAAACAGCCCTTTATTGCTTTTTATACTACAAAGCAAATGAGATTATTGCTTAAATTGTCCGGTAGCGACTAGCTTCTGTCCTCTGGCTTGCTTGTTCAGTTTGTTTTTGTGTTGTGGTTTTGGAAAAGAAAACTTGTTTAAAATTAGCTCCCCAATAAATCACAGTAACAATGAAGTGAGAGTTTCTGCAGTGTGACAGATTTGTAGCTTTTTATGTTTGTAATGATGATGATATGTTTTCTAGCTTAGTTATTCCCTTCTGCCTTTATTCTCCCAAACTCTGAAGTCTGCTGCAGTGAAGAAAACCCTGAGATGCTGGAAGGGAGAACTCGCAGTGCTCGGACTGCACCGCTGCCTCTGCGGTATTCCCAGGATGGAAAAGTGCAGGAAAGAAGCAAAGAAAGTAAACAGGCAGGAGCCCGATGCTGAGGGTCAAGAGGTCTCAACTCCAGTTCACATACCCTGCTCCTAAAAGCTGGAGTGATTTCCTTCACTCATCTGTGCCTATACAATAAGGTTGGTGAAGTTACCTCCTTCAGAAAGTGCCCCAAGGTCTCTGGCTGGTTAGAAATAAACATTTTTGTTATTCAGTGACTCTCCAAGTAGTTCCCAAGAGCAGCTGTTCTTAGAACACCATCTCCTCATGACGATGTATGATGGAGCAGCTCTGCGGGCCACAAAATAGAAGGACTGGGAACAGCGCAGTGTTCACCATGGAGAAGACCAAGTCAACATTTGTTCATTCACTCCTTTCCTGAGTCTGCCAATGGAGCGGCCCATAATTATTCCTCATCACGAGGCCAAGTGGTGTATTCACCAAGAGAACGGGAAAGACTGTTTCTCTCTTTCAGGCAGTAACACGTAAATGGCATTTCTTATTTCAGTCCTGCCAACTTTCAGACGTTAGCAAAGCATTTCACTGATAATTATTGATCTTCTGTATTTATAGAAAGCTAGGACCTAGTACAATTCAATATTCAGGAGATGCCAATTTTCTATGAATACCTGAGAATGACTTGGTCATTTTCCATTTCTGTAATTGCTTCTGTATTGCTGGGGCATGAATTGCATTCTTTAAAATCCACCTAGAAATGAAACATGAGCGAGGAAGCTGTGCCTGAATTTCTTTCTCCTTACTGAAGCCAGGCATGTTGTTTTCAATTTGGGCGCTTCAAGTATTAATGTCCAACTTCATTTACTCACATATAGTGTCAGCTTCCACACTCAAATGGATACCTTAAATTAATTGATCACGAATTGCAAACTGGGGCTCTCAAACTGTTAAATATGCAACTGGGTCTGTATTTTCTCTAATGGACTCTATATTTTCTACAGGAGTCTTTGCATTTAGCCAGTCTTGACAGCTTTTGAGTGACGACGTTTCTGCTTTGGGTAATAGTGTTTCCTAGGTTTACCTCCTTTTCTTCTTCTGTGTTGTTACATTCAGTTGTCTTATTAGTTTACAGCACCTATTTTTACCCTAACCTGGGCAGTGACAGGGTTCTTGAACAGAGCCGATCAAGTCCCAGCTCCACCAAAGTCCCCAGCAAAACCTCAGCCCATTGGCACCAGAAATGAGATGGTACATCCCCATTGCCTTGGGCTTGCGTTATGGTTTGACATCTCGGAGCTGAAGTTCCTGATCTAGTTGTTGCCAGGAGAAATCTGACATGTGAGCCAATACCTACTGCGTTCCCAGCCTTGCTCACTGGGCTGACTGGGGAGCAGAGGTTGAGTGCACTGATCGTATGAATATCTCCCAGTACTGGAAAGTGAAAGCAAGGCCTGGAGTTCCATGATATTACAGTTTTGACAGCAAAACCTCCAGAGGTTCTTCTTTGGGATGCTACAGTGTAAAAGCCATCCTGACCCTCGGAAAAAAAAAAAACATAAAATCTTTAAACACCCCATATTTCTTTGACGCTAAAATAATCATTAATTTTCAACCACTACATAACATCATCTGCGTGTATATTAAAGGGGTGATTTCAGAGCCAGTACTGACAAATGAAGCAGCATCCTCCCTTTGGGAGCATGAGGCAGGCAGACGTCAAACTGTCCAGGAGGCCATGGAACATCTCCTCTCAGTTCATCTCACGCCGGTGGCTCCTGCAGAGGTAATGGCTCAGAGCAATGCTCTGTGCTTTCCAAGTCTGCCTTGACAGCGCGCTGGAAATAACGTGCTCCCTTGCGGGCGGTGTGTGCGTCACCCCCGCCCTCCCTACCTCCAGCAAGGTTTCCCAATGAGACTTGTGCCAGTTCTGGCACCGGCTCCTGTATGGATGTGACATGTTCGGTTTCCCTGGGTAGGAACACGCCCCGCTTCAGAGTTTCCATGCCTAAGAAACTTGCGAAGTGCATGGCCTCATCTATGATTAGATTTTCGTTTCACAGGACAGCAGTGATTTATGAAGCATATTTTCATGCAGTAACCAGAAAAAGTTTCCATTTAATGATTGGACAGTGTACTTTCCTTTAACAAACCTGCTTGAAAACCTTTTATTGTTTTACAAATACATTCTCACAAGAGATTTGTTCCTTTAACCACATTTCGTTTTAAAGGGGCTCTGCTCTTGTTTGCCAAAGCTTTCAGGTCGCTGGATGAAGCGTGCGGTTTGTTGGAACAAGGTGAGGAACATGAGCCGATGGTCAACGTGCCAAGCAGCAACTGACAAGTGTTTCTTCAATTACGAGCCCTGACACTGGGTTTTTGAGTGCCCTTGAGCAAGTCACTTTGCCTTCAAAGGAGAACAGTCCTATTCATTTTCCCTTGCAGTCCCTCCGACTGTTCATCTCTTCCAGCTCTTCATCGGGGGCTCTGGTTCTCACTGGCGCTTGCTGGGTGCCCAGCATGGGGAGGGTATGCAGTCCCGGCTGTCACAGATTGTTAATTAATCATTCCAATAATTCATGTCAAAGAAATATTAATTAATCATTTCTCCAGAAAAAAGCTCACCACAGATGCTCTCTGTGGGCCCTCGCTACAGCCTTGGAGCTGCTGGAAATGCACTGTCTTTTCAAACATGGCCCATGGACATGATTAAAAGAACCGCCTCAAATCATCCCAACTTTCTCACTATTAAACAGCAGCTACAGCTCCTTCGCTTTTTGATTTTCTTTTCTTATTCTTTTCTTTTTTTTTTCTTTTTTTAACCTGGCAGCCTTAGTCAATAAGCCATAAGCGCCTAGCTAAGAACTGCTGTCATCAGACAAAAAGGCCTCCAAGTCCACATCCCTAACAACCTATTTTAATAACAAGAGCAATAACGGGATTTATTATGCATGCGGCTTTCTGCAATCATTTCTGAAGAGAAAATTAGTTTGAAGCCTCAGGCGACAGTTGAACTCTCAGAGGCGCCTAAAATAAAATAAGGAGGGGGGGGGAGGGGGAGGAAGGGGGCTGAAAAAATAATAACCGGGGAAAAAAAGTGTGATGAGAAAAGTTATTGGAGCAAACATGCCGGTAAACTTTATCTGTGACTTGCCCTTGTCCTCCGGAGGGAGAGCGCGGTGGCCGGGAGCCGTGGAGGGTTTGGCTGCTGGCGCTGCAGAGCATCGTCCCGCATGGGCTGCCGGTGGCACGGCCCCGGCACCTCGATTTACTGCCCGGGGGGAGCAGCAATAAATTTCAGAGGGGCTCTGTGCCAGGGAGTAAATCTCAGTGCAGCCAGGGGGTTAAAAGTGGGGGGAAAAAAAGGAAAAATTTAAAAAACGAAGAGGAGGACAAGGGCTGGGTCTGCTGCTGGAGGCAGGAGGTGTAAGAGCCACCGGCTGCATGTTAGGGGCAGGAACGAATCCGGCACTCAGGGAATGTCCTGAGCTGTGCAGGTGTCTGCCCCGGGGACCCACTGCCACCACAGCCACACCTGCCCCTTCGCAACCACTAAAAAGCGCCTCTCTTCCCAACCAGCTCCGGGTCCACCTTGAAACCGAGGTTTAGGTACGGACACCAGCCCGCTCTGGGAGACCAGCAGCATCCTCAAAGTCCCTGCACTGAATGTAGGGAGAGGCGATGACGTTTGGGAATGGGAGGAGGATACTGTTCCAATCCACACCAATGACCCCGTGCTTTTCTCTAACCAAGGGGAGGTCACGCTATAAACTGGTCCTCGCAGACACGCTGCGTTTCTCCCCCATTCTGCACCTGCAGAGCCTGTGCCTGGACCTCTCCCCCTCCTCAGCCTGGCCCCATGGCACGCCACGGGATCTGAAGGGCCGGAGGTAGGTGGTGTTCGGTAGCTGGGATAGGCTGGGATACAGCCTGGAACCCAGAAATTACTTCATCAGGACGACACCGGGAGCTGCCTCCCAAGGGGTGCCCCATGCAGCCCAGCGCTGTGCTGGATGGTTTCCATTTCCAGTAGGGATCCAGGGAAAAACACAGGATTTCAGGGGCAAGGCTGGCTTCTCGCCTGCCCTGCAGATGCCTTCCCTGACGTAGGGTGAAGCAGCGCTGAGGGACTCGGGTGCTGCAGCCGACCCCGGGCCAGGTGCCACGTTACCAAACCATGCCCTCCCCTCTTCTTGGGGACAAAGCCCTTGGCAGAGGAGTGGGACTTGGGGCCCCTCAGCACATAATTGTTCCTTCTAAAATAAAAGCAGCATCAAGGGAATTGAGGGTGTTTGTCTCCACGTGTCTGCGGCCCCATCTGAGAAGGACAAAGACTTCTGTGCATGTAGGACCACGTGCTGTCTTATTTTTTTAATTCTTGGGGATTGTTTTTTGCCCCTTCCTGAGTCAACGCATGAACGTAAGTGCTAGAAATAGTGTGGACCCAGCTGACTGAGACCAATAATCTCAAACCTGCTATTAGATGCTCCTTGCTTTCTGGGCTCTGGTTTGAGGACACGTTAGTTTACTTCAGCTCTGGAGTCTGAGGCCGCCCCTTTCGAACTACGAGGGGTGGCCAAAGAAAATAACGTGTGGTTATTGTTTAAAAAGTCATCGTACCAGAAAAGTATATGATCATTTAAAGGCAACATCAGAGAGCAGGGTCTTCTGCTGGCTTCATCCAGGGCCTTGGCTAACCAGATAATTCCATAGCGATATTTATGGCTTGTATATAAAAAAGAAAATGGTCTGAAATCCTGTGGCTCTTTGGTACCCGCGTCTTTAATGTCTGACTGCTTATTCATTCTAAAAAGTGGGATTTAATAAGACAGTTATTGTATGTTATTTAAATACCAATTGATTATTAAAAACATATTTATTTATAACTGCAAATTATAAAGCACTCGGGGAAGCACAGCCAATCAAATCAGTGGACTGCCTGATGAACATCCTTTTCTAACCCCATCTTTTTATATATAGAAAAGAGGTTGACTTATGCAGCGGGAATAAAACTAACTTAACTGCCTTTATGGGTCATTTCTTTCTTTGATGAATACTTGTAACTCCCTTTAACGCTAATAGGACCTTTGCTTTCCAACTGAGCAGAAAATAAACAGACCTCACTGTAGGGGCTCTATTGCCTTTTGGGGGGCTCTGAGCAAGGTTAAGCAGAGGCGGATGAAATGTTCTCTGCTTTAATAAAGCATGCCTAAAATATTCCTGAATAAGATCGTCTTTCCCCGTTTCCTGACAAACGCTGCCCAGAGGGCCCTGGCGGTTGCACCGCTGCCTGCCAGCAAAGCAAAACCCCGTACCCGCGAGTCAAACCCCGTTTGGCAGTGGCAGAGTCCCGCTCCCCGGCAGTCGCACCAGAAGGCTGCACTGATAATGAACAGATCTCCTCTGGACTGTTTTTGTAGCAGTCTTTTAAGGTTTCTCTCTCTCTCTTACACATCCATTCCCGGTCTTCTTCGGTGGCTTTTGCATCTGAGAGAACAGACGTGTTGAAAGCTAGAAGAAATGAGGATTGCTCATCCCATCTTTCCCTTCCCCTTGGGTTTGTTTGGTTGTTTTTTTTTTTTCCCCCATTTTGTTTTAACTTTTTTTTTTTCCCCCCGATTAAATTATATGATTAATGAAAGCTTTAAAAAAAACCCAAACAGGTAGCTCTTTCCTAACTCCTTCTCCAAATGCGAAGTGCAGCTGCTGTTGCCGGTACAGGTTGTGCGACTCCACCAAGCTTTCACAGCGCAGCGGGCCTGACTCGCAGCCAAAAAAGAGAAAATCTGATATGGTATTTATGTCTCTATTTAAGGAAATCAACCCCAAAAAAGGTGGTAGCTGAAAAAGAAGATAATAGAGAGGGGAGAGGAAACTTGTTATTTAAGGAAAAAAGAAAAAAAAAAAGGAATCCTATTAAAGTAGGCTTCCAAATAAATGACAAACACTTTGAAATCCTGTATCCTGGTGGCTTTATGAATTAACTTTGCAAAGAAAATGGCTTGCTTTTCCTTTGTGAGTCTCGTTAACGTCTGAGGGTTACACACCGAGGTGTCATATCACCTGTAAGCATCAATCAGCATGACTCCCCCGAAATCAACGTAACTACATCCATTTACAGGAGAGCCAAGGCCAGGAAAAACAGACACATCCCAGGGTGATGTGTTAAAGCCAGGGAAAGCACCATACTGCACCGACGTGCTTTTCTTTCCACACATCTCTCTTTTTAACCTAAGTGTTCTTTTAACTTACTGGTGTTGTTTTCTAAAATGTATTTTGATCGCTATTGCAAATTATTTGCAACTGACAGATGTGTTGATGCAATCTCTGTTTTACTGTATCTTTCCCCCTTTTAGTGTTGCAAAAATAAACAATCCATTCCTAAACAAGACAAGATCTTTTAAGAGATCTTCATTATATTTCAATAGCAATCTTGCTTTGGTTGAGAGAAAATATTTCTGTTTATTAATTAAGAGGAATTTGCTTAAGTTAGTTCCACTGAACAAACACTTTGTTTTGCCACATACTTTGAATTTTCATTTGCTATGGGGTGAAGCCCCGCTGCTACTGAACTGAATGCTGGATAACTCAGAGCAAAAGCAATAGTGGGCCAAATCTTGCAGTTTTTACGGGCATCTCTGTAACCCTCCAAGTATTTCTAAGATACCCATTCACACCAGCATCTGAGCTCCAGACGAATCGTTTATTATGAATACGTGGTCTGTTAAACCTCTTCTCTGCCCACAGTTGCTGAAAAAAAGCTGTCATCTTCTTGTGATTTGCTCAAAACTTCATGCTAACAAGTTTCAGTCTGGCTGAATTTTTTTATTGGTTTTTTTTTTTTTTTTTTTTTTCCCAAGCTGTTGGTGTTTATAAAGCATCATATGAAGTTGGTAGCGTAGATCACCACTGTAATTTCCCACCTGTGCCACCGCACTGAAGCACAAGGAGGGAGGCTCTGAGGAGTGCTCTGCAGAGGTCTCGCGGCAGCTCCGAACTTTTTTGGGCTGAGGTTGAGTCATAGTATCTCAGCCCAAAAACTAGTCCAAATACCAGCTCAGGATATTCCCCTGCAGTGAAAAGAAAGAGGTTTCTGCCCAAGTCCATGGTGAATCGATTGCTTTTGTCCTCAGTTTGCTGAGAGGGGCTGGCTGATCATCGTGCGAGTAATGTGACAGCTTTAGCAGAGCCCCAGGAAAAGAAAAAGAGTTCACACCGTGGCAGGAAGCCGAGCCTTAGTTTCAGCGGGGTCGCTGCTCCTGAAAGACAAGCTCCCAGTTTGAACAGGACTGGGACCTGGACGCAGCCCCCTGCATCCAGCCGGGCTGAGCTTCGGCAGCGCTGGAGGAGGGCAGGATATAGAGCTGGGTCTGGATTTTATAACTCTGGTTTAACTTCAGGCTCGCGTGTGAAAAAGGATCTGGGCTGATTTCTATCATACCTCTGTGAGTCTCAGCATCGCGTTGGGGGGGGCGGCGCAGGCGCAGGGTGCACAGCCAATCGATGCTCCGGCCGGTTTGCGGTCCAGGCAGAGCCACCTGCCGGGGCAGACAGTCAGATGTGCGCTTTTGGACAACTAACCCACACTTAAATACCATTTACACTTATTAATGACATCAGAGTGACATCCGGTACAGTAACGCTGGAGGATTATGTGAAGTGAAGGGTGAAATAACTTCACCAAAAGGCAAACGCTGAAGCGTTCCCTTCTGTGTATTGAACATTCCTGTAGGCTCTGTACTTGCTTTTTTCAGACAATGCTTTCTTGGCCGGCTGGATTATTGCATATCACCTCTCTAACCTGCTGTATTAATTTCCATTGACTGTGAAAAGAACTTGTCAAATAAGGGGGGAAAAGGCGGGGGGAGTCTTTTAATCCATAAGGCACAGTTCTTAAAAGCACCTTGTTGTGTAGTAGCTGCACACCAGCGAGGAATTTGTCAAGAATACAGGGCTGCTGCTAATTGTCTGAATAAATTACAGCTTTGGAGCCTGGAAGCCACAAATCATGTCATTGCAGCACTAAGCCATTCCTTTATGGAATTGGTCTTTTACAACCTGGAAAAAAACTTTTTAGAAGACTGCCCTGAGGGAAAACTTAGAGAGAGAGAGAGAACATGGGGGTGCGAAGAGCACAGCTCTGTAGTGTCCCAGCAGCCTTCTCAGAGAGCAGGGCTCCCAGGCTGCTCGCCTTTTACGCTGATACCAGCCAAGTCATCTGAAGACCACAGGCAAAGCCCTGTGAAGTGCCGGAGAAATGAGGAGGATTAAGAGAAATGGTTTGGCTGAGGGAGGGTGGCCGGTGGTCACTTCTGCAGTACGGACCCCAGCTCATTCCCCTGTGGAGCATCAGGGCAAGCCAGCCTCAAAAGAAAATATTAAATGTGTAACAAAGCACGTTCGTACTACAGATTGATATGACATTCACTTTTTTGTGGAGGACTTGTACAAAGCACTATTGATTATTTTAAGCTTGAAGACATCATTTTTTTCACAAGTGTGGAGCAACAGGTACATGTCACCCTTGTAGTGCAGACATTTGCCCATTCTCATACCATTCTGGTAAGCTTTCGACATGGTAAAAGAAAAAGGAATATAGGATTTTTTTCATTTTCCTCTGAAGTATCTGATTTCAGACTGTGGGCTGAGTCCTGCTCTCACTGTTGTCATTTGAAAGACTCCTACTGAGTTCAGCAGTCTTTGGATGGAGGCAAGTCCATGTGCAGTAATCCAGTGTGGCACAATCTTTAAAGGGGAGTTTAGCTCTGTGTAGAGAATGACTCTTCAAGATAATTCCCAGTTCATACTGTGAACTAGACAATAAAGTGGAAAGTGCTCGCTGGAATTTCCTTAAGGCGACCTGAAGCTGTGCTCAGACTCTTTCCCAGTTTATTAGCAGTGTTTGGCAAAGTACTTCAGGCTTCTTTGCAGACCACAGTAATTGGTTACCAGACACTAGAGGACAAGCTGCCTGATAAAATTCAGAGTCTGTAATGAGGCAGACAGGCATGATAACACAGTAATAAATCACAGCCGTTAGGCTATATTCCTGGGACGGCTGGCAGAAAGGTTTCAGTCAGAAGTCAAGAAGAACCTGTAGCTCCATGTCATACTCCCCTCCGCGGTCAAATCTCCCTCTGGATCCTCTCCAGGTGTCAGGTCAAATGCAGCAGTGAGGCCCACGCTAAAGAGAAGGTAACTGTAGATGAAATGCCAGGCAGGAGATGTGCTCAGGCTTGTTCTTCAGAGGTTGCACTAGGAAAAAATAGTAATTATTGTACACTTTAGGAAGTTTAGTTCCTAGACCAACCATCCATTAGTGCATTACATGAATAGTTAATTGCAAGTCCTGGTAGCTGCCTGGGATCATTCTCTGCACAGCCCAAAAGTGACATAGGATAAACACACACAGTGGATGAAAAGCTCAGCAAAGCTGATGAAAATGTCTCAATGTCATCAGTGGCTCCAAATCCTGCAACATCTGCTTGGACAAGCAGCATGGGGACAGACGTGTTTTGCACCAGTAGGGGAAAGAGCTGCTTTCCCTCCTCCACCCCCCCACTCCTCCCCTTCTTCAGTAATCTCCATGGGCAGGCTAGTCCATGTGCTGAAGATCGGTAACGATAAGAAAGTCTTCCTTTCACCAAAACTACAGCGAATTGCTAGCTTTCATGCATAACTACTTGTTTAGTCATTTATCTTCTAACTTGGACATGTCCTTTTCTTCAGGACATGCCCTGCCCTGTCAAAACTCTTTCTAAAACATTAGCCCTGTCCCCAAATCTGTCAAATCATAGCAGATTACTCCATCACTGCTTGTCTACAAAGTTTCTTCCACCTTCATTAGAAAAATTAGGTAGGCAAAATGCTGACATAGATGAGCTAGCACTACCAGCAAGCGTGACAGTTTTGACAGAGAGGCAGACGGCTGGATCCAAAAGTACCAGTCTCATGCACAGGGGTCACAAATTCAAGCTCCACATTTGGGTTCTGAGGCTTGTCTTCCAAAGTGTGGCAAATCCTCTGTTTGAGAACAATCTGCAGGCGCTTACAGACACGTTAGGATGTGCAGTGCAGAGCAGTCCTGGAGAACCCAGGTGCCAATAGACAGGTCAACTTTTATCGCTAAAATTACAGGATGAGTTGAGCCTAGTCTCTGACGATGTCAATAGTGTTTAATGTTCTGTATTATGGATTTACCTGAAGGTGAATGATAGGCCGTTCAATTTCCTGTGTGTTCTCTACAGTGTTCAATGTTTTCTTGACACTTATCATCACGGTTGTGACACACGGTATGGTAGAATAGGTATAACCATGAATTTGAAGAAAAATACACCGAAGGCTACATTTCTTTACAATAGTGTAAATAAGAAAGTTTTTTTTTGTTGTTTTTTGTTTGTTTTTTTTTAACTATTTCCACAGCTAAACTTGAAGGAAATCATGACAGAGCCCAAATAAAGCTCTTAAGATTCAGCAGTTAAAATGTATATTTGTAATTTTACAGAATTTTGTTGTTATTTAGGTCTGACCCTACATTTTGGTGCACTCTGTTGTTTGGTTGTGTCCTTAGTTCTGGAGATGTACTGTCAGTAGTAATAGTACACAGTGCTGTTACTGGATGCAATGAAGGTACAAAATATCTGCTGTGATTTCTCTCAGAGGAGTGAGCTAAATCCTGAAAAACCTGGTGCAGGATTTGAGAAGTGGGGCTCTATCACGCGCCATCCCTAAGGACTGCTCCTCCTGGGTTGGGTTAGCACCCAAGAGAAGAAGCTGCAGTTTGCCCCTACAAGAGAGGAGCGCAATGGGGGCTGTCTGCACCAAAGAGTTGCACCGACCTCCGTGAGCCAGGCAGCATGGTTTCAAGCTCCCTCTGCAACCCCCCAGTGAATTCAGGCCTCTTCATGCTCTGTGCGCCAAAGTGAGTTGCTGTGATACCAGGAAGGGACATATCACTGCAGCCCTGAACCCACACAACACACCCACTACACCTTTGTGCCCGTTGATCCCCTGATGCACAACCCTCCTTGCAAACCATGTGGCTAGGTGACCATGTCTCCATCTTTATTCCTCCCCCAGATTGCCACCAGAGCTGGACTTGCTTCTTCTGCATGGAATTTTTGCCATTGGAAGTAATCGTGCCTTTATCTCTGGTTTCAGTTTGGTGCAGAGCAAATTAATTCTTTTGGCAGATTTTTCCACTGTCAGTGGGGGTTCTTATGGTACATTATCAATGCTCCTCGCCCTGATGATGCATAACACTAATCCATCATTAGAGCAAGAGTGTGCTCTGATGATGGATTAAAATAATTTATCATAAGAACAAGGGGCTATAATGTAACACCGTCAAAAGATGGCACCATGTGGAGACAAACAGATCAACGAGGAAATTCAGTAATGCTCATCGAATCAAGTGGATCTGCTGCCAAGAGGCTCTTCTGCAGCAAAAGTTTGGCAACCTGCAAAAATATCATTATTCTCCTCACTGAAACAACTCTTTGTAGTAATGGCAGTGATTTAAGGATTTTTCTTTTTTGAACAACAAAGGGAGCCTCCCATTGCCAGTCACCCCCTTTCCGGGACTAAATATTCCAGGTACAACTACACATCTTTTGTGCCTTATGCAAGTCTTAATTTTTAAGGCCATCCACATAATGAAATGCGAATATAACAGCTATTTAAACCATCAGGCCAAAGTAGGTTTGTTGCAGCACGGTTAAGTGACTGAGAAAGAGGATTTAAAACTCAGGAGATGTGGTTATAGTCTGAGCTTTCTTTTGGAAGCCCGACATCTGTAATGCAGCACTTCATTCCTGTCTAGTGCACATTTGCTTAACTGTAGCCATATGTTTACGTGGACTCTTCTGAACTCTGTTAAAACAAGGATTAACTGAAACACCTATTTCAGTGCCTTCCTGGACGGAAGTTTATGAAATTTGGACTAAAAGCAAACATCGCACAACAGGTTTAAGAAAAATGCAAAGGTTTCTATTTCATTGTCTACAGACGACTGTATTTTGAGTTGTGTCTAAGAAATAGATTGTCAACAGTCCTCTGTCAGGTGAGATGCAATAGAAAATGGATCTGCCAAAAGAACAGACCTGATAATTCACAGAATTGTTGGATAAATAAGGTTGGAAGGGGCTTCAGGATGTTGTTCGCTATATTTTTGTCTGGAAACCGAATAGTATATGGATAAATGTGGGGAAAAAAAAGTAAGAAACAGAGCGATCTTAAATTTTCCTGTGATTCCAGAGTACGTGCATGTAATGAAGGAAGCGCTCCACAGGAGGAATAAAAGTACCTCTGTGCAACATTGATTTTCCACAGTCTGAATGACAGTGGTTGCCAGTCTTCCTATTACTGTAATTGCTGGCTAAATGAACTATAATTGTATTAAGTGGTAACTCTGAAATATGTATGTACTGTAAAAAGGAGCAGAAGCATTGCAGGCATAAAAATTTGATTTGCAATATTTGGAATAAGTTCGGGGATGGGGGGGGCGGAGCTGTGTTTGGTTGTACGGAAACTGGTGCAAGAAAGTGGTGTAGCTCGGAGGGGTCGGGTTTGGGGAGGGGGGATGTGGAGGGGAACACCTCGTCGCGACGACTACAGCCCTTGGGGTCTGCGTGCCTGCTGCGCCTGGTACAGTAACTGTGGTGCCTGCATCTCTGCTATGAGCACAGCGATGCCAGAAGGGACCAATTGAAGTGAGCCCACCCTTAGTTGCCTGCTTAATAAACAGAGAGGACAGCCCCGCAGGCTCAGCGAAGCAGTTTCACCTACAAATGCTATAGCACAGTGTACGATGTGCAACTTGCCCTGGGTTTCATAAATTAAAAATCACTGGCAGTACAACTTTAAGAAAACAGAGAAACCATCCATGGCAGTTTGTGTTCCAGAAGCACATCTCGGTGCCCATCAAGAGCACTGTGTGGGCAGTGAAAGGAGGTACCGCAAGCAAGGCGGCTTCGATGATAGGAAATTCTTTGGGTCAATGCTGCTGTTGCATACTATTTGCACAGAGCCCACGCTTTCTGGCCTCAGTTCACCCTTTCACTCGCTAAAAATTGTTCCTTCCTTACGTAATACTGAGTAAAATAATGGTGCATTACACGGTGCTTAAGACTTTGCTGCCTTTTTCTGTTTCTTTTTACTGTTAGTTGTCACTCTTCTTAATAATGAATTACAGTAGTTTCAATATGACTTTTCATCTTGATATGAAAACTAATGATAGTAATATTTTTAAAAAAGTCAGACTGAACTGTTTTAACTTATCCAAACCAATTGCTGCAGCGTTCTGGTTTGCTAAAATTTGACATTTCGGAATCATATTTTGTTCTAATTTCAGATAGGAAAATTGTTTCCTTCCTGAGTAATTTAGGATATATTTGGGAATATTTGTGGATGCTGTGCCTTGGAATGTGACTGAAAGGAGTATTAGCAGGGCTGAAAACATAACAGAAAATGATCAAAATGCTGCCTGTGAAAATTCTATTGTGAAGGCCCATGAAATGAAAATAATATTCTCATGAAAAGTTTTCTGAGTAAAACCCCATAAAATGTCATCTCTCCTTTCTGTTAGCCTGATGCAATAGTGGGTAACCACATTCTCACCCAGGAGGATTCGCTGCCAGTTTTTACAACAATACTGCAACAATACTATTTATTTCCAGGGTGGAAAGACAAATGGACCTTTGTGGAGAAATGCAGCAGAATTCCAGCAACCATTGAAAGGAAGGGCAGCCTCGCCATTGTCTGCAGTGCTCTTGGCTGAGTCCTTAACACAGTTGCTGAAAATGTTACAGCAACATTATTGTAAGCAGCAGGGAAATAATCTACCCTCAAAATCTTGCGAGCAGTTCCCATTTAACCAGCAGCAAAGTGATTGCTCGGCAGGGGAAATACCCCCATTCTTTCCCTGACTGGGGGAACTGGGGGAGTGGGTGCGGAAGGGCTCCCCAGCTCTGCCCTGCCCGCGCAGGAGCATCCAGGGCAGGGACTGACCCAAGGCTGGGGCATGCTCGCTTTGCAGCAAAGCATTCTTAAGACATGGCAGTTTTGTGCCTGGGAAACAGCCCATTATGACCACTGAAGCAAAGATGCCAATTAATGCAGTCCTCGGGGCGACCTCAGCCTCCTTGGCAAATGTCAGCCCAGCGCCAGGAGCTGCTGAGCTAAGGGAGGGAAAAATGGACCAACCCGCCGACTTTGGTGTGAAGCGCATCTGGGTATTTGAAGGGTTTACAGGAGCTGAGACTATCCCCGGTGGCTGCTGTAATAAAGGCACTTCCTCACTGTCTTAAAAACTGTGCTTCACCTGAATGTGGTAGAAAATTCATTTCAGCGTGCTTGTCTGCACTGGGAGATTCAGGGTTGTCAAAAAGACTTTGCTAATCCACCACATGTATTGGGCGGGATCCCAGGCTGATCACTCAGCAGGAGAGAGGTGGGACATGCTTTCCCATTTGTACATTAATATTGAGGGTTTTTTATCCAAACTTGCTGCCCAGACAATGCTACATATGCAACCTGCTTGGATGGATGGATGGATGGATGGATGGATGGATGGATGGATAAAATAATGGATGGACAGATTTTTTAAGAGGAACAAAATTCTCAAAATGAACTATAAGCAAGGATTTTAAGTGCTGTCCCTCCCTTCCCCCTACCTCCTCTTAGTGTTTAATTGAGTCATCTGTAAGCATTTTGGTAGGTCAGGAATGCAATTAAATAGCCTGTCTATCGTAAAATATTTGAGCAGTAATACCTGATAAAATCATCATTATCTTGGAGTAATTGACCACATCAGATAATTAAGGTTCCTGAGGCAAAGCTTCACCCCCAAAGGAAGTTCAGTGATGTTAGAGCAGGGCTGCGGTAGTCAAGACTATGTTAGTGTTTCCATTCTAAGCCTTATATTTTAGAGCTGTGTAATTCTATCAGTAAAATGGCTGTAGTCTGAGAGTGTATTCATGGTTTGATTTTTTTTTTTTTTAATAACAGAGTAAGGAAAATACAAAGCATTTTGGTCTAAGAGATTGAAAAAAAATCCTGCTGAAAAATGAAGTTTGAATAACACTTCACTTAATAGAAAAAAAGACGCAGAATGACAAGATTACATTCTATCTACAGCCTGGTGAATTTGCAGCCTGAGAAGGGTATAACGATTAGCTCAGCAGCTCTCCAGTGCTGTGAATGCTTTCATAGTTTGAGAGCAAAGATAATTCTGCCCTTGATTTCTTAGTCATTCTATGAATATACCTTTAAGATAGATTTTTCCCAAGCACAATCAGAAGAAGCTGTAAGAAGTAAAGCATAACACAGCAGAAGCCTCTGGTCTCAGCTGTAGAAGTGGGACAAGTATTTGCCTGTCTCTCAGACACGATGTAAGCAATAGCTTTGTCATAGAATTAGCGACAAACGAGACATATCCTAAACTTTAAATACAGGAGTGCCATGCTGGAGCAAAGCAAGGTCCAGCCACCCTAGTGCTTGTTTCTGACAGTGGTTGATACTGGATATGTGGGGAATGATAGCTTCTCAGCATCTGGTAATCAGCAATTTAGGGTTTTCTTCTGCTATGTGATGCCTTTGGGTCAGAAGGTTTCTTGTAAATAACCACTACTTGTGTCTCAGTCTCTACTTTTAAACTCAAAAAGGTGGAAAAGCACAAAGTGCTGGAATTTGAAGACTGCCACATCCTTTCCTTTGTACATCTGTACTGCTAAGTAAAAGTATCAAGGAGTGAGCTCAAAGCCTGGGTCATCATCGTCCTCACAAGTTAGTCGCTATCTCGCAGCCTGGCTTGCATTTGGCGCACTACAAGACAAAAGCTCTAACCTTCAGCGTGGGTACAAGCCAGGCTGTGCCCTTTCGCCTCAGGATTAGGACTTTGCTCCCTGTCTCTCTTCCATTTAGCAGGATAGGTAAAGCAGCCATGACCTCATTACTGTAACATCTGAGCCCTTCATTGTTTCATTGCATCTATTCTTTGAATCACACTTGGAGGGTAAGGAAGGAATTTGTACCTCATTTCAAGGGAAGCAAGAGTGATGCAGCTACTGACACCTTTGAAGTATGTAGGGATTTTGCCATCAAACATTGGAGACCCTAGCTGACTTAGAGCTCAAGCTTACACCAAATCAAGACCAGATTTAACTTTCTAAAAGAGTTAAGAAGAATCGTGCCCATCTATACTGTAAAGCTGAGAGATGGGACTAAGTAACAGGTGCCAGGGCTTGCAGAGGGTTTGCTCAGGTCAGGGAGCAAAGAGAAATCCCGTTGACCGCTGCACATAGTCGTCTCTCACTACGCGTTGGGAGTTCAGAGCAGGATGTTGTGTATATTGATGCCTTTACATTTTTGTGCAATCATTGGTGGTGTTGCTATTTTGTGTTTTGCAGTTTCTTTTCCCTGGAGTCACTCTCAAAACTCTTTGATTTTTTTATCTCAGTACACTATAGGATTTTTTTTTTGCTGCATTTGCGTCCTGATTTTTTTTTGTGAAAAGTGTCTTAATGAAAAATACGTACCAGAATGCTCCATGTGAGTAGCCTCCAATGCTGAAGATCAATAACAGTTTATTTGATCACTGACAGCAAATGCTCTTTCAATTAAGCAGGTCACATAAATAACTTTCTGGTTCCAAGATTATTTGGAAAGGTTGAGTGCGAAATAAATGTGATTGGGTTGGTGGTAGAAATCCCTCAAAAGTATTAGAGCCACCTAAGTACTTGGATGCTGATCCTTGCTTTATCAGGATGGCCCAAGGCAGCCAAACTGGGTTTAGAAATCTCCATAGAGTACTTTTGTACAGATTTTCAGCACTTTGCTGATTTTAAGAAAGATGGAGGTTTCTTAAGCAAAACTTTTGATATGGTTATTGGCATTCTTGTTGGTTGTTCCAGCTAGAACACAATAAAGCACGCCCCAGAATTAAAATACGTAAGTGTGCATGTCTTTAACACACCCCCCACACACCTTCCCCCCCCAGTTTCTTTACATAACTCCAAAAATGTCCCATTCTGCCTCCGGGTGAGGGTTCAGCTCAGCATTGTTTCATCCCTACAGGTTTCTCTCATTCTTACGGCCACACTCGTCTGTGTCTCCCGGCCTGGAAAAGGGTTTATACTCGCAGCAACGTAACCTCTCTGCGTGTAACTAGAGACACAGGCTGACGTTAATAGTGGCAGGCCAGGCCAGGCCCAGGCCCAGGCCCAGGATAAAGTCATAGCGTGAGGACTGCATCCTTATAACAAAAAGATACAGATCAGCACATGGAAAACACGCTGAAAAAAGTGGAAAGCTACCAATGACATTTCATTGTTGAAAGCTTGGAAAAATAAAGTCTGCACAAGAAACAACGAGAATTCTGTATTTCACAGTGGGGACTCGAACCAAACAGTGGGGATTAATGACCTTCAGGAGCGTCCAATATTCAAATCGAAATCTGCAGTAAACTTATGTAGTTATCCTTAATTCACAAATATTATAGGCCCAAAACTTGATCAAAGCCATTCTGGATATTTGATTGTTCACAAAGCGATGGTCTTTGTTTCATTTGAGGTTGGCTCTGCAAATGGTGCTGCTGTCCTTTCCCCTTTAATTTTTCCAATACCTGGTTTCTGTGGAACAAGTTGTGGGGGGAGAAACAGATTTTGCAGCTGCTGAGAAAAAGATCAGAGGCACCAACCTTGTTTAAAAATTCCACAATCAATTTAGGAAAAAAACAGTAAAACCCCAGGAAACTCCCCAACTTCGCTAAGAAGTCCTCAGTTCAAAGATAGCTGTACTAGGAGGAATCCACAGGATCTGCCTGTCAATAGGTTTCTTAGAGGAAGAAATGTTGAGTGGTTTTTTTTTTTCTTTCTCTGCCATTGAGAAACAACTTTATAACTGCAGAACAAGGTGAAACTACTAACAGGGTTAGAGAGGAGGATCGGGGAGGAAGGGAGTTCATGTCCTGAGGATGACTTGCCCCTGTGAACTGCTGCCGTTGATCTCTCAGCTGCTGAAGGTTAGATGAAAATAACAATATCTTTCATATCTTTGGGTCCATATCTGCAGGGCCTGAGCAACCCCGGGTGGCACAAAGCAACTCACTGTACTTTGGACCCTGAACTCTTAGTTGTTGTAATATGACTTTAATGTCATCCCAAGAAGTGTTAAATGGGCTTAAAAGTCAATATATGGGTACAGAGCAGTAGATTTCCAAAGCAGTCCCCGAAAAAGCTCCATAAGGTAGCTGAGCTGATATATGACTTCTTATAGAATCATACAGTGGTTTGGGTTGGAAGGGACCTTTAAAGGCCATCTAGTCCAACACCCTGCCATGGGCAGGTACATCTTCAACTAGATCAGGTTGCTCAGAGCCCTGTCCAGCCTGAACTGGAATGTTTCCAGGGATGGGGCACCCGCCACCTCTCTGGGTAACCTGGGCCAGTTTCTCACCACCCTCGGTGTAAAAAAATTCTTCCTTATATCTAGTCTGAATCTTCCCTCTTTTAGTTTAAAGCCATTACCCCTTGTTCTACCAGGCCCTGCTAAAAAGTTTGTCCCCATCTTTCCTGTAGCCCCCCTTCAGGTACTGAAGGGCTGCTCTAATGTCTCCCCAGAGTCTTTTCTTCTCCAGGCTGAAAAAACCCAACTCTCTCAGCCTTTCTTCATAGGAGAAGTGTTTCAGCCCTTTGATCATTTTTGTGGCCCTAAAAATTTTTATTGTCTTACTTCTTAAAAAAAATACCCCTCAATATTAGAGGAACTACAGATTTAAGTTTCCTAAATCACTATGGTGGGATACTGGAGCTTGGATGTCTTAACCACAGGGACTAGGGCAAACTCCAGCCTGTGCGCCCTTATTCAGCCACCCTAGGGTGAAGCGGAGGTGCAGCGTGCCCAATGCTCGCATACACGTTGCGGAGGGAGGCCTGCAAGAACAAGGCAATAGTGAGTGTTGATCTCCTCAGCATAACTTCCCCACTTCTAGTCATCTGCAGCTACTGACAATAATGTTTAATAGTTCTTGCTGTGTTTGTCATCCAGGATTTAAATTGCTTTCTGAATCAACTGGTACTTTTGGCCTGTACAACGTCCTGTGGACGTGAGTTCCACCCTTCAATTATACACTGCATGAACCAAAACTATTTTTTTTTTTTTTTTTTTCATTTTGGCTCTTACATTATGAGTAACAGTGAGTAATCCAGCTATGACTACAATTCATTACTATCTCAGGATTGTTGCTTGGAATATGAGGAAACCAGCTTTGAATCCTCTTCGAGTGCCACTTATCCCAAAAGGCTTTTATTGTTCATGAAAAACCGATGCTGAATGGCAATGCACAGAGAAAACACTTAACTTTCCGGCACAGGAGTGTGATCTTCTTTGCACAAATGCATGTGGGATGAGTGCTGAATAGAAGCAAAATGAGCATGCAAATAACCCCATGCACCAACTGGTGTTTCAATGCCTGCAGAGCGGGGTGTTCGCACAGGATCTCGCTTGCATGCTTGTCTCCGGGTAGTCTGAATGCTGAAACTGGCTCCGGGCCAAGGTACATATTCACTTTTACACATGCACTTAAACAAAACCCCCAACAAAACCGAAACCCTTCCCGAGCAACAGCCTGACACGTTGAATAGCGCACCTGGCCGTGAGTCGAGAGGCATGAGACTGACTCCACGCTCGGTTCCTTACGGAACCTCTGTTCGCCTCAGTTTCCCTTCTTCCTCTCTGCTCATTTTTTCTAGTTAGACTGTAAATTGTTTCGAGCCGGTGTAATTTTTCTTTATGCACTTGGCACTAAGGGGATGAGAACTCAGTGGGGAAAGGGACACACTACCCTAATCCAAATCATAATAATGACGATTGTATGAAATTGATGGGCTTTTCTGAAATTTCCCTACCACTAACTTTTATACTACCCATCACAGCTGCAAATTCCTAATGTGACAGCACCTATTGGCCTACCATTATTATGCATAATAATAATTTAACTAAAATAGCAACAGAAAATGTGCATTACACAAAATGAATTTAAATTGATTTTTTCTTCTTTCTCAAAGCTTATTACTAATTGGTATTTTTAGAGCAGAGATTCATTTTCATACACTAAAATTAATGGGCCATATCAGCGGGTGTGAATCAGGATAGCTCCATTGAATTCAATGGGTCCTATATCATTTACTCCAGCAGAGAATCTCACCTATTATTGCAAAGAGCATTTTCTTCTTTTGTAACTCACAAAGTAATTGCATTTTCAGTCTTATGTCCTGATCCTGCAAATAATTGTGCAAGACATTAACTTTATGTAGATAAGAAGCACTGCTGATGCCATTGCAGCTATTCATATGAAGGAAGTTACGGTTTTGCAGGATCAGACCTTAAAATGCAAATGAAACCATTGCAAAATCTAATGTGTTCACAGTAGTATTTTACAACCGGCAACACCGAATATGTAGTCTGTCCTAAAACCTAAAAGTTCTGCAAATTATGTTGTACAGAAATGAGATTATTTAGGGTGCTTAATACTTTTTATTTATTCTAAAAAGATCTGCATTTTTTTACTCTGGAAGCTCTGTCTCCCACATTGTCTGTAGCAAGTCTTTGAAATTCAACAGGGGGATAACCTTTGGATTAAAGATGTGCTTTCTTCCTTAGCCCCCAAGAAATTCCAACTATAGTTTTGCTGAGATAAAGCGTTTTGAAACAGCCAATTCACTTCTTGTTAGAAAATTTGGCAATGATTACTGATTGAAATAGGAATATAGAAGACTTACTCTTTTTTCCCCCCTCCCTTTCCAAGAAAAAAAGTCCTTTGCTGCTGGGTGTCCTGGATCTCAAAGGTGATGTGTGTTAGCTGATGTGCCAACAGTCCAAGGTTAAATGCTGCTGATGGTGCACAAACAATGGAGTTACCACAAGCTCTGTAAGCAACAGGAAAAGAACCTTTTCAAGGAGTGAAAAGGAAAAATTTTAGGTCACAAAATTAAGCAACCAAAATTTAAGAATTATTAGATCTTCGGGATTCTACATTATCTGGCCAGCTTCACAACAATCCTACACACAGTCTTAGATGCCAGGATCACGCACCCTCTTCTTACCACTGATGAAATACTCAGTGTGTACAATGGGTACAATTAACATTGTATGGGCTTGAGTTTACCATGGAGATAACACTTTTTCCCCAGTTTTTGTGTGTAATATATACATTACCATGTACTTTGAGGGTTTTTTTCCTGCTTTGAGGCAAACTGAGTTTGACATTTATACAAGAAGCAATAAAACTGATGCAGTCAAAGTATATTCCTAAAACAAGTTCAGTAATGTCTCTTCCAAACTACGTTTGAGTTAGTGGAATAAATGCCTTTTCATGTTTGCAGTTGAAGTACCGGCCAATTCTGCCAAATGGTTTTTGGAAAATTGCCTTCAGAATTGACTTTCCCTGGGGAAGATTTGCTTCTATGGAAAGCAGAGATACTGGGAGAATTTGAAAGAGAGAGAAAGCACAAGGGAAGGCAGAGGGAATAGGTTAAAGGCTAACTTTAAACAGGTGGCTTTCATTTCTCTTTGCCCAAATTGTTCTATAATTTCTTACCCTAAAACTTTCTGGTTAACTACAGCAAATTTCATTTTAGCGAGAGCAGTTCCATGCTAATCCAGCTTTGCTATTACCTCACTCAGGTTGGGTGTTTCTCTCTCTCTCTGGGCTTCCCACTTCCCAAGAGCAAGTGCAAGTTTGGGAGTCTTGTAATTCCAATTCAGCTTATCCATCTGGAAGTCCCGAAGAATTTTGGATCCTATGGATTTGCTTCATCGAAGTTAAGAAGGGGAAAGGCATGGACTTTTTTAATCAAGCAGTTGGTGTTATCTGACTTGAATAGAAATGCCGGTTTGGACTCGCATTAGGCATCCTATTTCCCTTCCCCATCTAAAATTGTGCAGAACGGGTGCCCCTTTTCCCCAGTTCGCTTAACCGAATTTGCTACCAGAAGAAGAATACTTAGATAGGACAATGCAATAGCTATTGAAGTATGGTTTAGTTCACACATAGCCCTTCTGGGCTACTTTACAACTTGGCAAGCTTTGGGAAATCAGCAAGGAATCATCGTACAGGGAAGGAATCTGCTCTATTTCATATGTGTTAAATGATATTTCCTAGTCCATCTATGGATGACCTGACAGAAGGTAACATATTGCAAATGTATGTGTCATATATGATCAACCCCAATAAATATCTTTTGTAATGTATAGCATTTTCCATCTTGCATTTTGGAAACGACACATAAGCAGAATAATTTTGCACATACTGCAACTTTCTGATGCTCCAGTTTGGCTCTGTGAGCTGCAGATCATCTACAGCAACACAATACCTTCAACTCCATAGGCAGAGCTACAGCAAAAAAAGGTTCCAGTGAGGATTCCTAATGTTAGTGTTTGCACCATAATTTCTGCTCTGCTGCCTTGGGACTACCCCGACAGGCAGGTTCATACTGCCCAGTTGCAGTATTTGCTCTGTATCACTTGCCACTTGCAGTTCCCAAACACCCAGAGGCCGCTGTGACTTTAGCCCCAAACTGCTTAAGATTTCCCCCAAGGTATTGAGGCACAGGTCCCTCCTGCGACCTCGTGAAGGGGACTGTGCCCACCCTTGAGATTCTGACCCCCTACACTTGACATCTTGGGTTTGCGATGGCACCCAGGAAACTAATACGAGCAGCTAGGAAAGGAGGAGGGAGTTTATTTTTAGGTTGCACCAGGAAAACAGCTGCAGCATGTTCTCGGTGGCAGAAGAGCTCTCACAGGACAGAGGGAGGCCTGTCTTACTGCCTCAAAATTTTCCCCTCTGAAGAGTTTCAGCCTTTCAAGACTCCCCCTGTGCAAACCTCCAGCTCATGTGTGCTGATGAACGTAACTCTAGAGTGCCGTGGAGGAAACCAGAACTATTTTTATTTTTGGTTGAGTAAACCTTTAGCATTTAACAGTCAGGTGTTTATTTCACTTCCCAAACTGCCTCCGGCTCCAGTAATGCTTACCATGATCCTTTTCTCAGGGAGGGGGAGAAAAAAAGGGGATTGAGTTAAACGCTCTCAAAATGGAGAGGCCTGAGGAATCACAAACTCGTATCCACTGCCACACATCCCACCTCGGCCCCCCTCCTTCCTCCCTTCGGCCCTCCTTGGAAGGAACCTAACAGGAAATATTTTAGAGGTAGAGAATTTTCAATGAAAATATTATTTCTCCATCTGCCCACTTTGCCGCCCTCGCAGGTTGTATGGCTAAGTGACATGTAGGAATGTGTATCCTGCAGGCCGCGCAGTCGCCTGTCTTCTCACATGTTGCTTTTCCATCAGAAGTACCAGGTCCTCCTGCCTCCCCAGTGTCACAGGAGACACACGACCTTTGGGACCACGCCTGGGCTTTTCGGAGTAATTTCTAGCCTCAATCGTCACTGTAAATGAAAGAGGCTGACACCCTTTCGACGGGTTTCCTCGCCACCCTCCTGGGAGGCATGGGGAGGGTGGGGTCCACCAGTGCTCCAGACCTCTGGGATAAAAAACCAACAATCATGAAACCTACAGAAAGTTGGCTGATACTGCATGCACGGAGCTATTCAAACCAGATGCTTGCATGCCTTCCTGCCCACGCTACCTTACCCACACTGATCCGTTCCTAGCCTAACAGGAAGCTCCAGGCTTTTTGTACCTTGAGCCATTTTCAACAAAAGCCATACCAGGAGAGGGACACACGTGTGCTGCGATGACCTACAAGAGGCTGCAGTCAGCAAGAGACATGCTTGTTCCTTCATCCAAAGGCTGCCATGTTGCGCTCTTTTTTTTCTGGGGTAGGCTAAATTATTCCAGCTGCTTAGGAACTGTTAAGGCAACACGGCTTGACAAATAGCTTGTGTCTAAGAGGGGAAGAGGAAAACAACTGAGATTAATTTGTGTTGGGGATTACCATTGGGGGGAAAAATGAGTAATATGTGGACACATTTCAGCTGTCCCTCCATCCCTATTTGAACTGTTTTTTTAATAAAGTCTCTAGCTGGTGTCTAATTCTGTCTTGCTCTTCAGCCATGTTCCTCTGGTCAGAAGAACTGCCCCAAACCTCCTGCGTCTAAGCTGAGTCCTGTTCTGAAACCTTGGTTGCAAAACCACATCCTTATCACTATTCCTAACTCCCTCCCAGCCAAATCTCACCAGTCATTCTAACCAGGACATTGTAATTTTAAGTCATCCTACCCATGACAACATAGGCTCCTTGGAGCAGGGGTCACAAGCAAAGCTGTAGCAGCTGTGGGAGAAACTCCTTGCCCAGAACCCAACTGAATCTGTCTGGCCTTGGCAAGAGGAAAAAGGTCCAGAAAAAAATATATTTCGCTCTGGTGTTATTGGAATAAGGATGAAAGTCAAGGTCAGAGGCTTAAAGAGTGCTTCATTGCAGCAACCAGGGTTTTTATGAAGCCGAACCTTCCAACCCATACATCAGCAAGTGGGTTAATTCTTTTTCTTTAAGCGTTCTGAACATGCCCTGAAATTAGTGAAATCTGCAGCATTCAGCTCTTGACTATAAATCTGCAGCCCAGGGCCCAGCAAGCCAAGCATGCCAAAGGATCTCAATGAAGCAGACAATCTGGGCTACCATTTTGATAGGCTCCAGGAAAGCAGGATATATTTAGCCCAGACTTGCTAAACAATAATCACTTTGCCAACGTTTCTGTTTATTTTTACTTTAACTACTGATTGCACTTCTTAGCCACTTATTCCCACTTCTCCCCAAGTCCCTTGGCAATTGCTGTCTTACAGGTAGAGTCTGGTCACACTCACACTTGACAAAGTAAAGTGGTGTGAAAACTGCTAATAGAGGAGGCTGCAAAACATTTAAGAAGTTCCTACTCCCTAAATTATCAACTGATTATATATAAGGCTCAAATTCACAGTCTTGTATTAGCATAATTCCATGGGATCTCACCAGTCAGATAAACCAGTAAGATCTGAGTCAATGTTTCATACCCAGAGGTTATGTTTCCATGCTACTTTTTCATCAGCAGTGAAACCAATGCTTCTTGTGCCTGTCCCGGCTATGTGATATAGCTTCTGTGCTGTACACTGGACCATTGAAATGATTTTGGCTAAAGAACCAAAGAAATGTATGTTTGTTTGCATCCCACAGGCTGATGCAGCGGCACAGGGAAGCAGGAGGAGCTGTGGCAGAGGGGTGGGACCAAAGTGAGGAGTCCTGGGGGAGCTTCTGGCCCCACATCACCGACATCTGTGCCATGATGCTTTGCCATTGTGCCTGGCTCTTTCACACCCAGAATACATTAGCCAGTGCAATTAAAGACACAAGAAAAACATGTTAACAATTTTCCTGTAGCAAATTTATCAGGTTTTTACTTATTCCTTTTTACTCCCTGTGAAGCGTGATTACTCATTGGCAAAAGTTTGAAGCTTGGTGGCTTTATATGAGTAAGGAGGAGAAAAATCCCTTTGCTTTGTTACACAAGTTCATCAGAAAGGTGATCAACCACATAAATGCATACGCCCCCACCCCTTCCCATACCCATCCATTAGCTCACAGCTGTGTGGATACAGGCTTTGAGAGCTGAATAACCCATTAATCTCCATGTGGAAAATCAATAAATTGAAAATAATTAGCTGGGTATGAGAAGAAGCAAAGAATCAGACAGCTGTTATTTAAAGCATGACTTAGGCATGTAGAAACAAGGTGTAACAAGACATACAGAGCACAGAGAAGGGAGGGGAGAAGGACAGGAGGATATGAAAGGAAGAATAGAGTGGTGAATCCAAAAGTGCTGAAATGTGAATTTATACATAACCCATGCTAAGTGACTCCATACAAGCAGCATTTTGCAGCAGGGACTGTCGAAGGATCAGAAGGGCTTTTTGAAAGTGCAACTCACTGGATGAAACTGCTGACTACCAAGGCTGGAAGGGCTCCAGTACTCACCAGCAATGGAAAAACGGAACAAAATTGCGGCCACCATCAACAGGCATTGTCGAGATTAAATTCATCTCCAAGTAGGCAGACAGCAGGCTCTGCAACAAAGGTCAGAGAAGCAGCAGCAGGATGGACGTAAGAATGGGCCGTAGTTATCCTGTACGGCCACAGCAACAGAGACACTGAATACATCAAGCAGAGTACGGTCCTCTCCTCCCTCCTGCCTCATGTCACATTGACTTGGTGACAACTACTGAATAAAAACACTCTCCGAGAGAAACAAATTAAGTGAAGGAGAAAAATGTGCCTCACCAGTGGGGAGACAAAAACAACTTAACAGCACGCTGAGACAGATCAGCAATGTACCAAACTGTTCATAGCTCAGACATGACAGATGGTCTTATGAAGGGATATTCCAGCTGAGCTTTTGCGTGCATTATTTTTAGGCGAAGATTTAATATCTCTGTGTGTGTCCCTGTCCAAACCAAAGATTCTAGGTTGAGTTTTCAGTTCTGGAGCACCAGAAACTTTTCAAATTATTTTGCATTGTTTATGGAGGACACTTCATGCAATCCGTATCACAAGAAATATATAGAACCTGAACTAGAAAACTGCCAGACCGGCTGCAGATCCTAGATGAAATCAACACAGAGACAATGCCTTGTGGAGATAGAGACTACTTACAGAGAGAAATTAAAGCAGAAGCACTACAGCCCATACCCAGGGTTATTGTTCTAGGAAGGCTGCATGTTAACTGAAAACATTTCATTTGTTCAGAAGAAAAAAATATCTGCCCTTCCCTGCAAGTTGCTGACCAAAACACGAAGCATGTCCCTGAGTCTGCCAAGACCCTGAAACAAGATTTTTGAGAGGCACAAAGTACTTTGTGTGCACCATTATCATTTAATCCAGATTTACCTTCTTCAGGAAAGCCTACCAAGACCTCTGCCGGTCCACCTGAGGTCACATAGTATTGATGAAGTTCTGCCTCTCTCTAAGGGGACTACAGTTACCCACCACCATTCTTCTGTGTGGAAGGATACAGCACACAATAGGATTTCTCACTTCTATATTCAACGAAGTAAGCAGTTAATCTGACAACTAATGTAAAACTACAAAGCAGGAAGAATGGAAGAGGCACCTACCTATACAGCTGCCCGTGATCCACAGCACTTCCAGCTAGAAACTAGATACAAATGGGCCTGATAGCTTTCCCTGTCTTTGTAGCTTCAAGCACTGATTAGCAAGTGCTATCACATGCAGTCTCATTAACCTCATTAGATTAAGGTCAGGAAAGGACTCTCCTAGTTCTGAGATGACTTTGGAGCTGAGCTTGAGGGCAAGGTCTAGAAGCAGTTGTCTTAAAGTTATCAACTGTGGCCCAAACAATGAAGTGAACTAAGTTGTCATGTCCTGGTGTTGACATGTCCCTTATCTGTAGAAGAGGTTGGACATTAATGCAACTTTTCTTGTTAGAGGGGAGTTCCTTTATTCATCTATATGTTCTGCTTTCTCCGGATAACACTGTTTTTCTTTTCTCTTAATCTCACTTTCACTGACTACTCAAAGCCTGGAATTTTGCTTCCATGTTGCTCCAAGCCCCTGAACATCACAGGCTAGTTCTTGTAGACTTCTACACAGAGGCAAACACAGAGGAACTTAATTATTTCTGTTCAATCTAATAAAAATCTTTTTAAATATAGTTAGTAACTTCTTGTTACTACTGCACACCATCAACTTCTTTTTTCAAGATTTAATGACATATCTATGCCATTTCTCCAGATTTACAGGAATATTCCTGGGGCCTTATCAAAATGTATTCACTGCAAGGGCAAAAGTCAGTTTTACAATTCTTGAAGCGCAAAATTCATACCTTTAGATGTAGCCTAATGATGGGGGAGAGCGAGGCTGCAATGGCATAGTTCAGATCCAATTTCAAATTCAGGGATGTTGGGATGTTTGTTTTCAACCACTGCAGCCACCCAGACAAGGAAAAGTCTTAAATTCCAGGTTGTGGGTTAATGCTTATTCTGGAGCTGTTTTGGATAGACAGCAGAGAGGAAAGAGAGTTGTTCAATCTTCTCCACTTTCTATATACAGTGTTTCCCAGGATTTTTCATTTTATTAGGTAGGATGACAATTCCTTCTGCCTTTCTTTTGATATCCAAAGCTAATATATTTGCCCTTCTCACTTACTCAAAAGTGCCTGCACTTCTGTTAAGGAAAGAGATAAAAAGTTGAATAACTCTCCTCTGAAAAGGCTGCTTTTAATAGTTTGGATGGATCTATTAGACTAACTACAAAGAAAAGGGAAAAAAAGGGTTACAATAGGAAATAAAAGGACTTGTCAGGGAAGGAGAGGATAAAGAGCGCAGCTGAATTATAAGGACGAAGGCTATGCTAGTTCTCAATTTGGACTCTGTGCTGTAGGAAATCAGTGAAAATGTGCAAAGAAATCCAACGGGCTCCAGAGAGTAAATAAACCTGGCTGTGGTATGTGAACTTCACCAAACATAAAAAACAAGGACTGAGAAAGGGAGAGTTGCAATAAGGACTAAGACGACTCAGGAAAGTATGAGAATATCAGCAAAAGCTGTATCAGGTTGAGGAGGAATTCTGGCCAACTCCATCAGCTAACGAATTGTCGCTCAGCCCTCCTCCCCACCTGAAGAGAGGCTGCTCTGGGGGCCAAAGCAAGTCTGAGGTTGGGAAGGCTCCAATGTCTTTGCTTGGAGCAATAACTACGTTCAGGATTATCCTTTTATTGTGTTTCTACTTCGCTGTCACTTCAAGCCACTTAGCAAAAATAAAATACAATTAAATTACATGAAAAAAAAAAAGCAAAAAAAAAAAGCCTGGGTAGGAACAAGCCACCCGACTTCTGTTCTGAAAAGCAGCAAACTCCCCCGGTGCAGTTCTGTTTGGGTGACAAAGCCCAGGACGTGCTGAAAAGCGCTCCTTAGGAGTGCAAGTCTGGACAGCTTTGCCAAGCCTGGGGAGCATCAACCGCTCTCCCTGCGCAAGCCAAAGCCCAGCAGTTTCTCAAACAGCAGCCGGTGTCAGGCTGTTACTGAACGTACCCTGCTCCTGTGCTCCAGCCCCTGGGCACCAGCGCGGCTGCATGTAGAGTCTTGTGGTGGAGGGAAGAGAGAGCCGAGAGAGCTCCCAGACTGACAAGCAGGTTTTGCGGTTTTGTTTAAGATGCTGAATCAGAGTTTCACCTGGAGGGGAGGCAGAAGGGGATGGATCACGGCTGGCAGGTGTCTGCAGGAATACTCCGATTCGCCTATCTCTGAGGCTGGCAGACAGCACCGCTTGGCTGGTGCGGTTGTTTCTGCGGCTCCAAAGGCAGTTAACGTCATTGTGAGATGCGAACGTGCTGGTTCTTGTCGTGTGGCCCTACCAACAAGAGAAAGCTCCTTTGAACGAATCTGCAGCAATTTGAAGGGATAATGAAATTCAGCATCCACCCAGGCTGCGAAGCATACTGAATTACGAAAGGTTCAGAGCTCAGTTTTGTCCTGCCAGACCGTCTGTTTTGTCCCCAGGAGCAGCTTCTCACATCGACTGCACTTATTGCACAGTGTAGGTGCTAGCAACCACTTTGGGGGGTGGACAGTTGCTCTCTATAACCACAAATAGTACCAACAGAAGCAGCAGGTCTTGATCATTGAACATGCGATGGGAAGAGTATCGCTCAAGCCTGCTACCAGCTCAGAAACAGCTGTGCCATCATCACAGAGAATACTAAACGTCCAAAACGGGGATGGGCCAGGTTTTCATCAGGACTACATTAATATTCTCCCCACTGCAGTGAGTACCGGTAAACTTCTCAACGTTTGGCAGCGCTTCGATTAGTGACTCCAGTGAGCTGTTCTGTAGTTTTCTGCCTTTGCCACGGATCATTGTCGCCTGTCCGGTCTTGGAGCAGCGATGGATGTCCATGTGCTTCCCGAGCTGTGCTGCTGTGCCAGGTCACTAGATGGTGTGCAACTGTACCGGTGCGGAGGAAGTCAAACCAGGAACAGGCTGAGAAGAGGAAGTGGAAATAAGATGTTTTAACTCAAGTAGGAGAAGGTTATAGCAGTAGCAGTGCCTTCAGGTCAAGATTAGGTGCGTGAGCAGAGCTGGCTGGGGAAAGCTTTCATAGCTCCCAGTGAGCGCATTATGCCGAGTTTAAACCAATCTTTTTGTGCCCTCACTTCCCCACGTGTTAAAATTCGCCAGGAAGATAAATAGTTACTCCATTGCCATCTGTTTTTATTCTACTAGATAATGTAATCAAGACTATTCTATACATGAGTATTGCTTCACTAAATATCATCCAAAACACAACCTACAGATTTTTGAAAGTCACCAGTATTTGTTGACATTCGAGACTGAAGCAGCTGAATCAAGACAGGGCAGGTTACAAAACAAGCATTTCTCTGCCCCTGCGCTATTGATGAAAACTTCCATGAAAGGTTTTTTTGTTTGTTTTTTTTTTTTTTTTTTTTTAAAAAGTGGTTGCTGAAATAGAGATTTCTTTTCTGGATTTTCTTTGAGAAACTGCAGTTCTTGGTTTAAGGCTGATTTAGTTTCCATGTTTAGTTTCAGGAAACTAAAAAAGAAGAAAGGAACAGAAGAAATAGTTGCATGTGGGAGAAGACTTCTTTGTTTTATGTAATCTATCATCCCTTCAAAGAAAAAAAGCATAAAAATATTGCTGCAAATAGTTTTTGCATTGGCTGAAATTTTCATTAGAAACTAACAAGCACATAAATGAACACACTATCAATCAAGTTCGGTGACTTGTCCAAAGCCACAAAGACAAAACAACAAAGCGAAGCACCAAGTACTTAGATCCAAGCCCCACTCTCTGCTCCGGCCACTGGGCCTTGAAGATTGCAATTAGCAACAAGACGAGGAGATCCACCAAAGATAAGTGGGCCCGGCTCAGTCTCTGACTCTGCTAAGTTTGCCTCAAAGTGGTTATGTGGGTGGTGCAGAATTTGTCAAACAAGATGTTCACAAAGATCTCCCTAAGCGCAGCCGAGAAAAAAATGAAGACAACCCTACCATAAAGTGACACATAATTCAGCTGAAGTGAAACATACTGATGCAACAGCAGAGAATAACTCATTCCCCTTAGGCAAAACTCATCCAAAAAGCTAATAATGAAAACTGGAAGACTCCAAACCATTATTTTTACTTTCCAGGCCAGCAGCAGGGATAGCTTATGTGGTTAGCAGCTGACTCCTGAGTTTTATTCTTGCTTCCACCACTAACTCACTGTATGATCTCGCAGCGTCGCTGTTCTGGGCCTCAGTTTACTTAGTGCAATGTGGATAGAGGATGGTTACGGAATATTTAACAGATACGTGCAAAATATTTGGAATGAATACAGATGGGGCTGGATGTTGAGGCAGATGCTAAGTGACCTTTTTGGAGCCTGCTTTGTCTTTGTGGTATAGAAGAGGGTAGAAGAGGGAGACATCCAACATGTGCATATTTAGACTGGGAGGAAAGGAGAGAAAGAAAAGGAAGGAAAGAGGAGTGATTTATGGTGCCATTCCTATTCTAGATGCTGTGAGAGCTACCAGAACCACGTCGCTGGCTGGGCGGGAGCCAGCTTTCCTCAAGCCTGGTGGCTGTAGCTCCTGGAGGATGGCTTTCAGCAACCCAAAGGGTTGTACCAGCACCAGTCAAGGAGCCGAGTAGGCCTGGGGTGGAGGTCGTTTAAACTTGTACTGCTGCCAAAAAATGGTGCTAAAACTACAAATGTAGCATCGTTACATCCTCTGGCCAGGCTCTATGGATATAAATCACTCAGTCCTTGGATGTCAGAGCAATTTATACCTGGTGAGAGTGCATCCTTGGATCACACGTAAACTACCCTTCAAGGTGGTCCCTCAGGGACTGCATCTTGGCATCTGTTTGTTCTCAGCTGTTGGCTTCCAGTTCAAATTTACTTACTTCATCAGTAAAAACTTAATAGCTCCCTCCATTCATTCTAGGGCAATTGAACTGAACCCATGCTTCTGTATCTGTTGTCAAGATCTGGAATCGAAAGATATCACATATGCTTCAAGCTTCTGCAAGAAAAAAAAATAAAATAGAATACACCTGCAGACAAATGGGGCTCAGAAATCATGGGAAAAAGGTCAATGCCTTAACAGTGACCCATTTTTACGTGCATGCTGGTCTGTAGTTTGGGAATGGAATACAAATGCAACTCTTTCTTGGAAGGTCATTGAATTGAGCTGAACTGACCCAACCAGTTACTGTTGGCTTGTAGAAACACCACGGACAGCAATATTTATGATGATTACCCTGACAGGGTGAGTAATTGCTTTGCAGCTAAAATGCTAAAAGCAATGGAGCTGGATTTTCAAAAGAAGTATTTCATCAGAGCTTCCTGAATAAAATAATTGTGGGAAGTAACTGGAAAATGGAGCTGGTGGCTGGATTTGTGTTAATATATATGTGTGTATATGTACGTACACAGATATTTAGGTATACATGTATAAAGTAGTGTAGATCAGGAAAGGGAAGAAAGCAATCTCTTTAGACTGAAGGATTCCACAAATCTTCCTGAATATGTCTATTGCTACTAATGTCACTAGGACCATTATTTCACTGGTAGTACTCATATACATAAACATTTTCAGGGACCTGAAATGTAAAAATCAGAAGAGTTATAGGTGATATAGAGTACTCGGTGTAATCTATAGCATGAACCTACAGCTCTGAGTATTTACTTTTAGAGTTACATAAATAGCAAAAATGAAGTAATTTTTTCCTCAAACATTTGGGTCTAAAATAAGAATCCATATTTTTCAATCAGTTGCCTTAATAGGGATGCCACACGCAATATTACTACACTTTTTATCCTGAAAGGATTCTCACATCCAGGCTACTTCTACCAGTTACTGAAAGTTTGCATTGTGGAATTAAGCAGGTCGGCTACTGCAGCAGCTCATCTCATTATCTTCTAAACACTCCTGGTGTGAGGACAAGACTTTGAAAGGACCACTTTTACACACTTGTGCTGTATATGATTCCCTGCTTACGAGTAACCAGGTTATCTTTGCTTCAGCTACTAAGTGAGATTCAGATCTGCTTCGTTTTCAAATGAGCTGAGACATTTGAAAAATGGGACAAGCGTTCATTTGAAACTGGTTCATGAAGTTGAATTGTTTGGTTAATGGGTCTTCAAGATATTTAGATGCTGAAGTTCCTAAATTGGCGTGATCAGATAGACACCACAGCTGCATGTGCAACAATTGAAAATGTATGTGTAAGCACTAAGATGTGGAAACTACTTTTATGACTGGTGCGTAACCAACGCACATACACGTTTACATGAATGCTTTCACGAAAATGTGATCCTCAAGGCTCAGCCAGTTTGAATAATCGATAGCCATCTTCAAACTCAGGTACCTCTTTAATGCAATGCCTAGGAATTTACCACAAACTCTCATTAATGCAAAGCCATAGCTAAATCCTGTCTGATCATACTACACTGGAAATGACCCTCCAACGAGCACTTCTTTTTCATAAAGGGATTTCCTTCAGTGCTGCTTCATAGACCACTCTGCTGTGCTGTAGAGTCACCATACCCACCCCCCCACCCTCCGCCTCAGCTGCTCCAGCAGGGTGTATATAATCACTGCGCAGGAAATAAACCATTGTCTCAGTTTCAGGACAAGCACTACTTTTGTGTATTCATGAATACCACAAAACCACTAAGTAGTCAAGTTAAACATAGATATTTTGGACACACAAATGCGAGCTGGATTATATGTGTTTTGGGGGTTATTTTGGCAGGTTTTGGATTTGAAAGTAACCTAGGCTACTAAAGGCTGCTGTGCCAAACTCTGCTCCGGTCCCTGGCTTCGAATGTCATGCCCAGCTTCCTGGGCACTCAAAGGACACAGGGCAGAAACATCCCTCCGATATGTTTGGCAAGAACCTGTTTTATGAAAGCCAACAGAGGTGCGGGAGAAGGCAGAGCTTTTCCAATTTGGGTCCAGAGCGACCTAGCAAATCTGCTGTACTCTCAAAGATGCAAACGCAAAGGCTTCCATGGGTGGTGAGTAAATGGGACAAGAGCTTAGGATGACTTCATCCTTTTTTCCCATTATTACCAGGTATTCTGTAATAGCACTTGCAGGCTATAACCAAGACTGGGACCTGCTGTGCTAGCACTTGTATAGACAAGAAAATAGACACTGTTCTTGCCCCGAAAGGTTTAGACTGAGATCTCGAAAGCAAGATGATTTCGACCTTAAGGATGGTGTGACAGACAAAGAGCAGCAAAAGAGGGAAGTGAAGCGACTTGCTCAATGTCAGGAATACTTTCAAAGTCGTCTGCTGCCTGTTCTGCCAGTTTAGACTCTCATGGGCTGTCCCAGATAAACACCACTGCAAAGTGGAAATCACTTAGTGGGATTAGAAACAGAAGCTGCTGTGTTCGCTCGTAGCCCACAGAGTTCCTAGATATCAGCTAGAGTTCCTTATCATTCAAAATTTTATCTCTTTGGGGATTGATTTTACTTAGTATCTCTCTGGTTTCCCACCACACCCCTTGTGAAGAAATCAGACATTTGGAAAATTGTAATCTAAAGAGCAATAGTTGCTCCATACCCTGGAAATGATTTTTGATGTATCTGCGTATTTTTCAGTTTCTGTCTCTATCATGATATCTGGGAGCATTTGCAAATCAGTTAGAAGCATCATACCATATCAGATATGAATAACTACGTTCCTTCTCGCCCACCCCCATCCACGCTCCAGGCTTCCACTTCCCTAGGCAGATTTCTCAGGAGGAACCCGAGTGAATAGCTAGCCTTGCTGGATGCTTTGAAGGGCAATACAGATTAACTTTGCCAAACCATTAGGGAAAGCAAGTTGTTGCTTAAGCTGAAGGTCCTGATTAGGAAATGTCTTCATCCACAAAGGTATATGTCAACCCCACCCGCACACACAGAAAGTTCAGATCACTTAGATGCAAGATTGCAGCTGATCTCAACATCTGCAGAGATGAAAGGAGCTGCAGCATCCAAACCATGCTGGGCTTCATTTAGAAAGATCCAAACTGGGAATTTGGATTCCATTGCAACTGGAAACAAACTGCTAACCAGTTCAGCCTGCCAAGCAATGCAGCAATTAATGAACGCTCCCACAACCTCCCTGCTAGGTTATTCCAGCAGTACAGTTTGCTCTCTTTGGTTTGCTAGGGTTTCTTTCTGGAAACTTAAACAACACCAGCTTGACGCAGCCCCAATCCAGAGATCTGGGGAAAGTAAATTACACCTCTGAGCTGCCATTAATGGGTAATACTTCCTGAGCTGCAAACACCAGCTCAATGCGTTTCAATGAGAAAAAAACTTTATTTGCTGGAGACTGGAGGAAGACACAGAAGGAGCCTTGGAAAGCCATCCATTAATACATGGCCATTTTCTGTTACGTAGGACATCCCTTCTCTCCTTGCCTTGGCAAGAAACTGAAACCCAAGTGTCTCACGGTGGATAGAAGGGACATCACCAGAGTTACTCAGATGAAAGCTGAGACAGAAATGAGACTTGGCCCATTCAAACCAGGACACTGCTCTTGGCCACTGGATGCTGGCAGAGCACCTGCTCTGTCCGGGAGCTCTTCTTTCCCTGGAGCTCCCAGGCTGAGCTGGGAGTCACTCTTCTCTGCCATCATCACCACCAGGCTTCCTACAGGTCATTCATGCCTCCAGACCAAGTGAGATTCTCAACTTCCCATTGACTGAACTCCCAAATTGTCTACAGTGATTATTTCATTTAAAGTATACTGAGGTTACACTCCATTTTATAACATTCTTTGTCCTTTTAATGCTCAGCCCACTTCTTGAATGACCACACTGTCTGGCCACCACAACATGCCTTGACATCCCTTGACATTCCCTTAACATGTGACTCACATATATGCATCTTACTTACCGACTGTAGCACACTGTGTTCTCTCTAATCCTGAAATTCTTGACTTGGTACGTTCTCAAGTTAGCAGCTAATTCTGCTTCCCATTTTCGAGGGACACTGAGAAATGAAGAGCCAAAATACCGAGTACCTCACTGCAGCGGACCAAGGGGGTTCCCCTGACTGTAAACTTAACAGAAAAATGTCTGTTGTTCTGGGCAGGCCATCAGGAGAGGAAAAGAAAAACCACCTCCTCCTCTTCTCATCCCACTCACTTCTGTGAAGGAATTTGCTCTGTATATTTTGAGGTCCTGAAGGATTTAGAAACCTTTTTCTTTATTATAGTTTTGGACTGAGAATTTCCCTTGATTCCTCTCTATCTGTCTCAACAGAATTCTTCCTGTTTACATAAATTAAGGATCTGGCCCCTGCTTTCCAACTGAACCAAGGAGGACTCAAGTACAATGAGACAGATTGTCCTCGCAGGATTTCTAGCTGCGTAGAGAATCCAAAGTGCCAGAAATCTTGTGGGAAGGACTATTTTCAGGGAAATTCCATCCCGTAGTTTCCATACGTGTCATATAAGTAATGTCACCCCGGACTATAAACCTTCTGAAATCAGCCTGCTGCATCCAACACTTCTGGCTATATAATAATATCATATAATTGTATATATATATATTTTCCTTCTGCTTTAAACAACCTCACATAAAATGAAATTGTGACACCAGCATTCGCCATTCCCTCTGAAAGTGTGGAAGGACAGGATTCGCCTGGAGACTGCCATCCTTAGCTGGCGATAAAAGGGCCCCAAACCAGTTGTACATGTGGTGTAGGTACAGCCGGGTGACATGTCAGGCGCTTACCGGGCATCCTTTGGAGCTAAAGCCCTGACACACTAACTGATGCAGCAGAGCAGGAAGCCGAGGACTGAGCCTCATTTCTGGATCCGTCCTCGCTGCAAACTGAGCAGTCGGTGGTAATTTTGATCAGATTAATTCCTCCTATCAGGAAGAAAGGCAACGTATGCCGGTACTTTAATTTCATTTCAATTTGCTTTAGCAGAGATTTATAATTATTATAAGGAATGATTTTATAATGTAATTCTGTGTTGTCAGAGTAGGTTAGCTTTATGACCTGCTTTAAAAAATAAATGCGGCTTTAATTAAAACAAAACCAAAGAGAGAAGTACAGTCTTGTACCAACATGTTGCTGTCAGCACCCTGCTAACTGTCTGAATTGAACTGTAAGCCTCCGCTCAAAGATACCCGTGCCAAAAACAAAGCTCATGGCACATTTAAAGGCACCAGTGGCTTATTTTTAATTTGTATCTCAACTTAGTATTGCTGGAGGTTTTCTAATAACAATTATGATGACTGTCAAAAATGAGACACTAATGAATAGCAACCTTTAGTAGGCCGTCAACTTGTACAGAAGCATGGCTGGCTGCATTAATAGACCCGGCTCTCCTTTTGCTTAGCAGCAGTGCATTTCCATTACCTGAAATGGAGTCACTTTTGGTTTAACCTAGTACGAGATCAGAATCAGACTCATTAAATTTAGCCTTCAAGCTGCCATCTTTCATGAGGTAAGATGATTTTGCTTCTACATAATGGATGTCACAGAGCTCATCTTCAGTACATGCTCACACCACTTGTAATTTTCTGTATTTGCATTACCTGACATGTGAGACAATATTAATGCTATATCACACTGAAGTCTCTCTGACATCAGCAAATAGAGCCACCATGCAAACCGGAGAATTTCTAGCATGCATGTACCACACATAGCCCCATTTTTGCCCTTGTGTCTCCTTCACAAGGTCAGTGATGTTAAGCTGACATACTAAACCATTTTAGCATCACTTTATCTGAATTCTTCATGTCTTACCGTTCATTATACATCGAGATCTGAAGAGCTGTTGCATGGCTGATGCTACGTTGCTTGCTTAGGTCGATACGTAATATTCTGGGGGTTAAATTCCGACCCCCAGGAAGTCAATGGAGACTTTGATTTTGATTTCACTAATGTTAGTTTTTATATTAATAATAATATTGATTTTCTTCTCATTAACTTCAGAGTTAGAGAATTATCTAGTCCACAATCTACGTTTTGGGATAGGTATTCATTTTTTAATTTTTTACTCTGTCTTATTAAAACGACTCAGCAAGTGGATGAAAATGCAATGATAGAATTAATTCTGGGTCCCTAGTAAACAGTATATACCCAGCACAAAAAAGTAGCAGTCTGTAGGTGAATAGCAAGACGCAGAAATAAACGGGTGAGGGGCAGATTGCATCTTTCGCCTCCAACCCCTCTGTGCAATATGTTTACTTGGGCGCTGAAACCCCTGCAAAAGTCCGCTACCATCAAGTTTCCCAGTGGGGGAACTCAAGGAAGGAGGCTGCAGTAGCTGTTAATATTAAAGAATCAAGGCCATATATGGGAATGTAAAGCCGAATATTTGAGGCATGATTTGTAGAAAATGAAACCTCTTCTCTAGGACATATTTTTTAAAAACTTTTTCTACAGAATACATGGGTGAAAAGAGTAAAAAAGAGCTAACAGGTTAAGATTTAATTCTTAAGTAAAATTGTACTTTTCAGAAAAGGTATTTTTTCAGCTAAGATTGTCTAGTCTGACATTAAGACAAGCAGCTTCAGATATTATAACACTTCCTTTAAAATTGCTATGCTAAAACCCGAATTTCTTTCTTCCAAGATGCTTGCACTGAAGTCGTCTGTCTTGTGTCAGATGGGTAACACTCACTTCTGTGCCAGATCAGAGCTTGATTTGAAAAGTCTCGTGTCCTAAATGTTTTGTTCCATTAGAGAGCTGGTAAATCACTCCTTCTCAACATTTTAATGCATTTCCAGTCTTGGCAATTTACGAGACATCAAATTGGTGAATATACTAAGAACGTTTTCAGAAAATAAGTAGTAGTTTATAAAATGTATTTGTTACCATTTCTCTCTCTGATTAGTGCGTACCTGGTCATAGAGCTAGGTTTAGAAAAGCATTACATTTTTTAAAGGCCAAATTTTTGAAAGAGCTCAATGTACAGTGTCTGACACTCTTGAGCTGCTCGTGGCTTCGGACACCTCTTGGACAGGAGCCATCTTTCTGTTCTGTGTTATTCTGTCGAGCACTGATTCACAACCATATTTCAGGCAGTATCATGCAGTAAATAATAATGAACATTAACAACTGCACATATCACCCGCGGCACTAAACCTAGTCAGGAGGGATACAAAGTTAGTTCTAATAACTTCTGAAACATTTCTCAATAGTTTGTTCTAATACTACATGCCTATGATAGTTCTGTAGTCGTGAAATCCTATCAGCATCCATTTGAGATGGCTTTGCATTCCAGCTAGGGAGAAGTCTGCCTGTGAGTACATGCTCGCACGGAGCACACGTCACATCTGACACAGCAGTGTGCCTGGTGTTCCTCTCACTTTCGTTACTTTATTAAAACATCCAAAAAAAAAGAGGCATGGTGTATCACAGGAGTCATTGTCTGGCAATAAGCTTTGCTCTGGAAGACATGACAAGTGTCTAAGCCGTAAGACATTAAACTTTATCGTGCACCATGCTTGTTAAAGTTATCTCGGACTAGAAGGAATATTGTATGTAGTTGTGGATGAGGGGGAAGTGTCCTGATCCTGCTGTTTGAGTAACAGTTGAGACACAGTTCCCCAGATAAAACTATAATCCTCTTTCTCACTACATATAAACACATTTTCCCTTCCTCACTTCTCAGGTTTTAGTGTATATAAGAGCTCAGTGGAACTATGATGCTGCATAGGCCTTAATATAGCTGCATGCTTAATAGGTGAATAGCTATTTTCTCACTCGGTTCCTCTAGCAGAATAGCTCAATAGCAATACAGTCTGTTGGCTTGATCTTGCCCAGTTCCTTAGAAACTGCGGTCAGATATTCAATTCTGGAGCTTCAAGTGATGTTTTTGCTCTTGGGCCATGGACATGTACAAATGTCCCAGTGGTTCTGAGATCAGACGGTAAAGAACAAAATAAACTCTGTTTTGTTCTAGCCCTTGTGGAAATGTCTGACCCATATAAAATAAAAGAGAATTCCGAGACCCTATTTAGAAAGAGTGCAAAAAGCAGTTTGAAGATCAGTCTCCATGTTGAATTATGCTGGATTCAATTTTCTGTAAAATTACTAAGAAATGGTGGCATTATTTCCAAGGAAGCGGGGACTCTTCCTCTTGTTGCAGTTTGTCAGAGCTACATCGGTTCGGCAGTGAACAGGGTTGGAGATGGTGTTGGGGGAAGGAGGAGGAAAAAGCCTTTTGGTGTCCTATAAACATTGTTCCTCCATTTTGGGTTTGGGGAATTTTTTTTAAAAAAGCAAAGGTAGTTGAAATACACATTTAAAAAATCTCAGCCAGCTGAACTCCTTTCAGTTACATAAAATCAATCTAACGATCTCTTTGCATTTAGAAGGATAAAAAGAAGAAAGCAAGCTACTCATATTCTCCCTGTTCAAATTTAAGTGAAACAAAATGTCTTCCTATTATCCCATTGGACAAATCTAACCCGAGGTATTGAAGAAATTCCCCCCCAGAGCTCAATGCCTCTGTCTATAATGAAATACAAAGGAAAACAACTGCTAACACGAGCAGACTTTGTACTGCGTGAACGACTTTTCCTGTATTAGCAAAGCAGACTGCTAATATGATATGATGGGACATTACTAATGCAACAGCGTGTAGCTAATGCAAACAAAATATGTTGGAGTGCCTAGTTGAACTGAATAGAGAATTTGTTTGTCTGGGACCCGGATTCTGAAAATCAAAGTAAATCCCACAGAAATAAATCTCTCGGGTGATCCGATAAACAAGCCAAGCCCACCAGATGCACCAAGTTCTTTGTGGACACCAAAGGTACAGATAGATCCAGGAGCCTAATTCCCACACTGACTTCTGAAGGGAGTTGGGTGCTTGGTCGTCCTTGACATTTTGGAAAATCTCTTTTGTATAAATAATAAATGATGATAATTTGCACTGACATAATAACTAAGTTTATGTGATTACCAGTAAAGGCTGTAAAACTGCTACCCAAGTCTTCGAAAGCAGTGCTGTCGTTGAATTCAAGGCTGTGTGTTCATAACAAGTTCATCCCTAAGAAATGGCTGGTTATAATGCTCGCTTAAAAGAGTAGCAGCGATTATGATTTTTTGCCTCCTTCCCCCTCCTCCCACTCTCAGCTCTTAATGACGATATTGTCTGCTGTAAATGGATAGGTTTGAGCAAATTAGAGAATCCTATCCCTAGTTTCAGCTGAGGGTAATATCTCCCACAGCAAAGGGTCTGCTTAGGCTTTGATGCCTTTCACTCAAAAGACCGTCTATTAAATTGAATACTTGTGTACTCTCCCGCAACCTCGAGGGCTGTGTGCTTCAGTGGGAGCTGCTTTGCAGCCAGTAGCAACTAGTCGCAATTTGTTATTAAAACTGCAGCTCCCCACCGCTTGCTGCTGCTGACTACCATGAGGCTGGAGTCTGCTCAAGAAACGCAGAGAAAGCAGAAACTGAGAATATTCCCAAGCTCACCTTTTAATGAAGGCATATGGCATTCAGGATATTGTTATTCATGTAGTAATTGGCCACGGCGTACACATATTTATGGTACCGCTCATCAAGCTTAGGAAATTTTGGAATTGCTCCATTTTAATGGGCCATAAACACTTACCTAAAGTAAAAGTATATAGCAAATACAAAGAAACATGAATAATTCTTTATAATTACACTCATATATTTATGTACACACACACATAGCCATCAGGCAAGGAGAATTTTTTTTTTCATAATTATTACTGAGCTAGAGAGCAAACTGCGCCCAAATTGTTCTAAATCCGGATTAGTAACTTTGATTTGTAACTGTCAAGTAAAAAATCAAATGCAAGGTCCTGAGACCTTTTTCTACGTTTTTGGGGCTGCATACAAACCAGAAAGAAACAAGATGAATTCGAGTGTTTGCAATTAGCTGCAGAACTGGATTCAAACATTTGCAGTAAAATTGGGACTTGATAAAAAGCATCATCTCAGGGAGACAGGAAAAACCCACCATTTCATAGTCCTCTTTCTATTGGGATAGTAGAAAGGGGTTTTTTTTAGTTTTTTTTTAGTACAAGGAGTACCTGGAGTTTTCTCTGTCTACAGATCCTTACAGACAGATATGAGTGCATGCTTTATATCCTTACTAAGGAAAATTTCTGTTCAAGTCTGTAATTGTAGAATTAAACTTCTGCTGCTATAGCTAAAGAGCTGTCCGTATGTATATTGTAGTTCCATTTTTATTTCAGTATGATTTTTTTTTTAAATTCAGTTGACTTATTTAAGCTAGAAATAAGACCTCTCAAGCCAAAGTAAAAGTTTCATGTGGTAAGATAAAGAACAACAATGGTTTAAACCCACACTTTTAAATTTCTGCTATTGAGAAGTTTTATCAGTTTGAGAGTAGACTCGCTGAAAAGAAAGGGCCTGCTTAGAGAAGGACAGAAAAATAAATTTTATGTGCCATCATTGCAGCCTGTGTCTATGAGGACTGAAAGGGTACGTACTTCAAACCTTTAAAATAAAAAAGTAAATTTCTGTTTGTTCCAAATCCACCAAAACTCACCTAATTATTCACACACAGACATTCAGGGTGTATTTTCAGGAGGGTGCTCAGAAGAGCACTCAGCAGGACCCATGATCTGTATAAAGGAGTTCAAGACCTCAGTACTGATTTTGATAACGATCTGCAGCTGCAGACCTTGTAATTCTCACACTAAGTGTTTAGAAATGGGTGTCTGAGACTCTTCTTCCTCTTCTCCCACAACTAGGAAGAGCAGTACTTTTGTCCCAGCTTAGTATTTGAAACATAAAGCTTGCAAAGACCACCCCAACGAGCCTGGATTTTGTATTTCTCTAGTAGAACCGTAAGTCCCCTTTATCTTTCTGCTTCGACATCTGGTGTTGCAGGTAGGATGCTCTGGCTCACAGCATCTGGGCTGAGAAATGTTTTATCTCCTCGGAGTCCCAGGTACTTCAGGAAAACCCTTCAGAAACCATTTATCAGACTCAAAGCTGAAATAGTCAGTAAAATTTACAGTGAACCGCCTTCTTTCCCTTCCCGCACAGTTGCCCCAGACTCACTCCAGCAGAGCAGTTGTTAGCAAATTGGTTAATTGCCAGCGCTTTGCTGATGTTTGCTATTCTGAATCAGGGATAGGCAATTCCATTCCTACCAATTCGGAAATTACCTTAACCATTGTTCAAAACTAAACTGGGATTTGTTTTATAGTTTAAAAATCTCTCAGGCAATTATTCCTTCTGGTAAGTGACTCTCAGCATCTATACTCTCTGCTTCTTCGATGGCAAAAAGAGAAAATGAAGGTTTTATCAATAATGTGGTGGCTGGCAGCTCAGAAGATCTGCTTCAGTCCCTGCCTCTGTCACGAATCTCTGTCACGATCTTAGGCAAGTTCTGTCGCCTCCCCACGAGACTGAAGCAATGTTACTTCATTTCCTGCTTTTTAAGACGTTGTAGTCATGTAGATTGGAAGCTCTTTCCAAGAAGGATTGTATTTGTAGGATTGGACAGAACCTGCCACCATGTAGCCTCAATTAACATCACGGAATTCTCAGATGACACGATAATATTCATAAAAGTAATTAATGGAGGTAACAAAGAGATACCAAGCAAAGGGGTGATCTTGCAGCATTTCTGACCTCAGACTGAAAATAGAAATTTCAGGAATCTTGTGAAACAACTTGCTTTCCAGAGTTTACTACTTGAACTGTTTGAAACAGTAGTGTTTCAATTGTTTGGCTAAAGCTGGAGAAATATCCAAACTTTTGGGTGCTGACTGGAAACCTCCAAACTTTCTGAGGTTTTTCTGTCATTGACATAACCATGGTCTGTGGCTTTCAACAATAACATTTGTGCTGATTTTAGCAACTCAAATCCAGATGCATCATCTGAGCTTGGCAAAACAGATGAGCCACAGACCGCTCCTATCTATCTGAACATGCAGTCGTTTTTGGTAACTGATTATCTAGACCATCATGGACAAGTAACTTCTCATATGGTTTCTCTGATGTGCAGGAGCAATGTCAGTACCATGACAGTCTGCGATGGATATAATCAATCTGGAAGTTTTTGCTTTGGAGTACCTTACTTGCACGTCTACCTGGACTGACTTCAACACGTAGCTGAGTGTGCTTTCGCAGGTTTTATGGGCATAAATCCTCTGCTGGGAAAAGGAGATCTCACCTGCCAGAGGGGAAATGAGGATCTTCCAGAAATACGTGTAGGAAAGCAATTCACAGAGTGATGGCAAGTGCAATGTTTTACAGGTATGCAAGCATGTAGCCTCACCTCGACGTAAAAGGCTTCCTCAAGGTGTGTGTAGACCGCTGCCAGCCTCTCTTGGCAGGTGCTAGAGTTGCCCAGCAAAGCGGCAAAGCCCGAATCTTCCTCTTGTCCAAGTGCCAGGAACCAGCAGCAGGTCTGTTTGGAAGGGCCAAGTAGACAGTCCATCTCATCGGCACATCTGTGATTGCCTACAGCCTTCGGATGGGAGATGATATTGAGGCCTGCGCGGGAAAGTATAATAATAATAGACTTAACTGAAGCTTTGATTCAACTTTATGAACAGGAGAGAGGCAATTCGCACTGCTTACCCAGAAGCAACGCTCACGCCAGGGAGTTGGAGGGAGATATTCAATTAGAAGTATCGCTTCACAAGGGAAAATTCTACCCGGAGTGAGATATGAAATGGGAAATTTCAGTGGGAGCTGCATTTTCTTTGGGGGAGTTCAATGGATAGTTTGTTTTGGTAGCCAAGCTCCTAACGGAAAGATAACTTCATCCTTAAATCTCAAGTGATTTCTGCCAATTCATAACAATTTACACCTACAGGGCATCAGCAAATTAAGTCCAACTTCATCACTGTCATGTGAAGAAGTATTGGGTACACTGGAGCATGGAAAGACTGGCTTACGGAATGACATATGTTAAGGAAAAGAAATAAAATTCAAGAGTCCCAACTCCCAGTCGCCTGCTGTAATCACTGTACCTTGTTTTTTAATACTCTTCCACTGCTGGAAATAAATGAATTATTTAGGTTCTGCCTGACCATTTTTCTCTTTCCTTTTCTAGCATTTTATGCCTCGGCTTTAATTCATTCCCGGTATTTTTTCCATTTTAGTTTCTAGCAATAACATTATTAAATTTCATGTCTGCTTCCGTTTTTATTTCCATCTTTCACCAAAAAGATATAAAGTGAAATGAATCCAAATGAGAGAGCTTTTCTCTTCAAACCGCTTTCAGTATCATCGTATCCTTAATTAAGTAATTGAAGCTCTCCCAACACACACAACGTCATTCAATCTACTGCGGTCTCTCGTATATGCTGGCACTTAGATTTGTTCCTATAGGGGACTGCTTTTCCAGTCCATCACTCTCTTCTGCATCTTTCTTCCAATAACCTCTCAGGCCTGGTTCTCCTGGTACCCCACGCCACACATGCAACACAGCTTTAAAACAAGGAAACAACACGAAGACAAGATTACTTGAGTATTATTCACCAGGCGCTCTGTCCTGGGGCTCATGTGGGGCCAATCTTGATAGATCTGACTTCCTTCCTCGCATTTCTGGCTGAGCAGTTAGGTTCCTTGCTTTAGTTCTGTGTTTGTGCCCTTAGTTTCTTCCTTTGAAGTGAAGGATTTTACATTATTAATTACCAAGTTCCTCCTCTGACACCTTAGGCTGTCCAAACCTCTTTTGCCACCCCTTTACTGAGCAGTTGCTCTTTCCCCTGGATTCTGGAATGACATATTTCTGTGTCATTCTGTCACATCCAGGCCAGAAGAGCTTCCAGACCAGAAATACGTTTTCAAAGGATGAACAATACATAGCCAATGCTAAAATTTGGCAATTTCTCATCCTCATGACAAAATATCCAGGAAAACCTCGTAATAGCTGTAGGTCACACTAATTTAGATAGACCATCAGCACATCCAGTATAATAGCTATAGTTTTGGGGAGTTACAGAACAATTTTTTTCTGTTGAAAGTTTCTCAATGGAAAACTGAGATTCTGTTTCACTATATTTTCAGGAAAAGGATCCCCTCGGGAGTCTAGATGATATTTTGCCTGGGGTTGGAAGAGAAGGAAGAGTGGCTAATGTTCTACATTCCTTCTCTTCTATGGACATTGGATCAATCTCTTCCCTTCTCACTTCACTCCCATCCTTGCAATGCCAAATATAGTGAGGAATGAGGGAGTTAATGTCTGTAATTGTTGTCTTCCATGTGAATTTAGGATGATAAAGAAGGAGATCCTATTGCAACTGTGTTTCAAGCCGGGGAAGAGGTGTAAAGAAGCCCAGGAGAATGCAGAGCATGGGACTACACTGTGGGCATGGTGGTGGTGGAGCTAGGCAACGGCTGGAACTGATTTGAGTTAGAGTTAACTGCAGAGGTGAGAGGGTAGGAAATAAAATGAGTGAACTCAAAGTTGAGGTTTGAGGAGAAACAGCTGGTAAGAGTTGTATTTGTGTGGAGGAGATGCTATATGCAAAAGCACTAAACAGGCTTTCAGGCTTAAAATCTCATAATGCACCAAATAGCACAATATAATTTTTCAGACCCCTTCATGTCAGGGCCTTAACATGGACATCCTGAAGTCTAACATTCAAACTCATTTTTCTGTGAGCATCCTTACTACTTCTCACAGAATTCTTCATTCTCCTGAACAGACGTAGCTCTGACTGTATATCTGAATTATTTATGTTCCATAATGTTATCAGATTATAGTTGTGACAACCTGATGGTAAGGAGAGAATCCAGACCCTCTTGGAAGAACTAATTCCAAATGTAATTAATGGGGGGGGGTGGGGGGGGTGGGTGACATTAGCAGGAATTCACTCCACTCTTTTCTTGCCAAGAGTTTTGCAGAAGGGATCTGTGTGACGTCTTTTGTAAGCTGAGCATCCATAAGCCCAACCTGTGACAGTTCAGCTCGTCACACATCTGGTGAACGAGTGGCCTCCCAGCTTACGGCCACTAAAGCAGAGAAATTTCACCATCGATCTGGAGAAGCACTTGAGACAATGGGAGTAACAGGGCAATAAAGATTGCAATATATCATCAGCCTCGGCTGCTGGCTTGTATAGATCAGAGCTGCATTAAGATCATTACAGCCTGCCTGGGACTGAACTAAGGGCAGTAAGCTCTAGCAAGGGAAGGAGCTGCTGATAAAGAAACAAAACCAAACTAACTAATGAAAATAAAATATACATCAACATGAGAAAATTTCTTTTGCCAGCCTGTACAAATGCCTTTGAATTCCCACTCTGCTGTAAGCGGCTGTCAATGAAACACACACACTACTTAAAGGAAATTATTAACATCCCCCACCCCGTGCCCCCACAGAAACATCCAGCTTCTGAAATCATGAGTTACACTTAAAAGAAAGAGACAGGCAACCAGAAAATAAAAAGAAGGGAACAGGAAAGAAACAAAAAAAAAAACAGGAATCCGCCTTCTAAGTAGGTCATAGAATCATAGAGTGGTTTGGGTTGGAAGGGACCTTGAAGATCATCTCATTCCCACCCCCCTGCCCTGGGCAGGGACACCTCCCCCCAGCCCAGGTTGCTCCAAGCCCCGTCCAGCCCGGCCTTGAACACCTCCAGGGATGGGGCAGCCACAGCTGCTCTGGGCAACCTGGGCTGGTGCCTCACCACCCTCACAGTCAAGAATTTCTTCCTAATATCTACTCTAAATCTCCCCTCTTCCAGTTTAAAGCCATTCCCCCTTGTTCTGTCACTACATGCCCTTGTAGAAAGTCCCTCCCCAGCTCTCCTGTAGGCCTCACACATCAGCAAGATGCTTCAGCTGGCCTCTTACTGGAAGCACCAAGGCAAGTGTCACTGTCCTCACTGAGCCGGGGAGGTGCTCCCCTGGCCCGCTTGCTTGCTAAAACCTGGTGAGCGTGGGACGTGTGTCCCAGGCTGGTTGGACCCCGTGGCAAGGTGTGCGTAACTGCTGCCCTTTCCACGCGTGCTTCAGCCTGAAGCCTGCCCGGCTGCGTTCGAAGCGCCCCACAGGGTCACAGCACCACGATCAGGGGGTTTGGGATCAAGCCCCTGATGCACGGTCAGAGACAGAAAAACTTTGATGTGCTCCGAACTGAAGAAGGAACAGAGAGAAGTAAATGCCACCAGCCTAAATCTGCCTACACTGACTGCTGTGGAAATACAACTGTTTCTACCAGCTGAGGATTGGCACAGCAGGTATTCAGCTTTTCAGGGCACATGTTCGTCCCCTGGGCATTTTCCTCTTTCCATGCCCCTGCAGATGACCTGGATTGTCTGAAGCTTTTCCTGTGGAGCAGATCCGCTCATAACCTGTAAAGGAGCCAAACTTGGAGCAAGAGAGATTGCAAAACCCCAATCGCGCATGGTGACTCCTTGTCACTGCAGACAAATCTAAGAAAAAATTTCCTTTTCTGGTCCCTGATCTTTTATCGCCTATAAAGAAATTTGCTGGAATTGTCACGTTCTTACGGAAGAAAGAGGTGGAATACGACGCTTTGTGCAGAATGAAGAAAATCTCCATTAATAGGGGAGGCAAAAGAGGAGGGACTGTCATTCACACGTCCCTGTGCTCCCCCAAGTCGCTTCTGTTTGCTGTGGGTTTGTCAGCACCCATTGGACGCTTTTAACATGCATACGTTTATTCAGCTACTTAGGGCGCATTGAGCCAGGTGTGCTAAGCTATTGAAATGCATTTTTATCAGCAGGCAAGAGCTTCTCGTCAAACTGGAGAAGCCTTAATCCTCCTAAACAGAGCGAAACCTCCCTGCAGATAAAAGACTCGTCTGGCTTGTTCCAGAGGCAGTCGATGACACGGCTGCACCTTCGCCCCCTTCTCCCTTAGGAAAATATGGCCCTGCGGGAAGAGTGGAGAGGGACGATCAAAGGGAGCTGCAGTTGAGCCGCCCGCTTCCAGCAACAGAAAGGCCAACCCGTCATTACCAGGGAGCAGCGCTATTAGAGGCAAATTGTGAATGGAAGGGATGCACACTTAGGATCTTTGGCAGACGGAGGAATTGGGGCTATGCCACTGCGTAGGAGAGATTTGGGCTTGGGAGGGGACCTTGTTTCTTCCCACTCCTTTGGCAAGGTAAAACCCAGGTGTGTCCCTGGGAATCCCTAGCTTTTTAACTCATTTAGGAGTATTAATGAGTGGATGGTGGTTTTCACCTGCACAACTCATAGGTAACTCCGGACTGGATTTCCCACTGCATTTTGTCTCTACAAAACTCTCTCTCTCTCCTTACCTCCCCCAGGAAAAAAAAAAAAAAAAAGCAAGTGTCCTCTTTGAGAGTTGCTGTCTTATTTTCTTTTTTCTGTTGGCATTGGAGTACAGGGAGGCAGGAGGGCAAAAGGGCAAACTTCCTCGAAGTTTTAAAGCAGGGCTAGGAAAGCAAAATGATTCTCCAAAAAAAAAATGCATGCAGCAGTGCTAGGGCGGGAGCAGGCTGGGCAAGTTCTGCACTTTCTCCTCTGAGTAAGTGCTGGCTGCCTTGGGACGGGGTCCAGCTAATTACCAACTTGCATGGGTTTTGGAGGTTGAGTAAATAGTCTCAGTGAGACATTGGAGGGTGGTGGTAAAAACATATTTTTCAGCTGGCTTTTTAAGACAAGCTAAATGGAGATTTATCTATTCAACAGCTTGCCTGCATGAACTTGAAGCTTTAGCTTCAACGTATCCATGTTACCTATTCTCTTACTGCAGAGTCGGCAACTTACAGGTTTCCAGCACAGATTTGTGTTGTCAGTCCCAAGTATTGGACACAGGGAGCCAAAGACAACGAGTGGAGCAAACAAGGATTGATTAATTAATTAGTCATCCTGCAGCCCATCGGGATGGGGAAGGATGAATGGATGTGGAAAGGGTGCATGGAGGGAGTTTACATTCACCCTGGTGTTGGATGGGGCTTTGAGTAACCTGGTCTAGTGGAAGGTGTCCCTGTCCATGGCAGAGGGGTTGGAACTAGATGATCTTTAAGGTCCTTTCCAACCTAAATCATTCTATGAATCTGCCTCTGGGATACATATATTGAGGGTGGCCAGAGTTTGAAAAGGTAACTGTTGGATAAAGGCCATGAGTAGCCCTGGGTGGCAGTACCAATCCCTTCAGGAAACAGCAGAGCCAGTGCCCAATACCAAGTCCAATTGCTCCAGCAGCTACATGGAGCTGACAACCCCCTGCCACCCCCTGTAACAGCTTGTGTCATGCATTTCCCAAGGGGAAATCCAGTTCTTCTGGGTGCAATTGAGCAGGACACGGGGCCATGGTTTCTCTGGCTCCTTTGGGTAGCCCGGCACTCCTGTTGCATCCAGCCTGGAGCCAGTCTTGCATGTGAATACAAGGAATGGGATTGAGTCATGGCCTTTTGGGAAGCCTTCTGGTGTCTCTGGCCCTCCGGACCACAATCAGAAACAACCAGGTTTTTGCTTTGCAAAAATTCAGCATCTGCTCATTAGCATTTTATCCATCCCATGGTTTGCCCGACTTTTATCCCCCTTGCTACACAGGAAACTATAATTTTTGATTTTTAATCCCTCAGAACTGGAAGCTCCAAACAGGGAATTTCCAAGGAGGCAAGTGATTATTAATAATAAATAAAAACAACCTCTTACATGGACGGAGCACCTCTTATAGAAAGAAATAGTTCCCAAGGTGTTACACAGACATGTTTCTGCTTTTAGGAATCACCCTCATATAGACATACAGCACAGAGACTGTACTCTACCAAAGCAAAATCACATTATCCGTTGTTGAAAGCAGCTGTCTCAGGGGTTGAATGAAAGCGATATTTGCCAGAATTAGCAGCTAGTAGTGACTATGGCTTGTTTTGCATATTTTTATGAATATGCTTTAATCTCACCTAATACTTAGAGACTCTGAGTTTCTGTTTGTCATGATGAGCTCTATGTCTAAAACTTGGTTGGAGCCCAGATTCCACTTTTATTGAAGCACTCTGACACATACAACCTTTTAGCCTTCCCGGGTGAGAACAATATTTGCTTTCTGATAGGCTGAATTTACGTACCTTTTCCTTTTTATGTGTGCGCCCGTGTGTTAGGATGAGAAGTTTTAAAGCAAACGGAGTTATCCCCAGCTGCTAAGTTCTGACATGCACTTTAAATAAGTAAACCCGGAGATGTGGCAGGCTGTGGAGGAAGGGAGAGCAAAATTGGCTTACATGTTGCGCTGATCACAGAATTATCATCTGCTATCACACAGTTTACCATTAGACCCAGCTGCTGCCAACCTGACCAGTGCATTTCTTCAAGCTAAGCTAACAAAGCACTTATTTGTTATCCAGGGAACTACCTCTAATAGACTTCCAGTGAAATAATATTTGCTTTCCAACCCTACTTTGAATCCCACTCACTTTGTTAAAAAGATTGCCTCTGGCTGTCTCCGCTGGTCTAATCTAATAGTTTCTAGTTTGTACAAGCAAAGCGCTTTCAGCCAACTATATAAATAACTTAAAGAGAAGAAGACACTTTTACAGCGCTCTGTGCCGGGTGCTATAGAACATGACAGATTAGTAAATGACGCCTCAGTGGAGCTCATCTGGGAACCTCTGTCAGTTGAATATGAGCAATTACAATATTGTATTTGGGCTGAAAGGGTTGTCTGTCTTCTTACAAAAAGGCTAACAAGAAAAATAATTCCTGTCTTACTTCTCCTGTGTATGAAACTGATCTAAGTGTCTCTAGCCCCTTTTCTCTTCCCCTCCCATCGCCGTCGCAGCAGCAGGAGGGGAGAGGGGGGAAAAAGCAAGCAAGGAGCGAAAAGGGAGTTATTTTCTTTCTGTTTTCACTTTTGGTTTGAATTGAAAATGAAGAAAGAATAATATTAGGAGACGGGGCTCCCTGAGGTTTGAGAGGGGACGTTATATCATTATATCAAAGAGTACTTTCTGCCACCCGCCTCTTCTGCTCCGGCAGTCCAGTGTGCTTCTTAAAGAGCGAGTGCCCCATGCCTGTAGGAGCAGCTCGATTTATCTCAGCTCACCTGCTAAGATCACCGAGGGCCTAGAGTTTCAAAGAGTTGCCCAAGGTTTACCCGTGCTATTCCCACTGTTGGGTTTTTTTAAATAGAAATGCTGAGGCTGAGCATCATGTGACAGAAAATATACCATACAAGCTGTGATTTCCAAAGGAAAAATTTTCACATCCCCTTGAAATTTCCTTGAGGCTCTTTTGAAACTGCCTGTAGGACTAGAGGGCCAATACCAATACCAGGATCAGTGAAGTTACCCCAAGGAATCTGCCTTTGTGGTAGTTTGACGTGGGATTTTGCAAACATCTACAGCTAAAGCCATTTCTTTTATTTTTCTTCTTTTTCTCTTTTTTCTTTTGTTTTTCCTTTTTCCTTTTTTTTTTTTTTTTTCTTTTCCCTGAAGAACCACCCCAGTACCCGGAATTTCTTTTGTTTTATTGTGTCTTTTTTCTCACCACAGCCGGTCACTCTGGCGCTTTTCAGGCATGTGCGTAACTGCATGCAACTGCACACACACGAATCTACGCCACCAGAAAACTATGCTCCTATGAAATGAGGTCCTCCTGCCACAGAGAGAAAAACAGCGTCATTCCACCTCCATCCTGCTATTGAAGCAGCGTGTGCCATGTCCTACAGCACGTTGAGGCTGAGTAGGAGCTCACGTGCACAGGCTCTATCTGCACTTATACAGGGAGGTTTGGAAGAAGATGAAGCCACCATGGTCTGAACATTGTGCATTGTGCAGCTCACCACTATGCCAAACAGGCCCTGGCGTTGCTCGGGTGGAAATTATTTTCTGAGGCCCAATAGCTGCCTTAGAAGAACACAGAGCCATGATGAGAAGTAACCAAGAAACTGCCATTCACTGAAAGTAAGTCCTTATCCCTGGGGGGCGAAAGGGGGTCAAAACATCGCATTTCCATTGGGATAATTGCCGTGAATAATACAATCTAAAAACTGGACAAAAATCTCCATCTAAAACAAAACCAATACGAGACCAATTCTGCCATTCAGATCTAAAATCTGCCTTTGGTCATGCTCATGCTGCCGCTGCACCTGACGACAGTGTGGACTGTGTGCTGGCAGCACCGGGCAGAACTTGACCCACAGATTTCCCCCACACTAGACAACCGTACCGTACTAACGCTGAAAATAGATCTGAATGCAGATCTGTGAAACCGAGTTCACTTCAAGCAAATTAACCATTTTTCATCCTGAAGCGTATACGATGCCACAGGCCCCCTTCGTGCCTCATGGCAGGGACTGCAACCCCTGTGAGATCTGGGGCGCAGCCATCAGTTCCAAATTGTCAGCTCTTGGCCCTTGGGAGGTGTTCAACAGGATTTTGATATCTGGTTTCCTCCTCGTTCCGCTTTGTTTGATCCCAGTTGATTTGATCACAGATTATCTTTTGCCAGAGAGAAAGTACCCATGCAATGGAACAGCAGCGCTGAATGTAACGCTACCTCTTGACAAGTAAGGCCCGGATGGAAAATTAAAGAACATGTCAGGAGAGATGGCTGGAATGAATAGGCCAGCAGTTCTGAATCGAAGGACCTGGGCTCCTTTCACTGATTTGGCCAGCAGGTTAGTGTTTGATCTTGGACACGTTATTTCATCTCTCTCTGGTCTATTTAAACTGTGAGCTCTGTGGGGCAGGGCTCATCGCTCTGTGGCTGTGTAGTACGCAGAACGCGGAAAATATTTATATTTTATGTTGCATCTGGCTTTGCATTTAAATAAAGGATTTTGACCTCTTTCTTTCATATGAAAAAGTACAAAATGTCCTCCCCAGGATTTCAGAATATGGTCACTCACATCTTCCATTCTAAAAACCAGAGCTGGTAAGTCTTTGTGTTTTCAAAATGCTGATTTCAATCTTGACTACTTTTATTTCAGCCTTGGGCACCGTATTCTCAAACGTACGTGAATGCAATTTTTTAAAACTCAAAAAAACACATTTTAGAACGGAAAGTCTGTGGGAAGTCTCCCTGCTCCTGTGGGAAGTAAAAAAGGCAGAATTTGGCAGCCTCGGCAGATTTGGGATTGTGCAGAAGGGATCAATCTGTTTCAGATTGGATGCCTTAAACACTTTGCTGTTACTGAAGCAGAGCACTGGTTGCAGGACAGGGACTGCCAGGGCTTAACAACATCAACTCAATGTCCGATGAGCTCATGAGTGTGGTGCAAGCAGTGCCACAAGCAAGGGCAGGGGTGGCACCTGAGTGTCCTGGACATATTTTTCCCATAAAATGTCATAAAATGGGCTGTTAGATCCACAAAATGTTACAGAATGGAGCAAAGCCAGATCTCATACTTATTATGCAGAAATCTTTTAGCTCTACCTCATCACAGAGATCCACAGAGATGCACTGATGCCTGCGTCTGCTCATTTTGGTTAGCGTTATGCTCCTAAAAGCATTCATGGATCCAGGTCTCTGACAGTAGCTTCTGTGCAATGACATGATATCTTTCCTCCATCTTCTCTTTTCCTAGACTACAAAAATGAAGGAAAAGTATGCCACCACCATCCCCCAGTTCTCCCAGTTCTTAGCAGCACTCAGCAGGAGGACCAGCCATGCGACAATTCAGCCTGTAAGACTTGTATTTCTCAAACTCAGGGTGGGATGAAAATCAGTGTCTATATATCTTTCGCATCCTTAATTGTAAAGTTGTTAACCTTGCATTTAGTGCTTGAATACTCCTGTGATGGGCGCTAGAGATAAACCTCTGAGAGCCAGACATTGAAATAACATTGTGAACATTTTTTTTTTAACCCAGAGAGCTATTATTGACAGGGTGTCAGCTGCTGATGAAGGGCTCTGAAATATTTTATGGGATGTGACAGCTAATAAAACAGGTTGTTGTTTTTAATTGTTTGGCAGGTAGCAGTGAATTGTTAACAGATGTGAACTGGGTGCAGAGGAGTCTGTAGGTTTCCCTGAATTTCTTCCACGTTTCACTGCCACCACCAACACTGAACATGAAAAACATTAGTCCCCTAATTTTCACCCTGTGCCTTGCTGCTCTGGTCATATTTGAAAATTGCACTGTGCAACCAAAAGTACTCTGCAAAATTCCTGGGTCCCAATCAGCCAAGCGGAGGAGGTTGATTTGAGGGGGGGGAGGGGGGCGTGAAACAAGTCATATTTTTCCACATAAAGCTTTGCAAATGATCCTGTCGCAGTTGATCTACCAATTGCACAGATGGTGTGCCTCTGCTGCACTGAAGACCACTCAAAAAAGTCCCGAGACCGGCGTCCTTAGGAGACTGCCCAAACTGAAAAGCATCTGTGTTGCACTGTGGATGAGCACGCACTGCATGGCAAGAAGGGAAATCGGGCTTTTTACATCCCACTGTGCAAAACTGTGCTTTCCAGAGCTGCATTGGGTACAAAACTTATTCCCGGTTTCAGCCTGGTTCCCTGGCTCCTTCAGCCTGCTGCATAATTGGCTCCTAACACTTTCCATAGCACAATGTACTTTTGGGAGGCTCCAAAGAGCTTATTATATCTCTGTTTAAGAGACCCAGAGGGACTGTGCAGGGCTTGCATTGTCTGAAATGAAAGATGTCTCATCAGGTTACACCTTTTAGCTCCTATCTGTATAAGCATGCTGATAAGTGGTGCTTTTTCTTCCTACACCCTCCCCCCCCCCCCCCCCCCCCCCCCGCGCTCCCTTTCTCTCTAACATAATCTTTGCCAGATCTAGTCAAAGCAGAATAGCTGCAGGGGATTCATTAATCCTAGTCTGGAGCTAACCACCACCACCACCACCAAATCGTAAAAATAAAAATTTAAAGCGCCTCAGTTTATTATTCATACACTTTCTGTCCAGCCTTTTCTTCCTGCTCCCAGGGTAGGTTCCCCCCCCCCCCCGTGCTCGGACCCCTCCAGTCGCTCCATCCTCCCTCTGATCTTCCGTTAAACAGTTATCAATTCCCGAGGGAGATTTGGGATAAAATGACACTCCTCCCATGTGCCGAAAGCTGCCAGGGTTGTGTACACTGGCACAAGTACAACAGAAACTAAGCCTTGGCCTCAAGCAATGTAACACCCAGATAAACAAGTCTGCCAGAAAGAGCCCTAGCTGCGGCTCTGCGCTCGCAGCACTCCGGGAGAGGCTCATCCAAACCCTCCTGAGCTGCAGATAGCTGCAAGACAGGGTGTCTCCGGGAAACCCAGGCTGCTCCGTGGTGTTACATCCCTCGTGGCAGCGGTCCAGCGCATCCCCCACGGCCGCCCTCCCCGCTCCCCACTCGCCAGCCAAAGCGTCGTGCCCAAATAACGCACAGCAAAAGAGACCGGTGCAGACCCAGGCAGGGGAGTCCTTCCACCCTCTTGCCGCAGTGTATTTGGCCCGGGGAACGTGCTTGATATGGAGAGAGGGGAATCGCTGGTTCACCCAAAGCCTCAGCTGAAGGTTTGGGGTGGCCAAGTGAACCCTGGGAGTGGCAGAGGCAGACCCCAGTTGTGCCTACAGTTTGGGTGCGAGATTGAAAAACCAGCAAAAAATCTGTTGTCTCCTCTATGACCTGAGAGTATTTCTGCCTTTCTTAACGTTGGGCTCCAGCAGCACTGCCTGCCTCCTGCCGCACAGCCTCCCTGGCGCTCCCCAGCACTGACACCAGGCAGGGCAGCCCCTCCTGCAGGGGGAGCAAGCAGAAGGGGTCTGGGCTGGCAGAGCATCCTCCCGAGGAGGAACGGGCTCTCTGTGTTCAAACCAAGGAGATGGCCTGTCTGTGCGTGATTTGGATGCTCCCCCAGTCCCTGTCTCCTGAAAAACAATTTGGTTTTGAGAAGAATTGTGATTACCACATACCTGAGCGCTGTACCTCTTCCTGCTCTACCAAAAGGAGCAAGCAGTGTCAGAAGAAAATGCCTCCCATCTTCTCCCCGTCCTTCGTTGAGGTGTTCAAGCTGCTATCGCTTTGCCTTTCCCTGGTCTTTGGAAAGACCTGCAAGGGTCCCGTGCCCAAGGAACAAAGATCACAAGCACTCTCCAACCCCATTCCTCCCCCCGAGCCTGCCGGGGGAGCCTGCAGCCACTCGTGGAGGGCAGTTCTGCCTGTTGAGGGAGGGCAGGCTGGGCTGGGCTGCGCCACAATCCCACCTTCCACCTGCAACTCGGGCCACAGAGCTGCTAGCACGTTACAACACAGCCCAAATGTGGCTGCTGCTGTCTGCTGTCGGGTTGTACTTCATTAGGGTTTAGATGGATTAGAGATGTAACGAGGACAGGCTGTTCTAGGCACTCACTCCTGTCTTTCATGCATTACAGAGAGCTGCAGAGAGCCATGATCGACCACGAGTTCATCAGTGGCCATCACCTGCCCCTCTTCCACCTAACATGCCAACGGTGGGAAATGGTGAAGACAATACCCTGGAGAGTGACTCTGTTAGTATCGAGGCACTCTGAAATTGGGCTTATCCTCTCCTACCATCGGAACTGATCTGCTGCGTGGAAAGCCATGAACAGCGATAAGCGTGCAAGGCGCTGCCTGCAGATCACCTCTGTGACTCGGAAATGCGCAGAGCAGAGGGTGTTTGCTAGCTAAACTGGGCCGCCGTCCGTGAGGAGAGAAAGTGCATCCCATTAAAGGCACTCGGTCAGTGTAGAGAGGTATATGCAAACAAACAGCAAAGGCCAATTTTATTTGCAGTGACGAGACCGGCACTCTCAACCCTGAAGTGTGGGCCATGTGGTGCCTTGTACACCATATATGTTAAAGGGAAAAATTTTGCAAAAGCATGCAGGATTTTTGTTCGTGAAGAGAACTGCAATTTCATTATGAAGCCTATCAGCAATGCACGGTAACTGGAAACCACCAAGTAATTTTTCATATTAGTTTTTTTCTTCTGTCTTCAAACTGGAGAGGGTGCCTCAGTACTAAGCTGGGAAGGGCACTTTAAATCAGAAAGAACGGTACACATCAGCTTGGCTTCATTTGGGGGGATTTAGGACTAATGAATTACTCAGGAAAAAAGTTTCCACAAAATTAGACTCTGATTTCATCAGCTGAGGGGCAGAACACCATCAGCTCTGCTGCAGGCTCCGGCTGGAGCAATGAAACGCTGAAGATACGAGACGGAGGGAAGCTGCTGTGAAACCGAGGGATAATTGATACCTAATAAGTTTAAGTGCTATCAGTGGTATTGTTAAATATAGTTAAATGCAGTTTATCCACCTCTAATTCAGTATTGATCCACTTCTCCTGTACACCAAGGAGGCTGAGTGTACTTGATGTTTAGTGCATCACTTCAGCATCGCTAACTGCCCTGGAACCAGTGGTACCTTTTGGAAACTGTGGTTGACCTCAGCGATATCCACTCCGATTAGCTTAATGCAAGTCCTGCGATAACTGCAATTTCATTAGTAAAGCTCCGGCTCCTCGAGTCATGTAATCATGTGAAGAACTCTTTTTCTGCTTGTTTCTTCAAACATTTATAACCTCAGGCGTGACACTGAAAAAGGCTCCAAAATCGGAACCCTAAAATCTCAGGACCTAAAATTCAAATCAAAAGGCTTCAACAATTGTTGTTCTCTAAACCTCCAAGCTTTCAGTGAAACTTGTTGCCTTTTTTGCAGCCTGACTCACGCTACCCGATGGCCCGGGGCTGGCAGTACTGCTTCCTCCTCCCGCCCCGGTGCGGCAGTCAGCTCCTAGGCATGGAGCGGAGAAGAGGTGCCGAAGCTCACCACTCACCAGCCGCCGAGCATCACCCCCGCCACCGCCGGTGATCCTGAAGTCTAAAGCTGGACCAGGCAGCGCTGGTGATTGCTCATTGCAAATGTTTTGCAGTTTCCACTGCCAGGTCTTTATCTGTCGGTTAGCCACAGGAGCAGGGAAGAGCCACCTTCACGGCGGCAATGGACCGAGCTGTCCCTGTGTCTCCTCTGTGTGCATCAGCCCTGCTAACCCCTCGGATGCAGACTCTGCCAGGGCGACGCGTCAGTCCAGGCAGGCTGCAGGGTCCTCCTCAAAGGACGGCATCGTGGTCATGGCTTCATCGTATGCTTGAGCCTTCCTGGCTTCATTTTGGAAGCTGCGTACCAAAGTGGGGCAGAGAGAGAGCAGCAGATGTGCAAGGGATCAATCCTGCAGCATGCCAAGCACCCTCTTCTTCCCGCTGGCTCCCGCTCCTAGCACCTTGCAGGATCAGGCCCTTTCTTATGAACTGTCAAGTCATTATCATCTTTCCCTGTTTGGCATCTAACGTCTCTTGGCAAAAGATTAGTGAATTGACTGGCTTTCAACAGGTTTTATGAAGCAAGACAAGAGCATGCCAGCACAGAGCGAATATTAACCGCGTTCGGCGGGGAAGCCTCGCATGCCTGCTGTGTGTCTGTCTGTGCAGCCCGTGTGTGTGTGTAGGCACGAAGGGCTCCGAGGGAACCGTTGGCTCAGAATGGCAAGCAAGGGGGAAACTTGCAATAAAAGCAACATGTGGCCTTTAGCTTACTGCCTTACCTCACATGAACCTTCCTTAAAACTGCTCTGAGCCTGCTGATTTCACGCTAACCCCCGCCACACCCCCCCCCTGAAGATGATCGTTGTATATATTCACAGGATGGAAACATACGATTCGGGGATTGGGGGATTTAAAGCCTCCGTTCCTCTTTCTGTGGGTATTTCACCCCGGTGTAAGTGCCCTCCTGGCCGTGCCATCAGCATTTGGGGGCACAGGCTCACTTTGTCACCTGCGGCGGTGGGGGGAGAGAACAGGGAGAGGTGCCCGGGTGATTTACACAGGAGTAATTCAGCCAAAGAGTTCCGGTGACTGCAGAAACCACCGGAGCAGAGACCTCCCCAAACCAGATTTCATGCCATGTAACGTGTCTTTTGGTTGTTTTGTTTTTAAAATATATGGATTGAGTGTTGATTTAGGTCTTTAAAACAAATGAACCGTTTTACTCAAGTAATAGCTGCATGAACAGTGACTGAAACTATTGCGGTGCTTACTTGCACGCGAGGGTAAAGTAGTGGAATTTCAGGTCTGATGAGATCAAGCCAAAATGCTCCTGAGTGTTAGAGAAATTTCAGTCCTGGACCTACTTTGAACTCCATGACTCACATCCCAGACCCAGATTTTTAATCCTCTTTAGTAACTGGAAATATGTGGCACAGCACATCTGCTTTTGGAAAGTTTAAAGCCAGAAAGCCATAGCGCGTTGTTCTGATGTTAGAAGGTCCTGACGCTGTGAAGTGCCGAGAGGTGCAAGGCATTTTGGTTTCTCATGGATGTGAATGGGAAATAAATTTAGTCAGCATCTCATAGGTTTAGACTTATTAAGACAATCGGAATGATGTGATGGTTTACTAATTGTTGCCTCTCCCCATAAAATACTGCACGATTACTTTTTGAATAGAAGTTAACAGTGCCAGATGCTCAGTTGGAGTGAGCCAGACTAGATCCACGGGAAACTAAGGATGGGACTTTATGCCATATCTCTAAAGCCATGTGGGATTTGTAAACCTCCCCGGATCCTTGACCTAGTCCTGAAATATCTGCTCGAAGTAACCAAGAAAAGCAGTTCACAGTCAGGAGCTCCTTTGGAAAGTACCTAGGGGAGCCCATGGATCAGAAAAGGTGACCGCCACTGCCCTAAGAAGAGCACCAAAAGGTGCAGGAACTGTCCTGGCCCTTGTGATAAGCTGTATGAGTTAGCTGTTGCAAGGTTGGGATGGGGTGCCGTGGGTTCATGGTGTGACGCGCAGCCCTTCTCCTCGCACACCCTTGGCCCCGGGGCTCGCCAGGGCACTGCTGGTGGGCAGAGCAGCGCTGCCCTTCTCCAGCTGCCACTCGGGCAGAGCCTCAGCAGCTAGACAGAGGGTCCGCGAACTCAGGATAACGTCAGGGCTCTTATCCAGCACAGGCAGACAAGAGAAACAGCAGAGATCTCATGTCCTTCCTTACCAGACTGCGTGGGGATTTATGACGCACGGCGTGTTATGCAGGCAAACGTTTCCACTCGCACAGCGAAGTCATCCCACACCACCGCTCCTGCCAGCAACCCGTACGGCAGGGAGAGTAGAGACGGTCCTTTTCAGGTGACAACGCTCCGTGCTAAAAATTAGAGGCATCCTATTTCTTTGGGTGTTAATAATAAAGTGTGCCACTAGACTAGACTTGCAGGAGTCGTTCCTACCTGGCTGAGGTCCCGAGGCCAGCTGTACGGCGTGGCACCCAGCGTGAGCGCGGTTAGCACTGGGGATCCTCCTTGGCAGTCTCAGGGACAGCTGTAAGTTGATGCAGCGGCCAGAAGACACTTTTTTCCTTCCAACACAGGTTGTCCTGGAACGAGATTGTATCATCATGTGAGGGTCCCCTCCCTCCCTTTTAGCAGACAGGTACGGGAACGCAGGCTGCCACATGGATATTCAAATTATAGATATACATACAAACCATTATGTTCCCTTGCACAGGGTTCACCTGACAGTCATTTTGCAAGCGGTTTTCTTTGATACGACATCACGATCAGCATGTTCTAACTGGAACGGTGACATCGTTCCACACCTTGAACCACCCACATGTATATCACCACAGCCTCGGCAGATGCAATAGCCATGTACAGGCAGGAGTTTCCCAGGAGGAAGAAAAAAAAAAAACAACAAACTGACTGAACCTACTCAGAGAGCTTGCGACACCGTGTTCTCTATTGCGTCTTTGACATTTCTGCCATTACTGCTGTGGCCGTGAAGGGAAGCCTTTAATGGCACAGAAGTCATGCAAGCAAGGCACGCTCGAGCCGAGGCAGGCGTTGCCACAAACCTGCACCGGTGAGAAGTATGACTGACACCAGTTACAGCTTTTGCAATGTCCCATTTTTCCAGGTACCGATTCCCCACAATTGTCCTAAACCTGTGGTTTTTACATATAGGCATTTAAGACTATATTAGTACAGCAGTAGTTGTCATGCTGACACCGGCACTGGGGTACACTTCCACACGTACAGTCTTTTGAGAATTTGGATTCAGCTTTTGTCTTCTTCACTGTTTTGAGCTCAGAGAGCTTGCCATGCTCAGGAACAGAAGATGCTCACAATGCATATTTAATTGCAGCTCGGGGGATTTATTTATTTATTTATTTATTTTTCATCAGTACGCTTCCTTGGGGCTCTTCGGCAGCAGGACTGGCGCTGGGAGCTTGCACGCTCCTGCAGCTGGCGGTGATGACCACACCGCTCTGTAACATCAAAGCCCTCTTTCCATACCCGGGGAGCTTGCCTTCTCTGCGCCGCGGCGGGGGCGGGAAGTGCGCAGGTATTTATTTCCATGAAAGATCCTTTCTGTGCCTTTTGTACGGGTAAGTCATGGGGCAAACAAACTGCCTCACATCGCCTGCCTTCGAAAACGTTCACCGCGTACGCCACCATCCCCTCGGCCCCCCCGTGCTCCCTGCCACCGCTGCGCTTCGTGCCTGAGCCCCCGACGGCCGGGCTGCCCCGTGCCCACCGCCCCTGAGGGCGGGCGGAAGGTGTCACTACGCAACAAGTGAATTGGGTACTTATTTGCCAAGCAGAAGCAGAGGGGGAAGAGACGTAGTTCCCCGGTTTACCCACAGGCATCTGCAGCGTGCCAGCGTTTCAAAAGCAGGGTTGAAGGGCACGTGTGATCCCTGCTGCAAAATGAGCGGCTCTTCTCAGCCAGGAAGGCTGAGCAAACCTGGGCGAGTGACAGATTTGTATGCCATCGTGTTAACGGATAAACCGACGGTTTCAATACAGCTGACGTACTTTGCGTGGAGCAGCTCCGTACCCTGGTTCACACCCATCCGCGCAGGGTTAACCGACTAATAGCAAACGAGATCCCTACAGCGCGTGCATCCACAGCCTCACCTACAACACACCACCCTGACTTTTTTACCAAGTTGGGCTGCGAAACTCTCGCTGTCTGTAGCCTTCCATCCCTGTCAACCCCCCACCTGACAGAAGTACCCTGGGCATGCCCCACACCCCCGCCTCCCCATCAGAGCTTGCGGCATTAATGCTTACGAGGTAACAGCTGCCATCAGATAGCGCCCCAACAGCCTATTTTGTCTTCGGCAGAGTCATGGTCACCAGCGCCTCAGGAAGGAGGCAGAAAATATCTCAGGCAAGGGAAGTTTCTTCCTCAGCTACACCAGGTCCATGTAGCATCCTCAATGAAAAAAAAAAAAAGCTCGCTTGCTATTCAAGTATGCTGCTTAAAAGAGAGAGGATACTTGCAGTTGTGAAGTCTCTACAGATTTGCCCAAAGTCGACTCGCCCTACTCCCTGCTGAAATGTAAATGATGGTCCTGAAAGATGCTGCAAAACCTTTGTGCAAGGCAACATCTGAGACAATTTATAAAGTTTCTGAGAAACCAAACTAACTCCAGGGTGGGGAGGGGAGTGTAGCCAAAGGACTTGTTGGACTAATTTAGAGAGTATTCCTTGAAAACACAAAAAGGAGCAGGAGTGTATGAGTGCGTGTGTGTACACACATATATACATCTCTCTCCTTTCCTTCCAACAGCTTTTCCTGCTCATCCTCTCCCTTAATTGAGATTTTTTAGCTCCAACACTGGATCACAGCAGTAATTATTTTCTTGATCTCTTGCCACACACTCTCTTTCATCTAAACTATTTCACCCACTCACTTTTGTGCAACTAAATGAGACACATCAAACACGTGAGCAGTGCATTCACGCAGCAGAGGGAATAGGAAAATTCAAATTGGGGCAGCAGGGTTGTCCCCAGGCTTGAAGGACTCAATGGAAAGTGTCTTTGGGCCTTACACAGTTTCTTCTCCCATTGTAATTTATTTTTCCTCTGTTCAAAAGCCTGTGTTTCCAGCCCCCATCATGCCAGAACTCTTCATGGCACTTAGAAATGAGCCTAAATGCTCTGTTCAAATTAATGGGAGAAGCTCAGAACTCCTGACCTCCAGAGTTTCGTATAGACATCGCCTGGCATTTTTCTTGCTACTTTAACCTGAGTAATCTGTCCAAAATAACTGCCATTGATTCATTTCTCTTTTCAGCAAAACAGTGTTTTGGTTCTTTCTGGTGGAAAAATATTTTGTCAGAAATATTTTGACTTTATTTCCAAACTGTGAAGCGCTTGCTAGTTCCTTTCTGTAATTATTATGCATTTTTTACGTGTCAGGGAGAACACTGAAATGAAAGGGATGCACTGCTCTTGGCAAACCTGATCTTCTTTCCCCATTGTTTCTTCTCTGTAGCAGAGGGAGGAATATATCATTTTGTTCAAGAAGGGAAAATTCCTGCTATTTTCAGTGCTGCGAACGCTGGGAGTGCGATGACATGCAATCACTGTTCTTGCCAATGCAACGGGACACCAGTTCAGCTGTGTTTTTGGCTCAGTCCGGCGCTTTCTAGGAACCGCTTCACAGCACCACCACCACCACAGATGAGGAGCAGGAGAGAAGGGGGCAGCATCCTCCTGTTGCAATGCCCAGTCCCTTCTCTACACCTGCGCTGAAGCTGACTTCTGAAAGAGCAATGAAACAGCACACAAAACTTCAGGGAGTGCGTTACCAACGCACACCGAGGAACTGGAAACCTCCTTCGTACGGGGGGTCGTTGCAGAGATCCTCTTGATGCTGCGTTTCGGCTCCCTGGCTTTGCTCGCGCACGCTGGGGTTGGCAGCGTGGTTCTCCAGCTCCTGACACCTGTGCATGCCAACGCTTGTGCTTCTTCTCCAAGCCGTGGAACACCTGCAGCGTGCTCAGACGTCACCGCTCGCCTTTTCAAAACCCCTCTAGGGGTCATCTGTAGCGGTTAAATGTTTTTCTTCCTCTGTTCCACTTTGTGTCCCCTGTGAGCGGTAATGACAGAAGCCAGAGTTTAGTTCTAGCCTTTGATATTCCTAACGTCTGCTGTTCAGCTGTGGCTTTCTTAAATGTGCACGACAGCAACCAAAACGTCCACTTCTACAAAGCTGCTACCAGGCTTCGCGAGCAGCAGTTCTATGAAAATGTGGAAAGTTTTCACCAGCAGAAGTCCTTTAATGGCAGTCCCCGAATGCTCCATGTAACGAGAAAGCAACAGGTTTGAGACTTGGTGTTAGGCTGACATCTGGTAACATCTTGCTCTTTATCTGGAGGTTTTTTTGCTCTCTGGGAAAAAAAAAAACAACACCCTGAATAAATGCACATAAAAAAAAAAAAAAAAGCCAGACAATTCAGAGGATGAAAATGCCTTCAACTTCTTACAAATACGGTTAAAAGTGTCACTCATGGCTTAAGGAGTTGCTGCTCTTCACATTCTTCTGAATGATCTTTTAGTTTCCTTTATTTTCTTCAATAATAAGCTTGTCCATATGGAGTCCACAGGAAAATTAAGCCTGGGAATTTAAGGACTGTCAGGGAATGCTGTGGGAGGGAACTGAAGGTAGGCTGCTTAAGCCACAGTTGACTAGTGAACTCAGAATTAGAACGTTTCAAATTTTCTTCAATATCATAAACTGTCTTTTATAGACCATAACCAGCAGATGAGACAGTACTGGCAGGTGTGCCACGGGCAGCGCTGACAACCTGTGCCGTCACGAGAGCTTGTACCAACTGCTTCCTGCAAAATTTCCGGAGTCAGGAGAGCAGAAACCAGACGGAGATCAAGATCTGGACTCACAACCACCATCACCTTAGCACTGGCATGGCTAAAGTAACGTAATTGACCTTCAGTGTTGTTATGCTGTTACTAAACAGGTTATTAAGCAAAAAAAGGGTATTAGCTCTACTATGAAAAAGCTTTTTTGTGATGATATAGCCATTTTGTACATTAGTATGACCTTGCTGGGAAAGTAAGCCGCCTTCCTTAGCACTGCAAACCCACCAGTAGCGAGACTGAGCAAAGATAAGAGCCGAGAGGCAGTGGTATTTTCACCCTGTGTGGTTCCCCCACTTCCAGATCCAGCTCCTTGAGAGCAGACCAGGCGTCAAACTCCCCAGGACACACGCAGGAAGTCAGCAAAAAAAGAGACGGTTTCTCAAGCTGCAGAAAAGATGTTTGCAGTGTTTCTAAAAAAGAAAAAAAAAAAATCTCTCTAAATATGGAGTTTCTTGGGATGAATTAAGCTGACCCGGTGCCGCGGTAGCCCAGGTGATCCTTTGCAAAACTGTTCACTGAAAAAGATCAACATCTGCCCTCCACATTGAGGTGCAAAAGCAGGCGGGAGGACTTACCGCGCTGCAAAATAAAAGCCATCTTTCCTGAGTGCATGTGCTTAAGCCGGGCCGAAGCCATCTGTTCAGAAGAGTGTGTCATCTTACAGCCTGAGAGCGAGTGTGTGTATATAGGAGTGTGTGTTTTTTGCTCCCTGACCTAGAATCACACTGTTATATAAACCCTGGGATTATCAATAACCTCACATTACAAACCAGCTCCTGTTCAACTCATTAAAGGATTGTGTCTCTGCCTGTTCTGACTCATTTAGCCTCTCTGGCATTCTTTCTGTTAATGAAGATAGCAATTCATTACTCTGCACTAGCTGAAACACCCAGAGGTTAACTCAGTTTTCCCTTTTGAAACGATTCTTTTACAATGGTATTGCAGCAGTCCCTTCTGCCCTGGCAAAACAGGCGTCAGAGCAGCCAGCGGCAAGTTATTCCAACCTCAAATTCTTGCTGCTGAAATTACGGCTGGATGTATCTGAAGTACCCCGACCTGGATTAAGCCAGCAAGCTTCCAGCGCTCTCGGCCCAAGCTCGGTTCCCTCGCTTTATCACGTACGACATTACATCACCGCCTTGCAATGAAACATATAATAAAAAACCCCGAAGCTGACTCTCTCTAGGGGTTTCGGAAGAACCAGTTTTCAGGGAGAAGCAGCTCAGATGTGACCTTGTTTCTTTAAGCTTTTGCCATATTGAGTAAAACAATTCATCTGTAAGTAGGTTCATAACACTGTCCTTTTTTTCTTTTTTTTTTCCTTTAACCAGCTTCACAATGTGGCCAGGCCAATGCGATCAGCAAAAATTCTGCAAGAATTTTTCCTTGGAAATCCAGGAATTTGCTGTTCCGGTTCTTCTGGCTCTCAGCTCTTGTGCAACCTGTCGTCTTGCGTAGAGCTGTGCTCTGTTTCCCTCCCAGCAACTCATCCTACACGATCCACTGTGAATGCTGGAAATTTGCTTCACAGACCAAAAGGCTCCTGTCACTTCTTACCTTTTTTTCTTAATGGTCTTAGTGGGCTTTGACTCTAAACCCAAAGAAATCAGCCAAACTCGAAGGTGTAAAATTCCTCAGTGTTGGCCAGTGCCCCATGAGTTTAAATCCCAAGGTAGCCAGGGTAGATTTAAAGATGCTTCCAGACAGAGAATGCTGTCTCTGTACAGCCAGTATCGCCTGAAAGCATATCGAGACAGTTCTGAGGGCAAAGCATTTTACAGGCTGAATAATCGTCGCTCTGAACAGGTGAATTTCCAGGTCACTTTGGAAAGGAACAACCTGGACAAAACCAGAGTAAAGAAACAGGAACTAAACCAAATCCTTCAGAAATCAACCAAGGTTAGAGTGCACATGGCTGGAACTTGGGCAAAACAAAACAAAGGGGAAAAGAAAAATAGAAGAGAAGAAACAAGAAGAAATAAAAAAAAAAAGGGGCAGTTAATTTTTTCTTTTTTAGACAAAGCTGCAGGACTGCAGGCAAAACCAAGGAAAATTATATTGCTCGTCCTGTGGAAAAATTATGAAATTCAGATTGAGAGCGTGTTCTGATCCATCTGAGGTTGGCATTTTAATGGGGCTGGCTTCTCCAAGGCAGCCTATTACAGCCCCATTCAATAGTTCTAACCATTGTGGAAAAATGCCATGTGCCAACAGCTATTTTCCACAATTTTCCTCAGAAAATCTGAAAGAAATGCAGAAAATTGATTTGCAGCCCTGGCAGAGAGATAGAGAAACAGTAGCACAAGGCTGCAGGCCAGTAATTTATGTTTCGAATGTCACCGAGTGCTTTGCCTATAATTTCAAGGGAGAATGATAATAATTAAAAGCACAAACTCTCCAGTCGTTTCTTACGAGGGAAAAAGCTGAATGTAGTAAGCGTAGGGATTTCTTTAAGTGCTTAACTTTTCCAGTGGAGTTTCAAAAATTAAATATAGTAATAATATCTGTCATCCAAAATTATCCCAATGAGCTTTCCAATGCAGACGGGGGAAGCACTTCAGCCGCCGCTAAAATGCAGCCACCGCTTGGATGAAACGTGGCAGCTCTTTAACAAGAGGCAGCCCTCCACGGCCCCTTCAGCCCATGGACGTGGCCCAGCCACCGAACGCTCCCCTGGGACATGCAGAAGCTGCCAATGGTGTCACTGGGAGGACAGGGAGGGTTTGGTCATTCCAGCATGTCCTTGGCCAGCACTGTGAATGGCGGTGAAGGGACACCTGAGCCAAAGATGAACCAAGGTCCTGCACCGTGGGGAAACCATGTGGATCTGACAGCTTTTATCAGGACTTACTCACTTGGATTTAGTCTGGGATCCCTCGCACGGTGCTGTGTTGCAGCATGAAATGAATTTTTCATGAGGAAGCAGTCTGTAGTAAATCTGAACCTACAGAGCCAGGATAGAGCCAGGAATGTGAGGCAGAGTGTTATCAGAGCAACCAGCTCTATATTCTGGCTTAAAGTTCATGAGATGTGAAAGATGACGCCTATACACAACATTGGCTCCAATTTAGCACCAGCGGTGGTTCCTTGGATTGCATATTCACTATGCAGTGGTTACATATGGGGTACTTATTTGGGTCTACACCAAGCCCAAGCCTCTCCTGGGCTGGTTCTGTAGCTACCTGGGATACTCATTGAATACCAGGTTCCAATTCAGCTCAAGTTGCAGGCTACTTGCTTAGCTGGAGACAAACGGGGAAAGAATCACTGCAGCTAAAACCAGTCCTCTAATAGCCTTCCTCTCTATGGGTTCTTTGGCAGGGGACACAATACCGAACTGCAAACTATAGCTCGCCATAGCTAGATTTCCACAGGAGTCTCCCATGGGAATCTGTCAATAAATGGCTGAATTCACCTCCATCCTGGTTTGAATAAAACTAAGGAGGACGATTGTTCACCCTGCAAATACAAAGTACTTTCCTATCAGTGGGAGCAGAAACCCAAATAGCAACTGAAATTACAAAGGACCACACAAGCATTTCCACTTACCCTTCGGTAAAACTAATAGGAATTAAGTGTATACACCTAAAGAGTAAACTCTCTATTCTGCAAATAGGGATGGTTTCCTCTACAAATTATTTAATTTGTCAATTACTTCAATCTATACAGAAAAAAATGCACTTATAACTTTCCACATCCATTCTGACAACCATAGGGACATTTCTCAAGGCGTTTATCACACCCACTGACAAAAAAAGACAACTGACAAATAGTACTTTATATACTTCAGAAAACTAAAGGAACGGTGATATTTCAGTAAGTGGTTTTAAATGGAGAGCAAAAACCCAATACTGTATTTATGAAAACAATAGAATCAATAAACAGAAGAGAGATTGAAGAAAAAAATCTGGGCTGAGGAGATATTTCAATTCTATTTTTTCAGCAATGTGCCCACTATATTAAGACTATATTTTGCCTAGATTTTTTCAAAGTAATCACAAAATCTTTATGGATACAGGCAATATCATTGCAGACATAAATGTTTTTCAGATATTAGTTTCTGACTGGGTAAACATTGACTCTTTGACCACTGACCATTTGTCCACAAATCATAATATTTACTGAAATGCAAAGGAGAGGTATGTATTGCTACATATATTCACCTTTTTTGCAGCAGAAAATTCTCTTGACACTGTCTCATATTGATTATGAACAGGACTTGAATTCAGACATAGTACAGTAAATCTGTGCATCAGTGCTGCCCCCAAATGCTCTTTCTTCCTCCAGAATCTGAATCTTCATTGATAATAAAAATAATTTTATACCTCTTCTAATAGGCATAAGATTAGGTATTCCTTTTATAGGAGGAAAATTTTGGAAAAGTATTTGACTGTGAATTACAATCTAAGTCTGCCTGAGTTTGAAGAGAGCCTGAAGAAAAATATAACTAAGTCCTGTATTCATCTCAGTCAGGCATTAATTAATTTTGCTTCTCAGCAACACACGTAAGAAAGCAGAGGGTGATCTCATAAATTGCTCTGCTGACTTGTTAGAAATTCCCACCAGAAAGATTCAGAAGGAAAATTATCCCCAAGGATCACACTTTGAAGTTCCCAGCAGCTTCCCTGCATATATTTAGCCTTGTGGAGGGGCAACAGCAGCAAAAAACCTAAAGGAATGCAAATCCCGTGGGAAAGGATAACTGAATCTCCCCTCCGTGTGTTACTGGGGTGGTGGTGTGCTTTGCCGGACAGAGCAATCTCCTCTCAAAGTCATAAATATTTGGTAAAAAGTAGATGATCCTACCTAGGGCAAGGCCTTTGGCTCATTCTTGGAACTGGTAGACTCTTGAGCAGTGGCCTTTGGTACTGGTTTTCAATTGCACCAACACAACTGCACACGCTGCTGATTTAACTGAGTGCAGAATTTGACCCCCAAGCCTCGTTAGCTCCATGCAATGTCAGACATGCTTCCACCAATGGACCTGTGTTTCAAGCCCTATTATGGTATGTTATCATATAATAAATATGTCATTACCGATTACTAAGCATCACTTAATGAAAGGTTTTCTTGCTTTTTCTATTTATATTACTGTGTATCATTTGAACCTTGGATAATTAAATGCTACGTAAAATATTCCAATACCAGGGATCCTGGGAGCATCTTTTTGAACACTTGGCAACCTTGTAATGGTTTGTCATTAACAAGCATGCCCTAATGTGACATTCCACTTCAGCAGCCTCTCCGAGAAGGTTTTATTTTTTATCCTATGGCAGCAAGGAGATGAAGACTGAGTTATCCAGAAGAAGCAGGTGTTGCAGCGTTGCTCCCTGTGGAGGTTATTTCAATACCCAGACGTCATTAGCACTGAGATACAGTACGTTGTAGTACAGTAAATGCGTCACGTTGCACTGGCTTCCATGGTACTCTAGTGCATCCTGCCATGTATCATTGCAGGTTTCTGTCAGCAAAGGTTGTTTGAAAGGGAGGGACTAGTCACCGTAAGCAGGAACTGCAGAGCAAGGAGGAAGACTGTAATCTTTTTTTTTTTTCGCCGCCTTTTATAGACACTATCTTCTTTGCACACACGTAGCATTGAAATAAAAGAAAAATACTGCAAATTCAGGAATCACTAGGTCCAATTTAGTACAATTGTACAAACAGCAGTATTAGCTGAAAAAAACAGTGTAAGTAATACCGAGTTACGACGTCTCTGATGGTGCTCCAGTGGTTTCACCAGGGACGGATTTAGCCCTGTTATTGCATTGCCCTGTGGTTGGCTAAGGGTACCGTTTCTGAATAGGTAACATCTTACCGGGGAGGAGGTGGATGGGATGTGGATGCAGGTAGGTGTCTTTGCAAGCTCTACACTAATTCTGGGGACCTGTAAATCCCTTAAGCTCCCCGTCACCGGAAAACATGTCCCAGTTTTACAGCACAGGTGCCCACCTTAGGATGACAGCATAATTCAGGTTCGAAAGGACCCCCGGAGGGTCTGCTAGATCAGCCCAGGTTGTTGAGGGCTTTATCCAGTCTTGTCTTGAAAACCTCCACGATGGAGACAGCACAGCTTCCCTGGGCAACCCTCCCCACTGCCAGCCTGTCCTCCTGGAGGAAGGTGACCTGGAGGCCCCTTGCTATGGTGCCAGTGAGTGTGCAGAGCGAGCGGGCGGTGCACCCCGAGCGAGTACAAAGCGATGTAGCAAGGAAAGCAATTAGCACGGGCGTGCAAGATAAACCAGGGTGAATCAGAGGGGTTTGTCTACACCGCTCTCTCGCATTACAGCTAGCACAGAGATAACCTGATCTAGCCTTAAACTTGCAGCTGGTCCCCACGCCCCTTAGCTGAGCGCGCACTGATTGGTTTCGTCCCCAGCCCCCTGCTGCTTAAGATTTGACTGTTTTGGTTAGAATAACTGTTTTGTTATTCGACTCCCTCTCTCAAGCTGCCTCCCCCTTCATCACATAAATTAATTCCACTCATTTTTACCCCCCTGAATAGCATCATTTACTGTCTCAGCTGGAATGAACAGTGAAGTCTCACCACTGAATTAAGCTGGGTTTGTGTAGCTTTGCATGAAGTCTGGATTGATTTAGTAACATCTGATGTCAGGAACGCATGAAGTACCAGATAGTCTCACTGTGCACAATGGAGTAGGAAGGTATTGCTAATACAGCAAGGAGGAAAACACAAACCTCATGGAAGTAAAACCTGGCAGAAACAGGTAATCTTAATGAAACAGCCCAGAACGAGATGCTGCTTCAGCTCCGTAACTGTAAACTCAACATAAGAGAAGGGCCCAGCAGACAGCCCGCAAGCTGACAGCGCAATATGAAGTTACTCCAATCCACATCTGTTTCAGTAGGAGCAGAACTTGTCTCGGTGTTTTTAGTACAAGTCACAGTTTACACAGCATGAAGTGTTTCAATTTCATAATGAGGTTTGCATTTGAATGCGGGTCTCTGGGAATACAAGGGGATGATTTTATCCAAACCGACTTATCCACCCCTGACAATTCTACCCGGCAGGTCTCAGAGGCCGAGTGGAGATTCACCAGTGGCTCTGCCTGTGCATTCACAGGAGAAGCCTTTTTTAATTCCTTAGCAATTTCTTCGATACTGGAGGACGAGAACGAAAGGCTGGCTGAATGAAGGGAGGCACGACCCCTGTGTCTTAATAAAATAAAATCCTCTGGGGCTGGCCCAGAGGTTATGCTTCCATTGCCACCGGAGAGACCTGGATTAATTCCTGCTCTGGTCCTTTGCTCTGCGGTCCAGCAGCCGGGGTGCAGGGTGTTGCAGAGGTTTGGGGCGGCGACACTCAGCAATGACCTTTCTGATTGATTGCGGGGCAGCGGGGATGAGCCCCGAGGGGACCCAGCCCTCCCCAGCCGGGCAGCGTCGCTGGAGGGGAGTGGGGACGGATGACAGCCCAGGGAAAGGAATCTGACTCAGGGGTCTCTCGGGGCTCTTTCGGGGGCATAGGAGCTGTCCTCAGGTTTAAAAAGCAAAAGGCATATGAAGTGACACACCCCACTGCCATAGCGAGGCAAGATGTGGGAAATTCAACATTATTTGCTGGAAAGAAAACTTTTTTTTTTTTTTTTTTTTTTTTTAAATGTGGCTCTCAGTGAAAACCACGTTTATAAAATTTCAAACAATGTATGTTTTGTGGTTGTTGGGACTGAGCACAGCTCTCCTCACGGAGCTTTAAATCATTTCATATGAATGCAAAAGCCCTCTCTGCTTTGCTGAATCGAGAGATCTTCAAAAAAGCCTGAATGTGAAGAGAAAAGTAACAGCTGAAAATTCCAGCCAGCGGGTTCGAGTTTTCCAAGGCCTGTTTGCTTTGGCCTGCCTCTGCCATTCCTTTCTTTCTTTCTTTAGAAGTGTGAAACTGGTTGGTCGCTGGTATTTGTTCTGCGGTCTGCGCTAACTGTTCCATCTGTGTAAACTCCGACTTGCCAGCCTGGGAGTTTAACAACACTTTCCCTTCAGCTGGAAGGAAAATGAAAGTCCCGTTAAGTGGCACTTTGAAGCTTTGCAAAACACACGGCGTTGAGTTTGAACGTAGAGCGGGAAGGTCTGCTCCTGCCCGGGGCTGCGCCTTGCCCACGGCACGGGATCAGCCCCAGGCTGGAGCCGGCGGTGGGGTCTGGGGGCTGTGCGCTCAAAGCGCCTCCAGACATGCTCAAGAGCACATTGGCAAATAAAATCGCTAAAATCTACAGATGCACAAGGACAGCCACGTAGCCAAGTCACCTACGTCTTTACTAAGGGTATCTCTTTGCCACTAGTTACCAAGACTCTGATCTATGAAAGTATTCAGGCTCTATTAGGTACTCAAGTAGGAGCGAAATTCCCAAATATCTCAGTAGGTCCGGTTTCTAGCTAGTGTTACACTTTAGAATTGCTGGTTTTCTCATCCTGGATGTCCGGCTTAGTCCTAAAGTGAGTTCAGTTCCCCTCTGATCAACCCGGTCAGCTGTGCCCAACATGATCAAAGCTTTGATTGCCTCCAGTTTTTAGGACTGGTACTATTTCTATACCTGTACATTCATTCTGGGTCACTACTATAATTGATATTTTATGTCTGTGGACTGCCAAGCTGTGATTTAAATCTAAGTCCAGCTTCCAGACAACCGTTGTATCATTGGCCAGGCCTTGGGATTGCAGGCTGAGGAGCAACCAGCCCCAGCACCCCGCTGGTGTGAGGGGGGACAGACTCACTCTGCCACATTGGCATGACCTTGATGGAGGATTGATCCCGTCCTGGTGAGGCTCCGAGTCCAGTTCTGATGGCACCTCTCTGTTGTAGGGCCAGTTCTAATCTAGAGTTAAGTCAGACTCGGTTCTTTTTTAAAAATAAAAAAGAGAAACCCCTGATTAACCCTGCCTCGATGAGAATGCTCTCAGCCTTTTATTTACACAGAGGTGGTGACTGAAAAGCTGTTTTGCCTCCCCTTTTCCACACTGCTGTTCTTCCGCCCCGTGGTGTGTATTTGTCCTTCCCAGGGTTCATCAGCCCTGCCAAGATCATAGTCCAGAGCCCTGGGCATAAGGCTGCCATCTCCCCTTCCTCTTTTTGCATGTTGTTTTCTTGTGTGTCCTGCCTGTGTGCTTAGCAAGGGTATGTTTTCAAAGCTGCGTATGGGTTTTAGCTGCCTGAATCCTGTTATAGCTGACAGAGAAGTTGTGCTGCTAATACACAAGTAATACTTTGAAAATGTGTAGTAAAATTCAGGATCAGTTAATATCAGGATAGGAGAGGAGTATATCAGCTTAGAAACTCATCACTGCTGAGAAAGCAGAATTCATTAGATTCTTCAAAAATAATATTTCTGAACATTCATGTGAACTCCCAACAGCTGTTGAGTTCAATCGTGTTTACTCCTAATCAAAAAGTATACTGTTCTTTTTTCATAGAAAATTTAGAGGAGAGGGGATTGCAAGTGTTTTAAAGAAAACTACAAGTAACACTGGAATTAAATGTATTTTTGAAGATGGCTTTCAATAAAAAAAAAAAACTAGCTTACTGAAAAATATTTTCGCTGAAACCCAAACCAAAAAAATAAAAAATATCACTGAACATGTTTCAGATTTGGCTTTCCCCTGCTGCCTTTTTCTGGTTAAAAACTGACTCTCTTCAAATACTTTTATCTTCAGCTGCAACATCTTATTTCTGCCGAAAATAAATTTCTATTGAAAAGTCCAACCAGCTTTTCTCTGTGAGGATTCAGGAGACCTCTTCAAGAAATGTTAGCAAAGCGTTCTGCCCCGCAGTCTCTGCTGTAGGTAACCGCAGATATTTGTTCTCTGTGGAAATCTCCATTGCACAACGCAGACACCTTTCATTTTTTCTGCACTCGAGCTCAAAAGCCTGTACCTGCCAACTCACTTTGACCAAAGAAAGGTCAGTTGTCTATTTGCATAAAAACGAATATATTTGCATAAATCAAGCTGCAACTTCCTATATTACATTGATCTTGAATGCATATGCTGTTTTTCCTGGTGACAAGGGGTAAGAGGCAGCAACAACCAGTTAGAAGAGCGCCTACCGTAAGCTCAAATGAATAGAGATCAATCCCTGAGACTACCTGAGTGCTCACAGATGTCAATGAGACCACAGCAGACCCTCAGATCTGCTTCTGCTCAGCTCACCAGAGAATGAGAGGCTGTTCCCTTTTTTACCTGTTCTGCTGTGCAGAGTTCTACTGAAGTCACGGAAGCAAACCTGTAGGTGTTCAGAAGTCCACGCAGGCTGAGAATTCAGATTAAACTATCCAAAACGAGGCTTTGCCAAGATCATCAGTAAATTAATGCACCCAAATCTTTTATACAATAAGTTTTAGTTCATTTAGGCTTACCCAAGGTGGGAGGGTCATGATACATTTGGATCTAATTTTTTGCCTGATTTGATGAAAGTGGCAGAGAAAACTGAGATTCTCCTGACTTTAGGAACTTAAGCCTTCAAATTAATTTCAAATTCCAGGAAGCATCTAATAAAACCATCGCAGCTGGCACTGTTCAAATTGCCAATATGTTCACAAGCAACTCAGAAGTGCCAAAGCGATGCCATGCCAGGCCAGGCTCTGCTACTTCTCTGAGCCCACAGTGGCACTGAGTCCTGCGCTGGAAAGCCAAGGGGCAAGCTCACCCGCCCTCAGGGCTCGCCTCTGGCAAAGCTTTTGCTAAAGAAGCCACCTGAGCAGCTCCAGACTGGCCCTTTAGATAAGATGTGTCATTGCTCTCACCCTTAAGCCACCTAAATATGAGATTTACATAAGGATGGATCCCACAGAGACTCCTGCAAGGCAACCCTTTTTTTGGGTTGGAGAAGCATCATTTCATTTCTTGCCACAACCAAAAATCACTTTCAAACACTGCACCCACACTGTGCAAGTCAGACAAACAGGACTAGCTCTTCACAGAAAACCCCTTTTTAAACTCCACAGAGAACTGAAGTAGTGCCCGGACCTTTCAGTGGCTTCCTCCCCACAGCAACTCCCTGTGGACACCACCATGGGGGAGGCAGCAGTTGGCACCGCTAACAGCATGAAACATTTTGATTTACCTGAATGCCAGCCAGTTAGCTCCAAGAGAAACAACTGCTGTCAGCTCCGCTGCTCCGAGGAAAAATGAGACCGCTTCTCCAAGCACCATTGCTTTCATCTGCCCTTTTTGGGTCTCTACCATCCACGCTCACACACAGCAGAGTCAGCAGCATCAGCCACCCCAGACGGCACCAAGCCTGCACACTGCACCGGGACACAAAAAATGCCCAACTAACCCCCAGCACACCACCCCTTAAGGCACTGCTTTTATCTAATGAGGCATGCAAGGTGGGAGCCCCAGGCAGGTGATCCAAATCAGGAGACACCACAAAGCGATAAGGGAAATCACCTGCAAACCAGCAAAGTTTTACCGAGGGGAAAGGGTTTGGGTTCATTTATTTTGTTCTCTCCTCTGACATCACTTGTGCCTCTGTTCTCTTTTTAGACCCATGTTTAGGTTAAAAACTCACTGTAATTCATTTTAGTGTGTGCATGCCAAATCACGGGAGTTGCCAGAGCAAAGGCGCTGCCTTTGAAGCCACGCGCTGTAGGGCACCTTCCCGGCCTTGGTGGCGGTGGTAAGCGTGGAGCTCTGCCTCGTGCCCGCCGCGGTGGGAGGTGGGACAGCCCGGGCTGCCCTGGTGCTCTCCGGCTCTGCTGGAGCACACCCGCATCTGTGGGCTCCACAGTGGAGCTGCTCCGTGGGCAGCTTTACCAGGAGCAGCTTGATGGAAGAAGGTTTTGCAGAAGTCTAGGACCGCGACGGTGCTGACGTGACAAATGAAAGCAAAAGCAGCTCTCGGCCTGGGTACAGAAGCTGTTTGTTACCCGCAGCTGCGACAGGCTTCGGGGGATGCTGTTCAGTGGCCAGCAGCACGGCTCGCAGAGCCGAACAGCACGAGCTGCTCTACAGGAGGAGAACAGATACTGTCTGTGTAGGGTTTGAGCTTCCTTCTCATTCCAGAGCAAATCGGGAGTGTCCTGGTTCGAGGACCTACGAGGTCCACAGAGAACTTGGCTCCTCATTTCTAGAAATGGAGCTCCAGCAGGAGCGAGCTGGTGTATCTGCACATGCATGAAACAGTCCTGAGATCTGAGCCATCCGCCGCAAATTAAGCAATAGAGCTGTAAGATGGTGACAGGTCATAAACTCAAACCTCTGATGCTATCAACCAGACCGATTTCTGCTCCAATATTCAACAGGAGCTTTTGGAAGGGTGAGATAATGACTCGGGAATTGCAGCTGGCCTGAGCATAGCACTGTGAAATCTCTTATCAGTACTAGCTGAGAGCGTGACACATTTAAACCAAATCAACAGCGTATTTATTTTATTATAATCTTGTAATAGCAACAATGACCTCAGTGCAGGGTCTTTTCTCAGCACTAGAGATTAGCTGGGGTTAACAGTCCCGGGGACGCTGATCTCTCCAGGGCAGTGATAAAGATGTGGGGCCTTTTAAAAGGATTCATTACTGGCTGCTGAAGTCTCCGTGTAACAGCCCCATAAGCTGTAGGCATGGTTTTTAATAAGCCAGGTCTGGCCCTCCATCACCCCGTGCACTCCATCACCTCCGAGCCAAAACTGCTTTCTTCTGGCATTTTTAGCAGCGCGCCTGTTCTCCTTGCGAGTTTGCTTCCTCTGTGGTTTTGTAGCATGTTGCCTTCCACGCTGGTAGGGCCAACACAAGGGGAAGTAGGTGGGGAAACGCCACTCCCGTTCCTCTGCCAAAAGCAGAGGAGAACTCTGCCTTCTATCTTTAGCTCGGGGGAAGCAGCGTTCCCTCCTGCTTCCCTTTCCTGCGCCGCGGTGCAGCGAGGGCTCCCCGGCGGTGCGGTGCGTCTCGGCGGGACGAAGGGAGGAGTTGGTGGCTGTTAGTCAGCTTGGAGACACGCGGTGCTTGTCCTTCTGTGGGCCTGCCCTCGCCCGGCTGAGCCTCAGGGCCTTGGCGCCACGGTGCACGCGGTAAGAACCAGGGCAGGGGAAATGCACGCGAACTTAAAACTTAACTTTAAAAAAATCTGCCTCTGCAGAATGATTAAAAACAAGAGGCCATTTGAAAAGCGTTACCAGGATTTAAAAAGTATCAAGAACATTTTGGCACCTCTGCTGTCCGTAGTACTTTGCCCTGGTGTATTCCTTGAGTCTCTACGTGGTGTTTTAGCTGCTGGCTAGATACTTACCAGAGAAATATCCCATAATGCAGAAACATCAAGTCATTATCAGATCCTGAAAGAAAAACGCAAAATCAAACTAAACACAAAATAAAGCAATACCCTACAAACAAGTGATCTGTCTGATACCATTCTTCTGCTGGAGGCATCTCCATTAAGTTCCAGTGACAGCAGATGGAAGGCAGGACGCAGAGAGGCCTCTAGGAAGACTTCTTCGAGCCTGTGCTAAAGTTGCCTTTAACTACAATTACAAAGTCAATTAGAAAGTCATTTCAGCACTAATGAAACAACAAATGATTGATACTTAATGGTCTTGGCAGACAATCCAGCCCAGTAAATACAGCTGAACAAAAAAAGACAATTCAAAATACAAGAAGTCGAAAGTTTAGGTTTTTTTTTTCTGTATATGTATGGGTGTGTGTATGCGAATGCATATATGTTTTCCAAAATCAAAGCGTTTCAGTTCGGGGTTGCAAATGAATACCTTTAACAAGAGCTGAGTTCACGCTCCCAGCCGTCGCTGTGTAACCCATAACGTGCTCTGGCTGGCGGCAAATCTGGTTCCGCATCCCGCTGCATTCGGAGCACTTCACTGTCCGGATCGGGACAGGTCAGGTGGTCATTTTGCCCCTTCTCCAATAGCAGTGTGCTTTGTGCAGAGGTAGGGGTGAAGGAAGCATAAAACCAGATAGATTACATATATTATAGATAGGTATATTATATTTCTACATATATACACACATATAGATGTATGTACATTTCTAGATGGCTCTGCCTTGAAGAGACGATAGGCCAATGCATTGTCCAGTTCTCTTTCCTGTGGCTTCTATTGCTCTCTCTGGGTTTAAAAGCCATATCGATGTTGTGGTCTCTTGGCCTACAAATCTCATCCCAAATGAGATTAAAAATCCCCTCTGCAGCAGGAGGAAACTCCGGGGGGGGGGGCGGTTCAGACTAAATCCAGCTGCTGAGATAGAGGGGTTTCTGAGTTTTGTCCAAAGGGAAAATCTCAGATTTCAGTGCTCGGAGTAGCCAGGTTTTTCCTCCGCCGTGGTACAGCAGTGCGGGGCCGGGTGGCCGCGGGGCCGGGTGGCCACAGGGCACTCCAGCGGCAGCGAAGGCAGATGCCCAAAGCTGATACAACGCAGAAGAATCAAAAAGCTGTAGGGAAAGTGCTGCAGAACAAACTGAGCAAAATCTCCTCACTGTCGGTGTGCTGTCCACGCACAGATCCAGTTTAAAACGCCACACTAGAGCAGAGCTGCCTGCGTGCTATAATTATCTCACAGAGGTTTGATTAGCAAGAGGAATCCCCTGAGTTTTCCTGTTATCCTAGTGAAGCCTGATTGCAGCTATCCTTTTTGCAAGGAAAATGAAAGTTCTGGGATCTCCGTTTCCAGTGACAAATGCCAAAGGTCAGCTCACAGTGACGTGGCTGTAAATGCAGGATAACAACGCTGGACGTGGTAAAGCTCCTTTTTCTGCAGCCTGCGGTGTGCTCAACTTGGCTATGGAGCTTCTCCAGTGCTTTTCTCTGCGAGGATTGAGTGAAGATGCCACGATCGGAGGCTGTTACCTTTGGCCCTGGACACTCTCACAGACACTGTGTGAAAGAGTTTGACCTGCGCATTTTAACCATGCTTTATACTTCCCATCTGAGGATTTCAATGTGCTTTAAAGGTATTTGGTGGTGTTTTTATCAGGGTAGGTTAACGGTTGGACTTGATGATCTTAAAGGTCCCTTCCAACCTCACTAATTCTATGATTCTATGATTCTATTTTCATGGTGCCTAAAAATCTCTGAGGCAGCCACTTCCTTGAGGGCTTGGGCTCAGCAAAGCGACACGCCTGTGATCGTCCTGGGTACCATCACTGCCCACCTTGTGCTCCTTCCATCAGTCCCATGTCCCGTATCTCCTTTCTCCACGCAATTACATGGAAAGGTGCAATTTAACCGCAAAAGAATAGCACCGCATAGAGCAATTGGCTGGATTGAAACATTTACTTAGGGTTTGTTGTTTGCAGCATCCTTTCACTCACCACAGGACCTTTTTCTGTTTTGATCCAGGCATCTGAGGGCTGCATCTTATACATGTTACAGCTTAAGCTGTCCTGAGAACACACCACCTTCCTTACTCCCGGGATGGGTGAGCTGGGTTTTTCTCATAATGCTTTTGGTCGGTCTCTAGAGAGGCTGCTGTAAAATGATTGCTGAACCCATCCCCAGTTCACTCCTGCTAATTAAACACCTCTGGTTCAGTGCTTGCTCACTCTTTTATTTTTTTCCTTTTTCTTTTTTTCTTTCTTTTTTTTTTTTTTTTGTGGCTAGTTCCAAGAGGATATTATTTTTAGCTCCGGAGGGTTAAAGGGGAAGGGAATTGTGCCAGAATCGGGTTGTTAGGAGATGGGGAGAGAGGAAAAAATGCTGGGGGTGGGGGGTGATCTGCAATGATTAAAATTCCATGTAATAATAAGACAGAAAGCTCTGGTGCACGGGCGCAGCCTAAATTAAGCTCCTGAATTAGGAGCGCTTTCCAAAATTCCTCTCTAGACAATTTAATTAGGCGACAGGTATTTCCGGAGTCACACGGTGGTTCCACTTGGCAGTAAATAAAGACTCCAAGAATTTTTACCCTAGAATCCAACGAAGAAAACAAAACAAAACATTCAGCAGGAGACGGGGCGGCGTGTTGTGAAATTGGCCCGGCTCCGCGCGCCGCGGGCAGGCTCTGCCGCAGCCGTCCGCCCCCTCCCTCCCCGTCGCACCCCCTGCCCAGCGCTGGTAATAAATGGTGTACCGGCACAATCCCGATTAGGGGGGCAGGAGGTTAATCTCTCGGTCGCTATCTGATAAAGTCCATATCCAGGCACTGTACTCCGCAGCCTATTGATAATCTTGGGGCTTACTATTATTTAGTGTCGGCGCTGGATTGAGGTGTACAGTCTGCAGTCCTGGCGCAAACGATGCGATCCATCTAAGTCAGCTTTGCTCTTTTCTCATGCTGTTCACCCCCGCCAGCCTCCCCTCCCTCGCTGGTGCAGTGATTAAGGCTGCAGGATCCCCAGCCCCTCGCTGACAGCGCTGAGCACCGAGGAGAGGTGATGCCGTCGCCTTAGACAGTCTGGAGGAGGGGGAGAAAGAAGGACTCAAACCAAGAGGAAACTCTTTTGCTTCCCCAAACCATCAAACCCTTTATTCCTCATTTATAATTAACAAATAATAATAATAATAAATCAATTATTGCCCTTTATGGTGTAAATGATCTTTGCAACCCATGCAAGAAAGACTTATACCCCTCCCTCCAAAAAAATCTACCCCCATGTTGCTATGCTGAAGAATGTGTAGTGACACAACAAAGGAGATGCATTGCTTTTACCTGAAAGGTATTGCTGGTTTTATTTCAGATAGAAGGACAAGTGTAACAAGGTAGGCCATGTACTGATAGGAAAAATGAGAATTTCCAGAAAATATTCCTTACAGCCAGGTTAATTTTCTCATCGTCTTCTTTCTACTGGCTGGTTTTGTACTAATTCTTCCTTAATTCCACTCATAAACATTAGATGCTGCCTTGACATTGTCCTGGAAACACTACGTGAGTGAAAGTATTCTTTCAATTTTCTCAGGGTGGAAAAAGAAAGACATGAAAAACAGAGCGTCGGAGTCATAGGCACCTAGTGCCCATGGAATATTGGTCTGTGTGACGACATTAAGGGACTTCAGAAGACCCCACTGGAGAGTAATGTCTTCAGCAGTAGCCTTTCCGATATCAAGGGCTGGATGGACAGACAGGCTGTGCAGCCCTAAATGCAAATTAAGCGGCCAGAATGAGTGGAAATTTGGAAAACTCCTAAGGATTTTTAGTGTGTGAGAGTCAACTCAACGCTCGCGGGAAGAGTGCTTTGTTCTCACGTGGGTGTTCTAACCTTTAGCAAACGCGGTCCCTGGGAACTACCAGCTGTTGCCAGGAAGAATTGCCTAATGCTCCGGGAAACGGCATGGGCGTGCATTCCCTGGGCCGGGCATCCTGGCCTCTGAGCAGTCCTCTGCATTTCTTCTTGAGTGGGTGTCTGAGCGTCCAGGTTAGGAGGATGTTGGGGATAAAGTGTCAATTTTTGCTCCAGGCTGGAAGAACAGAGTATTTCAATTCATCCTTGTTCGTAGGGAACTTTGAAATGATTCACATGTATCTGTGTTCCCATTTAACATATAATAATGCTTTCATTTAAATCTGAAGGGATTCTTCTAGTTGCAAGAATTATTACCCCGTGTTAATTAGATATCCATTGATTTCTAAAACAAAGGAAAACACTCATGCTTATTGAGATGTTTCTGTGATATTCAATATAACGTGGATCTGCTGTGTGGTTTAATCCTCTGCAAATTTGCATTTAATAAAGGATAGCTAATATATAGCAAAAGGTGAATTAAAGAAATGTAATCAGATGGCAAAATAATCATTGGTGAATCAAAAAGAGTCAAAGGTGAATTGATGGTGTAGTTTAAAATCAGATTGCACAAAGTTCTCGCCACTGAATTCAGAGGCACTTTTGTCATTTCATTCATGCAGAGCAGTTCCAGTTCCCCACACTCTGTGCAGAAAACCACTTTGTGCTGCTAGTGGGATGTTGTGGGGACCCGGATAGATTGTGCTACTATAGAATGAAGCCAATGTCAATTGCTTACGATGATATGACAGCTCCTTTGTGCAACCTGCAGCTTGGCACCTACCTCTCCCAGCGCTTTGCATGAGGGTAGCCCATCTGACACATTGAGGGAGTCCGCAGCCCGAGTCAGATGATAGCCAAGAACAAGTCACTGCCTTACTGAACTTGATTTTCTTCTCTAATCTACCCTGCGGACCTTAATGCATGTAGACTTTCTCTGAGGCCTTTTCTTTGCACCCAAAGCTAATACCAAATTGGAGGCAAAATTAAAAATATCATTAGGAACATCAAGTCCTTTTCATGTGACAGATTTTTTGTTTTTCTCTTTGGCCAATACATAGTTGGAAATACTAAAAAAAATAATTTATTTTTAATCTAACTTGTTTTTGGTTTAGTCCACAAGGGGAACATTGAGGTCTCATGTATTTATACAGCTAAGGCATTTTAAAGTACTATTTGGAATGGTTACTAAGTCTGAGAGTCAAGGCTGGAAAGCATTAGTCCAGAAACTCTGTTTAATACAAACTTGATGATAAGTACTATAAAATCATTGCCTGAAGAAAAAAAAAAAAAAAAAAAGAAAGAAAAAGAGAGAGAAAAAAAAAGGAAGAAAAAAAAAAAAACCCTCTCAGCTCTCACTTACCTGAATTACAGCTTCAAAATTCTTCCCCCATATTCACCATATGCACTGCTCTTCATCCAAGTGTTGGGTTTCCCATGGTGCTGCCAATCTGGAAAGTAAAATATTAAGGCATGTAAAAAAACAATGAATCCTGCCCATTAATTGTTTATTTTTTCATTTGGTTCCTGCCTAGCACGACATCTTCCATCTGAGAAAGCCATTAGCACCGGGAAGACGGGCACTGAATAAGCGTTTTGCTGGAAATGGGACATATTTGCTTTCTTTGGAAGGTGAAAGTAGTGGAAGAAATAGAATTTGACAATAGGGTGAAACTGCAAAAAAAATTGGGGTGGGAGGTGGATTTATAAAAGAGAAAGCACGTGTTTCTTACCATAAAGACTTCTTCTGCTTGGATTTTCATGCAGTTACAGGCCCCTGCATCTTAACAGCTGCTTTGAAATGCCTCTGTCCTGGTAATCATGCTATGGATTCACAGCCTCTGAGCTTTTTTCCGTATGAGACTATCATATTGTTTGTGCTGCTAAATTTGGCTTTCATGTAAAAGTTGAGGCGACTAGTCCTGCGGGGAGCAGAAAGCCCCGGAGGCGATGTGCAGCCTGTCCCGCGCAGCTCTGCCCCAGCCCCTCGGCCTCGCTCTTCCCTGCTTTCCCCGGTATTTCAATCTAATTCCGGTACTATATTTCAGTTTAGGTTGGAATCGCATCTGTTTATACCTCTGTGATGCCGCAAAAGATGAACTAACACTGCAGACTTCAGACATAGGTTTGATTTGCATGATCTGCACTCGCGCTTTTTCCCGGCGTCGTCTTGTGCAAATATTTGAGGAAATTGACTTTCACTTGCAGGGAAGCTGGTAAACGACGAGCTTCACGTGGCTGCATTCAAAAGTCACGTGGGTTATCCTCTTTTTGGAAGAGTCTCAGGAGGTGGAAGCCTGGGATAAATTGTCTTTCAGTCAGGACCTGGGCAAGGAGGATTTGGGGACCTTTTTTCTTGTACTGTGTCAAGGACCATACCCCAGAAAAAAGGACTGGAAGGATGCTCGTGAGATTGTCTATGCCATGGACAAATTCAATGGGTGTCTTTCCTGACAGATGGTTATCTAACCTGTTCATAACAGTCTCCAGCAGTGGAGATTCAGTGTCTAAACGTTTCCATGCGCTGCAGCGCAGGAGCACCCCGTCCCTCCCATGACCTCAGGTTGTGCGCTCATCTGTCCAAGTTTCCTGAACTGGACACAGACTTCAGGCACAGCCCTGGGGCAATGGGTGGGGTGTAAAATTCCTCGGCTCCCGACCAGCACTGAGATGACACTTTGTCTCAGTCTCTCCTTTAGTCACAATTCTGGTGTTCTTTCTTCTTTTTCCACCGGGAGGTAAAAATTTACTGTTGGCTTATGGTAACAGCAAAGCAGAATCCTTTCCACTGTGGCTGAGAACGGGCTGGTCAGACAGCAAATGGTAAATCCAAGATTTTGCTGTACACTGTATGTTCCCACTCTTATGCTCAGTTTCCATTCTGCATTGGTTACAGATTTTGGACTACTTAGGACATACAAAGATAAACGAGACTTTCTGGCTCTCTGCGGTAGGCCACTGTCTGAGATAGGCAAGGCAAGAAAGTTAAATGTAACCTTTACACCCAGCTGGCACATCTCCGGAGGGATGATTTTTCCTCTAGGATGCTCCCAGTTTAAAAGTCCCTTAACCTGTCTAGCAGATCCTACTCCCTCAGGATCCATATCCCTGGTGAATTCTGATTTTCTTCCTGACTTGCCAGATTTATAGCTGTCACTTGTAGAGGAGAAATGCCGCTATGTGATCCATGTGACCAAGTCATTAGCTAAATCAGACCGTATTTTGAATACTGAACAGCACGTCCTCCCAGAGAAATGTTTGTAATCAGTCAATATTATTTATTTTTAAAAGGGCAAAAGACACCATTGAGTAAATTTGAATAAGAAATAAATTTGGAGAAATTGTAATCAGCCTGTGAACATTTTGCAAGCAAAGGGAAAAAGAAACAGGCTAAATTAATTGATTAAATTATTTGCGGCAAGTGCCTCTCCCTGTTCTGATCCTCTTCTCAGTCCCTTCAGTATTTTGGTAGCATACCTCAAGCCTGACCTGAATCAAACTCTGCTGTTCCAATCAGAGCTCTTTCTTTAGTGGAGGTTGCCAGTCATACTCCATTAAGGGATGGGTTTGCATTGTCGGCAAATGATCATTAAGGGACCAGGCTGATAACATAAATCTCATTTTCACTTGCAAACAAAGTCAGGTCTTTAGGTGCAATAGAGAGTGATGTAGTTGCTCTTTGCCTTGCTTTTTTTGGCTTCCCAGCCCCCAAACGGCGATACAGTTTTCAGGAAGGTATTTACCACAGGCAGTAAGTCAGTAAGTCTCCAGTTTTCCACCTACTGAAGAAGTGCAAGTAACATCTGATCAGCTGCAGCTTCACACCCAGGGACAACCTTGCTATGCAGGGAGATTCTTAAGGGTAATAACAGATGGGGGCTTCCATCTGAACCAGAATAGCACTAAAGGTTGGAAGACTTGTTGATCTCAGCATGGAACCTCCCACACTGCAAAGCATTCACCAAGATGCTCACCAGACTGAAGTGTACGTGCCAGAGGCCCCATCCACTGAAATAGCTTCCTGATCTTTCCATGCTTTTGAGCTCAGCTTAACTGCCAGGAATCCCCAGGAAGGAAGGAAGGAAAGAAGAATATCCTCTTGCTCCTCCGTACCCCCTCGTATTACAACTCAGCACTCAGCTTTGATGCTTTGCTCTAAGACATCCTTGGCCCGCAGCTAGAAGATATCAGGAGACAGTCATGGCACTCATTCTTGTCAGCTCTGCTGGATGAGGAGCCTCTGCAGCTTTCTGAATCCAGCCTCTTGCAACTGGAAGCTGAAATTTCCAGTATGAGTGCCTGACCACTGCAGCGAGGAGCTGAACTGTGCAAAAGCCTGTGCTAGCGCAGCAGTCTGTACTCGTCCCACCTTCCCTGGTCCACAGACCCTGAGGACTCAGCATCTCTGTGAACGGAGTTTGCGTAACAGCATATTGGCTGGGGGAGATATGAGGAACTGTATGGAGGGAAAAGTTAAAAAGAAAAAGTTGAAAGGAGTGTGATGCTGGTGTGTCTGACCCCAACATCTGCACACAGAGGGCAGCAGCAATATTGCTATAAAGTAAAGGAAGAAAGCAACATCTGGCACGGCTTTTACCCAGCTGGGCGGGAAGCTGCCAGGGTAAGCGGAGAGAAGAGGATGAATCTGGAATTTCAAATACAGAATGAGGAATGAGGCCTGTTCACACAGGCAGGGTGCCCTGCAAGAGCCTTTCTACCTACCTCCTGCTGGCCGCGGGCAGCAGGGAAGAGAGCTGCAGCAAGGCTGCTGTCATCCGCGGGGGTGGTTTGATTTGGTTCGTTGAGCTGAGAACCTCAGAAAGAGTGAATTATGGGCAGTTTTGCGTAAACCACTTCAGGTGAAGAAGGAGGCAGTTGTGATTGATGCCAAGAACTTACTGAGCTGAGGTGAAAAGTGTTTGCGTATTTCAATGTAGCGTGACATATAAGTCCTTCCAGTTACAAGGTGCTACCTAGCACAACCCCAGCACAAGGGTTGCCTTTTCATAACGCTAACCTGCCATGATGAAGGTTTCAGCCCGATGTAAAGTCTCTCACTTGAATTTTTCATTCTTTCTCCCACCAGGGCTCTGTTCCTCGTTCTTGGAATGCAAAAATGGTGGTGAAAAGCTATAGTCTGTCTTCACCTCGGTATAGGCTTGGCATTTACTGCAGAAGACTGTTCAGCACAGCTTTTCCAAACTACGCTTCTTCCAAAATTGTCTGTGCCTACCCCTAAGCACAGTAGCAGCCCCATTGACCCGTACAGCTGTGCTTCCCCGGTCCCTCCCCAGCTGCTGAGCTACAGGCAGAGGGAGGTCACTCTTCAGCCAGGACAACACTCAGGCGTTCCCAATAGTACTCTTCCACCAGTAAGGAAACCAACAGAGCTTGGTGGAAAAACAACGTGCCCAGAAAAGGAACCTGCCCTTTTTCTTATTGTGAAAACCAGAAAGCTGTGGATTTGTTTCATCAGCATAACACAAAAACAGCTGACATTGAGACTTTGAGTACTCAGACCAAGGGGCAGAGGATACTTGTGCAAAGGAGGAACGGCTCACGGGGGCAAAGCTGCAAGCCATGTTAGCAGAGCACACTGCAACATATATTTCCTTGCTATCCGGTTACTATTTTCCAAACAGTAAGTTTTGCTGCTAGCATGTCATTTGAAGGCTAAAGACTGTAATATGGAAGGTTACAAAACAGTAAAGAGAAAAATATAAAAGTACCTCATGGACATCCCTACATAGGGCATCCTGGTTAACTGTGATTAGGTAGTGAATCCAGTGTGATATATGCTGAATTCTCAAATTCATGGACTTCTGTTAACCCGTGGGAGAGACAAATGTTTCAACATGCTTTAGCAATGAGTCTGAAAGACGAAGTTCAGCTCCTGCCTGGAATGTAGAGGTCAAATTTCCTTGGATGCCAACCATCTGCAGATGCAGCTCCTAGCACCACTTTTAGACATACCTAAAAAAAAAATTCAGACAATTAGATATTTCTCCCTCTCAGTCAAAAACTGCTTTGTCTTTGGTGCTTTGTCTTTGGTGCCAGCAGAGATTTGCTTCCTCAAACACACTGTGTTTACGCTCTTTATGACAATAACTCAACTTCCACAAGACACTGATTCGCAAGCTTTGGTCGCTGGTCTCCTAAAGACATGCTTAACACATCTGAGAATTGTAATTCTTCTATCAGCTTCCCAGTATAAACTAGGAGAAACACAGGTTATAAAATAAGCAACCTGTCATCATGTTATTTTCTGACAGATAACATTTCTTGTGACAACTGGTCTTTCTTTGAACTGTTATTAAAATCTTACTGTCTGACAAATGGCATCACATATTACTTATTGCTCTGAAAGCATATTGGTACTTTAGAGATATACTGAACTATATTTGCCTATGTAGCAGGGAGAGGCAACATAAAGACTTTTTTTTCCTGTAAGTCTTTTTTATTCAGGCTCCTTCCACTTTCATTTTGTCCCTTTTTTGTTCGTCTCTTTTGTAGATACAAGTACAGTTGGCATTGTCCAAGGTCTACTCAGGGTGATGCAAAAAGCAATAGTCATTTTGTTTCCTGAGAGGACTGAACCAGTAGGCAGAAAGAAACTTCATCATAGTTCGTCTGAGGATGTTATGCCAGGGAAGGCAGCTCTAGTTTGCTGAGAAATTTGCTTCAGGATAAGCAAATGAATAAACACTAATTGGGTTCCATTATATCTCCAGACCTTTTGTCCCTTGCCTGCCTCACTGATATTCAAATATTAATTTTCACTGTGTTGATGGCCAGGGTGTCTGCTGCTCCTGTCAGCCATGGAAGACCCGCATGTCTCCACAAGCAATACTCTAAGAATGAACAAAGCCTTTGAGTACACGATATTAAAACATGGATTTTCGCTCTTCTACAAAGGCATCTATAGTAATCATGCACAAAATTAAGCGTGTCATAAATTAAGATGGCTATTGGATATCAATGCCTCTCTTGAAAGTGTATCTGTCCCCAAAAGGGGAAAATCTACTTATTTGATCTCATATGATATTTCCACTGTACTCTGTAGGGGAGCACCGGTGGAACTCATGCATATGATTGAAATCAGCCTCAATGGCAAAGTATTTAATATAAATACAGTTGCTAAAACCAGAATTGCCCTTAAGGAAAAAGAAAAACCCCACACTTTCCATAACATCAAGGTGAAAGAACTTTTTCTTCATATTTGATCTGGAGATTTTGAATACATGAATGTGTGAATGGCGGGCAAGAGCCCCTCACAGACTAACCTGAGCTAGAGGTCATGCCGTAAGTTATTGGAAAGGCAATTTTTTCTAGAGATGTAATATGGTTTTGAATTTGACCTATGACTTCTCAGTTGTTACCCATGACCCCAAATAATCCAAATTCAGCTTCTTGAAGGCTATTAGGAGTTGAAGGTCATGCCATATGCTTCCACATTTCCAGGGTAAAGTGTTAGGCCAAATTATAGGCCCCTCAGAAAATGTGTAGAAAATAACCTGGTGAACAAAGCATTCCTTTATGTTTCCCACCTAACAGGATGTGATTTCAGATTAACCTGTGGTTGAACAAGCCCCTAACAGATTCTGCTTCCTTATTTTTTGCTGAAGAGAAGGAAGAGATGATAAGTAGCTACTAAATGTTGTTATAATTTTAAAAGGTCAAATATTGGTTTATTAAGGAAAACCTGTCACTGTGATCTGTACTCATACAAATATCCCGATTTTTGTATTATTCATGTTATTTAGGAAAAAGCTGTGAGATTCACTTTGTCCAAACTTTCACTGTAGATATGTATACTGTAAATGTCTAAACGTCTCCATATGAGCTAGTTGTATACGTTCTCCTAGAGACTATGGAGAATAATCATCAGTTCCAAAGCACAATTCATCTCATCTTGATCATGCTTGACAAAAATTGGTAATTAATCATAGTTTAGAAATCCCTATTTCTCTCCATTGACTTGACCATAACTGAATCATGGATGACTGGATCAGTCTAATTGTCCACACTAGAGTTCTCTGGAGTCAGGTGAGATGAATCCCTCCCCAGGTTTCTAAAGAGATCCACGCCAAAGACAAATCTCTTCTCCAGAGGAAGCTAATTCCAAGCTTGATGAAATTAATCATCAACATCTGAGGGAAGTCTGGGACAGGAAGATTGTTAAATGCTCGCTTTCTTTCTCTCCTCTCTTAATTGTATACATTGTGATTCTCTTCAGCAGTTTATCTGTAAAGACATGTTAGCCTCTTCTCAGCATTTGCTGACTTGGTGATCTAATAATTTACGTAATAATTTCCTTCCTAAAGCACACTGAAGAATATCTGCCTTGAATGCTCATGGTAAATTACAGTAGTTGGCAATGAGACTTCTAAGATTGTAGTTCTGAAGCCAATTGTTGCAGATCTGCATACACTAAAGCTGAGTTCAGGCCACCAGTTGGGTCAGGTAAGAGCAGTACTGTGTCAAACTCCACCTCCTCGTTGCTGGTGGTTCTGTGAGCAGAACACCTGCCAGCAGTTACACCCGTGTGCCTGAGCACCCAATTTGGCATCTATGCAAAACATATGTATTTGCTACTTAGCAAGTAACTTTCGGTTAGGTGCGACGGAACCAGGTTATTGGGAGTCACTGAAGCACAAAAAATAACCAGGACCTTCAAAACAGACTTAACAATTTGGTATTCTGTTAAATGAAAAGTTGGAAAACTAAAATGTCCTTGGTAAAAACAAAGTTCCCTTAAAGGTCTCGGAAATACAGGCACTCAAAATTACTAAGCTTTCAAAATCTTAGCCATCAGAGCTTTTCAATGCTGTTTTCCCTTCAGTGGGATTTATTGCACTTATTTTGTTTCTTCCACATTCTCCATTCATTTAACTTCTCTTGTTGGGCTTCCCAAAAGCCCCAATACTTAGTTTAATAAAAGCAATGATTACTTCCATCCATTTCTCCTCCAGGCAAGACCCTTCAAATATACCACTTTTTGTGAAACTCCACTGTCTGGCAACTAAAACTGCACGTGAGCCGAAACTGTGCCTGTCCCTCCACGTGACTTCTGATGAACTGAGACGGGCGAACAGAGATGTGAAACTTTGGGGAAAAGGGAAAAAGGGGGGCAGTTTAAAAGCTGAATGAGTGGGTCATGTTGCCCCATTCTTGCTCATTTGTTACCATCTGATGACTCAGCATCACAAGGGGAACGGTGACTCTGCAATTCTTGTAAATCCTGCCTCGTAATTCCTTCCACATATCAAGTGGTGGGGTTTTCTTCTAAAGTAACTGAAATTTGTTTGATATCTAACTTTGAATCCAGCTTACACGCTGCCCGCTGTTTGTGTTTTTCTCCTACAATGTGGAATGATAGAATATACCAAAATGTGGACACCTTTTTTTTCTGGATGCTCTGCAAAAAAAAAAAAAAATTCAACCTGCAAAAATTAATTCTTTACCTCAAAGAGTTTGCGGTGTAAGTAAGACATGCAACAAGCCATACCATGCTGAGGAATAGCTCTGTGTTGTGTTGCTGGAAGCTTTTTTCCATAGAGAAAAAAAATGAACACTCCTGGGGAAGTCAAGCCAGTTTAAATACACGGTGCAGATCTCACATGACGGTGGTTTCTTGTAACTCTGGGTAGTGCAGAGAGCGCAGTCAGCAGAAATGGTGTATGACCAGACTACCCTTACCCTCACCCTCAGCTACTAAGTTGAACAACCTCTGAAGTGCATTACTCAATTGTGCCTTATTAATTATTATTATTTTTTTAAATATTAGTTTTGGTCATTGCCAGCAATATGGTCTGTAGGATGTGTCTGATACAGAGCTTGGAAATGTTGCAGGCTTCCGTTGCGAGGTGACTTGGAGAATGTGCTTCTGCACATGCATTGCGGTCAGCGCTGCTGTCGAACAAAATATCTCTGCAGAGACGTTTTCAAGTCATTTGAAGTCAAAAGGTTCAATAACAGGACATCCCCTGAAGCGGAGCCAAGTAATGTACTGTAAGCTGTTCCATCAGCTCCTGATATTATTCTTTTATTTTCTTACAGCCTGCCTTTCTCTGAAGGACTTGGCATTTTTCTGTGCAAAACTCCTTCTTTCACACCCACCATATGAACTCCTTCAGGGAGATACGTCTGTTCTCTTGTAAGACACATTCTTCTCCTGTGGGCTGCTGACCCTACAAACTGGGAAACTAAAGGTGGTCCTTTCACAGAAGCAGACTATATCTGCGCAAATGTTTTTGAGAAAAAAAAGAGGATAAGTGGGAATTTTTATTTCTGAGGAAAAAGAAAAAAGAGCTCCCTCAAGCAGCGTTGCACTAAATTAGGAAGAGAAGGTTCTTCTACCCTAATCCCTAAGGTGCTTTTGAAGCTAGTCTCCATTCACTACCAGATTTCCCTTCAGAAAGTGTCCTATCTTGCCTTGACTGTAAGATAAAATAGGATGTCTAGCAGTTGTTTCCTCTTTCTGCAGATGTGCCTTCAGTATTCAAGGCCCCATTTTTAATTTGAGTCCAAAATGCTGAGTGGTAGGAACAAGGTTGGAAGCTCACAGGAAGTTATTTTGCTTAACTAGTCTTGTGCTTCTTAGTTCCACCAACTGCTGTGAGTAGATGGACAGCACTGAGAGAGGAAAGAGTTTCAGCGGTGCCAGATGCGAGGCTTCTAACCAGAAGTCCAGCTGCTATGAGTAATAAAACAGTGGGACACACAGGCCTGAACCCACTGAGGTGTCTCTGGGGGTGATGGTGCCATTTTGGCCAACGCTGGGGATTCAGAGCCACGCATAGACCAAAACCAGCCTATCTGCTGTGTAGTGGGATCCAGCTGTTAAAGCCTTAAACAAGCAGAAGAATCCGAGGGCTCTGTCGGGGAATAAAGAGAATAGTGGGAAAACGCCAAGACATTATTAGCTTAGCCAAAGATTACACATTTGCACTAGTAATTAAAGTATTTTGCATTGGATGCAGGCTTTGGCAAGTACCACTGACAAAAGATTTCACACATGCATGCGTGCGTGCAAGTACACAAGATCTTTCTCTCTCTCACACACACAGAGGCAAACAGAAAGAATGAAATAAGCCATTAAGAAATATTTCCGCATAATGCAATTATTACAGCTGTATAATTGAATGGGGAAACCATTGATCTGTAGTAGAAAGGAAATTGCTCTTTTCATTGTGTTCCTATGAATATGTGAACATTAATCTCAATCTATAATCAACGTTCATTTCAAATCTGATTGCGTGCCACTAAACACCCGTAGCTATGCTAACATTATGTTAATACGGTTCAACATCATAGCTCCCAGCTTCACAGCACAAATATTTTTCTTTGGCAATCAATAGTAATTTCAGCTGAGTGGATGGAAGTCACGTTTTAATGGTAATCTTTCCTCCAAGCCTCCAAGTGGAAACTCGACTGGTACCTTAACACGGCTGCAGTGCATTGCATGTAATCAGATAAATTAACCTAAAAGAGAGAGAGAAAACACAGATCAGAAATAAAAAGCAGCGCCAAGCCAAGAAGCTCTACATTTTCCTGATAGATTAAAGTGCTCATTACCATGAGAGAGAGAGAGAGAGAGAGAGTGGATTTCAAGAGGGGGAACCGAATTCCCTTGGCTGGGAGCCGTGGCTGTAGAGGCGGCGGGTCACAGGGCGCGGGGCGCTCGGCGCAGCGGGGGGATGCTTCCCAGGAGGGGGAGGCAAAGCAATTCAGCGAGGGCTGACCTGGGCTCTGCTTCCCGGAGCCCGGCCGGCCCCAGGGCACCGGGGTTTGTCCAAGAATAAGGAGTCTCAGTTTTAACGCCGCAGAGCGCTGCAGGCTTCCTGCGGGACCTTGGGTAAATCACTTATTCTACTTGCGCTTCGTTTTCCTGGTTTTGTAAAAAGGACATAATAGCGCTTCGCTGTCCCCTGGGGACGCTGCGGAGATGTTGGGGTGACCGGGAATGGGAGCTACAGAGCTGCATTGTATTAGTTAGATCTCTCTGGGCTTTGCTGTCTCATAGAGGTAAAGCCCAGAAACTTTTATGCTGCTGCTATGTTATATTAAACTGCTTTATTTTCTTAATGGCATCTATTTTCAGGTATTTCCAAAGCCTTTTTTTTTTTTTCCCCTGCACTGGGCTGAGTTCCTTAAAATCTTCTTTCTTTCTAAAGTAGAAAAAAACAGTGGTCATTGTAAAATCTAAGCAAAATGTACTAGGTATAGAACAGTGTCATCTTCACAGTTACCAGGAGCTCCATAAATTATTACCTCCATAAAGGTATTCAGACATAAGAACACACGGATAGGAAAAGACCTGCGCTGATTCAGACCAAGGCCTGCTTAGCCAGATGTCCTCTCCTTTAAAGTGGCCGGATAGCGGGAGCCTAGAGGGTATGGGGGAGCTGATCAGACATGTAGAGATACTTCCCCAATGGCACTCTCACAGGATCTGGTGGCTCAGGTGCTTCTTCAGCTATAAACGTTATCTTTACCCACAATAAAAGGTTTTGGTTGGTTGGTTTATTTTTTAAAATTATTTTTTTCTTTTCTTTTTTTTTTTTTAATTGGTGAATATGTGTTTCTAAGAAACCCCGAGAGATGGGTTTTTTGTCCAAGAGGTTTTCCAACCCCTTTTTGAACACTGTCAAACCTTTTGCACCTTCAGCTTCCTCTAGCAAGAACTTCCTCAGCTCTGCCATGTGCAGGAGTGAATTGCTTTGAATTCTACTGATCTTAAACAAGATTTTTCAATAGCAAAAATAGACTGTGGGTTGCCTTGGTAGTACTTATTTTGTTTCACATTATTTTTATTCCCTACCTTGAGGCAGCTTTTAAAGAACCTGATCTGTAAATCTGTTATCTGTAGATCTTCTACTTCTTTGAAGTCTGGTCCCTCCTATGTTCCTTAACAGATTTAGGTGTCTTGACTTGTGTACCCCAAAAGACTCTCCAAACAGTGAGTCACTTAAAAAATCTTATCTGTGTTATTTCACTTAGTGCTGGATAAATTCCCAGTGTCCCATTAAGCCAGCGTTACCTACAAAGTTGTTCTCTATGGGAGGCAATCTTCTCGGTTGTTATGCCAGGGTCCCGGCCAGAGTCTAGCAGAGGTCCTCGGGACTTCACTCCAACCCAGAAAACCTCCCTGCTTTAGTGGAGATGTTTTAGGGGAACAGGGTCCTCCTGGACAGCTGCCACATCTAATTTTGTAGATCTTCATAGGAGTATTTCCTCTTTTCTAGTTCCCCCAAAGGTATTGGCTTCCAGCAAGCTGCTCAGATTTACCAGTGGGGAAACCAGAAGCAGAAAGACAAGCTCTGAAAAGTGTACAGGTTCCACATGAACAGTCTCCTTTTGTGAGAGTACCAGTTTTCCCTACGTTGGGCCAAATCCGAAATCCTTCAAACAATTTCATCCTTGCAACTTAACCATTTTGACTTTTCACCCTGTGTAAAACCAGAAATTCTGAGTAGTGGCCACTATTGATTCAAAGTTCTCTTAGTTCTCTTTCACGTCCATTTTCAGGTCTCTCCTTTTACACCCCTCCGTTTTCTACATAAGAAATGTTTAACCACTCGGTAAACTCATGTTACTGAAGGTGTCCAGCCAGACTGCGATTGGTTCAATAGTGCTTTCCCACTGCCTGGGTGGGAAGCGTGTTGAAATATGGGTCTTAAATCTATCTTGGCTAACTCGGATATAGCTAAGGCAGGTCCTTGAAAACAATGTTATTTCAAAATTAACAGAACATACTTGCACGTGTGTAAGGAGTGGGGTTACAGCAAAAAGCAGTCCCTTCCCTCCTCCAAGCTGAGCCAGAGTTTCAGCTGGCCTCTGGCTCTCCCCAAGATCAGGAAGCTGAAAATGTGACCGAGAGCCAACTCTCTCCCTTCTCCTATTTGATTTCTGTGCCCCAGCCACCGTGGACCTGACCCCAGGACCTCCTGGCTCTAAAAATGGATATTGTACTGCCCGAGTGGCTCTGGTGAAGTGCAGAATTGGAAATGCAGTGTTTGTAGCTGTAATGATTTGCAGAACAGGTCAGTCTTTGGAAACAGGGAAAATCAGCTGCCATCACCTCAGCGGCTTCTCTATGCGGTCCAAAGAAAAGGAGAACCGATATTTCCTACTTGCTGCAGATTATTCAAGTCTCCTAGCTAACGGGCTAAATTCCCACTGATGTAAACTGGATTGGCTCGGGTGAAGTCAATGGAGCTGAGCTGTTTCACGTACTGGCTTAGGATTTCTTCTGTTGTCTTTGAGCATGGGTAGAATAAAAATCGTAGCTTTACAATTAAAGTCCCTCATATGCTGTGGATGATAACCCATGCCATTCCTTGCCCCTTTGGAGCCCAGTAAAGTTGTCTCAAGATTATGAGCCTTAGACGTTTAGAGCAATTTTGACTGGATCAGAGGTTATAGCCTCTGCTTTTTAACATTCTGCTTTTATTTGCAGGCTATGAAGTGTAATAGTTCACCATTTTGGTTTAAGTATCACAATAAAAGTCAGTGAGATGGAACAGGCAATAAGCAGCCGTTTTACATCAGTGCTGCTGAGACGGAGTGCTTAAGTCTTCATTAACCTACGGAGGAAGGAGTTACAGAAAAGGCACTTGAAATAAAATACCAGGGGCGAGGCTGGGATCCCTTCTGGGTCTGCACAGGCAGGCACGTCGGAAGGCTGGTCATCAGCCTGAACGGCTCTTCGCGTCGGCGCTGTCATGCAAAAAGTGGGAGGCTGAGGAGATCCGCACCGGTGTGGCAGGGGCAGGGGTGGCCGGCTGCGTCGCCGCTGAGGGACACCAGGAGCCGAAGTGAGTGTGTGCCGGATGGACTGTACTGCGGGGATTTAATCACTCAGGAATGGCATTTCTGTAGGGTGCATGTGCAGCATCTCTTTGTTCTTCATTAGGTCACTTATTAGAATTACGAGACTGCTGGGTCTCCTGCTGACACATGGTTCTGTTAATGGTCCGTGTGTTTCTACAGGAGAAGGTGGGGAATACAGTGGCAGGTGGACAAATTTCAGATTTCTAGGTACCAAAACAGCACAAAAGTATGACAATATCAGTTAGCTCAAGGCATGCTGTTAATACTTCTGAAACATGTATTATTTCACTACTTTCCAAATATTTAGAGCTTTCATGACACATATTCAGTAAACTTACAAAATCCCACTTTAATAATTCACAGAAAATAATGCTTAGTAAGAGGCAGGCATCTGGGGAATTGAATATGAACCTGTAAGATTTGTTGGAGGTTCAGGTGAAATTGCCTCTTATTTTCAGCAATAGCACGGCTCATCACCGCTGGAAACGTGGCCATGTTTTGACTGCACTTGATGGTAGAAGAGGTAGGTCAGTTGTGAAATAGTAATGAATAAAATAATAAATAAATAAATAAATAAATAAAAAAGTCTCCCTCCCATCCCCTGGGCAAGTTCCATGGCCAAGAACAGAATGTAATGCTCCCGACACCCGGCTGCAAGCTGGACTGAAATGCCTTTCCTTTCCTTCAGACTGAGGTGGAAAAACCCCTGTGGCCCAGTTTTCTGGGCTAGTGCGGGGATAACTGGCACAGAAAGCTGCTGCGGGGCTGTGGCTGGTCACTGCGTAGGGCTGTGGGATGGCACATGCCCAGGTGTGTCCCTGCAGGAGCCTTGCTTGCTTCCCAAGCCTCTTGGCTCAGTGGGTACCTGTACCACTAGTCCTTACTGGTGATGGAGCAAAGGAGTGACTTGTATGTCACCCTGGGGAGCGCAATCAGTTGCAGTAAATTGATTCTCCTGCGAGCACGTACGAGGGAGCCAAAGGCAACGTGGAGCTCAAAGACTACATTTTGAAGGCAGGACGACCTGTGTAACAGCTCACAAAACAGATGTCACAAGCTCCTGGACTTGTCAAAAAATACGTTTTTAGAATCATAGAGTGGTTTGGGTTGGAAGGGACCTTTAAAGTCCATCTAGTCCACCCCCCCTGCCATAAGCAGGGACATCTTCTACTAGATCAGGTTGCTCAGAGCCCCATCCAGCCTGACCTGGAATGTTTCCAGGGATGGGGCATCCACCACCTCTCTGGGCAACCTGGGCCAGTGTCTCACCACTCTCATGGTAAAAAATGTCTTCCTTATATCTAGTCTGAATTGTCCCTCTTTTAGTTTAAAGCCATTACCCCTTGTCCTGCTGCAACAGGCCCTGGTAAAAAGTTTGTCCCCATCTTTCCTGTAGCCCTTTTAGGTACTGGAAGGGGCTATAAGGTCTCCCCAGAGCCCAGGCTGAACAACCCCAAGTCTCTCAGCCTGTCCTTGTAGGAGACATGCTCCAGCCCTCTGATCATCTTCGTGGCCTCCTCTGGACCTGCTGTAACAGGTCTATATCTTTATTTACTTTACATGCTCTCCGCTGCGAAAACATAGTTGGTGGTGCCCTGTGTTAGACTTCAGGCTCATTTTATGAAGGAGAAATCACACTTTCCGTACATCCCAGAATCAGGAGAGCTCAACTGAGATGAAGGTATGGCTGCTTTCCCTCCTCCTGAAGCGAGCCTTCTCCCCGGCCCCACAAGTGCAGCATCCCAGCCCTGGGCCTTACACAACATACTTTTTTGCTGCTTGTTTCAAAGGTCTCCTTGAGATTGCCTCTATTTACTTTTCAGTATAATGAAGATTGTATCCCTTGCCTGGGGGAAACACAAAGTAGAAATGCTGAAAATTTACTGTTCTGGCTTATTGCTTAAAAGAGATTTTGCTGTTTGGGGGCAGAGCTTACTGCGTGTGTGTCTCCTCCTTGTCCTGGGTTTTGCAATGCATGAGTACTTCCAACATCTTTTGCAATCTCTGCAGGATCTCTCTGTCTGCTGGGCTTCTGTTTGAAACCCAGTACAACTATTACAAACTTTCCAAAACACAGTCTCTGCCTGTGTTTGTGATTCACTTTCCCCCGGTTCTCATCCTAAATTTGCTCTTTTTCCGAGGCAAGTTAAACACCTTCTTCTAAAATGCTGAACAGAGAATGATAATGTGTGTTTTTGTTTCCTAAGTAGGGAGAAACAATGCAGAAGGAAAACATCTCTCTTAAAACAGACCGATATACCTGTCTATTTAATTTATTTTACTGCAGGAGAACACAAAACAAATAACCAGCTGTAGGGTGAAAGACAGGGTTTAGAGTCTGTTCAGCTTTCAGCTTTGTTACAGCCTTCTTAAGTCACTTACTTATGTGGAGAAATTCAAAGAGAGATACCTGTTATTTAAAGTCCTCATTTTCTGTGGTGTTACACAGAAAATGGCTGGTTACGAGTAATTTTGCTTTCAATCGAAATTGGACATAGTAGGACATGGAGTACATCTGCTTTGTCAATCTACGTTGCCAACTGGAGATTCGCAGCTGGGTGTAAATGAAGTGGAAGCAATATATTCCCATCAGTGTACGAGAACCTGGGCTCCTTACCTACACAGGCTGGCCGCACTCTATGGATATTCAAATCATGGCTTCAAGTCCCTCATCTTATGCAAAGGCGGAAAAGTACTTTATTTGCATGACAAAAGCAATATATTAATGATAAGGAAGATTCAGGATAAATACTTTAAAGACTATGAAGCATTTTGATGCTTCCACGGTGAATATAACATAAGTATCTGAGACAAAGGAACGGTTAAGAATAAGTAATAAAGTAAATAAAAGAAGATAAGTAAATGCTTCATAAAGCCGTGCTGTTTTTTCAGAGAACAATGAGCTTTTCTGATGTCCTGAGATTAGTAGGTTGTGTGTGATTTTAGTGGCTACCAAAATACATGCGAGAAACCGAACAAATCACAAAGGTCTTACCTGATTTTTTTTTATTTGTATTTTTCGTCCTCTGAATTCCTGTGTGCGTCCTTGCCCTGAGAGGCAAAGGTGTGTTAAAGCTGTGCTGGAGTCTGTGCGGTTTTGAGCATAGACTAAACGAAGCACTTTCAACTATGCAGCTAGTGACTCGGTGTAAATCTTATACACTACGTGGGGACAGCATCTAAAATAAAAGTGCTTTTTTTTTTCTTCCCCTCTCTTTTTCTCCATGGCCGCTGTTGTCCTATAAGAAAGGGCTCTCTGTGTATTTAAACGTTGATGAACTCTTAAGTAAAGAAGCAAAACAAAGGGGAAAAAAAATAGTCCCCAGGAGTGTGTGAACAGTGAGGGCTTTTCTGCCTTTGCCCTGATTTTTTCTTTCCCCTTCAAACAGCTGTAAATCTTTGTGATCTCTCTCCTTGTCCACCGACTCTGCTAGGGGCAAGTGAGCAGGAACATGCACAAATATTCAACCCTGGAGAGAGAGAAAAAACGCTGAAATAACCCCTATCTACACTCCACCCCCCATTCACTCTCTCCCCTCTCCATGCAGCCGTGCCAGTGCCAAGGTGTGTCAGCGCACGCAGGGTTTTATCTGATGCCCTTTTGGATCCCTGCTCTTTGCTTGCAGGGCTTAAGCAAGCGAGAATTTTATAACGGGCGGACCAAGGATGAATGGAAACCTCCTGTTATTCCCATCTCACTTTTCTGAATAGCAGCATCTATTTCTATCCATCAGGCTTTGGAAAGGGGACACTGCCTCTCAGAATCCTTTTTCTTTTGCGCTGTTTTTTTTCTCCAACTAGGAAAAAAGGATAAAATCCATAATACATGTGTAATGGCACTAAATTGACACCGTCCAATTTGTACCTGGGGGGCCTCCTGTAGAGGTGATGGCACATTGCATTCACCGGGAGTCCGGGTAGCATCACGGGGATGTTGCACTTATCCCACCCAGGGACGTGACTGAGATATCCACGTGCTCCTCTTTGCTCTCAGGGGCATTGGCTGTACAAATCTGAGGCAAACACAGTACAGGAATGACGTTTCTAGTGCAGACCACATCTATAACTACAAGAATTTTCATTCAAATAGAAACAAACAGCAACTGAATGAACTTTTAAAATCTTCGAGAACTGAGAATCTAGAGGACTGGGTCTATGTTGCTTTGTTGTTTGTTTTTGTGGCAAGGTTACTGTGTCTCTATGTCAAAGGGATTTTAATCGTTGCCTTTTAAAAAAGTGTAAGTTCAAACAATATTAGGATGTTCTTCTTTTTATCCCTACTTGATTTTTCTGTACAAAATGAAAAGAGAGGCAGTCTGTCGTACAGAGACTTATAAGGGCTTGAGAATTGGTATTTTTCCATCACATTAGACATCTACAGGCCGTCAAGACCTCACCTAAACATATATTTAGCCAGAAATTCTAAGCTGGTTCACTTGTTGGCATTTAACACCTGGGGACCCTGTGGTAGAGTCTCAGTTGTGGATTTGAACACACCGCAGGAATGATACAGGGGTGACTCCATATGGTCTCCAATGTAGTGATATAGAAAAGAAAAATCCCTTACGAGTTGCTGAGCACATCGTGTACATTTTAATCACCAGTTAGACGGTCTGTGCAGTGAGCACAGCCAGAATATCCTTATTATTTCTCTATGAGAGGGCTCCTGTGCCTTTAACCGCGTGTGACAGTTCCTTAGCCGCCGTGCCCCCCTCACCAGAGGTTCATTTTCTTCCCCTGGGACATCACTTAGAGTAATTGTCCCCAGTAATAATCAATAAATCCAAATTATCTTGAATAAAGCCAGTTTTATTTAACAGAGTGTAACAAATAGAAAACCAGAAAGAAAATCCATGTAAATATAATTTAAAGAGAACAGACTTGTCTGAGACTATAGACTACATAGTAAGCGCTCCGGCTGGCCAAGAGACCTTACAACACTGTGTAGAGACCATCTCATTGATTCTTTATATTTAGGAAAGTAGATTTCTGACTTGGGAAGGCTGCAGGCTGCATAGGACCTTCTTTACTAAAAGATCCTCTCCTGAAAATAATTACTTAGCTCTCTGCTTATTAACCTGCCCGGTAAATAAGAAGTACTAAAGATGGATGCAGTTCTTTACCTGCAAAATCTTTTTGGATAATGCCACTCTGGAACTTCTCATGGAAATGCCTTAAAAGTTTTTTCTTTTCCTTCCCTCAGATGGGAGGCCATCTGAATATTCTCTGAAATCATCTATCGGCACTTCAGCCTTTGGGCTTCAATGACCCTAGGATCAAATTCATGCAAAACAACTTTTTACGTCTGATTTCCTTCCCATAGCTTAGAAAAGAAAACACCGTGCTTGTTTTTCCATCAGCTGTTCCTAGAAGACAGGTTCTCAGAGGCTGTAATTTCAAAACGCCATTTCCCTGGGACCGTTGGCTTCCAGTGCTGCTTCTCTGTTTCCGTGGTGCCAGAAGTTTCTCCTAGAGCAGCACCGCTGAGGGTCTCTTTCTCCATCTGATTAAAAGGTTACACTTACAATTTATCTATACTGTTCTTTTCCTCCGTCACTGAACATACGTTCGTAGCTGTGCAAGTGGGATTGCTCTCCCCCTGCACCACTCCTTCCATTGCTCTTCCTCCTGAATGTCCCTTTATTTAGCTTTATTTGATTCTTCTCTATTAAGCGCAGTGAGAGCCCGCATCATTCTGCAGCTTAGAAGGGATTTCAGTGGGGAGTTTGGGTGCGTTTATATTTTCTTTTATTCTTTCATGAACTGGGTATTTCGAGGCTAATTTTCAAAGCTTTCCAAGTAAGATGACAATGCTGTGCTGCCATCCTCCACGTAACCCCTGTTGGAGTCCCAGAGATCAATTGCTATACAGAGAGCTTTGAAATTTCGAAGGCTACTTAGTTAAAAAGGGGGCTTCCAACTTGGGTGGCTTAAATGTGAAATCTTCTATTGTGACTTACTGTAGTGTTCAAGTAAGTAATTTCCTGAACTTTGGGAAACTGATTTTATTTTATGTGCTTGTGCCTCCAAGTTGAGATCCCATGTGGATTCGGCACTAAGGTATCAGTGCACGCTGCAGCCTTTCCCTTTCCTCTGAAAACTTTTAGGACCTTAATAGCTTTGAGAATCATGCCTCTGCCAAATGCAGTTAAAATTAGCCAACTGTTTCAAAGGTTTAGTGTGCTTATGCACATGCCCAGAGCATGAGTGTGTAAAGCTTATTCCCTCAGAGAACAGAGCTAAAAGGCAATTGGCCACTATTGTTGAAACTGATAAAAGTATTCAACATTTTTTAACAGAGCAAATCAAGACTGTTCTTATCATGTTCTTGCCTTTTGTTCAAAAAATTGTAGTGACCCACATCCTCGTATTTGTTTATGTCTCTGAATGCAAGATTGTGGTGAGTGAAAAAGCATGCGGTGATGAAGTATACCCCAAAATAGCTGTGGATGCAGATAATTTTCCCTCTGAAAACCTTGTTTGACCAGATTATTGTGCAGTTCTCAATTTGTGTATTTAGAATTCGTGGGCAGCTTTTAGCATGCACACAATTCTCTACAGACACATTCCTTCTCACGCCTGACCTCCGTTTTACATGATTTTAAGCTGTTTTCCTCTTAACGTGAAGCTATTCCCAGTGCATTTCAACAACATATTTAGCATGCCATTAATTTTTTTTCCCTTCAAATCTCATTCCATCTGATAGCCTGGCAGCTCCGACTATAACCAGTTTCCTTCTCATTACCAGTCTTTTAAAAGAGAGGAAGAAGACATCTTTAGGATTTCATTACCTTTCTTCTTTTCCATTGTGAATTTCCTACTCTGTCAAAAAACCACAGAGACTGGTGTTCACAGTACGCATCCCACTGACAGAGAGAGAAATAATAAAACCATAATCCTCAAATTGAATCAAATGCTGTCATTGCACTGCAGATAATTGAGCATATTTTTAGAGTCCTCCTCTGTGGAGTTATTTGGTTTTTCTGTTGAGTCATCCTCGGTGCAGGTGCTTTTCTTTGGGGGCAGGGGGGAGCCGGGGGACCAGCTGGCCACAACAGTGGTCCTAAAGCCAGAGCAAATGACTGGACCCAAAGATATGCAGAACATGACCAATTTCCCCATTTTCTCAATGATGTTCCCTCACTATATACATAAGTATATACGCAGATTCAGCAGAAAGACGGTTGACGGTATGGCCCAAAGACCATTAGCTTTTCAGAGATGGGGTTTCCGCAAGCGCTGCGCTCCCCAGCCCGTGTGGTTCTGCGCCATGAACGCGCACAAAGCTCTGCTGAGCGGGACGGGGCTTAAGACTGGGCCTCGGATTTTCACAGTTTGCGTTATTTCCACATTTTCTTTCCAGTCTGTGCATCTCTCACGCTTCAGCCTTGCACACTCCGTTCCCCGATGGCCTGCAACAGCTCCGTTTCTGAAGCATCAAGCACACCAATGCGCCCAGAAGTGTAACACAACCTTTGCTGCTTTTCTTAGGTTTTACCAAGCTGTTGCAAGGAAGGTCTGGTCCCATCTCTACCCCCGTGTTCTGGTAAGCATTAGTATCAGCAGAGACTTTAACAATCATTGTTGCTTCTTGTTTTCCTCCCCAAGAAGAGGCGCAGTTTGGCTTGTCGGCTCCTTTCCCATCTTTTGACAGAGCAGCCCTTGGAAGTGGAGGCAGAAATGAAGTCTGATCATACTAGGTACAGCTGAGACCTGTTCAGTTATGTGTCTTCTACAGGAGAGGTTGATTCATTGAAATCAAACTTATCTGAGTGAAAGGGTGAGTTTCAGTTTAAATTTTTCATTTTTAGGTGTTTCACAAGGATTTGCTTTACTTGCCACAGCCTCCCTTCTGTCTTATTTTTTAAATGAAAGGATTCGGACTTTTATTCCGAAGTGATTCTTCGCATTTTTAAAATTGCCTTTCATTTTTAGCAGAAGATTTTACATGTTCATTGGCCAGACCCTGCAGTAGGGGAAACTTCCGGTTGTAAAAGTACTTGAAGAGGGTTGTTTTTATACTGTCGTCCTAGTTTTGGATAGGAAAATATTTCAAAGCTCAAAATCTGATGGCATGGAAAATGCTTTCCTTCCACTTCACTTTTTTGAATAACTGCCTCTGCTGAAACACTATTGCGCTTCTCTTTCTTTTTCCTAGTACCCATCAATAATTCATTACATTATTAGGAAATGGATAAAGCTGGAATAAATCATTTAATATAGTATTTTCCAAATTTATATCAGTGTGAGCTTGAGTGTGTGGGATACAGAAGGTGATTACCATTTTCGTCAAGTAAAAGGCAGATGAACTGCGCAAAATGTTCACTAACTGATATATTCTTGGAAATGCAGCTTTCTGGGCATGGCACAACCCGGATCACTGAAAACCATAAACATACAGACCCAAACGCTGTTCGGTGTAGCTGTGTATGACTGGGCCGTGAATCGCTAAAGGATTTAAAGATCGTCCAGGAGCGATAGCTGCTTTTTTCCTGGAGTATTAAGCGCAGCCTCTGAAGTTGTACATCATCTAAAGCAGGACGGTTTCTGCCCCTCACGCCTTGCAACTCGCAAATATGGAGCAGTTCTTTTAATAGAGCTCCTGGCTGGATCCCCAGCGTGGAACTACACCTCTTTAAGTCCCACAGTCAGCAATGTTAATCAGCTAAGTAAAAGTTGTGCGCCTGCTGAAATGCTTTGCTGACGGGGAAATGCAGGCTTCAACAGCTTACAACCTGCGGAGACCTAAACTGGGACCTGAATATGAAAACCATTATAATATCCCCTCTCCCAGTTAATTTCCCCACCTTTCGGTCTTCGTGAAGGAAGACTGCAAGATCTCCCAAACGTGCAGACTTTAGCCAGAAAGCTGATCTGGCCGCAGCCAGCGCTCACGGGCGTCACCGGGAGCGGCATGAGTGCCTTCGGGGGCATTTAGGCATTGCCGGGGGAGCTAAGCTGAGGCTGGCTATTTAACTTGAGGTCAAGTTTAATTGCTCTGAAGTAGGGCTGTGGAAGGAGGGTTTTACTTAGCTTCTCTACCGGAGCTATCAGAAAAGCCGCCACGGACTCAGCTTATTTAAAAGCGTCTTAGGAACACATGGTCTATAGGGCAGACGTGCCCACTTTAAAACACTTTGGCCCTGGAAGTCCATTCCTGCTTGGTTTCTAGAAATAGGTGGAACAGGTCGTTGTGTGACAAACCAAAAGGTATTCCTTCCATGTTCTTTTCCTGGCTCGTCCATTGTGCTAATGGTATTAATAAGGATTGATGTAGGCTTGAAAGAATTAGGAAGGCATCCCATATGTCAGCCCTTCAGCAAAGCCATGTCTTACGTTTAGCACGTTTACAAACTTTCCTCGCCAAAAAAAAAAAGAAAAAGAAACCTGAAAAAGCCTCCTGCAAGCTCGGAGCTGGCAGGAGAAGAGTTCTCAAGCTGAAGGGGGGTGGTGGAGCCTGAAGAGAAGCAGAGGAGAGAGGGGCAGCCCAGCCCCGCCGCCGGGGCGCGCGCTCTTTGAGCGGAGGAGCCGTCAGGGCTGGCTCAGCGCCGGTGCCAGCGCCGCGCTCCGACCTGTGATCCAGCTGGCAAGGGGAGCTGCAGAAACACTGCCTCCTCGCTCAGCAGATCTGCTCTTAATTACCTGCCTGTAAATCAGGACTCATTTCATAAGCCTGTGGAGCTGGATGGCATGTAGGCTGGAGTACCTGCAAGCCGAATTTCTCCTCTGTGCGCACGCGCGTGTTTCAGCTGCTATTATTGCAATCACCTTTTCTCACAATTTCTACACTTTGCTTCGTGATCCAGAACTAAAATAGTCTTGAGACAATAAGTTGGGCTCAAATATGAATCGTACCGCAAACGAGAGTTTTTCAGCTGTAGCAGCAGGGCAAAGACAGCAGCTCCCAGCGGCAGCGTGGGGCCACATGCTGCTCTGCGGTCCCCAGCGCTGGGGTACCGCAATGAGTAGGAATGCAATGGTGTGGTAGTCTGCGTATATGAGAAATAGGAACGAGGACAGTTTTTCTGAATGGAAATAAAAATAAACCCCAAACCTGAGAAAAGGCCCTTGACAAGGTTGAGCTGCAGACGTTGAAAGTGCCTGGCAAAATAGGCTTAGATGGGACAAGTCAGAGGTGCTGATTCTAGCTGAAAACTCAAGCACTGATTGCTTTAGGTACCTTATGTTCTCTTCATGGTGTTTTCAGGGTTTTATGACGGCGGGTTTTATTTCAGAAGAGCTGAATGTGAGGGCCCTGTTTTGGTGCCTTTAGAAATGTGTTCAGATCAGAAAATTACTTTCTTCTCCATTACTTTCTGAACCCTCTGAAGTAACCCGTGCAACTTTTCACTCCAGAGTTTATCCAGCTTCAGACCGCTGTATCCCTCCAGCAGCAGCCCTTTGGCTTCCATAAGGGATGAGTGACTGGCTGTCCATCACGAAAATAGTGAGCCTGTTCCGTCACTGTCATTTCTAATTTACATCCACTGGTACCTCCAGTTATATGCGTAATTTTTGGCTCCTAAGAGGGAAGCTTTTCATACATTCATCGTTAAGCAGAATGAGCCAGTCCATCAAACACAGGAGAGCTTGGGGTAGGGAGGAGCAAGGTCTAAGTCCACACCTTTGGGTTCTAATTTCAGTTCGATGGTGTTAAAAAAGATCATCCTCTGTGAAACAAGGTCAACGCAACAGTAGCAGCCTGGCTGCAGAGCACTCCCATATGCCCAGCTATTAATCATCGCATTTCTCAAGTTGTACCAACCAGCTTAACTCTGGAAATATCATTAAGAAGTAGCTAAGTGTTAAATTGCCAGGAATTTCCAGAATAAGGAGGGAAAGGGAAGAAGAACGAAAAGAGCAACCTTCTTTTTTAAAAAAAGTCCGTTTTTTCTACTCCAGCCAGATGGAATTAGGGCAATTGTTCACTTGCAAATACTATGGAGATTAATGAGGTCCAGAGGCAGAGCCATGAGAAAATAGAAATGTAAAAAAGTAAAGTTTCCAAAAATACAGTCACCATGATACCATAGGGATGGATCGGTTTGAATGTTTCATCTCGTAGCCTGACTGGGCAGGCTGCCTCACGTTCTTAGATTATTAAAAAACCTGAATCCTTTTTTTTTCACCCTCCTAGGCCAACCCCTGTGCAAACGGAGCTCACGCTCACAGACTTGCATGTCTCTACCCAAAGAGACACGGGCCCTAACTCTGCCAAATGTTTAAGAATACACTTAAACTCATCTAAATGTTTTAGGCTGTTATATTTGCATTTCTTTGGTGAGCTCACTTTGAATTAACTTGTGTAGCACTGACAAAGTGTTTTCTCAGTTTTATGAGAGAGGGAGGGAGCACTGGGAGGCTGCGGTGATTAAACTGGGGACTCAGATGCAGATTTGGGCTTCCTGACATGGAACACTTGGCTGAGGTGTACTGTGAATATACAGAGACCCTTAATACATCCTATGGCGAACCCAGGCTCTTTGGTCAGATGCTTACAATTGATTGGCACGTCTGAAACACCAAAGGGTGAAGTCCTTCTTATCTTCTTCTCAACTTCAAAAGGAAATTTCCACTGGATTGTAACTTGCCAATGCCAAGATTGCACCCTCAAACTTTATTCCTGCCTGTGTTGGGAAGTGCAGAGAGCGTTCAGCTACAGGTCACATCTTCCCAAGGCATGAGGAGGATAAAAAGTCGTCTTGCAAATGACTTGTGCCACACGTTTACTTGCAAAGTGCTTTCACAGCAGCAGAGGTGATGTGCAAAAGAAGACAGTAGCGATACACCTGCTTATTGTCACCTCTCCGGAAAGGCGTGAGAGATCTTTAACCTGTAGACTTGTATACACAATACAGCCCTGATGTGAAAAGTTAGGAGGCAATTGCTGCCCACTTGAAGTTGCCAATTACTTAAGAGGCTGTTATGTCAAGCCATCCGTAGGAGAATATCCGCAAAAGAGTTACACAGGTTGCGGCTCGGCTTTGTCACATACCCATGGTCAATGGAGCTTCTTCAAGTTGTGTGTGGAGAAGGAACGGGGAGAGGAGCATAGAAAATTACACTTTTATTTTTATGCCTTGTATCTTTTGGGTGTTGTGTTAAACAGTTCTTATTTTAATAGTAAATCCAAGATAGGCTTTATTAGAGCAGGAAATACTGTTTAAAAACATTGCTTTAAACCATTAGGTGTGGTCTGAACCTTGCTGTGTTAACAAAGTGCAGAGAGGAAAACTCACGAGGCAGCTACTGAAAATTTTCAATACTTAGTGCATGGGACAGTTAAATTTAAAGCAGCTTAAATGACTCTTGTGTTTCACCTGCTGTTGCTGCCACACACAGATCTTGTCACTTTAAATCTTCATTTGGCAATTTTCTGTTCCGTAACTGTAGGGTATATACTTGGATCCACAGAAGTATAATATTCTGACAGCTGTTTCCTTTGCTAGCAGTTTATTTAAGCACATTATTTGGTGCAATTTAGACCTCATTCAGAACTGCTTCAAAAACTTAAAAAGACTCATTTCTCCCCCCGCTTGTCTGTCTGTCTGATACCACTCCAGTCTTCAGAGCTTCCAGTTTACAGTATCATTTCAGCCATAGTTAATCAAACTCAAAGAGGAAAGGCATATGCTTTCAGGCTAGATTTAACCTTTATGTGGGTGCCAGAAAATCTTTGGACATAGAAAGAAATAAGAAGAAAATGTTTCTGTTGAGAATAGCAGGAGTGTATCGCTTTCATTTATAAGCGCTGCTCCAGAACTTGGATTATATGAAACAAATTAACTGATTTGAATGAAATATGATTTGGGTTCAAAATTCCACAGGAAATTCTTTTTCTTTATGCCCTAGCCCCTGGAGCCCTGACTCACCCTCCCAGAGCTGCAGATATCCTCAGGGACCCGACTCCTGTTGAAAACAGTGGGAATTCAGATCCTCAGCACAGCAAGTAAGGAGGCTTTTTGGTGTGAAATGATTTTGCAGGAGCAGATGGAAAGAGAGGGGTTATCTACAAGGCATTGCAGAGGTTTGTGCGACGGGAGGGATGGCAGAGATGTCCCCCTGCCTCGCTGTATTTTCTGCCCCAGTACTGGGAGGCAGCAGAGTGCCTAATGCTGCTTCTGAGACCATAAAAGTGGCCCAAAAGTGGGGGAGGCAAAGCGGGCTTCAGGTAGGTATCATGGACACATGTGCCATTTGATGGCTCTCACTGGAGTTCGGTCAAAGACCCAACTGGATTCATGCCCAAAGTTTCCTGAGGCCTGAATAAGCATCGTGTCTCGTTTGCTGTTTGAGCCTCTCTGCTGTGCTGCGAGCCGACAGGAGCTTTTCCAGGTGGAGACAGACAGGGAATCGTGGCAATTAAATCATTTTGCAAACTGTGCTGAAGGAGGGTCATGCCACGTTTCCAACCCCCCGCCGCCACCGCAGGGCACTAAAGGAGACAGAGAAGTGCAGATCTGTGCCTTGAAATCAGAGTTTCCGACCTGGTTCCTTTACCCTGACAAAAGGCAGAAGCCATGAGTCTCGCTGTGCATCCCTCCTGCACCACTGCCCCAGCTGCCTGCGCAGCCCGCGCATCCCTCCTGCACTGCTGCCCTGGCTCAATGCGCCGCCCACACATCCCTCCTGCACCGCTGCCCCGGCTGCCTGCACCACCCACGCATCCCTCCTGCACTGCTGCCCCGGCTGCCTGCGCCGTCCGCGCATCCCTCCTGCACCGCTGCCCCAGCTCAATGCTCCGCTCACGCATCCCTCCTGCACCGCTGCCCTGGCTGCCTGCACCACCCGCGCATCCCTCCTGCACCGCTGCCCCAGCTCAATGCTCCGCTCACGCATCCCTCCTGCACCGCTGCCCTGGCTGCCTGCACCACCCGCGCATCCCTCCTGCACCGCTGCCCCAGCTCAATGCTCCGCTCACGCATCCCTCCTGCACCGCTGCCCTGGCTGCCTGCACCACCCGCGCATCCCTCCTGCACCGCTGCCCCAGCTCAATGCTCCGCTCACGCATCCCTCCTGCACCGCTGCCCTGGCTGCCTGCACCACCCACGCATCCCTCCTGCACCGCTGCCCCAGCTCAATGCGCTGCCCACGCATCCCTCCTGCCCCAGCCTGCGTGTGCCGCAGGAGGGGCTGACATCAGTCTCACCAACGTGGCCCAGCAGCCAGAGATAGCAATCTCCCAGAAGTAATTAAATTAACTAGATTTACGCAGGCATTCACCACATACTTTGGATTTTCCATTTTTGCCAAGATGTGGGGCTGAGCTGCGTGGCAGGAGGGATGGGAAGGGGGACAGGAGGGTGGAGGTGGCCGTCCCCAGCAGAGCAAGGAGGAGATGTCTCTGCCCGCTGCCTCAAAGCCATGTCTGCCTCTTCCCAGCGGCTGGCGAAGGGCTACGGCACCTCGGGAGGGGCCCTGCCCCGCAGCAAATCTCTAGACAATCTTTGACGGGCGAACAGGTCTTTCCAGGTTCGGGCTGCTCCTACCCTCCCTGCGCTATCAGGCGGCATCTGATGTGGGAAGTCTTCCTGAGGTATAAACTAATTTGTAGTGGGCAGCAGAGTGTTTGGCGGTTAGAGGAGGGAGGGCAGGGAGGCATCCCTGCATCCACCAGCTGATCCAGATGTTTCAGCCGGCCGTGGCAGCTCATTCTGGCAGATTGAACCAGCTGAACTGCCGCTAATATCTGAACTGGCTCGTTTTAAAGCGAGTTCAAGTAGATCTAATCTACAGTTCAGTCACAATACACCACGTGCACTCAGTCATTTATTCCGTGCCACATCTTTCTCTTCGTAGCGATTGAACCAGACCCGCTCGCCATAAGGAGCCTAATTGCCTGGATGAGCTGCGTGAGATTTAGCCAATGCCTCAAGTATCTGGGCAAGTCCTTTTAAAAGCCTGATGACTCAGTTTATCCATCTGTGTAATGGGACATTCCCTTTGTCTCGGTGCTGTTGAAAGGCATAATGAGATCTAGCAGAGACGTTGGGCTGCAGGTATTCGGCGTCTCTCAGGGCTTGGTCATTAGGTCTTGGTGAAGCCAACCTTGCTCATGAAAGGAGAGGCAGAGACTTCCAAGAGTCCAGCAGGACTGCTCAGATGAGGAAGTGCTTTCAGCCGGAGAATTTGCTTTGTGAAGCGCTTTGATGCTCTTTGGAGAGAGGCAGCTATAACATGAAAATTCTTGCCCTTGTCTATTTTAATGAAATATAACCAAGTTTGTTTTCACAGATTTTACTTCAAAATGTCCCTTTGTGTCTGAAGAAAACAAAGTGGCTTTGTCAGCTTTGCTTCTGAAGTAACAAAAGTATTACGTTTGAGATGGAGGAGCAAAGGAGCAGTCTTTTAACTTAGTGGCATTTGGTACCATTCAATAAACATTTCACCGGCCTAGCAGCAGCTAGCGTTTGTCTCAGAGCAAATTTTTGGTGCAGATTTCTCCAACCTTGGAGAAAAAAGACATGAAGAATAAAGTTCCTGAAAATCCAGGTCAAAAACATCCCCTTACACATCTCTGCTGTCACGATTGTACAAATGCAAAGCAAGCGGGCAGCGGATGCTTGCCCTGGAGATGCGAGTTACTGCTCTCGGTTCTCCCATGAGCGTGGGCAACTCTGGGCTAACCCTCTGTGCGTATCTTTCTTCAGTCTGTTTCTATTTTGCCTGCTTATATGACAAGCACTGCAGCGCAGGTCTGCTTTGTCTTGCTCATTTTACACAGCTGCCAGTTGTGGCACTTCTTGGTTTGGAAGTGCTTGTCCTATTGCAGCACTAATTTTCACCGTGGTGTTGGAAGATGAGATGGTTTCAAACGGCTGGAGGGTGCTGTCAAAATAAGTGGGCACTAGCTTGGTCGCGCAGCCAGAATTTCTGGGATCACTGAACATTTTACTTCTAATGCCCTTATGGGGTAACATTTCTACCCTCATAATTGCCAGGTATGAGACGAGGGCACTTTTCACTACCCTGGCACAGCTACAGAACAACACAGCTTAATAAAGGCCAAGGAAAACCCATCTTCCTGACATCTTTGTCCATCCACCCCTTTCCCACCTGGCAGCAGATGTGTTCAGTTTGCAAACGTCAGTTTGTCATAACACTTTGTCCTTTGCTGTCCACTGAATTTTATGCAATGACAGTCATTGTGGACTAAAGTTTCAAAGTCCTGAGGGCCAGTTCCAATCTCACAGGAGATGCTACTCAGTCTTTCCTGAATATTTTAATTGTTCCACATCTTGAACAATTCAGCGCATGTTGGCTTGCAAAATCTCAGGAAGGGGATGAAAACAAGTAGCACTTTACATCGACCACGCTCACCTACTAACTGTGATGAAAAAGTTCATTCTTTCAGCATCCGAAAGAGAACGATGTAGCCTGGCCCCACCTGTTGGATTGTCTCTTTCCCTATTGCACGTCCGCATATTGTGAAAGCGAGTAAGCATGCGTGTCCTGCTTGCTTTCCCCGTTAGCCTCTTCGTTTCTTATGATCGTCCAGTCTCTTCAGTTCAGGTGCACCAGCAGGTTAGCTTGCAGTGGCTAAATGACAAATGAGCCCCCGTCTTCACCTAAGCTGTCTCCATATCCCCTGTGCTTCTGCTGTTCCTGGAACACCGTACAGGATCTGCTGCAAATTGTTTATTTTATATTGCTCGATCAGGTACCATTTTGTATGGCCAGGATTAATCTGCTGCCCAGGCAGAGCACTGGAGAGGAAAACAAATATGCAGCTTCTGAATAGAAAGGTGACTGGGAGAGAGATTGTGCGAGTTCACTGAGCGTTACTGTTACGAAACATCTGTGCTGTTTTGCAGTATTGTGCAGATAACCAGAAAGAAATGACTCTCCCAGAATGATGGGAGAGAACATACAAGATATTTCTGTATCTCTCAGACTCAGGATGTTGTATCTCAACCACTCGTATATCTTTGGGGATTTCCCTTTCTGACCATAATATCAAAGTTAAAAGTAGATCAGAAAAATTACTCTTTTAAAACGAGAACTATTTTGTGGGTTGAAAAATCCCGGATCATTCTGCCAAGCCTAAGAATTACAAACAGCAGACATACTGGCTCAAGAAAATCCCTATTTGCCAAATGCTCACCGTTATCTTCTTTGTGATGTTTCTTGCAGGTGTCAAGCTGCGCTGAGCTTAGCAGGCACCACTGATTTTCCTGGACAGGCTAATACCTTTCCTGAGAGACATCCTTACTCGAGAGACAGCTGGAAACAAATGTGTCCTGTGTCTTCTCTGTCATAACTCATCCTTCCAGGAAGGCTCATGGAAGGACTCCATGGTATGACTGTTTTCTTGTTTAAGGTTGGAGTAAGCACCATCCAGTGCTAAGGCCTTTCAGCTTCTCCAAGACCATGTCTTGTAGCATGCAGGTGTCTTCTTCTGAGGGACTATTTCCCTCTTTGTCCTGAATGTAGAGAGTCTCTCCTTCTCCCCGACTGCCTGTTGGCTGTGCCCTGGTGCTGAAGGCGACTCGTTCCTTATTTCAGAAGGACCACAGTGAGACCTCTGCCCTGTCTCCTGCAATACGTGACTATCACAAGTGACAGGCTTTGTTCACTCGTGTTAGATTGAGAAGGATGGTTATGGACAGTCGGGGTTCTGCTGCTAAGGAGCAGCTTTCAGCAGTGCCTTTTATTACATTTGTACCTGAGCGTCTTTCAAGTGCACATCCTTCTACAAGTGACTGAACTGGCTCCTCGTTACTGTGCTTCTCTTTTCTCCTAATCTGGGCTTCTTTTGCCCGAGCTTTCTGCTCTGGGATATGTGGGTGGACATAGTTACCTGACTTTCACATCCCCTCTGTTCTGCTGCATTGTGTTCTCCTGCAGGGACTGCTGATGCAAGCAATTTCAGAGTGGGACCCTCTACAAGAAGAAATCTTGCACTTAAAAATCCCCTGTTAACAGTATTCAAAATATGATCCGTTAATCAAAAGCATATTGCTAAAAATATTCCCAGTGCTTCTTGTGTTAATTCCAATAAAGAATAAACTTTCACGGCAATCTGTAAGTTGAGTAAGTTTTCAGTAAAAATATACACAAAGAAAGAAAATCTATAACTTTTAAGTAATTTAATCGAGAGGATACATTTACAACTTGCCAAGTATATTTTGGGAATGTTGTTAAACTAATGAATTCTGAGGAATGACACCATTTAGATTCAACACGATAATAAGCACAGAGACATCCCTTGTTGATCTCAATTTCTTCCCACTGGGAGCCTTATTAAGCCTGGTAGTGAGTCTTAGAAAGTTTTTGCTAGGAACGGGCTGTTAAGACCAAAGGAATACTATGCCATTAGAGGTGGAAATGGGCAAAATGTTGGTGGTAAGCAAGAACATTTTGAGTAAGTTAGGAAATCTTGAAAAGACAAAATTCCTTTTGAAGGGCAAATCAGAGGAATTCTCAGCATTAAAATAGTCTTTGTTTTATGTTTTGTTCAGACAGTCTAATAAATAGAGGAATCATATAACTTTAGTGACCAATCACACGGTTCAGCAGAGAGCTCTCGCGCACAGTCCTGCTGTGCTCATGTCACAACCAACTGTGCATAATTTGTTTACACCATTTCCTTACTGAAGAAATAATCAAGAAAGGAGAAATCATTAAAAAAATAAAATAGATCTTGATATGTTCATGTAAAATCTGTGAGTGGAAAAAAAAAAAAAAAGAAGATACTTTCCTCCATAAGAAAAAGTTCATAATGAATAATTCAACTTGCTATACTAGTTACTGCAAGTCCTGCCCTAGTTAGCTAGGCTGCAGAATGCTGAGTTAATGAAGGCTACTGCTCTGACAAAGGAGGAGAAAGAGTATGATTTCAGTAGACATGTAAATATATATATCTCTATATTTTAAACTTCATTAAGTGCAGTTAATAAAACTGAAAAAGCATATCCTTAGTGTGCAGTACATGAGGGCTCCCATTAATTCAACTGTTGTTCCTTGTGTTTAGAGTTAAGCAAGGGCTTTTAACGATTCGCTAAATCCAGTCTTTGCTCCTTGGACTGGAAGTTACCTCTGCATACGTACTGCCCAAACAGTTGAGAAATGATAAAGGAAAAACCCCTGAAATTAGTAAGAGCTTGACCAGAGTGCCTGTATAATACTCATAATAATAACCCTTTCGTCATCAAAGAGATTCTCGCTGAAGCCTGGGAGGGTGTAATTTTCTCGGAGGCCATTGTGCATGTGATCCACAACACTGTCTCATCAAATAATCAAGCACTATGCTGCTGCTGGGATGTGTCAAGTTACACAAAGAAAATTATGGTTTTTGTGTGTCCATAAAATGGGAGTTCGGGGGGGGCTTTTTAGCATGGGAAGCATTAAGAAAAAAAAAAAAAAAAGAAAATATATTTTCCATCTCCAAATGTACAGCTAGAGAAGAAAAAATCCTCTTCCTTTGTCCTTAAATAGCAACGATCACAAGCAGAAGGAGACTGCTGTGAAAAGAGCGGAAAAGAGAACCGAAATGCGCAACTCCAAAACAGACAAAGGGTAATTACAAGTTAGACATGACACAGGTGAAATGGCTTGTGCTTTTAAGGAAAACAAGACCGAGGAAAGCAGTATGGTTATTTCTTTCACCCACTCAGTCTCATCGTAACTCCAAGCAAGGAGTGGCACAGAGGCATCACAGTTTGGCACTGTGACCCCAGTTGAGCAAATTGCCAGAGCAAGCGCTTGTGTGCCATTAGCGTGGCGTGCTAAATGTTCTATATGAGCTTTGAGAGCTTTGCTGAAATTGAGGATTTTGACTATTTTAAGCAGTGCTTGATTAGAGCTGGATATTTTTAATAATGTTAGTTATTTACAGTTAGAAAGAGTTTTGCACCAGTAAAATGTGGTCCTAGCTGTATGCACGCTAATCTGGTCCTTACTACCGTCACTCTCAATTTATTCTGCGTTTCACTGTAATATGAACAATATTTCGTTTGTTGCTTTTATCTTCAGCGAGACTTTAAGCTCTGGGGTTAGGGAACCTGCATGTCGTATCTGCAGCTATTTGCATGCTATAAGCACTTAGGTGGAATTCAAGAAGTGTTCAGCTCCACACCAGCTCTACGCTGCTGGAGTTGATGGGAGTTTTTCCACTGGTAGAGTGGGTGGGAGAAGTAGGGTAAATCTTGGTGCTTTAGAAAATCTCCTCCACCAGTGCAAATAACTCAGCAACTCACTTTGGCAACGGCCAAGTATGTTTTACTTTTGCACTTGTTAAGTTAATGGGAGCTTTGCTGTTGAGTGAATCCAGGATTAAATGTTTGCATTTTTAGAGCTCTCAGATTTAGCTCTTGTTCACAGTGCACAGGGGGAGTCTCTTTACGGTAAAATCTGTAACTTTGGTGTGTGTCAGATCATCTTAATCTGCCGAGAAGCAGAGTTTGCTGCAGCCTGTGGCTTGAGAACCTGTCTCTTAAGGTCAAATCAGAGGTCACTTTTCCAACTGCTAGTTGAAAAATCACTACAGCTGGGCAAATATTGCAAAAAGCATTTATCTAAGAGAGGCCACGTGTTTGCTTCAGTGATACTTGCTTTCTGCGAACGTTCGCGTAAGCAACCTTTTGTTTGCACAGCAAGAAAAAGCAGTGCAAAGACCATACACTATGTCCACTGGGCTGTTTTGAAAGGTCCTTCAAAGGTCTGGACTGTGAAGTTTACATATGGACTAACAGAATAAAAATATTTGATTATCATAAAACTTCTTTGACCATCAGAAATGGAAAAGGAAATCGGAAAGTACTGCAGGATTTGTGATAGAATTATGACAGCTGATAACTAGATTTAATATCTTTATGCTTTTTGATCTTTGTAAAATGGAGATAATACTTCCTTAATCCAAAGGTCTGAATACAAGGATGAAATCATTTAAAACTGTGAGGTTCTCGGTTATTGACCTGGCTACATAACAGGTAAAACAGATTAAAATGTTGATCAGTTAATGGACACAGCAGTTAATGGATAAGTAGTTCTTAGAATAAAAGAGAGAAATTTTGAAAGAAATTAGGTTTGCCACTAATAGATTGCAGTGTTAGTGTCCAGAAGAGCAGACAAGCCCGCTCACTGCACAACACTCACAATCACAGCTTCATCCTACCCCCAGAAACTTGTATCCCACTCTACCTGTGGGGGATTTTTCTGCTATCACCGCACATCCTATTCTTAATCACCATTTTACAGAAAAGAAACAATTCCACCTGTCCTTTCCCCACCTCTTTACATCTTGAGCCGTTCTTGCATTTTCTACACTGTGCATTGCGCAGGGATGAGGGTCCGTTCACCTGCCTGTCTTTCACTCTGTCCGCACACATGTGGTCTCCCTCTTCTTCTCTTACAATTTTGTGCCCTGTGATGATGTGCACGCTTCCTTTTCCATCCCCCTCTCCGGTGGGTCACTGATGCAAGAACAAGCCCCCACCTCTGCTCCCTGTGGTACTCCACTTCTCACCTCTCACCGTTACCCCATCTGTATCCATTTATCACCACTTTCCAACTTGTCTAACCTCACTTACCGAGTCATTCTTTTTTGTAGCCAATTGAGAATTTCACTATCAATGCCAGACTTATTAACCCTAAGTCTTTTATGCAGCATTGTATGGGAAAAAAAAAAAAAAGCCTTGTGGAAGTCCAAGTCAATTATGTCTGCTGCTTCAGCCCTGTCAGCTCTCATCGTCACCTCCGCTCCAAGGAGTTAATCATATTTGCTGAGGATGACCTACTCTTCGTAAATGGATTCTGCTGACTGCCCTTGCTTAGCTTGCCATTGCGGGAGCCTGTGTGGTATCTATAGTCTTTCCCAATACCAGGGAATATAGTATAATAATACTCTAATTTTGTCATTCCTCCAGCCAACTGCTCCCTTATACTTTTGTCGCCAATGGGAATCACTTGAGAGTGATTTTTCCCCTAAAGGCCTCTACCAAAATGACAGTCTCTATAATAGGCACAAACACACGGAGCGGGGTGATGGCTGATGAGCTGCTGAACTCCAGAGAGGAAGAGTGGAGAGCGTTTGCAGGCAGTGAGGGTGAGCGAGAAGATGCTCAGCCGTGTCCCCGCCGCAGGTTAGGAGCAGAGCTGGGCACAGAGCTGGGTTTTCTGATGTCCTTGGGCCTTGCTATGGCTCTGGCTATTTTTATCTGGGAAAAAGCCTCGGCAGTCTCTTTGCAGTGGTGTCCTCCAATACACGAGCAAGAGGTACACAGCTACATGTATATCATTCGGGTATTTCTGTTAACAAAGGCTAATCAAGCAGCAGATTGGAAAAGCAGAACTGACACATGTGATGAATGTACGACGGGGCAGAGGGTGATCGTATGTAATGAAATATGTCAATTCAAGTCATAATAAAAACAATGAACTGAAGACCTGACAGGGAGGGTGGAATCCATCTCAGCTAGCGTGAGCTGTCTGTGCCAGTGCCCACAGGCTGGGCTGCGCCTGGCGTCCGGGGAAGGAGACACGCGTCCCCAGAGGATGACCCACCACCCGTCACAGGCACTGAGCTTAAGGTGACCTGTCCTCCAAAGGGGGTTGACTTTCTCTTTTGTTGAAGAAGCAGCTTTGGCAGTTGATTTTTAGACTTCTAATGTTAGGAGATGGTAGAGAGGCTTTTCTAATTACGGGGGTTGATGTATTTAAATGCTCCTTTGGCTTTCTAAGAATAGCTAAAGTACCCCTTCCCCTCTCTACCTCTCATGCAGGGCATGATCTGATCCCCAAGGCTCCTCAAGAGAAGAAAACAGTATTACTGATAGATTAATGACAACAGCAGCAGGGAAGCTGCTAGACTGAGCCTTGTATTCTTACTCCCGGGTTACCCATAGTCCCAGACTGTGGACTGAGGACACGGCCTTGGGGAACAGGGAATCCCTGCGCCTACTCACCTACAGTCCAGCAAACACCACAGCCAGCCTGCACCACAGCTCTTACAATTGGCGTCTCTCGAGTACAGCCGAATACCTGCAGTTTGAAGTGTCACGTTGAAAAGAGCTGAGGTTGTTTACCGTATAAATAGACATCATGTAGAGGTTATTTTTTTAGATTACAGTCTAAAAGGTGGGGGTTTTTTTAGTCGTTATCTATGGTTATTTTTGAGAACGGCTGTCAAACCTGGGTTACAGTAGAGCCAGCAGTAACAGCAGTTTGAAAAGTCCTGCACATCAAGGCAAACTGAGCTTAACCCCCAAAAAAGTAAAATAATCAGCCCTAAACATAATCCCTGCAGAGTAGGTTTGCACATCTTTGTATTCAGTGGGAAGCATTTTTACACCAAAACAGTCATTTTGAAAAAAAGGACTGTTAAGTGTCATTTCTCGCTAGTTAGCCATCAGATTGCCCTTAATATGTGCAGATATTTCAAGCACCATGTAAATGCCACTCCGCTAGCACAACTTCTCTTGTATATCTGGACCTGAATCTAATTGTTGCATTATGTGAGGAGCAGCATAATAATTAGATTCTCATTGTAAAATGAGGAAAGGTTCACTGTAATTCAGGGCATCAGGTCCAAATGAGAAGTACTCTAATTTTATCCTGGATAAAATGGTGGATCCACCTGTTCCATGTTAACTAAGTACCTGAGATCTCACCAAATCTTCACAGGGTACGTGTAATTTGGGTTTCATGGCTTCTCTATATCTATTTACACAAATCAGGAGGTTTTGTGTGAAAAAAGTTTGTGTTGGTTTTGGTATATAATCAAATACATCCCCACTCCCAGTAATCGACTTCTAAGTAAAACTTTTTTTCTTCTCCTTCTTTTTCCCCCCTCATTTCTCCATCTGTGTGTAATTAAACATAGAAGCCATATGAAGTCTGCGTTGCCTTCCCCGTGTTTTCACAGCAGACTGTTATTGTAAGGGGAGCTTCCACGAAGAGCCAGAGACCACGCACTGCATTAGCATCTGAGCAGGCAGTGTAAAAAATCAGATCTGATTCTGCCTGTGGAAGATAAATGAGCCAGAGTCCCCAATGCCCAAGATTTGGTCATCTCTTTATGAGTTCTGAAGTACCTATTAGCAGCTTTGATGAGTGGTAGGGGAGATGAAGTCTACCTTGAACAATGTTAGAAAGCTGAATCAAATCACTCGAAATCTCCCAGAGGGAGAAACAGCCTGAACTGGTTATAGACACTGTATCCTTTTCCTCTATTGCCTATAAAGTTTATATGAACACTCTGATGGTGGGGGGAAAAGCAAGCATTTTTTTCAGAAAAATCTCCCAAGAATTTACTCGTATCTATAACAGCTACTTCTCCAGCAATTTTAGGTATGTACTCAGTCAGTTTTGCTGAAGCTTTTATCCCCACTCTGTGTCTTTTCTTCCCCAAAGAGATGCCACCTGCTAAGATGACGCAGGTGAAAATGAACTTTCCATTGCACGTGCTCCTTGGCCCTGCCAAGGCCAGTTCAAGGTGGCCCTGAGGAAATATTTTGGGACAGCAGTCTGTATTTCCAAAGCACTACACGAACAAGGAATGTGGACCCCGGGCTAGCGTGTGGGCTGCCGACACAGAAGCGTATGGCCACACAGTTAAAACCGAGTTAATGTGATTTCGCGAGTCACCGTGTGTCAGTGGAGCCACAGGAACTGCTTTTGGATTTGTTTTTAGCAAAGCAGGATTGCTTAAAATACCTTTGAGCTTTCAGCTGGGTGCCTGCTCATTCCTAATTAGAAAGGAACTTGTCTTCATGGATAACAGCCTCTGGAAGCCGTCGGCATAACTGTGCCCCAAATTTCTCTTTGCCGGGCACTTTAGAATTGGAGTCCAGCACTCCTAAAGTCTGTTGGGCTCTCGTATCTGTGTTACCAGAAACCGATGCCAGAGCTCGCAGGCCTTTTTGCCAGGCGTTGGCAGTGGTGGCTGCGGCAGAGAAGTGCCAATGCGGAGGCAGGGACAGTCACCGCGCCACCCTGCCTGGGGCTGCTGACACCTCCCCAGAGACGGGTGCCGGGGGAGCCCTTGCTTAGGCTGCTCATCTCTTCATTGCAGCACTGGGACGCTGCAGGGAGTGACAAGGTCCCCTGGGCTCGAGCCGACTGGCTGTGTGGGAGAGGAGAAGAACTGCTGCATCCTTTTCAGGGGAAGAAATGGAGCCACAGCAGTCCTACAACCTGACCTCTGTCACAGCCTATGGTCCAGCCAGTATTTTACAATCGCAGAAATTAAAGTGGGACCAGAGGAAAGGGATCCCTTTCTTCTGCAAGCAGTTGTCCCCATGGCTGTCCCCATACTTAGTTTGACAGACAGGCCAAAATGAGTGAGCTGGGAGGAGCTGAAGTGGTTTCGGTTGCTGAAGACGTGAAGCACACTGGTATCTATGCCCTAACTCTCTGTTTGCATCAGGGTGCTCCAAATCCAGCCCATTTTCTGGCAGATAATGAACCTCTCATCCCCCAGTACTACATCTTGCGTAGCCACTCGAGGCCTTTCTTTAAAATCTTGGTCTGGGAGGATGAATTGAGATCCAGTTGAATGCAGTTCATTTTCTTTTAAGTGCGTTCAGTGGCTGCTCTGAAGCAGATTTTGATGCCAGACATCTGTGCTGCTTGCACGCACCCAGGAAAGGCTTGTTATGCTACGGCAGAGCTCAGAGCAGGATTAGTCGTGCCTGATACTGATGGTCGGTAGCAACTCCTGCAGCCTTGAACATTGCACAGCATCAGAGGCTGTCACTGTCAGTGCTTTCTTCACTGCAGGGAGCTATGTAAGTAACGTTCAGCCTAATTTAGAAGAAAAATGAGCCGGATTTGCAGCAAGAGTGACTTTTCTATAGTAGCCAGTGAAGTGGTGCTCCAGGCAGCGGTGAGAAGATCTCATCTGGGGCTGTGTGTGCTGAGCGTGGGGCTTGAGAGGAAAACTGTTGTACCTGATGGGCAGTCACAGAGTTGGTGATAGCAGCGCAGTGTGGCGGATCACTCGCCAGCAAATCAGACACTGCATTATTCCTCTGTAGTCAGCACTCTGCATCTGGGGAGATTGTTTTAATTTTTACTATTTCTTTTTCCAGGTGCGGGATAGTCCTTAGTCTAAAAGCTATCACACTAAATCCCTTGGAGTGTCTTTGGGCTTCTCCATCGCTCGATGTTTTCATAACAGGTGCTTGCTTGTGCTCTCCCTCTGGGCCAGTGTGGGACGTGTGACAAGTAAGTGATGACACTGTAATACTGTGAGTCTATTTTGATGTGAAGAAAAAGAATCAGCCAATATAAAGAGATCTCCGCGTCAGAAGATACCAGCTTTGCCCTCTGTCCTTTTTCCCTAATTGTGTGGAGCAAATGGCTAGCACTCAGTTGAACTTTAAGCCCAGACCAAGAATTTCAGGGATATAAAATGATTTGATTTGAAAGCTTGGGATCCTTACAGCTCCGCTTCCACTGTGGGAACAAAAGAACTTCAGAGGCACAAGGGGAAGCCAGAAAAGCTTAGTTAAGCCCTAATGATTGCTGAAGGAAACCAGTAAAACTAAAAGAGGAAACAAGTCCCAGTATAAACCTACCCACCCGCTGCCACCTGATGAGGTTACTTTGTGGGCTGTGGATTTAAATGCCTATGATTTGCAAAGACCCCCTCCTGCCCCCAGCCCCAAGGGGCACACAGTGGCAGAGGCACTGCTCAGCAGGAAATGAATTTTCCCACTGGGCATTAGCCAGGGAGAAAAACCGATCATGGAGTTTCCCACAACTGGGCCAATGCAAAACAAATACTACGAACATCCCAAAACATTCAAAATCACGGTCCTTTCACAGCACCTGCTGACTGCACAGGATGTCTCTCTGAACTGGTGCCTCAGCTCTTTACCCCCGTGACAGGAGTTTTGGGGCTGTGTCAGACAGCCACTGGTGAAACTCAGAACAGGGCCATAGCAATGGAGAGCAGCAGTAACTCTGGTGCTGTGGAAGGAAATACAGACTGATGGGAGTCAGCTACACAAGCAGGTCCTATCCAGTTGGAGTCGATCCTATCCAGTTGGAGAAGTGTGACCCCTTTTCTGGAGTGATTTCCTAATTAGCAGCTGTATCAATCAAGGACTGTTGTACTTGCCCCAGGAGCAGATGGCCCTATCAAGACGCAAAGAAATCTGAAGGCAATTAATTGTGTACTGTTACCTGCCCCCAGTGCTGTCCCATCCACTGCTCAGTACACACCACAGCCTGGAATCTCACTGGTCCCAGAGGGCTGATGGATAGCTCGCTATGGGGTTCTCTTATTTCTCTTTCTCTGTCTGCACATGACTGAGGAGTGAAGGCAAGCAAGTCCGGTAGAGACTAATCTAAACGTGTACTACATGGAGAGTGAGAGAGGGAAAAGGTTAATGGGCTGCAGTGGAGATATCTAATCCTCTACAGCGTTTTTCCATAGAAAAGCCACATGGGCTCCCTAAACTTTTGAGCTGCCTCAAACAGCTTTTATTAGATCTCCTTTGCCTGCTTGGCTCATGTGTATTCCAGATGTTGGTGGCTTGAGGGATAGAGGGAGGTTCTTAATACTTGAGCCTGGTGTTGTGGGGTCCCACCGTCCACTGTTTTTGCATATTTTACTGTTACCTTGGGTTTCTCAGCACTGCTGCTGGGATTTTCATTAAACTGTATGCTCCACATGTCTCTTCCTAGAGTATCCTCCTTTTTCAAAGAGGAAGTTGTTTAGAAGACATCTTCTGTACCTTCATCATGAAAGCACACAGCATTTGCCTGTCTTTTCCATACTGTGGTTATCACAGCATTAGGCTCCCTGCAGGACAGAGCAGTGATAAGTAGCTCTTGCTCAACACCCAGCAGCAAACCTCCCCAACATCACAGTATAATAACGAGCTCAGGTAGATCCCATTCATCCTGTGTTATTGTAACTCTTCACGGTGTTATCCAAGCTTTGTTATCAGTAAGATAATGCTGCAGATTTTGCAGGCAGACGATGCCTTAGGCATGATGCCAGCAGCAAGAGGATATTAGTAAAGTAAAGAAGTGAGGATCAAATACTGTTATCAACAGCTCTAAATAAGAGTTACAATCCTCTGGGCTCCTCAGACACGGGCAACTGAATGCCCCATCAGGCTTTTACACCTGGGTCTCCCTAAGAAAGGAGAATTAGAGGAACAAATGCAACTTATCTGACATACAGAGAGGGAGCTTTAGGGAAATTATTTCCCTGCTATATTATTAAGAGTACAAGTGCTTGTACTTGAAGTTTACTAATGTTATCAAAAGCCCTGAACAACTGGGTTTTGTTGTTGCATTAAAAATCTTGCTTTCCTCCCCCCCCTTCCATCTCTCACTCTTTCTCCCCCTCTTTCCTTCTTTGTCTTTTATTTTTGGTCCTCTCTCTCTCATTTTAGTTGATAAACAGAAAAGGCAACAGCGCTAGAACAGTCAGTGCATTGTCAAGGGGCCTGCCTTAATCCCCTGAAGTCCCCGAGGAATAGTAGGGCTGTGTTAAGTGGGCTTCAAAGGCAGAAGGTGGAATGAGGTGTGATAGGAAACCAGCTCTTACTAACTGGTTCACTTCAGGCTAGCTTTAAATAAATTGCAGCTCTGAGCTGCTTGGACGTTGACAAGAGGGCTGTGATATTCGTGGCTGCACTACAGAGAATTTCAGCCTTTTAAAGCAGGAATGGGGAGAACCTGAAAGGACTTAAAGCTGTGAAATTGTAAAGCAAAAACAAAACAAGCCTCTCAGCATGGAGGCTCCCTGGGCTTGTTCCTGGATTGCTTCTCTCATAGGCAAACTTTACCTGGCTCTTAAGAAAACACATTCTGCATTCCTTGTTATTTGGGCTTGGGTTTGGGAGTGGCTGAGCACTCTGGTAGCAGCTTTGAGAAGTGCCATAGCTGGATTTTTCGGAAGAATTAAGGATAATGGGAAATGAGTTCTGGAAAAAATGCTATTTGGCACCAATTGGGGAGTCACAAGCAGATGAATCTCTGAAAAAAAAAAAAAAGGACAAAAATCTGAACCCCACAGTTGGTGCTGAGAAGAGAATATCCAAGTCCTGAAGTGCAAACTCAGCACTGCCAAAGCAATATGTGGACCAGTTAAAGGTTCACTTAGGTCTCCTCAGCACCCAGCATTACCACCATGGATGTTTATGGATATAAAACAGCACCCAGTTTGTCTGAGGCACTAATTGTGGAAGACCAGGGTGAGACCTGATGGCAGCTGTGTCCTGATTTTTTGTCTGTTCAAAGTCAAATCTTAAGTGCAGTTTATTCCCAGCAGACTCCTAACAACATTGATCAGGCTCCTACTTTTCAGGTTTTTAGTCACAGTTTGAGTATTATATTCTCTCTTGCCCCCAGCTGTTTTTCCACCCTTAATCACCACCAATAGAGATGCAGATTGGTATTGATGTTGGTATAATAGCTGGTCCACTGATATAAATCAACATAGAGAGCAATGGGATAATGTAGATTTATATCAGATGAGGCTATAGTATGCTTTTAAAGGCAAAGTGTTGAAAAGCTGAGGTGACTGTTCAGAGTCTTAATTCATCAACAGCCACTACACGTGAGGACACCTAGAATGGAGACCATAGATTTGTTTGGCTAAATAATGTTTAAGTTTACAGGTGTGGCAGCTGGAATACCTTCATTTTGAATAAATTTGACTTAGAGAGATGTTGATGGGGGTGAAGAGCTGTCCTCCACTTAGGTAAAGATGGCTGGCTTGCCATTCAGCTGTATGAGAGGTGTCCTGCATTGCATTTTCCTGGCTTGGCTTGGAGGAATATGGATGGTGGGGAGTCCTCGAGGGCAGCTACACCCTCCTCTGCTCCAACAAGATCAGCAGGAGCAGGTCTATCCGCACCTTTCGTACAAACAAAATCTGACCCTCAGTCTCCATCAGCATTTGTTCATGATGAAGTGATATAATCCCCAAAAGAGAGGTAACAACAGTCAATTTGAATGGTGGTGGAAACAACCTAAATTGCTACCACAGCTTGGAAAGGGGGAATATGGTTTTGGCTGTAAGACTGCTTTTCATTGCTCTGATAGCATAAAGGGGGCTTAAAGGGAATACAGTCCTAACTTATGCCTGCTCAGAGACTGATTTGCATTCAAAATGGTGTAAATAAGCCGGTTTGGGTGATCGACAATCCTGTTTCTGCCTATTGAAGAGCACTATGTTGCTTGTACACATGCGCTTCTCCAACCACAACCATTCCTCAGTTTGGCTGTCCCTTTAGAGAGGAGAAGAGGCCACTCTAAGGCAGCAATAGTCAGACGAAAACCCAGCAAACACGGAGCCTGGGCATAAGGGGAAGGCCAAAGAGTAGAGAAGGGAGCTAAGTAAACACCACGGAAAAAATGCAAACCTCACAGTGGGAATTCCCACTGGATTTTCACTAGATGTGGTGCTGCGTCCAGCACATCCGCTGCGCTTCCCATCATGGCTTGCCTCTCTCACACACAGGCCTTTGTTAGCCAAGGCCATGACTCAAAGTGAGGTAAAGCCACAAGAGAGTTCAATCGGAGAGCAAAAGGAGTTAGTAAAAAGAGGGGGAACCAGCAAACCGAGCACCAGCAAGCAAAGCATGCCTTCAGCAGGGTCAGACATGGTGGAAAGCTCAGGAGTCTTAGGCCGGTCTCCTTTCTCCTGCAAGGTTGGCCTTTTTCCACAGTTGCTCCTCACACATCCCCACTCTACCGCCCGGCTGGGCTGTGGGAAGGTTGCTGGGAGGTGTGAATACAGCTCGCTCAGCAGCACCCGCTCGTACCGAGCAAGACGGGGCAGAGCCCGCTGAAAGGACAAAGCCAAGTTTAGTCATGTGCCACTTGCGGTTCCTCAGAGGCTCGTGAGCTTTAGGGAGCACGGGCAGCAGCAGCCAGCTCCTGGCCACCATCCTTTCCATGAGGCCCTCTCCTAAGGAAAGGGCAGGTCGCCAGCACAGTCAGCACAACGGGCCTGGCATGCCCAGGAGGTGCTGCACGTACCACGCGTGAGCAGACAGACTGCATGTCAGTCATGCTCTGAACTAGGCCATAGGAGAGAGGGGAAGAAAAGCCACGCTGGTGGGAAAGCAAGGTCCATGTCCTCTAACCCAGGCTTTGGCAACCAAAGCAGCCACCACAACAGGGATATATGTTTGTGCTACCAGTGCCCAGAAGCTCTCTCGTTTGCACTGACTGACGTCCGCCGGTGCCTTAGTTGTGTTGAGAGAGAGCACCCAGGCGCTATCACTCCCCACTCCTAGGTAGGGACACTTCATGACTTGACTCCTTATCTTCAGATTTTAGCTTAATTTATGGGGAAAAAAAGTCATTCCGTGTTCAAGCATTTTTGAGAGAAAAATAAAAAAACATAGCAGGGGACACTCCAAGACTCGAAGACACTTGCTGAAATACCTTGATTAAAAAGTAATTTCCAATGGCAAAGTAAAATTTTGGCTTTGATTCTGTTTTTTTGGGGAGAGAGGAAGGGAATATATACCTATATCTATCTCCATGGATATATGGATATAGAGATATATAGATAGATGCGTAGAAGATGCATATCAAAGATGCAACTGAACAACTGTTGCTGAATCTGCAGCTTTAAGCAGAAGTGTAGGCTGCAGTAGTGATGCCCACTCCAGGCCCACCACACTGCCCTGCTGGGATGAGCGAACCAAAGGAGGAGCTCAGAGCTGAAGGCAAATGCTGGCAGGGGAGCAGGCAGTGGAGGGATGGGCCATGATCTTGTGAGTCGTAGTCTACGTCCTGCTCTGTTCCAGGGGAAATGCAGCCGCATGTCATCCCGTTCAGGGCAAATTGCAAGGTACAACCAATCCCAAAGGCTGTTGTCTGTTGAGCAATTACTGTATTTCATTATCCAAGGTTTTAATCTTGCACTGAGAGGGTGATCCTTCTGCTATTGAAATCAATGGCAGTTTTGTCACAGTCTTGAACGAAGCCTGAGGCTGGACCAGAATTCACTTTAAATCAAGGGTCAGATAATGTTATAAGAGATAAAGAACATGAATGGGAAAGAGAAAAATCAGTGTGTTGGCTGGACGTTTCCTAAACAGGTTTGCTTCATGCTTCTGAAATTGCACAATTTTTACTTTGTGTAAACCACTAGTAATTTCCCATTTGGATGTACAAAATTTATTAGACGGTCCTTAAAAACAGATTCAAAATTGACCACAGAGGTCTCCCTACATTCATAATAAATCCATCTTTATTAAAAGTAAAGTGGTGGGAAAGGCAACCTTCCAGTATCCGTTTTCAGTTGTTTAGTTACTAGCCTAATCAGTGACAACTTGAGAGTTTAAGATTTATGACACAACAAAAATTAAACATATCCTTTTCTCAGAAGATTGTTCTGGAGAGGTTAATTACACAAATACAGTCTAAGCTTATTATCTCTCTCTTTCTTTTCTTGCACTATCTTTCCTGGTCCTCTTCCTTTTTACACTACTACATTTCCTACATGTGTTCAGTGAAGCTGAAAATGATATTTTGATAATGGGCACACAATGAACATTTAAGAGGGCTGGTTGACAATGTGAGACTTTGTTAAGGAAAAGAGGATACAATGAATAGCTATAATGGGAGTCATTAATGAAGGGACTGCTTTTTTTTTTTTTTCCTGTGGAAGGCTACATCTTAATGCTTCTCAGGTTTCCTTCTCTATTTATACAACACTGTGGAGGTCAAACCTAAAGTTAGGTCTTTCCTGGTGATGCGTAATGAATCTTAGGTCACTAAAGAATTTGATGAGCATTTTTTAGCCTACATGTATTCTGCCTGCAAGAGATTCCGCCTTTCTTTTTGTGGGTGTTATCCTCCATTCTGCCTCTTAAAATAATTTGCAAATGAAAAATGAAATGAATCTATCAAAAATGTCTATACATCCATGGCTGATACCATTTGTATTCCAGTAATATGTAGGAGTCTTGGTCTGGGAAAGCACTGTGCGAGGAGCTGTGTAAATGCATAAATACAGATAATTCGCATCAGCAGAAGTTTACAATCTATTTTTTATAAACCTTTTTTTTTATTATTATTTTAAAATGGCACTAAGGCTGTTTATCCTCATGATGACAAGAGAGCTACTGTCATGAAAACTCACCTGAAAATTTAGAGCACCATTTCAGTCCAGAGAAAATCTAGGGGTTTTGATTGCGATAGTTTGTCAGAGCTGGCTACTCCCAGCAGTGATTCGTCTGCCGCTTTCCCCTCTGTGATCACAAGCTTTCCCAAGAGCAACAGGAGCAGCAAATCCAGCTTTTCCCTGCTCCCTGTTCCCATCTCAACCCCTCCTATGGCAGGGTCATCCTGGCACTAACTTGGCTTGGGGACCTTCGCTACTGGGGGGGCAAAATTCAGCTCCAGCTGCATTTTTGAGAAACCTTGAAGCTGCTGGGAAGGTTAGTATCTAGATTTGCTTTACTCTCCCCTTCCATGTTTAGTAGTTGTATTGAACTACCGCCCAAGTGGCCATACAGTGGGTACACGGTGTGTTTCTGCGTCTGCGATGAAGGAGCATACCATGGAGTAAGTAAGTATTAATTTTCCTGCTGAGTGCTGGTGGATTGCGAGCCCCAGGAGCAGGTGCAGGGCAGGCAGAGGAAGAGAGGGAAAGTTTTCTCCTTTAGCAGCAACAAAGTAGTAGTAACATTTTGCCTTATTGCTGAATTGCTTTTCACTAGAATAGCATGCAAAGGAAACCCACGCTTCAATACCTCCATTTCCTTAATGACGGAGAAATCCTGAGATGAGTTATTCAGTGTCCACATCCTTCCTGTTGTGTGCATCCTGTCCACAGCAAAGGAGGCTTCTTAATGAAATAAGTCTTTTTTTCTTTCTCTTTATTTTTTTTTTCTTGTCCCCTCTTTCCCTCTACACTGCATGTTGTAACTCTCCTTTTCTGTCTGCCCAGAGAGGAAGAGGAGGCGGCACACCTTGCTCCACAGCCCATTAAGCTCAGAAATGCCGTTCCTGAGGGCCAGCACCCTGTGCCTTAGAGATTTAGCATCTGGATTGCTGGTGTGGGACATTACAGGTGAATCTGACATGCTTTTCAGGTCAGGGTCGCTGAAGCTGACATTATTCCTTCATTGCCATTACTGTTGAGGAGAATGAACCAAATTCCAGCCTCAGTTTCCCCTGGGTAAATCCAGACTCACTCAATTCCACTGACTCCAGAGGAGAGGGTCTGTCGCTGTAGTGAAGTAGTGAACTCCTGTGCTATCTGTCCTCTTCTAGCCATTTTTTCCCCAGTTTCTCTTTCCGTGTTTATTTAACATCATCCATATTGTGATAGAAACTCTCCATGTTGACACAATAGGAGTAAGGCCAGCATATAAACTACAAAGAGGGAAAAGGGATTTTTTTTAAAGATGCTAGATTGGAGATGGTTTCCACACTCAGACATAAGGTCACGGCTATCTGAAGAGCAGAGTGGTCAAGACCTTTTAATAAATCCACCCATTGCATCTAATTAAATAGCTTCAAAGGATGAGAACACTTACAAGAACCAATAACCACATGAACAGAGAAGGGATGCTGAAAAAAAAGTTGTCGATTTTCAATAAGCAGGCTTTTTTTTTTTATTTTTAATGTAATGCTATATTACCACATATGGTTATACATGCGATGTTGGGGAACCAGCTCTGAAAACAGTTCTTTTACTAGCTTTTAATAACACCAGATGTCTATGTGGTGAGAGGGAGGAAAGGACTGCAATGGAACTGGGAATTGGACCCTGTGGACTAGTTGAGCCCCAAAGCTGTAGCAAAGTCTCTTCTCTTCATACAGCACCACCTGTATTATTAACTGTCATCTAGAAATGGAAGATGCTCTGGGTTTTCAGATATCATAATTCCCTAGCCATCTGTTTGATGTGAGGCTAACATTGTGATACTGCTGCTTATGCCACATTGAGTGTTAAGCCATTACACAAATAATGTAGCAAAACCACTCTGCTTTCTGTTGTCGTTGGTCTTTTTCTCTGAAATAGCTAAAAGCAAGTATTTTGTTGTTCCATCTCAGCAAAAGACGCCAGATGGGCTTGAGAGCCACAGTGCAGCCTTATTCTCATGATCTCACCAGACCAGGGGTAGAAACCACGTTAATGTGATTGTCCACTTGTAGGGATATTGTCGCACAAGTCAGTGATGGGATATAGGAGATTTCTGTACTTTGGTGCAGTAGAAATTCATCCATATATCTTCATAATAATACAATATTATGTACTCACAGTATAATTATGTATTCATAGTATAATTTGACTCCAAATTAAAATTATACTGTGAATAACCCGGCTTCCTACCTGCTGTGGAAGTTGATGCTAATGATTAGCATAGTCAGAAGCAGCACAACCTGTGAAGTACAGCAGCACGATCACAAAATAGCTGTCGTAGCCACATCCCTCTCCTCATTCATTGTGTCTGTTCCAGGGCTGGTAACACCCAAACTGTGCAGGGACTTCCACTCCACTCAGGAGCCCATCTGTCCCTGGCCGAGCATGGGAGCTGGGATGTGGCCTCTTGCAGAGAAATGGCTTACCAGGAGATCCTCATTTTGACAACGTTGCTGAGGTGGGTACCCCAAAGTGAGGAAGAGGAGCGTGCTGGCCTGGGGGGGATCTGCCGCTGGAGGACTCTGTTTCCACAGAAAATTGAGTAATCTTGCATATTTAACAGCTTTCGATTTGGGGTTTTTAAAGACATCTTTGAGAGTTATACCTTCTACTTTGCATAGCTGTTGAAGGGAACTAGGGACCAAACTCCTTACAGATGTATTCTAAAATCTCAGCCTCTCTATTCAACAACAGGGACCAAACCCAAACATTTACTAGTTCACTCACTGCTATGGCTTTTATATGACAGAAACAAAACCCTGGACAACCCTAACATGGTGTTCTGGCCATGTAAAGGCAATGATACTTAAGTCTTTTTAACTGCACCGCAAAAGCCGAGGCGAGGAGGGATCCCTGCCATGCCACTGAGGCACCTGAGCTGGGATCCTGGTGATGGGAAATGAGTGTGACAGAGCATCTGCCCCCCGAATCGTCCCGGTGAGAGCCAATCTCCCTCCGTCCCCTCTGTCAGGAGCCCACAGCACTCATAACTGAGGTACCTTGGCGAGATGTATGGAGCTAAACATAAATCCCCCAGCACCTACTCCCTTCCCCAGTGGCACTGGGCTGGTGGTGAGTGTTTGACAGCAGGAAAAAGTGTCTTCTAAACTGGGAGTGCTGCGGAGCAGCTCGGCCCTGTCAGAGCTATTCTCTATCCAGAAAGATGCTAGTACTGATCAGTAAGTTGATTTTAGTGACAAAAGACTCTGGGAGTGGTTGAATTCCCTTTGTGCTTTCCTTTGCCTTCTACTGAAGGTTGCATTCCTGACACCCTGGTGCCCACACGAGGGGAAAACATGGGTGGACACAGCGGTGGTCAGAACGGTGGGACAGGCTGTGACTGTGTCACATGGTGCACCACAGCAGAGGGACTATGCTCACCTCTCCTGGCAAACTCAGTCTGCAGAAGGAGGAATGGTTTCTGTGCACCTCACACTTTTCTCTCTCATTCCTTGGAGGAGGATATGGCCTAGAAACCTCTGGTGCACACCATGTCTGAAAGTGTGTGTGCACCAGTGCCGCTGTGTGAGTCACAGGATAAAATGTTGTCAACAGTGGTGCACAACAGATGCTGCACTGTTTAGCTGTGGTCCATCAGAGTGTGAAAGGTGGACAAGTACCAAAACCCCTTATGTGTGCTTACTCCCATCGAGATGGTTTGTATGTGCCTTCCAGTGGGCTGTCACAGCCTGCCAGGCCATCGATTTATCTCACATCCCCTCCCTCTGGCACCGCTAGCATCCAGGATCACCCACCTAACCCATTAGCATGAGGTCTACAGAATAAAGAATCACTGACAAGCACTAAACTGGAAACTGGTTTCTCAAATTTTTGAAAATCTGGAAACCCACCGTTTCCAATTCAGACAAATATTTTGTAGCTGGGAAACCAGCGCTCACACTGTCAGGGACTTTTTGGGTGAAGGACAAAGCAGAACGTCAGAACTGCTCTAGGATGTGGATGGAAATAGGCTGGCGCAAGCCACGTGTAAAGTACATGCACAAAGCCTTCATACAGGGACAGGCAGGACTGAACTAGAATTAAAATGTATGGAAACGCTGCTGGATACGTGCTGCCTCCTTCATGAGTTGCTTCCCACTCCCGGTACCAGACTGTTCATTCCTTCTCCCTGAACTTAAATTGCAAGGAGAATTAATGAACGCAGAGCAGTAAAAGCACATGGGGGCAGAACAGGGGACATCCTCAGCCCCCTCATATATCCATCACGTGCCTTTTGGAGCCAGGGGGTTTTTGGCCTGGGTGCCAAACACCCATCCACCAGAGATTTTCATTTTCGCTCTTGTGCTCCACTTTCCTGTTAAGGTCTAAAAAGCGGATGCCTTTGGGAGCCACTATTTTGGGGGGTGGGGGGAAAGAAGGATGATGCCAACACTTCTGCACTTTTTCAGATTGTGCACTTTTTATCCCCTCGCACAGTTCGTAAACAACAGGCTATAAAATACAGAAGAGCAGTCCTCAGACGTAATAAATAGAATATGGATTCGGTCCAGCATTTTAAGAAAAGATAGTTCCACTTACTGCAATGGAGAACAACGATGCCAGGATGAGATACAAATAGCTGCAATAATTTTTGTGTTTTTAAGACTTTAGCAGAGAATAATCATAAATCCGGCTTTGGAAACTTGGTACTTTTTACTCACAGAAAGCTATTCGGCAGCAGTAAGTAGACCTGAAGGGAGACCACAGAGCCAGGGTTTCGTTTATAAAGTGACTGTCAAATTTTGTCTACATCCTCTTACACATACCATCTGCAATCACATCTTCTCCAGTCTGTCTCTGTGTTCTGTCTTTAAGGAAACAACTGTACAGAAATATTGTGACTTATCCCTGTTGTGTGGAGAGGCTACACCTGTCATTTTGTCTTGTTCACTTTGATCCTTTCTTCTTATCACTGGCTTGGGCTGAAGGCTCATCCTCAGCCGTGTTTCTTAGAGCTGATGCTCAGATTGGCATCTAAGGCAGGAGGCAGAGCTTTGATTCTCCGTTGCTCTGCAGCTGGTTTAGTCATTTCCACCGGTGCAAAACGGACACGAACCGCCACTCAGGCAGAGCGGTGAATGGTTATACAAGGTGCATTGGCAATGGAGAACGAGGCGCTGGGAGTATTGATTTAGCAGACCATGAGTGAGGTTTCATTGTTTCTTTTAGAAATGCTCACAAAGTTTGGTGCCAAGAGCAAAGATAAACAAATTTATCATCCAACGATGGAAGGAAAAAAAAAAAACACACCACTCTGGAAATTCAGTTCCACAAGCTTTTGTAATACTAAACATAAAGGGATAAAGGAAGCAATATTCATTTTATTCCTTGCTATGGTGGTGGACATATATTAGGTACTGAAAGCCTCAAAGCACTACTTAAGGGATTACAAACTCTGTACATGCAGCTCAGTAGTCACTAAACTATTGACACCTCTAGGCTGCAGCAAGGCAGTTATTAACATGGCCTTGAATACTGATTGGGATTTTCTGGCAATTATTTTAAATTGAAAAATGCCAGTTGATGGAAATCACAGGTGGTGATCTGAATGTCTTACTTGTGGGGAGGGAAGCAAATTAAAGAGGAATAATTTTGCTTTCAAATTTACCATGATTTATATTTAAAAAGTTAACATTTTGAAATTAAAAGAAAATATTTTAAATTTATACACCAAAATATTAAAAAAAAAGGAAAGTTCAGAAAAATTACTTGATTTATATGATCTGAATCTTTTTAAGTTACAGATTTCTACCTTTCACTCAGTATTAGGATGGGAAAATTCTAAATAGAATTGCTTGTGGACTGGAAAAACTGTTTCCTGCCCACCTCTCTTGGCAAACCACTACGTTTCTGTTTTGCTGCTGAAACTTCAAAAATAACAGGCAATGGCTGGATCAGAGTTGATCTTCCAGCGAACAAGAAAACCTCCCAGGATATACATTTGTTCAGTAGCACATTCATGGCCATGGGAATGTTTTGAAAGGTGAGGTTTCTGTAATAACTCCTGTGGCTTCTTCACCGTGGGAAGGTAAGCGAGTGATAAACATGCCCTCTTAGTCCCTTTCCACATTTGTGTTTGCTCTTCTGCAGGAGGAAAACACTTGTCTGACTGATTTTCAAATGGGAAATGGCCATACCTCTGCAGCCATGTGACGTGGCTGTGGGGACTTGCAGCACGCTGGGGTTTTGGGTGCTCTCTACCTTCCATGATGTCTTTGGTCTATCTTTACCTTCTTCCCCTATGGGGCAGGAGAACTGGTAAGAAAATTCAAATCCAAAACCATACCAAAGTGCCTCTTCTGACAAAGTCTAGAGAACGAATGGAAAAGCGTGTTCAGAGGAGGTGACCTCAAACCAGAACTGTGTCCCCACTATCTGCAAGAGAAAGCTGAACTCAGACATCTGGATTGGTGCTGAGAAGAGCTCAGCCAAGTTATTCTTTCTAACCCCATAACTCCTTTGGAACCAAAACCAAACATCTCTGTTCCTTGCTCTGAAAGGACTGAATGAGGATCATCTTTGCTCTTACCCAGTCATCCTGCTATGATGGAGAGGGCCCTCGCTAGTACAGTATCACTATGCTTCACAGCTCCCATTAAGAAAAGCCGGGCAAAGCCTTGGCACCTGCCTTGAGTTTTGATGCAGCATCTACCATCACAGTAAGCAAAGGCAACGGCCACAGTCATCTTGGGAAAGGAACAAATATCTAAACATAACAGAAACAACACCACAGTTCTTTTTGGAGAGGAAGAGACTATACTGGGGGCAGAGTGGAAAAGGAAAGCTCTTCATGGTCCTTTGAGCTCTCTAGTCTCTCTAAAGAGACTGAAAAGACAAGACTTGCTCTTGTGATCTGGGAAGGTCTCCTCTTCTTGAGGAGACGTTCGACCTAATGTCAAATACCTCCAGAACCCAATGTGTAGATTTCTAGAGTTCTGATTCTAGGCTTGATCCTCAAGTTTTAAGTAATTTGCACAAGGCAATCCTGATCTGTTTATTGGTAGACCAGGGCTGGAAATGCACATTTTCTCTGATAAGGATGTTCTAAGTTAGCTCGCATTTGCAAGACAGTGGGGAGATGGGGATCTGCACAGCGCAGAGAAACCCAGGTGAGGAAGGGCTTCTTTCTTCAAATAGAGCGTGACACCAGCACACCGAGCCGGCTGGCTCGGAAATCAGGGCCGTTTAGCCAGTTTGCTCTTCTGACTGCTGATCATATCAGTGGAGAGCCGCACTAGGAGATGAAAGAAAGCAACGCTTTATCAGGTGGTTTAATTTCTCATTACCCAGAACCAGTTCGTGCATGCGTCTCTGTTCTCCCTCTGCCCCCACAAGTGCAGAAAGGATCGATCCCAGAAATATTTAGAATTAAGAAGGGACTTATTTTTTCTCCCTTTTGACATCCCAGGCTTTCAGACCAGGGGGAAAGGAAGGGGGGACGCAGAGTGTCAACAACAATAAGCAGGAGGGGAAAAGATGCCTGGCACTCGGAGAGTTCAGGCTGGGACAGTTTGATCTCTCCCAGAGCACTCTCAGTGCTTGAAGATCACTGCTTTTGACACGTTTCTCCGGCTGCTGAATGAGAGGATTTACTTGGGTGAAATTTAGGCCCGAGGGGGACATGAAAATCATATTCATAATTTGAAGTGACATGTGATTCAGGATTAAAAAGCTGGCTGGCAGAGAAAAGAGCTGAGGTTATCCTTTTGAGCTGTGCTAATGCAGAAAACTGTGTTTTTAATCCTGTTTTAAAAAGGCCTAGAAGGTTTCCAGCTGGGGCAGTTAGAATATAAAGGAGCGGTAAAGATGAGGAATCCCTCTTTCAAAGGGAGGTTAAAAAAAAACCCAAAACAACAACAAAAGATCAAGTTCTGCTTTTGTTTTTCTCAGATAGCAAGTGGTTGAAAGCCAATACAGGAGATTTTTTTAACCACCATTCCTTTGTCTGAGTCCTTAAAACAGGGCATGCAGCAAGAGGGGTCAGTGGGACAAGGCAGAGGTGACTGCCGAAGGAGACACCGGTGCTGAGGAGAGGGCTCCTGGGAGCTGGGACTGCAGATTTCCTCAATTTGTGCATTTCTCTGGGGGACTGGGCTTCCAGCAGTGGCTTCTCCCTTTCCGTCATTGCCCAAGAGCTTCTTGTCCCTTGTACCGAGCACAGAGCAGAGAGGTGCCCTCCATCCCCGAGTTTAGGGTTGTGTAATTAATCTCTGCTCCTTTTCCTGCCACTTTTCCCAGGAGGCTCTTAATGGTAGCAAAAGTGCGCTGACATCACTGCTTATTGTGCTTATTATTCTAATTTTAAGGGTTTAGTTGATCTTCCACTAGATCCTTATTTTTTGTCTGTATTTTAGCTCTTCTTCCTTCTTTTCTGACAATATTATTTGACTTTTTTCATTAGAGTAATTTTCAGTACTATGGGGCGAGAACTCACGTTTCAGTATATCTGCCTAAAAAATAGTAAATGGTGGTCCATATTCCAAAGAGCATCTTGAAACCTGACATGCTGGAAGTTAACAAAATGCATCGTGAAGTAATGTGCAGAATGAACAGCAAATTGCACAATCACCCACTAACGTGTTAAAAATGGGTTTTCCGTGTTTACCTCAACAGTTTCTGAAATACTTAGTTTATTTCTTTTGTAATTTTGCAAAATTGCATTTCATAAAGGAAACTTTAGGCTTCGTTGAAACATTCTGGTTTGATATACTTTAGTTGATTTGGGTGAGATGCTTTTGGCCTTTTCTTTTACTTTTTCACATAAAGTCCATTTTGAAACACCGGTTTGAATGACATGAAAAAGCAAAGTCATTGTGCACTGAAAAATGTCACGTTATTTTCCTGTTTTTCAGAGTGGACTTTCATTCTTTCCTCTCCTTCAAAAAGCCCTTTTTAATTGAAATAGCATTCTCTAATAAAAATGAGCACTGACAAAAATAAAGCAAACTTCTGCCATGCTCTGTTCAAAGTCTGTCACTGGAACAAATCACATGAGATCAAGGTTTCAACTTCCCTGTCCCTCCAGATACAATTATTTCCTACTGTTCTTTTCCTCCCTCTGGAAAACTCCTCAGCTAAGACAAAAAGAAATGATCTAAAGCTAGAGGAAGTCAATGATAGCTCTTCCATGTATTGACTTTGGGTTTGGGAAAGCTCTGGATCAATAGGGTGCTATTATTAATCTAATAGCCTATATAGAGAATTTAAGTGTGCCATCATATGAGGTTTTTAAATCATTCTATAGCGTTCAGTAGATTTGTATTCCATTACGTTTACATGACTAAAAAATGAATACTTACTATTTTTGTCTCTCGATCACCCTGTTGAGGTGATACGGCCAAGGCAGGCACCCAGCCTCGCTCTCCACCATCATCACCGGACGCTGAATCCCCATCGTGTAGAGTTGTTCAAATCCTCCTGATAAAGATGACACTGAAGGAGAAACAAAAAGATTAGGGACTGCAGGGACCTAACCTGAGGATATGGTCTGACCTATAAAAACCTTTACTGAAAGCAAGACCACGTGAAAGACCGAGCTTTGCCGGGTGCTTCCAGCGCCATTTCTGCCAGGCTGCATTAGCAGAGGGGAAACCACACCAAAACCTAAACCTCTGTCCCAGAGCAGTTTGCTTGGAAGCAAACACTTGGAAAACTTGGAAGCTGAACACATCTGATAGTGGATCATTAAACAACCATAAACATGAAACCCAGTTATGCTATTTTTTTACCGAGACACTTTCCAGGGTAGAAGAACATTTCCCATGTGACAGATCTGGCTGCAGGCCAGCGGCCGACACAGTCCTCCGGGGAGTTTCATTACCATTGCAGGGAACACTAAGAGTACATGGTGCATATTATATGTGATCAGCAGAGGAACTTCTTCCTTGGGTTCTTCATAAAATTTCCTGCCTTAACAGCTTCATTGGTGTTTTTTGTTTGGTTTCTTGCTTAAAGTGTTGGCACATCACAAATTAGACGTATTTGCCAATCTCTATCTGCATCACTGTCTCCAAAAGACACTGTTTTGGGGGACTGAAGGCAAATGAGTGATTACCGCAGATGCTCAGCCAGCAAGGTACAGCTCAAAATGCTGTTTGGAGCAGAGCAGAGGAAGTGCAATCTTCCAGTCTGGGTGTCTAATTGATTGTTTGCATGTACGATTACCACAACTGTGGTCACAATTGCAGTAATTATACGGGCAAATGAAACATGCAATTGCATGCGCCCGGTGTGAAAAAATCTGGGCACAGGTAATTGCCAAAGGCCACAGGGAGACGGTGCTCAGGAACGGAGCAGCAGCATCGTCCCCGGGCTGTGCTGGAGGACGTGCTCGCCTCCTGCCTGGTGCCTCATGTTTTCCATCTCCTCATTGTCTATCTTGGAGGAAAGTAGGCTGAATCCTGTCCTGAGCCCCTCCTCTTGGACTTGAATGCCCAGCCTGAGTTTCTGAATTGCTTTTGAAATCCAAAACAAAGATGAGGCCAGCCTCTTTGGGTATCATTGTATGGATCTGCACAGGGAACACACTATAAATAGTATCATCACACATTACTAACTGCATTCTCTGAGAAACCCAAAACCAACTGAGATCATCTTTATTCATAGGAAAAAGTCCTAGGCATATTTGCAGAGCATCTCTCTAGGTTACTCTGGCCAGTATTACTTAACAGTTGTCATTTCACCGTGTGTACAAGAGTTGACTTTTTATCTGACAGCTTCAAAAATGAGATTGAAAAGTTAATTCTAAGATATAAGAAGTATCCGAAATTATCTCGAAATAGAAAAAAACCTAGAAGCTTCATAAAAGTCAAATGTAAGATTTTTTAAGAATAAAATTCTGTGAAATACACTCACAATTCCATTGTTAAAAATAAATTTAACATTTTTATCTTATTTTATCATTAACATTACCTGAGTTTATAAAAATCGCATTAAATGAGATTTAAAAACCCTTTCTGTATCGTGTTGCTACCTCAGATCAGTGTAATCATGCAATCATTGCACAAAGAATTCACAGACACACACACACAATTACAGACATACTCAAAATCAACCACAAATCTGTTTGTCAGTAGATTATTTTAAGTGTCCAGATATTTAAGTGATCAGAGTGCAGTAAAGCATAATAAAAGACTAGTGAAAACTGACGAAATAAAAAAACACTCTGCTTTTAAGCAGTGTTATGAGAAAGACAGGCCATTTTCTCTGAATATGTAATTTTTATTCCGTCTCTTTAATTTACATGAATAATTAAAATAGATTCAAGTAATCCTATGCTCCTATGGTTTTTCAGGGTTAGAAGAAAATGTACTATAAGAAAAGACTGAGGGATGAAATGCTGCAAATCATAATAGGGAGCCTGATTTGGGAGAAATGACTAGACTGATTTTCAAACAAATATTGAAGGAAATACCTGAATATCAATTTATTTTTCATCCCAAACTTTGAATTATACCAATATCTAACTTAAATCTAAAATGAGGAGAAAGTATATGAGGGGTATGTGTCCTAGAACTTCAGGTTTAAATCCTAATAATTAATTGAGCTCAGCTTTCAGAGCCAATAACGGTTTCAAAGTGAATGTTTTTAAACAAGATTAGATATTTGCAGTGCACTTCAGGGAATATCTTGCACCGATATTTAAAAATGTAGCAATATTTGTTATATGCATACATATACAATTTAACTAGACTTACAAATTGGTACTTCACGTGGCCATGAGCCATCAGGTACTGTAGTCTAATGGGGACTCCCAGGAAAGTGTTTTTCCTCATATTGCTCGTTTCTCCATCCACCCGTGTCCATGGGGCCAGCGGCAGGAGGAAACATTTTGTATTCCCTTCTGGGCTTGCGGAATAGCCTACAGACAGCTTTTGCAGAGGTGGGCAATGTCAAATAACTGGAAAGCAGCTCCTTTGTACGGGATGTTGCATGTGGGCAGTCCCACCAGTGCTGCCTAAGGCTGGACAGCCTGGGTTCTGTCTCTCCAGGGTTTGGGGGGTACCAGCCTGGGTGCCTCCATCTCACCTCATTTGAAGATCCTTCCCCAAGCTTCAGGAAGTCTAGACTTTCTCTGGAGAAGTATTGTCCAAAGCGGATTCTTCCCCTCTATTTCACGACAGGACGATGCTTTGGAATTGTCCACGCCTCATCTCCTGAGTTTGCATGGGTGAATAACTTTGACTGGCTTCAGATAACCTGTAGACAGTGGCCTTAGGGGAGGTGATTCCCAGCCCAGGGCCAGTCCTGTCCCTCTCCTCGCCACCTGCTGAAGCTGCAGTCGGGGTCCCCCGCAGAGCCCGGGGCGAAGGGCCATACCCACCCCAGTGCTGTCTGCGAGGGAAAAGCACCGCACGAAGACTGAAGTCAGTCACTTCATTCGATGTCAGAACCTGGCCTGGTTTTCTGGCACATGGCTCCTCCATCCAGCTGGAGCTATGAGTCACGAACTGAGCCCTGAAGTTACTAATACAGCTCCACGTACAATCAAGTTGCATATTTTGCAGCATATTATCCTTTTTGGGTTTGGCAAAGCGAAGCGTCTCCGTCGCAGGCGGAGTAGGAATTATGATGAGCTTTTCCCAGCTGGACTTCTTGTAATCGTCGCAGGGATAAAGAGTTCCTCGAGACTCCAGATCTTTCCCTGTCAGGCTCTAAGCCTGTCTCCGGATCTGTTGAGCTTGTCAGGGTTTTTATTTACAAGATTCAGCTAAAAGTCTGTCCTGCCAGACTAAGCCAGACTGTTTCTGCTTGTTCCTTAATCTCCGGGCTGCCTCCCGCCACATGTTAAGGGACACTTAGTTTGTTTAAGGCCTGAGGCAGGCGTAATTACAAAATTTAGGCAGAATCCTGAACTGACCCCAAAGGTCTTCCTACTCAGACAGAAATCATTTGTCATAATGAGCCTACTCGTAACCTGCTGACCCTTGGAGCTCAATTAATTTCACGCAGAAAAAGTGTTGGCAGCCTCTGGACCCTGCTGCAGGAGGGATTTGCACGGTGGCGTTTCCCACTCACACAAGCCTGTGTGGGCAAATGGGCTTAGAAATTTCTCCGGAGAGAACAACAGACAGTGATAGGGCATTATTTTTACAGCAGGATGGTAAAATGAGGTATTTCTGTGTTCGGTTGCGGCATAAATGTGTGTTTCTTAGAAAAATAAATCAAATATGCAGAAAGGCACGTAACAGCACATGGGCACATGTTTTAATTTTTGTGTTCCTTAAAACTTTTTAAAATACAGTCATCTCTATCAAAGAGAGAAGTGATGCCTCAAAGGGCCCGATTTGCCAGCCCGCTGTGGGAGTGCTGTGCCAGAGCAGCTCTGCCAGGGCACGTGGCTGGGACATGGGATGGGATGGGATGGGATGGGATGGGATGGGATGGGATGGGATGGGATGGGATGGGAGCTCCCCTAAGCACATGGGAGACAAGATGAATGATCTGCAGTGGAAATAACTAGCCTGGGCAAAGCGCTGCAGCAAAATGGCTATACCGCTTCCCATAGGCAGAGCTGGGGCTTTTCTGCATTGCACTGCACTGGGTCAAGCAAACCCAGAACACATTCTGAGGTCGGACCTTTACTAGCTGAAGATGAAGTGCCTGGATTTGAGCTCTTGCTCTTTCTCAGCTACTGGCATAACCCCTGGATTTTTCTACTGATTTGCACAAGTAACACACAAATTAGAGCAAGAGTAGAGCTTTAATCTGAAATTTTTTTATGTATGTTTTCTGGTCTTTGTCATCTCAAATACTTCAAAGGAATGTGCAGTTCAGCAAATGAAATTAAGATCTACCTAAACTACCTAAAATTAGCTGTCTTGTGCAAGCTGAGTGTGGGGATGACAGGGAAGAGATGAAAAGGGGGTTCAGATCACTTGGATCGGAGAGCATGCAGTCTGATCACTTAGCATGTTATCTTTTTGTTATATGAGAAGGTTGCACTGGACTCATTTGTGTTGGAATAGTTATTACTAGCCAGAATAATAAAAATCTGGCCTGTTCTATCTCTTGGCATAGTCCAGCCAGCCTATTTAATTAAGATGAAAAGCACAGTCAAGAAGATAATTCAAGAGACATCAGTCATCTTAGACAATATGAGGCAGTGATTTTTTTTGTATCAAATCATTGAAACTGCTTATGCATTTGCGGGAATGCATGTGGATGGACTGGATAATCCAAGAGGCTCTTTCCAACAACCATAAGTATTTGCACTTACATAGCACCTTTTGGCCGCCGATCCCAATGTCTATAAATCTGTAGGCTCATAGGTGAGAGCTCAGTAATGAATTTGAGAGCCGTGTGATAAATTGTGTTTATTATGCGCTTTCCTTATACAACGCTTATAATAGATTTTCACTAGAAACAAGTCCTGGACCGTGCAGGCTCTGTTGTGAGCTCAGCTGCTTTCATCTGAAGCAGCCAGAAAGCTGTCTTAGGGAAATCCCCAGATGGCACAAAATTGGCATTCCCTGTTCTTTGCCACACAGCCTTTTGGCATAGGAGATAGTGAGGGGGTGAAGCACAGTGCACAGGGCATGTGCCGTGGCAGTCGCTAGCTGCAATCATTTTCTTTTGGAAATTCTGTCAAACTTGGAGAAGTTATGCAAGAACGGGCTTTGGATGCTGCTGGGCTCAAGCCCTCTGAGAGCAGGAAGGTGGCAGTGAATTTCCTCTCCCTCCTCTTCTTCCCGTTTTGCACAAAGAATAGGCTCGCCATTTAGGACAGAGCCCCTGGAGTTACACACAGCATATTAAATAGTGCAAGTGTACGACAGCTTCAACACAGACCTCTCTCCCTGGCTTGATATATGCCTACTGTTTAGATTGTCTCACAGATGACACCATTTTCCCCCTGGTTTGCGCACGGTCTGACAACATTCAGAAACTGCTTTTCCCCTAAACTGTTGTCTCAAGTGCCTTCGTTCCTGAAGATCATAGAAGATAAAAATAATGCATTTGGAGTGTGTGTAAGTGTGTATATATATGATACACGATTGCTGAGCGTTTATGACATTAATCTTCACTCACAAAGACAGAAGAGATAACTCATAAGTTATCCCTCTGCTCAACCATGAATATAAATGTCAGGCTCCTAATGGAGATGTTGTCTAATGAAATATCGTGAATTATTGAATCTCCTGAGCCATGTGCAAATTTCATTTCTTCTTCCCTTTTGGGTTCAGATTGGGTATCTTTGAGGTGATGCTATGAGCACTGTGAAGAGCAGATGGAAAGATTCTCAATGTAGCATTAAGGATCTAATCTCCATACTGTGGGATGCCTGGGGGGATGCTGCCTGCCCACTCCCATGGCATCCATAGTTAAATTTACATTACAACTGAATATTTTTGAGACCTCTTCCTTTATGAACCCAATTTGAAGGTGAAGCTAAGGAAGTCTAAGGCTATAATAGACAACAGCACAGTCTATAAATCGCAGTGGTGTAATTAAATCAATGTAAAGTGGATCAAGTTACTTTGGTGCCAACTCAACACACTTAAAATGGTTTAAGCCTTGTTTAAATAGGTTTGGCTTCATTTGGTAAATTAGTATAGACAAGCCAAAAATTCTTTGTAATTTACCATTGCTTCTGGCCTCGTCAGCTTGTATGTCGCACTGGTTTATATCATTTTCGAAATATACTTAACAAGGTGCAACTTACACCCTTATTCTTCCTTTTTGCTTTGGTCTACAGGATGGAAGGATTCACGGGGGGCACAGCTCGTTCTGTGCCTACAAGCTCATTCAGAATCAGCCCTGTGTCTAAGGGCAGACTTGCACCTTGGAAACCTCGGTGGAGATTCCTAGGAAAACTTCCACCGTTCTTCCTAGAAACTCCTAGCTCAGACCAGCAGTTGTCACCAGTAATAGTCTAGTCTGCTCACTGACCTGCATGTGTTTTACTCCCAGGCCCATTTTAGCCTAAATTGCACTCATTCACGCTACCGAGATGAGAGATTTTTGCTAACTTGACCCTTTTGGACTGAAAGAAGTCCAAATGCCTTCCCACAACCACCTCTGCTGGCAGATCTAAGGTGGTAGAAACCTCATCAGAAGCAGCAAATGGTGGTACACGAAGTTTCTAAGCTCACTTTAGCCTATCCCTCTTTATTTGCCTGCTTGAAAAACACATCATTTAATTTTGCTGAACCCCATCATCTCCTGCGGGGCTGACCTCTTACTTTCAGTGGAGAATTGTGACTTGCTGCAATCCGATCACTGTGCAGAATGTCTTGGTATGTGTAAAACCTGTGAAAGATAATGCTGAAGTTTCAGCTTAGTCTTTACAAGGTACAAATAACCAGCAAGACGATCCCTGAGAGGGCTGTGCGGCTCACAGGGAGCGCTTAGGGACAGTAATCCCTCTAGCCCACCAACACATTATGCAATAGTTGCAGTGATACCATCGCGCTTATCCTCACATTTGCCCTATGATGTAGAGATGTGTTATTATCCCCACTTACAGCTGCAGCACAAAGGATGAGGGTAGAATAAATGACTTGCCAGAAGGCAGATGGGGAGTCTATGGCACAGAAGATTATAGGAGCCAGGTGACCTGTGTCTTGGTTTGGCTCTATGCCCAGAAAATCTCCTTTTCTTCCTGTAGTTATTGTGCCTTCTTTCTGCAAAATGGAAACCTCTATTGAAATCTCTAGCCCTTTAAGGCTACAAAAAAAAAAAAAAAAAGAAAAAAATCTAATTCCCAGGTTTAAAAAAATACAAAGGAGCCCTTACTTACCCTGTAGGCCTAGGCATACTGCATGATTGTACTATATTTAAGAAATGACCCAGCATGAGTAATGCCTGTATTGTGATGTGGCGCAATTTGGCCAGAACATTACCACCGGCCTCTTTTTTCCATTGACATGAGTCAGCTCAGCGTTCTACATCCAGGACACTGATGGTGTTAGTGGGTGCTGATCCCGATTATCTGGAGAAACCCGACGGATGAGGCACACCGTTTGCGAATCAGGTTGCCCGGGTGGCATGGCTGCCCTGCTGCTCCCTGCAGCAGAGATGTTTCATGACAGAGCTCTGCAATACTGAGCGTGAGCTCCATCACATCATCATCATCATCCGCTGACACAAGGTCTGCACCGGGTTGTTAAATTCCTTAAGTATTTATTGAAGCCAGCAGTGCCTGAGGCTCCATCCCCCCCTCCACATACCTAGCCGAAAATGACTGCCAGCCTTTGCCGCTGACCCTTGCAGGAAGCATTGAACCGAACCCCCCTGACAAACACAGAGCAACGGCTCGGCCTTGCCGAATGACCCCCGGTGAGGTCGGCTTGACACTGCGGGCGAGGATTGATTGCAGGTAGGAGGTGAGACCCTTTCACTTGACTGCCTCTGGGACCGGCCAAACGCTCTGCGCTTGGAGCGAGACCCGCCGTGCGCGGGGACAGGAGCCCCGGCTCCTTCTGTTAGGGCCCTCTGGCCGCTGATTATCTTTTTAGGCCTGTAATTGCTGGGTGTGTTGATGCTTTTCCTCTGAGCACGGGTATTGGGGAGCAGCAGAAGCGTTCCGTGCTTCCCCGGGCAAAAATGGAAATGAGCGCAATCTCCCTGCTTATCACCCCCCTCCTCCCCGACTGCCTCTGCTGTGGCTCCATCGATCTGCGGTGGAGATACTCCCCATTTACACCACTGTCCAGAAAGAGAGAATTTGATTTGAGGTAATTGTTGTCCGATGCAGTCGATCGGGCCTCTATCCAGCGCTTTATGGGAGCAATATTACAGCAGTAGTGATTTTGCTGTTGCAGTGGATTGCATCAATATACGCTGGAACTGATGTGTTAGGATCAGGAAAGTGACATTTACTGCAGAAAAGGGAGTACGTATTTGGCCCCAAATTTAGCTGGGAGTCGAGAGACATAATTCTATCTTCAGCTGGAATCATTTATCCCAGCGCTGGGTCTTGCCAAGACAAATAAGCGCTTCTTCATGCTCACATGTTAAGGCTGTTGTGATGAGCAAAGGGTTCATTTATTTTTTAATCGCTGTTCAAATTAAGCTGTTAAAATCAGGGAGAAACCCAAATTCTAGGGGCCTGGGTATGCACAGTACAGTTCTTTATCTGCTCTCTGTAGGCTAATTTGGGGGGGGGGGTATATTTCTTCCTAATTTATATTAAAATTAGATGGAGGACAAAGAAAAAGAGAAAAAAGAGAGAAAGAAAATGCCTGGTCTAAATCTGGTCGAGGTTCTGAATCCCAAATCAAAGGAGCGAGGCATCCTCTGCGATAAATGTTTTATGAAGAGCGCACACAGCATGGTAATGCCCACAGAAATCTGACAGTTTTCTCTGCTTTCCTTCTCTCTGCTCTAGTTTCCCATCCGTGCCTCAGGTCATACAATTGAGCCTTGTTGCTCCCGTCCTTGCCTGTGGTCCCTGATTCATCACTTTTCAGACATCACTTCGCTGCGTCTGGAAGGAGCAAGCAGGAGAGACGCAACTTTCCCTGAATTTCCTCATCTCCGTTTGTACTTCTGCTTCCAATTTACTTGCTGCTCTTTTTCACTTCTTTAGCCCTTTCTCTTTCCTTGCTACCGTTTCATTGTTTGGTGTCGCTTGGGTAGAAAACGGCCCCCCAGAGCGCTGGGGGGGAGTCCTCATAGTGCTGAAGTGGTCGACCCTGACCTTGGCTTCCCTGGGCAACCTCTGCGGCTGCAAACCCACGCTTTTGCAAAGGTCCCTCCATCTCTCCCCGGCAGTGGAAGCAGTGGGTTTAAGGTGCCCAGAAATACCCTCAAGACTCCAAATGCCTCTGGAAACAGGGCCTAGAGGGGTCCCCCACGTGCTTGTTATTGCTCATGGTGAGACTTTTGAGAGGGAACAGCTCGCAGCTTCCGTGGAGCTTCAGCATATTATTATCCAGCAATTTCCTCACTTTGTTTAGGCATTTGGGGCAAGCCGTGGCTTTGTTGGTTTTCAACATGCTGTTCTAAGGTGTTTTTTGAAAAACCCCACACTCTTTTGTTTCTTGTTTTCAATGCAAAGGATTGATTGTTTTCAATGCAAAGGGATGAAGAATCTCACCATCCCTGGGTAGATGGTTCCTGCGATGCGTTGTCTTTCCTGTCAGAAATGTGCTCCCGCTTTCCTGTCGGAGTAGGCCTGGTCATGGTCATTATTCTTAATTTTAATTCAGCTTTATAGGAACCCTCTCATCACAACTAATTCAAAAAATTGAGGACTCTCTTCCACGTTTTTTTCCCCAGCCACCTACCACACGGTGTAGAGTGGCAGAGCATCGGGGGGATTCCCCACCCCAGTTCTGCCCTTTCTTGAGTTTTGCTTTGAGCCCCTTCCTTTTCTGCGCCGGAGAAGAATACAGATTGCACAGACCAAGTTGCATACAAACTCCCTTGCAATGGACCTACTTCTGCCACCGGGCCAGGACACAAATCCCCCCCCCCGCTGCACTCGTGTTAACACTCAGCCAACGCAGCCTTCTGGACATACTTTTTGCAAAGAAATAAAAATTGAAATTCAGTATATTTACTGCAAATGACAAATGAGAGTATAAAGCTGAGTAGAGAAATTACCCAGGAAAAAAAAAAAAGTATCCCCCCAGGAATCAGATGATATTTGAGTCTGTAACTGGATCAGACAAGCCACAGCCAGTGAAACTACAGAAATTCATTGTGCACTGAAGAGCTGCAAACTACGGACCTGTGGCTGCTCTACCCAGTCTCTCCTGAATACTCTCTGCTTGGCCTCGCAGACGTGCATTGTCCTCTCCTTGGATTTGGAGTTAGACCAACTTTGGAGAAGAGGCAGCGTGAGTACGCTTGTCCTGAACGGTGCTGCGCTAGAAATGGCACGTTATTATGAAAGCGTATTTTCAACACACGGGCAAGGTCTGGGGCAGCCTGTCCAAACGATTTATTGACAGGTCAACATTTCCACAGCCGGCACTGCGGAGTGGAGGATTCTCAGGCTGTTGAATATTTTATATTCACTTGATGCACTAGATTTTGCATGAATTATACCAAACGGATCAACCAAGAACAGTCTGGGTTAGGTTCTCAGCTGTGCCTCGAGATCTGCTCTGTGAGACTTTTCATCTCTCAGCTTCTCAGCTCTGTTTTCCCAAGAGGAGACACTGATTTTTCCTCTCCTCTGTGCTTTGTCTGACCTGCTCAGATTGGTCTGGAATTCTACAGTTTCATGTGAGTATCATCAGCAAAGTGTTGTCTCACGTTCTGTTGCAACTTCCAAACGTAAACCATAACAAAACCCCAATAAACTTTCAACTGATACAAAACACCAAAAGGCAACAAAAGAGAAGAATTACAGAGAAGCTGAGCACAAATTAAAAAACAAACAAACAACGTAAAAAAGTCGAAGGGCGTTTTGACCTAAATGGAAAGGGACAAGTGAGAAGTCTGAAGAGAAGCATGAACCATCCTAATTCTTCTCCCTGTTTTGGGGTTTGTACAACAGGCTGAATACAGATGGGTTCCTACAGCATGTGGGTATTGGTTTTAACTGGAATTTATGAGATTTTCGACTTACTGTCAGAGCACGATTTCCCTGTGCTTTTCAAATTTTTTTTTTTTATTTTTTACTTTTTCTCAGAGCTGAATGGGTGCGTGAAGGGCACATAAAGGTTTATTGAGTAAAAGCCCTAAATGCTTGCAAACTTTTACTATTCTTCCAGGGCCTATAAATATTTTTCTCAATCCTTCTCTTCAAGGCAATAAAAAATTAGTTTAGAGGTTAGCTGTGGGACACTTGACATGAGTCTGGCTCTAATCTCATTTTGAGGTTAAGGAAAGAAGTAGAACTGAAACAGCCTAGACCGCCAAAGTATTAAAACAGACATTAGCATGCTCCTAATAGGCCATATGTATCTGTGGCATCGCAAGTTGTATGGATTTTGAAGACACCAAGCGCATGTGCCGCCCCCTTTCATAGGCATTGCTGAGGTCTTCAGTGGAGCGTCCCCCTTTTTAAAGGGCTTGGTCCGTACCCCCGAACACACTCTGAACAAACCTCACAGCTGCGAGTCTCCACCATGCACGTTGTTGGGTGTCTGGGATGCAGCTGAGGAGCTCAGAGGTTCAGACACTCGGCTTTGGAGGCAGGGGTTCTTCTCCGAGTGCAAAGTTACACAAAAATGAAACAAAACCAAACCAAACCTGTTTTCCTGTACTTGCTCCACTGGCAAGCCAGGTCTTGCTACTTCAAAAATTGAGAGTTTAAGGAGCTACCTTTACACCAAGACTATCTTAGTCACATTGCTCACTATAATCCAATTCACAGCTTCCCACCTGCCTGGCTAGCTGCCTCTGCACACCTGCGCAATTTGCTCTGAGCCTTCGGTTAGGGGTTCGCTTAGCTGTGCATCCTTGGGACAACTTTTAGGAGATATCATGAAAACAAATAAGAAAAGCCAGTCTGTGGCCCAAAGATCCATTGCACAAGGCCCTTCACTTCTGTATGAGGGATTTACGTGACGGATATCAACGTGACATCTTGTAACCACTCTGCATGTAGCTGTGCTAATTCCCTGCCAGGATAAAGCAAATGAATTAATGCATGTTGACTTACGACTATTTACAAGATGTTCCTGGTCCAACAGCAGACACCTTTGTCTTCCTTCCTTTTCCCCTCCCTTCTGGGTCTAGCTCTTCTTGGTTTGCAGCCCTAACCTGGAATAACAGGAATTGTCCCTTCTGGCTGGCAGGTGACCAGCGATATTAGAGATCTGGCAGGTGTAACGGTGTCTGCCACCGCCCACAGGGACAGGAGGCTCCACTCAGGTGCCTGCAAGAGAGGGCTGCTCTCGGGACAGGGATCTGCTGGTTGGAAGCGAGCTCAGTTCTCCACTGATGTGTAAGTCAGCAAGCACAACGCCCACGCAGGAAGCAGAGCTCCTCAGCGGCGCAGCCGTGTGAAACTCAGCAGTTCTGGTTTGCGAGGGTACATATGAAAATATTTTTGGTGTCAATTTTCCCGGATGATTCCAGCTTGTGAAAATTGAAGGCAAGCACGATACCTTCCTGTTCCGGAGCAGTTGTTGCTAGAACATCTGAAGCTTCTCATTTCATCAGCGTTTCACAAAAATACCCTGAAAACAGGAGAATTTCATGAAAACGCTCCTGAGACCCCTCAGCCTGGAGGTGGCAGGAGGCTTGCAATAACACATTCATCCGTTGAAAAGATTGTTTTGGAGGTAAACCCATTTCCTATGTAGATGTCTACACTGAGGCAAAGAGAGGAGAAAAATGCCTACCTCACAGGGTTGTTTTTTACATAAGAAAGCCCATTTTTAGTGAGAAAAACTCCGGTTATCTTTGAGTCCTAGGCATTCCTCTAGGAGAACTGATGTAAACACACATAGCTGTTAAAGATTTAATGAGATCCCACCAGCATGTGTTGTGCATTTATCTAATGAGATCACACAGGTTCTCCTCCTACACTGCAATCAGGCACCTTCCCCACTCTAGCGAGGCCCCCAGATTAATATTGCCTTGACGTAATTGTTCATTCAACGCAGCTGCTAATTTGTCAGCGGAGCTATCCCAGGGTCTTGCTCCAAGAGATATGAAAACAATAACCTTGTGACCAAGAGACAGGCCTAATGTTTTCACTGCTAAACTGTTGAAAGGGTGTTTTGTGTGAAGGAGAAGGGAATGAGTCATCAAGCAAGGGGGTACAGGGTTGGTACTTCTGAAAAGAGAGAAAAAGAGAAAAAACCCACCCGAGTTGTCCTTCCCCAATATAAATCAAAAAATCGATAGGGGAGGAAAAAAGCAAATATATACAAAGCGTACCAGAGGAATGCATCAATCTGCAAGTCAAATGAATTCTGGGTACGATTATTAAGTTTGTACATTCACAAACACACATATGTGCACGCTTTGTCTTGCACACGCGTATGCATCCCTAAAGCACTGATGTGCAGCTTCCAAATAATTACCTTCTAATAACAAAAGTGTGCCCCATTCCAGTAATGACAACTGCAGCACAATCAAAACCAACCGCCGCTAAGAAACAAAAATCATATTTCAAAGAAACTCTCGAGATTAGCCTGTGGCTTTCACTAAACTGTGTCTCTCTGATTCCTGCTGGGTGACACAATGGGCTGGCTTAACGCAGCCTGCCCTCTGAACTCAGCCCTACAAGCCTTGGTTCCGCGGAACAGCACCCTCACTGTCTATCAGATTTTCAAAGCTACACATACTCTGCACAATATAAAATATCCTCTTCTTTCTCTGCCCCGTTTGTCTGAGGCACAGCTGTATGCCCCATCTCCCTATTTTTTATAAAAGTCCTCGGTCTCTTTTGTGCGTGTATTCCTTTCAACATCTGCAAAAGAAATCATTGCTCTTCGAAACAGTGGAAGGGTCGGGGAGTATACACAATAGCTGGAAATACTGTTTAAGGCCCAGAGGGGAGAACGTTTTTTCTCTTATGAAAATGTGCTGTTGCAATGCAATGCAATGCAATATTCAAACTCAACCCCCTTCCCTCCTACCCCCCCCCGCCCCCAAGAAAAAAAAAAAATGCACAAGGTGGAACAGGCTCATCTAAAGCAAAATATACTTGAGAGAACAGATGTGGCAAAACAAAACCCATAGCTTTCCATGAAGAGCTGCCAAAAATAACATTGGCTCAGCAGGCATGTGATCTTCAGAGGAGTTTGCTACTTGAATGAGTCAGAATGGTGATTCCATTTTTACCTCTTCAGTGAACAGGAAACACATTCTCCTTGAGCACCAAATTCTCCTGAAGTGGCCCACTGACACGGGATTATATCAGGAGGCTTTGCAGGTGCTAAGACAAAGTGGAAAGTGTGTCATGGTTTCCTCAAGTTTGAGAAGTTGCATTTAATTGAGGCAGAACCCAAAAGGTCACCCAGAAGTAGATGTAAAAGCAGATAGCTGTGCATACATATCTGAAACGAGGAGCTAGAAAAGGAAGGGGGAAGGAATATAAAATATCCTTTTCCATAAAGAGAGAATTGGGCTCTGCCCAGAAAATATGTTTTATTCTAGGATGCAGAGATTGTAAACTTTATGAAAAGAAGTCTATGATGTGGCTGATCTCACCAACCCAGCACGTGTCCTTCAGCTCATCGTTCTTGAATGAAAATGCTTTGGTTTAGATTTTAAAGAGAAATGGAGTGCCAAGGGCCTCAGAAAGCTTCAGGTTTCGGTATCCAACTATCGGAGGTTAGGACTCTCCAACGTCTGTGTTCTAGTTGCTGAAGTGAGGAAGAAAAATGTAGTTTGATGTCCATGTCTCTGGAGGAGTTTGTAGAACTTTTGTTTGAGTATACCATCTCTGTCCTGTAAAATTATAAAATGTGGAGCTGGAGTTGATAAGGATGATAAACGAGTCACACAATTGACTCATTACAGTCTCTTTTTCTTTAAGAACTGCATTTAAATAAAAAAAAAAATAGAATGTTCCTTGAAAACCTGTTACTCTCTCAAATGCCTCCCATATCTCTAGGAAGAATCACTTTAATTTTGCGATAACTGAGCATACGATATCCCGACTCCCCTGAGGGAACCACAATGATCTTATTTGCATCTTCCCATTCAAGTACTGTCAGGTTTCCTGTGGCATACTTAGGAGACAGTTCCTGATGTTCCTGAAAAATGTTGTCCACATTCTCCAGTGCAATACCAAAAAGAGTAGAAGGAAGTCCAATTGTAGAGCTAGTTGACTGTTGGCCTAGTAGATATGTCACGGAAAACAAAGGTACAGTGGGAGTTGAGAAATATTGGTCAGCTGGGTCCTGCAAGAATTATCTCTCACTAATAAAAAAAAAAAAAAGTATTGAAATATCTTGGATGCAAGTACTGAAAATACAAAAGTAATGGATCATATGGCAACTCCAGACAAATGCAGCCTCTCATCAGACATCGGAAGTCATGCTGTTTCTGTTGGAGATTTCAGTAACTTGAGTTGAAGTCCATTGCCAAGACTTTCAAAACCAACTGTTCGGACGAGGAGTTCCGAGGCTTTAGCAGAGCCCGATTTTCCCAGAGTTTGGGAATTCAGCAGTTTCTAAAAATCAGGCCAAGAGCTTTTCAAATTGAGAAAACACATCTGACAATACATGACTGGAAAATGTGGTCAACATAGGGCTGTAGGTGCTCACGTCTTCAGAAAATCTGTCCAAGGTTCCCTCAAGTTAGAAACCTGAAGTTTCCAGAATGAGAAGTCTCTTTGGAAAATGTTAGCCTCAAACCCTGCTTTAGCTTTTCAAGCTATTAACGTGGGGAGAAAAATATTGTATAATGACTAAATATGATTATTATGTAGTGGCTCATTGAGCTGAGAAAGTGAAATAATATGTGGGAAAGAACAGTGTCACCCTAGAGGTGAGGCACAGTTCATTTATGAAAAGGCAGTGACAAAATTGTCTACCACTGGCTTTCTAATTTAAGGCAGCCTCTTGATACAGGAAATAGTAGCTGTTCTGTGACACTGTGACTTTGCATCTCCTTATTGCAAGATTTGTGGATTTGTGTTACTCTTTAATTATTTAAATACAAAGCTAATGGAGAGAAGAGAAATCAGAAAGCACCAAGGATTTCCGAGCTCGTTGGTTCTTCTCGTCCACAAAATTCTGTTTGAAATTAATTTCTTCTCATTTGCTTTTTCAGATTTAAGAACTGACTTCAGTTTAAACAAAAACAAAAACAAAAAAAAAAAGAAAGAAAGGTAATTTATCTCAAAATCTAAGTGATAGATAACTTCACTGCACGATTTCATACCTAAACAACAGAAATGAAACCTCCCTTCACTTCGAGAAAGCACCTGGAAATGAAGTCTGTGTTTATAGAGCAACTCATGTGTCACAAAACACCAACTCTGTCATAGTTTCCATGGTCTTGCTTTTAACTATTGGTGCATCTTTTCTTTTCCATCCAGCACTGCCCAGACTGTTTCACTGCTCCATCACTGTGTCAAAGCAAGCAATACATCCTGGACATTTTGATAGACATTAATTTCAAGAAAATAGAAGAAGAAGCCAAGATCAAAGACCCGGCTGCTCTGGGGAAAATACACCACAGTTTGTGGGCTTCTTTCTTAGAAAATTTGTAGCCAAACATGTTCCTCCTGATCATGATCAGTGGGAGATGCTTACCAGAGAAAATGTAATTGGAACACCTATATACACATTATTTGATAATAGGATCATTCATTATATCTCCGATTTCCTCCCCTTTGGTTTCAATTTAAAGAAAAACACAGAAAGTTGCTCTGTCTCCTAGTTTTTCAAACACAAATGGGTGTTGTAATTAATTCCTGCACATTACATGGTTGCCGAGATATTTTTATACAACATTGAAATTATTACGTAATGTTCTGACACATAATGACTGATTCTTCACTGGTGCCTAAGTACAGCACTGAACACTTGGGTGGCATCAGCTGATTGCTGATACACTCAAACTCTTACTTATCTTTTTTTTTTTTTAAGGTGGATCCTTTTGTTTAATGCCAGGGCTTTGGTTCTCCTCTCACCTTTAGAGGCAACATAGCTTTGTTATAGGTTGATACTTCTTTGTTCTCCCCCTAAAAGAAAAATCTTCTAATAAATAATTTTCTATTAAATTTCATAACCCCAAATCTTGGCAACTTCAAGGCCATATTTTGCCACAGAAATGAATCAAAAGAGGACTGAGAGATGACCCAGAAGAACAGACTCCCGAAGGGCTGCTATCATGACAGAGTGTTAGTAAGACCTATTTTCCCAGCTCTGGTGTAAGGCTCTGTCTCCAGTCAAGGGTTTGACTCAGTTTTATTGTTGTTGGTCTCTGCAGATATCTGAAAGCTTTGATTTTCCTATATCACATTCACAGAAAACCCTACTGGTATTTTTTTTTTTCAGAAAGTATCACTATGATGTCAGGATGTCTGAAGACATCTATATCATGTACCCAAATATACCGGTTTTACTTTACCAAGGTGTTGAAGAACCGCGTTTCTCCCCTTTTCTCCTAACTGCATGCGCAGTTGCAGCCCACGCAGCAGCCGGATGGTAGCTGAGCCTCTGGGTAGCCAGAAGGAACTGCATTCCTGGAAAATGATGAAACCAAGGATTCATTTTTTATTCCCACCACCCTCATTAGCAGATAGCAGTGACTTTTATCACTCCGAATGTATCAGTCAGAAAGCTCTCGCCACATCGGGGCTTCACAGTGGTGGATGCTGTGCAGACACTCAATGTGTACGTTCCTACCATGCAAAGGACAAGAAAATCATTACATCCTTGCCCCAGGCACCTCCCCTTTCCTAAGCCACCCTCTCCACTCCTTGTGTGCATCTCCTGCTAATCACGCCATAGATCTCAGCAACCGGTGGAGATTCAATAAACACGGGTCTGATGCACGTTGATAAGAGAGACTCACAAACCCAAACAAGCAGAGGGAAGAAAAGCTCTCTTCCTTTTTAACCCCCCTCAGCTCGCCTCAAAGGAAGGCTCACGCGCTTGATGATGCAATTGCTTTTCAAGCCCCAACAAGCAATTTTTCTGCCCCACTGTGAAGCGAAAAGACCCCAGCACTGTTAGCCCCATAAATTCAACCAGCATGAGTCGAGGTTCGGAAAATCAAGGGGTGTATTACTTCTAATAAAAACAAGAACATGAGACGTTTTACTCTTTTCTTTCAAAGTTTTGAGGCTGAAGTGACATTAGGAACTCAATGGTAGGGCTGGAAAATTGAGGGGGAGGATTGCCTTTTTATAGGAAAGCTGAAGTTTCTTTGTAGTTAATTAATTATATCTCTGGGAGCCAGGGTTAAGCCCGATCCGCAGGTTAATGCAAGGCATATCCTCAAGCTGAGGGGGCTGCAAGATGGAGGTTCTCATGCAAGGAAGACCCCCTTTCTGCTCAAAGCGAATTTGCCTTTTTTAACCTCAGGAGGTCTGATTTACACAACGTTGCCTGCTAAGAGTCAGCCACCTACTGCAGCTGCCCTTTTATAGCCCTTCTGCGGGAGGAGACAGCCCCAGACATGTTCTGGGAGGAACCGGCTGCTAGTCTGTCTCTGACACCTCCCTGAAATATAGAGCTTCAATAAGCACCTACGCCGCAGGGCACGGCTGCTTTTCCAATTCAGCCCGCACGTTCGAGGAACGCCACACCCCGCCCACGGGCTCAGCCTCTTCCAGCACCCGCTGGTGCCACCCAGGTAATTGCCATCGCAGAGATAGGCTGTGCCTTATCTGCCACTCAGGCTCCTCGCGCAGTCTACGGGGCAGGGTGATGCCTGTTCGATGCCTTATCCATACTGGGACAGGAGTTTCTTGTGTGTTTTGCCGGCGTCTCGTTTCTAAACACACGTACTTACTTGTGTGTCCGGAGGGGAAGGACAATGGTGTGGGACATGAGGAAGCCACGGTTCAGTTTGTCGTTCTAAGAAAGTCTTCTTGGGTGACCCTGAAGTGACATAGTATCTCTGTACCCCAGTTTCCTACCTCGAAAATGAGAATAGTAGCTGCCTTGACTGGAGGTGTGCTGGAAGGACACAGAATAACATTTATGAAGTGTTTGAATACCACAGTCGGGAAGGAAGGGGAGCATAGAAGCACATTCGATGACAGATTTACGTTTCCTTTACAGTTAAATTATGAGCTGTTCTTTGCGCCGTGCTTCATCTATTGACCTCAAGATCAAAAATTCAATGGGTGCATCAAAGGAACCAGATTCTTTCCTAAAATGAGTGAGATGGCATGCAAATCCCTTAATAGTCTGTCTCAGGGTAGTATTGCTCTTCCTGATGGACAGGGCAAAAAAGCAAGTGGAACAAGTTTGGGTGACACCAAGCTACGATATGAGTGATACTGGCATGCGTGATGGTGTTATTAAACAAAATTGTACTTCCAGAAGCTCCACCTGAGGTAGTTATACTATGGGAGGAAAAAAGAAATGAATTAAAGGTGCCTAAATTTGCAATTCCTGCATCTCCTGGGAGCATTCAAGCTGCTGGGTTCTAGACTGATCAGAGTACGTGTCTCTTTTTCAGAGAGCTGTTGAAAAGGTCTCAATTTCATTCCGGCAAGAAACAAAAGCAAAACTAGTCATGAAATGAAAATCTGGAGCTTTGCCGATCCAGATTTTAGGGGCTTGGGGAAGAATTTAAGTTCTCACAGGGAGGCCAGCAGGCGAAGATCAGCTGTAAGCGGTAGAATCAGATGTTACATATATAAAATTATCCTTTGAAAAACAGCAACGTCCCATTCCCAGTACAGCTTCTCCGTGATGCATCCCGACAGAGGCCCAGGAGCATCCTCAGCACGAGGCAAGGCAGCGCTCCACAGAAGGGCGCTTGGCCGGGAGGACAGAATAATTTTTCCTTGATTTCCATGTGAGCTGCATCCACTTGCAGCCCGATAAACCTGGTCCTGAGCAATGCAGCGTGCACGGCTGGGTATGCCACTCCTGTGCTCTCACACACACCTACGTACACAACCACAGACGTTCGCCCGCTGACTCACCACCTTCCCAGCAATCGGTGCTCCTTTACTAGTTAAAACATGCGGCTGATACTCTCTCAACCCCGTGGATTAACCCCTGTCTCCTTTATACACCATCACCTATCGCTCGGCAACAGAAAATAGACTCTGATTTGGGCCTGATGGGCACTCGTAGTGGTGATGCATGGAGACAGACAGATTTTTCTGTGAGCTCACTTGACCCTTCAGGGGAAGAAGTGGAAATACTTGTTGTGTAGTAAATTGAGCAAACATGACATGGACGGTAAGAGAGAGAGACAAGGAGAGAAGGCACAAATAACTGTGAGGGCTCTGCTTATTCCCGTGTAGCATGAGGCTGGGATGGCACCAACGAAGGGAAGGAGTCTCTCTTGCATTGCCCAGAGCTGAGTTTGTACCTGCAAAGTCGACCCAGAGATTTGAACAAAGCCAGCTGGTGATCTAAAATAGAACAACCTCCAATCCTCTTGGTTTCCTAACATTCGGTTGTTCAAAACAACCCCAGGTTTTTACCCCTCTGAACAGCACCTGGGAATGTTTTCATGATTTTATTTTTTCTGCTTTGGCGATGAGAGGAGGGGAAACATGCTTTTGTTGTTGTTTTCGAGGTGAATAAATTTGCATCATCTTCCAAACCCCATTTTGCTAGTGCAAGAGAACCTGCAAAGTACCTCTGCAACGCTTGCCAGGGCACATAAATGGCACAATAGCTTATTACTGCACAAAAGCAAAGGCATATCACTGAAATGAATGATAGATATAGAATTACAACTTTCAAAATCCTTTGAGTTGTAACCTAAACAAACTCAATATCCTTTTTTTACAGACATAATGTTAGAATATGCTACTTTATTCTACACTGAACCTTGCTCTTGCGTATAAGGCAGACGTTTCCACTCATTAATTCACATTAGAAAGAAGTGTCCAGAGCCCTTCAGTTTGCAGAAAAGGGGGTTGTCCATCTTCTGGATATAGACTTCCCTGTCCTCTCTTCCCTTAGGGCTACAGAGCATGTAGAATTTTGTCCCAGTAAACTAAGTGTCCAAAATGGGTGTTACTTCATCGTGACACCTCACCAAGAAGCAGTAGGTGGGACTGATTTGAAGCTACTGTATTCAAATCTCCCATTACCACACAGTTGCTCCATCTTGAACTTCTCCTGTTTAATGACTGGTTTAACACAAAGGGAAGATGGTGCCATCTGGGTCTATTAGCCTGTCGCAAGTCTATGGCACTTCAGCCATCAGGATACGAGCAGCCTAAAGTTTCATTGGTAACCTTGGTGGTTTGACAGGGGAGAGAAGCTGCTACCTTGGAAATGTCTCAGTGGAAAGTCGGTTCCAGAATTTAATGTTTCTGTGACCATCTTGCCTCAACACAGAGGGGAGACCTGCAATTTCCCAGGGCTTAAGAGCGAGGATGGGAGAGGCTCCGTTTCACAGGCTGCCCATGCTGGGTTTTCCCTCTCCGTGTTTCATTTGTGCTGACATTCTTCACTAAGCAGCAGACCTTCTTGCTTTTTCTGGAGCGCTGGGTGTTTACACCTCCGGGAGATGCATTCAGCAGATAAAGGTTGCAATCCCATGTTGTGCAACGAGGTAGAGCTTGGCCTGACGAGCAGGGAGCAGGCTCGCCGATACAGACGGCTCCATCAAAGCATTTCTGTCCTCACCTGAAGCTTCCCTCCGTCACTATCACTACAACCACTCGTGCATCCCTGCCCTATTGCTCTAGCAACTTAAACTGAGGCTGCCAATTAACCTAAACCGGTGGCTGTTATAAGGTAATCCATTCGGCCTGGAAGGTTAAGTCTACTTTAAAGGGAATTGCTTGTCCAGACATGTAGACATCGCTTCTACTCTGATTTTTGCTGTTCTGGTTTATGACAGTTCCCCAGAAGAAATACATTTTATTAGGAAAGGCACTTTTGGGGGTGTTTCTGATGGTATACTTACACTTACCTGGGAATCTTGTGGTAGAATCACACCCCTAACTACCCCGGCTGTATTTTCAATAGATTGTAGGCAAGACCTGGCCCAAAGGGAAACTACCAAACTTACCAAGGCTTAAACACTTTTGAACCCAAGTCTGCAAAAGGAAAGAAGTTAGTGATTTAGTCCACCAGCATCATATCAGTCAGACAGATGAAAGGCCTGGAAAGAGCAGCACAAAGTAATCTGGCTATTTCATTCCCACTGAACACCAATTTCCAACAGCCAGAGACAAAAGACATGGAAAAATATCCTAATGTAAACTGGCGTGGGGGCCAGAGCACAAGCAGTTAACATTAAATATGTATTACCCAAGCACTATAGATAGCACCAAACAGGAAGGGGAAAAACTCATAAAGCTATTAATAATGAACATAAATTTTGTAAACTCTCTATGAGGAATAATTTGCATAGCAATATAAACATAGCCTCTAATGCTGAAAAGCTGGAAACGGTACTCTGGTAAAAAAAAAAAAAATTATTTTATATGTTTAAAGCTATAGTTCTGTTTATTTATTTATAAGCCCATACTATGGTCTCTAATTCACAGGTTCCTGATTGTGTGGAACATAACCACCTAACTATTGCAGACATTCCCATTTGCTGGGCACACGCGATAACAAATGTGGAGCATTTGCTTTGCAATGGTCTCGAATGGAGAGGGATTACTAGTGATACCTGTGCTTGTTTGCAGAGTCAAGAATGCCGTAATCCAGACAGCCTGCTTTTTTACTCTGTCCTTGTGTTTTAATTTACCTTATGAGAAGTCACTGCATTGAGTTGTATCTTATTAAAGGAGTGAGATCTCCTTTAGAGTCAGCTCTTTGCTTCTCGGTGAAATAAGGCAATACTAGCAGTGACTTTCACCTACCCCTTCTCCTTGAAGAGCTGACATGGTTGGCTCCGATGGCACGTCATCCCGAAGCTTGCTGGGATGACTCTAATCTGCAGTACTTTGGTGGGGAGAAAGATTCATTCATTATATGTAGAGCCCACTTCGTATAATGTTTCAGGGGCCACAGTAGCTAAACTTGGTGTATGTTTTTAAAATATATCATCAGTTACCAGGGGCTGGCAATGTCCTCACCTGGCTGCGTTGGGGGTCTTTGCCATCAGCAAGACACTGGTTCTCTCATTACCCTTGTGACTAACCCCACGCTGTTACTTTTTATCATGGGAAAAAGATGCCAACTTGCATTTATTCTAATCAGAACAGTTCCAAAATATTCAGAATTACTTAAAACATGTGAAAACAAATGCCACCTATTATATAATAGGCTTCTCTGGAACTGCTCAGGCTAACTCAGGAGGCTGCAGGAGCAATACAAAGCACGATGACGTTTGTCAGAGCTGGGAAACCACAGGATTAGTTTATGTCAAGCAACTTCATCGGAGAAACTTCTTCCTTGCTTTCTGCTGAGCCTGAGCAGCAGAGTGCTGGTCACCTGCACCTCAAGATATGACAGAAGTTTCCCTATAATCCACAAGGACAAACCATCGAGCGGGTTAGCACCCAGGGCTGGGGTGGGCTCCTCTCTCCCTTTGTCTGAATTCGGTACGCGGCAGCCTTGCTCTGCTTCCACACCTCACCAGAGAGCACACCTCCGAGGCTCGGCTCTGCCTGCCCCACTTCCCCGGGGAAGCTTCCCGCGGGCTGCGCTAAGTTCTTCACAGCTGGAGGTTGCTTTTGCATATATCACAGACACCTCTTGGTGGGTTGTGATTTGATTTTCCAGAGAGGCCTCCTGGGAGTGTGTCTCAGGAACGGGGTACGGGGGAGGATGGGGAAGGATGTGGTCGCATGCTTGATCAGAAAAGCAATAATGGAAAGTGGACGGAGAAGGGGAGAGATCAGTGGGAGTTTTCTCATCAATCCTGGGTCCTGTTGGGCCAGAAGCCCCTCTGGTATGTTTAGGGATGCTGTGTGCCTTAACAGCCTCCATTTACTAATGCAGTAATGACCTGCTGGAGGAGGATTTGGCCGCTGTGCTAATTGCATTCCTCCGCTGCACAATAACTTAACACGTTATTAAGATTCCACAGAAGAGGGTCAGGGAATTCATCTCTCTCCAGTGCTCTCCTGACCCCAGCGCAATCTCACACACACACACACACGCGCACACACACACACACACACACACACACACACACACACAGAGTTCTTTCCTCTTTCTCCCAAATCCAAATGGATGCTTTCAAAAGCTGGAAAGAAAACAATCATTTCTAACACTGGTACAGCCACAACTTTTTCTTCATATTCAACACTTTACACCTAATTTTGAATAGCCACAAGCACCATCTCTCCTGCTTTACACTGCTCTTGCAGAGCAAAAAGGCTCAGAGGTGGAATCCATGGAGTGAGATCGCCACAACTTCAGGTGATGCATGTCATATGTGTTGAAGATAAGACCTTCTTTACCACAGCTTGGGTTTTTACAAGCTCACCCGGCTCTGAGGGATGGAGCAAAGCACAGTAGAGAGACATTTTTTTCCTTGGAACTTTTGTTTTGGTTTGATTTGTGGTTGGCTATTGCATAATCTGACCCAATATTGTTCCTTCATTGGATAAAAGACTGTCAGATAAGAAAGTAATGATTGTTTCAGTGTGTACATTTATAGCTGCTAGTTGGCCAAGACAGTACAGCCCTTGACTCAAAGCAAAGTGGAGGGTTAAAACCCTTTGAGAATTGCCAAAAACAGCAGGCGGCGAGATGGGAGGGTGGGAATACAAGGGTAGCAGAACCAATTTGGATTGCATGCAAATAAGAGAGCACGGTGGAGGTGAATTCTGTCCGCAGAGTCTCAAGGACAGCTCTCAGCCTGATTTACTGGTGCAAAGTGGGGACCTGAGCGACCTCCTCACTTCACTTCCCATATGCCACCACAGTAATGGCAAGCAAGTGGCTCATCTTTCCACCTGGCCTTAATGGTGCTGTGGATTGTCCATCACCAATTTCCTCCTCTTCCTCCTCACTTTTAGGCCCTCTCTCCTTTCCTCCCCGCCAAAGGATGAGAGGCCGAGTTGCACCTTCTTCAGAGGTGATGTCTCTCTTGCGCGGCAGTCTTGGTGAGCTGGCTGGATCCACCACACTGCGTTGCCAGTGAAACCGCCTACTTGGCTCGGAGCATGAGTCTGGAGGCTGGGGCACTGCCCCGACTCACCAGTGAGGCAGGGACCAGCTCTGCTGCTCCCGATGCCTGCCCCGACCCTGCCCACCCCTCCCTCGCCTCCCCTCCCTCCTCCAGACTGCCCAGCTTCAGCCTGCTCATGTGCCTGCAGCAGCTTTCCTATTCATATATGTCAGCATCCTTCAATTTCTTCCTTCGGAAGTCTTCTTAAAAGTCTCCTCTGTACTACACCATGTTCAGGCTGTAATGATTTTATCAGCTTGTGCTAGATCTAGTTAGTATCCTGCCACTTTTAGACTATTGGATTTGCAGGGGGAAGAGATCGTTTATTTCGTTGACTCTTGTCAGGATAACGTGTACACTCAACTCGCTAAACAAATTAATGGTAGTAATAGTCATAAATAATAATTATAAATGAAAGCGTGCGCAACATTAAAACTCACTTGATAGAAGCTTTCCTCTGGCTCTGCTTGGTTGGAGCCACAGTTTGTTTTATGATCCAGCCTCTCCTGCTTTTCCTTTATTTGTGTGTATCCTCCCGTACCTCTGTAAAAAAGCAAAGAGAAGGCGGCAGGTTAGGTTTATTTCTACAGCTGAAGCACCGCGACGCTTCACCGAGGCACTCGCTTAGGCCGAACTGAGCTAACCTGAAAGCCAAGAGCACCCCCGGGCCCATCCCACGACGGGCCCCCCTTGCAGGGGACTGGAGGGAGGCGGGCAGCCTGCGCCCGTGCCGGTGCACCCATGCCGGCTCACCGCCACCATCCCCTCCCTCCCCGGCAGGTCGCGGCAGACACGGTGCCTGAGTCATCCCGAGGGCTGGATCCAGCCTGGCACAGAGCAGCTCTCGGAAAGGGTTCCTGCTGTTGTAAATAAGAGGCTGTCGGGTCATCAAAGTGAAGTCAAACTTTTTTTTTAATTTATTTATTTATTTAAAAGACCATGCAAGTGTTGGGGTTTTGGTGTTGTTTTTTTTTTTCTCTTCCCTGCTGCTAAGAACGGGCTGGTTTGAATGCCGCGAGTTCTCTGCTCTAGTGTGATCATGCTCAGGTGCAGAACGAGTTGGTTTTGGATTTTCCCCAAATAAGCTCATTAATGCATTAGTCACAAACAGACTTCAAGGACACTTGACCTCAGTGTCTCTGCTTTCCTCTCTGATCATCTTCCAGCTTCTGCTTCAGCAACAGAAAACTACAAAGAAAAGAAATGGCAGAGTCAACGAAACAAGGGAAAGGCGAAGATTGGGGCTGTGGTTGGCTCAGCAAAGCCCAGCCCGTGTGCCATGCTCCCCGTGACTATTTCCAGGTTACTCCCGTGATGGCAATCCAGGTAGTTACATCAGGAAGGATTTTAATCCTTCAGCTGACTATTTTTTTACATCATTTCTCCATGCAGGGTTTTAAAAAGTTGTGTTTAAAGGTAAAGCATGGGCATCTTAAACGATTAGTATTTTAGCAAACGATAATTAATACAACTGGGAAAAGTCTGAGAGGCAGATAAGGTAAACAGCAAAGAAGGACACACAGAAAGAAGGGAAAAAAAAAAAGAGCAGCAGACAATATAGGAGAAAATAGAGTGAGTTCTGAGCTGAATTTTTTTAACAAAGAGCTTTTCTTCTGACTTCCCAGCTCTGCCATTCCCCAATTGCATTAAAGCGGTTGGCAAGATGAATAATATTTTTAGATGAAATATACTGGCAGAACAACAGGAACTGCAGCCCCTTTACTGTTCTGCTGGAAATTTCTGCTGCTGTTTCTGGTAAATATGGCTGGTGGCAGGACCTGGCTTGTAGCGTTAACCACATGTGGGAAGTTCATGGGGCAAAGATGCCAAGTCTAAAATTAACCCCCTTGAAAAAAAAGATTTTAAAAAAATTGCCTGGGGCAGGGTGAGAGTGTTTAGGTCGTTATTTTTAGTCTTTTATTATATTAAGACATGTAGAGGTTTGGACTAATTAAGGGCAAAAAAATGCAGGATCTCAACGTTTTCTGGACTGAAATGAATAAAGTATTTGCATAAAATACTGTAGCTTTAAATCCTTAGACAAGAACTAACTAAGGGACGGAGCACTAATGGCGAGGGCTCCCTAAAGCTCCCGGTATCACTGTGGAGAGTGGGTCTAAGGTGTCGCCAGGTTTTACCACGAGCAGCACATTTCTCTGAGATCCGTTACTGGGACACCACGGATTTTTGCAAAGACCCCAGAAAAAAAACTGAGTGCGTGTCACCCATGGGTTTGTGGAGAAGAATTCCAGAATGTGACATGAGAGGATCAAAATCTGTAAGGCAGATAAAAGGTGCAGCACCAAAACAGATTGGTGATTCCTCATTTTTATTTGTTTATTTTTGTTTGTTTCTGAACTTTTTGAACATGACTCCTTGATTTCAGGGGCAATTTAACTCCTGAGTTTTGAACCTCAGAGTATGAGGTAACAGCTGGTGCCGGACACGCTGGTAAATATTGTTAAATATTTTTAAATAACTTTATTAATATGACCAACATCACCAGCAAATCAAGGCTAGTCTCAAAATAACCACTGCTCCATCTTTCACCCCATGCAATACATTGTATTGCAAAGAAATGTTCACATGGAACTACTGAGAAATCAGTATTTATCAGTTCCTTTATGAATTTCCACCTTCAGAAATGATAAAAAATAGACACTTACTTACACATCTCTGCATATATTCTACCGCTTCCTTCATGTCTCAGTCCTCCATGTTACTCACCTTGTAGCTTTTCAATCTTTACTTAAAATAACGATGTCAATTTGCAATTACTTTTTTCTTTTTTTGATGAATAAGCCCCTGCTAAATCTTTTCTTCTGCCAGCAAATATGGACACGATCATACAAAGCACTTTATATAAATCTTATTAGAAACAGCCCCTGCTCCAAAAACTTTATGGGCCATATTAATAACAAAAGAATATAATTATTTTTGCCAATTTACAGAGATGTCAGTTCAGGCACAAATATTTCCCAAAAGCTACGTAAGAAACTTGTCCAGCTCCCAGTCAGAGTGCAGGTCTCTGAAATCCCTGCTTAGACCCCAGCTCCTCTTGGCAGGTAGTGGGCTTGGGTGAGGAAAGATGGAATAAAAACAAAAAAAAAGAAAACCCATCTCATCTAGGACAGACTATGGGAATCCTGTGTAGAGCACGTTGTGATTGAGGGACCCTTCTGGCAATGGAAACATGAGAGAAATAATCCCCTTGCTGGGTTGGGGGTTCCTGTTGTCATTCAATAAGAAAAATAATCTCAGAGGAGAATTCCTGGAATAAGACAATGGTGATCAATAACGAATTCCCAGTTGTTGCTGGAAAAGGTTTCTGAGCTATTGCAGACAGGACAAAAGTGTTCTCAGTACTATTACCGAAAGCGAAGTTTCAGACCTGAAAGCTAAAATGAAACAAAGCGAGCTTTCAATTAACTTCTCAAAGTGCTCACAGTTCCCAGGTCAGGGCAGATGAAAAGATAAATATTGAACAAAGAGGGTTGTTCTGTATCTGAAGCATCTTAATGAATACAAAAAGTTATACAACATATTCGAGGAGTGCTTTTGCCTCGTATCAACTGTTCCTTTCTCCAAGCCAGTGATGAGATCATGGCCCCTCACGGGTGATCAATTCTTAAGAGTGATATTGGATGATTTATTGCATGCCCAGAGGCAAGTTGGAGTTTCCCCTTGAACTCTGGAAAATCAACATTGTCACCGATATGAGAGGGAAAATTTCTCATTAGAAAATCTGTGGTTGTCTGAGAAAAGAGAAAAAAATACCCATTACTAGATGTTTTTATGACTTTTGCTACTGACTTGTGTGACATGGGCAAATCACACAAGTCCTCCCAGTTGCTTTCCTCCTCCTGTCTACTAAAGACTGGTAAACCCCTTCTTAACCGTTGGAAGCAAAGCAGAGGTTCTGCCAGTGTTAACTTTGGCATTACACTGTTCACAATGGTGTCTCGCAATGTTGCTGCTTGTTAATTGTCGGTATTATTATCACCTCTGGTCCCATTTTGACTGCTTTGGCAAAAAAAAAAAAACAACCCAAACCTGACCGCTGAGAAAGTTGATGTTGCTAAACAGAATGACCAAGACTTTTAAGAGTCTGAATAACATATCAGCAGCTTCCCCAAAGGTTATTCACTATCTGTCTGTATTCTCAAAAAGAATGCTGGGGGGGGGGGGAGGGGGGGGGGCAGGGCGGGCGAGGAGGAATTTACGTGCTTCTAAATAATATTTGAGGTGGTCTTTCTGAGGCCAGAGAGGGATTACTGTAAGCAGCCCCAGTTACTGCAGGTCCTGGGGGTTTAAGGAATCCCTTAGGTTTTGCTTCAGTAAATTATTTTGGGGGAAAATGGATTAATCCTCTTCTATTACATGGATTAAATAAGCATGTTTGCAATTTATCTATGGTGTATTCTGATCTAGTGTTACAAACACTTAAATATTGCATAATGGAGTCATACTAGTTCAAATAGGAGAATCAGATTTTTGTGGATCCGAGCCAAAAGCTCACTGACATCAAGAGGGAAGCTTTCTACTGATTTCAGTGAGCTGCAACTAAGGCTCCACAAATACGGGAAAGCTTTTTTACGGCTAGTCCTGAAAAAACAGTGAAACTTAGGAGAACTCTGGTTTGTGTCTCATGCATCATTAGCACGCTCATGAGATACACTGTGACTACCGCTAGCCAGAACGAGCATGGCTCAATTTCTAGATCCCTGACTGTTTGCAGGACAGTCACAAAAACTTTTAAAAACTGATTTAGTCTTGGGATCTGCAGGGACAAAAGAAATACCAAACCTTGTAACTCTCTGTGTAACTTTCTAAACCTGCAGCCATTGCTTATTCCTTCCTAATGACCAAACACACAAACCCAACATTTTTCCTTAATGTACTCAAAGCTTCCAAAGACCTCCAGAGTACAAATAATTCATGGCACTAAGATGCCATGAGCTGAAACCTTGAAGCTGTGGGAATTTTGCTACTGCATTCATTGGGCTAGAATTTCATCCAAAGATGATGAATTACCACAACTTTCAATCTCCATAAATGAGATTTTGAAATGTTGCATTGTCTAAGCCAGCTCTTACAAATGAAGTAGAATAAAAATTAGAGGAACTGGAAACAGAAGTGGTGGGAGAGAAGACAACAGTAACACTTTAACAGTTATGTTTTAAGGACAACCCTCTTAGAACTGTTACCTATATGACAGTCTTACATGCAGTGACAGTACAATTTTACCAATAACACTCAAATAAATCAGATTTTCTTCATTTTCTTTCTGCAGCAAAGTGTCCCAAGCACAGCTATAACCGAGGTATGACACATTGGCCACAAGAAGAGAAAGAATGACTCTACACTTTCCTCTCACGTCCATCCTGTTCCTTTTCTCTCTCAATGTAACCATTTCATTTTTTAAGAATTGAAAATGAAATCTCACATTGCATTCATAGTTAAGTCATTTCAATGTGTTCTGTGCAAGACACTTCTCTGTGCATGGGTGCACGGAGAGGTAGATTGGGAAATGTCAGCTTCTCTTCCTTTTACTTGTTGTCTTTTACTCTTTTTATTTTCTTCTTTTGGTTGAATGCTTTGCATGCAAATCTTTCGTGTTTTGCTCCAATGAGTGAGAGTGAAAAAGAGAAAACGGGAAGGACATTCAGATCACTTTTAAAATATCTCAAGATGAGCAACAAATAAAATCCTCGAGAAAAAAAGAAAAGGAAGACAACACAAACCAACTCACAGCTTCATGCGCTGCGTAGGCCGCAAACTGGACCTCAGTGTCTACTTCTGGGCCCACTTTCCCATCTCACAACAGAAAAAGGATCTTATTTACAATGACCAAACCCAATCTGGGTGCTTAAACTGGGTGCCAGCACTGATGGGTTATCCAAATTCCATTAAAGTCGACAAAAACGCTTTGTCTCAAGAAACCTCCTCATGAGCCTTCCACCCCACGCCTTTGCTGCTACAAGCTCATTTTACTTGCCTCCTTTTCACTCAGTCGCATCTAGATTTGGGTTGTGTGTTAGTCGCCTGCATCAGGAGCCCAGGTTCTCCTTTTTCCCCTGCAGTAGAAGCCTGCTGCCGCAGATCCCCTGCTCTTTAATCTTCCTATTTTATAGCCAAAAATTAACTCTTATTTCTACATGTCGCTTTGCCCAGCATGGTGCCCTGGCCGAAAAAGCAGCCCATGTAATCACAGTTGGGCATGAACAGAACCCAAATGACTTAATGCGTCTTGGCACCATGAGGAGCCTAAGTAATGACCAAGACCCTGACTCTCTTTTTGAGGGGCCGTACAAAGCAAAAGACAATCTTTGTCTGGAAGGGCTCATGGCAATTCTAAGCAACAATATCTGCATATACTTTAAAGCAGCAGTATTGCTTCCACTGGGCCACTCCAAGCAGCTTCACATGAAATGAAGTGACGAACCTCAGAAAAGAACGAGAACCAAAGTTCTGTATCAGAGACCACCTGCATGGAGAGCATCCCGAAGCGTATCCCAGGGCCTCATGGCAATTATTCTCTTTCAGACTCTGGTACAAGTCAGGAAGTAGAATATAGGGGAAGAGGGTTGACAACAATAATTGATCAGAAATGAGACAATCAGTTGACTTGAGTGGCTACGTGATTAATTGTCAGGGTCCAAAAATGCCATTAAAAGCTGCAAATGATGTGAAAATTTGAAGTGAATTTTAAACAAGTATACATTTCCTGACTCAAAGGCCCTATAGCCTGCAGCTTCGAGACATCTATCTGGCTCTCTTCCGTCAATCGATACCATTAAAGCCCTGAAAAAAAATCCTTTCTCCATATACTTATAAAATATCAATTACATACATTTTCATTAGCTGAATGCAGTGATCAGGGCTGATACACTGGTTGTTTGTTTCTCAGTGAGACATTGTTGGCACTCTCCCAGTCACAGTCTTATCCAGTGGGAGCATCCTCTAATCACGCTGATGGGGACCCGTACCTGGCACCGCACTTACCCACCAGCCACCTGCCTACAAGCGTATCGCCGGCTGTCAGTCACAGAGCACAAAACGGGGGCGCCGGGCTTCGGTTTCTTCTGCCCGTCACCCCTACAGCGCGTTAAGCACCGGTGCCTGCAGAGGATATTCTGCTGCAGGATTTAAAGGCTCCAAACAGACGTTAATGAGTTATGCTAAACTCACTGACACTCTTGTGGAAAGTACTTTCGCCTCTGCTTCACTGATGTAGACGTTTAGATAAAGATAAGTCACTTGCCTGAGGCCACGCACTGATTGAGTATCAGAGACCAAATTAAACGCTGACATTTCTTGGCCCTTAGCTCCATGTTGTGGAAGTTCTGTCTTCTGAAGAAACTGTTGAAAGAGCAGCTAAAACACACCGTCCCTCCATTAAATATGCCACCTACTCTCTGCTCACCCATTCCTTTGCTTTTAAATGCCACCCTGTGATCCCCAGCACGCAGATATCTCTCTGTCCATGACAGCGTATCTTCCTCCTCCTCTTCATCTCAGCTCTTTCACATGTCCACTCCTGTGCATTGCCATCCAGCTCACCCTTACGTGGGCCAACACTCAACTGGAGATCTTTTCTCCAAAAGGCAGGAGCTGAGCATGCCTAGGGGCATAGAGATATTTTTAAACCAAGCAGAAATGTGCATGGCCACACTGAATGTGGTTTTTGGAAAACGCAGGTTTCTGTTTTCATTCAGCACTTCTTCTCAGAAACAACACAAGAAAGGGAAGGCAGTGGAAGAGAGCTAGGTTTGTTCTTCAGAAGGAACATGTTAAACGGCAGCATTAATAATTACTGGGTGTTATCCTCAGGGGAAAAAAAACACATAAACAAGTAAACAAACAAAAAAGATGACACGCCTCTCACACAACTTGCTGGAATTTATGGCTCTGCATCTCAGACATCCTCTGAAACAGAAACCATCAGCCACGTCCTGTATATTTTCTAACAAAAGAAAAGGAACATTCATACCTTCCTGAAGAACTTGAATGGCCTAGAAAACATGAGGCTCTGTATAAATTCAATACACTCTAGGTCATCCAGTCTCATGTTCTTGTGTCCTTTCCTGTCACTTCAGATTGGTAGGCTCGTGAGCTCAGTCTCCCTATTTGATAATTTCTGTCTTTGAAGGGCTACCAGGTTCTCCCAGGTTATCAGGGCAAGCAGGCTAAGCACTTCTTGCCCCGCATTTCTTGCCCTCAGCCACCACCTCCGCTCCGTGGCAGAGGGCAGCAGGCGCTGACACCGCTGCTGCAAGGCTGGGTGTTACAAAACAGCCTCACCTGGCAAACCTCCTGTGAGGGAGCCGTGCCTTAGCTCACGCTTGCACGGGGTAGCACACAGAAGAGCACAACAAGACCTCATTTCCAGTGATAACCCTCCCACTGCCATGCCTGTCGGTAACCTGCTTTGGCACAGAAAAGGTCTCTCTTGTCCCCAGGTCCGTCCTACGTGAGTTCAGTGTTGCAGCTGAAATCCTGATGGGAAGGGAGAACATAAGCAAAACACTGCAGAGGGAAATGGAAAGTCTGTATTTTACTGGTGTAGTGCTGGACACAGAAGGGGTCAAGAAAATATTCCCCCACTGCAAAACTGTTGAGTGTGCACAAAGTAAAAGTATTTTTTATTGCAAGAAGAGAAATCCATTGATTTTTTTTTCCAGTGTTTAGCAACTGAAGAAGCTATCCAGTTGAACATTGCAGGAAATATCTGCATGACAGACTGCAGACTTCCACTTTTCGGTTGTTAGAGAAATGTTTCCCTTGTTGGCTACTCCAAGCTGAATGCTCTCAGTTACCAGGTTTTTATTTCTTTGGAAGTAATTAAAAGCCTGACATTTTTCCTTGAGGTTTCCTTCCATTTTAATGATGGAAAAATATTTCTAATGGTAAATTTCAACTAGCTCTTCTTCAGAGCTCTCTGTAGCTTCCCGTGATCACCAGACCTACAAGCAAAATACATCTCAAATAGACCCAAGAACCGCTTCCCCCTGCGGCTATACATGAGGTTATACAAGGTTACATAGCCTGTGTCATCATGGGCATGTGTGCTCGAGATTTGGAGATTTGACTTCGGAAGGACCAAAGTCCAAAATAAAACGGACCATCTTACTGCAACCCAGCGCTAACTCGGTGCACAGCCACCCAGCAGTGCTGGGAAATGCCGCACGGACGGCGCGCATGGCCCTTCCACGCTGCCCACATGGTCGGTCGAGGTCTTTCCCCAGCAAATGCATCACTTCCAGTAGTTAGGTCACAGGCCAGCATATGGCTCTGTGCCTGCCAAAACCAGACCTGTCCTCACCACTGCTCAAGCACCACTGAAGTCTGCACTTCAGTCCCACTTAACTATTCCAGGAGAGAGTGCGGTTTAAATCTGCTCTGTCTCTTGGCTTCTGCTTTGCATCTGCCAGGAACTGCACATGCCGGGGTTACATCCGCACAGGGATATGGGTTTATAGGCAAGCCCACTGCCTAGAGCCATAAAGGAACTGAGTCAGCCTGGTCCGCTGGATCTGGCCCTCCAAGGCTTGCAAGTTCTTCCAAGCTCATGTCTCACCGGAGTGTTTTTGGCCAGATGGGAAGAAGTGAGATGTTTAGTGGTAAAAATGACACCGCTTTTGATTAAGGGAAACGGTAAAGTTTCTCTTGAGGGCAAAAAATTGTAAATTCCCATGAAAATATATCTTCCCTGTGAGAAACTCCTAACTAAAGAAAGCAGAGTTTTACAGGGCTTTTGTTCACCAAGGAGCTGTGCAGATGTGACTCATTTGCTCTCCCCAGGCCAAATGTTGGTTGGTGCCTAGAAAGAGGCTTAAGCCTTCCTTCAGACACCCTGGGACTCTCCACTAGAAACAGCACCACAGGCCAGGTTCCAGCTGAGAGAAACCCTCTTCACAGCATCCTTTGGCTGCCTGGTTAACAGCAGGGACAACATGGACAGAGGACTATCTGTAAAGCTAATTGCTCATCCAACAGAGGTGTAACTGTTCCAAACACCTTCCTCCCTCCTGGTCTGTGTCTTCTGGAAAATCAGTTTATGTCCTTCTGGAACGGGCTGCAAGAGATCGAGTGCTTGTGGCCAACTATTACACTTTATTCTTTTTGCCTTTGAGCCGGTAGCTGTGTTCGGTCAAATTTGATAGAGGGCAAGAGGCCTTGAAGACATCATATTTCTCCAAGGTTTGCAAAAAGACTCTACCACACTCTTGCCCCATTTTGCTTTTTCACAGGGGAAAGAGGGGAAGTTTCCATTGCGGGGGATTGCCTCCTTCTACTGTCACCCTGGGCTGGGAGGTATCAGGCACCTCAGGTTCCCCGCTCGCATGCTGCACCCGTATAGCCCAGGTGAGGGCTATAAGAGACAGGGAGCAGAGGCTCCCTAAAAACCACACAGGCACACACATTGAAATCTGAGCATCGTGGTCATATTTACAAGCAAACCAACTCTGGACCAGACCTAATTTATTTCTTTTTTTTTTAACAACACCTAACTTTCTAATGATGGATATTATTTGATGACCAAGAACAAACGCTTCATCAACATGCAGTCTTTTGTAGGAAAAATAAAACAGGTCTTTCACCACATGCATTTTAGAGCTGATTCTTTGTCTGTATAGTCCCATTATATCTTATTTTTATTATTAAAATTATTATTATTAATATCAAGCCCTGATACTTTTATCATGCTCTTTTTTGATTATTTTCTTAGATATTTTCTGTGCTTTGCCATGTGCTTTCTTTAGAATACTGCCAGGCAGCTTTAGACAGCAGAATCCACCTTCTTCTTTAGCATGACTGTATGTTTCTTAGAAAGCAACACTTTTTCCCATACAGAGAAACTTGCATACCTCTTACCGAGGTCATCGGCACGTATATTTAATTTCTATTAGAGGTGACAGCAACAAAAGTCTTGTTGAAAATGCATTATGCAATCCAATATATCTGTTCTTTGCTTGTTCTCCTTATAAGAAAAGGGATTATTTACTTATTGTCCCGAAACAGTGGTGAGGACCACAGTACAAAAGGATTTTAATCTTGTGTGACAAGAAGCCTGACATCGTTCTTGTTGCCGCTGATGATGATTTCTTTTCTCTAGAGCCATATTACTGTTGGAAGCATTTAATGTTTTGGTTCTGAAAGCAGATGTGATCAGACATTTGAGTCTGAGGGCTTCAGCTAATTACCAGCTTTCCAGGTAGTTTAGATGTCTGTCAATGTTGCTCTTCCAGTGTGAGGAGGGTAAGACGTCTGTCTTGGTGTTCATGCTGCCTCTCTGGCTGGCCACTAGGAACCAGAAGATCTCAAACCTGTACTTCACTGTGGCCTTTCTAGTCAAGACAAGGGGAGAGATAGACAACGCATTTTGTATTTGACTCAAGTGCTTCAGTGGGTTCAGCACACTCTAGAACAAAAAGCGTCATCGGAGCAATCCTCTGAATCGCGTAAAACTGTGTTTGGTCTCCCCTTTGCTTCCAAGGAGGGTTTTGCAGCCTGGATGTCTTGAGATGAGGATTTCTGCCAACTGTGACTCAGGAAAATAATTTAAATGTGATGGCTTCAGCCTAGTCCTTGGTGGAATATTTGTCCACATCATAAAACCACTGGACACTATGGAAATGCAATTGACATTAAACCAAATGATATAATCCCATCTAATGGTATTATAATGAATCCCAAGTGAACTAAACATGATTGGGCAAGTATTTCAAAGTGTTACTGAAACAGTTTTTATAGTGTAAAGGTCTGTGTTTGCCAACCAGTGGCCAGACACACAGAGCAGACTCTAATAAGTTAGCCAATTCCCACCCTGTAAACCTGTTGCTGTTTCTTAGAGAAACATCTTTTTTTAATTAGTACTTTTACTTTTTGAAGGATTCAAAGGAGTTTTCTGAAGTGTGTTTCATTTTTTCAAATATTTTGCTCCTATTCCAAATTAGCTATTTCTGGTCTGTAGTGAAATCCCCTGATGAGTAGAAGGGGATTAAATTTCCGTAAATCTACCATTTATGAACTCGTGAGTTGCTAAATGATGTTGGCCTTTCACCTAATGGCTGCTTGTGCCTTACATGTCTGCATGGTTTGCTGTGTTATTCCTCTGCTCTGGTGTTATTGTTTTTACTAATTTTGCATAAGGTACATTCTGGCATGGCTCTAAAAACCTGATCCAAATGGTATGTGAGCACAGCTGACCGTCTGCTTGATTGAATGTCTTCCAAGTGCAATTTTCAAATCTTCTTTCCTCTGGAGAAAAGGGGAGGGAAGAGAGAGCGAGCTTTCCCTCCAATCTGGAATAGCATCTTCATTTTTGACCAGCTTGAGAAATTCATCCCTACAAAAGAGAAAGGTCGTTTCCTAGCTTGGTGCTACTCAAGAGTCTGGATGCTCTTGAAAGGGTGAGCTACCTCTGAAGTCCTTCTAGATGACATGTAATAATGAATAACATTCACAAAATTTTGAGATTGTGTCTGATATCTTGTCAGGTGTTTCACACAGAAACCTGAAATAGATGTAGGAGGTTTTCTTTGGATTCAGCAACATTTGCAAAAAGCATGTGTTTTGCATTTTCGCATCTAAATAGCTGCAGAATGTTGGAGTTGATAGAAAATGGAGCACTGTATAGCTGCCCTTAGTGTGGTGTCCATTCTACTTTCTGTTAATTATTAAATATCTTTCATTAAAGTTTGTCTGGAGACCCTGATTGTCCAGAATAACAGTCTTACTGACACCATAGTATTTTCTCCAGTTATATGATACTCGTGTACAAACTTCCACTGGTGACCACCTCAACTCTAGCTGAGCTAACAGCTGAGGTCCCATTGACTTTCTAACGAAGTCAGGGGTGTTTCCTCCCTTCAGGCTCTAGGCAGGCAACTGTTCATCAGAGTATTGCAAATGTACTCGATTCCCATTCAAAGCTTTCCTCTGCTCATGCCAATGCTACGTAAGAGCAATAGAGACCAGGCTATTGTAGTAAGAGGTATGCATGACCTGACCTGATTTAGGCAGGGCTATGCAATGGTCAACATGTCCTTGAAAGTTTCTTTTATGAGCTGTGTGGAACAGCCAAGGACGGGGCTCATTTCAACCACGCTGCCACTGGTGATATTTGCTGCCTCTTTCCCCGTACTGAGAGTGGCTCTTCCAGAAGGGGAAGAGTGCTTCAGACACGCATAGTCTACTCTGAGCACTTGTTTCTTCAACAGAAACATAGCACAGGCTTTAGTCTTAAATGTAAACCTAGGTACAACCTCAGAACAAAGCTTCTATCTAACCTGGACTGCAGCTCCCAGAGGCTTTCCTCCTTACATCTCCCTGAGTTGAAGGGAAGGTGTCCCTCCACTTCAGGCCTTCTGTGAGGAGCTTACTCACCCTGTTAGACCTCTCTAGGGCTCACCTAATGCTCACCTAACACCCAGTCATCCTTCTATAATCCCGCTTGAGTTCCTGTGAGCTGCCTCACGAGGAGGTTATAGCTCTTGCACCTTCATTGTGGTCCAAGAGAGGTCTTCTGCTGCCTGCGCTCATACTTTGTTCTGGGACAAAGCAAAAAAGACCCACCCAAAAAATAAGCAGCTGCCATCTGTAAACTGTACAGAGCTGTGGTATACACCAGAACAAACATGGTGGCAGAGCACTTTTAAAGCACCTTCCTACTCGATTAAGGAGGTCAAGTTCAAGGCCTGCTCTGCAAATATACTGGAGACTCTGAGCTGATCCAGCTGATGCTGGGCAATCGTTTCTCTACACTCGTTCAGCCACAATGTCCTGCTTTCAACAGGCTACCCTACCTGGACCCCAGGCTTAAGAAGATTAAAATGCAAGAATCCAGGGGCTGGGATCAAAATGAACCCTGTTGGCCTTGAAACACAATAATTCTTCCACAATCTCAACTGTCCTTGTAGCTAGCAATGGGTGAGAAGTGCCTCGTCCACAGCACAGGCAGCTTGAAACCATCTCAACAAAACTTGCATAACCAGTTAAGTTTCTATACCAGAGTAATACCTTCACTAAGAGTACTGGAAGTCATTTGAGTGCTGTAGCTATTTATATCCAGTGAGGATTTCCCCAGAAAAGAGAACATGAAAGATGATCTTATCCCAAAACGCCCGAGTTCAATGGAAAATGAGCAATGAGCCTTTTCTCTGGAAAACAAAGGATTTACAATCTTTGCAAGCAATCGGGGTCCCTGCATGATGTATTCAACAGAACATTTCTGGTCAGGCACTTTATAATGCTTTTGATTACTATGGTGACGTAAGTGGTAGAAGACAAAAACAGACTGATAAATGGAGTAGCCTTGAAAGTAAAATTCATCCCTGATCACCCTATTGCAAATTTCAAGAACAAATTTAGCTAGACCTGTTGATATTTAAACAACTGTAACTGAGAACACAGCATGTTACAACACCAAGCAAAATTTTAAGAACCGAGTCCTGAATCTCTGGTTGTGAAAGGACAAATTCAAAGAACCTTACTTGTTTTTTCCTGATTTCAGTGATTCATTGGACTTCTGCTTTGTCCCTTAGAGTACAAATCCTGTATATTTTAGTGGGAGAGTAAGCAATTTTCAAGGGCACTTTTCCACCCTAACTGAGGAGGAAAGTGTGTGATTACTCACAGATATATATCATGTTACCAAAATGTCTGCCGTTGCCATAGGGTATTGACTACCCCATGATTTTCACCTGTGCCTTATGGGTTAGTGAGTCTATATATGGAGGGGAATGAGAGCAGCTAACCATCACACAGCAGCAGCCTTTAAAACAAGGAGGGAAAAAAAAGGCATTCTGCCTGAGAGGAAAATAATAAACCAAGAGTGGGCAACAGTCAGGCGGTTTTAGCTTTTTCTTGGGTAAAGTGCTGTGGACACAGATTAACTTTGTTTGTTCAATATTTACTGTATTTTCCTTTCACCTGCTCTGAAACGAGGACTGGAAGCACTTTGCTAAATGGATTGAAATTATCCCAGCTTCACAGCGTGCCTTGTAAGTGCCCTGGTACTGTCTTTGGCTGCGCTGTTTTGCAGCTACGCAGAGCAATACCCTTTCAGGGGTTTCCATAGATTCCCCCGCCCCTGCTATGGCAACAGCACACTCTCAGCTCTGCTCCCCCTCTGTTTGCATCAGAAAGATGCTGCTCTTTGGGCAACCGGGCCATCCTGATGGGTCTGAAAGCTCAGGCCTTCCTTAGAGAAGGATTTGAGGACCTCACGCAAATCAGGTACGCCTCTGTCCATGTATTGTCTCCACTCATTGATTTTAGGATCTGGTGGAAAAAAAAAAAAAAAGTAGTTGACTCCAGCCACAGATGTTTTGTCCACAGTCCCATGTTTCCAACAAATTTTCAGATTTTTTGCTGTATCTAAGACTTTTAATTATGGGTTAATTGCACAGCACCTGTGGGCTATTACCTCCTCCATCCCCCTATGCTGGCAAATAATCTCTGTGACAGCCTCTTTATGGGAATTATTGGGAAAGCATTGCTGACATTTTCTTAAACTTTGGGATCCGGTAGATATCTAAGGGAACAACCTGCACACCTGTGCACTACTCTCCATCCCAGATAAACTGAGAAAGTTCCCACCCAATCCAGGGGGACAAGAGCAGGTGGTGGGAGACCTCATTGCCGTTACGCCCCTGCCTTGTCCTCCTAGTAGCTTCTGTGTGGCTTATGGCCCAGAGGTGGAACGACATTTGCATTCACTGAATTCTAAGTCAATGTGTGTAAATGTCTGTTGATTTAATGTTTCTCTTTAACATTATGTGCAGGGAAGCTGCCTGAGGCAAATAAAGTACTTAGAGGTGCAGTGTTACAGAAAACCTGTGGCCAGAAAGCCGGGCATAGACCCGAGACAGCAAACATCTCTTACTTTCTCCCCTCGCTGCCTTGAGCTTGGTGTGAGCTGGAGCTGTCCTTATTTATGGTATCAGAATCACTGATGAAGGTAAATATTGGAAAGAGGAGCTGAGAGAGGTGCAAAGGTAGCATTTGGCCAGTCCTCAGAGAGCCTACACCTTCCCTCCAACCTTCACGCGATATTGATGGTTTCGTAATGGACATGCAGGAATATGGGATCAAAGGGAATATCTGAGTGTTATTGGTTCTAACTACCCAAGCTTAGCCGCGCTTTTAACTTTAAAAGCCTTGGAGAAACAGCTTCTGGTTTGTTTTACATTTCATCTGATTCAGCTTGCCTTAGTAACCAATTAGCATGTCGTGATCGCGTGTAATAATCCTGTGTGCTCAGGCTGTGCGCTCTGTGCGCTCCGCGTGCCGCACGTCAGGCTGAGTCCTGCGGGCGTCGCACGGGCGGCTGTGTCCCTGGCCCTGTCATCTTCAAATTCATCAGGTCGTCATCGTTAAGGAGGTCTTCTGGTGTTCAGTCCAGTACAAATTGCTTTTTCTGAGTATTGGGGTTTTTTAACTACTGTATTGAAAAAAATAGGATCTTTATTCTGTAGAGGAGATCTTCTAGTAGAAGAGATACTGTGGGACATGGTTCTTTTCAGACCAGAAGCTAAGATGCTTCTGTAGTCATGGATGGAAGAGAAAGGAAAAGAGGAAGGAGGTTATAGCTTGGATTAATTTGTATCAATCTATAGCTTGTAAGACTCCACTTGGTGTGCCTATGGCAACGACGTTTGAGGCCATGCTTTATTTTCCTGTCATTTCTCACTATTGTAGATACTGATCACTAAACTCTCCAGAAATTTATACAGTTTGCCAACCACTTGTGAAGTAGTTGTCGAAATCCGCAAGCGATAAATCAGCAAAAACGCGCGCCAAAGAGAAAAACAGTGTTTATTTCTGCTCCTTTAGTTAATTCCTTTTCCCTGGTCCTTTTGCTCCGGAAAACAGTGGTTGTGACGGATACCGTCTGCGTGCCAGGAGAAAGGAGCAAGTCCCCAGGTCCCCGGCGGCAAAGTTTACGGGCAAAAAGTATCTTCCTCCCCTCCTGCACGCTGGGGCTGATTCGTAGCTGTCAGGCAGCCCTCAGCATGGCCCGTACCCCCCCGAGCTGGCAGCCTGTTGGCTTTCCGGCCGCTGCCTGCCCCGCGGCACGCTCGCTGATGTGCCCCAGCAGGCTTCGCCCCTTGCCAGTCCCAACAGGAGCGGGGCTGGGAGCTGCCAAGTGGCGTCCGCATCGCTGCAGGTGGGTGCGCAGTGCCAGAGCAGGGGGATGCCCGTCCCTCCGGAGAATAGGCAAGGAGGGCAGCGTAAGTGCTGGCCCCGGCTGGGAGGAACCAAAGGGAAGGAGCTGTTCTGAATGGGGAATAAAAGAGCAGCGCTGAAGCGGTTGTGGAGTGGTTTGGGTTAACTGGAGAAGGGGATAACGCTGGCTGCGGGCAGAGGCAACTTCGCAGGCTCCATGAAGCGACTATTTCTGTATTTTGCTCCCTGTCCTTTGGGATGCAGAATAGCTCTGTGTAGGCTGTTGGTTTGTTGGTTGGGGGTTTTTTTATCTTTTTTTTTTGTCTTTTTTTTTTTTGTCTTTTTTTTTGTCTTGTCTTTTTTTTTTTTTTTAAATCTCCAGGTTTGAGCCCATTTCTGTTCAGCTTGTGCCACTCTCCCTGCCCGGAGGGGCGGCTCTGAAGGAGGACTGAAAACCTGGCACTTGAGTTTCCAAGTGAGCGGACAGTTGGCTCCCTCCAGACATGAGTAGAGGTGTAAACTTTCACAGTGGCAAGGTAAACAGCTGAAGGGTTTGGGGAGCCGTCTCGGAGCATGAACCTGACCCCTGAGCTAACACAACAGCAGAGAAGTCCCCAGGGACCCTTGTAGGACCAGATGTCCATCCGTGGTACTCAGTTTTATACTGATTTTCAGACATCTGCAGTGTGTCTGGTTGATTGCAAGCGGATGTATTTTATGCTTTTCAGGCTACCTGTTGTTACAGTTTCTCTATTTGGCTGTATTGATATGGAGATGGATACGAATCACGCACAGATCTCTTTGTGGACAACATGCCTATAGGTAGAAAGCCTACTTCAGTTGAACCCCTGGCTTGCAGCGAATAATTCAACCATCCATAACTATATCCGTGTTTAACCATGGTTACCACTCTTACCACTGCCAGTGTTCAGCTATTAAAAATAGCAACAACATACAGTAGTTTGAGCCAACTTTATATTTACCTGTGTGTGGTTTATAAAAGATATTTATTGAACAGTTTCTGATAGTCAACAATCACTGTAAATAAATATCAAGGTCTGTCTCATTCACGAACAATCGTTAAAAACCATTGGCTGACTTAGCCTGAATCGCGAAAGAACGTTATTTGCTTTTTGACCTCCTGACCGCTGTTGTGTGATCCAGTGCACCGGCTCTTTCTGTCAGACGTCACGCTCGGCTCTGGCAGCTCTGCGCGGGGAAGGCGTTACCTGCACACATCTGATGATGCACAGAGATGTCTCCTCGTTAACTGCGATGTATGCCAATGCCACTGGCTGCCAAGCCAAAGCCTGCACAGCACTTCTGCCGGTGCTGTGCAGAACATGCACGGTTCACCAGCGGCGCGGTGCCCTTATAGAAATGGCATTCGGGAAAAGTACTTTTAGTCAGTATTTACAGAAAAACCTGGGAAACAACAGGACGTCGCGCATGGTTCTAACAGTTCCTTTACCTGAACTCTCTGAGTGCTGGCGAGTCTTATGTGGTGTGGTTTAGGGGGAAAAAATAATTGGTATTCCCAGGATGGTATCTGAAAAGCCACTGGACAGATAGGACAAGAGGATCTCTTAGGATCCTCTCAGGGCTACTCTCAGGATACAAGGAATTGTACAGATAGAGCTGCGTGTCCCATAGTGTTCCCTAAGAGCAAGGAGCTGAGGTGAGATCTATATTTTACTTCGCTTCCAGCTTACTGCGCTCCTTGACCAAATAATATAACTTCCTCATATTTCAGCTCAGCTATCTAAAGAAATGCATACTTACCAGAAATGTGCAAGAGCTTAGCGGCTACGCACGTTTAATTGAAGCGCTGGTGATACGTAATTTTACACCTCATGCACAGACAGATTTAAACCAACTGCAAACCATTTTTTGGAATAGTGCATGGGAAACCCTGTTCCAGAAAACGCTTTAGATCACTGTCAGGGACTTAATTTCCTCATACTTTTTCTAGGAAACAGCATCATGGAAGTCGCTAGTTGCTGTAGTAAAGGTTGACAGAAACGAGTCTCAAATGCCTACTGCTAGTGGAAATAGTAGTAGTAGAAATGTCACTAGTATTTCTATATTTACTACTAATAAAACTAGACAAATTGACAAGAAGATAGTTTCAAAATCTGTATAGAAATAGAATTCGCCCTCTAAAAAGAGTTCCATTTCCTATAACAAAGTTTAAACTCATTTCTGCGTCTGTAGTTTATTCGGCATTTCTGCTCTGCTCTTAAATCCACACCTCTTGCACCAAGCCGATAGCTGAGTCCCTGTGCCTCCTGCCAAAAAGAATGGCAGAGCATCCTTTGCCACCCTCTTAGTGTACTTTCTAACAGCTAAAACATGCAGTACGCTATTTCTTCAGCTTAATCAAAGGCCGGTTTCTCCATTAATACTTTCCCATGACACTGAGTGAAGTGGGAGAGTTTTGAAGGCTTCTGAGGTATACAGCAGCAACAAATGCAAAACTGCAGAAGGGGCCTTGCTCCTTGCAATATCGATCATGGAGCCTTTCAGAGGGAACATTTCCAATTTTTTTTTTCAAATAATTAAAGTATAATATTTTACAGCCTGATAAAATTTACAGGGACCCTTGGCAAGTAATTATAGTGCTTCTTTAAAAGAGACCCCATAAAAGATGCATGATTAGAAAGTTAAGGATCTGGATAGAATTACAACGATGTGACAAATAATTTACAAGCGATAAACCATCCCAAGGAGAGGGGGAGGGTGATTAAAAGAAAAAGGGGGAAAGACACATTAAACTAACCAGTGATGAAGTCTCACAATTAAAATAATAAATTTCCCCCCTGCGTTTAGTGTTAAGATTTTGTAACTACAAGTTGCTGTGCATCGGCTAGAGAGAAGATTCTCTCTGGCTAGAAAAGCTCTAGTTTAATGTTGATGTGAGGCATTTCTTTTCATCAAAGGTTGTTCTGAATTTGGCACGCTAGCTTTCATTTTATTACATGCTTAAGATAAATATTCTGTATAGACGTTCTGCAGTACTAATGATCCCTAAGATTGTGGAACAGTAGCTTGGAGGATTTTTATCTGCCTCCAGATGTTGGCTGAACTCATTTTTTATAGAGCACATTTATTAGGTTTCAGCTCAGAAAAAAAAAAAAGGTAAAAAAAAAAAGTGATGGATTCCAGCTCAAAACACCCCCAGATTTGGGGGAAATGCAGGTTTGGATGGGGATTTGAATTTTGATGGTAGGGCCCATATTTACAGGAGATGAAGGGCAGCTGTGACAGAATGAATAAGGGGAAAAACAATCTTCCTCAGTTTTTTCTCACCTTAATCACTCCCCCTTGTAAAAATATCAAGGTCAAGGAGTTTATTTGTCCCAGTGCTAACAATCATTATCAGCCCCGGACCTACAACGAGCGACTGCTGCAACTGCGACAGGCGAACATCAGCTGTGCTGAAGCAGGCGGGTTGCGGGGGTGTCCCAGGTCCCAGGAGGAGGATGATGATGGAGAGCACGTGTACAAAATGGGCATCTCTCAGAGGGGAAACGCGGGGACGCTCGCCTGTGTGAAAGTCTTTTCACAACACCAGACAGCACAAATAGCGCCTCACACCAGGCTCAAGTGAGCAGCAGAGTTTCCACGTGGATTTTCCCACTCGCCTTTCCCCTCATGTGGACAGCAAAATAAGTCATAAGCCAACCCGTAAAGAAAACTTGATTAGTTTTAAGTCCTGCGTTGCCTGTGCCTCCTGGAGCAGCAAGACCTTCAAAGAAAATAGGAACGTGTTGTTCTGGGATTTCTAGCTGACTTACAGAGCATGTGGACTGATTCTCCACCAGATAATCAGTTGCATCCCTCTTTGCTGTAACAAATGAGTGTCTCCATTGAGTCAATCTATGTTTCTATATTGTATATAGAATGTATTTATATTTTTTATATTTTATGTTTTTTATATGTATTTATATTTTGCTATGACAACTCCAATTAATATCTAAAAATCTTGAATAACTTTGTGAGAAAGGGATTTTTCTGCCCTGTTAACACATGAGATAGCCTGCAGCCTTTTTAAAGGTATTGAATTTTTTCTCCTTTCGTAGTTGTCTGAAGTTGCAGCCCCAAATGGACACATTGAGGCAGTGGTAACTCCAAATCGGATCGTCTGAAATGCTCCTCGTCCTGCGCTAGGGATGTTACTCTGGCCCTTTTGTATCTAAAGAAGTTTTGCAAAGCAAAAAACTAATTCAAGTCAGGTTGAACACTGAAGGTGTAGGAGCATAAATTTGACACCAGGTTGATTTTAGTGCGCTGCTGATTTATCCTGCAGTAATTGCAGAATCAAGCACATTAATCAGATTGATTTGTGCACATCTGTTTTTCAAAAAAACAGCTGTTGATCAGATGAAAAAGAAGCGCAATTCTCCTTACGCCAACTGACGTAAATCAGGAGTCAAATAATGGAAGGTACCTGCAATAGATGCCCATGACAATGACAGAAGAATGGTACCTGAGGTCTCACGTTCCTTGAAGAGTGCATTTTAGGGCTCACTTTATTTTATTAAATCACTCATGTGAGTCTCCCCAACTTCTCTACTTTAGTGGTAGCAGAAAGGGCATTCAGTGGCTTTGTGAGACTCCTGGCGAGACCTAACCATCTCTTCTCCTATCCTATAACGGCAAAAGTGGAAAGAATATTATAAAATCTTTCCCTTCTGAGCATATCTGATAATCCTTCTTTAAACCCCTTTATTGGGGCAGGCTTTAATTTATTCACAAGTAACAGTGGCTTAACGGGAATTAGAATGAAGCGGATTTTTGCAAATAAAAGTCAAAATGACTCTACTTCTCCAGAACTAGCAAAATGCTTTGGGCTTAACACCTCCCGAAGATGAACCGAGGAAATGATTTCAAGGCCTTAGTTGTCACTTGCAATATCAATCAGACTTTATCTTCCCCATGGCCCGAGCGTTGTACAGTCAGTGAATAAAATCGGAAAGAGAGAAACTACAAGAGAAACTACAGAGATTTCCCAAAGAAACCCCTTTTCTGCTTCTCTCATTCTAGCCCTAGGATCCAAACGTTGTAACCCTGTTGCCATATTCTTGCGGTTTGTTGAGTGGAAAATGCACATGTGTTCAAACAGCTGTATTGTTGGAGGCTCAATCCTAAATGTAGTGCAACATCTGTAGGACAAGGGAGAGGTGTCAACTGAAGTGTATAAACCCCGAGCTAACGACACGGCGCTGTGTCGACAAAGCCTTCTGTTGGAGCTGAGATTTTCCTCCGCACAGAGTGGCAGGCGGTTCGACGTTTTCCAGACGCTCGAAGGGACACCTTCTGTGGGATTTCTCCTGCTTTCGTGCCCGTGCTTCACACGCTGAAATCCCCGGGACTTGAGAACCGGCTTCTCAGCCTCTCCGCAGCAGCAGATTGCAAGATATCGCCTTTCGGGGGCTGTTCGTTAGCACCGTGTCTTCTGAGCAGCTTGAAAGTGGAATTTTGTTACTCCTCAGTCCTTTCCTTTTCCCTGAAGGATCCATACAAGGGTGAGCTGAGGGGCAGCGCGTGCCCGAGCTGTTCTCACCGCAGTCACAGTGCCACGTCCGTAACTCCTGGGCGGAAAGGCGCTGCTGGCTGGGGCAAGGGAATTGTGTCCAGAATGTTTTGAATGAGACACAACTGTCATGTTCTGAAGCCAAAAAGCCTCTTGTGTATTCAATGAGCAAATTCAAAAGGAGATGCTTTTCCAGTTGAAATACACACACACACATCTCTCTTTTTTTTTTTTCGTGTTTATTCTCATTTGCAAGAACTGGAAGGTACAACAGCAGAGCTAAAAATGCACTTGTTAAACACCAGCTATAGAAGAAAACAAAAAGTAAGCTAACATAAGGACAGAATTTCATCCTTGGAAACCTGCGCTTGATATGATCCCAGCATCAAAGATGAGCTCTGAGCTTCCCCATATTCTGGGAATGTTCTGATCCAGGGTTTGGCTCCAACTTTTGTGTGAGAGCCATGTGCTAAGCTCAGATCCAGACTGGAGTCTTCCCAAAATCTGAGGAAGTTCAGATCCAGGGGTTTGGCTTTGGCCCATGTCTAATTCAAACCAAATTGTCATCTAGATTCCAAGTGGAAATGAGTCAGGAGGCCTCATCTTAGCAGCTGATGAGATGTCCACACTGCATAATCACCATGTACAGTTTGGCAGTCAGCGAGCGCCCTGACTCAGGAGTGGAGATCACGGCTGCACCTGCGGCTTGCAAAGCCTCCACGGCCCGCGGGACCCCTCCGTGTGCTCAGCACCCACGCCACGAGGGGTGCACCTTGGAGGAGGAGATGGTTTGGCCCTCTGCAACACCGGGACTTCATCCAGGGTATGAACAATGAGCCTTACTGTGTTTAAATGAGGGCTCTTTTTGAAACATGGTGACCTCCGTTGTGTGGCAGGGACACTTTCCTCCTAGAGCCACGCACAGAGATCAGATGCTGTGTGTTCCCGTCTTTTCACTGGCTCTGCTCTCTTGCTGCCGGGAGTCTCCTGTCTGAAGCTGTCGTCCCTTGGGAAACATCTATATTCCAGCGCACTGGGAGGACTTGATTAAAGGAACAAGACTCCCCTGCACGGCAGCAGGGAGTTCCATTGTGCTGTTTGCACCGTCACATTTGAGAGGAGTGCCTGCCCTGTCCCATGGCATTTCCTCACCGCGTCCTTCCCGGCTGGGGACTCCTGTAGACTTGCAGTGGGACCGCGTCTCTTAGCGTGTTTTATACCAAACCTGGAATGAATGCGTTAAGGATCGCTTCCATACATCCTCGCTTGGATTTCAGAAGCAACCTTTTCTGAACACCACACTGTGCACGCAAAGAATTTCCCATCCCAGTCTCCGTATACTTGGAAACATCAAGAGTCGATTTTGCCATTCTCATGCAGCACCCAGTAACAATTTCTTCCTGCTTTCATTATTAACAATATTTATTATCAGCGCTGTAGTAATACAATCAGACCCTTGCTGTGCTAAGTGCTTTGCAAACATGCAGGAAGACAGTTTTACAAGCTATTCACCCCAGTGTCCAGAGCCGGCGGCGGTGACAAACTGTAGTTGGGCTGCTTTTTCCCAGGAGCAGAGAGGGCTCAGGGGAGGAGAGGACAACTTCTCCTCTAACTGCCGCTGCCCCCAGTGTCTCTGTTCAAGGAAAGAAGGAGGGAAAAAGCAGTGCTGCGAGAAGAAAACGTACACTTGCTAGAGAAGTTTAAAGAGGACAGGACCTCTTCATTTTATAACCCCCCCCAGTATTTCATCTTTTTTAGAGAGAGAAAAAGCTGTTTCAATCAAAACTCGGTTGCTCCCTTCATGCACTCCCCACATATATAGGACTAAGAAGATATCCATCATATAGTTTTAGGGGAACCAGGGTGTTCTGGGCTGGCAAACAGGCACCGTGAGGTCACTGCTGGGCTCTGCTCGTGCACAGCACCTTATCCTGGAGGGCAGGGGCAGATTTCTTTGGTGCATCTGATAAAAAGCAGCGTGGCCCTCTCACACAGCTCTGACCTGCGGCTGTGGCGTGCTCTCCAAGACCGCAGCCCTCTCGGGGCAGAGAAACTCCGACCCTGAAGGGCATGCGATGTGGGCAAATGCCTGGACCTGCCCGGCATGGGTGCCATAGAGAGAGGGTCACATCTCTCTGTTTGTTCAGTGCTTTGCCTCCCAGGAAAGAGTTAAGGAAAGGAAGCTAGGCATAGAGTGGTGTTTCTTATGGAATCACGTGTTGTGAGAATAATGCAAGCAAACTACTTTCGCAACGATGCTGAGGTCACTCGACCACAGGCCTCCAGCTCTATTATATGTGGGAGAGAGATACTGGGACAGAATTGTGGGCAAAAATTCTCATTCGTGGGAATCCTGTCAAACCTCTACAGGCCTTGGAGACACCTGGAAGAAGATAAGCATTATAATTATTTTCTAAAATAAGGGGCACTTTTGTTCTTTCCCTCCACCCGCCCCCACCCCATAGCAAGTCAGCAGCCTGTTGTGGTTTTGTTCCACGTGATTCCTTGAAGAGAGACAAAGAAATGCAACATCCTATCGGAGTGAATCACATAACTTGGAAATGACCTGATTCACACGTTTTTTCCATTCTCTGTCACTGATGTGAGTCCTAAAACAAAAGAAGAAATAATAGGTTCTGATGTTTAGTCTGTGAGCTGTTGGAGTCTGCGCTCCATTTTCCAGCTCCAGTTAAGACACAGGAAAACACTTTGTTTTTCTGAAGAGTCCTCTTTTCAGACATGGCTGAGCGCCTGCACAGGGCAGATGCTCGAAGACATTTCAGGGGGCAGAAAAGCAAAAAGCATCGCTTCTGTCGGTGTGACTCCAAGATGTCCTCAAGCAGATCTGGGCCCTGGTTTCTCTTGGAACAAATGGAGGAACTGTGATCACAGAGTGCAACCAGAGAGTTTAACACAGCTTGCGCTCCTCTCGGGATGACGGCAGCAATCTGCCTCGCTGCCTCAGCCTTGAGCAATCATGACCCAGCTGAGCTCTTTGTCCCCTGAAGGGACTCTCATCACTGCACCTCTGCTTCAAAGGGACGCCCTTCTTTGCACATCTTATTGCTGCTTTGAAAAGTTAGCAACAAGCATCCAACCAGGCATCTCTTTGGGGCAGGGACTGTCCTTTTCTTCCCTTTTCATGAAGCATCAAGTGCGGCCTCAGTAAAGAGGTACTCCATAGAGTAAATAATAGATACAAATAAGAAAATGGCATATTTCTGTATTTAATTGCACAGAGAAATCTAATTGGTTTCTTATTGCTCAGAGAAGTCTTCCTGACTGTGACACCAAAAGCCAAATGCTGTAGCTTCTTGTGCCTGACAGATTTATGACAAAATATCGGTCTTCATAACCAGCTGAAAACTTCCTACGGACTAAAAGAAGAAGGACTTGGGCTCCCTGTAACTAAAATAAAGAAATAAAGTTGCATAAGAACCTCATTAGGGGAGTTAGCCTGACATAGTAACTGGATACAAGATCTGGAGAACATGCAGAGTGCGTGCCAATTGCTGCCTTTGCTTATCTTGGTTTCAGTGGTGCACTTAGCCATTCAGACTGACACGTATATATTTTATATATGTAAAAAAATACAACTTTCCAAACCAGTGGGAGCCCCGCGGCTGGCATCTGCCCAGGTCCAGAGTGCCAGCTCCTGCCAAGTTGCTCTTTTCTTGGTTTATTGGAGTCAGTTACACATGGGTGGGCCAGGAAAAGAGGAGGCGGGAGGAAGGCAGGAAGAGGGAGAGCGGCATTTCCCCCTCTCCCTCCCATTTTCTTCAGTTTGTTTTATATTTGTCATTATTATATAACTTTGTTTTGGGCTCCCAAAGTTGTTGGCACTGAGTTTGGTAGCAGCCCTGCCTTCCTTCTGAGGAAAAGCCAGAGGGTTGGCTCTGGTTTGGTTTTTTTATTATTATTTTGTTTTAAAAGACTTTCTTCTAGGACATGTACCACATGTTTGGAGCAGTAATTGTTCCAGATGTTCTTGAGCTAAAAACCTGGGCCTAAATTAGTCAGAAACCTTGAGAATTTGAGATGCGATTTGCAACCCATCTCCAAAGAGTCTTTTCTCCCCAGATGGAGATGCCGCCTTCCAGATTCACTCCTGTGTCTGATCAACCTTTCCATTTTAGAGATCACCCAGGTCAATATGGATAATGAAATCGCCAGCTATGCCCAGGCTAGCTGAAGAGATGAGAGTTGGATGAAGAGACAAGGAGGTGAAAGGGTTTCTCCTATGTTAAGGGGAAATGGGCACAATCAAAAATATCTTGGGTGTTATGACCTACAGCCCAGTGGTCCAGGCGTACTCTTTTCTACCCAAATAGTCATATTACATCACTGGCAGCCAGAAAGTCCCAGCAGATCTCATGTCTCCCAGGGCAGCACTGTAAATAACTCTTGGTTTGTACTGAAACGTTGACATTGCATGGGTAAAACTGAGGTCAGACTTTTCAGTGTTATCCTAAATGGGACACTTACTGGCTGAAATCTGCCATGCCACAGACTACAAGCTCTCTATTCTGTAATATTTGGATACTCCTTGCTTTAAAACTAGGAGTTCTTGGGTCGATGGATTCTTGGATCTTTGCTGCATGCGTGATTCACGTGTTCACGTCTGAAAGAAAAACTAAATTCATTCATTTTAAAAAGCAAAGCCTACAAAGAAGTCGTGAATGAAGGGGACATAGCATTGCTTGCAGATGACTAAGAGTTTATAGTTAATTTGTGGTGGTTTACACAGCCCCAAAGAATAACACCTGCTGCCTCCCACACAGAGGAACAAAAGACATGTTGGTCTACACCATAATCAGCTGTAGATGCGTTCCCACAGTGTCTATCGAAAGACCCGCTTCACTGCAAGGGGCAGCAGACGCAATGCTTGTGTCTTCTCTGAGGTGGGGACACAAGTTTTGTACAAAATAACCCTTCCTGCGTGGTCCTGCAGCTGGAGGTGGCAGAGCTGGCGTTCGCTGGGCCGGGCCGGTCTGGGGTGGCATAAACAGTGGCAGGTGGTTGTGTTGGGAGCAGAGGGGTTGTGCTAAGTTTAGGTGTAGCTGGTCGCCGTGATGAGGCCAGTGTTTAGAGGGGACAGCACCGTTCATTCAGCGCCGCACACAAGACACAACTGAAATTCGTGCCAACCTTCAGGCAGGCCTGGGGGAGCAGGGGACTGAGAGGGAAAATGCCGCGTCCAGCTCTGTCGCTCACAGCCGTGGAGCTTCGCTGATTTAGATGTCTGAGGACAGGTTCAGTCTCTGCTAAGGTCTCAGGGAATAAGAGGAGCAACAGGCAGCTGAGTGCAACTGGTTAAAAGGAACAATACAACTTGTTCAACTTCCCCTTGAGAACAGTGTTAAATGTGGACAAACTACCCCGAGACCCTTTTAGCGACATTAGATACCACCAAGAGGGGTTGGGTTGTCAGTCCTTCCTGCCCTGATAGACTGTGGTGCATGTGGCTCTGGTGACTTATATTTTCATTCCAGGTATTTGTGTTTACTTTTTTTTTTTATTTTTGCAAGCACTTTGAATCACTCAGGGAGCTATTTGTGGGGCTGAAATAACATCAGATCGGCCCTTCTCACGGTTCTTCAGTTCCCTGGGAGTCAAAACATGGTGGAAAGACCAGATCTCACATTATTTCTGGCCACACAAATTGTACCCAGGGGAAGAAAGGGTAGAAGTCCATTAAAAAACATAATCATAAATATAAATAATGGGATATTCAGGTTTGGGGGGAGCTCCTGGAGTCTGAATACACAGGTTAAGGATCAAAGACTGATTGCAATTACTTTCCTGGTTCCACACATCTTACCTGCTGTTCCTCAAGCTTTACACTGTGCGATGGAGTTCACCCTCTGTTTCAATACTAAAACCCACTGACTCAAAGCTAGATCCCATTTGTGGGCAAACCCCTGTGTGAAGCTGTGTGCCACTGGGTCCATGCGGCTCAGGAATACGTCTGTGCTGTCAGATAAGAGTAGGTTCACTTCTGATCCCAGGATTAGATCCTTCCATCATTCACGTGTTAATGCTCATACCACATAAAGGAGAACGCTTAGCCCAAAATCACCGTCAGTGGCCAGACCAACCATGGTACACGCTGGCCACAGCTGGATCCCTCATACAGAGCAGGAGCGAACCACGTATGCTGGCTGTACCCCGTGGATGTCTCCAAAGGTCTACTGACCTTTCGTTTAAGAGCTAGATATCCTGAACACGTGCGATATCTGTGTCCAAGTGTCCTCCTAAGTGCAACTGGGGTGGAATTCATCCCATTAAACTTCAGATATCTGCTGCTGAGCTAATTACCCTGTGCTCTGTGTATAATCAAGGGAGAGAGACAAGCAGTTCCAGGGTTACCACCTACTTTCTTCTAAGAAGAACATCTAAAGGAGGTCAGAAGAGTCATGCTTTAGCAGTGCTCCACTCTGCCCCCTGATAACAAAGCCACACCAGCCAGCTAGCTCAGGTGTCATGTCTACACAGAGGCTTACATAGGTTACTCAGACATATTTAGATACAGGAGATATCTAAAGTTGTGGGAAATGTTTCCTCCTGTAACTGAGCAATGTGGGTGGCACATGTGCAGGGCTGGACAAAACATGCCTAAATCTGTTGTTAACGGGTGGTGTAGACCTACCCTGAGCAGTTTGGTTCTTCTTCTGCTTCCTCCTCCTGCAGAGATGGAGTCTCCTGACCACCCCACAGGTGGGCCTACTGTCCCCTGTCACCACAGGCTGACCCAGTACTAATGGTGCTGCACGACGGATGAGAGAAGTACAGGGACAGCCAATTTCTTCTCTTACAGATCTATGCCCAGGAGCTCACCGAGTGCAGCACTGACCTCTAAATGCAGAATTACTGTTTGGGAAAAGCCACATAATCTGAGAGACAGCTACTGCCGCATCCAGCCTTCGAACAACATTTAGCACATACGCAAACACTTTTCATTCATGCCCAATTTCCATTTGGAACAGGAATAATCTTAAAACACCCTCTTTAGCTTCTCTTTTCACTTGGGCATGCCTTGCTTCACACAGGGAAACTACCTTCAGCATCCTGTGTTTCATTACTGCTGTTTACAACCCAAAAACACACCAAAAGGTGCTAATTATGTAATAGACTTCCACTAAAAGCACGTGTGCAGGGAAGATGTGATGGAGCCCTGTACCTTACAGAACTGCTTGAGAGCAGCTTCAAAAATACATCTATGAGAGTATTGGAATTAAAAATGTGTGTGATTTAGGTCTGTTTATAGAAAGTGACGAGGAAATTTTAAAAAGCATAAAGAAGGAGACATTATTAAGAGCCTGATGAGACTGGCACGGGAAGGAAGGTGTATCAGATTGGACAAAAGTACATCTGAGGAATCAAAGGCAGTTCATGGCAGAGGACATTTCAGTTTCAAATTGTTCCTTTTCAGAAACATGCCACTAAATTCTGTAATAACCATCCAAGCCCCAGTCTTTGGTCTTGACTCGTTCTTTTCGAAGTTCATTATCCCTAAAGGCCCAAGTAGCCAAAGCCAACAGTAAACATTTGAGTGTTTCTGAAGTTGTCATTTCTCTGAAGACGTGAGTTAGTTCAGGATTGCCCCCCTTTGTGATGATCTTACCTTGACCTTCCCCAGGAAAAAAGTGTTTCAGCTCTTATGCACCTCTCATTTGATTTTGCCCTTAGGTTTTATAAGCAGGGTGGCAATGAAGGCTTCCTCTCTTTGAAGGCAGTATCTTATGGCCAAAGCCATAACTCACTTCATACCAGTCCACTGAGGAGCCATCTATTAATGGCTTTTAACTATGCTGAGGACTGCGGAGAGCTCTAGATAGCTGTTAGATTATGCCGTGAAGCCATCAAATTCTCACCACTTCTCAGTGTTGTGACATTTCAAGCCACAAATGTTTAACATCACTGATATAAGAAACAAAAACCAAAAGCACTGCTCTATTATTAAGCAGCAGTTAGAAAGAATTGAACTGAAAAGTTTTCTTAAAATTCAGGAAATAAGTTCAAAATAATCGTTCTTACGCAACCTCTACTGGAGTGCCATAACCCATTCTGTACACACGCTCTGATCTCCACAGAGAGCTGACGTGGGCACAAAGACATGCCGTGCTGGAGGAGCAACGCAATGGAGGCAAGTCTGTGGATGATGAGAACCTGCCCTGCACGTGTACATGTTTGCGGGGCTGTTCTGCAGTACACCTATTCCAGTACTCTGGAATGAAAGCTTATTAGCAGTCGAAGCCCTTTGAATGCCCATCTTTTGGTTTAAGTTTTCCCCAAAATAATCTAGTTTGTGCACTTCAAGACTGTTGTGCGCTTCAAACCTAAGCATAGTAAATGAAGCCATTTGGGAGATTTCCTTCAAAAGGGAATTAGGAAAATGTTAAAGCGGATGCACCGATTGTATTAATGGCTAGTTAAGAATACAGCCCAAATGTACACAGATTAGAAAAGTAAGGGGTCCCATCAAGAGGTGCACTGAAGTCTGACCCGGCTTCCATAGCTGCAGAAAAGAGCCTCCTTTAAATGCCAAAGACGTGTTTGTGAGAAGACAGCCTCATTTAACAAGATCAGTTTGTGAATATCAGTATGAATAATGCCCAGAGTCATGCCAACAGTACCTTGATTATATTCCTTACATGCAGAACTGATTGTTTCGGGCCTCATTCACATTGTGAATACACCCACGATGAATAACTGTTGACTTAATTGTTTCTCTAGCAAAAATAGAAGACAGCTTGGTCTCTTCCTTGTTTATTGAAACAAGTATTTCCATGAGCAAGAGAACTAATGAATTTTGGTTTCTCATGATTTGTACCATGTGGCTTCCTGACTTACTTGAAATCTAGGAGAGCTGCAGCGTCAGTGCTTTCCTCATTAAGTGCGTATGTAAGAAGGAGAGAGTTTTAAAATCCGTTAAACATAGGAGAAAATCTTTCAGACACCTGTAAGGGTGAGAAAACTTCCCTGAGGAGCCGAGTCTCTGTTGTCTAGGACTACAACTGAGCCAAGACTAAGCCTCTTGTACCCTGTATAGGCACTAGCTGGGATCTCTCCCCACCCTCTGTCCTCTCCCCCCATTTTTACAAAACCTGTATGAACCTAAAACCTTTGAGACCTCTACTGGTTTATCAAATTTGGTTGCAGTTGGCCAATAAGTTCAAATGTTATTAAAGATGGCTGACAGACGGATAGTGGTACAAAGCAAATATTGCATAAGCTTCGTATTGTTAGGGACATACGTGGAAAATAAGCCTGAAATTTTCAAGCACATAGGAGGGGAGTGAGACTCCCTCTTTCTGGGGAAATAAGCACTTAACTCATTTTAGACTACTTCGGAGATTCCGGTTTGAACAAAGCAACTGTCCTGTTGCACTGAAGCTACCCAGATGCTCCTCCATCTGCCCATTGTGGTGGCACCAAAAATGGAAATGCTTTGCTGCAGCCTCGTGCGTGTTTACCCACCCTGTGCAGCAGCAGAGCGTTAGCAGTGCCGTTTCAGATATGTGGATCAAAGCAGGAGGTCACTGCGGTCAGCGAGCAGCCTTGGTTACCACCACACCCAGCCCAAGCATTCTTCCTTCTCCTCTGCTGACAGTCAAGGCTGACTCCCCGCATGTGACTCCCCCACCATCCCCTCCCCACCACAGGTTTCTGGTCTTGCACAACTGAGACTGCATATTGCATGGGCAAGTTTGTCACACTGCAGGCCAAGTGTCCCAGTAAACGTTTCCCCTTTTCCCCATCGTCTCTCAACCTCTCCCCCCCAGGAGACAAGTGCACCCACCCCTAGAAGCTCTGTTTTGATGCTTTCCTATGCCCCGCTTCCTCCGGAGAGCTACACAGCAAACACGTTAAAGAGATATTTTGCAAAATCAGGAGGCTAAAGGTTGTCCCCCTAGATTTGTCGTAGGCAAAGAAACATGAATTCATTTTTCCAGGAGTCCTTGAAAGCTAAGATAAGATTAGATATAATTTAAAGAAAAAGAAAATTGGTGAGAAGCAAATAGCTCTCTGGAAAATCCTCAAAATGCAATAGATATCAACAGAATGTTTCTACCACTCTCGGGAAGTACTGCCAGCCCACATCTTTCTGCTAACTCCTAATGGGTCCATTAACTACTCCTAAATAATGATGGAAACCATATGGGTGCACAGGTGGTCTCTCAATAAATACCAAATGAATTCAGTATGATCACCATTAACACAATTAATACCCAGCCAATCTACAATGATGGAACTATTAAAATTAAGCGCTACTATATTTCCTCAGTCCCATGGCAATTTTACAATGGAAACAAACAAAAAGCTAGAATTAACTTTTTTTTTTTATTACAGTTATTTGATTTTATTTACTTACAGGGGAGTTTTAGGCTTCTGTGTAATCTGCAGTGTCTCTGCTCTGTGCACGTTGAGGTAAGTTTTGACTCTGAGAAGAAATAATTTGGGGAGAAGTAATTAAAAGCATCTAACTAAAATAAATGTTTGTTTATGGGGGGGGGTGGAATTTACATGAATTTGGGTGTTGAAGCAAAGCGCTTCCTACTTTCTGCAGAAGGCTGTAAACACGAGCAATGAACATGAGATTGCCACAGCTGCTCTTTTTATCATCTACGCTGTGAGTTCATCACTGTTCCCCGATGGGACTATTAGTGTGGTCGGGTGGTTTTTTTGTTTTGTTTTGTTTTTTCATATTAGTACTGTTCCAGCATATATGGTGGTCTACCCAATTGTCAAAGGAAAAGGAACACGTCCATAAGTGACCCTCTGTAACGAAACACCTGAGGTAGGCCCACTATCGATATGATATTTTGACTATCTAAGAAAGAAGAATTAGGTTTTTAGAACCAGACCAGTAACCTGGGTTAATTCAGATTCAGTCTCCATTTTCCCGTTTCCCTTCGAAATCGATAGCTAAGCTCTGCTGAGTTGAGCAAGGCAGTATCAGCTCCAAAGTCTGTGTAGTCGAGTGTGAGTCAAATCGAACGCCCTGGCTTTTATCCATCTTGACAACTGATGAAAAAGGGGTGCTTTAAATTTTGCAAACTTTTTTATCTGTTTGGCTCCAGAGGCTTTTTTTTCTATGAATCACTAAAGCCTGGTTTGTGGGAGAAGATTCAGAGATAAAAATTTTGCATCTTTTAAACCCTAATAAGGTTGGTCCTGTTCTGCAGGGCAGGGGGGTGGTCAGAGAAACATTGTCGATGACAGCAAAAACTGAGCAGGGCAAAAGTGTGACTTGAAATCAGTGCATTTCACCACTGGGGCTTTTGTTAGAAAACTAATGTCTCATCAGTTTCACAGGGCAGTTCGATGGGAGTTTCAGGCCTGCTGCAGCTCCTGCCAAGTTAACGGGGAGATTTCCCAATGCACGGGTGCAAGTCCTGTTCTGAAAAAGCCATAAGACTTCTCTCTGGTGCTGCAGTGAATGAGATGGATCCTTTATTCCGTGGCCGGAGAGATCCCAGGACATCTTGAGTTTCAGGATGGACTTTTGGATCTGCTCTGTTCAGCCGGACCAGAATGTCAGCCTGACACTGTCCCCGTGGTGTTGAATTTTCTCAGCTCCTCTGTGCTCAGATTGAACCTATCTGGCAAAATCAAAAAGACCTGTGCAATCCCAAACTGCCTATGATTACACTTGTATTTAATATTCTTTGTGTGCCTAAACAACGCACCCTTATTTCTATTCCCTACACCAGATTTACGCCCAAGGAAGATATTATCCAGAAAAATCTGTGTGAGGTTTGGGTAAGCTGTGCATTTAAAACTTCCCTAAACTGCGGTTCTATGAAATATGTTACATGCGGAGCACAAAGCTCGTTTCACAATTCCTTGCTAACTTTTCTTATAAACTGTCTTGCATATAGATTGCTCTTGAGTAAGTGTTTCTGATTAACTCTGAGTATCAATGGTCTTGTTCTTGAAGAGAGAAGTCTGTGTTTCTAATTTGAATAACATAATTTCGAAGTGTATTAAGGTAAATAGGGACAATGCACTCTTGTTTCAGAACGCAAATGCCCATGAAGTTATTCATCAATCTCTTTTTCATTTAAATTCACACTTTACCTTAATTTGTGTTTCAAATGCAGATGAGGCCTTAATTAAATAAAAATTCAGCAGATGGTTTCAAATTCTCTGTTCAATTTACATTTCTTGTACCTTTCTAAATGCTGGACTTTATCTTCAGAGCCAGAAGTATTACCATTAGACTTTTTCTTTTAAACAAATGCATAATAATTGGTAGGCTGGAGCTGTCTATGCAGGAATAAATTAAATATTGATTACCAAATCATAAAAGACTCAAGTTTATGTATATGTTTCGATAAATACCCAAAACCTTGGCTGACCCTTCAGAGATAAATCAAAACTTAAGTATGTACCAGAGGTTTGGTTCTTTTTCAATTTAACAACAACAAAAAAAAAAAACCTGTGACAGTAAGTAGCCTTTACTCCTATGCTTTATGAAATCTTTGATCATCGATGGGTCCGAGAAGTTAATTTGACAAAAATGCCAAATGACTAAGGGAAAAACTCCAGAAAAAGTTGCTGTATAGTTGTATTCAAGCTCAGCACAGGAGCTGAGTGACTCTGAGTGTGTTTTGTTTCATCTGAAGTTGTTCAATCTTAAGAACTGTGAAAAAAGTAAATGAGAGTAATAAGCAAAATTACAGGGAAAAAACCCTTCTGTTATCTCTGAATCAGGACTCTGCCTATTGAATAAGTAAATATACCCCATCCTTCTCAGACGGGCTGTTTGGAGAAAAATGTTTTGTTCTATACAGGTTACCTTCTTCGGAGGAAATTATGAAGGAAAGGAAAACTGTTTGTCCGTTTCTGTTACGTCTGAGGTTTAGGTATAAAATACAAAATGCAGCCTCTCTTCCCCTGTTCCCTTTATCTCATGCGTCTACTGTTGCCCATGACCTTACTGGATGCATGCTGGTAAAGCAAAGCAGCTTTTCTCCTTCTCACGTTAGTTTCCCGTTCAGCACTGATTTACAGGCTCGCCTCTATTCACTCTGGCATGCAGGCTTTTCTACCTCTACGTTGCTAACCATATCGCTGTATTACTCAGAGCTAACTCATAAATTGCTTCCTTTCAACTTCCTTCCTTCGCATGTTGTGCAAGGGGAGCAG